>NC_066376.1:5992847-8427847 GCF_013377495.2 Cygnus atratus
GATTCCAAGTTGGGCCCTGGGAAAAGGCTGCCCACCCCTCGTCCGAGGCATGTCAGGAGGAACCGTGGGGCTTTTCAACAGGGGATTAAGGAAAGTGGTCACTTTTGACTCAGTAGGAAAAATCCCTCCATGACAGTAATGAAAGCCGGGATGATATAAGTATCTTCTGGTTCACAATAGCAATTAATATGGTAATATTCTACTATTAAAGATGCTAACATTAAGATGGAACTCGTACACGGTTAAAACATTTAATAGAGAGGAAAATGCATTCCTCGAGCATCAGGTAACAAAGTCAAATGGAGAAGGAGGGAGTGAAAGTCTCTTGAAATAACAAAGGCCTCTGTATAATTTGGAAAGGCTTTGAATACCGCCTTCCTCCTCAAGGAAAACTCGAGGCTCTCTGAGAAGCGGGCATTAGTGAGTGCTGGGGGCAGAGCTGTCCTGGTGGCAGCCAGGACCAAAGGCTCTGGGGTCTCCCCGCGTCTGAAAACGGCTCGCTGGTGGCCCCCATGGAGCTGTGCTGGGACAAAAGGCTCCAAGCATTGCAGAAGCAGGGGCTAGCAGGCATGTGTGGAGGGCTATGGTCAAACCTCTGCCCCAGGAGAGGCCAAGTTCAGCAGCAAGCTGGGCTTTGTGCTGAGCATCCTCTGAGGACGGAGGAACCAGGACTTCTCTGAGCACCATCCCAGTGCTGTACCACACTCAGCCTGGTTGGTTTTCCCAAATTTGAGTCCTCTGGGACCTGCCAAGAACACAGCTACTCATTTGTCCCAGTGTGCCTCAGTAACCTGGAGCAAAGGCTGGAGTGATGTGGCTTCAGGCCGCCAGGCATCCCACTGCACCACTTAGGTCTGTCCATGCACCCCAGTTTGTAATGGGTTCCCAGTCCTATGTGAACACCCCAAATCCTGGCTGTACTGTGGAATGTCGTGGAGCTTCCAGTTTCTGCTGGAGAAGGAAGAAAGGCTAAGAGCTGCTCACGTCTGCCCTGAGAATCCACTCGGCACTTGGTAGGATCAGTTTGCCTAGCAGAGGATAGATAGCGTTACACAAAAATACCCTGTTATCTGAGTTTTTTAAGTATAAAACTACTTGGGGGTAAATTAGAAAGCACTTATTTAAAGTACAGCCTGTGCTTTTATTATTTTTAAAGCCTTTTCCTTTTCTTCTCTTTGTTTTCAATTAAAAAGAGTCAGGATCTAGCTTTTTGCTTTTCAGTAGAATAAAAGTAATTTGCAAAGATAATAGTATTGTGGGAATGGGGGAACCTTCCAGCTGATCACTAGAAGAAGCAAATATTTACCAGCTGGCTCTGGTGATGAATTGGAGTCTGCTGTGGAAAGCATGGTCTTCGTCCTGCCTACAGCTCTGCTGACTTCATCAAATCAGGCCATCTTCATTTTACAGTTATTTTTTTTCTCTAAAATATAGCATTCCTGGGAAAAAGAAATTGTCTTCTGAAGCTTGTGCTTCTGCAGTTTCTTTAAATAAATTCTGCCTGGATGATCCCAGGGATTCATGGAGGTCCTTCAGCTCAGGTCCCTGGCTCCAGTATTCCCCCTTCCTTGTCTCTTCACACAGAAGTTGCACATATAAAGCCATTCCCAGGGTAAATCCTCTGCTAAGTTTGCAGCTGAATCAATGTCATGCAGCACAGGGAGATGCGAGCTGTCGCCCACCTTCTCCTTTTGCCCAAACTGGAGAAGATGGAAAGGAAAATGGGTGCAGAGCAGGTCGATGCTAGCAAAGTGCTCCTGCCCCGTGCTACCCCACGCTGGATGTTACCTCCCTGTAACCATACCACACACCCAAGGGATCAAGTCTGGTTACCAAAAGCTTTGTGTTTAACCTCCTGGTTAATTCAACCACACGAGCCAGCTGCAGGCAGGTCTGCAGGGACAGGGACGGGGCAGAGAGGTTGAGGGCAGGCGCAGCAGCCTCTTCAGCTGGGGCACACATGCTGGTAGCTGCCCCTTGACTCCTGTCTTTGTTGCCTTACCCACTACCTTGTCTCTAAAAAAATTCCTTGCTACGTGCTCAAAATTGGCTCTGTTGCAAATAATAAAGCGGTGATGACACAGCACAGAGCAGTGGATTTTAATAGAAGAAAACTAATGATTGAGAAAAAATTGGTAACAACAATCATGGCTTAATTCTCTTTCTTCACCGTCTGTCACTATTTCAATACTAGTTAAAGTTGAAGACTTCAAGGAAAACGGGGACCCTCCAAACAGCTGTTCAGCGTGGTGGGAGTGCCGAGGGGTAACCTGCAGCTCTCTCCCCAGCTCTGCTGCTGGGGGTTTATTTGGGGAAAGGGGATGCTGTGCCTCGGGCTCGCCTCCCTGCCTGGCCCCCTTGCCCAGCCCCTGCACAGACATCTCCTGGTGGGGTCCCTCTTGCCATGCGCTAATAAAAGAGTAGGAATAGGGAAAAAAGCTACTAAAACCAAGCTGTGGGTGCCAGTGTGAGAGGAAGAAAAAGACTGAAACTTTAAAGGCAGCATTAAAACAGGGCATGCAGAAAGTGAAGGCAATTAGGCAAAAGAATCGTTTGCTGAAGGAGGTCGCCGGGCCGAATTCCTAAAAGGCTTCATGAATCGACTAAAAATACCCTCGGGACAGTTTGAGCAGGGACTGAGTTACTGAAGGGCAATGCCCCAGCTGACCCAGGAGACCCCTTGTGATCCCGCCGTATAAACAATGGTGCCATTAACATCTGCACTAACTACCTGCCCGGCCCGGTGCTGCTCCTCGCCGCTGTGCCCCAGCATCGCTCCCCACCTCTACCCACGGGGCTCCCTCCAGGCCATCGGTGTTTGCTCTGGTTTCTTAGCCCTAAACCCACCCCCGTAGAAGGGAATTAAGGAAAAACCCTCATGACAATGGTAGGAGCAGGCCAAAAAGATCAGCGGAAAAGCCTAGCAGAAACCCTGCAGAGCTGGAAAGAACAACAAGGGGAAGGCTGAAGGAGATCGCTGGCGAGCAGGGGGACCTGCACGGAGACCTCGATGGTCCGGTAATGCCGAGGGAGTACCCACGGGGCACGAGGCAATATGGGACAGCCTGAGGGATTTCTAGGAATGTGTCACAATCACAGAAGCAAAGCTGGTTATATTGGAGGGGAGCAAAAAAGCCCAAAGTTTGGGTACCACACTAGCAAATGGTGGGACCCAACACGATGCTCTGGATGACCTTTGCCACCGGGATGTGCCATCCTGCTGGGACTTGTTGGTGGGCAGACCCCACATGGTCTGGCAACCACGTAGGGGGTTTATACCCACCATGACGGGGACATTCATTTTGTTAATAATAATATCTCTTTCGCTTAGTGTTACCCTCATGACTAGACCCGAATGAGGCAGCCACCCCCTGGTGTCACTTCTCTCCTTGGTGTCACCCCCGGGTGCTGTCCTGCTCCTGGGAGCATCGCTGCATCTCGTGCAGGTGTGCAGCTCTGGGCTAACGTGAAGGCAAAACTTTAGCCCTAAGTCTCTACTACGTAATTCAGGTGCTGAGGATAAAAATGAACACAAGGTTAGATAAAAACATTCGCTATCAAAACTTAATTATGCACCCACAGGCTGGGGCTCATTATTCATCCTCCAGCCTGGAAACAAATTAGCCTAATGAAGCCCTGAGTTAAAATGGAGAAAAGATGTAAAGGCTGGAGAATATTTGTATCTGTGCTCAGATGTCAAAACCTGCACTGAGCTCTGGGTGCTGTATTTGTCACCAGAACTGGGTGTTTCTGTGCATGGCAGTGTGTCCTGGCCCTGGGTTTTGCTAAGAGCAGCGTGCAGCTGCTGTTACTTGGGCATCTGAAGCAGCTCAAGCTAAGTGAGATGTGGGGCTCCATGAAGCCACGAGGGCTCATCAGGAGCTGGAGGTGGTCCCAAACCACGGGTCTGAAGAAAATCAACCACGAGCATGAGCTGCCACAGCATCAACCAAACCTCAGGGACAAATCCAGCCCCAGCACAAGCCAAGCTGAGCCCCACGGGGAGCTCGGCCCCAGTGAACTACAGGAAACGTGGAGCCGAATCCCAGGTGCCAGGAGGAAAAGCAACCGGTAACTGTGGTGGGACGGCAGCTCTCCGTGGGCTGATTGTGCCAGTGTTTAAGAAGCTGAAGAATATAATTAAACTGCCCAGGAATGTATAATCACAGCAAGGAAGGCCTTTTGTCCTGTTCCTTCCCTGCATAATTTGGGGAGAAATGAAATTACATCATAGGAAAGGGACTTGATCAGCATTTAATTAGCAGCGTGGTGAGACTGATGAGCCCCTTGCTGTATCACTATGCAGAGCCTGTGCTGTGAGAAAGGTCGAGATGCTCCCTGCCCCGATGCTGTGGTCTGCTCGCTCTGGCCATCTGTAAAAGCCACCCACAAACCATAACCCCCAGCACAAGAGGGAGCAGCCTGGGTTTAGGGACAGCTAGGGGCTTGCAGGCAGCACCCTGGGGCGTGCTCATGGTGCTCAGCCCAGCACTGAGCGCTGCAGCAGGGCACAAAAGGTCCAAGCGACCTGGTAAGGACTGTGCCAGTGCAAGGAAATGAGTCCCTCCCGGCCCCCAGCTGAGCCATTCTCGCCGCTTTATTCTCTCGTTCCCATCCTAATGTGCTTAACTGTAAATGACCCCTTTATGTTTTATATCTCCATTTCATTTTT
The DNA here is from genome assembly GCF_013377495.2 of Cygnus atratus. Classification (NCBI taxonomy): domain Eukaryota; kingdom Metazoa; phylum Chordata; class Aves; order Anseriformes; family Anatidae; genus Cygnus; species Cygnus atratus. Next base: position 5,997,520 of record NC_066376.1, read on the forward strand.
TTCCCCCTTCTTCGAGGAAGCAGTAAAACAGGAAAGGCAAGAGGCAGAGCTCTTATTGTAAAGTGAGTGCTGGCACAGAGCAATACTGGGGTCTTGGTGGCTCGCCTTGGCCATTTGTATTGTCACAAGCAGGTTTTGAGCTTCTCCTCCCAGATGAAAGCCCTGATCCTGCTCCTCAGTGCCCAGAAGAAGCCTGCTGGGACCATGGGGACAAAGGTGAGATGGGTCCAGCCGAGCCCAGAAGGACCTGACATCCCTTGCCTGAGCTTTGCACTATTTCCAGCCTCTCTGGGTGTTTTGTCGCATGCTGTCCCGGGGCTCATTGCAAGGATGGTGGAATGGGGGTGAAAACAACCCAGCTGAGCAGAGCCCCCCCCAAACACCCTCCTCCATTGTGCTCTTTGTCTCTCATAGGCAGAAGATGCTCAGCCACCCTGGGCAGAAGGACAGCAGCTTGCTGTTTATTAGTATAATTTTTAAAGGTGCCTCATTGTATTTATTTGCTGTGTGGTTAAACATTTATTATTTATATTTAATTTTCCCGGACTCAAAGGGGCATCACCAGTGGCTGAGTGTCTGCAGATTCAGTGCAGCTCCTTCGCACGCTTATTTATGTAACCTTGGCCTCCCCCGAGGGGCTCCCGTTTCACTATGTGCCACCGGCCTCTTAATTGGCCTCACAGATCACGCCTTCTCCTTCTGCTCACCCGGGTCCCCGCGACTCGTAATTTCTGGGATATTAAATGTGGCTGAAACAAAAGAGTTCAGTGAATTAAACCAGGAAGTTTCCTCTCCCTCCTAAACCTTCACTTTCAATGCCCTCTCCTGGGCAGCAGCAAGACCCAGCTCATGGACATCTGGCTGGAGGCTTCCCCCAGAGCCAGGTTGTGTCCTGGGCAGGAGCTGGACAAGTCTTTTCCAAGCTGTTTCCGCTACAGGGGACTATGAGAAGGACAGGATGCTCTCCTTGGGACCCTTGGCACAGCTGGTCCAGCCCCCTTGGGTGGTAGGATGGGGAGAGCTGTCCTGCTGCTGAGCCACCCCAGAGCCACCTCTCTGTCCTTTCAAGGGCTGTAGCTCTTGGCCAACTAAAGGGAGTTCTGCAAATCAGTGAAAAAGCAAAGAGGCCTGGAGAACTCAACCAAACGAGTCTTTCATGCGGCAAACTCAGTCTCTAGGTTAGAGGTGTTGGTAACCCTGGTACATTTTTACCCAGTTGCTAGCCACTTGGGTTTAAAAAGAAACTTTACTCCCACGGGTAGAGATAGTTCACAATTAATGGTTTTGTAACTTCTCCTTAAATATATCACAAGCTACAAACTGGGGATACAGTTTGGGAGTAAACATTGTTATGCCAGAGCTGTCACCTGTGAGTAATCACAGACCTAATTGAAGCTGGCCAGCGTATTAAATAAACATTCAGCGTAAACGAGGGAGAAAAGAAATATCCTTTAGTTTGGTAATGGCTGAAATGATGGAAACCAGCACCTAAGCCAGGGACGAGGGTGAGAAGGCTGGAGCAGCAGGAGAGCTGGGTTTCCCTGAAGCAGCTGGCAGCGGTGTGCTGCAGACCAGCAAAGCATTGCGAGCCAGAGGGCTTCGGCCACCGGCCTTTGGGGGGACAGCGGGGAGAGAGCCTCCCTGGGGAGGAGTGCTGGCCACGGCGGGGCTGGGTTTGGGGGTAAGGAGGTTGCAGGCTCAAGGAGCCTGCCCTTGTTTCATCCAGGGAAACGTGCCTTCCCACCGCTAATAGCTGGGCTAACGTTTGCAAAATGTCCTGCTAGCAGAAGTCGTTCTCCCAGCATCAACTACTGCCTAATCGCCCCACCGAAATGGGCAGCGATACAATCTCCTGCAGTGTTTCTTGTGTTCCTTGGGGAACCACCTAATCCTCCATGTTGTCTGCCAGCTTCTCCTTGTCCTTGGGAATTTCACGTGCAGAGAAGGCTGCAGCCTTCCAGAGGCAGCTCCAAGAGCAAGGCTGCTGGCGGCTCCCGCAGCTCGCTGCGGTGCCACGGCCAGCACCGAGCCTCATGGACATCCGAGGCTGTGCTCCGAGGCGTAGAAGGCAGAATAAACACATTTTTTCACCTCAGAAAATCTCCAGGCTGGATCACAGCATCCCACCCCTCCTCATCCTCTCACCAGATGTTGCACGGACGTGTGCGAGCGGCGCTGCCTCGCTGGGAGGTGCTGAGAAGAGGGTGATGCGCCGGGGTGACATGCTCAATTTCCCTCAAAGATGGTGCAGCCACGAGAACATTTCTCCCGCTGATGGCGTCCATGTGTCTCTCCCTTCTCACTGGAGCTCTGTTACACGCTGGGACGCGGTGCGAGCGTGTGTGCACCTTCTGTTCCCCGAGCCGTCCCTGCCTTTCTGGGGAGGACAAGGTGCCTGCCCTTCCGTGGTTAGTTTAAGAAAAACACTCTGCCAGTGATCAGTGCCTGTATGAAGTAGATGTATGGTTTCAATTCTGTCCTTGAGCCATGGATCATTTAATGTTGTCAACACATATACATCCTTCTCAAACATCCCACTGAGAATTTCTAGGGACTGTAGACAGCTTAAAGCTAGCGTTACAGCAGCAGCTTCATATTTGCTTTCAGATCTACGTGCATTTTTTAATACTAAAGCTTGCATAATTGCTGCTGAATTTCTAAGCAACTTCTTCAAAGGGACGGAGGCGCGGCAGCGGCAGGAGTGCTGGCGGAGCAGGGACAGGGCTGGGGCCTGTTGGTGGCTCGTGGCTGGCAGCAGGAGGAGCCGAGCACGTTGGGGGAGCCCTGAAGAAAGGCCAGGTTGGGACCCCCCAGCTCGGTTGAGCATGTTATCATCCTGACCATGGGTGGCTAGGATTTAGTGCTGCCTACCCGCATTAACAGCATTTTAGCTGTGCGTATATCTCACCAGGGAAGTCTGCACAGTGGGAATAGGGCACCACTGGGCTTGTTTTCCAGCATCTGGATGTACCTAGAAGCACAGAAGGATGCCGCGTGCAGCGGAGGTGACCTGGTGGGTGAAGGGTTACTGGCTGCTGCCCACTGGAGGGCTGATGGGGCAGGGTTACTAAAAGGGAGACAAGGTGGTTCCTCAGAGGGGGTCTCTGATCTTTCCCTGTTGGTGGGGACAGAGTTAGAGCTGGATGAGGGGTTAGTGACTTCTGCTTTTGGGTTCTGTGGGGGAAAAAAGCCAGCCCTGAGGACAGGATGGAGCAGGGGTATTTCACTGGGGGAGGCTGCAGGCTCTCCCTGGTCTCTGCTGACGGAGCTATGGGAGGTGTGCTGCTGCTCCACATTCATGCACCAAGCTCTGGTTGCGATGCCCATCCCCGCAGTGGTCAGTGGGCCCTGGGTAAGAAGCAGGGACCACCCAACAGAGTGAGTCTCCCTCCTCTTTGTCAGCTGCCAGCTGCTCAGGGTTGCTGGGCGGAGAGGTGGGTAGGACGTGGTGATGGTGGTGATGTCTGCTGCTGGGTTGTGAGACCAGCAGGCTGAGGGTTTGCTGGAGAACCTGCGGCAGCTGCTGACTCCCAAGAGATGCAGGTGAAGCCAGGTACCCAAAGCCTTCTTGTGCCTTTGGGAACATGGAGGGGCTGAGGGTGATGATTGCTCCTGGGGGCTTTGCTGCAGGCAGGTGGGGACAGCTCCACCTCTCCCCTAAGAAAGGGCATTTCTGGGGCTGACACCAACCCCAGGTGTCCCCCTGTACCTAGGGAGGTGTCCCCACTCCGTCCTCCAGCTGCCACAGCAGCATCACTTCTAAGGCACCTGGTCAGCCAAACTCCATTTGCTGTGTCTATGTATTTATTATGTTGGAGCCCAGCGTAATTACTTTACAGCTCTGAACATTAAATATCATTTGTCTTATTCCAGCAGGTCCAAATCTTTATGAATTGTATCTGACGCTTGCTCCCTTCAATTATCTGCCATCAGAAAAAGTTTACTGTTGTTGCAAAAATACCAATTTGCCAGAGGTTGCAATGCATTTACTCTCCACCTCTGTAATTTACAAACTTACATTTTATGATTAGAAAGAAAAATGGCTAATAGGAGAAATATTCATGCAAAATCAATACCGAATAAGATGCTGCCACCTTTTGGCTTAACCTAATTCTACGTCTGGGGCCAAATTCATCCCTGGTGTTGCTGGGCGAGGAGCTACCTCTGGTACTGAGGGATGGGGTGGGATGGGGAGATGCAGCAGGATCGAGGGCTCCCTCTGACCATGGATGGGGCAGGTGGAGCTGAAGCTGGGGGATTTGCAGGCTCTACAGTGAGGAAATTTCCCATGGCTGTGCTTCTGCAAGTAAAGTTCCCTTCTTGTATGTGCAGAGCAAGAGTAGAGGATCCTAGGAGGATTTGCTCTCCTTTCAACCTCCTGGGACAATGCTCCTGGAGCTGCATCCTGGGTACAGGGACAGGCGCTGGGGCTGGTGAGACTCAGCATGTGGCTGAGGGTGTCAAATTCAGCTTTGAACCCAGTAGGTGTTTCATCTAAGCTTGTAGGCAACCTCCACACCACTGGTCTGCAGTACAGTTACACAGCAGGCAATGCAGTGGGACTTCAACACTGTCAGTCTTGGTAGCTATTGAGTGTGCTTATTCTTCAGTTCCAGCTCACTGCAAGGGGCTGTGGAGCCAAAATACCAGTGTGCTTAAAAATAAATAAATAAAAAAAAATAAAAACCTACCCCCAAACATATTTTTATTTCTGTAGTTCTGTAGTAAGGATATTCCGAAGCGTTGAGTCTTGCGGCAGAGCGATTGCAGCACTGCTCTGTCTCCTTGCCCAATGACACAGGGCTTTTCAGCTGAATACCAGTAAGCATGTGATCAAAAGCTCTCCGGATTTTGTGGCTGTGGGATTTCCAGCCGAACTCGCTATTTCTCTTGTATCTTGCCCCTTTGTTTCCCAAGTCCAGGGCAGAGTCTGAGTTCTGTAATTGCCACCTGGATTTGCTTTGCTGTCTTCCCTAGGAACTTGTTTGAATAAATTGAATTGGCAAATGTATTGTTCAGCTGCAAAGCGTTGTGTCGGGAATAATGTCGGTATTACCAGCCCATTACGGCGCTAGGCGCACTGTCAGGGACAGCAGACCCATCCAGCAGAGCTCACTTTGAGCAGCTCCCTCCATTTCCTTTCCAGCCACAAGTGCACGGTTTTTGGCCTGTTGCTCAATGCTCTGCAGCAAGCGCAGAAGGAGCTACCTGCAGCTTCCTAGGCACATGCAGAAACTTTCCTCCATTGGGGGATTTTCTGCTAATAGGTTCCTGTTGCTTGTCTTCTATTTTCTTTGCCAGGCAGGGCTGGGGTGCAGCAGTCACCTTATTTTCCATGGAGCACCCAAGCAGTCAGTGCCCATGACCGCAGTCTGAGCCTACTGAAGCCGTCTGTGTCAGTAGGGCTCAGGGCAGTGTGGTGGGGACGTTCAGGTCCTGGGGCTTTGCTCCCTGAGCAGAATTGGGCGTTCAGGGCTTTGCTGACGGACCCCAAGGCCTGGGTCAGGCTGCGGAAACTCGGCAATCAGGAGCCTAGGCATTAATTGGGTGCAGGGGAAGATCTTTGGGTTGGGGACTGCCACCTGCTGCATTTTGTGCCTGCACTGAGGGGTCCAGGCATGGTTATCCTTGAGGTCCCTTCTGCTGTTGCAGTCCGTATTTGTTTTAGTGCTGCTGTTGAAGGGTCCAAACTCCAAACGATAGACTGCAGAACAAGCGCTTCAGTAAGAAGCTTTTTGGCAAAATTCTTTGTTCCAGTGTGTGTCTGAGGGGCCAGTCTGAAAGCAGGACTGCCAGGGTGCACCCCAAAACTGGTCAGAGATGTACAGTGGGAACCTTGCTCAGAAAAACTACTCAGTTATTCCTTCCTCTAGGATGCACATAAGCTCCCAAGATGGAGGAGATCTCAATGTGCCAAGACACGAAATGTTAATTTCCCCAGAGGTCTGGGTGCATGCTTTGTCTGGTTGGACTCTCCCTACCCTGACACAACTGAGCTCCACAGCAGAAATGAGCTCCCCTGCGTGCAAGTCCTTGGAGGGCTGGTGCAGAGCCAGAACAGGCGCAGCCACCACCATGACACCGCTGTCCCTCCCAGTGCCAACAGCCAACTGTGATGGCAGGGACAGGAGCCCAGGAGAGCTGTAATCAGCAGGAGATGGCACCACAGCCCTGCAGACCTTGTCTCCTCGGCTGCAGGGTGGCCAGGCTCCTGCGGGAGATGCTGAGGCTCTCACAGGTGAGTGCTGCTGCTGGGAGGACGCTCCATGGGGCAGGGTGGTGACACCACCTCCTCCATCATCTGGGTCTTATGGGGCTGTCCAGTTATTTGGGGAAAAAAAAAGGAAAAGGAAAAAAGCTCAGGGGTGGGATTTCAACATGGCAAGGCCTGACCAGGTTAGTGAGGTCTTGCAGAAGCCTCTTGGCTGCAGGAGTGACCCTGCCATGCAGGTTAGCAGTGACATGGTGCCACCTCGTGGCACGCGGCTCCCAGCGTCACACAGCCGTGTCCCTGCCGTGGGGAGACACCTTTTGGAGGGGAGCATCACCCTGTGGGTGCTGCACCTCCTGCCAGGTGCTGCTGGGACGTGGCCGCACCGTGCGGACGGCCACCAGAAGATGGATGGTGGGGACCGATGGGTGAGGGAGCACGATGGAAAACAAGGGAAGTAACTAAAACTTGTCCTATCCCCTAATCTGGATATTGGATGCAAGGAAAAGTACAACCCAAAGTGTGTCAGTTTTCAATGAAATGCTAATCAAAACCATCAGGTTTTTGACTAGGCAGGATTTGGGAGCTGACTTTAGTGACCGATGGCATTGTGGCAGCGTGTCAGAAATCAGGGGCTCTGTATCGTCAGGCTGGGTCCTGCTGTAGTGCCAACACAACTAAAAAGCAGTTGCTATCCCAGGGTCACTGAGACTCCTGGCTGGCTTTCTGCTAGGTCTCTGCAGCTGATGTTGTACGATGCGTTTGATCTGTGACCAGAAATCACCTGATACTGGATTATTTTTCCATTGCTATTAGAAAGTTGCTTGATTCTGCTGGTTTTTGTTCTTCCTACATTGTACATAGCAATACTAAAGAAGGAGAAGCTTCTTCCTTCCTCTCTGCCCAGATGCTCCAAAAGGTTGGATATGTAACAGGTGTCAGGGAGGTGGTGGGAGGTAGGGTATGGTGGGTTTTACCTCTAAAACATCAAATCTGCTCTGCCTGGCAGGCCTGAGGTTTCCCCTGGAGGGCTGAGAGCAGGGGATTAGGAGTGCTTGTTCTCTTTAATTGAAGAAGTTCAGCCTACAAAGCAAAGCTTACTTTCAGTATAACCCGAGGAGAGAATTTAACATTCCCCTACAGGTACCTACTGCTGAAAATTACCCAGCAGACAAGCCCCTTTCCAGTTTGCTTTGTCATTTAGGAAGGGCGTTTAAACAAGAGACTCTTCTATGGAAGAAACGAGCTCATGCTGATACAAAGATATCTCTGTAAATCTGGTGCTTTTCTGTGGAGATGAGCCTTTAGGCACTTAGCAGGGATTTGCCAAGGAGCCTAAGGCCTGATACAAACCCAAAACGCAATGGGATTCAAGTGCCTAAATGCATTAGGCTGCTAGGAAAATCCCAGCCTTTGAAGTTTAAGTAGGCACTAACAAAAACGGGCTAAAAAGTAAAATAAAACTGGCTAACACTGCCCCGAAAGCTGTGGGTGCTCTGAGTTTTACACCTGAAACACAGCAGCAGGAGGTGGCCACCACAGGCAGCCAGGAGGTTCCACCAGCATGAGGGTTCATATCTCCATCCCGACCTCTTCTGCCCCTCCAGAAATTGCAGCCTGGTCCCTCTGAACCATTTCTGGCCCCTCTTCTGCTTGCTCATGCCAGTGGGTGTTTCCTTGTGTGGGAACAGTCCAGGCCACTTGTCTGAAGACATCCTCCTTGTGAGAGCGTATGAAGGAAGCATTAAAAATGCCAGTTGTTTTTGTTGAGAAGAATCTTAGGACATTAAAAGTTGGAGAAGTCATCTTCATTATTTCTCTTTAAAGTTACTTATGAATTGAGAACAGCTCTGCTCATATTTCTCTTTTATTTGCTGTCTCCCCAGGCTAAAGTGTTGTCTATTTATCTTACAGATTAGGTTACTTTTTATGGGGTTCCTGCTATTATATTTCACCTCTAACTTTGTTAGTTTGTGTTTGATATTAAATTATGTTGAATAAAATGTGCAGCTCAAGGACATTTTTCAGCTTCATCCTGAAATGAGGTTCTTAATCCTGCTTCTGGGTCTGCCCTTCTAGCCCAGCCTATGGGGACAGTTTGGGGTCTGTAGGATGGGCAGCAGAGAAGTGTTTGTATCAGTGATGGGCTTTGGGCTTTGAAGGTGGAGCTGCAGGAGACGTGCCTGTGAAAGCAGTCAGTTCATATACGGTGATTTTGGAGACAACTCTTTAGAAATGGGTTCTAACAATATTGGCATCATCACAAGATAAGATCCAGGACTAGTTAAATCACAGCCTCGCAACTCGGTGCTCCTTTGGGGATTAGAAGAAGTCGCTGAGCTGTCACTCCAAAGCTGATCATGGGCTCGTTTAACTATGTCATCCCATAAGACAGCCCTTTCAATTATGTCAACCTGTCTGCTCTCCCTAGACTCTAATTTTAGAGCAGCAGTAGCTAATATTCTTGGAAAACTGATCCGCCTCCACAGATCTCTCCTCTCTGTCTGCTGCTGTTAACGGAGTATCCTGTGGGGAGATGGGCCTGCTTTACTTCCCCTCCTGTAATAAACCTAATAAAAATAGGTACCATTAGGTTCCTTTGTGTGTGGTCTCTTTAAGACACTTATCTGAGCTATGTAATGGAGATGTCACGTCTCCTCCACAGAGGGATCTGGCAGCACTGCAGGGTCACTGCAATAAAAATAAAATTCAGTTTTAAAAGCCTGGTATAAAATTATGAGCCAAAAACCAGGATGATGGGATGGGAGTTCAGAGACCTGGAAGAGGGAAATGTGAGCTGGAGCAACCTGGATGTTAACGGAGTCACCAGGCTGCTCCTGGCTTGCTCAGGAGGACTGTGGGTGACAAGGTGGCCCTGGGGACACCAGGGACAGGGGACTTGTGTGTGTGTGCTGGATGGTGTTGGGAGGAATTTGAGCACACAACGGGGAGAGGAGGTGGGTGGGTTCAGGATGTCTTGGTCATGGGCATCTCGGGCTCATCTTAATGCAGCTTGGTGGGAAGGGGATGTGCCTTGCCCGAGGGATAGGATGGAGCCCACCATGACTCCAGCTCTCCCTCCATGCTGAAGATTATACTATATATATATTATTACTGTTAGCCACATTATACATTACATACATTACATTACACACATTACATTAGCCACATTATAGGGGCTGCCACAAGAGGGGTGACAGGGAAGGTCTTTGAAAACCTCCTGTCTCTCCTCTGGGCACTGTGGTGGTCCTTCAGCTGGGTTGAGCCTCCCTCAGCTGTTCTTCCTCCACACTTGGTCTTCAGTGGGCCTGTAAGACAGTGCTGGGCAGGTCTGAGGCTGCCAGAGGGTTTTTGCTCTTCTGCAGAGCGTTCCTGGCCTTCTTCAAAATGGAGTCTTGGGGGCCCTGTCTGAAGGAACTGACATGCACAAAGCTGAAAAGCATGAGCCTCTTCCAAGGTGTTTTATTCCCCCTTTAGGATGCAGTGTGTGTCTGAAGACAAACCACACACTGAAAAGGAGTAGAAGGGATGGAGGGAAAAAGAGAGAGACCGTGCAGAGCCAAGGAGCGAGGTGACCCCATCCATCCCACCAAGTGTCATCGCAGCAGTGGTGAAGGCCAGGCCTTCCCTTTGGGGATCAGGCTGTATAAAATCCACATGCCATGGAACAAGACCTCCCCCAGTTGCCAGCAAGTTACACGTAGTGCTCCTTTCACACATCCACGTTGGCTGCCCATAATCAAATTCTGCTTCTCAAGCAATTTCCCTCGCTAATTCTCCCCGAACCACTTCTAACCCAGCTATCGGCCTTGTCGCCACACACTGCTCTGCGTGATCCCTTCCTGAGCAGTGCGGCCTTGGGCACATTCCTCCGGTTCTCAGCAGCCTAACCTGTCACGAGCAAACTTCTAAAAATATCACTAAAGACCTCAGCTAATTTCTAATCCTCATTTCTATTAAGATGGCTGCCTGTGCTGTATGTGTTTCTGGACTCGGATTTGCAGTCTTCCTTAAGAGTATCTAATCTGTGCATAGCTGTTTCTGTTGTCATCCGTACGGACTCCTCCTTCCCCACCACAAAACGTGATCCCTTTGGCAGCGGTTCCCCGGGCTGCAGAGCACCGTGAGCCCACCAGCCAGCATAGATACCTTCCTCTTCCTCCTGCCTAGCTCACCCCACTGCTTTAGGAGATTACTGGGGTCCCAGTCCTCTTGGGCACTGGGCATGTAAGAAAAACCGGACACCAAGCTCAGCAGAGCATGTGATTTTCTTTGCGCTTCCCAAGTTCTGGAGTATTCTACAATAGTGTAATGGTGCTGATGTATAATGGTGCTGACGTATAAAGGTATAGAGGAGCAAAAGTCTTGAAGTTCCTTACACGGCTGGACTTCCCATTGTTGATTGTATTTGGATATTTTTTCAAGTGCTGTTTACCCAGACGGGGTGAGGAGAGAAGAAACGACATAAAGTCAAGGACAACACTGCCGATGGCCAGGGAAACTTTTAAAATGGAAACTTGGAAGATGTGTTTTTATCATGAGATCAGTGAGATCAGCCTTCTGATGGGAATAAGGAGCTAACACTAGGTTTGGTTTGTTCCTGAAGGGAATTACATGAAATATTCGTGTGTTCAAGGGATGCTTGACTTTAACGACTCAAGGTCTCTTCTCCTGTCAGTCCCCCACGTCTGTGCTCCTGTAGCCATACCAGGTGGAGGGACAGGACTCGGCCCCTTGCTCCAGCGTTGCCTTTCACAGTGCTGCCACCTGAGCCGCTACCTCGCCACAAATGCCACATGGCACGGTGACATGGAGGACAGGTGAGTGGCACCTGCTGTTCCCAAGCACAAATTGGCCGTTTCAGTCTGTCTCCACACACCTTCCTAGAGCTCCTCGTCCATCTCCCAGCTCCACTCCGCATCCGAGCCGTGTACATGGGACAGCCATGTGTTCTCTGGGGAGAGCAGAGGTGGGACAACGCTCCGTCATTTCTCAATCTGGTCACGAGTGTCATTAAGTCAATAGGCCTCCCTCCATCGCATGAGGTAAACTTTATTACACACAGCCAACGGGTAGGGGAAAGGTCAGCGTTTCTAAACCACGCCTCAGTCTCCTGCTGCCTGTTGGATCAGCTTTCCTTGAAGTGAGGTGACTGCTTTGGAGCGGAGGCCAGCTGAGGGACTTTTTATCAGCTGACCCATGCAAACCCCTGCTGCAGCCGATGCTCGTCCACCCAAACCAGTTAGTGTGTGCTGAAATCCTACAGTAGGGTCCCGAGTATCAGCCTGCTGGGACAAAAACACTCCTTCCCACCGCCAGCACTAAACCCAACCCCAACCCCAGCCCCAATCTCAATCCTCATCCCTATCCCCCATCCCAGTCACAACCCTCATCCCCATCCCTATCCCTATCCCCAATCCTCATTCCTAATCCCCATCCCCATCCCCAATCCCCATCCCAACTCTCATCCCTATCCCCATCCCCAATCCCCATCCCAACTCTCATCCCTATCCCCATTCCTAATCCCCCTCCCCAACCCCAATCTCTAATCCCCCTCCCTATCCCTAATCCCTATCCCCATCCCCAATCTCAATCCCAACCCTCATCTCTATCCCCATCCCTATCCTTAATCTCCATCCCCAATCTCAATGCCAATCCCAACCCTCATCCCTATCCCCAACCTCAATCTCAATCTCCATCCTCAATCTCAATCCCCAATCTCAATCCCCAATCCCAATCCCCAATCTCAATCCTCAATCTCAATCCTCAATCTCAATCTCAATCCCCAATCCCCAATCCCAGCCCCGCCCCGCCCCACCACACCTCCCCATGACTCAGCACATCCCCACCCCCGCCCTCCGATTGGCCGCCCCCTTAGCGCGCGCAGCAGCCGGCGCCGGCGGCCCGGGGGTCCCATTGGCTCTCCCCGCCGTGACGTCATCGGCGGGGGCCGGGGCGGGCGGGAGCGTGACTCAGCAGCGGGCGGGGGCTGAGTCAGCAGGAGGGCATAAAGGCGGCGGGGCCGGCACCGGGCGGGCGGGCATGGAGCTGCCGGAGCTGGGGCGGCACTGCGCCGAGCGCGCCTGCAGGAGGCTGGGTGAGAGCCGGGGGGGGGGGTTGTCCTCCGTTCCCCGTCCCCTTCTTGATGAGCTGGGTTCTGTATTGGGGTGCGCTGGTTACTACCAGATGCTCGGGCTTCTTCTGTAGCACCTCCTAAATAGATCCCGTAGAAGAGTAATGGTGAAGGCTGTAGCATTTCATGCTGGTGTGTTGTTAATAAACCTATGGAGCTTTTGTGTTTGAAGGAAAATATCTTTTGAGATGGGGTTTTGGTTTTGTACTTCAATCCCAAGCTTCTGGCTAATGCCTCTTGAAAAGTTTCAGTGTTCTAAGAACTCCTGAGGTATTGATGGTTTGTGTTGGTCTAGCACGGGGGGAAAAGAGGGAAAAGTTTTCAGTTTTAACTTTTGTCTTTCAGTGTTTATGAAAAAATGCATCCTCTTCCTACAGTTACCTGGGTTGTGACTACACCAAAATGATGATTTGCTTTAGGATTTATTTGTCTTCAGTAAGTGCGCTGTAAAGCTGTTAGCTCTGCTGTATACAAATCTGTTTTCTCTCTTCATTCCTTACCCAGACTTCCTTCCTCTGAAATGTGATGCGTGTGGGGAAGTCTTCTGCAAAGACCATATCCGTTATGATGACCACAAGTGTGGCTCTGCCTACAAGAAAGTAAGTTCCTGTACGTGAGTCAGTAATTGACACTGCAGAGTTGCTAAATCATGCAGAAAGGCTGCTCTGAAATTTGACCTGTGGTATCAATAAAAGCAGGTGGGAGAACCACGAGATAAGCTAATGATACAGCTGAACTTCAGCTGCAATGGGACAACACTTCTGAGCTTACTACTGCTGGATTCTAGTTTCTTTCTGCACCTTCCCAAAGAGGGGTGCTTTATACTTTAATGTAGTGTGGCCTAAAACTTTCTGCAGCCCGTATTCTTTTGAGCTGCAAGACAGCAAGCATGAAACTACAGGATAAATAAATAGGAAAAATGGGGCTGAATATTAATCTCTCGTTCATACTTGGGCTGTGTAGTGTTCAAGACTACAGTTTCAGGAAGCCTACAATCACATTTAAAGTGAATTTATTGAATATGTTGGTACAAACTTATTTGGCATAGCACTTTGGGCTTTTTGGATACAAATATACAGTTACCTTCATGAAGGACATCTTTAAGAGCATTAGTAAATGAGTAGAACATAAAGCACTTGCAAATATACTGTCATTACCCATGGCTAAGAAAAGGGGAAGGGCAGAACAGTAACTGGGTCAGACTTCTAATCTGTGTGGTGTGTTCTCAGAATGTGCAGGTTCCGGTGTGTCCACTCTGTAATGCACCTGTCCCAGTACAGAAGGGGGAAATACCAGATGTTGTGGTTGGAGCCCACATGGATAAGGACTGCAAATACAATCCAGCACAGCAAAAGGAGAAGGTGAGAAAACTGCTGTTGAAATCTGTTTGCCTAATGCTTGTGAAGCTTCATTTTCTGACAGCAGAATGTATAGAAGCTTGTTCTGTTTCTTTTTTGTTCTAAGAGTGCTTGAGCATTCATGCTTCAGCATGGTCGCTGCTTGGAAGCTGATCTCAGAAAGCAACCAGGTATTGCTAATGTAGTTTCCTGTGTTTTCTAGATCTTCACAAACAAGTGCTTAAAGCCAGGCTGCAAAAGAAAAGAGATGATGAAGGTAGTTTGTGAACAGTGCAATGGTAATTTCTGCATAAAGCATCGGCATCCTCTGGACCATGACTGTAAAGGGAGCAGCCACCCCATCTCCAAGGCTGGGTAAGCTGTAGTTGTGGTACTTTGAGATTACGCTGAAGCTTCAGGGCTTGGTGGGGAGCTCAGGCAAATCAGGAATTCTGTATACTACTGGTCACTTCAATAAAATAGACATAATTTCCTCTCTGAATCTTGGACCTAACTTCTGAAAGCCTGAGCCAAGGGGAAAAAAAGCTGCTTGTCAAATGCTTTCCTAAAATTCTTCCAAGCTTACTTAATTTGATAGCATGTTCTTTCAAAAAAAAAAAAAAGCCCTGAGAACAGGTGCTTGCCAATTCAAGTACCTTTTAAGGTCTTGATCTAAATACTAGAACCCTACTCAGAGCCTTGAATTAACCAAGAATAAACTGTGGCAAGGTATTGATTTTAAACTTAACTTTAATAAAACATCTCTTGCAGGCAGACATACCTTCCTTGCTCTGTGCAGTAGGAATGTAAGACTTGTGTGCCAGATGTGGATAATTAAACTGGATGGAAGAGTGAGACTACTGGAAGCATGCTTAAGTGGTGCTGAGCCTGGTTGTATTTCTTTGTAGGTATGCAGCTCTGATGAGAGCATCTCAAACTGCCTTCAAGTCAACAGAAGCAATTGCAGTGCCATCTAATGGGAACCGTCAGCACAACAGGTATAAGCTGTGGAACAAGATGAGATGGTTTAAAATAGTCTTAGGTCAACACAGCATGGTAGTGCTGCTGTCATACATCTAACTGCTCTAGGCTTTGTAGTTGACCTTTGATCAGTGTTGAGAATATAGCAGAGAGCTTTCTGACAGCACAAGCGAATCTTTATTTCTCCACACTGTGAGGATTAATATGGCTATGTAGACACAAGCATTAGGGCATTAAGTTGTTTATTGTACCAGCAGGTTGGTCTCCCACCTGCCCAGGATAAGGCTTTTGGTCAAGTTTTGGAAAACTGGTGCTTCATTGTAATGCTGAGAAAGCATAGCAAATCTGACTGAATGGCCCGAGTCCTTCCCAGCCATGGTTTACTGCCTTGTGACTGCAAGTTGTAGTTGAATGACTCTTACAGTTTACTCTATTGTTCAGATGCAGATGATAGAAACTCTTCACGCTGGATCAAGCCTCTGCCTACTTCAGAGTTAATCTTGTCTGAAGCTCTTTAAACTTTCTCTATGCAAGTAACTTATTTTTGTGTATAATCTCTTATGGATTTAATAAACTGTCACCCTTTCTAAGCCAACTTTTTGTTTCTGTATTTAGAGTGAGAGCTTTAATACAATCATAGAATCATTAAGGTTGGAAAAGACCTTCAAGATCATCTGGTCCAACCATCACCCTACTATGAAAAACACTTGGAGGAAACTGGGGGGTGGTGGTAGACAGAAAACTAAAATTAGGGTGAAACACTGCTAGTTTTGCTTAGGTCATGCAAGGCTAAACTGAGTCTCTCATAAGATGAAAGACTGAAATACATGTTAATGTCACAGCTCTCAATCCTTCTGGAAATGATCTGGCACAATGCAGCATTGTACTTGACAATAACATATATCAATGTGAAATCAGTTTTCTACAGTGTCTCTTGGTTTCTGAATGTTGTTGGAAGTACTGATTTATAAAGCCATACCCTGTCCTTCCAGGCCATCCCTAAGCAATTCACAGGAGGGATAGTGCTCACAGAGGCGTGCACAGCATAATTCTTCATAATTTATTGCCCCCAAGGTAGAAATCTAGACTTGTATTGGTGTTTTCTTGCAGTTGGGGCAAAAACGAAAACAGAAGCTATTAACTGTTCCTTGTCCCACATAATAAGGCCAAAATACAGCCTTGTCAAAGGAGCCTAGTCTTGCTCCCTTTTTGAAAGGCTTAAATGAAGATACATTTTCTGTTATGTCTGTCTTCATCAGCAGTCTTACCTGAAGGCTCAGCTCTTTGAACTGGGTGAACATCCAGCTGTTTAGTTTGGGGCCCAAAGTACCATAGCTTGAGGAAATAGAAATGTGCTGTTAATGAACAATGCTAATTCCCCAGCTGTGATCTAAGTAGACCTCTCATCCAACTAATTGTGAGAAAAATGCCAAAGCTTACTGATGATGTCAGGGGGCCAAGACCTCAATTTCATGTGTCATTGGAACCATTCCTCTGCATGCTGGGGCTGGTAGGCTGGAGTATTGGTTTAGGACTAACTGATGGGTAATTGCAGTCTATTGAATCACCTGCAGTTGAGTTCCCAACCCCATTTTCATGAGGTGGGAGGAATAGCAGTTTACGTAGCTGAGAATGCTGTGTTCCTTGACCTGGGAAAAATAATCTTTGATAATAGCGCAAGAGATGTGAGCATGATTGCAGTTAACACACATGGTTTATACAACCTTGGGGTCTACTGCAGTTGTGCGAAGGTTGTTGTGTGCTTCTCATTTCTATTTGAAGAGGCTTAATTCTTGGATTATGAATGCTCCCTAAAAAAAATGTGGATTTATGGTCCCTTACAAGAATAACACAAATGACCAACGTATTGACTTGTAGATCTTTTATCAGAAAGGGCAAAGATAATACAATTTCTAGCAAATGTGGAACAAAAAAAGTGTGCTACTCCCTCTTGTCCAATGTGATTTCTTCTCATACATTGACATGTTTTTTGGAGAATGATTAAAGTTATATGGAAGGTCATAGTCAGCCAAACTATGTCTGAAGTTGGCAGGTACAAATTACCACTGCTAGTTCCATTTAGCCTTGTTTTATGCATTCATGTGGTCTAAATAGTGATTTGGCAGTATTTGTAATACTGTGTTAAACCACAGGGTGTCACAATAGGATGTGTAATAAAACGATTGTTATTCAAGGCACTCTAAACACAGAAAACATGCTTTCCCCATTCACATTGGAACAAAAGCCTAAATTACGGCTCTAATTTTAGATACCACCACCTAGCGATTATCTTGTGTGCTCTAGTGCCATAAACTCACTCCTAACGCAGTGCTAGTTATGGGACTTTTATAATCTTTCTGTACAATATACAACTGGACATGTGTTCCCAAACTCTGCTGTGTATCCTGGTGTGGGGAAGGGTGTACAGGGGGAGCAGCAGTGGGTCCTGACAACTGTGCGATAAGTTCCCCATAGTGTACTAGTGTACGTAGCGTACCATAGCAATGGTTGTGACCTCAGTCTGGACAGGAGAAAAGTATAAAGGTTTACCTCTTCACGTGGGTATGTGTAATACTATTGAGTTATTGCTGCCAGCGTCTGCTGGCACCTCAACTACTGGGGTCAAAGCATTTGGAAGCTGAAACCGCTGTGTCAGGCTGTTACTTAAAAATGCTCCAGTGACTCATTTGTTTCCAGTAAATATTCCTGCCCTTAAATCACTGGGGAGATGTTTGTGCACATGGTAAGTATTTATAGCAAATGGAAACCGGTAGGTTTCCAGGAACCCATGTGCTGGGCGATGTTTCTCACCCACCCACACCTCAGCGGCTCCCTGTTCCCTGCTCTCAGAGCCCCACGGGGCTGCTCCAGACGCAGAGTGGTTATGATCTGCTGACTGAAGCAGGCAACGCCGCTCCCTGGGGAGCCGAAAGCCCCTGTGCTAGCCCATGAGGGGGGTGGCAGCGCGGGGCTGTGTGGGGGACACCGGCGGTGGCCGCCCACCGGGGCCAGGCTTGGGCAGGGCCGGGGCGGGGGGGCTGCGCGGGGCCCGCAGGCCGCGGTGGGCCCCGTAGGCCTCGGGTGCGCACCGGGCCCGGCGGCCGTCACCCTGGCAACGGTCACCCCGGCAACGGTGGGCGGGGCGAGCGCTGAGGCCACGCCTCCCTCCCGCATCGGGACCGCCCTCCGCGAGGGGCCACCTCGGCGCGCGGAGCTGACGTCACACCAAAAAAGCCGGCCGGGCCCGCCCTCAGCACGCTCCCTCCGAGCGGGCGTTCAACACGGCACCTCGCCTTCCTATTGGCCAGTTACCGGATTGGCAGCTCCGAGCGCCAACCGGGAGCGCCCGCTCCCTTTGCTGCAGCCAATGGCAGGGAGGGGGCGGGCTGCGGCGGGGAGCGTGGGTGAGAGGTGCGTGAGGGGGCCGCGTGCACCCGATCCTCGCGTGGCCGCTGAGGGGCGGCCGGGCCGGGGCGGGCTGAGAGGGATCCGTGGGGATCTGTTGGGGTCTTTTGGGATCCGTGGGCCTCTCCGCGCCCTCGTGCCGGTGTAAAAGGCAGGGTAACGGCCGCCGTCAGGCAGAGCGGGAGCCGCGTGGCTGTGCCGGCTTCGGGAGCGGGCGGCACCGAGGCTGTGGGGTCCCGGGGGGGAGCAACCGGAGCGTGATCCTGAGGGAAGGGGGGAAATTCAGCCGAAGTGGTCCAGGTTCGGCGCTAACGGCTGTTGGCATGGTTAGGCAGTCAGATGTGACTCTTGAGATGCTGGGGTTATAGGGTAGCCTGTCAGTATATGCTTCTCTGGCATGTATAATAAATTAAAATTATTTAAAATAAATAAAAGGATCTTAATTGCACTTCCGTAGTGGCATCTAAAATAATTAAATAAATAAATAGGGTTCTAATTGCACTTTGGCAGCTTATAATTGCATAACATTCTGTTCCAGAATGGCAAAAAAGAATACACAAAGCAAAGAAATGAAGGAGGAAAAAAGGAAAAAGCTAAAGCAGCGTGTGGCCCCAAAGGGAGAGCTGGAATCAGAAAGTGAACCAAAGAAAATGAAACAGAGTCTGCAGGTAGGTTATCCCAGCTTTGACCGTTTAATTCAATAAAACAGTTACCTGTGGTATTACCTGTGGTGTTCAGCACCGAACCTGAACGTACCACGAGATTCAGTGCAGTGATTCCTCGGATATGATATGCCTAGAGTGAAAATGAAAAGATAAACTCCGCCAAAATCATGAGGTGTGTCTGATTTCTGAATGTGGTTGTAGCATTCAGAGTACACGGTCTCTGTTCTGAATGCTTCTGTGACAGGCAGAGGCTGGGTGAGAGCATGTGAGCAAAAGGGAAACGAAATGCCTTTAAGCAACTGTCATATGGCAGTATAGGCGTAGCTTAAGTCTTCATGTGATTCTGAGGGGTTGGGAGCACATGAAAGATTTCTTCATGGAAATCCCGTTGATTTTTGGTCAGAATGTCAAGTGGCCAGAAGGTGTCAGCAGTCTCTGTATTAAGGAATATTTGATAAATTAATAAGAATGAAATTAGTAATATTGAGATATCGTTTAAGTGGAAATTTAAAGGTCTAAGTCTTTTTTTCCCTGAAGGAAACAATACAAAAGCAGGGCAACTTAACCGTGGTCTTCTGAGTAAGTTAATGCAAAACATGGATCAGAGAATCAAGTGGTTCGATAATACAGAGAACTGGAGAATGACAGGCAAAATTCATTTCCTTAGGAATTGTAAGAGTGACTTTAAGCCATGGTCTTAAAAGCATTCCTTGTTTACTGACCTAACATGAAATAAATGTAAAAGGTACGTATTGCTCTCATTTATCGTGAGATATATAGTTCAGTGAAGATAGTAACTAAAAAGTAGTAGTTCTTATTTTACTGTTACACTTTATTGAAGCTTATTGGCAAGAATACTTGATTTTTTTCTGAGAGCTTTTGCATTCATGTAAAAGTGTCTCTAGCTATTACATTTAGAGTTTGTGAGACAATATAAGAACAGCAGATCTATTGGCAGTGGCTATTTGGAGACTCTAAATTCTTGCTGTTTATATCTCAGCAGAAATATGCTTAAGTAAAGTCAGGGAAGAGTACATCTCTGTCTATATCAAAGCAAAAATGGAAAATCTTGTATTTATAGCTTAGTGAGAGGGAACACTTATTTCCTTTGTTAGTTCTATATTATGGACTTAGATCCACAGAAATGTAATTCAGTTTGTGTGGAAGTAATTTTCCAGGATAAAACGGTGTGAAATCAAAATGTCAAAATTAAAATTTTACTGCCTGTGACGTTCTGAAGCGTTTTATATACAAGTGGAAAAAATCCCAAGAGGACTTCAAACCCCTGGCAAGCAGGGCCTTTCTGGACTATCCGATTAATATCAACTGATAAGATCTTAGAACCCCCAAATTGGTTCTCCTTCATCACTAAGACTGTAGGACTGTGAAAGGAAGAGCAAATATTAAGTGGAAAGCAGGCTCCTTAATACTACTAGGGAACACCGCTAGGCACAACAACACTTACAACTATAAATGTTGGTGTCAGTGGGTGGCTTAAACATGTATCTGGTGTTAGTTTTAGGGAATACCATATAAGGTCTATGAGAAGCCATTTTTTGGCATCAGCTTTATAAACTGTGACTGTTGATAGTAGGAAAGTATAAGTTAGTAGACCACGTTTTTTGTTTGAAATGGCTGTTGGGGATGAAAAATGTTAAGCAGATTTTAAACTATTTTACTTCAGGAATAGTTAACGAATGTCAGCTGTGTATTGGTTTATGATTATTACTCAGCATGTGTACCCTCAGCTTTGTGTGAAATACTCAGTTAAGTC
Source organism: Cygnus atratus (assembly GCF_013377495.2). NCBI lineage: Eukaryota > Metazoa > Chordata > Aves > Anseriformes > Anatidae > Cygnus > Cygnus atratus. Next base: position 6,018,026 of record NC_066376.1, read on the forward strand.
ACAGTGGCATTGGGTTTTAAAATGCTTTTGATGATAGGACAGTGTGGAAAATGTAGTAGAAAAAAAGGTAAAATTCCTTTACATGTACGGGAAGACCAGAAGGAACTCTGAAGCCGCAGAGAAAAGCGCTCAGTTGGCTTGGATGGAACAAAGATTCAGGCAACTGCTGAGAGTGCTTGTTCTGCAATCTAATTTTCTTTATATTTTTTGTTACTTTAAGCTGAAATTTTGATAGATCTACAGAAATTCCTGAAGGATGACAACTGGTTTCTGATAAGCTGTGACTGACTTTTAATGTGCTGATTTAAAGCCAATTTTTTGGCCTTAAGGCACAAATGGGTAGGTTCCAGTTTCTGTGGAAGTCTCATATGTGATGGAAATACGTCAAAAGATAGCAGCATAGCACACTGCTTTTGGTGGCGGAGAGTTTTCAGTGGTTCATTAAATCACTTTACTTCCCTGTGGTTTACTTTCTTCCTATTTTACTGCAGCACTTTTAGTCTCCAAAGTGGAAAACGTAAATCTCTAATTGATTTTGTTAGAGCTGCAGGCAGGCACGTTGAAGTGTGTCTTAAGTGACTGAATTTAGTATACATTGATCATTCTTTTATGGAATTTATTTCAAAAATTCTCACCAGCCTAAGATTAAAGCGTTTTTCCTTGGAACAACTTGACCTTTCTGAGTAATCTTGATGTTTTATTGATTTTCATCTACTCGATTTCTATTGTTTACATTAAATAACAAAGAGCAATTCAAGTCCAATAAAAATGTTTTCATGAATGATCTTAGAAGCACGCAGCTCTAGTAAAGCCGAATGATACAAGTTTTTAAACTTGTATTGTGTTTTTATCTGAGATTTCCCTAATGTTACTGTTTTATTTAGCTACTTGTCAATAAAACCCACGTTTTTAACCTTGCTTTTTAAAATGCCTGGACATTAGTTTTGCTAGTTTTTTAATGATTTTGTAGTTCACTAACGTATTCACATGTTAAACCTTACTACAGTTGGAGATTATTCTTTTGAGTTGTCGCATACGATAAGCATTAAAATAAGAGATTTAAAATGTGCTGTCTAGACTGGTGGTCTGAAGTTAAATATTGGCGTTTTAAGTAAGAACTTTCTGATGGACCTTGTCTGTGACAAATTAATTTTGTTTCAGTTCTCTGAAAAGAATACTTACAATATTGTTAACTGTCATGTTGAAATAACAAAAGCATTAGAAGTGCTTGTTTGCAATTACTCATGTCTTGCTTCTGTTTATGGATTTCTTCACCCTTCAAAGTTTCAGCTGCCTTAGTGCCACAAAAGCTTATCGAAACAGTGTACTGACGCTTACAACATTGTCAGCAAGGAACAACATGTTGTGGTTGCTTTGTTCACAAAGGCTATTTGAGTTCTACTGAGAATGACCTTACTGTACCAAAGGATCTTTTAACCTCATAATTTAACAGTAGATCTTGTTTCTCCAGTGTTGTTTTCAGAGCTGCAGGCTTTCCACAGAACAGTAAAATTCTTCCAGAGTTGATCATCTATTAAGCAAGAGAGACTCGAAATTGCTAATCCATAGAAAACAATATTCATTTCCTCTTCCTTCCCAATTTAGTCTAGCAAACATTGTAACTTCAAGGAAAATTGAGTAAGAGCCAGTCAGTCTTTATAAATCAAATCCCGTTGTTCATGGTTGACGGGTATTTTAGGTAATGCTCCTAGAGTATGAGTCCTTGCCTGTTTCTTGTTATTGTCAGCATTGCAAATGGTTGGAGGAGGAGGAATCAACATTTTCCCCAGATAAAGGCAAAATCAGTGGGAAAGGAATTTAATTTTTGAGATTCCATACAGATAGTACAAACAATGGCAAATAAACAAGTAGCTCATAGTGTTTCTTTAATCAGAGGGCTAGTGTGCAGGTGCCCAAACAGTAAGCTGTGTTTACTAAATGGGAAATGGCAAAATTACTAGGGAAAGTGTTTCTCTGTTCAGCCTTTTGGGGATTATTATACAGACAAGGAGTTATTAAACTAGTACTAGAGCAAAGCAAGCCACAAAGAATGATTCTTTAAAATTGTTTTGCTTGTAGTAGTGGAAAGCCCCATAAAAATCATGCTGTTTTTGCCGTGGAGATAAAACATTTTGTCATGAGCTTGGTGAAATAGTTGAGTGCTACTTCGGTATGATCTCTAATGCTGCTTGTAATCAGGTAACTGGGATAGTAATTTGAATGTTTAATGAATGCAAACCAAGCATTCATGATACTAAACCTATCACACAGATACTGGAAGGCTATAACTGAGAAATATATTTATTTCTTTGACAACCCACTAATTGATACTGAAGTCTGTTTTTGAAGTAATGGGTTGTGGATGATTTGCAAACAAACTCTGTAAGTCCTATCTTTTTACATTTATTTTAATAGGAAACTGATCATGTAACCATCAAAATAACATGTCTTGTATTTTCCATCCTAAACGATGTTGGGAAGCTAACACTTAGCACGATGTTACAGGATGTTCTTCTGATTAGCTGGCTACTGGTATTTGCTGTATCTTCATTTCTATACATTAAAATTTCTTTTTGGAAACTGTTTGCATTGTGAATTGATTATCAGCTCTTTCTGCATTTGTATAGTTTTGCTTTACTAAGTTAATCCTGCTTTGCATGCTTTAGCATTACCCATGTATTTATTTTTTAGAAATATGTATGAAACCGATCAGATATTGGAAAAGGAAAATAATTTACTAAAAGCTTCCATTTTGTTTAGCGTAATCTCCTAGAATAAGAATCTTGTCTTGTACTGTTTTTGACTGTTTTGCTTGCATCTCTAACATGCAAATAGAGTTTTATCCACATTATGAAGAGAAGATGACATAATTGTTCATCCTTGCCCTGTCTTTCATCTGCCCCCCTCCCCCTTTGATCTCAGGATACATCAGCAGTTAGCATTTTGCTGGAACTGATACCTCTGGTAAATTAATGTCTCTTCTTTCTCAGAATGGTGAAGTTAAATGTCAGGATGGATATTAGATCACTTCTGTTAGTCTGCTGGGTTTGGTCAGTCTGTAATTGAAATGTTGGGCCTATTTCTCTTCTTTGGGCTACTTGCAGTTGATTTTTCTATTCTTATTTTTTTTTCTTCCTCAAAGAGCTTAGTTTGCTGGCCCATTGGCTTCTGATTGCCTCTCTGCAGGATGGCCTCTTGATAGCTGAAAAAAGTATGAAGCCATAAACCCACTTGGCATTTATGACTTGCTGTGTGGGATCCTGCTTGGTTTGTCTGCTTTCTTAATATCTATGCAATATTTTTCAAATTAGGAAAAAGAGAATAAGAAAACAAACTTTGAGGGCAGCTGCTTATGGGACTGAAAGGTTTGTTTCCTGCTAATGCTTCTTACTCAGAATATTGATAGAGTTGCTGCAAATTATTTTATTGAATTAATGATGCATTTATTTATTTATTTAAGAGGTGAAATTCATTGTGACACTATATAATGTTTATAGAGAATACCAGGCCTTTTGTAAACAGACATGTCTAAGAAGGTACAAAATAGTGTCTGAAATACGGATATGCATAGATTAGGCTGACTAATTTTACATTCCTTTGAAAATTATTTTTGTAATGGTAGGAATAGATTTCCCAGGAAGGAGTATTCACAGCTGGGAAAACAGTTGCTACTTTGAAGATGGTTTTCCCAGGCGAAAGGCTCACGTCCCCGACTGTGTTTGGTATAAACAATACGTGGTGTATTTCTTACTTTTGTTTAAAGGGATTGTGCATTTTTCATTACATATTAAACAGCAAAAGTTTCATGCTAATTCTGGGTATTTGCCTTAATCTATCTACACTCAAATAATTCCTTACTTTTACTCATAAAGCCGGGATATTAAAGTGATGGGGAGTTTGATGGTGAAAGACAACTGTCCCTTCTTTGCTGTTAAGAGGGGAAATTCTTCTCTCCTTGGAGCACATAACCAATGTTTCCTTTCATCTCCCATTCTTTACTTAGTGGTGAGAACTTCCCTTTACTGTTCTTGTTAGCTTTCCAATACAAATTCTTGCTTTCGTGACTTAGCTGCACATATTTTCATAAAAATTGAGACTCAGCACAGGATTCCTGCTTGTGGGCTAAAGTTGTTGAGGAATGGTCTTCAAGCAGTCGCTGAAGTGAGGAGCCAGGGCTAGGTCTGCTGGAGTATGTGTCACCCAGCTCCAGTCAAGTGAGGACACTGCTTTCTTGCCGTTGTTAGCTCTTTTTTTTTTTTCTGGTTTTACATTAATAAGTTCTGGCTCATCATAGAAAGAGGCATCATAAATTACTAGAAAGGCCCAAATTGCTTAATACAGAAAACTTGGCACAAACCCCTCAAAAATAAGTAGACGCTCAGTTAAAAGAATGTGTCCGATTACATGTTTGAATTCTCAAAACACGTTCTACTTGGCAAGAAATTATGGTGTAAGCTTGAAAGGATAAACGTTTGCTATGTTCTGGTGTATGGTAAAGACCAGAGCAATGGGCATTCAAAGACAATTGTTCTTGACGAGGCTTGAGACTTGGAGCATGTACAGTAAGTATAACTTATTAGTGCAAACCTGGATCTTGTGGTTTGCTCCTTCCTGTTTATTGCTCTCGGTACAATTTTGTTAATGTTAATCTGTTTAAACAAAAAAACACACACAGATTTGGATATTTAAAGCGTGGTAATTCTAAAAAGCCGCAGCTTTCCCAGTCCTTGACAGAATGCTGCTGCTTTTTTAAACAAAATGGGAAGCTTCTATAAGGCTTTAAAAAAAATAAATGTATTAGTGTGTTTATGGAATATATTTAAAAATAAAAAGCCACTCATTTTGAGCAGATTGGGGTGGTGATGGCTACTTCCTTGGTATGAATGACGAACTAGAATTACTTCACCAGGATTTTCCTCCTCTGAAATACCTCTTGTGTTTAGAGGCAATATTGTAAGCTACAAGAAAGATTAGTGTATATTTATATATGTTAATTAATAAATTGCAGAATAGATGGAATGGCTCTTGTGTGTTAGATCAAAGCCAAGAAGATTAATAAATACTTGTAAAATGCTTGTCTGTTACATCCAACAGGTAATTAGAAGAGAAAATTAATCTTATGACTTGTAGAAGCTGCCTGAAGTAATGAGGGTAAGAGCATGAAGATACTTGACAGAGGAACCTCTTGCTTAAAGAACCAGACCCTGTCTTTGAATGCGTTTACCTATTTCTAATTGAATCCCAATAGAGTTCTGTAGGACATCAAGCAGAAGATCATCATACAATGTTTTATTAAATTTTCAGCATTATCTCAATAATTTGCATCTGTACGGCAGGCTTTTGCAAACAGCATATGTACACAAGGGACGACAAAGCTCTGCTCCTACAATCGTACTGTTTGAAACACGTCAAAACTGTTTGGAGAATGTACCCAATGCTTAAAGCTGCATCATTTAAAAGGGAACACAGAGGTTATGTAAAAGAGGAAAAGAAATCTCAAGTATGCGGGGAAAATGCATGTTTTTATTAACTGTCACTCTATTCTACCTTTACATTTTTACATAGTAGATAATAAATGGGAATAATTGGTGTTTTATATTCTAAAGGCTTTATTAAAGTAAACTTGTGTTCTTTTTTTCATGGTTCAAGTTTATCACTCTTCATTTAAAACATGCTACTGCCTTTACAAAGATTTGCCTGGATTAAGTCACAGTCCAATTTGCATTTACAGTAATAGTGGCCAGCTGTCCTGAACCTGTAGGTAATACAATGAAGCCACCTGGCCAGGGGCCCACAGGTCTTACCCTACGACAGTGAGAGTCAAGAAGAGCAGGAATCTTGCAGAGGACAGGATTTCCCCAGATCCTCACGCAGCCCTTGTTATGGGCTGAGCATGCAGTTAGGTTCTTTGTGATTTGATGTGAGCTTTAGCAACTCCTCGGATGGCAAACTTGTGCTTCTGACCCATGTTGTGTCATCAGTGCCGTACATCATCAGCCACTTTTACAGTAGAATAAGAAAAGAACATATCACATGTCTTAGTATTCTAAGAGTATTAAGCTTTTAATAATATCAAAAGTAATCCTTCTGAATTCATGTACTTGAAAGCCAACAGAGCTCCTGAATTAAGTTTCCACAGGTATCACTATCTGTATCTTCTTTTGTCTTGCTACCCACCCCACAGATGGATGCTTGGAACATCATTTAAGTGAGCTCTTTCCTTGGTTTCTTTCTGGTTGCTGAGCGCACTTCACTTGTATCTGAGTGCTGGAATGAGTTAAATAGTTTCTATAGTCAGGTTAAGGCTATTTCTCTTTAGCTCTTAATGGAGAGAGAAGGAATGGAAGAAAATCTTATTTGCTGTTGTATTTCTGTTTCTATTGAGAGAATGTCTGGGAAAGGAAATGTTTCTGCAGTTGAGGCAGAAAACGTGTATCTCCACCACTATTGGGCAACTCCATCAGTGAGCTCTTCTTGTTGAAATACAGTTAATTCCATTTTTAAGGATAATTTAACAACATTCTAATATTTTCCCTATTTCTCTAGTATATCTTTTTTCCTCCAGGTTTTCTGAAGTCCTTCCAGTAACATACTCTATGCAATTTGAAAAGGTTCTAAACCTTGAGAATAATAATTTGTTTGCAGGTCAGGTGAGTTGGGATTTCTACACAAAGTTGTTGTTTCGGAAAGGCTTATCCTGCTGCATTAATACTAACAATTAAATGCGTCTTTAGGGTAGTTATATTTAAAAACACAGGTTTGTGGAGCTTTCTTGATAACAAATAGCTCAGTAGTTTGTGAACTTTGAACCGAAATTTCTGCATATATTTGTAGCGGACAGTGTTTGAACGATTTGGAGAAATAGGTTGAAAAAATGGACGTGGTTTTATCGCTGGAGCTGAATGACTTCAAGAGCCGTTCTAAACACACAGGCTACATCATGAGAATAAGGCGGTCATCTCTATATCTGGTTTAGTGGAATTAAGTGTGTGCGTGTAAAATAACTGAAGCAGCATAAAGGAGACTGAGTTGAAAGTAACAAGCTGATCCTGCACTGTCTGAAGTCTTGAGAAGGCATTGCTTTTTTGTTGTCATCTTGGGTGGCTGGCTCAGTATGCAGCTGTTTATTCTTAGCTTCTGGCTGTGTCATGCTGCCATATGATGGAATGGAAGCCTAAAAGGAAGCTAAAAGCCAAGGGCTAAAACTTTAGTGTATCATATGACAATGAAGAATAAATAGTTTGGAAAATACCATTGAAGAAAAGACACCTAAATTATAAATATGAATGGAGAGTGTTCAGATTTTCAAATCCAGTGTCTCTCCTTAAAATATAGCACATGGCATAGATCACAAGAGTATCCGGCGAGATGGTCTGTATACACGGCTTAAAAATGACTTGTTCCCTGTCATCTGTTATTGCAGATTAAACATTAAAAAAAAAAAAAGATAAAATGCAATTCCGAGATGGAAATGTTTATTGGTGACATGTTTATTTAACAGTATGTAAAAATAATAATCGTTCCTTAACATAAACAGTCTCTGAACAAGAAATGGCTAGGTCTAATTGTGGACCAGAGGGTAAATGTAATTGGTAATGTAATGGTAAAGTTCTGTTGCAAAGACATAATTCAATTAACTGACTTCAACAATGAATTTGGCTCAGTGCTCTTTTATGAGAGACCTAAATATTTGTATGTTGGTCTGAATGTGTAGGGTAGGAGTAGAAGGGAAGGATGCTGTCCCTTAAAGCTACACCCGTATCTTCATTTTCAGCCAAAATCAAATGAATTAATTGATTCATCTTCATGAACTGCTATTAAAATTCAGACCTGTCTTCTTCATACTTATTTGTTTTTCCTGTTTATTGAGAAGCAAGTTGAATGTAGAAACAAATCGAATTAAATGGTTAAATTCGTTATGCTTTTATACTTGTGACAATCCTAACCAGTCAAAATTGTCCAGGTAACCTTTTCCCTTTTGCAGTGGTAGTAAACAGCTGAAACTACAGCAAAATCCTTCCCTGATGAAACATCATTGTTAGCTTCTAACATGACTTGATGGCTGGAAAAAAGATGAGAGCCTGCATTATACAGCCAGTGAATTTTGTCTAAAAGATAGATACTTGGTCTGAAATTCAAAAAGTATTTTCTGATAGAAGCGATATTGAAGAAAACCATGTTTTAAGAATTCTGGTTTTTGCTTTTAACATTTATTTTATAACGTTCTCTTTTGTAGTTGATGGATCACTCATTTTGAGCGCTAGCCTTCTGGTATTTTTGTTGAACAGAGGGGAAGGAAGGGGTGACTTGTCTCGCATTTGGATCATCTTGCCCAGAATCTGGAGCCGCCCTTTGCATCCGATTCAGACTGCCGCTAATTTGTGCTATTTAGATTTATTTTGTTTCTAGATGTTCAGTAATACTCTGTTTCCAAGTCATTTTTGTGTTAAGATACTATTTACAAAAGCAGTTAAGGGTTTCAGGGATTCTTTGATTTTTCTGTGTGCATTTCCTAACGATACTTTTCTTGTCTGGAAACTTAGTGTAAGTTATTGTAGCAAGGATTGTAAGCATCTGTGATCAGCAGATTTTTCAAATCTCATAATTGTGGGTCCAGCATTTTAGAAAGGCATATGGAATCCTGTCCTTAAACTAAACAGTTTGTGAGAGACCCCAGAGAAATGTTAAATGAAAAAGTATCCAAATTCTTGCTCTCATTTCCGCTTTACCCTGCACTCCCGAAGAGCTTTTGTTTAATGATTATCATGCTCTTTAATTTTAAAGAAAACTGTATAAAACACAGATCTTTTTGGTTCCTGGATGAGCCATAGCAAGAAGTTATTACAAGACGATGGGCTGCAGAAAACATGTTGATCAGCATCTGTGAAAAATATAAAAATATATGAGAGTCATATGGCATTTCTTTAAATATCAATTTGTTCATAGTTGCCATTGAAAAACAAAATCTGTGAAGAAGTGTGCTTTTTTTTTTTTTTTACCTGAGAGAGTTTTTTTATTTATTTAAAGTATATAATGTGTTTAAATGTAGTCATCTCAGGTTCAGTTTATAAATCTGAACCAAAATACCAACAATAGGAAACTCCTCAGGTAGCTCAGATTTGTAATGTGCTTTTAAATGTGTAATAGGATGTTTCAGGTTGAGTGGCTAAATGCTGCTTTCTTCATTCTACAATAAACTGATCTTTCCCAGATTTTCTGTGGTATCAGGACATTACTGAATATGATCATGCAGAAAAAAAATCATAATGTGCAAGCAGGCATTTATTATTACTATCTGTTTATGAAAAGTTTCTGAGCAAAGACGCTTCATGACTTGTTACCTGCAGTGGTGTTAAAAGGGCTTCCAGCTTGATGAAAAAATATTCCTGTATCGGAAGGGGGGAGGAGGGGAACGTTTACTCCCATAAAACCCAAATGAGCAACAACTACAATTGGTAAATTGTATTGCTGTAACCCCAAATAAGTTGCTTTATTCATGATAGGTATCGAGATCACACAAACCTAATATATCTGCATGCTCACATGGTGCGTCTTACTCCACGGAATTGCACTGCTGAAAGAATTACGTGTTCCTTTAGTTCTGTGTTGTCTGAAATAGCCATCTTTCCAAGGTGTAACTGATGCACACCGGCAGTCAATAGGACATGGGGAATTGTGGCTAATTCCAGACAAGAAAATAATGAGGAAAAAGGGCTACGTGTAATGCCACAGGATAGTGTGAGATTTGTTGCTACGTCTTATTTTGCAGTTTGGTCTATGCAGAGAAGGCATGGCAGTGCTTGCATCTTTCTGGAGAGAAATTATATTTAGTGTTCTGCAGGAAAGATGGGACTAAACAAAACTTTTCCTTAGGTCACAGTTAACAGTCACTTGGAAATAATCAGCAGTTGCAGCAAACTCCACCCTGCAGTTCCTGTTTCTGTTTCAGGAATATCCAGCTATCTATTTCAAATTCAGCCATCATGGTGGGGCCTCTTGATTATAGGTCAAGTCTTTTGTGGCTAAACTTCCACTAAGAAACTTAAGTATTTCATGGGAACTGAGGGCAATCGTTGTTCTTACTGCTTTCTTTACTGCTTAGAGCTCTACTAGTTGCTTTAAGTGTCTGTATTTTAAAAATCCTCTAAAATTCCTTTTTTTGTACTACTTGGTTAATATATGAACCAATATATTGAAAATAGGGCAGAATACCTTATTCTGCAGAGTTCTGGTGCTTTACTCCGTGAATTAGTTCGTGTATTTCCGAGATGCAGCGAGTGACATTTTAATGGTCTTGTGCACCAATCTCTAGGAACTTTATGGCCTCCTCTGAACAAGTTCAGTAGTAACCTGTGCTAAACCTCATCCAGATTTAAAACCCAATTATTTCCTAACAGAAGTTAGAAGCTGTTGTTTTCAAGCGTGGTGCTAACATTTGTTTTCTTAGTATAATTTGTCTTCAAATGAACAAAACAACCAACATGCACCTTAAAATCCTGAAAGACCAGTGGTTTCTGGAGGTGGGATGGACAGAGTACAGAGTGCAGGTCTGATGACAGCTAATCACATTCCCCTTTACAGAAGGTTCTTGTTTTTTTTTTTTTTTTTTTTAAAAAAAAGGTTTTGTCACTTTCATAAGCAATCCCTAGGTCTTTTTTAGAAAGTAACTTTTTTTAAAGCCACTGCGTTCTGTTCTGACCATTAAAATAGGCCTGCAAAGTGTAAACAGATCTCACGCAACTTTGATTTAAATCTGAATGTGAATGAGCAATCATGTGCACTTGCGTTTTTGACAAAAAGCCCAGTAATATCTGCCCTGGGAAAGACTGTCTTGGGCAATCCTTAAAAGAATGAAGCATTATGTTTTGCTTCTATTAAGCTCCTTGAGATGAACAGTCTAGTTACAGATGATTTCAGGTTTGATCAAGTACTGGTGTAAACAATAAATCTAATGATTTATGAGACGAAAACTCATCACCATTCTAGATTATATTAAGATTAAAAAAAGTTAATTGTGGAAGACGTGCTGGGATACAATGACGATAATACTATATAGTTCTGGAAAGCAAAGTCATTTAACTTAACATACTTGGATGAAAAATAATTGTTTTCTGCATCTCCATATCAATACATTGCAATGATTTTTTTCCTCACTGTTATGGCAGCTCCATTATTTAAGTGGAAGTACCTTATATACACCAGCAAAATAGCATCTCTGATAATCAAGTTAAATCTAGAGTCTTCCTAGCTTGATAAAATTTTCTTCTATATTATCAGTCATACACGTTTAATATAAAATAAAGCTCCTTCAGTGCTCAGCTTTTAATAATCCTGTTCATAATTAAATATAAATCTGCCTGAAACATTCTTCTACTTTAAAGTTGTCATAAAAACATTTTGAATATAAACCTTCAATACTCAGCAGAGCAATATAATACATACATACGCAGACACGCTTTTTTCTGTTAGTAGCAAGCGTTTTGTTCGCTATTTGCACAACTTCACAGTTGTATGTTTTCTACAACCGCTGCTAAATCAAACCTCCGATTGCTCATTACTGTCAGGAATGACAGACGTTAAGGCAGCCTGACAAAAGCGATGCAGCGTTGACATTTTGGTTTTCTGTTCAATGTACAGTCGCAGTTTGTCTCTGAAGGTTTCCCCTAGAAAACTGTAAATTAAGGGGTTCAAACAGCTATTAGAAAAAGCTGCTAGGTTCACAATATGTCCTGTTAAGGGATAATCGTGTCTGAAAGATGGGCTGCTCGAAGAGACAGGCTCGCTTTTCTTCTGGAGAAGTTGAACACTAATGAAGACATTTTCAGGTAGCCAGCAGATAAAGAAAACCAAGACGACAACGAAAATCATCCGAAGAGCCTTTTGTCGCCGCAGACGAAGACTCCTGTGCTTGTGTGCTTTTATAAGAACTCGGACAATTAATGAGTAACAAAGACCGATGATCACAAAGGGGATAATAAACCCCAAGGTTATTTCTAGCCACTGGATTTCTTTTACATCTGCAAAACAAAAATAGACCTCTCCGGTGTGTTGTAAGTGCACAGCTGTAAACGGAACTAGTGCTGCTGAAATAGACGCCATCCATATGAGACCACAGCTTAATCTAGCGTGTTGCATAGTGCGAAATATGTTGGACCTCATTACTTTTGCCAGTGCTATGTATCTGTCAAAACTCATCCATGTCAGAAAGAAAATGCTGCTATACATGTTGATCTGAAGGAACAAAGACATAAAGGTACATATAATAGTGATATCGTAATACTTTTCATCAAGATTAAAAACCTCAATGAGAGAATCAGCAACTAAAATGAGATCAGCTACTGCAAGGTTTATGAAGTAAAGGTCTGGAATAGTCATTTTTTCACGAAAGCTTATGTTTACAACCAGTATCAGAATGTTTCCTACAAAACCAATAGGAAAAAGGAATATTGTGTAAAGACACGATAAGAAAAGACCAATAACATATTGTTGGTGTTCTGATTTATCAGCTAATCTAGAAGATAGGCTTTCATTACACAAATGCGATCCATTTACGTTAAAAGTTGTACTGTTGCATATAACAGGTGATAGCGAGGCAGAGTAAGTTTCCATGGTTAAAGTATCTGCACAAAAGATAACAGTACTCACAGTTTGGTAGTAATGCCCCCAAAATTGGATTTTTTGATGTTTTCAAAGAAGTTCATTGTAAGCATTTTGATTGGAATGGAAAAAGAAACACTTTTGTATAGGAAATTAAAGTTCTTTAGAAGCCAAATTAATTATACTTGAAATTGACTGAAATATAACAGTACAAAAAGTAAACTTCTTAATTTTGTTTTTACAGGCCACTATATACATTGCAATGAGAGAACTTGCAGTTCCTATATGCCTTAAGGTCATGTAGGGAATCTTTTTACCATAATGGTACTTGGATCTCTTTAAAAAAGGCTTTTCACCAACAGTGTTCCTTCACGCAGGGTGGAAGATAGTAGAATTTTAGCTCCATTTGTTTTCTGTTAATAATCAATGAACATCCTTGGACCTGCAATTTGTAAATGGAAAACCATTAATCTAATACTCCAGCATTCTACCATGCACCATATGCTCTTTTCTAGCTTAACATACGTAGCTGGGGTTGTAGGAAACACGTTCAAATATATATACAAAGGTTCAGTTAAAAGGATTAAAATCTGTTTGAGATGTTACTATATTGTGAGGTAGGTCTGTAAATTTGGTGTGCGCTTTAGGGATTCAGTACTGGGGTATATAGAAACACAGAAAATCAGATGAGTGAGTTTGGCCTAATAAAGAAAGACTATCTAAAGTTTATATAGTGTGTGTATATATATATAGTGTGTGTGTATATTCATTTCATCAGCAGCTAGTAAGCTTATTGAGTAGCAGAGTCTGTGGCTGAGAAAGCAGCGGAGACGAAGAGCTTTCCTCTGCTTTCAATGGGAAGGCAAAGGCAAACTTCAGAAATGAAGGTACTATAAGCAGCATATTGATTTACACCAACAATATTATACTCAATTTGCTTCTCTTTGCAATTAATTATGCTGCACTGATTGCTGGAAAGGAAAGGAAAACATCGGTAATCCCATTTGTTTACTTATAAACACTGAACGCTCTGGGCTTGAAGCACTGCTAGAAGTTTGTTTAAAAAATATCTCAAACAGAACAGCAAGAAAATGATAACCCAGGCTATTTTGTGTTAAATTTTTCGAATGGATTTAATCTTCATCTTACTACCAAAACCTTCATTTTAATTGAACTGAACTATATATAAGTTTAATTGTTTATTAGTAAAATCAATGCATATTTCCACCTTTTAATAATTTAAAATACTGCGGATGCACAGTCTGGGGGAGAAGAAGGAGCAGACCACCAATGGAGTTAGGAGTATGGGAATATTTGTAGTCAGAAATGCAGGTCTGAGCTTGCTGAAATGTGTTCAAGTTGTCAGAAATAGCTACTTAAAAGAAATCTGTGTAGTCCCAAAACTTTATTTCATAGTGCAATAGCAACACTTACAGAGTACTTATGCCTATGTTTGGAAGCATTTTCATAAGGTAAATCTTTCTGCTAAAATGTCCGTATGAAATTACATGAATTTGAAGGTTGGTGTTTCAGGCAGCGATCAGTCAGACACGAACCCCTGCCTTTTACGTAACATCCTTTGATTTTTCAGGAAGGCAGTAAAATGCTTTAAATACAACAAAGGTTAATTATGAGTCTAAGCAATTGATTTTAAAAGGCAGGTCTGTGGTTAGATTTTAGTTCCATCTGAAAGCCCACCAAACAATTGCAAACGTTACAGGTAACCACGCACTATGAAACGCTCCAATTTACCTTAATTCCATTTTCCCAGAGCTGATTTTCCTCCAGACAGCAGAAGGCTGGTTCTTGCTCAGCTTCACGCTTAATGCATGTGTCAACTTGGCCGGTTGTGGCAGGGAAAACTTGCTTTTAGGTGTGCAGAGCTGCAATAAATGCCACCTGTTGACAATTTGGTAGTAAAAAAAAATAATATAAAAGTCTCTTCTGTTTTAAAACGCCTTAAATAAAGGATAGTTTACAACAGCAAAATGCAGATCTTGCTGCATGCCCTTGGCAATAAAACAAGCTTTATAGATTCCCAGGGTTGTTCTAATTTGTGTTCAGTCGAAGTGCTGCTGAACAGCCTCATCAGGCTGGGATTAACCCTGTTTCTGCTGGCTGCTTTTTTACTAGAACCAGTCGAATGGCTTTTGTCTCGTATCTGTCAATTTTATTTTGCTTGATGTTCATTTTACCTCCCTGCGTGCCTTCAGTATTTTTTCAAGTTACGCCGACCATTCAAACCTGCAGCTCAGATGATCAATAATTAAGAGATTTATTTTCAAATCACAACAAAGCGTATTTTACATGCTTATAAAGCAGCAATTAATGATAGACAAGATATTTTTAAAAGCCCCTGGACAGTCTAAAGAGAAATATTAGATTAAGAGAGATCTGGCAGCTGAGAAGGGTCATCTGCTGAACCGACAGTATAAATTTCAGTTTTCCTACCTTGATGTCGATCCCATTTGCCCGTTTGTACTTAAATTTTCAGGTATACATCTTGACACTTCTTAGGCTTGTTCAGCTCCAAGTCACATGGATAAAACAAGCTTATTTTGCAGAGAACGTGGAGCCTCGGTCTTGCATAAAACCACCAGTGTTGCAGGTGGAGTTGTGCATTTCATCTGTAGGGGGGAAAAAGTGCTTGACATTTCCCGAAACACCACCTACTGGTGGCTAGAGTTCTTAAAATGGAAAGCAAATTCATTTCTCTCATGAAAGAGCAATATTTTGTTTGCCTAAATTTATTTTTTATGATTTATCTGGTAACTTAATGTTAAGTGCCATTAATGCTGTACTTCGACGCAGTATTCTGCTACTGGAAAAAGATGAATTGGATTTCAGCACTTAGGATTTCAGGAAACCAATGTTACAGTTTCAGCAGTGTGGAGTAAACAATTAGCGTGGCCTTATAATGGATGCATTAAATCTGTTACCGTGGTCAGATAATTTAGGTTACAAAAGATCTCATCCATAGAAGAGCGAAGCAGAAGTTCTCACCCAAGTGGCTGTGGGAGGAGAGGGCGCTTTGCCTCCTGGTGCCATTGAGCCATGCTTTATTTGCTGGTTTTCTTGCAATGCGTTGTGCACAGGAGTTTGACAGTGTTGCTGAAAGTGCCTCCAAAGGTGTTCCGACACGATGACGCTTCATGAATAGTTTGGGAGTAAATTTTATTAGTTTAAAAACAAGTTTGTGCAAATCAGTGCTGGTAAGGATTTTCTGCATAGACTTCGAGTGTCAGTGGGTGGCTTTCTGGAGTCTTTTTAAGTGGGGTAACAAGGACAGAGGGCCTCAAGTGTTTTGCTTTGAGAAGTGTACAAACATCATTGGGTTATGGGACTGCAATAACTGTAACGTTAGAAAATCTTGTGATACCAGCTTTGATGGTCTATTTTTTTTCTGTCCTAAGAAGAGGGATATAAAGAGTCTTTATTGTTGTTTGTTGATCATGTGGTTTTGCTCTACTTAATTCTGCCCTTCAGAGCTTTCACTGATCTTGTAAGGGCCAGAAGGATTTTTATTTTCCTTTATGTGTAATATTAGCTTCTGGGTGTTAGTTGCTTGTAATTATGGGGGGCTGGATTTGGTAATCAGCTTCTCTGTCTGTCCTTGTTTTTTGAGCTGTGCGTAGCGGCTGGTTTGCTATCAAAATGTATAATTCTGTTATGAGTGCTAATTTTCTGGTTTGAATTCATGACAAGAAACATGTCATTTTGCTATACTGCAAGAATGGGTAGGGAATTTTCACTTGAAAGAGCCCAGAAGTAGCTGGTTTTCCTGCTAATAGAACTATGAAGCATAAGAAGAGACCAAAACTACTATTATTATATGGTAATTAGTGATTTCTGTATCTCACTAAATATTTTATGAGATGATCATGTGAACTCTCTGAATTTTGTTTCCTAAAACAGATGACAACATCTCCAGGCTCTTGTTTATGCAGGCAAGTTATTGTTACTGATTAATCCATCTTAATCTCACTGTTCACCACTTCCATATTGAAAAAGGTCATAAAATGCTTAAAACAAATTTTAGCAGCTGCTGAACATTGTACCCTTTTTTCCTGTCATTTGCTGATACTCTGTGGGACTTCATAATGAATGCCTTCATGATCCATCTTTAGCTGCAGTTGTGACAGCATTAAATATTACAGTTCCGCCTTGTCGTACCTTATCTTGATTGTTGCTGAGAACATGCAACAAAAGCAACTGGTGTGATAGCCTTCATATCATGTCAGAATGCAATAATCCAGCATTTAATTTATTTTTTTTCCTAGCAGTTTAATTTTAAATCTGTAGTAGTCAACTTCCCAAACACTATATACCTCAATAAACACTATAGTGTGTTTAAGGAACAGTAGTGTAATCAGCAGAGATGTACGTAGGTGTACCAAGAGGCTTAAAGTGGGGTGTAATGTAAGATATTCTACGTACTTTAGCAATCTTCAACATATGTGCCAACTGCTGTGTTGCAAAAAGAGCAGGACAGCTGAGGAAGAAGAAGGAAGGAGGTGAGTATAGGAAGAACAGTGTAAGAGGTCCAGCACATCATACCTCTTGACACCGGTTACACGGCAGCCCTCCAGCAGGATGGTAAGTAAGTAGGATTAGGCCTGTAGGATTTAAGAGCTGTTAAATTCTGCCAGAAGTGCAGAAGAACATGGGTTGGACTAAAGCTGTTGATTCCGGGAGAGACTAGGTCAGAGCAGGGATGTAGAAAGCTGGAAGAAAAGTAAGGTACTGTATTGCATGAAAGAGGAAAGAAGTATCATTTAAAATTATGTCGGAGTGCTTTACGGTGTAATACAACTATGTGCAGAAGAAAAAAGATTGGTATCAGTATCTCTGGTGAAATTATCTCCAGAGGACATATGAATGCTGTTGTAATGTTCTTTAAGTTGTACAAGTGGATTGATCTCCACCACATCTTTCTGCTAGCATGGATACTAACTCAGACCTTTCTCAACTACTGAATGAGGTCTTCTGCCTGGGCCTGTGGCACTCTCCTAGAGCACCCTGGTATTTAATCCTGGCCTCTCTCAGTAACTCTCCCTGTCTTGCAAATAATCAAGCTTAGCTTGAGTTTGAACAAGTAATTGTGTTCTGTGCCTGCAGAAAACCTTGGATAGAGTGTATTTTTTTTTTGTTTAGCCTTTTCAGTTGCCAGTAATTCTGAGAATGCATTTTTCTTACTAAAAATAATTTTTAAAATTTCAGCCTTTTCTTTGCAGGGACACCACCTGTACCCATTCAAGCTATTTTGGTAAAACCTTTTTATTTTTCTTAAAGCGTATACTGCAAAACACTTTGGGGGCGGGGGAGGCACCCAAATTTTATGAAATTGGACCAGAAAGCATTGTAAAGTGAAGGACGATTCATCATAGGACTTAGTCTCTGTCCAGATGTGGTAAATAAAACTCACAAAGCAGCAATCCTTTCTGACTCTGGTAGCCGAGTCTGGCAGTCCCTTGCTGGACACTTCACCTCTCTAGTTGCCCAGATGAAAGGGTCACTGCGGTTGCAGTTGTCACTGCTCCAAGATGACAGAATAAGAATTACAGTACCAAGGAAGCAAAACACATTCTTTCATACCCATCATTTAGTGAATCAATTTGTTGTGCAACATACATAGGTTAAATATTGTATAGCATATTTGTTTTGACTAAATTGCCTGAGTTTTCACTCTACTCCAAATCTGTAACTACCTCAAAAACAAGATAAATAATGCTGCAGCCCTTTCCAGGTCTGTAAGTTAGAAATTTGAATGCTCCTGAGGCTAGACTTAATAATACACATAGGGGTATAGCAGATAAAGTTATGATTCAAGTGCAAATCCAGTCTCTCTTCAGATCAGATGTTGTTTTGCAATGGGATCAGATCAGATTTGAGCCAGCTGGTTCAGCAAAGATGAGTCTTTAGTCTCTACATGTTCCTTTCCAGAAGACATTACCAATTCAGAAATTCAATGCTTAAATTTCACCAGTCTGCTCATTTCTCTTATTTTTCTGAACGGAAGTTTTTTTTTTCAAATGAGCCAGTCTTAGATACAAATGTTACTGGTACAGAAATAAAATACTCTTATTTGACTTTTCCGGTATATGGCATTAGTTAATTTTGATAGCATGCCTGTAAAAAACACATGCTCTATTTCTTCAGAACATACTGGTCAAACCTAAGTGAAGCCTGGAAGAAGGTGTTCAACAAAGTTGTTGCTGGTATAGATGGAAAAAAATATGAGCGGTCAGATCTTATTTTGTTCTTAGAAAATACATTTCAAGTTGTTAATAATTTTAAAATAATTACTTTTAATCTTACTTAAAGCTGCTCTTTTCTTTTACCTCAAATATGACCATTTTATAAAGCTTTTTTGGGATTCCTTCTGTCCCTTTCATACTGCACATAGAGGTGTTTGCCCTCATATTCTGGTTGAATCAAAGTCAATCTTCTCTAGGACTACGTGTTCATTGTCCTGAATTTTAATGGAAATTGTGCAACTTTATCAAGAATTATAGCAATACATAAATGTTTTGTAAAATCAGTTATATTCATAACAGTTTGGATTATTGTTACATGTTTCCACCTCTACTCTCCTGATTACCTTTGTTTTCTCCTGTTAAGTTGGTCTTTTCATTGTATGTAGAGATTTTTTTATGACAATATAACCTGCCATCCAGAAAGGACTCTGTTTGTCTCCATGACAGGAGCTATTGATAGGAAAGAGACCAGAGAGCATTGGTTCATGTTACACAGATAACAGCCAGAAGCTACACCCAGGAACACTCACAGATTTACAGCGTAGTTCATTCTTGACAAGACATCATCTTTCCCAAGCCTTAGATCTGACAGTAGGTCCCTACAGCTTCTAGTTCTCCAAGACCTGGGGTATGGTTCTGGTTTAGATCTATACCATACTGGAGTTTCATCACGCGTGCTACCTGTGCTGAACCTTCAGGCTCCTACAGGTGCATTGTTGGGATTTGCTCACCGTTAGACCAGTTCCCAGGTCCCAGCCAGTGTTATCTAACGAGGTCCTACGTATTTTCCAACTTCACTTTCAGGCACCTTTAACAGTAACCCAGGACTTGGAAACAATACAATATTTATTCTTTCATCCTCAAATATAAAATATATGGAAGCAGTAAATAAAGTAGATTTCTTTGTGCATAATTCACATGCTAGAAAATAGCCTACTTAGCCATGAAACTGATATTTTCCATCAGCTTACATCTTTTGACATGCTCTGTCACTCAGTCTGTGGGCTTGCTTTGCTGACGTGCTGCTCTAACAACTCCTCTCTTCAAGCTTCTTTCTGCAGGGCTGGTGTTTGGTCCATGTTCTTTTATCTCCCTCTTCTCAGGTGTGAAATGAAACCTGATGCCAGCTGAGAAGTCCTTGCACAGCTATGAAGTTGACTCTTGTATTTGAAGAGATGGTTCTTATCTACGCATTTCCTTTCTGACCAGGTTCTAATAATGGTCTAATATGGAGCGTTCCTTAGTTATCCATCTGTTCGTGCTGGCAGCAGAACAAAATTGAACGGGAAAACAGACTGACAATGCAATGCAGACATTTCACCAGTTAATTTGTACATCTTGCAGAAACATTGGTCCTTATGGTCATAGTTACACTATTGCCCTCTGTTTTCGCGTGATAGTCACCATCCATAAATTTCTGGACTCAAATATCTAAAACTAGATCCATATATACACCGTATCATTATGGGGTAAATGTCCTTTAGTCTTCCGTTTACCCACCTGGCTGTTTTGCAGGTGTTCCTCTTGGTAGACCAGTGCCCACTGACGTGTATCTCAGGCAGCCCATGCCAGTTCGTACTGACTGCACACAAACCTGGACCCCATCAAGAAGGCTTTCCAAAGCACACAATTGCTATAAAAGCTCTCACTTCCTTTAGCATCCAGGTGACATGCTTAATCAAGTATATTCTTGTCCTCTTGAATGCTATACAAAGGTATGCATTTTAAACATCAGTGTTTTTTTTCTTTAGGAAAAAAATCACCAAAAAACCACCTTCAGGTCACTCAAGCCTTGCTCATCACATCACTGTGCTTTTTTTTTTTTTAACATGCAATCCAAGTCTACATCTGTATCCAAGATCTAGCACAATTTTGTGCCTTCCCTGTCATTTATGTTCTCTCCTCCTCCATGAAAAGAAAAGCTGAAACTGAAGCCAAGTGTCTAAGATGGCCCCTGGCCAATTTGGATCACAAACAACATGCTCAAAGCCAGCATTTAAAACTTTGCACCTAAGTCTCAGCCCACACTGGCAACTGCTTCTGGAGGGCTACATCTGAACACCAAAACTGCAGCAGCTGTTTTATTCTCAGATTTGGATTTTTTTTCACCACTTTGCACCATTGACCTGTAAATTCTAATGTAAATGTATAATGTTCGTATCTTGTCTTCATCAGAGCCTTGATTTGTGTCTAGATCTGGGGTTCTGCTTTTGTTTGCCTTTTTAAAAGCAGTTCTACTGTTCTGGGCCTGGCTTTTCTCATTTTTTAGTTAGGATATTATTGAATGTGACTCTTCAAGGCATTCGACCTTACACTTCTGAATGAACTCATCAAGAATGGCTTAAATCAATAATTGCTTAAAGTCTTTATGCAAAGTTGAAGCTGAGTGTACTTTAACAAAAAGCTTTCATTCTTGCACAAAGTTTTAATTAGCCATCCTGTCGATCTTTCCAGTTCAGTGCCTCAGAAAAGACCCGAAGCTGTTCTTTATGGACCAGCGTTTCCATTAATTTGAGTGTGGGTTTTTTTGGCACAATAATTCAGATAAAAACCTTGAGGGTTCCAACAAACACGGAAGAGGAAAATGGAAAAAGGAAGGAATGCTCAATCTTGTGTCTGCATGTGTATATAACCCAAGCAAGCAGTGATATTTACAGTATCGCAAACTATTTCAGGATTATAATGGACTCAAACCATACTTCCCTGGTGTTGCTACTGGAATTAACCGGTGTTAAAAAATAAAGAGTAGTTTGTAGGGCAAGAAATCCCAGTCCAAGGAGGAAGCACACCTGAGAAAATGCTTTGGCTGCAGATTTTTACCTTTGTTCAAAGTTGCCTTTGGTTATGTTTTTGGTTGCATCTTTATCAAGGCATCAGTGCTATTACAAAAGCAGACTTGTATGGCAACAGTACTTTTCCTTCTGTTCACCTTTGAAGTAACACTCGCAGAATGTAGGAGATTAAAAAACATTTATATGGACAAAAAAACCCCATAGCTATCCCTACATGCCTTCTCAGAGATAACTGCAAATACTAGGCTAAAGATATTTTTCCTCTGCTGCTGCTAGCTATAAGATAGTCCAAGTTTGGGGTCTAAAGAAGGACCAGTTGTCCTTCATGAAGAAGAAGGAAAAAAAGTAGATTGACAGTTCTTAGAACAGCAAGTATTACTGAGGTGTTCTTTCAGGGGTTGTAGACACTACTGGTATTTCAAGGTGATTGTGGGTGGTGTTTCTCCTTTGGCAGTTGTGTATGACTTCAAGTATTCTGTCCTTGCATGGTTTATGAAAACAAAGTATAAATACCAAATTAGCACAGTTCTCAGAGAACAATACTATTTCTGCAATATTCATCATGAGCTCATTTTTTGGAGTTCCAGTGCTCTTCTGTAATTTTAACGTTGTCCTGAAGAGAATCATAACGTTATAAAATAGATGGCATATAAGTATCATTATGCTAATAATGAACACAGCGGCGTAAGTACGAATGTACTGCCGTAAGTCTTGAGCTTCAGCAGGTGCTTTTTTAGCAAAAAGGATGGTAAAAGAGAGTATCTGAAGAAATGCCGGGATTCCAAATCCAAAGGTGAATTTAATGATCTCGTACTCAGGCCATGCAAATAATGGGTCAGACTGGCACTCTGTTTCCACGTGGTAGTTATCCGTGCCAACCAGTACTGCTTCGGTCAGTGACAAACAGAAGGCGTATATAAGTACGAATGCTACACACGATATGGGATTTTGGGTTGCTTTGCTGAGAGCAGTCCTTGGCAGAAATCTCTTGAGTAATAGTATGAGAAGTATGAAAATCAGAACATACTGAGAATTGAAATAACTGAAGTTGAAAAAAAATGACAGAACGCTACATGCAAGGTGGGTTGCTTTTAAGTAGTCAGGTCTAGGAATGACCGTAAATGACAAAAAAATCATTATGATGTTGCTGATGGTGAAGTGCAGAAGCAGTAAGTCTAATTGTTCCTTGCTTTTGTGTTGTAAATAATTCTTTATGAAAATGATCAAAATGCATATGCCAGATATTAATCCCGTGGGCACAAAAAAGGCGATGTAGCAGTGCATGAGTCTTGAAATGATGTTCTGAGATGCTATGAACGCTTCGATTTCTTCTGGGGAGGTGGAAGCAAAGTTCTTGCTCGGGTAGCTGAGCCATGTCGTGTTGTGAGAAGCCATCCCTCCTGCTGTACCCCGCTCGTCTGCGTGTAACCAAGTTTGGAACTGAAATGGAAAAGGAAGGAGAAACAGGTTTTAAAGTACAGTTTGTGTTGTCTCTGATTCGTTGCGTCAAATACTTTGTGTGGTCAGGAGGGTTTATTTAGAATAAATGCAGTGCTTATTTTGAGAGGGGTGAAACCACATCCTTAGGTTCATCTCAACGTGCATGGCATTTGTAGCCAGAGAAATCTGGCAGTTTGTTTTCCATCTGGCTTCTGCCCTCACCACCACCCTCTCCCTCATCCCCACCCAGCGCAGACAGGACTTGGGGTAGCTCCATGCAAACAGGGCCAGCCTTACAGCCTTACTCAGTTTTAGTTTTGCTTCCTTTCTGTTACAGGAAAAAAAAAACCTTTCACAACTGCAGTCTGTTGTACTGAGGAGCCCATGTAAAATTAATGTGGATGTTTAAGGACTGCGATGAAGTAACTGTGCTTTCATACAGAAATGTCTCTATGCATTAATAATGCTATAATTTTAAAAGTAGCTGTTGCATAAAACTGCAGAAAAATATTTTCTGCACACTCAGATTTAAGAAAATGATTACTGGTGCATTATAAGCCTCTTGATAAAGTTTTAGCAAGGAATATTTTTTAGGGCTGAGTTATAAATGCCTGAAAATAGGGAATTTTAAGAGTAGTAGGGATAGGCTTCTAGCTGGAATGACTCAAAGATACATTGATATAATAATTCTGCTACCACATAAATGTTTGGAGGATCCTTTTTAAGCCAAAAAGCCTTGTAGGAAAACATTATGTATACTCAACAAAAACTGAGCGTAATAAATATGGTAAAGAAATTTCCTATACCATCTACATGCACAATTGACATGCTTTCTATAAGAAAATTTCCAAGTAGCTTGTACTGGTGGCTTCAGAAAATAACAGGCTTTTTTTTTTCAGTTATAAAGGAGAAATATTTTAAAACATGACGTAATGAACTGACTATTCCTAATGAGTTTTGAGTATCTGCTTAAGAATGTTCCTTAGTGCTGAAAAAAATTACACACGCGCACTTTTGCAGTGTAAAATACTGTTTTCTGGGAGAATAAAAAACAAGTCCTTTATTCGGAAGGATTTCAATTTTGTGTTAGAGTTGAGTGCTTTTACTTTGTTCTGTTGCATGCAAAGCTGGTCTGTACAAGCACTGTGTGTAGACAGTAAATCTGGCAGAGAGGACTAGAGTTCTCCTTACAGAAGTTTCTATATAGTCACGTTAATAACAAGAATGATATACGTACAGTTGTACTTAATGCACTTTTCCATAAAGGGATTCCAGTGATGTTAACTCTTAACATGGAAGCAACTTTAAATTCGTAAAAGTTCATAAAGATACATGAAAGTTTTTAAGCAGTGTTCATTATAGATAAGTCGGGGTCTTAATACTGTCTGACAGTTCGTTTATGGCTGTTACCTCTGACACTACTTCATATTTCTAATCTCTCCTCAAAATTGGAATTCTAATACTGGTTTTAATTAGAAAAGCTGACTTATCAAAGTGTCTTCGATTAAGTGTATATATATATATAATCTCATATAATTATTTCATTTACATAAAACCACGGGGTTGTTTTGATTTAGCAGTGTTCTTTTTCCCTTTTTAAGGACAGAGTTTTTCCTTTCCAGAGGAGGCTGTTTCTGGGGAGGCTCCACTGTAGGAAAAAGCACCGATGCACACAGGGAAGTTTTGTTACAGGTCCGCTCACAGCAAGGGAAAAGTTGGCTGGGCAGAGCCTGGCAGTGGTCTGAGCTCTCTGCTTGGGTGCGCCACGTAGGAAAGCATCAGTAGGCAAAACTAGCACAAGTCTCTGAAGCAAACTAATAATTAAGAGTCAGCATAGGTTTGAAGTTTAAAAACTGATTGTTATATACAAACAATCTTGAGAAAAATGGGGTGGAAATCTTTTCAAAGATGCCAGGTTTGGGGAGGACATATGGCTTGTTAGTTGAGGAAATTTCTCTTAAATGTTTGCGTTAGAGCTTTTGTTTCTGTTGAGGTTATTTTCACTATGGACCACTAAGAAAACATCATGTTTGTATTAACATGTTCAAACTGAAGAGAGAGGACAACTAAAAAAAAACAAAACACAAAACCTCACAAATCTAGTCGGTTGATTGGCTCCTCGGTGTTTCTTTGTGCTGGTGAATTCCCCTTTCTAAATTTTAATTCCAGAGTATCTCTTTTTGAAAGAAAACCGACTAGTCTGAATTACACTTAATTTTAGTTGGTAGTTTAAGAAGTTCAGAAAGATTTGGATCGTGTCCATGTAGAGTTAGATGCAAAGATTTTGTTTGGTGAACCATGAAATACTGAAGCGCTGGGGAAAAACATCCAGAAAATTTCTTGTTAATCAAGTAGCTGCAATGCTGTCTTACTCCCCTTTGTTCTCTGTGGCTGTGCTTTTTATGCCTATCTGCATAAAAGTGGTCGACTGTGCTACTCGGTCAGCTGCAGCCAAACCTACTTCTCCTGGCCTCCACCTGCTGCTTTGATTTCTTCTGATTTCCTGGAAATCCAAAGACCGTGAACTTCCAGCTTCTACAATTCATCTCTTAAATGCTGAGGAGAAATCTCGTGAGTGAAGCAAACAGTGTAAGTCGAAGTTTAACCTACTGTTGGAAGACATCTGAGGCCTAGTGCCATTCTCAGCTTTGCAGAGGATGTGGCACCTCCTGAGCACCTGCAGCAAGCTTCTCACTGTTACCAGAAGTCAGCAGCCCACACAGTGGTTTCAGAAGGTTAAGGCATATTTACATTTTGAGAAGCTCTTCTCAAAGAGAGTCTCCAGGGTTACCTTCTAGGCCCGTTAACCCTTTTGCAGAACTGAACGTTTCCATTTAGTCCTGGCTCTGTGGAGGTTTCAGTATCTTCTCAACAGCTCTCACCCCATGGGCCAGGTCAGTACACTCAGCACAGGATCTGAGACTAGTGTAGTACCATTCAACTTTTACAGTGGCATAATTGCAAAGGAAGCAAAGGAAGTGGTTTTAGGTTCCACAGGAAATCATGAGGCCTTGCATCAAATTACAAGAAAAACAAGATGCCAACTCTTGTTTAAATTTGTTCAGGATCTGGCCTTGGTACTGATACTGACTTCATTTTTGGCAGAAGCAAGGTATTTTTTATTTTATTTAGCTACTTTTTGTGTGTTTAAGACAAAGTAAGGAGCATTAAACTTCATACAGCATGTTCTTGGAGTTGCAGCTCATTGGGGAGTGGGTTAAACTAAACCAAAGTAATCCATTCAACTTAGAAATAAACATTCACCTGGGGGAGAATAACACTGCAATGATGTGTGTATATTTATAAATGATGTAAGTAGTAAAATTTTGATAGAAGAAAAAATAATAGGTGCAGTGTTTTAAAGGGAACTTCCAGAATATCGCTTTAGGATTATCCACATTAACAAAGTCGTACCAAAGCACCAAGCTGCTGGCGTCTTTGCAGTGTTCGGTCAGTATGTCTATAATGCTTGCTTGCAGTGAAAAAAAGTGTTTATCACAGTGTTTATTCACTCACTGGTCACTGAGACCGACATCAAACCAGCATGTCAAAGCTCTCATGTGTGGAAACTGTGGCAGAACTCGTTTTTTTTCCTGGTTCTCCTCAGGTTAATTAATGGAAATCTGCACTACGCTGTTTGCATCATCTTTCCCTGTATTATCTTACTCCAAAAGCGCATTATCCCTTCTTCACCTCTGCTCCCCCCCACTTTAAATTTAATTGTTTTAATGGACAATCATTTACATATCATTAATCCTTCCCTAACTCCACATGGCCTCACCGGTTACTCTTCAGGTTTTGCCTCTCCCTGGCACAGTTTCCCCACTAATGTCCGATCTGCCTTTGTGTCAGCTGTTGTTGACATGGATGCATTTGATTTTCACTTTCTGAACCACAGCTTGTACATTCTCCTTCACTTCCAACAGATGGAGCTGAGCAAATGAGCACAGCGTTCAGAAGGCAGCTTAAAAATAGCAAGTTGTGAAAAGTCAACTTCTCAGGGTTGAGAGGATCTCATCTGAGGTTTCATTGTTTTGTTGCACACACCCACCCACACCACCCCATCTATTTGATGGTTAATTCTTGCAAATGGAGGGCTTGGTTTCAAGGAAACTTGTTGATTTAAAGTCTAGAAATAAGTGTTTCTAAAACAGGGAGTTTCTGCCTGGCAACCCAAACTCTTCCTCTATAAAAAGCTTGGCAGGGCAGCCCTTCTGCGTTCTGCCACCAGCCTTTAGAAGGAAAAAATTCTTTCATCCACCAATAAAGCAACATATATAATACTTCTTGTGAAACTCGGCTCTTGGTGGGCATGTGCTGCATCACCCTGTGAAAACAATGCAGCAATTTGGTAGGTGGAGGATTAATGCATTCACAAATTTGTCCTTCCTAGGTCTGACAAGCTGGGGGTGGGAGTTGCACTATATGAAAGATTGAAGTCTAAAATACTATATTGATTTTTCTTGTGATGTCACCATGACAAAATTCCTACACTTTGGAAAGTATTTGAGGTTCAAGACTTAAGAAATCCCAATCTCAGCTTCTGAAAGCGATCAGTTTCTGAGAAACTGAAAGCTGCTGTTTTTACTTTTCCAAAATATAAGTGAGTCAGCAATAACCAAACATAATCTTCAAAGTAGCGTTGCTGACGTGTTTCCTGTGCTATGGAATTCTTGCAGTGTGGCCAGGATAATCCAAAATTGTCCGTCTTTTAAGTGACTACTGTTAGGCAGTCGGAGTCTCTGGTCCAGACCACTGAATAGTATTTTATCATCTAGCTGCCATCAGTTCAGTGGGAGTTCTGTATTTACTTGAAAGCAGTCATTAAATTTACTCTATTTAATGCTCAGCTTTATGAGGCTGTTTCCCAGAAACGGTATTTTATTTTGTGTAGTTCCAATCTCACTAAACAAACAAACACTAACAACTTTAAATGACAACTGTAGCATCACAATTTGGTCCTCTTGTGATGAATAAAGCATTGCATATTCAAAGTAATATAAAGCACTTACCTTTTCAAGAAAGTGTTCCACGGATACAACTGGCTGAGATTTTCTCTGTGTAAAGTCAGACGAAATGTAATTATTGTTCGGAGGATATAGCCCTTTATGCAGAAAGCAGCGTGTATGTATTACAATCACTCCTTCAGCTGCTGTAAATAACGGTGAAAACTCCAGGCGCTGGCTGACTACAAAAACACACAGTTCTGCAAAGGAAACAGGAACTGGGCTTAAGTCATTCAAACCATACACGTTGCATGTTTAGCAAACGTATGGCTTCATCATGTGACTCTAAAGTTCAAATTATCCTCTGCAGTGAGATGTTTTAGAACAGAAAAGTAGTGTTTGTCCCAGCCATTTCTAAGTACGTGAGGCCATCCAGTGGTTTTTTGCCTGTTCATGAAGGAATCCTACGCATGCTGCCCAGCCTTTGCAATTACGTGTTTTTTTTAACTATGCTGTTGTAACTACTAGAGGTCTAGAAAGGAAAAGCTAGTTGAATAAATACCAAGCAACCCCCTTACGAAATGAGACAAAAACTTAACACAGAAGCACTCCACGTCAAAATTAAGAGCCCTTATTAAAATCAAGGTAATTTCTATTTTACCATGGGTTCTGGCTCTTGGAATGCTCCCAGTATTGTACACATGCAACAAATTATTTTTCCAGATGCTCTGCAATGACCATGAGGTGTTAAAAGGCAGGATTTTGGGTCTGTAGTATGTTTTGGGTCTGGCACAGCATCAGTCTTATTAGTGACTTTTCAAAAGTGTTCTTAAAACCTCAGATACAAGCACACGCAGCCTTGTTTGGAAAGCAGCGGCTGCATCATGCTTTCTCGTATAAGCACAACCATGGGAAAGCACTTTCTTCTTGTAATCTTTTAATATTAATCAGTGCTTTCTGTCTTCATGGTGTTTTACCTGTTGCACTTTAATGAGCTTTATTGATAAACATGTGAAAAGAGCCCAAATGCTTCAATGAAATGAAATTAAACAAATATACTTGAGTCTAGATTTCAGATTCCAGCATTGCAGGTTGCCTGGAGAAAATATGTCAGCACTAGGTGTACATTTCTGCCCAAAGGCAGGTATTACTGCTCCAAACACTTCTTGGAAACTAGAGAAACAAGTGCATGGCTGGTCGTGGGTTGCAGCAGCGGCACAGAGATGTTTTAGCTTTCAGATAAAAGGTTCAAGTTTCCAAAACAGCTCTTCAGTAGTTCAGTGGGGCTCTGTGAAACGCGGTTTCCAAAGAGCTTACACGTTATTCCGAATACCCCGACTCCCAAGTTGGTTTTGGTTTTGATCATCTTAGCATAGTTGTTTGTTAGACTGAGTGGGTCGTTTCCCTTTCATTTGTAATAGTTCCTCCAAATTGCTACTGAAAAGCCTGAAGCTGGCTGTATGGTATACCTGTTGGGTATATGGCATTTGGGTTTGAGGCGCACCCAAATCCTGGTTCCTTTTGTTGCTGTCAGTTTTATACAGTTAACAAGGACAAAGAAAAAATGCATTAAGCATGCAAGTCAGGCAAATATTTTTTTACTGTTGATTTTCCATGAAAGATGCAAATTTGAAATGTCACCTTATTCTTTCTAGGACTTGGCTGTGTGGAGAACACACTGAACTATGTAAATAACCAACCTATTGTTCTGGAAATAGCAAGAAAATTTCAGAAAGTATTTGGTCCTTGTCTGGAGGGTACTAAATTGACTTTTTAGGCTCCAGAACAGATCGTGTGCTTATGCTGAACAGTTTTGGCATCACTTTGTTGCTGCTTTCCACTGAAGTGTGCTGGATGGGCATGTGATTGATCTCCTCTGTTTGGCTCAATTTTTGGCTGAGGGCCACCAGTGACCAGCTGGGGTTTGTACTTTCTGAGGGTTGCACTGGGTGGGTGTACACAAGGATATCTGACTGCACCTTTTGGGGTTATTAGTAAAATACAGGAGAATCAATGTCTACACCAAAATTTTCAGGATTATTCAAACTACCCTTCATAAAGGTTTAAATTATTCAGAGTTAATTAGCAGTCAGTGAACAAGGAGTAACTCAAGTGAAGATAAGCCCTAACACATCAGTGTTAAGACTGCATTTCCTGTTTTTCAGTAACTGCTTTTCTGACAAGGCTCACTGTAGTAAAAGAGAAGCTTAAAGGAAGGTTGTCCTCTAGCAAGAAAAAAAAAAAATATAGAATCAGAAAAACAAAAACAGGAAAGTTATTTCTTACACCTCCCATCTTAAAAAAAATAAAAATGGAGAGCTTCCATCTTGAAAATTGTGTTCACATTTACAAACATTTTTCTGTACCTTGAAACCTGTATTAAGTGTTATTACTCAGGTTTATTTAGAACGAAGAATCTTATCGTACTTTGAATTGGGAGCAAGTAGCACGTTACAATTTCAGGATGTGTGGATAGATTCAGAAAATACCTGTGTTTTACTGGTGGAGGACTACTGAGAAATACATTCTTCCAAGTTGATGAAATAAAAGGAAAGCTGTAGGAGAAACAGAGTTCAGAAAATCAAGGTTTCCCAGTTCCATATTCTTTATTCTGTTTAGACCATGCTGATAGGCATCTTAACAGTGTGTTTTAGCAGCAGCTCACTGTGCAGTTATTTTCACAGTTGATGCATTACTAAAAGAAAAGCAAGATACTGCTGTTGTGAGATCAGCTGTGTCCTTCCTTAAACAATAAAACAGTTCAGTTTGCTTAAACGATCACAGGGCGCAAGTCATGAGAGCAGTGGAAAAACAAAGTAGTGTTTAGCTGTATAAACTTCATCAAGCTGCAAAACAAAGTGGCTATGACAGTATTTAAGGATTGGCCAATAACATCCACAATTCCAAGAGCCACCTGTAGTGTGCTGCTCTTGGCAAAAGTCTTATTTGTTTTTTGACCCATCTTATTGGTCCTATGGCAAAATAAATGTATCTGGTACTGGGTGGATGATGATCTTGTAAAGAAAGCAGATGCGAGCTGCTTTTCTTTTCACCAGAACCTCACTGTTTCTCTTACTCGTCCTGCATAACCAATGTCTTTAGCAGGGTACGGATCCCTGATGGTAGGTTTAATTTGAAGTGGAGTCGCTTTCTCTCATATATGTATGCCAGATGAGAAACTTATCTGTGTTCTTTAACAGGCACAGTCCAATGCTACTGACTTGTGAGACACTGAAACACGGAGGTTTCAGTCTGAGCATCCTCTGGAGTAATGCACATCCCTCCAGTTAAGTGCTATGGAGATGCCAATGTGAGGCACTTTTTGATGTAGGGTTATTAAGGCAAGTGTCCCCTGTAGTGCAGGAGTGTTTTGGAGTACTCAGTGGCTGTCACTGCCTGCTCCCAGTGCTCTGTGATGAAAAGCAATTGGCGTGTTACTGGAATTTCAAATTGAGAAATAGTCAACGTTTATTCCCAGAGGTACTTTTCATAAACCACTGTGTATTTCCATCTGAATTTTTCCTCTAGTGTAATTATCTAACAAAAAAATAACTGGTGTGGGATATTAGCCGCAGAGCTTGGGTGGTTAGAGGTGCCTTGATGCTGTATTCAAAGGCTGAGGTTGCAGATTAGAAGCTTCTCTTGGTTGCATTTTAGTACCTTAGGGCTTCGTGTATCAATGCAGTTACTCAAGATTCCCGGAGAGGGAAAGAAAACACCAAATCACTTCTTTTTTTTTTTTTTTTGAGCACCTATTATAAGTCTTCTGTTATAGTGATGCACAATTGACAGTCACTCTGTGTAACTGTACTTGTGAAATGCTTTGCTTTTCATTTGAATGGATGTTTTGTCTTTTGCTACTTGACAACAAGCAAATTTGTGTCCTTGATTAAAGGAGTATGGAACTTTGGGCCTTTCAGATAAAACATCAAAACAAAACACCAAGGAAGTTTGTGCACAAAAGCAGGAATTGATGGTTTGAAAAGTTAATGTAATTTTGCTTATAGACGAATTTTAGAATCAGTTGGCCTATGTGAATTTGTAAAATCTGATCCTTTTACTGGCTCTGCTTGAACTGTCTGCTTGTATGGGGTTAAAAAAGCACAGGCTGGAGATGTGGATACATAAGCAGTGGTATTAATAATTAGCTATGCCTCAGAGGCTGGTCAATCAACATTTCTTCCTTTTATTCTAGAAAAGCCATGCTCTGTGCTGTGTGATTGCTGCCTCAGGATTGCTCGCCCGTCATTTGCCATTAGTGATTTTATATTGGCTTATCTGGGCATTGTTTGTAATGTAAGCTGTTTTATAAATAGTATTTTATTATTATTACTACACAGTAATGATTCCATTATTCCTTGGTATGGGTAGATCCCCTAGATACCTCACCTATGAGAGCTCAAAAATGGCTGTATTTCCAAATAATACCCTAATAAAGGGTGGAAAAAAATTCTTTCCTAATGGTAACTTTTATAAAAGAGCTGGGCTTTGCGTAACGCTGCAGGTGCTAGAATGATTATTTAATTGTACATAGGTTGACCTGAAAAAATTCAGAAACTTCTGTATTAATTATGTATGAAATCTATTTCATTGCAAACTAGTGAAACCATAACTTAATTAGAAAGAATTACAATGCTCTGGAGCTGAATGGGAATGGCACTTCCTTTGATCTCCGAGCATCTTGTCAACCACAATGACTAGTACCAGATGTTTCACAAAAAGTACAAGAAACATATGCTTTTTTTTATAAATATTTCTTTCTTGTGAATAATCAGACTTAATAGTCTGGTTAAAAGCCTTCTGTTAGCTTCAAAAGTAAAGTTAACCATTGTTGAGGTTTCTTGCAACAGAATTTTCTCTTATGTACTTCATCCTCACAGCAGCGTTTGCTGTAGAAGCTGTGTTTAATTTTGCTTCTTTTGATATGTGCTTGCGGACAAAACCAGCTAGTACATATTTGTGTTTAACCAGAAGTTGGAACGGATTTTTTTTTCCAATGATTAACTTAAATCCTTTTAATGGTTTTACACATCTTATTGCTGTTGTGAGCTGCAAGAGTGTTCTGCTAGTGACCACCAGATGGAGTTTCTAAAACAGTTTTGAGAACCTGATCCCAGAATTAATATCAAAAAGCTTTTAAAGTTTTTTGGAGATGAGTTAGAAAACAATTTTGGAAATTCTACCAACTTCAAGATAAATTTTAGCTTAAATTTACAAATGTAGATGCAAAAGTAAGACTTTTCAGTAGGTTTTTTTTTATATATATACATATATATGTAATTAGAAATGCACAGACTAACATACAAGTGATAAATAGAAAACCTCCTACTGGTATCAGTGGGATCTGTGGTAAAAACACTTTAATTTAGGGGATTAATTATGTGTTTTTGAAGGTTTAGTTAAGATGGAGTTGAGAATTTGTATTTTGATAGCAGAATTATTCCTCCTGTTGGCTCTGGGTATCCTTACAGGTACATTTTCTGCAGCATGGCTCCAATTGTAAACCTGTTCCTCTTCCTGTTAGTCCTCTTGCCAGGCCTCTGAAACAGAAGTGTATACGCTCTTGCTTATTTATATCTTCATATAATGCGTCATCAACTACTTAATAACTGGAAAGAGAATCCATATCATCTAGTTTAAAAATTTGTTTGTTTTACAAAGCTTTTGGTAGTAAGGTTTTTTTTTTTCCTTTTTTTCTTCTCTCTCTCTTTTTTTTGGTAGACATTTGTATATTTAATCGTAAATGCTCTGATAAGAATCTGGTATTTTAAAAAATCTTTTCCTGTCATGGTTTGTAACAATACAAGAACTATCCACCGTAGACAGTAAGTAGCTTTGACTATTTTTGTAAATGTACTTAAAAGTGCCAGTTCTTTAGAAGGGAGGAATATAAGGAAATCACGCAGACTTCCCAGGTAAGGAAAAGACGTGGTGGGAAGAAGGTGGAATGACAACAGAGATAATAAATCCACTGCTCTCCTGATGGGAAAAGAATGTATTCAGAATACGTCCAAGTGTTTTGATGTATGATGGAAAGTTAAAGGAAATACAACAGAGGAAACATTTCACACTTCAGTTTTGTTGCCATGGCAGTCTGTACAGCTGTTTTTGTACATTTAGTTTGCTTTCGCTTGGAAAAAGTCTTGCATGATATAGTTAAGAAATACACAAGGTTTCGCTCACCAAAAGCTGTAAAAATTAATCTTAGAGCATATGTTTCAGATTCATCAGTGTGTTGAGTGCCTTACAGCTGCAGAAACAGGCAAAAGTCAGTCCTTCTTGAAGTTCCGAGTTAGCAGAAGAACTGAGAGTGGCACGTAGCCAGGTTCTGCCTTTGTTTTCTGTTTCCCAAACTGTGCCATTGCAGTATAAAGCTCATGAGAAGGTCTCCAGCCTGGCCACTCTCCTGCTTTTACTTCTAATGAGCATTGGTAAGTGAGTTTTTAGTGAAGTACATATCCACACTACACACAAAAAAAAATCATCAAACCTTTTATGTGTGTTCTTTCCCCTTTTTCTGATACAGGTGTCATATTTGCATGGTATCCTTGGGGCTTCTCTTCCTATTATCTGATAGTTCCTGTGTCTGTTCCAAACTGTAGTTGTCTTCACTGAAATCTCTTTGCATTGACAGAAAAGGGCCGATTCTGATGCCGTGTTGGTCTGGCTGGCCCTAGCGTAACCTGTTGACTCGTTGCTTGTACCCGATCAGCTGAGGTTACTTGCATTTACGTAGTTCATTCACCCTTCTTGAAACTGTAGGCTTGTGAACTTCTCATGGAGCTGCATTCTCATTCAAAACCCTTCCCGTCTATGTTCTATAAAGGGAGTTCTACTAACCAAGATGATAAATACAGCCTGTCTCGTTAGGTGTAATGGTTATATCAGAAAGGTCTGAGTAATGAAGCATCTTAGAAAGTCACTACTCTGTTTAGAGATGCTCTCCAATCAGAGTAATAGAAAGTATTCTTTAAGCCTTTGTATGGACGTAAAGGCATCTTATCTGATACTAGTCTGACTAAGCAATAAAATATTACACGTTCCATTTTCACAGTTAGCATTTTATTTTTCACTGAGACAAGATCCAGAAGTAGTGGCTTGGCCTAAGTTATTTTCTTCAAGGAATGCACCAATAACCATTTTAAATAGTTTGCTTTTACTTGCCATCATCCTATACTTTACAGAAAATTCAAAGGGAGCCAATTAACAACTTTGAAATTGCACCCAAGAAAGTATTTTCATATGTGGGGTAAACTAACTGATCCATGGTGGCTGGTCTCTGGTTATGTGCAGTAATAAATGTATAATGAAGCATATTATCCTCTTAGAGCTAAGTTTTCTTTGGGATGTCAGATGTATCGGTGGTTATATTAAGTTCTTCAGGGAACCAGTTTCTGCAGGGAGCTGATTTCTGACATCTCAATTGTGACAGCAGAGAGAGGAGGAAGCAACAAGGACACGGCCAACATGTGCGTTAGTCACCAGCCCTGTATTTCTGGCACAGATTACTGGCCCATTAGTTGCAGAATTCTTTATATTGAAAAAAGCTGGGGTGTGTGTGCCTTTTTACCTTCATTCACAGCTAACTTCACACTGATGCATAATTAGCTTTTAATGATGTAAAAATTATGACCTAGAAAATCTGATAATTTAACATGCCTGGTTTGACATCCAAGCCATGCAGCTTGTGATCTTGTGATTCAGTGAAGCAGCACAGGTTTAACCTTGTCTACAACAGGCTTTCTATTAAGAAGGCCCCCCCAAAATCACACCTCTTACTGACCAGATAGGCTTTAATATTTTTTATTAAGTCATATGAGCCAGTAGTTTCTTTGTGAAGCTTTGTCTAAAGTCCATTCCTGTAGTTTTTTGATGTAATACGGAAGACCACAGCTCTTTGTTTTAAGTAGAACTAGAAATTTTCTAGTGGTTGGTCACTTTCTTTCCTTAACTGAACATTGTGCCTTCAGAGACCACCTCAGTTTGATTCTCAGATGGAAACTTTGGAAGGCAGGGCCCCTGCTAGGTCAAGCAACATGGACCTGTTTTAAACTGGCTGTGTTAATACTTTCAGCAGAAGCAGAGATGAACATCTTTGTTAGTTCACTGATTTGACTTAATTGGATAGTCAGGAAGAGGGCTATAAGCCATAGATCATCTCAAATATTAAGTTTAATTTTGTGAGAAAATAACACTGTTAATAATGGCACTTAAGTAGTGCTTTTTTCTAATGTACAGTATATACACATGGAAACATACAGTACACCTTACTGTTCAGAGGTTTACATTTAAACGATACACTTTAAGAAATAATTTAATAAATTCTTTGCAAATTCTTTTTACATCAGTAGGCTGATTTTTATCTTGCATATATACAGTATTTTATTCATATTTAATTAAATGCAAAATAGACAAGCCCATATTTACAAAGTTACCAGAAACCGTGGGGTATTGAAATGGAAAAGGACCCATTTTTGAGAACTTTATATGTTAAAGAATTGCCCATAAAAGTTCTTCTATTGTTATGTTACTGTGCATTTCCTTAAGAATTTTAATGTACTTGCACATGTACTGTTTTTATATAAATATTGCAAAGTTTTTGCTTTGTGGGATATTGCTTTTGAAGAGATACCATGTGAGGGCATTGAAATTAAGTTCCGCATTTCCTTACAATAGCAGTTAGTTCCATGGCACAGTTTCTTTGAGGCAACTAATATATCAAATTAACTCTTAAAAATCTGAGTTTGTATCAGTTTTGTTCATTGAATTATAAAACCTGTTTGCCTATATGATTGCCATCACATTTAATATGTTATCAAGGATACACACAAACATTCTCAGCTCTGCTGCAATAAGAAGGATCATTAGAAAAAATCAAAATTGAGGTTTCAAGGGTAAATTATATAAAACTTGTTCTTTCTCCATCTCTTAAGTAGCAGCTTCCATTTTTCTGATCAGTTCCGTTTGTAATGTCAAATCACTGAGTGGAATTTGAGTTGCAGTGACAGAATTTGTCTAGTAGGTAAATGCGAGTGGTGCACAGTCCCAAGTGTAAAGGACCAAGCATGAAAGGCAACAGAGGAGCAAAATGAAAATTAAACAGAATAGCACATTCAGATAGAGAACTGAAAAAGATGAGGAAAAAAAATGAAGAAAGATGATGAGAGACATGATCTGAAACTAGGAATTTAACGCACAGAGAAAGGAACAGAAATAAATGCAACAGTCTGTTAGGCACAGAAAGGAAGGTGTCGTAGGAAAAGGGGGAAATGGAAGCAAGTAAACAGCATACGAGTTAAATGTGCCCCTAGTGCTGCCTGCTCAGCCCCACCGTTCTGGCAGGGTCCCAGTTCCGGGAGCCTCCACTCACACCAGATAAGCCAGTTCCTCCCGGCTGGAATTCGTCTTCCTGCGTAATGGGTCAGAAATTCTTTAACAGCTTTTACGTGAGAGATTTAACGTGGTGCTTTAGGGGTCCCTCGGGTGGGAGGATGAGACGATTTGTTCAACGGTTCCAAGAAAAGGTTTCCGAGGAACTTAGGTGGAAGTGAGTGCTTGAATGCTTAAAGTGAGTGTAGCTCACAATACTTAGAAA
The DNA here is from genome assembly GCF_013377495.2 of Cygnus atratus. Taxonomy (NCBI): domain Eukaryota; kingdom Metazoa; phylum Chordata; class Aves; order Anseriformes; family Anatidae; genus Cygnus; species Cygnus atratus. The sequence goes on from NC_066376.1 coordinate 6,055,653, forward strand.
CTCTCAAGTTAAGGGAAGAAACAAAACAAAAACCCAGTGGTTTCCAAAAAAAAGCCAGTATTGTGTTGGCACATAGTCATAAATCAGTGTGTGAATTGGTCACAGCGATAAGGAAAGGCTTCCTTCCTTGACGTGGTTTTAATCAGCAGGCTAAAGCTATGAAGTAAAGTGGTGTAATTGTGCTGGCTAGCTTTCACGGGGAGACACCACCACCGAAATAAATGACTTACTGTATAGGGTTCTAAGGGTTAAACATTCACTAAGATATGAAATGCTCTTGAAAACTTAAGAGTAATGGAGAGTCTTCCACCACGATGTTGATAACTTAAGGGATGATTGTATATGAATCAGATAAGCAAAGATGGCTATGTGAAGAAATGGCTTGAGTAATGTTGAAAAGAAGGGAGAAGATCTGAAAAGACTGTTCCTCACCTCCCTCCCACGTAAAACTTAAGCATGTCTCCATGCTGATAAATTAGGGCCAATTATGAGATAAGATTGTGCAATGGAAAAGGTTTAATTCTGTTTCTACTCCATGGTTTTTCCATACCAGAGGCTCAACATGCCACAGTTGTTGATTGAAGTCATGTGGAGTAAGCTGTGTTGTGACAGATAAAGTAATGAAATGATTTATTGCAGGGCCAGTGACAAAGATGCCTCGCTGTCCCCAGGCTGGTGGGAGAATATCAATTTAACTTCTACCCCGTGCATTATTAACAACGCAGCAACAGCTACAGGGGCAGCAATTCAGTTTGCTATTGTGAGTAACTTCAGGTTTTTTTTCCTTCAGCAACGTTTGTATTTCTCATGTATTTCATACACTCTGAACTGTAGAATTTGGCAATCTGGATTGGATTTCTTCATCCCCATTGTGAAATACAGAAACTATACTTTTGCTGTGTATTCAAGAATCACATTGGGAGGCAGTCCATTTTTCACAGGTCAGCAAAAAGCTAATCTTGACTGGAATTCATACCTATTACTCCCATTTTAAAATCTTGTAAGTATTGAAGGATTTTGTATGATTTCCAAACTTCCAGTGATGCCCTAGATTAAAGAGATTTCAATTGATTTGTTGCAAACATATCCCTTGAAAATACAAAATGTTAATCATAAACATATTTATTTTTAAGACAATTACTCTTGTTACATGAACATATGTGGACCATAACACTTAGCCAGACATTCTTTACTACTTGAATTTTGATTTAACTTTGTAAACCACCGTGTCCTTCATTTTAATATGTGGGATAAACATCTCTCAGTTCCCCTTGAATTAGTTAATAAATATTTCTTAATTCGTGAAATGTCTTAGGATGCCAACAAAGCACTGGAAGAATAAACAAGGTTTTGTTAATTGTTATATCTAGAAAAAAACTGATTTACTGCACATGTTAAAAACTTAGGTTAGTTTGTGTGAGAATATAATTTCTGAAAATAGTAAATTAGACATCTTTTAGAGGGAATTCAGTGATGGAGAAAGAAATTAAATAATTTAATTTATAATTAACATTTACTATTTGGACATGTATAATTGGATAGTATGATCTTTAGTAAAGATCATTATATCATCTTCATTGAAAAATACTATTTACTTCATCAAGAATAGCACTGTTACTTCTTTGTACAGAAAATAAGGTAATACCTTTTCCTCTACAAGATACAAGGTGCTGTGTATTCAGTCAGTACTTCAATAAACTGCTTAGCGATTTCTTCAGACAGGAATATTAGAACGATGAAGACAGAGCTTACGCTTTGTAACAAGTTCAGTGCACTGAAAATATTAGATGTCACAGGTATTACAGCACATAGGCCAGAGTCTTACAAGATCTCAGCAAATAATTAACTATTTGAAAATTAAGACTGTTTCATTAATCGAAGGCTCCTCCAAGTCTCCTGGTTGGGACTGTCACATCAGTGACTTTGGGTGCCCACACAGCAGTAGCAGTCTGAGTACTAGTATACTGGTATACTACGTCCTGCAGTAACAGCACCGGTGTTTTTTTATACCTATGTCATAACTTGCTGTACCACTGTGCGTTCGTGAGAACACCCTTGATTCCCACAGTGTATCTTTTTAAGCAAACGTCGTAGTTTGTTAGGAAAGTTTTTGTTAATGTATCTGTACAGCAGAGGCATTACAAAGCTGCTTGAGAAAGCCAAGAATTTGGATAAAATCTTGGTAAAATGTAATATTCGACTGTAATTTTCATCTGCAAGTCTTCCTTGTGCATAAGTAAATGTGCTTACCAAAAGGGTAACATAATAGGGTGTCCATAATGTGAACTGTGTACAGACTGTGGCAATCAAAAGCCTGTGCACTGATGGATCTAATCGTCCAGTGTCTTGATCCAGTGGTGTAGCCTCTTTGCGTATTCGCAAGATCAATATAAGTGCATACAGTACTGCGACAGCTGGTACAACATACCCGATAAAAACCATAATGGCATCTGCTGCCTCTTTGTTCTGCATCTTGGAACATTCGATTATTTTAGTGGATACATGATTGCAGACGTAGAATAGAAGAGATGAGAAACTTGTCAGCATGGCTCCACCCCATATGAATCCACAGACGTGCTTGGTGTTGTACACACTTGACATGTAAGTTCTAGGTAGGGCGCGTTCGATGTAGTAGTCCAGACTGAGTAACGTTGTAGAGTACATGGTAACTAAAGATGAGACGTTGAATAAAATAAGCAAGGTAATATAAACTTCGTTGTTAGAATTCCAGATGGCCCATTTTGTATTGGCAAGACCTAGAAGGTACATTGGTGCCAGAGCGTTGATGATGAGACCGGCAATGGCTATGTTGACAAAGTAAACATCTGGCATTGTCATAGTTGCTTTGTTATACAGATTAACCAGGACCAGCAAGCCATTGTAGCAAAGGCTGATGGGGAAACATATAAGGAGGTAGAGTAGGGAAAAGATGGAAAGCACAAGGTGGAAGTCATGGCAGAGATGCTGGTCCTCACTGTTCTTGGTACTGTTTAAGGTTTCACAGCTCCACATAGTGATTTTAGCTTTTGTATCTTCTCTGTTGGTTACCAGCTTTCCTGTAGAGAGAGAAATAGTAAAAGTAGCATTGAAATATTACATTGTAAGTGAAATGGAATGTAATATGAAGAAAACATTTTAAAGATGAAGATCACACAGTTCACATAACTGATCAGTTTAAGTTCAGTGACTGAAATGCCTTTCCATCTTGTTAGTCTGTAAGAAAGTCATCTGTGAAGTGTCAGGTGACTAGTAAATAGATGTACAAAAGTTTTAATTTTTTAAAATGAAATTAGCGGCGAATGAGTCGATACAGGATATTCAACAAAAGTAAACCATAAACTGTACAGCTTTAAAATAAATACTGATGTAATGTATGAGCATAAGTACTTTTAAAAAAGCTATGAAACAGTGCCTTTAATGTATCTAATACTATGTAAAAGTATTTGCTGAAAAATACAAGAGGAACTATAAATCTCAGCAATAAGATGGAGAACAGAGTTCTCTATGGTGTTATGTGGTAAATACAAATAACCTCTCTCTTAGAGAGCTTCCTAAGAGGCACATCCAAGGCAGTATGATGAATATATTTTGTGTCACTGATAAAGCTAACAAAGACTAGAGGAAACTTGGAATTGAGGTGGAGATATTTTTTTTTTAGCAGGTCTGTTTGTATTCAGACTTCTGTAACCATTTAGTTCTGAAAAAAACAATGGACCTCTGTAGTTTAGGGAACCTAATATCGGGGCAGCCTGCCTTTCCAAAAAGGCAAGAATTAGTTATCATTTCCTCTCAAAATAGCTTGAATTCTTTAAAAAGTATGCTAATGTCAGTAGTCATTGTCCAGCTATCTTTGCTTTATCATCAGAAAAGAGATAACATTTTAACTGAAATCAGTAGACTTCTCAAAGCAATCATGAAAAGTCTCTTTCCAAAGCGCAAAAATAAGTAATCTCTAAAATAAAACTGAAAACATTCAAAGCCTTAAAATCATGGGTATTATTCCTGCCAGGACATTTCTGGGACAATGTGGAATTTATGTGGCAGGTGATTTCCCATGTCAAGCGTAGTCTCAGATTGTCAGATATGCAGCATTGTTTGCTCTTTCCTTTCAGCACGTATAGAAAAGCGTAAGTACACATAAATGCATTCTTTCCAGAGAGAGAACAAGATTTAATCAAATCCACAATAAACGTTGTGCAATTACAATGAATGTTACTAGACAACATGCTACACTCAGTGAACCATATGCCTAAATGATACAGTATGGGTTTTGTAAACATAAGATCTTCCACGGTTCCATCTCTCTAGCGCTAATACTTTGACACTTCAGCTGAAGTACAGGATTTGTTCCAGAATCATGTCAGGTTCCATTTTTATTTCCCGCTGCAATTACTTGGTGCGTATTTTTTTTCTAAATACCACAGTCCCTGCCAGATATCAGGCTAAAATGCAGTAATTTTAGCTGGGCAAACACATTTTTATTCTACTGTCATATGCTGCTGGTAAGGGACTTTTGTGGCAGTAGCGCAAGATGCAGTTCCATTGTATTCAAAGCTTTACTTCACCTCTGTGGAAAAACTTACTTTTTTGTTTGTTTTCTCAAATCAATTCTCTAGCTGTAGTATTGCATAGGTGTACAAACTGTCATCATGGTGTCCTTCAATCCTCATACTCTTTTTGATCACTGAAAGCAACCCAGTTTATTTTCAGGAAGAATCTGTTGTTTTTAAATCTTTAAAAAAGGAAAAGACAAGCTGCCTTGCCCAGTTGAAGGTGACCGAAATTACGTCTCATTGAACTGCTATGGCTCGATTCAACCAAAGCAGCAGACTGAAACGAGGTATTGCAAATATATGCATTACAGTGAGTGCAAGGGTGACTAAGCACAGGCACGGATACAATCACGTAATTCCATTATGCAGGTTTATCCTTAAGCACGTAACTTCGATTACTCCAGACTGAATTACATCAGCTGCAGAATACCTGCCTGTGTATTGTCTCCGAAGGAGATCAGCACTCTTTGCTACTAAGCTTTATATTTTACAGAGTGGTGGGATGTCTTGTGTCCCAGTTGTTTGTAGTAATTACCCCTTTTTACCCCAGTCCTCTAACTGCAGGTAAGTTCAATTTTAATGACAGCAGCAGTAGGAGACTTGTCCAACAGTAATGTTACGAAATGGCAGATCTTAACTCAGAAACGGGCAAAAATAAAATCCCTGTTAAAAGTACTTAATGAGGAGACCTTGTTAGAGACTTCTGGATGATGCCAGGCGAAGTACCTACCGCTAACGTCCCTCTAACATCATGTTCACCTGCGCGGGCGCTCAGCCCATGGCTCTGCAGCTCCTGCCACAGAGGCAGCCCCAGCCTCCAGCCCCAGCCTGGCCAAGGCCTCGCCATGCTTCAGGGGCAGGAGCTCTCCAGAAACCCCAACCGAGCGCTTCTGCAGCGCCAGGCACCTTCTCAGCACCGGCGTGGCTGTGTTGCGGAAGCCAGTGCTGCGGTGCTCGTGTTTGTGCTGCCTTCTGACTCAGCCAGCCCCAAACGCTTCCCCCCTCGTTTTGTCTGGGTTTACACTTTTATCATACTGCGAATCAAGGTCAGGACTTGAAACGTGGAACTAAGAGGAAGGCGAGTCCTCCTGCCTGCTGCTCACGGCCCTCTTACCTCCCGCTCCATCTCACGTTCCTCTGTGCCGCGGGACCTGCGGGCGCCCCGTCTGCGATGAGGGGAGCTGGACAAAACGCCTCGGCCTTCTTCTCCTGGGGCACATTGCCTCCCGCCCCACGGCGCGCCGCACGCTGCACTTGTTTTTCCCCCGGTGACTTACTCACAAGTTTGTGCGCCGCCAGGCCCCTCCCTTTCGCTGTTTACAGCCCTTTTTTTCCAGAAGTGAGAGGCCGGGCTGGCAGCCGAGCGAGCTGCTGGGGTGCGCTCAGCCTCGGGGCTTCGCATTCACGGCAGGCGATGCTGGGGCTGCGGCAGCGAGCAGAGCTGGTAGGGGACTGTCGGATGGGGACGTTTGAGGGCCCCTTCCCTGCCACCGACAGCTCTTGGTCAAGAGCATGTGCTTTATTTTTAACCTGTGGTAAGAATATACAGCTTTGAGGTTTCAGTTTTTCAGGTGATACATCCTGAACAGGCAGAGTATTGCGCTAAGAATCGCCCAAGTGCTTGTCCTGCTTACAAAGGTGACTTGTAGAAGGTAGGGAGACGAGTTTCTGGGTGTTTGAATTTTTAAGATTGCTTTGGTGTTGAGAAGAAGGATTAAAATAAGACCGGTCCTCACTTTGTGATGGTGTTAGGGATTCCGCACTGTCTCCTTTTTTTGAGAAGTTGGACAGAGGGTTGTGCCCAGTATTCACGTCACACACAATTAATGATGTATGTTCTCTCCATCCTTAAAATGAAGCATGTCCATGCTTGAGTTGAGTTGCCCTTTTCAGTGCATTTTTTTTTTATAGGCAAGGTCAGTGCTTCTTGTTTCATACCTAACAATTCGCTATGAATATTGTAAAGCCACTGTAGCTCCTAAATAGCAGAGAATTCACATATTTCTTTTTGATATGTAGTCCACAGACAAAATTAAACATGCCATGAATAACTGTGTTACAAACTGTGCCATCCAGTCTTGGCTGCGTCAAAACTTCAGAAGGACTTTAATCATCCTAAGTTTGCTGGGGAAACAGCAAAGTAGGCAAGGTATTAGCATAGAAGTGCTTCTAAAGCTCGGATAATTGGATGGAAGCCAATTTTTTACATGTCATAAAAATTAATGGTGATTTTATTTAGATAAAAATCTACACATCACACTTGAGGAAAATTTCTTACAACATGCAAAAAGTTAAGAGCACTTGGTGGCAAAACTTATTTTAGAAAAAATGCATAAAGTAAACTTCAGTTAATGAGTAAGAAAAAATGAAGTGCTGCTTTGTTCTACTATAGAGTCCATAGCTGTAATCAGTTGTTTTCTTCAGAAATACATAGGGCAGCACCAAGTTGCAGAGCAGGTTGGTTAACAGTTTCAAGCACGACCATTCTGCACTGATTATTTTATTTGATTTAAAAACAAACAAAACACACATACGCCTTTATCCTAGTGTAGCGCTATCTCATACTGTGCAGTTTAGAAAAATAAATGCTTTAGTCTACTGACCCTGTTGATTTATCATCAATACGTGAAATAGCTCTTACCTAGATAATCTAACCTCTGAATATGCATTTTGACAAGCTGTAATATCATTACAAGCCATATGTAGCTAATAAAGCTGTTGCCAACAAACAAAGTCTCTAAAGAGGCCTAAGATTCATACTTTCTCTTCTAGAGTTCCAAAGGATCTCTTAATTTCTGCAGAGACTGAAAACAAGGAGTACTGCACAGGGAAGGCCAAGCAGAGCTTTGCTCCACTGCACAGGCTTGTTCGGGTGGAGGATGAGAGAACTGAAAGGCTTTGCCAGACCTGTGCATATATGCATGAGCCATGACTTAGTAGATTGTCAGCTACTCATCAGGGTTTGTAAGGGGCTTTTAGAAAGCGACGCGCTAAATATTATTTATGGATTATTCCTTAACAATTTAAATAATGGATGATTGGTATTTCTGAAAAGTAGCATACCTGCAATTATTTGTGCCTCAAGAGGAGCACCCTCTGAACTCTCAAGCGCAAGAGAAAGCCATGTCATGCTGCTGTTACCTCAAAGTCTGGATAACGTGACATTTTTTTCGGCTTACTAGTTTACATACATGCCATAGGGATTAACAGAAGAGTTGTTAGCTGGATATACAGAAAAGTAAAACTAGATTGCCCAGGTTAGACGAGAGGAGAAAAAATGCAGCAGTGCAGGCAAGTAAGGTCCAAATACACCTTCCTTGTGCAGTCGCTGAGTTGCTATTGTTTATAATATAATGATACAGCTCAGATAAAATGCTTTTAACCTTAGTGTAGAAGAAAATCCTGCTTGATGCTGGGTGCTGGGCTGAAAAACAGGCCTCTTCCAACCCTATCATTTATGTCTTCGTGGTGCAATCATTGACCAGTTTGACAGGTAGTATACTTATAATTGATACCGGTTTCATTTTATAATATAGTTAATTCCCTGCAGTATAACGTGAAAGAAGCCATGACTAAATTACAAGAATAACTGATGTATAAAGTAGCATTAAATCTATCATTCTGTCTTGGATGTTCAAAAAATACTAATAAAAAAGCAAGAGGAGGTCGGTGGGAACAGGGGTGGTTTTCCTCCTCCTTCAGTCCGAGTGCTTTCTAACACGGTCCTGCCAGAGGGAGCACAGGGTTGCCAGCCCTGACAAGTGAATTCACGGGCACAGCAGGCCTTCTGGACACCCCCTCCCACTGACTGCACCTTCATCTTTGGCTCTTTTTTTAGCACAGTAATTTGAACAAACAAACAAAACCTAACCTTTGATTCAGTCCATCCAACTGTTGCCTACCCCCACTTTGCTATGCTCAACTGGAGTGCTGTGAGCCCGTTTCCAGCCTTGCAGCTTATTGCCTCCCTTCAGTCCAGTCTTAGTCCTTCAGAGTTCCTTCTGTCCAGGTGTAAATGCTTACATATGTTTTCCTCTGTTTTTCAAAAATCTTGTGTTTCACATCTGTCTGGCCCCTGTTTTCCTCTCTCTCCCACCCTGATGGCTGCGTTCCAGTTAGCACTGCACCCCCCATCACCGTTTGCTCATAGGACACACATACGGCATCGTACCCCTCACAGGGGTTCTTAGTATTACACTAGTCACTTCTTTTCTTCTCTATCACTTTCTTAAGAGACATCCCAGGCTGCCTCGGATACATTCTTAGGCATGTCAAGCCAGCAACAAGACTTGCATCTCAGCAGCCACGGTGTATTTCTGTCACACGTGGAGTGAGGACAGAGTTGCTCATGCTTCTGAAGTTATTCTTTGAGATTGTTCATTCGTCCTGCTGCTTTTCCAGAAACTCTGAATACACATCTGCTTGAGAACACTTCAAAATTCAGCTCCTTCCCATGGGCCCCTCTCACTTGCTTTGTGACCCTTTTTATTGTTCAGCAGATGTTCGCAGCCACCGTCAGTTGTTTATTCTCTCATTCTATAAGCACCAGCATTGTGGTAAATCACCCTGCATTATAGCTGCGGTGTCATTCAGCTCCCACTTCTGTGATAAACTGCTTACTGCTGCTGGCCTGGTAGCAGCCCACTAAATAAATGCAATTTTTTGCTTCTGTTTCAACGGTTTGTTTATATTATTTTATTATTGCTATATAAATATATATCATTCCCTCTAATATAAAATATTAACAATTTTTCAGCTGCACATTTTGTTTAGATTGTTCATTTCTTTGGGAATCTGAGTGCGTTTAAGGCCATGCCAGAACTAAATTCTCTGCAAATTGCTGTCAACAAATCAGTAAGCATCAAGTGAGTTCAGATGCTCCTTTGGAAGAAAGAGGAAAACTTATTTTTAGGTAATGGCAACTGTTTTTTCAACACCGTGTCTTCAGGTTCAGAACTACATCTTCTGTCAGTAAGATTAGAACTGAAGAAATTTCTTCTGTCTTTAAAGTTCATAGAAGATTGCTCAAAAAACGTGTGTCCATTAGTTGTGGATAACTGCATTTGCTTTCTTTTCTCATTTTCTCCCTCATTTTTTAAGTAGCTTAAAGCTTATGAGAACAGATGAAATACTCCAGTATAGGAAGAATAAAAGATCAATTACTCTGGAAACCATGATAGAAGCTGCCAAAACCCATTATATCTGTCAGTGAGTGGCAGCATGGTAGTGGTCTGGAAAGTTGTAGTAACCGAGTACCATGGGGTAGAGGAGAGAAATGAAATTCCTGCAAAAGGGGGAGACTAAGTCTCGTGGAGAGGAGATCTTCCACACAAATCTGGAGCGGCCTTAGCGCTGGACTGAGTCCCGCACTCAGAGACAGAAGCTGTCTGCCAGGCACATCTGCCATCCCAGCTAAATCTGTCCCTTTCCCGCTGCTTATGCCCCTGTATGGCAGCCTCAGCAGGAGCTGGGTTGCAGCGGCTGTGCCCTCCTCGCAGCTGCGCAGCAACGGCTGCCCGGGGCTCTGCAGGGGTTAACTCTGTACACTTGGTTGTGTTGTTCCCTTATCTCAGTGCCCAAGTATCAGATGAGTGAGTATGACTGGTCTCCTGCTCCACCTCTTCCCGACTTCGCTTTATCACTGAATTCCCAAAGAGCCTCTGCATGGAAAACATGACATACCTTTTCTTTAGTGGGTGTTATAGCAAGAAGGGATTTGCCATAGAGTGGACAGTGCCAGTTCTAACACATTGTGGAAGGGTTGTGGCTCAAGGTTTTATTACAGCAAAAGTGGGATCTCTTACTTTTGTGCACTTGTAAAGGAAGGCTTTTCCACCAGGCAAAATAAATTTACGTGCAAGTGAATCAGTACATATGCAGTCATTACCTGTACTTGTCTACAAGCCTTAGCTGCCTGGGTTTCTGAAATAAGTTACAGTTTTGAGATGCCCAGATATCTACTTGGTAATATTTTTCTTTAAAAATTGAGTTATTTACAAAATTAAAAGAAGCTATTTTGCTAGTACTCATACTCACTTCCAGTAACTTACAATGTATTAAATAACAATAATAATTAGAATGAGCATAGTAACAGAAAATAAGCTTCATAAGGTGTTCTGAATTCTGGATTTTATAAAGCTAATTGGACTATGAGAAATGACAGCTTTTAAATGTCAGCAGAGCAGACTGCTCCACCCCACATTCAGTATGATCAGCCAGCTAGTGCTGCTCCTCCAGCTCCTCGCTCAACGCTGTTGGGGCACATGGAAGCCAGTTTTGATACAGCTATCCTGCTTTAAAACTAAGTAGCAACAAATCTAAAGTAAATAAAGTTCAGTGTCAATTCTGATGAATGAAAATTGGTCTGCGTGGTGTTGGGTTTCTTAATTGGTTCAGTGAAAGCCTTTAAGAAAAAGAAGATTTAACCTGTGGCACAATTTCCACTGTGCTTACAACTGGTGAGCCACAGAAACCAGAAGACTTAATTGAAATGTACAAGTTCAGTTTCTTGGAGAGCGCACTAGACCTTTAGCTGTAGCAAATATTTACATTCAATTTAAAACTGAATGTAAGTTGCAGTTTCTTTTAATGTGAAATACTTAAGTCAGTGGGTCAGATGAGGATTATGTGCACCTTCAGAAAGCGTTCTTACCAGCATGATGTCAATGTTCAGAAAGTAGCAGGGACTCAATAGATTTATGTAGAAGCTGCAATTTGCCCCACTGTTTTTAGTGAAACTATTATTTCTTTTTTTTCTGACTTAATGAACAGGTGATGGGTGGGTGATTCATTAAAGGAACTTTATTACAGGATAATCATGAAAATTTAACTTTTACCCCCCAGTATCTACAGACACCTTAAACTGTAGAATAACATGTCAGTTTGGGGGAAAAAGACTGGTTATGGGGGAAAAATGCATTTATGAAACATCTTCTTTTGTGTGTGTGTAAAGATCCGATCATGGAGACAAATTTAAAATTTTCTATTGAGACCTTTTTAACATTTCAGAAAAGAGGAAGTTGCAGGACAGCTTTATGCTAAATTTCTTTGTATAGATCATTTGCACCTCTTAGAGATGGCAAGTGGCTAGATCTCTGAATTTCCAGCATTTTGGGAGTTGCTCAGGATTCCAGGAGTAGGGATTGTTCATGAACTGAACATTATGATTTAAATCAACATCACTCCATTAAAGACCAATTCTCAGCAGTCAAAATCAGTGTGGATTATCCCTATTCTAGGTATCATGGACTGAGCTCGTCCCAGTGACGGAGTGTCAGAGGCACCAGCCCTGCTGGGACTGCCCTGTCCTTGAGCCAGCCCGGTGGGCTGGCAGGGTGGAACCAGCAGCTCTTATCTCAGCCCTCTGCTTGCTGGCTTCACCCGTGCTTGGGGTTTGCGACGGAGCACTGCTCGGAGCTGTCAGCATGGAAACATTCCTCGCAGATATTTTACTGCCAGTTGCAGACTGACAGGAGGCACAGATGGTAGTTTTCCTGGAAACTATAATATAATGTCGTTTCCTATTAGAAGCATAAGTGAAAGCTGACTCGGTGACTTATCAACAAGAGATCGCATTGGCTGTGTAGGAAACTCTTGTGAAACACTCGGATTGCCAGGACCAGGTTTCCAGTAAATTCAAAAAATATTGACATAGTTCTTTCCCAGATAACGCTTACAAGAGTCAGTATGAAACAGGATTGAGTATAGAGTTTGAAGGGAATAATCTGCCCTCAGCAGTTGCACTATGGCTGAAATGACTCCAAAATGGGTCACATCTATTGAAGATAAGCAGATATCTTCCTGATAATTGTCAGCAAAAGTCTGAGACAGCTTGTTCTGGATGCTCCTACGGCTTTTCATTTCTCTTGCTTGCTGAAGGAAATACCGGTTCCTAGCTGCCTCTGTGAGATGGGCTTGCCTATTTGCTGATTTCATCTTATTCCATTTATAGTGTCTGGAGATAGTATTTTAACTGAAGGTTTTAGGAGGGTTGGTATAATATTAATGCTGATGTAAGGATGGCTATTATTACGCTGTAAGATCTGGAGTAGGAGCTTTCATTTATGAGGGGCTTGAAATTAACCGAGGCATCTCACTGCCACAAACAGGTTGTGATTTGTCCATCTACTGCTTGTCTTGTGCAGCTTCCCATTCCGCTTCATCAGTGACAGGGATTTTTACCTGTTGATCATCAAAATTTTCTGTTGATAGTCTTGATGTCTTGTAGGGCTCCCTGTAGCACCTACATGTATGGGATGATCCATCAAACTCCAAAAAGCCCATAATGACCTTTACCACCTTCTGTTCTAGTATGCTTGCCAAGCCTTGGACAAGTGTAATGATGTGTTTGATGTTCTGTCATTTGACTCCTTGGCTGTGCTTTCACAGGTGTGTGGGTGGGAATGCTTCCTTGGTTATTTTTAATGGAGCTCAGTTCTTCTGTGCGTCAGTATGAGGCCACACAAGTGTTTCCAATGGCAGAAACCACACGTACTTTGTGAGGGCGAGCAATGCGTAAAGGAGTCTTGGACCTCTGTAAACCAGGGCTCTCTGAATCAAGTCTCCCATTACAAAGATATCTGTGGAGTTTTATCTCGAGTATACTACCTGTAACTACCTGTTACCCTGCATTCTGTCCAACCCGTGGTATTTTGGGAAGCATTGCTTAGGATTTTTACACATTCCTGGGACTACAGCCCAATAAATGACATTGAAATAAATTCTACAGCTTACTAATTGAACGTTATCAATTCACACGTTATTAAGCAATTACTGTTTTTTTTTCTTTGAACAGGTTTATTATTATTATTATTATTATTATTATTATTATTTTCTTCCAGTTCCCGATAGGTATACACCTTATTAGAAATCTTTCACACCACAGTAAGCAAGCACAACTCCTGTAGCAGATTTTTTACTGCGGAAGCTGCATAGACCCTCGATTATGAATTTACTTTGTATATCTGCTTCCTTCTGTGCTAATGGTTGGAAGCATGAGGAGTAATTAGTTTGTCACAGAGCCAGTTTCTTAGTAATGATTGATAAATGGTTGTTTTTACATAGCCCACAGATACAGGGTGCATACCAACATTAAACCACAGTCTGTAAGGAGGTCACTGGAGCCGACTAGCCTATCTTCACTTAAATGAGCATTGCATGTTTTAGCTGTTGTGGAAAATTTACAGTATACTCTGATAAAGCCGTACCTACTGTTCAGATCCTGAACACAGCAGTTAAAGTGAGTCATTCTGACCTGCAGCTCATGATCATATACGCTCACATGAATCACTTTGTCCAGACATTCAATTAATTTTTTTTACATCATTTCAGAATCAGTTCAAATTCGATTAAAATCCCTGCAAATCCAAAGCAAATCCTGCTTTGACTTAAATGATTGGGCCAATCAAATACATGAAGAATGTGATGCTGGTGTAAGAAGTTGTATGCTGCCTTTTTATGCTGCTTTAACATTTATATAAAAAGGACATAAAGTTCAGTTGACAGAGCCCTAAGCGAAGTAGGTCTTGTGCTAAGTACAGTAGAAAATAGATTTGCAAATATCATGGTGATTAGCATAGTTAAAAATGCTTGTGGAGGCTAAAGACAGCAGTCATTCTGCTTATTTAAAGCTTCTGCTGAAAGCAGGAAATTTTTAGTGCTTTGAAGTTTGCCTTTGGCTTACCTTCTTTTGTAATATAAATGAAAATGCAGCTTAATTGTAATTAATTAGTTAATTGGCTATTGCAGTGTCTTCTAGCTGCTTTGCAGTAATATTTCACAGTATGGCTTGCTGTGTGTTCTATTATTGTGTTATAAATAGAAGATTCGTAAGTATCTCACTTTCACTGATAACTATTCTGCTTTATTAAAGGCTAATTAAAGATGAATTTTTGATCAATTCCTCTGCTTCATGTCTGTCATACTGTTCAGGATTTAATGTAAACTAAAAATGAAGATATATTCAGAGCATTTAATAATAAAACCTTACAAGCACATACTCAGTACATACAAGAAACAGTAAGTGAGAAGTCCAACCTAATGTACAAGAGAATGAAAATTGATATGCATAAGAAAGCCTTTTAATAACTTTTAGACAAGTAGATAAAAATAGAAAACAGTATCATGAAAAGTTTAAGTAATGATGGTTTTCCTGAAGAACTGACATCTAAAAACTGAACGCTGATTTGTAAGGATGGAGCTACTCATTTTCATTGATATAAGGTTCATCTGCATTAATACCAGTTGTTTCCAGACTCAGAAAAACAAAAGTAATCTAAAAGGTGAACATCTTAAGAAAATCTCACCTGGTAGGCACCCCCTTGCAGCTTCTTGATGGCTGGCAGAAGCATTTTGCCTATCGAGGCAGAACCTTTAGAAAGTAAGCTCAGCAGAAATTCCAGTCTCTCATTTCTCTAGCAAGAGTAAACAATAGGGAGGCTTAGAAAAAGCCCGCTGACGGCTGCACCAGCCCCGTTCGTGGCACCAAATCTGTATTTACATGTGACTTCCCCTGCACATACATACACATAATCTTTTAAGCTTCAGCTGCACGCTGCTATTGGCAGAGAGGGCAGTTGCAAAAACAAGGCATCCACACCAATATCTCAAAGTGATTAAGTCCGAAGGGTGAAGGGGTGTTAATCGTAGGGCCTGATCCTGCCATAAGGCCTATTTTGTGTACTGTATTCACAACTGTCAAAGGATTTTGTTTTGTTTTGTTTTGTTTTCTGAAAGGACATTACTGTGGTTTGAGAACAGTCCAACCCCCGGTGTAGCTGCATAGCAGGGGACTGATAGTGCTGGGGGGAGCTGCTTACTTAAGAGAATTTTTACCGGAGAAGTAGCTGTTCGGTAAAGCTGCGCATGCTAACAGTATAACAAACCCTGAGCAAAGTGAGCCAAACTGGCAAAAATACTGTGTTTGTAAAATTTGATTTTCCTTGGAGCTTCTCCTCATGGCTCCATTTGTCAGGAGCCAAACCCTTCCCACCTTCAGACACCAAAGCTACGTAGCAAAAGCCTGTAGCATCCACCTGGCCTCTGTAGTTTAGACAGAAACCAGCATTAGAACTGAAAAAGAGCCAGTGTATACTTTAAAAAATACTTCAATGTAAACCTCGGAATTATTTTAAGCATGCAGAAAGAACATTTTAATTAAAACAAAAAAAAAAAAAACAAAAAAAAAGGAAAATGCCACTGCTATATCATTCTTACTTTAATGAGATGATAAGTAAATGTAAATTACTTCCATTTGAATAAAAAGTGTATAATATCAGGATTCTATGTACATAGCTTGAATACAAATAGTCCTTAAATAATTTGCCTTTTAAAACTGTAACGAAGAATTAATTTATGTGTTTTCCTCCCTGCCCAAAGCAGGAAGTGTAATGGATGCTTTTACTTATTAACCAAAAAGCAGTTGACCCCTAAAATGTATGAAGAATGTATGTAACATTCTCTTTGGTGTATGTAAAATGTACGTGTTTTGTTATTTTATGCCACTAGTTGTTTATTTTTGCTCTTAAAGTACCTTGTAAGCTTAAACTTCACAACAGGACAAACATTCTGTGGACTTAAAGGTAGCACTTGCGAACTTTTTTGACTGCTAGTGTTTATGATCAATGTAGTTGCCTAGTTCAATTATATTTTCAGTTTGGATAAGCTTTTTTGTTCATACTAAAGTAAAAAAGCTCAGATTTCCATTTGCTGTCTTTATAAAGGTAGTAGCACTGTCTGTAGATTCAACTATTAATTTTGCTGTGCATACAATTTTCTGTGACATGCTCTATTTTGGGTATTTTGGGGGATTTGTCAAATTGATAGATAAATAAGCACTTTGTAATCTCATATTTTTATGAGGAGGCAGTGTGGGGCAGTCCAGAATTACGCTTTTTCTTTTTTTTTTCTTTTTTTCTCTTTTATTTAATGGTTTGTAATATTTTATATTTATCGCTCTTTTGGTTAAGCCATGATGTGTGGTTTGTTTTGAAACAGAGTAAAACCCCCAAACTGTGCTGATATACATTTGATAAAATACTGGTGACAGCTGCCTGTAGAGTTTAAGGCAAAGTGGGCTTTCACTTTGAATTCAGACCTCATAAACTTGAGTGTACAGGCTTTGTGCAGGAGAAAAATGCAGCGATTGGGAGGTGGAATTAATACTCCTTCGGTCCCTGGGGAGACCAGCGGGTAATAACACGGCTCCTGCGTGTCTGCTGCTCTCCTGGCTTTGTGGTGGCGACCGCTGGCGCTGACAGGCCGTACCACGTGTCCCTTCCAGTGCAGACAGCCCAACAGTTTGTACCTTATCCTGATCGTGTCTGTCTCGCATTGTTTCCCTGAGGCTTGTTGGAAGGTAAAGGTGTGTGATCCCTACGTGCTGATGCCATGCAGTTAGCGGTGGCTCTGAGCAGGGCGGCGGAGGCTGTGGTGCTTAGATGGTGCGGGTCCATCCCTTTGCCGATGCCCTCGGTGTTGTGCTCGCCCTGGTGTTGGTTGGGGCCCACCCGTGCGGTTTGTGCTCGGGCTCGCTGCTGGCCAACAGGCAAACAGGGATGCCTGAGGTTTTCCTTTACTGACTTATTTTTTAATCTGCCTCATCACAAAGTAAGCAAGTGCCTGCCTAGGTGAAGGTGTACCCCTTTCTGTGGCCTGCCCTGTCAAGAAATTTAGCCCATACTTCCAACACCTTTAAACACAAGGCAGATATTTTTTCTGTGTACATGGTGGAGATTCAACTAGACAGGAGCACAGTGTAAGCGTGAGGCATCAACAAAACCACACGCACTTCTGCTCTGCCTCCCTGTGAAGGAGAAGAGCCTGATCACAGAAGCCCTGGGGGTCTCCTCCCAGACTTAGTAGTTTTCAGCTACCTCATGTTGCTGATAGTGGCTTGATGACTGTGCTGACTTACATACCACCCCGAATACAGTTGCTGTTGCTGGTGGTTCCCTGAAGTTACTGTGCAGTCATAAAGCTCGTAGTAAGCAGTAGCAGTGTTAGCATGAAAGGCCTACTAGAGCAGATCAGGTTTTTGTGTCCATCATACTTTGTGGTGGTTCAAGGGATGAAGTCACCACGTGCTTGAGATGCTGATATTTCTGACACGCTGCTGCAGCTGATACAAACTGGTAGACAATTCTGGTAATATTTTGTACTTACGGAAGCTAAATAAGATGAAGATTAATAAGTTCTGTTCAGTTTTGTTCAGCAACATCATGACTTTCCAAAGCTAATCTTTTAGGAGTGCTTAATGCAGTAACTTAGACTTAGGTAGAGTTACTTCAGATGGATTAAACAAATCGCAAGGCTAAAATAAAAGTAGTTATTTAGGACTGTGGTTTCTTGAATATTATTTTTATGACCTGAAGTGGTTTTGTTGAAGCATCATTATGACATTAGTGAATTAGTGGCTGTGCATCTGGGCCCTTGTTACCCATGTGTAAGCTGTCAGTAAGGAATAGTTATTTAAATAAAAGGGTTACCAGAACTATTCCTCGATATGCTTTTATTCCAAGCTGAAATGACAGTACCTTCAGAGGAGCTCAAACAGCAAATCAGTTAGTGCACGATAGAGAGATTGTGTTGTGGGTAAAGATCTCATTCCATTGCGCAGATGTTTCCAGTCCCTGACTGACACTTTTTCCTGTTTTTCAGTACTGTTGTTTTAAGTGTAGAACTAAAAAGTAATATTAAGGGGGATTCATTTAGGACTGTTTATTTGAGTTTTATCTTAGCATGAGAATTCAGCAAGTTTATAGTTGGTCCTAACATGCCTGAAAATGCTTTGGTGATCAATTAAAAAAAAAAGAAAAAAGAAACCGAATTTGCAAATCAGCTGAAGTAAGGAAGACTTGTGAATTTTAGATCAGTTGCTTTAGAGCTGTCTTTTGTATGAGGACAACTTTTAGTCCCTCTTGTTTTGTAATCTGCTATGACATTTCAGGTTGCACGAACTTCGATGGAAAATTTTAAAAATGAGACTGCAGTTGTGCCCACGCTGCAACCCAGATACTTACTCCCAGTTCATTCTTCAGAACTGGCATCCCTGTTTTGAGAAACATGCAGGCAGCTTCCCCCCCGCATGGCGGTGCAGCCTTCCTGTTGACAGGGCTGCCAGCCCTGCAGCAGTGTCAGTGGAGGGAAGCGTGTCTGTGCTCCCGCAGCTCGATTTCAAAAAAGGACCACAAAGGTGCACTCTGGTATGGTGCCTTACAGTGAGCTCAACCTGCCGAGACAGGTGCATGAGTTTTATTTCCCTTGCCCCAGCTGCATTGGTACAGGAGGGTCAACCTGCAGTGGGTCAGTGACAAACAGGCTGGGAGAGGAGCGATAGCATCTGCAGCCATCACAGTGCCTTCCCCTGCTGACGTGACTCAAGGTGCTGATGTGGTTTTAGCAAAAATCCCTCAGACCTGCTAACCCAGCTAATTCTGAGCGGCTTTCCGGAAGTATTCAGAGCTTGTGATTCCTTTCAGAAAATGCTTTTTATTTAAGTATTTTCAAAAGACCACGTTTCTGTTTCCAAAAACATGGTTCTCTGCTAAAAATAGGACAGAAACCAATAGTTACGTACAAGTGGGAATGATAATAGTGGGCAAGGCAGGAGTATTTCTGTCTTTTCTATTTAGCAGATTTTTTCACTTGGGTTCATTTATATTTGACCTCTAATCTGAATGTCCAAAGCACTGAAATTCACTGTTATGTGGATGTGTTAGAGACCATAATGGCATTTCCATGCATCTTTTGTTTCTGCATACTTTGGATAATTTTATTAGCTATTGTTTGAAAATGTCATTAGACATTAAGTCAGTTTATTTAGCTATCATAGGCTAATCCAAACGTGCTCCTGACTTCTCCCTGCCTGCAGGCTTTCAGATGTTCTTTCTTCTGCAGACCTCAGGTGCTTGGGAAGGGGAAAGGGCTTCCACCCTCTGGGTATTTTGTGAAGACCACAGGACAGGCTGCAGGTACCCCAGATCACTTCCCGGCACAGGAGAAAAGGGAGAGATGATTAAACAAAGAAGTCAAGGGCCTTACTGTCTTCCTTGACAAATGCTAGGGTGAAGTCTCCCCACCCTTTAACCCTTTTAAAGGTCTTAGATTTAATGCAGCAAGTTTGCATGCTTGAGACTGTGGTCAGCTAGCAGGATTTCATAGCCCGTTGACCATGAAGTACTCCCTCCACACTTCTAAAATCTACTTGGTTGAACATTACCTCTTGAAGCTTTGCAGATTTGGGGGGAAAGTCTTTCACAGAAGTCTTTTAAGGTGAGGCTCCAGGGGTCAAGGAACTCTTTCTTTTAAAGGATATTAAAAAAGAAAAAAAAAAGTAATATGCCTCAAACATAAGAAATTGAGTTGAAAATCATTTCCTCTAGTTATTCATTTTAATATTGGCACTTTGATCTGTGTGGATTTGAAAATACAATTTATTAATAAATCTCTCCCCCAACAGGTATTTTGATAGTATAAATCTATTGTATTTGCTGTTAATAGCAAACTTTAAAGGGAAGAAAAAAAAAACAGAGGAAGAATGCAACAAAAATGTTGACCTCAATGAATAAAAATTGGACTGTTTGTACCATGAGAAAATGAGATAATTATGGCTATAAATTCCTTTGCTCAAAGAATGAAAATAAACAAATACACGCTATGTGGAAACAGGAGAGATCCATTGCATTAGGACAGATTCCCTGTAATCTTTTCTCCATGGTAATTCTTAATAATGTGGGGATGTTTTTTTAGTTAAGGACTAAAACTGTTGAGAATGTTCCTGGAGTTTGGCAGCTTTGCAAGATGAAAAGGCCTGGCTTACAAACATTCCCGCCCAGGAACATATTTGGGAGCCAGTAATGTGGTGTTTGGACACTACTACTACGAGGCACATTAGATGCATTTCTTACTGCTGCATTACAGCCATCTGGCAGGTAAGGGCTCTGTTTGTCTGCTGACAAGTGAAGACTTTTTAGAAAGTCTAACTTGGAGCCATTCCACATAAAATTTACTTGAAGGCTTATTCTTCTTTTGGAAAAAAAAAAAGGTGATAAAAAAACGTGTTAAAACAAAGGGTTAAACCATCAGTTACATACGGCACAACAGCACCACAAGCTATTTAGGGCCATTGTGGAGCTTGACTATTTCTAGATTGAAAATGAATTTTTGTTTTAAGTGATAGCTAAATGGTTTTCTCTGACACAGATTGTTTGTGTTACACAAACCATATCAGATCTGTCTATAAAGCTTAGCATTTTCTCTAGAGTGTCTGAAATCCTACTAATAAAGCTTAGCATTTTCTCTAGAGTGTCTGAAGTCCTACTACAAAGAGTACTTGCACCTTAGTCTGACACCCAGTAGGAATAAAAGGCTAACAGAACATACTACTAACTTGTTACCATTAATTGCATGTTTCTGTACTTAAGTGTGAAGGGTGGAAGGTATTGCTTTAAAGACTACCTACAAAACTGGTGAATGAGCAGCCACTTCAAACAGAAACGTCCAAAAGAGCAACAGAAGGGAAGCTGCTTTTGAATTCCCTCAGTTCCTCCTGGCAGCCCCAAGCTTACAAAGCAAAAGAAGCATGAAATGGTTCTTTTCTGTTCTGTTAGTTACACAGCCAGCTCCCAGCAGATAAACCTGGAGGTGGAGCAGCCATATGAGGTTCCTTTTAATAACCTGTGCCTGACATAGATGCCGAAAGAGTCTTACCTAACTTTCATGGTTTTCCCTTCCTGGCTAAGGGAGGTTCCTCACCCCATCTCTAGACAAGAAACAGATACAATTCTGGAGCCAGTTGTAGCTCTCAGTTGCACTGGCACATACTTGAGATTGAAGCCTTTGCAGTTAATCCAGATTTGTGCCGTACAGCTGAAGCAGCAGGATGGATCCTGGCTTCTAACCCCTTTTTATTTTTTGGATTTCTCTATATACAGCATTGCTGTAGTTGATACTAAAGAAGTAGAGCAAAGCACGTGAAAATGGAAATCCGATTTTTACAAGAGTGCTCAGTGATTTCTCTAGGATAAGTTGAAGCTCCCACAGTTGTGCTTTCACGCTAATCGTCCTACGCTTTTTGAGCCTTGCCTTTGCAGCCATGCCCTAGGTTCCTTTAACCAGCATTCCAGCTGCATGCAGCATGTACTTCGTTGCTGCAGATGTCAGCTCCAGCCGGTTACCTTCATTCATTCTGGTAATTGTGCTCTGCCCCTGTCCTTCTTAGCCACCCGCTGCGCTGTACACCCTGCACTGACCCAGTCATCTGCCCGATTGCTGTCTGTCCGCATCGCTCTTTACTTCCCACAGCTCTACCAATGGCTTTGTCTTGGCTTTGGGAATTCAGTTTGTGATTTACTAATTCCAAGTGTCCCAAATTCTGGAAGTGCACGTGCACTTTCATTGTCTTCAGGTGTCAGCGGTAAATGATCAGGGTTATCATTTAAAACAGGGTTAGGAGGCAATTCTGAGGATACCTATTCCTGATGATACAGTAAGTAAAAAGGATCAAGTGTGTGAATTTGTCATTTCTAACCATTTTTTACACTTAACATTACATGAAATTAGACCTGGAAAGGAGGGACTTGCAATAGGTATGAAATTCTAAAATGTCATCTGTGTCCAGCTTCTACAAAACCTTATCATCACTGATTGCCACTGTAAGAATTAAAAGTCAGCTCATGTAGTCCACAGCAGCAAATATTGTCAGATAATGTATAATGGAAATTTGTAAGAGCTAATATTTAATGTCTTAAAATGAGAAGCATCCAGGATAACCCCTGAAATCACTTCACTTCGCTTGAGTTCAGTATATATTAACAAAAAAGTATATATTAACAAAAAAATATTAAGGTTAATACAAAGGTATTTTCACCGGATGACTTTAAATTAATCTTACGATTGCCTTAAAAAAAAGAGAGAAAAGAGCCTTCGAGTAGCGGGTAACAGGGCATTCTTCATATTGCTATTTATCACTCATGGCAATGTATGGCATTGAGAGAAAAAGAAGTCAGAAATAATTCCATTAATTCTGGAACCTGGAGTTCTCTCTCGCAGAGCTGTTCACAGTGCTTTTCTTTATTGTTGAAGTGTTTTAGAATGTCGTGTCCAACTAAATATATGCTGTTCTGTATATGACAGGCGAGGAGTACCAAACTTCAAACCATCAGACAAAGTGGTTTTCCTTTGTTTTGTTTAGGGAGATCTCTCTGATTATGCTTGTATTTAAAGTGCACTGCTAGGTAATCATAGAACATTCATCTGTTTAAACCAAATTCAGAGTATCATGAAGTGACACCTGCTTAAGTTTTTAATTAAAGTGACTTAATCTCTAGCGATCTCTACATACATAGGCAGAAAGTAGCTGTGTTTAATGCGTACTTTGAACTGCCATTCATTTAGAAATCAAAGATTTGTAAATGAAACACGGTATGCTAGACATGATGATATTGGACTGGAATCCCTTCTTGTTGGCATAGCCTATTTTTTCTGATGCTGCCAGCCCCTGGGAATACATTCTCATTAAAATTATGTAT
Source organism: Cygnus atratus (assembly GCF_013377495.2). NCBI lineage: Eukaryota > Metazoa > Chordata > Aves > Anseriformes > Anatidae > Cygnus > Cygnus atratus. Next base: position 6,078,733 of record NC_066376.1, read on the forward strand.
AGAAGCAAACAGGAAAAGAAGTTTATCTTAAAAAATAAATAAGTGCATCACCCATATATAGAACATTTTTAAATATGCGAATATATATAGTTGTGCGTATAATGGAGAATTGCTCCTGCCTTTTGTGAGCAGTGTTCTGCCATTAAACAATTGCACTGTCTAATGAGCTACTATTTTGAAATGTGACTATAAGAACAGTCATGTATTTCTTTTTACCATTTTCTAAATTTCAAGTCTCTGGCAGAGTAGGTCAGGTAACTGAATGCTGTTTAATGGTAATCCTTGCTCTTCATTGGGTAGGGTCATTAACAGGCTCTGCTTAACTCAGTCATCTCTCCGTATTGGCAGTGGCAGCACTTGGCCTTCACTTTCCTTTCCCTGCTAAAAAGGCAGGGGAAAGCTCCAGCTCCTTTTTGTGGAAGTCGTGGGAGGTGTCATTTCCTCTAACAGGACTCTGATCTTTTCCTTGCTGCTGACTCTGTTGGAAGGCTCTGCAGAAGGAATACTGTTTGTGTGCCCTACAGAAAGGGATCTGTTTTCCGTATTTTTCCCAACTGTGTGAGTTTTGCTGGGTTAATATGTCTTAATGACTGATCTTAGTTTAGTTGATATTCTTTAACGTTCATATTCTCTTTCTCTCAGCTTTTCACCTACAAAAGCCCCCTGATATTCTTGAAACAAATGTACACACAGTCCTCTTTTGGCAGCTAGTCATGTTAAATGGCATTAAGTGATAGTGAACGTTGATTTGGAATGGCAGAAGGAAAAAGAAGCACAGGCTGTTCAGTTTTTGCAAATCCATAGTTTGTTATCCCTAACTACCGGTGACACCCGTGGTGATTTCCAGTGTAATCCTATGTCTGACCACACCGCTGCTGTCCTCATGATGGAATTTGATGTTTGGGAACCGTAACCTCACTGCCTGGCAGAAGTCTCCTAGTCACGATTTTTCTTTGCAAAACGAACACCGTCTCCTCTGTCAGGAAGGGTGACTGAAACTTCATAAGGGAAAGATGAACAAAGCCCTTAATTTGTGAGAGGAAGGAAACTGGTAGGGAGAGAGCACGAGCACTGTAACAATGCCGAAATGAGGGGGCAGATCTCGGCCGGCAGCAGGGAGGAGTTTGGGGCAAGCTGGAGGCGTAAAGCTCTGTGCCGATAAATGCAAAGCAGTAAATTACGAAGAAGATGCAGATGCTGGAAGGGGTTCTGGGGTGGCTGGGGAGTGGGGGCGTGTGGGGGGAGCCCAGCTTGCACAACTTTGCATGTAACCCTGCTGGCACGCTCGCCTTGTCCATGTTACGGATGTGTGGAGGTAAATTACTAACGAAGATGTGTGCAGATCAACCCAGAAGGGAGGTGAACGTTTCTCGATAACATTGTGTTCTCAAACATCAAGACACGCTCAAGACATTTGCTTTTGATTTTCCTTTGACCACCTGCAGAGCTCACCAAACTAGTTTTGGGTGAGAGGAACAAGACTGCGCAAGGAGCTTTGGCTTCATTTAAATGTGGGTAGTCGTGCTGTTAGGATGGAGATTTAAATACTGAAAAGCTAGGTGTTTGGCTTCTTTTCTTTCCTTTTTTTTTTTTCTTTTAGAAACTCTCTCCTTCCCTTGTACTATGGTTTGTTTATATTGCTACCTTTACAGTATTGACTAGCATCTATACGAACTGCACTCTGGGAAAGGTGCTGGGATTTAAAAAAAAAAGTGTTAAAACTGTGACACACAGGTATTTCACTATGAAGTTTACTGATGGCTGTTGCCATTGCACATCCAAAACTCATAAAGTACAACTTTATTTGCCCTTTTTTTTGTTGTCTCAGCTTTACTTCAAAAAGCTACAGTCATCATTGGATGATTTCAATCATAAAACAGGGAGTCAGAGGTTAAATGCTATCCACAGCATTTATCTATGATTGTTTTAAAAATTTGTTGCACCACAGTACTGTCAAAGTAGTATGTCTATGAGTATAATAGGTAGCAGAAAAAAATAATATATATGGTCTGAATAAATCCAGGATGTATTCTTTTTGTGGTATTTAAAATATTAACTAATTTTTGATGGGACTGAATCGCTCATAGAATAATTCAGGTTGGAAGGGACTTGAGAAAGTCATCTGTCCAAAATGCTGCACAAAGCAGGGCAGACAGGAGATCAAACTAGATCTTCAAAACCTCTGAGGACAAAGACAGTGTGATGACTGGGCAACCTCTTCCAGTCCTTGATTGTCATAATGGTTAAAGAAATACAATAAATTCCCTCATATATTGGAATCTCTCTCTTCTTCAAATTTTGCCCATTGTCTTTTTTCATCCCACTATGCACTGCAGTAAAGAGCCCGAATCTGTGTGCACAGTAAGCCTCCTGCAGGTGCACAGTGGTTGTGGCTTAGGTCTACCCAAAACTTTCTCTTTTTCAGGTGGAGCAAGCCCAGTTCCCTCAGCCTCTGACCACAGGGCTGCAAGTGTTCTGCCCACAGCTGTCCTCGTGGCCCTCTGTTCAACTGCTTTCAGTTTATCAAAAGCTTTTGGGAGGATGGGTGCGCAAATCTATACAAAGAAATATCATTTGGTCTTTATGCAAAAAAGGTCTTTGTGTAAATCTGTTATGTGGAGGCTTTGGGAGGTTTTCATGTTTCTGTGATTATTTTAAAAATTTGTTGCACCACAGTATTGTCATAGCAGTATGTCTGTGATTATAATAGGTAGCAGAAAAAAAAAATCTGACCAATGAGCTCAAACTTTTTTAGCTGTGGCTTGTGGGTATGTAACTTAGAGGAGCATTTTCTGGGCCAACTCTAGGTATTGGGGTAATAGACATTATAATAACAATAACAACAATAATGGCCCCTAAAAAGATGGGATACATACATTCAATGAGTTTATGATTGTCCTTCAGTGAAGAATTTAGACTAGAAGCTTGTCTTGCTATAGCTGATATCTTACTCAGTACATCCTTTCTGTCTTTACACATGAAGTAGACTCTAAGATTACTGTGGTTGAGTATATTGGAAGTAATAGAAAACAGACACAGAAAAATTGTTGCATGTTTTAAAAAAAATCATAAAATGAAAGAGGAAGTGCATCATTTATTATAACACCATGTAGACTAATGAAAAACATACTGCAGGCTGGAAATTTGTTAAGAGCTGAACTCCAAAAGTTTCCATTCCCAAAAATGCCTTGGGGCCTCCGGCTGTAAGCTTGTGGCTAAAGAGGCCCTATGGTAAACTGACATAAAAAATAACTACTCCATAAACATTCAGCTCCTGTTTCACAATAGTTGGAAATAAGTTTTAAAGAAGTGTTCCCAACTGATACTGACTACACTTTATCAAAGTAAAAGGAAGGAAGGCAGTGCGTTTATGACTAGAATGTCAAATTGGGAATGTAACACTGGGGAGATGGGTATTAGGCACAAAAATGTTATGCTCATTGTACAGAGGAGAAAACGAAAAAGATGAAGTGATTTGCCAAGAGCAAGAGCAGCAGTCAGCACTGGAAGAGCTGGTGTTAGCATTAAATAATTCCTGACTCTTGTCCTTTGCTCGTTAACTAGAGCAGGGCGGACAGCACACCTACAACACGCTGCTGCGAGCAGGTCACCAGCCTGTGCTCAAGCACGTTCTTCAGGCTGTGTGCGAGCACACCCACGTGCCCTCAGAGGAATGGTGTTCGTCCCTTAGAGAAGGCTGGATTTGGTGCCTCTTTTCTTTTAATCTGTTTGGCTTTCTTAAAGGTACGTTTCTCCTGCAGTTAGCCCACACTGATTCACTAGGTGTTAGCTTTGCCTTTCTCCTCCCTGGCCAGCCTTTGTCAGTGCATGAAAATCTTTACCACTGACTGTGGGGTTTCAGGCAGTTCTAGCTGACATGATGGCCTGCTGGTAGAGGTTGTGAGGAGAGCATTTCAGCCCCGATTCCTTCCTCGCAGGGGTTGGCAAGCAGTGTGCAGAGATGATGTCAATTAAATCCTGCAAGCGTTCCTCCAATCTGTTTCTGCAGTTCGTGTAGATCACAGAGGTTCTCCTGCTTGGCAAGGAGTCCTCAAGTGCCTTAGGATCATGGGATGCATCCATGAAGTCCAAATTTCACAAGGCTATAAAGAAGTTGTAAACTGGAGGCACCTTCATCTGAGCCTACGTAAATTGCCAGTTTGTGAGCTTTGGGGAAGAGGTTGATCTGGGAGTCAATACAGACTGCCTTTGTTAACTCTTCCATGAGCACTTAGTAAGTTTTCTAGTACATTTTCACAGAAATAAATACCAGGTCCAGAAATCCCAATGTTGGTAAATATTTTCACTGTTGTACATTGATAAAAGAAACATATGACAATAACAGTCGCACTGTATTGCTATAGCTGTACTTACGTGATGTGCAGCACAGAAGAACGTCAGTCGAAGATTGAGCCACTGGAAGAAAAAAAGAAGAAAGAAAAGGTAAACCAATTGCTCATAGTTGGTTCAAAGAAATGAAAAGTAAATTTCATCAATTCTGTTAAATACATTTCATTTTGTGTGTTGTTTCACTGTAGTATGCCTTATATATAATTTACAACATGCAATATTTTCATGCAGTGATTAGAAAATCCAGAATGTAATTGTTTACAATGTTTGGTATTGAATTGCTTCATGATTGATTACTGACTTAATGACTGTAGCTGAAAGGTTGATAGGAGAGTTACTGTATCATAGTGATGTTGGTGTTGATGGCTTTATTTACATTTTTGAGGTGAATTGAGGTTCTTGAATAAAAGCTGTGGATTGAATTAAAAATAGAAACTCACAGCTTCCTTCTCCTCATTGAAAATGTCACGCGTGCTGGGTTAAAACTGAAATGGAACAGTCCCGATGTGAAATATTTGGCATGTAATAAGATACTATGACAAATGTCAGTTTGGTTTGTTATTGTAAAACACAGTGGTTTTGGCATACTGTGTTACGCTAATTCACTTTGGTTACTGAGGGTATATCTGCTCCTTTGCACACTGTGGGAGAAAATATGGAAAAGATGAATATTTTAGTAAATTATAAAAACAAAGGTATAGTATGTGTGACCACTAAGAACTTGTAACCAGTACTTCAGATCTAAGTTATCTAAAGGAGAGGAATGAAGTAAAGCACTAATTTCCATATTTCTTGCAGTTAAAATTAAAGAGTTTTAAGTCCTTTTGCTTGGATAAGTGATTGAACAGTAATACTTGGAGAGCAAGATAACTTTAAGAACAGATTGTCACTATAGTAAAAAAGGTGTGTTTTCCCCTAAAAAGAAAGATTAACTTGGAGGTTACTCGATTATGACTGAATTTTGAGGGAAACAGAGTACATCATTTGTGAAAAAAAAAATTGTTTAAGATAGCAGCCTGTGCCAGTTTATTCTTTTTATATTAAAGTTTTATTGAAAGGTCAGTAAAGGTCTGTGAAAGATCTCATCTCCTACTGGTTTGCACTTCCCACTAGTGCCGCTGGTCTCTGTGATGGGTGGCGCGATGGGAGCCGCCAGCGGCCCGGCCTGGCCTGGCCTCTGTCCTGTTCCTCACATCTCGTGGCAAGCGTTGGAGGGCCCAAGAAAAGTATGTGGTGCAATCAATATTTGGTTGCAATTTTAGTTTCACAATCTGATGAAGAATAGTAAATAGAAGCACTAATTGCTATTATTACGTGGCCTTGAACTTGAGAGAGCGATTTCCGTGTGTGTGCCATGGCTTGTGTGTGTGATGTGTCACGCAGCTGGAAATCACCTCCCTGGCTCGAGCAGTCCTAAGACATGCTGGAGTGGCTGGCTGTTTGGTCTGCAGCTCTGGCTGGCCTCTCATCCCACCACAGAAACAAATGTCTGCTAATTCATGTGAAGAAACAACAAATTTGCTGTTTATAAATTCATACAGATTGAAGTTGCGTTGCAGGTGCTTTTAAGACAGCTGCCCCGAGCTTTACAGCACAGAAGACATTTAGGAAGCTCTTTTTCTCTGTTTGTTAGCAGGGCAGGAGGATGTGAGCAGTCCCGGCTGATAGGCCTCACTGCTGAAGCGTGGCACAGCTGCCGCACGCTCTGGAGCCCCTCAGTGTCCCGCAGCGGCCTCCAGCCCGCCGGGCCGGGCCACTGGGGCTGGCGCCTCCTGACTAACACAGCCCTTCAGTGCCTTTGCTGTGGCCTCACATCCAGGTATTTATGGATGTGATGGAATTAGACACGTGAATTGTCATTGAATTCAGCCGGCTAAGCTGCACAAACAAACTTATTTATATCCATTGTGAGCTGCAATGCTGAGATCGGCATTCAGAGGACCACTGTCGTGTGCTCATGCGGGTTCGTAGGGGTGGGTTGGAGAAAGGTTTTGTCCGTAGCAGTCACCAAGGAGAAGCTTTGCTTCTGCTGACCTAATTGGATTCACAAGGGTAACGTGTGTTTCATTGCCTCCCTCCATGGTGACTCAGTAGCTCTTCCTGGATTGATCTGTTTTTCTTGCATTCTGATCCTTGTTGCTGAAGTACATTTTCTTTTAAGTAGTAAACTAAGTTTCAGGAATGATTAAATCGCAACATGAATCATAACTGAAATGCTGAGCTATGCATACTGCTCTTCACATCTATAAGCCAGCAGGGATGAATAACAAGTTTTGTAGCGACAGACTTACAGCGGGTTTGCAGTTCTGCTGGGAGGTGAACCCACTGCTTTATGTGTCTTTTGATGTAAGCAGCTCAAGGGAATAAACAGCTGGTTAGTCAGTTTGCAGAGAACTTGCAGCGTGACTGAATGCACAGTTCTTCTACATAGCTTAAAGAATGTAATACCTTTTCAAATGTCATATGTCATGCAGCGTATAATTTTATTCATGAGGCCTGAGTTGTGTATTCCAAGAAAAATCATATATCATATTAATCCTATTTAATTCTGAGTCACAACATAAAATTTTGCAGTGCTGTAATTAACAGTAATGAAAGATAAGGAGCAGCAGCTGTATAGCTAATGGAGGAGTTAATTTCAATGTGTATTTTAGACCATTAAGTACTATAAAGCAAAAAGCCTTGTGTTGCCAGCACGAAGTGAAGGAAGGCAGTTAACCACCGCTCCCCTCGCCAGGCCAGCAGAGCTGGGGATGCCGTACGGCTTAGGCTTTGCTAAAACTGATTCATTAGCTAAGGCAGTAGCATGCAGAAGAAATGTGGAAGAATATATAAATCATTGCTACTGTTTGTCTTATCCCAAGGAAAAATTTCTTTCTTATTCTGCCTATGTGAATATCAGTTTTTTCTATAAAAATGTTTCTCTCCTTTCAGGTTGGAGTATATTTTATAAACTGATTTAACAGTTTAGTTCAGGTCTTTGTTCTGTCTGTCAAGACTCTCCAGAGGCTGAAATCTGCAGGCCATCCAATACATCATTGTTCACATTGTACTTCTTTTTAACAAGTCTGAAACGTTTTCCTTGTGTGGTTTCGCAACCCCCTTTTTTTTTTTTCCAAACAGCATGAGTCCTATCACTAGATCAAATTTAGAATTCACTGCTTCCAACAATTGTCTAATGGATCCACATGTTTACACAGCATGACATTGGCATCCAGATAGTGCTGTCAAAGTCTCCAGGCTGTACTACTGTCTCATGCTTCCTCCCTTCTCTTTAAAAAAAAAAAAAAAGAAAAAAAAAAAAAGAAAAGAGAAAAAGAAGCTACAGTTACAGTTAATCTGGTACTCTGGAAGCAGTGAACAGTGCTTTTACTTCAGCCACCAATATTGCTCCCAAAATTTAGAAAACAAACCTTTTTTTGATCTGCTATATATGAAAATGTCAACTCTCAGGTATTTTATCAGCACTTATTTTATCAATCTCAAAATGCTATTGAATGGGAGACCGGAAAATAACTTTTCCAGACTTGTTCCTTTTTTTCTGTCCTGAGTTTCCCAGGCTGAATGACAGCTTTTATCTGTGTATGCCACTGCTACGAGGACGAGCACTTAGGGCTTTCTGAAGCTCCCAGCTACTTCTCCCTGTCACTGTGTCTTTGTGTCGATACGCGTTTCTGTAGCCTGATGGTGAACAAATTACCGAACTGATCTGTCTGCAAACTAACCTACCAGCCGGCAGCCTCAGTCACTGGGCGTTTGTGTGGCATGAGAGGACCTTTTGTAATTAACTTGCCTGTGTGTTTTGCACAGTGCTTAATTCCTGTTCTGTGTGATCGGATGTAAATAAATCAGTAGCAATTACTTGGCAGCAACTTTCTGCAATCAGTTGCTCTGAAGAAACTTAGTCCATGGTAGCATTAAGCAAAGGAAGAGGGGTTTGGCTAGGACACCAGAACCTTTCTTTTTTTAATGCTCTCATGGGATCTTTCACTTCCACACAAGCAACTGCTTGAACTGGCTGAGTGGTCTTGATTTAGCACTGCTGTACGAATACTGCTTGTCCCAGCTGCAGGGTATCATAACCTCTATTTCCTTAGCTTAGATTTGAAATCTGGAGCCATATGATTCAGATGAACCATGACTGCCCTCTCTTTAACTTGATGTATTTGTTTTGAAAATACCATTGTTCGGTCCAGGTTTTAGCTCCTAAGCAAATTAAGCTGATTTGCACTGGTAAGTGGGGAATACTTACCAGCTTGATTTGAAAAAAAAAAAAAAAAAAAGGTAAGAAAAGCTGAAGCAATTTTTAACTCATCAGTGCCAATGAAAATACATTGTTAGCATAAACTTATAAAAAAAAAGTTTTTAACATTAAAAATGATAGGTAGTCCCAAAAGTAGCTATAGCTCTGATGCAAAAAAATACTTCTTCCAAGAGCAATTACATGCTATGCAGCGAGCTCACAAAAATGGTGCTGCAGACAGGTTTCAGAATGAAGGCTGATGAGCAGAACTGGGTTAGCTTTGCATTCAAAATTTGATTTTATGTAGGCTCCTGTTCTTGTGAAGCTTAGATACAAGCTCTTGGATTTGAAGTAAAGCCAACTGGATTTGTAAAGATGCTTATCGTATTCCCTGGCCCTGTTCAAATCACCAGAAAATATTAAGGCTGACAAGCCTAACTTGATATGCGTCTCAATATTTTTATGCTAGATTACAGTATACATAGAAAAAAGGAAAGTCTCTACCACAGCTGCAGCCTGTTTAAAAAGAAAAATGAAAAAAAAAAAACAACAAAACACGGGCCTTTTATTAAAAATTATTATATAGCAGAGAAAATGGAAAATCACCTAATTGCCCATGAAGGTTTACATATGTACCACATGACCAAAGGTCAATCTAAATTGCCACAATTTCCTACTAGGATTTTGTAATCACTTGTTATATAAATGAAGATTTCTTCACAGGCTTTAATTGGTAGAAATATTTTATAATTAAGCTTATAAACTTCATAATCTAATTACATTCTTTAACTTTTTATCGCTGCTGGTTTGTAGTGGTGTTTTTTGAATTTCCTTTTTTATTTACTCATAAATGCTCAGAGAGACTATACAGAAACTTGAGGGCTGGGATGCTTTCCCAAATATAGTTCAGAGGTGTCGGTCAATCACTGGGCTGCTCCTGCTGTCTGAAATAGAAGTGGCCCCAGCAGCACCTGCCAGGACAGCATGTACAGGGTGCTAAGTTTGGCTGATCGGGATTTCTGTTCGATAGCATGCAGGCAGGTCGCTCATAGGGTGTCTGCAGAGTTGCTTCTAACTGTTACGTGTATCTTACAGGATGGAAGAGTATTGAGGGAATTGCATTCAGATACTGAAGATGACCTTACAATTAAGATGCAATTTTACTTGCTTGATTTAGACAATTCTGCTTGCTGCCCACCTGCACAGACTGAGTGAGGTTTTTCTTCCCTTCTTTTTCCCCTCTCTCCCAGGGTAACGCACTATACAGGTTCTGAGTTTGGTGTAAGACAGTGGAACTATTCCAGGTTTTAAAACTGTTTTTGGTGTCTGATGGTAGTGCTACAGAGCAGGGACGTTTGCAGAGTGCATAGCAGCAGTAACATGGCCAGCTGGAGCAGTTTCTTGCGCTTTACCGTCAATTCCCTTCTGACTGTGGTTATTCCAAATTACTTATACACCAGAAGACGTAGCCCATCCCATTTTATATTTTATGTAATGTCCCAACCTCGTAGGCTGCTCTGATTTCATTTATATTCACAGACGCGCCCACAAAGCTTCCACTTAGCACGTCCCCATAAGTCAGACCTGCACGGGCAGCTAGGAGCGTGCTTGCTCTAGCCCCTAGCGCTGCGGCAGCCTGTGCTGGTGGGCGGAATGGCACAGCATCCTTGCTGGCCAAGCAGCTCCCCAAAAAGGAGCACATGTGCCTCCTGGCTTGCTCTCTGACAGGAACGCCTGCGTTTTCTTGCCTAGCAGCTGGCCCATGTGAACGCAACCATCTCCCAACAAGCTGCAGCTGGGACGTCTGCACTGCCTCCCCTCCCAGAGCATGCCAGGTGGTGCAGTTGGTGCTCAGCTGACCTGTTACTGGGTCACACAGCAACACAACAACAGGAGAGAGATGTCTTTGGGCCTTTTACTGGTAGTTAGCATTGCTAGAAGTAAGGATGGCCGGAGGGAGGCAGAAGAAAGGGTGGTGAGTGCTGTAGTGCTCCTGAATGGGGAAGCTGGAGGTGGGCTGAATGTTGTTGTTACGATAGAAAAGAATGGGATTTCGCAATGAGAAGGAAGTGGAGTGCCGTGGCATTGCTACATCAGTTTCCAGTGGCCCACCCATTTGTTTTGACATAAATACCTATGCTAAAGCTATGTAGGCTAGACACATACCTTCAGACCTGTGGTATTTAGGTTTCATTATTGCTCTTTGAAGGTTGAGCTTGATGTTTTAGTATTTTGTTTGGAGACTTAAACATTTAGGTTTTTTAATTCTGCCCTTCTAGCCATTTCCCTGATTTACCTTGCAGAGTAAATATGCTTTCATTTGGTTTTCCAGACTTCTTTCCTTTCTTTGCTTTTGGCTTAATTTTGAGATATGAAATTCAAACCACAGTTAGAGGTAAGTGCCTCTTTGAGAGAGAAATAAAAAACAGCTAAGGAGTTCAGAAGCAACAGCTTATTTTTCAGTATGCTGCAAGTCCGCTGGCACAGGTCCTGCCAAAGGCACCAACTTTAACAGCAGCAGCACTTAGGAGAGTGTGCTCGGGGTTTCTGGCAATGCTCACAAGCCACTTAGAAAAAACACGCATATCACTTGTGGCAAGCGCTCCATAGCTTGGAAAGCACTGCTGCGGACCAGTTTATAAAGAATTTTTTTGTCTTTATACCTCTCAGAGTTATCCATTTTCGTTTCATCTACAGTGAGCCCAGTTTCCTCAGTGTTGATATCTAGGATCTTAACTTCAAATCTGTAATTAATACAGCTACATTTAGAAACTACGACATTTGCAGTGTTTAAAGCAGCAGCTCATTGTGTTACACAGTGCGGCATTTAGCACGTTTTAAATATTCTCCGCTTGTGCATGTACAGATTTTTATAGTTGAATTAAGAATTTATAATATGCTGGGTCTCATATTCCAGGTCTGTTTGTTTCTAAAGCTGTGCACAGAACTCAGCCTAGGCCATAAACTTCTGTAGATGAAATGAAAGCTGATTAGAATTTTAATACTAAGGAAGGAAATGGTCTTGGGTAGTGCACTACAGAGCAGAAGAGGCCTTCTGTTAATACACAAGAGTATTACTGTTTTCTTGAACTTTGCCTTCCTATTCAATTACTGCTTGTGCCTAGAAATCATAACTCTGGTGCCTCCCATTTGATAATGTTGAATGTAATCCTCATGCTAGTTTACCTCATTTCCAGTAGTAAATATCATCTTGATTATACAACCGCTAGATAATATACTCCTAAAATTGAATTATAGGCAGTACTACATGGTTTTGTTGATAAACAAAGCGAAGTCATGATGGTATATCTAGTTGGCCCAATTCTGTCTGTTTAAATTAAATGAAATCAAGAGGCTTTTCTTGTGAAATGCTTTTCTTGTGACTAACTTACTGCATGTTCCACTCTTTGTGACACAAACAAAGCTTTCAGTGTTGCAAATGATTTTTCAGAGTCAAACAAAGTACCAGGAATCTGTGTTGTGCGGTTTCGTCACATGCACTGCAGCGACAGCGCCGCGCTGGCAGCATCTAGCGAGCTCGCCAAGGAGCAGGTGCAGGCAGCGCCGTTAGCAGCATGAGCCATCAGAGCAGGTATGAGCCAGTGTCCGTGCCTTGCTCCCTGGACTGGGCTGGGTGCTTCGTGCTTCTCTGGATCTGTGGTACTCAGCCCACGCTGCACATGCTTGTTGCACATTTATGGCAGGATGCTCTTACCAGAGTGCAGAATCCCATTCTGGTGTTATCACATGAAAAGCGATTCTGATCCCTCAGTATTTTGGAGTGTATTATTAGCGTGGTACAACTAATCATTTTCATACACGGGGAATGAAAATCGTGCCCTTGTTTAGATGCTGCATGTGTATTTATAGGACCATAATGCCCAAATACGGTGGTGAAACTTGGCTGCTTCTCCTGCTGGTTTCTGTGGTTTTGTTTCATTGTCCAGAAAAAGTGACAACATTCTCAGCTCTGTGGCATCCATCAATATGATTCATGTCATGTCCACTTTTGGCAGAAAAAGAGAGATGTATATTGTTTGCTTATTCCTTTAAATTTTATAGTTTTTTATCTTTCTTTAAGGATTTCTGTTTGCAGTTCTCAACCCATTAAAACATCACAGTAGGGACAGTCTGAAACATATTTATCCCACTCAAAAGACTCAGCGGTTTATGTACAATCTGTTATGCAAATAGCTTTACTTTATATTTTTTCCCTTTTTTCTTTGATTACTTGTGTAACGTTTTTTGAAATGCGCGTCTGATGTTGATTCCTTTTTGTGTTCTATTAGGTGCATTTGATTTTGCATCTGAAAGGATTGAATATTAAATGTCCTTTTCATATGCGTGTATTAACAGCATTTTAGTTTTCTTCTTTCAGACAGAGCAGGGAAAATCCTAGGATTTAGGATCCTAGATTCCTAGGATCTTTTTGAGAAAGTCTTGAAAAACTATATTAGCAAAGCCAAAAAAGACCCCCCAGATGTATTTTTATGTTTTTTAATGACTTTTATACTGTAAATTAGAGCAGAAGGAACAAGCTATATCAGAGATAATTTTGGAAATGAAAAAATAAAATTGTTATCTCATCCATTTGTAAGAATGGTACAGATAAACTCTTGACTTTCTTAGCACTTTTTTTCCCCTGCATTAACCTACCAGTGTTTCAGTCACTGGGAATATATGAGTTTATGGAGACTTGGTATAATGAATCCCTAGCTAAGAAGGAGAATTGTAGTCAAAGATTTTTCCCCTCTCTTACAGTAGACAAATGCTAATGTTTCCTTTATTTTCTGTGCTTCCAGACTGGAATAGTGTTTGATAAGCTGACTCCCAGGGTGAAAGTGCCCTTCAGAGATGCTCGCTGTAGAGCATACCTGGTCTTTGGTTTCGTTTGTTGCAATTTATAGGCACAGCGCAGCAAGGTTAGTTCCGGTATCTGCATTAGACATACCATTTCAGTAACGTTCCTGTTAAACAAAGGCTTATGTAGTGATTCAGCGCTGAGCATGCAGATGATTCTACAGCTCTAGAGAGGCTCATTTCTTTCTAGTCCCATATGTTATCTTTAATCAGGAAGTAAGGAGGAAAGCATTTGAACTGAGAAGCTTTTGGAAATAGCATGAGCAAATATAGAAGCTCAGACCTTAGTAGACAGTTTTACAGACTGCAAGGGAGGATCTGATTGTGGTTTTGCCTGCAAACGTTTTTAATCTGTTGACTTTGTTTTTAATTACTCACAACTGTGAGTGATTTTATGTCAGTCATGTGAGTTGTATAAGCATTTGAAACTGAATTATCATGACAAGCTTTCCCGACATTTATTTTTATTTCTTCTTCTCTCTTCTCAATTCACTTCTCTCAAAAGCTGAGAAGAAAGGAGCCCTGCTCTTTAGTTCCTGGCAAGATATTTCTTCCTTCATGAGACAAAACCAGAAAGCCTATCCCAGTGATCCTATTGACATCTCTTACCAAAAGCTTCTCAAATGATCCAGGCATCATACAAAATGCTAGCATGAATCCAGCCTATCACAAGATTCTCAGCAGTACTGCTCTTAGCAAAAGACACCAAGAGGCCCTATGCCACGTCACATACCAGTGTTCCCAGTGCTAACCCTGGAGAACTTCCCTCCCTCAGTGGTACCTGCCCTGATGGGCATGGAGCAATCACCTTCAGAACCAACCAGGTGCGTGTGGGTAGACCCGAGAGCACTGAACTGATTTGTAGCTTTGTCAAAGTTGTCTCCATCTAGGAGTTTGCAGAACAACTTGTTGGAGTTCAGCTTATACCTTCACCCATCATTTCTTCCTGCAGGATGATGCTGTGTCCAACACTTGTTCTGGCAAAGCCATCTGAGCTTTACTGTAATAGTTCTAATTAGATGTTTCTACAAGATCACTGCTTGAGAGTCACCACAAGACAAACATTCTGTGAGCAATTATCCCAAGAAGTTGTTAATTAATGTGCAACAACTACAGCTTTTGAAAGTGTATTGTCTGTACAGATACCATAAATCCACTTTCCTCCCCCACTTGCTCCTGGAGCCCCTTGTATTCTGGATTCTCTGATAACAAAGGTACTGATGTGCTGCTCTGGTCTGTTCTCATACTGCTGGCTGTTGTGGCCAGGTGAGCATGTATGATGGAGACAGCTCCGAAGACCCTGCTAACCAAGCAAGTGAGGTATTTTACAGTCTTCATTTATTTATTTATTTTTAATTCTGATTATTAGTCTGGAGAAAGAGCTACAGAAATGCTACAAAACTTTGTAGCGGATCTTTGTAGTGGATTTTGAGGCTTCCTGTCTGCAACACTTGTTGCACATAGATTTTTGCACTTTGGCCAAAAATAAGAGTGTTTTTATGACTTTACTTCTAAATGTGTTGAAAGCATATGTTGCCATAATACCATTTATTGTACAGCACTTAAATAACTTTATGTACTGAACATATGCTAAGGCAGAATTCATAAATGGCATCTCCCTCGATTTAACTTTTAAAGTATTTCTTAAATCTGAGAACCTACATCTTGTGTCCTGTTGTAACCACGCAGCTTTGTGAGGAAGACAGACTGTAAAAGCTTTTGGACAAGATTATGAAAATGATTAATATTTGACCCTTTTGCGGTACAAGAAACATTACTCCTAATTTGAATGTCATCCAAATACAAACCTTAGTCTCAATATTTTCACAGTTTCCTTTTTAGCTTTTTAGGCTTTAGTTATGGGTGAAGGATTTCAGAAGCCTTCAGAGGTCCGTGTGCACTTCAAAATGGGTTATGTTTCTGACACCTCTCCTTGTGGGATTTAAAGCAGCTCTTCTATTTACAAGATAAACAAATGTGATTAAGCAGTTTGTTGGCAGTTGATCTACTCTTCTTTGAATAGATAAAAATGCTGTAAAAAAACTTGACAATGGCTTTTAAGAGGAATCTGTGAACTGCATTAGCTATTTTTCTGCTTTAATTTCTACTAAATTTATAAGCTGAGTAGTTAAGGAGGTATTGTAGGTTAATGATTTATTTGCAATTAACAACACTTCTTCAGTGTTGTAACCATACTTCCAGTGTTGCACTGGAGATCAGCCTGAAGATTACATTTTTTGCCTTTACTTAATTTTTCAGCCTGTGATGAATTTTGCACAGATTTTAATGAGTATTGCTACTGCCAAATGTTTATTCCTTTCACCTAAATGGTACAGTGATGTATTGCCGTACGGGTAGATGTTCTCTGCTTTTCAGCATTTGGCTTGCAGGAACCTGAGAGGTCACCAAGAAGCTCCAAGCAGCAGAAGAACGTGAGGAATGGTCATCAGGTGAAACGGGGCATTCCAGCTCAATTCCAGGAGAACACTTTTCACTGTAATTAAGGTCTGGGACGCGCTGCCCGGGGCAGTTGAGGACTCTCTGTCCCTGCAGGCATCCAGCACCCCACCAGGCGAAGCCCGCATCACACAGCCCAGTGCCAGGGGTGTGATTCCTCTAAACATTGTGACAATTACAGTAGAAATCCTCCTGAAATAGCAGCTCATTCCTAATAATGCCCAGTTTAAGGGAAAAGCAGTACCTAAAGCTGGCTCTGGTTATTTAAGCAGTAGTCCTGGTAGGTGAGGGGTGTTTTGTTCTTATAGCGGATCTGTTCCTTGCTATTAAAGCAGTTCTGTTCCTAAAACTTTTCCTTTACAGCATCCTATCAGGCATCCTTACATCAGTAATGTGCTGAGAAGGGTCTAACCCTAGACCAGGTCCAAATCTTTAAGATCTGGTGAGCTCAACCTGTATTTTGTTCTGTGCTGCCTGAGGGGGGAAAAGTCCTTTTGAATGAATTTGTTCTCTTTCTAAATAGATAACTAGCCAAATGCATCTCAAATATTTGTTCTACCATTCAAATATTGGTTTAGGTTTAGAAAACAAATTAACCTAATGTTCGAAGAATTAGACATTTTGTACCCGGACGCTTTTCTGTGTCATTGGTTCTGTAGCGATGACCCTAAATACTTAGGTCAAAATAAAAGAGCCTTCTGATGAAAATCAGACAAATATTTTTGCAACTTGGATGATTCTCTTTGCTGTGTGCATACAAGTTAAAATAGTGCAGATGTATGTTTAAATTTTAGTAGTTTCATTGGGGGAAGCTAGTCAAATTACAGTGCTCTTTCATGCTGCTAATGTGGATGTTTTTTCTGAAGGAACTGAAAAATATAAAGAACAGTTTGAGTGTTTTGTTAGTCTGTCAGTACTAGGTGAAATCAGTTTCATTTGCCTATATTTAATATTTAAATGAGAAAGGAAAGTTGTAGAATGGAGCAATTTTAGAGCAAAGGTAAATGAAATCTCTTACAGGCTAGCTTGTTTACTGATTTTTTTTTAAGGTTCTGCATAAAATAAGTGAACTATGTAAGTTCTTACTCATTTTTTTTACCCTTTTGCTTATGAGTAAGGCACATCAATGTGCAAAATTTATTACTTCTACTGTAGGTATACCAGTTGCTGGCTTACTTTTATATTACCTATATATTTTTGACAAAAAAATAACTTGGTAACTGAACATCCATTTCATTTGGTGATTAAATGTGTCAGTTCACAAGCCAGAGCATTCTTCTGTTGTGGCTGCAACTAAAAAACAGTCCTGGGTGGAAATTCGCCCCTTGTTCAGAGGGGCGCTTGGTTGGGATTGTCTGTGGTCTCCATGGCCATGCCTCGAGAGCCTGGTGGTGTCTAAACTGGGTTGGTTACCATCCTGCTGCCTAATCCTGAAGTAGAAGAAGGAAACTCGTTTTCCTTAGTATATGATAACAGATTTTTGCACACTTCCTATCACTAAGAGTTGTGAGTAGATGTTTTTGCAATAACACTGCAAATTCTCACTTGATTCTTGTGATTCCTCTGCTGCTGGTTGCACAGCATAGCCCGCTGTGTCCGTTGTGAGGTTCCAGAGTTCAGTGAGAATTGTTATGTTCTGTTTACCTAAATATGAGCCTTTTTGGAAGGTGGCTGGAGTTTAACCTTGAACAGGGTACTGCCACTAGCTTTGAGTAATTGCTGACCTCAGCCATGATGCAGACACGGGAGGAAGTGCAAAGGGAGGGACAGAGCATGGCAACATCTTCTCCATCTTTAACTTCCTTACCACATCATGCACATATGCATTTATATAGCATGTGAAGTTACTAATCTTTATTCGATTAGATACTTTAATAAAGTAAAGGGCATCGGTTGTTACTAGATGGTGGCATTCTTCTATTTTATTAGTGTAGTAATAAAACCAAAATTTTATTTTGGAATTATTGAGACTTCTGGAGCGGTTTAACAATTGACTGGTAGTATTTCCCATCCCAGAATGAGCAAGTAGAAAATGAATTTTTGAAACTAAAACAAAAAATTGCTTCTGATGTGTCTGTTGACTGCAGATCAGTAGGTAGAAATTGAGGGGGATTTTCTCACGCATCCTAAAATGCAGGAAACTAAACCGTGTCTGCTCACTGCAGCTGTAAATGCAAGTGGCTAGAAGACCTGACAACTCCACTCGGAGCCTGTCTGCTTCCTGAGCTGTTTGTTTCCTGGATGTGCTTTGGAGTTTTCGGTGGGCAGGAAGTCAGTGTGTATGCTGAACAGTTAAACACTGCGACTCGAGGAGTAATGGCTATAGCAGCCAGAGCACACCATCTAAAGGGAGGAAGTAAGGGAACAAAAAGCTCACCTAGGAGGACTGAGAACAGAGAGGGACTCAGCCTTCATGCTGATATTTTTGGAATTGTTTAAAGGGAAGTTCCATGCACCATGAAAATCTATAGATTGCTTTATTGGTTATCTGTTGATGTTTTTTGAATTGACTTGCTTGCGTCTGCCAGAAAAATAGCGTTTTCAAAATGGTGTTATAGTGAAGGCATTTGATCCTTGTTACAGTCCTATTACAAATGCAATAGCAAATGTAAAAAGAAAAGAGTTTAGTTGGATTCATGATAGACTGATTCTTGCCTGACACATTTTGAATAATAAAAATGTGAAGCATACAATATTGCCAGTCTTGGGTTAAATAAAAAGTTGCGTTCCAAATGATACATTTAAAAATACCATGACATTTTCATTTGCTTTCTGGTTTGCTTAACTTTAAGTAGTAATAGCTGCCTTCTGGGTAGCTGCTCATGTAGCTCAGGTTCTCTACTCAATCTACAACATCGGTGTCTGAGCAGTGAAGGTGCAGAGCTGCAAGTGCTGCATGCAGAGGTGTTTCTGGTTGCCTGCTCTCTCTGGGCTCCATCTGGGGAGATGCCATTTTTACTCCTGTTCTCTAGGTACTCCTATCTCTCTAGGTATGGAGGAAGAGCAAGTGTTCCAGTCATTATGCATGTGCTCAAGGGCTTTTTCTCCTCCACTCTTCTCATGTCTTAACTTTTGCTTAAATATTTTACACTTATTTTTCTTCTGAGGAATGGCGTATTAAGCCAGAGGGTGTGAAAAATGTGATCTCATGAGCTGTACAGCCGCGTGTCTCCGCCTTTGCATCACCTCCTCGTTTTGCTGGCACAAACATTCACAGTGAATGGTATCAGGGAACAGATATGGTTTTGAAGTAACCTTTGCGGGGTGGAATAGAGAGGTAATTTTAACCCGGATGAGTTTACAAGACAGTACAAACACTTGTGCCAACCAGAGGAAGAGGTGGGAGAATACGGAGTGTGTGTCTCTTGGCAGCAGTACTAACTTATGGTGGTTTAAGTTGTTCCTGAATCTGCTACCTGAAATTCTTTTATTCACAAATAAAGCTTTGTTTAGAGCCTGAACAGAAGCGTTCCGTTGTGTAATCTTTCACTGTAAGCAAAATATATTACATCTAATTTATAGGCATATTGTTTGTACTGCTGCAGTCACTGTGTGACTAAGTTTCCTGCAGTAAGTTTATCATTTCTATTATAATATAATGTGGATATTTTAGTGTAAGGCGGGAAAGGAAGAAATCAGAGCTCTGTGTAATGACATTAAGCTTTTAGGCACATAGACAGCTTAAATGGACTCACAGCTGCTTAACATATGCCCTCTGCCTGAACTCGTTTTATCACTTGGTATCTGACTTCTCTCAACATATAAAAAGTTGATGTGATTGATTGTTGGTTATACAATATTTGTCAGGGTGAACTGAATCATTATATATATAGATTCGAGAATATAGAAAAATAAAGCTAGGAAAAAAAGATCTTGACATTTTTCCATTCAGTAAGCTCACTTCAAGTACCTCTTCTTGTTTGCAGGAGTTGGTGGCTGCTGGTTTTGCTAAGCAGCAATTGCTGAGTGATTTAGAGAACATCTCTGCTCCTTTGTTTGGATTTCATTTGCACAACCATTTAGAGTTATAAAACTGTCAGCTTAGGAACAGTCTATATGTTTTGCCAGGGCCTCATGTAAGCAGAGTTTATATTTTCCTCTCCATTTTGTGTGCCATTTGAATTCTCCAGTATATATTACCATTCTTCTTTGCACTGGTCATTAGAATATAAAATTCCTGCAAGACCCATGGCCTTCTTTAGAGAGGAGGAATCTTCAGTTATGAAATTGCACCTCAGATTAGTCATTAGGTGAAAGAATGTAGAAGATCTGTTAACCACAGTATCTCACCCTTGGCCAAGCCTAAAAGTGATGGAAAGCTCTGCTGTTGCTTACAAACACATGGAATTTAGGACTGACCGTGACTAGGATCGAATCACCATCTAAACGTTAGAAAGCATAGACCAGAACCGTTAATTATATTAATTACAGAACTCTCAGATTCCCTAAAATAACAACCAGCAGGGAGTTGAAATATTGCGTACTGCTTGTTTTGCTTGCTATGTTCCTCTCTGGCAGAATTTTGCAGGTGACCAGGCTCACCTTGGGGTTGCATGGAGGCTGCAGTGCCTGGAAGCCGTCGGTCTGCAGGAGGTGTAGAAAACTCTAACGTATGTCAGGTTTTGTGTACTTAGGTTTTCTCTTCCTATTGTTCATAATGTACCGTGGATGTTAGCTATTAAGTACTTGATGAAATTATAGAAATGCTGATGTCACAGAACTAGAAGCAGAGCGGTATCGCATGTGGAGACCAAACAGCATCCTGGCTAACACTGTGAGGTCCTCCACTTATTTTGTTGTTGCTGGTCTCTCTCAGCAGCATTTCCACCTTGCTGGAGCCCTGACCTGTACGTTTTGCTAAGCACAGCTGGTCTTTGGTCTTTGTTGCAGTGTTTGCTGTGCTGTGGGCGCCCTGTCAGGGAGGCGGGTGCAGGAAGCATTGGGCCGTGCTGATTGCAGCTAAGTGGGGCAGACACACAAACGTACAAAGGAGCTGATTTGCAACAGTAAATAAATAAAGTAGTAGTCTGGTAATGTTTGATTTTTAGGTATAAAAATGGATATGTGCTGTATGAAGGGAGAAAATACAATTCTGTAATATGTTTTTTGGGCTGAAGATATGCCTGAAAATTAAGAAATTTTTAAGCTGAGAAGTTCCACTGTTGGCTTAAATTTGTTACTTTGGGCAGGTTGCAGTGTTTGGCTTAAAACTGCCAACATGAACCAGGCTTCCTGTCATGAAAGTTGTCAAGAGCATTTGATGAATTAAATTTTTATCTTTTATTTCCAGTTGTATCCCAAGTCTAATCATAGTAAGATCTGGGTGTATAGGTACAAAAAAAAATGCCACGGTGTAAACATTTTCAAAGCCAGGAAAAGTATGAATCATGCTGCTGTGTATAACTTGAAAGATGGAAATTATCATGAATTTGCACCTCTTGCTGTGCAACCTGGTTGCTCACGTACAGTGGAAGGGAGGTCAGTGCTTCCGAGCTGATTTGGAGTTGTGTGAGTCAATTAACAGCAGTTCTTAACAGTCAATGACATTTTATGGAAGCCTTGAATAAAAGCAGAGTTCATTCAGGGAATCTGGAAGAATGATGTGTAGGAAGTAAAATGTTTTTGTCTTTGTATCTTGAGAGAAAACCATGTGTTGACTTCCCTGGCTTCTCTAACTCCCCGCTGCTCCCTCTTGACCTGAGATTTCAGGAGCCGTGCTCTCTGTCAGGGCTTCATCTCCCCAGTTCTACTTTACAACTTCCCAGGATTTGCTATTAAACTCTGTCTTCCTTTGCTCTCCTTTTCTTCTGATGAGCATAAACCACTTCACTTTCAAAGCTTTGCATTCTATTCCCACTCTAGCCATTATCCTGCATGTGCTATGGAGATGTTGACTTTCCTCTTTTGCTGACAGTTCAAACATTTGCCTTTGACAGTCTGCATTTTCTAATGACCATCCTCGGTGCTTTCTACCGCACTGCCCTGTGTGTGCTGAAGAAGACACTTGTAGCTCAGCACAGAAGCGCCTTTCTGTCCTTTTGCAAAGCCTTCTTTAAACCGTCCTTTTGATCCCTGCAGAATTGTGTGATACCAAAACAGGTACGTGATAAGCTTAGTCCTCCTGCTATTCCACACATTATTCTGTCTGTAATTATCCACTCTATTTTATTCTCAATTTTTTAATTATTTGCATGACAGCTGTTCTCTGTTGTGTTTTCTGTTGTGTTTATGCTTGTTTTATCAGATATGTAAAATATAACTTATACATGTAAAGCTTGAGTTTGAAACTAAAGTGAGTTATAAATTAAATCCACATAACTTATATTAATTTTATAAATATGTGTAGGCTACTTATTATTGAAATATAAATTAATAAAATTTTATTTCAAGATAACTTGCTAGTTGCTTTAACTTCAAAAAAAAGCAAACACCACCAACACCTTGTTTTGTGTTGCATTTACAATGACACTCTTCAATGTGGTCATTGGAAATGCAAACAGGTTTTATGGAGTGTTTTTTTTTCCTAACCAGTCGACAGGTTTTAATTTGGGATCTTAAATCATAATTGTTTTTCAATTTTCTGCTCTGCCTCACAAAAGCATAATGAGGGCACACCTGATGCTATAAAAAACAGATGTCATTTCAGTGCTCCAAGACCGCGTGATAAATTTGGAGGGGTTATGAATTGCAATCATAGACATGCACTTATCAGGGAGCTCACAAGAATAGAGAAGTGTTGCTAAACAGGGTTTGGGAACAGATTGCACTTTAATTTGAGAGACTCTGAGAATGCAGAAACTGGGGGTGGAATTTTCTTAAGGAACTTTCAGGAGACCATTTCAAACTGGCAAGTAATATTTCAAATTCTTTTTTCCTACCAGTTATGTTTAATCAGACAGTACTACTTGGGCTTGACCATTTTAAGTGGAAGAGCAGCAAGCAGACTGGGAAGAAAGCTTCATCATGCAGTTTGTGCTAACTTGTAGAAACATCCTTCCTTTCCTGTTCTCCTTGAGACAAAACTTCTTAAAACGGGATATTCAGTGGGAGCTGAACTGTACGTGAGATACAGGTGGAACTTTCTGGCACTTGTTCTTTAAACAGGTTCACACAGGTGTTCAAGGGTGTATTCATGGAAATTAAATGTATTTTACAGGAACAACCATTTCATGGGACGTCACTGGCACAATCTAAGTCACCCATGTCTGGTTATCACTGAACATAGTCAAATGCAAAAACCTGTAATTTCCATCACATTTATTCCTTATTGTGTGGTAAGATGTCTTTTATTCATAACCAAACTTAAAGTCCAATTCTCTATCCCCACAAGCCATCTATTTTATTGTAAAGCAAATCAAGCGGCAAGACGCGAGTTGAGGTGGCTGGTACCTTGATGCTCAGTTGTCACCCTATGATGTACGGGACAGTTGAGGAGCTACATGTGTTCTAGGTGTTGCTGTGGGTGTCTGCTTTAGGGTTGTTGAGTCATGAAATGAATACATTCTGCTAAAGAAAAATCCTGCCCATTCTGTTTTCTTGAGTGTCTCATTTTGGGTCTTGTTCATCATGGATTAAAATTGTATGTTCTGCATTTGTGTGCATGTGTATGTATGAAATACGTTCTGGAATACTTGTTTAAATAACTTTAATTTTTTATTTCTGGAATACTTGTTTAAAAGATCTTAGTGTATCAAACTACAGTTGTGTTGGTTTTGTTAGATGTGAAATTCATGAATAGAAATCTGTTAATTTTTTTTTCTTTCTTTCTTTTAGTTATCTGGGAGAACCCAGAGAGCTAATGACAACTTGGGGGGAGAGAGGGTGTCGGTGGCTTTTCTGTTTTTAACAAAAAATGTCTTCCTTACTCAAACATAAGGATTCCTGTTTGAATTACAAGGCAAACTGCCTTTCTAGGGATCAATAACCCTTTATTTTTCATTTAGTAATGAATCTTCTGTTTCACTAGTCTTTCCCGTAGATGGGGGGGAATGCACCTGTTCCATTCCATTCCAAAAATGTTCTATTTTTTGATCAGAATAGGTACATTTCAGGTACATTACAGGGAGGCTGTCAGTTTGAAACTGAGCAAACTAAATATGCTCAGCTGAATGAATGCAATGCTGTCAACAGGAACAAGTGGTGTAATTAAGAAAAGAGATATCTTGAAGCTTTACAGTATTCAAGAAATGTCAGATCATGTTCGTTTGAAATGCATGGAAATGTTCTTTTTCCCGGTGTAGACACAAGTATTATGTGTTGTCCAGGACTGGCCACCCTGGTGCTTAGCAGACCCTGAGATTCGCACTTTGTTGTTGCCATCATTGTTGAATTTCACCCTATTTGAAAGAGTCATTCAAATTGTTTTTGTAGAATTCCAGACCTTTACCTTCATCAGGATGTAGATCAATGAGATTAAAACAAGTGCTTGTCCTTCCACCTTTAAAAGTGTTTCACCTACTTTTGGTTGTTACAAAACCCTACATACTGTTTTCAAAAAGCTCTGTTACTGATACGTATTGCTCTAAGGACAACTGGCATGTATTATTAGGAACTCTTGACTATGCAGGAGATAGTTGAGGATGAAGTATTTCTGGTTATGAGACCATTAAGACCAGT
Organism: Cygnus atratus; assembly: GCF_013377495.2. NCBI lineage: Eukaryota > Metazoa > Chordata > Aves > Anseriformes > Anatidae > Cygnus > Cygnus atratus. The sequence goes on from NC_066376.1 coordinate 6,103,259, forward strand.
AGATATGTGAGAAACAGATTCCGTCATATTTTGTTGTTTCCAGCTCAACAAAGCAAGATGGGTTTCTTCCAGATCTCCATACTCTAAAGGAAGGGTTTGAAGGGCTGGGTCTCACTGCTCAGTGAGTCTGCTTTAATACCATTGGCATGACTGGAAAACTTTGACAGATCTTGCCCTATGGTATGATTGCTAGCATATCTGTATCTGTATTTGGTCAAAACTTCTGACTAAGAAAATGCATGATACTTTTTTTTTTCTCTGTTGTGTTCTTGAAAATAACACATTCTGTTAACAGTAAATGTTATGGAAACTCATACCACTTAGCTTCTGAAAAACACCGCTATGAACAAAAATATCCTGCACTCTGCTTTAAAGATAATATTTATATTTTCTGCTGAGAGAGTTATGGGGAGGAATATCATTAGAGCTTGAGAATGTCACTGCAAGTGGTGTGCATTGTCTGTCCCACCTAAGCTTTTTTTAAAAAACAAAACAAAACAAAAAAAACCCCTGAAATACAGCCTTCAGTGAGTTCCTCTGTGTAAGGATAAATATAGCTCCAAGAGCAGTGGAAACCAGACCTGTAGGTTGGAGTGGAAGTGACTGCTGTGATGCCCTCACTGGGTGCTGTCATTTCTGCAAAGGATCTGTGCAGGGGAAGGCAAAACGTGGAACAGATTCTGCAAACTGGGGAAATTGTGGTGAATCGTGGGTCTATGGATGTGCCCCAAAAGTCAGGCGGGGCCGTTTTCTGAATCACAACTTCGCTTTTTTTAATGTTAATTATTTTTCTTACATCTTAAGCTATAATCTTATGGCTGTTTTGTACTGGACTGATAATATCAATGTAAAAACTTCTTAGTGTTTAAACATTGCCTCAGCTATTTCCATAGTTTGATCAGAACCGTTCAGGCTTTAAAAATGTTTAAGCAAACTTCTGTGCCAAAACTACAGTCCTAGTGATGGAGGTGCTCTCTGTGTCACTCTTTGGGTCATTTACATTTCCGTGTGAGGAGAAAATAATGCAATCACCCTTAAAAGGCTGCGTTTCCAAAGAGCAAGCAGCATCTGCACCTGCACAAATACACACGCACTTGCTGAACTCCAGGTCCTACCCCTGCCTGGTGGTACTGAGATGGAGGAGGCGCTGGGGAGGCTCTTCTTTCGTCTGTCTGTCTGGCCGTCCGTCCGTCAGACGGCGTGCTTGTCCTCAGACATGGGGCAGTGAGGTGAGAGGCTGCAGGAGCACTGCCTTGGTGTCCTAAATGGGCCTGGGGGCATCCAGCCCTCCCCAGCTTTGGGCAGCTGCTGTCACCATCTCACGATGGCCAGCGTGCAGGAGGCAAAGCCTGCTTGGTCTTGCTCCAGTTACCTATTTCATGTCTGTCCCAGGGAATTCCTGCCATTGCTGGGAAAGAGGTGTAGCTGTCATCATTTTTGCTTACCCTGACAAAGGCAGGCTTCAATTTCATGCTCGGTGTCTCACTGATATCTAGCTAAACCATGGTATTTAAAGCTGGCCCAAACCTTGTGAAGGATTTGGGGATCTACAGCTGCGATCTGTGTCTTCCCATTTTTATAGGGCTATCTGTATAAAAACTGCCTGCTGGTAAAACAGGTGCTGGGTAAGCCTGTGTTTGTCATTCCTGACCTGTGTGTCAGAAATCCCCCCCGGCTGCATTAAGAAATAATTACCAAGCCTTTTTCGATAGAATAATCCGAGTAGCCCATGTGCATGCAAGCAACACAGTTCATGCTTCGGACCCGCACATGGAACTCAGCGCGAGTAGTGTGTGTGGCTGCTATGGTGATTAAAATACATAAATAAGATAGATGAGCACGGACCGCGTTAGCAGTCCCTCGCTGGCAGCTGTTCAGATGGCAGCCAGCTCCAGCCCGTGGTGCTGGGCGCGTTTCGTCGCCCCGAACAGCCAAAGGGCAGCACCACAGCGGGAGCGCCGGCGGCTCCTGTGAGGGGAGGAGTTACGCCATGGCCCCTCTACCTTGTCAGCGAGCAAATTCAGCCCCAAAGTGGCAAACAAAGGGCTTCTGTGCACTTTTACAGCTCGGTGAGGGTTAGCGGCCTGCCACAGTTTTGAGCTGGGACTAGCTCGGCGCTGACCTGCCTGAGAGGGGACCGGAGGGACGTGGGGCAGCCGAGGGAGGCTCGGTGGGGAGGTCTCACTCCCACTTTGGGCACCACGCAGGGAATTGTTAAAAGTGGCTCCCGCTTACCTGGGTCTGAGCGTTGGTCATGTGTAGGCAAGCGTTTCGGCTGCCTTAGGACGCGGATGACAGCGACTGGGGCCGTTTGCTCGCGGTCAGTCCCGCAGATCCAGAGGTCCCCTCTGCCGTGGTTGACATCCTCGCCTGGCCGCGGGCTCTCGCTGACTCAAATTCCTCCTCCTTCCCCTCTCACCTTCTAACATCCTCCAACTGCAGAACTCATCCTTCTCCTGCGATGCAGAGCGGTGCACTTGCCCCAGGAACTTTCTCCAGGCAGGACCCGAATTCAAAGCCAGCCTTTCATTTTCGCGGTGGAGCGGCGAGAGCGAAGGCAGCGAGGGGAACTGGAGCGCTCGCTTCCTTTAAATCCCCACTAGAGTCTGCCGAGCGCTGAAAGCGAAGCCGCTTGTCATGGTGAGCTTCAGAGTTTAACTTCAGGGGGGAGGGAGAAAGTGGAAAGCAAACTGAATGCTGTAGTGGAGATTTCTCTCTTCCCCCACTGGGCCCCTTGCCGACTGTTTTTATTGATTTCAATCACTGGAGGCTAGCGAGCTCGCAGAAGAAACACTGTGTAATGTGTTCTTTCCTGGCTTTCATTAAAGAAACTCAATGCAGTGCGGTCACGCTGCCGAGCTCGCCTGGCAACCTGCCTACACCCTGTGGTACCTCTTTCATTGGAGGAGATGGAGCTCGTGGTTTGTTTTTTTTTTTTTTTTTTCCTCCCCTCCAGCACTGATTTCAAAACAGCTTATCCTCCGCTTCTACCTTCTGCGAGCCCAAAGCCGTTTAAAATTGGGAAGCGATTGTCAGCACCCCGAAGGGGAAGGTCGTGCTGGTGGCGGTTCAAGTGCCGAGGGCTGGGACAGCCCCGCACTCCTTTTATTAAAATTCTTCTCTGCGTTTTCGGGGAGGGCTGAAGAGGGGCTGAATGTGAGCCACAGCGATGTGGATACAAATGATTCCCGAGGGTTCTTTTTTCTTCTTCTTTTTCTCATTTATCCCTTCCCCTGATTGGTGAACGTGGTTTAATTAAGGGTAAGAGAGTAAGCGGAGTCCTTCTGCAAATCTGTGAAAATTCCTGGCACTGTCGTTGTGCAAATGAAGCAACACTACATTCCCCAAGCCTGCAGTAGTGCAGTTGTCTTAAATACTTCTGTTGCATTCAGGACTGTGATACTGGTGGAGAAAAATGAGAAATAAAATATGGTACTAATTTATGCTTTAGAACTTAATCTGTTACAGTATGTACTTTATAGCAGCAAACAATCTATAAAGTGGAATTCAACAAGCTAGTTTCTGTAAGTCGTATTGTTCTGTGTGCCTATAAATCCTTTCATTTAATTTAGTAAATAGCTTGATTTCTTATTATTATGCAGATTCTAATGTTACTACATTATGTGCTCTTCAGAACTGGATGTAAATCTATGAAACATGCAAATATCACACAGTTGTAAATAAAGCATGATTTCAAGCTACAAGGGCTGTACCCATTCTAAATTACAGCTGCAGGTTTAGTGTACCACCTGGTTGCTTGTGCTTATGAGGTACTGTATCTGAGTACATAAGGACATACTCTTTTAACATTTGCACGACTACTAAAAGAATCCGTTCCTGGATCAGAAAGATAAAAAGCTTGTTCTTATTTAAATCTGGCTTCCTGCAGAACTTGTTTGAGGCTTTTCTGCCTGGATTGCATCTACAGAAACCTTTCCAAATCAACGTAATTTATTCCCAGTGTTTCTGTTGCCAAGAGTTGAGATTTTAAAAACAACTAGCTTTAATGAAATTTTTTAATTATTTCTTTATAAAATATATATATATTTTAAAATGTTCCTCTGGAAATTCTACAGACATGATATAAGGAAGTATATTTCTACAAATGTTACTTTTAAATCAAAGCTTGCTTTCTGCGTGGGAATTATGTTTCATGTGCTCTCTCTGGTCATACTCCTTATTCTCATAAGGTGCTAAATGACAGAAAATGGTTATTTAAATTCAATATGGCTGCAAACTATTTTGTGTAAATTCTATAGCTGTAGTTGTAGCATAGTCCTTTGGCAAGCCTCAAATAGTAAATCATTTGTCAGTCTTTCTTTTATGAACCTTGCATCTAAAGATTTGCCAGCCTTTCTTCTTTGTAGTTTTTGAACTGTATTTATAGATTCTGCTTTTTGTTTTTAAGCTGGCAGATGGCCAGTTATTTATCTGGCTTCATATGTTTTGTGTACGAGGGAAACAGAACATTTTGTATGCTAATATCGTGCATGGTGCATACTTGGGGCAAAAGGCTGCTTGTAAGCAGAATCCATTATGTGACGAGTCAGTAGCTCCTAGTCAGTTCTCGGTCAGCGAACAAAGCCCCTTTGACATTGCTCTATATTAAAAGTTATGAAATAACACGAGCTTAATGAACAAACAAGGCACAATGCTGCTACTATGAAGCGAGCTGTATCGTCCATTTTGCCTCCTTTCTCTTCAGAGTTCAAAAATTTGAAGCCCACTTTATACCTTTGTCACTGTTAGTCATGTTAAAATTTATTCCTCTGGATTTCTGATGCCGCTTGCTTTGCTGTTCTTTTGCTGTGCTAGTAGAAAAAGGTAAAAGCACATTGACTTTTGGGACAGCTGAACTCGCTGATGGTAACAGAAACTTTGGTTTCCTTCCTTTTTCCGGCTCTCTTCCTGTTGCCTTTGTCAGGTTTCCTTTTCCATCACCTCTCTGCCCCGGCCGGTTCCTTACGTTTAGTTTCCTTTGCCAGGGCACACGGCCGTCAGGTGGCACCCAGGGTGTTGCAGTGCTGCCAGAGCTCTGAGGATGTCTGCTGGGGGAGGATGAGCAGCACTCCTGGCCCCAGCAAAGGCAGCGGCTGTGCTGCACCGTGCTCCATTTGTACCTTGTGCCACACATGGGTTGGGCAGGACCACTCACTACGCAGCAAATTCTGACCTACACATACAAATCCCAAAGGCAAATTTGCAATATATGAAAATCAGGTTCATCGGCGCACTTCTGAGTTTCTGACTCTTGTCAACCTTATTCTGTGCTGGCAGGAGAGAGCTGGGCATGCAAATGTAGGAGTCTTTAAAACAGCAGGAGAAGGAGGAGCAGAAGCCTTTAGAAGACATCTTCAGTCATACTGAAGTATGAGACAGTAAAGGCCCTTTGGTTAACTATAAATCTGGAAACAAATTTTAAAATGTACTTGTTGCTCTGTTGAAACACAACAAAATTAATGTGCCATTAATACCATCTTGGTACTGGTTGTCCAGTTGTCACGGTTCATAATACTCTGGCAGTTGACACTGTTATACAAATTCAGGCTCTGAAAAACTGCACCTGTTTGTTTTTGCCACTCTTGCTGCAAAAAAGGGCCTGATGTCTTCAGCAAGTCCTCTCTCGGGTAAATCTTTCTGCCTTTTCCAGTTTCTCTTGCAGTCAGGGTTGTTTTTCTCTGTTCTGAATTGCTTAGCAGGACTGCTGGACACTTAAATCCTGTACTCGCTTCTGTTTGAGATGGCTTCCCCATTATGACAGGTAAACTCATTTCTAAAGACAACCTGTAAAATGTTTTAAATTTGTGCAATATTTCAAGATTACAGATAATAATTGAAAACTTAAATGATTGATAAAACTGCCACAGCTGAAGCCTGTAGATGTTTTGAGTCAGATGTCTTAGCCTATTTATTTATACAATATTACTAAGCTTACCTAGAAATCAGAAATTCAAGGCTGGCATTGATGAAAGGCTCTATTGGCAGTCTATGTCCTTTGCATGCAGATTGACATAGTATAGTACAAACTTTGGGAATTTGCTTGAAAAAATATGAGCTTTGCATCTCTTTTCCCTTGTGAGGATGACATGGATTTTTATGACCGTAAATGTTAGAGATCTGGGGGTCCATCTCTTTTCCAAAGTACAGCAACCGGTGGCAGTACCCCTTCCAGCACCTTTTCAGGCCTTCTGGAAAGTTTCCAAGTGGAAGACTCCCACCTCCTTAATCATGAAAAAAGCCTGCCTCTCCTCTGAATGTCATTCATTCAAGTGTACTGACCTGCCCTGACCTTGTTTAGATTGAGATCTAATGAGCACGCGGTCCAAGGTGGTGTGGGAGCTCACAGCAGGCTTTGCAAATAAGCAAGTGTTGTGTTTTTCTGTATGCATGTGTTTTAAATTTATCACGTCAATAAACAAGTGTATCACAGGCTCGAGTACGGACTTTACAGCGTTGTAGTTAAGAATAAATTGTGCCACTACAAATTGTGATGTCACATTATAAATATAAAAGGAGACAATGTGGAATATTTATGACCTCAAAACAATGAAGTCCCCTGTTGATTTGTGCTTTAAAAAAATTATTTAAATAATGAGGTAATGCTAAAACTCTGAATGGCTCACAAACTTTGGACGCATCTCTCAGAAAAATAGTCACGCTAATGGTACAGGGAAAAAAAGATTAAAAAATAATGCTGTTGATTCCAAGGAGAAATGCAGCAGTAGAATATCATAACAGGGGTCATTTAAGTTAAAATAAATATAGCTAGGCTTTAAATTTCATTAAAAGGTTTGGCTTTATTTTGAGTCCCAGAATCTGGGGAAGGTTTGTTGGTTTCCGTTGTGTTTTGTGTTTTATTTTTTTTAATTATGATAAAGTGAACCTCAGCTTCAGTGGAGAACCTGCCCCAAATGCACACATTTTATGAGACAGATAAAACTTGAGTCTTTCAAATTTAAAAAAAACAAAACCAGTCGAGGACCGATTGTAGTACCTACTGCTGGCCTAAATCGTGTTGGCACGAATGGATAAAAGTGTAGCTGGAATGAGGGAGGTAGTCTGCAAGCATTCGCAGGACGTGTGGTGGGAGTCCCAAACAGAAGCCTACTGAATCATAGTTTCATTGGGCCGAATTACGGTCTGTGCTATCAGAAGGGTACCTTAAGCTATAAATCCCGACTCTTTCAACCCTGGAAAAGCTCCAGCCCCGAAGGGAGAACAATGCTGGTGTTTCAGATGGCCTACAGTGCAGAAATTGTTCCGCTGGAAACACGTTGTTAGGGCCTGGTATTTATGTTGGGACCCACTTATAGGGAGGGAGAGACTTGTTTTGTTTTTAATGGAGCGGTCGGGAGAGGGATAAAAAGCTTTTTGATAATGTGAGGAATGCGTGGGGGAAGGGAAGGTACAGAGATACGCATTTACTGTAAGTATGAAGGAGCAGAGGCCTCTTTATCAGAGCTGGTCTAATGATGTGCCACAGTCACTTTATTTGAAAGCTTCATGGCTCACAGAAAAGTAAACAAATTCATTACATTATTTTTAAAAGAAGATTAAGTGTAGTGTGTCGTCTGTTGGACAGCTGCTCTAGTAATCTTTTACAAACACTTTATAAATGACCACCCTCAGTGTTTTTCTGGGCTTTGTGTGGCTGGATTGTTATTTCAGTAAGTACCAGGACAGTTTTTCCAACGAAAACGGTGTTTCCTGTAAAACAATTACATACCTACCTTCTCCCTAAATATTATTTCTTCTTAGCATGGGGTATAAAATGTCTGCTGTACAAATGCAACGTCTGTTGAGATTTTTTGGGTGGATGCTGGCTGTATAGTAAATAAAAAGCATTTTAAACAACAACAACAACAAAAGCAAATCCTCTTTTCTGCCTTACTCGCATTTGTTCTGATGTCTGCTTTGTCCTTTTTTGGGCTTTGAAAACAGAGCTGAAAAGATGAGTCAAAGTCAACTTAGATAATGCGGGAACTGACACCAAACAAATGTTTAGTCCTCAGCAGGTGTCTTTGGCAAATCAGCTAGCATTCAGGTATTGCTGTGTTTACCTATCCTTTGCTTTGAACGTCTTCAACAATAACGTTATTTAGCACCATGTTTGGATTTTTGTTTTAAGGCGCTTGACAAACGCTAGCTGATACAATCCCAAGGATCTGTCGCTTCATAAAGTGGTTTTAACCCATCTCCCTAAAGTGATCAATATTCTTGTGCATCCAGGTTTCTGTGGTGGGTGCCTCTCCCAGAAGGAGGGAGCAAAAGGGACATTCATGCCTGGGTCTGAGCACCAGCTCAGAGACCTTTGTCTCAAGGCAAAAGGGACGTTAAGGGCATGTTAAGCATCTAGCGGGGTCCCCATCCCCACTGCACAGTGGTCAGGTGCTCTAACCTGATCATCAAATGACCCCTTCCTTCAAAGCCCAGTCTGTGAATGCAGTTCTTGTTCTGGGAATGCCTGTGGTGGTCGGGCTCCTTTATTGTCCCAGCTCCGCGACGAGATGCTAACACGGCTGCCAGAGGCATTGGTGACTCTTCCAGGTTTCCTTGCTCTCTGTAAGCTCCACCTGCATCAGATTGCAGCCAGAGTGTTGGAGCAACACGCAGACGTGACAGAATCATCAGGAAATACTTATTTTGAGTGTAGTTTATGGATCTAAGTAACTCAACAAACACTTGCATGCTGTCTCCCCTTTTTCTGTCCCTGCTGTACACGAATCTCTTTAAAGTCCACGTGTGAACAGGTAAGGTACACGTCTCCTGGGCTGCCTTACATTAATGCCATTTTCACTGCTGTTGGGGCTGGGTTTTCCTACCCATCTTATAAATAAGAGCCTGGCCTCGTAGGAAGCTGTTCCTCGCTCAGGTTGTCTTAACAAACCCAACACAGCTGTTGCTGAGGAAGTGGATTAATGGAGTCATTGGCAAATCAGTACTGTTTGGGCAGCATCTCTGTCATGTTCCATGTTACTGCAATCCGTTATGTTTCCATAGCATTGCCTGTGGCCCCAACACCTCTTGTTAAATGTCATGAGCAGGATGCTTGAACTGTCTCAACATAAGGTGCTAAATATGGTTCAATTTTTAAAAAAATTAAAAAAAAAAAAAAAAAGAGGAGCCTGACAACCTATTCCAGTCTGAGTGTATAATTTAGAAATGTGTCTATGTCTGCAATTTTAAGTTGGCTACAAATGATAGAAGGGAATAATACAGCACAGCAGCTGAAAACCCTGAGCTCCTCCCAGAAGCTAATACTTCCAGTATTTTTGTTCTTAGCCTGGAAGAGATAATGATATTTAAACGGTGCACAGTGTGCGTGTCTTACCCCTGCATTGATTCACAGTGACCATGGAGGTGGCTGAGAAGCAGCAGGTCCTCAAACCATAGTGAAGGTATCACAATTTTGTTTGGGACAGTGTGAGGTGTGTAACTAGCATGCTAAGAATTAATACTGTCCCTTCGCTCTTGGATTTGGAAATACCCACAAGGAAGTGTATGAGTCCTGTTTGCAAAACTCTGTATATTTTTCATTGCTCAGTCATTGCTGGGAGGTTGCACAGAAGAGGTGGTTTCACTGAGTCCCAACCCCTACTGCTTCCTGAGGTCCTCAGGGATTGTGATATCCAGAAGCTACGTTCTCTACGATTTTGTGAAGGTCTGTCCAAGATGATTATCAGAATAGGGCTCTATAAAGGGTAAATCTCTTGAGAAGATCTGTTAGATCTGTCGTCAGTCTTTCTACGGTGTGAATGGGAAGAGGAGGGAAAGCACAATCATTGCTAGTTTTGGACTGCAGTGCTCACACAGGAAATCAAAATGTACTAGAATGTGGAAATCGTGGGGGGATGTTGAGTAACAGCCTCTTAGTATTACACCAGCTGGATTTTTTTATGCTTCCAGTTGATACTTAACAACTCAGAGGACTACTGCCTGGAAAGATATGAATGAACCAGTGCTCAGAGTCACTGGAGTAAGTCTCATCTTGTTATGGAACGGCTTTTTGTTTTTAGCTTGCGTGATCTCCCACTGGATTTCCCCTGATAAACTCATCGTATCTCTTTAATGCTCTTCTTCTGTATGTGAAATAAATATTTTCATTTGGGGTATAATTATGCATATATTTATAGTAATTAGGTTTTCATTATGAACTGTTCTGTCTGAAAACCTAGAGAAACTTTAACCTTTTGGGATATATGTGTATATGTTTATGCAAGATTGTGCATATGTTTACCCAAGATAGCTAAAGGGTCTCCAAGAGGTCTGGGATGAAGATGGTGGTTGTCACATCTTCCCTTCTGGCACAGTGGATATCAAGTCCCTGTGTGGAAGACAGAGGTTTTCTCAGTGCACAGCAGTATGAGATTACAGCCCCAGAAACTCAGGATCTTAAGGAAACTCTACTCCCGTACATATCTATATATGCTTAAAAAAATCCGTAGTGAAATACAGTGTACAATAAAATTACGAAGATTGAAGCGTCTGGTTTTAAATGTTACCTGTTCACTTCAATTACAATTATGCATATGTTGTTTACCTTTATTTACCCTTTATTTAAATGTTCATTACTTCAGGCAACAGATGAAGAAGATCTTACCCCAGAGGAAAGAAGGAAACTGGAAAGAAAATTGAAAAAAGAGCGCAAGAAGGAAGAAAAGAAGCTGATGAGAGAAGCTGGAATCTCTACTAAAAAAGAAGAGCCCAAAAAGCTTTCAGGATCTGAGCTGGCTCTGGCCTATTTAACCAGGTAAGACTACTAAAACCCCACTGCAGATGCTCCCTGCAGAAGCAAGCTGTAAACCATGCCAGAAATCCAGAACAAGCTGAACCAAGTAATAAGACATTAAAGGAAATTGCTGCAGTTAAGTAATAAGTTAATGTTTCATCTCATTTGACACCCTGTCACCATGTTTTATTTATATCACAGTAACTACTAAAGGATTTTGAGTATGGTACAAACATTTTAAAGAAAGTTCCTGTCCTGAAGATCTTATAGTTGATATATAAATATCACTGGGTTAGCTGCACTTAAAAAGATGAAAGGCATATTACAGACAAGATTGCATTGGGGAAATGAGTTTTGATTAAGTGCACCATTTTAAGCAAAGGAGTTTCACTTGTTCTCTTTTTGTGAGCAAATTGCCTGAAGTGGTTAAGCATTATGGAGTCCTAAGTTAACCTAATGCATGGTATTTGGATTTTTGTAAATTAAGATGGGATTATGCCACCGTTATAAAGTTCATAGTGTGCAATGCGTTATTTCTGCATACCAAAATATATAGCCAGCATAGCGGCCGATTTCAATCGGAAGCAATTACTTTAGTTAGCATACTTATTTAGAATACTTTACATTCCAACATAAAGCAATGTCTATGGTTAAAATAGAGAACTACAACAAAGCATTTATAGTACACTACAGACAGAGGTCTTGTATAAGCAGGAAGATAGTGTTTATTTTTTCCCCAAACTACAAAATATGCCCTGTCTCTAAGACCTGCAGAAGGCTGGCGTGTTACTAATAGTGGGTTACCATGAGGAATAAAACCAGTGTTGCATCTCTGGCAGTGCTTAAAACTGAAGCATGCAGACTGTCTGAATTGTTACCTACCACTCTCAGTGGGGAGGGAGGAAATTAATTGCGTTCCAGGCAGAGGGACATGTGCATTTTTGTTACATAACCCTCAGCATGCAGTGATAGCAAAATGACAATAATATTTTTGATCTGGAAAACAGCTGGAATAGTTCACCGCTGTTTTGAACTGCAGACAGATTGACAGTTAGCTTTGAACCATCTGCTCAAGCTATACTGCGGTATGTGTGCTAGTAAGTGATTATCTAGAGATAATGGTTTTCAGGTTTGGAAAGCAAAGGAACAAACTGTGGGTTTTTGTTGATATTCTGCTGTTACCTGTATGGACCCGTGCCTTGTTAGATGAGAGAATATGAAACTCTATTTGAACTAATTTGACTCCAGAGTTTCACTTAACCCATACCAAGTTACTTTGAAACAGTATTCCTGCTACATAGTTCAGTAATAGCAGAGTTCAACTGCTATAGGTATGGCAATATGTTGTCTGGGATTGGTTCAGCAGCAACTGATCTGAATTCTTATCAGGGATAGTCATAAAATGCTGAACAACCAAGCAGATCTAACCGTAGACAGCATTCTGGCCCCAAATGTCCTGCGACTATCTTGGATCATCTTGGCTCAATCCTTTTACGCCTCTGAAGTCTTTTCTACCAAGCAAGATTGGAAAAAGAAACAACTATATTTAGAGTCATCAGAGAAGGAAATCATAGGAAATCATTATCTGGGGAAAGGAAACTAAAATCCAAGCTCTGGAAGACCATTGTAAAAACCCCAGAAACTTCAGTGGGTCAAGGATTTCAGTCTGTGTGTTTTTGTAGAGCTACAGGCATGAATAATACGTGGGAGGATAAGGTAATCTTACAGATGCAAGAGCTTAGTATAATTGGAAGTAAACAAAAGGGTGCCGTGGATTTATGTTTTGCCCCACCTATTGTAAAAAACCTTCCATTAAATAAGGGTTACTAAGTGAGGTGGCATCTTAATTCCCTGATGACATGTGAATCTCCTGTAGGACAGGTGGAACTCGAAGTACCATACAGCAATTAAAACTGTCATTTTTATTTCTTAATAGACTATTCACATCGTGAAAACACAACTATATGGGGCTTCAACTTTGACAGGAAAATATTTATTTTAATTTTTTTTGTTAACTTGCAAAGAAAAATGCTAGAAAGTGTTCAGTGAAAGAGTTGTGTTACACGTAGACTTTTGACATGCAAGGGGAAATTCAACTTACTTTGTAGGTCATACATATTTGAAGAGCTAGTACTTCCCTTAGAGGACAGAATCATCTTTTCTGGTATGTGGGATGAAATAAAGAGAAATTCTTCAGCAGAGAAATAAATTTCCGTTTCAAGTGGTATCATTAGGGGGAAAGAGCATGACTTTACATGGAGGAAATAAAACGCATTTAATAGCATCTATTGTTTCCTGGGGGATATTGTTCTTAGAAATCCCTGCTTCTGCAGCAGCTTTGTGTGTTCTGTTTGAAAAGTAACATGGAAGTAGCAGGCAGCCCGCAGCAGCAATGCTCTCGCTGCTGAGGCACTAAGACAGCTTTCTAAAGCCATCCCTCATCCTTTTAGCTGAGAGGAGTTAACGAAGAGAGCGTCGATGAGGGGGTGCTGGGGACAGACAGGACCATTCCTGGCACCGCGCTGCCTGGCGCCTGGGAGCGCAGCACGCTGGCAGTCGCAGTTGTGCCCGCAGTGATGCTTAGCACAAAGAGCGATGCCAGAGCAAGCCGTGTGCCTGTCCATGGCAGGGGTACATCCCTGTGTACCCCCAGGTGCTGGGTGGCATTGCCAGCCCAGCCTTTTCAGCTGCTTTCTCATGAGTGAGAAAAAGGTTTTCAATCCTGAGTGCTCCAGGGGAGGAGGAGGAGGCCACATGGCTCACGGTTCTTTCTCTTTGCGTTGGCCTGAAGGAAAAGGAAAAGGGGAGAAAAAAAATTCTCTCTGCTCACCAATTTTTGTTTCACCGTTTCCCTCCATGAGAGAATCTCAGGTGGTTTCCCAGCGCAGTTTTGTCCAACATGGCGATCACGGTGTGCCTGCAGAAATAGAAAGAAGAAAGTCTCCCAGCATCAGATTCTCCAGCTTGCTGGGGACAGCAGGCAGCAAGATCTGAAGACAGAATTAAAAATAGGGTGCTAAAGCAAAAAGGGAGGCAGAAGGGTTATAAAACTGTGAGAAGGAGGAAAGAAAATGTAGAATAATGCTAAAAAAAACCAAACCCGGAGTGGTACTGAACAGAAGAGAAGAAAATCATTAAAATTACTGCAGAGGAATAGGAGAAAGCAGGAGTGGAGCAGTGAGTATTAGTGGTTGCATAAACTACACACATTTCTTTCTTTTCCTTTTAATGATGATGTGCCTTTTCTCTTTTATGATGGTAAGTGGTGAATCATGTTTAAAGCCAAGGTTAGAATGTCTCATTACTTTGATTCTTAGAATATATGAAATAAAAATCCCTACTTTTCTAAGCATTACATGCCTTCAAGTGAAAAGATGTTGCAATTCATGAGAATGCTAATTAGACTTAATTATAACCCAACTGACCTTCTGTGGTGCTAAAATGTTGGCAGAACTTGTTTGTCTTGGCAAGTCATTCTCTCCTAGAAATGTTTCTATTCTTAAGTTTGGCTCAGGAAGTTCATTGCTATATGTATCTGCACGTATGGTTTTCTCCGTCACCCATTAAAGTAACAGAAATATGAGTAGATGTTACCAAAAGTATGTGGAATTACAAGACTGGTATCTGAAGTAGCAGAAATGGAAAATATCGTTATCTGGATATTGCTGTGAATTACCTAAGCCTTGGAATATTATGTGTTTACATTTCAAAAATCCACTGCTCGAGTACATTTCTTTTCTCTTTGTAATAATTTATGTTCTTCTAGTAATGTGTGTCAGCAGAGTGTTTCCCAAACAATGCCAAAAGGCACTGTCTTTTCAGTTTCCTTTGCAGAGGCTACTTTTTTCATCCTTGACTTAAATGTAGGTGCGATTCAGAATGTCAGGCGCTTCTTTAGAAAACAAGAAAATAAAAACAAGAAAAAAAAAAGAATAATGCAAAGCAAGGGCAAATTACAGAAACGCAAAAGTAAAACAGAATTTCCCACTAAGTGGGAAAATAGTCTGACTCTGCAGAACACAATTTTTTTTCCCAATTTTGCTGAGCACAGTGGCCGACTGGTAATACTGCTGAGAGCAGCGTGCGACCCAAGGCAGCTCTTTATCTGCTGGGGTTGCAGAATGGAAGCAGATCCCAGTCCTTGGCCAAACTTTATTAAAAACAGTGTCAAGCATGGGACATTTGTACAGAAAACTTGCCCTTCCTTTAAAGAACACAAATCTCAGGGGCATCGCTGCAAGCATATGTATATAACATACATGAATTACATAAAGTTGGTATTTACTCCAAGGTGCCTGCTGGAGCAGGGGCTGTCTGGGGAAGGACATGAACAGGCAGCTTAGCATTAACTCAGTGCTAGGATCTGGGAAATTTCTGGTTTTTGAAGGACCAACAGGGGCCTGTGCCAGAGTGTAAAGCGGGCAGCAGCACTTGAGAGTTGCGAGCACACAGCTGGGATGAAGGTGGCCCTTCAGGAAATCACAGAGGCATTCATCCAACCGTGCAGGTGACTTGAGAGAGCTCCTGGGCACATACAGCCACACTCGTGAGTGCTGAAAAACAGCTTCTAAGTTTAACATAAATTGAGTGGGCTTGTGTCAGATTTAGTTTGCTTCGTTGACCCATAACATGTTTTAAGCTGTTTTTTCTCTCACAGTCTAAGCATTTTTTTAGCCACGGTCAGTGATGATTTTTGATACGTGGTTCTGAACTTGTTTAAGTCATTCTCCTTGGTGCCAGCCTTGATCTTTATTAATTTCAAACTTGGCCCTGGTGTTTCACCATCAATGGCTTAAGCTTTTAGATACTAAGGGTAGCCAATGCACTGGAAACCTAAACAGCCAGAGATTGTTTTTTCTCCCTCCAGAGACTGGCTGCTTGGGTTTGACAGCAACTAACACTAACATCTAGTGTCATTTCTCCTTCCTCCACCCTCCTGGGAAGACAACTGCGCAGTGTCGGGAAGACATCAGTGGGTGTCTTCTGTACAATGCCAGATGAATGAAGGCAGAAAGGCACAAATGATGTGTGCTTGAGGCCCTCCCGCTGGGGATGCGTAAGACCGCTGTTTGTAAGTGAGATCACTTCTTGTTTGGAAGCAGATCTGAAGAAAAATATTTTGACCTGATTTTTTTCTTTCTTTTCTATCTTCTTTTTTAATGTTATGTTCAGATCGTATCACATTTAAGCAGATTTAAATTTGCTTCTTAATTTTTGGTATAATTCATAGGAGGCTTTGGGTCAGTTAGAATGCTGTTACCATTGAAAGAATGACAGTATTTCTACCCTGCATTAAAACTCTGTGTACACTAAAATTTTACATTAATATATGGTCCATTTCAAAGCTAATTTCTCTCTCCAACAATTCGCTACTGTTGTAGCTCTGCTAGAAGCTATGGACTTGCAATGGGAAATGGTAGATTTTGTATGATCTGTATTGTGTAGGAGGTTGGATTTTCATAATAGTCTCTTTTGATATTAAAACCAATATGGTGTGTATCATGAAAATGAAATGCAAAATCAAATTGCATCTAAGTCTAATGCAAATACTAATGAAAATTTTGGGCAGATTTTCTGTTTTTAATCTTGGGAAGAAAACTATTTGAAACATTTTGAAATTCCAGAATCTGGAATATCAGAATAAATAGAAAGACCCAAACACTCACGCGATTAGGAGAGTTTAAACCACCAGTGGTTTAGGGAAGCGTCAATGTCAGTGTATCAGCCTATAGATTCCCTAAACGTTGGGCTGCTCTAGATACTGCAAGGCTTCACCTGATGTTCCACAAGGCATCAGCAAATTGCTAACGTATCTCTCTGGGCAGATTTTCCTTCTCATTGAATGGTGACTGCCACTGTTCCCAGGATGACGTTACTGGCTTATGTAATGTTGTGAGATGGAATTTGGTGAGCTCTTCTGACACAAACTGTAGCACAGAGGGCAGGAATGTCTCACTGCAAACGCTGTGCCTTAACAGCCAGGACAGAGGATGAGTTTTCTTCATGGCAGGGAGATGCAGCATATGTAAAGCTCATCAGTTATCTTCAAATTCATAAACTATTGGAGCAGTGATCAAATTATGAATCTCAGTTATCCAGGAGCAAAAGGAGGATGTGAATTTGAGAGAAGCTATTGTAATTAGGAACAGCAACGTTGGCAAATTCCCTTCAAGAGCTGTAGCTTTAAGGTGTCTTGAAAGAGCAGTTTTCCCCCAAAGATAAGGGACATTGTGGTGGAGGCTAGTTTTGCTTTAATAACTGAAGGGTTATTTTTTAAAGGTTCTGGGGCAAGCATTAAGTATGGATGTAATGAATGTATTCATACATGCTTTTAGTCATTTTGTCACATTCATTAGTTATGTAAGAGAGCGCGTGAATCCAGGGAGTCAGATAGAGGGTAAATTTGCATTTGGCGGTGTTCTGCGGCTGTTTTTTGTGAACTTGGGCAGGCACTTGCTACTATCTGATTTCAAAGGCTTGCACTTCTCCTGATACTATAAAGAACAATGTTTTTGTCCTTGCACTGCTCCAGCTTTCTGTATTGCTTGATTTTTAATTTCTACCTACCTCGAAGTGGTATTCCTCTCTTTGACCTAAATCAGCGTGCCTGTAAAACTGAGGGTTGGCCAATTGATGTTAATGGTTGGACGGATTTTTAAAGGGGGTCTCTGTCTCTGTTCATGGCAGAGAAAAGCAGTCTTGTCTTAATAAGAGAGTAGAGTTACCTTATCGTATTCCTGCAGTCCTTTGTGTAACTTCAGTATTCCATGACATCTGCCATTCCCTAGCAGCCCCAGTATTGCTCAGAAACCCTACAAAGCTGTCTGCTGCAGTGCCTACTGCTTTGCTTTTTTTTAGGGTGCCAGTATGCCCACACTGTTGCTGGGAGGCAGATGGAAAAGGCACGTTCACTCTCCAGCTGTGGTGCTGCTTAGGGCTATTCTGCAAATGTATTCAGGCATGCTGCCTTCTGTGGAAGGCAAAGCTTGCTGGTAGGGTATATGAAGCAGAAAAATTACTCTGCTATGTTGGTTATGTTGGACCTGTTACTGAGCACAGTTTCCTAAATCACTGCATTTCCCACATTTTGTAAGTAACTCCTTCCCTTCCTGGTGTGTGCATCCTTCTCGTGGCTGCATCAGTTTTCTAAATCTCCCAGCCTCTTCAGTGAAGCGTCTGTAATGCTCTGTCTTTCTCTGGCCCTTCCAGACACCAGCACATTCTCTTGGTCTTTGAACTTTGGTGTCTGTGACCTTTCTGGAAATCCGAGACCTGGACACTAACACACTGTTTGCAGTCACTGCAGCCTCGTGCCAGCCTCACGCAGAGGGAACCAAGAGTCTGTGTGTGATTCCTTCTGCTGCATGTCACACCGGCTTTGGGTTATGGGCAACAGTATTGGATTCATCATTGAGCCGTGTCACGTTGTGATTTCACATTTAATTTGCTGCACCTCTCTCCCCAGTTTATTATTCAGTTTGTGCTAATGACAACCATGGCACAAACACTCCGACTATCACCATAATAAATGTTCACCGACTGTCAGAGGGACAGTGCTTTTATCCTACTTCAGCCTGGCTGCAGCAAAGTCAGATACACTACTGTTTCAGAGTTGGATTTATGATACTTCCAAATATTAGTGTTCTCATCATCTGATTATTCAAACCATGCATTCAGGGTTCTGTGAATGTCACGTTACACTCTCAGTAATAGCAGCATGCAGCTTTTGCCCGTTTAATCAAGATGTCTGACGGCAGCCTGACTCGGTGATTTTCAGTCCTTCTGATACACTTACTGACTTCTGAACTCACTTTTCTGTGTCTTGGTGGCAAGTGATACGCAGAACTGTGCTGGAGGCCTGCCAGTGTTTTTCTAACCCCCACATGACATCCACAGGATGTCATACTGCACAGGAATTGCTTTTAAAGCATTATTCACTTCTCGGTGGTTTAGCTGTTTTTTATGATCCCAGTACAACAATTTTGCAGCTTTGGAAGAAGCATGTTAACATCTACCTTTTAATTCAATGAGTTCATGCGGATTTCTGTTCTTATATATGTCTTGTCTCTTTTTCCACCTCTAAATATTGCAGCTCTCTGGGCTGAATGATCCAGGCTTTGCCTGAAGAAGGGCAGACCAAAGCAGGAGGGCAATACCTGGTCTGCAGCGCTGCCATGCCAGACCAACTTTGCAGTGCAGGTTAGTAAAGAGATGCCTGCACCTGCTCTGAACAGAGGAAGGTGCCTGCATGACTCTGTGCTGTGCAGAAATGCTGACTTGGGTCTGGAAGCTGAATAACCAGGTTAACACTCAGATAAACCTGAATTAGGAAGCCCTGCCTCTCAAGAAATGAGCCCAGGCACTGCACAGAGCTGCTGGTTAAGCCATCTCCAAGGCCAGAGCAGGCACTGAGGCTTCTGTAGTTACTGAAGATGAACTTGTCAGTTAAAGCTAATTCTGACAAATAATATTGTTTACTACTTAATTCTAGAAACAGCGCCAAATCTAAGAACAAAAGGCATCTTTAAATAACCTAGATCCAATCTTAGCTATTCTTACCAAGAGTTTCTGTAGAGAGAAGAAAAAAAAAAAAAAGAACCATGGGAATACATTCTGCGTATCAGTAATATTATCCTGGAAATGTTCCAGGTAGGCAGAACTACATTTTTTGTAATTTCAGTTGTTTCTAGCAAGTCCCCTCCATACTGATGTATCAAGTTTTGAAGAACCTCGTTACCTACCAATATTTTTGGATGTATTTTGCTGTTTCTAGCTTGCTGATTTAGCAACCCTGCTTTCTAGAGACAAAACAGATGATTTAAGATTCTGAAATGTCAGGTTTTAAGGCTTCTAAGCTATAAGTAGAAGTTCTTAGATACTGAAGATGTTTATGCAGTATTTCCAACTCATTCAAAAGGAGGAAATACTAGAAACATCAACCACTGTGTGGTTCTCCAGGAAATAAGTAGATGCTCATGATGACACTCAACCGAGCTTTGGAAAAGCTGCCAGACTCACACGACTTTCCCTGCACAAAACCTCTTATGTGTTAGCCATTAGTATTGTTCCAAATAAACTTCCCTACATCTTAAACAGGGAATAGATTTGGAGTAGCTTTCTGACTGATTTGCTTTGCACTTATGTATGGCTTAAGAGGAGAAAGCAAGAGAGAAAGTTCATGTCCTTGCTAAAATTCTGACCATCGGTGGCTCTTATATCTTGCTAAATCTGCTCATCATTCTATTTAATTTATGGCAGAGACAAGAGATTTCTTTTTGTAAATTTCATACCCATAAATGGTCACTAAATTTTACAAAAAGGGAAAAATACATTAAGAAACTCTAATCCTGCTTTATGGCTCCAAATAAAATCACTCATCTTTCCAAATCTTTAATTTTATTGAAGGTCACAAGTGCATATCTCAAAGCATATTTCAGTAAAAGCTGTGGAGTGATTTACTTTGAAACCTTCTGTCTCTTTGTGTTTCTACCATTTTTTTTCAGTGTGAAAGAAAGCTGTCAAAATATTCAGTTGGGCATTTGGTTCATACATTCTCATGGGGAAAATATATAGTTAATAGCATCATTAGCATGAATTTGGAAATCCTTTCATTTGACATCTATCTTCTACAGGATCAGCTGAAAACAATGTTATTAACTAATGGTACCCATCTTTGTTGAGATTTTTATTTTTGTTTTAAAAAAGTTTTCTGTCTTTTATGGGTCACAGTAATGATAATTTGCTTTTCCACAATACCTTTAGTGATAGTATATCATTACTATAATTTGACAAAATAAATGAAAAATACTTTGATGCTAATTTATTCACTCCTGTTTTGACAGCTTTTGGGAAATTGTTACATTATCTCATTTTTCAGATGGCTCAATTAAACTGTGATCAAGTTTGTGACTTACCAAAGTCCTTGTACTATTCAAAGGTTTCCTTTCAAGCGACACAAAAGAAATGAGGCATAATTTTCTTCTCAGCTGAAGAGTCTCTGATTTTTTTTGGCCCTGTACCAGTGTCTGATCTCCACAGACCTGTAAGATTTTTCTCAGTTCCATATTTTGAAAGAAGATCTTGCGTAGATTTTTTTTTTCCTATGGTGTTCTCTTGAGATATTTCTAAAGGCCACTAGTGTCTGTACTGATTTCTGGGTGGGCATGCAATATATGGATTAATATTCCAAACCCTTCTAGCAGCTCTGAGAGAGCTTTCTGTCTTCTGTGTTGGGGTCTACTTAAAATTGCAAGAGAATTAGGACAGGAATGCTTTTTGTTTTGATCCATGCTTGACAGCAGTACTTGCATCCACTCAGTACCTTTCATAGGATGCTAATTCTAACATTAACCTGACCTTAACGATGTACTGCTGTCCACACAGTCCTTTCTTGTACTGCTGCAAGTGACCAGAGCAGCTTTGTTCCTCTTTATTGCTTTTGATAAAATGAGGAACAAAAATCCCAGAGTTAGCCAGCTGGAGGTTACAGGCAGCACTTTCGTTCTCAGTCACATATATAAGATTTTCCTCCCATATACCTGAGATCTTGTATCAAACGAGATGATGGCTCTAAAGATAACTTGTTCTCACCTGCCTGAGGAGGCTTGCCATTCATTCTGGATGAATTGATTTTTTCCAAAGTTAAGTTTACTTTTATTTGCATTTTTTTCAGTAGGCTTTTTAAGACTCCTGATAAATTTTCTCAAATATGTTGCAACAGCTATAAATTGTATTAGCAGTAATTAGCTATCGTTCTGTGAAGTGCTTCCTCAGATGGGGAAAACTAGATTATGCGTGTTAAGCCCATAAATATTGGGGTAAAATACTTAAGTTTTTTTTGCCTGATTCTCTTTCCTGTAAGATAACTTCTTTTTTTCCGAACCTAATTAAGAAAATGTAATGCATCCTTTCTTAATGACTCTCATTTCCAGTAAAATAAAATTTAGTATAAATGAATTTTCTTAACAGTTTATTAAATGTAGTCATTAGATATTTCTCGCTGAGATCCAGCTTTCTTCTGTGCATAGTATTATACAAAAGAGGATGCATCTAATTAAATAATTAAGCAGCTTTAATATATTATTTCATCTGAAATGACTTCTTGTAACCTTGTAAGATACATTAGGGAGATTCAGAAGCAGAAGTCTATAATAACAAGCTAGTCTACTTAAGCATGTAACCCCGAAAGTATCTAGATCCCTGCATTTCTCACTGGAGTTGAGAGCTCAGCACTTCACACAAGCACTTTGACCTCTTTCATTCGTCTTGAGGAAAGCTTGTGTGCTTTTCAGGTCAGATAAAAACAAAATAATTAAAACGACCCATTTCACATGTAAGTATTACAATAAGCTATCCATTGATATTTTTAAACCAAAAGCAGATTGCAGAGCTTATTTACTTTATGTGAAAGAAATGCTTTTGCGGCGTGTGTTCGTTCAAGGAACTCTTTCCTCCCAGCCTTTGCAGACGGCTCTCCCCTGGCCTCCAGCCTCACGCCTTGCTCCGAGCCAGGGCACTCATCCTTAGCCCATCTTCTGGATTCAGGGCCTTCTCTGCTCACCCGCCTTCTTCCATTCAGACAGCGCTCTTGACGTGGCAGAAAGGCAAAGGGAAGGTTGTATGTTTTCTCTGCCTCATAAAATTTAAATCTAGGAGAATTAACACTGCTGCTCACTTCCTCCAACACATTTAAACTATTCATCCAATGCCCAGCTACTCAAAATAGTGGAGAGTAGTTTTGTAGCTCTAGGGAATCAATTTGGCTAGTCAGCCAAAGCCAAAATTAAAATTTAAAATGCAGTTGGCAATGATTATTAATCAATTAGCTCCAGGGAGCCATCAAAGCTTTCCAACCAGAGTTAGAATAACAAGCAATATTTTTAAGATAATAAAACTGGATCCTTAATAAAACTTGTCTCCTCCTTCACACATTTATTAATATGATGGTGCCCAAAAAGGTATCAGTAATTACTTTTATACGAATAAAATTGAATTGAAATGAGAGCCATCTGCAGGAAGCAGTAATTGGCAGATCAGTTTCTCTAAGCGTAGATTACTTAAAATCTTAGTAACGCAATGCACATCACAGGATACTGGAAGAGGAGAATCTCGTACTGTCCTGAATACCATAGTGCACTGGCAGATTTTGCTATGCAGTGAGAGATAGCTGAGCATTTCAGTTAAGTCAAGGAAATCCGAGTGGACTGTCAGCTACTGTACACTTCTGAGTTGATTTCAGTATTTTTGTTGGCTTGTTATTTTTTAGAACTCCTCTGCAAAAAGAAAAGTAAATCATTCTGTAAGGTGCTCGTTGCATCTTGTAAAGTTCAAATGGCCAGGGGTCTGCAGCACGCTCTCCTTCTGCCTCTGCCAGCTGTAGGACGTCTGATCTGGATGCAAAAATGACAGATGGTTGGCAGGTCTTTTTTTTTATTATTTTTTTTCATGCTTCTGTATATACTCTTGCTGTTGGTCCAGAGTAACCCCACCTCTGGAAGCCTCTCAGGTTCACTGTAAAAGCCATCTATGTGGTGGGTTATTTGAAGAGGGCTAGATGAGAATCCAACAATCCAGTATTTCTTCTGTATGCTTACAGAATACTGTCACCAGCAAGGGGTAGTGCCGTAGAAAAGGTGAGGGTCCCATGCTACAACAGAGGCTTGAGGTTTGGTTTCCCCTTCAGGAGACTTTCCTCCTTCCCTAGAGGCTTAAGCTAGATCCTCTGGGCAGCACAACGTCTGGGATTGATTTGAGGCCAGCTATTCGTTGACATGAGTGAGGATGAGGGGAAGCCCTGTCAGGAAGTCTGCGGAGGCAGGATTTGGATCTCGTGGGGGGGAAAGGAGGCCAGCTGTGTCCCTGCGACTGGGCTGGCCTGGATGCTGAGAGTCAGGAAGCATTTGCACGGTGCTGGGACGTAGCGCAGGTAGGCCTTTGGCTCACAGGCATCACGATAGCAGTGAGAGCACATTGCTTTTTCCTATTAGAGTCAGGTGTTACTCTGAAGCTTGGAACTCCATGCAGAAGAGCACTTGTGATTTTATTGGCTATAGAAATCCATTATGTCCTTGCTGAGGTACAAACAGCACAGAAACACCCAAGGTAAGGACATCTGGTTAAAAAAAACCAACATATTTCCAGAAGTGCTTTGCTGCTGGAAAGACACTTTCAACTCAATATATTGAACAATAAATTGGCACCGTAGTATCCTGGATGCTTCAAAGTAAAATCCATCAGCCAACACCTTCAGTACTGAAATCCTTCTCCAAGCGGCCATTTCCTCATCCCTCCTCAAAAACTTCCACTGATAAATTTTCACACAAAGGTGGTTTCTCTTCCAATATTTTCTTTCAGAATCGCTGTATGGAAAACCATGATTCTTTATAATTCTGGTGTTTTCTTCTTAGAAGCGAAAGTAATTTTTTTTCAGTCATGGATTGCTTTTCTGTTAAGTGAGGTAGGCCCTAAAAATTATGCAGACTTTTATTATCATATTGTTAAATATTTGACTTTGCTTAGCAGCTTTTTATAGCTTTTCTAGTTCTTTCATTAATACTGTGATATTGTAAGTATAACAATTATAGTTATGACCCAGCACTGCTGAAACTACAGATTTTTTTTGCATTGAGAGAGCATGATTGTATATTAATGCTCTGCTAGCTGTATACACATGACTACATGTTACTGTTGTAGATTGTGGCACTGAACAATAAAATCAAATCTTCTACATCTAGCTTGAAAGGACTTGCATTGCTCATTCCTGTGAGCAGTAAAATCCTGTGATTATTCACTCTAGCTGAGAGCCGCCACAGAACTTAGTCTGCTCCCAGGAACATGGAATTATAGTGATTTCAGCCTGGTTTCATGCTATGTGCTCTTGAAATCCCTCCTTTGATCACATTCATAGATATTTGGATTTCTCCTTCAAAAAAACGCTATGTGATACTCTTACCCAGCATAGCACTTAAAAGCATAAAGATATGTAGATTTTAAATCTTGAAATGGACAAATCCAGGAAGACAGAAATGATGGTCTTGGATATTTGAGTGCCTGAAATCAGATGAAATGTTTCAATTTTAAGATTTTTTTTCATTTGTTATTAATTGTTTAATCACTTATATTATTGTTTTCTTCTCTGAGATGCTAGGATGGAGTTTTAAAATCTGTCATAAGATTTAAAAAGAGGAAAAAAGAAAAAAGCCAATGTAACTAAGGTTGAATCTATGCCCTGGCAGGAGTATTCTGTACCACAGCTGGACATTGTGTGGTACAGTGGTAAGACAGAACAGAACTGACCTTATTCATTTTTTCCTGGGTCTGGTAGCATATCCCTCATCAGAAGGCATTTATATAAATGGATTGTTGCCAACCTTTGAAAATGATTTTACTTGCAGCTGGCTTCTTATATGGTTTTTATACAGACTTTGAGGCCCTCTATCTCCTTGTACCCCCCAGGATGTTTGTCATGGGAGGGAGGGAGGCAAAACAGTTCCTTCCATTCATCCTTTCCCTTGATTCTGATCTGGACATCAGTGTGACCAGAATTAAGTGCAAGAAAAGATGGACATCTGGAGAGGAGATGGGGCTTGAGCACAATAGTAGGATAGCATTTAGTAGCATATTATATTCCTTGCAGGAGCTGAACAGATTGGCTGTGAAGGGATTTTCAATTCTTTGTTCTTCTTCTGTGATAATTCAATTCCTACTTTGTCATCTTTTTAGAAAAGTATGTAAAATAAAAAGCATATTTGGCATAATAATATATTAGTATTACCTTTGGTCTTTCAAGCCCACTGCTTTCAATCCTCTGTGCTACTACTGTGCTACAGAAAGTTGTCAACCTGTCATTAATACTATATTTATTTTTGACTCAAAATGCAATTTTGCTCCAGACAGATGAATACAGATATCAGCAACTAAATAATATACTAGAAAAGGAATTTAAAAAAAAAAGAAAAGGATTTTTTTTTCCCAGTGGGATGTTGGTGGCAGCTGCAGGTAGGTTGGTGTCTATGAAAAGCTGACAAGTTGCATCACAGTTGAGATGTGCTGCATGTATTGTAACATATATATATGAGGTATGAGCTCTGTAGATGACCTGCGTTATGATTTTGATGCGTTGTTAGAACTTTCTGGGTCAACTTTCCTTTCCACGTATCATCTGTCTCATCTGTTTATGCTCTGAGCTCTTCAAGGCAATGTCTCATGTTGTGTTTGAACAGTGCCTATAGTGGGGGAGGAAGGGGGTTTCTATCTTGGATGAAGCTTCAGGATGCAAACATAATATAAAATGTTACAAATAATGGCAAGTGATAAAAGTGCATATAATAAAAGATATGCTGTGATAAACATTTTACGTAGATTTAATCAAAGTTTTGCTCTAAGGCACAAAGGCTCTTCCCTTTTGCTTTATAAATACTTTTTAAGGAAGTTCTGTGACCTGTGTAATTTGCTGCACAGATACAATCTGTGCTTATATTGGACGTAAGGACAAAAATGAGATATTAAAAAGAAAGTTTCTTTCTTTCTTCCTGTATGTGTGATTCCTAAACTAAAAATAAAAATTAAAAATAAAGCTTCTCCTCTCCCCCCCGCCTTTTCACAAGTCTTTAGTCATTATGCTACGTCTAAACCAGATGGACGAATATATTAAAAATTGTTTTTAAACCACAGATTGAGAAAGGGTGCCAGGATTTTCTACCAAAAATGTGGCACTGATTCTAAAATCTGTTGACAATTTTAGAGAGTTTCTTCTGGTGAAAGAGCTTTATTAGTGTTTCCTCTCTTCCAGCAAAATAAGAAAAACCTTTATCTAAGTCATAAGTTAATTAGCTTCTAAGCTATAATCGAGAGTCTCAGTATAAATATATTAATTTTCCTAGGAATGGGAGTTGGGACCTAACAGAATCATCCATAATATGAGAAAAACACAGTTTAAAATAAAGGCTATGACTCTTTCTCGCGTCTGTGCTTGAGTCCTGCCAAAGATTAGTGTGTCAAAGATTTTAATTACTGCCATTCCAGTCAAGTCTTTGAAAATCTATGTAGAATTTAAATTTCGGTTATTTTTCCCAAATGAGGAAAATCAGCACCACATGCACTTGAAATGAGGTTTCCCCTTATCTTGCATAAAATGTTGGCGCGTACTGCAAGCCAGCTTTCTCGGCATGCAGAGCGTAGGGTTTCCAGAGCATCTCAAGTCCTTGCGATCACTTTCTGACAGTGCTGCTTTTGGTAATTGCAGACATACGGGTTTGGTGTTGACAGTGAAAGAAACTCAAAACCTACTTCTTTGAAAGTAAATTTGTTTCAAATGTCCTGAGAGAATTAGAAGAAGTTCTGAATACCTGTGATAAAAATAAACACCTTAACATTTCCCTTTAAATAATTGTATGTGTTATGACTGGACAAAAAATTATTATTCCTACTTCGCTATAGGCACTATAGGGCATATATAAAACTTCCACCCACATCCATATATATTTTATATATCCATATAAAACCTCCATCCATAAAATGGCTCTTCTCCCATGAGAATGACGTTTTGCCAAATTTCTGCTCCTTCCACAGTGCTTCCAGCAATTCCAAGGAGCCTCTTTGGGGAGCCAGGCTCCTGTGCTCACCTGTTGGCCACACGTAGCATTACAGTCACCCCTAAATGACCTGATAACACTATTCAGTTTCCACATTCTGCTGTATTAAGGGCATTTTTCTTGCCTTAAATGTAAGTGCATGGCACGTTAAAAAGTTACCGCTATTGTATCTATTGCGTTGTGAAATACTAGAGCAAACCATTTGAGTGCCAAGTGCTGCAGCAAGGCTTTAAATATCGTTAAGGGAGTTTTTTAGAGTGTGGTTGCTCTTTATTGAGGAAGCACCTGTTACGCACATTTACAGACAGGGCACTGAGGGTAGAAATGCACCCTTTGCGGAGTGCTTTCCCTTGGGGGAACGTCCTGGGCAGAAGGCGTGCTGGGCACTCAGTGGCATGAGTTGGAGCAGCAGATGTAGATGAGTGTAGGTGTCCTTGCATTTGCCACCCAGCAGTATTCTCCTGCCTTCTGGAGGGTTATTGGCAGTCATGTCTTTCGTTTTTGGTTTTTGAGACTTGTCACCAACCCAATGATCTTGCCAGTTAAATGAGTAAAACTCTCGGTTCTCATCAGTGCTTTTCTGCACATAGGAGATTATTTAACAATCATGACAGCTTGATAGTATTTTGTCCTGGCCAGTAGTCTAAGCAGATGCATTGTTGTCTTCCTGAATCCAATTTGTAACAATAATGTTTTTTCTTACTGTGTTTCTGGAACCAATTTGACTACTTTCACTTCCCTTTCTCTGCTAGGACATCCCAGAGAGTGCTCTGCCCTGCCTGCGACCGGTTGTCTTCTCTTTGCCTCCTTATGCTGCCAGTACTCAGAAAATGTCCTTTTTCTGTCACAGTGCTGAGAAGGGATGTGGTTAAGCATTTTAAAGGCAGATAACATCTGCAGTGAGCGGCTGGGAAGGTACAGCTCAGCCATGTTTTGGGAACAGATCTGTATAAGATTAATGTATAGACTAAAGCTCATTTATGTGATAGACCAG
This sequence comes from Cygnus atratus, assembly GCF_013377495.2. Taxonomy (NCBI): domain Eukaryota; kingdom Metazoa; phylum Chordata; class Aves; order Anseriformes; family Anatidae; genus Cygnus; species Cygnus atratus. The sequence goes on from NC_066376.1 coordinate 6,131,574, forward strand.
TGAGAATCTTGGGCAGCTTTTCTACATGAGACTCCTGTGCTAAAAAAAAAAAAAAACAAAAACAAGAAAAAAAACAAAACAGAAACCCACATGTAAAGTTCTTTGGGCCATTTGATTCGTGTCCTCTGTATCTTCAATTTCAAAGCCATTTTGGAAGAGCATTTGCACAAACATAAAAGTTCTCTTTAACTGAAGTCAACCAATGTGTTTTTTCAATGAGCTAGAGCTCATAAGAAAGATTGAAACATTAACTGTGTAAAGAAGGCAATTAGTGTTTGTACAATATACTGAAAATTAGCCCTAGGCATACTGGAAAAATACATGTTTTAAACGTATATTTTTCATCCAGTTCCGTAGTTTATATTAGATCTGGACATAGATGCTTCTAAAAGCTACCATATTAATTCAGACTGTGAAAGACATTGTAATGGTCTATGAAAAGTTGGGATTTTTACTATAATGTAGTTGGTCTTACTCTGTGTATTTAATCACTCAAGGGAAAATCCTATTCTACTGCTGCAGTATGTCAAGGAAGCTTATCTGCATATAAACAGCAAAAAGAGATCTCTCTTGAATTACAAAGCTTTAACGTTTGTAGTTTAAAAGTTGGGCATTTCTGAAAACGCACTATTTATGTCATTCCGATAAAAAGAGATACCCCATTCTCTTTGGCACCGAGTGATACTTTCAATAGGTTTTAAAGCTGTCATAGGAATAGGAAAAAAGCTGTCATAGTCACAGGAATCAGTGGAAAACTTTTGTTTTTATAACTGTGGAGGGTCCGATTGCAGGGAGCAACTACCACATTATTTGTCTTGAAGATTGTGCATCCATTATCATGAGTGTTTTGGCTACAGTTTGATAGGAAATCAGGTCAGGAGAAGGACCATTTTCCTGAGGGGGGAGAAACAGGAATCGAGACAGCTAAAGAAAGAGTTCCAGTTAGAAACTTGAGGACATTTTCAGAAAACATGAACACATCCACGGTCTACTAAGGGAAATACAACTTTTATTTCCACACTTGTGTAGCTTTTGTTTCTCATAGGACAAGGTGCAGACCAAAAGAAATGGTTTGGGATGCTCTGGTGCTGTGATGGGCACTAATGTAGTTTCTGTGGTTGATTATTTTAAAGCATTTGTTTTTCTTATTAACTATTATGGTGTATATAGAGAGAAACCTTTCTAGAAGACTAGCTGAAACTTTTGTTTGTTCCCACAAGAGAACCCACTAGAGTGGAAGTGGGATCTTGGGTGCAAGAGTGTAATGGTTTGCCTTAATATGTAGAAAAGAGCATATGGTTTTGGTAATAGGCTCATAAGGGCAATTAACCTCATAGTGCACTCATTTGTTAGTCTCAGTTGTTTATAAACTAGGTAATAAAGATATTTTATCATGGTATAGCTTTATAGGAGGTTAGTGGAGTCAGCCTGCATTTTTCAAGTTAGTACCTGTTAGTACTCAGGTGAAGGTACAAGTGACAGAAACATAAAATCAGCAGAGGATAAAATATTCGCTGTTAGGTAGTATATCTAACCAATGCATATAAGTCACAAATGTATAATACTTTGTATAAAGAAAGAAAAATATGTTAAAGGTTTTCATTAGAAGAGGGGCTGTTTTCACAGGATGCAGTGGCAGATCTGTCATTCACCTTGTTCTTGTCACCTTGCAAGGATTGTAACGTAAACAGTTTCCATGCTCATTTCATGTTAAAAAGAGTTTTAAGCTTGCCTTCTTCATGTTGTACAAATACACAGTGTTTCCCTATAATAGCTTCCATGCTATTGCTCAGGAGGATGAACCTTATTAAAAAAATGGGTTTCTTTCAACATCAAATACCATCGTTGTCTTTTTTTCTTTTGTTTTAAGGACTGATAGAAATTAACTCACTTCCTGCACAAGTTCCAACTTCTCTGTTAGGAACTACTGATTTGGGAAACAGAGCTCGGGCACAAATAAGCCAGTGACCTGCCCCACCAAGTACCCACAGAAAGGCCCCTTTGCCTTCGTTCTGTCTGCTCCTTGCACTGCAAGTTCTGTATTCTGACAGACGTTGTTTTCTACTGGGTACCCTGCTGTGAAGTCAAGGGGTGCCAAAGGTCTTTGCTTGCAGGTATTTTGGATTCCAGGTTGGGGGGTATGAGGATGGTATTTTTTTATTTGATTCTATAGCTTCTGACAACCTGCTTTTGGGCGGTCTTCTGTCTGTGTATTGACAGTGTCCCAAAAGAGACCTCTAAATCAGTTCAATTTTGTATTTAATTTTAGTCATGTAAAATATCATATATTGTGGTTATTAATGTTTTGTCTGTCATTTTTCATTTACTGTTATTTGTGTCATTTTTACTTTGTACTTTGGCTACAGAGATTTTTATTAAGTTTAGCTAGTGATAATCCTAATGAGTTGTTGTCAGTTTTTCTTTATCCTGAATTTCTTAAGTCAATAAAACATTTGCAGGGCTGGAAGGGCAGAGGTTTCCAGACTTGCAGTCTTGTTTTTTTCTGTTTCATTGGATTGACTGAGCAACGTTTTTGCTGGTGCATCATTCCTCGAATATGAGGACTCTCTTGCATTATCAGACTTGACAGTGTTTAAACAATACTAATTCTCATATCCAGCTGGCTTTTCAATTGATTTCTGTGCTCTCTGTTGCTGTGTAAAACAAGCTGGAACATTAAAGACATCTTACATGCTACCCTCTGGAGACTTGTCTTCCTTTTAGAGAAAAATCAAATGAGTATAAAATTTGCTGGGTTTTCTCCTCTTGTTTTCTGCTCTATCTTTAAATGATGCGTCAGTTTATTGACAAATTTTATAAGTGTTAAGATGCTAATTTAAAAATTATACATTTAAAAAGCAGTTTTAATTTTATAGTGTGATTTGCTAGATTGCTCATTTGTTTACAGAACTAAGCATGTCTCTTTGTTCATTGAAAACAAAATATACTACCTTTAAAATTATGTTTAAGATGTACATAAAATTGCCATTTTAACCCAGCTAAAATCTTGAATATTTAAAATTTGATTGCTAGACAGCCAAAAGAACATTGACAGATGTTAGTCATTTGTTTTGCACGTTCCCTTTTCACAGTATCGAAGCAGCCTGCTGTTTTGAGCTAAATACTGAAATCAGAATTCCCGGGGAGAGCAAGGGGTAAAGCATTTTCTGTCCCGTAAACGTCAACGTTGAAGTCCCACCTTTCGGCAAATCAAAGCCTTAAAACATATGCTTCTGAAAAATGAATTTGCTCTGCTCTGTAGCAGTCCGTAGCTCATGTGGGACGAGGGAAGCTGTGCCGAGCTCTCCTGCTATTTCCTGTGTCCCAAAACGTGCTTCAACCACTGCGACCAGGGGACGCGGTGACTTCTGCCATGACTCTGCTTCCAGTTCTTTAGGGGCCGCTTAATTTCACATGAATGTAAGCTAATTGGGAAATGCTAAATATTTGAAGCCCAAACTTGGCTCCTTGTCCACAAGTCCTCCCCAGGTGGTCAGGTAGGCCAGCAGCTGGCGAGGATGGCAGGGTACGGGTTTGGGGTTGCCAGTTCTCCTGGGTCAGATGAGGGCAACGGCCTCTCGTAACTGCCTGCTCACAGGGGAGGAGCGGGGCCCGGTTCGTAATGTCAAGGAATCAGTGCTTTCTGATGAAAATACTTAACATTCTTGGCCAGGATCTCTACTAGGATCTTCTTGCTTTTTGCACAAAAGCCATGTAGCCTTCCCTCATACTCTTTTTCGCCTCTTGAGCAAAACATTTGCTGATACCTGTTTAACACAGTGTTGTGAAACTCCATGCGGTGCATGCAAAGTTACTTGGGGGCATTATAAGAAATGCTTTATGAATAATAAATATTTTGATCACACAGTAGTTCATTCAAGCTTTTTTTTTGTTTTGTTTTTAATTTTCCACAGCTGGTCTAAAAATCCAGAAGAATGGAAGTTTCAAAAAACAAGACAAACCTGGCTTCTCTTGCACATGTATGATAAAGAGAAGGTTTGTATTAACAGTAGGTTTTCAGAATTATAATGTTATACGGTTTAATAAATTAGTTGTAGTTATTGTTTGTTAATAAAAAGTTACTAGCATTAACAATGCACTTTTCTAATAATTTTAAATAATTAATAAATCAATTACTATGTTTTTAACTAAAATGCTTAACCATTTTAATTGCTTGTAATTTATGTTTCTGTTTTGGGGGTGATCATTCTTCTGTGTATCCCAGACCTTTACACTTAATGCATGTGAAACAGAAAGGATTGACATTTTATATAAACCTGAAGCTATTCCCTGAAATGGGAATATATTTGAACTCTGTCCTTTATTTGAATTTCTGAACGTGGAACCCAATGCTGTAAGCTACGGTTCTTGTATTGCTTCAGTTATCTCCGGCTCCACGGAAGATGTACAGACATATTGCCAAAATGTTAAAATAGCTTTCTCGTTAAAATATGAGTGAAACCTTATGTTGATTATAAAAAGCATAAAGTATAACCAGAAGCTAGGCTTGCATCATCACTGAAATCCATTCATTTCATAACTTAAAAAACAACCTAGATTTAATTTCCAACAAGCATCTGACCATTGTAGTACTGAACAGAGGATTTCAGATCATTAATTTTGTTGTGCAATAGAGCAAACATCTAGCCGTTTGCAAAGTGGCTTACTTATTGATTCATTTAGTTGACATTCACTCAGGTTTTGCTGACTTTTTGTGTGCACTTGGACATTTAAGCATAACAATCTTCCTGACCCAGATTACTCTGCAGCTCTTAAGCCAACCACCTGACATAGGGTGTTACCTTTACGATTAAAAGTACTTTTAGAGAACCATATAATTAAAACCAGAATTTCATGAAAGCAAAAATATTCACACAGTGTAATACTTTAAAAAGATTAGTTGCAGAATACAAATTTGTTAGTAGGTATCTAGGTTGTTTGCACTGTCTTTTATTCTTAAGTGTCTCCTTTAAAAGTCTTTATCAAACTTTTGAAATCGATGTGTGCTCTTTAAAGCTACCTAGAAATTGTTTTATAGGCAGAATGACGTTTTTGCTTTTTTACCTGTTTACTTTGAGATTTGTTTTGAAATATACTGAGAAATAATTAACTAAGAGTAGAATTTTTTTCCTATATCAAAATACAGCTTTACTCCGTATTTCTCAACATTGAAATGAAAGCTTCCTTTCTAGTGTTTTTTTTTAATCTGATGAAAACATAACGATTTATTTATATTCACATATTTTGTACTGTTTAGTAATAGGAGATGCATTGAATATGAGCTTTAGATAATGCTTAACATCTGCATTCAGATTCAGTAAAGTTAGCAGAACTGCTCGAGTGCTTATAATCAAACATGTGATGAAGCCTTTTTCTTCATCAAGACTGGGGAGGGCAGACCAGCTTCTTTTGAATATATTTTTATACCCAAATCCAGCTTCCTGTCCATTACAGAATAAAATCTGTTGGATATCCAAGCATGACTAAAATACAAAAGGAGACATGAGTTTCCTTCCTTCCTAAGCCACATCTTTGATCTCTTGGTGTCACTTGTATGCCTACTGAAAAGCCATGCCAAGAGGTAAATTAAGTTTCCTGTACTGATGCTCTTCTTTCTGTAGGAAATAAGTTGAGGTTTTGTAGTCATTTACAATGTGAATTTATTTTTTAAGTCCCTTTAACATCCATCTGCTGGTTGGCTGACAGCTTCAAAGCCCAGCCTGTATACCTATGGTGTGCATACTTCTTCAGGATCCTGTACAAAATAAACACTGCTTCCTCTGTTGATCTTTGTCATTTGACACAGCACTTTTAGAAAGTAACTACACAGATTGTCTTCAGCTTCTGGACTGCAAGTCCCTGGGGGGGTTCTGAAGTTTCCTCAGAAGGTAACAGAAAAGCCAGCTCGGTGTCAGCAAGCTGACGCTCACTGCGTAGATATCCATATTTGCCTCGCAGAATAGGTGGGCATCTGCAAGTCTGAAAAGTCTGAAAACTCTTGAGTTACATAGGGTAATTTAAAAGCAATACCTGTTCTTTTCCTGCTGTTTTTTCATAGTGTTTCCCTTCTTTTCATGATGTCTTATAGTTCCTGAGCATTCAGGAGCTGACTAATTATTTCACTTGGAGATGTTTCCATGTTAGCCGGATCTAATGCATATTAATTACAGCAGAAGCAAGGTTGGTTGAGAAAAAGAAGCAAGAAAAAGGGCAAAATGTTGTAAAACAACCATAATAATAATAAAAAAATCCCACTTGCCATCACTTCCACTTGCCAGAGCCATAGTGAGAGATCTTAGTATCCAATTTCACGCCTCCCCAAAAGCTGATCTTAGAGACAGACTGTGTTTCTTTTTGTAAAACCTCACCGAGAGTCCCTGAAATTGCATATTTTTTTTACTCTATTTTAAGAATTAAGATGTTGATTCAACTAACTTTTTGCTGTCTTTTTTTTGTTGTTGTTCCTGTTGTCCAGTCCTTGCTATGACCCTATTGTATAAGTTAGGAGGAAAAAATATTATCTTGTCTACATGTTCCTGTATTGAAATCTCGTGCTGAAAAAATAAAACAACAAATAACTGTGTTACAGAAAAACAAACAAACAAACAAAAAACACTAGACTTTTTGAGCACTTGTGTGCTTATGCCTAGGGCCAAATGCTTTATGGACCTCAGGCAGGCACACGTCTGTCGGCACACTTAGTGTTTCGACGTTTAGAGTAGGCTTTTAATTCCCCCTTTAAGCACTTTGCTTAAATGATATAATAATAACTGTAATTCCACGCAGTGAAGTATGACTGTACCACAAGGCCTGAGAACAAGAGGCATAAGTTATGTAGATAATTTGGCTAAGGTTTAAAATCTAGAAATGTTGCTGAGCTTTAAAAAACTGACGCTGAGTATCTGCATTAAAGGAGCACTGTCGTGCTGAAATCGTTTGCATCTGAACATTTTTGTCTGTTAGCAGCACATTTTTACTGTGTGTAAAAATGCTTTCAAAAATGTAGACTTTTTTCATTATTTTTCAATGTTTTGGATTCATATGTTATAGCAACACTTCGTATATCATCAATTTCAGTGTTAGTCACTCTAAAATTAATATTTTTTTGTATCTGAGTTGTTTCTTTAACATAGGAGTGTTTGTGTGAAGAATTTAAAGGTTTTCCATAGTGTATAAGTTATGAGGCTGGATGTAGACTTTAGTTTTGATTTACTACTCTGTAGTATCTCTGATTGATTAAGGCAGCGCTGGAATATTTTCTTCCTCTTCTTTGAGCGTGATAGAAGTTTTAACGATCAAAGTTATGCTGCCAAATGGCGATGGAGAAATAAGTTGTAAATTAAGTATCTGTTGAAGCTCCGTCTTCTGTGAAATGTTGATACTTTGCAGAATTGAAACAGCCCTTGCACAATTAGTCTCCAATCCTTTAAATACTTACGTATGTTTAACTTTACTCATGTTGAGCGTGCCTTTTAAAGTTATATGTGTAAAGTTAAACATAAAGAAAAATATTTGTGGGATTAGGTCATTTTAACATCTGATTCACAGCTAAAATATTCTCTTATTGGCTGCAACTTGTTCCACAGATACACAACATAAAGTTAAGATATGCTTCAGTGTAGGTCTGTTCACCTAATACTTTTGAAAATGCATTGGTTTGAAATACTGAATAAATCATTGAAAAGTCTTTGCGAGGCTATTGCCAAGATTATTTAATGTAGTTGTATGTTGTACCAGATAAGCTAAAATTTAATCTATTGCTAGTTAATTAGAAAGGAAGTAAAATGGGGGTAATGGAACTGTAGATGACTAAACTGCTTTTGATGTTAGACATATTAAAAGAGCCTATCAGTTTCAGTCAGCGTGATTTAAAAATTATTTCCATATGTCTGAATTCAATTTGTTTTTCAAATTAAATTCTATTCCTTTGTATAAGCATTCTGTCAAAGTCACAATCTGTTGTTTGCTGGTGGGTGGTATCTCATCTTAGTAAACAAGTAATTTTGGCTGGGGATGAGGATACTTCCAGCAAAATTCTTTCCTCAGACATGTGCATGCAGTTCTCCCTGGGTTTGGTAAGGTTTGCATGCACGTTTCCAAAGCTAGGATTTGGCTAGTGCATTTTTTTCCTTCCAACAGCCCTCACAGGCTGGAGCTCTCTCTCAGGCAGTGCTTGCATTTGCTGATCAGCATTTCCACATCTGCTTAGCATTTCCCCTCAGATGCTTTGCCCATCTGAGCACATGACAGCTCTCTCACCATGGTCCATCCCTCCCGGCAATTCCAACACTGGCAAGAAGTGCTTCCATTAGGAGTGGGCATTGGCAAATGCAAAAGCCTGTGCAATTCTCCTAATTATCTTTCAGGTGATGGTTTGATGTGACTGTGAATGAACATTGAGAGAGAAAAAAATAAAGCAAAAATTTTTTAATTCCTTCTTTGTTTGTTTTCTTTTCTTTAAAGGTTCCAGATGAGTATTTCACCATTTTACTGGATTATCTGCAGGGACTTCGAGGCAGTGCACGAGACACAACTGTGCAGAAAGCTGAAGCTCTTATGAAGGAGTTGGATGGGTCGGATGCAGAAGACCCAAGCATGGTGGAGAAGAGCGAGCGAATACGACAAGTTCTGCAACTGCTGTCCTGAGAGTGCTTTTGTGTCTTGATGGTTGTCTGGTGGAGAGAAGGATAGAATGTAATACACAGATAATACAAATCAGCTGTAAAGACATATTTTGATACTGAATCTTTACGCTAAATTTTCATATTTTGCACTTGTGTTTTCCAACTACAATTATTTATCATGTTTTGAGGTGATGAAATCAAAACAGAACACCGTATTTGATCCACAGACATGCTGTTTTGATTAAAAGTAATCTTACTGCACATCTTTAGAAAAATAAACCTCTCTTTCTTGTTAGTTTTTCTCCACTTCCCCATGTACTTAATGTTAAATAAGAGGAGCTTTGCAGTTCTTAATAAGAAGAGCAAAGCAACCAACAAAAAGCCTGGAGGTTCTTTTACAATGGCAGCTTTTAAAATTAACATACAGTACAGTGCCTGCTCATCCAGCTGTAATCTATCACTTTCAGCTTTAGAAGTATGTCATTTGGATTTGGGAAAGATCATTTTCAGTCTGTTGAACACGGGTTGTATAACACAGTTGCTTATTAGTACTTAACGCAGTGATCTGGAGATACCATCAGCTTTGTTAGTTTTCCTTGTATATTTTAAAGGTTTCAAATGCTTTATGGCAATTGTTTAGATATTTAGATAATGTGCAGATGGGGACAGATCAAATCCTTCGACCACATGTAGTGAAATCATCTGATTGTACATAAACTTATGCTAAGATGAGAAGTGCCATGCTGCAACTTTTTGTGTATAGCCTGCCAATGTTACATTTTTTGTCTTTCTCTTGTAATTGGCATCCAAAAGAGTTTATTTGTGTTCATTTGCTTTGACACAGGACATTTGTCTCCTATGAATATGCTGAAAATGAGGCTTTCAAGTAAAAAACAAGGACATTAATTACTCAAAAGTTGGATGATTGGCTTATTTAGTAACACTTGTGTTCAGACAGTGTTTTTGACCCGATTCTTTAATCTTTCTGCAAACGTTGTTCTTACTTTATTATTAACAACAGTATGAAATGTATGGTATTTTGGAAGAGTAGCTGTCTTTGGGAATTACTGCTTTAATTTGGGTGGGTGAAGGAGGGGAGAATCTATGGATATGCTGGCCTAATTTTTCAATAAGCGTTTGAGTGGATTTGACAGCCCTCACAGTCATGGATTACTACAAATCTTTAAAGTATGAAATTTATTACTAGTAACAAATAACTTATGCTTTCTGACTTATTAAAGATGATGTTTTCAGCCGAAAAAGACTAGAGATCAGCATGCCCTGCTTTAACACAATAATTGCGATGGAGTTAACACAACGGTGAGCAGACTGCAGCAGAAGTGACCAGCCTCTGTCGAGCTGCTGATGGCTCAAAAGCATTTCAGGACGACAGCTGGATGTGGGCTGTGGAGCTAGCTCCCTTGGAGGATGCATGCAGTGTCAAAGTAGGGATTTCCAAAGGGCTAGAAGAAAGGATGGCACAGGTACAATGCAGGAGGAAGGAAGACATGCAGACAGGTATGAGAGAAGATCACAGATGAGTTGATGCTCTCAGTGAAGAGTGAGCTTGGGCAAATGAGGGGAGAAATGGCAGAAGTATAAGACAGAAATGCAGGTTTTCACAAAGTTGAGTGAGCTCACATGCAGGACCACCCTAATATTGTAGCTGTCAATTTAAATGATCTTGTTTCTTCCCATGTCCCCTTTGCTTTCTCTTTTTCTACCACTGATAAGGTCACGAGCTGGAAAGATCTTTCTGAGTCCCAAGGCTATATAAAGCTGAGCTTCCAGTGCAAAAGTCAGTGAAAAGGGTCTGTAATAAAGGGAAGTGATACTGACATTAAGTGAACTGGTACAAGATCTTTGGATCTTCTGTTTTATGCCTGAGAATATGCAGCTGAGAAAACCTGTTGTTAGTAGAAGCAGAAGCTGATGCTTTTTTCTCTCCATGAGAAAGAAAGACGAATTTCTAAGGGATGAAGTTTTCAAAGCGTCTTCTTGTGATTTTATGATTGCATTTTAGGTGTCAGAGAAGACTGTGTGTTCTGTCTTAGATATTTGAGAATCACCGCTTTCGATTTTTCTATTACACAAAAACGTGCGTCCTCATTGTGCACTTCTTATACCTTCTAGCTTAAAAGCACAGCACACTGCAAGCATATTCTGGAAAAGACTTGTAAAAAGGATTGCAAAGGTAAGGCCCAGGTGAAAAGATGTGAACCTTTTATCAGTATCATAGATCTAGCAAGATTTGCCTTCCTTGAACCTTTGTTCTGGCTATATGCAAATGCTATCAAGATTAAGAATGTCCTATTTCTTTTTACATCAATTATTATTAAAAGCATGTAGGGCCTGCCAGTCTGGAGTCCATGTGAACAATAACATGGGGAATAGAGCAGCTAGAGCCTCTTGGCAGTGCGGTCTCTGCTCTCTTCTCCATCTCAGTTCCAACTTTCACTTCAGTGCTACCAGTTACTGGGTGAAGGGCATGGTCTTTGGCTTTCACTTCTTACAGTTACGGGAAATTCAGAAGCTAACAAATAAGGTGTCTGTTGTTCTGGTGGTGTTTGGTAGAGAAAGCAATGTATCTGCCACATGACTCTTCATGTGTGGTACTGCTCAAAGGCCAGCAGTGTCTGGAAACAGGTTAAAAGGCTTGTGGAACTTCTGCTTTGTGTTGTTACTCTACATGACATGGGCTTTAAAGCTCAGTTGGAAATACTGTAAATTCTTATAAAAAGAATAAAATTATTATAATTATAAATTCTTATACTTGGTGTTGTAGTGTAAATAGGAAGGCACACTTCACTTGAAATGGTATTTCACTTTTTTACTTTTCCCCTTTTCTTAAATCTTAAACTAGTAGGCAAACAATTAGCCGTCCAAACACCCATGAAATACAAAAACAAACACATTTTTGGGAGGTGTGTGTTGTTAGGCCCATTTAAAAGATGAGATTGTGAGGACCTTACCCAACACGGTGTGCAAATTCAATAGCATCTGTGGCAATCGAATTCTGTCTCTTCAATATGTGAGCCACCAGGCCAGCTTCTGCTTCCTACTCAGCTTGGGATTTGAATCTAGAAATTTGGATTGTATAATGAATAAATTTAGTAGGATTTCCTTCGTGATGTAGTTTAAATTATATATTTTAAATTATTAAATGTATAATATCACTATTGAATTCCTGAACCTGGTCAAAGCTGTGCAGGAAGTGACAATTTGTCACTTCATTCATTTTATTCTGTCATTTAATCAACTAGAATTTTCCAATTTTAACATTAGTTGTAGCTTAGCCAATCATATGGATACAGATAGGACAGAATGGTGTCTGGGTTTCCGTTCAAATGTCTGCCGTGTTAATAAAAATTGAATCCAAGGCTAAAAGTAACAGTGTACAGTCTGACAAATTACATCTTCATCTGCCTAGTCTAATTGTCTTCTAGTTGGGCTAATCTGCATTGTGTAGCTCCAACTAGAAGAATTCCTATCTTAAGAGAATGCTGAAGTCAGGGCTTCTAGGCAAAATAAAGGAACATTAATTACTTAAAATTGCTTAAAGCTGGAACTGTGCCTCTGATGACAGTACTAATTACTCAAAATCTGACAATGTAAAAAGTTCCCTTTAATTTGGTTGATCCTTGCCATGGATTGTATATCTTCTTGGCTCTCCACTGTCTGCCCACAATTTTAATTTGTTATCACCATTATAAAATTACTGAGTAAATGAATTGTCTCTTCTTATTTGGAAAGGATAGATCATAGCTGTTGAATGTGTAGTTTATTTCCATATTTTGTCCCTGTGGATAATAGCTCTGCTGTGTTTTTGTTAATTTTAAAGCAATGTGACTCTTGTCTCATCTCCTACCATTGCAGGTAGCTTAGAAATGCACTTCTTTGGTTCGGACTTGATAGCTCTTGTTTGGTTGTTCGTTTGTTTGTTGGCGTGGTTTTTTTTTCTTTTTTTGCTGGGGGGGGTGTTTTTTGTTTGTTTTGTCACTGTCTTTAATTTTGCCACTGAGTCAGAGTCAGAAAAAGCAATAATACGAGATTTAAGTTGCAAAGTCAGCACTCAGAAAATTAGAAAACACAAGAATGGAAATTGTCTATGTAATTTTAATTTTACTCCTTCATGCATATGTAATATGGTGCACCAGTACTGTATTTTCCATTACATATAACTGATAAATCATTTATTCAGTGTTTTCCTAGCAATTCTGCCGCTATTCTTATTTTCAAAATTTAGTTCTACAAAGTTGTATTAAAGCTAGAGAAGTCACATTGCTGTGTGGATTTGATCCTGCAGAGAAGGAATTAGTAGGAACTTTCTTATTCATTTCACTAGGTGTAGCAGCTAGTTGCAGAATTTTCATCACAAGCATTCCCTTTAAAACACGTTTTAATATTTTAATTCATTTACAGTCAAAATACTGAATTGATGTTACTTAATTTAAACCCAGTTTTTGTTGACATAAAACTTTCCAGTGGCTTATTCTCGTTTAGTCTTTGGTTTCCTTTCATGTCTTCCTTTCTGTATGGCTGAATGAGCTAGTTATTTCTGCCTCTGCAAATAGGAATATTAGTTGTTTACAGTGATTCCAGTCATACAAGGACACAATTAAATGTCCTTGCCTTTGCAGCACAAGCTTCTTTTAGCAGTGATTTGTAATTACATTCTATTTTAATTTCTTCATAAGAACTTACATAGTCAACAACTTAATATGGTCAAAAATAATAGTTTTTTAAATTATGTTTTTTTTCCTGCAGTGAGCGGGAACTACCGAACTAAATAAAACTAATGAATAAGTGAAGGGGGAAGGGCAAAGCAAAAGAGTGGTTTATCTTTCTTTGTCAAAACAAAGCTGAATAAGAAGCTTGTGCTACTAGGAAGGTTTGGCTGATGTTACAGACACGGAGGGAGGGACCTTAGAATAAAAACAGAAGAGCAGTCATACAGTTGCTCTTACTGATTTTTCTTTTTTTCCTGCACACAGAAAATTTTTGGCATTCCCCAACAAAACCCACAAACACACCTACGTCAAAAATTTAAATAGGTTTTGAAATCAAATACTTGAAGGTCAAGAAATGCCACATGTATATAAATGACCAGAAGAATTCTAATTCTACCTCCTCGGGCTTCAACCTGGAGACTGAATGAAAGGGGATTGTGTTAGAAAGAAACAAGCAAAAAACCCCAAAGTATGTGAGCGCATAGTTGAAGATTGTTACCAATCATGCTTCCATGCACAGTGAGGAGGACTTTCATTTCCTATTCATTTTAGTTATTTGGATTTTTTAAGAAGGTTTGTTGATAATTGAAGTATCACATAGCTTCTCTGTTACAACTGACATCTGTTTTCTTCATGGTCCCATTGTATTTATAAAACCATAAGCCTTGGGACACAGGGTCTGTCACTCTCATTTGCTTATAAATAGTTAGGGCTAGCTGTGGCCCTGTGAAAATAATCATTTGTTGTTGAGCTCCTGTGGACCCAAAGAAGGATGTTGAAAGTGCGTGTTTCCCTGTACTATTCTAGAGATATAACAGACTTTGGCAGCATCCTTTGTATCAGCCAGGCCTTCTTAAGCTCCATGAAATTGCCCAAATGTGGTACAGCGATGCTGTGTAGGAATTTGCAAGGCGACCCATGGCTTTTATCTGTGGAGCACTTAGAGACATGAGGCCGCAGGGTCTCAGCACCCAGCGCAATGCCTTCCTTGGCCTAGCCACACATTTTCAGTCTTGGGCTGTTGAGACTTGCAACCATTGTATTCGTCTACTCCTTTGTGAGCTTAATTTGACTAAACAAACTGGTTTACAAGTTCTTTTGGCATACTGAAAGCTTGAGCTGCAGCCATGGTTTCTCTCTGGTAGCATAGATACGTGTAAATAGACTTTATGGATTTTACAGCTAGTGCTCTTTATGCTCTTTATTAGAAGCAGAAGCTCTCACAGGATCCTGGAAATGACTGACCAGCGCCCTGATTTACCTTGTTAAACAAGATGGGTATTTCCATGAGCTGTCACAGATGCATGCCAGCAGATAGACAGGACTGCAGCGAGCCAAGAAACCAAGTATGGGCATTGAGCATACCAGAGGGCAAGAGTGACACTCAGGAATGTAACCTCCTGAAGTTCCCTGGTTAAGGCAAGATGCCACCTGGCACGACTCCTGGCTGCTGTAAGTTTAAAAATAACAAATAGCATCCCTATTACATAAGGAAATCTTTTGTCCATGTTTAATGGGGCAATTTGATAGGAGAGAAAGAATAAACATGTAGCTTCTCTGAACTCTTACTTGTGGTTACTGCTCAGGGCCAAAACAACTGAAAATACCACGGCTGATTGTAAGCAGGCACCTGCACACAAACTGCTGGTGTTGAGCAGATGAAATCAGTGAGAAATTCCAGTGTCTGAGCCTGCTCATCAGCGGCATCCCCCCAGTTCACCGCCCTGGTGCCAGCTCAGCCCCAGGAAAGACTTCAGTGCCTTTAGTGCTGATGGTGTTACTAGAGCATAAATACCTCCGAAGTGTGTGCATAGCCAAAGCAGCCTGTAAGCCTCTGGATGGCCTCAGTGCCTCGCTCGTGTTCTGCTCCTTATCACCATCAAATAGATAATGAAGAAGCTGCTGAAGGTATTGTGGATGAAACTGAAACTTGCCCCAGTGGTATAAGCGCATTTCACCCCAGGCCAGGTCAGTACGGCTGTTACGTGATAACCCTTACCAACATTTTTGGGAAGCTTCCCAGGCCTGTTGTTAGCAGATGATCCTCACGCTTCCCTCCTAGACCCTCAGGTCTACCCACACCCTCTGTCCTCCCAGAACAGGTTGCTTCCACCACCCATCTGTTTGTGACAAAGTGCTTTCTGATGCTCCTCACTTAAGTTAGGAGTGCAGAAGGCATTTGAGATGTAAAGGTCTCAAGATATCCTATCCCATAAGAACTGAATTATCCTTGTTTGTAGAAGGTGATGCTGTCTGATCCTCATCCCAGGCTGTGCTGACTGTTAGAGGTCCTGGAGGATGTCAGAGGTTATTCAAGCACTTTTAAAACTGCTGGATGACAAAAAAGGCTGACCCTGCATGGAGCCTCCTCCCTGTCCCGTGGTGTGGTGGGCTCCTTGTACAGCTCATGCAGGGCACACGCCTCCGTCACAATAACCTCAGCATGTTGTTGGGTATTTTTATTGTTACAAAGAAGAAAAACTTTTAAGTAGTTTTTATTTCCAGTGGTTTCAGTATGCTGTTTAATCTCAAAGATGGAAAACCTGCCGTGGGCAGATGGTTGCATTATGGATATGGCACAAGTGCCCTCCTTTTCTTCCTGTACAAACTCCTAAGCAGGTTACAGCTTGCTTCAACTGGTGGGTGGAAATGTTCAACTGACTTAATTAGCGAAGAAATGAGGAGGAAAATGGTTTGTCGAAGTTAGAAAATGCAGAAGTTAGCTTTTATTTCCAAACAGGATGGATATTTTCCAAACAGGCCGGATTTCCTCTCGTCCTCTTTAGGGCAAGATGAAATGGCCTCAGGCTGCTCCAGGGGAGTTTTAGGGTGGATACTAGGAAAAATTTCTTCACAGAACGGGTTGCGAGGCATTGGATCAGGCTGCCCAGGGACGTGGTTGAGTCACCGTCCCTGCAGGTATTCAAAAGATGTGTAGATGTGGTGTCTAGGGACATGGCGTAGTGCTAGGTTAACGGTTGGACTTGATGATCTTAGAGGTCTTTTCCAACCTAAAGGATTATGTGATTCTATGATATAGCTATTTGGGGTCTGAGTCTGTGATATTGAAATAAAACTCCTTCAAAAACGATCACCTGTGCAGCAATTTGGCATGAAATAACTCTTTGTGCTTTATTATATCATATTTTCTTTTGCACAGCCAAAGCTGCAGACTGCAGAGCACAGTCTGCGTGAGGAAAACCACAGCAAACTTGCCAATTGTTTCCAGAGATTGGTTCAAACTTAGAAAATAATCATTGGTGCTCTCAAATAAAATCAGGGGATTCCTCCTTTGTTTTCTGAATCCCTTTTTATATTACTTCAGCTGTCTTTGGACAAAGAAAGGAAAAAAAAATAACCACAGAGAGATCAGGAGTACATCTTTGACATTGTTTAATAAGAAAATAGTGACTTTTGTTGGATTATTCAGTTAATGTGGAGCAGGCAGTCTCAGTCTTTGTTGGCTTTTTGTGTGTGTGTGTCCCAGTGGAAGATGAAAACATGGCAGGTGAGTGTGGGTTTGTGTTGTTCCCAACACAAGTGGTATAGATGGTTGCTTCTCCAAGAGAAGAATGAAGGGAATGTGACCAATGCAGTCCTTCTGCAAACAGCACAGCTTGTGTGTGCACTTTTCTGCTCCGCCTGTGCTGATGCTCCCCTTTCTGTTAACAGAACGGCGTTTCACTCAGCAGAGTGGATCAGTCAACCTTTATTTGCATCACTGCTCTGGCAGTGGAGCTTGTATACCTTGTAAAACTGCTTTAATAGTCAAATTAAACTTTTGACCTGCTATACAGCTACAAGCCACCGGTATTTGGAGCTCTGCGCAGGAATGCTTCAGAGGATGCTCTGCGGACCCCAGCAGCAGTCCTGGTGTGGGCAGCTGAGCTCAGGTAATGGAGAACACAACCTTGTGCTTCAAACACATTAAACAGGAAGCAAACTTCACTGTAACATTAAACTGTGTGAATGATGATTGAAAATGGCAACTGCAGCATGCATGCCTTGATGCTATAGAAATTGCTGATGCCTGGTTCGTTGTATTTTTTAGAGAGATGAAAGATATTTGCAGTTCAGCCAGTGTCAGGAAGATTATCATCAGTCCTGTGGAACATTTTGCTGCAGAGATTTGAAAATGACAAGGTACCATGTTGTGCTGCTGCAGCCATACAGATTAAAATGCGCTGTAACTTTTCAGTTTGTTTGGTTTTTTTTCATATTTGAAAATGATAAAATAGTTGTCTCAGAGGAAGGAAAACAGATGTCTCAGCTGGCTTATCTAGAAAACACTACCATTTCTCTTAGGCACGACCTTTACCCAGGTCATCTTATCTTTCTTGCAACTCAACTAGATCATTATAATGGGCACCAACTTGACATTCTCTTGAAATGGATTCAAAATCCTGCCCAAGCCATTTTGTGGATAGAAGAATGTAAAATGCCTGTAGTCCTGTTCTGATTGTCCTGTTGCTCAGGCTATAATTCAGGTCATTAGGCTTAGTATATAAAGCCCCTCGTAATCCAAGTCTTAAGAATCTGAAAGGTCACTTGTGGTCCAGTAATCCTGAATAGTAAATGTGAAGAGTGAGTGGTGACTGTTTTGATCCTAAACCACCTCTTAAAATAAATGCTGGTCTCTGCCCCAAAAGCATATGCATGTTATTTCAGAATGGTCCAAGACGCCTTGTAAAGAATAAGCAGCTTGACTGTCAAGCAGTATCTTTGCAGAGCAGCCCAGAAATAGTGTTTGGTAACTGGCAGTGCAGGATGGTGGCATGGAAGGAGCCCTGGGGTAGTTCTGGAGGCCAAAGGGCAAGTGGCAAGCAGGCAGATCTCTGGGACATGGGCATGGACTGATGTGTAATTTACAGGTTGATTCCATGTGGTATTGCGATTAGGGATCCCAGTCCTTCACCTAGCTCCTTAGCATCTCCTCAGAAAGATGACAGAGGGCTAAAGGAATGGACAACTGGGAATGCTTGGCCATTTATGGGACCACTTGTCATGCTCCCCGGCCCTATACCCAACACTCCTTTTCAGCCACATTTTTGTGCTGAGTGTGGTTAGAAGCCTGCTGAAAGGAGGGCTGGGTGACTTGGTTTTCCCTATTTAATAAAGCTTTGCCATTCAATTTATTCAGTATTTGGAGTGAGTTCATCTTCATATTGTATTTATTCAGTGATACTCTGGATATGGTTATTTTTGTGCCCTAAAGGGCCTACTTTTCTATTACGTATTAATATATAACTTCTATTAACAGTAAGGCATGGTGCATGCATAAAGGGGCACTGAATAGCTAGACTGTACTGAAATACCTGTGACCCCTTGGCCTTTCCATATAAAATGATTATTAGTACTTTGTCCTTGCCATGTTTCATCAGAGGATCCTGCCACACAACGCATAGCTGGGGAGGTCTGATCATCCCTTTATTACAGAAGGGAAAAGCGGAGGGAAAGAGATTAAAAGATTTGCCAGCAACACAGAGCAATCAGTGACTGTGCTGAAAATAGAAACCTCACTCCTGGTTTCCATTCCCCAAACCTGGCCTCTAGACAACACCGCTATATTAAAAATGTAAATGCAAATATAGAAAAATATTTCCTTTTTCAAACCTTCCCTGCTAACGTTTTGTCCTTTTGACTCCGTGCTTCTCAGGATAAGCTGGTACCTGGCACTCGGATCAAAGAGTCAGCAACCAGATGGGCTGCGCATACTGAATATAGCCGAGGAAACTGGACAGAACCACCAAAACCTCAGTGACCAAACAGCTCATGGCCAAAGGTGGGAGGAGGCTTAAGTCTATTTTGAGACAGAAAAGTATTCAGTAGCTGCAGGCTACTATTCAAAATACTTTGATTACTGTATTTAAGGAAGACAAAAGTGATGCTGTTGTGATACCCAGTCAATCGGCCTTTGTATTTTAGAAAATATTCTCTCTTACAGTGTACCGCAGATATGAAGCTAGCATTTTAAGAACATGCTGGCATTTTAACTGTTAGGTATTAAATTTGCAGTTGATGAGTAAATCAAACACGACTGAGGTTGGAAATACGTAACCAGAATGGAGAAGTGAACTGAGTTGCACTGAGGAGCTGCACAGCTGTGGGACCTCTTGCTCTTCAACCCAGAGATGCTGGCAATACCATTAATGGTCTCATTCCTTTGGGTTTGTCCCAGCCTTATTTCTGTTCCCATATTGTTCCTCTATGCTGTAAACAGGCATGATGATCAAAAAATAAAAATAGCATGTGGATGCAACCCAACCAAACAGCCAGAGTAAACTTCATGGGAGAAACTGAATTTAGAAATGCAGCACTGAGTCATGCCAAATAGAGTCCATGTTAAATGCTTTTTTAAGAAGCAATTAGAAAACAGTCTCCTTTTAAAGACAGGACAGCTAATCATCTTCTCTGTGTTCATTACGGGGCCACAGTGCTGCAAAGCAGGGCTAAATATTCTGCCAGCATCACTCTTGCACGTCTTTGTATGAGCAGGGTGTGAGATGGAGCTGCACTTGCTGAGAAACTCCCCGCAGAGCTGGTGACAGCAGCACATAATCCACCATTGTGTCCAGCAAAATGGCAAGCACAGCACAGAGGGGTCATCAACATGTCGTCATCTGGGCGTCTCTTGAAGGCTGGGTAGGGGATTGAGGCCCCCTGCAGTGTGTCCCTAATTCCTACTGAGGTTAATGACAAGCCCTTTTATAATCCAAGGGTGAAACTCTGGGATGATGCCAGGGGACAAGAGCTGGCCTCAGTAAAGTTGATGCATCTTCCCTAAGTCGTCTCATCCCAGAGCTCAGCTCCTTCTGAATCTCTTCCCCTCTCTGCTCAGCAGAAGCCCAAGTAAAGGAGATGAGATGAACTTCTAAAGCCTGATGGCAAGCTGATCCTATCCCTGTTCTCTGGAGTTTGGAAGCTCCTTGATCTAACGAGTCTGGGAGCAAGCGCTGCTTCCTGCAGGTCACTCACCTGCTTGGATGGTGGCACGATGGTGACAGGGGAGTGACACCTGCTGGTCCACAGGTCTGGGGAAACAGCCCGGCTTATCCACATATATTTGTTCAACTTTGATTGTGAAATCAGTCGAGAGCTGAGGTAAACACATAGGAATTTCTTCTGGGAATATTTTTGGGATTATGATACGCTCTTCTTTATAAAAGGGAGAATGCTTATGAATACTTCAGTGATTTAGAAGATTGTATTCCACCAACGAGATTTATGTTTGCATAATTATAAAATTGGAATGCATAATGCATACTGTCTATTTCTGGCATTGCTTCCCATCATCTCCTCTTGGAGCTCTAAGACTATTTTAGTGTTTGGGAAAAATCACTGTTCAGAAAAATCTTTCATGTCATCTTCATGTTCATAGGTGTTAGGATGGCAAGAAAAAAGCAGTTCCCATTAGCAAAACTGTTGCCTTCTCCCTTTTTTGCTATCTCAGGAGAGCAAACATTTCACTGATGAAGACTCAACCTGATGAAATTTTCAGTGTTGAGCCAGCAGCTTCGGAAACATGTCCACATTATGTGAGGTTAACAACACTGTGGCCACTGACATTGAATTTTTAGTGGTTCAGGACCATATGCCTGCAACCTAGTAAGACTTTTACTGGCCAGTGGTTGATGGAGAAAAGCTCCAAGGATTTATTGCCTGCTTCCTGAAGAATAGCTCACAAGAGGGAAACAAGGTTGGCCAGCACTGTATCCCACCTTTAAAAGGGACGAGCTCCCTTGCTCCATATTGATAACTGTCTATGCTGCTAACATGGTCAGCTAATACTGCTACCTTTTACCTTAAAATTGCTGATTGGACTAAATATTAATCTGTAACCTAAAGAAGAATATGGTGTCCCTTTGGTAAGTTTAGCACAGTCTTTGGCATGCATCTTGGCCATTCAAGACAGTGACACAGCAAAGCGATATGGTGGCAAACGTTCCCAAACTCCAGTTTGCCAGTCTCTAGCTTGCTCCCAGCGAGGGGCAGGTTTATTTAAAGCAGCTCCAACCCATGTGAAGGTGGGCTTGTTTTGTAGTATGGCCACCGCTGAGGCTATGGGTTGAAAACCACAGGCTGAATTTTAAAACTGCAGGTTTCAGGTGCTCTGTGGGGGATGAAATAACCTACTCATGATAGATTGAGTTGCATCACTACTTGCTGGTGGCAAGTGGCCTGTCACCCTCTTCGGTCTGCCTGCTAGCAATGGCTGCAATTCCAATCTTGCCCCTGCCACTGTCTCATTAAGCTTTTGAACTTTCACAGCTGGATTTTCCCCCCACAAACCAGGCATAAAAGCAGTGCTTTTGCTGGAGCTCACTCTGTGCCGCACTGATGGGTATTGTGCTGCTGCTGGGGAGCAGTGCGCAACACCAGAGTGATAGAGTAGCTGAGAATGCAGCAGAGAAGAGATGCAATGGGGCCTTTACAAAGACAATCTGCACTGCACTGCAGATACTTGTATTCAATTTAAGCACTTCAACCTCCTTGTGACAAGTGCCTGGCTGCCGTTCTGCATACAAGACCTCTCCAAACCCAGGCAGAGCTTGTGCTGCCAAGCCCTGTTATGGGAGACAGCTTTTTACAGGCGGCTCTGACCTCGTGGACAAAGCTTTCATAGGGATCAATGACTTAAAGGCACTTGTTGCACGGTCAACAACATCCTGGCTGTGCAAGGTGCTTCACCACAGCCAGTGTGCTCAGCCAGCCTCTTCAAACCCACTCAAACACTGATTTCAAGGTTGCAGCTTGAATAACCCAGTCTGGAGAGGGCTGACCTTGTTATCACAGAGAGGTCAGCCGCTGGTTGGTGTGTAGCAACAGGGAGCTGTGTAGGTAGATGACTTTGCCCGTGATTTCATGTTTGCTTTGGAACCACCATCGGGGTCCTGCTCTCTCCCCCCCTGGGGTGAGACTGGGTGATGTGGGTGCTGGGGGTGGCTGTTCCCATGGCTCTGGGGATGGCAGCGTGCATTTCCACCAAGTCACAGGCTCAGCTTCGCAGAGCTTTCTGTGCAGGTGAAGGTGGCGCAGCCAGGGCAGGACTGTCCATGGATGCCCTCAGGGAGTAGATCAAGACGGGCAGTGAAGGTCTTTTCTTACAGAGAGAAAAAGGAAGGGGCAAAGCTGAAATCTTGGCAGAAAGAGCAAAAAAAGTATTTATCTTAAATTTGTGCTTGTGCATAATTAAGCGCCTGCTAAAACCCATGACTGAAGCTTCGAGGATTAGTGGCCAGGCAAATGGGATGAGAATGCTAGGGAAGGAGAATTTTAAAAGCGCAGCAAATCCTGCTTCAAGTTGTGTTAAAGTTGGGTCCGCCAGTGGTGCTGGCATCGTGTGGAAGGAGAGCCCAGTGTTATGGTTAAAAGCAGATCCTGAGGCCTCAGAAAGGAGCGAAAGGTCTGTGAGCCTAGCTTGTGCCAGGCTGGTCCCTGGAGCCTGAGCATTTCAGAGCAGTAACGCAGCATCAGCTGGAGCTGCTGGGTGTGCTGGGGAGGGGACGGAGCATTTGCTTCCTCTGCCTGCTTATTTCATTGTATTCCTTTGAAAAATATTACAGAGTCAAGGAAAGGGCAGTCTGGTTTGGGACCAAGGCCTTTTCTCTTAAACAGAAGTTGAATGCTTTACTGCCTGTTGCACACAGCCACCAAATGCGCAGAAGGGACATTAACTGGTGCGTGCTGCACACCCGTGGGAGCAGCTGGGGAAGCGGTAGCCTGGGGCAGGGACTTGGCTGCAGGGTGAGAGCACATGCTAGTGTGCTCTGTGTGTGACTGCTATACCTGCTGGTGATTAACATGATGCTACCCAGAATTACCAGATGTTGCTTTGGGGACAGATTCATGTACCTGCTAAATGTAGTTCTGATACCACTGGAAGATTTTGAAGGCCCTATCTTCTTCTGATTCCTCCAGGTGCAGGGCCTGAGTGGCATGCTGTTCCCAAGGCCCCTTGCTATGCAAAATTACAGTACAGTACACCCAGAAATCGTGATTATCACAGCCCACCTGCCCATGGCTGGCCCCATGGGCTGAGGCAGGCAGGAGAGTTTGGTTTCTGCACTCCAGTCCTCACTGTTCAACTTCTGATTTGGAAGGCCTTGATCTCCAAATGCATACCACATAGGCCAAGGAAGGACTTTCTTTCCCAACAACAAATCCGTGGGTGGTTCAAACCTGGAACACTCTGTGTAAGCGCCTCTTTCTGTAACTTCTCCTCTGACTTGTGACGTGACCCTGCCAGAGCTGGGGAGGTTTGGTTTTTCAAAAGGTTCATTTGCTCCTAGATAAAGATTAATTTTCATTTTAATTTTTAACCTATATCTCTTATGGGAAAGTGTTTTTGCATGCCATTTAAGATGCTGTTATCTTTGCCCAGCTTTACCTCTTCTGTGGGTTGCTTCACCCAGCAGGTAATGAATAACCTTCCCCCTTCCCTCGCTGCACAGGCTGCAGGCAGAGTGCTGACTTTTCCCTGCTGGGTTCTGCGTGGAGATGCAGTCTCGTTGCTTCCTCACTCCCTCTCCAGGAATCACAAAGACATTTTCAGCACCCAGCTGCCACCTCTGCCTCTTGCTTTTGGTAAGCGTTACGGTGTGAGACGACGCAGTTCCTGCACCACTTTCTGCTTACCTCCTGTTGTACGGAGCCCAGAAGACCTTCCAGTGATGACGGTAGCAAAGTTGAGTCAGGCCCATGGGAGCTGCAGCCATAAGGGCTGCATTCACAGCACAACCCCGCTGCTCTCCAGGCCAGCCCGGAGCAGGGCAGCGCGCTGCAGTCCTCGGGTGGTTTGCTCAAAGCCACACAGACAAGTCATTGTCCCAGCGAGGACGTGAAGGCACATATCCAGACTCCCAGTCTCCTGGTCTCACCACAGGAAAACGCTGTTTATAACACGAGTGGGTTTGGGATGAAGTGGTCCAGGGTGTGTGAACCTGCTGGGTCTTGGAGCAACCGCAAAGCATACTGAGGGCTGACGCCGCCTCGTATTGCAGTAGGGAGTAGTGTGAAATCCTTGTGATCTGAAAGGGTTCCAAAAAGAGACATCAAATGTGCTTTTCCTACCTGTGGGACTATTGCATCAGGTGTTAGATTAGGGTAATTTTACAAAAGCAATGTGTGTTTCCTCTAATGAGGAAACCTCTGGCAGGTCTCACTCTGTTAGATGACAGAAACCAGTGGGAACGGCAGATTTGGCACAACACCTTCCACATCCATATTGGTTCGATAACCCAGCTCTCCAAGACGCGTTTTTTTTGTATTCGTTTTCTCCTGTAAAGAAGGTAACACTGTATGGAGAGCAGGAAGAAAGTCACCTCACTGAAATACCCGCTCATAAAAGTTCGAGGCACGAAACTGAATTATAATTTTGGGGTTTCTAGCAGTGAATTAGTTTTTCACCAGCCTCTGATGGGAGAAAAACAAGAGGAGCTCAGCAACTGCATTTTATTGAGCTTTCTATAACACAGCCAGCAGTAGGGAAGAGTAAGAGCTGTAGAAGTGCCTTGTTAGATGTTGTACACAGGACTGGCCAATTGTTCAAGCCTGGTAGCTCAAGTTTATTTCTTTGGAATCACTTGTAGTTGTGGGGACTCTGTGTGCTGGTCGGTGCTGGAAGCCACCAGCAGAGGGATCGATCGGAGAGGTGCTGGGCAAACCCCAGCCCAGCAGCAGCAGCCCAGTGTTCTCCAAGGGAGGCTGGAAAAATGATTGCAAGCCAGTAGCAGAGAAAATGAGCTGAACACTGTGTGCACACAGCCGATCGATCCGATGCAATGGTGGCACATAAGCAGGCTGTAGGGCTACCCCGATGGAGAGGTGTAGCTTTCTGTCTGCAGTCTGTAGGTAGATCTTTAGGACAGCCCAGATTCAAAGTGTCAGTAAATAGGAGCTGCTTGTAGAGATTAGCAACAGAGCTCCAAATCTGCAGAGGCAAGAAGTGTGCCCTGGATTTTTTGCAGGTTTTCACATTGTCCAGTTCTGTTTCCTTTCACTGGGAGAAAATGCTTCACTGCAAGGACACAAGGAGGTGGAAGGAGTTGGAGAAGTCTTACAGCCAGCTTCATGCATCGCCTGGAGCAAGTCTCTGCCTGCACAATCTGCTGCTGCTTTGCTGTACCATGGGATGGGCGATGTTTGTGAAGGATTATTTTGGGATCAGCATTTGTAAGGTAAAGAGCTAGAAGATAAAAGGTGAAGATCTGCCTGTGTTCAAGGAAGAGGCTGAATGAGGAGAATGGAAGAGTTTAGATGAAGAGGATGGAAGAGAGGGATGAAGAAGAAATGTAAAGAGGGATTTAATGATCAATGCCTAATAATGAAGCAGATATGGGACTCCCAGGTGCTCGGCAAATTATTGCAGGCAGAAGAATTTAAGCTAGGCTTTGGCGATGAAGCAAACCAGCCATACCCCATGATGTGGGAAGCCTGCGAGCCTGCACCTCCCCAAATTGTGTTTGGACTTTGCCTTTTGCAGACATAAATTCCAAGTTTTGTGGAGATATGGGCGTGGAAGGGAAGATTGTGCAAAGCTCAGAAAAACCCCTGGTATCAGTTACTCTGAATAAATATAATGTGAGCATTCCAATAAACGTATCTCTCGGTAGCTTTTCGGAAAGGCAGGCTCCACCAAAATATGGCTGCCTTCATGCCCATCTTCATCTGTGGGCTGTGCTTGTTGCTTTTATTAACTGCACTCTATGTTTTACAAGGTTTTAAGCAATCAGCTTTAAAATTGCCTCCCGGTCCATTTCCTCTTCCAGTCATTGGCAACCTGCACTTGCTGGACATCAGAAGGCAAGACAAGTCCCTAATGAAGGTAAGAACAAGCATCCTTTGGTTTTGGGGTGTTCAGGGTGTTGGGTGTCAGTAGGTACCTGGTTAAAATTCTCCCTCAGATGACAGTTCTGAGATAATTGTTCAGTGCCAAATGCAGTTAAAAAAAAAGTTTAATAAATTAAATGTAAAAGTTTCAAAATGGCCAAGGAAACTTTTGAATCCCAGCTCTGCAGAGATTGATGTTAAATATGAGCAGTATTTACATGAGGACTACTCACACACTGAAAACTATGAGTGTCCACGTCAGTTAGGACTGATGAACCTCAACTTTGGCATCTTCCTTGTGTTGTGAAATACTTTAAAATACTTGAGTGTCCGTGTGGCCAAGTTGAAAGATGGATGCTTAATTGTAGTTGCCAAAATAGCTCGTATTTCTTGTTCACGATGGCAGTTCTTTGAATGGGAGTTAGGATAGCACAGCCCAAAGAAGAGAAGTAGGAGAAATCATTTGAAACAGTGAATGACTCAGACTTGTGCAAGACAAAGATTTTGTAGGAATCACAGTTGTCTTGCATCTGTCTTCCAGAAAAAAAAAAAAAAGAAAAAAAAGAAAAAAAAAAGAAAATTTCCGTGTGTTTATTCTCTTAGAGCCAAAATACAGCTCAGTGGGCATTCCACGTGTCGGGACCCAGGGTGTGAGTATCCTGCTCCTTACACCAAGCCTGTTAGCATCAGTTTGTCAGCAGCCCTCCGGAGTGCTAAGCACTGTGTAGGTAAGAGGGATTGGCTTTCCCTATCTCTCTCCAGTCACCGTGACATGTGAGGAGCCTCCAAAATGCCTATGGAGATGCATCTTCATCCCTGTTCCCATCCCACCAGCCAGCCCCCAGTGTGCTCGGCATCCAGGGCTTGGGAGCTGGGAAGCACGTTTGTCACACCGATGCCTTTTTTCCCCCATTAGATTATAGCATCAAAAAAACAACTGAGAAAGACGCCTGCTGCCAAGCAGACCCAGTTACGCCTGCTCTGCCCTGACTTGCATTCATGCTGGAAACTGCGAAGGGGAGAGCACAGTGAGAGGGTTCCTGGGTCTTCAGCAGTGGGCAGGTGGCAGGGATGGTAGTTGCCTAGTAGATTATGCAGCAACCAAAATATTATTTTGAGTGGATGACTGAAATCAGAATCCTCTGAACATATATATATATATTATATATATATATATTATTTTATTTTTTGCATAAAGAAAATGAGTCTGGCTATACTGCTGAAGTGCAGATTAAACTCTGCCTGGGCTACCTGTTGATTTGGTACAGCTGCAGGGGCTGCTAAGTTTTCTCCTCTGGTTTACATTTCCTGAACTGTCCCTTTTGTGGGACACCAGGCTCGATCTCATAACAGCTTTGTGCGGTTTCAATGGCATTGCTCTCAGTCAAGTCTTAAATCCCCGTATGGCCTGGCAGGACCATGTCCTTGAGCTTTACAGCGAGCTGCTGCTGCCCAGATCTCAGATCTCACTGTAAAGCATCGCTGGTGGGTACAGACCTGTCCTGCTGTGCAGTGGCTTGAACACTGTGGTGTAGCAGAAATAGAAAGAAGTGTGTGGGACAGTGGTCATTTTCTAAGATGGGTTGAAAGAACAATGGTTTCTTGTATGTCCATCCGTGGTGAATCATATTGCATACCTCTTTGCATTAATTGTGGCAAAACTTTTATTTAAATTCAGTCATAAATTAGGTCACCTCTGCTCTTCCATCCTCTCGTGGTGGGCTGTGGCATTGCAGCCCACCAGGTCAGACGTTGCCCGGTAGCTGCCTGCAAGATGTCCCTGATGCCTTTGTGCTGCTGTTAGTGTCTGAAGGGTCTTGTTACTTTCTACCTCTTTAACCCCCTGGGCCAAAGCGGGTCCAACCAGCTCAGAAAATGAGTGGGTTTGTGGGTTGAACAGCCCAGTGTTTATTTGCTTTGATTCCTGTTTCACTGAAGTGTCTCAGGGTTCAATCTCTGGCATCTCTTCAGCCCCTCTGACCACAGGAGGAGGAGCAAAGGCAATTCCTTAACCACCACAGCAAAACACACTGCTACCACTGACGGCTTCTATTTCCTCTCCTTGTAGATTTCAGAGAAATACGGGCCAGTGTTCACTGTTCACTTGGGGTTTCGGAAGGCGGTGGTGCTGACTGGCTACGAGGCAGTGAAAGACGCCCTGCTGAACACGGCGGATGTGTTTGCAGACAGACCCGTTATTCCGATCTTCCATCACATCCAACATGGAAATGGTACTGGAGGTTTGAAAAGATAAGGACGTGTTCACTGCTGGTTCATAAATGTGTGGTTTTTTTCAATTGCAACAGTATTTAAGAGTCTAGAGCTGCACGCGTACCTTCAAGGGCTATGTTTGATGGTTTTGGGGGCTGTTGTTTGTCTTCTTCAGAAGAATAGTTGTAGGCATCTTTTTATGTGCCTTATCAGTTTTTTGTTTTTTTTTTCTTTGCTCTTAGCAGCACTTGGGTTCACATTTCAAGGGATTTTTTACAGTGCGGAGGGAAGGAAATTATTTTTCACATGAAGGCCGAGGTCCTTATGCAATCTCTTCTGTGCTGTTACTGGGAGTTCAGACAAAGCCTGGATCATGCATGACTCATGATAAAGACTGCAAGAACTGGCAAGAGTGCAATAGCACGGGCTGTTTGTACCTCAAACAATTACTTCTGTAAACAGATTTTTGGCATGTTTCTGAATTGCATGCTAAAAAGTAATACATTGCCCAAGACTAGACATTGAAAAACAATGAAGGGAATAATCCAGGGCTGAAAGGAAAAGATCTGATGACCTAATATGTATATAATGCATACGGCGTGTGGGTTTTTTTTTTATCTTGTTTTTAAGAGTGAGGCCCAGGGTGAGGAAGGGCACGCTATGCTGCTTTCCCAGCCCGTGCATGAAGATGTAGACTATGTTCAGCCTCCAAAGCCCACCTGGGAAGGGAGGACTTCTGAATTGTACCCAAACTGTCTCTGTCATAAAGGTCTCTGTCAAATACAAGTTTTTTTGGCTGATTACCTAACACCAGCTGAGGGATATTTCCTGGCTGTAAGCAGTGGTGCCTCCCTGACACCCCTCCTTATCCCCCTGCACAGAAGAAAGTTCATCCTCTAAATGCAAGCTCTTCAGGGAAATCATTTGTCCTGTTCATGACATGGTCAGAGCAGTGTCATCTGCTCCCAGCCTTGCTCTCTGAAACAGCTGCGTTGTTTTTCTGAGGAAAAACAAGTCAGCCTGAGACAATTACCATGCATAGAGCTTTTTGCCATGTATGGCTGCAAGGAGACAAAGCTATAAAGAAGCCAAACCCAGAGATTTGGTGTGAACAGCACCTGACTGCTTAAACGATTGCTTCCTGCCCTACAGAACCTACCTGGGTCTGGCCTTCCCCAAGCACCCCAGTCCTCTCCCAAGCAGGGTCCTCCGGGCTGCAAAATACTTGTGCTTGTGGTGGTTCTGAGAAAATCCCATACCACCTCAGCAAAAGAGCCATGCACTCCCTCCGTAGGTGTGTTCTTCTCTTCTCAAGAGCTCTGGAGGAAGACACGGCGGTTCACCATGGCAGCCATGCGGGACCTTGGCATGGGGAAGCATCTGGCAGAAGAAAGGATCCTTGAGGAGCTTCAATTTCTCATCGGACTGATCAAATCCTTCAAAGGTGAGCTGGGGGCGTGTTGGTTGTTTTATATTGGCAAAGCCATAGCGGAGACCTCTGGGTTGCTCTGGAAATTCCAAATGCAGTTATGATTTTGTTCATTCCCAGGTGGACCTTTCCGACTTCGGTGTTTGAATACAGCCCCCACCAACATCACCTTTGCTATACTCTTTGGGAGAAGGTTTGATTATGAAGACCCAACGTTTGTCACTCTGCTAAGACTCATAGATGAAGTTATGCTCCTTCTTGGGTCTCCGTTCTTGCATGTAAGTCACCCTCTGTGTTGAGA
This sequence comes from Cygnus atratus, assembly GCF_013377495.2. Lineage (NCBI taxonomy): Eukaryota > Metazoa > Chordata > Aves > Anseriformes > Anatidae > Cygnus > Cygnus atratus. The sequence goes on from NC_066376.1 coordinate 6,161,697, forward strand.
AGCTCCAGTATCTCATTGGAGTTGGTAGCTCAAGGCGATTTACTAATGCTGGATGGTTTTGAAGAAGCCTTAGGGTGGTACTGAAACATAACATTCTTTGTTTGGGGGTTTTCCGCCTTTGTGAAATCCCACTGCGTACGTCCCGCAGAGGAGGTCCAACATCACATGGTAACATTGGGCTGAAACACTGAAGTGACCTTGTCAGAAGAAAGGATGTGCTCACTTCTACAGCTTGAAAGTGCAATAACTGAGGTTTCCAGCCATACTTCTAGTATTTTTGGTCTAAACAAGGCTCAGGCAGAAGAGACTGGAGGGAATCAGGTGCCTCTTGGAGGGCATGGCCAGAATTTATGTCTTTAAAAACACAGCAGTGATAGAAATATCAAAATACTGGCTTTGTGCATGTACCATGAGAAATAGCCGTGCTGTGTGAACATCCCAGAAGTAACGAGTTGCCTTAGGGATGATTTCACGTGTGTTTGGGAGTTACCAGCATTTGGTGTTTTGGCTTCTTGCTACATGAACTAGCAAAGTCGCAAAGTACAGGTTGCCGACTCAATATACAGACCACTCACACCTCCTATTGTGGCATTAAATCAGTTGGGAAGTGAGGGCATGCCTACTAAACAGGACTGCACAAGAAGTGTATTCCAACTAAGGGGCTCTCATCTGCTCCAAGAGCTCTTGTTAATATTAATCCATCACAAGGAGCAGAGTATTAGTTACTCAAGGTAATATTGAAACAGTCATCCAGAAAGCTGTCTGAAAAATTAAAAAAAGGGATGCTGATGAATTTTTACCTGAATAAGAACAATTTACAATAAAGACATGGGCAACATCCCTTTTCTTTTAATCTCTACAGCAGGTTTAGTTTTTGCAGAAAACAGCAAAATTATAACCAGTTAGCACAGGGTAGGGCAAGAGATTTGTGAATTTTATTCTGCAGCCAGTTTATTTCTAACATTAAGAAGTGGCGTAAGTAACCCCCTGCATATAAAATGCAACTGTTTATTGTGCTGTGAAATTTAACGATGCTGAGAAGAGGGTGTAATTGATTTATAATTCATGTGAAAGTTAAAAATGATGATCTAACAGCTTTAAAACACGAGGATTTTGGCTTGCTAAACACCCAAAGTTTTCTTTGCTAAAGTGTAATGCTTTATCTTTTTACTTTATTACCTCCTTAAAAATGTAATTTCATTGTTTCATGAGTTCACTATCACTTTCCCTTAATTGTATTTTTTTAATTCATGTTTATAGGCTATGTCTAGACAAGTCTGATTAGCTCCATTCATTTCTGTAAAGAATTTTTAGTAAGAGGAGACATTTTAAGGCACTAAATTTTTTTAGTTACCAACAAAGAGAAACTCCAATAGTAAGTCATTTGGTTCCTCACTTAAATGATTTCTCCATTATGATACTTAAGTTTTACAGTGTAATTGGGAAATTTATATTTTTCTGTACCTTTTTCCTTTTTTTTTAGCTATTTAATTTCTACCCATTCCTTGGATTTCTCTTCAAACCTCACAAGATTATACTGAAAAAAATAGAAGAGGTGTGTGTGATCTTAAAGAAACACATCAAGGAGAGCAAAAAAAACATTAATGGAAACAACCTGACAAGCTATATTGATGCACTGGTATTCAAACAAAAGGTATTTTAACAATACAATGATTTCTGGTATGGTATCTCTGTGGAGACACTCCGCGTTCCTTGATTAATGAATGTGCTCTGCTAAGATCTACATGAAAATATTTAAATTTTGGATAAACATCCTCCTATTGTAACAGAGATTTTTAGGCCTTGTTTATACTGCATGCAGTGGGAAAAGCAAGAAATAATAAATTAGACAGTGCCGTTAACTAGACCAATGTGTAAGACTTGCTCTTGGGTGTCAACTACAGTTCCTTCCCTGCTGGAGGTAACATGGTTTTTCCAATGTACTCCAGGTAGACGTGTCTCTCTCTACGGGCATGGGAAGACAAAGAATTCCCAGTTGCAGAGACGCACAAGTTCCTTCTGTGCTTGTGCAAACACATCAGGAGCTTCCGCTTAGTGGGTTTACAGGCAGGGATGATAGTGCAGGACTACGGCAAGGATTGTTCGGTCTGTCTTTGCCCTTCCTCTCCAAGCGTTTGTACTTGAGGCAAGAGGGGGAGGGATGGCAGCTCAGGCTTGACCCCTTGAGCAAGTGCCTCAGCTGTAGCATTCAAGAATGGGCAAAGTGCTTCCCGGTGGAAGCACGAAGCAGGAGAGCAGAACTGAAGTGCCAGTGATATCCTGGTGCATCTTGGCACTTGTGATTCACATGCATCACACTGTAAGGTCTCTGAAGACTACGTTACCCATTTGGGTAGTATCTCCTTTAACATCTTCCAGGGACAGTCCCTTCTAGATAATGAGATCTTATATCATGGTGCTCATCATTAAAATAAGAAGAAGTCAAAAAAAAAGTAATGAATAGATGTATCCTAGACTGTTAGCAGAAGTATTTGTGTATACGAAAGGTGAGTCAGCAGTGTTCTTTCTAGATAGGGATGTGTTCTTTGAGTTTTCACTACAAACTTGAAAGCTAGTGGAGGACATTAAGCAGGAAATCTCTAGTCCATAGAGCTGGTGTGCTTGGAAAGAGATGTAAATCCTGACTAGTTCTAGTGACAGGACTGGGAATCAGCAAATTCAGGACTAGAACATGAGTTGTTCTCAACCACCTGGAGGTGGTTCCCAGCTATCTTCCACATCCTGTGATCATATGACTCTGGATTTGAGAGCACCATCCTAGTTCTGTCTTTCCATGCTAACAGCAGTGACTTTTTCTTTTTTTTTTGTGCTACAGGAGAAAAATAAAGATACTCCTTTTCATGATGAAAATGTGTTGGCCTCTGCACTTGACCTGCTCATGGCTGGCACTGAAACAACATCCACAACATTGCAATGGGCTGTTCTGCTAATGATGAAGTACCCTGAGATTCAAAGTAAGACACCTTTATGGTTTTGCTTTTCTTACCTAGGGTATTAAAGTACTCTGCAGTGACTTCATAAATGCTGCTCACCTGTAAAAGTGTTATAGCTGCCCATGTGTGCTAGAGCATCCCAAATCTGAGTACCTGAAACCTGTCCACCTCTGTCCAAGCTTTGCATGCTGCCATTCAGGACCAAAGGCTCTGAGGGTTTGTTCTCATATCTGCTCCCAGGGGCTGGAAAACTTCCTGCCCTGCATCTCTCATCACCCTGGGGTAGTTCAGTCAACAGTCAGTGTGGGCTGGGATTTGGAAGGTGCTTTACCACTGAGGGAAACTCACTTCATGCCTTCCCTTTGCCCTGCAGAAAAGGTGCACGCAGAGATTGAGCGAGTCCTTGGCCCTGGCTGCTTGCCTACCTTTGAGGACCGGAAAAAAATGCCCTTCACCACCGCGGTCATTCACGAAGTGCAGAGATTTGTCACCCTCCTGCCACACGTTCCCCGGTGCACCTCCACTGACACACATTTTAAAGGCTACTTCATACCCAAGGTACTTGCTGCTCTCCTGACGAAGAGCAGGGTGGTTCACATGCACCACACCAGTGACCCACAGGGCAAAATGTCACAAGAAGGAGGGGAGCTTGTGGCACAGGGCTTTCAGTGGGGGAGAGACAGTTTCCTAATCCTCCATCTCCTCAGCATCCGAACTGATGGAAGTGTGACTTCAGGGTTATGCATGCAACTTCCCATTTTCCATTACTCCGTTTGTTTTCTCATTCGGTCTTGATAATCTCGAGTCCGTTCCCTATTCTCTTAACTCTTTCCATTGTCATTCGTGCCCTATAAAGCAGTGCTGCCTTTGGAGTATGGTGGCATTGTCATGTTGCCTAATTGAGGCAAGCAGAGGTCATCTGGCCAGGAAGGAAGCCTGGCTAACGTTGTTCAGTAACAGCACACAACCACTGTTACTTAATCATATACTACTCAGTAATTCCAGTGAACAGGGTATCTCCACTAACTCGTATCATCTGGTCATGCACAAATGTAGAAACTAGTTCTTTGGAATTTTGCTTGCAGAGAGCCCAGAGGGGGAGGTGTGGTTACGTGGCTGGATGGGCAAAGCCCTTAAGCAGAACATGATTGTGCTGCAGGGAACTACAGTGATTCCTCTGCTCACCTCTGTGCTGCTGGATAAAACACAGTGGGAGACTCCAGATGAATTCAACCCAAACCATTTCCTTGATTCAGAAGGTAACTTCGTAAAGAAGAAAGCATTCCTGCCCTTCTCCACAGGTAACAAACGTGTGGTCTTGCACAGGGCTCTGAGCACCCAGTGCTCCACAGCATACAACAGTCAAGAGTCAGGATTGCCTCTAACAAAGTGCCTCTGTTAGGAACAGCACTGATATCACTGGTGGGAATGGTGTAGAAATATCTGCTCTGTGTCTCAATGAGTTGCAAACAGTCCCTCACACTGGGAGGCACACTGTGCCCTTTGGTTCAAAGACACTACTGGGAACTACAGAAGACTCAACACCTTCAAGCAAGAGTTCTACCTTCCCTCTCCCTTGGGAAGGACGGTTTCTAGGTTATCCCAAATCAATTTCTTGCAGGCTCAGAGGGAAACAGCCATGTTCAAATAGATGTAGGAGACCAGTGGTGGTGGCTGCTGAATATCTCCCCATGCTGTTTTGCATTCCTACAGCCTGTTCTGTCCCTCACACTGTTGCTACCAAGCAGGAGGGAAGAGTTGTCTGGGGAGCCACCGCTCTACAGACAACGATGCTTTTGGCATTGCAGGGCGGAGAAACTGCATTGGAGAAAGCCTTGCCACGGTGGAGCTCTTCGTCTTCTTCACTGGCTTGATCCAGAAATTTACTTTTAAGCCTCCACCTGGGGTCAAAGAATCAGAGCTGGACACAACTGCAGAGGCTGGATTCACCATGAGACCCCATCCACAGTGTGCCTGCGCTGTGCTACGCCCATAAGCCCAAGGCTCGGAGCTGAGGAAAATCCTTGTAATTGTTTTGTGCAGAGCCCAAGAGATGCACAAAGGAGAAACCAGATCCCTGTGCAGTACATACAAGTAGTGTCTTCTTACTCAGAGCCTTTCAAGTACTGGCTTAATGCTTAAAATGTTTATTGAACAAATATTTTTCTAAGAAGCAGAGGAGAGCTGGTGGGTAAGGTTACCTGGAAAATACCAGCCAGATACATGGCTGGAAATGACAGAACCGTCACTACTTTACACATTAAATACACAATGTAAGAAAGTTATCCTTGTTCTGAGCTTCTGAGAGAGAATGCTTCTCAACTGTGGGTTATTTCTTCATCTGGAGTGCAACATTAGATACCAGTGTTGTCTCATCCTTGAATCCCTGCTGTTTTCCTATTCCTTGCTGTACATGTGATAAATTAGTCCTCGATACTTGCACTTGTCTGAGGCATGTTCTTCCAACACTTTCCATTCTTCTGGGTTTGAATACCAGATGCAAACCCTGCACTTCTTAGGTTCCCTGTGCTCTGAGGGACCTCATCCCACCCCTTCATCACCGAAGACAATCGGACTCTCATTTACAGCAGCTCGCTTCTTCCTTGATCTGAAATGCTGAGTGGAAGCCAGAAGGATTTGATAGTACTGGAGGGAGGTCCATTGAGTCATTGTCCCACAAAGTGTTTGAGCAGGTTAACCCCTGGGAGGGATCCTTGTCTGCTGTAGGATGAGAAGAAGACTCCTATCCCCTGTGAACCATCTGATTCTCCCAGGATAACAGTAAATAAATAGTGCGTATATCTTTGCTCCCAGCCTTGCTCACAGGTGAACACAGTTGGACTAGGGATGCATAAAGCCTCACAACTTAGCTCTGCCCCCTTTAGAGAGCACTGTTTTGTAGCTGGCAGAGCATTTTAGCCCATTAAGGAGTGCAGGGCTGGGCTGTCTGGGACTTGGAGGAATCGTGGTGCCATCTCGTGGCAAAAGGAAAACAGAAATGATATTCTGCACAGCGGTTATTGCTCTGGCCAGTGCATAAAGGGGCTGCAAATAGAAGGCGGTCCTCATTTTACAAATCTGTACAGTTGCTGCAATCCTGACACCTGATCATTTCCCCTTCGAGAGCAGGAGCCCCTGGTCCCAGCATCAAGCAGCAGGCAGGTATGTGGGCAGTGATTGCAGGCAGGGATGTGGGGCACGCTGCCCAGCCTGCTGCATGTGCCATGAGCCACAGACACGGGGTGAGGTGGAGTTGTTCATATCTAATTTTCAATACCCAGCTACCTGTCCTGCCCCAAGATGTTTGCCTTCAGTTCGGGATGGTGTGTTGCAAGGCACAAACATGTCTTGCAGCCAGCAGGAAGACCCTCAGGGCCACTAAGGAATGTGGAAATGGTATTTCCACCCACTTATGAGCCCCGGGAGCCAATGTTTTCTGCTAGATAAATCTGTAGCTGAGTCATAATCAGTGTTCTGCCATCATTTGGGTGAAGAAATAAATGAGAGACAGCACTTTCTTCTGTGGAGATATATTCAGCTATCTAGTTTAGTGTGCTGGAGAGCAAGCGATCACTTCCATCTGTCTGCTAATACAGGTACAAGTAAGATACACTTATGAAGGCGTCAAGGGAACCTGTTTCCCTTGGATGTTTGCGCCTAGTGGCTCTCTTTGAGGCATGAATATTGCAAATTCTGCTGCTCTGCCTAACAGAGAAAGCCAGCAGGGAAGGTGATGTCTGAGAAGAGCAGGCTCTGGAGGCTGCTGTGCTTTTGGGAAGGGATCCACCTCTCTCCTTCCAAGCCAGGACACCCAAAGCCAGTGACAAGGGGTCAGCTCTGAGGTTCCACCAGTGAGTTAATGCAGATTTGAACCCAGCCCAGTTTTCTCCCCCAAGCACTAGGTGGTTGCCGCATCTCTCTTCTGAGTTTATATTACTTTTGAAGGGGGCTAGAGCAGGAACAGGCCTGGCCTCTCAGAAGCCAAAGGCAAAAGTCTGTTTGGCTTCACTACCTTCATTGAGTTGATGTGTAGCTTGTTGCTCAGTTGCTGTACCTGTCTCCCCCCTGAAGAAGACCCCATCCTGTTGCCACCACTCCCCAAGAGAAACAGCGTCTGCAAGTGATGCTTTGGGAGGGCCAGAGCTGAGGTGAGAGACTCAAGGTCCAAGGTGCTACGCAGAGGAACAGCACTAGCATAGTGAAGGTGTGGTGGGAACCTTTCATTCTGCCCCTGCAAGCAAGATGTGAAGGTTAGGCAAGGAAAAAGAAGGAAAAAACAAAGGCTATCCTCAGGACTGACCAGTAGCCATAGCTGAGCTCAAAGGGAAAGCTCTTTGCTTTGGAGAAACCACTCTGCAGATATGGAGGGTCTCCTACTGAGCACTTTGTTAGTAGGACCAGGGCATGCAGAACCTCTCACCCCCGAGATATGAGTTGAACTGACAATATTCATTGTCACTCTTGGGCTCAGGATTAACCTTCATGTTCTGTGCAGCACAAAGTTGGGTGGCAGGCACATCAGATATAATGAAGACATGGGAAAATTAAAACTTTATTGCGTTCCCATGAAGGGGGAGACAAACAGTGTGATAAAGTACATGATAGATAATGCATATGGAAAAGTAGCAATTCACAGGTGGTTATGTGGATGGAAAATTGGCTGAGCTATACATCAACTGGAGTAGGATTGCAGAGTGTGATGGAAGACGAGAGTGCTACAGGTAGGGTCAACAGCCAGATAAAGCTACAGAGCAAAGGAAAATAACCCAAACCAGGTCTCTTCTAATCCCTGATCCCAAGTCTCCTTGAGTACATGTATGCAATGTAGGCACCATGAAATTAGACTCTATTTACACCATCGGTTTCAATGGCCAAAGTGTCCCAAATACCAGATTGATTCCCCAGGAGGTCCTGAGAGAGGGAAAGCATTTGCTCCTATTCAACACGGTCAGGAAAAACAGAGAGTCAAAACTAGAAATTGGTCTCGTTTATTTTCCTGTATCATTAGCCTTTTACGATCAGTTGCTGGTACAAATATTAACCATTGTCAGAAATGTAGGTCTTCTTTCTTTCAGGCTGTGAAGCAGTATTGAACTTGGTGGTAGCAGCACTTGGCTCTCTAAACAGGTTCGCAGAGTTTGAGGTGTCTTTCAGGACTCTGTTCCAAGGCATAAAGAACTTCATCCCCAAATCACGTGAACTGGTCTGTTAATTTTCACTCTGTGTTTGATCTGGCTGCCTAGCCCGATATTATTTGCCTAGAAGCTATGGATGGTTGGAGAGCTTGGTCCAGGAGGTTCCTACAGATGGTTCAACTGTGTGACCCACGGCATATTTCTGGGACTCCCTGTGAGTGTCAGTGTGTCTTTCCTAGGGATTTGGGGCAGATTTCTGCAACGTTATCAAACCTCGCTGCTTTGCTGTGGGAGCCTGGGTGTCACACCTACATCTCATGGACTGCATGCATGTCACCAGACATCCTCCGTGGTCCTTCCAGCTGCTCCAGGCACAGCCGCCCTCTCTGGAGAAGTGTGTGTTGGTGAACCAGAATCACGGTTTGACATCGATCGTCTGCACCCCCTCACAGCTCGGGACCAACGAGCGGGTCAGTGACCTGTGGGGCAGATGTAGAGATGGAGGGCAGTGGAGTGGGAGTGGTTGGAGACAGCGAGAAGGAAATACGAGTGTGATGTGTCAGGATGGGGGTGGCGAGTCCTAGCCTAGCTAAGTTGGGCCTTAGCAGCTTCCCCACTTGCCTGGGGGGCTCTTCAGCGAGGCAGTGGTTATTCACGTAGGATAGCACAGGTTGCCTGCGGCCGAGGCCTTAACGTGAACGTTGTTTGGGGGACAGTGAGGTCCAAGTCAGACTCTGAAACTCCTGGCTGGGGTTGGAAAGTAAATGTCTGCAGCAATCCTACAAAGAAGACAAACAGCTCCATCTTGGCCAGGCTTTCTCCGATGCAGTTCCTTCGCCCTGCAGAGGAAAGCAGTGGGTTTACTTGATGGAAATACCAAGTTAGAAACAGGAAACATAATGGAAACAGGAGTGAAACCTCTGAGGTGGCTTCAGAGCATTTCGGAGCAGAGCAGCCCAAGTTGCTAAAGGTAGCTGACCCCTCACACTGGCACCAAGTGGAAGCCATGTGGCAAGCTGCAGGGTTATTTTGTATTTATGATGTACCCTCTCCTCTCCTTACTTCGGAGGTTATCTTGTCTAATGAATGGAAGATCTCTTGCCTCATTAGGAAATGAATTGTTATCCTGCCTGTCACTTACATGCAAAGAGACCAAGCAAATCCCTTCCCTTCCCTTTGCCCTGTTCCCCTCCCTGCAAGACTGCCTGTTCAGATATGTGGAGCAAAGACAGGCTCCTGTTCTGTGTATAAGGGTGCTTAGCACAGCAAGGCTGTGGATTAGGGTCGCAATTTTTGTGTTAGATAAGGAGTAGATCCTTTCCTTCACCAAATCACATGCATGGACTTAAGAGTCTTCCAACCCCCTCAGCATCTTTATCCAGTCCCTTTCTCTTGAAAAGCAGCCTGATAGAAAAATGCCACCTCTTCCCAAAGTGGAATGGTCAAAAACTCACTTCTCACTTTAATAAAGGATTGTGTTTCTGCTTTCCTACTCCCACTTTGTGCTAGATTCCCAGCCCTTGTGTGACGGTCCCTGTAGGGGTGAAGCACTTGGTGGTCAGCAAGAACTGGCTTCCTAATGTCAGAAGGGTCTGGTGTTGTAGCACGTTCTGGAACACCTTCAAGCCATCGTTGCAGAGGAACAGCTGGGAAGTGTAAGGTTACACAGGAGGATTTGTAGGATTTTACAGGAAGTCTCCCTTTGTAGTACTTATGGGCTCCTGCAGTGTTGAGATTTGTTAAAATCCCAGCAAGACTGCTCCATCCAGCTGTGCCCTCTTGTAATGCACACGGCTGTAGTCGTGGAGAGCACAGGCTGGGAGGCAGGCATTTCTGGAAATTAGCAGCCTTTGGAAGCATTTATGGCTGTCAGGAAGGCACTAAGTGATATTTCTTCTTTTAGGAAGGCTCAGGGGAGAGTTTCTGATACCTAACAACTGTTCCAGCCATTAGCTCAGTTTGAGTCCGAAGGGGGCTGGGTTTATGAGCTGCCAGGGAGAGAATGTTCATTGTATATTACAGGTGAAATTTAAAAAAAAAAATAAAAATTTTGAGATGACCAAAATGGCAGACAAAGGTAGTGTCAGGAACAGAACCCAGGATGCCAAGTGCCCAATAACCCCCCTAACCACAGGGTGGCTTCTTCCTCTAAAAGAAATGGTCTTGCTGGAATCCTTGGCAGCCCCAAAAAGGCACCACTTGGCTGAGAAGACCCCATTAGTGCGCACTGCAATGAAATGATCCTGCTGTAGCCTCATCTCTGCAGGTCAGGGCTTTAGTCACCTGTGGAGAAGGGCAGGAAAGCCTCCCTCTTCACAAAATTCCCTTCAGCATCGAGGAAGTGGTTGGGGTTGAACTGGTGTGGTGTCTCCCACTGCGTCTTGTCCAGCAGCACAGAGGTGAGTGATGGGATTACGATTATACCCTGGAAGAAAATACATGAAAGTAGCTTTGTCAGTAAAATTCTTAGTAGGGCAGGAGTGACGGATTTGTTCCTCTGTTTTGCTTTATTTTGTGACACAGACATTGTTGTCCCAGGAGATTTGACCCTGAAGGTTTTATCCCATCAATCAACAGAGAGAGATGTCAGTGAGATTTTCCCAGCAGTGCCAAGGATCGAAGCCAAATGCCACGTGGTGCAGTGAAAACCTCAGGCAGATCCTGTAAATTCCCTGGCAGATGCTTCACTGTGCAGATAGCATCAAAGAGGTAAACCAGGGTCACTCTTGGAGTGAGGAAGTGCTGAGCATGAGAGGGCCTGAATCGAGTCCTACAGTACTGTTCTCCATGGACTCAGCGTAGTCACTGGAGAGAAAGAAACCCTTTTGTGGGTAATTTTGGACACTTACTTTGGGCTCCTGTCCTGTAGCTCCCTCTAAAGAAGCTGGTCTCTAGTGCTACCAGCAGAAATGAGGAGGAGCAACCCAAAAATGGGTTGGAGCAGTTACCTACCTTGGGTAGGAAGTAGCCCCTGAAGTGGGTGTCAACAGCAGTGCAGCGGGGAACGTGGGGCAGGAGGGTGATAAACCTCTGCACTTCGTGTAACACCGCGTTGGTAAAGGGCATGTTCTTCCGGTCCTCGTACGTGGCCCATGTTCCAACTTTGATGGTTCTTCCAATCTCCTCTTGCACCTTTTCTGGAAGGAACAAAGAAAGGGGATGTGTCCACAAGGAACCCAATACCATCAGATTCAGTTTTGGTAAAAATATACTTTTCCAGGGTCTGGAGGGAGAGGATTCTTAAAACACCATCCCAGATTTCCCCAGCTCTGTCTCTAGCTCAGGCACATGCATGGGCTGATCTTCCAGCATCATGCTTTCGTCTCCACTCTTTCTCCCAGCAAGACACGGGGACTCTTTTGTTGTTGCTTCATTCAGCATCTAATTACATTGGGAATTCATAAATTAAAGAGGTGGGAGGCCTCTCCCTCCCATACCACAGGAGAAGAGTAGGTGAAAGGAGCTCACTCTGAATCTCTGGGTACTTCATCATCAGTAGGATGGCCCACTGGAGTGTCGTGGCTGTGGTCTCTGTTCCTGCCATGACCAGGTCCAGTATGGATGCTATTAAGTTTTCATCGTGGAAGATGCTGTCTTTCTTGTTTTTCTCCTTGAGAGACACAAGCATAGTGCGTGGTAAGAAAGCTCTTAAAATAGTAAGTGTTAGCATTCAGCGGGTTTGGGAAATACCGCATAACCCACAAAACTGCTGGGCACGATCCTGTGTTTGTGAGCTGGGTGATGGATGGCCTCATCTTGCACACACAGCAAACAGCACCAAAGGCGGGAGGTTTGGAGTGGAGTGTTGGTTTGGCATTCGTCCCCACCCAGAAGCAGCCTGGGGCCCAGGGCCAGATGCTGTTGATAGTCTCAGCCTTACAGGTTTGGAAAGATCCCAGTCTCTCCCCTGTACGGAGGGAGATTCAGCTAATCCCAGGCTCCTCCTGCCCAGGAAGGGAGCAGCAAGACCGAATCCCCACCAGTGTTCAAAATGACATTTCAGAGTGCTTCTCCTGGGCTTTAGGACTGCAGTGAACCTTTCTCCATATAGGTGTGTGGAAGAGCTAACGCCTCACATTGGCCCAGCTCCAGTGGGAAAGAAGAAAAAACTCAGAGCCCAAATATTTTGTATGGAATGAAATCAACTGATGTGTGAAATTGCAGAGTCTCTGCTAAAGTGAGGTGCAGGGCAGGGCTAGCAAACGTACTGACAATTTATCACTCAAGTGCTTTAAGTGTATCATTCATCTTGGAGCAACTGTATCAATGATTAATTGATCTGTTGTCATAAAAAGAAAGGCAGAGTCAGCTTTCATGTGAATTCATGCATTTTCTACTACGAACAAAGAGTTCATCTCACGTTATTAGTGCTGCTATTTGAGGACTGGACTGAGAGAGTGACTTTCACTTCTTCATTTTGGTAGAAAAATCCCTGCAGTAAATTACACCAAGTGTACGAGACAGGAATCCGATTTCAATGCCACAAGAATAACAGAGTTACCTTCCATAGGTTTACATGAGATGACTGAAATCAAGACTCAGCAACTGTTTGACCTAGAAAATCCAAACGAGATGCTGCAAACAGCCAACAGAGCTAAGCAGTGAAATACCTCGTGTTGCTTGAATATCAGTGCATCAGTGTAGCTCCTCACACTGTTCTCATTGATATCTTCCCTGCTTGCCTTCATGTATTGCCTTATAATGGCGCGCACGTCTTCTATTTTCTCAAGCAAAATCTTATGGGTTTTGAAGAGAAATCCAAGGAACGGGTAGAAATTGAAATACTAACGAGGAATTAAAAAAGAGAAGCATTAGGTCTGTAGAAGTATCAACGTGCTGAAATAGCTTCTTCCTAGGACATGATAAATCAGGTGAGTTTTGTCTTTTAGCAGTACAATTTTAGCATCCCGGGGACCTCCCAGAGGGCTCCTGGGCACATTTTCGTGAGGGTGGGCTTTGCAACCTATGAGCCTTTATTCAGTACTACCTAATTATAAGCATCTGCACTGTTCTGTGGGAACAGCCCCTCCACCAGTAATGGGCTGGTCACCCTCTCAGCAGAGCTGGGGCTCCAGCATGCCAGGCAGCCAGGCAGTTTATGTGGCTGCTTAGTTTTTTTCAACATCAGCTACGAATGATTGGCTATGATAGTTTGAAGATATAAAGAGTTTTCCTGGTACTCTCTAAGAAAGCATTTTTAATGCAGTCTGTGAAGTCTCCCTCACCTGGACATCAGCACTGAATGTGTCTTTTTAGAAAACACAGCAAAGGCAAAGAAGGCCTAGACATTGCGATTGTGTTGAAGGAGACAAAAAATACCTGTGGTGCTAAAATGACCATAGCTCAGTTCTCATTTTAGCTCTACACAGATATGCAGGATGGTGCAAAAGCAGAATATCACAGGGAAATCTGGCTGCACACCTGTGGTGACCAAGGTATTATGTGGAGAACATCTGAGGTGTAACGGCAGGTTCTGAACATTCGGAAACTGCTGACCTGTGTCCTGTGATCTGTGTGGCTCGCTGCAATGTGCCAGTGGAAAAAAACGTTAACCTGTGGGACAGGTTACTTACATTCAAATATGGAGATCCCAGAAGAATCATAACTTCATCTATGAGCCTTAAGAGAGTGAGAAATGTTGGGTCCTTGTAGTCAAACCTGTCCCCAAAGAGCATGAGGAAGGTGATGTTGATCGGAGCGATGTTGAAGGACCTCAGGCTGAAAGGTTCCCCTGCAATGGGAGGAGGATGGAAATGTTGGTGTGATGTTGTAGCAGCAGCAGCAGTGACATGAATGATGCTGTGGAGCACCGTGATGGTCCCTAGCTCACCTTTGAAGGATTTGATCATCTCGATAAGGAAGTGAAGCTCCTCGAAGACTTTCCCTTCCATCATTTGTTTGCCCATGCCGAGGTTGCGCATGCTGGACACGGTGAATCTCCGCGTTGTTCTCCACAGCTCCCCGATGGAGAAGAACACACCTGGGGGGGCATGAGACATCACCGCTGGGACCGTGCACGGAGGAGCCCCACCACACAAAACAAGATACAGGACTGGATGAAGAGGGATTTCCACAAGTGTTTCTGCTGCCCAGTTTCTCATGGGTTTGGGGAATAAGGATCTCCCATTTCTCTGTGCCCCATCCCTGTATCCTCTCAGCTCAGTCTTCCCAGTCTCACCGAGCCTGTAGTTCATGAAAAACCAGCTCCCACCCAGCCCAGCCTGCCCCAGCTGCAAGATAAGCAGGTAGGGCTTTCAGACCACCACTGCTTGGCTGTAGGGCTGGGGAGAGAGGTTGGACTTAGTCAATCGTGCAACCATTCTGACCCTGTTTGGTTGCAAGTCTAGGGCCTCAAGCAACAGCCTTGTTGTATCTTTGAAGCTTCTCCCTTTGTTCTATTCCAATCATAAAGATCTTTTATCTCTGTGGGATGGGATAATTCAGTCTCCTCAACCCTAGTCAGTGCTGAACTGTTTTTTGAGATTCCCAATAACAGTGAAAATACATTCCCAATGTATTTTCAGCAGTGGTAAAAATACTATCATTTTGTGGCTGTCACTGAGCTCGTGCCTTGATGATCACAGCCACCACGAGCAGGGATGCATATTTCATCCCATCAGAGGGTTGGAGATAGTGAAAGAAAAAAATGGTGTTAGTAATATGGAGACTGTCTCAGACAGTGTCAATTAAAAAAGCTGGATAATAGTATTTCACATCTTGGCTGCAAGGTTTTTACATGTATTTGCCTTTTTTAGAACAAACACAATTTTAAAGCAGGGTAGTTTTAATTTGGAAAGCAAAACTTCTCAATTTAAAAATGTCAAAGCAAATTTCTAAACTTGATTTTTCTTTAATTTAGGCAATTTCATCTGGACCACTCATTTTCTGCAAACAGCTTCAGAGTCAACAAATTGACATTTGCTGGAGAGAAAAAATGTTTCATTGGAGAATTTGTGACCCTTGCTACTTAACAGCCCCTGTGAATTTACAGCTTCGGGTCACCTCTGAGCAGCTCCGACTTGGGTTAGGAAGGTAAGTGTGAAAGGACTTATAGTGCAATACTGACAGTTTCCCAAAGGGATATTTTATATGTAAATTAGCTCTGAACGATGCTTTTCTCCCCATCGATTCCTTTTCCTTATGTAGCGATAAATTCATCTCTTGATATTATGGCTGGGTAATTTAATTTCTAATTGTAATCCCAGCTCCAGCCTGTGACCAGCATATAAAGCTGCCTTTTGGCTGCTCACAGCTAAAGCCCCAGCCGAAGCAGAGGGCGGAAGAACAGGGCAAGATGTCCTCTGAACTAGTCAGGGATGAAGAGCCACCTTGGAAAAACTATGGGATGTTTGTGGGAAGAATTTCCAGACTCAGCCCACTGCTGAATACATTTCACATTCCAGCCTTGGTGGAGACAAGATGCTGGGGAATAATTGCATCCAAAATTGAGGTACCTAGCACCAGGTGAACAGGACAAACCCTTCAGTTCCAAACAGCCCAGCCAGCCAGTCCAAAAACCCATGACCCCGCCAGGGAGTTTTGTAAACATGGTGGTGGCAGCAAGCTGCTCTCACGGGCATTTATGGAAATTACCCCAGAATTACCATTGCACCTTTAAAAATCCCACACCTTGGCCTCTGATGCTTAGGATAGGGATCAGTCTGCAGGTGCACTGCCAAAAACAATGGCAGTGAAAAGGAGGCATGCATGAAAGTGAGAAAAACCAAACCTTTTCCATCGGCTTAGCTTTGGGAGGGTCCAAGGGGGATTTTTAAAAGCCTGGCTGTAGGGAAGCACTGAGCGACGGTACCATCCCTCCCGCCTGCCCCCCCTCATTTCTCTAGTACCGTTTCCGTTCTGAATTTGGTCAAATATTGGGATGGATGGTCTGTCTACAAACTCCTCTGTGTAGTTCACAAGCGCCTCCCGCACAACTTCGTACCCAGTCAGGACCACAACTTTCTGGAAGCCAAAATGGAGGGTGAAGACCGGGCCATATTCTTCTGCAAGCTGAAAGAGAGGCAAGCTGTGACAGTCAGCGAAGAAGGAAAATGCCCCTTTCTTTCAGAAAGGACTTGCTATGTCTGGTGGAGAAACAACCCCTGCAGAGTAGCATCCATCAGCCGAAGCTTGTCGTGGTCAAGCACCAGGTGTTTGCATGGATGCCAGGCTGGGTGTTGGGGTTTGTTGCCCCACGGCAGCCCCCGCCCCCAGTCAGGGCATTGCTAATCTGGTTTCTGTGTTAAGGGGAAAGTCAAAAAGTGAAAAACAAAAACCAAGCACCTAAAGAGCAGACCTGAAATGGCAGCACAAGTTGACAAACCAGAGAAAGACAAAAATGGAGCAGGCAGTTCAGTGCAAATAATGACACTGTCACTCGGGAAAGCTCTTACTCATGACACCCATCTCGTACCAAAGCACTCCCGCATCCCTGCTGCTAGATCAGGAGACAGGTTTGACCCACGAATTGCAATCCTGTGCCCCTGTGCTCAGACCTGACTTTGGTACCTCTAGCTTAGCTGGGCACAGCAGGGAAACCTGCGTCAGGAGCAGGAGGCTGCCCAAACTGCTGGCTGTCCCTGTGCTTGTACACACAGCGATGCTCGTTTTGCACCGAAAAGGACTCAGCTTTGCCACAGCACAGCCAGGCTCTTTGCAGAGTGTAGCAGCAGGCGGGTGGGGAAATGTGCACCCAGTGAGGACCATTGCATGTGTGCCTGGTGCTACGTGCCTGCTGTGTCCTCAGCACCTCTTTTTTCCCTGGGTATCTCCACATCGCTGCACCAGCAGCCTTCCCATGAGGCTGAACACCGCTGCTGCAGCTGCACCGTGCTCCCTGGCAGCCCCTGGGGACAGCAGAGAAGGGCAGCAGCAGCCCCGCTCTGCCTCCCAGGCAGGCACACGCTGTGTGTGTGCAGCCCCAGCCCCTGCTGCTGCAGCGGCAGCTTTTGCCGAGGAGAAGGGTGCATCCCCCCCTGCCTGCAGCACTCCTGTCGGGGTGCCCAGCCTGCAGATGCTGGTGCATGTTGCTCAATGCAGTCACCTTTATTTTTGTTATCTGTGGGGTGAGAAGCAGGGATAACCTCTCTGGATTCATCCCAAATTAAAGGCAAACATAGGTGATATCAAATACAGCCTTGCGGGTGATGAGAGCATGCAGAGGTAATTCAAAAACACAGTTCAGAGGCAAACATCTGCCCAGCCCCCCTGGGTAAACTGCCCCCAACCCTGCCGTTGCCTATAAGCAAGGGGCTGCAGCCTCACCCCCCAGCACCACAAATCCTCCCCGAGAGCCGCCAGCATTTGTGTGGCAAGGGTGTTAGGGAGCCTGGGCACCGCCGCTGCTGTTTGCTCATTCTCTCCGTGTCCCCAGCAGGTCGATCCCTTGGTGCCGTCTGCCAGGGCAAGGAGGGAGCACTCAGCAACCCCCTGGCCGTGCCAGCCTCACCTGATGCCAACGAGCGGTTTACCAGCATGAGCAAAGTAAGTCATTTTAATTGCAAGCTAATGGAAGAGCTTCCAGGCTGCTCAAACTTTCCATCCCACTATTGTACTGCTATCTAGATTTTAATGCAAATCCAACTCAGCCAGAGGGAAGTTGATTTTGCAACAGGGTGTCTGGATTTGGCACCCTCTGAAGCAGTGCTGGGGGTCACTGCATCGTGAAATTTCCCCACCACTTCTCTAGGGCGCGGGATAAGGAAGCAGATTCATTTCATGCTAGTTCTTTCCTAATGCTATACAAGTTTTCTGGGCATCAGAGCTGTCAAATTAATATTTAAAATCCCACAAGCATTATATACTTCATGTACATCATCACAATTACATGAAGAAATCACATATTACCCAGAGGTCTTTTTTTAATGGTTGATCGCTCACAAATGACATTGCATCAACACAGACATTGGCTCGAAGAAGATCAGAGAAAATATTATATAGCAATTTTCAAACCTTTACAGTTTAGTTCAAATTTAAAAAGACAAAAAAATCGCACAGATATAGCCCAGGCAGGTTTAAAATGCACAAGGGTCTGGGTTTGGGGTTTTTTTGTCCTACCTTCATTAGAGATTTATCTTGCCTTCTAATATCCACCAAATGCAGGTTACCAATGATCGGAAGAGGAGTTGGACCAGGAGGCAATTTAAAAGATGAATTTTTAGAGCCGGTTGTAAAATAGATTACAGCTAATAATACTGCTGCACAGAGCAGACAAACTAATACAGGATCAGAGATAAAAGAAATTAAAAAAGACATTTTTTTGTAATAATTTTTTTTTTGGTGTTAGAAGCAATAAAAATGCAGTGGCACTGTTCAGTTTCTGCCAGCTGGCTTTCTGTTTGTTCTCTGCGATTGCTACAAGCACTCGATTCTTATTAAGGTTTGTAGAGTACCTAAATAAATACTGCTTACTCCACCCTCTTTAAACACCTCAGAGAATGTGGTCTAAGCAGTTTGCAAAGCCTGTCCAGAAGTAAAGAGAGTTTCAAATTACAAACCTATGCATGTGTGTGCAAGAACATATACATGGGAAAAGGTGCTTGGCATTCCTCTATAGCCTCCTCCTCCCCGAGACCTCAAAGTCCTTTACTAGCAGTACTATGACCCTCCAAACACTCTGCTGACACAGGGAAATAAAAAGGTTCTTTGAGTCCTGTTAGAAACCTCCAAATTTGGGTTTGGATAGGGTTTGAGATCTCCGGGCTGCTAGAGAAAGAAATAGTGTAATTAAGGGAGGCTTTAACTTTGTCAATGTCAAGTAGAGATCAAAGGTTGTTGATGATGGTAAAGCCCTTGTACGCCTCGGTGTTGTAGCCCATAAACTTCTTCATAAAGTAGGCTCTGAGGTGCCCAGAAGGGATGTGATTGCAGACTTCGTGTCTGAAGTGGAAGACATGTAATAGCTAGCCACAGAAAATTAGCTTGGATCAAATGATCAGGAGTGGATTCAGCATACATTAAATGGAAAGGCAAAATTAGATCTGAAACTTTGAGGGGGATTCCTCATTTCGAGAGAGCAGCTTCTAAGGGGGAGAGGGAAGGAAATGAAGTTAATGAGGGTGGCTACCCTGGCAGCTCCAGACCGTGAGCAAGATGGAGAACGGAATTAGTTTAAGTCAAAGGCACAAAACACCTGGAGCTTGCATTCCTCCTAAAGGTTAAAATCTCCTCCAGAGGAAATTGAGATCTGTCTGGCTGCACAGTGGCCTTCAGGAGGATGCTGGTAATAAATAGTCAACGGAATAAGTTTGTTCGGGGAAGAAAGATCTCTTACGTTGTAAGGAAGCACTAGGCTAAAGGTGCATTTATCCAAAGGTTAGATAGTATAAAGAATGTTATTCAGCAAGCGTGTCCTCAGACTTGTGAGTGCGAAGAGGGTAGGGAAGGAAGTGGCCTGACGTGAGGGGGACATAGCTGTGTTAGCACGGTCCTGAGGCAAACGGCTGCTTCGGTGCCTGCCGGAGCTGCCGCACGGTGCGGAGAAGTCACAGCGCGGTGGTGCCCAGAAGCAGAAGCTGTAAGTGTGTCGCAACATTTCTGGGATTTTTTTTTATTAGTTTCCAAGAAATGGGCTGGAGGCAACAGTTTTCCGAAGAGCATGCCTGGGATGACTCAACCCTGCCTGCTCAAGTGAGCAGAGAGGTGGGGGGGTGTAAAGGCGGGTGAGCAGGATCGGGGCTGGCACAGGGCGCAGGACATGGGCACCGCGATGACAGCTGGCAGTGGCACAAGCTCCATGCCCTGGGCACGGTGTCTGCTCCTGCAGGGCTTTGCTGGAGCAGAGCACCCAGCAGTGCAAGAGCTACATGTTGCTGCCGCGCTTGTGGTATTTCATCCTTGCCCTTGGAGCCACCGAAATCATAAAAAGGCCTTTCAGAGAAACAGCCTTAAATTATCTCTGAAAAGCCAGGGGGGGAGTGTGTTGTGTTTTTTTTCAAACCAACCTCTGAGTGCAATGCATTAAAATGACAAAGGTAAGTCAAGCTCTTGCGATGACAAGAAATTCCTGTCTCAATAATGCGTCTGGGCTACGTGCTGCCCTGCCTGAGCACACAGAGCCCAGCACAAAGCACCTGCCAGGCTCTGACAGTGCTCTGGGTGCATTCCTGGGGCAGCTGGGCCCCTCGGGGTGCTCGCAGCCGGGTTGTCCTCGGTCCCTGCGGCCCCCCGCCACCGCATGTGAGCCGAACACGCTGGCGAGGACACAAGCACAGGCACTGATCAGCATTGCCCATCGCCCCCGTGTGCAGCCATCACATTTTGGCAGCCCATGGTGTGTAAAGCCAAGGAAAGCACCAGCCCTGCGTCCCTTAATTTAACTTAAATCCCCAAAGATCTCGGTGCCCTCCCCGCCAGCCCCACTCTAGACTTTTCCTGTTCCTAGCAGTGCATCCAGGACTGCAGGCTCAGACAATCCTTGCTGGCTTTTACCACGATGAGTTCCTTTTAAGCAAGTGCAGGAGCTTCAGGACTCACCGTAAGAGGCCACATCAGAGAGCCATCTAGAGCAGTGTCCTGCCTCAGACAGCAGCCAGGCATTGGGGGAGCTCCAAGTGAGCACTGTACGATAATGTATTCCCCAGCCAAGAAAGGTTTTTTTTCTGATCTGGCTTTTACCTTGAAGAATGTGGAGTTGCATCCCTTCTCCAGTGTTGAAGTTGTAACAGGCAGAAAAAACTATTTCCTTCTACTAGCTTAAATTTATTGCAATTTACTTTAATTTTCCATTTTGCATCTGCAGATGAGAAAAGGCTAATGAAAGCAGATGGCTTGTCCTTTCTGGGACATTGTGTAGCCCTGCTCTTCCTGCCTCTCTTCTACATCTCCTCGTTAAGGCAAACAAGCACGTCTTCCAAGGCAGTGTGTTTGTGAAGGGTTTTCCTTCTCTGTCATTGTTTTCCCTTCACACAATACCATCTCAACTGCTTGTCTGTCTCCCTGAGACCAATGCAAGAAAAAGCCTTGCAAGGCGTCTTAAGCATTTTGGAAATCTGGGACGACTCACTCTTTAATTCACCTGACAATGAGCTCTGAAAATTGCTGCCTTCTTACGTAGTTACCCTCCATCAACATGTGGACTGTGCATATGTTTTTGATAGGGGATACTTTTGAAGGGGATGATTGTTAACGTATTGAAAAGACCTTTTCTGTTGTGACCTTACAGAGTTAGAAATTCCCTGATTTTCTATGAGCTGCCTGTGGCTCGGAGTATTGCTCACCCTTTGCATTGTTAAACATGTTCTGGCCGCGTGTTGCCCAGGGATCCCTGCACTCACCTCTCAAGCGTGGGCGTATTAAAGGTGCTGCAGCCCAACTTTATCAGTTTGACCCTAAATCTACTTCATCCTGCAACACCAGATAAATCAACAGCAACAGAACAAAATATTTATTTGTTAAGTAGGAGCTAAGGTCAAGCTTGCAGTAGTTAGACTGCAAATAAAGCAACAGCAAAATGAATGTAAGCAAGCACAGCAGCAAAGGCTTTCTTGTTACAGAGCTTGTTAAGCAGACTACTTGAGATGTATCTGCAAGCTGGAGCTGGCTGCAAGGTGCAATGCAAGTGCAACACCAGTACAAGTACAGTGCAGGTACCGGTGCAGTACTGGTACAAGGCACAGTGCAACTATTAGAGTGCTGTCTTTAGCTGTCAACTAAAGCTACTGTGAAGAGTCAGTGTCTTGGCTGAACAAAGAGCACCTGCTTTGTCATCCCTTCATAGTCTGTTCCTCCTTTTTTCCCTTCCATTTGCTGCATGGGTCAGGTTTAGATGACAGTGCCATTCTGTTATAGACTTGCCACAACCACCCCCTCAGTCTCTGTAACTGTCAGTTTCTGCCTTTTTTCTTTTCATCCTAACTTGCCTTTCCTGCTTCCAGAGCAACACAAAAGCATGGCCAGTGACTCACCGCTCCCTAGCCCACATCTGGTTTCCTGCCTCTGTTTTACAAACGAAGCTCCTCTCTTACGTGCACCATCACTCAGATTTCACACCTTCCCTCCCTGCAGGTACAGCTTGTTGTTCCTACACATAATGGCTGCTACATGAGATAAATCATTAACTGTGCTCATCAAGCAGCTGCTCTGGGAAGGCTGCGGCCCCCGGGATGTCACCAGCTTTCTAGAGACCCCATACAACAAGTTCATGGTACAGATGAGAGACTGGGTAATGAGGTCTAACCTGCTTCTCCTTCCAGTTTCACAGTATTACCAGTTTTACAACATCAATTTTCAGTGACTACATACAAAATGCTATTAACTTTGTCAGTGATGTAGGATCTCTGCTGGCAGAGCATGAGCCTTACCAGCTCTTTGTGACATTGGTTCCTACCTAGAACTTTTTGCAAGCACTAAAGTTTTGCTTGCAGTTCATGTTGTGATGGCCCTGATCTTGCTGAGTACTGAGCATGGTAACTTCCTGGAAGACCATGGCAGTGGTTTTTGCTCAGCACTGCTGAGGCTTCAGGCTGAGTCCATTGCTCTGCCCGGAGACCTGGCCGCCTATTCCTGGCACAAGGAATGTCTGGAGAGGAAGACAGCTTGAAATGCCAGGGGATGTGTATCTTGTCTAGAGCTGAAGACAGACGGTAATGTTTTCAAAAGATTTTAAGCCCAATTTTCAGTCAGATGGAAAACAGTCTTGCCCCTATCCATCCCACCACACCCGATGCATCAGACTGCAAGGTTTGAATCAGGAGCCAGGGGATGATGCTTCACCCTGCAGTCGGAGGAGAGGGAGTGATTCAGACCTTGTGGCAGCTGAACCACCCGCTGAAGGAGCCTTTCTCTCTCCGTGGATGCAGAGAGGAGCTACAGCTCCTGAGGTGCAGGTGAGGAGGGCTGAGGCTCTCTGACAGCCCTCCGATGGGAGCATGGCTGTCCTGCTCCCTGTCTGCCCCTGCACAGCCCTCGCCCTGCCTCAGGCTTGTGTCTGGCCTTAGGTGTGCTGGTTGAGAAACTATTCACTTTCTGTGGCTGCTTGTTTTCTGCCAATTTAGGTGTCTGAGCTGGCCCAGCAAGGGGTCAGACGTGTGTCAGAGCCAGCACGAGGCAAGGGAGTGGTAGAAATACCATTCTTAGCAGAAACAGCAAGCTGCTAGATTGACCCCGTCATAAACAGGCTCTCCAGTATAAAGCACCTAGTGTGATGTGGAATGAGCCCACTTCCCAAACCACTTAGGTGTTTCCTGATAACCGTCCCATGCCTGGCCCTTGGCATCAGCCCATGTTACACCCAAGTGTCTGGGACGCTGTGATAAAGATAAGGCAGGCTGCGTTGCACAATGGAAGCTCAGTCTGAGTCCAATCTCAATAACCATCCCGGGGAGATTTCCAGATCCATTAAGTGTCTGTTGTCTCCAGCTGGGCCATTGATAATCAGCTCTGCTGTATAGCGTGGACTTTGGGCTGAGGAATTCCCTGTGGAGGCTCTCAGCCAAGAGCCTCTGATGGGTTACATCTACAGAGGATGCTCAAAACCATTTCATTCTTTCAAACAGCCCTGAAAACTGCATGTCTGATGTGCTGTTCCAGGAACGGATCATGCTGTTTCTGAGAGCAGTACTCAGGGGTGTCTGAAGGGTTTACATTATGCAGACACCGCAAAAGCTTTTGGAAGGAGAAAAGCTTTTCATATGAAGGAGAGACAATAGCAGTGCCCAGTGCCCTTTCCCTAAAACTCAGGTACAGACAGCTTTTTTTCCCTGTAACTAGGCTTGCTTTCAAGCTCGAAGTGTTCACTACACTAACTCCCTGTCATTTGATCATTCATTCAGAGGGCACAGCACAAACCAGGTGAGGCATGGGGTTCAGGGTGAAGCCGACATCAGCAGTGAGATCTAGATCTGACTTGTTCACTCCTGGAGGGGCTTGGAAGACAAATTTGCGGAGCAAGCCTGCGAAGAAGAGGAACAGCTCCATTTTGGCCAGTCCTTCTCCAACACAAGCCCTTCGTCCTGAAAACAACCAGGAGAGAAGTAAATGATAAGCACCGTAACTGCTAGTGTTGACATCTGAGACCTTCTAAACTGGGTGCACAGTCTGTAAGAGCAGGCTGCTGAGGTAGGAGGTTTTTCCTTCCTTCTCTATGTATATTTGAGGTGCTACTGACCTGGTCTCAAACCACACAGAAGCCTGTAGGTACACGGGATCTCTCAGTGACTGGGGGTAAATTGGTGTCTCCCAGATCTTTCAAGGAAGA
Source organism: Cygnus atratus (assembly GCF_013377495.2). Lineage (NCBI taxonomy): Eukaryota > Metazoa > Chordata > Aves > Anseriformes > Anatidae > Cygnus > Cygnus atratus. The sequence goes on from NC_066376.1 coordinate 6,185,981, forward strand.
GGTGGTTACTTAACAGAAACGGTGGACAGAACAAATGACCATAAATCCCTTATCCTGTGTTCTATGTCCCTGACTTCCATACTTTCCCGGGGTCAGTGGGAACTGTGCCTAGCCCCAGGTGAGGCACAAATTACTCCTCTCACCTATAGAGAATGGAATGAATGCCTCTCTCCTAATGAAGTTCCCATCAGCATCCAGGAAGTGGGAAGGGTTGAACTGATCCGGGGTTTTCCAGTGCAGCTCATCGTTCAGGGCGGAGGTCAGCAGCGGAATAACCTCTGTACCCTAAAAAGGATCAAAGAGATTCTCGGTAGCTGTTTGAAGCAGAAGTGAGCTGTCTTTTTTCTTTCTCATGGGAAGAAGACTGAGCCATGGCAAATAGAACTAGAGGATGCTTCCTGGCCCCACTGTGGCTTTGCCTGTTATCAGTAGTTGCTGCTCTCTTTTTGGACCACAAAAGATTTCTGTCTTACAGATTCAGAGAGATCTTTCAAGAAATATACTGAAGTAGAGAGAGGTTCCACATTTTGCATTAGATATTCCAACCAGTGTGACTTAATTACAGTCTCTGGTTATTCTGGATTCAAACAGCTATCACAGACCACAGTCCAGTGCATGTTTATAACAGCTGTCCTGGATCCAATGCAAAAGATTACTTCATAGGTTAAACCAAGCATCAGGGCATCTTTAGATTCTTCTTCTTGTCTGCTTTAAACAAAACTGTAAGGAGCCTGTGTAGCATAAGCTGCTGGCCCCAAAGCTCACCTTAGGAATCACATAACCTCGGAAATTCACATCGGTAGGTGTTGCTCGCGATACACCCATTGGGACAATATTGGCAAATCGTTGGATTTCATGTATCACTGCATCCGTATAAGGCATTTTTTTCCTGTCCTCCAACTTAGGCATCTCTCCAGGTTCGATGACACGGTTCATTTCTTCCTGAATCTTTCCTTGGAGGAAGGAAAGGAGTAAGAAGCTGATATTTCTCCTATCTTGCAACTAGAATAGTCTTCAGTTTGGCCAAGATGAAGAAAAGGAAAAACTTTGAGGGGCATTTAGGAAGAGCAAAAAGTGGGGCAGGTAAGTCAGGGCATGTTGTGGTTCTTTCAGCTTTGCTGTTGAACTAAGGGAGCTTGAATGGAGCCACTACAGGACATTACATGCCTGATTCTGATTGCATACCTTTGTTACCCCATAGCCTTCAACACAAGCCAGATCAGGATCAGATCCTGAGGAGCCAGGAGACCTTTAGTGACGTAAGCCAATAGCCTGCAGGACAGTCATGCTGGGGGAGCTTTCCTGTGACTGTAGGCTGGCCCTTAGCCTCTCCCACTTGCCTGGGCTGTTTTATTGCAATCCATCTGAGTAAAATCCCTTTGTAAAGTCAGAGGTTGTTATCTCCCTCAGAGCACTCATAAATAATTACTCTAAACAATACTGAATGAGTTCCACTCCCTTCCATAACCAAAGCCTTAAGCATGCAACAGAATATTGTACAAGAGGACTTCTCAGCCTTACTCTGAATTTCTGGGTATTTCATCATCAGAAGAAGACCCCAGCGCACAGTTGTAGAAGTGGTCTCAGTCCCAGCAGCAAACAGGTCCAGGGTTGAAAACAACAAGCTTTCATTGTGGAACATAGTATGGGGTTTCTTTGACTCCTTCAAAACATACAGGTAATAGCCATAAGTTCTACATAAGTTCTACAGCAAGACCAGTACATGACTGTTTTGCCACCATTTTTATCTGCATTTTAGCTTTCCGTGATTTTGTATGCTCTGGGAAACTAATGTTTAGTATTTTAGCATTAGGATGTACACTGTATAGAATTTGCCCTGTCCTGAATATATATACAGTCCCCAAGTCCAGATACTGGGTCTGTAAGGACTCAATTACTGCGATGCAGTTTATCACCATACTGTTCTTGCAGGAAGGTTTGGGATGATCTCCTTGCGTGTGCTGTGTGGCAACTTACTTCACCACGTGGGACACTCCTGACAATTGGATCCCCTTAACCAGCAGTTTCAGCAGAGCAATGAAGCGAGTACAGTACTGCTCACTGTGAGTATGAGTTTTGATGTGTTCTGCTCGCTGCAGTTGTTTTTACTCACCCCCAGGCCCTGACAAATGATCAGTCCTAATAATGAGTCAGAAGTGAGAACACACACAAAAAAACAAGACTTAGCTTTAAAGTACCTGTTGTTGCTTCATCAGAAAGGCATCGACAAAACCTGTTAAGTTATTTTCATTAAACTCTTCTTTGTGCTCTTGGAAGAGCTTCTGGAGAAAAGCGTTCAGCTCATTGATATTTTGTAGCACAGTCTTGGAAGCTCCAAAGAGAAATCCAAGGGATGGGTAGAAATTATATAACTGTGGAGCAACAGAAATCTGTTAATTGACATTTTGAACATATACAGGTATCTCAAATTGCACTGCTGGTTCCTTGTCCCATGCCCTGACATTTCATGCCATAATTCCTCCACCTTAGCTTGTACAGTCCAAGCAGCTACAAATTGCTGCAGGAATAGTGTGCTCTCTCTGTTCTACCTCTGCATAAGTCCTTGCCATGACTTCTGGCACTTAGCTTAGCCACAGCACCTTGTAACTCAGCTACACCATTCCTAGGGGCTGCATTGCAGTATGCCATGTGGATGTACTTGCTATCTGGAGGAAGGGGGGGGTCTCAACTCCATCCTCCCATGAGAGGTGTGCACTTCTCCAAGGAGACCACTAGCTGACCTAGCAAGCAATTCAACAGATCCCCTCCACTCGCAGCTTATATTAGCTGTTAGCTTGCTAAGATTGAGTTTCAGTGGCCAAAACAAAAGAGAAAGAAGTTTGTCCAAATGTTTCAGTTTTGGAGGCAGACTTGAGAAGGTATTTCAGGTCCGATCTCTGATATGAGAGACATATTGTGCTTCTGCTCTTCAAAGAGGGTAAAATAGTTCCTTTGATAAAGACTATTTTTATTTCTCTTACTAATAAGCTGCAAAGACAAAGCCCAGGAGCCTGGGAACCCGTGTGTTGGAGGTACAGAACCACAGATGTGTTCAGTACAGGCTGGCTGGCTGGTAATGTTCTTGTTCTCTCCTCAATCAGCAAGACATGGGAGGCCATGAGTACAAACACAATGGAATATCCCCTCAAAAGCTAAAACTTAAAATCAAGCCCTTACCAGCACCATCGGGGAGCCCAACAGCTTGGTATTCTCATTTAACAGCTTCAGCAAAGTTAGAAATGCAGGATCATCATACTCAAACCTCTCTCCAAACAATATAGAGCAGATGACGTTGGATACAGCGTTGTTGAGTATCATCTTTGTGTCAAATGGTTTCCCTGTATTTCAAGTAGTGCAAACAAATGACAATGTGATTATGCCCATTGCAGGGCAGGAGTATCCTGCTGGGGTAGGGGTGGACAGGCTCTGCCCTGGAGTAGCTGACCGTCCATGGACATGGCAGTGTAAAACACCACATTCAATGAATAGGAAGAGAAGCAGAGGCTCAGTCGGGTTTCTGCGGAAATGTAGTCCCAAGCTCCACAAAAAAACTCATTCACCACCCAGAATGCATGGCAGGGAACTCAGTTTCAATGTTTTAAGGCCTCAGTTCGATAACCTACTTAAGCGTATGCTGAACTTTAACCATGAGATACCATTTGCTCAAAGTTAAACTTTCATTAATCTTTATTGTTCTGCTAGACATGTTTTCTGTTTCTGGATGAAATTCTTGACACTCACCTTGATATGATTCAAAGTATTTAACAAGAGAATTTAGTTCCTCAAGGATTCGGACCTCAATTGTTCTCCTTCCCATCCCAAAATCTCGCAGTGTGGACAAGGTGAATCTTCTCATAGCTTTCCACAGCTCTCCATGGCTAAATGCTATGCCTAAAATAAAGGTGTAAAATCCTTAGGCTATCTGTGGTTAGTAAATGTTTGTAAGGCCTTATTACACGCTGGTACCACAGCTGCTCAATACATGGTTACATAGACAAAAGGCAATCATCAGAAGATAATGTTCTCTGCTGCGAGAATATAATGAACATAGTCAAGCTTCGAAACTAACCATCCGAAAGGTCACTTACCATTTCCTTGTGTCATTTTCCTAAATATGGGTATTTCTGCTCTCTCGCCAAATTCGTCAGCATGATTTAAAAGGGCATCCTTGATGGTTTCATATCCAGCCAGTACCACAGCTTTCCTGGGTCCGAAATGCACAGTGAAGACATTGCCATATGTCTTGGAGAGCTGACAAGGTGAATAAGTATGTTCATTCAGAACCAGACCTGGACCCAAACACTAGCACCAGCCACCCTAGCTAGTTTCCAGCCTGCAAAGACCCTCCCAGCCCTGCCTCGAGTCTCGAGGTGCTGCCGTAGTGCAACTAATGAACAACAACTATCACTTGTCAGCATCTCTGCTTGCACTCTGTTTGCACAACAAGGTGTTTGCTATCGCTGCTCCTATCAGTTGAGCAGTCAATAAAATGCCATTGCATTCCTGTGGTGTTCTGCAGGAACAGGCCAGCATGGTGATACCACTGTTCAGAGGCTGGTTAGCAAATGCTGCAGCAGGCAGGCCTGTTTATTTTAATATCACTGATCTGAGGCAAGAGGGTATGCACACAGCTTTGGGGCTGAAGCCACAAACACTAGAAAAACAAAGCTAGACAATAAGTCTTTATTTCAGGACAGCACTTGTTTCTAATTATTGCAAGGTGGGTAGTGTTGGAGTCATGGCAAAATTATTTGCTGGCCACCAGAAACTTGAATACAACCAGGAAGCATACTCTTGTAGATAATGTCACAGGCACTAGCCTTTTATAGGAAATTAAATATGAGTCATCTGTCACACAGAAGGGTGGCTTTGGCAATCTAATAATTCACTCGGTATTTTAGACTTGGTTTGAACACACTGAGAGCCGTCCGCTCCAAATGTCTTCGTGTTTCCGACATGCCTGAGTTACCATTTGCTATGCATTAGATACCTACCGAAAATTGAATTTCAGATTAGAAGCAGCTCCTGTTATTACACCAGACAAATTGAATTTGTTTTCATCAAGCGGTCGTTTGACGGCTTGGGAGATAACGTTAGCGCTGGTTCTTGCCTCCCTGGCAGCGAACAGAGCGTGCGGCAGGTCCGGGGGTAGGGCATCGCAGCCGCTTCCCGGCCTTCCTTTGGTCATTTCTTTACGTTAGTACTTCCTGGCATCAGCCCTGGTTCTTCTCAGCAGCACAAGGATTGGATATGGCACGCCTGGAAGCCTAAAGGAAGCTGTCCGGCAGCTTAGGGGGAGTGAACCTGGTGCCTTCAAGAGACATTTGTATCATAAATCCCCCAGTGCCACCAAAAATAGCTGACTTTCCTTAGGGGCCCCCACAAGCACACCTATGGTTTTTGAATTGCCCCAGAATTGCCCCTGCCTCCCTGTGGGAACACAGCAGATGCTTTCTGAAACAAGCACTGCAGATGGCTTTAAAATATGTAGGTATTTTTTTCTCCTTTAGAAATAAAATTATCCATGGAGCTGTATAAGAAAAAGCAATCTGTTCACCTAGACATACAAAAACATCGACTCTTAAATAACCCTGGCCAGTGCGTATGCAGGGGAGGGGTTGGGAGGCAGAGCTGAGCTTTGCATTGCAGGGATGTATCTGGCTTGGGAAATAAATGTGCACATGACCCTGCTTCCTTTGCTGCAGGGATGATATCCTTCCTTCCTGAAGAGAGGAGGGAGAGGTCTGTCTGCGGGGAGCTGTGCTGGTATTAAGTGGCCCTGATCTGTCAGCGGGCTGGCCCAGCTCGTGCCTTCTGCCTGCAGCCTCTGAAGGGCTGCAGAGACAGCGAGACAGAGCTGATGGCAAGGGGTGAGGCCCACTCTTGTGTGTGCATATAGGAAGAAACATGTCTAAGATATACGTATAAAAATGCCTGCATGTGTGTATACTTCTGTAGGTAACGTGTCATTCCGCCAGCCTGCCTAACACGCCAATATCTCATTTCTGCCCACCACACAATGCAAACACGATCGCATCTCAATTTCCCCAGCTGCATTTCTCACTTTGGGAATTGCACATTTTCCTGCTGCCTGCTCGCTCACACCCTACCTCTGTCAGAGACTGGAACGGCTTTTTCAGGTCCACCACATTCAAGTTCCCAATCAGAGGAAGAGGTCGCGGCCCAGGAGGCAAATTGCAAACTGTCTTCTTCAAGCTGGTCAGAAAGTAGAGGAGAGCGACCAGCCCTGCTGCCAAATAGAGCAGCGAGCTAGCACCCACGCATTGCAGCAAACTCATTATGGCCATGTCTAGGTCAAAATGTAGGTATGAGCATCTTGGGGCTTCCTTTATAGCCCTTCTGTCATCGCCTGAACACACCTCGTGGGGAAGTGGCTTTACACAGAGAAAAGGGCTCTCGTGTCTTGTTTACGTCCATTCAGACCACATGTACTTTTTTCTTGCCAAAAAAGCGCCCAATTTTATTGAGAAGTGTGGATTATCTTAATCTGGAGCTCCTATTTCATCCACAACACCAGGGCAAGGTGTTTGTTTCCAGTGTTACGGGCATGTTGTAGTCAATGCGACTTCTGGGGCAGAATGAAGGGACGGGACCTGTGCTGGATTCCCCCATGGCTGCCATGGTGCCAGGTCACAGGACCTGGCTGGGGCACTGGTGAGGCACTGGAAGAAGCAGGACGCAGGAGGAAAATCCCTCAGTATTGCTTGGGGTGCTGCTGGCAAGGCAGTCCCTGGAGAAGACAAGACTGACCAAGGAGGAGATGGAATGAAGCTGACATGAAGATGGACTGATTCTAGGCTTGGCCAGCTTACAGGTGACAGCTCTGCTTCTCTCTGCTTTTCTGCCACTCCAGTAAAATCACCTCCTTGAACAACCCAATGTTTTCATTGCAGACATTGTTATTGTCCTGCAAGTCCTCTGGTGACAATTCCAAAATGCCCCTGAACCTACTCCAGTCACTGTTTTGAGTTCGTGTGCTTGGATGCCCATCTTTGTCTAGTTTGGTGACGACTCCTTCCCAGCTGTCCTGCCTTTTTCTGAGCAGATACATGCAATGCTTTAGGAGGGACCATCCCCTCCAGAGAATGCTAGGTTGGGAAAGAGACCCTGAACCTTCTTAAGCCGAGGGGAGCCAGGATGAGGCTCTGCAGCAGGCTGGGCAGAGGGAGGCTGCCTGGGCAGCTGTTGCAGAGCGGGTGCCAGCCGGGAGGAGCACGAAGCAGCAGCTTTGGCACTCCATGGGCACTGAGTCATTCAGCCTCGATGCCAGGGCAGGGTCTGCAAGAGCAAGCGTGCCTGGCTTGCCAAGACAGCTCGCCGAGAGCCACCCGCACCCTTTGCATCCTTGGGGGATGTCAGCAAAGCAGAGGTGGTGGTGAACAAGAGGCCACAGTTTTAAATGGTGGCTCAGGGGGAAAGAGCCAATTTGATGCTCCATCACATATTCTCTGGTGGGGATATTCTGCTCCCCAGTTGTGTATTCTGTTGGATTACTGGGCTGTGCTGCTGCTCAACCCTTTAGAAACCTTTAGTTTTAATAATACTTTTGCTAGAATCTTCCAGGGCTCCTGGGTGCAGGCTCCACTGATGGAAAAATGGTAATTATTTATTAATAATAATAAAAGTACATTAGCTGAAGGCAAGAAGAATCAGTAAACTCTAACTAGATTTACATGAAAAAAGGTGCCTGCATGTCTGCTTGTTCTTCACAGCCAGTTAGCGGGGTGGAGGGGGGCTTTCTCACAGGGGGACCTACCCTGCGCAGAAGAGATCTTGGCAGGGCAGGCAAAGAAAGGAGAAGAGATGATCACGTCCTTCTAAAATCTGCTGCACAAATACAGAGGTCTTGGTCTATGCCCTCTTCTCCCAGGTGTTTCCAAGAATCTCCAGTTCAGCCAGACTCCTCTCAGCAGATGGTGTGACCGCTGGGGGCCTCTTGACAGTTTGTAAGATACAACAAGAGTGAGGGAAAAATCCTTCATGGGCACAGTTGGGTACCAATGGAAGGAGTTTACCATTTCCCGTTTACATACATCTCTTTACATACAGCTGCCAGTGCTCTGCTGGAGTAGAGGTGGCTACTGGCATTGAAAGGAGAACCCTCTCAAGGGCTTTCAAACCACTTAAAGCTCAAGTTTTACCTGGTGATAAGAGACGGTGAAATCCTTTCTCAAGCAATGAGCCCATGAACTTGCAGCCTGCTGGACTGATGCATGCACTGTGGTAAATAATGGATGAGTTCTCCGTGGAGAGGAATCATGGCAGTTTTAAAATACCACTAATGCCATTTCCTCACCTCCATCTCTCTTACAAACCTTCGCTTCCAGTATGCAATCCTGAGTACAGCCAACTGAGTTGGTTTGTGGGTGAGGCACCCCATGCAGGACTGGGGAGTAAACTCTGTTCCCTGACCACCTGTGTCTTTGTCTTTCCACTAGCACAATCTTCAGGTAAGCAGACTTTGTGGGCATAGCTCAGGGAAATAATCAGTTCTTCCTGAAAAAGTAGCCTGTACATTAAACAGCCACACTCATCTGTGTGTTCATCTGGAATCAATCTGGATACAATCTTCTAATGGGACACAGGTTAACAATGCTACAGTAACAGTTGGATAAAAGGCAGAGAAAGAGCTATTATAAAGCCATAATTCAGTCAATGAGTTCTGATAACATAATAAACCATGAGAGTGAACACCAAGGGCTTGTATGCCTTGCAAGTCTCTGCAACGGATTTACAACCACAAGAGATGCCTATCAGCCCGTGCATTGTTATCAGGGATATATAAAGCATGAGCACACCCTATTAAACATTAACATTTTTAAAGACTCAGATGTGTTAAAACTCAGGCTGCTCCTTGCCAAGGGATTTCACTCACCTTGACAATGCCAGTGCAAAAAAAAATCAAAAGCCATAGACTTTGACCTGCTTCATTTTTTTCATAATTATTGCAGTATTTTATTGGATTCCACCTGCTTCTTCCCATCCTGCAAATCAGTACTTCTGTGGGATCACAACAGGATAGTGATCCGTGTTTGCTGTGGCTATTTTGATACGAATCACTTGTACTGGATTTCTTTTAATTTCTCCTAGAGCCAGTGCCCCAGCGTCTTACTTTTGGGGCCTCTGTCTTGAAGCAGATAGAGATGTGGATTTAGATATACCAGAATTGCAACTAGCAACATAAGAAGAAGTTTGCTTTGGCTTTCAGCACCATGTTTCTGTTTCTGCCACGTTCCCCTCTATGCTTTGGCTCAATCATTACAGAAAACGATCTATCATTCTGTACATCTTTGCAGAGCACATAGCATATTAAGGCCCTGACCTTACTGGCATGAAACCGATTTCCCTCTAAGTGCAAAACAATAACGTTTCATTAGTCATCCATAACAGAAATCTCCATTCCCCAGACTACTCTGGCAATATTCTGCATTTTTGCTTGTCTAGGAACCTGAATTAAAAGGGAGAAAAATGGTTTACAACAGCCTGTGGCAGTGATGTAGCAAGAGATTTTATGTAAGAGCTGGCGGCGAGCTCACGGCGTGAGGGTGAGGCACAGCAGCGAGTGCTCCTGGAAGGATGTTTCTCTGAGGTGTGTTCTGTGCCGGGGCTGGGAACAGCCGTCTCAAGGGCACAAATTCCAGCGCCTGAATGTGCTTGGTCTTGTTCAACTGATTCATTTCTTACAGCTATCCCAAGTCGAGCAACAAAATTGCCTACTGCTTTACTCAGAGGCTTTCACAGCTTGTTGGTAAATTATTTTCCAATTAACTATGTGTTAATTTGGCTCTGTAGGCTCTTAAGAGATGCAGCAAGGTGAGGAGGAGAAAACAAATGAAGACCCAGACTTAGCAATGCTCACTACAAGGAAAAGGGATTCTGGTTTCTGCTCTGGCGTAGTACTTCTAGGTGGTACTTCCAAAAGTAGTGCGAAGTGGGTAAAAAGCCCATCTGAAGGTGCATTTGTACAGCTGACAGATAAGCACCAATAGTGCTAAAAGTTTTCAGTATGTTCTGACAACATTGTAAAAGAGCAAAGATTTTTTAAATGTTGCTTTAGTGCGTAATTAATGACTAACAGCTCTGATTCAAGCAAAGGATTTTTTTAAATCAAGCTTTTAAACCAATGTGGTTTATATCTATGAAGCTGTGCAACTGGGAAGTCCAAGATTTTTCCTAGTTCAGGGAGTCACAAATTCTGAACCTTCTAATTTTTTTTTGGAAAAGGCTCAGGACTAGAGATACTGTAAAATACTTGAGGCTTTACAAATTATCTGATCTCTCCTGTACAATGGGCAGCTTTTTACTGGACCAGCTACTTCAGATTTCTCCAGTACCATGAAAGTCTCTCAGTTCTTTGAAAGACAATGTGTGAAAAGCATTTAATTCTGTGTTAGTGACACTGCTCTTCTTGGCACTGAATTCTTCCGGAACTGGTTGGCTTAATCTGCAAATGAGATTTTTTTTTTCTTAACAAGGATTATCTAATGGAGGTTTTATTTGATCTCCTTGGGAAAAAAAATACATGCTAAACTGCTAAAACACTTGTATTAGATTGTAAGACACACTGTGCCTTTAAAGGAAACTCTAGAAGATACAACTGACATTTGCAGTAAAAACGTTAAGTAATCATAACCAAATACCTGCTGCTATACGTGACCTGAATTTAGGTAACTACAAAACTTAACACTCCAAAGAACGACACTGAGTTAATTAATAGGTGATCAAAACATTTGGATGTAATATAATACAGCAAGCTGATACAGCCTCTGCATAGATTTGTCTCTGTTAGGGAATAATTCCATTGTGGGATCCCGGCATATCTTTTGCTTTGATTTCTTCCTCCATCACACAGGCAATCAACCAGTAAAATATTGTGCCAGAAACTCAGGAACATAATTGGGGCAGTTTGCTAAAATCGAGTGCCTTGACACTTCCACTGAAGTTGTTAAGATAAACCAAAGGTGCTTCTCTGCTGCTCAGCCCTCTGAGGTCTGGGAGAGAGTTTGTTGCATGTCTTTATGAAAGAGGAGTATCTCCTTTTTACTGTTAACTGTTATAATGAAGTCAAGTGGAAAAGTGCTATTTACCATATAATAAAAAACATCTATTGTTCATAGGCCTGAAAACCCGATAATAAATAAAACCTCATATTTCAGGCTGTGTAAACCAGTTGCTTATGTAATAGAACAAGGTGTAATTTTCCATTTACAATTTCAAATACTGTAATAAGAAAACAATCAAAGCATAAACAAAAAGCACTTTAAATGGTGCTGCAGGTAGTATTTCCATAATGCCTGTCCCCTACAATTGCAGCTGTTTCTGTTTTTTTTTCCCAGCTTCACATTATTTCTACTTATCTCAGTCATTTAATTAAAAGAAAATCAACTTTAAAATGATGAAAGACCATCTTAAACCAATTGCAGCTATGGGCAAAGAAGAAAAAAGATTGCAACAGCATAATCCACAGTTAATACTCAGGTGGGTTAAATTAACACCATTTCTCATTCTCCTTTCAGGATGAGATCTGAGGATTTCAGAGAGCTTGCTGTAGACCTGTGAGTAAAACAGTGTTGTCCTTGGTTATCTTGTGAACACCTGCAAGTTTGTGTCTGCAAATGACCTCCTGGTTTTACTGGCCTCGTCATGGTAAGCTGCCTGCTCGCCCCTTGCCTGTAAGGAGGCATAAAATAACGTAGTGCTGTCCGTGTGCTTTGTGCTGGGCTACCCTCACTCAGGTCATTAACTGTGAGGATTAATGAGGGATCAGCAGGCCCATTGCTGCTGGGGGGCTGATGGATAAGCTCACTGCAATGGGACAGGGATGGCTCTTCTGAAATTCTGCTGAACCGAAGAAAAGTTTACACGGCCTCAGCCCAATGCACGGATCCCCAGGCTCTGGGCTCACCCCACCAGCAACAGGGGGTCCTGAAAAGTGAATTTTGTATGGCCATGGTGTGTGAGGCACGTCCCACCTGGGGCCCTGTCTCAGCCAGGCCTGGCCAAGGCGGCTCATAGGCAGGAGCAGGGGTACCGGTTCTCCCATAAACATGTTTGTCGATGCTGGTCTCAGAGTTTTGTTCTTTTTCCATTTGTTTACAAATGAACAAACGTATTTTAAAATAAACCATCTCCACCCTCCTCCCATCCTTCTGTAGGCAGATTCCCCATGACCAGTGCTCCCACCCATCGGGGGGCGATTTATGACAACAACAACAGCTTCCGGAGAACAAAACACTTTATTTCAATGAGGCGCGTCAGGCCCCGGCCGCAGGGAGCACCACCGGCCTTCCCTTCCCGTCCCCTCGGGGGGCCCAGCCAACATGGCGGCCGGCGGCACGGTCTCCATGACGACCCGCGCGGCTGGCGCCGCGGTTGCCATGGCGATGCCGTTTCCATAGCAGCGGGGTCCCGCCCTCCGCGGTCACGTGGCCCGCTCGATGCGCTCGGCGCTCCTCGGCGGCGCAGGCCCGGCCCGGTCCTTGTTGCGGTCCCGGTCCCGGTCCCGGTCCGGTGCCGCTCGCACCATGTCCACCGCCATGAACTTCGGCGCCAAGAGCTTCAAGCCGCGCCCCCCGGACAAAGGAGCCTTCCCCTTGGACCATTTCGGTGCGCTACGGCGGGCCTGCCGTCCCCGCGGCCTAGCCACGGGCCTCAGGCCTACCCCTGCGGCCTAGCGCCGGGCCTCAGCCTGGCCCCGCCGCCCCGGGCCCGCGGTGAGCGCGGCCGTGGCTGTGTTGCAGGGGAGTGCAGCGCCTCCAAGGAGCGCTTCATGGAGTGCCTCCGCCGCAGCGGCTTCCAGAGCGGCGCCTGCCGAGAGCTCTCCATGGCCTACCTGCAGTGCCGCATGGAGAGGCAAGTAACGGGGGGCTCCCGAGGGGAGGGGGGGGGGCGGCTGCCCCTTCCCCCCGGCCCCTCTGTGGCGCCCTTTGGTTTTTATAGGGGTGTCACCGTTCTGGCTTTGATTTGCAGTGGGTTCTGCTCGGTGGTGAGGCTGGGCGCCCTTCGGGAAACGGATGGGGGTGTTATTAAGGGCACTGAGATACCCGGGTATTGCATGGGTGGGTGGCGAGGTTGCAAACCCAAACAGGGGTAAAAGCACAGCAGTAAAGTGTAATAGCACCACCGATGTTGTAAACCACATTCACTTAGAAATGCAGTAGATGACACAAGTAGAATCTTAGTAAGCTCTTACACAGTCTGTTAATTACGTTAACCAAAAGGTCAGCTCCTGAGGAAACTCTTTCAATATCTAATATCAGAAGACAACAACACATTCATTTTAACAGCACTTTTCCAATTGTGTGTGTATGTGTATATGTATACATATATACGTGTGTGTGCGTGTGTGAATGTTGCTTTCCCCAGACTGAGGTTTCTGAGGCTTTGCCAACTGACAGTCACTCTACAGATGTCTTGGATTTCTTTACAGGAAATAACATGAAGTGAAATAGAAAATGCTGTTGTTCTCTTGGTTATAGACTGTGTTCTGCAAAACGTTTTTGTTCTGTTGTTTTTAACTTAGGCAACTTATGGCTAACGAACCACTGGAAAAATTGGGATTTAAAGATCTGATAGATGAGAAATCAGAAGCAAAACCTGAGAAGTCATAATGAAGAAAGACAACTTTGTTCTTCGTGTATGGAAAACACAACTCTTACGTAGTACATATTGTACTCCTGTGCGTATTGCAGTAGGAAGTGTTTCGTGACGGAACCTTTCTTTCAAAATATTCTTTCCTAAAATAACACTTTCCTCACTTCAGAAAGGACTGCCTTTGTTTACTTTCCTGAAGTATTTCTTAGCTTTTTTCTTTTAAATTCTCTAGTCTACTCTTGAAGATCCATGAGAACTTTACGTGGGAGAAAACAACTGCTGCCTGAAGTATTCTCCATGCCTCTTCAAAAACAGTAAACTCTTGTTTTTAAAAAACAAAAGCAAACAAACAAAACCCCCCACCTTTATTGTGTAGATCTGGAACCTGTAGTCTTACATGTGGTGTTACTAGTATGCTTACAGCAATTACTTGTCAGGTGGAAATAAAGCTGTTGTGGTACTTGCAAATTGCTTTTTATTAAATACTGGAATTAATTCCTACTTTTAGGCTGATCTCCTTCTCACCCAGCTATAGAAAATACTTGGGTTTGTTTTTTGTGGGTCTTTCTTCCAGTCTTCATACCTTCATTGCTGTTGGCAGATTATTTGTAATTCCAGACACGAGTCTGTAGTTGGGTCGCCAGTAGTGATTCTGCTTTTATTTGCTGTGCCAACGATGTTCACCTAACTTTACTTCATCGCTTAACCAGCAGGTGTTCATTATGTGCATCTTCATTTCTTCACTCAGAGCTGCCGTATGCTTTTTCACATCCGTCGGTCATCGGAGTGCAGATGGCAATGATACTTATTAGTCTTCGAAGTAAACGTGAGTTGTACTTATAAACGTGGCTGGATTTTTTCTTTTAAAAACATGAGTTATGTCAAAACCAAACAAAAAGTCTTAAATAGATTGAAGCTATTTACCTAGGAAATACAGTATTTCATTCCAAAACACATAGGTGCAGCCCTTACTTTGAGAATGTGATGCACCAGCCTGTACGGTAGATTTTAAATCACATCTGAGTATGGCTTTGAGATCCCTTGAAGGTGTTTGTACAACTCACCATAAATTATCAGAGCTAGTACTGTTTTTTGCAAATATTGCAAATGAGTCTTTCTTAATTGATCCTGAGTTCAGGCCAAAATAACTTGGCCTGTTAGCCCCCCTGGAAATGTGTTTCAAGCAGTCAATAGATTCACAAATCTTCTGGATGTATTTTCACTGTCTTTCCAGACCACGCCCTTTTTGTTTGTTTGTTTTAAATCCATCAAATCATTTCTTTCTGTATCTTGCTCTCCAACAGCAAGGTTTAGGGGCAGGGCCTGCAGATAGGGATGCGCACACGGTTTGCCAAGGCAGTTTTACGCTCTCCTTTATTTGGTGTCCTCTGTTTGATCCATCCTGCCGTTCCTGCGCTCTGTTCCTGCTCTTTTTGGTTCTGCTCCTCTCTCTGCAT
This sequence comes from Cygnus atratus, assembly GCF_013377495.2. NCBI lineage: Eukaryota > Metazoa > Chordata > Aves > Anseriformes > Anatidae > Cygnus > Cygnus atratus. Next base: position 6,201,052 of record NC_066376.1, read on the forward strand.
CTCTGTGTTCCTAGACATCCAGGAAAAGGTGAAGGAATATTTTCTGCTCTTCATATTGAGGGGTGGAGATGAGATTTAAATTGTTGCTTGGGTCTAATCTGATTGAAGAGACTACAGATAGTTCAGAGCAGGTCCCCATTTGAAAAGAATGTTCGGTCCCTGCTGCATATTTTTATTCTGCTTCATTCCACTGTTTAAATTGTATCTTCTGGTGAGATTAGTACATTTATAGAAAGCAGAGGTTTTATTGCTGAAACAGATATTAAAAAGCTTTATATTAAACCACTGAACAAGAGCTTTCTGTTGGTGATACTGAGTAAGAATTATTAAAATAATCTCCTGCATCTTCAGAAGAAAGAAATCAAACTTCACGCTTCCATGCTCCTTAATTATTATGAAGTGATGTTTATACCTACAAGGGATTGAAAACCCACCAGTGGTGGTGGAGTAATTTGGGGTGTTCTCAGTGGTCGTCACATCTCTCTGTGTCACTCCGCACGCTGATGTGACCCAACAGTTACTTCACGATTTCAGCCCAGGTTTTTCCTGGGAAAGTTGATGCTGTCATCCAGGTTACTGCAGAGTAAGAGGGGTAATGTTTCTCAAGTCTTGTCTGACTGAATTTCGGCTGCCGAGCTGGAGTGATAGCTGCTGTTTGAATGAACTGAGATGACGTGCTGAGAGAGGAGCATCTTTTTTTTTTTTTTAATAGTGTCCAAGGCCTCAGTTTTGGACCCATTGCAGGAGGGCTGGTGGGAACAAAGGAAGTTCCCCAAAACTGCGTGCCATGCCAAACCAAACAGTGCTGGGTGCTGCTTGTAGGCCTGGAGCCTTCCCGTAGTGTCCTGGTGATGTAGCCAGCAGGACCCCACGTAGCACGGGCTGACTGCTGCTGAGCCACCAAAACGGGCAGAGCGTGCTCCATCCTTCACAAAATAACTACAGAAGTAGTAATTGCCATCCTGACGGGGAACGCCGGGGTGGGAATCTTGCACCTTTCACCACTCTGAAGAAAACATTGCCCTGTGCAGATCCACGAGTAGATTTCATCCCACCTCCCAGCACGGTGAGTCAGCTTCATGGCGCTGGCCCTTTTGCACCAAGACGAGACCAAGGGCTGTGAGCGGATAGCTGAAAACTCAGGGAGCTGACAGAGACACGTATTTTCTAGCTGTAGGGCATTAACTGGAGAAGATAATGTGTTCAGTGGAATTGTATGACAAGTTCAAAGCAGGAGGGGGCTATCAGCTGGTCTTGATTGAGATCTAATGCAACTAAGAAGCGGTGGAAAAACAGGCCATTAATCAGTGCACAGCCTGGGGTCAAACAATTCCGACTTGCTCTGGGGACATGTGCCTGCAACACCGGAGTCATTTGGAAGAAGTTCCCGGAATGCTCTTTAATTTATTCCTGCCAACACACGGGTCATTAATTAAAACCTTTCTCTAAAACCTGTTTATTTTAGCTTTGCTTGTGGGATCCAGGTTTGTTCTCCTTTCAAATGACAGCAGTGTTTTAAGCCAAAGGAAAGTTGTAAGTTTGTAGGTAAGCTTTCCTGTTGCCGTACCAAGGAGGAAGCTCTCCAGAAGCTGACACCGGGCCGGGTAAGTTTGTTCTGGAAACGGTGAGCTGAGGCTCAGGCATGTGTGGTACAGGGTAGGCAGCGTTGTTGGGGAGCTGATTTCTTTATGTAGCTGTTCGGAGTTAACGAGCTGCTGTGCTATGTGTGGTACCAGGAGCAAGGTAAGGCCCACACAAGTGCATTCGTCTTCGCTAGAAGTGGGTGAACGTCCCTGCCTGCACCAGTGCTGCCTGCCAAAGGCTGCCGTGAAGCACCCCCTGCTGGCAGACCCTGGGACTTGGAGAAATGCAAACAGCTGCAGAACGAGATTCTGCTCGGCTGAATGTACAAACTGCCGGTCTGGTTGTAGTTGTACAGGTGTGGAAGGGAGAGCCCAAAGCAGGAGGAGGCGTTGACTATCTTGCCATGAAGATCTGTGTGAGCTGCTAATACAACAATAGAAATCAATAAGTGAGGGGGCTGTAATAGTCTTTCCTGTAGCTCTTTTTCAGCCAAACCACCTCACACAATAAGGAGGCACTCTGCTGCTTGGGATTGTGTCCCAGGGAATCCCCAGAGGGCTCCAGGTCAGCAGAGCTTTACGTGTTGGCACTTAGAGCACATACCCCCTTTCTTTGTTCAGATTAGAATCAATTCAACCACAGAGTTTGACCTTGATCGCTGCAGTTATTTACAGAAAGAGAACATTGCTGCAAGCCAGCCCTCGTTACATCTTCCTGGGAGACCTTGAGCTTTACGTGTATCTCCAAACAATGGCAATGAATTGCAGAACAAGGAAGAAAGGGTTTAATAAACATTTCCAAGGCTCTGCGAGTTCCTTTAAAAAAAAAAAAAGCCTATACAAAGAGAGCCTCCTGTGGTTGTGCTGGAAACGAGCCATGGTCCAAAGTCCTGCGTATAAGCACGATGAGGCGGTGCTGCTGTGGTAGGGAAGGGTTGTTACCGTGCTGTTGCTGCACCTGCCCCCTGGCAGTGGGACGCCAGGCGTAGCAGAAGGGCTGCACCTGTCAGCACGGAGCTGTGGGCAGGCAGTGGGTGCAGCAGGCTGACCTTCACCTTTGGTCCTCCCCAGTCCCCTTCCAAAGCATTCTCCTCAGGTTGTGCTGCCTGCTCCAAGGCCACAAATTCCTTGCAGCTGGGCATTACGCTTGCAGGGAGTGATTGCCCACTTGGTTTCCTTTGGTGACCACAGATTTGCTGACCTTTGCTGGTGACTAATCGCCTTTTGTGGCAGCAATCAAAATAGCCTTTCACTTACTGCCGCTTTTGGAGGCTCCACTTAACCAGTGCTAACTGCGGGAGGTAGGTTGGAGCACATACATTTGCACCCTGTTATCTCACTCTGCTCCAAGCAGGCCCAGAGAGCTCTGGGAGGCAGCGCTAAGCTGCTGGGGCATTGCACGGCGGCAGTTAAGGATGAGGAAATTCTGTAGGCAGACCATGAAAGAAGGATTTTTTTTTCCCTGTATGAAAAGCATCTGTGGCATTGCTTCATGCTGTGTGCTCTGAAAAGTGTCTTGGGTGTTCCAGTTCCGCTGGAGAGCAGTGTGCCTGTGGACTTCTCGGTGATTCCTGGGCATGGAATGATTCTGCCAGCAGGTGGGAATAGAGTAATTTCTAGCACAACCAGTGACCCCAAAGGGTGTTGGTTACTGTTCTGCCTGGAGGAGATCCCTTCTGCAGTAGATTCTCCTGTTAAATTTGGGAATGTGGCTATGTTGTATCAGGTTTCCCACAGAAATAGAAGTTCATCGATTAAGAGAACAAAAACACTTTGGGGAAGGTACATGCAAGGGTCATTTTCCCCTTCCTGGGTGTTTCAGTGAAAATTGAATGTCTGATCAATCTTAACCCGGTTCTTTATTTCTTTTAATGACTTCTTTTTTCCCTGTGAATAGCTGGCAATGCTGCACTTCTGTCAGGATGCAGCAGATTTTCTAGCTAGCAGATTTCAAGACAAAATGCTTTCCTTCTGGAATGATGGTGCCGTATGGCTTGAAACACAGAAGTGATCACTGCTAGAAATAGGAGCTTCATAGAAAGTCACCCAGAAGTTCAACGTGTGCGTCTGTAGAGGACTTGATAGACCTTGATGCAGTTTTTATTTCCTGGTACCAATGATAATACAGGTTTTTTATGACTCTTCCTACAGACTCTAATGTTTGTATTCACTCTCTAGGACTGCACAGGCTGTTTCACCACTAGATTATTCCCCTTATTCCAGGAGATTTTGGGATTTACATTAGCAGGTGCATCGGTCTCTTATGTTTGCTGATTCCTGCCGGGCTTGGCTGGATGGAAGACACCCCAGACAAGCCCAGCATTCACCATACAGCCCAGGCAAGCTCCCAGTTACCTCTGTGAGCATGAAACAGCTCAGGTGCCTAAAATTTGGTGGGCTGAATCCAGCCTGTGCCATTCCACGCTTCCCTGGCTCTGGTGGGATGTGTAGCTATCAGCACGAGCAGTCTTTCCCAGCTTCCACGCAGTGTAAGGCAAGTTCCCACTGACGTGGGAGGGATGCGGTGGTCCTTCTGGCTGCGTGTTCTGCTGGCTGGTAGTGAGCGGTGCCTTAAACCACTGCTGCAGATGCTCTTCTGCTCAGGTCCTTATGGGTTACGACAAACTCTTCCAGGAGCAGTGATGGAAAGTAGCCTTGCAAAAAGAGAGCAGGGTGGTGAAGAAAAGGAGAATTGCCCAGAACGGCTCAAACTTTTAACTTTATCTCAATGGTTTTAAAAAGCAGGCAGTGGGGGCTGTTTCTGCAGCCCCTTTGGATGAGTGAGCTCTTTGTCTATTTTAGTAATTTTCCAGGAACTGACAGCTCTAATTTCTGGAGGATTTCAGGTGTCCTCAATGCTAGCAAGCTCTGCCCAGCAAGAACCTGTTAACGCACCTGGTTCTAATCTTGCTTGCAAAGCTGCTAATCAGGGAGGGCACGTGGGAAGCAAGTCACATGGAGAGGTGCTCTCAAGGCAGTCAGGCCCAGTTTTGGTTGCTCAATTTGCATTTCTCTGTTACCAAACTGTGTTCTGGGTTTCAGCAAGCTTAGGAGGCACTGAATCTCTCCTCAAGACAAGCAGCAGATTGGTAGCCCCGCAGAATCTGGGACACCAGCACTGTGCTGAGGATTTGTTGTGATGCTGTGGGCTGCAGCCTGCTTCAGATATTGTGAGTGCTCAGCAGAATCTAATGCCAAACCCTGACTTTCTTTAGGAGAGGCAAGATTTGTGGACACCACACAAAAATTAAGCCTCCTGCATGGATTATCTTCTCTAGCCCAGTCTGCACTCTCAAATTCTTTCATTTCTTCTCTGAGAGAGGTGGTAGTGGAGCTGTTGGTTTATGGGGTGAGATCCTGCTCCCACAAACCTGCTGGTGAAGAGCCAGGGTTTCATTTGCAGGAAACAGCAAATCTCCCGTGAGCTTAGAGGAGCAATTTGCTGGCAATCTACAGGGGGCTTTTCCCTCTGGGTTGCTCTGACGACAAGCCCATGGTAACATGGCTTGCTAGATGGTCAATAGCATTTCACTGCACGGAGGAAAGCAGGCTGTTTTCAAGCAGACAGACCTAAATGGAGAAAAAGTCCTGCTACTGCTACTCGGGAATTGCACAGAAGCTGCAGATCAGATCAGTGCCAAGAAACTGGCTGGTAACAGGATGCTGAACCAAGCAGGAGAAAAAAAAAAAAGTCAAAACATTGCTAAATGAGCTTTCATATCCCTGCGACCAGGTACCAAATTGGGAATCTCAGGGTGGGGATAAGGTTGGCTGCTGGCGTTGCTGCAGTTGCCTCCCCATGTTTTTGCCCCATATTTTGGATGGGGAGCTCACGCTGTGCGGACTTTGACCAAGTATTTAGCAGGCTGTCCTTAACCCCTTGTGCTTGCCACCCGTGCTGTGACCCATGTGTACCAGAGCATGTGTTGTTGGGCGGGCAGGGCTCTGCCTGCTCTTTGGTGTGTCCCCCGCGTGTGTGTGCATACTGAGAATGCTTGCAAAGGCAGCATCCATGTGTGCCCATAGCCTGGCAGCATAAGTCTGCCCCTTCTCTCTGTGCATTCAAATTTGTGCCTAGTTCAGAGGTAGCTGTGTGCCAGACTGGGATCTGTGTGAGAGTGTGCAAGCAATGGCGTAGATCAGGCGTTAATATTCTGCATGCGCAGGTAGCGGTGTGAATGCACAGGTGAGACTGGGGTTTCCATTCGGTTCCTACCTCTCCAAACGGTGTTGCAGGATCCAGTGGAAAAGCGACTGTCCACTGCCACCTGCTTGGAGGTGAACTCCTGGGAAGAGATGCATCCTGGCCTCCTCACGTGGGGAGATGGTCGGTGGGGCCATCTGCGTGCAGGACAAAGACGTAACCAGCAGCAGGTCACTGCACAGCTTTGGTGATACAGGATGCGTGAGCTCTGTCAAAGGGTCAAACGCTGAGCTCAGTGGCTGCTGAAAAAGAACCAGGTGGGTGAAAAATGAGAGCGGGTCTGGAACATCTCCCTCCTTTCCCTTTCAGCATTCACTCCAGGAGACTTGCAGGTGTGGTGGTGCCAGGTAGAAGGACTCATTGGAACAGAGAGATGTCTGAATTGATGGCTTTATTTTGGCTTACTTTAGCAAATAATGGGCGGGGGGGGTGATGTTTATCACTGAAACTGGAGCTGGCTAGTACTTGAGATCACAGCTCTAAAGGGTTGGACTGGCTTAGACTGTAAATCACGTTAGCAGCGCTAATAGCACGAAGTGACTGGTATGGCAAAGCCTCTGCTGCAGCAATAACCCGGCCCTGCTGGTTCTTTGAATCAGGCTGCTGCTGCTGCTCAGGGCTGGCTTGGTTATTAAAGCTCTTTCACAGAAGTCACCTGGGCAGCTGCTTTGACTCAGCCACCGAAATGGCTGTTCTGTCACTCTCTCCCCTCCCATTCCCCAACCTGGCTTGGGCTCTTTTTATAGCCTGCTATAAAATTGTTTATTTTTGCACCTGTTTATAAAGGCTTTTCAGCCACAGGGGTCTCATGATGTTGTTTTCATGGCTTCTGGAGCAGGGCTGCTCTGTTGTTGCTAGAAATAATTGCTGTTAATTAATTCTTTGCTGATTTTTCCTTGGCAAAGCATGCTGAAATAAACAAATAAGTGAACAGCATGCTCTGTATCCTGATGTTGTGGGAGCTGTTACGAGGCATGCAGTGACATCCAAATGATCCCATCAGCAGCCAGAGGAAGGTTAGGACATGGTCTTCAACTTTCTATGGACAAAGTTAATTGGGGGGAGGCTCAATTACCAGCTCCAGCTGTTCGGCAACTTCCTCCAGGCAATCATTTCTAATCTCTTTCTAGAGAAAAACCACAGCTTTGTTTCCATCTAATGCTTTATTCAAATCACAGCTGAACAATATTACAGAAAGTGATGTGGTCTCAGCTGTCTGAGCTGGAGGGGCAGCTGAAGGCAGCAGCCCGTGATACGAGACGGGCTCCTGGGGGCTGTAGCTGCGCCCAGTTTCCTCTGTGCCCTTCTGAGATGGCTTGGCTTCTTTCTGATGACCCTGGCTCTGCTGCAGGGACTTCCAGGCCAGAAGTGCTGTGCTGGGCTTCAGCTCCTCTCTCTGTCCCACAGTCCTACCGATAGCTTCTCCATCATCCTCTTTGCACGGGGTCCCTGGTGGGGGCACCTCCTAGTCCCCCAGAGGACACAGGAGCTGCCTTGGCCGCTTCAGTCTCCACCCTGCGATGGGACATCGTGCAGTGCAGTCTCCTGCTTAAACATCTCCGAGCTGTTCCTGGAAGGATGAGCCATTCGAGCCAGGGAGAGATTAAGTTATTGGAATTGAGCAAAAGCAATTTCCATGATGAGTGTTTGCCCTGCGGTTTGCACGTCGAACCTGTCCCTGATACAGATTGAATTGATGATGGCCAGCTCTGACTGGTCGCGCTGGGCTTTTCGTGGAGGAGCTGGTACCCTGATGTGCGAATCTCTTCACGTGTGCGATGGCTTTCTCCATCTGGTTCCCCAGACCTAAGTCTTCTAATTCCTGTAAATCAGGAATCACGCTAAAAGCAGTGGTGTAACAGGGGTGTAGGTGAATTATTGACTTCATTGATCTAATTTCATCTTCTCTGAGAGCATCGTTAGGCAGCACAGCTCCCGTCAGGTGCATGGTAGCTGCTGTGGAGCCCATTCCCCCAGCTGCCCCTTGGTGTCCTATTTTATGTTGTATGAAAGAGCAAAGGGATATTTGCAGTGCATTTTTTCTTGTGTTCAGATTTCCCTCTGTGCAGCAGACAGATGCAAACACCTGACGTCCTGAAGGCAGCAAGTACCCAGCTGCTCTCACGGGTGTCTCCTGGCTCCCAGCCACCCGTCAGCGGGACGGAGCAGCCCGTGTGACCCTGGTGAGGAACTTGCCCTTCTGTATAACGATTCGCAAACCTGCCCATTTCTGCAGCGAGCCCAGGCAGAGCGAAGAGCACTGTCACACTGGGGGAAGAAACAGAAAGGGCCCGAGCACGTGACGGACAGGCTGAGAAAAGTGGTTGGGGTAACTTTCCTTTCTGCGGCGGCAGGGTTGCGAGAGCAGGTCGCAGCTCTGGGGCGTAGTCATGGATGCAGGGCAGGAACAAATTGGCTGGTTTGTGATCAGTGGCTCTCACAGAAGCCTGAAAAATGGTGTCTAAGTAAATCAGCAGATAAATTGTGCTCTGCAACTCCTTCCTGTCCTCTTTCCCCGTATTTTTCTCCCTTGATGACGAGCTCAGTGGTCTGGCGTGCACAGCCAGTAAATGATGGGAGTAGCAGGCTTCTTTTCATGTCAGTACCGCTGGGCTTTGCAACAGAGTTGGCCACTATGCAAATGTGGTGAAACCCTGATCTGCAAATCACTCCACAGCGAGGCACATTTAGAGCTGCGGGATGCCTTTTCCTCTTTGGGGCTGGAGCAGGTGCAGAGCAGCTCTGCAGATGTAGGGCTTAGGTCTGGTATTTGGGCAGCCTCACGTAATTTTCCTTTGCATTCTCCTCTTCCACGTGATCAACACATCTCAAAGAGGGAGCGTGCTTTTCCCTGTCTTACACAAGGAGAAAAGACCACAGGAACCATAAAGCAATTTGGTCAAAATCAGAGAAAGTTGGTGTTGCTATCAGATTTTCAGTTCAAGGATTTTTAATTGCCCTGGCCTGAGCTCAGTGTTGCATGGCATTCCTCCCCCCGAGGTGTAGCCACTCTTGATTTAACTCAATATTATTTTAAAAAAAATCTAGATTTTTTTTCTCCTTTTTTCTTTTGAACAGGAAACCATAGTGCAACTGAAACTAGCTGCTTTAACGTGGGAGTGGTCAGTGCTATGGCTTGTTCACACAACCTCCAGCTGCAAGAGCAGATACTGCTACAACCTCTGCTGTAGCGTCGAGGAAGCGTGAGGGACACGGGCTGGTGTATCTGCTGCTCCAGAGTTCTGCTTGAATGCGGTTGCAGTGGCATGAATTATTGATATTCCTGTTAGGGTCTGCCGTTCGCACAAGAATTTTTAATGTTTCCCCATGTTGCACTGTGAATGCGCTCCCAGGTCGTGTAAGGGACTGAGTTTAATATCCTTGTGTTCGCGTGATTGTGGCATTGATTTCACAGTTTCAGGGCTGGGGCTGCAAAATTATCGGAATGCCAGTGTAAACAGCTCTCTGGTAACAAAACAGAGCAATCCCAGGGTGAAAGGAGCTGATACAGGGGGGCAAGGAGAAGGTAATTTGGGGATAGGTAGTGAATTTTCAGGGTGTCACCACAAAGATGATGAAAAGGTTTCCGGGAATTCTTGAGCATCTTTTCCCCTGCCCTCACAGTTCAGCATTTCTAGAGGCTGCCCTGGCTGCCACCATGCTCAGCACCTTGAGAGATGCCATTAATAACGTCTGTTTCTAAGACAACAACCTTGCAACTTAGAAAAGCCGAGCTAAAAGTGTGGGTGTTTATAAACAGACATTTTACACACAAATGTGTGTGTATTTATGTGTAAATATACGTGTATGTGTGTATAGATATAAAAATGATATCAGACTTAAGAAGTCACTCAGCAGTGGAGAGCCAGAAACCGCCTGAACGAGGACGATGTACTGGCAGTGACAATTGGTCTCTGGAGGGTATGGCCAGGGGCTGTGTAAGAACTGGGAGCAAATTCATTAAGCACTCCCTGACAAGTCCTATCCACAGGGAGAGCATGGGGAAAAGCTCGGGTGAGCTGTTGGATCCTACAGGGAGCAGTCTGACGTGGACCTGCCTGAGCTGAGATGCCACCAGCCTCCCAGGAGCCTGCTACCACCACCACAGACCGCTGGAAACGCACTGGTATGTGAGATTGAATCAAGCCCTTGATTTCCAACTAAACAAAAGTTTCTCCTGCATCCTGGCTGGTTTGGTCCTGTTCCAACTTTTCTCCCTCTGCATGCCCCCTCTACCCACCTGTGCTGTTTGGTTCCCAGCTGCAAGTCCGAAACAGGATTCACACCGTTGTGTTTGTGCTGGGGGAATTGGGAATTGTTTGGGGCCTTGGATGCTGCAGATGGCCGTGGCTTGGTCCATGCCGGCCCTGCTCTGCACCTCCACTGCTCAGCCTGTCCTTTATGAACCGCTCCCTTCTCATCGCTGACAACAGGCTCTGTTATATTTGATTTTATTACAAGATATAAATTTCTGTCTGCAGCCCTGGTTTCCAGCACGCAGAGAGGGATTGCCTAGCAACCAAGAGAACAAAAAATTAAGAGAATCAATAAGACTTAATGGAAAGCTAAACAGGGACTTTAAAACCAGTCTCCCTCCCAGCCCCTGCCCCTGGTAAGTTCATAATGACTTGCAGCATCCCGGCTGCCACGTGAGGGATTCAGCAACTGCCTGTGCTGGAAATGCCGGAGGACTGGGGCTAAAGTGCAAATGAAAACCTCACCTCCTGGCTTGGATTTAGGTAGAGTTCTGCTCCTGTAAGCATTTACACCAAGCAGTGGTCCCACAAATTGGAATATAACAGGGTTTTGGAGGATTAGGGCTGTGATTCTGTGCTGGAGCCAGTTGGACTGGTGTAAGTCCCTGGCAGGTGTTAGCAGCAGTGCTGCTCCAGGTTAGTATTACGGGCTGGGAGGGTGAAGGCAAGGTCGCCTCTGGGCACACCAGCTGGTTGCTGCGGCTGAAAAACCTCAACAAAAGGACTCTGTGTGGGATTACGCCTTTGGTTAGCATGGGAACGAGTTTCCAGATGTCATCAGCCTACACGTGTACAGGCAGCAAGCGGCAGCGCAGCGCGTAGCGCCGCACAGCCAGCGAGGAGCAGCCTGACGTCAGCGCGGAACAATCAGAAATTAACTCGGTTACGGCCGCTCGCCTGATGGCACGAATGCAAAGGTCAGTTAGGAAAATGTATTCCAGACAACGGGGGCATTGTAAACGTATCAGGCCGTGGTTTTGCCCGCATGTGAGGGTGTATGCTGGTTTCGTTGCACAAAGTGTTCTCTGGGACCTGCAGCCCTGCTCACATCCGCGTACGTTGGCAGGATCGAGGTGGTGGTTCGGGGTGGAAGGGTTCCAGGAGCTGCCTTCGGCCCTGCGGGCAGCACAAATGGCAGGAGCGGGGCTGTGCAGGAGGTGCCCTGCTCTGCTTAAGGGAGCAGAGATGGACAGTTTGAATGGGGGGCTCGCTCCACAAAACCCAAACCCTTTCTATAACCAGAGCTGCATTTACCACAAAGAAGTCAAAGCAGCATAACAGCTGCCTGCTGCCTGTGTTTGAGAGGATGGATTCTGCAGGGGTCTTTCTCCAGCCACAGCCCTGAACCCCTCCTCTTGGCAGATTTCCCCCATCACCACCTTCAGTTACCCTTAGTGGCAAAATGGGGGCCAGGAGCGTTAGCCCGGAGGCCAGGTGAGATGCAGCAGAGGTGGCAGTCCTTGATCTCAGCACAGTCGTGGTGGCCCTGCCCCAGGTGGCGTTGGGATGCCCTCACCCCAGCACTCCCTGGGCACCAAGGATTGGGGTGGAAGGTGTGGGGGGACATGCAGCGGATGGTCCTGAGGTACACGGAGAGGAAAAAGGTGGTGATCTCCTTTTGGAGAGCAGCACAGCCAGGAGAACCCCAGCTGCGCTCAAGCAGCGAAGGGCAGGACTCCGGGAACCCCCTGGGGTGGAGGTGGCGGGGGGGGGGGGCGCCCCCAAATTCCTCCGGAGCCGGTGAGCGGCCGAGATGCGGAGCCGGGGGGGAGGTCGGCGGGGTGCGGGCGGGGTTGGGGCGCGGAGCCCCGACGGCGAGCGGCCGCTGGAGGTCGCGGGCGAGCGGCTCGGCGAAGGGGGAGAGGCGGGAGGCGGACCCGGCTCCGTGCCCGGGCGAGGAGGCTGCGGGGCGCGGAGGCTGGAGCCTCCCGGGGGCTGGGAGCCGCCGGCCTGCCCCTCGCTCGGGGCCGCATGGAGCAGCAGCAGCAGCAGCCCCGGCAGCCCCTCGCCATGAAGCTCGCCTAAAAGAAGCCTCGGTGGAGCCTTCCCCCCCCCCCACCTCCGCAGCCCCCCCATGGCGAAGGAGAGGAGCAGGAAGGCGCTGGGCGAGCTGCTCCAGCGGCCGGGCAACGCGGCGTGCGCCGACTGCACCGCACCCGGTAAGGGCACCGGGGGGCGGGGGGGGCTCCGAGCCCCTGCTTTGGGGTCTTGCAGACCCCCACCCAGCCGTACACACGCAACCGTGGCGGGGGGAGCAGAGGCATCGCCGCTCCCGCACAGCAGCAGCCTTTGCCCGCAGTGCCCCCCCCCCTCCGCTGGGCTCGGTAAAGCTGGGGGCTGCGGGACCTGCCCGGGAGAAGGGGCTTGGAAATCGCGGAGCAGGTGAATTCGCCTTTGCCGGCCTCTTTTTTTTTAAATCGTTATGTATTTTAGTCGCTGCATGGTAACAGCTAAATGTGCGTTAGGTTGGGCAGGGTGGCTCAGAGAGGTGTAGGGATGGGATGTCCTTTCAACCTCCATCACTCCATAGGCAAAAAATAAATAAATAAATCCTGCTTCAGCTAAATTACTGATACTGATTTCTATGGGATTCCAAGCTCTCTTGGATACCACCATCCAGTTCCCACCATCACCAGTGGTTTCAGGTCCCCAGCCTGCATCTCAGGAAGCTGCAGCACACTTTCAGACGCGTTGTGGCTGGAGAGGACAAAGAACTTTCTGCATGGTGTGAACTGCTTTGCAGTGCTGTGCCGTGCCGCGCTGCCTGCTCTGCTCCCACCCATCTGCTGTAGCAGCCCCCCTCTTGGGTGTCGTGCTGAGCACAGCTCGGGCTCGCCAAATAAGTGGCTCCCTAAATTGTCCCTTCCCGGAGGACGCTTGGCTTAATGGGATAATTCTTCCTTGTCCTGTGTGTGATATGAAGCCCCTCTGCAAAATGGGAAGTTTCTCAGTGTCAGCAGAATAGGGGTGAAGCTGTAGGTCAGTGAAATAGCTCATGCTGGGGATGTGTGGTTGTTGTTAAAGACTAAATGGGTTGGTAAAACAACAAAGATGTGTTTTGCTTTTGGTGACACTTGCATGCAGAGATATCTTGGTGAAACTTGGAGCGGCGAATGTGGGCCAGTGTCTTTTGTAACACGACGTGTGCTACATTAATATCATTCAGCCGCTTTGAACTGTCCCAGCAATACTTCCCTGGGACTGGACCTCTGTTCTGAAACCCAATTTCTTTAATTATCGCTGTGCTTCGGTACCTTTGGCAAATAAGAGCTAGTAGTGGTGCTGTAATGTGCTTGTCTGCTCAGAAGGGACGATAAATATGAGGTGCCCTGGGTTATTTAATATAAGATGCGTAACTTGTGTCTGTAGGTAGTATATGAAATATTCAGGCTGGGTCCGGTTGCTCGTCCTGGGCAGGTGAGGCAGGCCAGGCCTTTCTGAGTCTGGGTAGGAGGTAATGTGGGACAGGTGGCTGGAGAGCCTCCGGAATGGGGTGTAAGCGTGGTCTCCACTGAGAAGTGGGACGCACAGAGAGAGAAGGGTGAGAGCTGGTACCGGGTGGACAGCTAGAGACAGAAAAGTACCAAAGCAGAGAAAATAAAGTGAGAATGAAAGAAGAGGAGGGTGGAGAACGAACAGGAGATGCAAAAGCACGTAGTACTTCTGTGCTCCTACATGTCGTCATGCTGCCGATCTGGTGCACCTGCGGGGAAGCGAAAGGTCAGGATCCCTGGTTAATCATGATTGCTTCCAGGTGGGTGTGTTCCTTCCCTGAAATCCTGAGGTGGTTCAGGAGCCATGATGAGAGGTAGCCATTTAGCTCAGGGATACAGATAACAAAGAATGGGATGGGTTAGAAATAAACCAGGTGAAAATTCTTTGTTAGTCAGTTTAATTCATGTATTTGGAAACTAGCTGGGTTTTCTTTTGCTCTTGGAAATGTTTGTTTCAGAAATCTACGAGTCAGTGGAAGTTTTTCCCTCCCTGCTGTTAAAAAAAAGGGTTTGTCTTTTGTTCCTGAGCCTCACCCAGGTGCCAAAACAGTAGCCACAGCCCTGGAGTGAGGGCTTGTCCCAGGCATTGCAGGCTCACGTAACAAAACCGCGAGTTCCTGATGCAGAATTGCTTGCAGCTGGGCACTGTTGTGACTAAGCTGTGACCATGCAAAAAATCAATCCCCAGGACAGAGGGAACGTCAGGGAGGCAGCACCTTTTCTCCTAGGCTGTGGAAGGAGCTTTGTCCTCTGCAGGGTCGTCACCTAGCTGGATCGCTGGTGAGCTCCAGGCAAAACCTCATGATTGCCTGGCTCTGGGCCAGCATTTGCCACTTAGATCAGCCCAGCTGAGGACAATTTAAGTGGCCAAGTCCTAGAACCAACGCTACTTGCGGGGTTAGTCTCAAGGGGCATTGAATCTGATGCTCGGGAAGGTCAGATCTATGCTCTCTATCTTCCCCAGGACCAGCGTGTGGGCTGGCAGGAAAATCTCTTACGCAAAAGCAGAGCTTCCGTAGCGTTGTCCCAGACGAGATTTTGAGGACATGTCTCAGGTAGGGGGAACAGGGTTACAGTGCTCTGGCCCTGACAGCTGGGAATGCAGAAAGGATGCTGAAGCAGAGACAGCGTGGCCAAAAAAAAAAAATCACTGTGGCTACATTTCACACTTGCAGTTCTTGTTTTATTTTAAGGTTCATAGTTTTTTTTTTATTATTAATTGCTGCTTTGCAGAACCTTAATTTTCAGTGAAAGGTGTTTCTGAATAAAAAAAAAAATCAGTTGCAGAAATGCCATCCATCCGTAATGAATAGTGAGATTGCATTAGCTACATCTTTGAAACTGAACTGTGGGGTAGGAGCCGCAGCAGTAGGGTTGTTATGGGACGTGGAGTGCCCTGCCCTTACGCTCACCTGTGTTGAAGTCAGGGTCCCAGATGTCATTTTGGGCCATGTTTGTTTTGGTGGGTTTAAAGATGTGCTTTCACAATGAAGACAGCATGGTAAATGCAGCCTTAAGTGCAAACTGAGCGATTGCTCTGAATTGCTGGTGTGTAATAGCTCTCAATGTATTAGAATAATCTTTTTTTCTTCAAGACTAATGTGGCAATTCAGTGCTTTTTTTCCCCCCTAAACGATTCTTTGTCTCAGGCAATCTTTCCACACGTCAGGAGAGCGATGGTTATCTCAGGGCATAACAAGACCTTGAGTATTTCTCCCTTTACTCCATTTTTCTGTAACTTACGGTTGTGTTTCCGCAGAGCGAGAGTCATTTTACATTGTGGGGGACAGTGAGGCTCTGATGACAGAAGTGGAAATCCCATCAAAGTATCCTGCAGTTTAAACCCTACAGTAGTTGACGTGGCTTTTTTTTCCTCTCTCTTTTTTAATTATTATTTTCATCTTTCTTATTTGGGTTGGATTACTGGGGACCTGGACCCTGGAAGGAGTAAGGGAAACATCGGCCTTCCTGTGCATGGGTCTCAGGTGGGGTGAAACAGAGAAGGAACAGAGGGTGAGCGATAGAGGGGAGCCTTATATCAGAGGGCTTTTGTGCTGCAAAACTGAGTGGATTTGGTATTTTGGTGTAGCGGTATATATAAAAGCCTGAGGGTGGGTGGCATTCAGCTGAGGGGGTTATAAACGCCTTCCTGCAGCCCCAGCATCACCTTGTTTCTAAAGCAGGTGAAGCTTTTCCAATCCCTTGCTTTCATGAAATAAGGGCGGTGATTCGAGGAAAACACACAAGTGCCAGGCATGGCTTGATTCCTCCTGGGTTAAGGAGGGCACTGAGAAGATCTGATCTCAAGCCTCTCCATCCCGTGTCCGCTCCCCAGTCCTAAAAACACAGATTTGGAAGGCAGGTGACTGAGTCATTGGGTCCTGTCTCGTACTGTCATCCGCAGTGACATCTTCTCATCCCCTCCGTGGAGCGATGGGGCTCTGCCGTGGAGCTCGTTCTCTCTTTTTGCCCCCACCACCTCCCACTGGAAAGCTGTTCCAGAGCTTTGCTGCTCTAATGGCGTGAAACGGTCTTTTCATTTTCAAGCTAAAAGCGGAAACTTGTTCCCGCACCTCCATTGTCCTCCAACTTAGAGAGTTCTTTTTCTTCCCAGGAATTTGCCAGCTCTTCTCCCTTGGCATAAACAGAGTGGAGGGAAAGAAGGGGGGAAAAAAAGTCCTGTGGCCATTGTATTTAGCCACGTTCTGCAGGGAAAGGGAACGTTTTCAGACAAAGGATGTGTAACGTGACGGTGCTATCTGTCCTTTCCCGATGCCCAGGCTTGCAGCAGTGCTGTGGGTTGCAGGCAGCAAGCAGAGGGGGCTGCTGAGACCTGACAGCTGAATCAAAAGACCTTGGCAACTTTAGTGCCTTCACTGAAAAATGTTCCTACTTAACGAGGAGTGTTGGTGGGAGGCTGTTTGGCTTCAGTTTTAATGTCTTTTATTGTTATTTTTAAACATGCATGGCCAGGGCCTGTTTATTAACCTCCTAATCCTTTCCCAAAGTAAATAGCAACAGAACTTCAGTGCTGAACATGGGCTTCTCCTGACTGTGGTATTTAGCAAATCAACAGCAGCCGAGTGGCAAGCAGAACGGGCTTTGCTTGCGTTGACTGCACTAAAACTTACACCAGTGATTACATCTCCTATCACAGGGCACAAGTTACCTTTCTTGTGCAGGGTAAAAAGAGGTTTTGCCTACCTGCAGAGGTTCTCTTCTCCCCTCTGATAAGTCTTTATCACCTCAAACAGCGGAAGGAAGTCAGAAATACGTGTGGAAGCCCCATCCCAGTAAAAGACTGGCTCCAGCTCAGCCAGTGTAGCTGGGATGCAGCCCCACAGCTTATGGCCCAGGCCATCGTTCGCGTGCTGGAGCCAGTGGCGTGAGCTGGCGGATGCGTTTCTGGGGCGCTGCAATGCGTTGGCCACGTTCTTGCGGATGTTTGTCTTGGTCAGCACTGGTGCAATAACTAGCTTAAGGCAAAAGGTGGAGGGGGACATGTGGGTGAATTTTGTGACTCAGTTCTTGCTCTTGTCTCGTGGCTATTTTGAGCCTATTACTTCTCTACTTCATGTGGGTTTTACTCAGGTTGATGGCATTTAGGGCTTTTCAAAGTGGAACCTTGTTTTTATAGCCAGGGTACTGGAAAGATTGGTTGAAAAAAATATATGCCACTGCCATCCCACCTCCAATCTTCTCTACTCTCCTTTTGGTTTGTATAAATTATCTTATCTTGGTTCTCATTTATTATTTTTGGGGGTTCAGCCCTAGTTTTTTCCTCTGTGGGCCATTCCTGCACTTAGTAACGTTGAGTTGAAGCTGCAGAGTTCATTTGCTGTATGCTGGGTTTTCCTGGGCCTTGTGGTGGCCCCAGGAGGCTGGTCGGGGAAGTTAATTTCTGAATTTAGCTGTGTTGCCCAAGTGTTTCAGTTTTGCTTTGGATGCTTCTCTAACCTCTGACTGTGCCTTCCCTTTCAGATGAACAAGATATGAAAATGTCACCCCAATGTCCTTATCTTGGCTTTAGTTTAGCTTTATCTATTTATTGTTTTTAAATGAAGTTGCATCATGTTTTTATTTTTAAAGTCATTATAATCTATTTACAAGTGACTAAAAATCTCTACTGCTTTGTGCAGTGAAAGCTTTCTAGAGCAAGCATTCTGGAGCAGTGATGCTGAAGGATAAGAGACTTACTGCACTTAAAAGACTTCATTTGGTTTAATGTTCCCTTTGTTCCTTGTTAGTCTTTATTCCTTTTGGCTTGGCATAATGGAATAAAGTCATTTGTGTGGAACTTAGGAACAGCAGAGAGTTTTCATTAGGCTTCACTGCTGTTTGCTTGACACTCTGGAGGCTTAGAAAAAATCATCTTTTTTTGGGCAGGGCCCAAGTGGTGACTAGTGCACCAAAATGGCAATATATCATAATCTGGAAGAGTGAAGAGTGCGTGGCAGTGACTGCATTTGCTGGATCAAAACAAATGAAGTGGCTTAAATAAAGTTACTGAAATCCCCAGGAGTCCAGGGCGCTCCAGCCATTGAGGTATCTAGCAGCAAGGTGATCTTCAGGTGGCTGCAAAGACTCCAGTTGGCTGCTACTCATGCTACGTCTGCTGATGATCACTGCTCTGCAGAAGCATCTCTCCACTGGCCGTGCAGTAGGGAAAGTCAGTTCCCTTAACCTAAAAGGTGCCACCAGTTCTTCCCCAAACTTCCTTTCCCAGTTGTGTAGAGACATGGATTTAGTCAGATGGTTGATAAAATGTTGTCTTGTCTCAGAGTCTATGTTAGTGCAGTCATTTGAAGTGTTGAAGCCTGCTATTATGCCAAAATTGAAGATCTCTGTCATTATCTGCCATGAGCTGAGGATTTTTCATGTCTTTTGTGCTGGAGAGCAGAAACAAAGACAGAGGGGCAGTGATGTGCTTTGGGGAAGGCTGTAGCTGCTGCGTGCTTTATGAAGGACTTTAAAAAAGCATCCCTGCAGAACTGGGTGCACACCCCTGGCCAGCTGCCTGTGGATCTGCCACCAGCTTCTGCGGATCTGTGGGTGCAGTGGCTTTGTAGCTGGATTTCTCTGAAAACTGTGTCACAAGCACGCGGGGCAGGCTGTGGGGCATGAGTGCAAGGGGGAAGTGGCCTTGGCAGAGACCTCCGGAAGATGGAGAAAAGGGAATCCTCCGCCCTCCTTCCTGCCCAGGGGCAGCGCAGTGACGCAGAGTCACAGGGATGCACCAGCCTGGGGGCTTGCATGGACCATAACCCCTGGGCTTGTTCACAAAATTAGAAATTTGCTAATAAATTATTTTACCAGTTACACTTCGGAGAGATTTCCCTCAGTATGTCAGTTGGTTTGGGGGATTTCACTACTTAACGATTTTTTTGGAGGGGTCTTACTCAACTCCTGAGGCTTTTCGATCTCTTCTCCATAAGGTTCTCTTTGGCGCTAAAAACCATTGGCAAATATGTGTAGTTCTGGGCTGCAGCTCTCGCAGGGAAGCAGGCCACAAAGAGCCAAGCATGTACAGCTCTTACATTCCCCACCCCCACCCCACATCCCCCTTGCTGTGTGATTTTTGGATTGAAGAGTTATATATTGTTAAAGCACGTAGAACAACAAACAGGAAGTTGCTATTAATGTACAGTAGCAGCGCAAACTGCCCGGTGTCAGGTTCGGTAAGTGCAGTTAAATGTGCAGCTCTTCTGCGGTGCTCCCCTACGTGCACGGCGTGTGATGCTGCCGTTTGGTGGAAACGGAGCTCAGAGCTGAGTAAAAGAAGAAATGCTGTAAGAAGGGTGACCAGGAGGAAGGGGCAGGTGTGGTTTTATCGAATGAGCTGAGATTATCCCTTCTGGGGAAGGGGTCTTGACACCACTGGCCCTGCGGTCTCCATCTCTTTTCTGAACACACGTATGGGCTCCTGTGTGTAGCCCAACTTTTGCTTTCTTAATTAAACACAGCTTGATATTGTGTGGAGTGGGAGGGATATAAGTTTAAGATTCTGGCCTAAAGAAAATACTGTTGGTGTTAGGAGAATGTCGTAAAGCCCCTTTTGTGGATAAAGCTTACTGCTTAAGGTGCTGTTAGCCCATGTTGAAAAGATGTGGCTTGGGTATGAGTTGGCTCAGTGTCCTTCAGACCTGACATCACCTCTGTCTGAGCCCAGGGATATTTTTACAGGGTGTTACCGAAACAGATCTTCACCCCTGTCTTGAGGAATATCTGATGTCTCCTAGTCCCGTAGCACACATCAGTGTAGGTGGTGAAGGGCTTACTTCTTTGAAAGGACTTGGAAACATGAAGCTGCAGACAGTATAAAGAAATCTACCTATGTGCGTAAGATAAAACTGTTAACGTAAAACAAGTGTTGAAGCTCCTGATTAAATCCCACAGAAGCCAATGCATGCTTTGATACATGTTTCCCTGAGACAGGTGCTGCTGCAATCAGATATCGGTGCTCTGGGAAGGCTTGAAGTGTGATTATTGTGTAGCAGCGTGGCTGAGCACATGGTGCTGCCGACTGCACTAGCTCCTGACTCACAGACTTTGCTACTGCCACCTCCTCTTCCTCACTGCTGCTGTCATTTGCTGCTCTGTGGTCACTCCATCCCACAGACCCTCTCACCATCCCTCGTGCCTGATCCCTCTCTGCCATCAGACCTTTACCATGGCCATTTTGACCCTCTGCTTGCTGCAGCATGACTTCAGCAGGCTTTGTGTTGAACTATGCTTGAAGATAGACCTATAACTCACAGCTAGAGATGAGGATGGGGATTGTGATGAGCTCCATGTGCTCCTTTTTGCCTATTTTTTTGTTTCTTTTTACAACTGAACCAGCTTTTGGGTTTGTAAAGCAGCTCCTGGACTGCCATAGGACAGTGGTGCTGCAGTGTATATAATTCTTGATTCTTGTTGCAAGCCTATAATTCAGTACCTGGCAGCAGCTGTTGTAATTGGGGTGCCTGTCTGCTGAGTGCTTCTTTTGTGATGTGAAGGAGAGTCAGCCCCAGGTGAGCATCCAGGGATCTGGGCCGATGGCACAGAGCACCCTCTGCCCTCACTGGTATTGCTGGATGCTGGTGGCGCTTGGTTCCTGCTGCAGTAGGCTTAGGTTGACTTGCACGTTTTTTTATTTACCACGCTTGAACTGTAGTGGTTGGAGTCCTGCGTGAGGATGGGAGGCCACATGAAATACTAAAAAACACCTTTATGTCTGGCCGCTAGTCCCCTGTGATGTGGCTGCTGGCTCTGTGGGACTTGCAGCAACTTGGGAATTCGGTCTCCTCTCCAGGGTGGACACCTAGCTGCGTCCCATGGGGCTGCTCACTTAGCTCATGATTTTATAGCTAAACACAACCAGGGAACTGGATTTGTCCCCTCCGTGGTGTGCTGGGGTCTGGTGGCCGTCCCCACGGGCAGGGGCTGGCAGCAGGCCTCGGCTGCCCACCCAGAAGAGCTGTGGTGCCCCGCGCCACCCTGCTCCCTGCTGCGCTGACGCGGCCAGGCCGTACCCATGTGTGAGGAGAACGTGCATTCCCCTGCTGTTACAAATAACTGCTGCTCCGTGAGGAGCAAGTGTTCAGCAAATTACTGTGGGGAAATAAACAAATGATGGTGGTTTGTGAGGAAGCAAGGCCTGCCCTCATTGCTCGGTGGCGGCCTAGGCCTGGGCGGCCCCCAGGCCTGTGCTGGTGTGGGGAGGATGAGGCGAGCGGCCCATGCTGGGAGCAGTTCTCCACAGGGAGGAGGCGGAGGAGCCACCATCAGTTGTGTGATGGTTTTGTGGCTGGCTTGGCGACTTGTCAGGGAGCTCTTTCTTCTGGGGTGCAGCTGGAATGGCAGGCGCTGACATTTGCTGGTCAGGGTTCAAACAAAGAGGCCTGTATTGGCATTATTGGTGATGAGAGACGCCGCTGGATGCGTCCTGCCCTCCGCTGCTTCGTGTCTGTGTTTTGGGCACTGCCTCTGGTGGCTGGCAGCAGCTCTCCTGAGGAGGAATTTGGAGATGAGGGACGTGTGTTTAAAGTGCTTTGTGTGAGACGTCAGCTCAGGGCTGTAAACAGCGTGTGGTTTTGCTCAGAGAAAGCACAGAGCTGCCACCAGCAGCCTTTTTCCATTAAGGCGAGGGCTGGAAACCCTCCTGGCTCAGAGGCCTTTTCTGCTGTGCAGCCACGACTGTGGGAGGAAAGTCTGTGTGCTGCATTTCCACTGTAAAAAACAATAAATAAAGTAAGAACTGTCAAAGCAGAGAAGCAGCATAAGGGTTTCCCTGAGCTGCTTGATTTATAGGGAAGTTTTGCTCCAAACAGGGCTCGTTGGGTGGGATTTGCTGGTGAAGGGTAGACATTTTGTTCTTCATGTGAGTGTGGATTGACTTCTGGGGTTCTTGGGCACATGCAGTTGTCTGTGTATTGGGTTTCTGTGAATAACTGCTGCAGCTGAGATTGCAGTTCTGTTAATTATTAGTGTAACTGGCATAACTGTTAATTTAAACTAACATAAACTTTTTTGTTGTATGTTTACTTGGTGCCTTTACAATCAGGGAACTCAGCCCTGGTGACTCCTTACCTCCCCTGCCATCCCCTGTCCTGGCCACCTCTCCTGCCTCCCATGCTGAATTTAATAGACCAGCCAAGTGCAATTTTCTTTCCGTTTTTCTTTCAGATCCGGACTGGGCGTCCCATAGCCTAGGGATCTTCATCTGTTTGAATTGTTCAGGAATCCATCGCAACATTCCACAAGTCAGCAAAGTGAAGTCTGTCCGTCTGGATGACTGGGATGATGCTCAAGTGGAGGTACATGCGTCTCGGGCTTGAAATGCCAGTGAGCTTGGGTCTTTGTTTTACATCACTGATCTAAATGCCACCTACCCTCCAGCTTCCTCACCAGCAAAGCAGTAAAACCAAGTCCTCTCTAAAGATACTACAGCAAATGTGATCCCAGGAAACTAAATTTCTCAATGCGGGAATGAGATTTGTGGTGTTGTACTTATGAGATCTGGTTGAAAAATGGAATAACCATTTCATGAAGAAGTTGGGAGGATTTCCCCTACCCCTATAAAATATCATTAAAATAGTGTGTAGAAATTATTAATTATAAATGGACTGTCTCCGTTTTCTCACATTACCTCCAGCTGTAGTCTACCATTCCTGCCCAGCTCAGCTATTTCTGACTTTCTTCCACTTAGCATTGAAAGCTTTTAAACTTAGTGTCCTGAAGAACTGAACCCTTGCAACGTAAATTCTCTGTATTTATACAACATACCTGAATAGATTTGGATGATGTTGCTAAAACCAACCAGGAAACCTATATGCTTTGACTGTCGTTATCTTTAAAGGCATTGAGAATGCTAACAGTCATTGATTTTTATCTTATTTTGTAGATTTGAGGTTTTTCTGAAAGCCACAGCTCTCAGTCATGTGTTTTATGAGGAAAATAGGCTTTTGTTTTGCATGGGCTTTCCCTTCCCTGATTTTTTTTTTGAGTAGACTCTGTATGTAAACTCAAGAACCTTCAAAACATGAAAGCAATAAAAAAAAGTGCTTAGAAATAATAAAATAAAAGCTTAGCTGCTTGTTCTGCTTGTGTGCTTGGCATTTGATACAAGGCAAAACACATTTAGCATGGGCTGTATGGGAGGAGATGTTTTTCTTAGGCTTGTAAAGTGACTTTCATTAAATAAAATAACATCTATGAATAGGAAAAGATGTGGTTTTGTTTGCAGTGTGTTCAGCTAGCCATTTTTATAAGAGGTCAGGAGGAAAGAAGGGCTGTCAGGGCAGATAATTTTATTTATTTTTTTAATATACTTCAAGCTCCTTTTTGAGGTTGTTGGCATGGCTTTGCAAAAATAAAATTATCCTTTTACAAGCGATGTGTTCCCCACCAAAGCAAACAGCATAGGTCATATTGTCAGGTTATTACCTTGCTGGAGCCATGTCTGGGAGTCATCACATTCCTATGCCTGCAGGTGGGACATGCCACTGTGTGCTGCCTTCTGCTGTCATGGGGACCAGTGGAAATTGTGCACGTGTGACTGGGTTGCGCACCCATCCCCAGCACTGCATTAAGCAGATTCTCTCAGGCAGTGGGATGTGATAATTTTCAGGGCAGTCCCTGCCCAGTAGGGTGGCCTGGCTCCTAGGAGGGACAGCAGCCCAAATGACTGAAATGATCTGATGGGATTTCCTATCCTACAGCAAATCTGTAGCAAAAAAAACCCCACCCTGATAGTATTAAGCAGACTGCTGTGGGATATTGAGCACGGACAGTTTTAGCTCCTTTTTCACCTCTGTGCCCTGTCTCTGAAATGCCAGGCTGGATCAGAGATGTAATATCTGTATAGTCAGAGTGTTGACGGGTCTCCAGGGCTAATTTCTGAGGCTTGGTTTGCAGGCACAGCCTTTACAGCATCCCTTCTGCACACAGAGAAACCTTTTAATAAATGAACACAGGTCCCATCCCACTTAGTTTATTACTCTGTAGAAACAAAGGAGGACAAGAGGAAATAGCATTAAAATTTCTTATTTTTTTTTCTCTTCTCTTTTACAGTTTATGGCTGCAAATGGAAACAATGTAGCAAAAGCAAAATATGAATCAAAAATGCCACCGTTTTATTACAAGCCAACATTTCTTGACTGTCAGTAAGTAAATACCTTTGCTGGTAAACAACATTTGTTTGTTTGTGCAGCTGCAGCCTCTGTAATGTTTTAGTTTTAGCATGATACATTTTTTTCCGCTGCAGAGGGGAGTTTCATTTATAGAAGGCCCTGAAAATCTTTGTTCTTCTGAACGCATATGGTAGAGTTTATACCACGCGTGGGATCTTATTTAATAAGTCCGGTTGAGATGATGCAGAGAAGTCAATAGTTTGTCTGTTCCCCAGACTCTTCCAGGTTCCTAGGGCTACAGAAATGCCAATTTCTACCCATTGATTTCTGCCTTTTCAAATAGCCCTTCTGCATCAAAACATAGCTCGTTTATCTGATATATGAGAGGCTATGTTACTTACAGAAATGCTGGGTTTTAGTGCCAAAATGGTGGATTTTTTTCCCTTCTTTTTTTTTTCCCTCTTGACATGACAAATAATCTCCTCCATGGGGACAAGCAAAAAGATATTGTATCCCTTACCGTGTAGCGTAAACCTCCATCGTAAGCTGGGGCAGACTTTACAGACCACTGCAGCCGAGCAGACAGAACGTGCTGTACTGGCCAGGGAGCAAGGAGAGGATGAACAAGTGGTGTTTGTTCTGCAGGATTGTTTTCTAGGGCCTGATCCTGCTGTGTACCAAGGGAGTTTTAAATGTATGTGGAAACGGTCTTTGCAGAACCTTCTCTGGAGGGCATAAATTCCAGAGCCAGTATTTTAGCATTAGCAAACTGGTGAGTAGTAGCCCTGAGATTGCTGCTTGAACTGCTGTCACCAGTGAACAGGAGGTTTTGTTCAGCACCGTGTTATGGAAATGCCTGGTCTGTATGTGAGGCTCTGAAATGCATTCAGACATTAAGAGGTGCCTAAAATGGAAATATTGGAAGCATTTGTAGGACTCCCTCTGTGAGATGCTAGCCTTTGAGTAGGAAGGCTCTGCTGTGTTCCCCAAATCTGAAATCACACCAAAAGTGAGCCAAAGGGTTCACAAGAGTCTCCACTCATTTTCAAGGTGACTTTGTATTCTTAATCCTATATTTGTCTTCCTATATCATGCAAAAAGCCCTTGTAGAAAAGAAAGAAGAGGGCACCCGTTGTCCCTGTGAAGTATATTGGTGGTGCATCCATTACCCACTACTCAACAGTGCCCAAATGCTAAATCTGGGAAGGCCCAGGTGTGAACAGCACTGCCTGGCCTTACAATAACAGAAATCGTTCATTTGTGCACAGTTGGCAGATCTCGGTTTTGGTCTTAAAATGGCTTCTGGCAACAACTTCCGCAGTGCCTGCAACTGCAGGAGTGATTTGAGGGTTGGCCAAGCCACTGTGTGTTGTGGAGAAGCATGCTCTGAGTGTGGCGTGGTTATCTTGCCAGGATTATTTTTCTCAAGAAAAACGTCTCAGTGCCTTACCTCTCCTCGTGCTCCAACACCTGCGCTTTGTGGGAGAGAGCCCAAGGAGGAGCTGCCAGGAAGGAGCTCCCAGCCAGAGCGGTCCCGCAGTCTCTGTGGTGTGTAGTGTTCATCCTGGGGAGCAGACAATGCAAATTCAGCTCAACGTGGCAGCACCATTGTTTATTTTTTTTCTCTATTTTGGAGGAAAAAATAGCTTCAGCAAAAGTGACTTTTTTTTCCTTTTTAACTCTGCCTCTCCCAAGAAGGAGAGAGGAAAGAGCCCACGTTTGTTTGACCATGTGGGGAGGTTGGGACCTTTCTGTTCCCACCTTGAATGGACGCTCCTGGGTCCTGACTAGAGGAAGGTGGGGGAAGATGGTTCACCACTAGAATAAGTGGGGTTTCTTGGGGCTCAGAAGTGCTTGTGTGAGTGAGGATCTGAAAGGTCAGGGCTATGACTTCGTAAGGACTCGTGATGGAAAAAAGATGCCTCGAACTGGGCAGCTGGAGGAGGTGGAGGGGACTTGCTTTGTGACAGTCAAGGACAAGACCTGCCTTCTGCCTGTCTGTGCTCAGGTGACAGGATTGCTGTTCTTCTGCCTAGCACTGGCCTCCCCACCCAGATGGAGGGATGAGAAGACCTGTCCTGACCCGGCTGCCTGCTTTCCTACGGGCCCTGGCATGCCATTAGCCCACCCAGCTCCATGCACAAAAGCCTGCCTCTGTCTCCCCAGGGCAGATGTATCCTATTGCTGCAGGGCCTGGTGGCCTCAGGTTTCTTATGATGCATGTCTCAACATCCCCATGAGGGCTGTGGTGCCCCTTGCAGATGCTTCTAGCATCCTTTGTCATCCCTGTGCATCCACTGCTTCATGGATCCTGCTGAGTAAATAGGTTGCACTTCCTAAGATGGTGCATCTACAGAAGGAAAATTGCTGCTTATTTCTCTTTTGCTTCTCCGTGGAGTTGGGTTTAAACCAAAAATCTACAGTCTTTTGGCAGAGCATTACTCATGCTTGTTTCCCTTGTCTTCTCCTTAGCGTCTCCTTGATGTAAAGAAGAAAAAGTGTGCTGCAAGCTCGCCGTGCTACCCAAATGTCAGGAGGAGTTGCTAGCTATGCCAGCAGCAACTGTGACGTGGATGCTGTCCTTGATAACCAGACAGCTCTCATGGACTGCTGCGGTCCTGAGAGGATCCAGTACCACATTTGTGTCGCTGAGATCCAAAATCCCAGCAGTTGGTTGTGCTGTTTTCAGACTTGCTTGTACTTGGGATATTAAGGATGGTCTTCACCTAGTGGTGCTTCTAGCAGTGACAGCACTGGGGGAGTTTGTCTCCCTGTGTCTCAAAACAACCTGCAAGCTGTAGATTTAGATGGAGATGCATCCCACTGGCTTCACTGGACGCTGTGGGCGTTTGGCAGTGCTGGAGGTCAGCACACCTCTGAGGCAGCTGTGCCCTCCTGCACTGGAGGGCAGCTACTGAACAGAAAAGAGCCAGAAATGGCAGAGGCTCCTGCCCAACTGATCCTCGCTGACTGCAGCTCCTGATGCTAAACTCAGGGGTATGATCAGATTTTAACCTCCTTCAACTGACAAGCTGCAAAATAATTGCATTGAGCATAATGGGAGTGAAATGTGTATGCAACCCATACGGAAGGGTTTTTGTTCCATTTCACGTCTCGGTTAAATTCAATTAGGTGATGGCGTGCCAGCCCTAGCTGCTGTCGTGTCCTTTTGGGGCCATCCGACCTGTGCTGCATGTTGTGAGGTGGCTGTGAACTGCGCCCAGCTCCCCTCGCAGCGGTCAGGCTGCGAGCACGCGGAAGCTGGCCCTGCTGCTCAGCCAGCTTTCAGACCACAAGCGTTTTCATCCCTTCTGCTGCTGGGCTGGCAGAAATGACTGTGGCTCGTTCTGAGCTCACTTAGTTTGGCTTCCTTTGATAATGCAGCATGGGCTTTGCTTCTGCTGTATTTTTCTTTCATCCTGTGGTGCTGTTGCGCTCCGGGGAGCTTTGCCGAGCAGTGGCTGAGCTCCAACCACAGCCCCGTAAAAGCAGTCTCTGAGATCACGTTGACCCTGCTGGGGTGGCTGCTCAATCTGCAGCCCTTCCCGGATGCCTGGTGGAGATGTACGTGGCCAGGCTTATAACCTGCAAGTTACAAGGGGGGCTAAGGTGTTGTTGTTGTTGTTGTTTCTTTATTTAAGGCTTTTAATTTTGTTCTTAATTAGGAGGCAATGCTAGTCCTCCTGCAAGCTGCTGCTTCTGGGACGGTTTGTCTGCTCTGTGCTTGTAACTTGCGGATATTTTGCACAGGGACAATTTTCAGCCTGCATGCCCGAGTTTCAGAGCTGAGCCTGAAGTTCTGCTCGTGTAGGTGCTCTCTGCAATAGCAACGTGGATGTGATCCCTTGCAGCAGCAGGTCTTGTTCACACACTGTGCTGCTGTACAAACAGCTGTGGGTATGTCGTGTGTTGGGGATGTTTTGAGGGCGATGTGCAAGGTTGTATTTTTCTTTCTCTGGTCAGAGGCTCCCTCTGCCTTTCAGTAGATAAATGCTAGCAAAGATCAGGGGAGCTCTGCCTTGTAAAGGGGTGTATATTTAGCTATCTCCCTGCCTTGCTGCATCCACATCACTGCAGCAGCATGAGCTGTTCCCAGCTCGCAGCCCTGGGTAGCATGGCCATGGCTAACACCTCCAGCCACCGCTAGCGCCACGCTGTTGTGTGCCAACCTGCGTTCTGCAGCATCTGGAGGTTTTGATGCTTCTAATTACAACACCCTGTGTTGGATGGCTGCAGTGGCTGGGCATGCTTTGTAGAAGCCGCTCTCAAGCTCAGCACGTCAGGATGCTGACATAAGAGCCATAAGGACAGGCTGTTCACTCATTTTAGTCTTTTCTTTGGGAATCCCTCTGCCTTGGTTGCTTGAAGAATTGCAAAGTTCAGAACGAGAGGGAAGAAGTGCTCTGGAGCCAGCTTGTCCTTTTTTCTACTTGCCTGTAATGTTGCTTCGTTCCTTGGAAAATATGTGGTGTTTGCTTGCTGCATCTGGCTTCTGCATCCTCCAGAAACCCCATTGTGGCTTCCTGGCTCTGTCAGAAACTTGGCAGTGGTTACAGAAGTTGGAGGAGTGCTCTAGAATTGCCCAGGGAAATTTTACCAGCTGTGCACAGGAGAAAAAAAAAACAAAACAAAACAAAAAACAGACCAAACAACAAAAAAATCCATTCTGCCCTCTCCTTTCATCTTCCATCTGCCAACAGCTTGGCCCATGCAGCGGGAGCAGTGAGCAGAGCAGCCAAGTTTTGTACATCTGGGGAGTCCCTGAGGCTGAAAAGAATACCAGACCCTGCTCCTGCACCAGCACAGCGCTGACCCAAAGAGTGTTGGGTGAGGAACTTAAACCACAAAATCACTCTTTGGATGGTCATGAGTGATCTTGTTCCAGCTCTGTGCGCTGGCAGCAGATTGAGAGCTGTACCAGTAGTGTTTCCTGGGGTGGATACAGTGCAAGCACAGGGTAAAAGTGAAGGAAAAAGGCCTTCTTCAGCCACATGCTTGACAGAAAGCTCTTAGAAGATGGAGACAAGCTCTTGCTGGGCTTTTGCGATGCTGGAAGTACGTCCGTGTCCCTGCCCAATACTTAACAGTGGTTCATGTTGCTTACTTGCTTGATTCAGTAACACAGAGCATCATACATTTGGTCTTCATGCAAAACACTTAAATATACTGACTGTACAGTGCACTTAAGTGCCTTGGTAGGAAAAACGGGGCAGTATGGGTTGTGCTGGGTAGTTGCCTCATCTGGAATGAGGTGAGGCATCAGTCAGAGAAAGGATGTATCCCAGTAAGGCTTAATGATTAAGGTTGAGCATTTTGCTCCAGCTCCCACTTATTGGTCAGATTCTTCAGATCTTATATCCATGGCTTTCAAAAGTGCCTTGATGTCTTGGGTATAAAGATCTCGGGGTATTGCAGCACAGCCTCTCAAAGACTGGCTGCTCGTTGGTTCCCGAGTGCTGGAGCCTCCTGTGATGGCTTGAGTCACGCTCAACTCCCCTTGCACTGGTAAGGCTCAGAAATAGTGAAAGCTGTCTTACCCCCATAGGAAAAGGTGCTGGAGCAGGATGTGAAGCTGGAAGGGCTTTTAGTCTACGCTGCAATGGCTGCCCTTGCACTGTATGAGCAAAAATTTGGACTCAGACTTAAAATCTCATTAAAACAGAGTTTTGACAGAAACTTGGCATAGCCGTGTCCACAGAATTGCCTTTGAAAAAGCATTTTTAATTTTTTCCTGGACAAACCTCTGACAAGCTCCAGATGCTGCAGATTTGGGTTTCGGAAAAGACGTTCCTGGATGACGTTCTTTAGTCTTTGTCTGGTTTGGTGGCTTACAAGGACATCACCAGAAGACTGATGGTTGCTCTTCAATGGCTTTTGGGCCGCTTACAGCTCTGGCTGGGGCTTCTTGACTGGCCTACGTGTCCAAAAAGCTGCAGCAGCTATGCAGCCCCTGTGGTGGGTGCACCATAGAGCATCCTAGGAAAGCCAGCCCTGCTGAAGGTCTTGTTTAACAATAAATTGGAGACTGTAAACTTGGCTGACCAGCACTCCTGTGTGGAGCACAGTGAGGCCATGCAGCTACAGTTTGATATCAAACTGTTGGAACACAAGAACAGCCTTTCCTGTGCTGTTTTGTGCTCTGCAACAAAGGCTTTGAGTATGTGGGACCAAGATAAAGCTGTTCCACTGACTTCTTTTAAATCATTTCTTGCTGATCCTTTGGCAGGGGCCACGTACTTTCGTGTGGGTGGCCAGGCAAGCAAACAAGTACCTACGATGAGATTTGGAGGTGTTGGTGTTGGCAGTGTGTTGTTGGCCTCCGGATCCACTGCCTCCTTGGTGCCACGCAGTCCTGCTCCGTTCGGTGGGCAGCTACTATTCTGTTGGAAATGTAATCTTTCCCTATTTTTTTTCCTTTGCTCCCAGGTTTTCATCCTGGTAATTACAAAGAGCTTTGTTTTAATTGCCAAAACCATGACACATTCCCTGTAAGCAGCAGCCTGCCAGACTTTAGGTGGGCTGTTCAAGCTTTTGGACTTGATCCTGAAAGCTGTGCGTCTCCGCAGTTCAGGAATGATGGTTATATTTTTCTAACAAATACAAACTGCCTATTTGCTGCACATCCCATCACCAGAAATGCAATAAAATACCATAAGGCTACTGCTACAATCATTTCTGTTCACCGAGCGTTGAAATCAAAGGGGGCTTTGGATGTAGCGTCCTGTATTAGGCATGTGATATCTGACCTGGGTTATTTACGTACAAATTAACCTCAAGAAAAATACACTTCAACTAAAACAGAGAATTCTGTCAGCAGCAAATGTCTAAAAGCCCCCCGAAGGCATACTTAAAATGAAATGGAGATCAGTTCTGAAGTCTAATGGAAACAGTAGAGGGACTATATGGCTTAGGGACCTTTGGCTTGGCCCTGAGCTCTGATTGCTTTCAGATCCCGTAGATACTGAGACAAATTCCTGTTTAGATTCACGCAAGGATTGCCAGTGACACTAGGGTTTAACTCCAGACTCAAAAGCTTTTTTTTTTTTTTTTTTTTGTGGCAGGATTGCCTCCGGTCCATGGTACTGAGTATGGTCAAGTCCCTGCTCAGCCTCTTAGTCTCCTGTAAGGAGATGCTGGACTCCTCGCCGTCCTCCTTGGGCCTTTGTTTCAGTTTCTTTTGCTAGAGCTGTTCTGCTTTCTATAAATAACAACTGGAGCAGAAGCTGCAGCTGCCGGCCTTGCACCGAGTCGTCCTAACTGCGGGCTGCTCTTGGTGTAACTTGATTTTTGGGAAATTTATTGCTGAAAGAACCCGGGTTTGTGATGATGAAGAAGGAAGAAAGAACGTGTGAGGTGGTGGGAAGTTGTGTGAGCTGGGAACGCAGCGTGGCCATAGTCTTATCTGCCATAGCACTTGCCACTGGAGCCACTTGTGGCCTGGCCCAAGTGCTGGGAGAGGTTACCGAGAGCTTCTTGCAGCTTCTCAGGACGTACACTTGGGCTAGGTGCCTCACGACTGATAAATCTGTGCTCTCTTGCACAACAGCTGTGGAGATACTGAACCACTGTCACTGACAGCGTCACGGGAAATAAGTCATTGCAGAGCACTGTTCCCTAAGGCGTAAGACCAGCAGAGTGTATCTGTTGTAGTATTTGCATTATAGAGCAAGAGTGTTTTCCCATTGCTGCGCATGAACCTTATTTAAACATTTGCATTGGAAGGCTGACTTTCAGAGGCTCCGAACAGCTGCAGCTCCTGCTGAACCCACTGAAGTCAGCTGGAGCCGAGGGTGGTGTGAATTCTCTTCCTTATCGTTAAATTCCTAATTGTCTTGTTGAAAAGGTCCAAGTTTGGCTACAGTGACAGCAAGCTGTCTGCAGCAGCCAGGCTGGAAAATTGCACGAACAGAAACAAATTTAAGTACTAATGTTGATTTTGTTTGGTTAAGTTTCTGTAGCTTTCTTGATGAGCAGCAGAATACAGAAACAGGCCATTAAATTCTTCCTTCTGGGTCAACAACATTCTACATTTACAGTGTTGTAGGTATCGGATCGAGAAAGAGGATCCTGCTTAGCCCAGAAGACCCCCTTGCACGCTTCTGCGAAGCCCATCTGAACCCCCCCA
The DNA here is from genome assembly GCF_013377495.2 of Cygnus atratus. Lineage (NCBI taxonomy): Eukaryota > Metazoa > Chordata > Aves > Anseriformes > Anatidae > Cygnus > Cygnus atratus. The sequence goes on from NC_066376.1 coordinate 6,233,327, forward strand.
TGAAGGTTTGAGGATGGGTTATCCTCAGACTAGAGCGTGGCACAGGGTGGCAGCAGAAGAGGGATGGGTGTTTGCCTTCCGAGTTCACAGTGAAACTTGCAGATGTGTGTAACGACTAAAGATCAGTCCTGAAAACAGGAACAGAAGTGGGAAAGGCAGATTCAGTGCATTATTTCTGTTACAGCAGAAGCTCCCAGTTGAGTTTTGGATGCAGCGAAGCTGTGTTGCTCCCTGAGGCTTGTGGGAGAAGGGTGGGGAGATGAAACAATGGGTGGGATAAAATACATGTGATAATTTCCTTCTTTACTTCCAGGAAACCTATTACACCCACGGTTCTGTTTGAATAATATCTTGCAAATTTGATCTATTTGTTTGCTGTAGCCCCCAGATGAATTTTCACAAGCAATACCAGTACGCTTATCTTCTTCGAACATTTCTGGAATGTGTCTTGCTGGGAAGCTAGTGTTAAATCTGTGCGGTCAGCAAAAAAAAAAAAGCGGAGATTCTTAAGCATATCAACAGTTTTCGTTAGCGGGGTGTTGATGTGTTGAAGTGTGATGGGTTTTACAGAACACGCCTGATGCTGGGGGATCTTTCACTGTCATCAGTGTAGGCCACTTCTAAATGTCTGCTGTGAAGCTGGGATGACACATGCCGTTATTTCCATGTGTTTCTGCCTGCCTGGGCTATTTAAGGTTCCTGTGCAATTAACAAAGCACAGTTAGAGCTGTTTGAAGCAATTGCTATCTTATTCTAGATTTAAACTACTTATGTCCTTCATTAATTCCAGTACTCATGCTAAAATAAAATAACAAAAATATATTTATAATGTCTGGGTTGTTTATTCCTTTCTGGAAGTCTTGGTATCATTTTCAGCATGAAGAATAGAGGACTTCATAATAGACATGTTTTCCACCATGTGTCATAGATTTCTTTCTTAGGGTAAGCAGTCCAGGCTCTAAGTTTGAATGTACCAAGTTTCAGTTTTCATACTGACAGTTTTAAGGCAAAGTTTTTTTCTCTTTTATGTTTATTGGTTTTTTTTTTGTTGTTGTTTTTTGTTGTTGTTCAATGATCCCATTTACTAAAGAATCCAGTCTGAGGAGCTTATGTTTAAAATTGTTCCTATACTGAGGGAATTATGTGCAGAGGCTGATTGGGTGGGTGGAAGGAAATGGGCTATTTTGCTAAATCTGTAGGTCTTAGTAAATTTCCAATAAAATAAAACAATTGATTTGCTCTCTAACACAGTGGAAGAAGCCCTTGACTCCAAAGTGTGCAATTTAATTTTCAGAAGACTTTTAAATCACAGTTGTATTTTGATTGTAGAATTAACGATTATGGATTCTTCCTTAGTTTATCTTGGACCGTGTCTACTTTTTTCTTTTTTTTCTTTTTTTCCAGACTGCTGCGGGAACAGTGGATCAGAGCCAAATACGAAAGGAAAGAATTCATTCACAGTGAGAAGCAGGAGCCTTATTCTGCAGGTAGTGAAAGAAACTTTTGGCAGATAAGTTTTTTGATGTCCAGCACCTTCTATTTTTCTTGTATCTGTTTATATTTTCTTTATATTGATTATTGCTTGTACGGCACTAAAGAGGAAGAGACAGTATGATTTTTTGGACAAGATTTGGCCTGGTGTTCCATGTATTTGATTGGGAATATTGGCAATGTCAATGCCTGATGGAAAGAAATGAGTTATCAGGAGTCTTTCTGTTGACTTCAATGGGCTATTCACCCACAGTCAGTAAAGTACCAGTGATTTTATTTCTGATAGCCGGAGACGTAAATGCACATTAAAATGGAGGTAAGGGTGTTTGTCTCATCATGGTGGCTTTTGCTGTGGAAAGATGAAGTAGGATTAATGACACAGTCTGGGTAATGGTCAGTGAGGGCCAGGTTCAGAGAATGAGTCAGTTTTCTTAAAGAAGGGCAGAGTTTAAGGAGGAGGTGCAGGGCTTGGCCAGGTTCCTTGTGCAGCTGCACCAGCATAAGGACTGGCACGAAAGCACATGAAATTAACTGGATACTTTTTTGCTATATGTAAGTGGCCTTTAATTTATTCTGCATATTAAGGAGTTGACACCAGCTATGTGCATGCATGACTCTGGGATAATTTTATTACCAAGAACCATGTTACAGATGAAAGGTTAAAATTCTATTTTCATTCTGCTTTTCAAGACTAATAACAAGCAGGTAGCTCCAGCAGTTTGCTGCTATTAAAACTTCAATTAAAATCTGATCTCATATAGTCTCAATTTATGTTTAGAGTCTTTCTGCTCCGCTTTTTTCTATATATGAAACCTGCACATAATGTGCGTGCATGTGTGTGTGTTATCCATATTCATGCATAGTATGCTGCACATTTTAGGTTTTCCAAACAGTCTGCTGGAGTCGGACGTGTTGTATTAACGATAAATTGTTGGTTTCCTAGACAGATTTGGAATTTATCTGCCAGTATGTGTATAACGTTCACCCAGGAATACGTTGCCATTTCATACCGTGCAACTTTTAGATATAAAAGCCCAGTTTCAACTGGGTACTTCAGGCAAATGCATCGTTTTAAGCACAATTACTCCTTTTGACTCCAAGAAGAGGGTGTACCTGGTTAGAGAGAAGTATTTGTTTCAGTGTTGTTTGGGCAGAAGGGCAGTGTGTTCTGAACTTCCTGAAAAATACCATAGGAAGAGCTCAAACAGGAGTTTATTTTAGCATCGTATTTTGTAGCTGCTTTTTCAGTAATGCTGTTGCATAATACTTGACTGCATGGTGAAGGGATAGGGTTTTCTCTCCTCTTTGAAGTTCAAACACCATTAACTGCAGAACATAAAAGAGAACATGGCAAGCCATTTTAAATGTACAACACTTGCGGGAGAAGGAGAGGCAAGAAAGGCAGGCTGATGGGCACCTTGTAGGTTGTGTACCATTTTTTTAGTTCTGTGTATTTTCTCTGAGAATTGTATCATCATCAAAATCCAACATGGGAGCTGTGTAAATTACCTTGGCGATGCTAACCAGGATGTCATCTGTTCATTCTTCTGGACAAAGCAGGGAGGTGGGGACCAAACTTCCAGTGCCAACTTACCCTTTCTGGTTCACCATAACAGCTCCTGAAGTGTGCTTGCATACCCGTGCTTCTGCCTGTGCCAAACCATGCTTCTTCTGCTGGACAGCGTGACGTAGCTCAGTTGAGGACACTGTTTTCAGTTCTCTGGCTCTTGCACTGAGATCAGTTGTTTCCCAGGGCCGTGGCTTGTGTTGTGTACGGTGCCGGATCACCAGGTTGCCAAGCTGGTGTGAACCAGTGCTATCAAGGAGCTTGTCTGAGCTATGCCATCCAAGGCAGGCTGGAGTTTGGCACTTGCAGAAGAAGCTCAGCCACATCACTCGTCCCTGCTCTGCCCTTATCACTGCTTGCAGGGAGTGATCCAGCTTAGCAGCTTGGAGGATGCGCCCTGTGTGGAGTGATCCTCATGTGCCTGCTCGTGCTGGGTTCAGCGCTGCTGGGAGCTGCAGAGCATCTGGGCAATTGCTTTCCATTCATGACCTCCTGAATGGGGATGCACTGGGGTGGGACTGATACAAGGATGCCCTCTTGCCCACCCCACACCCAGTTTGTGTCTCATTTAAATTTATGTATATCTCGCTTTCTCTCCGGTGTTGCCTTAGACCATTTTTTCTCACCATTCTGAATTCCCTGGAGGGGTGTTAGATTACCAATTTCTAAGCATGAAACATTTTGTTGCTAATAGAGATGTCGGTATCCATTTTCTGTTGTTTGTTGGAAGATTTAATTCCATTTTACAATCCCAAGGGCAGTTTTGCATTCTGATATTTGCTCAACAATTGCATAGAAATAAGAAAATGCTATCTTTGAGCAGTTTTGAGTAACATCCTTTTCCAGGCAGCCTGACGAAACCCTAGTCAGAAATTCAGTGTTCTCGTCTTCAGAAAGTCCTTTGGGGAGAGACTGCCTGGAGCCTGTAGATGCCAAGCAGAAGCTATCGCAGCCGAACTGACAGACCTTGGAGAAATGAGTCTCAGGACAGGAGTGTCAGATGTGCAGGTCAGCGCTGAGACAGTCACATAGGGGAGCCTGGCAGGGGGATGCGGCAGACTCATTGGCTGCTGGTGAGAAGTATAAACAAGAGACACGAGTGCGGGATGCAGAGGCAATGCATAGCTCCAAAAGGCTTTGTATAGCCCCTGGACCAACAGGAAACTGCCCTCTGTGGTGGGAAGTGATGTAAGGCAGCAGACAATGGAGTTGGGAAACACACACACCTTGTGTGAACAGAAATCCCTGGTGTGGGCAATGTTGAATGTTCAAGCAGGTTCTCAAGCCTCACCCCAGACAGGAGCAATGGCTGGAGATCCACGGCCCCTGCTTCAGATGTCCCCTCTCTGGGACACACTGTTACACCTGCAGTCGTGGCCATTTTCCCTTGGTACAAGATTCCTTATAAGAACTTCCACTGAAATTGTAGGGAGTTTCTTGCTCCCACAGGAAGCCTTTGGGTGTTAGCCCATGCGCCACTGACAGCTGCAGCTTCCAGCTCCTGTGCCGTGGGTTAGTTTTTCAAACTTTTATGGTTTCATTCCTCTGAATGAGCCATCATTAATGAGTATGTTAGCACCATTGATTTTAGTGCAAGGAGTCAGTTTGAGTTCAGGTAGTGCAAGAAGATTAGTAAAACAGTGATTAAATGCTTCGGTGATCCACTATCGATTCTTAGATACACCCTTTTATACGTTTGAGCTCTTAATTCAACTGTAGTATTAGAGCTAAATAATCTGATCGTCCTAGACAGACTTCACGAGGCAAAACATTATTTACACCCCGGTAATCCTGATTAATGCTGTGGCTGTGTTCCTCATGCTACTGATACGTTTGTTGCGCAGTGGCGTAGAATAATACTGATTTTAAGACCCACACATTAATGTGTTTGAGGGTGGTTTTATCCCTTCTGATAAATGAACTGACTCAATTACTGTCAGTCTCCAGCTAATTGTCCCCTCTCGGGGAGTTTAATGGGGCACAGGCACTGACTTCTGGAAGTGAAGGGTGGTATTAATTGCCGTCAAGTTCCGATCTGGAACTCGAGGCAGTTGAAAGGTTTGTGTGATTGTTCTTTAAGAGCTTGGCTGTTTTCCCCTGCTGTTGATTGGCAGCAGTTACAGCAATGCTTTCCAAATGTTGTGCTGAAAGTTAGTTCGTTTGGTTGCTTTTGATTACTCTTTATCAAATAGATTTATTTTAACCAAGGAAGGTGTGGAGGAAGTAGAACAGTGTTTTCAGAGCTGGAGCATTATGATAAATTGGTAAAGATGCAGCTGCTTTAATGTATCTCAGGCCACAGATGAGAAGGGGATGTGCCTGTGGCCAAGAGAAGAAAGCAAAAGGGAGGCGTCAGCTCCTGTAAGCCTGCCTTTGGCTTCTGATGGACCCTTCCCATTACCACCAAGGTGCAGGGAGATCTTTGGATCTTCACTTTAACATTAGCAAATGAAACTGCTTTACCTGGTGTTAAATCTCTTAATGATTGTCAGGAAAAAAAATGGCGTAACTTTACAGTTTGGGTCGTGACAGCACTTACCCGTGGGCTGAGCATGGGAAGGGCAGTCAGAGAGAGCTAATGGGCGACGAACAGAGATGTCAGTCTGTGTAAGAGGATTTGGCACCTTTTTCTTGGAAACGCTGACTCTGTCGGTCTGTTGTCGGGTGCTCGTTGTGGGTGAGCCCTGGGTGCTCATGCAGTCCATGCAGACAAAGCTCACCAGAACAGAGGTCCCGGCTTTTTTTGACTAATATCTGCACAATTGATGGTAGGCAGATAAGATGCATCTGAAAAAGTATTCTACAAATAAATCAGTGTGAAACCGACTGAGTTCCCTTCTGCCATTGCCTTACTGTTCCTTGTCATTGGGCAGAATGTTTTTCCCCTCTTTCTTTGCCTCCTACGGCATCTTTCCAACTGCGATTTCCATGCAGGACCCAGCACTGAGATGTTCTGCTGGAGGGGATGTGAGAACTGGCAGTCGGTAGCTGTTGGAAGATTTAAAGGTTTGAAGTGACCCTCAGCTGGATGGTGAGGCGAATCCTGTCTCGTGATGCAATGAGCTGGTCCGGTGCCAAAGCTTTTCTTTGAGCTCCAGCTGGTTGCTGCTTGGTGGGTGCATTTTGCCTCACCATTGCTGGGAGGGGGAGATGCTGCAGATTCCCCAGGGTGCTGCTGTGTGGAAGACACTGAGCTGCAGAGAGCAAGCAGCTTGTGTCAAGTGTCTCTCAGGCAGGGTATCTAATAGGAAACCGGAAGGCAGTAGGAATTCTGCTTCCTAAAACCAGATTGATTGTACAAAGTTCAAACAAGGCAATTCTGAACGTACACGTGGTGTTTCCCCGGCCTTGCTAAAGCCACACACATCCGAGCAGACTGTTCTCTGCTGGTCTGCTCCCTGAGCTGATCCCCTTGTCTCCAGCAAGGATGCTGTTAGCACTTCCCTCCTTCCAAAGCCAGTTGTGAAACTCACTGCTATGCGGTGATGGGGGTGCTCTCAGGGAGCCAGAGGAGCACCATGGATACAAGGGACAACGGCGGATTGGGTTCTGGCTTAAATGCTACCAGCTGTAGTAGTGGCCAAGGCCATACGAATAATCATTTGACCAAATACTTGATGTTATTTACACTAAAACAAAGGCAGGGTCATCTCTATGGGGGGAGAGAGAGATTCTGACTCACTGGTCTTCTTAAAGAGTCCAAGCCCAGGAGAGCAAAGCCTCACCAGTGAGGTGCAGACGTACAAGACGTACGTACTGCTGAGAGATTATCTGTGCCGTGTATTGTTATTTAATAAGGTCACTGAGATGGTTCAGCAGTGATTTACAGGCTCTCAGACCAGGGTGGAGGTGCTTTCCAGCACAGTGTGAACAGATGGCGAGCACGGGGTGAACTTCGTGCAAGCAACAGCTTCACCAAACGCAGCTTGCTGCAACTTTGCTGCAAATGCTGCTTTCTTGTATTTTCTATAAATAGGCTGGCACGTCCTAGCGCTGTTAATTTATCGGGTCGTGGAAGAGCAGTCAATAACAGGAGAAGATTTGCAGATCAAACGTGCTGCTACCAAATCTGCATGCCAATACCATTCCATTTTAGTAGGACAGGGGAGCAGCAGTTCTCCCTTCCTCACAGCACACACTGCTGCGTGTCTTTCACGTTGAGACATTTCCCAAAGGCGTTCGGGATGGGAATGTATCCTTTGCAAGGAGGGAGGATGTAAATGCCAGCAAGCATCATTGCTTCCGTTCTTCAGTCATGGGAGGCTGCAGCTCCTCAGCTGATGCAAATTGTCCTAGGTCCCGTAAAAACGGCGAAGGAATTGAGATTTACACAGGCTGAAGATTTAAACCCTGCCCTTTGGGATGGAAGTCGGAAAAGGCCTTGATTGTTTGATTGGTGGTTGTATGTCTGAGGGTGGCGGCCTATCGCTCCGCAGCGTGAGATAATACGGTGGCGCTGCGGCCTTAGATGGCTTTAGCCTCTGTTGGTTTATATTCCTTGTATCTGTAGCGTGGACTAGATCTCATTGTCATTACGGAGGTCTGAGAAGGGTGAGCTCTACCCAGGTAGCTCTGAAGGCTGGGCATTTGGCTGAGGGTGTCCGTTCACTTGCCCTGTGTTCTCTCGACACCCCAGAGATGACTTTGCTTATGTGTTAGTTTGTATTTGTCTGCAAATATAATAGCACAGTAAATTATGAGACATGAAAGAACACCCTGAAATAGTAAAATCTGTGCACTTTCTATTCCATGTGGCTCTTGCATAACTTGGGAAACAACCTGAATTAATTTTTCCCGGCGCTTGCACAGTTGGAAGGCTGCAAAGGACTAGAGCAAACGCACGGGATGTGAATATGTTCCTTCTCACCGCGAGGAAGATACCCGTATTAGTTCAGCCTGACCTGCAGTGATGTAATGCGGTTTATTTTGGGCGTGATCAGACAAAGTGGTGAGCAGTGTTGCAGTTTAAACCCAAGTATTTTAAGTGACAGACCTCATCCTCTGCTGTCACTTCCCTGTTTCAGCGAGTGAGCCTGCAGTGACACAGCGATGCTGTGCTTCAGCCCTGTGTTTTTCTCAGCCTCAGAAGCAACCAGAGCACAGAAATAAAGCACCAGCTAGAGGGCTGCTGCTGTCGTTTGTTAAGATGTTAATGCGCGCAGTCCTTAAGGAAATGCTTGTGCAGGAGGGAGCTGGATGTGCTGTGTGAATCAGCACCATCCCCTTGGCTTGGCAAGCACACCCAGTAGGACCCGATGGTGGAGGTGATGGGGACGGGACTGGCTGGTCAGGGACAGGGCTGTGCCCTCTGAGCTGTGGTTGACTGTGAGAAGAGAGGGTGAAAGTGCGTAGTGGAGGGAGGAGATGGGAGATGGCAGGGTTGCAGCTTTTCACAAGGGCAGCAAAGGAAAGGTGGTCGGACTTTCCCTGTGAAACGCTTTTTGCCTTTCGTCGTCAGATGCTTGCAGGAAGTGGCCAGCTTTGGTGAATTCACAGCTTCAAAAGGCAGTTAGAGAATTATCAAACTTCTCATTTGCCCACCTTTCCCTTGTGGGTGCGGGAGAAAAAGGGTCACAGGCAATTTCAGAAGGTCAAATCGCTGCTGCCAGAAGCATCCAGTCTGATAGGATGAGTTCTGAATCGTGGTAAGCTGAGAGCTTCTGGGAGGCTGACGTATTTCCCCCTCCTCCTGGTTAGTTGGCAGAGCACAGCCTGAGGGTCTTGGGAGTGCTGGAGAGAGGAGAGGGCTTTTGTGGGGGGAGGTTTGTGTCCTGAGGAACCAGGGAGGGCAGGGATGGTTGGTTTGTGCTGCAGCGTGCTCTGGTGCTGCTCAAAGGAGAGGCGTTTTCACCAGCGTCCTTCTCCACGTATGTGGCTGTACCAGTAACTCGCTGCCCTGCAACAGAGCCCTCCTGGGCTTGGCCGCAGTTCCCTCGCAGGGAAGGGCAGTTGGAGCAAAAAAGAAATTGATGCTACTGCAAAGGCTTGCTGAAAGAGACATCTGCAACGTCGCAGTTGAGGCCCTGTAGCAGTGTCAGGGTCACAGCAGTGGGTTGTGCACCGAGATAGGCAAGGGTGGCTTTTTGGGTTTCGTTGTTTTGTTTTTTCTTCCCCCCCCGTCCTTTTCTGATTTCTGGTAACTCCCCCTTCAGACAGGGGAGCGTATGGCCTGGGGGCTATGGGAATGGCATGAAATTGCAGAAAGTGAATTCTCCAGGTATTGCTGGGAATGCATACTCTGGTTTCTGTACCCTCCTGCTGCTGCTGTGTCTGAACAACGTGTGTTGAAGTGTTGACTTCTTGGGCAAAGATGGCTTTTCTGATGCAAATGCTTTCAGTGAAGGAGCGAAGTGTATCGGTGGGCGGTGTTTGCCTTCGAGCCCCATTTCACAGGTGGGTGCATGGAGGGCCCTGGGGGTCTGCATGCTGCTGCGTGGCAGGGGACGGAGCCCCTGCTCTTGTTCGCTTTGGGGGTCAATGCCGGTCGGAAAAGGGGCTCATGGCCTCGAGGTGAAGCTCCCTGGGTTGCAGCCAAGGTTTTAGGCTGGTGGCTGGTCATGTTTATCAGCAGGGTTGGTGAGTGCGGCCTCTCGGCCCTGTCCTACCTCTCTGAGGGCTATCTGCTCGCAGGTGAGGGCTGCGTCCTTGGCTGGTGTGAATGTGTGTTGTTGCTCTGTTGAAGCTTGCGTTGGGTTCTGTTCTCAGAATGCCTTGACATCAGACCCGGTCTGTGTTCAGAGCATCACGATGCCGTGGGTAATGAGATCCTCTCCTGACACCTGACGAAATGGGAGTGTGGGAACAACCCGAAACAGATGATGGAAATCTGTCGTGTGACACCATCTCCTCCTAGGCAGGCAGCAGTGTCGTAGGTGATTCCTGTAGCATCCTGTACATGCTGGTGAGCACATTAAGCAAAAGGGTCTAATTGAAACTCTGTTCTTGCAAAGGTGTTACCAGCTGAATGAGGAGCTGCTTTTAGCACTGGGAAGGCTTGAGCCAGCTGATGCGCTCAGAACGGTAGCCTGATGCCATCTCAGCTTCTCTCGTGCAGACTGACAAGAAGATTATTTATTTCATTGTTGTATTTTTGCAACCACATACAACGCGATGTGGACGAATCCTTGGCTGACGTTCCTGTTTATGTTTCCACCAAGTCTAGTGAAGCTCTTCTCACTTTCCCCAGGTGACAATGGCAATATGGTGACAAGCACTGCACAAGTGCAGAGCAGGACTGCAGTGCAGTTGGGTGTAAGGTGAGAGCAGACAGGCGACATTTGCTCAGAAAAAAGAGGCATTGCCCCGCTGCAAGAGTGGCTCTAAAAAAGTCAGTTTAATTGTTTCTTTTGCAAGCTTGTGAATTATCCTGTTGTTTTATAAGCAAGGAGAAGTGGAGCATTTAGCAATCACAGCTGCATCTGGTTGGGATTGTCCAAGACACTGAAAAGCCAGAGGGGAAGATGAGCGGGCAATGCTTGCATAAGCTTTGGTTCCCTAGGACACCAAGCTTACAAGAAAGATAAGAAAAGCCACGTGATAAATTTTTTATTTTTTGTAACAACAAAAATTATATAACTATATTAAAATTATGTATACTGATAATAAAAATGATAAGCATTTCCAAGCCTATCATCGGTAGCTCACCCAATTCGATGAGCAGACACCAGTGCCTGCTGCAGGGGAGTGTTGTGATGCAAATCCTTTTGGGGCAGGATTTGGTTTCACTCTGTCTGCAGCGAGCTGCCTGGTCAGCAGCGTGGCTCTGGTGCGGGGCAGGTGTGCCTGGCCACGCTGCAGCTGTACGCGGGCTGCCCCTCTCCTGTGTGACGTGGCCAGGGATATAAATACTTCAGCACTTTTTTCCCAGTGCTCCTTCTCTCCTGCCCCCCCCCAGTTCACAACATCTTGTGACAAAGCAGCCCTCGGTGCCAGCAGGCGGCTGTGCCAGGCTGAGCGGGGCCGCGGCAGCTCTGCCTGCCCACTTCTTGCAGGGCTGCAGCGTGAGCACAGGGAGCTCGCAGATGCTAAATTCTGCAGCTAATCTGGTGATCGACGGGACTGGCTTTGCAACTTGGAGCCGTTCTTAATCAGGCTGTAAGCACCAGTAAAAGTGAGTTTGTAATCTCTGCTACCTGTTTGGTATTTGGTATTTCAAGCAGCAGAGAAATAGCTGTGAAGCAGTTGCAATGGTTTGTGTTCATGAAACCCCAAGTCCTCCCCAAATCCTAGCGATATTTCTGTTGACAGCAGCGAGATCTGAAGTGTCACTTTATAAACATTGAGTTACATTAGACTCTGAATACCACAAAGGTCTTAAGATCCACATGGATGATGCAGAGCTATAAGTAGTCTTTAAAGCGCAGCCTGCGTCCTGTGTCTGTAAAGTGAATAGAACCATGCAAATAGAGAGTTTATTTTCCTCCCTTTCTGTTTTTATGCTGGCAAGTTTCCTATAATGCCAGTGACTTGACTCTTGATTTACACCATATATAGAAATTTAGGAAAAGGCTGTTTATAATGGGCTCTTCTATTTTGTGAGTTGAACTGCTGAAGATACTGGTTTCATCTGTAATCTCCACCCAAAGATCTGATTTTTTTCAGCAGTTTCTGTGAATGTAAATCTTTATTTAACCTCAGTGAACCCATGACTGATTGGCCAACAGAGTTGTCAAAAGCTTTAGCAAGCCTTGACCTTAGCCCACAGAGAGGAATTTTCAATACAAAGAAATCAGTTAATTTATTTCTACCGCCTAGCCTCAAAGAGGAGTGCCGCTTTGCTCTGGGTGATTTTTAATGCCACTGTTATCTGATGATAGCTGCAAAATGGATGAAAGTCTCTTCTTTTGCTTGAAAGGCTTGAGAATTAGAGCTGGGCTTTGAGCGCAGCTCTGGCGTTTTCCGCTGGTGCCTCTCTTTGATGGGCAGCGCTTGTTTTCGTCGTGCTGACTGAGGCAGGGCTGCAGCGTGCATCGGGAAGGTGAGGCATGCTCAGTGGCCTGCAGAGCATCCATCACAGTCTGGTGCTTTTGGTATGGCCCTTCTCTCTCCCATCCCTGCAAGCAGAGCTTTCATGGACCTGGAGATTGAAGTAAAAGAGGAGTGCTGCTTAAAAAGCAGGGAAGCTAAGGGCAGCCTGATATTTTGCTGAAACTTCATGCAGAGTCCTGCACGACTGAGATTTAGACACCAGCAAAGATGCTTTGTGGGAGGAAGTCATGACAGTGTGATGCCTGCTGGTGCTCGGTGTGTGTACCATGATTGCATCACTGGTGCCTTCTGTTAAATCATGGTTTCCAGTAAATTCCCAGCAGCTGCTTCCGGCGTCTGGCTGAACTGAAGTGCCGGGTTTGGCTCTTACTGAGTTCTGTAAAATGTTGTTACAAAGCTGTGCTCAGCCTTCCCCTTGTCTGTGAGATCTTGGCTAGTCCGTCCCTAGCTCTGGCTCCGTTTTCACCATCCCCAGCTGAAACCAGGAGCGATTCCTGTTTGGCATTGCTATACCCTTGCAACCTGGTTTTGTGCCCTGAGGGAGATGAGGGCTGCCCTCCGAAGATGGGCAGCAGCGATGCTGCACCTCTTTGGCAGAACTGAGCATACGAGCTGTGGCTGGTGCCTGGCAGGAAAAGAGTAGCAAGTGTGTCTGGAGCAGTGGGGGTGGTGGCATGCACAAACTTGGGGGGCAAGTGAAGGGACAAAGCCCTCACCAAAATGATGCCACTCGTTGCGTTTCAAGGGCACACGAGAGCATTACGAAGGGGTTGGGTCTGTGCTCCAGATGCCGTACGGATGTGCCCTGGTGTGCAGATGCAAAAAGCAGCCCTGGTCCAGCGAGATTATAATCAAAGAGCATTTAGCAGGGGCGGGTGTGTGGGTGTCCGTACTGACACTAAAACCTGAATGCCCGCCAACACGCCACTACTTCAGAGATGTAATCAGTTTTTAAAGCTGCATGTCGAGGTTACTGCAGTCTGGTGGCCAGGAGGGGGTTAAAGCACAAGCATCCCTCCAGCGTGAAACCTCCTTCTCATGCAGGCACAGACAGGGCTTCTGTTCTCTTCACTGACATCACCCGCGGGTGGCCGGGAGGTGACGCATGCCGGGAGCCAGGCTCCGCGGGCACTGCAGCACCCAGGAGAGAGGTGCTGGACGTGGCACTGAGCGCCAAGCACAGCACCCGCTCAAAGCCCTCATGCTCCTCTGTGGCTGGCTGGACCATGTCCGGGCTGTCAGGCAGGTTGGTCACACACAAGAAGTTGGTGGAAGGAGCGTTGGTGAGCGGCTTTGGTCAGCATCCTTCCCCCCAGGCTCCTCCTGCTGGCCTGGCAGCCCTCAGAGCTGGTAGGTGGCAAGCTGAGATTTCCATAGGGTTTTTTTTTTTTTTTTTTCAGCCCAGACCCAGTGTTTTGTGGTTTGGGAGAAAAGCATCTGCATCGCCACTTGCCCATGTTCAGTCACCTTTTTATGTCTTCCTGGTTTAACCCCGTATTTAATGTTACACAACTCCCCGGCAGGACTCGGTTCAGGAAACCTTGCCCCATCATCTCCTTGGTGGTTTGAGGGAAATGCAGCCATCGCCTTCAAACAACGGGCTGCTGCTTCCTCTTCCTCGGCAGGCGTGGGGCGTGCTGCGGGACAGCTCACCTCGCCTGGCTCTGCAGCCTCATCCCGAGCCGAGAGCAAAAACCCCACAGCAGTGCTCAGAGGTAGAGGTAAGGAAAGGTGTACATCAGGAAAAAAAAACACTAAATAAAATAACCTCCCCTGTAATTCCCTGCCAGACGAACGACACCCACTGCAGGCATCAGCAGTGGCAAACCCAGTGCTTTTGGAGAGCCTCGTGCGGCCCTGGCTCCGAGAGCAGCCTGCTTTGCAGTACAGGTGGTGTAAGCATCAAGCACGGACTGTGCTGCTGCACAGACAAGGCACATCAAAGAGCTGTTTAGCTAACAAAACCAGGAGGAAAGATGCAAGGGGAGATCACAGCACGGTTGTCATCTTGTTTTTTTTCCCAGGTGACGGGGACGTGCCCACGCTGTGTGTCCCTGTGGCAGGTGGGATGTGCTGGGCCTCGGCAGGGTGGCGGCGTGCACCCAGGGACTGAAGCAGCCTTTCGGTGCTTTCCAGTAACGTTTTTAAGTGCTGATTCTCACACAGGGTGACCCCTCTGAGAAAGGGATGCCACCTAATGAGGCTCCATTACAATCCAAGAAAGGTGCTGTGCCGCTTCCCCCCGTCGCTAAAAGGAAAGCATGCGGTACCAGCACCAGAAAACAGTGGACAAGGCAGCAAATGCAAAAGCTTTTCCTTTAGAAATAACTTCAGTGCATTTTTACTTTTTCTGCCTTTTGTACAGGCACACAGCCCCCTCTGGGTCATGGTCAGATGCCAGGGACTGCTGCTGCGCTCTCCAGGAAATCCGCGAGCGCTGCAGTGACCCAGTGCTGGTGCATGGGGGTGGCGGGAAATCAATATTCCTCTTACAGGTAGATGGTGTGCAAGGAAAATCAAGGAGCAACGAGCAACGTGCTGATGGCTTCAGCTCCCCTAAAGCACGTAGGCAGCCAGAATCGCAGGCAAGGACGCGTGGGTCCGAGTGGGGATGGAGTCGGCCAAGCAAGGTGTTGGCACTGCCGGCTGTGGCACCACCACCAGCTGAAGCTGGATGTTCAGAGCTAGGTTAGGATCCAGCTGTAATTTTAACAGCTGGTTCTGTCAAGCTGCCTTCAACACGGTTCTGATCCAAGCTTCTATAATTAGCTCGGCAGCAGCAGCTTTCTCACAAAAATTAAAGCAGCAGCGTTGCTTGTGGCAGGGGAAGCAGAAAGGCAAGGGAGCAAGCCTTACTGCAAGTGGAAAAGGCTGGCTGATAAAATTTTAAATAGTTGTGGTTTGGTCTCTTTTTTTTTTTTTTTTCCTCTCCATCTAAGTGCTTTGTGCAAAATGTTTGGTCAGGTTTTTTGCTTTTTCCCCTCAAAAAAGAACGAGTAAGAAGCGCTGTTTCATTTTGCATCGTGCGTAACAGAAAATGTTTACATTTGTAAACTCAAGTCAAAAAAAGTTTCATTTGTGGTCAACTCGGCGTCAGGTACGTGAGCTGAGCTAGTCGGGGTTCTCATGGGAGAGACGCTCAGCACCTTCCTGCCCTTACACTCAGCGGCTGAAGGCATCCCCTGTGTTTTGGGGTGAGCTCTGGGTGGTTCCTGGCAGCCCCTCGAGCTGCTGTGCCTCCGGGACACTCAGTCCACAAGGTGAGTGTAGGCTGCAAGATCAATAGGTGTTTGAAACACCCCAATTGTGAATGGCAGGAGTCAGTCCTCAATGGCTTTCCCCGTCTAGGGTCAATCAGCTCGAAATACTGCATTTGGCATTGCTCGGGCTGTTTGTTCCTGTAACCTTGTGTTTCTGCAGTCAATAAATGAATCCATTCGAACGGAAGGGAGCTAAAGAAAGAAATCAGACTGGTTCTCCGTGTTTTTTGATAACACTTAGAGAAAGAATAAAGGAACAAGCCCTTTCTATTTCTGATGGTTTGTGAAGGTAGTTCTTGGTGTCCTGATCTCTACGGTATTTTCACGGTGTAGTGACACAGGGCCAAAAGGCTGGTGCAGCATCTTCTGATGATGGGGAGGGAGTGACTGGGAAGTAATGCTGTAACCAAGTACATGGAAAAGGCTGATTTCATGGCAACTTGTTCTAGCTTAATTAAATTGCTATTAAAGAACGATCCATTTTATATTGGAGACCGGTGCAGGGCCAGGCAGTTTCTGTCTCACCAGGTAAAGAACATGTTTCCAGAGTGAGGTCATGTCTCTTGTTCTGGAGTTTGCCGAAGACATTGCTGAGCCTTAGATCAAACTTGACCAAGAAGCGTAAGCATTTGGTGATGCCTCTTCCTGCTCGGCACTAGCCCATCTCCATCACTGATTTCATAATTCTGTGCTCCAAAAATAAAACGCTGCAAATCTGTAAAGCTGTGGAGGGACGGGGAAGATTTGGCATCTGATGCAGGGAAGCTCTGCACGAGTGCTCCGGTTGCAGACATGAGTGATCCAGCAGCGAGCGCTATCTGGCCATGTCCACTGAGCTCTCAGGTGGGGTAAGGGCAGAATATGACACCATGTTCTGTAGTGAGCTTGCCTGAGATTTTACCCTGATGCCTTGGATGCAGCAGATAAGCCTGCAGCAGAGGAGTTGTCCACACCCCACCCCTTACCTCTTGAACGCTTGCAGAGAAATTGGACTGAAGATGCCTCCCCAGCTGTCTCAGTATGACTGTTTTTAAAAAAATTACTGCAGTTGAGGTGCACACACAGCAGCTACGGAGATGAGCCAGGTTCATTTTCATAACCAGCTCTGTGAGAACAGCCCTTGAGGGATGTGATTATGTGGCACATGGCTAACAACCAGCATATCCCCAAAATATCTGAAAGGCAAGAAAGCTGCTCAGCAGGGAGTGAATTTCAAACTTGCACGCATTGCAGAGGCTGGAAGAAGAAATTCTAGCATAGTAAAGTTAGTGGGAGTTTTGGCCAATGATTTATTTAGGCCAGGATTTAGCCCTGATTTATATAATTACAGGAGTTCATAAAGTGGGATCGCCCTGCTCCAGGGACGGGGGGGGGTGATAGGTTTAGAAAAGCAAACATCCCAACGTGTGCAAATATCCTCGTGCAACTGGGAGGTTGTGGCTGCACCGCCGAGTGCACCTCCCTCGATCCCCCAGCTCCAGGAGCACCGAAACGAGCTGATTGCTGGGACAGCTGTAAAACTGGCAGCTGGGAGAGGAACAAGTCCTAAATGAAAAAATTCTCCGTTCCCCACATAAAGCAATAGCTTCGCCTGTAAATGTGTTGAACCCTCAATAATAGATGATCAGGAGCCGTTAGCACCGCAGCAGATGTGCTCAGAGCCATTTGGATTTCTCTTCAAAGCAAACAAAGAGGAATGTTGTGTGCGTGTGAGGATGGATTTCCCTGATTTACGATCGTACAGCAGCGCTGCCTACGTGGGGGGAATGCTTTATTCCAAGACGCCCTGGAGAGAGGGTCCTAAACCCGTCTGAAGTCAGTGGTGAACTTCTCTGCTGACTTCACTAGAGCTCTGGTCGATGGTTAAGTTCATTTAATCCTTGCTTGGATTGATCTATGGGAGCAGCTGCCCGGGCTGAGATTTTATTTACTGTTAGCGGTGTTAGTCCATCTAAAACTGTTCAGGGCTTGGAGGATATTTTGGCCTGCGCCCATAGCTGTGGTTTGAGATGCTGCACAATGCCTGCGTGAAATCCAAACCTTCAGGTGTTTCCCAGAGCTTTGCAGTCATTTTGAGCCAAAGCCTCAGCAGCACATGGCTTGGCATAGCCCATCTGTGGTGCATGTTGAGGGCGGAAAGGCTCCTCATCTTCAAGCCTTTTTTTTAGGTTCTCACCCCTTTGCAGGAAGAGAGCCTGCTGCATACAACTCACTATTTTGGCCTACGTGTCTTCATCGCGAAGCCTCTGCTGATGGTCGTGTTGGGTGAGAGCGGTGAGGTGGAACATGTGGGAGACTTGCACTGAGCTCTGCCAAGCACAAACCTTGAGCACGGGGTTTATCCTTTCAGAGCAGGGTTAGGATCCGTCTGTGCTGCTGGCTCCTTGGGGCTTCAAGCATTTAAAATTTCATACAAAGCCTTCTGCAGGGTGGTGGTCGGCAATCCCTGTGCCCATTTCCTTCTCAGCAGCACATCTTCACGTGCAGCTTCTGTGCACGTAACTGCACAAGTGGCTTCTGCGAGGACTTTTGGGATGTGCGTGTCTTGCCCCAGTCTCTGGTTTGGGAGTGGTTTCAGCAGGGTAATGCTGCTGCTGTAGAGACACTGCCGTGACTCAGTACTGCGTGCCTGTCCTTAGATGTCTTCTCTCCCGGCTTCCCAGCTAGGTCAGACTTCAGATGCATTCGGTGCTGGTAAGGGGAATGAACATCGCATTGCGAACCTCTCAGCTTTCATCTGCCTTTTTAAAATGAAAGACCAGATTCACAAGATCAAAACCTGAAGGTTATTTACCTGTAACTGGAATTTTTCTCCGAGCAGCCAGCAGCTCCCAGGTGGCAATGCAGGGATGCCACTCAAGGAGGAAGCATTTGATTTCCAAGTAAAATTAGATTCCACATTCAATTCTCAGTAACACAAGCACAAGACTTCCAGTAAAGATGTTTTCTGTAGTAGAGGGTTTTAACCTCTCCCAGCAGATACAATCTAATTGCACTGCAGCAGCTAACTATTGCCTTATCTTCAATATGTAAACACTTGCTCAATAATTAAGTTACCATGGAAGTTGTACCGTATCGATGGCCAATTATAAGATAAACTGATAAAAAGGAGGCTGTGGCTGTGTTTTCTACAGAGCAGACCAAACCTGATATGCCTATAATGGTCAGGTAAAGACTTGGGAATTTTGTGTTTCAGTGTATTCTCCCGATATTCATTCTTGCATAGCATTTTCAGGGGAGGTGAGTGCTCGCTGGGAGATCAGCTTTTCCAGGAATGAATCTATTAAAAATTGAAGTTTTCCTCTGGTGAATGTCCTTTGCACCACCTTACGTTGTACTCCCCCAGAGATTGCCACATCCTGCTGCCTTGTGCCCCACCTTTCATCCCATGGATGGCTCCGTGGAGGCACCTCCCGTGTCTCAGTTCTGCTACGTTCAGCCAGCACAAGGGGCAATAAGATCCCACCCAAGATACCTTCTGGGAGTATTAATGACTGTATTAATGTCTTTGTCACCTGAGAGCTACTTCATAGGGAATGATAATATGTGATTAAAGAAGCCAGTTAAAAACAGTTTAGGAAGCTGGATTAGGTACATGATCTCTTACTACGGTACCTTTTATCTGACAGCCCAGTGAAAGAAAGGTGTCTGGATTACACTGGGAGACATCGGAATCAACAAGAGCGTTTTCTGAGTGCTGGGCTTAGTGGTGTCATGAGCAATTTTAATCGTTTTTAAATGGTGGCAAACATCACAAGCTTAATGGATTTCAGCTTTATTACTGGGGCTTTGCTTAGAAGCAATTTGGATTTTCAGCTGTGAGCCAGCAATGTAAGTGTACTGAGTGACATTAAAAGGGACTGGAAACCCAGGGACTGACCTTGCATTTAAATACCACGTGCCCATGTATGGGGACAGACCTCATCTTCTTTCCATCATACTCAAGACCTCAATGCTCTATTAAGCTCAGCCCCATGTTGTTTCCATAGGGACGATGTGTTTGGCTCTGTTTCACGTGCTGATCTCCAGCAGATGGGTAGCTGAACAAGGAACTTTTTCCATTTCAAAGGCTTTGCTGCTCACAATGAAGCAAGATGACGATTTCTTTGTGCAGTGATCTCTAGAGTTTGTTTTCCATCCTTGGCTTCAACCTTCAAAGTTTTTGTAGGCATGATCTAAAACGGTCTCTATCCTTTGTTTTAGGGGGAGTGGGCTAGCTGTGCTGGTTTTGGGTGATTTGGCTGGAGGGAAAGCAGTCACTGCCTCCAAATCCAGTTTCTCTGGGTGACTTTTTACATTGTGGGAAAAGATGCCCTGCAAGATCTCATCGTTGAAGAGGGTTTTGTAAAACGCTTTTGACTTTGCTGGGAGAAAAGGTAATGGGAGACAACCTTGTATGTCAGGCACGTGTGGATCAAATCTGTATAAAGCTGTCAGGGACAGAAGTCCCCAGTTCATGACTGGTGGTCATTGAGGTCTCTTCAGCTGGTTGGTGCTCTTAGTCCGGCATGAACAAGAAGAGGGGGGAAAAGGGGAACATAGACATTTGTCAAGTTCTCCTCAGGAGTAGCATGTGGCATTATTTCCCTTATCAGTAAAGGGAAATACACGTGTTCCTGCTCCTTGTGGGGTTTTTTTTGTGCCACCTAAAACCACCAACCTAAGGTTTTGGGTGCTTCCAGCGCAGAGTTGAACATTAATAATGATGTTTTCCCCCAGAAGGCCAAGGAGATCTGTAGCACTTTATCTCAATCATCTACTGAATCCTTGTTTTGTGTGTGATGTAGCCATTCAAGCACTAATTGCCTTTGATTAAGTCAATCATTTGCAGAGTGAGTGGGTTAATTGGGTATTGTGGAAGCAATCGATCTAATCAGCTGCTTGCAACCATAACTGAGGCGCTACAATGCAGCAGGACAATAATTGTTTTATGAGCTCCTGGAAGGCAGCAGAGGCAGACTGGATGGCAACAGGAAACCTTTCTCTGCAAAATGGCCTTTAGGAAAGGTAATTTGCATGCTAAGTGTTCATTAGGAGAGGCCTGATTGATTAAGAGCTGGGAAATTCTCCCCTCTAAAATGTGTGTGCATGAGAAAATGGCTGGTGTCGTGGATGGTAGATCCTAGGCTCCTTTGCTTGTCTGAGCATGGTGTGGTGAAGGCGTGTTGTCCTGGGGGTGGGTTGAAGAGATGTTGTCTTGATGGTGGGATGAAGGAGGTCATGTCTAGTGCCATGAAATGAGGGGCCCCACTTGGCATGACACGAGATGTGCCAGGCACCCATCCCCACACAAGGTGCACCCAGAGCTTACCTCCCAGGCATCCTTCCAGGGGCGAGGAAACTATTTGGTCTGCAGGACCACTCAACATGCATTCACCCCTTGCTGAGGCTCTCATTTCCAAAGTACTGAACTGTGCTTGAATGGGGGCATCTCCGGGTGGCTCCTCACGTGGCCCATGCCAGCAGTGCCCGGGGGAGAGGAATGCCATCGCATTCCCCAGCCTCCGAGGTCCCGTCTGCCTCCTGCACGTGTGGCTGCTGACATCTCCAGTACGCCTCTATCTGCACTGCTGAACATGTAACCAGCAGGAAGTGTATTTATCTGGAGATGACTGCAGAATTATTTTCAGGGAAGTTATAAGCTACTCAGCACAGCTGCAGCCGGGGAAAAAAAGCTGCTGGTGCTGTGCGGTGGACCAGAGGAGCAGTTGAAGCCTTGGCTGCAAGCTCTCAGTTGGCTGACTGCCCTTGACAACACTTACAGGGGACTGCTTTCTGTGTGGGGAGGACAAATTCGTCTCCAAACAAAGAGCGCTGTTCTCACTCCACAAGAAAATTTGGCTTTTTAAAAAATTATTTTTATTGGAATGCTTAAAAAATTCACATTGAAGTAATTGAAACACAACAAAGAAATATTACAACTTACAGCAATCAAATTGAACGGTTTACACTGATGCAGCCAAACAAGAGGTGTGCGGCTCTTTTTGCAACACTATTAGAAGTCCAGTCCCTTGGGAAACCTTAGAATATGCCGCCACCTCAACCCATCTCTCTGTTTATGGTTTATTTTTGAAGAAATACCCTTCAGACTCTTTGTGCTAAAAGGAGGTTGTGACATCAGTGTCAGTGGTAGTGAAGGATGGTAGGGATTCTCCACTCAGCTGCTCCAAGTAATTGTGCAATTCCTTAACCTCGCAGAAAACGCAGACACATCATCTCCAGTGAGTACCCATCCACTGTTCTGGTTTAATTAACATCTTACAGCGTGAGTATAGCAGGCTACTCGGCTTCTGACATACAGAAGAAGTGGTGATGTGTACCAGGTAATTTTAGCAGCTAAGTGATGTAGTTGTGTTTATATCTTCCTCTTCATCTGCAAAGCTCTGAATCGGGGTCAGAGCACCTTGTCTGACTGCCTAGAGAAAAGAAAACCTACTTCTATAGGTGGAGGGGCACTGCCCAAACTCTAGGAAAATGCAGTTGTTCTTGGATTGCACACGAGTACATTTTTTCCTCTTTTTCAGCCTTCCATGCTTTGTCTTGCAGTGAGACCAGGAAAAAAACAACGCAGTAATGCACTTGTTCTTGGGGATGGTGTTGGCTAATAATAAATTACTGTGCTTGGTTTGGATATATAAGCATGTTTCTCCTAAAAGCCTCGCACCAGACCTGGTTTTACCACTGACCTAGAAATGTCATGGAAACAAGCGGTTCTGTTCCCAGCTGAAACTGCAAAGTAGAGCACCAAAGAAACTGAAGAGCAGATGTGGTTCAAGTACAAGTTTATTGTGCTTTACATAGGATGAGGGAAAGCGAAGTCCATGCGTGGCGGTTTTCTTTTTTTTTTTCCAAAGGCAGTGTATGTGATTGTCCTTCTTTTGAGATGATTTTTTTTTTGTTCTCTGAGAACAAAGGCTGAAACTGAAAGAGTCATTTTGGGTACTTCCTATAATCCGCATGCTCAGACATACCAAAAGCCCCATCAATAACTACACACCATAACGGCGCTCTGCGCTGGGGAAGTAGCAATATCCCTCTTCTTAAAAATAGGGAACTTGGGCAAATTGCTGGAGGAAGTCAGATGGAAAGATGGTATCTGTGTTAGACTGTCTTGAGAGCAAATCCTCTCCCTTGCTTCCTGTGTGGCCCCTTGGATGGTGAGAAAGCCGGGTTGGGCTGGAGCACCCCAAGGGCTATGCCATTTCAGGTAATATACATGCTGTTTGTTGGCCAACTTTGTCAAACTTTGTCACAACTGCTTGGCGGCTTTTTTACAAGTGTCCCAGTTTTGTGGCAGAGCTGCCTGTTTGGTTTTTCTTCTTGGCAGGTGGTTAAAGTGGGAGAGTGTTATTTCTAAAGGGTGCTGGCCTGCAGGTCTCCGTCAGGTAGTTCTTCCTGCAGCCGCGGCTGGGTGCTCGTGATCAAGCGCGGTGTCAACAGGCGGCCACGTCCTTTGGGAGAGGATATAAATGTGTTGACAACAGGGTGCTGCGTGCCCTGGTGCTACGAATTGGCAAGTGTGGCAGGGCTGGTGATTGTTTTGCTTCAGCATAAGCAGAACAACCCTCACAAAGGTCTGAATGTGACCAGATACCTTTACACTGGAAGCTGTTGGTAAGGTAGTGCAGAGGCGAGGAGGGACTCTGGTACCTCTGCTCTGAGATCTGCTCCCCTCTCCAGCCTCCTGCAGTTCTGCTTCTCAACACTTTCTCCAGCTGTTTTCGCAGTCTTTTAGATCGGGCTGCTGAGGACACGTCTTGCTGACATACTGTTTGCCTGGGGAAGCTGGATGAGTTCATGTTCAGTTCACGTCCAGTTCGTTGTGTTTTGCATTTAATCAGCGCTGACAGGGGTGCAAGCAGCAGGTTTGGACAGAGCAGAGGAGCAGCTCCCGAGGACACAGCCCTGGAGGAAGAAAGAAAGAAAAGAAGCAAACAAAGGATTTAAGAAAATCTGTGCCAAAGTACGGCAAAATTAGCAGCTGGCTTTGTCAGAGCAGCCAGGAGCTCTTTTGCAGAGGTGATGGTTCTGGAAAGAGCTGGCATGTGAACTATGGGAAGGGATTACATTTACTATTGCGTTGGGATTTTTTGTTCGTTTGATTGTTTGTTTTTTAATTTAATTTCTTCTACTTTTTTTTTCTCCCTTGGAGTGGAATTCAGATAACTGTGTTTTGCCATAAAGGTCTGGAAAAAGGAGATCAAAACAACGAAAATATCCATACATACAGGGGCATGAAAACCTAGGCTTCCAGCCTGGCCTTGGCACTGGTTCACAGTATCATCCTGGGCAGCTCACCAAACCTCTGTGTGCTTCCACCTCTTTGTATAAAACCATTAGGATGCCTGTGTGCTGGGGCAAGTGTTATGTGGGCTTTACAAATTTCCAATTATTTGAGATCCTCTTTGGGGGAATGCAGAAAGTTTTTATTCCCTGTTCCTTAAGTGTTAAGAGAAATCACAAAAAAAAAAAATTGTGGAGGGGAACAAGTTTAACAGGGAATGCCTGCAGCATCCTTACACCCTGTGCCATTCAGATATTTGTAACAGAACACTCCAGATGAGTGAAGCAATATGACCCGCAGCCAAAACTTGCAGAGCGGAGCTGCTCTGAGGTTGTGCTGCTGAGGGCTGAGCTGCTGAGCTGGGCAAACCCAGGCGGGTGGGTTTGAACTACAAGATTGTGTTTCCTCCTGCATCAACTTGTGTTTTGCATTTGTCACCATCCTCCATGTGTTGTCTTCCCTCTCTATTATTTGACACCGGTGTCCTTTCCTCCAGATCCAGCTCTCTCCAGCCCCCGACGAGCTGGCGGTGTTTCCCACGTGTCAGCCACAGCGAGGCTCTGAAACCATCCCTGCCACTTAGCCATTTCCCATTCCGGAGGGCAGCCGCCAGCCGTCAGAGCCCTGGCAGCATCTCTGCCTCGTGTTAAGCAAATCGTACGTTTTATGAACTTATCAGCCGGGCAGAACCTGCTGCCTGTCTCTCTCCTGTCAGCCCCGCGGTGTGGGGGCTGTTGTCCCCGTTGAGCTCCATCTTGTTCAGGCGCTATCGGGCGCGTAGCGGTTTTGCTGATACAAACCTGGCAGGTAGTGGCCTTCCCTGCAAAGCTGGGAATTAATTTGTGCCGTGGCGGTGATAAGAGCAGCTCAGCCTGTGCCTTGCGTGGATGCTGCTGCCCTGGGCTGTTCTGGTGGCTTTCTTGGCTGGCTTCGCCTTGCTTAGGCGTTGGGTAATTCCGCTGTCAGTGGGTGCTTCTTTCTAACACTGCGAGTGCCCCCCAAGGGCCTGGGCATGGCATTTTGGTAGAAAAGTCCCAGCTGGAGTTGGAATGGGGTTGAATTGTTAGACTGAATCCGCCAGCCTTACTTGTGGCTTTGGGGAAGATGCACCCCAAGCCTGAGGGACAGACGGCTGGACCACAGTAAGAGCTTTGCCCCTTTAATTCTCCTGATGTCTCTGGTGTCGGTGCTTGGGTTCGCGGGCTGGCGTATGTGTGCTGCTGTGAGTGGGTCTCAGTGCTCTGCCCATGAGGAGCATTTGTCCAGTGCCGGAGGGACAGGAGGGCTCAGGGATGGAAGGACCGGGTGGGCAGCCTGACATCACGTTTTAAAAGAAAGCCCTGCTGCAACACATGACCCGTATAAAATACAGAAACAAAGGAGAGGCCGCTGACAGCTTTAAATACTTCCACCCCTTACATCTGCATCACGCTATCAGCCCACTTGCAGTCCTGCACGCCAGCAGTTGATGTGAGCTCAGATTTATGACGCTCTATGGTTAGCATTCAGCATTACCGACAGCACGGGCTTTGCCGTTGCACTTATTTACACCAGATGTTGACGGCTTTGCCTCGCATTCAGCAAAAGTCTCTCTGAGGAGCTAGATAAAGTATTTGGCTTGGGGTTTCAGCAGTCCAGGCAGAATAAACTGGTATCTTGGCTTATCAGCAAAGGCACGTTTAGCTAGATGGGCACTTTCTCTTCAGTTAGCATCTATAGCCCTTGTCTGTGTCACTCTTTTCTTTCTGTCATTTCTGATTGTTAAATGTGCTTGTGTGTGTGTGGACATTTTTTTTTCTCTAGGTTTCTTATGGCATGGAACCATTTTATATCATTTGTACCTGTAGAGTGAGTGTTGAGGAGCCGGCTGAGTGTTTTTTGTGCATCTTTTCATCTGTGTTTTAAATAAATCCTACATGACACTGGGTGACATGAGCAACTGTCTGAAAAGCAGGTTGAATGAGGATTTTCTGTACGCCACCATTCATAACGCTCAGATGAAGGACAGGCTGCTTGACGATTCCATAGTCACTTCCACTTACTAGAACAAATGAAAAATAGTTGCAAGTTGTTATAACGTGCAATTTTTAATTTAAAATCCTCCCTTCTGAGAGCCAAAACCAGAAATCTGAAAGGATTGAAATTAAGAGAAAGGGGAACACTTTTTTCAGTGGGACTTTTTAATAATTGTGTCTTAAACAGCTGGAAGAAGACTATCCAACCACTCTGCTGATATTCATAAAGCTTTTATTGGACAGTTCTTGGGGGTTCCTGTTTTTCGTCAGTGCAGGAGGCCCCATCCGCCCTGCCCTCCTCTTGCTCCAGAAGTGCTATTTCCATGAGTTGTGAGAGGTGGTGCCAGGAGCTGTGGTGGGGTTGTCCCTTGGGAACAAGGGCTCAAGTCTTTGCCCATACCACAGCATGTGATGCATGGTGCAAGTCCCCCTTTACCTGTCACGTCGCTGTATCAGAGCGTGGAGATCTCTGAAGCACGAGAGCTTGGGCAAGAGCATCAGAGTGAGAAAGGCAAATCCGAAGGAAAAAGCCTGTTTATTCTGTCTCGTGCAGTCCAGCCACACCTTTGATCTACTTGGTGTTGATGTCAAAGTTCTCCTTTTCTTTACCCTCTCTCTTTTTTCAGTGAAGTGTTTTATCCCTGGGTCTCAGCAATTGCTTTCTGCTGCAGGGTACCGAGAAGGATTCCTGTGGAAGAGAGGGCGTGACAACGGGCAATTCCTAAGCCGAAAATTTGTGTTATCGGAGAGGGAAGGTGCACTGAAGTACTTCAACAAAAATGACGTGAGTTTCTGGGGTTGCTCTGTGTGGATGGGGGGTCACAGCTGTAAGAGCATCTGCGAACAAGTAATTTCTGGGCCACTGTTTAATTTATAGGGTTACAGAGTTTTCATAGCATTGAGTCACCGATCGGTTCAGGAAAAGGCACCAGCTTGCCAGCCTCATTGTAGTGTATGCTCTTGGTCCACCACCACAGTCACAGTGAGACACCCTAAATGACCATTTTACGCCCTCCTGCTGTGTTTTAAAGTCCATAAGGCTTTCCCTAAACCACCAATGAAGGAGTTTTTCTCAGCTCTGTCTGTGTATGATCCAGTTGAGATGGATTTTGTGTCTGTGGCTAGCTAATGGCAAAGGTAACGCCACCTCATGGGGGTCACTGGGGTCTGAAACCTCCTTTAACTGACATGGCAAGCAATCCAGAGGGAAAGTCCTCGGGTTTTTCTCTTTCAGTGTCAAGCGGTAGAAGCATTTGTCTTTTTCCCCAGAGCAGATTTCATTTATTGTAAGTGAGATACAGAGCTATTACAATGAAAATTGGATGGGTGATGAATGGACAGACACTCTACTACTCTGTACCACATAATGGAGGGAGCTGAGGTGTTCTCCTCTGATCTTTTAGTCTCCCCTGAAACCTTCAATGTGTCTTGATCACCTTCAGAGAGGGTAATGCTTCCATCACAGCTGTGCATCAAGCTCCAGTAAAACACTGACAGCCATCCAGACAGAGCCATCAGCAAGTCTCTAAAAATATCTGGTGCAATCGTTGTGTTGTGATGGGGGCATCACTGGCCATGCGTGCAGAGGAGGGGACCATCCAGCCACTCTTCTCCATGCCCAGTGACCAGCTTAGATAGTGCTGTCTTCATTTTCAGCTTTGCGTGGGGTGGTGCAATTATGCATCCTGAGAGGAGACAGCCAGTCATAAGTGAGGGAGAAGTGAAAGTCCCAAATCCAGCCCCAATTCAGTTGCTATTAACTGCTATGGTGTGGCTTAAGGCTTTTTTTTTTTTTTTTTTGGCTTCACTAGTGACCATATAGCCATGGTGGGAACTGCACTGCCACGGCGCATCCTCTCTGCCGGGATTTCCCCGCCGCGGTCACCCACGGCGAGTTGGCTTCCACGTTAAGTCCCCAAGTTCCCGACGCAGCTCTGGCATCTCCTCCCATGCAGGGACTTCCCTGTGGCACTGGGGGGGACCATGGCTCCACTGCGTGGCCTTTTGTCCCCAAGCACTGTCCCCTGGCTGTGTCCCAGGCCGCGTGTCAGCCACCATTCTTATCCTGGGTGCAGAAACGAGCAGCAGAAAGCTACTGAGGAGTTTTCTTCTGTTTCTTGAGATTTCAAGTCCTGTCACACCGTGATGCTTCAGGCAGTGGGAGCATTGGGTTGAAATTAGTCACCACCCACAAAGCTGTTCAGCTCCCTCTGAAAAATCCTTCTGGTTTTGTCCCCGTTGCAGCAGAATAAAGCGATACCAACTTGGCCAAGTGCCATCTAGCTTCCAGGGAGATGGAGCCTCTCTCGTCTGTGTGTCCCAGCGCTGCTGTCTGGAGACACTCACATCTTCATGCCTGGGTTGAGTCGCATCCCATGGAGTGGGAATTGGCCCTGGGGGGGTTCTCCTCTAGCTAATTGCAGCTGTAAGTCAGGAGACTTAGCACGGCCTAAAGCTAGTGTTACAAAGAGCATAATCTTTATTTCTCAGAATGATTAATTTCTCTGTTGTGTTCATTCCATCCTAAAAGGGCGGTAAGCTTCTAGCCCTGGTTTGTAGGAAGACATTGTGCTGCAAAATACAGGTGACTTGCCACAGAGGGTGAGGATGGGGTTGGTGCTTGGGAAGGGCCTGGTCCAGACTCACTGCTAGGCTAATCTACCCCAGAGGTGGTTGTGAGGTGTACATTTGTTCCTCCGGAAAGCAAATACCCAGTGTAGAGGGCAAACTGAGGAGCAGAGTCAGAAGCCAGTGACTCATGTGGAAGGATGGGACTGGTGGGGACATGGGCATGGTGTCCCTGGCAGTCAGGTCTGATGTTTTCAAGGGGACAATCCTCCATCCCTCTTGGGCAAGGGTGAACTGGCTGTGGGTGCTTGAGATGCAGAAAGCATTCTGGCCTGTTAGTTAGCAGTCTGCGCTTTTTTTTTTTTTTTTTGTCTGGCTGATTGGTTTTCTTTCTTCTTTAATAGTGCTCATCCAGGTGTAAATGCTGGTCATTTATCATTATGTAAAGAGGCTGGAGGAAATCTGTGAGTCAGGAGACAATGGAATTAGAAGCAGGGAGAAGAGGCATGAAGTTGCTTGTCTTTCATAGCACAATATCCTATCTTGAGACCTGACCTGTATATCTTGCTTCTGGGCTGAAATCTATCTCCCCTTGAACTTTGCTGAATTTCACAGAACAGCAGAGCATTTTCCCAAGCTGGTAGAAAGCACTCGTCGCTGCCTGAGCAAAGCCTCAGATATATTATCACCAGGCAGTTTTGTGTGCTGGGCGTCGTGTTGTAGCTAATGGCCTCAATCACGAGTTTGTTTCTGACACAGTGAACTGCTTTCTGGTTTGAAAGCCAATTCTCAGGTGTTTGCTCACTCAGCTGTGTTTTTCAGGCAAAAGAACCCAAAGCAATTATGAAGATTGAACATTTAAATGCAACTTTCCAGCCTGCAAAAATTGGGAACCCGCACGGACTACAGATCACTTACTTGAAGGACAATAGCACAAGGAACATCTTTGTTTATCACGAAGATGGCAAGGTGAGAGCATGGAGGTAACAAGGGCTTGTTTGAGGTCCTGGGGGATTGGTGCTGTGCAGAGCCAGCCTGGGTCACACCTGCCTCTAACCCAGCTGGGACTTGCTGGGGGATATGGGAGGGATGTGGAGCTTTCTAAAATGGAAATCTGTGGAGAAGAGGGCTCAGGGGCCTGGGGCATTTCTTTGCACAAGGAGGACAGTGGGACACAGAGGTCAGGGCAGTGAGAGGAGGGTCACAGTCCTCCTGGAGAGTGTCAGAGGGGACCTGTCCATGGGGTCACCATGAAAGAACCCTGAGAGTCATCACACTGCCCCATTGGACTCAGCAGCTGCAGGTTGGGGTTTTGTCTCCATGCACTGGCGTGCATGCAGAGAGCAGAACCAGGTTGAGTCTGCAGTGATGCCATCTCACAGGCATATCTTCATCTCTTTCCTCCACCAAATATTTGGGTTCCCCATAAAATAGCAGCCCTGGAGTGGCCAATAAACCCAAACCTAAAACTGTCATGCTCACGTTGCATTTACATCCTTTGATGCTACAATTTAGCTAAGGGCCCTGTCTGTCTGTGAGGCTTTCTGGGGCAATCCCATGTGGACCAGCATGGCAGGTCCCCCAGGATTTGTGGAATTGTCTGGATGCACAGCCCGTTCTCTGTTCACCCAGGTGTGGGGAGCCAGCCAGCCTTGCTAGCAATAAGCAGTCCATGCTCACAGCAGAGCCACTTGTCTCCAGACCATAGTCCAGTCATGCCACCAAAAACCAAGGTGCTCTTGATTTGAGGACGAGCATGGGAAATAAAAGGAAGGAGCTCTTTCCTGTGAAAGCTGAATCCCACCATCGTGCTGCTGTCTTTGGTTTGCTGGCAGTCTGCTCAGCAGAGTTGGGATTTTGCTGTTAATTGGCTTAGATTTAAAAAGATGATTTTTCAGCCAAGGCCCCTCATGGAAGGAGCGTTTTGTGATGTTCAGGCCATTGCTGTAGGCAGGACTGCCTGGTCTGAATTTCTGCTCCCACGGGTTGAACGCGGTTGCTCCTGCCTCCATTAGGGTGTGTGGGCAGGAAGCTCACTGATACCATCTGATAACACCTAAGCTGAATGCCTCTCGACTTCCTTGAAATTTCTTTGCCCTTTTGGCTGATTGAGGAGTGCAAGAAGGTCAAACACCCTGTGGTAATAACCCCAAAAACTCACTGGAGTGAGGCACCCAAGAGGATCAAGGCTGAAGTGCCAGCCTGGGTCACCCTGCTGCTGCCCCAGAGCTCCAGGGGCTGGGGCAGCTCCGTGCAGCTGGGGGTTTCGTTAGCACCTACCCACCACCAGATGGATCGAGCCAGCTGAGGTGAGCCTGAGGCACCTGCTAGAGATGGACACGGGGTCTGCTGGAAATGAAATGAAGAGCAACACACCTTGTGTGTGAGCGGGAGGAGCTGAGGAGCTCGCTCTTTCACTTTAGGACACAACAGCTGAAGCTTTAGGCCAGAGCACCACAGCTGAAGGCTGTACGCATCACACCCCATGTCCATTAAACTAAAAATGATCCAGGGGTTCTACCTGGCACCATTTTCCAGTGCAAACAAGGCCTTAGTAGAACTCTGCCTGTTTTGCCAGGAGAAGGGTTAGTTTGTTAAAGGCCACTAGACATTTCGATGGCCTGAGCTGGAGGCAGGGAGGTGCAGGAGAGGAGAACAGTGGGGTTTGAGTTACAGCTCTTGCACACCGTACCATCAGGACCTGCTCTGATGGTTGAAGGCAGGCAGGCTGGCAGGGCTCCAGGCACACTGTGGCTCGTAGGAGATCTGCAGAAGCTGATTTCCCACCGCACTGAGCTCCTGTCTGGGGCTGAAGCTCCCTCTGCAGGACTTCTGGAAGCCATCACAGGAGCAGCTCAGAAAGCTGCTGTGTGCTGCTGACATCCCTGAAGTTGTCGTCATCCTTAGCATCCTCAGAGGTGGGCTGGATCTCCAGGAAAGGGCACCCTTCGGGGTGCAGATCAGTATCTTTGAATCTTCTCTGGTCAAATCATCTGAGTGCTCTTCCCCGATGCTGCTGAGCCACACCAGGGGCTTTCAGGACGGGCAGAGACAGCATGGGGGATCAGTCAGCAACAGCAGGAGTTTGTTGCTCGAGCTCCAGTGACTGATGAGCAGGAGGAACAATGAGAAGTTGTATTTTTGTCCAGTCTGAGATCCCATTGGCAGTGCAGGTAACTCAGGTTCGGGACAGAGACTGGAGGGACACCCAGGTGGCACCATTAGGCCTGTGAGGTGGGGTCTGTGGTGGCACCGGCAGCAAATCAGGAAGAAGCTGAGAGCCTGCAAGAGCCATCTGCAAAGGTACTGCCAGTAGTTTGTTTTCTGTGCTTGCTCTGAGACGTAAATCAGTTAAAGGAATCTCTACTAATGAGCTCATGAGACAACACTTTCCTGTCCAAAACCACCGAGCAGTTTAAAGTTGTTCTTGTACATCAGATATATCCTCACCAAATCTGTGGTGTTGTTCATGATTATAAATGCAGAAAACCTTTAGCAAGTGAGCCTCCTGGCTTTGCAGACACAGGTAGAGGTTTGTGTAAAGAAAGGTGGTGTAGCAATGGGTGATTCATGCTCTAAGAAACGATCGATTGTCTGAAGTCCATGAGAGTTTCATCCTCTGCTTTTCTGCAGGGTGAAACCCTACCTCACATCCCAGTCAAGGAGGTGACCCTCAGGCAGGACATCCAGTAGCCATGCAACTGGTGATTGTATGAAATATCACCGTTTTAAAATTACAGCTTATTTTTCATTACCTCTAGCCTGTTATGGTCATCATTAACTTGAGGAGCCAGTTCCTTCTGCTGATCCTCTTTGTGCTGCTATCTGGGGTCTGCTTAGCTGCTTAAGGTAGAAAAGCAAGTGATAAGTAAGTAAAACCTCAGAGAAGTAGGTCAGAGTTTTCCAAAATGCTGTTTGTGTATGTCCTGTTATGTTTTTTCCCCTTTCAACTTGAAATAGGTAACAAGCCAAAGCAGAACATCAGAACTTTTAGAGGATGTAGCCATTTGCTACATTAGATCATTTTTAAGATACCTCAAGTTCAACTCCTTAAAACTGAGATATTCAAAATTACAAATAAGAGCCTTATTTTTCCCCCTCAATCATTTTAAAGTATGTAAAAATTTAAATCTTACCAAAGGCTGACTTCTACTTGGTTACGGTATTTCCTACACTACAGCAACCTCACCTAGAAGGTCGGTTATCTTAGGATCAGGTCTGGCTCACAGAACACTTCACGCGTGTTAATAACAGCCAGTGCATCCGTCTCCTTCATAACCACAACTATTTTGGAGGGGAAAAGAATGGAAGGAGATGTTTTCCATGGAAAGGAAGAAGTGCCACAGCGTCTGGGAATTGAGCTGGGACTTCAATATCATTGTGCTTTTCCATAGAGGTCTCAAGGATATGACCGGTGGTCTGAAGTACAAGGTTAAGGAGATATTTGGTCGCTCTTTTAGCAAAATACAGAACTATATTGTTACAGCCTCCAAATCTGGGGAGGATTCAGGCATTAAAAGTTTCCTCACATGCTCTGCATTGAGAAGGATGGGACTAGTGATGGGGAACAGGCTGCGGTGGTGTCAGGCTGGCTTTGGACCTGCAAGCAAAAGGGGTGCAACGGGGGTAAAAAAACATGTTCCCAGGATCAGGCTCGCTGCTGGGCTCAGCATATCCACGATGGGCTTCACCAGCTCTTTGTGCACCAGGAGGAGGGGTTGGGGCCACCAAGCATCCCCTGCATGTCCTGCTCCTCGTCCTGGAGCTCCCCGGTGCTTTGGGCTCCACTAATCCTAAGCGGTGGCTCCTGACTCACCTGAAATCTCATTTCAAGCCGCCAGCTGGGTTTTCCTCTGCTGACCTTCCCCCTCCCACAAGCACTACTTAAGCAGATGGGGAGCTAGGATGAGAAGTGCTACCAGTTTTCTGAGCCCTGCAGGCATCCTTTACAGAAAAATGATGCTTGGGCAGTGGCTATGGCACGTAAAGGGTGATGCCCATTGCAGGTTATGGAGGTAGTTTGCTCAGAGGTGATGGCTCAGAGGTGATGGCTCATCCTGCGTACTGCCTGGGCACCTCACTGTGCTGTCCATGGGTCAGGGGGCACAAGCCTCTGCAGAAAAACCCTGGGTGCTCACTGGGCGCCCCATGCAGGCTGTGAAGTCCAGGAGAGCAGCTAGCTGCTCCCCAGCCTTCGCCCGTTTGCTGCAGCCCCTCTATGTGAGGCTGCCCTGCAAGCAGCTCCCCTGCTCCGCTGGGTGAGCCCAGGCTGCTGTGGCTGGAAGCAGAGTTATTGCTGCCATGAGCCTCTCACTGCAGCTTTATCCCCTCTTTTATGTTTTATGTTTTTTTTCTTTTTTTTTTCTTTTTTTTTTTTGAGGGCTGCCACTAAACTCCACTCTTGTCACTTGGGACAAAGTGCTGGGAGAGCTGAAATGAAGCAGGATCACATTATTTCGTTATGTGCAGACTACATGACTTGCTGTTCTTTTCCTTTCTTGTTATTAGGAAATCGTGGATTGGTTCAATGCCATCCGGGCAGCACGTTTTCATTACTTACAAGTGGCGTTCCCTGGAGCCAGCGATGCTGATGTGAGTTTTCCTGCATGTTTTTTTTCCTTACTCATTTTTATCATCTTGTTAAAAAGCAGGAAAGCTTGGGAGTGCTCCATCCTTCAATGTGTGCTGTACAATTACCATTATTTTGGTGCAAGAGACTTCAGACCATTTTCAGACAAAAAGTTCTACGGGGTAAATACTAAAAACTGAAAGGAGGGAGCCTTACCGGTCTGCTGTGGTACAGGGGGCTGGCTCATTTGCATAGAATTGCCAACAAAAAACAACAAATAAACCCACCCCCTTCTCCAGAAGCTTTAATAGAGTTGCTGTTTTGTCTAGTGGTCAGTGAGAAGGTTTGGGTTCCCGTAGGATCTGGTGGCAGAGAGGTTGGGTGGGCTTAGGTGGGGGCTTGCCCCCATCCAGGAACCCCCATGGCTGCCTGATTCCCCCCCCAGCTGATGCCACGTTCTTTTTTCTCTCCTGTTTGGGTTGTTCCAGCTGGTGCCAAAGCTTTCTAGAAACTACCTAAAGGAAGGATACATGGAGAAAACAGGGCCAAAGGTAGGGTATAAATGTTTCTGCAATACCCCCAAAACCAAGGCTTTCTCTATACCGGGTGGAGAGAGGTCTGCTGGTGGGACAGACTCACCCTCACTGGAGAGGTGAAGCCATAACGCTGTAATCACGTTAATAAACATTTCACCCCCACACTTTGGGTTTGGAAGCAGAGGTTAAAAAATCCAAAAGTACCACAGACCAACCCACCTCATTTCCCTGATTGCTGGCCGTTTTTGCAAGCCCGCCTGGTGCATCTGGCCCCAGAAACTGCCTTCCTGAAACTGCCCCAGTCCTCCTGGGTCCTCCAAGCTGCCTGACACAACCCCAATGCCCTGGGTCATGCCTAGTGAGAAAGGTGCTGCTTATTTTGGTGTGTAATCTGTCACTTCTTGACTCTTCAGCAAACAGAAGGATTCAAGAAGCGGTGGTTCACCATGGATGACCGAAGGCTCATGTATTTCAAAGATCCCCTGGTAAGACAAAGGAGCCTGGGCTGTCTGCGGGGCATCATCTGCAGTAAAGCCCAGGCTGACACTCACCAAAATGTTTGAGCAACCCTCACCAACTGCAGATTTTTCTGCATCTGGATTATGCATTCCTGGTGGGGGGGCTGGGGGCGTAGGTCCCAAGTCCTGGGTGCTGCTGGTGGGAAGCTCCATGGGGCCACCGGTGTTTTGGTGCTTGGCTGCTGCACTTTGCACTTCTGGCCATGTGCAGAGCAAGCCCATGAGATGGATTTTCATCTGCATCCTGCCTCACTGTTCCACTGTCTTCTAGGATGCCTTTGCAAGAGGGGAGGTGTTTATTGGGAGCAAGGAAAACAGCTACAAAGTTCTGGAAGGGCTCCCGCCATCCACGCAGGGAAATCACTGGCAGCACGGCATCACCATTGTCACCCCGGACAGGAAATTCCTCTTCGCCTGTGAGACAGAGGACGACCAGCTGGAGTGGATCACCACCTTCCAGAAGGTTATAAGCAGGCCGATGCTGCCTCAGGAATACGCAGGTGTGTGCTCACGAGGTCTGGAGAACAGGCTCGTCCTGTTTATTTCCCATTTGTTAGAGGACGGGATGGATGGAGAGGGGTCAGGGATGCAATGACTGTGGGGGCTCCCTTGCATGTAGTCTGAGCAGCCTCTGCGAGGCTCACTTTTGGAGGAGGAGGATGGTGTCCTGCTGCTTCCCTCCTCCTCACCCTGTGGTGATGTCCACAGTACTGTAAGGACAGTTGGTCACGCAGTTATGAGGATAATTAGACCTGAAGAGCATCAGCAGCACGAGGTCTGCCCACAGAGCTGGGCTTGTTGTGCTCATGGTGCTCCTGGCTTTAACTTTGTTTTCTCTGTTTGTTTTTTTTGCTGTTGTTTCAGTGGAAGCCCATTTCAAGCATAAACCTTAGATGGGACTGGCTGGTCAGACCTGAGGAATGAGCTTCTGTTTACAACACAACATGGTTTTATTTGAAATGTTAAAAATAATTATTAATAATAATAACAGTAATAATAATACTTCCCTTTCCCTTCATCATTCACTTGATCATGTTGGAAGCCAAGAAGGGCAGCAGTGAAATGTGAGAGATGCTGATTCAACCTGAAATTTGTTTCCATGGCTCCCCCTTGCACCTCGTGTCCACGTGCAGCCGATTTGGGTGTCTCCTGCAGTAGGTACCTGCCTCAAGCACCTTACTGGCTGGAAGGGGTGCCCCACCATGGGATGACGAAGAGTCTTGGTGGCACATCTCATGGGTGTGGGGCTTTCTCTGGACAATGTAGTCCGTGGCCAGTGCAAAAACCCGAAAGGGTTCCTTGTGGCAAGTGGTGACTTTTGCAGGACAAGAGGATGTGCTCCTTCCCTCCTGCCCACTCAGACGCCCTCTCTGAGGTGCTGCTGGGTGGCAGGGTTGGTGGTAAGCTGCTTTTCTTCCCCTGTGGCTCAGTGCTGCTTCAGTTCTGCGGGAGATGCGGCCCCAGGGCCGAGCTGCCTGCTCTGGTGGCAGAGCTCAGCCAAGGCCCAGCCTCACCAGAGGGCTTCGTCTGGGTCAGCCTTGGTCCCGCTGCTGCTACAGGCGTCCACCCGCTCCTCCTGTTGACCCAGCTCCCTGCCAGCCATTTCCCAGGGGAGACTGTGAGTCCCTGAGATGCTGACGTCCTAAGAGGATGCGAAGCATGACCCTAAAGACATGAAGGAGAGAAAACATTGTCTTTAAATGTAGGAAGCTGCAGCCGTTCATTGGCAGGGGAGTTTGGAGGTGACCAAACCGTGTGAGAAGGCAGCGTTGTGTGTCCTGCTCGCCCACATCCTCCAGACCCTTAAAACACAAAGAAGTGCCAGAGCTCAGAGCATCTTAAATCAACTCCTGGTAGTAAGTTTGTCCCCGCGTTCCACCCCATGGACAGTACTTTCCGTGCAGAGCCCTGGCCGCTTCCACCCTTCCATCCCAGTTTGTGCCAAGGTGAAACTCCTCCTGCTTCCCCGAAAGGGAGAGGGGAGTGCTGCCCTTCCCAGCTGAGCCCACCTGTCCTCTGGAAGCCACCACCGGTATCACCGTGGCCGCTTCCTCACGGTGTCCATGTGGGCATTGGCCCCGGCAGAGAGGCAGCGGGGGCCATGGCTGTGTGTGGTCCAGGCTGGAGGTGCTGTGGGGGCCATTGGGCATGCGCCTCCTGGGCAGCTCGGGTGGAAATGGAGCCCAGGTTTGGCTTGCGTGGTCTTGTGGCATGTAAATGTTGCTAAATGACTGATCCTCCAGCTGTCGTAGAGGTAAACTATAAATAAATTGGGTGTGGGTGTGTCACGCCTCGTAAGTGGTGGCGATGCTGTCTCTGTGCTAGTTTCCAACAGAGGCTTCTTGCCCCCTGGCCAGGCTGTCGCTGTCTTTTTGGGGCGGGTTGGTTGGGGTTGAGCTTTAGGCTGGATTGTGCCCAGTGCAAGGGCAGGTGCCTCCCTTCAGCCCTGCTGGCTGCTGACACGGTGCTTCTGCAAACTGGTTGTTGCACTTTTTTCCCCCAGTTCATCCCTTGATATTTTTTTTGGTTAATTTTTTTTTTTCTGAAAGATAAAAAAGCTGCTTGAAGTGACATTTCAGCGATGTTTTGAGCACTGTAACTGATGCGGGCGGGGGGGCGACGCGTTTGTGGCGGTTGGGCTGGGACCTGCACAGAACATGCTGAATTTTTACCTGAAAAAATGTTTTTCTGCATCCATTGAGTAACAGACCGAGACACTGATCTGTCCGACGCGTTCCTTACGTTGGTGTTTGTAACCGAACCCATCTCATGGGCTGTGTACGTTTGTTATGTCACTGGTAAGACAACTGTGGTACTAAATGTCATTCGCACCAATAAATTATGATGTCAGATGGGTGGCAGTGTCGTGCTGGCTCTGCGGGAGAGGTAAGACGGGGGCTTAAAACCAAACCAAACCAAAACCCCAGTGGGGCGAGGTGTGAAGGGTGCTGGTAGAGCGCTGGGCACCCACAGCACCACGCGGCCCCCTGGGGCTGCCCGAGGGGTGGGCTGGGGGTGGGTGGATGTGTGAAATAAGTGTGTTATGTAACACAGCGTCCGTGTGCGTACAGAGCTGTACTGTATAGTTAGCCATGATACATTTTTATGTATGCATACACACATAAAATATATTTCACAGAACCCACACAGGCACACAAATCTAAACCCCATTTCATGTTATAGGATGCTGTGTGCAAAATAGATTTTTTGTGTGTATGTGTATATATATATTAAAATATAGTTTGTAAGAACATATGCATGCATGGCTTTATGCATCTATTAAAATATACATTTATAGAAATCTAATTTAATTTACAAATATATAAATATCTCACACGTGTACATACATACGTTGCCTGTTCATCTATAGCTGGTGCTATAGCCTTTTTATAACTAAATTTATTAATTTTTAACAAAAAGCATGCACCTGGGTGTTTGTTTTATAATTATATAAAATTTATAAACGTATTGTTCTATGTAATTCAAACTAAGTATAGTGCATAGAAACGTATGCATACACACATACATAGCGCTCTATGTGCGTGTATGTGTAATTTACAAAAAAGTATGGTATTTATAATTTTTTTTTCTCTCAAAAAGTAAGGCACGTTAGAAATAGGGAAAAGCCAGGACAGGCTGTTTGTTTGTGGTTTTAGGGAGCTAGAAACATCATGTATGTATGACAATAAGTAAGGGTGTGTGTGTGTGTGTGTGTGTAAAATTGACTCATATAATGGGTATTATAATTCCTATGACAATTATTTAATTATAAATTATATACACAGAAGGCTGTCTAAATTGTGTATTATGTACATGTATATATAAAATATATGCATATATATGTATATATAAAAGTCACTTAGAACCACATATGTGGCCACTGCTGCTGGACACCCATGGATACCTTGAGCCACGCCCAGGCACCGGCAGCAATGAAATAACCTGGCTTTGCTGGGCTCTTCCCTGCTCTGTCTGAGAGCATTTATTAAATTTCCCTAGCAGCATCCCTAGCATGGGGTAGATACTCCCCAGTCAGGGCAGGGGCATCACCACACTTCGTCCAGACTTAGGGCAAAAGAATGACTGCGTGCAGACATTGCTGAGCAGGAGCAAAGGTTGCAAACCAAAGCAATCTGTGCCTGTCATAGACAATTCCTGCCCCAAGTGATGCCTTTACTGCAAAGAAATAAAGCTGCAGCGCTGAGATGCACAGGACCCACAGTCAAATGCAGGGCGGGGGGGAAACAGCAAGGAAAGTAAGATCTCTGCTTGTAAAACCCTCAGAAAGCAGCAGTACCGCAGATCCTGGTATAAAGTGTTTATTTGAGACTTCACAATTAACACAGTCTGCCTTTCAATGCCTTTTTTTTTTTCTTACAGTCAATAAATTTGTATTAATCCCTCCCTCCCCCATGCATGATTGCTGTTTATTAATCTAAGCCTTCTTATTTTCATCATGAAAAAATAAAGCGTTTCCCCATTTCATCCATTCGCTGTACCACTGACATCCGCTGTGCTGCATCAAAGAGGAGGAGATGTAGAATTGTTATGCCTACCA
The DNA here is from genome assembly GCF_013377495.2 of Cygnus atratus. Classification (NCBI taxonomy): domain Eukaryota; kingdom Metazoa; phylum Chordata; class Aves; order Anseriformes; family Anatidae; genus Cygnus; species Cygnus atratus. The sequence continues at coordinate 6,272,681 of NC_066376.1, forward strand.
TTGGGGTTGAAGTTACTCCATTATTTATTGATTTATTCTTTTTACATGAAGTGTTAAATGAATCAATCACCCAAGAAAAATAAATATATCATAAGAACCAAAAGTTCTGCAGTATCCCTTTTCTTTACGTGTAGCTGCAGGTCAAACACATACATTGTTTGTGGCAATTCGCTTTTACTTATGGTGGTGAACTTACACTGAAAAAGAATCTGTTCCAAAGGAGGAGAGCCAGGAGTCAGAGGAGGTATTTTAGAGGCCAAATTTTTATACCTAGGCAATAGAGATCCACGTGGAAGCCAACCACCTGGGTTCCACTGCTCGGCTTTTACTCAAGAGCAATTCAATCTTGTGCTTTTCAGAAAGTATCAGCTAAACACATGCGTGGGCTCAGCCAGCGCCAGCTCCTAGGCAGCCTGGAAGGCAGCATGACTGGCGTGTCTGCTAGTCGCTGCAGTGGGAGCGAGTTCCTGGGATCAGTGTCTCTTGGATGTGCAGCTCGTATTATACTGCTTGGCTCAACTCGCAGTACTTTTGGCACCAGCCTCACAAATAAATTATTCAGTAACTCACCCTGCCTCTCAAGATGGTCCTCAGAGGTGGCAGAGGTCAAGGAGGCTTTCCTGTAACAGAGATGGTATTGGGCAGGCCGTGAAGTAGAAGACCCATATTTATGCTTTATTTAAAGAGTTATTGTGCAAAAGGGAATACTGCATCAGAAACCGTAGAAGACTATAGTTTAATCAAAGTCACCAGCCGCTGTATCGGAAACCTGCTAACAATTGCTCCGCTTGGTTCTCTTGGCTACTTTTTGTTGGTTTCTTTCTTTCTTTTTTTTTTTTTTTTTACATAAATAATATAGACCGAACATTATAAACATTTCAGCAACCATTTCTAAAAGACCGGAGGAGCCCTTTTAGGCACCAAGAAACAACTGCAGGATTCAATTCCAAAACTGTCTTTGGAGTCATCGAATCATCAGATTTACACGGCACCCAATGACAAAAATATTCAGTCGAGTTCGATAGGACTGCTATCTTCCTGACCATCTTCTGTGTCATCATCTTCTCCAGTTCCCATCAGACTGTTTAAAAGATTTCCTAGAATAAAATACAGGACATTCAACCTTGCCCGTTTTACATTCTCATCTCAAAAACTTTAATTGTAAAATAGTTTCCATTAGTAATTAGTTGATTTGGGAAGCTGCATTTTGATAGCATTTCTTCTTGTAGCGTACACTGGAAAAAGAATACCCGCCAAAGCTGTATGCTTTCTCTATTCCTTATAATTTCTTGTAGAAAGCCTGTATTAGTTTCAGTTTTTCATGAATGAATGCTGTGGGAGCATCTGTTTTACATCAGCACTGATTAGAGCTCTACCAAAACCACAGACTGTACTTTAGGAAAATCAGCTACTGAAGTCTGAGGAAATAAAGCCTGAACACAAATAAGATTTTTCCTTTACATTCGGAAGTTTTACCAGAGCATCAGACACTAACCGTAAGACCATTTACATGCTTCTTCCCTTCTCAAAGAGGAAAAGTCTAACAGCATCACCAAATTAATTTCACATGTGAAAATTAATCATGTATTCTATAGTAGTGATTGCATCTACAGGCTATGAAAAAAACAATTTATCAGTTAAAATATATTATCTGTTTCCAGCATACCTGTTTTATGTAAGGCACAGCTCTGAAAAGCCTGGCTGTCTGTATAAACAGCTGCTGACAGACACCTTACCTAGTAATCCTCCGTAGGACGATGTCTGCTTGGGTGGCACACCGAAGAAAAGCTGTCCTATTCTATCGAGGTACTGAAACGACACAAGGTGGAGAACAAAGTCAGCTACCTCATTTACAGGTGGAAACGCCACGGGCAACGCTCATATCACATGAGCTAGCGCACTGACTTCCATCTACAAGCTGTGTTCAATACCTCTACTGAAATAAGGCATCAAGGAAAATTAAAATGTCGTGCATTACACATGCATGGCTTTCCATTTGCACTCCTAAAACACGCTCTTCAAATATAAAACAAGCGCTGTATGAAGGTCTACCAGCATCTCACTACTCAGAGGCAATGCTTAAAGCCAGTGCCCTTTGGTGGCTGTCTCAGACAGATTATGTAAGCTGTGACCTGCACGGTTTGCAAAGTCACGGAGCAGGAGACGGCTGCTCTTTAATGCTGCAGGTTAAATCCTGGTTGCAGTCACTGGTAACTCACCTCATTATACATGGGATCTCTTTTCAGTGACGGTTGATACTGTTCACACAATACTGTAAATACTGTTAGTTTTCCCCTAGAAAGGAAACAACCAAAAATGTAATCTCCGTAACCACTGAAAAGGAAACTAAGAAGAAAGTGAGAAAAATCAGACTGTACCCGTCGACGGCCAGTAACAGGAACCAGATGAAGTTTAGCAGTGGTTGAACAAAGGGAGGCCCCTTTTCTATTGAAGGGTGTTTCTGTGTGTATGTTGTAAAAACAACTGATGCGCTGGTCTTATTTTTTAAGCAGAGAAATCTGCAAAAGGAAAACAGAACAGGGAAAGTTAAAAATAAAAGGGAAAGAAATTTCACCTGCAGAAAGAAAAGGAAAGCCAAGCATTCAACAATTTCTACTTTATTTGTGCATGGAAGCCTTCTAAGGCTCACTGGTACAAATGCACAACTTTGGCAACTGTTTGGAAATCAACTGAGGAAGGGGAAAATTGCTACTAAACTACACGGTGGAGTAAGTGGGTTACAAGGGGAACTGACATTAAATATTAATAGAATGAGTTTAACCAAGATCTAAAAAGATTTTATACAGCACAGGTGTCTGAAAGACAGCATCAATTAAATCAAAACACGTAAAGACTGGCTACTGCATGATTCAAATTAAACATGATACCACATTTACTATTCCAGAGTTTACGATGCTGAGGTAAAAACCTAGTTAAAGACCTCTCTCTGGCCCCATCCTCTCCCGAACACATCTCTTTTCATTATCTATCTGTCAGTGTCCGATAACCAGTCATTCCCTTACTGCTAACTCAAACTAACACGGCATCAGGAACGCTGATGGGTTTAATACACACCTCTAAGTCTCATACTAAAGCTACACGTTGGCTTCCTCAGCCGAGTTAACAGATTGATTTCCCAGACTGATCAGATCTTTCCTCAGGTCTAGTTAATTTAACTGGCAATCTCTGCAAGTCCCAGAGGCCTTAGAGACTTTATCTGGGACAAACGTTGTCAGCAAGTGCTTGGAAGGCTGCCACGAGCAGTCTCAGTCTTGGTCAGAGGCTCCAAGTCTGTATCCTCAGATGTGCAGGGCACAGGGCTCGTGCGCCTTACTGCTGAGCAAGGAACTGCAATTATTTTCATTAGACTATAAACTGCTATGTAAGAGGACTTAGAGTGGTATTTGAGATATAGGCCAGTAAAGGATGTAGCAGTGCTTCTGTCTAAACGCTGAAAAAACAATCCCTTACCCATAACCTCTCCCCAGAATTTCTTCCCCCCCAAAGACCCATAAAATTGTTTGAGTTCTGCATACGGTGGACCTATATAAAGGATTTTGTGCCACTCAACATTGCTGCAATCTATAGCAACCAGCTATGGAAAGCAGGACAGATCTGCATGACAGCTGAAGGCTGCCAAATGAGACAGACTTACTCTCACCTCCTCCCTCTCCCCCGACACCTACTCTCTCCTGACTCCCTGCTGCAGTCCTGTTTCCACCTCCTCCTCAGACTCCTCCGTGAGCTGCTTTCCCTCACTGAAGAAAGCCATCAACTGATTAAACTCAGTAAAATTGGCTTTGTCAGCCTTCATTGTGCATGAGCTCTGCAAAGGCACGTAATAGCTTGCATTCCCACCTCCTACAAAATAAATGCTTAAATGAAAGCCACCAGCAACTCTGTTAAACCATCGGTTTATGCTGCTCATAAACCAGGGTGACCCAACGTTAATTATCTCAGGACAACGAGGCTGAGAGCAAGCACTGTGCTAAATGTAAATACAAAGCCCGCTTAGTGCCAGCCTTGGTAAGACCATCTAGGATAAGTCCTAACGAGGCATAAAGTAGTGTAAACACAAAGAAAGACTTGTGCTTTCAGGGTCAAACAGATTACACTGAAAGCTTGGACCTTCATACATTTCCCCCCCTTTCACCCCTTCAACACGCCAGTGTTGAGACGGTTTTTTATTGTTACCACACAAAGCGAGTTTTGGAACCTCTGGCCAGTTTCACAGTTGCTTTGGAAAAGATGCCCGGTTAGCCTACAGTTCTCGTGATTAATCAGACTTGCCTCAAACACAGTGTCATCTCAGCAAAACAGTTAAAAAAATGTAACACCTACTGTAGGACTGCCTGTGCTACAAACATGTCCACCTCACTGCGATAGCCTCTGGACGAGGAGTATTCTACTAGCATATTTGCACAGCCTTCGCCATCTGTGGAGTGCAAGAAGTGATACCGAGATTCACTATAGTTTTGCTCTACAAAAGGAAAAAGAAAATGGCTTTTAAGAAATCAGTTCATCACAGCTGAACACAAAAACACATTTGTTAGGCTTGCACACGACAGCTAGAAAGAGAGCTACACACGAGGTATGGAAACAAGACAACTAGCAAAAAGACAGCTGAGTTTTTCCTATGTAAATTACAGACAATTTATAAAGGGGGTAATAAATGCGCTATCCTAAATGCATTGGGCTAAGTGCTATTAAAATACAGTTCATGCAATGCCACCACAAAGCCCGGCTACCGCTGGGACAAACAGCTTGAGCCGTGGTCACAGCCTTTTGTCCAACAGCACGCAGACATTTCACGTGCTGTCAGCAGCACTTAGGAAAGAAATACAGCAAGTCTGTATCAGAGCTTGTGCACCAAGGATGCTGCACCTTCAGCATCCTTCTTTCTAAGTGCACAGAAAGAAGGCATCTCCTATTTTTAGCTTAGCCCACTCTTGGTACCAAAATTAAAACTGCTTCCATGTGCTGAAGAGAACAGCAATTATGCAGAAAAAAAGGTGCAAGAAATGGAAATGGTTTGTTAGAACTTAACTTGAAGCTAAGTATCATGCAAAACCAATGTGATGACAAATCAAAACTGGAAAGCTTCTCTTTTTGGAATGTAAAGCTTTGCTTGAAAGATCTCAGCATTTCTAATGGCTCCCAAAAACTACAGACTAAGAAAATGTGCACTTTGATCTTCAAAAGAAGGGCAAGCAGACACCTACGAAATGGGGATTTTTTACTTTCAGGATGCAACCATTTCTTATCCTAATCACATCTCAGCTTCTAACTTTTATACTCTGAGGAAGATCTTCTCTTTCTGGCTGGCAGCAGGCATCAGAAACCAACATCAGTCCCATGAGAACAGCTACAGGGTTTCATATGGCACACAAAAAGGCGATGAGCTGCAATGGTGACCATTGGATCAGGACTATTACGCGAAACCATGATCACCAATTACAGCTACAGGAAAATTTCAAGTAAGTGAACTATCAGCTTGCACTGTCTTTAATTCACAGGAAACCAGCGAAGAGATGGCATTTACACAACTGTTTTCATTCACCTTTGTATGTTTTGAACAAAAGATTTTAAAAACTGACTATCAACTGCAATTAAAATAATTATTTAGTGCATGTTAGCTTATTTGACATCCCATTTGACAATCCCAAATAAATCAAATACAACAGCATTCATTCAGAAATGCCTGAAACAAGCCTGCTGTTCAACGTCTCCAAAGTACCTAACTGCAGATCCAACGACTGTGTTGTGTGCTGTATTTTTATCTTTCTTGGGTTTATCCAGGATTTCAAAACAAAACAACAGAACAGCCTTGCTCCCCACCGATTTTGCTTCTAATGACTCTTAATCAAACTACCTCAATGTCCAAAGGATCAGCCTTCCTCTGGCAGAGAGCTTTGCCAGCAGCTGTGTTTGGACTTTGCACTAACATAGAGCCACAGGCCTGATTTTTACTGTTAGTAACATTAAACTGAAGTTATTGCAAAGATCAGGTAAGAGCAGAAATCATTGTCATCTCAGCTTCTGTAGATTATTTCCAAAGTAGGTCTCCTACAGTATCATATTTTCAACGTTTTCAAAACAAAACACACACACAAAAGTTTAATTTTGCTTACCTTTCCAGAGGGTAATTGCTAGTAACTGGTGTAATTTGGGATGTCCAAGTTTTCCTGATCCTCCGCTAGACCACTTCAGGGCTCTGGATACAAAAGCCACTCTTTCAGGAGAGTTTGGATCCATTAAACTAAACAATTTAGCCAAGTTTTCTAGAAGCAATAACATTCACAAATATTTAGCATTAATAGAAATAGCACGATCTGCTGCTTCTAGAGCATCCCTAATGTACAACACTTAAGATACGGTGCTGTTGTGTCTGCAAGCTCCCTTCTCAGTCTCTGTAAGACATCTTAAAACTAAAACCATGACACTGAACTTGAGCAAATACATCGCATACATCACGTCAACCCCACATCTACCAGCCAGCAATGATCCCTCCACTGCCAAAAGCTGGGCCTTGCAGAGAGCTGGTGACAGCCTCGTAGTTTGGGACAGGGCATCCCAGAGCACCACTCAATCCCAAAGAGGAGGACAGACTTCAGGTTACAGGAGTGCTTGCCACTGACTGGGCAGCTGCGAGGGACAGTCTGTAGTTTAGAAAAGGACCACCAGAAGTCCGAGGTGGGTTACAAAAACGTTAGAGTTCGTCTAAGGGAGCAAAGAGCAGCCTCTGTCCCTTCTGCCTCTACCCACAGTTGTTAAGAGGAGCGGTTTGCCCATGCAGCAGCAATAGTCTGGCCACACAGATTTCAAGGTCTTCCTGAACTCTCTGCTTATCAAATCTCAGAGTCAGAGAAGAAAAATTTCTTTGTGAAGGGCTGATTCACTGCACGCACCACCACACTGCCAGGGTGGGCAAGTGCCATCCACCAAAGCCCTGGAGACACGAGTGACTGTGCAGACAAAACACTACCCTCGCATTGCAGAAAGGAGGATGCCCTAAGACAGTGATGTTTATTCTAAGCATGTCCCTTGCTCACGCCATTGTCAGTTATCAGGAACTCACTATTCTCTAGTAAAATTTTCCCTCAGTTCATTCATTGCACCTGCTCAGTTCATTTCTACTCCCTAGCCATGTGGGATGACAGATAAAAAGGATCACAGGTTTCAAGACTTAACAGTCGCTGTGAGGTGAAAACATATCTAAACAGCACCACAGAAAGAGCAAAGGTCACCTTACCTAAAAGGTCTTCTGTTACTTTTGCATCCGATTTCTCCAAAGACTCCAAAACCAGCATGGACAGATCAGCAGCACTGTTTTGCTACAAAACAGACACATACCAGTAGTAATCAACGTATCAGTAAAGAAAACATCAAGAAAAGTTTTGTTCCTCCCACAGAATTTTGTCAGAGGCATATTATATTTTTATCAGCAGCTACAGCTATGGCAGATAAGAAATTTCAATCCTCCCTTACAAAAATTTGCAGTAACTCAATGGCATCTAAGAGAAGCCTTCAGGAAAGCAAACAAATGTGGTTAAGATCATGTTTGGATGCTCACAAACACTTCTACTTTGTGTCCCAGCTTGGAATAATCCTTCTTTGTGGAGAACAGCTCAACAAAGAGACAAAGCAAAAGATCACCAAGCAATTACCCCAAACATTTCCGACTGAGGATTCAGTGCTCACTCCATAAAATCTTTGAATAACCCCTCCCGAACCCCATGCAAGAACACTGACATACCTGGTTGTGGCTGAAGAACAGCAGAGCCCCCGAATACATTAACTCTCTCGCTTCTGGATGTTTTCCTTGTGACATATACCTGAAAACGACACCAAAGTGGAGTATGCTTAAATGAACTGCATTTAAAGGATTAAAGAGCACTGAAATTTAAAACAAAGGCAGCAAGACATTCATTTTTAAATCTGATTAGTTTCAATAATGACATTCCTTTAATTGCTGCTAGATTTGGTTTCTGCTTGTGACTAGATTGAATACGAGCAAATAGCATAAGAATGAAAACCGAGCTCCCAAACTGATTTGGGCTGGAGCAAAGAACAAACGATCCCAGAAGTTCACCTAAGCAAAAGATGTCAAGGCATTAAACCGTGCTGATCAGACTGTCGCACCACAGCTTGTACTAAAAGGAAAGCAGGCACAGGGACAGTGTAAGAAATACAAAGTGACTCCAGCCTCCTCCCCGAGGTCTGCTTCCTGCCCTTCTACGCCTCTGACCGCCACTTCTGCCGCCAGCAAGGGGACACCAGCCACACACTGACCCTCTGCTGAACCAAAGTAGCCGGTCCCTCTGGTGGTCTCTAGAAAGATGAGAGTGGCCAGCAAGATTTACCATGCAACACGTGACAGTGTTCTCTTAAATGCAATGCTTCGGGATGCACCTGCTGCAGCTTTTGCCTTCCTCACCTGGGAGTTAACCAAGAAATGAAGCAGGACAGAATTTGGTCCCAACGGTTACATCGAGAACAGCAACCTGTTAACATGGTGCGGTGATTACAGCGTCCTGCACATCACCACTACGGGCAACTAAAGGTCTTGGACAGTCACATCTCTGGATCTGAAATTCGGCATTTCCTATAAAAGAGGTTAAGGAGTGGCAGCAGACGTAGCTCCCAATTTCCATTGCTCTCAGCTGCCTCTCAAAAAGCACGTTTCCTGACTAGTCAGTAACAGCAGGCAGTGTGCTCAGGTCAAATAGATACGGCACCGATTCTACCGCACTGCTTTAGCACCTGCAGCTCTCGCTCTGTCCCAACAGTCGATTGTGCTGGGCCCCTGCTTCACCCCTCCTGCTCCTGAGGGCCAGGGCAGCGCCGCGGCTGCAGGGCCCCATCCTGCAGCGTGACGGGGGTGAGGCAGGCGAGGGGCAGCGGGGGGCAGCGGGGGGCACTGCCTGCAGGGAAATGGAGCGCTCGGTAGCTCCCCAATGCCCTCGTGCTGCACGTGAGGTTCCTGTCACAGGGTGACATTCCCAGGAACAAGTCCTACTGGTAAAATCGGATCTGACAGTGAGCGAGGGAGGAGGCAGAGTCCTCCCGCCCTGCTCACCACCTCGCAAACCACCCAGGTCTTCTGTCCAAACAGGTGAGCAACACGGTCAGCACGGATGGCGTGACAGTGGGGCTGTCTGAGCAAGCACCCTCAGCAGTTCAGATTTGTGATCACCACAGTGAGCGCTTCCCACATCAGGCAAGCAGCTCGGCGGCTCCACCGCTTCTACAGCTGGCCTCACATCCACGTTTGCTTATACGTTTTGACTCACAAATCTCACTCTGGATCCCACTTCCACAAACTCAATTTCAGTAGATTCCCAGAGCTATTTGGGAGCTCCTAATCTGGGACTTGTTACAGCCAATACGAAAAGAAACTGTAAACAGTTTTACAATATAAAATACATTAACTTTTAAAATACATATACTTTTTAAAAGTGCTGGGATTTTTTGAAAGAACTTTTATCACAAAGAACTTTTAATAAATATTCACTACGTCGATCTAAATGGCATTTAGAACCAAACAGTAACACCCTGCCAGCCTCAAACACATCTTGGCTTATGACTTTTGGAACCGAGTCAGGATTTCAAGTTTAACTTGCAGTTCATGACAGAGCGGACTGGTATTTTACTGGCTGGGTTTGTTTACGGTGAATAAGCACGGGGTATCCCAATTCCAATTCTGCAGCTGCGATTGCCTCACTCTGTGTTAATGTCTTTCCAGAAAACTTTACATGTAACACACGTTTTACAGAGAACAGACAAGACTATCTGGACTCCTTCCTGGCCTCAGTGACTTTCCCAACAAGTTCCACAGTCCCATTACATCTTTTTGCCTGGAAGGAAATGCCTTCCTAGCTACGCAAATACCACCTTTTTATTTAAATGGGTACCTTCTTTCTCCTGCATTTAAAACAGAAAAGGCCGGAACTTTGATTCCAAATTAATTCAGCAAGGCTTAAGCAAAGCATGTGAGCTGATACACTGAGAACACTGGATGAGAAGCGACCTGCTGAGCCAAGCCATCTCCCGCCACTGCAGCCACCGCATCGCATAATCCCTCCTATGAAACAGGCCCTGCTTTGTCTTAGATTTATTCTCCAACGCAATTTAAGTCTTAAGACTTTGATGGTGCTCTCGCTGACCCCTCCAGAAGGGTACCACAGAACACAACTGCCTTAATTTAATGGTGCTGAGTACGGGCAGCAGGGCAGGCCACTCAGCACTCATATGCTGGCAGCGTGAGTGGCCGATGCACCATCAGAGTGCCAATGCACTCTGACACTTCTGATGACACACCGAGGACTCTGTCCCCACAGAGCTCTGTGGCTATGAGGACACCCACGGGCCTGTCCCCTTCCCGCTGCGAGGGTCTCCGAGGGGCTGTGACACAGGGGGGCTGCCAGACCCGGCCGCCTCCACCCTTCCTGCCTCGGTTACCACAGCTGGGCCAGCCGGGGAAGCCGCCACGAGGGACACTTATCCCCTGTCCCTGGAAGCAAGGTTCTGCCTTACATTTAACGAGAAGGAGATTGCCCGCAGCAACTCGCCATGGATGTGAACAGCAAATAAACATAAAATGTTTTACATCAGGTTTCTTGCGACGTAATAGGCGATATTGCGGAATAAGCGCGCAGGCCTGCTCCCCGCGGTCACGGCTGTGAACACAACCACCGCGCTGACGGGGACACGCTTTAACTAAACTCTGTCAGAGGTGACTGGCGGAGCCCCGCGGCCCCGCTGCTTGTTCAGGGCACTCCCGGTGCCCAGGCCGGCGGGGCCGGGCCCCTCAGCGCCCCCCAGCCCCCTCAGGGCCCCCTCAGCGCCCCCGAGCCCAGCGGCGCCGCTGCCCCTCAGCGCGGGCCGAGCCCCGTCAGGCCTCTCAGCCTACCCTGCCACACGCCTGCCCGCCCCTCCCCGCCCCTCCCACGGACCAATGAGAGGGCAGGAAGAGGAGACAGGCAGCGGCTCTGACCAATGCGGAGGCGGCGTGGGCGCGGCGGGCGGCAGCAGGGTAGGGTGCGTGGGAAGGCTCTGGAAGGCCGGGCGGGGGAGGGGCCGGGCGGGCCGGGCCGTACCTGAAGAAGAGCGTGCGGTACATCTGGTGCGCCTCGTAGTAGTCGCCCTTCTCGACGCTGGCGCGCAGCTTGCCCTCCACGCGCTGCACGCCGCCGCGGTTCCTGCCGCCGCCTTTCGCGGCTTCCTGCTCCGCCGCCATAATCGCCGCCGCCATCGACGCGGAGGAGGCGGGGGGGGGGGTGAGGGGAAGGGAGGGCGCATGCGCGCGCACGCCCGGAGCGGCGTCGCGCCTCGGTTGCCCGGCTTCCGCCCACTGCGACGGCGGCCGGCGAGCGTCAAAAGACGCGGCTGCGCGGAGCGGCGCCAGAGGGCGGGGCGGGGCGGGCTCTGGGCTCCAAGGGGAGGGGAAGGGCAGGGGCTGGGGCAGGAAAGGCAGGGGGCATAGGGAAAGTGAGGTGCTGCGGGACAGGCTGCCCTCAAATGCCTGCTTTTTGGGCATTTTTAGAGTTTCTTTCAGCTGCCAGAACCTCCCCGCTCCAGCCTTGTCCGCCAGAAATTCCGTAGTGATTCACTACACATTTATCCTAGGGTGCCCGTGCTGCCTAACATGTACACACCCCTCCCGCAGTTCCTGTAATTATAAGACTAAAGCCATCAGGGTATTCCACTGCCCCTCACAGCAAAGGACAAAAGGTCCCTCAGCCTTGTGGCTCGTTCAGCCTCGTTCAGTCTCATCTGTTCTCGTTAGCTACTTCAATAGGTCATGGAAAATACAGAAAAAGAATCTTTATTTCTTATTTCAAATATTACATGCACTTTCAAAAATTAAAACTCTTTATTTAAACATTTCAATAGCATCTTGTCAGTTTTGGAGGCAGCAAAGTAACAGACGATTTGAAAAGCATTTACAAAAATACATTGCACAAAGTCCTATCTTGCTTTTTTAAAAATAAGTTAGTGTTATTCAAAATATTCCCACCCTAGCTACCTAATTTCAATTTATACAGGATAATTCTAATTTTAAATATGTAACATAGAATATGAAAACACCTGTACACATGTAATCTAACTCCTCTGCATAGGCCATAGGTTCTGTCTCTAGCTCGAGTGAAAAAAAAAGTTCTTCACCCAGAGACTTCAAACATTCGAGGACTCTTGTGCAACATACATAGCTCTATTCAGAAAACCAGTCAGCAGTTCAGTGTGTTAACAGTTCACAGGTAGCTATAAAATGCGTTGTAATAGCAAGATAAAAATTCTGCACACAAGTGCATTTTAGGAGTCTTTTCTGAAAAGGATCTTCAAAAGTAGCAATCCCAAAGGAGGCCGGCCCTAAAGCAGTCTCAACACCTACACAGAAATGTAGTGAGACTGAGACACCACTCTCATCTTCTTCAGTTTCAGGGGAGGATCTCAGGAACACCCATATATCCCATAGATTCCAATACAGCAGTACTGAGCAGCACTGAGCATAACTCAGTCCTGTACATGTTAAATAACGAGCTCTACTTCAGTTGTATTTTCCACGTCCTGCATTATCACAGCACAACATTTACTGACTATAAAATAAACCAGATTAAGGAATTGTTACAAAGGTATTTTTTGACAAATTAAGATTTTCCTTCTCTAGGGTTAGTTCCAAATCAGCCTTGATAGATGTACTGCTCGTATGAGAGCTGATAAGCCTCCTAAATTGCTTAGTTTAACTGCTGTATACTGTTTACTAATCAAGTTGCCATGGTAAAAACCCTTAAAGTAACTTTAAGAAGTTATCCCTGACTTTTAGAACAATTCATGGCCACAAGTTGCAGTAAAGCATTCTCAGTCGCTGGTGTTTAAACTAGTTTTGGTTGTGTTAACTTTCCCTGATAGTAATATTTGTTAAGCAGTCAACATTTATTGAATAAGCCCTTTTAGATCCCGCAGAAGGACAAAAAAGGTCAACTGAAGGACACCTTTAGCCACAGTCGGTGTTCAAAGTGTACTACGTTATTTGTCTTACAGTGCCAAGCTAACAAATATGCAGTTGAGTCCTGAATTAAAAAAAAAAGATCCTAGTTGCAGAAAAGTGTGGTTTTTATTCTTTTTAAAAACCCTATACATTCATTTGTAATAAAATAGGTATATCACCTGTTTGCTAACTGCGCTTTAAGAACCAGAGTAGTTTGCATGCATTATTTCTCTCAGCATGGACACAAAAATATGAAGCTAACTGGCTATTACAAGCTGAGCATGAGAGCAAATAAATTTTATTTTATACAGTTCTGCTGACAGTCTTCTGCCTTTATCAGAGGATTGGTAATTCCGTAGTATATATCTTGCATCCTCGTCCTTTAAAGATTCCAGTGTTCTAGGCTTTCCGGTATATACAAATTGAGAACAAAATGTACAATAAAGCAACCCAAGCTGTAGTGTAGATTATTCGGCAGGTTTCCCATGCACTCTGAACCGATAAAGACATGTATATTCAGCATGTCCCCAGTTAGAGAGAATTCTCAGTTCCACTATTTGGAATACATTGTTACTCTTCTCCTAGAGAAGGAAAAAGCAAACACAAAACAGAGTTAGGTTTCCTAGGATGAACAAGTACAACTGAAGCTGCTTCCTGCAACTAACAGCTTTTATTAATTAAATTATGCCTTGGGAACTTCATACCACTTAAAAAAAACTTTACTTGCCTTGCAACTACTTGTTTATTAATGGAGTCAGAAGTGTGAAGTAAGTTTACCATCTCTTTGTAAGTTTATCATCTTCGCACCATTTGTGTCCACATGGCACAAACTTTTCCTCCCTTCTCATCTACTCAGACCACACATTGATGTGGACAAGCAGATACTTTCTACCTGTTTTTACAGTGCACAACAGAGAACGGGGCCCTTTTCTTCACTGGTCATTGGGTACTACCTTGCCTGACAAATTAAATCCCATCACCCCGGCTCACCATCACTGGAAACATCTGCAGTGGCTCTCCTTCTTGATCGTAGATGTACTGTCCTAGAAGTACACCTTCTTCTTGATATTCATCATCTAAACCCTATAACAATAAGACAAAGATTTTGTTTTAATTTCAATTTTAAAGGAAGCAAAAGCTAAAAGCCTATCTACATTACTGATTATCAACAAGCTGCACCCAGAAGTCTATCAAACCAGGAACAGAGTGTTTCCTATACAACTTAGTGCTGGTTCAGGAATGGCTGCACATTGGAGTTTTCTACACTGCTAATACCTGTGCTATGTTTTCAAGTTTTCAGTCAACCCCCTTAATTTCTACAGCAGAACCACTACTGCAGTGTAAAATATCAAGTGTTCAGGACAAACAAGAATGAGTAAACATCACAGTTATAAACAAGACAGAAGTCAAGAATCAGATGTTTGCAGATGACTTATTACTGCAGTTGTATAGCCTAAGATAAATCTATTAAAAAAAGATTTAAGATTTATCATAAATAAAGTGAAGAGCTAGAATTGGGGAGGGGAGGACAGATGAAGGTGTATGAAAGAACTATGTACATCATTAAAATCATCATCTCCCTCCAAAGAAACTTGCTACTCAAGCAAGACAAAACAAATACAACTCCCCCCAAATTAGTTTTAGCACTTATTTCTACGTCTCAAAGCTCATCAAGAATATAAGCAATTTTAAGAGCAATGACAAACATCAGTTTCTCTTCTTAGCTGTTCTCTCTCAAGCTATTTATTTGTCAAGATATACATCACAAATATCCTTTACGTTTACAAACATCACTTAAGTTTAGAGAGACTTACATATACTGAAAAGTTCCTAGGAGCACTGGTGATATTTCCTGATGGTGAAAGTGTTTTTGGTATGTGTTCCATCGTAAAGGCAGTTGGATAGATCTTCATGGAAAGTCTAACTACAAGATACCCCTCCGATCCCTTGAAAGCCCAGCAGTTTCCTGGATACATGTCCGGCTAGACAACAGATTTCAGGGCAAGGAGGCAGGAGGGTGGGGACAGAACACGACAATACAAGAACAACCACAAGAATTTTTTGTTATTTTTTTGTAATGAATTCTGAATCATTAGGAATAGTCTTATAAAGATAGATTATGTCCTGCCACTTGCTATTTGGTAGAAATTGAAGTCAAATTCACAACTTTGATTCTAATTACAAATCCAATCCTGCCTCTGAAGGACAAACAACATCAGACGACACTTCACTGTGTTAGGTGGACTATGTAATTTCATGCTACAGAAAATGGAAGATATGGACTGTAAAGTTTTAGTTGCACTCTTCAGGAAGACAGCATACCCGCTTGAACCACTGCCAATGTCCCGAAGAGCCAGCCTGAGATTATTATTATTATTTTATTTTATTTTTTTTTTTTACAGGAATCCTCCCAGTGCTTACACTTCACAGAAGTCCGATACACCACTCAAGCCTGCTATAAGAACCTTAGTTTTGCTAAAGCAGGACTTAGGCAATGCCAAACTTCAAGAAGAATCCCAGTCCCAGAAATCGAGTTCAAAATATCCCTGTCTCCCACTGCCCCCAGTGTATTACAGACAAATATCCAGCATCCGAAAAACAACTCAGACCACTCAATGCAAGATAGTGTTGCTGAATTTGTTTACTTGGCCTTTAATTACCTGAATCACCACTCTGGGAGACTGAGAGAAGTACCATAAAGGAATTCCAAAGAGGCTAATTAATGCTGTTTTGGTCTCATAGGTTTCAGAGCAGCGAGTACTCAGAATGCTGCCACCTCAAAAAAGAAAATCAAGTTAACAGAAATAATTCTTTATTCCTTCCTAAAGGCTTATTTTGTGAAGGCAGAGATTTGTATGTAGCTTAATGAATATATCATTTTTTTCCTCAAAAAAATCTGAACTATTAAAAGTATCATTGGTATAATAGTTTTACAATGCGGTGCTTCTATCAAATGCAACGTTAGTTTAAGAAAATGTGAAAGGTTTTTAGTTTTAGAGGGCTGAAAGAGCATGTATTTTCCATAGTGAGTTCAGTGATGTGTACGTCCCACACGTACAGATCCATGGTTCTCAACTACCCAGTTACACACGTTTAGAAGTTATTCTATCCCAGTCCATGCATACACAGGGAGTCACCTGTTTTCAACTGTGATAAAGTAGGTGGCTGGTATATGACCCTGTAAAAAAATATGCACAGACTGCAGTAGTCTGACCATTTGGTGATACTCAAGGATGCTCTAACCTTTAGCCCTCATTTTAAGATTTTTAGCAAACACTATTTTTACTACTCATGTTATTTATACTATTTCCTCTACTATTTACCTCCAGATTCTAAGGCAAAATCCACCATACCAGTCTTGTCTTGAGAGTAGAGTTTCAGTGCATTGTTTACAATAATCTGTGCTTGCTACAGATGGACACAGAATAGAATGGAAAGAAATGTTTTAATATCAAGTGATAGAAGAATTGATATATATACCCACACATCTGTGAAGCTGCAAACCTAAGTTTGAGACGTACTTCATCACAAGTCTTTGAAAGCCTCTGTCAACATATAAGCTATTTTTAAATGCTTGGCTATCTGGCTTAAAACAAATTTATACTGTATCTTGACTGATGTTTTCTTCAGAATTTGCATTCCTCCCCCACCTTCCCAAATCATTAAGCTTTTTCTTTTTGTACTTTGGAAATTTTTCAGTTTTTGAGATAGCATACTTTGGGGGAAAAAAGCATTCACAATGGCAACAAGAAGTGCTGTAAGAATTCACTCACACCGTTTTCTGTAGTTCTCCCCATTTCAGTTTATCTTTCAGGCATCTCTTAAAATCACTACCACTTATACTGACAGTCATGCCCCACAAAATGCCTATAAAGGACAATTTATCTGAACTTATCACTTCGTTTCACTCACCGCTTCCGTGATTCCAGAGATCCCTGCATTGTTCACAACATTTGTTACTACTTCAGATGTTATTCTTTGGTTTGTAACAGACATATGTTGAGTAATATTCTTGAGGATCTGCAACTCTAGATCCCGCAGCAGAGTCTGCAGATCACTTTTGGTCACAAAATTGGATGTAAGCCATTGGAGAAGTGATTCAGAGAAGTCCTCGTGTTGATCACCAAAAAACATCATCTTGACAGATTCTTTAACCTGGGCATCTACCTAGTAGAAGCCATTAACAATTAAGAGAACTGATTAGTTTTTATAAACCATTAAGTAATACCATCTGCATATAATAGGCACATGTGAAAAATCAATATATATTTCCAGTAGTACCGATAGGTCTAGATTTCACACATCTTTTAACTAAACTGACTTACGGTACAATAACAGATGAGGTAGGTATGCAGAAGACACGGAAAAAATGGATGTTCCAGTGGTTTGGTGAACAAGGCACAGCTAACAAAGCCCTATAATCTAGCAGTTTACATTAGGGGGTCTGTTTCAGAATAAAAAGAAATTGACCGCAATGTTCAAAGAAGGGACCGTGGCAACTCTAAGGGGAGCAGTGTACCTGTTAGGCCTAGTTAAGCACATCACTAAGTCACTTTCTTATGGCATACTTTGATTTATACACATAGCTAGACTATCTTGTGATGACACCCAAATATGGTATTTTAGTCAAAGCAGATAATCCCGAATCTAGACCTATATTTTATTGTCTACATTCAAACTGAACCTTACAGAAGGCATCAAAAAAAAAATTAGAGCATGACTTTATTTTTTAAATAAGTCTCAGATCACAAACCTAACTCGCTTTTACACGACCTCCTTTCCATATTTTCATGAGTTAGCAAGATACACCAGCTGCAGCACCAGCTGTAACAGCAAAGTACAATACACACAACTGCTATTGCATCATCTCAAATGGAAATAAAATTGCCATTGTGGAAAATAAACCACAAACTCATCTGGTAAGATGCCACCTAGTAATGGAAAAAAATTTTAAAGTACCACTACCTAAAACACTACTGTTCTTTAAAATGAATACTATTCCCATGTTACTTTTGCAGTGCCTTTCAAATAAGTTTATGAAAGGAATCTACTATTACTAAGTTTTACTAGAATGGTGACAGAACTTACTTTTTCATGAATGACATCTATTTTCTCACAACTCGTCTTCACACTTTCCCCAGTTAACAGCTCCGATTTCACCTGAGACAACTCTAGTTCTAGCTTTTTAACTCTGGATAAAAGTTGATTATGTTCATCCTCTCTGATAAAAACAAGGAGTCAATAATTAAGAAAGAGCAGTTCCAATCATTCCATCAAATTCCAAAGGCATGAGAACTCGTCTACCACAAAGTGCTTTCCTAGTTCATTTATTCAGAAATGGACATTGTGAGCTTACAGCTCTTTGAAGCTGCTAAGGCATACTTAGAATGAATATATTCAAAGCAAAACATTTCAAAGTTGTGAACAAATCCAGAAGTGATGACTTTCAGAACATCATCATGTTGACAAGTTAGTAACCCAGACAGATATCTGGTAGCTTAAGGTTGGACAGACCAGTTGAGCTTTATTTGCCTGAGTTTGCCACTGATTAGAGTGAATTTCAGGTTACCTTAGTTAACACTTGCCTGCCTACAAAGTTATTCTGGTTTTGGTTGCGTCCGTAAGTACCAGGTTACATGGCCACTACAGATCAGCGTTCGGTACGCAATATTGGAAAAACAGTATTAGTCAGCATTTAGAAGCTATTTACATCTAATTTAAATTAAAATTCACCAACTGTTTTTCTCCTCCCAATGGGGAAACTACTTAATGAAGTTCTGCAGGTTTTTTTTCCTCGTATTACACACAGTACATCTGTAGTGAGTATAGATGACAAACCAAAAACACAAATGAAGGTTAGAACTCATAAGATTCAAAAAATTTAAGTATAAGATATATCAAAATCATCTACTGTATTCTTCACTAAGCAATTTGAGGAAAAATTCTCATGCTCTCATACACACATAAGAAGTCTGTTATTCTACTCTGCTACATAAGCAGATTTCTCTAGTAAAACATGTAGCTGCAGACAACTCATGTCAGAAGTGTGCCTTGTGCTGGTGTTCAGCATTACAAACTCAAGTTTGTGTTTGCTGACAGACTCTTAAGGTCAGTTAACTGACACAAAGAAAACAATAACTGTATTTCAAAGAATGTGTATTGCCATCAGTTAGCTTTAGGACTGGAAAAAATATTTAAGAATTGCTCATACCTTACTGTTTTTGCTTTGGCTACGTCAAGCTCCTTCTGAATGTCCTAAAAAAATACAAAAAGCATTAGGTTTAATATACAGAAAGAATAAACACATCAAATGAAAAAGCGACACTTTCTAGCACCACCTATACAGGATTATGTTCCTACATTAAATAATGTTTGTGCCTCTGTACCATAAGATTTTATTCCAAATAGCACCTACCTCCCTGGCAGAGCAATTTTTAACCTTTGAACTGAAAATACCTTCAAGAATGGAGAAGGAAGAGAAAGAACACAAGTTTTGAGACTTAAACAAGTGCTAAGAGCTAAAATGAAGCAAACTGGATTTTGGGATAGCCAACACAAAACTTAAAACTTTTATCCTATTTTACCAGTTACCACTATAGCTACTTATCAGAGCTAACTTTCAATACCTCAGATTCAGCAGACAGTTTTTTAAGAAGATCTTCCAGCATCACGATGCGCAGCTCATGTTCTTGATGTAAAGCCAGGAAGTCAGTCTTAAAAACAGGGAAGGAAAGGGCGTGTACTTTCTGAGTACAAATAGCATAACTGACATTTTATAAAAAGCATAAAGTTTCTTTCATTCTGTGATCAAAGCTTTTCAAGAGTTCTTAAGTGACTTATCCTGCAGGTAGCATAATGAATTAAAAAGTCTATAATAGAAAATTTAAGGTCTGATTCCACAGCAGTAGGAGTTATACACAGGGAAGTTTACCATAAAATCCCTTCGTCATCACTAGTCTTCCCTAGTGTCTTCTTTCTGTATGTAAACAGGTAAATCCAGCTGTTTCTCAGCGATGTAAGATTCTACTTTAGACCATCTATCCAGAATTAATTCATTGTCAGCAATAACAGAAGAACACCACTGAGCACTTCCTGACATTCACTGCCTAACAGTTAATTCATACCAAAAAGAGAATCGTAGAGACAGATCACTAAAACCACACTAATAAAACAGTACTTTTATCAGTCTCAGAGAGTGTCAGTAACTGACTTATCCTTACCTTTTCCTCCAGTTTTATCTCTTTAAGATGTTGATCCATCACATTTTTTATTAGCTTCAATATTTCACTTCTGTCACCCATCTGGGCAACCTGATCTTGAAGATTATGGAGTAGAAGCATCACTTTGCTGTATTCTTCATCGTGGTGATGGCATCTATCAGACACGAGGGCCATTTGCTTTTCCAGCTCACTTATACGACCGGAATCAAAGATATTTATGGTACCCTAAGGTGTAAAGATTTTTTTTTTAATATATAAAAGTTATTTTCATTAATCTTGGGTGTCAAGCAGTTATTGCAAAATACTGAGGACAGGGGAGGTAAGAGGGTGTCAAGCAGTTATTGCAAAATACTGAGGACAGGGGAGGTAAGAGGGTGTCAAGCAGTTATTGCAAAATACTGAGGACAGGGGAGGTAAGAGGTCTTAAGAGACTGAAGTACTTGCCTAGACTGTTCTCCCTTACCTTTGTAGGCTGTACAGTATGGGAAGAATCAGGCTGGGGCTCAGGAACATAATTTGAGTCATCTATTCTCTGTACTTTATCAATTCTTGTCCAGTTCAACACAGGCAATAATGAAACGAAGCCATCAAAACCCCAGAACCATATACCTTTAGTGAGCAGAAACAAAAGCAAAAAGGGTGTTCAATCTACGGATTGTCTTCTTATTTAAGGACACAAGCTACCTTACATTTTAAACACACAGTAGACCCTACTCCAGCCTGAATACGAGTTAGCTACATGAGCCAACTTTAAAAAACATAAAGTCAAGCACTCAAGAGCATTAGGGAACATTCATCAATACCACTTACACAGCTATGAGGCAGGTGACTTCTGCTTGTATATCCTGATACATCCTTAATTTTGTATTACTACTTCCCCAAGACATAGATCCCATTTACTCAGTAGGACAGGCCGTACTCACTGAAGGCAGGTATAAATATTGCTTTTTATCTTATGGCAAAGATATTTTCCCTTACATCCTATTTACTTCATACTGCATTGCATAATATCTAACAGAAGTTGGAAGAAACTTATGCTTCCATGGAAACAGCATTTGACAAAGATTACATTAATTTCTGCAGTATCTTCGTGAGAAGAAATAGTATTTCCTACACAGGGTACCTTCTTCCTTTCTTATTCTCCCTAAAACTCCCCATTGTAAGTCTCTAAGAAATTTTATCTTCTCCCTAAAGTGGATATAAGCTTTTTAGGGCATGCAAAGACATGAAATTGCTTTTCAAAAATATCTCAACACCTTCTATTTCAAAGTAGAAAACTGGCTTGGAACATTACTAGGTAACCTGTCTATAGTAGCAGTATTTCAAGCAGTTAAGGTATGGTCTAAAGAAAAAGAATGATTTAGTGTGCACCGTTAAAAGAACTTAAACACAGTTTTATGGAGATTGACAGCAATCAAAAGCAATTAGTACATAGCCTACTCTTTATGAGCTCAATGCTGTCCCTATAAAGGGAAGTAAGGAAAAAAGTCTTCAGCGCATTTATAAATACTTTGTCTGAAGAGCTCTATAAAATTAAACCAAAGTTATTCCTTTCATAGGAAAAGAGCCCACGGACTCATCAGGTACTTTGAAAGCATTCACAAACACTTCACAAACTGAAACTTGGTCTTTTTTCCTTCTGCATCTTTTCCTTAACCCTAAAGTTCAACTAAAAGTACTATTTTGGTACAGCAGTAGGAAGTAATCAGTATGATAACTAAACAATTCACGTACCTAATAGAAACAGCAGTGGGATGACAAACAGTAATAGCTTGAAAATCTTTGGAAGGCATCTAGAGAAGGAGAGGAAAGAAACAATGCATTTATTATGTAATATCTGGGTACAGAATTTGCTCACAAGAAGTTATTTGGAAAGAATACATACCTTCTAAGAAGAAACACCTTGAGCAACGACAGCAAAGTAACAAGTTGATACCAGCCAGTTCTAAGCAACCTGAACATGCCAGAAGCTGCCCTCCCTAGAAGACAAAAGCAGTGACATGAAATATAGTTATTGCAGCACGTGTCCAAGGAAACCAAGCAGAGGGACGTGCAACTGTGGCCAAGAGTACTTTGCAGAGCAGAGAAAGGCACGAGCACAGGCAACGCACGCAGATTAACATCTACGTTTATATCACAAGTATGACAGCATTATAACGTCAGGTATTCAACAAAAACAATAGCCATGCAAAAAGAAGAAACGCTCTCTTGTTGTAACAATGCTATCTTGCCGGAAATTAAACAGTAAAGTTTGAGTCCAAGTTATCACACGCTGAGGACCTCAGTATGTTTCAAGAAATGCACAGATTAGCAGAATGAGTTTTTGCTAAGAGGAATACCATGACAGGAAGCGACTACCAAACCAAAACACACCCCATTTTTCTTGACACCCCTTATCTGGGTTATTCACACACTCAGTCCCTCAAACAGTCTGGTTAGTCTCCCATTATGCCTGCAAACAGAAGCATACTCTCTCATTAAGCATGTTTTGGTCAATAAAGCACAGTAGCATGTGCATTTCAAGATATAAAAGCTACAGCATAAGCACAGCAGAATTAGTGTAAGCCACCTACTGCAGATTCCTACTTTGCCAAGGAGAAACAGGCAACATACAGACATACACACACAAATTAGGATAGTAACCTGGAGAAAGAATGGCCAGCCAAAGTAGAGACAACACCTTCTGAGACACAAGCCATCCGGTTGCTCCCACTGTTCGCAACACGTGAAGCATAAAGTAACCTAGATTATAACAAATTAACTATATGGTAATAAGCTTAAGGTTCTCTTGCAGTACATGCACTAGAATAAACTCAATTACCCTGATCATTACTTGTTCTGCATAATTTTAAACCATACCTTCCAGTAATCTACAGACTTGTCTTTTCAGTATTTAAAAGACAAGTAAATCACTCAAATATGAATCCAAGAAAATCAGGACAGTTTAGAAACAGAATTCTCAGGTATAGCAATAGACAATGATCAACAACCTCTGTGTAGTTAGAATACCACTTCTTCACAATGGACAAAGTTTACATTTTGTATCATGGCATTATCAGATAAACATGCCAAATATAATGGATAATACCAAAAAAGTAATACTGTAAAATATGTTTCAAGCACATCATTTTAAAGGCGTCGCATTTGTTCTGAATTACACATCGACTTTTATCTAGGTTCATATGTAAAAAAAGGAAACAAAATCTATAAAACCTAGTGAAAGAGTTAATGTCATCTCAGATATACTGATAAACAGAAAAAAAATCCCTAATGAAAGTTACAAGCAATTAATTTTCATTTAATTGAATGCTCCCAGGGATCTTCAGAATGTCAATTTCAAGTCTCTTAAAACAAAAGCCAAAAGCAGCAGGGTACAACAAAACGTAACTTCAATCCCACACTGAAGCCAACAGCTACTGTATCTAGGACTAGGACAGTTCATTCTACAGAATAAACTACATAAGAGACATTTAGAAAGTAATCCTACATTTTTAGATTAGCAGATATGTCTGGGTTAATCTGAGGGATTATAGATATACCAACCCAATATTTTGCAAAGCATTTAGGTGAATGAAGGGTCTCAAATCATTTTCCTTTGCTGAATAAAGAGCACTCAACAGATTCTTGATGCCTCTGCCATTCAAGCTAGGGAACGCTCATCTCACAGGGAAGAGTCTATCACTATAAAAAATTCCTGTAAAAATTGACTATCACTAGAACAAAAATAAAATATTAAAAACCCTTTAAGTTATCTGCATACCAGTACCTCATATCTTGCTTTTATTTAATGGCAGCTTTCTACCCTATCAAGAGTACAGACTTCCCCAAAGCGCAATAAATTAACAGTCTGACTTTTCTTTCTAACACACAAGGTGTATGCTGTCACCACACCTTGTTTTTAATAGGTAAGCCAGCTACCAAGCTTGTAACAAAAGCCAATATCAGCACAAGAAGTCAGAGAAGAAAGATGTTGAAAGATGTTAAGCAAATTAATTTCCTAGACACTTTACATTTTAGTCTACATTGACAGATGAAGATTAAAAAAATCACAGAACAGTATGAATGATTAACATTGAGACATTGTGATGCAAAATAAAAGCAAAATAAAAAATGTCCAAGTCAACCTGCATAAGAAAAGGTGTGCGAAATGGTCCTTGCTACCCTTTTAGCCTTTGAAGATTGCATGTGCTCTGTGCTGTATGTTTCAAGCTGTTTCTTCCCCTTACAGTCATCACCTGTTGGTTGTGGTAACAGATGATTAATGGGACAAAACCAGGATCAAATCAAGATTGTTACAAGATAATTTGAACAAGTCTACTTCATAACATCAGTTACCAAGCCAAGAACTATTAAGCAAACTCCAAAATACTAAAACTTGTCTGGGGTACAGTATACCAGGTAATCACTTTTCTCCCCTCTACACCTAAGTTAAAAAACAAGCATTTACTGTGTAGCTTCCATAGTGTCATTACAGCAACACCCTAGTACACAGCCCAAGGCTAAAGGTAACAAATTGTTATACTTACATATTGATTCCTCATTCACACCAAGATGGCTATCCTCTCTGTAAAATTCCTTTACATTCATGCTTCCACAGTAATCTGAGTGAGCTGCAATATATCCAGAAAGGATAAATGGAATGCAATTCTCAAGCTCAAAGCCTTTTATATATCTAGATTTTAACTAAATTTGCTTGGTTCACTATTAAAAGCCACGTTACCCACAGGAAACATGAAAAATGATCATGGAAGTATACCCTTTGCAATCCTATTTCGTCTTCCTTAAGTAAGGAGGGGCTTTTTGGTTCAAAAAAAGAAAAAGAATATCTTCCTGCTTCTTTTCAGATAGCAAAGTTAATTTAAAAACCAAATCCTAAGTAACAACTCAAATCCTGAGTCCCTATTCCCATCAGTCAAGTGAGCCACGTCTGTGTTGGTTTTATCAGAAATCTTAAGCGACTGAGAAGAGAGCACTGAGACAAGCTACAGAGCACTGAGGCAGAGAGGACAGGAAAACACAAAAAGTTTTATACACACATAAAAGTCAGTTACCTTCTATCTAGAGTGATTTAACTTCACTCATAGAGCATATGTTACAGAAGAAAAAGCAAAGAAGAACCAAACTTTTTCAAGGAAAACAAGATGAACATTATAGTAACACAGAGCGACGACTGGAGTTTTAGTTTTTACAAGACAAATCTAATCAAGCTTTAAGTGCAAAATGGCCTGAAAGATTCAAAAAAGTAGCCCAAACTTGGCAGCCGTTGAGAAGTTAAGATTCCAAACTATCACACAGAACAGTTTTGAAAAACAACTTAAGCTATCTTCTACCATCTTCTAGTAGAAAATCAACAAGGGAATCTTAACTGTAACACAGATGTCTCTCACATACCTGGATCCTGATACTTCCAGAACAGAGGGAAAGTATGAAAAGGGCAGCACAAGTGAGAGAATTAAAAAATAAGATAGAAAGACAGAAGCCAGCCAAGACTATAAAAAAGAACACCATAGTGCCATACATGAAGTCTGTAAGAAAAAACACAAAGAAAGACACACTGGTTTTCTGTGGAGACCAAGGAAGACAACTGAAAAGGTACCTTTAAATTCATAACTCAGCTTCAGCAAAACCATTTGAAATAGTTGCACTAATAGGGATGCAAAAGATGTTGCAGTATGTTTGACCAATCGCAGAATCTTACTCATGAAGAAATAGGTGCCCCCTATTAAAAAAATAGAAGTGTGAATACAAATTATTCACTCACATAAAGATGTACCTCTATTCTCTGATGACCGTTAACTTGCAGAAAAGTGAGGATGAAGCATCAAAAGCCTTTGTTTAGCCAGGAGCATGACACTCAAGAAAGCATGGTTTGAGAAGTCTAGATGCATTTGGTATTACAGGTGAATGTTTTTGCAAGAACTATGCCTTCAAGACGATGGCTTCAGCACAAGTACTTTTCCTTAGTGAGAATTAAGGACTCCAGTGAATAGTGATGAATTCCTTGCTTACAGTAATAATGATTTCTCAGCGATTTGAGCTGTCGATCATGGTTTTGTGAGTCACAACTCCAAACAATTTGGATTTACAGGGGAGAGGATTTACCTCCTTCTTGCATTTACACTAAGGGAAGAAAGTTACTGTAGAGGTCTGCCTCAAGTGCTGAAGAGATTTCTCCTTAAAGCAGCAGGAACAAAATCAGTCCTCCATAGTGCTGCTTTCCTAGTATCAGCCACATTCCAAACACCTGCCATGATTCTGTGCTGTCCCACCCCCAACTCAACCTCAATTGCTGGATTAGAGTTCAAAAGAGTATATAAAGTTGAATTCACTTCTAAGATTATCCTCTGCGAATACAAACTCCGGAACACAAAATTTGTCATACAGTTTCAAAAACGATCTCATTTTGCCAAGACAACAGAATTCCTATCTGGGCTATACAACTTCCAAAAAGAAATACTTGTCTCAAAGTGTTTGAAGTCATACTTTACACTCCAAAACAGGTTTATTGCTACTGAAAACATGCATCATTCAAGAATAACACATCTACAGAATCCCAAAAGAGGTTCCTTTCTAATTCAAGGCCATTGAAGAAACATCACATTAGTGATCAATGAGGGCTTGCAACAATCAAGAAACTCAGGATGCTATGCAGATACGTAGACACAGCTAAGACACTGATGCCAACTATCCACTATCCAGAGAATGGAGATTGCCTTGGAAAGGCAGAAGTCTCTTTTTCCCCCAGCAGATTCATGTGTTTTCAAGTTTCAAGAATATAGTCGCTATAAAGTCTATTTGGAAAGAGTTTTTTCCCTTTTGGAGATCAGTTTTTCAAGTGGTTGAGGTTCCACTCTTAAAAACCGCTCTAGTAGGCTTGAGGGTTAAATAAAAAACCTACACAGAAGTAGACAGGTATCTCCAAGTTTTCTGGGGTAATAGAAACACTGCTAAGTAACAATTCTGCTCACTTACGCAAAAAAAATAATTGGACCATATCAGAAAAGTTTCCATTTGAAAATCCATTGACAGACACATGCGGTCTGATAACAGATCAAGAGACACTTAAATATCAATGCTGGTTGCAGCAGCACATTGTGTTTCATATCAGTTTGGACATATAATCTATTAAGATACCATGATTTTCAACTGATATAGAAACAAAAGTATTTCATACAGTCCAATCTCTAGAATTTAATTATTGGTTAATATAACAGGGAAGGAAGAGTACTTAAATAGCACTACATGGAAAATGCATCAATTAAACCATATAACATTCTGCTATGTAAACAAAACACATGAGAAAGTTACTTACTAGATGCATGTCTCTG
Source organism: Cygnus atratus (assembly GCF_013377495.2). Taxonomy (NCBI): domain Eukaryota; kingdom Metazoa; phylum Chordata; class Aves; order Anseriformes; family Anatidae; genus Cygnus; species Cygnus atratus. The sequence continues at coordinate 6,300,220 of NC_066376.1, forward strand.
GCTCCTGTCCCTAGAGTAAATTCTGGAAGATGGCATACAAGAAGCTGATCTTGCTGTAAGAGCCTCCTTCCGTTCAGAAAGCATACTGCAATCACTGCAAGTGTAGCCATTTATCATTGTGGTCTGCGCTTCTGCTGTTGCTATATCTCCATTTCCCTGTGTTAACATAGTATCACTACCTAGCAAACCAAGAGTAGAAAATTCAGTGCAAAAATTACTGACTTCACTAGTTACCATTAAATAGAATGCATGCAAAAGTAAAAGGAAAGCTTAGTTACCTTTAGGTTCACCATCGTCATCAAGACCTTCAAAGAGGAAAAAGAAAAAAAGTTCATTCCCAAATATAAAGAAGCCCCATGATCAACTATGATGTCTGACATGAACTCAAATTAGGATTCTTAAAGTGACTTTTCTTTGCAGTCTTAAATGATTGGTATTTATCTTTCTTTTTCAGTCCATCACATGAGCAAAGCCATATATTCAGGTAGTAATGTAGTAGGGCAACAGTTAATAAAAAGCATTCTATCACAAAAGCAGCAAAATATGAATGACAACTACACTTTTCCTTAACCCCCATTTGACTTCAAATCAGCTAGTTACAAGCTTACGCTGTTTTTGTTGTTTAGTAATTATGCTTTGGTACTACCATGTTTTAAGATTCTGTTTCAAGAGAAAAGTAATCTAAGTTTTAGCATGCGTTCTACTAAGTTTGAAATGATTCTTCACATTAGTACTCTCGAGAGGTCACAAGCATACTGACTAAAAACAAAGTAATCTGAACTGGGAGATATAAGCCACTGATCTCCTGCACAATACTTTATATAGTTAACCCCCATATTTTCCTCTTCGGTGAAAAAAGACTCCAGAAAAGCATACCTGTACATACTTGCTAAAACAAATCAACCAATGACACACACAAGAAAACTCTTGGGAAATCCTGAAGTACTGCTAGGTTAAAGCTTTCAGACTAAGGTATTTTAAGTTCAAACACACTACTGCCTATAATAAACAAGAAAATCCTTGTCCTTTGTTCTTTCAAGAGAAACTTCATCGAGTTACATGTTTACTCTATGCACATTTTGAAGCGATAGAGACAAAAGATAGAATTGAGAATTCATATCCATATATCTATACCATCTATGGTGTTGCAACACATAAACCAGAAGTATACAATTCAGCTACACTGTGCAGTATGTCCCGATGTTGACCATGCCAGCACAATCAAGTTTACTGGAGTGCGAATTTCCTGCAGGCATCTTAACAAACAGACACTTACAGCACAACTAGAAGTATGTACAGGTGTTTGGGGGCAGGGTGGAAAAACAAGTGGGGACGACATGGACATATGTTTATATACACCAAACCATAAGTGTTTTTCACAGTTTGATATGACCAATAGCAATCACTACCTACCCCAGAAATGATCAACTTCTGTCTGCTCTCGAATCGAAGATTCATCCAACACCGTGGACACCATGGATGCATCAGTGGTATGGCTATTGAAACTGCTTTGGCTATAAATGGGAGAGCTGAATAGGGTTTTCCTTGGTGTCTCTCTCACACTGCCAGATTGTTTATTTGTACTTTTGCGCTGCCTTACCACCCTAGAGAACAAAGCAAAAACAAGAGACTTAGCACTAAAGATACAAGTTTTTTTTTTGTTTGTTTTTTTTAACTTAATAAAGTCAAGCTTTTTCAATACAGATGTGACTAGACAACTCAAATCAGGTTTCGGAGAAAATTCTCACTTTAAAGTATCTATAGTTCTGCAAAGACTTCATTATAAACCACATAATGAATATCCTTTTCAAAATTATGATAGTAAACATTGAGAACAAGGAACAAAACAGTAGGTAAACTATTTTTGTACTATCACATTCAAACAGCGAGTCTCAAGACTCCAATAAATTGTGATTATAAAAACGCTTACTTAGACTGTTCTCTGAAAGTCATGTTTCCAGAGTAAGAGCTGTCACGAAGGGTATCACTTCGGGCACCATCTGTTTTATTAAATCCTGCAGCAGCTAACCGTAAACTACGCCGTGACATCCTTGGTGAATCGAATACTGGATCTATTTTGTGTTCAATTTCAAAATCCAAAGCATCTGAAGAATAACTTGAACTAAAGCAAAATAAGAACAGCAAAGTTACCAGAGTTGAAGAGAAAATTCCCCTAGAAACAAACATGCCATTCAAGCTAGACTAAGTTTCCATTAAAAGCAGTTTATCCAGGGTTGTGGAGCAAACCCCACAAGACATGCTGTATTACTCAAACAGTTTAGGAGTATGTAGGTATTCAAGGTTCTCCCAAGCAATTCCTATTACAAGTTTAACAATGGAAAGCAAATCACAGTTAGAAAGAAACAACTACCACAGAAAGCACATCTGCAGCTGACCCAGAGGAAACATTCACAGTGCAGCCCCAGACACACAGAACTTTTGAGACCAATCGAAGAGACGAAGCCATTTATGACAGTTTTTGTCATACCTAGCAGCAAATTAAAAAATCATGATACATTCTAAGTCAGAGGTAAAGTTTCATTTTCATTTTTTTGTTTGTTTTTTAAGTTTTGTTTCATGTTTTATCACACAAAAGGCAAATTTACACACAGACAAGCTTCACACCAATATCCCTGGAACACTATACACACCTTCACACTTAATTCTCTCAGAATCCTCCTGAAAACTCACAATGAAGACAAAGCAGCAACACAAGGCAAATACAAACAGATTAAGCAGAAGAATCAGTAAAACACGCATTTCCTAAAAGAGAAGCTTAGCCTTGAGCTAAACTTGCACTCACAATGAACGGAAACATTCAGTTATGTAATTGAGCAGAGCTTGTCATCACAGGGCATCGTGCAGCAGGCCAGCTCCTAGAACCACTCAGCACTGTGAACCAAAGGGTCTAAACTTGAAACGCTCTAGGTCAGTGTACCAATGGAGTTTGTCCCCTGTTGGGCCACAGGAATACGTAGAGCTGTAACAGAAGTTGCTTTAATACTCCTGGGGTTGGGTTTTCTTTTTTGAGGGAAAAAAAAAAGCTGAGAAACATATGAAGTACTGAAGCAGCTTTCTCACCAAAATCTCTAGAACGAACAAACAAGTTAGAGCTGAGCAAATATTCTCCTGTGCAATGAGAATTTGAAATGGATGCTTTCCCGTTAAGAAGGCATAAAAACAGCTGCTGTAAAGCGTATTTTTGCAAAAGCAACCTTTCTGATGCAAACAGCTTTCTTAGAGTCAGTAAAAATCACAGAACATTACAAAGTAATCATATGGTAAGTAGTGCATTACTCTGGCATACAAATAAATTAACATCGCAAGTCCTCCTAGGTACACTTACAGCAGTGACTTAATTCTGATGAGGGGGTGCTTTTGAAGCAAGTTTCTTGATTGCTCCACAAAGTAAAGCACATCACATGCAACTGAGTTAGAGCATGTGAACTGGATTTCTTTTGCCTAAAAAAACCAGCTGCTTTCCTGCAGTACGCTGAGTTCAGTGCTCCAGCAGCAGACGGGCATTCAGCCCACAGAAGCGGACCAGAGTTTGTCTGGAATGGCTTCTTCTATCACCCAGAGGTAGGCAGATATGACAGCAGGTGTTTGGCACCACCTGCCTGATCGTACTGACCTGCCTGCTAATGCTGCCATACACAGTGCAACCTTGGGCAAGGCAGGAGTCTTAAGCACGGCTTAAGATCCATCTGGCATACTTTACTATATACATATGCTGATTAATCCTTCCCGACGTTTGGGGTGAGGGGAAAAGGAAACAGTCAGGAGTGTCCTCATGTGAGAGCAGACTTAGTTTTCATCTGGATAGGCACAGAAGGATGTAATTTATAGTGTTTTCAAAAACGGTACATTTAGGCAGCTTGCATTGTGACAGATGTGAAGTGAGAATACAGGTTAAATACGGCCCTTCCTGTTGTTCATTCTGAAGTGACCAGCCTCAATAGTTTACTGTTGAATCCCTCCCTAAACAGTTGTTTCAGAACTCAGTTTTGCTATTTACACTTGCCACTATCATTTGCTTTGCCTCATCTTTGCCCAATGTTTCTTACAGACACTCAATTCACAAGAACACAAAGTACACAGGACAAGCCGACAGCTGTAAGCAGCCTCAATTTGTTTCTGTTTGCAAACACTTGCTGCTATTAGGTATGTCAAGGAGCATTTATATCAATTTAGGTTCAATACACAGCCTGGAGACGGGCTCTACTACCTAAAAAAAAGTCACTGTACTTTTTCCTCTAAACTAAAAAGAGCTTCTCTTGCTTATGCAGGAAAATAATTCTTTTCATACTGAAATAAAATCTCCAAAGGCAGGACGGTATCTACAGATCTAACTTGCCATGTCACTCCCCACGTTTTGGGAAACAGATTTTTTCCTTCCACAAAAGAGGCATTACAGCAAACAAAAACCAGTCCTTCCTTTCAGGAGACAGAAGTGAACCTGTACATGGATGATATTTCTACCTAGTATGTATGGCTTGCCAAAAAACATTAGAGGCAGGATGCAGTTAGCCTACTCTGCTAGGTTACCTAGGAAACAGTGCAGATGGGTTCCTTCCCCTGACAAGCAGCTCCCTCGGCTGCGGGCAGACCTGCTGACTTATACAGTCTTACATCTATTTCCAGCTTCTTAGCTATTATCTTGATACCACCTTCACCCAAGATCTGCAGAGTAAGAATGCCCTAGAATTCAGTGGGGTTATTCTCAAGTTGTACCTTTACAAGCAGAATGAGAATGACATCTGCCAATTTTAGCACACATACACCTTTGTCTAGAGGACCACGTCACATATTTTTTTTTTGAGTATTTCTTGGAACAAAGTGGGCATTACTGCTCTTGATTAGTTAAGATCGCAGTAGAAAAGTGCTATAGCTATAGTTCTCTCAGGTGTAAACAGAGATCACAAAACACGGACACAGGCATACAAAGCGCATACGACTGTTTATATGCCTTCTGACCAGGGCATCACAGACTGACAGAATGGCTTGGGTTTGAAGCAGCCTTAAAGACCACCCAGCTCCACCCCGTACCATGGCAAGGATGCCACCCACTAGGTCAGGGAGCCATCCAACCTGGCCCTAAACACCTCCAAGGCGTCACTTACAGTAACTGACCAAGGGCGCTACCCTGAGTTTCAGCTGTCCCTTTGATTAGTCCCAGAACGCATAAAAATAGTCATTTACCTAACTCCTTTACTGAAAGATGAATCCTGATTTAATACTTTGGGACAAAAATTAAACTGAAATTTTATCCTTTTAATTCAGGCTCGGAAGAAAAAAGTTAGAGGTACCTGAAATGACAGAAACATCTCAAAAGATGTTGTTTCAAAAGATCTCAAAGGGAGAGATCAGCCTGAAGAGGGGGCGTAAATTACATGTTGACAAGTGAGTGCAATTCACAAGTTTGACTCGCATTTTGAGGAGGATAAAAGGTTATTTAGCTGTATCAGTTTAATGTTTTTCTGATCTGGGCTGAAAGAGTACAAGCACAAAGCAGAAGCACTACAAACAGCTATGGATACACAGTAATCCCTGTGAGTATTAATAGAAATTCTATTAATAGTTTATAACCAACTCTATTAATAGCTTTATGGCATCTGGATTCATTAAATTTTTTTCTAATGCTATACACACAAGCAAATTTCTTTAAAGAAGCTCACAAACAGATTTTTGTAAAGCTGGAATTGTCAAAGGCAGAACAAGCCTTATCAAGATATACGCAAAGCAAACACAGGCGGGGATGGAAGGAATAAACTTCAGCATGAAAACACTTCTGATTAGCAACTCCGCTAACTCACCCTTTCTTCAGGTTATCCCAGTATTAATTGGCACAACACTGAAAAAATTACACCAGTAATACGTGGTTTTCTGCAGATTCAGCACGCAGACTGCAGTTTACTCTTAACACCCTGAAAGCAGGCATTGCACCAAGCAGTTTTCCCCCGTTATTTTAAGATTTTATTTTAAGATTTTGGGCTTCATATACTTTTTCCAAGAGGAAATTTTAGAGTGCTGTCTAATCATTTCTTCCTATACAAGGAAGAGCAATAATGAGAAAATTTTGACCTAGTTTACCTATATCTGTCTTCATTAAGGCCATTTTTAAATTTCAGCTTAGCAAGCTCTGTTTTAACACAGCAAAATAGGATGCCAAAAAGCTTTGAGAAGCATAACCCCCCCCTTCTATGAAGAATTCTTCACAATTTATCAGCTTTGCAATGTAACAATCTTTGTTTACATAGGAAGTCAAACACTTTCTACGCAAAAGCTACTAAAGTTAAAATGAACTATACTCCAAATTCCCAATAGGACTTATTCTGCATCCTCCCTTCCTGGCAGGCTAATCTTGCTCATATGGTATTCTTGTCTGCTTCAGTGGGAAACAAACTCATAGCTGACAAAGTAGTAAGCAAGGAGACAAACCTAGCTCAGAATGAAATTAACATGGGGTTAGAACAAGCATGCCATTGAAGTTTACATTTCTAATACTTTTCAGAAGAGTATTAAAATGTAAATAATTTTAAAAAATCTTGATAACTGAAGTTAGTACTAAGATCTTCTTATTCTCTCCTCTGCAAGAAAGATTAGTTGCTGTGGAGAAGATTGTAGTGTTGAACACAGTAGTATTGTTTCAGACAAATGTAACAACACAGGAAAAGAAATCCAATTAGATGACAGTTGCACAGCTCAGTTTAAGCAAGATATGCTCACACAGACATCAAATCACCATCTAAATAACCTAAGGAATCAAAGTCATCTTCTATTGTCCAGCACACCCTTTCTTGAAATTAGCAAGCACACTTGTATTTAATCAACATTTAACCAATTGTTTTCTAGAGCTTCAGGAAGAGCTGCAATTTATTTTAATTGGTACAACATAAACACATGCCATTTTGCAAGAGCTTCTGACAGTCTATAGTTAAGAAAACAACACTCCCCCAGATGAAAAAAGCTACACAGTTTTAGAGTATACAAAAGCAATAGCATTAAATTTGACAATTTTGCCAATTCCTGGTTTATTGGCAAGTAGCCAAGTATTCTGAAAGCTAACTACTAGATTAACACACATTAAATACATAATAATGATTTACAAGCACAGAATAGAAAAAGAATCTTAATGATTTTTTAAAAAATCCTAAAATAGCCAGACCAGTAACTCAGACCCATTCATGCATACTTGCTTCAAAACGCCTCTATTAATTCAACAGGAAAAACTAGATGGATTTAATTAGCAGACAATCTCCTCTATTAGTATTCAAAAAACTCAAATGGATATTGCATCTATTTTGAATAGCATAATACTGAAAATAGTAAACACACTACAGAGTTGTTTTCTGAAAACTGAAGTGTCTAATGGTCAGTTTAATAAAAACACAGGGAAAAAAGTTCATTAGAATACAGATTTTTGTATTTGCACAACATGCAATTTTGATTATAAAGAGTGATCAATACGCAACTTTCAGCCAAATTCCACACCAGCAGCAATCAGGACATATTAATCAGTATTTTAGAGTGGAAAATAATTCTAAGTCACAAAAGCAAACACACAGAACTTGCAATAAAAACAGAAACATCTAAGAATTTGGCGACATTTAGAGAGAGAACAGAAATCATAACTAGGTGGAGACTAGTTTATTCATAGCAACTAATAAACACTGAGTCATATCATAGCCCTTGTCCCATCAGTTCAGCATGTATCCTTTCCTCCACTTAGGACACCAGTTATTTTCAAAACAGACAAGTTATTGCACGCTTCTTTAAAGAGGCTGTCTACTTACCGTGAAAACTATGCTCTCCAGAATTAACAACAGTCAGAGAACAGACAGTTTCTCTACAAGAAGAAAAGAGTTCTCACCTGAGTGCATATGTATAGCCAGTGTTCTCTGGCACACATTGGGGAGGAGTATACATGTGAAGTCGTGAAAAATCCATGTTGACTGTTTCAAATCATACTGTAAAAGGTGAAAATAAAGCAATGCAATGACTTAAAACTATGTAAAGCCAACGTAAGAGCCCTTGCATTGTTCAGCCTGTGTTATGAAGTATTGAAATAATAAAAGCTGTTACCAGAAATATGGAGCTCTCAGTATTTCAGCAGTATAGCTGCTAGTGCTAGATAGCCCTTATCATTACTGCATGAAGCTCAGTGTACTTCTGACTGCAGTTGGGTGTTTGTTTTTTTTTTTTATGATACTCTATTTTCAGCAATTTCCGAGTTCTCTGGAACATTACTGTAGAATGAGCCAAGCCTTTATCACCACTGAACTACACCGCTTCCACATGAACTAAGTGATACTGCCAGCCCCAAAAGCTAAACAATATAGATTTTAACATCTTGCCTTGCTTTCAGAGGTCTCTTCATAAGTTTTGCTTCAAAAGCCCATTGAGCGAAGCACAGGCTGTTTTGTGCACCAACGAAATGTAATACGTGAAACTTGAGAAAGTTTTTACATATATTCAAATCATTTTATTCTATAACCTTTGAACACCATCCAGTAAGCAGCAAGGTTCCCTGGGTTTCATATTAAATTGTATTTATTATTGTACTTATTTTCAGTTAACTTACTCCTGTCATAGAAATACTAACACGCCCTAACTGAAGAGCCAACTGCAAAATGACTCACGTGGCTAGAATTTTCCAGAGTGTCAATCACTTAAAGAAAACACACACACTGAACAAAAACAAACCCAAAAACTTGTAAAAACTCTTCACAGGGTCTTCAAATAGATATTACAGTTTTAGGAAGGAAAAAAAAAGGATATATCAAGAAACCTGTGTGACTATTTGTAGTGCTATATAAACTTTGACTTTTAAAATATCTGCAAAAAAGCTTAATGCTGTCTCTACTCAATTAGTTACAAGAAAGATGTTTTGCTTTTCTAGAAAATAGTCTTCGATAGTAGGTTACTCATGGTTAACAAGTAGGGACCAGGCTATTCTGGAATTGCATGGTTAGCAAAGTGGAATCCTGGCTATTTTCAGATCATCTATGGCTCTTGTTTCAGCAGCAGTAAGAGATATTCCACACAACTGTATTGACATGCCTAAACTAAAATGAAAATATCCTTAGCTACACTGTAATCAAAACATCAACAAATCTCTCATTTTGGGGTTGTTTACTATGCTGAACTGAGTTTTCAGTTGTATAGTGGCCTACACATAAGAAATAAGGACAAAAAGCAGAGTCACAGGTACAGCTAATGCCAGTTCAAAAGGAAATATCTGCACATACTACTAAAACACTGCTCTTTGCCATTCCACCTGCAGCCCCCAAATCCTCATATCAGGTTGGATGGTAAGGCCGGGCTGGCTGGGGCTTTGAGCAGCCTGGTCTGGTGGGAGGTGTCCCTGCCCATGGCAGGGCGTTGGAAGTAGGTGATCTTTAAGGTCCCTTCCAACCCAACCCATCCTATAATTCTATGTCAATAGGGTAGGAGGGTATTTCCACTGCTACTGGCAAGTGTTTCCCTCATGTTTTTAAATCAAAAGTTACAGACCTAAACACTGTAGCTTTCTGAATGCTAGCACCTCCCATGAATTTGTGGTGTTAATGAGAAATAAGATCTCTGGCTTCTGCTCTTTACGCACTAGCTTCTGAATATTAGAAAAAAGGCATTTCCATTAAGTCATCTTTCTCTAAATTTGCTTCACTTGTCCCAGAGCCATAATGCTTTCACTGGCTTGTGCATCACATTTGTTCTTGCTTAGAGGAGGTTTGACTCAGTAGTGCAGAAGCATTAGCAAAGCAGTCTAATTCTTTGCTAGAATAAGCAGCACATACTGCTGGAATAAACAGCAGCCGCTGCCATACTTCAACAAACAGAGCTCGTTTCAAAGCTTAGGAAACTGAGACCAGAGAGCAACGAGCCCCCCCGATAATGAAAGTGGAACTACAGTGAATTTTGAGTTGAGGGATGTTGGCATTGATTCATCCATAAGCACAGTCTTAACTGGCAATTCAACAACTGATGTCATGCTCCTGACATCCAGCAATATTTTCCCACATAGGGAACTTGCTCGCATAGCCTAGCTTTCCATAGCTACCAGCCCTCCCCGGGTCTGCTACTCACGTGGGCAAGGCGAAGGCAGACCAAAAAATAACACACTGGCTCAGTTTTTTTCCCCTGTTCTTTTCTCCTTCCCCACCAGTTCTCTCTTTAGTTGATTTCTGAAGAGATCAAATGCTAGAATTGCCAGTATTTTATCTGATAACGTTTGAAACATACCATTAAGCTACATAAAATGCGTACTTGACAATGGCGTTGCTAACTAAAAAGCCTTGCATACATTAATGCGTAGGTCTGTTAATAGTTGGCTTTCATAGCACCAAGATCTCCAGTAGGGACAAGGAGTTCACCATCTGAACATCCCACAGCTAGAAATCGCTCTTAGAAAATTTAGGAACTTGGTTTGACTCACTATTGGTCTGATGCTCTAAAATTAATTCAGAATCAAAGGGAAAAACCATTTACTCAATTTTTCGAAGTAACAAAACTGCCTTAACTGACTTAAACAGAACTTGAAAGTAATTTTAATAGATATAACTACAACTTTCAAAAACAGGCACCTAAAATCTACTACAAAGCTGCATTTAAAAAAAAAAAAAAAAAACCTTGCTACTAGTTCTATAGTCTAATTTTAGGTAACCATTTCTTTGAAACAATCCCCCCAAAACAAATAATCAGCCCACTTTATTCTGAAACATTCTACAAGCTTATTACAGCAGAACTTTAAACTACAGAGCAGACCAGGTGTGGTGGGTGGAAGACAATAACTCCCTCTAATTTGTTCACTCTTGTTTGACAGCACTCCAGCATTCACCCATCCCATTAATTCCTCCTGTTTATGAAACTTCCATATACAACTGGAGCAGAAAAAAGGCATGCTAACAGAATAGTTTGGAATTTCAAAACCCCAAAACCTGGCAGGGGACCTGAAAGGTAGTCACAGTACTTATTTCCAGTTTCATCATTTTCAGGGGCTCACCAGCCTTCTGACTTGGCTACCACAGATCTGTCTGGACTAGGATTCATGCAGGCTTTGAGTACCTGCTTTGTTGCAAGCATTACTAGGCCCAGATTTTAACTACACTTTTTTTTCTTTAGAAAGCCAATAAAACATTTTTATTACTATTTTTTAAGCAGTTAGATACGTTTTTAAGACAACTTAAAGGCAACTGAAGAGAAGTAAACATTTAATCTGAAACAGAAGCAGCGACTAGATAGCCCTGTCACATCACTACCTCCACTTACAAACCAGCTTCCATGTTCGTACAGAGGAGACAGCTGGATTATCTGCTTTTAGTGGAAGCAGACAAAAACAGTCATCTCAAGCATCACCTCTCTCTTGCTATTCAACTGAATCAGTGTTCCAGTAAATCAGCAGAGTAGAAGTGCAGGAGAAAACAAGTTCTGAGCTGGGCAGAACACAAGGAAGCCCAGGGACTCCTCTAATCAGCGCAGAACTGAGCTTTGAACAAAGCTCCCTGGCTGTCTCCAGAGGATGTTGACTATGAAGTGTCCGAGTGACACCACCTCATAAGCCTGTTTTCGTGAACAGAACTATACACTTGATCATCACTTTCCGAATCAAACCACCTCAATAAAACCCTAGCAGCACTGCTGGAAGCTTCCTTGGTTTTATTGCTGTTGATAGGATGCTTTGACAGGGGCCTTGGAGCACAGAAGTGTCACGAGAGGGAAGGCAGCACCAAATACACATTGTATATACACTACAAATATGTACCACGGACAAGGATAACCTCCACGTACTCTTTTTTTGGGGTACATAGACAAATATACTTTCTAGGCACTTTCTAACGAACACCCCTTGTGACAAAGGAAGCGGTAGATGGCCATTTCACAAGCAGGACCCTGGCAGAGTAGAAACACTCACCAGGAAGTCTGCTACAGAGCAGAAAACTGAAACCAAATTTCCCCAAGGCCCAGAAAACTTTTGTAATTGCTGGACCACCCTGTGACAGAGGAAACAAAGGAAGCAAGCCAGGACTTTTGCAATACTTTTTTGGGGGGGGATCACAAGTACTTACCAATAAAATAAATCAGCTGTCTATAGCAAACTGACAGTTATGTCAGAAATCAGGAATGAGAAAGTTTGTAATCTATAATATAAGCTATACTTTGCAATGTTGGTAACAAATGATGTATTTAAAGCCTTAGAAAGATGTCAGCAGTCCTACAAGTAGAACCTATTCTACCCCTATCTTTTAAAGCAAATAAACTCATTTAAGCAATTTTGATTTAATATACTATGACCACAAACTACTCCAACTTTTGGGCAAAATTATTAACAGCAATGGAAATCGAGCATGTAACCTTAGCAGTTCCTGAGAGCAACCTATTTTTACTTGTAATTTCAAATTTTATCCTAATATTCAGAATAACCAAAGAAATTTCTTCTTTGTATAAAAGGCAAAGTAATTATACTCCATGAAGTATCTTTCCATATATCCAAATAACTAGAAGTTTAAACAGGCTGAAGAGCAAAGAGCTCCATTCTAAAATCAACATTTTATTAAAATACACATTCTTAAAAGATCAGCATTCTTTTAAAACAGAAGCAAACGAACAAGACAGCAATAAAATTGATGTTTTAAACTACACATTACCGTTGAGCGTTATAAGAAAGATCCCCAAACACAGCTGTCAAGCTGTAACGCTAGTAATGAAGAAGAGGTTTTCCACAAAGCGGTAACAGCGCGTATTCACAGTAAGCCCCCCTTTAAATGGCTTTTGAAGAGAAGGCTGATAGAAGCCAGCCATACATGCAGCTACAGCGAAGCAATAAACACGGCTGCTCATTGTTTACACACACACAGCACCCGGAGCGCTGCATGGCAAGGCACTGAGTCACTTTATGAAGGAGGGAACCTCCACACTGTCTCACAGACAGGCACCGGGTGATTTTATAAAGCAGAGACCTCCACATTATTCCCCAGACAGGTACAAAGAGCCGGAAGGCGAGGCCGGACGCCGCTAGCGAAGCGGCTCGGCGCCCCGCCGCGGACCTGCCTCCATGGGGTTCCAAGAGCCGCTCCAGAAGCCCGAGCTCGCTCACTCACTCACGCAGCTCGCCCGGCCGCGGCCCCCCGCAAATGGCGGCGGTGCAGAGAACCGAGAAGAGCCCGGTACCGGCCCGGAGAGGCGCCGGGCTCCGCCGGCCGGGTGCCGGGCGTCCCGCAGGCCGGCCCCGCCCCGGCTGCCGAGCGCTGAGGGCAGCGGCCGCCGTCGCAAAATGGCCGCCCGGGCCCACAAAGCCCGCAGGCCGCGGCGGTCGGGGGCGGCCGCTCCGAGCCTCCCGTGCCACTCAGAACCGCGCTTGGAAGCCACTGGACGAGGCACTCGGGCCAGCCCTCGCCGTTCTTAACCTGAGCTTCTTAACCCCTGAGCTTCTGGGAGCAGGAGGGTGGGAGGGATTCGCTCTTTCGAAGCGCGGATTTGCGCGGTGTGCTCGTGCGCTGAGGGGAAGCTCGCTGACAAACAGCGAAAGGCGCGTTGTGCTCAGCATCTCGCACTCTCTGCTTACCTAATAAAATAACTTCAATATCAACTGTCTAACAACAAAAACACAACCCAGCAGCCCACTCGGTATCTGGCTCCCAACTCTTTACCTGTATACCCCAAGAAATCCTCAACTTCCACTCAACAAACCACAAGTCAGCAGAACAGCATAAACATGTTATGTGACGTATCACAGTAGAAAGAAGCCTTGATGACAAAACTCGACAATAAAGTGATCACTTACAACATACAAGCCCCACAGCTCACTTTCCTATTATTAAAGTCAACAAATATCAAATAAAGCCCTACAGGTGAGTGATGAAATTAGTCATTGGCTTGTAAATTCAACAGAAGCACGAACCTCTAACAGCCAACTCCAAAGCACCAAGATTGGCAAACTTTAAAAAATAAGCAAAAATGAGATTTCAGTTCCTTTTTGTGAAACAATAATCAGAAGAACAGAAAGTGAGACACAGGAATTGTAGGCACTACAGAAACACTGATCCTAGAGTTTGCTATCTAAGATTTTTCCTTTTCTGTAAGAGACGATAAACTTGAAGGTTTGTTTTTAATAAATGAAGAGGAAACAAAGTAGGGCAAACCAAACACTTTTTCTTTTCAGCCAACATAAAACTTTGTGAGACCACCACAAAACAGGTACTGCATCTAAACAGTTCCACATTCCACCAGCCCCCCATCGTTACGGGGGGTAACCAAACCTGGTTATCACATGCCAAACATACCTCTATAATCCCAAAGCGAACCCAATACTGAGCTACATGATGATATTCTGTAATAAAACCACAGGCAGAGCTAATGCCTTTTTAACAACATGCTCCCTACAGGAGCAGCACACGGACAAGAGCCGTCCTGGGGCACCAGCCCGACAGGGCACAGCCTGGGCAGGACCAAAGCTTCGATTACAGCCCGTCAGCTCCACACTAAAGCCAAGTGACTATACCATACCAAGCGCTACAGCACACTTACCAACTCTCCCAAAATCAGTGTGTGAAGGTCTTGGTTATAGTTACCTCTAAGAAAAAAACAGCAAGAGCCAGGCCAAGGGGAACCCAAGCGGCAGCTAGCTACGGCAGAGATTTCCCGCTCCCGTTCCAGCTCCAGCAGCGCCGATTCAAACAGCTTTGGGCGCCAAGCCGAGGCCAACACCTGACCCAGTAACTGCAGCCTGCCTTCCTGCGCCTTCCTGCGCCTCCCCGCGCCCTGCCGCCCGCCCCCGGGGGACTACAGGGGCTGGGCCGGGGCAGGCACGCTCAGAGCCCGGGGAGAAGCCGACGCGAAGGAAACAAACGGCGAAAGGGCGAGCCGAGGGCTCCCCGGAGGGCGGCTGCCCAGGGCGGGCCGAGGCGGTTGCTACTACCGCCTGTCAGCGGGCGAGGGGAAGGAAAGCACGGCCGCCGCCGGGGCGAGCTACTCGCCAGCCCGCCTGCTCCGAGGAAAGGAGGCCTGAGCCGTGAGGGGAAGGGGAGACACCCGTCCCCCCAAGACCCCTTCCCGCGAGGACGCTCCGCCTGCCGGGCCAAAGGCCCACGGAGGCGGCTGAGGAGCGGCCGGGGGGCCGCGGGCAGGGACCGGTCGTTACCTGGCGCCGGTGAAGCGAGGGAAAGACAGAGCCCGCGGCGGCGGCAGCTGAGATTGGCCTCGCCCCGCCCGCTTTACCGAGGCCGCCGGGAGCCCCCGCCCGCCCCGCCCGCGCTGTGCAGCCAGCAGGGGCCCGCCCTTGGATCGGGACAACGGCTCCGGCCCGCAGCCGCCTCACCGCTCCTCTGTCCGTCACCCGCTGCTGCCCCTGAGGCGGCCCGGTCGCTGCTCCTGCCCCGGGCTCTGCCCGCCGGGCGGCCCCAGGCCTCGGCGTCCCCCTCAGTAACGTGTAGCCGTGAGGCCTTGGGCAGCTGCGAGTGAAAAATGCCCGCTAAACGGGTAGCCAGGCAACTCGGTTTTGGTTTTTCTTTCGTTGCCGCTTTCCGGTGGGACTTCCAGGCCCTCGCACAGAACACCCCACCCAAAGCCCTAGCAGTTTTAAGTGCTTTGGAGCCTGTGCTCTGCACAAAAGAGCTCTGCCTGTGCCAGCATCAAACCCTAGTAACCACTGGACTACTGCGTTAAAACAAAATGTCACGGACCTGGTTTCAGCAAAGAAGTCGAGGCTTGAAACAAGCCCTTGTGCTCAAATATTTAGGGAGTGTATGCAAATACAGTCAATGTGAAATCTGTGGCCTGGTTACTTTTTCTAAATCTTTAGTCTCTTCAGACCTAAAATGGGCTTCGTGCTGTGATGCGCTGCAATCGGGAACTGCACAAATGGAAGAACACGGTCTGTGTAACTTAATGTGTAATCAGCCCAAAAACTTGTTATTTATTCGTGTTCAAGAGAAATGACTCAGCCTGCTAGGAAAGATTAGGTCATAAATATGTTACTATTAAATACATAAAGAGGCTCTGTGTACTTGTTTGGATGCAAAATTGGTGAGAAGTTAGAAGAAAGAAAAGTAACATAAGGAAATTCAAATAAGACATCAGCTAATATCAATGTTGCACTGACTTTAGGCAATGATTGTTTATTTTAAAAGGGCTATGCTGTAGTTATGTGAAAATTTTAAGATGCTGAAGCCAAAGTTGAGCTGATCCCAACACCTGAACGCTAGCACATAATTTGGTAAGACACTCAGCCAGTCACAACCTTTCAGTAGATGGCTGAATACTTTGCAAAAAGGTGAGTTACCTCACTCTGCTGACTATACCTTCTCTTTCTGTACTTTGCAACTGTTTTTGTGTCTTCAGAGCAGAAAACCTTTAAGGGCACAAGACAGAACAAAAATCACTGAGCTTAAATCTCTCTGAAAGTCTTTGGCGGTACAAGGCCAGGTCTTCTCAGGATCTTCTCCACCCGTTCCACTGGAGCCCAGCCAGGGCAGGGTGCACTCTGCTCTGGCAGAACAAAGCACGTATCACTCCCTGGGCACTGCTCCAGCTCCCCGGGCTGCTGCATCTTGTCTTGGGCAGCTGTTTTTCCCTCAGAACCAGGCCAAGAGGCTTGAGAAGGATGGCTTAGATTCAGCTCTGCCTCTGCTGCCTGGCTATAAGGAGCAATAGAGCCTTCATCTTCTAGAATTTAAGTGAAACTTGGTCCAATATTCCGGTTTTGTTAAAATAAGCTGGTACTTAGTTAATTTTTCCACAGTTCAGAAAAAAACCCTGCTCTGTAGCAAATAAAAATGATTTCAAAATTTTTCAGCATCCAACAATGAGCTCTGAACATAAAGTGGGCTCAATTTTATCAGCTAAACTGAATTCTGTAGAAAAATGGTCAATAAGAATAAAAATAGATCGTATTAGAAGTGTTTCAGTTTTGATGCTCTAGAAAGCACTTATGAATTTAGAAGAAAAAAAAAAAAAGCTTTGTTAACTGACACCAGGTATAGGGAAACTACAATACATGGCCAAAACAATCCAAGGTCCACATCTAGTTACCCTCTCTTCGCACATGCTTGCTTTCTTCCCTTCCACTTCCACTGTGATTCCCAGTGAATTCCTGCACTCACACTTAGAAAACCTGTTCTGCTGTGTTCTTGCCCTTGCTATCAACCACAAAGTTAGAGGTACCCACAGCAATTAAGGGTGTGAGCTGAACATGACAGTGAGCGGTGCAGCAAGAAGTTTCTGAGTGGCAAAACTGGACACGGCACACTACTGTGCATGTGGGAAAGGCTAAGGGCACAGGGAGCTCAGCAGCAGCATGGGGATGGCCCCTGGCTCCAGGGTCCTGTGGCAATGTGTGGCAGGGATATACTGGGCAAGTAGGATTCTGAAGAAATACTCCCTAGTGTGAGGAAGTGTGGTGACCTTTATGTCCATGGATGAGGAGATGATCATGTATATGCATTAGTATGAAAATTGCCTGAAGTATCTGAAAGTCTGATTTTTCTCTTGATAATTAAAGAAAAAGTTTCTCACCAGCTGCATCGCACATTTTGGTTAAACTGATGAGGGCCCCTTCTTCACACCATCACTGGTGTCAGCCAAAGGAAATGGGTGCTCCATGCAGTGCAGTTAGATTATCAGTAAGAAGGGGACTGCAAAGCACTTCAATTCAATTTTGCCACTAGATCCTGCCATGGTCCTGACTTACAGGGGATTTCAGACATTAACAAGAAAAGCCGATTACACACAAGGCAGGCTGACAGAGCAGCCGTTCTCCTCTCATCTGCTGCTTCAACTCAAGTTACTGCCCTTCTTGAGCTTCCCTGGGGGACTGATCTCAGTAAGTGGACACAAGCCCGTTAGCTGTAATTTTTGTTGATCCTTCAGCTGCCTAATAATGAAGACTTTTTGCTTTATATTTTTCCCTCTCTTTAAAACATGGATAGAGCTTTGCTAGAAGGGTAGAGTTGAGGCAGTTGAGGCTCAGTCCATCATGTATCTAACTGGACCAGATCTGATCCTGTCTTCTATGGGTAAAAACAAAAGTTGCTCACTTTCCCACGCAGTGATCCTAACACAGATTCCATAAATGAAACAGAAACTTCGCTCTTCTCAAGCCAGCAGTTGATTTCCACAGGCCAAGATGTTACTTGGTGTCTGCAGCACTGCTGTAATGTGTTTATTCTGCTTGCACAAGCGACTTCTCATAAGCAAGGTAAAACCTACACAACAACCAATCAGAACTCTAATCTGCATGTTCCAGTGTATGAAAACTTTTCAGTTAAAAGACACAGTTCACTCTAATAGCTTCTATAGCTATTTCAGATGATAAGAGCCACAGTTAAGAGTAGGGGACTTCACAATCTATTGAGTAGTCATCACACACACAATATTCTGCATCAAGTATGTCTGCTCTGTTTAAGTTATAGGTACACTTCAACAGTCCTTTCGTGATTACCTCGGAGCTTCCCTCCTAACTACATTTGCCTGCCTCTTCAAACAGCAAATGTGGAAGCATGATCCAGTTATAGCTAGAGGTCACTCTGGGGAGCACACCACATGTGCAAGCAGACAAGGTGCATTAGTGCATCTTTACCATGTGATGAGATGACACAGTGCACTGCTGGACACCTGCAGACAGGCTGCCTATAATTTGCTTAAAGCATTTCTGAGGAAATGTGCAGATTGTGTACAAGGACCCACACGGGTGAGAGGAGGATGGATGGGGGAACAAACTTAACTTCCAGTCTCTCCTCAAACTGCTCTCTCAAGATGTAGCCTTCTTCTCACAGTCTAGGTGCATTAATTTACAGTGCTCTCTTCATGTCTAATCAATTGATTCTATTTAAGGTAGTCAACAAACATTTAGAAGAGTCTATATTCAGTTAGCCAAATGCATACACTTACCAAAAATTTTGTTTCACTGAGAATCTAAGTCCCAGGATCCTCTGAAACAGGTCTTCTAGCTTGTAAGGACAAAAGTCAGAAGCACGTATGTTCGTCACACGATGGGCGGGGCTAGTAAGCCTGCTTATCTAAAGTCTGAAAGTTCGAGATAACCATTTCACCCAAGAAAAATTGTCCTTGCTTAAAAGTTATGTAATTAATATGATCATAATAGCATTATGCAATGAACCCAAATAAAATCTAGTACACATAATAGCTGATATAGCAAGATGGAAAAAACCCACCATACACTTCAATTGTGTACCTACTGACACAGCAAGAGGTTGCTGAAGCAAGACTTCAAGTTGTATTGGAAGAATTGGCTGCTTTGCAGTGCTTTGAAATCCCATTTTTTTGAGAATAAGGTGTTGAATGAAATCTCAAAAGGGCTCTGCTAAGATGGCTATGTAGTCTATTTCCAGTCTAATTAGATTGGATTTTTAACGATTGATTAGACTAAGAAAACAATTTCACAGAAACACAGAATAACTGAGGCTGGAACGGACCTCTGGAGATCATGTAGTCCAAATCTTGCTCAAGTTGAGTCAGGTAGAACAGGTTGCCCAGGATGTATTAAGTCCGGTTTTGAATATCCCCAAGGGTGGAGACTCCACAACTTCTTTATTTGATGTAATGTTTTCTAGTGACTTATATTTACTGTACATTCTAAGAATTTCTGATGGCCTTCTCATTATACTGAACTACACAGTTATTAACAGTTATCAGTCAACTAAAATGCTGCTCAGTAAAGGAAGAGTTATAGCTTGTCTTTTCATGAAAACTTCAAAGACAATGTAAATGATTTAAAATGAGCATCCAGTTCTAGAGAAATGGCAAAGAGCTTTTAGATTGCTAAGAAAATACTCATTTATTCAGTATCTTTAGTGTTGTTGTCCCTTTTGATAGGGTTTTCAAAACAACCCAGTATTTTATGGAGGAGTAGCCACAAGTTTGCATAACTTTGCTTTTAAGATAGAAATAGGTCTTGCTTTGTGTATCTCTTTTCTCTCAAATATTTCTTTGAGAATGCCAGTAGGTATTGATGTAAACAGACCATGGTTTGGTACAATTAGGTAGTTAAGTCTGAAAAAGTAGTTATCTCAGAAGGATAAGCAAACATGAGGAGTACTCCTATAGCATAAGGAGTACTCCCAAACCTTGAAGAGCCTGTTTTTAGACTTGATACAAAGCCAAGGTACTTGGGAGGTAGAAGCAAAAAACATTTTCTGACTATAATACTAATAATTTTAAAAAATCAGGAACCTGGTTTTCCATGATTTTTGTGTGTACAATAAATAGCACTGTACCCCAGAATGACTTAGACAAGAATCTAAGAAGCCCACTTTATTACATAGCTAAGAATGTGAGAAAACTCTACAACTTGTACACTACAAAGGTATTTAAAGAAATGCTTTAACCTAGTATTGGAGAATTTCACTTCAAAGTAGTATGCAAACAAATGTTGCTTGCCTACCAAGGCACTATAGTATAAACATAAAAGATGCAGATGCTGTATATTTAACAAAAACAACATAAATATTGTTAATCTAAGTGACAAAACAGCACATTTCCTTCCATTACAATCCTTAATTTAAAAATTGTTAGTTTTATTCTCAGTCATAACATGTAATACAATGACAATACAAAACATTCCTTTAGTGACACCTACTCAGAATATGTCCCTGTTATATTAGCACAAGTACTCAAAACACCATGAAAATTCTGCTGCATTATGCAACAGAAGTTTGGCTGTCTTCATTTCTGATAAAACTGTTCCTCACAGACCTGACGCTGCAAAGTCTGAATATTATCCATTTTGAAATGCTCCTTAGAAGACTAAGTACTCGCTGAATTACATAAATTTAACATTACACTATTAGTTTTTAAAATAAATTATCTTTCTCAAATATAAATAGTGTCAGATTCCTCAAAAATATTCCTCTTTTAAACCTTGTACCTGGAAAAGTTCCAATGCAAAGT
This sequence comes from Cygnus atratus, assembly GCF_013377495.2. Lineage (NCBI taxonomy): Eukaryota > Metazoa > Chordata > Aves > Anseriformes > Anatidae > Cygnus > Cygnus atratus. The sequence continues at coordinate 6,321,124 of NC_066376.1, forward strand.
GAATTTAAACATTGTCTTATTGCTAGGAAAAGAAAAAAAAAACACCTTCAAATGGCAAAGAACACAGAATTGTGCTAACCTGAGTTTTAAATGAACTAATACTGAACTTACAAAGGAAAAAAAATCTATTTATTGCTCAGCCTACCTTAAGAAAATGAAAATATGAAACCAATCCAGATCAAACATATTTCACATGCAGTTCACTAAAAAAATCAGCATTGATTCATAAAACTGGTTCTTTGGCTGACTGAATGTGATGTAGTAGTTGATTACAATAGACTGGTGTTCGATGCTTATGTATAACCACTTCAATTTCTCTCACAAGCAGTTCTGGATATAAAATGCTCCCTTCTTTTAAAGCATCTGTAAAACAAAAATATGGTTTATAAAACATTAGCTGCTCTGTCTTTCTCTATCCAGGTTCTCTCAAAGTAGCTGAAACCTAACCTGGAAGTTTTCTAGAAGTTGAGCAATCATGAAAAACTAATTCCCCCCTCATTTACTAAAGTCTGTATTTTGACATCTATATGCTTGAATGCATAAACTGATACACCAATAAATTCCACAGAATCTATTAAGAGATAGGGTATGGTCACATCCTGCAGTGGTTAGTGTCTACAGTCCATATCCTGTTTACTGTCTATTCAGGGTTCTGATACATCAGATACACTCATATTCCGACTCTAGTGAATACTAGATAAAACATTCTGCATACAGGTAAAAGGTCTGAGCTCATACTCACTGAAACCCAAAGGAAAGTTTCCAGTGATTCCAGCCTGCTAGGAGTAGTCCCTAGCTGTAAGAGTTTTCAAGTGCTACCTGAAAGCAGCATTCTTTGTAAAGCATTGTCAAAAATATATATGGCTGAAAGTCTTACCTAGGACTGCATTTTGAGTATCTTGATCTTGGTCATCCAGATGTATCAACAGTTCTTGGTACAGACACTCAATATTACTTTTCATTACAGATTTCATACCACTGTCCTTTACACATTTAAACCAATTAGTTAAGGTGCGAGCAGCTGCCAGTCGTACATCATGTGAAGCATCATCCAAACGCTTTAGAACTTCTGAAAAGGAACAAATATACAACCAATCATCGCTACTAACAGAGAAGTTATCCTTTTATTTTTATTTCAAAACACAAATTTATTTTGTAATCACTGAAATTGTTGTTGCATTTATATATGTGACATCTTTCTGTCTTTTGAACTTGTGGAATACATGAAGTATATTCTTCCTAAAAGCATGCATAGGATTGTTATTGGATTGTTTTTTAAAAGTTAATTATGTTGTCAAAATATTAAAATAAATGCATGAAATTATTTAGATTAGTTGGCTAACACTCTACCTACATACCAACATCATCCTAATAAGCTTTAGAGAAAATATCTCTAGTTGACATTACAGCACTGTAGATTAGGAGTTTCTTCTTCTTCTTCTCTTTTTTTTTTTTTAAACCAACCCCACACAACAGGGAGAACGATGTGACTACCATTTATATAATGCATTACTGTTCTACTTTCACTATAGTTGAGACATTATTTCACATAGTCTGAACTAGGAAGCAAGGCAGATGAAATACTGGTAAGCCTTGGAGACAATAATACTGACTAAAGTTCCATCTAGTGGTCTAACGTATAATAACACCGGGAATACTTCAGCTCAGTTCTGCTCAGCTGGTAGCAAGGGCACATAAAAATGACATTAGCATATCAGCAACAGAATACCTCAATAAAATGAAACATGGCAGTTGAAAAGCTAGCACAGAAAGGGCCTGCAAGAAGCAAGTGCTGTTGGAGTCACACTTGACAACACCTACTCACGTATGTTAACATCTTGATTCTTTAAAATGCATACCTGTACTTTATATACTTTATACAGTCTCACTTGACAGTATCAAATCATGTCTTCATCTCTGAAGGATTAAGATGTCAAATTGCCTCTCATATACAAAACTGTTGCTGACCGTATGACTTTTCCCAATCTACTTTTTCCACTTCCTTAATATCTATAAAATTACTCTAGGGAATAAGTACCCAAATAGTTAAAACACCAGATAAAAGAACAGAGAAATAGCATTAAAATATGTTTATGGGAGTAAAATAAGTATGTCTGAGAAACCAAGTCAACATGAAATCTACACCTGTTTGTACCTCAAATACCCGTTTAAAGGCTTTTTTGCTCTTTATGTAGGATTAAAGCCATTTGACGTAGCAGATCTGTCATTTCCTAGTCTGTGTTAGTACTTTCATTGCTACCAGCTGCAATGAAACTGTAGGTGAGGTGGACAACCTTAAGAGTGAATCCTAAAGCTACACAGCAAATCTGCCAACTGCTCCAGAACAATGATTTTTTATCATTACAAACAAAGCTTCTATGACACTTCAGGAGAAAAAGTAAGTGTAATTCTTCAATATGAAGACATGCCTCCATCATCAAACCCCTAAATTCTTACACTTACCTGGGTAAGTCTTGGTAAGCTGGTCTTCATCAAACTGCCTCCCACAGACTTTTAAAAAAACACCAACAATACAGCAACCCATCAGTCGACTAATTTTAGAGTCTTCATCCATGGCAGCAATAATTTGGGGCATTAGCGCATCTTTGACTTTCAAGATCTAGAATTAACAAGGAAAGCATAAGAAGAACAACAGCTTTTCAGTCACTCTAAAACAATATGCTTATTGGTTACATCAGTTATCATTTGATCTCACAGATACTGGCTTGTACAATTTAAAAAGATAGAGTTAACTATAATTATACCTGAATCTCTTGACATTACACAGCATCATTTTTGCCTCTAAGGAAGCTTGGGAAATGAAAATCCACCAATAGAACAGCCATTTCATGAATACTCGGTATATATGCATGAGTTTTACATTATCTGTAAAAGCTTTAGACTTGCTTGTCTTTTTATTAAAAAAAAATAAATCTTGGCAAGACTTTCAGTAATTTGGAGATGAGGATTATGTGTATGTACCAGTAGATGGTGCTCTTATTCTAAAAGGAAGCTTTCAAATAAAGATTATTTTAAAACAACATTTTTAGTGAGTTTCATTATTTGACTTTAATATGTACATTTCATATACATTAATGTAAAAGGCCATTTAGGTCCCCCACTGATTCAGAAAAACATTTAAACACAACAGTAGTCTCTGATGTTGTTTTTGTATATGTGAAATCAACCAGTTACGTGTGTTTAAGCATTCTGTTCAATTAAGGTCTGTTATAAAGGCAATAAAGACTATAAGCATTTAATAATATTTTAAGTCCATTTGTTTTTAAGTGTCCTTACATTGAACATTTTCCCTTACAAATGCCATTTTTGCTAGCAAACAAGCTTCTAAAACCTCCTCAGATTCAATTAATCCTTGATCACTACAGCACCTAACATTTCTTTAAGCATACTCCTTGCCAGCTCTCTATTTCAGTTTCTATAGATACCCTTCAAGTTCCATCTCAACTCCTCCTGCCCTTTCCAGGAATCTTTTAGATTTTTTTCCTAAATGGACCTGTGGGCTCCAAGGCAACCAGAAAAGTTGTCTTCACCACATTACACAAAAGCATGTACTGGCTGGCTCCAGTGCCGCTCTGCACGTACTGGCTAAGGGGCCAGTTATGTCAAGGGCCTGAGTGTTTGGTGTCTCAGAACTGGTGTTATGCTAGAACAGATCTACAAAATTTTATGACGGCAAGTTCTACAGCATACCATATAGCAGGTCTCAGGTCTTTTATCAGGATATCATTGTCTCCTCACTTCTGATCATTTCAGTTATTAGCGCTCAGTTGCAATTAATTTTATTACGAAAACTATACATCCATATGAAAATCCTACTTACAATAAGGATTTATTCTTTTTTTTTTCCTTGCATTTATTTTGTTTTCCTGCCTAAGATTTCAAAGTACACTTGATGAGAAAGAGAGAATTTACCTCTTCTGGTGAAAGTGTTTCACAGTGAATTAGAGCCCAAAGGCATGATACAGCTGTAGTGCGGATGGCAGCTGCTGTTCTTCCAGCATGCCACTGCAGATTAGGAGCCAGAATGTCTTTTATCACAGTCTCAAGGTAGCTAGGGAACAGCCTGGAGCCAAAAATAAGAAAACAAAATAAAGGTTCATGAGAAAGTGGTAAAGAGACTGACAGGATGTAAAAGAGAATTTTCTGTCATAGAAACATAGGCAGAAAAGGGGGGGAAAAAAAAGAAAAAAAAACAAACACAAAACTTATAAGCCAACATGATTATAATGTATGTGATAAGCCTTTCATAACTTAATTTTTCAAGGCAATATTTAAACAAATACCTAACATTCATGGAAAGGGGAGCCTAGACTTTCTTCCACTTCAGACGATATCCATGACTCACCGTGTTATCTTGGTAAACTACTTACCTTCTCTCTGTCTCATTTTCTCCGTCTGTGAAGTGGAGATAACACTCCATGTGAATGCTGTGAGGATTCATTAATATTTGTAAGGCCCTTTGAGACTGTCCAATTAAAAGTATTCACAATGTGAAAAGTATGAAAGCTACTGATGAGACCACAACTACTGATATTGCAGGGAGTCTACCCAGAATACTTCAGCTTTCCCTTGGCTCAGAAACTTGTCTCCCTCAAGGATGTGAGGTCTGTAGGATTTTTAAACGGTGCCAGTCCCAATACCAGTTTGCTTTCATTACAAACGTACAAATCTGTGATATTTTTGCTGATGTGTTTTCCTAATCCTCTATTGAATGCGTTGTTACAATACTAAAAGCTGTTGCAAGAATCAAAAATTGCAAGAGGCAACATTCCCTCATACCCATTTAATTTCATCTCAAACAATTTTAAATTAAGAAAGAAAGAAATATAAATCTTACACACAAGTTTAAAAAGACTCTTCTGCATCAAGAAAGCCATGTCTGCCTGGCCCGTCAGTAGATAATTAAGGCTCTGGTTATTCACTTTGCCTCTGTGCCTTAAAGAGCAGCTGGCAGTGTGCAAAACAGATTGACTATTAACAGGCTAAATCTACCTTGACTCACATCCCACTCTGTTCAGACTTCCAGCAGACCTGGACTGCAGCCACCTGAGTGCAAAACAGCACATCACCACCCTAGTGCTTGACAGAAAGGGAAGAAGCTGTTGCTGATTTTCTAAGAGTCCTACAATGCCAGGATGAGTAAGTGGCTCCCACAGAGATGTGCCAAGCCACAGGAGGAATATAACAGGCAGATGTTGACAACAAACAATTATTGCTAAGTACCTTTTAACTTCTTTTTTAAAAACACAAACAAAATTAACAAAACAAAATCATCCAGCGATGGTAAAATTTCCCACAATAATATTATATCAATGTAATCACAAATGTAATTGTATTTACTTCTTTCCTTTAACTACCCTTTCCCCACTGCAGTTAGACTGTGTCACTAAAGTATGATTAGCTAGCCTGCCAGACTTTTGTTATCTACTGCACATACACAAAACTGACAACCTCTTATCTTCTACATGATGAAAATATGTATACCTGTCAGCTGCTTAGTCACCTGGCTAAAGAAAGGAGCAGTGTCTCAGAAAGTTAGTTCTTGCTTCTTGTCCAGCAGATGGCACTTATGATTCAGTAATAACAAGAAATCTGAAGTCCCATTAGACACATCTGAATTTGTCAAAAACCTTTAGATTTACTATTTTAAACACATTCCTGAGTGAATAATTTTACATTCAAAAAGTTGCCAGAAAAAATGTAACTAATGATCGCCATCATTCCAAAGCAGCTCCAAAGCAGTTCTGGGCTATCTGATCAGTAGCTGCTTCTGTTCTTAATAAAGCCCTCTATTAAACTGTAAAGAAAAACAACCTGTCAAAACATAGAGGTAAATTCCATCAGTATTATGTTAACCAGAATGCTATGCTATTTGTGAGAAGTCGTGTTCTACTGCTTTGAAATAGAATCAGTAAAGCAATACTTGGCAGTTATCTGACACAATAATGTCAGACTCAAATAAAATTAGATGACCACAGAACTGTGTTTAGTATAATAACTGGAACCCTTCCTATCTAAACTGTTAAAATGTTTTAAGGAGCCGAAAAAATTACTACCAGCAATGAATGTGATCGTGTAACCAAAACTTATTACTACTTCACTGCCCCATCTCTCATTACCATTAAGATGTATTTTCTGCTGTTGCTAATGCAATTAAATTCTCCCTCTTTACATTTTCAGATCTTACTGTTGTAAATCTATGTAACTTACTTTTAAATGTGAGCTATTTCCACGAAAGAACATATTTGTGCTATTTGTATTCAGTGAGTTGAGACTTTATTTTAAACTGGATAGGAAACAACTAAAATGTAATCTATGCATATAACAATATGTAGTTCTTTTGCAGATATAGAAGGCAAGCCTTGGAATTACATTAAAATTACCAACTGCATTTTATGGACTTATATAATTAAAATGGAATGAAATTTTAAGTATTTTTTATATTTCTTTTTCTTGGTTGGCTCCTTTTCTACTTTCATGGCACTGCTGCACTTGGCTTTAGTGTTTGTGGTTTGGTGGTTTGGTTGTTGTTTTTTTCCCCAAACTTAGTATCCTAAATCTAGGTAATTTGAAACAAAATTGGATTTGCTTTTACAAACCAAAAACTCCAAAAATGTTTTGTAAGCATCTATTTAAATGCAAAATCTTTATATGTTACTTCCTCCAGTAAAACATTTGATTTTACAGTGGGAAGTAAGAACAAAACTTCAAGGCACCATTTCACTCCCTCTACTGCTTTTCAGTTTCTGAAGATAAACCTACTGGTAAAATTCATTGCTTTGCTCTTGTTCTCAGAGGACACAGACTCATTATGAGCTATGGTGGGCCATTCTTAGCCAGGAGTCATTCTTGGTACAAACACATCTATTAACCTTACTGGATGTATCTAATCTTGACAAAAGGTCATTCACTCACACTGCCCGGAGCTAAGCAACTTCCATCATGGCTATCTGTGGACAGGCAGTGTGATGTGTGGCTCTATTTGCTGAGTACACTACTTTGAAACATATTCTTCTATTTTTTCCAATGGTAATTGCCCTTTTTTGTGAATCCAAGTGAAGCTAATAGCACAGCGGGTTTGTTTTCTTCTTCCCTCCTTTGGTTCCATTATTTATACAAATGACTGAGTTGCACAGAAAATATTTTTTATTCATCCTATTTACTTTGACTGTTGCTCAAATAAAATAATACTGCTTGATGAAATTTACCTTGTGGTCCTCCACTGGCGATCTCTCTCTACTAGCAGTACCTGTGTGCCCTAAGAGAGTCAGGACTCTGTAGCACGCTATGTAACGTACCTGTCATACTGCTTGGATGCTTTCCATAGACCAAAATGAGAGGCAGAACACAGAATTAAACCCCCGGTCTTCAAATTCTATTCTGCTGTAAGCTATAATGTTATTTTTGAGCTGAAAGAGGAGGATACCAAATAACTGCATCTGACACCTGATAAGGATTTGAATATTGGATCCCGAAAATACGTACACAGGTAACAACAAATAATAGCACAAATGCTTTCAGTTAAAAAAGGACAGCTTCATTACATTACCTCTTTCATACTAGCTCAGAAACTATTAGGGGATGTGTTAGCAGAGTTTCTTCAGCTTACGTGGAACCCCACTGAAGGGTAAACAGGAGGGTTCTTCTGCCCATTCCCTCCGCTACCCTCCACCCCCCATTATGGGATGGAGGTCTGCAATATACTAAATATAAATCTAAAAATGGCAAAAATATGCCTACATTCATCACAACATGGCCTTAAAGAATCTGTATGAGTGTTCAACATATCAGGATGCCCACTGAGTGCCTATTTGCTCATCAGAATCACAAAAAGCTAAGTATAACTGACCATTGCTATCAAAGTACTTTTACGAAGAATGCTTCCTATGATAAAAAAAAAAAGAATATTAGAGAGTTAAAAATGAAAAAAAAAAGATGCAGACTGTATCAGAAAGCATTTACATACTAAATGCAGCAGGCACTGGGAAAATGGAGTAGATGCACTTTATGTATTCAGGACAACTTTGCAAAAGAGTTTTCACTGCTAGTAGGGCTAAATTAATAATGACAAAGGGCCCTGCTGCTGGGATTGTTATAAATGGAGGGTTTTTATACGCATAGTAAATTACAGTTAGACTCTATTTGCAATGCTTAAATACTGCAAGCAACAGGAGACTTCCAGCATCAGTCACTGAGAGTAATAATAATTCCTTCCCAAACATTTAGTTCAATCCTTTTTAAACACCATGCTATACCACAATTTTAAAATGGCCATATTTTTCAAGTGTTTGATTGTTTTCTTACCATAGCTACAGGCAAAGTTTGAGGCTTTAGGAGTTGGCTGGAATGGAACAAACAAACAAAAAAACCCTCTTTCCTAAGAATCCCCATCTTAGCTTTCAAACATATATTCTTTCCAACTATAGTAGTTTCTTTATTTCTTAAACTATCCAGATCTTCATGATATCCAATTTTAATTCTTCCACAGTGACAAAGATATGAGAATTATAGTGGAAGAAGTCCAGATTTCAATTTTCATACTTTTTATTTCTTAATTATTGCCTTTGCATGCCCCTTCTGAGCATTGTTAAAAAATACAGCAAGAAAAATATGCTATAGAATTTGGTGGGAAAGCCTTTCTTCTCCCACACATGCTAACATGGACACAATTATAGGGGTTAAATAACTACCATGGTCATTACTTTTTAATGCTACTTTAGTGTTCAAATGGCCGTGTGAAATTAGAACTCTACTTACCCCTGAGAATTGACGGTTTCATTTGCTTTCTGGAGCAACTGTGATAAAACAGTGAAAAGTTTTAAGCGCATCTGGGGATCTTTGTTTGGCTGAAGACACGTCTTAAGAATGAGAATAAAGTCATCAAGAGCTTCACCTATGACAGGACCTAGAAAAAGAACATGCAATACCTATTTTGGAGCACAAGTAAGTTCTATTTGGATGTTTAATATCAGAGTACTTAAAAAAAAAGAAAAAGTAATATGCTTGGTATTAAAGTACTATTTAACTTTCCACTCTTGCATGGCAGCTGCTGATATACCCATGTTACATTGTATTAGGCATTGTAGAAATACCTAAGCTAACTCTCCATGTGCTCAGGTACCTGCAGCCTTAGCCATGGCAGCCTGGTGCTCCCTGAAGACTGCTTTACCCCACATCTCACTTAACTGTTTTGGTTCTGCTGTGCTACAGTGTATTATGTAGCATATCAATGACATCTGCTACCTGCTGGAACCAGTGCAGTACGAAACAGCAGTCTGGGTGGATTAACGCATTTGGGGGGGACTAATGCTGTTTGCTATGTAGCTCTGAAAGCTTGAGACTGCACAAAGTTCTGGTTTTATAGAACTTAATGGAAAATTATACTGAAGCTGGTAGGACTGTGATACCACGCCGAACAGCAGAATTGGTTGGCTTCTTTCTTTCAAGTTTTTCCACATACAGCATTCAAGGAAAAGTGTTCATGACTCCCAGAGGTACATGAAAGGGAATGTTTGAAAGGGTCGGCCTCAAAACTTGGATAATAAAATCATTGCAGTTGTTTTATTCCTCCATGATGATTATTTGCATTTTACAAGGAAATCTAAAATATGGTGATTTCTTAGAAGATACTATTTGAAATAAAAATATTTTCCAAACTCATTCCCTAGTCTGTTAACGTTTTCACATCCTATGATGAATTCTGTTTTTACCGCTAAACAATAAACAAACAAAGCCCAACTTGTTATCCCAACATCTGAAGAAAAGATTTTGTCAAAAGAGGAAGAAGTTTCTACCATTCTCTTTGATATTGATTAATAACTACATGGTTTTAAAGAGGAGTATGTGTAGATCATACACATGCATTATTCTGCAAGCTGCTTACTGTAGAATGCTCCTTCTGCTCTGTTTGCTATAAAATGCTTTCCCCTAGGAACTTCTTCAGCTTTACTTTCTTGTGATGCACATTCCATTCAACTCCAGTCACTAAGAAAACCCTCCCAGAAAGGGACACAACACTTTGGCATTTCTGATGACAAGAACATTCCTCACATGTGAAATGCACAGATTGAAGCATTCAATAATCCAAAACAAGTTCAACAGCATTTAATTATATCTGGAAATTTAATGTTTAAAATTAAAAAAATAAATTAAAAAATCAACCAAACTTCAGTGTCTAGACTTAAGCAACACAGGGTGAATGTTAAGCTGCAGTTTGCTGTATCTCCATGCCAACAAGTAGGTCTCTATTTTCTTAACATTTATTCAAGATACATTGCTTCATGTGAGTTCTGAGGAATTTTTATGACACTTATTATATCAAATTGATAACAGCAACTCAACAGATGGAAAATAAACAAAATAATCTACATTGCTAATTTCAATGTAAGCATACATTCCTGAAAAACAGTAAAAAATGAAAATTTAAAATAAGTAAACCTGATTACATTGATCAAAAATAACATTATGTGTGGGAATGAAAAGAAAGAAAAACAAACAAACAAACAGAATAGCTCCAGGAGATGCTGTGTCAGACAGAAAACACAGACAATAGCATATAACCAGCGTGGGATGCAAGCCAAAATGTTTGCCCAGACGTTTTATGATTTATTTGCCATTAAGGAAAACAGAGACAACTGTCTAGAAGTTCCTCAGTCACAGGATAAGGAATGCAAATCTACAGAAAAGTTGGCTTCTCAGAACTTGCACTGAAAAAACGTTTTGTGCTTTCTGAAGATGAAAAAAAAAAAGTACTTATACTGGTTGATGCACAAACCAGTGAGTGAGTGTTTCATATAGGTTTGATGAGGCCTTTTTTTTTTTTTGAGGTTCAAGTATTAAATGCAGAAGATAACAGTTCCTTAAAACATATCTGTCCATGTTTATCTGTTTGCAATATGGATACTGGTAGCCAAAGTCACTGCATACATTCCTGCCTTAACCAACAGAAAGGAAAAAGCAAATAAACAGGATAAAACATCTTAAAACAGGTGCCCAGGACAAAAAACTGCCTGTCACTGCCTCCCTTGCCTGCAAACGTAATCAGGATGGTTGTGTCAGAGGTATGTTCACTGTGGAGATCTGAAGTTAGCTGAAATGTATGCTAGAGTGTTTCAGTAAACCCTGTGTAGTGGTGCATTGGAGAACATATGTGAGGAAAGGCTTGTACAGAGAAGCATCTTTTTATAAGATAAAGGAATAGATGGAAAAAAACAGATACACTTTTGGACACCATAAGTTTTTTTTAACTTTTTATCTACCTTCTCATAACTTTTCACCTCCCCATAATCCTTACCTGTTTCATTTACCCAAAAGTATACTGCTACTTAAGTGCTTTTGGTAGGCTCCTTGCAGCCAAGAAGTCTTTTGGAATTTGAGCTGCTTGAATGTCTTCACTTCGGTTTTCATTATACTTGTGAAGCTTCTGAATATTACACTATTCATTATAAAACACGTATCTGCAGGCTACCAAGATTATTACTTTATTATTTTTTTTTTAACTGGATGAGCCTTCAAACTACTAAATAAGTCATACCTGAATTATTTGCGATGACATCTAACTGTAATATTTCTGGAGAATAGCAGGTCCAAGAATCATGTGATACTGAAACCCATTCCAAAAGCTGAATTATATGCTGTTTGTAGAGACAAAGAAAACTATCCAATTGCTGCACTTCTGCTAATGAACACACTATTTCTTCTGCCTGTTAAAAATAGAGATGAGATACTTCATCTTAACTGGAACGATATATATATATTTTTAAAAAGGCAAAACTTTAAAAACTCTCTGTTTATACTATGAGAAGGGAAGGAAGAAGAAGATTTCCATAGTTTCAATTTGGACAATCAAGACTGATATATGGTGTCTGCCTATAATAAATACTTTAACTCTGATTTTAAGACAAATATTTGTCCTGATTTCAAAACAAAATCATAAAGAACACAACAATGTAGTAGCAAAATAAAAGAATCAAATCCATTTGAAAACCTATCCAGAAACTAACTAAATATAAACCAGTTCTTATTAGTTTTAAAGATGTAGTGATTTTCTCCTAATTTAACAATGCTTTAAAACATGTTCATAAAGACAATTTCCCAAACTCACATCTAGGAGGCTGTGGCAACTTCCAAAAATTATTGCTGCTAGTTTGGAGAGGAGAAAGTACTCCCTCTCTCCAGCGCCTGTTTTATTTTTTTTCTTTCCTTTAAAAAGTTTGAATTAGGCAAAATGCTCTGAAAAATTTCTCTAAGAGTTTATGAGCGTGCTGAAAGCAGTATCTATAATATTAGTGATTTCAGTGGACAGTGAGTCAAGAGTAAGGAGCACGGAACAGCCAGAACCCCCACTGAGAAATAACCTATGTTGTCAGTATGATCTCCAGTTCTAGAAGGAAAGAAGTAGCGCAGCACTATGAGTGACACCATTTGTCTTTTAAGTGGTTCAGTACAACTACAAATTGTAGTCATATTTTTAATACTTTTAAATTGAACTCAATCGCACAAGCTAGCTGAAACATGGAAGCATTCTGCCAGACAGTCAAGACAATGCAGAATAACTTGTAGGTAAAATACTCGTTTTCTGTAAATAAATTGGAAGATACACGACAATATGGCAAGACAGAAACCGTTCTCCATCAACGACCCCCCCATCTGCAATACCTTTCTTTTATTGAAAAAAATACAAAACAGATACAAAACAATGCTTCATTTCGAGGTGATTTAAACCATACTATTAAGTAGTTTCATGACTGCAAAAAAGTAGGAGAGATCAAATTAAATATGTCAACAGATTGATGCATGTCTTCTCATTCAGAAGGGTCTCATAGTTTAAAAAAAAAAATAGCAAGAGTGACTTTCTTTCCTGTACTTGAAGCTAGCAAGTTTAATGATGCATTATTTTCATGCTTATGATCAATATGTGCCCAAAGAAGAAGGAAGACAGCACAAGACAGTGGCAATGAAACAAAGCCTTACCTTTAGGTCACCAGGTATACCACTGAGAAGCTCAATACACACCTAACTGACTAACATCTGATACAGCTCGGTCTATTTGGGGCTGTAAATTATACTCCTCATCACAAAACCTCATTGCTCAGTTGGTGGTCCTGATCTTTTTCCTTAGCCCCAAGCAACTAGAAACACTGATGAACACAGAGCAAAAGGGCCAATCAAGCAAGTAGAAGACTGCAACGCTCACAATCAGATCACTTCAATTGTGGCCTCATATCTCTGTGATCTTCTGTCTCCTTATATTAAAGTCTGAATTGAAGTTCTATAATGCAAATTTTGGAATAATTTATTCTTACACTCAAAATCTTTTGATTCTGAATGCAGGCTTCTCTTCTGAACAACAAATTTATATTCATAAGGCTAGATGTAATCCATTTGTTCTACATGTTCTCAGAGTATTTTAACATGGACTTCTTGCCTTCTGCAAGTTGAAGTTTCAGAATACCCAGTAACTGGGAAAAAAAAATAAACAAACAAACAAAAAACAAACACCAAGCTGTGTTTGTCTTTGTAACAGATTTATATATTGTACTTATGTAATCTCTTTGCCAGATTCTGTCTAGCTGAAAGAAAGGCTAATGAGAAAAAAGATTCTCATCCAAAGTACTGTCAAATTTAAAAATCATCTGTAACTGCAAGAACATCCTCAACCTTTAATAATCTTTGGAGATTAACTTTTCCATATATGAAAATATATGGATTTACCTCCGTGAAACTGCTTTCTTTGTAGGAGTATGAATCCATAAGATTTTAAATGGACATTGCTGACTTTATGGACCATTTTAGGGCTAAATAGACAAGATACTGGAAAACATACCAGATCAATCTGTCTGAGGTTTATTTGGACAGATTTTCTCTTTAAAAACAAAACCAACCAAACAAAAAAGGCCAAAAAACAAATCTCACTCTCACATTGGCTGTTCATGAGACGGATCTTTGTGCTGTACCTCTCTGTCCTGCAAAGTCTGTTCAATACTTGTTTCAAGCTTGTTCCATTTTACTTCCTTCAGATTAGTTTTCTATATGTATGTCTCCTTGGAGGCAGCCTGTCAGCTATGGGACCATAAATACTGATGATACACAGGCCTTTGGAATATCATGCCTGGGAGCAAGAGAAAGGAAGTAGAATAGCCATCACATTTAAGGAGCACATTTGAAAAAAGACAACTCACATAGGTCACGATTATACTCCATGAGGATGGCTTGGTGATATATTTGATATTTAGCTCAGGGAAGTAAGAGGAAGAGAGAACTAAGAGGGTGAGATAATGTTTAGCCAAAATGCTCATCTATTATCAGGGCATCTAGAGATGTCCTTGATTTTAAAGAGTTCCTGCAACAAGATTTAAACTTTTAAGTTCTGGTTGGAGGTAAAAAGGTCAAACACTGTAAAATGAGTCTGATGTGTGCCTAAACATAAAAAAAAATATATCACTTTTTTTTTTTTATGGACAGTAGCACTCTTGATCTGTAGGTGAATTGTTCTTTAATTGTCAAAAAAGGAGATTTGAGACCAGCTTCAGAGTTCTGTATTGTAAGTTTTAACAAATATTACCCATCCGACAGCTACAACATTTTCTGGTGATCTCCTTTCACTACATCAACTTTTTGCACAACTTAGTCTCCCTCTTCAAAGTTATCTTCATCTTGAAGTCAAATTCTCTCTAAAGACTGCATTTCCCTTTACAGGCATCCCATTTGTAAACTCTGACATTGGGATTTTTGTCATTCAAGACATAATAGTTTATTAAGATAGTACCTTTAGAAGAAAGATTCCTGCCCCTCTCACCCCTGCATAATATCAGACACTAAAATTAAAATTATCCAGTGTAATGGTTCTCTTGATTGTCATCAAGCCACCTGTTAATACATTAGGAGACTATGCAGTGAAATATTGTTTCTGGATATGAAAACAAACTTATTCAGAACCACCTTTAGTTCTCTTCCCTTTTTAGGTGTGCTACCAAATTTTTTCCTGGCCACTTGTGTGCTTGTGTATATAACCTAATGTTAACAATAATCCAGTGACTTCTATTCACCTAAAAAATTAAGCAGCAACAGTTCAATCAGCACAAACAGCATGCCCAAAGCTTTGCAGAACCCAATGATAAGTACAAACTCTTTAATACCTCCTTTCTTAAACCATTACCTTAACTATAACATCCGGTTAAGTAAAGGATTGTCCTAGGCCAATTGCAGCCCTCATCAGCTTTGAGCTTCCCATGCTCCCTTAACGTACTTCAAGCCATCTATTCTGAAACCTAATCTAAACACACAAAATATCTTGTTTTAACAACAGCCTGCGGACCCATACTGACCACAAAATAAAACAGGACTCTAGGGCCCCTCTCAGAATCAGCACATATTTTAATTCTGTGGGCCTTCACCCAAAGTTATGAAGAAACGTAGGTCTCCGGGCTCTGCTGTCCCAAACTGTAACCCCAACTCCAAACTTAATTTTGTTGTTAATCACATGTAGTATGTACAGTAAGAGGTGCACAACTTTGGACTAACCATAAGCTATTACTCCCCACTGATACAGCCAACCCTTCAGTGAACAAGCCTTACAAGATACAACAATAAGGCCAACTCCCAAGTTTCTTATGAGAGTAATATGTTTTTCTGTTATGTCAGCCAAACTCAGCTATTAAGCAGATTTCTTCTTATGTAGGAGCTAACATATTCTGCTCTTCAGGCACTAGTGTTGCCCTAGATTTTGACCACAAATTTATTCCCATACTAACCCCTAGCACTACCATCTTCCAGATCTATAAAAGAAATACCCTATAAGATGTAGTCTCCATCACTGCTAATCTTCATTACAACTGTGTGGATTTGCAAAATTCAACACTAAATAAGATCTTGAAGCTGTCATCTGGAAATAGTTATAGCACTTAACAAATATGAACTGTCTAATCTGTTGCTAGCAAAGCAGAAATACCAATATTTTGACTGGCAAATGATGACATCCATAGATCTTTCAGCCTTCACAGTGACTTCTAAATATTAACTAACTACCAGAACAGTGCCATAGAGATAGGCATTTGAAGAACAGTTTTATTTTTATAATCCAAGTATTCCCTCATGCTTATTTCATTCTAACAGAGTGAATCCGATGAAGCTGAAGTTATATGCATATCTAAATATTTAGCTATTGTATTTCTGCACAATTTTTGAAACACCAATTGCTATATGCACATGCACATACATACGAAAATAAGCAATACTCAAACAAAACTAGAAGGATGATACTTCTTAGCTTTCAGATTTTAATGTTTTCTTCTTTTGGATACATTGCTTGTACCTGTTTTAAACAGACTAAATCCAAAGCAATTTCAGCCATGGAAAAAGATGAGGAGACAGACAAAGGGGCAGAGTCAGTGTCAAGGTCGATGCAACAGCAATTCATTTCAAACTCTACCAATATTTGTGAATGTGCTCACAGTTAAGGATTTCTGTGGTTTAATGCCTAACAACAAGACAAAAAATCATGGCTCTGTTTATACAAAGTGCTTTACCGATATGAAAAAACAGAAGCACAACCAAATACTAAACCACTTAATTGCTTACCTTTTCTCTAAGGTGCTGAGAATTTGGTGTTGCCATTACTGTCACCAAAACTTTCAAGAGCTGCAAGCAAATTTCTTTGCAGTCTTCCTGGCACACTTCAATTAATGCTTCTACACAACAAAGCAATTGTTCCATATAAAAGACCTATTTTTTAATAAAGAAGTAAGTTTATTATGTTTGTTAGAAAATATAATATTCATTTTAAGGGAGAGATAAGGGAAGTGACAATAATAAAATATGAGTGCTGTATAATCTCCTAAATTGGTAATGTATTGATCATTTTGTGTTAGTTCATTTGACGACCTACATTCTACTTTATATAGAACTCAACATAATCTTCTTCCCTTGTCCCGTTCGCAAAATAAATGATCCTGCTCTTAATCACACAATTGCTCAATTGTGAATAAAACATCGAAGTATTTCAGAATGCTTTCTGATAGTACTTCCTCATTCTGAAGTGTAATTTGTTAATTAATAACATATTTATTACAACTTTTTCAAATATAATTCCATGTCTTACTATTTTGAATGGAACATTAATAGTTAAATACATAAAACAAGAAAACCTGAGTGTCTGCTTTTATCTTTGCCAATTTATCTCGTTTGTTGCAATATAATGCCTGTTATCTTGATCCAACTAATATCAATGGAAGTCAATATTCCTGTCAGTCAGTTTGCAGTAACTTCTATGATAAAGTGCATCTGATAATCCATGAAGCTGTCAGACTACATTTAACTAACAGAAGGGGCCATTGTTATAAATTTACTTCCAAAAAATAAATCAAGTCTAGGAATAGGTTAGTTATAAATGTTATTAATCTCATGGACATGGTCAATCCTTAGCTAAACAGTGTCTATGCAGCATTTACTCTCTAAAATAGAGAAAGATTGTTTTCCAAGACCAAAGGCTAGAACAATTCCACAATTCCACCAAATGCTTCAGCTGCAGATGAATGTGTCTACTGTATATAATGCCAAATGGAAATGGTGAGCTTAAGACCACATAGCAATTTTGCAGGTATACTTCAGGGAATTGTTATTTGAACAACCAAGTTATACTGCTTCCAGTTATATGAGTTCCTAATCATCACAGGCTTCACAGAGATTAAGGTTAATTCTCTGCATCACTAGTATATATTCCATTAGGGAAGAAACCTAATGAGGGAAGAACTTCAAATGTATATCTTACATTGGCTCAAAAAGACAATTATGCCAGATTCAATTTATACACATGAATAACTTTTTTTAAAGGGAGGTTTGAATCTGACACGAAGTCAGAATTTTCTGAAGGCATCACAGTGGCCCTTTTTTGGTCATCTTAAGAACAGAGGCCTAACAAACTTTTGCTTCCATTGAAGCTGGGATTTCACCTGTGGGGGAGATTTTAAGGATTCTTGTTGTGAATGTCTAACAGATCTATTTCTAGGTCTGGGCAAGTGATGAAAAAAAAAAAAAAAAAGAGAAGGAAAAAAAAGAGTAAGATAATAAAAAATAATCCTGGAAGCTTACAATCTCCATTGCACACTGAAGAGAAGCTCTCACCTCCTTATATAGCAACTGATGAATATTTTTCAAATGCCAAAATGAAAATGGTCTTCAGGCTCAGCCATTAGTTAAGGGTACACTCAGGAATAAATTTCTAATTTAGATAGGCCTTCCTGCCAGATTCTAACTTAATGAGAAGCAACCAAGCTGAACAGACAGAACACAAGACATGCTCCTAAATTTACCTGTAATTGTACTGGTACCTTTCTTTTAAAATGGAAAACAATACAAAAATTCATACAAAATAAAAACAAGAAATGACATTAAAACAGAATCTTTCTTGGAAAGCCTGACACGTCAATCACTATGGACTGTGAAAAGTTGTCAGTCATTTTTACTGATGATGATCAAAATACATTATCTTGTTTGGACTGTGAACACAAGGCATTTGAAAACATCAGTTAAATTCTGAACCTGGATCAGCCAAGGGAGTGTGCTATTAGTACAGTACATACTAACCAGCTTCTTCTCTCTTTGTCATGCCTTTTCCTGCTACCGCCTGAAGCATTTTACTACAATTCTCAAACTTGAATCCACATCTGCTGAAAAGATAGATTACCAGCAAGTTTTTGGGAATAGTATATTTGACTAGGTGACTACAACTAGGAAAAGAATACAAGGCTGCTCAGGGAGGACATGGAAGCTCCTGCCTTTGTCTCAGACACATGCCTACAACTACAACCTATGATAGGATAGGGTGGGTGTGCGAGGGAGGGAGAGGAAAGGGAGCAGTTAAGGAGAACAAATACAAAGTTGGAGAACCACCAGTCTAAAACTTGGGACTGTTGTGTATTTTCCAATCACCCTTACCTCTTCAGATCGTTGACAAACTCCAGCTTGTGACAGCATGTTGCCAAGATCAGTCAAATGAGGCTGTAAGATTTCTTTTGCGCTACCTCGAATCACTGCAGTTAGAACCATTATACAAGATGGCTTAGGTGTTTTCTCAAAGGCTGATGTGATTAATTTCAAAGATACCTTAGGGTTGACAAACGTTCCAATCAATTCTGCTGCTTTCACACACTGAAAAAAAAAGAACAAGAATATCTAGAGGATTTTTCTGAAAACACAAGACCATTCAACGTATCATGGGATTTTTCTTTTTATGATTCCAGCTGCTATTTGAAATGCCTTGTAGGCCTTTTCCACTCACTCGGTAATGGCTATATGCATGAAGAAATTTTCTTGACATGTGTTCAGTAAGCACATAATAAGGCATGCAAGCACTCTTCTCAGCAACAGACAAACTTCCACGAGAAAGTAATGTACAGAAATGAAGTGTACAACTTTCAGTGTAATAAAGTCTCTAGCTTAGAATAACCAGATGTTGCAGATTTACTGGTTTCATTTTTTTTCCTCCAAATGCTGTTCTGAGGCATGCTCTCAATGCCCCCACTACCCATTCATTAAAAGCAACAATAAAAACACAAAAGAGGAATTTTTTGTCATTGTACAATATTTTGA
The DNA here is from genome assembly GCF_013377495.2 of Cygnus atratus. Taxonomy (NCBI): domain Eukaryota; kingdom Metazoa; phylum Chordata; class Aves; order Anseriformes; family Anatidae; genus Cygnus; species Cygnus atratus. The sequence goes on from NC_066376.1 coordinate 6,340,732, forward strand.
CATGGACATTGCAGATCTGGCTTACTGTGGAAGCGCTGCCATGGAGGATCTGCTCGCTGCTTTCAATCTCTTAACTAAAAAGGCTTAAATTACTATCTTTTCCCCATTATATTCATGCTCTTTGATCCCGTCTCTACCTTGCAGACACATTGGTATGCTGTATTCCACGTTAAATACCATCACACCAGAATTTACTCTCTGACTGGTGCCTAACATTTACAATCAGGTGCATGAATAAAGATACAGTCAACTACTGCACCGTTACCTGTGCAACAGGAACATTTCCTCCTAACCCCTTTATAGAGACCAGCTGGGTAATTCTTAAATATCTTATTTGGTATTATTGGGTTAGAGAAAGACATGCACATTTCCCAGCTTGGCAGTTGTTCTAAAATGGGTTCTTCTGTGACAAAGGACGGAGGAGATAATCCTAGTATCCTGGGAAGCAGCATCACAAAGAAGCAAAAAAGCATTCACAAACCAAGTTGCTGAAACTTTGGCATAGGGAAGAGTAAAATTAATTTAATCCTCCTAATTAGGATTAAAACTTTTGAAAGTACCTGTGAAGAGATTAGTGGTGGAATTCCAAGAAAGAGACAAGTATGGTCATAAAAGGAAAGGGAAGACTAGGTGCTGCTGGAACACATACTTTTGATGCTATATTTACAGCACTAAGCACTAGATGGAACAGCAGGGCCATATGGGTTTATTCTTCAAATTATTTTTCCTATCTATTTTATATTAGCAGCAGGGAACTTTGAAGAACTGCCTCTATCTCCTACATCTGTCCTGGGGCATTGATTCAAAAAGAGGTGTACAGGCATTAGGAAATCAACAAGATGACTTCTGACTATTACAGGTTTATTTCTCTCCGAAATATTGATCAGCATGTGACTGGCTAAGCTTACAAGCTCCATTTTACTGTACTGGCAACATTAAAGATCAGATGCTGATTCTGAAAACAGAGATGAAATGGGTGGAATAGGTAAAAGGGGATAAGAGAGTAGAAGCTAGGGAAAAGAGAGGAACAACTTAGAAAAAATCAAGGGAGGCAGACAAAAACTGGTATTGAGAAAGAGTATAAAGAGAACAAGAAGAAACTGCAAGGAAAAAGTACAACAACTTGAAGAAAAAATACCATTTCAGGAATGAATTTCTCAGCCTGCATATGGCTCAAATGATAGCAGGAACCAAAACAAAAGCTTGATTTAGGAAATCAACTTTTTTGACATTGATTGGATTACTTGCATCTAGTAAGCTGAACACATTCTTCCAATTTCCCAAAACAATAAAATCTGCACCTTAAAATCAAAGTACATTTTTGTTGTATATATGCTGTTTTGCTTGTGTAGACATATGAACAGATTTTTTTCTAAAAATTGTTAAGAAAGTTTTTATCACCTGTTCCTCCTCTGATAAATGTATCTAGTGTTTTTAATGACATACATTTTATTGATTATTATTGAACCAAGTGTTGAGAGCATCAACTGTTTGATAAACTGTTAGAGAAAAAGGACGCTATCTATTCCTTGCAAAAACAATGAAAAAAATAAGATATTTTACAAGTATTATCTCAAGTATCCAGACAGTGAATATGGATATCACATGGAATAAACATACCTCAATATCTGGTTGGAATTATGGTTGGATTATACGGTAGGGGAAGATAAGTCAAATTAACTTGAAAGGGCATGACCTGCACATGTTTTTAAATGGAATTTGTTGCCCCAAGCCTTTTAGACTCTTAATCTTCTGCTTATGATTTTTAAGTAGATCATTATTAATGCTTCATGGGGTTGGCATATAAACTAAACAGTATTTAAATAACTTTATTATTGGTCTTCATACCAACAATAGGAGAATGATTTTAACATAGTAAGTATAATTTTCACATATTTTTGACATAAAATACTACTAAAACCTGATCCTGCAGTCATGGGAAATTTCCAGTGACCTAGGGTAAGGCCATCCTTCACAAGACACACTCAGGACCATAAAAATTAGGGTCTTCATTTACCATACAGCAGATATTTAGACAGAGTGTACTTACATTCCTAACTACCTCACTTTCTTCATCCAAGCATGCTTGGTACAAAGTTCTAAGCAGCAGATCCATGTGTTGTGTTATGTGATCCTCTGCATGTAGCAATAACGTATACAGAAGCTGGGATGCTTTTATTCTTGTGTTTTCAACCCAGTCTGTTATATCATGACAGAGGCCTGGAAGAATTTTGGAGAGGTTTCTTGACACAAGTTCCCGACAACCTAGTCCTGGTCGTGTCACTAGAGAGTAAAACAAAACAAAACAAACATATAATCAAAAACACAATGAAAGAAATATCAAAGGAAAAGCTAATGCAGGCTAAGCCTTAGAAAAGTCTGAGGGCTCCAAGATAAAAGGCTCAGTATGGAACAAAATATTCCAAATGCTGCTGAGGATTTCACATCTGTAAGCTGTATTTCTTTAATAGATATTGCAAAACTCAAACTCCACTCAACTCTGAAAATGTATATATTTATTACTGCAAAGTTGTTTAAACTATATCCTATAAAATGTTTGCAGAAAGGGAGAGGGAAGAGAATTTACATGAGTATGGAACACTACCCACTTTGGAAATTGTGGCCTCATCATTTCCTTCTAAATGTTATAGCAGCACCAATGCCATTAGAAGAATTAGAATGAAACCCACAAACAAACCGATAAAACAGAAGTAAGATTCTTCTGTGCAAATTCTGTGGTATCATTGAGTTAAATATAATTTGGAGGTGGGAAAAAAGCAGAAGTCATAAATAGTACAAAGGACACGAACTGCATTAAAACAGACAGTATCAGTTGTGCCCTCTAAAGGAAAAAGCTGAAGAAGTGACAGGCAAATTAGAAGTAGACAGGGAAGTTACTAGCCAAATAACAAGTCTGCAGTATTGGATGTGTGAATAAAAACCCAAGAAAATGGCACTGAAAAAGGAAATAAAAAAAATACAGTAGGAAACTAAGCATTATAAACAAAACAACAAAAACAAACACACTATATATTAAAACAAAACAAAACAAAACACAAACACCTCCCTTCACTCCAACACATGAAAATCTGACTACTAAGGGTATCTGCAGGCTCAGGATATTTTCCTGCATTGGCCCATATAACTACAAATGCTAAAAATGAAATGGACTACAGTAAACTGTATGAAGAACATAAAAGGCTTACAGAAATGCCTACAAAATATCTACCGAAGAAAAAAATAAAATAAAATACAAATGTCAGGATATGAATTGCTACTTCTTTTGTCAATGGAGGATAACATTTTGGATTATGAAAACTGACAATGAATAACAAAAGGTCAAATAAAGAAATCACCTCGAGACAGCAAATACTGATGGACATCCTATTCAACCTGAGGCAGAATTTTATTTGAAGGATCCGACCACTCTTTATCAGCAGTTCCTTCATTTCAAATGTTCAAATGCAGGCATTTATCCCTGTAGCTACTCCTGTCAAAGACTTCCCCGCTACAAACTGTCTGCATCTGTACCCTTAGGCAATGACTACTGCTGCTCAATGGAAAGCTATTCAGTTGCTCGGATGACACCAGGTATGAGGTCTAACTCTGCTCCTCCTCTGACCTGCAGTATCTGTCATCACAAGATGAAAGCACAGGGAGGCTCCTATGTCAGGTTCATTAGCTTGAGAGTTGAACAAAAATGGCTAAGTAAAATGTACTATAAGCTCAGTGGAAAACACATTCCAGACTGTTGAATATTTGGCTGTAAGTCAAAAGAGACAGCAACAAAGTGTTAAAATACATCATTATCATACTATACAAAATACACGCGTATGGAAGGGACATGGGGGGAAGAACACACATACTAACAATTCATCCATACACGAACTGTGGCAAGACACCACAAATTATTACTTGAAACTAAGGTATAATAGTTTCCTTGCCAAAGTTTTATGCCTGTAAGATTAGGTAGCCAATCATCCTTTCCTCTCATTTTTCTTCTCTCTTGTCACATGAAGCGTGACATATAAACACATAACACACACACATACCACAGTCAAGCCTTTGCTGCATAATCCTACCAAGCAAGTCAGTGAAATGCAGGGCTGGAATGTTGCCCAAATTTGTGAAGCGTATTTATTGTGCTAAGGAGATTTCAGAAAGTACACACGAATTTAATGTATGAAGTAATTGATAGATGCCCCTTTTTAAAAACAGGCTACATACACACCAATAAACAAACAAAGCCCCACACAGAGATAACTGAATAAGGTATTAGCAGTAGAACGGTAGCAACTCTTTGAAGGACTAGCACATAAAGCTTTTTTCTTTCACCCATCTCCCTCATCCTTGCCTTTGCTTATCCGAGTGCAGGTAAACTGTGGTATTTTTCACCACAGCTTTAGTTACCTTCGAGTATTAGAACACTGCCTATATATCTGCTAAAATGCCATGAGAAGGGCTAAGCACTTCGATGACCTTCACTGTGTCATAACAAAATTAGTGGTTGGTGCTCTGACACTCAACTTCACCAGTTTATACACATTAAAAAATTACCTGACAAAAAAAAAAAAGGGGTTCTGCCATCACTTGTGGAAGTAAAAGCATTTGTTACCATTTCCAAACCCCTAAGGTACTATTACACATCAAATAGGGAAAAATATAAGAAACGATAACAGATCAACTTAACTCTTCAAAGCTTAAGAGTTCTGTCAAACCAGTCACCATTATAAAGTGCCTCCCCTTTCATTCCAGCATTACTGAGTAAAACAACTTTAAAAGAAGAGAAAAGAAAAAGAAGAGTAATTTCAAATGAGAAAGGACTCCGGAACCAACTGTCATGGAAAGGATTTTGCTGCTGGGGATTCTGTGATGTGATTGTCAGGGAGGCACAAGTCAAGCATGAACCTGTTCTTTCACACCAAAAGAGTTTTTGTTCTGTTAAATATGAGTACAGAAATCAATAAATGACCCCCTTAAATCCTCTCTCTCACCAACACCCATATGCATATTTTTAAACATTAACTTTATGAACCTGAGACGGGACACATGCTTCATGCTACTGCAAATGTATCACTTTTAATGCTACCTATAAATCATACGGTAGTAAAAAGTTATCTACCTGTGCTGCGTATCTTGTTTTTTTTGTGTGTGTGTATAATAAAGGAAATTATTCTTTCTTTTCCCATACTCTCCATGTATGCTGGTAGATTGAAGTTAGCATCCTAGTGTCTTACAGAGAAGTTTAAAATCATTTCATTGCAAATTTTTCTTCCATGAAAATTCTGTATATTTAATGGTGTGACTTATTATCCAAGGACTCATTTCAAAGGTTCTTTCATTCTGCTTTCCTGTCATCTCTGTGCCCATTCTCCACCTGGCTAATACAGAACTTTCTGCTGCTTCTACACCATTCCTTTATCTCTTTTTCAGTTGCATACATGGTATGTAACTAACTGTATATGTGACTGGAAATGAAACTAAATTCCGTTCATCATTTTTTCCCAGCAAGAGAGTACAACTTCTCTCAAGTCATAAACCTTTTTTCCCCTTTTAAATACAAGTTCTTATGAGAGTTATTTTTAGAACAGTGCTAAGCCTGTCCACCCCCACCACCTCTTTCTCTGAAGATCACTTTTGCCACTGAACATTAGTCAGTCTATGCTACCCTTTTACATTAACAAATATTACATCTTGTAATGAGTATTTCACATCCTGCGCTGCAGTTCCAGCATACAGGGATTCAAGATTATTCAAGAAGTAAAACAAAACAAAACAAAACAAAAAAAAACACTTTCTGTGCAACACTTACCTCCTTTGGGATAATGAGATGGTGAAACACTGAAATCCATCTTATCCTTCAGATCTTCTTCATTCTCTTTCTCCCATTGCAAACCTATCTTCTCCCAATAAGTCCAAGCCAATGTCCTAGGCATAAAATAAAATAAAAAATACCATTGTGCCCCCGAAAGGAAAACATTCTAAAATGAAACTTCTGGAAAATACAAATTCTTGAATTCAGCTAGAAGGATGGGAAGCATTCCTATCATTTAAACAGGCATATTAGGTTTATGTACTCAGTGGACAGAGGTCATCTCTTCCAAAGATAGTTCTGTCCCCCTCACTGTCTTCATCTCTCATACTTACTTGAACATAGCATTCAAACAAAAGTTACCAGAGATAATGTTATCACGAATGGGTTTAAAAACAAAACTTTTTTTTTTCTCCAAGCAATGCGTCCATGAATAAGAAAAACTGCCACATAAGCCACCTATTTTGGGGAGCAGAGGGGAAAAAAAGAAAAAAGAGAAAAAACAGAAGTGCTCTGCTTACATATTTTCAGGAATTTCATCAGTAAAGCTTCCAAGTAACAGAGGAATCAGCTTGTGAAAATATGAGTATCTGTCTCGTAGGTGCAACAGCCATTCTCCAATGACAGTTGTTACAGCTTGTCGAACCTAATAGATTAAAAAGGGAAAAAAAAAATTATTTAAATTAACTCAGGTAAACACTGGAAAAAAATTGCTTTTGGTATCTAAGCGCTTGGTAACAAGCGCTTGAATAGTCTCAGGACACATAACAAGAATCCAGGATTTCCTCGCTTGCAGCAAGCATCTTACGTAAGCTGCAAGATACAAAGCTCCCTCTTGTGTCCTCTCTCTGGCTTAGGTAGTCTTAGACCATGTGCTGCACAAAAACACATCTCTAAGAAGACACGATACAGACCTAAAGCAGAACACCCTAAATTGTTGTGGTTAGTATTTCTCTGGAAATGTGAGAAATGTAAATTTCTCTGGAATTTGAACCTGTCCAGCATGTCTCCAGATGACAATTTTCTTCATTTACTGTAAAGGAAGCCTAAGCTAAATAGTTGGAATGCACCCACTCCAAAAATAAAATATTTTAGTTATGGTTATGTAGCACATTTCAAAATGACTGTTGCAACTGCATCTTATGAAAGGAAATTCTTTTGATGTCAAAAGAATTTAGACAGAATTGAAGACACCCTTTAAAATATGAAGGTATGAATAAACTTCAACAGCCTGCAGAATTAGACAGCAGCTGAACAGGCCATCCACCTTGCTTTTGGATAGTTTACAATTGATCAAGCTTGTATGCAAGATATTTAAATACCTCATCTGAATGAATGGAAGCTGAAAATTGAGGGGGGCAACAAACAAGAAAAATCAGATTTGAAATAAATCCAGAAAAAAAAAAAGAAGAAAAACCACACCTTGGGAATCTCATCAAATAATCGCTGGGCCAGGTGAGACAGAACATCATCCACAGACTTTCCATTTCCAAACTGTATCACTGCTCCAGTAGCCTGAATTACATCGACGCGGACTCTGTAGTGCTGGTGTGAAATTGTTTGCATTAATGGGTTTATCAGAGATTCTGACTGCATATGGAAGTGCTCTGTTAGGGGAGAGAGAGAAGGAGAGAGAGAAACTTCAGGCAAGCCTTTTTCGAGGTGGGTGACAGATCTTGAGCAAGATGATTTCTGTACCACTACAAACAAGCTGATTAATGTTTGCACTACAGCAGCGCTGAACAGCAGCCCACAGGCACTTCCCCCACACAAACACTATCACCCACGTGCTGTAACTACTCAGCATCCATCCCTCACATGATTCTTCTCCACTGGATCCCCCAAGGCTTACAGAGTGCTCCTGTGAGGGGGTGGCTTACAGAGAGCTCATGTGAAGGGGTGTGTAACTGCTCACCCCCTCCTGGCCGCATCCCCACAACCTCCTACTGCCCCCTACCTTACCCGCTGCCCCTCCTGGGCACCGCAGCCCCCATTAGCCCACGGCCCCTGCTTCGCCCATCCCCGGGCCCCACCTGGCACAGCCTGGGCGCAGGCCACGGCACACCTGCAGCTCTCGCGCCTGACCTCGGCGTAGTGGTCCAGGAGCGTGGCCTGGAGGATGCGGACCACGTCGGAGAGGTAGGGGGCCACGGCGGCCCCGCAGCGCTGCAGCAGGAGGCCCAGGAGCTGCAGCAGGCCGAGGCGCAGCTCCTCGCAGGGCTCAAAGCCCTGCGGCGGGCAGAGACGCTGGGCCAAGGCCGGCAGGAGCACGGGCAGCGCCTCCCCGGGCCGATCTCCGTGGCTGAGCCCGTGGCGGAGGAGCTGCAGGGCGAGCTCCCGGCACCGCTCCGCCGCGTCCCCGGCCAGGCAGCGCGCCAGGGGCCGCACCAGCTGCGCCCCGAAAACCTCCTGCACCACGGCTGCCGGGAGCGGCCGCTCCTGCACCTCGGCCCGGATGGCTTCCAGGGCCCGCAGCCGCGCCGCCCGGCCGCAGTCGGGGCCCTGCAGGGAGCTCAGGGCCCGGCTCAGGGCCTGCCCCACCTCGGCCGCCCCCGCCGCCATGCTCCGCCGTCGCTAAGGAAGCGCGGCCGCGTTGCTAGGGCCGCGTTACGACGGCGGGCGGAGCGCTTTACGGCCGCGCGCTTTACGGCCGCGCCGGGGCGGCGTTGCTAAGGGGGGCTTGGGCTAGGGGTGGCGGTCGCTGCTCGGTGCGGCCTCGCTGCTCTGACGGGCGGCGCGGGCCCGTGGGGGCAGCTGGGAGGGAGGGCAGCGGCCTCGGCTTCTCACAGAGCCGTGAGGTGGTGGTGGTGGTAAAGATGGTGCTGAGGCTGAGGGCAGTAGCAGAGCAAAGAGGGCAGGCCCGTGGCGCTGCGCCCCTGTGTAGCGGGGAGCCTTCTGGGTATCAGCCGTGGTGGCTTTTCTTTTTTTTTCTTTTTTTTTTTTTTTGAAGTTTTTACAAGTCCTATGAGGAGCGGCTGAGGGAACTGGGGTTGCTTAGTCTAGAGAAGAGGAGGATCAGGGGAGACCTCATTGCTCTCTGCAATTACCTGGAAGGAGGGTGTGGGGAGCTGGGAGTCAGCCTCTTCTCACAGATAACTAGTGGTAGGGCTAAAGGGAATGGCCTCAAGTTGCACCAGGGGAGGTTCAGCTTGGAAATGAGAAGACATTTCTTCTCAGAAAGAGCAGTCATGCATTGGGATGGGTTGCTCAGGGAGGTGGTGGCATTGCAGTCCCTGGGGGTGTTCAAGGAAAGGCTGGACGTGGTGCTTACGGACATGGTTTAGTGGGTGACAGTGGTAGTAAGGGTGATGGTTGGACCAGATGATCTTGGAGGACTTTCCCAACCCTAATGATTCAATTTGCATCACTTTCCCCTTCATTTTTTTTTCCCTGGGAGGATCAGAACTGCCTTGTTAGCAAAGTCATGGGTTTCTGTAACACTGTTATATATTTTTTAATATCCACCGAGTTTATGTGTACCCATATTATATTCATATGGCATTTATGTGCACTTACATCATATTCATGAGGCATTTGTGCACTTTACACAACACTTCATGTGCTCTTTAGATGACCCTGCTTGGGCAGCCAACCCATCTAACAAAATACGTTCATCGGGATCTTGTTCCTTGAGCAATCGCGCTTAACTTAGGATGCAATAAACTACAGAACTACTTCAAATCAGACCTTTAAAATACCCTTGTGCTGAATTTGTTCTGTCACGACGCTGCTCCTAGCCTGTCGGGGAGCATTTTGGGGTCCCTCGGGGGTGCCTTCTACACCCCCGGAGCACGACTGGGTCCGGGAGCCGAGCCGGGGACAGGGAGCCAGGATCCGCACCGACACCCCCGGGAGGGGGACACCCAGACCGGGGACACCCCCGGCTCCGCGGCCGTGCCGCCCTCCCGCCGGTGCGGCGGAGGCGGCGGGGAGGCCGAGCCTGCGGTGAGTGACAGCGGCGGGGCTTCCTGCGGCTGAGCGGCGGCCGTGCTCGAGCCTTTGTGTGCGGGAGGGCAGGGGGAGCCCCGCGGCCCCGGAGGAAGAGGAGGAGGAGGAGGCTGCGCTGCGGATACCGGCGGGGGAGCCCCTTCCTCCGGGAGGGCAGAAGAAAGCCGCCGTGCCGGCCCCACAAGGCAGGTATTTACCCGCTGTCCTCCAGCTTCAGGCTCCGGCGGCCTCCCGGCGGCCTCTCCGCAGCCTCCCCGGGCCCAGCAGCCTCACGGAGGCCCCTCGAGGCCCTTCCCCGGCCGGGTGAAGGCTCCGCGGGGTCCTGCTGTGGGCCCCGGCTCTGCCCGGGGGATGCCCCGGGGCCGGTGTCGCCTCTGCCCCTGTCCCCCCGTGTCGCCTCTGCTGGGCTGCCCCGGCTTGGAAACCCAAAGGGAGAGGGCGAGGTGCGAGGTCTACCTGAGGCCAAAATCCTCCCGGGACACAAATTCGGGTTTCTGGGAGGGGGAGGCTGCAGGGGTGCAGAAATGAGAGGCTTTAAGCCACCGTTTGATACGCGGTTTTGGAGCTCGCGGCCTTGAATGATTAACTGCACCGTTATTTCCAAGGGTTGGTGGGCGTCCGGGAGTTAAAATGCTCTTTTTGTAATTCCCGGTGTGTTGGTTTTACAAAGATGACATGGTTCAGCATTTCCGGAACGTTAAAATGTTTTGAATTGTCAGTTTGTGAATAGGCGACAGGCAGTGCTAGAATATCCTCACTGATCCACGTTACTCTGACAAAGGATTTGAGAATTGTGTTTTCTCTCTTTCTTGCACCATTTTCTTAACCTAGGTCTGTTTACTGTTTACAAGCCTGAAGATGGCTGCTGCTTCTTCCTGCAATGTGGAAGAAGACGAGAGCCTGAAGGGATGCGAACTCTATGTTCAGAAGCACAACATCCAACAGATTTTAAAAGAATGCATTGTAAATCTTTGCATAGCAAAACCAGATCGACCCATGAAGTTCCTCAGAGAACACTTTGAAAAATTAGAAAAGGTCAGTGGTTTTCAGGTGACTTATAATTTTCTGGTTTTGAGCTGAAAATATTGTTTAAAAATTTTCATATATTTTAGTACATTTTTCCTTTACAATCTTAATTAGCAAGCTACTCTTAAAAAGAGAGGTTTTAAGAAAACCCCTCAACCCTGTGTTTGCTGATGTTTACCAGAATGTTGGATAGTATATAAAATGATGTGTAATGCCAAGATTATAATTTCTTGTCAGACAGAACTTGTTAAAATGACCCAAAAACCTAGAACCATGCTTTGTGTTACGATACATGGCATGCTAAACTTTGATCTATAGGAAGAACTTGCCTACAAGAGCAAAAAGTGCTGCTGTTCCCTGGTCATTCTGGTGTCAGGTGATGTGGTTTTCCCTTGCCCCTGAAACCGAACAAAATCAGGGAACCAGCAAGTTCTTAAAACGATTAAAGTTTGATTACTTAATTTTATTATTCTTTCTGGTCTGTATTGCATATCCCGGGATCCTCCATCAAGAGATACATTCAGAGAGACTTCATATACTATGTCTGTCTTCAAGAGCAGTACAGAGGGGCAAACATACTTTAAAACATTCTCAGGCAGATCCTTACTGAAATGTACTGGTATCTTTTGCAGGAAGAGCATGTTGTGTGAGCTTTTCTCTCGGGATGGGATTGCTCCAGAAATAATGAGAGGACAGGGCTGCAAACTCTTAGGTATACAAGTCCTCAGTCTATCAGAAACTTTCTTCATATACTTGATTTTAAGAGGACTATTGATTATTTGTTCTTTTTTTTTTTATGGAAGTATATAAGGTTTGTAGGCTTAAGATACAAGTTTCATGTATTTTTTTTTTTTTTCCTTCAAAGAACAGAATTTTGTAAGGACAGAGCAAGACCAATTAACTAATGAATAAAACATAGTGCTGATCTATTACTGGTGATACAAGTATTGTATACATTTCTCATTGTTTCTCTGCTTTTCAGATAAATTTTTGTATGAGTGGGTATATGCCAGATTTGTGTAGCTTTAAAAAAAGTGCAAACATTTTACTCTACTGGAAACCTAATAATAATGCTGGGAACATCAGAAAGGGATAGGAAGTACAAAATATTTTGTGTTGTATTGCTCATTATTTAAAAAAAAAAGTGTTTTTTTTTGTTCTGCATATGCTAGACTTCTAACAGCCAAGACCCCATTTCAAGAGAATTAAATCCGTTGAATTTCCTTTATTGTGTTATGAGTTGGTTTCCATTTTAATGTATTCCATTCTGAATTTCCTGCCTAGAAGGATAAGTACCACTTTTGCAAAATACGTTAAAATTTGCTGTAGTATTTTAGAATATTCTCCATAACTATTGGGATTACTTGAGTTGTTTTTCTGCAGGAGTTTTGCTTTATTGATCTTACAGGCAAATTCAGAGAGGTTGTCAGTTCCTACCCTTGAGAAATTGTTCTTTTATGTAATCTCCTATTATTTCCCAAAAAACATAAGACACTAGAATTCTATACTAGGATATTGATTATATTATTGCATATCATGAGAGATGATTCAGAAACAGCCAGTCCCAAGACATCAAATTCAGTGATTGTCATGCTTAGTATGGAAGCAAGCAATATTGCAGCCTGTGAGCTAAGCCTTCTGAGTCTAAAGCCTTTAGGATGCTTCTGGAGGTTTCCAGCAGTGTAATTCTTCCCACAGCAGTTTGACTTCCTTGCTCAACCATCTCTTGAGGACTTTCTTGAGATGAATTGCACTGTGAAGGGTTTTCTGCTGAAGGATAATATTTTGATTTGGTTGGTTACATAATATTGTGGAAGGAAGTCTGTGGTCAGGAAGAGTAGCTGTCCCTTCTTGAGTTGTAAATTCAAAGGGTCTTCTACAGTATTTTTCTTCTTTCTGCACAGAGTTGGTCTAAGGGAGCCATGGTTTCTAATTGCCTGGTGTTGGATATGAACAAGTTTAATTATGCTTCTAGCATCATCCAGTTCATCCAGTGTTCTGTGCAGCAATGACAAGCAAAGCCCTTTTTTAGCGAGAAAACAATGAGTTTTCGTAGGTTAGTTGCAGAATCAAGGCCTAATTTTGTAAATGTGGGGGATATCCACGTTTTGATTGACTTGGTAAAGAAATAATTTGAATAAGTTTTACCCTGTTTTTCGAAGATACTTGTCATATGTAGTTACTCTGAAGAGTCTTAATTGAATTGTGAGTTTAGCAATTGTCTATTACAGATTTTTTTTAATGGGAATGAGCTGTACGTGATATGGCATATTTGCTATTAACTCAGTGTGTGTACTTTTATTTTGCTCCTGTGTGGGGAGAGGAGTGAAAGTCTTTGAGTTTAAGCATAATTTTCTAAAACAAAGGAATGTTTCTTTCCACTACAGTGTGGTATTCTGGGGTTATTTTCCAGTCATGTTAAAATAGACAGTCTAATTAAAATAGACAATATGTTCCACTGAAGAGAGCAGCAGAATAGCAGTATATCTGTCAGAAACTCATGTGGGCAGTTTAGAGATGAAGTGTGGGATATTTTCCCAGTAATTAAAAAAGGAGATCATGGAAAGTGTGTAGAGCTTGATCCACATCAGTGTACTGGAGCTACCTCAGAGGTGAGTACAAAAAAATGTTAATTTCATTTTGCTAGTTCTTACCACATCTCATAAAATAAAGTCAGAAAAGCAAAATTTATTATCATATGCAAGATCAGATTGGTTCATAAATGGTTTTAACTACTCTTCTAATGACATCAGTTAGGTCCATTGCCTGCATCCGTACTGCTAGATGGAGAAGTGCCAGGGACTAACCCCTGACCCCAAGACACTGGCCCCAAATATCATTCTTCGGTCTAACACGTCTAAGAGCAGGTTTGTTTTGGCAGGAGTCGGTCAGAGCAGTTCAGAACAGAGCCAGGGAATGAGCTAATGGTTAAGAGGTACGGACTGTCCTGGGCTAGTGTTCAGGCCCACGGTTGGGCCACTTTTGTATTTCACAGTGTAGACGCAGCCTGAGAGAGCTGTAAAGTGAGAACATGAGTAAATACTTTAAGAATAAAGTGTTAAAGATTAAAGTTTCATGTTTGATTCTGCAGACATCATTTTCAATTGGAGAAATGCCAAGGTTAGAAAGAAATTTGTTACCTTTTAAGTTTGCAGTTTATTGTATCAAGTACAATACTTTTAAAGAAGTATAACTTTGAAAATAATTGTAGAAAAATTTTAATAGATATTTTTCTGTTCACTTAATACTGTCAGGACCTGCTTGCTTTAAGATTAAAGTAATGCTGGGAGTCAGCCTAAGTTTCTGTATTCTGGAATTGTAGTTCTCGAGTCATTTTTATACGGTGTGACCTACAAACTTCAAAATGACATCTGCTCTGATCATGTTAACAGTTACTTTGTACAAATCTTTAACATTCCACTGAGCACAAAAAAAAGAGTTGAAAATTGTTTAGATACCTTAGATTTAAAAAATTATGTAATGTTTTCTTTTGAATAATTTGTTGTAAATTTTCCTATGGCTGTATAGAACTTCTTGTTGGTGGATGAAGTGAGGAAAACCTTCCCTTAGTGATATTAATTGGCTTTTTTTGGAGTGGGGGAATAGATGTTAGCTAAGAAATTTTGGTGTTATTTTAACAGCTGTAATTACGTCCTGTTCACTTGAGAACTAAACAAGGCATATCGGGGGAAAAAAAAACAAACAGCAGGGAACCTATCTTTTATCTCTACTTCTTACATTATATAAAAAAATTAATTACTAAGAAATTGGAGGCAGAGACTTCTATTTTCAGCTATCCTTGAGACCGCAAAACTTTCATTAGTGTCTAACTGGTTAGTGCCATGATTATGTGATCAAAGGTGAAGTTGTCTTGCCAGGCTAAGCTAGACTTTATTTCAACAGAAAAAAGTTATAGTAAGAAGTAGAACTAGTGAAAAAAATGGCACAAAAGAGGGGAAACAGGAGGAACCTGCAGTATATGTTTAGGTATTGGTAATAGGTATATATTATCAAGTATTTTGATGAAGCCATTTTGTGTGCACTGTATTTTAGTGCAATGGCTTTGCCAGCAGAGCAAGTAATTGCTGGTACCTGCTAGATCTGAGCGCTCTCTTGGTGCCTTCTGTTGCCGTGTGCACATACAAGAAGAGAAGTACCGTGTTGCACGTGGTACTTAATGCCACGGGTTGCTGTGATTTGGTAGTGGTTTTATGGACCCAGGCTGATGCTGCGTGTCTTAAGGTACCATCCAAAAAAGAGAGTTTGGGAGAACCCTGGCCCCTACCTCTATAATTAAATGGAGCAAAATGAGGTTGTTTGGGTAGCTCCACCTTGTGGTGTTAGACAATATCGTACGCAGACAGGTTGAGCAGAAAAATAAAGTTTGTGACAGGTTTGCTGTAAACTAGGTCTCTAAACTGCAAATTCATTCACAGTTAGTAAGGTACAGTTTTTAATGTATAATAAAGAGTTTCAGGACCAAAGGTATTTGAACATCAGACTTTTATTCTGCAACAGTAGTCTCACCCAGTATTTACATTTTTTTCAGAACTTACACCAGAACCTGACCAAAACAGTGAATTTAATTCTTGTAGGTGATTATGCTAAGTATAACTCATTCCTTTAAGATAAGCTGGGGAGAGGTTATGGTTGGAAGGAAAATCCTACAGAAGAAAAACTATCTAAAATATGCATTAACTAAGCAGTGTGATAAAGATTAATAAGAAAAATATTTCTGTATCTTTTAAAGCTTGCAAAGCAGTTGGGTGGTGTCTGCTCTGGTCAGAAATGTTGCTAAAGCATGTGTGAACATACCTGAGCTACCCAAGATGCTGATAGCAAAAAAACAGTGGGAGCACTGGGTGCTGTGTAACTGCAGTTCTGAGGAGGCTGGGGCAGCCTGTGCTACTGCCACTTCTCTGATAGCAGTACCTAAGAGAGCTAGATTAAAATCAGCTCAGGAGCTCAGGTCGTTCTGTGTGTGCTGAAGTCAGACCTCTGGGACTGCTGCAGTCAGCCACAAGAATTGTTAGGAGAGGGCGACTGTTTCAGTCTTGGAACAGAAACAAGAAAAAACACCCATTTAGCAAACTTTCCTAAACACAGGAGATTAAGGGAAAGGTGGAGGGTGAAGAAGGTGAAAGCAGAATTTCCCTATTTCTTGAGCAGGACAGGCGATAGTCCATTGAAACTGATGTCCAGCAGTTTTTAAAAACAGAAAACCCCAAACATGCATGGAAAAAATATGCTTTCAGGTGCATTGGATTTGCACAGCACATTGTCATAGGAAGTTGTTGAGACCAAAATTATGGTCCCAATAGATTAAATTCTTGAATGGAGGGAATGTCCGTTGTTAGCTGCTAAACTCAGGGGCTTTGATAAAGCATCTCTTTTGGAAACTCCTGAAATTACTGAATGTTACGTGCTAGAAGGATCACTTTGCTTGAAATGTTCTTTATGCTCTTTCCCTAAACCACTGCTATGGGTAGGATATAAGGCTAGGCGGGATTGTGGTTTGAGTTGGTGAAACAGGTGTTATGTTAGACAGCTGATTGTTTATTTAGAAAAAGTAGTGGCAATATCTTTTGTTTGCAGATTCAAAAAATCTCTCTGATGGAGTTTAAACTAATTTCTAAGTAAAACTGCATAAAAGAATGTTTATCAGGGAAAACATATTTAACATGTTAAGAGCTTAAGCATCAGGTAGAGAATATGCAGTGACTTAAAGCAAGTCTTAGCTCCTTTTCCATTAAAAAACCAACCAACCAACCAATGACAAAAAACAAAACAAAAAAAAAACCACAAAACTATGTGCTCACATTATTACTTTGAGTTCAGACAGTCTGCATACAGCCAGATTGCAACTATTCAGGTGCAACTCACCCTCCTGAAGATTTATAGCACAAGATCACGTCTTTTTGTGCTGTTAATTCATCTTGTCTTGCTCCTACATCTCAGGAGGATGCCAGTAGTTTGATTTATACTGAGGTAACTGCTTTTTGCCCTTAGAATGCTTTCTTTAAAAAAAGCAAAAATGATAACGGAGACTCAGGAGACTAGTGTAACTCAGGAAGAAATTATAATGCTTTATGAATGTTATCATTTTTAGGAAGAATATAAGTACAGTCAGTACAGGGGTAATCTATTCTGTTGATGAAGTTTTTAGTGCTTATAGTGCAAATATTCAGTGCCTTCTCTTTATTTAGATTATTGACTAATTGAAAACACCTGTTTCATTTTTAGTTCCACAATAAGGGGAAGCTTGGACTAAATATAACTGGTTTCACTGCTATCAGTAGATGTTATCAGAAATACTCCCATTTATATAAAAATAATAACTCTGCTTATCCTATCAGTGATGCCATAGTGTAAGATAGATGAGGTTTCTGGATTTGAAGCGTCCTGGCACAAGTTAGTGTTGTTGCTGTCTCCTGAGGATGCCAGCTCAGGTGGTGTGTTAACTCTCTCATGGCCAGCTGCTGGTAGCCTGGCCACTGCTCAGGCACTCTCATCACTGCCTGTAGGTAATTACATCACTACACATCCTGTTTCATCCTCTCTCTGTAGGACTGGATTTAGCTTCCACACCAAAGTAAGGCTCTTGCCTTTAACAGAGCAGCCAACTCTTCCTCTCTTGATGCTCATGGACCTATACAGCTAGGAGCAGGGACATCCCTTCAAGCACGCCTCTGACCGCAGCATGTTAGAGGCTCTCAGCCAGTTTAGTCAGCTCTGTCAGATGCACAGCTCTTAAGCTGATTTAGGGGCCCTCAAGCCCTGTTTCACTAATCAAGTTCCAAAAAAGAGTTTGCCCACTTTGAAATCCTGATCTTATTGGAATTGGTGCTTGCAGAGCTGGCTGAACGTCCAGCCCAGCATCTGTCTGCAGTCCAGCAAATCCTTCACTATGTTGGCTTGAGTTTGAGGGGCCTGTTGGACTACATTGCAACTCATTTCATGCAAGGTCAAACGTAAGATTATGGGATGGATAGTGTTGAGACTGTACTCCTGCAATTTGTCCTAATTCTCTTGCTGTGTGGTTTTCAATAGTGCATTGGGCAAGGCGCTCTGAGAACTGTTGAGCCTTTCAATTAAGGCTGATTGTCTAGCCAAGGCTAGGCAGTAGCTTTTCTCAAAGGCACTAAACTATATTGTTTCCTTTTATTGTCTCCCCGTTGTAGAAGATAACTTGAGGAAAAGAGTTAAGCTTTGACAGTTTTCCCACAGTAATTATTTTAAGCTGTGGGGCATGCCAAATAGAAATGATAGCAAGGAAAGAGACTGTAAAAATGGTAAAAACCAAAACAGACTTCCAATATGAGGATGTATTTTGGATTTGCTCTTGTTTTTAAGTTATGTAGATGCTGCGGTCCACTGCACTCTATTAGTTAATCATTAATCTCCTAACTGCATAAAAAGATTGCTCTTTCTCTTAAAATATTTTTAGTGCTGCACGAAGTCATTTTAATTAGGCACGTAGAATGGGGTTTGGGAATGTCCAAGTGAACAGCAGTAGGACTGAGTGGAGAACAGCAGTTCTCACAGCAGAGTTAGGATAATTTGAAGTTTGGCTCTGTTCCAATTAAGAAAAGCACGTTAGGTTTTGAAATGCGGGAAAACTACTGTTTTTCTTCGTGCTGTGCCTGTCTGCGACTCTGTGCTTGCTGCCTGGCAGCCTGGGTTGGAGCAGTACCCTGACAGTTTCGTAGGCTGGAGCTGGGGAGGTTCTGTGCCTCCCAGGGAGCTCAGCTTGCCAGCTCCACATCACCCCTAAGCAAGACGCTGGGGAGCGGAGAAAGTGGGCTCTGGGAAACCCGACATCAAAATACGTCCATAGATGTTTAGGTTTTGATTTACTGGCAAGTTGTGTAGAGTAAATCGAGTGGGATTTTATGGAGGAGAGGAAAATGTGGCAATGTTTTAGCAATGATTTCCACTCTGGAATAACGTAGGGAACACGAGATTTTGAGTAACCTTCCCTGCTTTCAGCAGCACATTTGATCTGAGGGTGTCAGAATGCTTCTAAACGTTAAGTAGGCCTACACAATAGAAGTATTTTGAGGAGCAACATGACATGCTAGCATTTATGATTCCCTCTTTGTTGGAAGCCTCAATTGCTAACTTTTTTTGCCTGTGCTCTGGTGGTGCATTTCTGCCTTGTTCATGTAATAGGTCTTGTTGAGTTTGGTGGTGTTTTGTTCAGAATAAGTGTCTGCTGTGTTAGATGGCTAGAATGAAAATTAAATAAGCAGCTTTGGCATTACATATCCAGTGATTAAAAACTGTAAAGTGACTTAGGCATTCTGGTTGTTGCTGAAAAATGCACCATAATATTTTTGCATTTTAGTTTAAATTACTTTTATCCAGTAGAAATAGAGCTTTCTGCAGGCATGTTTCTTTTTTATACCAGGTATGCATGCATACATTATTATTTGGCTTTTAAAAGTCAGAAGTGTTGGCTACAGTTCTCTTTGATTCTAAAAGTCTTTAAGAATCAGAAATATGGTCTGTGTTTTGTAAGATAACCTTTCTTTCATATGTATTCTTTCTTTCTTACGTACAATAAAGTAAGAAGGGAAGAGGTGGTGATGGGTCGAGATACTGCAAGACACCAAAGGGGAGGACAAGAAGTGTTAATATGTTGCAGGAGGTAAGAGGGTGCCAGTAAAGGGATTCAAGAAGGCGAGCGATGCAGGCAGAGCCACAGAAGAGTAGGTGGATTTTTGGCAGGAGACTTTGCCTAGATTGGAAATTGGGAATGAACTAAGATGCAGAGAGGCCACAGAAGCTGCAGTGGTAGTAATCAAAATGGTAGATAAGTATGAAATGGATAAAGACATTAGTAGGAGGGGTGGATGTTAAAGGGATTTCTTAGTGATGCTGTAGAAGAAAGCATTTAACATCCAGAAGGCAGTGGACCAATGGTTAGGATTGTGTGAAAGGTCTCACATTACAAGCCTGAATGATCTTAAAAGATAGTAGAGTTGTGTACTGTGACAAAGAAAAGGCTGGGAAAGACATTAAGACCTCCCAAATTTCTCTCACTTTCAGTGATGGAATCAGTCGTTCCTGTGCTTCCAATGGAGTGGTTTGCTATAAATCATTGTGTCAGTCTCCAGAAATGATAATGTTTCCTCTGGGTCAGTTCCAGTGCAAAGAGAGATTAGTTGCTTGCATATGAACTGGGCTGTGCATTTGCTGTGGATAAAACAAAAGCAGATTCCGGGTCTGTCAGTCAGAAAACTTTGAGCGTGCTTGAGGGGAAAAAGGAAGAAAAAAAGAGAGAGACAGAAAATATTTCATTTAGAGTGCGCTTTGTGTTGTTCCTTTTGAACACAATGAGTAAGTTGTAGGAAGCAGAGCGGAGGTAGAGAGCAGTGATACCTAACGGCTGACTTGCTTTTAAAAGTCTTCCTGGAATGTTGTTGTAAAGCTATACAGTGATTTGGAGCCTTGTCAGGTGCTATCTTTCCTTGAACTTAAACATTGTGTTTCCAGACAGTGACAAAGCCTGAAAGGAGAGACTGGGAGAGGAAGTACTGAAAGCGAATTTCTATTTGGAAATGCTCCAGCTAAGAGAGAAGAAAGCTGCTGGGTCAGGAAGCCTGTGTGCTCCTCAGCAGTAGTCTGAAAGAAAGAGTAAAGCTAAAAACTTGCTTAGCATTGTGGTCGCTTCACTTACAGTGTTTAAACTCATTAAAAACTCCTAAAAACATTAATCAGGAAAGGCAATGACCCTGTGCACTGATGACAGCATGCTGAATTCCTGTGTTTTATACATTAGTCTCCTGCAGCACCATTGTCTTAGCCAGAGGTGAATGCCCAAAAGATAAATGGGCGACTACAGATGTATTTGTTGCATCTGTTTTCTTTAAATTTGTTGCAAAGATGGTGTATTTTCTTACCTTTCCAATTTATGGCTTGGTTAGCATTGAATTCAGCTGTGGTACTCCAGTTTTACAGTCCATCTCCCCCAGAAATCACAGGGAAGGCTTGTTCAGAGCTGCAGCTAAGTTTTTAATCAGTTGCGACACGCTTTTCACAGAAGTAGGATTAGATCAGATATATATGAAACAGGGCATTACTGTCACACAGCAGTGATGGTTTGTAGATTTGGGGTGTGTTAATATATCACATACTGGACTGTAGCAATGACTCGGGAGGCTTCAGTCAGCTGTGCACACATGGCTCACATTGCCGTTTAATGCTCCCTGAATTATACAGGATGCCCACTGGGGCTGGTAGGTACGACAAAGGGCTTGACCTTCTGGACTGGCAGCGGAAGGCCAGGCAAGGTCACCCAAAACAGCACTGGATGTAGAAATATGGACAGCTGAATCAGACCCTGTCTTTTGGAGAGCCACATCTTACCTTGCTGCACAGGTCGGAAGCAACTCGCTGAAGCCAGTACCTCATTTTAAGGTGGGCATAATTGGGAAATACGATTGCTCTGCCATTGTGAATTATCTGTGCCATTTGAATAGCGAGTGAGATAGCCTGTTGTCATGACAACAAAAGATGGTGAGGTGTTTACTTGAAAGGAGTTCTGCACAAGCATCCACATCAAGCCGTGTCTGAAGATCCCCATTTGAAGAACTGCTCTTCAGAGGGTCTGTTCCTCCTTTAAAGTACTTGCTGTATTTGTGCGCTTTTACTCCAGGATATATGGAAGACGGCTTTGTGAAAGCTTAACCCAGGATACAGTCTGCGCTTTTATTTTCAAAAGGCACCTTTTAGTTCAGTAATGGAAATCTTACCTAGACTACAGATAGCGGCATATGGAAAAGCCAGCCAGTCAACTATCTGCTGTTTATATAAAAGGAGTTTGTAGCGAAGAGACTTCCTTTTAAAATGAATCATATGGTAACTCACTTTTATAATCCTTTAATATCTTTTTGGCTTTAAAAAGTATTTGGGTTTAAAAGCATGCTTTACGATATTAATTTTATCTCACTGAGCTTGCTTTCTCATATAAATCTGTTATGTGGCAGAGGAGATGATATTTCTTAATTCCTTAGAAGTGCCTTTTTTACATGCGTACTGGAAAAGAGGTGTATATTTGATATTCAAATGGGGTAAACTATTGCTTTTCTCTGTGAGTGCATGTACCATGTATAAAAAGAGCTGTGAAAGTGCTGCATACAATTAAATAGTTACCTGACTGCCTTCTTGTTGTAATTACCTTTTAGTATACTTTCAACTGCTTACAGTTCAGAAGGGTCTTCATTACCTTTCAGTTAAGCTAATGAAGAAGGTGCATTTGATTTTGTTCATTTAGTGTAAAAAGAGAACGTTACACTGTCAGAGATCCATGAGCTGAAATACCCACGAACATTATTTCAAATTCTTCAGTCATAGGTTTGGTTTTGATGACTAGGTGTCAAATATAATGAAAACACGTAGCCCACATACTTTTATTTATAATGTTTTTATTTCTGCAAGTGTATAATTGTAATTAAGGAAGCTCGAGGTAGTCAGAGAGCAGTTGTATGTGGGGAAGAAGTTGATGAGAATGCTTAAATAGGACTTGCAGTTTTTACACAATAGGAAAATCTAGCTGAGTCATTTGTTACATATACAGTACTATTATTTGAAATTTGAATTGGAAAAGTTCCAGTAAGAATTTAATACATCTGAAGTCAGCCTGTTTGTTTTCGTCTGCTTACATCACCTAATTTGACTGTGCTGTGACCCAGGAATTGTAGTCTACTAATTCCAATTAAAAAAAAAAAAGATATCAGAAAGAACTCATCACTTTCTGAGGCAGGTCAGGACCTTGAAAAGTCAAATCTTTAGTCAGTCCTCCAAATTTTATCTCTGTGCTTGTCTCTTAAATATTTTAATAATCCTTTAGTCAAAACAAGAATGTGTGACTTGTTACTTTGAACTACGCAACATGGGAAATACTGTTTTGTTATTTATTTCAACTAGCAATGATACATTGCAGATCAGTGTGAAAGGCTCCTTAAGTTAATAACGGGCGATGTCAGTGATGGTGAAGAAAGAAACTGGAATAAGACCAGAAAAGACAAGTGGCATGACTGGATTTGTCAGACATTTGTAAACATCGGTGGCAAAACATATATTAATCATCTGTTTTTCTTGCAAGCTTAAAAATTGTGAACTTTTGCCAATTTTCTGTACCACTCTTCTAGTGTCATACCTGATGAGTTAACTCTAACTCATTTCCTGTGTCAATAAGACCAACTGGCTATGTTGGTAATTGGCCACATGTCTAGCACTGCTACTCCCAGATCCTTCCTCCTCCGCTGCCTCCATTTACTAGCTGTAATTGTTCAGTCTCATCGGAAATCAGTTGTATAAGACAGAGGCCAGGTTCTGGTATCTCTATCAAAGGGAAGTTGATTTTATTGGGCGTGCAGGAGCCTCAGCATTGATATATTTTTGTTTTTCTTCTGTGTAGCCTGCAACTCTGCTAATATGAATTCTCTCAAAAATACTAGTCGTTTAGTGAGTAGTCTGCTGATAGCTGACTGTGTATACATTGATCAACATAACTCTATCAGAGTGCATCTAATGCATATGACAATGGAATAGATGACAGCAAATAAATTACCAGAATACTGCTGTCCAAGTCAGTGTGTCTCCTGACAATGTTCATGTCTCCCTGCTGCACAAACTCTTCAGTTTCCTTTATGGGACGAGCTGAAGGCTGAATGCACGGCCCATCCTGCTTCCATTCCCCCCCCGCCTTATCAAGGTCAGAGAAGGCTGGAAAGAGCAAGCTGAGCAGTCACTGAAGAGGCAGCAGGAAGCTGAAGAACAGGAGATGGGGCTCTGACACAAACTACTACTTGCAGTAGCCATGTGTGTGTAGAACCGGCAGTTCTGCGCAATTGTAGCTTTTATTTTTTAACACAGAACTTGCAGATTTTATTCCTGAAAATATTACGATTACAGGTAATTTTGTTTTCTTAATTCTTCAGAAGTCAGATAATTCAGTGCATGAACTGACAGCATCTTGCAACTCTCACATCCTGTCTTGCAGATCTTGTGTACTGTTTCCTGCTCTTGTTACTATCTCTCCAGGGATTCCCCTTCGTATTTAGCTCTGTTCCATGAATGTGGACTTTGGAGAATAACCTCCCTATTGGCCAGCTGATGCTAAGCCAGCTGTCATTTTTTGTAGTCCTCTGGAGCCTACCTTGGATTTTTTTCCTTGGAAGTAATCCCATTGGTTGTAAATCTCTTATATGGCAGAAATTCTCTAGTAGGGAGCATCTTTGTTCTTTCTGGTGATAGTAAGCCTGCAAAGCAGAGCAAGATGAAGAAACATACCTAATATATCGACATGTGACTTCTGGTATGTTCTCTGTGCAAGAGACCAAGATATGTACAAGCGAACTAAGAAAATAACAGCTGTGATGTTGGAGAGTAAGCAAAAGAGGTTTGTTCTTTTTGTTTCTCATCCAGGACTAGCTGCAATGAAATGTCTGCAGCTTATACATTGGTTTCCATTATGTGTGCAAGAGTTGGACAGGTCAATTAGTGATGATACCCGTATATGTATTGTAGTTAGTGGCAGTCCTTCCTGCTGCTCATGTTAAATTTTTCATTTTCTTTGACCAATACACGTGTGTAAATTGACAAATGTCTAAATGTAGAAATGAAGTGGTTGCTGAGAGTTGTAGATGAAGAGCGTATTGAGTCTTATATACGTAAGAGCTGTTGCATTTGTCTCTTTTTGCCTTGCAGGAAGAATGCAAACAAATACTGGCTCGGCAGAAATCCAGTTCCCAGTCTGATTCTCATGATGACGAGATTTCCCCTCCTCCTCCCAACCCAGTGGTAAAAGCCCGACGCAGGAGAGGAGGGGTCAGCGCAGAGGTCTACACGGAGGAAGATGCCGTTTCTTATGTTAGAAAGGTAACGTGTTGCCATCTGTCTGACTCGGAGGTTTACAGGACAACCAAGTGAATCACATCTTGCTAATAATTTATAGTGCTTGTGATCATGGGTCAGCCTGTAGGGTGGTGTCCTCATGTCAGCATGTCCATGGCTTGACTGTCTTCTCAGCTCATTTGCTGCCTCCTTGACTAAGTACTTTCCCCATTAATTTTGCTTCACTATTCTGTCTTCTTTCCCTTTTAGAGGTGTGCTGCTAATCTGTTTCCCTCTTTAATGGAGTGGGTAATTCTCGGCCGTTTTCTTGCTGTTAGCAGAATTCTTCAGTTTCTGAGTTTTGCCAGAACTTCACAGTTTTGGAAAGTGGCCCTTTCTATTGCTGCATTTCCTGCTTTTTCCCCCAGTCATGTCTACCTCAAGTTTTCTCCTAACCTAGGTCATGTAGGTTCCCTAGATCATTTCAGCCACATGGTTTCCATGTTCATTGGGTACTGCTTAACCGGATGGTTTTCAGAAGTCTGCTGACTATATTGGGCCACTTTGTGTCCACTGTCTTTGAAGAAATGATGATTGCAAATTAAATAGATGTAGCAGGAGTTAGAATAATGCAGTAAAAGGAATGTTACTGAAATAAGATCTTAGAATGTAAGAGAGACGTGAGGGAACTGCTGAGAGAGGAGAAATTTGCCTAGAACTTGTGGCTGTTAATTGAATAGTTCACTTTGGGTCTCGTCTATGTATGTCATTGGCAAAAATAGATACCATAACACAGGTGAGGGTCTGACATTGTCAAAGCCTTTACCTGACAGTAGTTTTCAGGTCTGCTCCTCAGTTATTGATATGAAAATCAGGTCCTCTTAGAAGTAATATGTAAAGTATCTGTTTGTAAGCCATTTGGAATATGGAAACCTGGCACTATTTACTAAGTCCTTTCAAATGGATATTTTGTTTGGGTAGGTTGCCTTTGTTCTATTTGAATGCTACTGATTTTTGGCTTTAGGAAATCATTGGCCAGTATCTCCCATGGGACACTTTCCAGCAAGTTTCAGAGTAGCTGTGCATTCACTGTTTCTGTGTAGCCATACTAGCCTTGCTTTTGGAGTCTGAACTTCTAAAAAGCTTGATGTGTAATGTAAAATAGAGCTGAGCTCATGCTTCGCTATAGTAGAAGTTTGAGAATCTGTTTTCCTTTAAAAATAAACCGTCTGTGTCAACTTCTGATCACTGCCATAGAAGGGTGCATAACATAATGTTCTAAACCTGGCTTAGTTGCACAAATTGCTCCCAGGACACAGATCTCTCCAAAACAGAAAATCCCATAAGCAGTAAAACCTGCAAATCCTGCTTTTCTGTAGCACTTTTCTGTATGGATTCTCTACTGTTAAATAAATGCTGATTGCGCTCTGTGGCCTTTCCTTCCTCTAGATTTCCCTTCTTTAACTGCCTTTTTCATGAAAACGACTAGGTACTTTATATCATTGATACCTCTTAATAACTCTGCAAAGTTGTTTGAAACTGGTCAAAGCTTTTAGAGGTTATTAAATGACAGACATTATAATAATGTATGTCATACTTGTTTAAGGAGCTAGGCTAAAAATGCATTTCATAAGGTTGACAGATTCTACTTGGGTGCTTTCGTGCGTGCCTGGAGTAAATTTAACCCAAAGAGCTTTTACTTTATGGGAATACATTTTGTCAGTCAATGTGTTTTGGCAGAACACTTCTTGCGTTTGCAGTCAGCTGTGTTTCTGTCATCCACGTATGATACAAGTTTGCTGGCTACCCTGGGATTTTCTGTCCCAGGAAATAAAGAATTAGGAAAGCTTTTCGTCCTTAAAGCAATTATGGAAGAGTATTCTTGTGGCAGTTAAATAGTGCTTGCAAGTACCCTGTATGTTTTAAAAACACTGTGGTCAAAGTATTAATGCATTGCACTGTTAAATCTTGCATGATGCTTTAAAAGCCACTTTCAAACATTTTTCTTTTTGTGCAGTCTGTAATATCCTCCTTAAAAACTTCCAGGAGGGGGTAACATTTGGCTCTGTTTAATACAGGCTCCACATGACTCTCCTGAAAATCAAAGGAAATATTCCTTCCCACACTCAGGTCACACCCCTGAGTAGTTTATGTTTCTAATGGAACCTGAAGTTACCTTTATTTTCTTCCTTTTTCAGCAGTGATGCCAGTAAGCCCCAACCGTAGGATTTCTAGGCAGTAATCGGTCTAGAGCCAGAAGAAGCAATACAGATCATATTCTGTGTGTTCTGTGGCAAGGGCTGTTGTGATTTTAATTTCCTAGAATTAGCTGACTGAGGTTAAAAAATAATAGTAATTTAGGGGATAGTTTCCTGTCAGGCTGTAGATGCTGCAATGAATATGGAACTAGCTCTGAGAGGTTTTGTGTCGGTGCTTTGTCTTCTGCCATAAGCAAATAATCCCATGGCGAATCCCATGGCTGTGTGTTTGTGGTAGAGGTTTCTAGAGCAGAGAAAGAAAGGGGGACACTGAAAGAACAAATTATGAAACAAATTTAAAAGTGTAAAAAGCAAGGCAAGGGTTGTATTAAACTATTGCAAACAGATGGATTTTTACATAGTGGCCTGGAAGAACCACTGGCTTAAATTCAGGTGTTGGATAGAAACACATCTGGGTCGTAAGTCAATTTAAAGGATCCCTTGAAGGCGTGAGCTATAGGATGAGTAGTGCTAAAGGCAGTGCAACGAGTTATGTCACTTGAGAGAAAATCAAAGGAGATTTAACTGTGTGATTTGAGCGAACATCTGGCATGGTTCCATCCTGGGGAGCACAAAGAAAGATTTCTGCAGAGGGTTATTTCATTGCTTCATTCCTGAAACCAGAGAAAGCAGTCAACACATCTGACAGAACATGTAGTTTACCAACTAACAGAAAAGGAACCTTGTCGCAAAGTGGATTATCTACTTGAAGAGCAAATTCAATGATTACTTAGAAAAGTGATATAAGACAACGATCAAGTGATTGTTCCAGATGCTTCATTTTATTCAGATGCCTGGTTGCTGTGACATCTGAACAATCTTTCCTGTGTTTTCTGTGTCCCTGTCCCACCAGACCCATCTAGGTCTCTGCTTTGTGGATTTCATTGCTGCAGGTTGTGTCTGAGAAAGGCCAATCAACACTATTCTATCATCAGCCAGAAAAGCTGGAGTTGAATGTCTTAGTGATTTCTATTATCTACTCTTGGCTTCTCAGCAGTAAGCTGAACCGCTAGGGTGTTTTTAATAGAGCAAGAGATCATGACTGCAATTCGGTCCAGTTTCTTCTTATCCCAGACCTTGTATTTGTTTTTTGGTTGTCATATTGAGAACGTCACTTCTTATCCTCATGTTATGAAAACCATAGTTTCTTACTTTCTTAGTGGCTTTATATTATAGCCTAATGTGGTTGAAATCAAACTGCATCCATTATCTTGAATAATGGAATTTTCTATAGATTTCAAGATCTATGAAGAAATACAACCAGAAATGTAGTTACCCTTCTTCCTTTTCTCCTACAGGTTATTCCAAAGGACTATAAGACTATGACTGCTCTGGCAAAGGCCATCTCCAAGAACGTACTCTTTGCTCATCTTGATGACAATGAACGAAGGTATGAGGTGCTTTATGATTCTAAGGATTCTATAGCTTGACCCGAAGACAAGAAATTGTGTTAAATTTTAGCTGAGAAAGCTCCTCAGGGGTCAGAACTACTCACTGATGTGTTAGAGTTATACTAGATGTGCTCCCCCCCAAGATATTATGAAGAGGGTAAAATCGCAAGCTAAAAAAGAGAAAGAACAGATTCAAATTCATTCAGACATGCTTAATATTTTAAAATCAGCTGTGCCTGTGGTTAGAAAGGACAAAGATTCTGTCCGCATTGACGTTTTCATTACTGGCAGCACATCAAGCAATACAGTCCTTCAATGGGATACTCGTAAGCTTTCAATCAAATCACGTTTTCAAGTGTGCAAATTTTGCTCCCTCTTGCAGCCATTTACACAGTTTAATTACTTTGCAATCCTAATTATTATGATACCACATTAGCATGCAGATTTCTGGAGTAATTAGAAGAGGACTAACTGCACATTTCTTCGAGCTTTTTTACCCACAACAGAGAATTCCTGAACAGAACTGCTGAAAATCCTAATTATACCATCTGCGTGCTACCATGACAAGCAATGGAGGGGTGGGTTTTCTGATTGTAAAAGGCACATTTTGGTAAAATGTTATCTAAGTAGGCGTGAGAGGGAAAGACGGAAGGAAAAATGATCTGTCCTGCACTGTGCTGATTGTACATCATGGTTATGGTGTCTCCAAACCATTCCCGATGTCTCAATTATTTGTGTCAGCCAGATTATCCTGTTGTAGATATATGGTAGGAGGGAGGAGCTGTGCACAGTGTCACTCCCATGTGTGTGCTGCAGAAGGGTCATAGACTGTCTGTTTTTGCAGTCCTCAAACTATGGCTTTACCAGGTGTGTACTGCCTCTGCTGTCAAAAGCTTTAGAATCTTCTTGGTTTCCGGATTCTGCACTAGAGCGAATGCAGCTGGATATCACCTGCCTTGTTCAGGTGCCACATTCAGGACTCATGACAAGCATAGCAAGATATTGCTCATGTTGGAGGAAAAGGGAACTCAAAGAAAGACACATGCATTCTGCTTTTGCAGACAGGATTGTGACGAACAAATAAATGTTCTTTCTTTGTATTCTACTGAGCTTATTCTTGAAGTCATGCCATGGTCCTTATCTGTGTTTGCTTGTCAAGCGTGGAGGAGTCAGCAAGTTGCAGTATACCATTGCTGTCACTTGCAGTTTGCATCTGGTTGATGCAGATAGGTAGTTCCGTAAAGTATATGGCATATGACTTTGGGGTTCTGTCCTCTTGGAATGGTGGAAAACTAGATGAGGACATTTGATTTTCTGTGCTGCAGTGGTGGTGTTCATTTTCTTCAGTGCTTTCTACACTTATGACAGTATCATTGTTTCATTTAATTTTATGGTTGACCATTCTCCAAGATTTAGGAGGTATTCAGGTGGAGGAAGGATGGACTAGCAGGGCCAAAAATTAATTTACAGTGGATAACTCATACTTTTTCTTCTTTGAAAAGATACTTAAGTTAATCTGTTCCATGGCTATGTAGCCAATGGAACTTGTGTTCCACTTGCTGCTTCGCAGCTGTGGACGTTCTTATGTGTGACATACACCCTGATTTGTAAACACAAAGTGTAATCTATTACTTTTGTGTCAAATATCCCATATGAATGAACTTCAGCATGACTTCTTACGCAACTGATAAGGTAAACAGGTATATTTTTGCACTGGTGTTTCAAATAGTTTTGTTCAGGTTTACATTCATGGTTTTATTTTAGATAGCATCTTTTTACATGCCATGCTTAAAAAAGGTTTGCTGTGTGTCACACACATGTACACACACATGCACATGCTCTCTGGTGTAAAATTATACTGCAAAGTGCAATAAATGAGCAACCGTAACCTCATCAGTACTAAAAGTGACGGAGATAGTTTATCAGGAACTCTTGTCAAAATGTGTGTTTCAAGAGTAGCTAATAGTATAAAGAACAGTGCGGCTCCGAAAAGTGATGTGGCAGTCAATTGGTTTCTCTTGGGACTTACCCTTGACTTCAGTAAAATCTTGATAAAACTTGAGTAACATCCTTTGTTCTCTCCAAGTCAGTGGCAAAATGCCCATTATTGTAAGTGGAAATGTGTTTTTAAATCTAAGGAAGCTCTTTTTCTCATCTGCAAAATCAGAAATGTGTGGCTTTTTAATTGCATTTACGTGTGCACCTGATGGATATTTTGTGTGTCCTTCTTTGTCTAGGACTGGTCTGTTACGTGTGCACTGACAGCAAAACTTCCAATTTACATGGATGTATCACGTTATTTATTTTTTTTTAGAATTGGTAAGAAACTAACTGTAAAAAGTTAAAGCAGTGTGTTTTAAGTAGGTATAGTTTGGTTTTGATTATTTATTAGAGTATTTCACACCCAACACAAGTACCTTACTATATTAAAAATCTCTGTGAAATACTCACCAGCAGGATAACCATTGAAGACCTGTGGGAAAACAGGGATGCCTTAGGGGTGATAAGCTTAATTATGAACTGGACAGCTTAGTGAGTTGCAGAGAGTACATGGGTATGTATCGGTGTGCTTACACTGTGGACTTATGCTTGTGTTTTGGCTTGTTATTAGCCCAAGCTCAGTTACAGTCTTCTAGGAGCAAGCTCATGTCTGGGTTTATATATATGTGCTTTGATTTGGTTTCCTTTTTTCGTTGGGATGTTTGGCAAACCTTGGCCCTTTCACTTTGTTCAGACTTTGGTGTGTCTGCTTTGCAGTTAGGATGTATTTAGTGGCTGGCAGTTGAGCGTGGATTTTTCATAGTGCTCTTATATCATCCTGCAGGTCCCTAGGCACGAGTACTTTAACTCTACTCTCTCCTCCTTTCCCCCACCCCATATGATGGCATATTGGCTGGCTTCTATTCACGTGGGGGTTTTGCCCTTCATTCCGTGTTTCTTCCATACTTCACTTCCTTCGTGACTCCACCCCAAAACTCTTGGAAGAGAGTTTTATTAGGTGGGCAATGAAGCACATTACTTAAGCTCAGATGTGAGTCCAGCAAGATGTTTTTGGAAAAGCGTAGTTCATACTGATGCGCAAACATCATGCAGAAGCTATGGAGCTGGCCACCAAGAGGACAGTTTTCCAAGGCAGAGAGCACTCTAACAACCTGCTAGTTATGACCACTGCAAGATCAGCAACTCGGTGCCTATCTGGTCCTGACTTGGTGTCCCCTGAAGCCTCACATATGTATGAATAGTGCTTCATAACCGATTCTCGTGTGACAGCTCTGGAGGTGTTCCTAGCAGCACAGAACAACTTTTGATGCAGAAGACAATCCTGTGCAGGCTGTGCACCCAGAAGATACAGGAATTGCCCAGCAGCCTGTTCAAGGATAAACAGCCTTGAGAGCTTTGAGAGAGAACATCAGTGGATTTGGACCTATAGCCAGGTAAGATGCATTCACCCTCTTTTGATATTACTGGGGAAAAGTGAAATGACAATATTAACTGTGAGGTATTTTTGTATTATAAATATAAATTTAGTTTATATAGTTGATGGTCTTTCCAATGATTTGTCTTTGACTTCAGTTGAGGGCAGAAGCCATCTTGTTTCTCTGTTGTGTTCTAGACGAAGTCACAGTAAAAATTACTTAATAAAACACTACTGTTCCTTGCTTATGGTATTTGTGTTTAATAAAAAGAACTCAAAAATTAAATTACACTTAGATGCACTTTTTGAAATACTCTCTTCTGTTATCTTTGTAGTCTCCCTCCATAATGCTGGTAGGAAGTTATGTTAGGTGACCTGTGCTATTGATTCTGATGGCTGAATAAAGTGAAGAAGCTCCTTACTGACGTAACTCCTCCTAGCTCCAACATGATCTCATGGTTCAGGTCCAGCTATGCTCCTAACATGCCTAATTCTGAAGGTTGTTAGAGTTTGCATAAACTTTCCCCCTTCTTTCGGTATATGGCACTTGAGAATTTTGCATATGGGACAAATCAGCAAGGCAGGGTGCGTTGTATTGATGCCCTCTACTTAGTTGTTTTTGTTCACTCAGCAGGCAATGAATGATTTATATCTATGCGAAGATAGAATTACACCCATAGCTTGGCAGCAATTTATTTCCTTTCCCACTCTTGGATTTCCAGCAGATTAACATCCTCTAAGGCTTCCTCATTGTGAAATGGTGTATAAAGTCAGAACTGGTGACAAGGGGCTAGTTTGATTGTCCTAATCTCTCTTAACCTAGCAGTGTAGCTTGCAAGAATGTTTATTGGTTCAGCATGTAATGCTGCAATACAAGTACACACCCTTGGTTTTGCTATGACGTTGTATAGTAAAGGGGAAAAAGAAGGAAGAGATCGTTCATTTTCTTTCTGTGGATAAAAATAAAATATTTTATCTCATTATTTCACTGATAGGTTGTTCAGTCTCTACAGGACTGGGGCAGCCACTGAGGACTCTGGCCTGAAGGGGGACAATGAGAAGGTTTCGAGGAGACCTGCTGTGGGAATGGAAGTTGGACCCAAAGCTGACGATACTCAAGGAGGAGGAGAAGGAGATGTAGCTGCAGCATAACCAGTGAATGAGAGAGCAGGACTTGAGATCAGGAGGCATGTCATCTTGGTTCCAGAATGTCACCAGTGTTTGCTCTGCTGTGAATCATGAGCTGTGCCTTTCAGTCCCCGTTCAGAAGTGTGGTGGACTCTTAACCACATTAAGAAGTGGAATGGGTAAATGTTCACCATGTATTTATGTAAATGCTATGTAAAATTTATGTGTTAAGGCTATGTAAAACTTTTTCATGAAGGAGCAGAGGGTGTACATAGCTATTTAATGTGCACTTCCAGACTCCACTTCTGGAGTTTTTGCTAATAGCATAACTTTTACAAGCATTTTATTCTTTATTGCTTCTGTATAAGCAGCTGTGATGGCTGTAACAGCTTTCAGAATATTTTTGTGTAATTTATTACTTGGATTAATAATAAATCAGTTTGTTTGAACAGTATATTGGTGTGAAAGTACTTTGGAAACAAAAGTTAGGAAAATTTATTTAATGCTTTTGCTAAAATATCAAGCTCTTATTAAAAAAAGCAACAAGTAAACTAAATGATAAACAAAATGGCTGTATTTATTAAAGCAACACACAGTGTTTCATTGCTTGTGTGTTGCCTGCATGGCAAAGATGTGAGGATAAAGGGCATTTTTTTAAAATTTTCTATGCTCATCAGAGCCAACACATAACATGAAAATTGGCACTTCTATTTGGCATGCAAGTCAATCAAGAGTTTTCTCAAAGTAAAAATTCTTACCTTTTTCCCAGCACCCTTTCAAACATTGTGGTGGGCAGACACTACTGTGATACTACGGATAGAATTGGACACAGGTATTTTAGATACCATTATCTTGCTGTTAGCATTTCAGAAAGATGTTCTACTACCTTCTTACAAATTTTTTAATGATGTTGTCTCCAATTCAGGCAGTTTTGTAAGCCATGATTGGTGCCAAAGTTGACTCCTATAGGGAGATACTGGGCATAAACATACACTATTTGAAGGACACTGAGGTCCAAATTAAGATTTCCTCAGCACCGAGATACAGTAACGTTCTTAAAATGTATTAAGGGCGGCCTCAAAGCGGAAATGAGTAATGTGTCTGTCTCCTGAAGACAAAACATCAGAATTAGGCTTAAATTGTAGAAGATGGATGTAAACTAGACATGTGGTAATAATTTCTAGTGGTAAGGACACTTAGATTGTAGAGCGAGCCTATGATTGTTAAGACTGGTTGGGCAATTTCTTTGAACATAATTTAGTATGTCCTGTGTTTGGATGGGAGAAGTCTCTTAGCTCTGTTTTTGTCATGCCTGGATCCTCAGTAGTAGGAGACATTCGTGTATTCCTTGTTTATATCTTTTTTTCCTCATTTTAAAATGTATTTGAAGGGTTATTGTTTCTTCTCACATCTTTTGTTTTCTCTATTGAATCTCATTCTCCCCATCTTTCTTGGCAGACCAGGTTCCTCAGACCACTGACCATTTTTGTTCCCCTCAACTTTCTTCAGTTGGTCCACATCTTTCTTGTTTCACTGTATTTTTCACAGCAACAGGAGATTGTTGACTTCCATTTAGCATGTGATCCTTGGAATCATTGGATCCTTTCTGCGTAAATGCTACCTTGGCAGTGAGTCTTCACCATGTGTTTGGACTATTTGGGTTACTTCTACCCAAACATAATGCTTAGCAGTTGTGTCTTTATTGAAAGTTAATCAATTTTCTCAGTCCATTTCTTCAAGTTATAGTCATTTTACATCCTTATCTTGTTTCTAACTGCTTGTAGCTCCTTTTCACCTAGGTATGGTCTTCAAATTCAGAAAACACAACCTATTCTGTCATCCAGATCATTAATGACTTGGGTACTTTTTCAGTGTAGGCATAATCTAAATTCGTGAAAAGTGGTTTCCCTTAGCTAACAGGTGAATTTTAGTTGTTGTCCTGTTGATCTCACATTAAAATATTTTTGAAACTTCTGGTGATTAGTTAATTTCAAGGACATTATTATTACTATAAGCTTTATTCACTTCTGCATAATACCATGTTTTATTAAAGCACTGGCTGCAGGCCAGCTGGAAAGTTTCATATATGTGGAAGAAACCTAAGACGGCACCATTCAGGAGCAAGATATTTTAGAAACAGGATGCCACAGCTATGACATATTCATTACACATCCTGTATTTTCATTGCATTTGTAACTTAACTCCTTTGTTAAAAAACAAACAGATCTAGCTTCTGCCTGTGCTTCATATATTGCACACAGTGTGCAGAACAGTGCAAGAAAACTTCCATTCCCATGAAACTGCTTTATTATTTCTGTAGCTCCAGGAGTCCACATTGTGCTAAAACCATGTGGATGTTTAGGGAGGATATTTACTCTGCCTGCTGTGGGCATCTAAGTTGGCTACTGCTCAAAAACGCCTAAGCTGGGAGCCTCAGGCTATGGTTTCACAATTGATTTAACCCAAACCAACTCTGAGCTGCTACGAAAGGAGGAAGTAACACAGTTAGTGCAAGACTTGGCTACACATTACTTTTGCTGTCCTTGTTCTGGTATTAGCACTTGAGCAGCCACAGGTAGCCAGCTCAGCTCTCTGAAGAGTGGTGTCCCCACCCTCCCCTTGTAGGGATAGTTTTCAAGTCAGATCAGTTCCTTCCACCCTCTACCTGGCTGCAGAAATCCTTCAGCTTGCCTAAGGGAGGCAGTGGAAATGCGCAGCTGAGGGAAGAGTGCAGGGCAGGACCTCCCTTTTGGCAGCAGCAGCAACTGAGATCAAATTAAGGGATGGAAAAACCGCACCTTGAGGTCCTTTAGTAGTCATTGGACAAAATCAGATGATTGAAATAGGTGGTGTGAATACCTCTATAATGAGCAATTATTCCTTGCCAAGAATGCTCAAAATGTAAAGAGGTAAGCCACTCAGAAGGTGAGAGATGGAAAGAATAAGAGATGTGAGAGAAATTGCACAGCACAGCATGGCAGAGCTGGGGGCAGAGGGCTTTTTTGAGTCAGTAACATGGTTTCCTTGTGTGACGTTCATTTTTTTTTATGTGACCAAACTGTTGGAGGGGTTTCCTCCCCCTCCTTTTTGAAAGTAGCAACAGGGAGAGGATGACTGCATCATCCCAATGCACTCTGTGCAGGGTGCACAAGGGATGGGCTGCATCCTGTGAAGGTTTGTAGAGGCGTGGACGTCCCGTCTGTGCTGGAACTAT
Source organism: Cygnus atratus (assembly GCF_013377495.2). Taxonomy (NCBI): domain Eukaryota; kingdom Metazoa; phylum Chordata; class Aves; order Anseriformes; family Anatidae; genus Cygnus; species Cygnus atratus. Next base: position 6,376,766 of record NC_066376.1, read on the forward strand.
AGGAGATGGTCAGCAGACCGTGATAACTTGGGGACAGAGAGGATGTGTATATACAAATTATATGTATGTGCAACAGGTTTGGTAGTGAACAGACTGGTGCACAAACTCTGTGAGAGATTTTTTCTGATGTTCAGTCGTATTTGATGATTAGCTTGTTTTTTTGAATTCTGCTTGTAAACAACCACGAAGAGGAAGCGCATCTCTCAAATGAACCAAAGCATACTAAACAAAAGGTTTCCTTCTTTGGATAACACCAAGGTATTTTCCAGGTAAACTGTCTGGCAATCCAGCCTTCCTTTGTGTCTTTCATGCCTTGTTTATGGCCTTGATTCAGCACGCTTTTCAAAAGAGCGTGCTTAACTGTAAATGTGATTGTTCATTGACTTGCCATGGATGTCAAAGGAACTATTCATGTATTTAAATTGAAGCAGATTCAGTCTTGCTGAATTGGAGCTTGCCAATGAAGAATACTACTTAAACTAGGAGAAGTTATGGGTTTTGGAGACAAGAGTCATCTGGCAGTAGTGATGGAAATGAAACCAGGTAGAATTGCCCAGCCACTTGGAAAATAAATGATCCAATTCTCCATTCAAGGATTAGCTGTGAATTTAACACTGACTTTATTTTCCAGTGCATCCATCTCATTTACCCAAGAATTATTGTCTTTAATTACCATTGTGGTGCCTGCAGGCAGCACTCTTTAAATTAGTTATGCAAAGTTCTGCTCTCAGCAATCATCAGGAGATTGTATCTGCTTTACTATCAATCCCTCTACAGCAGCGTGACAGCATTCAGATTTTGTACTACAGAATCATTTTTGTGATGTCAGTTTTTGGCCTGGTAGATAGGTTATTCTCTTAAACATAACTAAAAGCACACACATTTGGTATTTATGGATATTTTTATCTTTAGAAACAAATACTGTCAGTTCATAGCTTTTTAGAGGTTGTGATTCACCCTCAGTGTTTTGTTAGACAGTTTATATTCTTCATCACAAATACTAGTGGCGCCATTCCTAATGGCAGTTATTTTTAATTCTGCATAGAGTAGTGGTTTACATATGGGCAGTATGTCACCAATTCCAAAAAAACAGATTTAAAGCAGAGAAGTAATTTACCTAAATCCTTTTAAACCTAGAAAAAACGGCCCAAGACGAATAGTATTCACTCATGCTTATAAAAAAAACCTGTATCTGTATAAGTAAAACAGAAAAATTAAGACTGCCGAATTTAACAGGCCTTGTAAAATCTTTCTACCACTGCAGTATATGTGACTGTGCCTTTGTGGGCTTCTTTACACAACAATTAGCTGGCAGTCGTTCTGAAAATGCATTACTCAATGCTAAGGCTTTCCAGAATTAAACATAAAGGTTGAATAAAAAAACATCCACTCTTCTCAGCAAGTCTTTATCCTTCGCATCAGAGCAGCTGGAAGCTTGTTGGGAGCAGTAATTTGTCTCTGTGTATGGAAGAACAATGGTTTATTTCAACTGAAGTTCTTTAAAGCGAAGCTTCCTTTTCTTCTTTCTTTTTTTTTTCTTTTTTTCAGAAAGGTTGTAGGTAACCTGTCAGCAGTTACTCCTACTCTAATAAGTCTTCATTAGGTGACTGATTTTGCAACCTTCCACAGCTTTGAAAGCCTACCTTTCTTCAAGTGGGAGTATTACCGGCACCGGTACCGGAGGATCAACTGTATGATTAAGTTGCTTAGTTATGCATTTAGAAGGGGATGTTCAAAGAGCTTAAAGGAACTAGATATTCACATTGATTGATATACAGTGGGAAGTGAACTATCAACTCTTAGAAGGTTCTCTTGAAAATCCCCGTTTTATATTGTGAATGTTTCGACCTGTTCATTTCCATTACAAGATGACATCTGCTGAGTAACAGTTTGAATAGAGAGACAGAAACCGACCTTAGAACAAAAAATGATCTGTAACACTAAGGTGTTTAGGTTTTTTTTTTCTTATAGAAACAGAGATTCAGCTTAGCAAACAGATGAAATTTCTCTGTCATTCCAGTGCACTTAATGGAAATACCAAGTGGAACTTACTTGATCGTTAGACTCCTAACTCTGTTCTAATGAAGAGAAGTCTGACAAACCCAAACAATGATTTAGTTCTTGTTTTACAAGTTTCTTACTAAAGATTTTGACCTGAAGTACATTGCATCTTGTGAGGTAACAGCTGGTCTATCATTGTCTTTGGAAAAAAGTAACAGTTGCTAAGATTTCAAGAAACAAAGATGGTCTTTGAATCAACTGGAACAGCTGTAAGAGACTGACACACCATGCACTGTCAGCTGCTTAATTCAGATATTGAGACTGGCCCAAACTGAATGCGTTAACCCTTTGGCACCATCATATTCCTTTTCTCTCTTCCTGCTATTCTTTTAAAAGAAGGCCATAAAAATAAATTTAGTTTTCTAATTGCCTTTTGCGTCCTGAACTTAAAGAAAACACAAAGCTCTGACTTCTTTTACATTTATTCAGTTTTTATAAGCAATATGAAGACCTGCTTGTGGACAGAAAATTTGCACTAGAAGCATATAATGCAGTCCGCCATGTACTGCATTAAATAGAAAACAGTAGTACGTATCCAGAAAATGGCATCAGATGCTGTTTTAAGGCACTCTTTGCAGTTCTTAAGTGCAGAGCGTGTTTAGTTTAATAAAGCAGAATGAAAGGTGACTTGATCATGGTCTAGAAGGGGAAGGTGGGTGACAGCAAAGGTCTCTTTAATAGACAGAGGTTTGTGAGATCCAAAAGCTGGTGGCTGAAGTTGGGCACATTCAGACTGGAAAAGTTGAGTTTTTGCTTTTTTGAATAAGCAGGGAACAGATCCATAATTTAAATTAGCTCGGCATGTGGCAGATTTTCCATTGCATGAAGTCTTCAGATCAAGCTTGGCTCTCCACTGCTGCTAGTTCTTAAAGAACTTTCTGAAGTGCTCCATTATATTCTGTTTTTTTTTCAGAGATGGCAAAATGTGATGACATGAAAATTTATTTCAGTTAATGAAGAGTCAGCACTCATCTCTTGTGAACAAAACACTTGAAAATATGACTTTGGTATGCCTGAAAGCCAAGCTTGGGGCCTGACTGATTTTTGGATGCCTGAAATAGGCACATGTTGGGTGTCTTTCTAAACTATTGTTTTAGTTCAATTACAAATGATTGGATATTATTCAGGAGCCTCTGAAATTCTGTAGTCTGTGGTAGATAGCATCAGGAAGGCTGTGACTGCCTTAGCACCTATTAATCAGTCGTCTCTTCATACTGCACATCATGGTTGATCTCACTGCTAACAGGGAAGGTGGAGCATCCACCAGTGGTACCACTGAGCCTTCTGCTTTGTCCAAAGTGCTTATGTGACCAGACGAGGAAACTGGTGTCTCAGTACTGAACATTGTGTATTCTTGCCCAAAGAGCCACGTCTGCCCAAGCTCACTTCTAAGTGATAGTATTTACGAGCAGTGCATGGTGATGGCTTCTTGCGAAAATTATTTCACTGACCACATATAACCTACCTTCTTGTGCCCTGTGCTTTTATGTCCTAATCCTGCACCATTTGGGTAACTAAAAGATTGGGAATTAACTAGAATATTGGCAATTATCGTCACTGTTTGCAGAATCAGGTTCAGTTCACTCTTCTGTCTGTGGATAAAGCCTGAGAAAAGTGGATTTGTATCATGATTCCAGAGGATTTGGAAGTTCTTTGCTAATGTGAATGGATATCCTAGAATAAAGGCTGACATAAATAGAATGATTTTCCAGATACAATAATTGAGGTAAGAAGAATAAACTGCGCAGTGTGGAGCTTTAACTCACATTAATGGGAAAGCACTTCACTGTCCTGATAATCTATTTTGTATTTAGAGTTACTACAAGGCCCATGTAAAGGCTAGACCTCCTGATATCACTCTTTGAATTTGCAATGAAAGACCGAGTTTGCTGTCATTAAGCCAAATTCCAGCTTAGGTTTCCACATTTTTTTTTCTTTTGTATTTCTGATATTCTGTGAGATCTATTTATCATGAAAAGTCAGCTGTATAAAGATTAAAAAGATTGGGAGAAATGAGAAACAAAGCAATATATTTACATATTTTCTGAATTTAATTTTATCTTATTTATTTTGTGTTTAAAAGATTAGCAAGAAGACTTTGCTGCTACGTTTGAAATACTCACTCATTTTTCCTCTGTTCATTGTCCAATAGATAAACTCTGGTCCAAGCCCTTTCCTCACAGAGACACATCATGATACCGTGAGGCGAATGGGAATTGCTTTTTAATATCCAGAAACAGACCTTGGCCTTTTGGCATCCTGATAATTCCCAGAACAGCTAACTGAACCTTCACCATGATAGACTGGATTTGCTATATTAAAATATTGTAGCGGTGCCATGGTTCCAAGTCCCGATAGTTTCATCACCACGGTTGACCTGTGTTCCTTTTACAGCTGCTTTCATCAGCATGGTTACAACATCAATGCAGATTTTTCTTTGCTTTTAGAAAAGTGGTTTAAAATAGTGATTTGGCATAAGCTGTGTTTCATCCAAGTTTAGTTGCTGTTCCTTAATGATATGTCTTGTGTCATGTTTTCTTTCTTATTTATTAAACCCTGTGCTTTGACTGGAACTTCTTTCCAAGAATACAAAATAATTATTCTATTATTGGAACATACAGTTTGATTCCTTGACAGGTGGACAAGAGCTTTGCAGCACTATCAAAACCATCCTCAGCAATGTCAGTCAGTTTACCCAACTTCTGGTACAAAAATATTGCTGAAATAAAGCTGCTCAGTGGCTTAGGCAAATTGTTGTGGCATCTTTTGGACTTCATACTCTCCTTGTCAAACTCAGTCTACTCGCTGCTACTGAGTCATCTTGGAGCAGGGGCTATAAAACAACCCTTTTTAACGTCTGATGCCTTCTGTGCACATCCTAATTGAGCTCTTCATAGATTTTAACATCCCTGAAGTTTTCTTGGCCATGCTACAGCGTATTAGTATAGACTCATGGTTGTGTGACTCCTAGCATTTTTTGGTAATACATAAATTGCATTTAGACTAGAAGGACAATAAGCATACTAATTCAGTGCACCTTAGGGTCTTCCTTATGTCGTGTGTTCTTTTTGCTAACTTCTAAGTATTTTCATTTACTGTGCTGTTTGGGACTTCCTCCGTTTTCTGGTTTAGAATTCTAGACAAATTCAGCACTTGAAATCTGATCTTCACTTGCATATGTTCTATGTAGATTATTTTTAATTACCTAGGCTATATATCATTATGCCAGAAATTTTTATTTTTTTTTCAGTAGCTTCCTATTAAAAGAATTGCCCAACAAATACGCTTACTGTGAATGTGAGCGATCTGCATTTAGAATAGTTTCATTTTCAAAGGATGCTTTCATGGAAAACAAGGTTAAATTGTGTGGGAACAATGGAGATTCTGCAAATAGCTCTAATAGGTAGGTTCTTCCTTCCTTCCAATACTTAGTGTTATAAATCAGGTTAGAGCGTAAGAGATGCAGTGAGAAAAGAAAATACAGAGTTTTATTGGTTTTAGACTCCATATTAACTGTATTCTTCATGCCCATGGGTGAAGTGAGGCAAAATTCATGCAGAGTTTGTGTAGAGCTTATTTCTGGTAGGCTTCTCCACATTTCTTATTTATCAGTTTTATTTGTTTGTTTGCCTAGTCCTAGTGCCGTGGTGACACCCTCTGGCAGTGGCAGGATAGTTCCATCTCCATTAGGGGACTCTTCAGCAAATGATGAGCAATCTAGCTGGAAAGGTATTGGCATATCCTATGCTTCATCTCTCCCAGAGCTCTTTTGGCTCAAGACTGAAAATCACACACGTGAGGTTAATTAATGTTGTACATGAATTTGGTGGCTAATTGATACAAATTAAAGTACCATCTAATAAATATTGTTGGGCAGCTCTTTTTTTGGTGAGCAGCTTGAAAAGTCTCCCCTTGCACTTTAATTAATTTGTTTACATCAACTCTCAGGCATGCTTTTCTCTCCTGGAGTGAAGCCTCTGAGCAGAGCCTTGCAGCCGCAATGGCTGTTCTTGTGGCTGGAGCCTTGCACCAGGACAGAGGAGATGGCTCACCAGTCCATTGTACCTGTGAAATAAAACAGGTTTGTAAAGATGGAAGAGCTACTGTGTGTGTGCCTGGCTACTGTTAATTTACCATTTTGCATTGGTAATGCTTTATTTGTGCTGTTTTACATTAAGCTGTTACGGGTCACAGAATGCAAACTTCACGCAGCTGAAGTTTTTTCCAGGCAGTATAATGAGAAAAACCAGTGAGCTGTAGAGGCAGTTGGAACAGCAAAGTGGAGTAGCTGAGGCTTGCAGAAAGGTGCTAAGAAGCACAAGTCCTATTAAAATAAATAATAAAAAAGGAGCTGGAGACTACTTAGTGTTTTTTGTTGGATCTGGATCTATGCCTCACTTTTGTAAGTAACTTCATACATGTCTACAGGGCAAGCTAGTAGTACCGAACTACCTAAACGATCAAGTTTGGGCAAAGCAAACTGCCTGGCTGCAACAGCGTGAGGATTTGTGCAGGGTAATTTACCTGGCCTCTCAGCAGAGTGAATTAGCCCACATGGAGGTTGGTGCTGCTGGACTTCTTCCAGTGTTCAAGCAAAGCCGAGGGCTGCATTGTTAGAGAAACCTTGCTACACGAATGGGGAACTGTGGTTCTGAAACAAAAACCTTAGCAGGAGCTATTGCTCTGTCCCCTAAGGACTTTTATTGACCCGCTTGGAGTGAACCCTCCCCAGTTCCATAGCAGGGACTGAGCTGTCCTGCACTGATGACAGGGACTTTTGTTTTAGGGCATAGGGACTTCTCAGCCTCTTGATGAAACGTGAAGGTTTGGCTCAGCTTCTATAAGCAGCCATCGTTGTATCTGCCACCTGGGGTCACTGTGTTCAAGGTTATTGAAAAGGAGAAGTATAAAGTAACAAAGAAAATAAGTAAGCAGTAGAAACACACTTCCAAACCCTAACCCCTGAGGCGAAAATTTAGATTTCCGTAAGTATACAAATTACTTGAAATTTTTATTGTGTGTGAAAAAAAATGAAGCCGTATATTTCAGTGAGTAAACAGAAGTCGGCTTTAACAAGCCAGAGTTTTGTATAAAGAAATAAACTATCAGAAGAAAAGTGTTCTCTCTCATAGACACTGACTTATTACAGTTTGTCTTAGCTCTTCTGCCTGTTGGTTAGTGCAGTGTACTGCAACTGACTTTAAAGATCTTTGTAGCAGCATATTTTGTGATTGAAAAACACTCGGTGGTGTTGGGGCTGATTTCAGACTTGTTTTACACTGGAATTACTGCACATATCTCAGTCTCTTTTCATATTATTTACACATACGTAAGTGAGATTATAGGTGAGTAATATATATTTTACTCTGCACCCATCTTACGGTATTTCTTAAGTGTGCTATTAAACCTTTATCTCAGCTAACCCCACATGATATATTATGCACCCACAGTACATCTTACAAGCACTTTAGATGAATTTTCAAGCTGGCTGAGCTTAAAGTTGTCAAAATATGTATTTATTTTAAAACTCCTCAGAAGGCTATATGGATGTAAATCTTTCTGTGGAAGTGCTGCATTGTGAGAGAGAAAAGGCTGGGAAAAGAGCAGCTCCAGATGATGCAAATGCTACTTCAAATCTCATATTTACAGCATCGGCAGTGTGTGTGCTGCTCTGAAGCAGAACATACCTCCAACAGCAGCTGCACAGCTGCTGCCTGGTAGCCTGAAAGAGAAAGTCAGAGCTAAAGCAGTAATGCACAGCAACCATTTTTCTACTCTTCTGTTCACAGATTCTTGTATAAAGACCTGTAGGTGAGAACGTGTTTCTACTGCTGTACCTGGCCACTGGGTGGCCTACATTAGAGCTGAAGAAGAAACGTACATCTAGGCAGTGCATCTTTTATTTCTTAGCCAAATACTGCTGAAAGTTCTAGATAATGGGACTATACAAGATATTTCATGAAATTCAGGCTGTTATTTAGTGTGGAAAATTGGTAAATTGATATTGTGCCCCTTTTTTGTCATTCATAATGTGTGTAATTTACTTAATGTTTTTGTTGACATATCTGTGCTTTCAATTAGATAAGATGTACTTCAGTTACAGGTATAGCTGAAGGAGAACAGTATTGTGAAAACAGTATTGAACATAGTACTGTTTCTTCCATCACTTTTTACAGATGGAAATCATGCATGCTTTGCAGTATTGAAGGGTTATTTAGTCAGTGTACTGCAGAATTGCCTTGCATAAAACTTACTCTAGTGCCTTTTAAAATCAACTCTACATCACTGGCACCATCTCAAAGTAAAATTATTTAGCATCCTTTTTAGTTACATGTTCTTTAAAGCATATGTAAGGAACACGTTTTAGTCTTCTTATAAACAGTATTCTTTGGAGTAATTCATTATGTATGTCATTATGAGGTCAGGATCAGACCATTATGTTTTTGTCTCTTATAGTGAGATAGCTTCTCATAGAGGGTATCGTGCTGCTGTACTCCTAATTGGTACTATATGAAGAATGTAAATTAACATGTTAGTTTTGATGGGAATGGTGATGAGGCTGGAAAGGCATCATTAGTATGCTCAAGAGTGCAAAATAATACTTTGCTTTCCTTCCGAATTCAACTAGTTAAGCTAAAAATATGGCACAGCTGCTTTCTCTTTACACATGTGAAAATGTGTGGAATGTGAAGTAAGAGAGAGAATTGCAACCCTTTGGGCAAGAAACACAATGTTTGTTGATGAGACACCCGTTTCACCATCTCATCATGTGAGCACTCTGCCCAGGGCAAAACGGGGCTCGGTGGTACCACTTGGGCAGGAGCTGGATGCGTTGGTCTTCCTACCAAAGAAAAGCAGCAGAACTAGAGTTAGCAGGCAGTAATATGGATTTTGTTACTGTTATTAGATTCAAGATATATTGCCAACTCCACTTGGAGCTGCTATGGCCTAAGTTCTTTTAAGCACTGTTGAACTTGAGCAGTCCCTCGAAAGCATATCTAGTCCTCACTTAAATGCTACAAATGGATCAGATGAGAGATTAAGACAGAAGTGGAAGATCCTTGGGGATGTAAATCAATACTTATTAATGACATATAACTGCGTTAGGTCTCGGGAGAAAGGAGAACCTTGGCTGTGAGATCTGATCTGTAGCTTGATAGGAAGCCGTGCGAGAGACTGGGAGAAAGGCTGGATGGCAGTGGCTTGATAACTGAGAAGCAAATGATGGAAAGCTTTGTGAAGTATATTTATATTAACAATAGTTGACTCTTAAAAAGTGCTCTTTGCCTGTTGTGCTTTGGGCTTTTTATTAAGAAGGGTAGGGAACCATTAGCTATGTTTAGCACTTTTTTCTGAATATCCTTTGATACTGTGATTGATTAATAAAATTACAAAGTGAGTATCTGATCTTGAAAGTAGATCTGTGCAAACAAGCCCTTAAAGTCCTGCAGAGCTCAGTGGACTTCAGTGGGAGCTACTACAAGCAGGAGGATTAATCAATATTAAATTGACTGCAAAGCAACATTAGATGAAGGAGCTCTGGACTGTGAGCAAAACAACAGAAAATATTGGTAGAAGAGAATTAAATTGTGCTCTTAGATAGCTCTCTCATAAAACTAACTCAATCAGAAAGTCAGTTTTTAAAAATTCTAGGGCCAGTTTAAATTTGGCTGCCTATTGTAGTTACTGGAAGTCTCACATAAAATAGAGTATATTCCCAATGTGATTGAATTAATGTCTTCTTGTTATTGGAGTCTGCTTTTTCTTTTCTTATTTTTGTTGATTTAATATGCAGGAGTATAATACTAATGCAGTACATTGCATAGATTTGCAAGTGTAGAGCTTTAAAAAAAGTGTATTTTCCTAAATGTAATTTTTTGAAAGTTTCTGTTCTTTTTTTTCTGTTCTTTTGTGTTAATGTTTTTTTGATCTTTGGTGATTCAGCCTCTTGGTAGTAGGGTCACCCAGCTTTGCAGTCATGGAAACATGAAAAATCAGAGCATAATTAAAAGCAATATATTAAAGGAAATTTATAACAGTTTGCATTTTTAAAATGCAAATGAGATATAAGACCCACCAACGTTTACTATGTCTGTTGATTGGCAAAATCCATCTATTGCAGATTCATCTGTTGGAGATTTGATGATTGGTAGCATATTGCAGTTCTTTTTATTGAAAATTCAGGGTTTAACTCAAAGGATATTTTTAGTTCCCGATTTCTATTATTGATTATAATTTCTGGTCGACTTGGATTCTGTCTCCTTTCCTGTCTCCATTCTCGTGATGTTCATAGCAACGCTGCTCTTCCTTCCTCCCTTAAATCCACCTGGCTTTCATTCTGGTCGTTTTCTACTATACTTCTCCTCCCAGCCCTTGACATGCTGCCTTACATCTCTCTTCCACTTTATAATTTCTGATTTTCTTCTGGCAGCTGTTCAATTTCAGAAGAAAAAAAAATAGCCCGTGAGTCTAGAGAGGCAATATAAATTCCATTTTTATCAACATTTGTCAATTAAAATCTGATATTACTGAGCCTTTTTATAAATAATTTGACTATTCCAAATTTATGTGGATAATACCTTGAACCACTCACTCCATATATATAACACTTTCTTATGGCAGATGAGGAGAGATGTCTCTCTGAGACTATATACATTTACAAGTACAGCAATAAAATCCATTGACTACACCGCAGTGTCACACTCTGCGTGTGTATGCTCACACTTTCGAACATGTGTGTATATGTAGCTTTTAGAGATAAACTTGTGTGTGAATATCTGATAAGATATAAAACTGAAGCATGAAATCTGGGCTGATCTCTTGAGTTGGTTCAAGGCCATATTCTGGAAAATGGTTTGAGTTCCGATTCAGCCAAAATCCCTTGAATGTGTTTTTCTGGCAATATTTTTGAGAACAGCTGATCTTTCCACATATTTTCCATTTGGGTTAGAAATCCTAAGAGTAACCAAGATGCCACTGAAATACTGCTGTTTGCTGATCATTGAAAAAAAAATGCAACCCGTATCTGTGGTGCCATAACTTTGGCATTTTCTGTCGGTGTATCTCAAAGCTCTAGATGATAGATAATGATAATAAAGAGACCAAGTTGAAGTTAATTGCAAAACATTGCTTATTAGGCTTGAAAGAGACATAATAGTAGGGCATACTAATTTTTTAAGACACTGATGAATGTAACAGCTACAGAAAAAAAACTGGCAGTGAATACGTTTCTAGGGAGTTTGCAGGATTGCTGGTTTATGCATTTTCTTTTACAGCCTACACAGTTGGAGATAATTCAGAATCTTACTGTTTAAGACTAAGCCAAGTATCTAAAATCTTGTGACCATATTTAGGGATGGATGAAATGTTTTGGTTAAAATAGCTCACCCTCCCCTACACATGCCCATATTTCTGTCCTGTCTTCAGACCGGTGAAAGGAAGAGACAGGGGGACCTCAGAGATTTCCTTTGCCTTTTCTTTTAATCCATCAGCTGGGTGTTAATGATCTCACACTGCTTATTCCAGTGCCCAAGCACCTGCCTTCCCTCTCAACCTGGCTGAGTCGCCCGGTTTGCCAGTTACCGTGTTAATCCACAACTGTATTTTGGTTTAACCATCTCATGGGCTGAAGCTGGAGAAGCACTTGGTGGCACATGGCGCTGGTGCATTGTGCATCTCATCCAGCACGGTGCTGGGCTCTGCCAAGTGTTGTCTGCTGGCAAGGGGGAAAGAACAGGAGGAAAATTCAGAAGATATTCAGATGATAGCTGGGCCTGAGGCTTTTCTCTTTTCTCGCTTTTCCACTGGTATTGACTTTCTCAGTTACTTTCATTCCCTGTCCATACGGCGTGTTTGTCTGGATAGAGGCTGTCTGCATCTCTGCTGAGAATGTGCAAAATATGGAGAGGGCTCGCACAGTTTAAAAATAGCATTTATTAGCAGAAAAATTAAAGGCTAGAGTAGGATGTTGGGTGGAGCAGTGAGAAAGCAGTCCCAAGCCACCTCTGTAATAATGAAGTTCTTACAGTAGTCCTAGACTGCCTGTTCCCAGTCTGTACCAGGACATACAGTATTACCCAGGGCTGTGCCAAGAGCCTGAACTTCACACATCCCCGGTGCTCAGTAACTCAGCACAGCGCATGCAGCTAGGCTCGGATTTGCAGAGGAAATCTAGAGGACGCTAGGAAAATTTCTAAAGCAGGCGAAATGAAACAGGCTTCAGATATATAGAAGGTGGATTCTAAAAGCTACCAGTGGCAAAATGGAAGATTGTTTTTGAAGAACAACTTGTCTCATTCCTGACCCTGTAACCTTCTGTGCGAGCCAGGGGGAGAGCACTGATGCCAATCCAATAGGCATGCTCAGCAGATGTCCAAGGCTCTGTTTTATATCCAGTGATACTAAAGGTTGTTTATAAAGGCAAGACGTTATTGTTTTGAGTGTTTGGCACTGCCTTTCATCTTTTAAAGTTGAGAGGAACAAATCTGATGAGGTTTCCAGCTCTTTTGTCTCAGTTACAAGAGTAGTCTGTCAGAAATCAGTGTGTCCTCTGTGACAGTCGTCGTGCACTTGTTTTACTCGTCATTGCCCTGATAGGAAACATCTTTCTTCTTGTCCTTGGGAGGACAATCTAAGAGCATTCTCTTGGATCACTGAGTACAATCATCTGATAGTGCAGAAAACCAAGTCATATTACCCCTTGGATAACCTAAATGAAGGTATTTTTATTTCCCCCAGTTTATTGGGCTACAGTTGTTGGAAAGCCGCTTCATAACACTACTGTTCCCATGGCAAGACAGTGTCTCGTTTCCAGACTAAATGTTTATATGTGTTGATTCTTCATGCCCTCGTTGTCCATTAGTTAAAATAACTCTTTTTCAACTCTGATCTTCACCATTACCCGTACTTCTCATCTCTATGTATTTATAAACTACAATGACGTCTTTTATTCTACTTCATCTTACTGCTGTAAATGATTCAGACTCTTCTTATCTTCTTTTATAAAATATAGGCTCTCCATTATGCTTATCATCCCAGAATACCTTTTCATACGTCTCTTTGAATCAAATGAATCTTCTTTCTTTGTTTCTTTTGCACGTGGTAAACTAGAATTGTGCACGATATTGAAGGGAGATCATTTACAGAAGTGCTTTTTACAGTGGCATTAACACTTCCCTTGCTCACTTGGAAGTGACCCAGTTTATGCTGATACAGGGTGATTTTGCTTTTTTTCCCAGCCAAGGGTGAAAAGGGTGGCTTACAGTTATCCAGTGATTTAATAAATTCAGATTAAAGCAGAAATTATTGCTGTAACTTTAACATGCGTGGCCTTTCATGTTAGATTACTGCATTTCACTCCAGCTTTATTACTTCAGTCATCTAAAGCATCCTTTTTTTTTTCTGTGATACTCTGTGCAGTACCTCTGAACATAGCATCTTCTCTCTTAAAAACAGGCCTTGAAATATTCTTACTAGAATTACCTCTGGTCTTGTTCTTCCAATATCAACTGTTGCTAGTCTATCTTAAATTGTTGTCTTAAACACATTATATATATATAGTTTTTCTTCCTAATCAACTTTGCCATTTTAACCATCAGTCTACCTCATAACACTGAACATGCTTCCTTGAAGAACTGATTGATTTATTTTGTCTAGAATATCAGTTATCAAATAAAGGGAGTAAGCAGATATTGCAGTGTGTCTCATTTTCCAATTACCTCTATAACTTTCATTATTCTTCCCTTCAAAATTTGTTTTTAAGCCTTGCATTACTGAGGTTAGACTAATGGACAATCTATAGCCACACAGGTTACCTTGGGGTGACATCAATCTATAGCCATCAAAGATGATGAACAAAGTGTGTTTTAGTTCAGTCTTTTCTGAGCTGGTTAATATAAGGTCAGACAATCACAATACATTCCTTACTGCAAATCAGGAAAGGTTATGCCTTCCTGAGCCTTTCTGGAAAAGGATTTCAGACTGGGGGGATGTCTAATGGATTTAGTTTTCAACTACATGAAAACTACCTACTAGACTAGTTCCCCCTCAAAATGCTAGTGAAGTAGGCATTATCTTTAGAAATCTCTATTTCTAGTTAAAATAATCAAAGTGAGAGAAGTTCGTGCGTTTCCATTTGTTTGGAAATGGACTCAGTGGAGAGGTAGTAAGTATCTACTGAGTCACTACCTCTCTTAAAATCTCACCCCCAACTTTCCTTGTTATTTCCTCATCATTTCCTATGCTGTGAAATAATTACCTATGGAGTTCACCGTATAAAATATATATTGTATTGCATTGAGAATCCATAGGGGATTCTTCACAGTAGCCAAAAGAGCTTCAATTCTAAGGGAAAATTTTGACTCTATTTCAAAGTGAATGTGATTAACTATTCTAAATATTCTGAATATTGTAATTCTTATCACTATTCACTTACAGTCCCTTTATGAGCATCCTCATGGGGTAAATAGTTTGCAAGAAACAAAACCTGTGTAATTTTTAGAGCAGCCAGTGGTAGACATGTTCTGGACACAGCTGACACAGCTTTCACTCCTTGGAGGGAGCAGTCCTTTTTAAAGCATTTTAAAGTTGTGCTTATTAATTAACTCTGTCTGTCATTATGTTTTCCTGAACAGCACTGTCCCAAAATTAATAGTCCTTTTGAAAACCCAAATGTGGATTCTTAGCTTCTAATTTTGAGAATCTTGGCTATCAGTTTTATACAGTGATTCTGTCTGTCAAGAGAACACTTAGCACTAGATCTCATCTGAATCTAGAACACTGACTAGAAAAAACGTTTTCTTTTTATGTTTGCCGGTTTATTATCTTCTTCCATGTTCCAATTTTTGTATAGTTGAGAATCACTGTTCTTTCCAAGTTAAGAAATAAATCGTGTTAAAGAGTGCAACCATTCTGCCATTCTCTGAATTACAGAGAACATTAATAAAACTTAGTGAAATATGACGTGTTCATGTTAATGAGACTTCAGAGGCTCCTAAAATATTTGGAGCAGTATTTCATGGTTTGTTTCGGAGTACTCTCTGTAGAGGCCAGCTGTGATATGGTCACTGAAACCTGTGGCTATACAGTAGCCTTAGGAAACCTGCGTAAAAATAAACCACATCACTTGATAGAACAAAACAGTAAACAGGATACGAGGGCAGAACTGTATACCACAGAAAGCCAACGACATAAAAGAGACCATTAAAACAAATAATATAAATGAGCCCGAGACAGCTATAAGACCTGTAAAGTGATTAATGTCTGTGGTGACAAGTTGGAGGCATAGAAGGAGATTAAAGATCAAGTTAAAGGTAGCAGTGCTAACAGGCCTTTTCCTGCCCAGCAGTTCTAATTGTTCTTCCTTCCTGCAAATTCAGTGGGCAGCAATGTATATGCAGTGCTGCATTCTTCCCTTAGACTTGTCAGGCTGGTAGATGAATGAAATTTTTTAAAGCACTTTGTTCTGTTTTTTCTTCCTTTTTTTTTTTTTTTAACCCTCTTCTATTATCCACGGGGTGCATAGGTAAAAATTCAGAAGTGTTGTGGAAGCTGTCCCTTTTCATGTCAGACCATGTCCTGCCCTGGGACAGTAAGTCTGTGTTTTGTAAAGCAGCCTCTATCTGCTCAAACTGGTGCACTTTACAAAGGGGAGGCCATCAAGAGGCATAGGTAAGGATTGCAAATTTCTCTCAATTCGCTTTCCAAAACAATTGTTCAAAGAACAAGAAAAAACTATAGTATCAAAAAGGCCCAGTCTCCTGAACCATTAAGGCTTAGTTGTAGCGTATCTACTGCCTTATTTGCAGAAGGTTTTAACACTTGACCTGAAAAGTCAACAAAAGAATCACCATCTCCCATCTTAATAAATTAAGTTCTATCTTCTCTAATCACTTCCTACAAACACAAAAAGTCATCTGTTTCCTTTTGGCTTAGATCTTGTATACTGTTTGGAGGAAGAAGGTCTACTTTTGTCAGCACTCCTGTTAAATTTATTTGCTTTTCTAGTTCAAGGAAAAAGCCTATAACTCTGAAAGTCATCCAATGCTTTTATTTATTTATTTTGTTCAGTTTGATTGATAAGTCTTTGTTCTGAGCACATACAGAATTGACCACAACTACAGTAGAAGTGCCTCTTGTTAAAACACTTGCAGAATATCCACGTGTTGCCTTCCTGTGCCCGTCTGGTGTAGGAAGCAACTTGACCTTAGATGAAGCCATGCTGAATTTAGAAGTGCTCCCTCATAATCAGTACCTAAAATCTTGCTGATAAGTCTAGGGTTCAACAATTGTTCATCCAAGTTTGCTGTATATAACTCTTATTTCGTAAGTTACAAGCATCGGTTCTCAAACAAAGATGGCAATAAGACGGCCAATTTGCAATAACAGACTTAGGGTTACTGACTTCCCTTCATGCCTTGGAAACATTTCACCCAGCTCACTGGGCAAAGAAAGTCAATTGGAGAAGCAGTAATGTTACCCCTAGATATCATCGGTGTTGACATATGCAAATAGCTCAATCTAGCACTTGTTCATAATTGGTCATTTGTTCTTTCTAGCATAAATAAGAAAATTATTTTTTTAAAAAAAGATGGCAATGATTATTTTTTCAAATAATTTGTGTAAATATCTCTAGATATACCTGTGTCTATAAGTGTATACATATATATATATATATTTATTTTATGTTTCATAGGCCATCAAGATTTATTGTCCTTGGTAGTAAATATTGACCTTGGATTTATCTCAGTCAATGTTTACCTCTTAGGCCAATAAATCTTGAGGTTCACCTTAACAGAAGTCAATATCTGCTTAGTGTTCAGCTCCATCATTAATATAAATATTTTAGTGACCTTTGCATGTATTAGTCTATTTTTTAAAGTCAACTTAATGTTACAAATCCTATGGCACATCAGTAGTTTATTTTTCAGATCTGTTTATTCATTTTAAGATTTTTTTTATAACCTCTGAAATTACTGTCAAGTGTGATGTGGCAGAAAGTGTACCTTTTTGAAGAGGAACGTGAGTGTATGATGCTGTTTAAAATTGAGAGGGAAGTGGCCTATAGTAGCAGTATCCGTTTGTGCAGTTCATCATGCATTTATCTACCAGCAGGGTATAAACATTACTTCCATAGGTGGTTCTTTTCTGAAAGACATGCATTGCTTTTTTTTTTCAAGACTTTCTTTGTATGAGCAAATCTTTCTGAGATCAAGTGTTTGCTTTTCTGTATCTTTCACTGAGTTTAGGGTTAGCAGGGACCTTTAGACCACCTAGTCTGACCTTTTTATCTCCTGCCATCTTTATCTCCTCTATTTAAGAAACACTTTTCGCTGTCTTCCTCCTCCCCTTTCTTTTGACCCTCACCAACAAGAAGTTTGTCTGCAGTGTTCTTGTTATAGTTATTTTTTTAAATTGCACTTGATTTGGGTTGATAGCATCTCAGTCTAGACCCAAACTGAAGTGTCCCGAGGGCTGGAGTTTTGCCTTGTAGATGGTCATCCATAAACACACACAAACATTGCCCTTTTCTGCCTCTGACTTGGACGTGGTCTGTACTTGGGCATGACCATTGCATCTAAATATTATCTGAAGCCATTCAGCCATGGGTCGAGTCCTTTCCTAGCTCGTGACTTCTTCCCCCTAAAAAGTAAGAAGCAAAGTGGGCTCGAGGCAACCTCCCTCCCCTTCCTCTGCCCCCAGGAACACAGAGGGGAGCCCACGAACTGGGTCCCCAGGTCGCGTAGCCCTCCCCTTACCACAAAGCAGCCCGATGGCAAGATTTTTACAGGATCCGGGACAGTTACTTAATTCAGGCACTGTGCTCAAAATTCTCCTTGTTATTATTACTGCATTACAAAGCACATATATAATACTTGTGATTACAAGACACTTCACAAGTGCAGATAAGAGAGACGTTCTTTGTCCCAGAATGTTCTCTCTCTAAATCCCTGATTCTACAAACCCTTTTTCATTAAATTATTCCTTTTATTTCAAGTATGACTGGTGACTGTTCACATGGATAAAAGCTTGCGGGGTTAGACCTTTTGCGAGTCTATAGAAAATTTACTGTGAATGTGGAGAGATTTCTATTATTCATTACAAAGGTGCACGATCAGGCTGTAGGGGTAAATGCTTTAGAAGCGTTGGGCTATGGAGAATTCTGATCCCTGTCACATGAAACAGCATAAATGTCAGACCGGGGATTTATGTGAATATTCCTTGAAGAGAACCAAATACAAGGAATTAGTTGTTCTCTTGTCCTATTTATTCCCCTTAATTAGATTTATTTTAAGTGGGCTTTAGTATAGACATTTCTGCTTAATTTCTTTATTGTATTTTGGAATTTGATATCAACACGAATAGAGCCAGCATGCCCTACATTAAAAAGTCTATTTAAACAGCAAATCTTTTGACTTTTTTTTTTCTTTACTATTTTTTAAACTTAATCTAAATCAGTTCTCAGTTTACAGGATGAGTATTTTAAGATGCCTGTGCCAGAGCAGTTTGTAGCAGCATATCCAGCTAGGACTTGGGGTTCTTTTTGCAGGAATTATACATGGTGATTTTTTTTCCATCATTGCTTTATGTTCAGAAATAAATGTCAAAGATGTGTTTGTGTTGAGATAATTTGGCTCAGCCATATATCAAGTCTTCAAGAGATGGAACCGTGAAGCATTTTTTCTCCCTAAAGTTAACATTCAGAGGGATTTGTATGCTACAGGCCATATCATCTCTGGTTTATGTGTGAGGCCTGATAGAGCAAGCACGGCACTTGGCTGTTTTTCTGTAGTGCATGCCTCTAAGTCAGACTGAGGAGCAGCTTACTGTTGTCAGCATTTGATTCATAGAGTTGTGTAAATGGGCAAAAAATTCCTTTCTGTCATGCCAGAGGCCAAATTAAACAGAAATCTGTGAGCGGGGAGGGTTATTTAGTTTTGAGGAAACAACATGAGTTGGGTGATAATGTACCCTTGCGAGTTTTTGCAATTTGGTTTGGGCTGAGTTTGTCCTGGTTTATTTAATGCCATAAAATACGATTCTTCCTGCTGAGAAATTGCTGCAGAAATGATACCAGCGTGAAGGCAAACACCGAGCCAGCAGAGCCGAGTGAAAAGGTGCAAACACTCCACGCCGTTTGGCGGTCGACTGAGAGTGACCAAAAATGTCTGCGTTAATACTGATCTACCAGCCTGCCTGACGAATTCTTCGTGTTCCCTTTCAAACAGGCATCTCAAAAATGTGCTGCAGATATGCAGGAAGGCATATACAATAGTGCTTTTCCCCCTCTCTCATCCTGGCAATGTAATGAAAGCTCAACATAGCTGAGATTCACAGCCTCGCTATCCCTGTGGAAAGATAAAGTAGACCTGTGCATGTTAAATCACTGAATTTAACACTGTCCACTCCTGATTTTTTTCAATGTTTGCAGCAGAACGCAGGAGAAACAGAGTAGTGACGTGTTTGCGAGGCAGTTTTTTAAAACAGCAAGCTGATAGTAAATTAGCACGGTGAGGTTAGAAGTAGCAGGTGTTCCTGCCAGTAATATTGCTGTGTGTCTTAAAGATTGCTTTGATGTTCATTTTAGTGGTTAGTGAAGAGTCTGAAAGAAAATTACTGAGAAAGATGGAACAAAGTAATGCAACTCTGTCTGAATTTATCTCTATGTGTATGAAGAAAGTGTGCCCTTAGGTCTGCATTTGTACGTTCTATAGATTTAAACAGCTCTTCATGCCTAAAAAGCTTCATTTCCT
Source organism: Cygnus atratus (assembly GCF_013377495.2). NCBI lineage: Eukaryota > Metazoa > Chordata > Aves > Anseriformes > Anatidae > Cygnus > Cygnus atratus. Next base: position 6,396,577 of record NC_066376.1, read on the forward strand.
TCAGATCCCTGCAAATACAGATCACTTAAGAAAAAATATATGTATCATCTGATCTAATCGATCTCTATTTTCTCATTTTCTCAATTACTGGAGCAGTAACAAATGAAGCTGCAAAAAATGAAGCTGCTTTAATTGACATAGTTCACTGAAAAGCTCTTACAAAAGAAGTATTTATTGTCTAAGGAAATTTTATCTCTGGTTCGTTTTATTGTAAAGATTCTATCTCAGAAATGCTGTGAATCAGAGATGAAGGGGAGTAACGATAAACTTAGGGAAAACATAAGGAAAATGTGTGGGTGTTTGAGTTTGCACGTCTGTAAGCTATAATAGATATGCAAATATAAAATCAAGTGCTTGTGGACATGTGGTTTTGTGTCAGCTGTGAATTTTATTCATTAGCTGTTTAACACTACATCTATACAATTTTAAAAAATAATTCTGACTCATTCTAGATAACCTTTATCAGCTTTTTTGTAATGATTTCATTTACTGATCCAATTATAAACTAAATTGAATCCTATCCACTAACACAGGTTAAAATGTTTTTATTATATGCAGCTGTTTGATATCCCCAGGTGTGGGAGAGCACAACAAGGATGGAAATTAATTAAGCAAGATGTGGGAGATGGTTGCGGCCGTATGTTATGTGCTCGTCAGCCAAAGGAGACGCATGTCAAACACTGCTTGATTAGTTGCAGCATGCACTTCTCTGACTTGCAGGAGGCACGCTGCTGAGTGACTTGGTAACTGAAACTCTGCAGAGGCTTGGCTTCAGTCACTAATCACTTCCCAGCTTTTTCAGTGGCAGGACATATTGATACACATCTTACATGAATTATCCAAGGAGTTTCCCGATAGGCAAAACTGTTTTACATGAAGCTAATAAAAACCTGCTCTAACTACATTTATGTTTAGCATCTAATCACTAATTCTTGCAGTATCACAAATGGCGAGGGCCACCAGGCACAGAAAGGAAAAGATTTTAGCGTAATATCTTATACTTCTTATCTTTTATCTATTTCTGTGGCGATATAGTTGCCAGGCAGAGGTGCTGTCTTGTGGCACTCAAACCTTTCTTCTAGGTCCAGGAGCTGTAGTTATAAAAATAGTGTGTAGGAGCAGTATGTATGTGAGCTGAAGGAACAATCACAATAATCAAATACAATTTAATTTTCCTATATTTATAGAAAACTCTTAGGAGTGAATGTAGCACAGAGTGCAAAAAGGTAAAGTAAAATAATTAAAATAGGTGAATATTGGGTTCATGACTAAGTTCCTACAAGCACAATTAGCTGTTTATAGGCATGCTCTGAATAGGAAAATTGATTAATTGGTAGAATAAATCTTTCCCTGTCAACAGTTTGCTAGCCATAGAGATGCAAGAAAACCTAAATATATAATGTTTCTCTCTCATGAAAGACTGTCCTCTCCATCTCGATTTCAAAGGTAAAACAGAAAGCACTATTACTGTTGTGGGGGAGGTATTTTTCATTGGATAATGTGAACAAAAGGTAACGTATTTAGTATGTTTTCTTTCATATTTACTTATGCAAGTGTGAAATATAATTTACCATAATTCACTATGTTTTATATATCCCTATGTAGGGATATTCCTGGGCATATATGCTCCTGTGTCCCTAAGTTGATCTACTATTTACTATATCTTTAAATCTCAGCATTTACTAATATATTTTCAAGGAACTTCAGCTGTGGTAACCATTTAGATTAGTGATCTTTATCAAAGCCATTTATAAGGGACTTCTTTAGCTATATTATCTGAGTACTAAAGTAAGGATGATGAGTAGTGCGTAGTAACTCTCTGGTTTAATTGGGATAGTCCAGAAGAGGGAGCTTGAAATTAAAGAGTGAAGAGATTTAAAAGTACTAGAAGAAATAAATTGTTCAAATATGGGAACTTTGTTTTGGTTACCCTTTGTCACTGGTGGAATTTGCTTCATATTAGTAACAGCAGAGATTTGCTTTGGGGATGATTATTATTATTGTGGTGTTTTCTTTCTGTCCCACCAGAAGCAATTAATATATTTATTTATTTTTTTTACTGTGTTATCCACCATTTCTTTTCTAGCATGTTTGAGAAAGAGACGATTAATTAATTAACTGTATGGTGGTTACCTGTAAATTGTATATACTCATCTGTGACTTATAGGGCCATTCTCCTCAGTTATCTCAAATATACTGACCTCATTTCAATTACACTAGAGATGAATTTGGCCCACTTTGTCTCAAGTACATGATTTTTCATCATGATAAGTATTTCCCCAGGTCATTTCTGGAATGCCAGTTCATGCAAATAACAGCTTTGACTTAGTTACAGTGCCCTTCTTTGCTTCTAATAATAATATATTTGAGGCTTTCTCAAAGTAAAAGCTTCAATATATTATGCTTGCAGCAATGCTGTATTATAGTGTATAACCTCCATAAACGTCTCTATCTTTAAATTAGAGTTCTGTACCTCCTGGCTAAGGAAAGAGTTTTCAATCACTTATCCTTTGCCTAATAAAACAGAAAGAAGCCTGTGCAGTCTAATGTGTGTGTCTCTGTCTGCGTATTTATATATGTAGATATATATATTTGTACATCATAACCAAGTAGAAACTGTATTTTATTGGCCCAAGTTTCTCAGTTTTTTTTCTTGTTTGTTTTTCGCTTGGCATCTAATTTTACCCCCCATTTTGAGTCTTACTTCCAAGATCAAAATCTTGAGAATACTTACAAACAGAAAGCAAACTGACAAATATGATTAAGATCAATAGAAGTATCATTTTACAATGTCTTATTTTGATATTAACCTTTTATTAAGAAAACTAATTTTGAAATAATACAATAGTGAAAAGTAGATTCTCTGAAGATACCACAGTAGAACATAGAGACAGTTTCAAAACTTTAAAATACATTTTAAATGGGAAATGGCATCAGTCATTTTCCACAGGAATATTCAGTTTCAGCAAACTGATTCTTTTCTGCAGGAAAACATGTTTTTAGCTAATTTGTAATCAAGATCTCCTGATACACACAGAATTTGTTGACGAGCAGCGATACTAGCGATGCGAAGTTGGGATATAGTCTCTTCGCAATTATTTATGCAGAAGTGCGCAGATACTCCTACATCTGTACACATAGAGCATATTTTCCGTGCATTATGCATGGGATTTCCTCCAGCTGGCCTCCTGACTCCCGCTCCCCTGCCTCCGCGGTGCCTGCGGCTCCATGCCGTACCGCCTCACCTCTCCCGCTGCAGGAAGCTCACTGCCAAGATGGGGCTGGAAGGGACTTCCAAGGGTGCCTCATCCCACCTGCTGCTCCAGCCAGGTCCACTCGGGGTTGGCTGCTCCAACCAAGGGCCTTGAAGTGCAAGGTTTGAAATCCTTCCCCCTTCTAGGCCCCTCTTGCAGTGCTTGACCATTCTCAGAGCAAGATGTTTCTGTATATCAGATGGGAATTTCCTCTGTTCCCGTTTGTGCCTGGTGCCTTCTGCTGTGGTCCTCTAAGATGGGTCTGGCTCTGTCTTCTCTACACCATCCCATTAAGCAGCTGTAGAGAGCAGTTAGGTCTGCCCTGAACTTTTTGCAAGTGCAGTTTTAGCACCCTCTGTTCATCTGCATGCTTCAGCCCTGGACTGTTTTGGTGGCCACTGTGGACTCACTCCAGTTTGTCAGTGTCTTTCTTCGATGGGAGAGCCCCACACTGGATGCAGTACTCCGTGATGGCTTAATAAGTGCTGAATAGAGGGAAAGAATCAATTCCTTCAGCCTGCTGGGTATCCTCTTGGTAAAGCAGCTCGGTCTGCAGTTGTCCTTGAACTAGAAGCTGTGAAAATATGTGCATCTGCTGCTAGCTCTGGAGAGCTGTGTTCAGCTGGGCCTGCTTGGAGAGCTGCCTTGTAGCTGTGGCCTGGCATTAGGTCCGATGTGATCCACATGGCCTAACATGCACGTTTGGTAGTGTCCTCCCCCACCTCCCTGCATCCCTCATTTGCCTTGAAACAGGGCGTCTTGTGGAGAATGGCTGATGGGCTTGGCACCAGGACTTGCTGAAGGAAATGTGGGTCTTCCCTCTACCTCGAAAAAGGTAAGCTAGAGATGATAGCAAGAGGCAGACCTGAACTGTATGTCCACTGAGCCCTGCCTCCAGGACGAGTGTGGTACAACAAAGGACTTAACTGCTTGATTTCCACAAACAGATGCTTCTGAGGGGTGGACAGGAGGAAAAGAGGACTTGGCATAAGCTATGGGGTGGGGTACATGCTTGGATCTCGTTACCCTCCAGCCGCAAGCCTTGGCCCCTTTTTAGAGGATCACCTCATACTGCAGTCGGCCATGGCAGATGGTTTTCCAGATGAAGATCCCTGCAGAAACCCTGTCTCTTTGAAAGCTATTTTTAACGTGTTGAAGATGATGTGAACCATTGACCTGCAGATATATATAGAGTCTGTAAAATAAATTGATGCTATGCTTATAAAGTTTCATTCAGGTCATTCACTGTAATAATTAATGAACCTATAAAAGGACTTCATAGAACAGTAAAAATGGAAATACTTCACCGAAACAGAAGACGGCAGTTGTATTTTTTTTTTCTGTTTCACATGCCTCTTAGTTATGTGGACTTGTGACTTAATAAATGTTATGGAATTAGACATGGACTTTAATTTTAACCTGCCATTTAGAATGTCTTCTCATGTCTAATTTCAAAGACTCATGTTGTCATTTTAGTAAAATCATTGTGTGACTTAATTGTAATAATAATTAAACATTGGCCATTATAATGAAGTAATTAAATGTTCTCAATTGTTCGTAGCCTTGTTTGTTGCTATAATTAATTTGTTGCTCTCCTAACAGGAAAAGAAGTTAACGGAAGTAGCTGCATAATGTTTTTATTAAGGCTTCAGTACTGACTCTCTATCCTAGGTACATACCTGTGACATGTATATTTGATTATAACAACTGTGGGCTCCAGACCATTAGTTTTAAACACCTCTATAAAGGAATCTTTTATTTTACCTGTGCAAAGTATTGTTTTTATTCTCAATAGTCATTCGATAATAGTGATTTTCTCAGCGTTGTACATCAGCAATGACGTGCAGCGTTTTTAGGAACAAGCTGTGGATCAAAGGTTTATACTTAAATGGTGTGCACCACATAGCACAGAGCCTCCCGTTTTGTTTGGTGGTGAAGTACTGCAATTATTCCTTCATTGCATAGATGTTAATTGAACCCAGTTTTCGGTTTTAAATTCTGTGCTCTTCATCCTTACAGGGCAGGAGAAGCTTGTTGTTAGAACAATTGCTAGAAAGTTGTTATCTTTTCAGGAAATGAATCATAAGAATATCTTAGACAAGCAGGAGAAGAGAACAACCTCCAAAACTTTAGAAATCTTAAAATAGTACCCAGATACAAGAGCTACAGCTAAAAAAGGCGGAGTTGTTATCAACCATGTTTACTAAACTTTAAGGATACATGAGTCAGAAAGGCTTAAAACACTGAAATCCTCATGCTAGAGCAGTCTTAATCCAAGGAAAAGTTGCATGTCTTTGTTGAATTATGCCAGAGTAACTACATATCTTTTAAACCTATCCTCCACAATACAGGGCTTTCTTTGTTTTGTTAGAGAGATAGCAAAGCAAGAAAAAATGCTGTGTAGCACTCATATTGAAGGCTTTCAGAGTTTGTCTGCATGATTAAATTGTTCTGATTGAACTCTGACAAATTATAACCTGCAGGTATAACGAGGATTTTCCATTTTTGTCCAACACATATACATTTTGTCTATTCCATTTTTCCTTTCCTGTAATGCATTCAGCACAGCAAGGGCTGGAAAGAAATCTGATTGTGAAACTGATAAATTGTCTTACATAGTTTCCCTATTTTGGCCATTGCCATGGTCTGGTTCTGAAAGTGCTTGGAATCCTTGGTCTCTCGCTTTGTTTTAACAAGCTTGTTCTCAGTTGCCCATTGCCAGTACTATATTACCTACACTGCACATTATTTTTTTGCCTATCTCATATTCTGCGCTGACTCCAGGCAGCCTCAGTGTAAAAGCAGATGAGATGATTTATTTTTATCATTCACTTTTTCTCGTGAGAAAGAGAAGTTCCTGGGCCTGCCCTCTCTACTAGCTTCCTCTTAGCGCAGTCATTTATGTCTTGGCAAATGGGGTATATAAAATGCTACTGAATTAAATCAGCAAAGTGTTTCATCATACTTATTTTGCAATCAGTGTGATAGATTGTTTACTGGTATAAACTTCTGCAGCCTCATTGATTTGCGTGGAGTTTTCCTTTGCATGAAAAGGGAGTTGGCTCAGCCTGTGCAGGTGTCAAGAAGTCATACAAATGACAGACAGCAGAGGGTCAGACCCTATGATTTCAGCTCTGACCACAGCCGTTTCCAGTTCTCCTGTACACACATGGAAGATGCTTCATGTGCTAAAACTTGCTGCAAGTCTTTGATATCTTTGACCTTTCTGAAAAAGTCTTTTGCATTTTGATATTCCCTAAGAAGACAGGTGGTATTTTTTGATTGAATAGATACAGATTTCATGTCTAAACACATTTCTTGTTCTTACTTTGTTGGACTGCTTAACTGTTCTGTATGTTCTGTGCTGCTCACATGCTTCTCTTGTAATTTGTTTTTGAAGGGTATTATCAAAAAGTTACAAAGAATTAAACGTGCAGAAATCTCCCTGGAAAACATTAGTAATGTCCTGCTAGTGTCTCCCTTTGGATCCAAATGTGGATATTCATGTACATACAAACACACCTGCAACTATAGTTCCAAGTCAAAAATTGTCCTTAATACCTTCTGGCTGGAACAAATGTTTGGCTCCAGGTGCCACAATTAAGCAGATACAGATCCTCTGGAAGCAGGTAGGGAAGTTGTGAAAAAATCACAAAGCCTATCAAAAATTTTGGCTCTGAAGAGGGTCAGAAAGAGCCCTCCAAGGACAGACGCCGAGCCCAGGAGGTGCTGGGTGCAGTGCATCTCTTGTGGCTGCAGTCTTATGGAACAGCTGCTGAAATACCAGAAGTGGTTGCCCTGTTTTCTTCTTCCATCACCTGCACAAGTCATCTGGAAACATGGCAAATTGTAACATTTCCATTTGAACAAAATAAGGAAATCCCTGTGAGCAATTCTCGTTTACAGCACAATAATAAAAACCCTGGCAAAAAATCAAGCCCTTTCCATATCAGTTCAGCACACAGAATTGCTAGCACAGTCGATGTCAACAGCTAAATAGCTGGTGCAGAGGCAGAAGACAGAGGCTGCTGTGTTCTTAGTGGTGCAGCTCAGACAGGGAAGATGAAATCATGGTAGTTCAACATTGGGCGAAGACTTAACTAGTGATTTTCTGGCTTTCTGTTTACGCTGTAATTTAGGAACATGCATGCGTCTGCCTCTAATTATTTAACAGTATTTAACAATACTTTCAAAACAAAGAAATGCAATTACCTATTTTTGCAGAGCTGTAGGAGAACATGGCTACAATCTTTGCTTGATAGTGAGATGGTTGCAGCACCGCATTTGTAAGGGCTTCTTTTTTAGCTATAATAGTCAGCAAATGGTTTTGAATGGCTTAAAAACATAAACAGGTGCATGAGGCAAGAAGAAAACAACACACCATATTTTGACCTTGCTATATTATTTGTGCCTTCTATGAGTGCCACTTCTTAACTCGTTCGGTATTTGAAGCTTGATTTGTTTTCTCTACATAGTACAGGCCCAGGACAAGGTTGAAACTGAATATGGAGCATAGGACATTTACTGGAGAGGTGGAAAATATGTCTGCTTATTGTAGTTTTGTATTTTGGCTTGGGTCAGGAACAAATTTTTCAAATTTTCAAAGTATTTTGGCATGTTGATCCTTGTGACATTTTTGTGTTTATTTCAGCAACTGTGAATAAAGGCAATAAGAAAATTCTCAAAACAGATTTTACACTTAGTCTGAATTAAATGAAAAGCCAGATTTCATACAGGGACCTGAAGCATTCGGTACATTAGATGATGATAATTTCCAGAAGGGTGGTTTTCTTTGGTGGTATTCTAAGTGTCCCAGCTTTTGGCTGCCAGACTTGTAGGTTGAGAAACTTTGAGGCTGCCTCTTGATCCATATCATCTGAGATCTGAGTCTGTTTAATGAATCTCAAACTGAGCATCCAAAAGCAGAAACACTCCAGCTCATTAATCACTGTGAGAGATCTTGGCCTATCCATATAAATTAAGAACAATAGTTCCCAAGTAGGAAGAAACATGACTTTGTGTTTCCAGTGACAGTCATGATATTACTGGTCACTTATATTTGTTTATCAAAGATACGTCCTTGTTTCACTTTGGAGGTATAAATCAACACCACCATGATTATGGGTAACTTGTGTGTCTGTATGTTTATATGTGGTTATATGTATTTTAGGCTAATGTTTGATGACGTATCCTTCAAAGGTCTCTTTAAAAATCCAAGCCATTATCTAATAAAATGAAGACCTTGCTGAAAATCATTGTATTTGTGATGCAAGAAGGCAGCAGAATATTTGTGTAAAACTGCTGGTGCTGTCAACAGACTTTGGGTTCATTACACCTTCAACTGAAAGTTTCAGTCCATGAGTTTTTTGATAAAACTATAAAGTGTTTTAGAAATGAAATATGGAACATTTAGGAGAAGGACACAGTGCTATGCATAATTTATCGGGCACTGTTTGTACAGTCAATTGTTAAGTTATAAATAAAATACAACTTTAAAACAAAGATGAAAGGCTGAAATTGTGGGTAGTTATTTCCTCTGCATTTCTATTCCAGAAAAAAAAGTTTCCAAGTTCAAACAGTCACATTTTGGTTTGGTTATTGATATTCACAGTGTCATGTCTATTTTTGGATGTTTCACATTGAAGACCTTATTCTCTGCCGTGTGGAGTGCATTCTCCTCCAGAAAATGTTGCAGAACTCTTTGTACAGCTCAGTGAGGTGACCAGGCATGGTGGAAGGGAGGTCATGGGGAGGCAGATGAGGCTCTGTGATACCAAATATCTAGGCCCCGGAGCTGCTGAAGAACAGGTTGGCTTACCTCGTTGGCACAGGGTCGCTCAGTGTCTGTTCCAGTTCAGCACCTAACATCATGGTACTTTCCCCCAGCACATCTGAACCTCTGCTCCCATTTCTTTTAGGCTGAGTGTGGGCAGAGGAACCAGCTCCACAGCCTACACCAGACTGATGCTTGTTTTCTGCCAACAGAGAAGTCCGTGAACTGGAGAAATCCCTGAACTGGAGAAATGCCGAACCCATTTAAGCTCATTAAAAATGAGTTTAGTGGATTTAAGAATACAGTCCATATACTTTTCAGAATAATTTATTATAGGTCTTTGCATCGGTGCTCAGAATAGGGTGCGAACATGGTCTCTGCAGCACCTCTGAGCAGGCTTTTTACCAGTGATGGAAGTGTTTCCTGAATGTGAGTAGAAATAGCACAGGGTGGGCCCGATGAAACAACAGGGGCAAAAAGTATCATCTTAGTATAGGTCTAAGCATCCCTTGCAGGTACTCTGGAGCAGTGGGAGGTACTTGGATCAGGTCTCCCACTTCTCCTGCGAGTGGTGCTGACCCAGAGCCCTGGTACTCCATCTCAGCCATGGGAGCAAAAACGTTCTGGCTGCTTAAGAGGAAAGACATGACCAATTTGAACTTAGGAGTGAAACATTTCCTAGAACTGAGCCTGAATAAATTCTGGAACAGTTGAACAGGAAATAAGCTAATAATGGGATTTTACAATATGCATTTCCCATATAAGGCATTGAAATGCAACACGGGTTTGTTGCTGATCTTCTGGCTATTTTGATGAAAATGTTACATTTCTCCACTGTTTGCACTCCCTTACATTTGTGAGGAATTTGCTCCATTCCATTCCAAGGGTTTCATCTTGCCTCCCTCATCAGTGGTGCACGAACAGACCATTCCCACTCCGGACCAGCGAAGAGCCTAGTTAACAACTCCGCCTGGCTGCCTTTTGTTTGTATCGGGGAGCTATTTCCTTTAGCCCTTGCTACTGATGCATAGGAAGGGGAAGAGAGGTGGGGAGCACCCGTCTCAGTGCTGTTCGTGCGTCTGAAAATAAGTTCCCCAAAACCCCGGTGTGGAGAGAGGAAGCCCTGGCTCCAGGGAGCCTGCTGTCTCCCTCAATAAACAAAGGACTGGGTTTGGGCAAGTTGCCCAAAGTGTTGGTGCAGGGTGCGTTCTCGCCCTTACTGCTCTGCCTGGCCTTTTAAGGATATGTGACAGTATGCTTAAGAACACAGTAAGGTGTGTAATTCAGCAGTGATTAATGAGCGAAAGGCTCTTCTGTAGCTTCAGCGTTTCTATAGCATTGGTCAGATTCCCTTCTCACTAGTAACTCGCTAAAGTGCAACTAAGTTTTTCAGTTTGGCCTCCTGTCTGCTGCACTGTAAGTGTAATCTCTTGCCAGCTCTTATGCTACGTTAATTCAGAGCCATCTACCTTTCCAAACGTACTGTGCATTGTGGAACAGGTTTTGCTTGTGAATGTGAGGCCAGATGTTCGGAAGAGCAGAGCTCCCCTTTAGGCATCTAGCAATTACTGCTGTGACACATACTGATTGCAGCTGAAAATCTGAAATCTGTCTGCTTAGACAGTAAAATATTCAAACTGGCTAGTTTGTGTAATGCTGTAAGAAGTGGCCTATGTGCATATAATTCAGGAGTTCTTTCAAAATAGCATGCACTGAATCATGGCCTTAGCTTTAAACCGCAGCTTGTGCCAAACTAGTTATTTTGGTTTCTTGCCAAGCAGGGGTTCACTTACAACTAACATTTTCCTTTTCTTTTTCTGCCATATCTCTTAATGAAGGCTTAATGCAACAATGACTGTAGGTCTACTGGCTAGATAAGAAATAGGTCTGATTCATTAACAATTTTTTCTTTCCTTTTCCAGTGACATATTTGATGCCATGTTTCCCGTTACCCACATCGCAGGAGAAACGGTCATACAACAGGGTAATCCTTCCCCTCTTCTTTACCCTTGCATGTTTGCTTAGGCTGTATGATTCACATCTCTTCATCTGAGAGCTCACCCTCTTTGCTTAGTGGGAAGAATGACCATATTCCAAAAGCTTATAAGTGCTGGGCTATATCATAAGTTCATTGATGTAGGCACAATCTTTTGTTCACAGTCTTTGTTCACAATCTTTTTGTTCACAGTCTTTTTGTTCACAATCTTCTAGAATATATGTAGAGCTCTCCAGCAAAACCACACTGATAGATCTATAGGGTTTCAAACTGCTATGGTTAAATGTAGATAAGTAGTATTTCAAATTAAAATGTTCATTCCTTAAGTTAAAATATTCATGAAGTAAAGCGCAACTCAGAATGCATAAGGGTGGCACAGGCTAGCTGAGAGTAATTAGAGATGGAAAATATTTTTGCAGTTGTTGGGAATATTCAACACCTCATTGTGCTGTATCGTAGTTATCACACTTGGCAACTTACCTGCATGCCTGCAGCATGTTGTGGAGGACTTCAGTACCCTCAGGATATACTAAAGCCTGTTGCTTGTTTACATTGAATGAAGTGTTGAATCAATCAAAACAGATAAACTAATGCAATTGAAAAATGCTAATAGGAAGAAATCGTAATGATACTTTGATTTACGAAGGAAAGTAGGCAAGGATGTTTCAGAAAATGAATCTCCCTGTAAGTAATCTGGTGTACAAACCTGTGCAAATATGTACAGAATTAAATATGGAGACAGGAAATAAGTGACTAGTTTAGCAGACCTTCAGGAAACATTCACCGTTTATATTTTGCTTCCAGGTGACGAAGGAGACAACTTCTACGTGATTGACCAAGGCGAGGTGGATGTAAGTACACAGTTACGGTCTGATGCTTATTTTGATTTTGCGTAATAAACTTTTATGCACTGGTACACAACTTTATCCAGCCATGTTTTGTGGTTCTGTCTCCTTTGTTCTTGAAATAGATTTCACAGGATTGGTCTCATTACTTCGCTTTTGTTGTGTCAAGTCATTTGTGCATAATTTTATAATTGGCATGTTTTACATCCTAGCTTATTTGTCCATTCCAGGCAGGAAAATACGGTATCAAAAACAAGCAAATGACATTATCTTCAGAACCCTAACCACACCTGGAGGTGTGCAGTCTTTGGCAGACCAGGCCACCATGCTGGAATGCACCCGAGGGTTCAGATCAACCATAAGGAAAATATTTTCTTTAATCAGTTAGCTTAGCTCATGTGTTTTTTTTTTCTTCCAAATTGAGATGCAGCCTTAGGCAGCTAGTTTCATCTCAGAAACCTTAATTTGCTTTTAAAATTAGATCCAAATATACGAACAATGCAGCATATTAATAAAGCAAGGATTATTATAAGTGTAAAGTGATCTGTTAGACCACAAAGTGTTTAAGGGAGTATGTGGTGGTTTAATCAGCAAGCCTTTGAAATGCAGCTTTCTTCTGAAACTGCCTTCCAAATTGTAATCTATTCACCTCTTATCATATTTATACTGTATGAAACTGACCCTTTTGCAGTTTTGCTGCAAGTATCTCATTTGACAGAATTCTCTACACACATCTTTCCAACCAAGAGTTGTTGGGTAGGATGGGTTTGCTCATTAGCAACATTGCTCTTCAAATGCCCAGATGAGTTTTGTTTGGAATATTTAAAGGAGAAAGTGATTTATTTTAAATCCAGGCAGGAGGCATACGGTTATTTTAGTAAAAGTCATTTTTTTTAGAAGTCTCTTTGTGTCAGGAGACAATCTAATTGGTATTGTTGGGAATCGAGAAACCTCACATGCTGCCTCTGCCTCTGGAAGCTGCTTCTCAGGAAATCCTCCTGACTCACTGTTCCTATCAGGCATACCTCTCAATAGCAAACATTGCCACATCCACAGTGCCATAAAATAAAAGAACAATATTTATAGAACAGTGCTAAAATTTAGTTTTAAAATAATTGGTTCAGGCCCGATACTGAGATTAATGACTTCACTGGCTTTGAATCAGACCCACAAACATACGCAAATGCACTATTGAAGTTATAGATTAATCTTCTTTAAAAACAATTTGCCTTCAGTGAAAACCTTTAGGAAAGTATTCTTCAATGTTTGGCTCAGGAACAGAGGGGGTCCGAATGACCTAAGAAAACAATCTCAAAACGCTTGCAATTAATTGCAACAAAAGATATCTTCCACATGCACACATCACTTTTACACACAAAGCGCTGACAAAGTGGGGAAAATAAATGTCCAGGGCTTAGTTTTGTATCTGCTTGTAAAACCATCACACAAGGTGCGCTGAAGATTTTCTGTAACTGGTGGTTGCCTCTAGTGGCCAAAGTGGCCTTATCTCTGCAAATGTTGAGAAGCACTTGCTTAGAGCATCAGTGGCTCTATTCTCTGTCAGGTAAGATAGCACCTTAGTTTCCTTCCCTGTAAATCCTGACATCTACTCAAAAGCACCGTTACTACAGCATGCTAGCTGTATATCAGAGGTTCTGCTTGTTTTTTATGAATAAAGTTGAAATTCTTTCAGAAATAATCTTGACCAGAAATGGTCCAAGACATGTGTCCAGATCATTTTTAATTGATGATTCCTTGAGTTCATTAAAGTCTTATGCAGAATAATATTACATTTCCCAGAACATTTCAAGGGCCTTTGAGGCTTCTGAGGTAGGACTTGGCGTAATACTTGAAAAATAACTAGAGCAACTAAGTAGCCTCATTGCCACTGCAGTGCAAGTACCTATAGGCTCTTAAACTCTACAGAGGTTTTTGAAAATTTTATCCTAGACCCCTGGTTTGACAGGCTGGTGAGCAAGCAGGTGAGCAATCCTGTTAACTTTTGTGAGACTCATGTTTAGGATTAACTGATCTTAGGAGTGCTTTCCTGAACAAAGGAAGTACCACTCATTGTTTGCTAAATAAAGAGTGTAGTGCACAGCTTTTTTTTATGCTGTTAGAGTTGAAGGCAGAAGCTCTGTTTGTATTCTAATTAGTTTGCAGTTCTCCAGTCAGTTAAATAAGATACGGGATATTCAGTTTTCCTGCCTTGTCTGAGAGATTTCCGAAGATTTCTAAGAAAAAAAGAAATTGCTGGATTTCTTTGAATAGATCACACCTTCATGTTCCCAAGCATTCTCAACCCCTACTCCCCTCATTGCTGAAAGTAGCCTGTAACTGCTAGGAGAATGATCAAAGTGGAAAGATCTACAACAATGTCATCCTGACACTTCCCAGATCTGTGGATGGGCAGTTTTCTGACGTGAGCAGTGGGACAAACACATCCTAACAAGACTTAGGAGATGTCATTTTGACTGTGCTTATTCCAGGAACAGCCAAAGCTCCTGACTCTTTATGTCTTGACAAACTCTTCTGTGACCAACTATCATGATGTCCTCCTTCAGCATCCTGCTTCCTTCATCCTGGTAGACCTAACTGCTGCAGTCCCATCTCCCCAGCTGGGTGCTCTCTCTTTCCTAAGCCTTGCTTACATCTTCAGCCAAAAAACCCTGAATTCCTTTGCGAGTTATTTTGGAAGTCACAAGAAATATTCAGTCATCCAGGAGCAAGTTGCAGCTACACCATGGGACCTACAGAAATTACTTATGGAAATTGCCTGTGCTGTGAAGCATGCAGGGAAACAAGCCCTTTCCCCGCAAAGATTAAAACTTGTAGCAGGGCAGTTGGTACAGAGCAGCTTATGCCCAGTAACTTGCTTGTGTATAAGGCGGCAGCTCCCAGCCCCCATGGGTGTGCACTGTCAACTCTGTAAATATAGTGCTCCCCAGAAAAAAAGTTCTTCCACTTTCTGGGCAGCAGTGCTAAAATCCTTGTTGTCTGAAGAAAATCCAGACCGCTAGTAACTGAGCTGCAGTTCATTTAAGCCTTGCCAGATACTTTTTTGGCATGCTTCCACCCTTCTCCAAGAAAAAAAAACTACTTGGAGAGTAGACAATTGACCCCGAGACTTAAAGCCTCAAGCCATTTTCTGCCTAGTTCAGCTGGGGTTGGCATACGCATTGAGGCTTTTAACCCCTGGCCAGGCTGTGCTTTCATCAATTCCTTAATCTGCACAGAAGTGGCAGGTATGCCTGGACTGTGGATTCAAGGAGCAATTTACTCTGAGCAACCAGGTTTTCCATGCACGTGCAAAGATATATGTAAAGGAAATCGCAGTTGCCATCATAAAATTTCCATCCCCTGGAAGAAAGTCAGGGCAAAACTAAAATAAAATCTATCAACCAAGCAAAAAACAAACAAACAAACAAACAAACAGAAATTACCAATAAAATGGGAATAACAAAAGCAGCCAGTAGTGTTTTGAGTTAGGAAAAAACATTCTAAAGTAATTTACTGTTAGTCTTGGGATAGGCACCCAAAAGAGTAAGTAAGAAATTCTCCAATTTTTTTAGAAATAATCGGAGTCAAATTGTAAATATGATTCAATAATGTATTTTAAAATATTAACACATTATCCTCAACTCTTTTCCTTTCTTAGAGTATTAGAACCCCGTTAGCATATCCACAGATTAAAGTATCTGTATATTTCCTTCCTGTTATTACTGTGGCCAGCCCAGTAAGATGGAATACTCCTCAGTTCGCAAGTACGCTGCCCCACTTGACAAGAACTGTGCACCAAGGGAGAAGAGCACTTTTTTTTTATGTAAAAAGGTTTCTAAATGTCACTTCCTTATGGCAGTGAAGAAGATTTGCAATTATGTGGCAACTGTTGTGAAGTTAATAAAAGCAGACATCCACAGAGATGCTGGTATCTCTTTTACCTGACTTTAAAGAAATCAAAGTGTTCTTCAAAGAATGCAAAAGCCATAGGAGCTGAACATGAAAGGTTCTTGGTTGCTGGCTGTTATTTTCAGGTCATTTCTTTTCAGCAGCTTGCCATCTGCCTTGTATACTTACTCAGCTAAAAAGTGTGTAAGCCATCACCTTACTGCTTTGCAGTACTTCCCAGAACATGGTTGCAATGAAGAAATCAGGAAGAGGTGGGTCTGGGAGAAGCTGGATTTCTTGTGTCATGCAGCAGGTACTAGAAACCAGGATGGGAAAGGTATTGGAACAAAGCAGGCACTGGGTGGGAAGGGACACGATAAAGTTACCGGTCACAGTCTTCCTTAGCTGTTCGGAGTTGAGGAGAATTGTTAACTCATGACCTGGCCCCGCATACGGATAAAGTTTATACTAGGTAGATAATGGCATGAGGTTTGAAGTTTCAGAGACCAATTGTCTACCGGAAGTTTTTCTGCTTGGAGACGTGTGAACGTATGCCAAAATGTATCTGGCAGAGCTTAAATTACAGCTTCCAGTAAAGATGTTGAAAGCACCTGCTAAAGTATGTGTCTTGCAAAAATCTCTAATCCATACTTCTAAATATAAGAGTGACTTCCTGTTTATTATTTTAATCTTACAACCTCACATTTTTTACTTTAAAAAGCACCATCAACTACCATTTTAGAACAGATGTATTTTTTAGACCCGACAACTTCCCATTCTATTTAATGTCATGGCAACTTTCTACAGTCATTCTCAGGTTTTCTTCTTGTAAAACAACAGCAGTCAAAATACAGTATAGTGAAAATCAAAGGGAAAACTCAGTATTTTTCTTAAATAGCTTCTTTGTTTACTGTATTAAGTTATATTTGGAGCTATAAAATAATATTGTGGACAATAGATAAGATTATCTTTTTACTGTAGGTCAAATCTTCTTGAGGCCCTTATTTGTATATACAAATTGTCTAGTTTGTATATACAAAGATGAAAATTGCGTAGTGGTTTATGTGAGAATAGTGCTGTTTTTTAAAACTAGTTATGTTTTATAATCCATATTTCGCTTTTTGTTTGAATTCTTCCATCTTTAAGGTTTTTCCTGCTTGACACCTTTCTAATTTTGGAAGGATACTTTCTGAAATTTTAAACATAACTTCTTAAAGCTTGGAGTTTTCAGCTTGAATTTTTAGGATACTGAAAGCAGTCTCCAAGTTAGTATATTTATATTTAAGAAAAACACATTCGTACTACAAATAAACCACTGGCTTTATTTGGGAAAACTACCCACATATAAATATCCTTCATGTCTAAGACTTGCTTATTTTTCCAAGACGAACTAAACTTCATCTTCATTTTTGGATAACAAATATTAAGGCTTGACAAGACACAAAGCACAAATTATTACAAACAGATTTGAGGGAGGGAATTTAAGATCTGAAAGTTGCAATGCCTGGAACAAATTAGATTGTCCACATAGATCACAAAGTGGCAACAAAAAAAAATGCTAAAAGTCTACTTGAAATCAGTGATACAAAATTACAGACTTAGTAGTAAAGGTAAGCTCACTCCTATACAGCTCAGAGATACACGTTATAACGTGCTTTCAAAGTAACATGGTTATATTACTGTGGTAAGGTCACATTCTGCTTCGCTAGACAACGGCAGGATGGATGAGGCCAAGATGCATTCCTATTACATTGAGCATTGTGTGACTCATTGCATATTCTCTCGCAGTTAGCACATATGTATATCGTGGCCTATGAAGAACGGAACCGCTGATGCTCACAGATGATTTTTCCCACTTGTCTCCTAAAAAAAACCTGAAATGAACCAAGTTGTGTGATTTTCAAGCCCACAAGAATTGCACTGTTCATACTACATGGTGGAAAACAATAGAAATCTTAAATACTCTTGATCTGCAGAAAGTAGGTGGTCCTGATGGCTTTATTCCGCCTCATATTTGGGCATTTGCAGTTACACATTTCTGTCCAGCTGCATGAAAAAAGGAGGTTCCAACTATTACGGAGCTGTGATCAGCAGGTCAAGTAACAAGTAGAAATAATTCACTTGTGTACTTGCTTTTTTGGTTAGAGTTCCCAATTGCCTAAAACGGTCTGAGCCAAAACCTCAGCCCAGTGTTTTTTTAGGGTAAAGAAAGAGATCATCTGAGCTGCTGCCATATAACATTGGCTTTCATTAGCTGTTCTGAGCCTAAAATAGCTTTACTTCCTACACCTTACAAGCAGAGCCACTTTCCTTTCTACTTCTTTTTTTTAAAAGCTAATTTGAAAGGGAATTGTGGAGTTGAACTCTGTAAAAGGGCAGAATGGCATTGTGACGTATCATCAATGCACTTTAACATCATCATGAAGACAAAAGTTGATCATTGACTTAGGCCTTTTCAGAGAATGAAGTGCAATGGTTTTCCTCTTAGAAAACAATAGTTATTCTCAATCTGTTTTGTCTTTTGAAGACTGATATTGGAAATGGCATTTTTATTGGGTGAGTGAATGCTGAGCCCAAAGACTGTCAGATCAATGATTTGGTTTCACTTCAGAGTACTTTAAATCTGACACCCTTGGGGTGGGGGAATGACTATTTGCATAAACTGTTTATAGGCTAGATGTCAAACATCTTTCGGGGAGTCTTGTCAAGTAAGACAGTAAAATTAGTCTTAGAGCAGATTTGTAGTAGCCTCTGTTTACAACAACTGTGTAACAGCAAATAACTATCCTTCACTTGCTCTCTTTTGAGTTTTACCAGCTTAATTCGTTTCTGGGCCGCAGACATAATGCATAATGCTTTAAAAAGAAACGTCAACCATACTGCTTAAAAATAGGTGTTGGAATGAGTTTATTTTCTGCTTTTAATTCAAACCCTGGTTTGTATTCCTCAATGAAATTGTTACTGCATTTAACAAATCATTTTACCAAACTGCTTCTTGTGCAAGAACAAAAACTGTTCTTCACAAAAGCGCACAGAAACACATGTATTTTTGTGTGCTAAAATGAATCAAGGATACCGACATTCACAATGTAGTCCAAAATGTATTAAAATCTATTACACTTTCCCTATCGACCCTAGGATTTTTTTTGACAACCTCAGAGATTGGGCTAGATGATCTTAGAGGTCTTTTCCAACCTAAATGATTCTATGATTCTGTGACTTTGGTTGAGATTTGTACTGAGGACTTGAATTAGCTGTAGTAAACCCAGGGTCAATCTGGTGAAGTACCCCACAGTAAGAGTGTATCCCTACATTCAAATATGCATGTGGTCAAGTTTGCAACGGATTAACTGAGTTTAAAATTTTTCGTACATTATGTTACCAGCCTTTAAGAATCCTAAATCTATTCATCCATTTCTCCATTTTTTGTCAAAAAAAAAAAAAAAAAAAAGATCCAGGACCCACAGTATTACCTGCTTGTTTCACCTACCAGGAAAGTGCTTGGGTTTGTCAGGGTTTTTAAAACTTCTTTTTCTAGTTTCATCTTTGAGGAGAATCAGAAGTATATTCAATGTTCTGTGTGAATTTCTTTCTGCAGGGAGTGTAAAAGTTTGAAAGGAAACGCTGTTGTTATTCTTTTGTGTGATATTCTCCTACGTGTCATTCCTTCTGTAGTGGCAAAGAAAAGAAGCTGCAAACACCTTTTGTGGCTTGAGCTCTTTCTTGGCAGTCTGCTACCACCTGCCTATTTTGGATTCTTTTCCCCTTTTATTTCGACCCCTTGATCTTTGATGCTCCAGGAACATAAAGAACCACAACATTGTCCGGAGTTCAGCAGCGATGCTAATACTGCTCCTTTTCAGCTCTTTCCCAAGAGGTCCGTTGATCAGCTGAACTGCTCCATGGCCTCATCTAGCTCCTACCGAAACAGCTTTTCACTCACCTCAGTAGGAGCCAGATGAGATCTTAATTGAATATTGGGAAGACAAATTGGGATCGATTCCAGCTGTAGTTTGTAATATGCCTTTTCATCATAAAATGAAGTTAGAAGTAAAATTAATACCGACAGTTTGTTGAATTTTGACCCTAGTTCATTTATTTTGGTCACCATCTTTTCTCATGCCTAGCTTGAATACAGCTCTAATTCATACATTTTTAAAACCTGTTCATCTGCTACTCCGTAGCTGGTAATAGGCTATGGTCCTGTCCTTTCCCATCATTTCCTGCTGAAGACAAAGATACCTGCATATTTTCTTCATAATATTTTTCTTCACAAAGCTTCCACAGAAGTAAAATTAATTCTTGTTGATTTCTGTTGTTGGCCTGTAACAGACTGGGACATATTCTGCACCAGATAAATGCACACAGCCTTTCCTACCCTCTAAACTCACTGACACATTAACAGAATGAAAAGGGTTTATTGTGTATGTTTATAGCAGCAAGCTGCAGAATACACAATCCATACTCGTTTTAGAATACATTATTATCTCTCAGGAGCTGTATCATCAATGAGAAATTCAGCCCAGTGTAAAGCGCCTGCCTAAGTCCCCATTTCTCTAGTGAAGGTTTTACATAGGACTCAAGTGTAGGACTTCTCAAATTCTGTGTCATCCAGGAGTGATGCTGTGCATAGTGGTATCAATCCATGCTGTGTTTCGAGAGGATGTTATCTAACAGCCTTTGGGCCAAACATTGTTTCACAAGTTTGGATGCATGAGTTATAGATAAAGGATTATTTGTGTAGCTTCCCAAATCCGAAGCACTTAGTTCTGTTCACTAAGGGAGAAAGAGATTTCAGTAGTTACGTTTAAATGTGGGAGGCACTAAGCTTAGGGAGGGAAAAAAAAAACATTCCTTTTCAGAAGATGTTTCCTTGTCTTGAATGTTTTTAATTTCATGGCCATGGTGCTTTTCAGCAAACCTCATTATACATATCAACAAATCTCCTTCCTTTCAAGTTTGACAGTGTTAATAAAAAGCCAAAGTTGTGACAGTTCTGCTTGTTGACTGTCTGAGCCTCAAACACAAGAGGGAAAAGCCGATGCCAGTTAACCACAGGAGCTGAAAATGCAGAGAGTAAATACCGGCATTGTACTGAAGCAAGACGACTTGAAATTCTGTCCACAAAGCAGGTTGTTGCCCTCTTTGTGACTCACTGAGGAAACTGTTACGCTCTTGTTTTCTTTCTGTGTCCCCAGCATTGACTATTAGAAAGGAAACTGCTAATAGCTTTTTAGGTAACTGGCAGGAGGAGGAAAGCTGCAGCTAAAACCCCAGACTGGTTTTGCTTCTCTTTTTGCGTTGTGCCATGGTAGGTTTATGTCAACGGAGAGTGGGTCACCAGCATCGGAGAAGGAGGTAGCTTCGGGGAGCTGGCACTGATCTATGGTACACCCAGGGCTGCCACGGTCAAGGCCAAGACAGATCTCAAGCTCTGGGGCATCGACAGAGACAGCTACAGACGCATTTTAATGGTAAGTTCATGGAGAATGACTTGTTTATTGAGCTAGTATTTTTCACTTTCTTTTGTAGTGCCAGTGCTTCTGTTCTGTGATCAGATTACCCTGATGGTAGAAAGCTCTGCAGCTTCTGTTTCTAAATAAAAGAGAGAGGACATGACAATAATATTAAGTAACAAAATCAAGGGAAGTAAAAGGTAACAAGATTCAGTAGAAAGATGCTGATTCAAAAATGCACTTGAATAATGTTATTAATAACTCATACCTGAATAACTGCTGACAACTATGAAAGCTTCAGGCCTCCCTTACCCACCTAAGTTAATGCAAGTCCTCTCCTTCTCGTGCACCTCAAAATGTCATTACTACCCCTTGCCTATGGGGTCTTTGAACTTGTACCATGAACTCTTCAAGGCAGGCAATGCTAGGGAAATCCTAAAAAAAAAAAGCCTCAGTTGGACTCTCCCCTCCATCTTTGTCAGCCAGCACACAGCCACAGATATCACAGGATGCGAAGCTGCAGTCTGTGCTGACAGTTCATGGCCTTGCTCCTTTCAAACTCCCTGATCTCTGCAGCAAAGCTCAGCAGACCTTCTGGGCACCTGGGATGTGTGCTAGGTTATGGGTTTGCTGTCAGCTCTTGAGTTGTGTGTTTATAATGAAAACTTTGACAGGTAATTATCTTTAGCAATGTCATAACTTTTTTTTTGGGTGTTTGTTTCTGATCATTTCCTTTCTGATCATTTCCTATCATTTCCTTCTCCAGAAAATATTCCTTCTTTTTTTTTTTGATAATTAACAGCTCTATGTAATAGAGCTCAATAGGACTAAAAAAGCTCAATAGGACTTTCCTATAAAAGCTGCATTGTTTCATTATGATCTGAAGAAAATTATACTATGCTCTCAGCATAATAAAGGAATGTACATTTTGAGATCATATATATTTCCAGCAGATGTCATGGGTAACTGAAAAATTAGCAAAAGGCTTGAGTAGATTTTACAGTTAAATGATTAGTTCTTAAGCAACAGAGTGTAAGAATGATCTTTATTTATACTTGTGATGACTGCTAGATGTCTGTATGAAACATTACTGTTTTTCAGTCTGTATTTCATGGTCTGGGTTCTGTATCACATAAATGAACACCACGCTGACATCCAGGAGAGTACTGCTGATGGAAATACACTCTATCCCCAAATGTTCAGCCTGGTAGTTCCAAGACAAGATATACGAATAGTGTTGAGAATCATACTGTCTTCTCTCTCTTGTCATTAAGCAGGATGAAATTTTTGAATGCTTCCCAGTGCAGGGAAACAGTCAGTAGTAACTGAGACCTTTCTTCAAGATATTTCTAAACCATAGGGCAGGAGAACTTCCTAACAGATTTAAGAGGCACACTGAACTTATTTGTCCCATGTCCTGCATGGATGCAATGGAGGGGTGTCTGGGATAATGGGTGCAATGAACCTGCATGCTGCAAGGAAGGATTGAAGGTATAAAGGAGAAGGAATGTAGGTGGAAAATAAATGTCAGCACAAGGCCTATGTTCTTTGGCTTTTTCAAGCATAGCTTTTTATGGCTGCCTTTAACTATGCTATTTAAGAATTGAAGCTTAAGATTCACAGGCGTCATAGCCTTGAGGTAATTTCAGTCTCAGCAATGATGAAAACAGTGGAACCTAATGTCATTCAAACTTGTACGCAGTTTGGGTTTGGTCATGTGTTCATTACCATCTGATAGCAGGCTTCAGAAGATGCATATTTGATGCAGAGACAGGATTTTGCTAAAAGGGCTTAAAGTCCAAGTGGAAAAGGCTATGTTTGTAATGCTGGCTTTAGCCACACATATCACTTGAATATCATGCATTTACTTCTGTTTGGGTCTAGTGTAGTGATAACCGCTTTTCAAATTCATGTACAGATTTTGTGAATCGGTGGCCACTGTACGTTACATAGCAAGCTCATCTTCTGCAGTCGATGAGACCTTTAACTTAGCAGAACTTCCTTACATCTTTCTCTCCCTCTTTCTCTTCTTTTTTTTTTTTTTTCTTTGCAGTTGGGGCCATTAAAATTCTATTACATTAGATACCCAGAAAGCATAGTTGTCACATTCTCATATTTAAACATGAAATATTTCAGGTAGCAAGGTGAATTAATTGATGTAAGTATTAAAAACGTCCCATTTTTAGTGCTGCCCACTGCAAAAGCTATGTACTTCCCCAGACTACATAGATTCTGCCATCTTCTCATTTCTGTGTAGGTGCAGTGTGGATAATTTCTTGGCTGTAGGTGAAATGTCTGTCTTTGTGCATTCATATGAGGCAGGTTACAGTGGCTCCCTGCACATTTCCTCAAGCCCAAGAATTAATTACATCATGTTTCAGTGTCCGCATTTCTTACTTGAAGCCAGCTCCACTGTTACTTGGCTGTTTTTGCTGTATTCAGTTTTAAGATGCAGTAGTAGGTGCCTTTCAAGTCCCAGAAAGACTATCTCCTGACATTTAGCCTCTAACCTTATGTTTCTAGAAAGCTACTGGATATTTTAGATGTAGAAATGCTTCTGCCTTTAAAGGAGAAGTAGTAACGCTTAGGATAACTTTTGAAATATATCATTTAAGATGATTCAAAAACTGAGAGGGAGCAGTGTATTTTTTTATTTCCTGTTTGCAAGTACTTTTCCTGTTTGAAAAAAAAAAAAAAAAAAAAAAGAATCAATGACCTTTTTCTCCAAAGACTTTTTTTTGTCTGTAGTCAGATAAAGTCCTTCCATAACCCGTGATGATGTTTTTTCTTTTGTCTGCATTCCTTCCTGGCCATGACCAGCCCCGTTTTTCTCAAGCTAGTGTTGAAATTTTATTCAAGTTGTAAATATTTATTTGTGAATCATGCCTTCAGGTCCACACTTGCCAAAAAGATTTTATCCTGTCATGAGACACTTGACTCTGTACCTCATTTCTCCTTGCAGGCTCTGTTTTGGTTCTTTGCTTCACATTCAGTCAGCTCTGGTTTTTATTTCTGCTTAGTGCCATTTTCCCCACTTAGAAGTCTCATTGATACTGACTGGTTTATGGTATGAATAAAATGTATCTCAGGAGGTTTGTGAGTTTTGGTTTTCCATTTTCCTGGATAGACAAAGCCTGATGCAAAAAGTTCCTGCTGGCTTTTAGTTACAGTTGTCATCCATTTATTACTTTTGCCTGTCCCAAAAGAAGTTTGTTAAAATAGATATATTTCTTTATATTTCATTGTCTCAACTTAGGTATCCTGGTGGCTTGAGGGTCACATTCAAGTTTGTTTTAGCAGCTGTGATGATTGTAAAAGTTGGGATAGTTCTTTTTGTTAAGATTTGTAGAGAAACTGCTTGGCTTTCGCTGCAGTCCTTGACAAAGTATTATACCATGTAATTCATCATACTAGATGGATTACAAAAAACACTTCAACATGTTCCCACCTCAGTACGCTCACAAATTATCTACCCATCTGTGTGTTCCATTTGTTTCATAAAATTATCTGTGCTGAGTTGCGTACTTTTCACACTGTTGCAATTTTTTTTATGTACATATTCTCTGTGTGTGCATCCGCAAACAGAAATTTAGGTATGTATTCTATATTTAATTATTTACATTCTTCTGGGAGAGATGTAAAGGAATTTTTGCCTTAGGATTCTCATCTAATTCAGTTGCTAAAATGTTGCTGCTTTCTTCTTTGCATTTGGGATTCAAGAGCATCACAGAGTGGGGGACATCCCAGGGTAGTACAGTATTTGTATTCTAAATATAGCAAATACCACAAATACCAGAGAAGCAAATGTCTATATCCCAACATCAGATTGATCCCCCAGACAATTCAGTTCCCAGACTGAGGAAATTTGAAGTATTAATTTCTTGTAATTTCTTCTATAAGAGAGCCTGATTCAGGATAATTTAACTATCTTATAGTTCCCATGGTCCAAGATACCTGGCCCTGAGAGGGAAGTTGCATTACATACAATACTTTTTGCCTGTTTGGCAAACTTTGCTCCTAGAAAACAAGTTGTAATATTGGGATATAAGTAATAATAAAGCAAGGTTAGTCAGTTCCTAATGTTATGCCTCATTTTATTTATGCTATTTTGGCTTTGCTTTACCATCTTTTCACAGCTTGAATCTGAGAACAAGTTCTTTAGCAAGTGCCTTTTTCCACTCAGACGAAGTCAAGTCAGAAGGACTTTGTGTTTCATAAAATGTAGATTGCATGGCTGCCAAAGCATAAAGCAAATCCAGAGCCTGTATTCTGTCTAACATCTGCGCATCATAGCACCAGGACCTTGTGGGTACTGTTTTGATGGCCAGTATTGCATTGTTTCAGTGACTTTTTTTCAGTCTCCTGTAAGAATGTACACCCTAAGCATTGTTCAATATCAGGTTTACATGGGGATTAACCAGCGCTGGAGCAGTCCAGAAGGCCATTCCGGCGCTTCCTGCCAGCTGCATACCTGCCAGCATTACTCTTTTATTTGAAACTTGAGCCATGCTTTGCCTTTCAGTAGCCATTTGTTTGGCTTCTTACTGAAGGTGGAGATTTCTAGGAAGGGCCCAATCAACTCCAGCCAGCCCATCTGCACAGCTGAAAAAAAGGGAGCAAGAAAGAAGACAGTAAGAATGCTGGAGGGACAAAGCAAAGAGGCGAACAGAGGGGAAGAAGGGCAGAGAATGGGTTAGAGAAATGGGGAGGAAAAATGGAAGAAAACAGAGGACATGAAGAAGAGCCAGCTGGAAAATAGATGCATTAGTCCTGTTCAACAAGACCCACTGTAATCTCTGTGGCGTTCATTTTTCAGAGCCTGTGTATTGCCTAAGCTAAGGCCAGTGCTTGCTATGTTAAATGGCCTTAAAAATGGCTTTGAGCTCTTTTCTGGGTGGATTTGGCAAATTGATCTCGTTTCTCCTTGTGACTGTTTCGGGGAGGAGCACTGCAGATTAGAATATTAATGACTTCATAATTAGTGAGAACCACCGTCTTTAGGAAGATGAGGTTGTGCCTTACAGCTCAGAATTGGGGAGAAAGTGAACAAAGGAAAGTGGGGAGAGGGAGAAGCAGTGACTATTGAAATAAGAAGATATTAATAGGTTAGAAAAAGCAGAAGTAATAAAGACTTTTTAGAACATGCCATCAAGAACCCTGCCAGTACAGAATTATTCACGTACATTTACTATTGTTTTTATCTGGCTCAAGCAGTAAGATTTCTGCTGCTTCCCTTGGGAAGCTTTTCTGCAAGAGAATAAATCTGAAGTTGGGGAAACTTCTTTGATATTCATCTTAAATTAGATTTTCTTAATTTTCCCCTATTACTTTGAGTTATGTCAAATTATGCTGTATTAAAATGTCCTATCTTTCTGTCATATATCTGTAGGTGATTATCACTGTCTGCTTAAAAACTTTAGAACCATGCATGCTAACTATGAGCATAGTTTACCTATGATCCCAGTGCTGAGCTAACCTATGCAGGCTGAATTTGTTTTGCTCCTTCCTTATCAGCTCTCCCCAAGTGTTTTAGCGGTTCTTCAGGCTTGGTTCAGCTTTGGAGCACTTTTCTGGAGAAGAGGTACCCAGGCAGAGTGTAACACACCAGGCGCAATCACATCAGAGCCTTGGAGATGGGACTTCATTCCTGAAAGATGTCTTTGTGTATACATACCAAACTAGCCTTGTTGCAGGATGATGTTGCAAACCAGGTTCTCCTCTACTATCTGTCAATCTCTTTCATCTTTACTGTTTCCAGTTTTCTTCCCTTCCTCAAATATCTGTGTTTTGGAGCTCTTTTCCTTTGTATTTTTAAGCTATATTTTCTGAACAGAAGCTCATTCTGTTATTTTCTGCTTCCATTTCTAATGTCTCTAGATCCACTCTTGTTATTTTCCTCTCCTGGGAAGCATTTGTGTTATCTCCTAGTCTGCAGATATTATTACTGTCTGATTTGTAGGTGCTTCTAGAATAACCATGAAAATACTGCATAAGATCAGACTTAGCACATATCCCAGTGAGAGTGCTGGTTGACACTTCTACAGAGACTACTTGAAGGGTAATAGAAGAGGTTACATGGTATTCATACTCCTGGCCTCATGGATACAGTGGCTAGACCAAATGAAGCAAGTATAAAAGGGAAATCAGGAGTTAGGTAACACTGTGTGCATGGTGGGGAATGAGAGGGTAATATTGGGCTGATGGAGGAAGGTGGGAAAGTAGGCAGTCAACGTGTTCTCTCTGTTACATGGGGAGGAAAGAAGATCAATACCAATGGCAATAAGAACATGCTTTGGTTTCTTGTAAGAATTCTACTGCTGTTTTTTTTTGTTTTTTTTTTTAGCTTATATTAGTGTTCTTCCAAAATCTCTTCCCCTCATGCTTATGAAAGCTTGAGCAGGAAAACACACACAAGCAAAAATAAAGCAATGTTCTGGCCCCTGCTTGAGCGTGAGCTAGACGTCTTCCTTCTGGAAGGGGAATTGGGATCCAGCTGTGCTGACTGGGAACCAGCCTCATGCTATGCAAATTGCAGAAATGCATTGCATGCCTGGCACAGTGAGATGAAACTCAGCTATCAGGTGGCTCCTGGGAACCTGGAGGCTGTTGTTTGTCTCCTTCAGGAGAGATGGAGGTTTGGAAGGAGCCATTCTGCAGGCTGAATTGTGAGCCATTAGTTGGATCACCTTGGATTTCAGTGCATATGCTGGGAAATAGGATTTTAAAGCCTCACCCACTAGTTCTTCAACAGGCGTTGTTCTCCCTTATCTATGTCAGTGGTATCATTTAGAGACATGGGATGTTTAAGTTATACATGAAGAGTAGTCCCAATTGTAGTTGAGGTTTGAGATAATGAATACACAATACAGATAATACCACAATGCAGGTAATGATAATAGCACATTCAATTAGTTCTTTCCCCTTCTGTTTTGCTTATGCACTTCTCTTCATGGTGAATTGTGCACCTCTGCTCTTAGTTTAGCCAAGAGCTAACACACCCATCATCCTGCAGGAAGTGATGGGCTCTTGCCCTCTGGGCCAGCCGGGATGCCAGCAGTTCCTACCTTCCTGGGTCTTGTCTGCATCTCTAAATACTCAAAGCTGTGGTCAGGCGGCACTTATGGCTGCTGATTACTGCTTCTTAAAATTCATCTGTGTCCACAGTCATTTTAAAAGCATTTTCCACATCTGTCCCTGGGTGCCCCAGCCCATCGCACTAAACCACCAATCTGGTTTTCCACAGCTGTCAATTTTGCTGGTCTAGTTTCCACTCGATTGTAGGGAGGAAAGCAACAACTGTGCAGTGTCCAGTTTTCCATTCTTTGTCTCATGGTGAGCTGTCAGGATTTGGCGTGGTTTGCAGAGCCTCCCCTGTTTGAAGTTCATTTTTTTCTTTTTGGCACTTGAAATGCTCCAGGGGCCTCTGAGGTTGAGAACCAGGTTTGTCAGACAGAGAGGTCAGACAAGGGTTAGTGATGCTATCTCTGAGAGGCCAACCGTCAGCACCACACTCGGAAATTATGAAAGGGGTGTAAAGGAGGGAGACCGTGGTGGCTGCTGCTGATCCACGGAGATCTGGGAGGAGCAGCAGCTTCTGATGGTGCCGAGGCTGTTTTGGAGCAGAGGTGGCCCAGGAGAAGAGAGCACCCGGCAGTGTCTGCTGATGCTCATGCTAGAAGCTGGAGCCACGGCCTGCTGAATTTGGTGGAAGAAGTCCCTTTTCTTTTGGTTGTTGGACTAGGCCCCACCTGAACAGTGCGTGTAGGAAGAGGGACAATGCTAACTGCTTAGCTATATCACTGTGCTTGAATCCACTGGCCTTTCCCAAGTATTTCTGAATGCTGTAATGGCAACAGGTGAAATGTTTCTTCTAATTTTCCTTTGTATATCCTCACTTTCTCTGCTTCCAGCACTTACCAGTGCTCCCTTTGAGAAGGAGGAGTAGAGAAGTGTCTTTTTCTGTAGCAGAAACTGACATTTGATTTTTTCTTTTTGGCGTGTGAATGAATGCCATCCTCATTTCCTTTTCCTTCAGAAGATGAGCACCATCATCTTTATGCTGTTCTCCTGCTTTGTAGATTTGACTAGCAGGCACAAGACAACCTTCAACATCTACTAAGAATTTATCCAGACAGAAATTATGTGGGCTGTCATATGGCAGAGTAAACTATAGAGTAGCAAAGAAGACCCTGGAATTCCTCTTTGGTACCTGGGAAGGGTTTCTTTTCCAGTTGCTTGTGTCCCTGAAGGAGTTATAGATTAATTAATAATTTCTGTCTTGGTAAAGTTGCATTGTGTTTATTCATTACTGAATCTCTGACAATAATGTTTTCTGGAATGACTGCTTAAGAGTGCCTTTCTGTGGTGATCAGACTTCACATAAGCATAAGTTTTCTCAGTAATTTGTCACATAAAAAGTCTTACTAAATTGGGAATGACTGTGCTGGTGGCTGCACATACATTGATGGATTGTCTGCTCCAACACACTTAAATCTTGTTAAAAATAATATGAATAGGTTGCTCAGCTGTAGCAATACATACAACATTGTACAAGATAAAAACAAAGGCTTGCACACAAACACTCCTGTCACGAAAGAGGTTCTGACCTAAAACAGTGGGACCCATGAGGGGGCATTTTATGTTTTATCCTACTTTGTAAATTCCCTTCTAGTAGGGCCTCATTGGTAACAAGATACATATTGAATTAGCTAAACAGTTAATTGATGAAGCTCTGGCTTTAAATGAGTGCCTGTAAATAATGGATACAATACACCCTTGGTGTCCAGTAACGCCAGTGAAGTCAGTGAAATTACACCAGGGTTGAATTTGATTCCTTCTGTCTTTGCTTATCAGGAATACAACTTGCCCAGACATTTTATGGGGAAACATTTGCTTTAGGCTGTTTATACTGGCTATGCTTAAGATTTGGAAGGGGAGGGAAAAAAAAAAGCAGCTGTAGGAAGAAAACACAAAAATACTTTGTTTAATGTCCTACCTTCTTTTTCTCTCTCCTTTAATAACAGGGCAGCACACTGAGAAAGCGGAAGATGTATGAAGAATTCCTGAGCAAGGTCTCCATTTTGGGTCAGTTGCCCTTTGGACTTGTGTATTAGTTCCTCTGTTAGACATGCTGGCTGAATGAATTTTCGTCTTTGATGGCATGATGAAAACCATGGTGGTCAAACAGGAGATCTCACAGTTGCATCATTTCCTAAGGAAAGAAAGTGTAAAGGGCCCTTTTTTAGGACTTGTTTTTCTCATTCTTTAATAAGCACTGAGCATTTATGTTAAGGGCAAATCTTTCCTTAAATATGCCAACAGGCATGCACTCATAACCTTTCAGTAGCTGCTGTTACTGAACTGCATATAGATAGAAGAAAAAGCAGCACAGAGTTATGAATTTATCATAAAGTCTAGTTACATCCTTTCAGGTAACAGGTGAGAAGCTTTTTCCTGCAAGAATACTGTATTTATGTGCACTAAGCAAACTACCCTCACAAATCAAAATGGACTGATTTTTTTTCTTCTGTCTTTTACAGCCTCTGTCTCACATTCTTAAAACATCTGTTTAGCTTCTTGTCCTTGGATTTTGTTTCCCTTTGATTAATGTGATAGCCACAAAATTCGGACATGTTCTTGATGGCCTTCAGTAGGAAAAACAACAAACCCATAATGCCTGACCAATCAATCACCATTAGGAGAACAAAACTTATAATAACGAGGACAGTGTTAGACAGTACAATGAAACGTTGATTCTGTAGGAGAGCCATCATGTTTCTGCTAGGGCTATTTTGAAAAAAACAGTTGAGGATTAATTTCCTATATAATTAAAGTACTTGTATTACTATTTAAACACTTTATTTCATGTTTATTGTATTCCTCTATGATTTGAGCTTGGGTACCTGAAATATGAGAGAGTCTTAATGAAAATAGATTTGAACTTTTGAGAGGTTCTATGCATTAAATTTTCAATTATATTTGTGTGCTTAAAGTAAAGCCAAGTGTATTACTCACTTATTAATGAAGTTTTCATCATTTAAATGCTTTCTTTTATGCTTAATTTAAATCCTTCTAAATTAAAAGCTTAAATTATACTAAATTACAATGAGTATTTAAAGAAAAAAAACATCTCTGCACCTGTACTAATAGGAAGCAATTACAACAATGAGACATCTCAAAACAATTTCAGAGTAGAAAGGTTATTCAAAGATGCGCTTCCTTAAACATGCGGTTTGCCATATAATTGTATCCTAGTTTGTAGTATGGTTCTTCAATCTCAGTAAAAAATGGGTAAGAACTTCAAGATTTGAACCTTTTTTAAGTACAGAAAAGCACCGGACAAAATAACACATCATTTCAGGATCTGTGAGAATTTAGGTGAAGTGTTTAAGGATCTATTTCACATGTCTAAATAATAGGTGACAGCTGAAAAACTGTAAGTATTTTAGAAATCTCAACACAGTACTGGGAAGTCAACTTCACCTCATGCATTATTGTGGTCAGAACTTGGCGATTTCTCACTGGAAAAACCTTAACCTGCTTCATACACATATTTTTCAAGGCCTAGTGTCTGTAACTAGCTATATAATTATAAGAATATATATATTTTTAAATCTTAAGGATTTTTTAGATTATCAGTAGCTGCTTATCTAAGGAGATATAACTACTCCATTTAGATCTTTTCTCCAGCTTTTAATTAAATGTAAAGCCATGAATTTGTATGTACTTTTTAGAAATTAAAAAAAAAATGGTCTACTTTATTTGATGTTTGAATTTAACACTGCAACTAAAACTTTAAGAGTTTTATCATGTACAAACTTCTATATCATACTCTGTTTGCAGGAACCATTAACCAATGTATTTGTAGTGGTACAATTCCTTTGGACAAAAGAGAGACACTTCGTGACTAGAGCTGGAATTAGCTTTGAATTTTTCATAAAGGCAACTGAAGAAGAAGTTTAAAGGGACTCTTTCTTTTCATTGTTAATTGCTGAGTTCTTTCTCAAAAAAAAAAGAAAAAAAGAAAAAGAAAAAGCCTACTCTAGTCTGTATGAAAGAGTTTTATGCTTATTTTTAGTCAGACAGAGCACTTTTGAATGTTGCATTGACAATGTGAGCTCGGACTTTGATATTAATGCTTCCACAGCAAAGGCCATAAATATACCAGGAAAGTGCATTAGTGATTATAAGTGGAAAAAATATTAGGAATAATTGTTTCTCAAAGTGCAACAGGAAGTGCGTAAAAATATGAAGAGAGGCGTATGTGTGTCCAGCAACTGATTTGATGACTGTCCAGCAAAATTTACCTTTTGTGCATTTTCCACTTTGGTCTGGCTTTGTTGGGCTCAGTCTGCTCTTCTGAGCTCAGCCAGAAGGCTTTTTAAATTTTAGAGAACAACTCTCTCACCTTCCCACAATACTTCTATGCAATATATTGTACAAAATGGGAATGACAGAGTCTGAGCAAACAACATAAACCTAGCCTTGTTGTCAGAAGCCATATCTTGACTTAAATTGTTTGGTGATTCACAATGAGATGAGTAAGAATCAACAGAAATTTAGTAAATGAATTTTAGCCCAACTTTTTAAGGCTGTGGTGGTTATATCATTGTGTTATCTGTTTCTTTTAATAACTTTTAAGCCTGTTGCTTTTCTCAGTCACATCTGATAGAAAGACAGAAGTTCAAATACAATTCATTGGCTTGAATTCTCATGCAAACAGGCAGAAGAGAGAGACACAGATGAGCATCCTTCTTCTCCCCAAGGGCAGAGCAGGTAGAATTCATCCCTTAGCAAAGGCACTGGGAGGAAGCCAGCAGGTCAGTCAGTAGCCCTGAACCAGCCACTATGCAGACTGTCTTTTGCCAGGCAGGTGTCACAGGGGATTTATGGCAGCTGCAGGTAGGTGATAAGAACACAAAGGGGCAGGAGCCAGGCTTTATGAGTTCTTTTACTCATAAAATAGACTGTTAATATTTTCTTATTGAAGTTTACTTTGAAGTTGTTTTTTTTTTCTCTCTAAGTGGCGTAAGGAAAAGAAAAACAGCTCTTGCACTTGTGTGCATTCCCAATGGCCAAAACTGCAAATGAAACAGAGGTGCAACTTTACAGAGCTATACCTGATTCCACCGCCACTGTGCTAACAGAGACTTGCTATTGGTGTCAATAGTTCCTGATCTCAGTCATGGGGAAAGAGTCTTCTTTTGGGTTAGCACCTTTGCAGTGCTTATTAAGAAGGCCATCAGTAACCATCTGAGAGCAACTCTGATGAAAAAACAGCAGGACTTGTTCTGGCATCTGGGTTTCGATGTGGTAAGAGAGGATCTCAGTAGTATCTCACAACAGCTAGGCTGCTCCAGTGCACTGCAGCATCTGGGCAGCGCAGATCAGACCACAGACTTGGGGAACTGTCAACTTGTCCTGTCCAACTTTTAAGATTATTATCTGGGTGATTATGAAAGTCTAAGGCACAATGAATAAATTCATTTTCTCAATTTGAAGTTCGTGCAAAGCACGTGGATGAGAGAAATGTTTCTTTTGTAACAAAACCAGTCATATCGGAGCTGTCAGTTTAGATATGAATCTTCAGCCAAAGTAAGAATCTTTTTATAATAAAGTTTTATGATCTTCAATACTTTAGAGTCCCTGGACAAATGGGAGCGGCTGACAGTGGCTGATGCACTGGAACCTGTCCAGTTTGAAGATGGAGAAAAAATTGTTGTGCAGGGAGAGCCTGGTGACGACTTTTTCATTATTACAGAGGTAAGTTTGGCATCCTGATAAAACTGTGTCTTTTCCTGGTAAAGATTAAGACGTATTATTAAAGACATTTGGTTTCAGTTTAATCTCTTGCTTCAGCAAGATGAACTAATTCCACTCAAACCAGGAGAATTACTCAAAATTCATATGAATTCAGACACCAGTTTTGTGGAAATACCTTACATGAGTGGAGGAGGACACTCCCTAGTTTCGAGGAAAATGTAAGACATGGAGTTTTGAGATGTGTCTAGTGTCTTTACTGTTCGAAGGTTTCTTTTCTACTTAATTTTGCTTTTGTTCCAGATTGCCAGTTCTTTTTGTTCCAGTACTTTAACAAGGCTGGCCAGGCACACAGTGCATTGATACTTGTTCCCAAAGGGACTTACAGGAGAAATCACGATGAACATCTGTAGAATGGAGCAGGAGACCTGATCTGAAAATAGATAATTTGTTCTTTGTTTTGCCTTAAATTCAGTCCAAATAGCTGAGCCATTTTCTTGCTTACTCTCACACAAGCAGACAGATCTGTCAGGCAGCTGAAAATACTGACATCTTTTTGGGAGATTATCTGACACTTCAGTTCCACTGTTTCACTTCTGCAAACAGATGCTGATGGGATTTTTCCTCCCTCTCTGACATAAATATTTGGGTCTTCAGTATCTCACACAAATACTTAGACACTGTGATGTAACAAGTTATAAAAATGTATTAGAAAGACTCAGATTAAGGCTAACAAGCCAGCGTTAGGATATGACCATGTACGTATTGAAGTAGGAGTTTGGGGCATGGTTTTCAGTGCCAGCTGTGAGTGTTCATACCCAAATGTATAGACTGGGAGTGGCTGATGTATGTCCTTGTGGTGACAGTTCAAATGCACATCTCAGGCCAGATGTTACATGACCAGCAACAGGGCAGTGATGGCAGCACAAGGGGTGCTGGTAATCTGAATTCCTACTAGTTGGAGATGGGTTAGATGGATGTAATGAAACTGGTGTCATTGTGTTGCCTTGGGAGGTAGTTGTATGTACACAGAATGCGTCTCTGGTTCCATCAGACTGCTGTGTTGTGATGTGATTTTAGGAGGAAAGAGACCATGCCCCATACAAACGGTAAAGGGCTTGTACAGCATCCATTCCAAATGGCTTAGAGGCCAACAGGTTTTCCTTTGCTTGCTACTTATCTGTGAATTTTTGAACAGTTGCCTCTATCCAAGGCAGCCAAAATTTGGTTCATAATCAATATATGATACTTAAAATTCCATTCTTTCTTTCCTCTTGAGTGTTGGATGCTGGTGCTGAAATACATATTTGATTTATGAACATAGTTTCTCTTCTGAAATAATTGCACCTGCATAGTGCGCAGCTACACACTTGAGGAACTTTAACTGAGATGAGCCTTCAAATCAATAGTGTGAGAATAAAACCAGACTAGATACTAGAGAGGGATTTTTTTCAATAATATTTTTTTTATTATATAAGAAAAATATAGGAAATAATTTGCTCCTTTAGAAATATGGGATTTTTATTCCTACGAGAGTTACTAGGTGTCTTGTTATTCCTTGCAGCAGCATGAGACTAGGAAAACCTGATTTTCTTAGCCATCAAAACCCATGTGGAAAATTGGCAGCTTGCTAAAGAACTACTGAGGGCCATTATTTTCTCCCTCTAGAAGGAACAGCTGTTAAGACTTGAATGGGTAGAAAAGTATTAGCACTGTGTACTGTGTAATCATAAAGTATCTGCTCACCTCAGCCATCCACTATAAATCTAGCATAGTTTCTTACTTTAGAAATTGCCTGTATTTTTCTACATTAAAGAATGAACATCCAGTATCTATTATTTCTTGTGCTGCAGTAGTATTTTTGCCTGCTCACATATAGTTTAAGGTTTATATTTTAAACCTGATTTGACAGGAGTTTGCATCTTTGATGTTCAATTTGTCTTCAGGATTGCTGATGAAACCACCAGGAATACTTTATTCCACAAACTTTGGTTGAAATTAATTTTGGCTGGTTTGTTGTCACAACATGTTGAAAAGTCATTAGCTTCTTTCATATATTTATTGATGTTTGTGGCCTTATAATCCAGAACACTACAAATATAGCTAATTTGTTTGGCTGCTACATGTGCAGAAACCATTTCATATATCACCAGAATGCAGCCTCCTTTGGAGTACAGTATGTCCAGTAGTACAAAGCTGAACTTTCCCACAGAATTTTTGGGCAGGATTCTTATTTATTATAAAGCGTGGTTATTCATGACATGCCTTAAACAAATCAGTTACCAATTTATAAGGCTGTAGTGCAACTAGAGAGATCACCAGCATCACAAATACAGGTTCCGAGTGGGATCTTGTGACTCCTATCATAAAAGGTTCTCAAAGACACCCAGGACTCACAGATTTTAAATTGTTAGCACAGTTTTCTGCGAACTTCGTAAACTGCTTATTTGTGGTTAGCCTGCAATGCTGCCTTTCCCTGCGACATCCTATGGGATGCTATCTTTTAAGTATACTGGTTCTGCAGGAGGAAACAGCCTACAAGTGAACTGGCAAGTTCACTGGCAAGTTCAACAGCCTACAAGTGAACATTCAGGCAGACTGAAGTGCAACCATTAAACACCTTTTTAAAGGGAGACTTCCAGATTGACCAGAAAAGCAGCTCCTGATTTAAATGAGGAATATCATCCTGGTTAGTACAGATAAGAGTATTTAGTTTCCCCTTTCTATCAAACAAGCAGATTAACCTTTTCCCTTTTTTTCGTAGTATAACCCTTTTCATGGCTTTCTGTACAGCATCTGCCTCCAGTGTTGCGCAGATCATGGTAGGGTGCTGGCTGTTTGAGTTGCAGGCTGTATGCATGAAAATGCTACGTGGAGACAAAGGCTGCAGCATGAGCTCAGCCAAATTATTAGAATAAAACAAAATACGCATGGGGAAGACCCACAGGAAACCAGGCTTGTAAAGTCCACTGCTCACAGTGCTGTTTGTGGTCATTTTTTGTTAAAAATCCGATGAGAAGAGTATTACCCTGAGATTTAAGGACTGCAAGATTTTTTCTGCCATGCTGAGTCTTCACAGGCAGCAGTAAGATGTTTACCAGTAAGTTGGTTGGGTGTTTTTTCATTCAAATGTTAAGCAGCCTTCAACAAGATTTAGTTTAAATATTTAAAGGCTGCTATTTTTTCCAGTGATAGAGTTATTTTAATGTTTATACCATACTCCTTAATTTGAAGATAGGATCAGAAGTGAATGCATGCTTACAAAAGCAAAATAACCACTTTTGTGAGGTTGATTTACTGCACTTGAAACTGGTAATTAAGAAAAGAAAAAAGAAGCAGCCCTGCAGTTTCTGTATTTTCAGATATTTCCAGGTCTTATTTTCCCACTATGCTTTTCACACAACAAACTCGGGCTTTCCCAGACCAGACAGATGTGGAATGTATCTGTTGGATTCCAAGGTCATGGAATTATCCCATATGAGATTCCTGGCACAGAGGTGAAAAACTTTAAGCACCATGAAACAATTGTTGCCATAAAGAATTATATTTTGGCAAGCGTAAATCATAACAGATGTACAGTTTCTAACAAATACATTTTCAGTTGTATTGTACACTGCCACACTGTGTAACCAACGGTAGGGAGGATTTATTCATCTGACTTCAGATAAAGCAAATATTTTTAGCTAGCATTTTAAAGTGGTAGCTTGCAAAGGCATGTGAGCTTTGCAGAGTTAAATATCCCAGAAAATGTTACGTCCCTTTAAATGAAATGCCATTTGAACGAGGGCTGATTTTTTTCCCCAACTCGTGCTTTGCCACTGACTTCAGTTCGAGCAGCAGCTCAGACTAGTGTGGTAGTTCTATGAAACTGGAAAGAACCGAGTTTTTTGCTGTTGTCTAGGTTACTGAACAAGGTAGTGACAATAGTATTAAAAATAGAGGTTAGGATCATGTACCATTCTGTAACTTCAGCTTCAAACTTGGCTTGGTGGCACTGCACCTTGGAGAAATGTCCATAATGCAGCTAGCAAAAATGCTGGGATCTGCAGCCGTGAAGTGCCCTGCTGGGTTTTCCAGCTCCCACCCCTCCCTGTGTCAGATCACTTGGATCTACTTGTCACTGCTAAGCACCATATACGACACACAGTTATTGTCATGGGACTCCGCTGAATGTGCTCGGGGAGTCTTTTAATATCAGTTGCATTCTGAGAGCTCACTGTGCCTGACTGGTTGCTGAAGTGCTGCCAGATGGCCCCAGTTCTCCAAAAAGTTTGACATGGCTTAAGGAAAATGCACACACAGATGCAAACGTGTGCATGTGTGGGAGGGGAAAACAGCAAAATTGTTATGATAATGCCCCGCTGTGCCCATGGAGGACAGCTTGTAACTGTCCTTTAAATCTGCTGTCCGTAGCCTGTCATCTCCTCAGAGGACAGTTTGGTTTAAGTGGTGCATAAAGCAAAGAAATAAAACTGCATGAGAAGCAAAACATTTCCAATTAATAGCTGGTTGAGCTGCCCAGCAATAACATGCAGCAGCCTAAAAATAAAAGAACTAAAAATAGAAGATAATTGGCAGGAGAAAATTCAAGGAGAAATGGACCCATTGTATCAAGCAGTTTCACATTAGAATTTTTATTTTAAAACATTTTAAAACCTAGTATTTTTAATTGTAGATTAGTGTTAGTGACAGTGGGTAGTTCTAGCCTCCTCTGTAAGTCCTTTGTGAAAAGCACTGAAAAAAGGGTTGGGATTTGTGTTCTTTATTGTTTTCCTGGTGGCTAAAAAGGAGGCAGTCAGGGCCTCTGATTTTCAGGCTTACTTGTATTATCAGTGCAGCCTGTGGGCAGACTGTTACCCACCCTGGGCCTCTGTTTCCACATCAGTGGGAGTAATCCTAATGACACTCCATAAAGGTGAGTAAAAGCTTCACGGGAAAATGTATTAAGTATCCACTAGTACTGAAACCAGGGAATGGGAATAGCAAGATTGGAAAATAAGAGAAAATTTTCACTGACAGTGCAGAAATCCTTCCAAAACTAGTGCAGAGAGCTGCCTGACTGGTAGAAATTAGTCAAATGGATTGCTAATAATTATTGATCCAGCCAAGAGTAGTGCTGATCACATTCAAAACAGCGCTGTGATTCCTGGGGGTGCTGCTAGTTGTCATGCTGCTGTTGACATTTCAAGTCAGGGCCACTAACTGGCTCCAGTCTGGGCAGGATCCACTGTGAGTTATTGTGACTGCTGAAAGCATGCTTGAGATACTGTCCTGTAGGTGAAATCAGTGTTTCCAACCCTGCTGACAGTCTTGGCATGCTGTGGAGGGCCTCTGCACAAAAACAGTTCAAAGCCTTGTTAGGTGGAACAGTGTTTGTAAACTCTTTGTAGCATGGTAACGTGAAGGAGCGGAGGAAGATCCTTGGGCTAGCTAGGAAGGGCACTCTGCTCCTTACAGAATTGGGCCTTTTTGTAGGAAAAGTAGACTTGAGTCTTAAATTGCACAAGAAGCATCTGAAGATTTATGATTTAAAAGCTCTTCAAGAAAGAAAAGAAAGAAAGAAAAAAAAAAGAAAAATAATAGCCCAATTGTTTCCTGCTTTAAATTGTTGCTCTTTGACATTCTAACCCAAGAGAGACCCCTTTGGCAACTACCCCTACAACAGGCAGGAGAACTACAAAGTAAACTTCTTCCGTATGGTTAATGAAGTCACTGCCTTAGGCACACTCTGCTATCACACCTGATAATCTCTTTAAAAACACAGTGTGATTAATTATTAATTAGGAAGATGAATGTTGTCTAGAAAAGGAGTTTCAAAGGCTACAATCCGAATTGCTTAGTGTTACCAGGATTTTGTTGATACCAGGTATGTTTGTTAAAGGCAGTCTGCAGCAGCTCCTAATATGCCTCATAAACAAAATATACCTACTAAGCAGAGCCAGCAGTCACTGAGGGCTCTGTTCTTTGCTTATTTTCGTCTGTGGAGACATTGTTTTCTGTAGAGCTCTTACAGGAACAGTAGACTCAATTTTGTTGATATCACCTGGCTGTGCTCAAACAATAGCGCTTCCATTGGCCCTGCATCAAAGTTGATCGGCGTTCAGGATGGCATTTTTAATGGCCAGCTGATGTCAAAGATAAAAAGGTAGGTGTGCGATTGGGTGCCATCCTGCCTGGGGATGGAGGTGATGTGTTTTGCTGTGTC
Organism: Cygnus atratus; assembly: GCF_013377495.2. Classification (NCBI taxonomy): domain Eukaryota; kingdom Metazoa; phylum Chordata; class Aves; order Anseriformes; family Anatidae; genus Cygnus; species Cygnus atratus. The sequence goes on from NC_066376.1 coordinate 6,436,753, forward strand.
AGAGTGACTGAAATGCTCGCCTAGTTCATCTCTGGTTGGATTTGCTTTAAATTTGACTTCTGTGAGCAGTGGATCAGGCTGCATATATATGCAATCTTGAGTGTATCCTTATCTCTCCTCTGTTAGAAAGGGCCAAAATTTCATAGTAAGCAACTGGCTGCTCCACTTCTTGCTCCCACCAGCAATGGGAGGACCTGTCAGTGACTGCAGCTTTTGGTCCTTCCAACTCTTTCTCCAGCCCCAGTAATAACCATGGCAATGCAGGCACCTCCTGTAAATTCTGCAAAATCTGAAACCACAGAAGTGATGTATGCTGGATCATTTTCTTAACGTTTTTGTGAGATTTCAGATTAGCCAATATTTCTAGTCTATTTTAGAACTTTGCAGATTTTGTTCCGCATTTGTGGCAGAAACCAGGACAACTGTATGTAAATTCTCTGAGTTGCTATGAACCCAGAGATTGGAGAATAATGTATAATAGTTTAAAAATGTATGGTTAAAAAAGTACTGTCAAACCCAGTCATGACTCAATCTCTAGTCCACAATCAGAATTAAGTCCTTTTGCATCATCGTTCTCCAACCCCATTCAGTTTAGTTTTCATATTATAAAAATGAAGCATCTTAAAAAGAAGTCTGGTGGGTAGGAAAACAATGTAAAAGCAGCATCCCCAGCCAACATTCAGTTATGGAAAGAAAATTCTCGCCTGGATTGGCAAATTCATGTGGCTTTCTGTAAGCATATGACCAAATAATTTTGAGAGCCATAATTACTGTGGTATATAATGTATGTAACCTTTTTACCTACTCATTTTATCTTACTTATCTATTGGTCTTACTTGAACATCTCATGAACTTCATGGAGTTGATGCTCACTACACCTGTGTGATGAGGTGCGTGAAGCAAGCTCAATGTTACAATCTGAAGCATGGGCACAAGAATTAAGACAGTTCCTCATTCCTGCTGAAAAATATCAGTGGGAATTAGGTGCCTTGAAGGTCTGGGTCTTCTTGCTTTTGCTCACAGAAGGCCTAAGGCAAAGAAGAAATGTGAACTCTGTAGCCAGAATCCCAGGCTACCGCACCAACTGACTGTTCTTTTTCCTTTACATTAAATTTTACTGCCCCAAAATGATGGGTGCGCTTTTCTACTGCAGCTTATGTGGAAGTCGTTTGCACTTTGTGTTGCTGACTGAAATTTGTTTGTTTCTTCCCTTGTTTTTGTATAATAGTCCTTTATAAATCAAAGGTTGGCAAATAATAAAAACCCAAGATTATTTACTGGCTGACGGAATATTTGCAGTGTCTTTGGCTACGTAGTTCAAAGGATTTGTCTTCTCTTGGAAAGTAGCCCTAGAACTGCTGATCCTTAGCTGTAAAATAAAAGCCATCCCAGGAATGATGCTGTCAGCAGTCCCAAAGGGCTAAAATGGCAGCTGAGGAGTGATATGCTAGTGGTCTTCCAGGACACTGCGACTGAGAACATCGCTTATGCCAGCATCATGAGGTACATGCAGGACTTTCTGTGTTACTCCATCTCACTGGGACACTGGTAAACTTACATCTTAAAGCAAAAACATGAGGAAGAGGCAGTGCAGCAGTCCTGTTCTCAAAGGTTTGAAAGTAGTTTTCATAACCTCTCTTTGCACATACTACACCCGGTGCAAAAAAATGCATATGAATGTTTCCCCAGTTCATTTCTGACATGACAGCTTGTGTAGGAGTCTTCAGTCTCATTCAGTTGTAATTTAAAACATCTGATTTGTAAACCCATAAAATGTAAGTTTTAGCTGGAAATTCAGCCACACCCTGCCCTCTTAGCACTATAGGATATGCGGAAAATGGGAGATGGTTTGCTGCGCAAAGATGTAAAACCCAGTGTTAATAATTGGCAATTTCATGCTTAGTACTTGTGTGCTCCATTTGAATTTTCATAAAAATCAGTGCTAGGTTTTCTTTGTGTTCAGAACCAACTGTGACTTTCTGTGTACATAACACTTGCTTTAAGGCATGGTTTTGGTTTTGAGTCTTCTCTCTTTAGTCTTGTTCAGTAGAGTCTTGCTACCGTCGAAGTCTGCGGAAGCAGCGGAGGTTCCCAGGTAATGAAATGCCTCTGTGTGAGTAAGGAGAGCAGCCCAGGCTGCTTACCCCTCAAGGTTTTCAGGAGGTTCTCAGGATCGTTATAAACTCTTTTGGCATTGAAGACTGAGCTCACAAGCCTGGTTTCAAAGTACTTTCTCAACATGACCACGAACATTATGATCTCCATGATAAACTCCTGTTTCCTCTTCCCCCAATTTACTCCAAGTTTTGCTTCTTGCTCTGAAGCTGTTGCCCTAGCTGGCCACAGCTGCCAGCCCAGCCCTGGTCACAGCATTAGTTATGAGACTTTAATTATGATGTCTGTCTCAGACTTTTGCTTGGTCTGGTTACTTCAGTATCTACAGAATGTTTTCACAAAGAAGCAGATGGTGGTAGGAGTAATTGGGCCGTAAAACAACATTAACAGCTAAAAACGATTTTCACCAGAAAGGATTTCACGGGCAGGGTGAAGGAGGTTCAGCACTGTTTTCGTGTTTTCTCTCCCTTGCATTCAACACTGCCCATTCTGTAGGTGGTAGCAGGCAGCACTGTCTGCTTCCAGGACATGATAACTGTAAGGTCAGTCACAAATATGAACAGTTGATGAATAACCCATTATAGAGTCACTTTTATGTTGACTCAGTGGACATTTCCTGGCTTCAGAGAGAGTAAAGATAATGGCTAGCTTTGTAGAAAGAAAGAATCTCTAAAATGCAACATTTTTTTTCCTTTGTGACTTTTATTGCTTTGTACGCTGACATGTCAGAGGGAGGAAAACAGTGCATTGTTGCCAATAATCCACAGCGCTTGGCACAGACAGTCTTTAAAATCTGGCACCGGGATGAATATTAATTCAGTTGTTTTCCCACAGAAGCTACTGATTAGTCAAGGCCAAGTATCCCTGAGATGATTCATTAAAACCCAGCATTGGAGCCCACCTTGACTGAGCAGATCTGCTTTGTGTCACCACTGCAGCAGGTGGACTGAATATATAATAGAAGGGGCAACTAGAATTCTAGAACAGAGTGAAGATAAAAATGCAGATGGACCCCGAAGTCCAGACTGTGGTGCAGCCGCTTCCCAGCTTTCTGCCAGCAGCAGCTGGGCACAAAGCCAGGATAACTAGCCACAGAGGATTACACCCCAGGCAAGGGGCTCCTCCCATGTCTAAGAGCTGCTGTCGTCACCCCTGTGTCACCGTCCCCTTGCTCCCAGGCTTCTCAGTGCCAGTTGGCAGCTGGTGGTTTGGAAAAGAGGCATAGGACTACCACGGCCCCGAGTCTGGGAGGCTCAGAGGCCACCGTGACATGCCCTGCTCTGTGCTGCTCCCTTGCTTTTTGGACTCTTGATGAAGTCTTGAGGCTCCCAGCACTTGTAGGTGCCTCTGTCGGACTCCTGAGAGATCCTAGCTATGCTGCTGCGTCTAAAGGGCAACATTTTGAGGTCAAAAGACTATAAAGCTTAAAGTTTTGATTTTGAAAAGCCTTTCAATAAAAAAGTCTTAATGAAAAAAATCCCAATTTTTTAATTCTTTGTGCAAAACCACTGTTTCACCTCCACACATGAGGCGAAGTACACTTCATGCAATACTCTGCTTCTTTTGGCTTTGCACTGTGTTTATTGGTCTCTGCCTGAATCTTGTCTTGTTCCATCTAATAACGTTTCTTTTACTTCAAGGGGAGTACATTTAGGTACAGGACAACTTTCATGCAGGCTGCCTTAAAGAAATACTGAAGGGAAAGATTGCCTGAGATACCGCAATAGGAAGATGAACAAAATGATCTAAAAGGCCTTCCCATGTCAAATGTCTACAATTTTAAATAGTAAATGATCAAGGCAAAGGCATTTCCTGGTGATTAATGACTGGCTGGGTGTAGTCATGTCTGGGCCTTAACCCTGGCCTCTTGTATATCCCTAGGAAATGCCCTGTGGCTCAGTTGTTTCTGCTGGTTTAAGCTACACTTGGTTTATGATTGATTGTCATTTTTTAAAGTACCTTTATGTTTGTCACTATTTTGGTGACTGCTCTAGACAGCTTTGTTCCTCTCTCTCAGGTGTGGATGTTATTCCTAAACCAACATAAATGTGCCTAGATAGCAGAAGCGATGGAAGCTTCGATATACATACGGTAGTCCTATGCAGGTGTGATACAGCTGGTAGACATGGCGAACTGCGTATTGTTTAGTGTCAAGCATGGCTGTAGAGCTCACGTATAGGGTCTGTGCCAGCTGGGAAGTAACATTTGCTTCCCACCTTTGCTGAATTGCAGTCCGCATTAGTGTTGTTGGCAATTAAGGCCAATAAAAAATATGATGAATTAATGTTATAAAGTTATGATGATTACATTATGATAATCATGTACATTGTCACTGGAGTTGTTGCAGTATCAGGGCATTTTCTACAGCACTGCTCTCTCTCAAGGAGGTCATAGGGGTACCCCCATGCTCCCATTATTACCATAATGCTGCCCTTTGAGTTCATTTAATGTAGCACTGTTAAATCTTAAAGATACTCCCAAGGTGCTGGCTTTCTGAATATCTGCTGAAATCAGTGGCACTCAACATTTCCAGAGTTGCAACTGAATTAAAAAGACCAAATGTGCAAAATATTTTGTATTTGTTTTCAAAAGCTGGCAGCAGATCATGTTTCTGACTTGGGCATTGTCTCTTCTCTCACTGTAATCTACGGAGGTCCCTAATGGATGGAGAAAAGAATTCATTTGCTGCAGATAAGGAAACCAAATAACAAGCACTTTTTCACTTAATGCAAACCTGGGGGCTGTTCTTGTAGACCTTACTTACTAAACAGCACACCATACTTACTAACAGGCACACCATAAATGACAGTCATAAAAGCAAAGTTTGCCAAACTGGATCAAAGTTGTTTAAGGTTTCACATCAAAGACAGAAAAATTGATTTAAATGATCATTTTTAAAGTGGAGGGTGAAACATGAGCTGACAGATCTCAGCAGGTCTCACAGATCCACTAGGCAACTGTTATTTTCAGGATTTTTGTAGCGTCAGGAGCTTTTGGCCCTTCTTAATTTAAGCTAATGATTTGGAGATGCTCTATGGGTGATTTAATTGCGTGCCTGAACCAGTAAGTAGGCAGATATGATTGTGTAGCTTATCGTCGTTGTACCTATGGCAGTGTAAGAACATTGCCTGGACAGTGTTCGTAGGTAGGAAAATGGTATCTTTTATTAGATTTATCTGGAGAAATAGACAACTCGAAGAAAGGCATGTGTGCCCAAAAGCATTTCTCTTTTTTTCTAGCTAGTTGATCTAATAAAAGATATTACTTCCACAAACCTTGTCTTGCCTGCAATTAAATAAAATAATCACAGATTCACACTGTGTGAAAGATCTTTTAATTCATTTCATATCTGCTATTGCTTCCAGTAAAACCAGTAGGAGTCCTTACATTGAGTCCCGTGTGATTCGCTGTGTGTATAGGAACGTTTTATACCACTGCACAGCCTCTTCCTTCGTCTTTTGTCGTAACTTAGCGCAGATTTAATAGCAGCATATAATGAGGGCTTGCGTTGCTGGGGAGTGAAGGGAAAGTTATCTTTTGAATGTGTGAATTATGGAGTGTGTGGATTAACAAAGTGAGAAAGAGCAAAGGTATGTTCATAATAGAAATTGGTGGAGTTAATAGCAATAACAGATGGATAGGCCTGACCTTTTTCATCGCTAATTCTATAGAAAAACTACTGCATTGCTCTTTTCTAGTGGATTGTGCAGAGGAAAGTGAAATAAGCTAGAAAAGCATTCTAAGCTCAAAAATAGGGTAGAAGTGCAACATTGAGGACATGGAGAAAAAAACTGTCTGCCATGCTTTACTTTAAAAAACAAGTGAAAAATTAAAAAATAAAAATGGAAATGGTAATAAAAATAGTAGATTCCTGCTTATAAACATTAAAATTATTTTCTTCAAGATGTAGAATTTTAATTCGTGTACTTAGTGTATTAAAAGGACATAGACATTGACGTTGCATCCAATTATCAGAATAAATAACCATTCTTCAATTTTAATAACAATAAATGTGTCTGTTATCACAGATGGAGCCTCACTATATTTTTTACTGATTGCTTTATCTTTAAAGTGGAAGCTTTGACTGGTGGAAATAGAACATCAACAAGAGTGACTTTTAAACCAAAAAGTTAAAAAAAGTAGGGCTCATTTCCCTGCCCATCCCCAGCCCCTGGTAAGGGGCCACCCTGCACAGCCCACCCTACCCAGTGGTACCCAGGACACTTCCCTGCCAGCACAGGGGGGATCCCATCTGATCCACAGAGCTTCCTCTGCTGGAATATAGGAAAAACTACAGGATTTCCCCTTTGACCTTCTTGTGGACCACTTGCCTTTTATAGCCAGGCTACTTAGGCCAACTCCTGGCTACAGGATTCATAATTAAATATAACGATAGGGCTCCTGTAGCACTTGGTGCTTACAAGGGCGTGCAGGATCAGTCATGGGAATCTTCATGTTGATCCAGATGGGCCACTGTAGGATGTCCAACTCATCCCTACAGTCTGATAGTTTGAAAATGAAACATCTATCAAAATCTTACTACTTTGGAGAGGATGGGAGCTCATGTATTATAAATCTTAACTTATTTTTTTATATCTTAAATTTTGCTGCTGTATCTAAGCTGTAATTTTTTACAAAACAAACTGCTGATGCATTTGAAAGACAGGAATAAATACTCTCAGCGCTGTGACAGAAGCGTTACAGAGGGAGTGAGCAGGTGCGTGGGGTGAGGATGGCAGAGAGGTGGTGATGGCACATTGCTTTTGGAACTGCTACTCTTGTTGTTTTTGCAATAAGATGCCTGTATTTACTAGGAGCAGAGGAGGGGAGGTTAATGATATCGGTTCCTGGGAATACAAGCACTCCCCGTGGCTGAAAGGGAATATTCCTGGATCCACCAAAGATCATTTCACTCCCAAGTGTCTGCGAGGAGAACGACATGCCTGTCTGCTTTCAGTTTCGTATCATCACAAAGTGCTGATTTATTAAATGGTGTCAAACTTCTTCACAGTGTTTGAGCATGTACTCTGAAAGTTTTGCTCTGTGGCGTAGGAGGCTGAAATGACTATCAAGGTACAAGACAGTATTTTAAATTGAGCAGCACTAAATAGCCTGATCCTGCAAATCTGGGATTGTGCACTTTATTTCACAGAGACTGATCCTGCCAAGTTTTGTGTGCCATTTAAAGGGAAATCTTTTCCACTGAGACCAAATGGTTTTGGTGGGTGAGAGTGATAAGCCCCTTGAATCCTTACTAGATAATACTCATACCTTCCAGGACAGGGCTCAGGGGATATATTCAGGGCTACCATTTACACAAGGCAGGGCTAAGCACAAGAAGGATAGAAAGCTCAATAACTGCATTGGAAAGATTTGACAAGTAAACTAAAATGAAATTCAGTCGTGAAGCCTGTGATGGGAGCAATGGTAGGGGTCAGCACCTAATCTATTTAGTATGAGAACTTTATTAAATGTGTAAATATTAAGGGATTGTTTCTGTATTATTTTATTTTTGCTCTGCTTACACTGCTCATGTACAATTGGACTCTTCCTCTAATACAGTTAGAATAACTTTGTTTCCAGAGATAAGATACCTAAAGCGAAGGTGAGGCAGATAGATAATTATAAATACATCTTCTTTGTTTCATGGTGTGGACGGTCTTCCCGTGAAGGTCACTGTGACAATGCTCCAGGATGTACTTGTGGAGCTGGTGACTTTCGCAGGGAGAGGCCAAACGGCGTAATCAGATCTTACATCTGGGTGCTCGCTGTCAGGGTTTCAGGAAACTTCTTTTGCTCCATGATAGACCTGTGCTCACTGGGCAACGGGAAAAGCCTATGTGACTGTTAAAACAAGAGTGGAAAAATATGTATCTGGAATATGCATTGCTTTGTCCTGCCAAGCCAAGTGTTTATTGTGGAGGCCAGACACATCTGTCCTCCTCCAACAGATAGCATGGTGTTTCTTGGATTAAAAAGGCCGACTGTAGTGGAACAGTGGAAGAAATTGCTTCAGAAGACTGACTTATTGAAGTCCTATATCATATGGACCCTGTCAAAAAAATATTAAGCACAATAAAAGCTGACACTAGGGGAGATGAAAGCAATATTGCTTGATATTGTGATTACCTTTATGGCAACGTGCTCAAGATGAGCAATGGGGAATTGACTCTTTTTTTCATTTGACCTGGGCAGTCAATATGATTACTTTGGGGATTTTTTGTCGTTGTACGTAATAAAACATCTGTAATAAAAGTTTAAAAAAAATAGTTTTGGGAAAGAGAATGGAGACATGGATTGCAGACAGCTATTTGGGTCAAGGGGTTAGGTTTTTGCCAGGCTCCAGATGGGGACTGAGTGGAGGACAGGGGCTGGAAGTGATTCTGAAGCTGATTCTGACTCCATTGCACAAGCAAGAAGAACAGCATCGAGTTAGGCCCATGCACTGCACCTGATCTGAAGTTTGTCCAGAGAGAGGTTGATAAGCGCATTATTCCCTGTATGAGATATTTCTTCAGAATGCTGCTTAGGAAAGTGTGTTTGTTTTTAAAGCTTGCAGTAAGTGCGAATAACAAAACTCATTGCACTATCTTTGCATTTTCACCCCCTTTCAGATTTACTGGAAGATCTTGGAAAACAGCAGCTTTGGCGAAACAATTTAGTTATATCAAGGATAAGGAATTCTTGCTGGAAACTTGACAGGCACCAAATCACTTTCTTACATGCTGTCCTTTCAGTTACTTTTGTGAATAGCCATACACTTGCTGTGGACAGTTTTATGTGCATGGCAGGTCTTAGCAGCAGATAAAAAAACCCCAAGCAACCGCCACCAAAAGACAAAGACCAACTTCCCTTAGTATGTTTAGCTTATTTCTGAACAACTGATCTCGAAACAACATCGCCAGTTCAGGTGTCCTTGCTCCTGCAGGTTGTGCCAAGCACATGGTTCTGTATCTTATGCCATCAGATGTCTGGCATATCAAGAGCGAAAGCATTGAAGCCAAGGAGAGTTTTGCAATTGTTTTCAAATGGACTAGGATTTACAGCCCTGGTGTTTATTCAGGATTTTTTTTAATGCTGATATGGCATGTGGCTGGTGGAGTGGAATAGTAAATTGTCATGGCCAATATAATGTGGTGACAGTCTGCTATCTACTAATTTATACTAAGCACAGATTACTGCTAATGGGCAAAATAAGACACTATAACTTCTACTGTGTCAGATTAATTTGATATACATCCAAGTACATATAAAAACCATCAGATGCTTAGCACCTTTCAAACAGTGCTTGCACATTATTTGATTTTTGGCTCTGGTTCCTGCCATCATCAGAAGTAATTTACCTCTTCATTTGTGTAGCATAGAAAGGTTACATTATAAATTAACCTAGAGAGTGGCCCAGCAATTCATAAATTATATGGGCTTAAAAATAACCCTGTTATGAAATAGGACATGATGCAATACAACAGTATTACAGCATCTTAGTAGTGCTTGTTCAGAAGAAAGCAAATTATGCTAATTTGCTAGATAATAGTAGATATTCCTGGGCCCCAGGTCCTAGAAAAGCAAAAGTCAGACCTGAAGCAGCCTTACATGCTGTTCAGATTTGCATTTCAATGACAATGTTCAGGATCCTATGGGGTATATTTAAACACAGCACAGAGGTGAAGGGCTGGTTCTGCAGGGTGCTGAATGCCTTTAGCTGCACTGAAGCCAAGGAGCTTGAGGTTGCTCAGTGTCTCCTTGAGCCCCATTGTAAACTGAAGCATACACATTTATTTTGATGCAAGGAAGCTGAAAGATGTTTGCAGCTGTCTCATCTGCACTGAATACTCCACACTGGAGGGAGGTTTGTGCTCCAGGCTGGAGTGGTGCTGCAGCTGGTTACAGGCACCAGTAGTGCAGATGAGCAGAGAAATGCAAGGCTTGTGTGTTAAACTAGGGGGGTCCCTGTGATATTTTCCAATAACTGGCATCTTCCAAGCATAGTTCACATTACTGTGTCTCCCCGGCTTCCCTGTCCTGGTTGTACCAGCTCCCAGGTATTACTTTCCAAGCTGAAAATTAAACAAAACAAAACAAAAAAAAAGAAAACACACATTGTCGATGCTCTCCAACAGCACCTAAATTCTTCCTTTATTTTGCACTGTTCTTGCAGCAGCATCAGGCCACTGTCAAAAAAATTGGCTCTGCGGTCTATTTAAAAATCTTGTTTTATTAAGAATCTTTTTAATTTCAGTTAAAATCAAATATGTTAACATTTTGCCTTTGCCATGGCTTCTGGTGTGGACTGAACATAATTTCTAATGTCATAGTAATTTTTTTGCAGGAAAGCAGCTACCTTCTCTATTCCCCTACAAAAACTTTGTGCCGCAAATAATTTAAGATTTCCTCCAGGTTAGAATATTTTTGCATGTAAAACCCCTTTGAAGGTTTAAATAGACTGTTACTGAGTTTTGACATGTATTAGCACGTGTTAAGCACTGCAGTTATTAACGGTCATGGAGACAAGACACATTCCATCTCTCAAGCGACTGACTTGCAGGTGTCCAGATCACTAAAGGCCATGAAAAGGCAAAGACACTAAAAAAAACAACTTCTGTTGCAATAAGCATTAAAAACTCCCTTTACCAACAATCTCGGCAAGACAGCCAGTGAACGGTCAGGTTAGGAATAAACTCTAGTTGCTGTCTTACAAATTTCTGTCCCTAGATTGTGGCAGGAAAATTTGCCTTTTTATTGCTTATAATGAAAATCTTCTCTGCGTCACTTATAAGGTTCCCCATCCACTCAGAACATATTTTTAAAGTACATTGAAGCATACATTTGCACAGCATGATGTGTATTAGTTACGTAGCAATTACTGAATTCTGTGCTGTTCCTCTTGTGTTCTGCATGAGACAAATCTGTCCACATCCAAACAATGCCGCATTCATAGAGGGAAATCAAGTTTGCCATACTGGTGGATTTTTTTTTAATTCTTCAATTCCTTTTATTCATGTATAAGAAATTGACTGAGATTGTCATCTCTCCCATAGCAGAACTGAAGGGGTGTGACCTGTCCTGCGAAAGCGGATACTCCGGACTCAACATTTTTCAAAGGGATAGCAGGTTTAAGCAAAGCTAAGTAACCTTCCCCTCTTCTGTTCCCAGGGCACAGCTTCCGTTCTCCAGCGCAGGTCTGATAATGAGGAGTACATTGAAGTGGGAAGACTTGGACCATCAGATTATTTTGGTAAGAAAATTCAGCTTAACCATGGTTCAGAAAGACAGCAAATGGGATTGTATGAAGTAGTTGCTGTCTTAATTAGTGTTCTACTCGTTAACAATCAAGGGGTTATGCATAGGTCAGCTTCTGCTTTCAGCAATACTGAGAGATTTCACTGAAGCTGAAACTATTCCTTGGTTTACATCAATGTAGCAGATAGGAGACAGCTCCAGAATCAGCAAAACAGTCTGAATGCATTTGTTTTCAAAGGCATTTTGCAGACATGCATTATGCATGTGTAATGCACTTGTACTGTCAACAGAATTATGTAAAGTGTCTATCAAGATAATATAAAGGGGTATGTTCTACAACCAAAGCAACTGTATGATGGCCTGAATATGCACCCTCCAAAAAAGAGGCACAGACGTGTGATGGCGTATTTGTCCCTATTTCCAGGTGAGATAGCATTATTGCTCAATCGGCCCCGGGCTGCTACGGTGGTGGCACGTGGACCCCTGAAGTGCGTAAAGCTCGACCGGCCCCGCTTCGAACGAGTGCTCGGTCCTTGCTCTGAGATCCTCAAGAGAAACATTCAGAGATACAACAGTTTCATTTCACTCACTGTCTAAATGATTCCTTTGGGAAAGCTGCCTTTGTGTGACCTTGTGCACTTAAATTTGCTCTGTGCAGCTCCATAGCTTTATAAAGAAAAAAATAAAAGGTGTGCATTTCATGTGTATTTTTTCTGTTATGTCATGCACTGGATGTCAGTTCAAATATTATGTATCATTTAAGAAAGAAGACAACTGTTTGGATAAGACTAGCTTGGGGGTACCGTGCAGGGAAGATTAGGCTTTTGGCTTGCAGGCAAGATTTTTACCTGTTGTTGGATCATATAGATAAAACTGTGTTTTTAACTATTTAAACTACATATGAATGTCTGTTTCCCCCATTATCTTACACCCACCCTTAAAGTTGGTTTTATTCACCTTTTGTAAGCTTCTTTGGTAAAGTGATGTCCCTCTGCCTGTCACTTCTAAAAGCCTTTTCACTGCTTATGGACTGGAGGTTTCTGAAATCCACGTGGTCAGTGACAGTTGCACAATTTAAGAGGGAAGGTTAGAGAAAGGTTTTGATCATTCCAGTAAGCCAAGGAAAAGTAGAACTTTTGAGTCACCTTGTTTGTGGTTTAGAAATAGGGGCCATATTCCTCTGTGTTACAGTCCTTTCAAGTCTGCTTTGTAGCTCTGAGGATGTGCTAAGGCAAACAGATTGCTCCAGTCTTCTGGGTAAGGAGTTCAAGGAGCAATGTTTTGTAAGAAATCAGATGAAGCCTTTAGGAGCTAAGGTATCCAACTTCACCTTTTTTAGATGAGGGTTTGCATTAAATCCCTTAAAAGTCAATGGGACCCTCTTCACTTAACTAAGCGGGGCTTTGTAACACATTTATCTGCACCAGTGTCCTCAGCCACTTCTCCGAATATTATGTGAAATACTTAAGAGATAATGGCAGCTGTACATCAGCAGTTTGATAGGACTCTTTTACGTAAGGTCCACTTAATTAAAGTCAAATCCTTTTTTTTAAAGTATATGACCAGGATTCTCTGAAAGCCACATACTTGCTCCAAAATGCTGCCTCTCCTCCAGAAGACACATATTGCAGAACAAAAAGCACCAGGAACCTGCAACAAGCCCCGTGTGGGTGCAGCCTTGCTGGCAGCTGCGTCTGTGTAGACATGGGTCTCCTCTTGAATGGGCCTTTTTGCAGAGCCAGACCTTACTCTGCTCTGCAGCCCCCCAAGGTGGGATTAGTTAGATTACTCTTTGGGGAAGCTTTTCCTTTGAAGGAAAACTTCTCTTTGCTAACAACAGCAAACCTCTGCATCTCAGCTACTCTGAATGGCACTGCCCACTTTTCAGTTGCAGCAAAATTGTATTTATTCTTTATGATAACATTACTCTGAGTAAATATGAACTTTCCGTACCTTTTACACGCCAAAAGTTACATAATGAAATAAGGCAGAAATCTTCCTTTTGAAACTAGAGGTGTTAAGAACATGTCTAGAATTACTCATACTGGTGTGTAATTTGTTCTCCTTTTTGGAGTTAACAAAATATAATTTGGGATTTTCCTACTGACTCCCACCAAGAAGGCTCTTGGGACCCAATATTCCAGTACCTGCCCACAGTGGTTTTTACAGAGCTAACTGCTCCTTGACTTCAGAGTCTAAGTCCTCCCATGATTTCAAGGTGCTCAATTTATTTCAGCATATTTTCAGTGGTCCTGTCATTGTATATCAGTTGCTACTATTTATTATGATTATGTTATGCTCCTTGCATGTATCAAATATGACCATTCACGTTTTTCAACCTTGCAGTTTTATGACATACATTTATATAGGCTGACGCCCATTATATATCTCAATAAATGTATAAGCATTTGCAAAACTTGTTTTGTTTCACTTTTTGTATTCTCTTCTGCTATTTTTAAGTCATATTTTTAAAGGTTACCAGTCACACATATATGTTACTTAACCTATTGCATTTCTGTTGTATTCATAAAAAAATGTGTTTTGCATAATATGCAAGATACATTTCTTGTTAAACACGAAGTTATTAGCCTCACTGTTTAGAATTTACTTGAGCACACACACACAAAACAGACTCTTTATTTTAAATCTTTATAGATCATGAAGAATACATTTGAATTATGGTTCTGTTATAAGCAAGTTCAAGAGAAGTGTAATCATTTAACACCAGGGTTCCTGTGCTTGAAGTGGAACAAACTGATATTCTATGACATTTGAAAGATAATTGTAATATTTGCAGTGGATGATGGGACAGAATTGCAGTATGAATAAAATTCTTCTACATTACATGCGGCTGTTGTGGGTTTATTAATACTGGAAGTCTATATGAATAGAAGTCATGTTCTAGTTAAAATCTGCATATCATAAAAAGTTTGAACTCTGCTGAAAATAATCAGATGCAAAAGGACAAAAAATAGACCAAGAATCCTAGTGCTATATATAGGAATGGAAACCAAACTGGTTTTCTGCAGGATTAGCGTGAAGAAAAAAAAATCCTTGTGTTTAAATGTAATCATATATATCTATATTAAGAAGTAGGGGCTCAAGGTGTCTCTAGGCTCTTCATGTTGTTGAGATGTCAATTTAGCAAGGAATTCAAGCACATGTGGAACATGAACTATGTGAGCTGTCTCAGTGGTTTTAGGGACACTGTGTAGAGCTTTGAAGCCCACAGGATTACTGGTGCAAGCTGTTGTACAGAGAGCTGGAGGAACTGGGTAAGAACAGAGTTGTTCTCTCTCAAATACCGGTGCTTTTTCCCCCAGTATCACAGACAAAGCCCATGGTCCTGACCACAGAGAATCTGTCCCAGTCGTTCCTCTCTGCTTTGAGATTTTAGAAGTGCAGCTTCCCTAGGACTGAAGCATGAAGCCATTTTTGGCACCAGAGCTGTGCTGTGCTGCTGCCATGGCTTGGCCAAGAAGAACTGCATCGAGGACAAACTTCTCAAAGAAGGCAGAGCTTCTGAAGGAACTGCCTATATTTCCTGCATCTGGATGGATCAGGATTGAAGGGCTGGAGACTATGGTTGCTTGGTGAGAAGAGGTATTTAGCACGTTGTTAGTGCCACACGCTACCTGTGGTGTCAGCCAGAGCTCTGGGTGGCCACATACGAAGGCATCTTGTGGTCCAAGCTTGGCTCTGGGGCTGGAGCTGTCACCCAGAGCAGCGTGCTGGGCTTGCAGACGCACTCATGCAACTTCTCTGCGGTGGCCCCCACACAGGAATCTTGGGCGGCTCCTTTCCATTTCTGGACTGTGTTATTTTTCCCCCTTCGCAGTGATTCAGGCTGGAAGGACTCATCCTTCCAGAGAATTACTCACATTATGTAGCAATCAGAAGTGACCACTCTCTCTGAGGTTCTTCCAGATGGACATTACCAGCCCACGCTCCCCCAAAAAGAGCATCTCACCACTCCTCATTGTCTCTTTTTGGTTGATTTTAATTGTCTCGCAGCCATTTCAGGACTCCGAGACGAAAGAAAAGACTGTATTTTTAATAGAAACTGATTGTACCTCTGGGTTTTTTGCAAGCCCTGTATGGCTGACCATGCTTTAGCATGTGTAGCAGATTACTGCAAGCAGTCTCCAGCATTCCTACCACTTTGTGGCAATGGGTGCCTGAAGTTGTGCAATGGTATCAGCCCTGTGAATCCTTGATCCTCAAGCAGGCGCGGTCTGACATGACGTTACCTGTTCCGGTGTCAGTGGAAAACAAGAGCTGTAGCAGAGAACAAAGTAATACCAATGCACACTGGCTTGGTTGTTGGCTGCTGTTTTGTTTTTCTTGCAGTAAGTGATCTCCAGAAATGGAGCCACCGCACGAAGGGTGAAATTTCTCCTGTTGTGCAGGTTGCACGACCTGTGTGCATCACATTTGGCTCTGCAGTTCTCAGTGGCTCGTAGATCCTTTCCTTTCTATCTGTGGAAGAGATCATATTTGTTCTTTGTGCACATTTCTGTATAGCAGCAGAGAGAGAGAATATTGTCTTGTGCAGAGGTAAAACCATGATGATGTCCTTGAAAGGAGCCAGAGGTCGTGGTGCCTGCAGTTTATTGCAGTGCTACATGGATACAGCCACCGCAGTTGTGGTGTCCCCCAAGACTGCGGCAGGTGGGTGAGATGAGCAGAGCAGGACAATTAGGGTTGCACTGCTCACCCTCTGAGCACTAACTGGTTTAAAAGACCATGTTTCAAAGAGCAGCTCACAATTCAGAGACAGAATTATCTACTCCTGCATGCCCAGGCATGTTTTTTAAAATTTGTTCCCAATGATTTGGCAACTCTGCCTGTAGTTCATTTTCCCCTTCCATGCATACAACTGCTCAGAAACCCATAAGGGTGTTTTCACAGCCAGAGGGACCTCTGTAGGTCCCCCTTCACTCTGGAGAACAAGAACGTACTGGCTAGGAGCGTATGCGTAGCCTTGGAAAGCTGATGTTACGGGAATGCGTTGGCTTAGATGCTCCTAAAAAGGGTTTTTCTACGGCCATTTGCTGCTCAGCAGAGTTGTATCTGGGATGCAGCACTTGCACAACAAGCTGGCCTTTTCTCTGAAAAAGCTGCCTGGCCAAAGGAGCTGGCATCTGCAGCCATCTGGTATTTTTGTGAAGGCTAAGGATGTTTTCTGTGCTTGATCAGACTCCAATACCAGAGCGATTCCTCTGAGCTCTAAAAATCTGGATGCAGCTTTTAGAAAAGAGGCTGCACTTTGCCTGGGAAAACAAAGCAGAGCACGGATGTCTCACTGGACACACTCTGGAGTCCTGTCTCAGAAGTGCATGGGTGACTATTTTGGTTTCTGAGGGCTTCAACCTATCCCCAGCCCTGTTTTAATCTCTGTTTTCAAGTTGCTTTTTGCAGAAGTAGCACAGAGAATCTGTGCACAGACAAGCTGAAACACCCATCCCTGGCTCCTGCACTTGTGCAAGTGTGCAGAGTTCTCTTTAAGAAGTCATGAGTTCCCATGGAGGAAAAAAATAATCATTTTACCCAAAAAGACTGCTCCTATTCCAGTATAAACCGTCTCCAAACATGGAACAGTGGTGTGCCATTTTGCTCTGTGGGCCAGCAGTGCTGAATGAATTGGCAGATGCTGCGCTTCTGCGTGATCTCTGGTAGCTGCTCCAGCGATGCTCCCCTTTCTTTACAGCTTGGGTTCATGTTCAAAAGCTTTGATTTCCAAAAAGGTGCCCCTTGCCCAAGCTCCCCGCCATCGGGAGTTGCCGGGTGCGTTCCCGTGCTCTCGGTGGGTGCCGACAGCCCGCGCCTGGCTTTGGAGAGCTGGCAGTTGGACGCAGGACATATAGACTGATGATGAGGTAGGGATTTTCTCACCACTGCCTGCTGTTACTGGCTCTCTGGATGTTCATACTGCTGGCTCTGGGGAAATCAAGCCTTTCTGGGAAGTGGCTACTCCCTATCCTCTTTATACAGAAAATGTATTGTTATTGTTTGAAAGCACTTTTGTATTGCCCTTAGACTACAAGCATGGCAATTGTTCAATTAGAAGACATCATGGTGCATAGCAGTGAAATACGACGTACAGTACCATGCAGTATGTATTTTCCAGATAAACTGGGAAAATAGTGAAATGGATCTGTGAAGTGGGGGCACAATAGCTGCTTTACATTCCTCCGCATGTGTGGAATTTATATGCGCTACAGAGTGACTCTGTTTTGTTACCATGTGTTTAAGATAATCTGACAATTCGTCGTATTTCTAGCAGCTTTCATTTTCTCAGTTGTGTTTGTGGTCCGCGCACAAAGTAGCAGAGACTTCGCGAGAACATGGCTCTGAATTAGTGCTGGCTGAACCCTCCCACCATTTATTTCCACTCCGGCAGGGAGAGGGAGAGAACAGACTTAACAGTTGAGAAATACAAGAGGCTATTTCTCCTGCTCATCCAGGGGCAGCTCGAGCAATTTGCCAGAGAGGAGTAGCTGGCTGCGGTCGCAGACTGGGGGTTATTTCATCCAGACTTCCCAGCCTCGAGGTGCATCGCCTCCGGACCCCACCCTGCCCAGGAAGCCGGAGCCTGTGGCGTGCAGGGGGGACACGTCACCCTACAGCCAAACCCGTGTAATGGTGACGGCAGGAATTGCTGCAGGAAAGGAAGCTGCGTCTGCTGGCACTGGCTCTGGCACCGATGGAGAAGTCCCATTCCTGGTCCTGCCACCCAGGAGTCGTGCATCCTCACAGGGATCTTGGCGAGGCCAGAGGAGCTATCTGGGAAAGCAATAGGGCTGCTCCTGAGCCTGGCAAGCCTGCAAACGGCCACTACCAGCATCACGTGCCCTGCTCCGGCTGACATGAGTGCTCGGATGCGTCCAGCATGTGTTATGATGGGCCAAATTGCCATGAGATGGCAGGATGGTTCCTATCCTTGACACGTAGCCAGTAAAGCATCACACCCTCTCCTATTGCCTTGCATTTCTGGCGCTTAGCCCGGGATTTAGCTTTTAGCGAAGTAAGAGAAATCCAGAATTAACTCAGGAGGGCTTTTTAAAACTTGCATTTGCAGGGGGCAGGAGAAGGTACCAAAGCCGCCTGGGGAAGACGAGCACCAGCCCAACAAAGGCACCCTTGTGCGGGCGGGGAGATGCAGCAGAACCTGTGTCCGGATGAAAGCCGCCCTATCAAAATAGCCATAAACAAACCCGCCTCCTCTGCTACAGAAAAGCTGTTGTGCCAGGAGCATATTAAATTGTATATGCTTTTTCTCAAGGCAAAAGAATTGCAGCAGTGACGGCAGCTGTGCGTGCTGGAGCCGAGCCACTGTATTCAGCTAATGAAGGCCTTGCTGAGGACGGGGTGGGGGAAGGACTGCAGATGAATGTTTTATTCAGAGGGACCCACACTGAAATGATCTACTGGCACTGGGGATATGTGGTAGGGAAAAAATCTGATGGCCCTGCCACCGAAAGCTGTTTGCCAGAAGGCAGCACAGGTGATGGGTCAGATCCCTTCCCACGCCGGAATCGGCGGCCCTGGTGGTGCTGCTGTTTATAGGATGAGACAAGATGGGTTTTTTCCTTCCATGGGTTTCCCTGGAGAGGTTCTCGGTCTGAAGCCCTGGCAGCAGAGCTGGGCTGCAGCTGCCCATCTGGCTCAGGTGGAGGAGCAGGTTAGGGGCAGAGGGGTGCAGAGCTCGGGGGATGCAGGAGCTGGGTCTTAAAACCAGCGAGCAGAGAGGTGGGCAAGCTGGTGCTTTGGGGCGGTGGGCTCAGGACTCACCCTGTGCTGCCTTTGCCAAGGTGAAACTTTGCTTTGTGAGTACCTAAAGCCTCTTCCACCGTGAGCTGCAATTTCCTTATGAACAAAGTAGAGTTGTGGGTAAAGGATATAATAAATCCCCATCACCCCCAAATTTAGAAACATCAAGAAAATTAGCGGGATATTTTCCCTATTAACTCAGGAGCATAGTAACATGGAGGTACCTCACGGCTCCTCCATAGGAGGGAGCGAACTGAAAAAGAATAAATCCAGAAAGGACAATTTATGTGAAAACACCTCACAGGTGCCTCATCAAAGATAAGCTTGTCCTCAGGCCATGTAGTTCAGACACTGCAGCAAGGAAATGGGATAGAAGAGCCCCACACCCTTTTCGGCTTAAATTCAGTCACCGCAGCCTATTCTTTAAGGTAAAGAGGAAATTTATGGCCCTGCTGCAATGCGAGCAATGCTCTGCGAGCGCCCACAAGGTAAATGCCCTTTTGTGTTTGAATCTGTTACATTTCTGAGGTCACTGTGCACATACGGCTAACATGATTCAGTGAAAGGAACCCATTTTGGTTGCTTTTTAAGCAGATTACAGCAGATTAGCTGACTAATCTACATGGAATCCTCTCTCCAACAATGTCAAATGGTAAACAAATCCAGCCACTTTTGTATTGCATATAAATATTTACTGTGGATTTTATTGAGATTAACTTCAAATGATGTTTGCAACAATGGTTTTATTTTATGACTTGCTACCTTTAGTAATGTAAAACCTTTTGAAAGAAACATACCTTCAGCAAAGCATGAATGTAGGGCCGATCAGCTGTACAGTAGCATGTACCAGAGCATGTGTACAAACAGAAACCAAGCACATTATCAACAAGAGATGAAGGAAGCAACAAGTAAGAATGAGAGCTGCTGGTGCAGAATACAACTGTCTGGGATTATTATCACATCAAGTAGTCTTCCCTGGAAGATGTGACTTGGCGTTAGGAGCTGACACCTCACTGCCATTCACTGTCAGTTCCTCAGGGGCAGAAAAAATTGTGTATGGACTGCAAGCAGGGGATTTGATGGATGTTGTTGAATATCCTGTCAGTGCACCCCCCTCAGATGTCAGTATGCACAAACCTGGGCTTGTGAGAATCAAGGCAGCCCTTCTAACGGAGCAGGAGCAGAAGGGGGCAATGCACAGTGGGTGCCCAGAGCAAAGAGCATCCTCCCAAAAACCAATGACCACTGCTGCGATCATGCAAAAGCCAGTGTGGGTCTGTGTCTGGCAGCACATCACACTCTTGATGGCATTTCGGGGGCAGACAGCTCTGGCCCTCCCAAGCCACCTGTCGCCATGGGGCTGCTGCACCCGTGGGTGCCAGGCTGGAGCGCTGCAGTGCGCTGCGGTGCCGGGAGCGCAGCTGGCCCCGCACGCCTCTCGCCTGGGACGTGGGGAATGTTGTGTCTACCAGGCTAGCGGAGGAATGCTCGGTTTACAAGACAATGGCTATTTAGGAAGCCAGAAAAACTTAAACAGCCTTCCCAGATGGAATATTGTCCCTTTCCACCCTTTGTACAATTAGGGCAGCTTCATACTCCTATAAAGAGATGATCTGTTTAATATAAGAGATTTCCAAAGTCTTAGCAAATGAGTATCTGAGAACCGGCTTCTGATGTGGTTTATGTTCTTTTTGATAGATTTAGGTTATGGGAATGTTGGTTACAGAGGCAGTGAGTGATTCATGCTGAAACCATCCGGGTGCCATCTGATACACGCCGTCCACCCGAAGGTAGAGGCGGCTGCTGCGCATGTTGTATTAGTGCTGG
Organism: Cygnus atratus; assembly: GCF_013377495.2. Classification (NCBI taxonomy): domain Eukaryota; kingdom Metazoa; phylum Chordata; class Aves; order Anseriformes; family Anatidae; genus Cygnus; species Cygnus atratus. The sequence goes on from NC_066376.1 coordinate 6,457,708, forward strand.
CAGTTCCAGCTGCTCTGTGGTAAGTTCTAATTGCAGGAAAACTACTACAGCAGAGAAAAAGAAATGGCTGCATTTTGCAAAAGAGAGGTAATGCTCACCAGGTCAGCACTCACATAGCAAGCTGGGGGGGTTACAGCAATGCCTCAGAACCTCAAAGTGAAGTGCTGCATGCAAGGAGCTATACCAGCGCTGCAGAAGTGCAGGTCCCCCTGCAGCATCAGACAAGGGCAAAGCAGCGCGGGAGGGAGCTGGCTGCTCTGTGCTCACTGCCCACTTTAGAGCTCTCTGGCAAACCGTCTTCTCCCACCTGACTCCAGCTTTGTCTTGGTAGCACCTGCAGGATCAAGCCCTGAAGCAGATGGGGGAAAGAAGCAGGGGGAGGAATATCTTTCACCTCTGTATTTTTTCCCTACAGTCAAGCATTTCCATTTGAAGACTGTCAAAGCCAGCAAAAGGGCAGAGGGTGGTCTGTGAAAGATCTCACCAGGAAAATCTCAGAGGGGAGCTGCTCTTCAGGAAAGGACTGCATCCCACCAGCCCTGCTGTGCTTCCTGCAGCCCACATCCACCTGCTGAGCCCTTCTGGCTGGTTGGGTCTGGTCCTTGTGCTGGAAAATCCCTCACTGATAACTCTTAGCACCCCAACTGGGGAGTGGACACCAAGAAATGATGCCAGCACACTGCCTTGCACAGAGGTCTGCTTCCGGGTGTGGGCTCAGTACTGGAAGTTGGGTGAACAAAGCAGCAATGGGAAGATGCAGTGGCCACTGTCAGCCACCTGCCTTGCAGCACATCTCGGTGCTGAGCCCTGTCACAGACAGACAGCAAGGGAGGAACAGGGACGGTCCTCATCAAATCTCGCAGATTCCCTTTGGACTTTTATAACTTCTCCCAGACCTCTGTGAGAGCCGGGCTAGGCCACCAGCCAACTGCTCTGCACTGTCACATACCTTAGTTGCCATGTAATAAGCAGAAGACTCGAGGATCCTATTTTTGTTTGCAGGGTTGTGTTGTTTGTTTTTTTTTTTTTTCGTTTTTTTTTTTTTTTTTTCCAGGTTTCCCCCACTATTGCTCGAGTTTCAGTGACACATAGAACCAGAAGGAAAGATTCTGTCTTCTTTTATATCAAATTTATAGTTGAGTTATAGGGTTCCCTTGATCGTTTACTCTGAATTTATTAACGTTAAGATAAATTCAGAGTCACCAGGGATCGCCAGGCTGGGCAGGCATCAAAATGGCCTCGAAATGATGCATGAGGCTGCTTGTGCTTGAGCGGCAGCCTGCAGCCCACTGTGCCCTGAGGGTGACACAGCAACAATGGGACTTGGGGTGTCCCCATAACACCACGCATCCATCCCAGTGAAGCCACCCCACTCCTGGGCTCTCTCCACCTCCCATTTTGCATCGCTGTGCAGGCTGCGTGCCCATGGGTAGCCTGTGAACCCCACTTCACCTGCAGCCACCTCACCACGCTTGCTGGGAGCACAAAACCTCTCCGAGGAGAGCAGAGGGCAGCTGCAGCAGGAGGGACGCAGATCATCCCTGGTCCAGCACCAGCACATCCCTTTGTGCATTGCACAGGTTTGTGGCCTTGGGTGAGGCACAGCGCCCCAGATAAAGGCGCAGCAAGGCAGCCTCGCCGTGCTGGCAGAACAGCCAAAGCCTTGCGCCTACAACTCCTGCCTGAGATAGCACAACGCGCTTTCAGGATTTATTGCCTTTATCCCCATTTGTGGCCAGCCTGAATGTTTCAATTATCTTTTCATGTTTTGGCATTTCCCTAACAAGCAGTGTTATTTTGTTGCTTCTGTTTCAGCGGAGACAGACAGGGCCTTGTTTTCCAAACACTGCACGCGTACATTGAAAAGCAAGCGGGCGATGGCAAAGCATATTTGGTCTGCCTTGGTGGTTGGAAAGGTTATTTACCGACCTCTGCCTCATCACCTTGCCCCAGAAGTCCAGCAAAGGCTCTGGTCTCAGCCCTTCAGCAACGAATCCTCTTTCCGCTGTGATGGGCTCTCGATTTTGTTGCTGACCCTAGCAATTCATTGCCACAATTCATCCAGTCTGAGTTTCTTCGTAGTCTGCTCCCCAGCTTGACTTTCTTGAGGCAAATTCAGCCTTAGGGTAACTTAAAGAGAGGAGTTACATCAGCACTGACTTGAGCCCACGGTTTCTGCTTTTTTGGCTCTATTTAGTATCTCAAATTGCTTATTGGCATCGGGTGGTTGTTTTCAAGATCTCACATAGCTTCAAGTCTTCCTCTCCGATGCTACATACGCTGATAATGAGCCGCGTTCGCTAATCTCCCATCAGGATTCATAATGTCATAAGAAAAACCTGGTAGAAAAAAAAAATGTTCATCACAGTTTGTTCTGCAGCACAAAAGGTCATTCTGGCTGAATAGTTTGTCAGAAAATTTCCATTTAGTGTGAAAGTTTTCAGGGAAAAAATGTGAGTTTTTTCCTCAGCGACAACCAAAATGTTTCATTTCCGATAGCTACCAACTGTCCCCTCTTCAGACGTGCAAATGGGGATGCAAAGACAAAAAGGGTGTTTTCTTCAAGAGTCCTCATGAAGAGCTCTGCACGTTTCTCCAGCAGCCCTCCTTGTGGTGCCAAGTTATCCATCACCCCCCGAACAGCCTGTAGAGTGGCCAGTGCTCGGCCCTGCGGCTCGCCCTGGCACCTCGTGCTGATTTCCACAGGGAATGGGTGGGGTGGTAACCGCAGGAGGATTTTCTGCATCTGGACCCTTCACAGCGACGTTCATGGCTAGACTGCTGAAGGGAAGAAAAGTGGAAATAGAACCTGATGAGAACTCTCCTTATGCTGTTGCCAAACGCGTTCCTTCGGCATTAGCAGATTAACCTAAAAAGATTCTGGCCTCTTGTTTTCAATCTCATCCCACCCATCGCTACACGCTTGGCGACACTCTTGGCTGACCTGGGTGTGCACCTGAAGCAATGGGACTGCTGTGTGTCCTTAGCAGGGGACGCATCCCAAAAAAACCGCATTGCCTTTCCACCAGGCAGGGAGCGATGGTGACAGGGTGCTGTGATGGGGAGGGATGCACGGCTCTTGAAAACAGCGTTGCAATAACCTCTGGGAGCCAAAATGCTTCGTTTCAACAACAGAAAAACAATTGCACATGAAACCTCAGCTCCCAGGAGGGCATGATTAAAGGAATGGATTTTGGCCAGAGGGGGAAAATGGATCGACTCTGCACATTCACACCCAGCGGCACGGTCCCGCGGGTGCTGTGCAGGTAAGGGGAGGGCCATCTGCTGAGCAGGGCTTGCCTGCAGCTGCTGCTAAACTCATTTTTAATGCAGCGTTTTCGATTATTTCCTATTCACTTGATACGCCACCAAAATAGATCCAGTTCTCCCCTGTTTTAGCCTCTGCTAAAACCCTCAGACCACATCTTCTCCTATAACAAAAAGTATGTGGAATTGGCTAAAAAAGAAACATTCCTGTTCTCACAACACTTAAAAAAAATAAAAAAATCTACTCCTTTCCTAAAGAAAAAAAATAACACTTATAAGACTTTATAAAACTGCTTCTGTCCAGAAGGCTCCTGCGTCAGATCAGCTTTGTCCCTTTAACCATTGCTGTGCCAAGCCTCACTGTAAATTATTAATCATCCAGAAATAGCTGCTGAAAATAGAGGCTAAAGGGAAGGCTTGATAACAGCAATGCGTATGGCATAATTTATTTTGATCTTCCTGAAAGTCTAGCCTAAAGCCTGCAGCCGAAAGTCTGATCTGTAAGAAGGCAAGGCAGGGCAAGGGAGGGAGAAAGCTGCAGGGACAGCCAAAAACGGATCACAGACCGCGTGGTTAGGGGGGCAAATATGGGGTGGGTTCATTGGAGCCCATGAATAGCTTGGAAGGGGAGAATAAGAGGGGGAGAGAGAAATCAAGCAGCAAGCTGAACTTGTGAATGCTTTTGGCATGAAATCATGAGGGCAAATGCAAAGCTATCCACCCACGCACACACGCATGAAGCTGCCACTCCACAGGGACAATCCTATATATATATGTACATATAATGAGTCTCATATAAATAATGAGACAGCAAGGGGGGTTCACTGCCTCTTTACAGTGGAGTGGGAAAGCTCTCAGCCACGCTGCCCCCCTTGTGAGCTCAGCACTAGGCGCAGCACTGGATGAATGCAGATGCTGAAAGAACAACATGGGATGAAAGCTGGATAAATGCAGACACAATAAGAGTGATCTGAGATGCAGGGCAGATAAATGCAGATGCTAAAGGATGATATGGGATGCAAGCTGGACAAAAGCATTTTTTAGCAGCAGTGAGGTGACTCTGGACAGGCGCCCAGCCCCTCGGGAGCAGGGATGAGCCCTGAGGATGGGGACAGCTTGTGGGTGCTCCTTGCCCTGCGGTGGGGTGACACTGCTGATGCTGCAGAGTGGGGAAGAGCAGAGGTGTGCAGACCCTGTGTCCAAATGGCAAACATTGGGAAAACTGCAGCCAGGCAGAGCTGCCGGCAGAGAGAAGGACATTCTGTTGTGAAGTGGTTTTTCTTCTTCTTGGATGTATTTTTTTTTTCCAAGTTGCATTTCTTTGTGAGGCTTTGTGGACAGTGTGGGCAGAGCCAAGTGGAAGGAATTTAAAGGGAGAAGCCAGTTCAGGGTCACAGCCTGATACGCGAACATAAACCAAACAACTGCTCATGGGACAAAGCAGATCCCCAGAGCCGACACGGGGCCATGGATGTGTGGGGTGGGATCGGTGCCGGGGGCAGCACGGGCTGTGTACGGCCACCAGCCAGGGCCACCCGGGCAAGTGAGGAACGTCCGCAGCCAAAACAAGGAGGGAGGCTCGAGGTGGGCCTGCATGGGGAGCCGAGGGGGCACAGACTCAAGTAACAAGCCTGACTTGGCTGGTTTGGTCCTGGCCCTTCATCTGGGGAGGGAGTTTCTGGGCAGTTTTCCAGCTGGGGCGAGGGGAGCCCGGGAGAGAGCAGTTAAGTGAACATGGCCTGAGGAGGGACAACATTCTAGCCAGGCACAAGCCAAGAAGCCTTGCAAGGAAAAACAGTCACATTGTTTGCTCTGTTGCCTTCACATACAGCAAGGACTTCACCAGCAAGGAGTCTGATGCACTACTCAGCTATCATGGCTCTAGGGAAGGAAACCAGGAGGGCTGGGTTACTTTCCTCCTGCTCCATTAGTACTGGTTCATAGTCACCTCTCCTCTGGCACCTCGTTCTTTCTAATCCATGCACAGCTAGGTTAGAAAATAACCATCATAATGAAAGAAGACTATTGCAGCTTAGCCTAGTATGGCTTTGACTCCTGCATACACATCCAGACTTTTGTTCTCACACTGGTTTCATCCTAGGGATGCTCCAGACACAAATTTCTTACTTGCTTCTTATTCTGTGTACCGCCCCTTTGGCAAAGTGTCCCTCGATGCCAAGGAGCCTTTCCCTAGGTGCACGTGGGATCAAAGGCAGACCTCTGGGACTGCGGCATTACAGGCCCCATGAGACTTGGCCACAAGGTTGTTCTCAAAATGGCTGGAAAGGCAACTTGGGAGGGGAGGAAACAGTTTTCGTGTGGAAGCGGGCCTAGTGTGCAGCACAGCCATCTGACCAGGCCTCGTGTGCAGCGCGGTGATCTGACTGTGCCTTGCCAGAGCCTCTGTGAGGAGATTTCACCCTGGGGTGAGGTGATGGCCACACACCTCTGTAGGCCTCCCAGCCACAGCAGGTGGTGCTTTATGGGGGAAGCTTTTCTGGCATGGCCACACATATACTGGAAATTGAATTGCAATCCTGATGTTCGCTGTGGATCAGAGCTGCATTTTGAAGCAGTGATGTAGAAGTTAAAGACTCCATAGCTGATTCTCAGTCTCTTGAGCCATCTGGCGCCCTATCACTATTTTATCTCTCTCAAACGCTGCGAATGCTGAGGCCCTGTTCTGGAGTAATGGTGTTTCAAATTAAATCGACAGCCAGTTCGGGTCACGCAACCACGAAGCGAAGAAACACCAGAGGCAACGCAGAAAGCCCCTCCCAGCAAAAGCTCCTGATGACATTTATGGGAGTAGGTGGCTGAGGGGCTGCAGGGGGAATTCCAGATGGATGGGGGAAAGTATCAGTGGTACCGCCAGCCTCTGATGGAGGGTGGGACCAGGGGCACCCAGCGAGCCGCTGGGGAAACTGTGGTTATGAGATCAGAGGGACGGCCTGGGGAAAGTCAGCGGGGACATGTGGAAACCCAGTGGGCAGCTAGCAGCACGGTGCTGGGATGAGCATGAGATGGAAGGGTGTGGTAACGCAGACTCCGAAAGATGAAATGCTTGCTGAACGCCAGGAAAAGAAGCAGGTCTGTCCTGGCGACGTCAATGGAGTGCTGCAGGCCCAGGGTTAGTCATGCTCCGAAGTGCTAGGCTCAGTTGGGGCTGTGCTTGACCCTGCCTCTCCATCCCTCAGAAAGCCAGGGATGAACTAGACCACACAGCACACTGTGCACCTCCAGAGGGAAGTGATTAAGCCATGAATAAGAGATCCGCCAGCTGTTGTGCTCCGAGTGTGCGCACATGCTGTCGAAGAATGGCAGAAAGCTAAAACTTAGGCCAAGAGTGCCTGAGACTAAAGGTGAGACCTCCATGAAGGACCATGGCAACAGCTACAAGACTAAAAGCATGAGCAGTGGAAACAGATACCAGGCTAGCATGGGTGTTTGAATTTTGACATCTTAATTTCAAACAAAGGAGGATAGGAAACTATTTTTTAAATCCTTCTCATTAAGTAATGCTCACAACTCCCAATTGGATGGGAGCTGAACATACACAACTTCTGGACACCCTTCCAGCACTTTTTGCTTCCTTAGCAGCCAGGAGGAACAGCTGGCGTGGAAGCGGTGCCACCCCCTCCTGGACGCCAGGCACCGGGGCAGTATCCTGCTGCTGTGAGGCTGCTGTGGTGCAAGGGAGTGTTTGGGGATGCCTGGCTGCTGCACTCATCAGCTCTGGCATACACAGAAACCAAAGTGAGACAGAAGAGCTGTGGCAAAAAAGGGAGAAAACAAAGAGGCTGAGGAGATCTGGAAACCACAAACGGGGAAGGAATAGGCAGGAACAAGGAGAAAATGCAGCAAGAGGAGGGAAGAAAAAAAAGTCATGGTGAAGGAACAAGAGTAATAAACCGTGCGATACAACCAGAAGCAGCAGAAGCAGTTCACCGTTTGTATGCACTGTGGCTGGGCTGTTGCCTGTGGTATTTTACTTCACAAACTCACCCAGCCATTATGCACCGAATGATCATTAATACAGCAGATGCAGCCAGACGTACGTAGGAGTGTGTTAATATAGGACCTGATGTAAAAAACACCTGCTAGTTTGGCAGGGTGTCTCAGGAAAGATACATGTGGCTCGTGATTCTGCAGTATTTACAAAGGTATCTACTGCTTTCTCATCACACCATGTGTAATTCCCATTTGCTTTTCTGGGAGCTTTGCACAGTGATGGTGTAACAGAGACACCCGACTGAAGTTAAATGTAGCTGGTTCCACTTACACTAGCAGAGAAGCTGACACCTTAAATGTTCCTTCTCGCCCAAATATTCCTTCCTCCCCCCCAGCTTAAATACCTAGGACATGGAGAAGAATTCTCTCTGCAATACCTAGGCTCTGAGGCCTTGATTACAATGGCTTAAGCTTTTACAAGCCTGAAGCAATTGTGCTGATGTCACGAAGTTACACAGGGAAGAGGCACTTTTTGGAGATGATCACAACACGGCCTGCCTTGTCCCAGTCCCAAATTCCACGCTGCTGAAACGAACATGTGTCATTGCCGAAGTCTTCAAAGTGCTGACATGCTCTCCTGGCATAAGATGCTCCTACAAACCCAAGGCCGGGATGGTACCTGGCAACCCCACAGCACAACGGGGCCGCTTGCAGGAGCACTGCAGGGATGGAGGGCTCTGACTCACATGCAGATGGCAAACAGCTGCAGGGAGTTCAGATGTCACCACCCCACAGCTGTCTGCCTGGGCTCTGCGGGAGGCTGCCCACGGGCAGAGGCGGCCGGATGGGATGGATGCTTGTGCCTCAGCTGTCCCAGCCCGGGGCCCAGAGGGATGCACAGAAAGGGCAGGTGGAGCGCAGGGCACCACGAGCTGGGGAGGCACCTCCGGCACGGGGGCAAAAACTGACAGAGGGAACACCATTAACTCTCCCAACTAATTTCAGCTCATTTCTTAGGATCCTCAGCAAACGGGTTTCTGCTCTGCTTCCCTGTTACTCCATGGGATTTCTTTCCCAGGGTTCGCCCACTTCTGGTCTCTCCTTGCTGCACTGTCCTTGCTGGAGCTCCCACTCCCCACCTTCACGCAAGGTGCATGCACAGGAGAAAGCCTCCAGCACAGGTGGTCCTGCTGTGGGAACAGCACGTCTAGGATGCCTGCAGAGGTGGGCAGCCAGAGCTACTGCCAGCCCTAGCAGTTATTCCAGACACAAAGCAGGGTTGCAGAGAAAGCTGTTTTTTTATCCCTGGTCTCTTTGCTTGCTTCTTGGCATTTTAAACCTTTTCTGCTCACCTTTCTCTTCTCAGATTTTCTTCTGGCCCAAAATAACTGCGGCGACACAACCTACCGCCTTGAATTTTGTTCTCAGCCTCACAGTCGCCACTTTATTTTGCCTTTTCCCAGTTTCATGAAAGAACGCAGTCGCATGAATAACAGGATTATTTATCATCCTCTCCCTCCCCTTCCAGGATGACTTGCTGTTTATGGAAAGCACTCGAGTGCAGGAGAGATCGTGCTACAGTTAAACAGACAATGCTTAAAGGGCCATTGCCTGTGCTCCGGTTTAACATAGCATTTCTCACTGATTTCTAAGAAAGAAGGAGTTCTGTATCTGGACTGATGGGTACCACATCACAAATTGATGCTGCAAGGTAAACTAATGCTACATGCAATAGGACAGAGAAGATGATTCTGCATTTCACATTTTGCAAGAACCAAGAAATTCACTTTTGGTGCAAATGCAGGTACACGTCCCCTTTGCAGGCCAGTACCAGATCACAGGCATGAACATGATCTTTGTGAACACAGAACAGTGGCTAGCAGGTCACCGACCAAGGTAAAACACCCACGTGTCACAGCTGAGTGATGTGACCACTGTGTGACTGCAAGAGCTCCGCTGGACCTGGAGTACAGCTGGATGATGGTGGTGGGTGGCTGAGAGATCGGGTGGGTTTGGAAATGGTTGCCCCCAGCTTCTCATCTGCAACGTGCAGGTTGTTTAGCTTCACCATGTCCCCTCTGCATTTCCAGCCACGTGCCTAGTGGTTATAGAGCTTTAGCAGCTTTTAGTAGGAAACTATGTAAGCACAAAGCACTGAGAGTAAGCAGCTGGAAAGCACTCAGTTCACTGGGAAGTTCTGTTGAGGAAAGCGTACCGTAGCATGGGTTGTTTGCTCTGCTCTGGTCACCACCACTAGTGGGCCTGTGGGTATCGTTTGCCTCAAAGGATGGAGGTGTGCTGAGAGGATTAGCTTTTGGGGGACTTTGTTAGCGTGGTCTCGGTAAAGCCCTACGGAGTGATGCTGCACTGGACTGGTGACTTCATGTGTGGTCCTTTGAACTATGCGCAGCCACCGAGACCATGGAAGGACCAGGATGCTGTATTTTTAGAAGATAAAGATGAAAGAAGAAAGAAAAAAAGAAAAGACAAATGTGCAGAACTCGGCAGCAGTTTCTTTAAAAAAAAAAGTCACGCTTTCTATTTGCTCCTTTCCTTCCCCTCTATTAACTGGGTTTCTGTGACAAAAAGGGTCAGAAATTCAATTAGGAAATTTCACAGCCATTACAAACATCTGCAGTTCAAAATAAGTTAGCGATTCCACTACAGCAGCCTTCCTATCTCCTTTGTCCTTTGGGCATGGCTGGATCCTGCAGCCTCTGGTGTGTGTAGGGCTGAAAATGCATGCATCATTCTCGTGAGTTTTTATTGTAAGGGAGGGAATCTCACAGGACAAATGTGTAATGTTGTAGGAGCAACAAGGTTGCATGGATACAAGAACACAAACGGGGCGGCCTGCACTTCGAGAATACAAATTCTTCAGAAGAACAACTATCTCACTGTGTTTGGATGGTGTTTGGATGGAGCTTAATAAAATGGACTGCTCCAAGCTAGGCCTCCACAGGCTTCCAAGCTACAAACAATGAAGAATAATATCACAATTTTATGGTACTTAGCATGGCTGAGTTACATCCTGGATGTTCTCCACAGAATCTCTGCGACTGGCTTTGATTTGAGTCAGAGGAGAAGGGTTTTACACCCACATTGCTGAGGATAAATGAGTACGTCACGCACAGGACCCTGGAGACCAAGCCCACAGCATGTTACTTTCATTTACAACGCGTATCAGCGCGGTATACCTTAAGCTGTGCTGGTACTTTTACAGTTATTCAGCTGGATGAACTAAGCATTACTGACAAAACACAGCCCATTTTTAATAGCTTTATCCACCAGGCAGAAGATATCCCCGACTTGCAGCAATTCTTCTGTCCCATAGGGGTGGAGAGCAGGGAGCAACTTCATCTACCCACTAAAATAGCGGGCCGTGCTGGTATGCAAGTGCCCTAGTTTAATGCCTAAACATGGTATCTTGCTACCAGGCTGGCAGGGCTGCCCGTTTGTGCTCCAGCCCTGAAGGTGAACTGCGTGTCACTCAGCATGGCTCCTGCGGCAGGGAAGGTCAGGGAGCCCCTCGCTTTCGGCTGTGCTGCTCAACCTCCTCGGTAAGGAGAAGCTGGGCAGGGGAAAGAGCACGTTAAACAGTGCGCTACTAACCGCCTCTGCTATTAAACTAAGGCATTTCTCCAGGGACTAACCCCTGCTGAAGTCAAAGGGGCAGTTCTGGGAAGTGTGTGGCAGCCCTAGGGGGACACTGCCCCACACACAGGGCAGCAAACCCTCTCCAGAAATATTGTGGCTTCACGTGCTGAGGTGCATAGGTGGCACTGGCCATGGCCACCCTCTGTGTTCACTGGCAGGGACATGGTGACACTGCTCTGAGCCCCTCCTGTTCACTCTGCTTAGCTGAAACCCTGCAGCAGATTTGCATCTTATGACTATTTAAGAAAATTCTCAACCATGAAAGTGTCTGGAAAGCTGCACCAAAAAAAAAGTTTCAAAGAAAACAAAGCCTGGCCAGAGGGATGGAGCCAGTGCAAGGATCCAGAAGGAAGAGCTGGAAAAGGAGGAAACAATATTTGTAGGTGTACCAGCTGGAATACTAACCGTCTTGCTTATTCCCCTTGCAGCTTTACTTGTTGCTGTTCATAGGCCAAGTTTCAGGAAAGAGGCTGGTTTGCTGTTTCTGCATTTGCAACCCATTGCCTGTACTTCACTTGCACCTGGGTCAGCTTCATGCCTGTTTCCAAAGGCAGGTAACAACTGAACAGAGGGGAGAAAACCTCCTGCACCATTGGCATGTGCCCCTCTGAAAATACAGGCCAAGAAATGGTCAAAACTTGAAAGAAACTACCCAAAGTGGGTGAGCTTCTGGATTTTATGGTATGAACTTCTATCCTTAGCATTATGTTGTGTGACAGTGATGCTGAGCAGTGTGGGTCTGAATCCCTGAGAGCATTCCTTACGGTCCCTTTCCAGAGCCAGGATGCTCTTGGCTCTGGGTCCATCTTCAGCTGCCATGGCAGGACGCATCCCGCAGAACACGCTGAGCCCCAAACAGCCCCTACAATAAAATCAGGTCACCCCTCCAGAAAAAAACAACCCTTACCCAACCTCATTCTCATTCATTTCAATGTGATTATCAACGAGGCAAAATCCCCACTGAAATCAACTCTGGGAAAGAATCAGATGGCTTTCCCAAGACTGCTTCAACAGGGAGGTGATTGCAAAGATGCTGTTCCTCTGGCAAGCGAGTGCCAACATTTCAGCCCAACCTTTGAAACAGCGGCACCCGCCTCACTGCTGTGGCTCTGTGCCCTGGCTGCCCGTGCTCTTTCGTGCATTGTGGCCCCAGCACACTCCTCTGAAACATGAGTTGGTCCTGCCACGTGGCCTGAGCTAGCCGTGTTTCTAACAACTGAGCCTGCATGGATTGAAATGAGCTTCATGACTGGTGCTGGAAGCCTGATTTGGGGCAGCCTGGCTTTATGCATCACCACTTGCAGAAAACACGGGGGCCACTGAAGTAGTTTCATTTTGTGTCAAGGAGCGCTTGCATCCCTTCCCCCAAGCCAAGTGCTGTGCAAACCCTGGAAATCCTCCCTCTCAACACTCTGTCATAGCATAATTCTATTATAATTCCTGACATTTGAGGGGCTTCTAGCAGTACGTGCTTCAAATTAGACAAGCAATATCTTGCTTGCTGCTATCAGATAAATAAAAAAGTGCAAAACCTGATTTTCTGATGCTCTGTTCTTTGTGCTGATTTTCATTTCAGCCTATAAATACCACCCTGTCACTTTCCCTACATGTGTGGTTATAGGCATTACATAAAAGAGGAAATTTCATGTTAGGTGCACACATGTTTAATAGACTTGTAGACTGTAGGAAGGTGCCATGCAGAAGTAGAGAGATGCCTGTATGGTGCTTTTCACATAGCTTTGCACTCTTGTGAGGACTCTTCCGACTTGCTTGGCATGAATGCATTTTTATATCCAACAAAAGACAAGGAGAAGATGTGTTTCATAACCAGACAACCCAAGTACAAAGTTGTGTGCAGATTCTGTGTGAATTTTATTTGTGTTCCCCGGTCTTTGGTCTCTTCAGGGATCTTACATATTTTGCATTATTATCAAATATTTGCAATGATCCATATAAACAGCCTAATGTTAAAAGCTACTCCAAGTGTAACTCGACCCAGAGGAGAGATGCTTATCTGAGCTCCACAATGACAGATTTAAAAAAGATGCTGATGCAGTGTGTTTCTCATAAAATGAGGGGAATGCAAGAAAAATCATAACTGCATAGATTTTTTTAACACCAGATAAAGTAGGAGCTATCTCTACATTGGCTTTAACAGAGGGTTGCCACTTGGAAAAGCTACAAATACCCAGCACTTGTGATCCCAGGCACACCAGCCAGCAAAAGGAGGAAGGAAAGAAGAAAATGCTTAGTGAGACCAGTACTGTCAGAATCTATTTCACTGTTTGGTAATTATTATTTTTATTACTATGACAACACAGACCATAAGAGTTGTTTCTTTTAACCCAAGCTAATGATAAGTGCAGAAGAGACTTTTTTTAGCTAAAGTCATCACCTTTTGCTTCTGTGATATACGAAAGTGCCATCACGTAAGAAAATGATGGCAACAACCAGAATGACCTGCCCCTTCTGCTTCCAGCTGCCCGGATGGGTCTGCTGCAGTGTGGCACTGGGATCATTTCTCATTATTTATCAGGAGGCAGTTGAGAATGGCTTCACACTGGCTCAGCATTTTCCTTTAAAAAAAAAATCCCCTTTTTAAAGTGCTTCCAAATCTTTTACATCTCTTTTCCTTTTCTCTCTTTTCAACCCCCACCTTTTTCTTCCCCTCCTTGTGGTCCTGGAGACCACCCTGTAAGTCTACATGACATCATGAGAGAGAATTAAACGTACTTGAAAGGCCACTTCTGTTTTGGTGGGAACTTCTATGCAATTGCAAAGTGCCCATTAAAGCACAGGTTGTTTCCTAGAAGCATGTCCAAGCCAGTAGCGTGCAAACCCCTTCAGGGCTTCTAGAAAGCATTCGCTTTTGAAATGCTGAAGGAAATTCAGAGATGAAAGGATAAGTCTCCCTGGCTGTGCATTTACAGTCTATTGTCTTCCATGAAGGATAGTATCACTCCTCAGTTGTGTTATTGCAGTTAATCCACTTAAATGCTATTGGATTTTCAGATGAGCTGAATTCTTTGCATCTGCTATTAAGATGCTTTGTTTAGATGAGAAAAGGCTGGTATTTAAATCACAATGAGTTCAGGGAGATGTCAGGGTGCAGCAGGCACCTTGTGCCAATCCGCGCCGGGGAAAAGGGGGCATTTGCTCGCCGGGGCGGCGGGGAGGGAGGGAGGCAAGGATGCGGGAGGAGCCCCACCTGCCACCGCCCGGCTGCGGCCGCCGTGCCCCCGGAGGGCTGCAGGGGGGGCCTCCGGGACCGGCTGTGGCGGAGCCCCGGGGCGCAGCGGCTCCGCGGCCGCGGAGGGGAGCCCCGCACTCGCGCATGCCGCAGCCGGGTGCCGCAGGGCGGAGGGCTCCCGCTGCTTTTATTAGTATTATTTTTTATTATTTTTTATTTTTGGGAGGAGGGGGGCTTTTTCCTTTGCGACGAAGACTGCGCTGCAATAGCTGCGTAAAAAATAAGAATAATAATAAAAAAACACAACCCGCAGCCGCTGCCCCTCCCCTTCTGCAAAAGGCGAGCTCTCCCCCCACCGCCAAAAACCAGCAATTAACGATGGAAAAAAAAAAACACACTCTCAACCCCTCCGTGATCATGGCGATCTCTTCCGCCTTATATAAAAGGCAGGGGCACAAGGTGGATCCCGTAAGGTTGCAGGGCGGCTGTTGCGCAGCAGCTCCTAGCCCTCCCCAGCTCCCCCGCCCCAGTGCCGCAGAGGGCCGGGGCGGCGGACAGGCTGCCCCGCTCCCCTCCCCGGCGCCCCAGCCCCTCGCTGGCTCCTCTTTCTTTTTTTTTTCTTTTCTCTTTTTTTTTTCCTCTTTTTTTTTTTTTTTCCTTTCCATTTTTTTTCCCCGTATGTGGGCAGAGCCCCTCTCGCCGTGCGCGCAGGGGCTGCAGCTGGCGGCACCCCCACTACTTGTTGTTTGTGGGTTTGGTGCCGGGAGTACCGGGAGGAGGGACGGGGGAGGCGCATGGCAGGGAGGGAGCCCTATATGCTGCTCCTCCGCTCAGCCACGCTCCAGACAGGCCACCGCTTCGCAGCGAGCCCGGGAATCCTCCCTCCGCCAGGAGTTGCAGTTCGTCTCCGATCCCCTTGGGATTTAAACCTTCTTGCATATATATATATTTTTTTCCTTCCTTCCTTCCTCCTCCTTCTCTCTTTTTCTCCCGTACAAAGTGGGGAAGGAGCTGCACCGAGGCAGCCCGCGAGATCTTGCAATATTGCTCCGATTTATCACTGCAATTATTCATAATTAATTACCATTTTTAACCTCCCCCCAAGCCGGGGAGGGAAGCGGGACCATTCTCAGCCAGAGAACCGTACCAATAAAGATTTTTTTTTTTCCCTTTTTGCTAAAGGGGGAGAGGGTGGAGGGCAGCCCGGCAGGGGAAAGGGGGGGCAAGAAGCCGGCAAATCGAGCAGCCCATCAGTCCCGGCGCTGAGCCGGAGGCCGGGGAGGCGGGCCCCAGCGCCGCCCGCCGCCAGGGGGGCGAGCCGCCCCAGCCAGGTGATGGGCGTTTCGGCTGCGCTCCGGATCGACTCCTTGGGTTTCACTTTGGTCTGATCTAAGCAAATATGCAGAAGTACCGGCTGGTCTAGTCCTAAGAGCCAAGAGGAGCGAGCGAGAGCAGCAGCAAGGAGAGCGCGGCCACGCTCCCGTAGCGAGGGGAACCTACAAACAGCGGCAGCGCCGTAATTAAAACCCCCGCCGCCCCGAGGCAAGCCCCGACCCCAAGCCTGGATGCGGAGGACCCCCGAGCCACCCCGCTGCCTTTCCCCTGAGGGATGGTACTGAATTTCTGCGCGGCAGGAGCCGGCCTGCAGCTCCTCTCCATCAGCGTTGCCTTCCCTCCGTGTCTAAAGTGCACCAGACCGCGATGAGGACCTGGGCTTGCGTTTTGCTGATAGGTTTTGGCTACCTGTCCTTCACCTTCTGCGAGGTGGGTGAGAGCGGCTCGCTGCGTGCTCGGGGCTCCCCCGGGGACACCGCAGTCGGGGCTCGGGGGGGGAGCCGGCGTCGGAGGAGGGCAGGGGGGCGCAACGGGCTGCGCACCTGGCCGCGGGGCTCCGCGGACACCTCCGCGCCCTGCTCCTGCTCCAGCCCCCCCTGCCCCTGCTTCTGCCCTTGATCCTGCCTCTGCCCCTACCCCTGCTTCTGCCCCTGTTTCTGCCCCAGCCCCTGCGCAGCCGAGGCCGAAAGCAAGTTGCCATTTCCCGCATGCCAACGGCGAAGGGGGAATGACCGTGCATTCCGCTCCGGAGCCGCCGGCTGCGCCTAAAAACCCCAATAATCTCCATATATACGCATGCATGGATGTGATATATTCTATCTGTCTCCGCGGCGGTGCAGGCGGGCTGCGGTTATTTGCAAACAGAGCGGTTTCGCGGAGCCGCCCGGCAGCGGCCGCCCCCGCGGCGCACGGCGCTGCACGCAGCCGGCCGCGGGCACCGTTAGTGCCGCGGGCACAAGTGGGGTGCGGGCCCCCCTCGGGACGCCGCTCCCCGCTTCTGAAGCTCGCCCAGAGCCGGGGACAGAGGCTGGGGTGCGGCCTGCCATTGGAAGGCTGCTCCCGGGGGCGCGGAGCCGCGGCTAGGGCTTGCTACAGGTGGCCCCCGGGGGGACGAGCGCGGTGCTGGGCGCTGCGGCGGGGGGCTGTAAGTTTTTGGGACCGGGGCCGTTGGGCACCGGGAGCCGCCGGTGCGATGCAGGAGCCCCTCGGGACCCCCCTCCCGGCCCGGGGGAGCCCGGCCCCACTGTGAACTTTACGCCCGCTCGGGCAAACTTCGGCAGGCGGCTGCGCGGGTGGGTTTCCAGCGGCTGGAGAAGGGGGGCTCGGGGAAAAGCGGCGTACCCCCGGCGGGCACGGAGCCCGGTTCCCCGGCAGGCCGGAGCCGTGCCGAGCCGTGGCGCAGTTCAGCGGGGGGCGCGCAACCCCCGCGGGCGCGCAAGCGGGGGCGGCGGGGCGCGCTCCGACAGTCTGCGGAGCGGAGGTGGGGAGGGGATGATTTTTTTCCCCCTTGCTTCGCCCAAACGCACCCTGCAAGCAGCCCGCACCCTCCTTAAAGCCCCGACCCCTCCATCCCCGTCCCCGCGGCGCCCGATCCGCGGGGCTGCGCGGTGACCCGCGGTGTGTGTGTGTGTCTTTGAAGGAGGCCGAGATCCCGCAAGAGCTGATCGAGCGACTGGCGCACAGCGAGATCCACAGCATCCGCGACTTGCAGCGCCTCCTGGAGATTGACTCCGTAGGTAAATTAGTCCCGTCCTCCTTCCTTCCGCGCCGTCGGCCGCCGCCGCCCCGGGGGGGAGGCACCGCGGGCGGCCACGGCGCAGCGCCCCGAACGCCTGTCGCCGCTCCGGGCAGCCTCGCCTCGGGGACGAGACCCGTGCGGGGACCCGGCCTCCAGAGCCAGGCTGCCCTGGGCAGGGGAGCTTCATTTCAAAGGGAGGCGGCGGCCAAGGGGGCAAGATCGGGAATGAAAACTTCGGGGGGTTCAGGGTGGAGAGGGACCTAGTGACCCTCTGTGTTTTCAGACCTCTCCGTCCCTCAGCGGAGAAGAATTTCCTTAAGGTTTGTTGTCCCTCTCGCATTGCTCTGTTATCTTTAAACTACTGTCCTAGAGGTATTTAAAATATTTGAAACAATATTTATGAATGAAGTAATGTCTCTTCAAGCACTGGGCTTTATTAAAAGGAAAATAAACCATCCGCGCTGATTTTAAACAGGAACCTGCGTATGAAGCTAACTCTGACAGATACACTTTTTCCAAAAGAAAATAGCACAGGGTTATTTTCTGCATCATTAGGCATGCAAATGGGTGTAGTGAGAACGTGCAGTTCA
Organism: Cygnus atratus; assembly: GCF_013377495.2. Taxonomy (NCBI): domain Eukaryota; kingdom Metazoa; phylum Chordata; class Aves; order Anseriformes; family Anatidae; genus Cygnus; species Cygnus atratus. The sequence continues at coordinate 6,475,436 of NC_066376.1, forward strand.
AACAGATCATTGCAGCAGTAAATCAGACCGAGAAGCGCTGTATTACTCGGTTTCTTATCGTTTGGTTTCGCTTGATGCACTTTGTTCCTGGCAATTTCTTGCCTTAGTTGTGAGAGAATAAACCCGGCACCTTTGATGTGCCCAAGGGAAACCTGCATCTTTCTGAAGAACAAACATGGAGAAAAATGAATGAGTTCTTGCTTGCGTTGGTACTGGGCCATCTCCTTTTAAACCATATGCTGTGTATTTTTGTAAAGTCAGTGCCAGGTTCAGTCACCTTCATTCAGCGTTGCAGGATCCTTCTAGGGTTTAACTCGCTGCCTTTAGTACAGTCCTGTATTAATGAGCAGAAAGGCACTAGGAAGATGTTTTACAGACATGGTTTTCAATTTTCATGTGATTAGGGAGCAAATAGTTTCTCATTACACTGAAAATGGGAATATTTCTTTCTTGCACAATACTTTACCATAGAGGCCAATTACTAATTACCAGATCTGTTGGCATTGGTTTAATATTTTTGGAGAGCAGTGCTTCATCATCACTGCAATTAAAGAAGCTTTCACAACAGGGAAGGGGTATGCAATACATATTTCCCCATTGAAGACTGTTTTGGACCAGACAAGTGCACTACTGCTAAAATCTTTTTCCCAGTGAACTCAGTGGAAGGCTTGGCTGTTGCTGCAGAAGGGCTGGATCTGAAGACTAGGATTTTAAAATACTGCATGTTTTTTCTGTATTTGATTCACTATACTGCAGCTACCAGAATACATTATTTTTTCAAATACCCCAGTGTAACAAGCACATGCTTCATTTTTAAATACCACTTGCAAGGAGAGCAAAAGTTCACGTGGCTCCATTGCAAGAGAATCAAGGAGACAAGTGAAGCAACAGCAGTAGCTAAATAAATTAGTGGAGGTAGCAGAGGAAAGAAATTTATTTCAGAAAATAATTGTTTACCTTGTGGCAAATATTAGCCAGAGGATGCATGACCAAAAACTGAAGAGGTCAGCCGCAGGTTTACTATTTCATTTTGCATTTTCTGTGCAATTTGTCAGTTTAGAAACCATTAGAGAAACAAGACATACATATTTTACTATTTCAACATGAAACAGTAATGCCTTAAGACATGAACTCAAAACAATATTTAAAAATAAAATATTCAGCCTTTCACCCTGTTCTTGCTTGGGTGAGTGCTCAGTTTCCATGCTTGCTAAGCCTCATCCTGAGCTCTGCAGGCAGGATTGGATCTTCACAGACAGTAACCACTCACTCTTTGCTATCTACATTTATGTTTTCTGGGCACAGTCCTGCAGTCTTTACTGTCATGAGTAATTCTTACTAAGGGTTTATCAGAGTGACTAATCGAACATTGAAATTTCCATGTTTTCTTCAGTAAACAGGATTGGGCCTGTTTACTATATTTAATATTAGCTTGGATTAGCAAATCAAACGTTTTCTACTTGTCACTGATAAGATGATACTTCTGAAACATATTTCCTTAGGGCTGCAATTGCATTTAGGGAAGGGTTACTTCAGTGAGGGCTTGTACAGTAGATGTATTTCTGTTGAATAGCATATACTGATTTAACCCGGGGATCAGAATAAAAACACTCCACCGATTATTTTCTCCTTCATTTTAGTGCATGGTGTTGCCAGTCCTTCTGTATGCGAGTAGCCCTGTTTAAACTCAGTGGGTGGACTTGAGAATTAAGAATGATCTTGTAAGGGAAGAGCTTGCAGGATCAGGCACGCATGCAGAAAATGACTGATATTCTTGAGTAACAAGGCAGAATCTTGTGGAAAATGAAGGAAGAACAGTCATTTTCTTTCCTGCAATGCAAAGCATATATTTTTAATTGGGAAAGTAAGTTTTGTAAGTCAGAGTGGGCAGGTTTTTCTTCTATTCTGACAGATTTGGTCGCTATATTGTAGCACAGAGATGACTGATAACCCCCTTCATAAAATTAGAAACCACACCCCCAGACCATCTGGCATATTACTTAAAGAAAAACACTACCCAACATGGAGCTTATCATTGTTTTCAGAAAAAAAGAAAATCCAGGCCAATTTGTCAGAGCCCAGTGCCACGTGTCCGATTCAAGAAGAAATCACAGTAAAGACAACATGAAAATGCTCCATTTATATCAGAAAACAGGCTTCTACGTTAATTTGCTGCGACTGGGATCCTTAGTCAGCAATGGGGTTTCATTGGCATGACGGAGAGCAGAGGCTGACCCTATTTAAAACAGAAAGCATACACGATCCCAGGAAGTAGGCAGCTGTAGCGTGCAGAGTACAGTTTTACTACTAACAGACGAAATCACCGAAACAGGGGCACTTCCTATATTCCGCCTCTGAAAGTTCTTTTGGCTTAGCAGCGTGGTTTTTCTCATCGCGCTTCACCTCTCCCATCTGTCCTGTGGGAGGTAGAGTTCATTTCATCACCTATTATGTTTGCCTCCCGCTGGGAACAGACTTTCCCCCCGTCATCTCCCTGCGTGGGGAAATGCAGGGCTGAGTGTGTTTCATTGCATGGTTTAAGGGCATCAACCGCAGGGTCACCTTAGGCCATGTGAATTTAAAGGCCTCTGATTAAGAACTAGCAGAGCAGCTTTTTGTTAGGTGGAGAAACTTCTAAATTAACAGTATGCATTCATAGAACAGTGTTAGATGGCTGCATCCCAGAGCTCTATCTATTGGAAAACCTGTTGACTTTGTGGCTTTTGGTGTGGCATGCAAATTGAAGACGTTACAATGCCATGTGTTAGCTTTCCTTGCACCACTTAAACATTATGAGAGGCGGGCATCTGCCATGTGTGTCCTGTGTTTCCCTGAAACAGATAGAGGGAATACTCCTCCTCCTTTACAGTTGGTTGATCACATCTAGGTAAAGGGGAAAAAAACACTAAACAAAACAGGATCTTGCAGGCTGCTACTTATATTTCCTTTAATAGATCAAAGTTGAAAACTTAATGACATCTATCTCTGCATTTGGATGTCAGAAGGGCATATTTTGCATCAGCCAGAAAGAAGATCAAACAAACAGATTGACGTTGCCTTGGGCTTTCTGGCTCTAGGACCGATTTGTAAGACAGACCATTTCACTTTATTGTACCTTGCACTGAATTCCTGGAAAAAGAGATAATGAGAATCTCCTAAGCTGCTGCTGTTGGTACTAGAAGTCTTGGACCTACGCTTTCTGGATGTACATCAAAGTGACGTCTAGAAGGGTTTGCGTTAAGGCTGCGTACACTGGGGATTGTACCTCACACGTAAAGTTGTTTGGGAAGGAGATGGCAATGTGAAAATGTAAAATGATAAATATAAAGTAACAGTAGTCTTAGGATGCTTTCCACATGCTTTTTTTTGGGAGAAGAGTAATCACATATTGGCAGAATGTCACAGGAACTCTGTGATTTATACTCCATGACCTAGTGGAAAAATGCCATCTGGCAAAAAAGAACAATTTCAGCTACACTAATGGATTGACCAAGGCTAGTTGCAAGAGTTTTTCTACCCATCATTGATATGTTGTCAGTACATAAAAGATTGCAGAGAAATTTCTTGATCGGCTGCCATGAAAACATTTTTTTTATTATTAAAACATTTAAAAAGAGCTGCATTAATCTGGCTCCATGCAGCATCCTCCATCTTCACTTAGTGACAAGCAGTGTTCAATTTCTAAACTAAGAACCATCCATTTCTAAGCTTTCTGTTCTAAGTTTCATTTTGCTTGGCGCTAAGCACCCATAAACTCCCATTTTCTTTGCTAAGAGCTGAAACACCTTATCCTGCAATTTCGTGTTCCTAAGTCAGTACATTGGTGGGAAAAAATGATGCAAATTAAGACACGATTTGTTGAGGAAACCTTCTGCCAGATTGTAAATTAGGTATCAGGCTTCTTTAAAGTCAAACTAGAGAGAGCTATTTGTAATTACTGTAGCATCATTGTTTTAATGAAGTAAAATATAGTCTTCTGGCCACACAAGTGTGGATTTCAAAACTGACTTTCTGATTTTTCAGCCCTGCTCAGGCAAGACTCCTGTTGACTTCAAGATCGCTTGAAGTGCAGTGATTTTCCCTTTGACTTCATTGGGAAGTGGAATTACTTCCAAATGCCTGTGGGGATCAAGAGAAGACCAAGTGCCTTTAGCATGATAGTGTTGTCTGACACCAACCATGTTCTCCATAATTCTGTTTATTAAAAAAACCAAAACAACATCAATGCTTTGGCGATAGAAATAATACAATTTGCATTGCATAATGCATTGAGGTTTGACTGGAACACGTTTTGCAGTCTGCCATGCTAACTGTGTAGATCTCTTTTTTTAACCCCCACAACGAGACATGAACTTATGAAATGATATACATGCCTAAGATATGTAGTGAGACAGTGAGATACAGTATGAGCCAGAGGCCTTCTTCACCTTAGAAATCATCTTATAAGCAACACATGCTCCTCGACATGTCATTTTTCTTTATAAATATGATAATAGAATATGGCTAATTGCAGCCGAGTTGAGCAGTTAGATATAAGCACATGGCTAAACATATTGGTTAGCTGATCATACTATTCCTTTAGTCTTACCAGTTTCTTTAAACAAGACAGCAAGAAATCAGTCACGTTAAAAGGGAACTACGCCAGCGTGTTGAATAAGGCATTAGGACCTGTGGCTCAGGCTGGCATCATTGGCAGTTTCTCTTTTCAGCAGGATGGCTGTGCCTACCAAGCGCTCAGGATTAACGGCATTAGTTTTGTGTTTAATCTTTTTTAAACACCGTTTGCATGCAGACAGAGATGCTTCTTGCTCAGAGCCTAGCTGGGATCTTACACTGAGCAAAATTCCTGCTGCTTTCTTTTGAGTATCACTTCATTGCCTCAAAGTGAGGGAGAGGTTGTGACTATCTGAACTTGCCAAGAAGGAGGTCAGTATTAAGGTGTTGGGTGGCTGAGTGTTAGGGAGCAGAAAAGGGCTGGAGGAAGATCAGAACGGATCCTCATTTTGCATAACACCGTTTGGGGTCAGGTGGATGGCCTGGTGCCATTGGAATGGGATGCAGGAGACCTGGCTCCGCTCCCCAGCTGAGTTGCAAACTTCCTGTGGGATCTCAGGCAAGCCTTTTTATTTACCCCACAGATGAGTTTTGTGGAGTATGGGGTACAATAAAAGCAGAAATAAAATGCATTAGTCATTGCTGTGCTACGTTACAGGACTGGGACTGCAAATAAGGCTTACAGTCAGCTAACCTGTTAGTTTCCAAAATTTCCCATCAAAATCAATGAGAAGCAAGCACTCAGTGTAGGAAGAAGGAGCCTACTTATTTGGGTAGATTGAAACTGGATTTCACAGTGACTTACTTCAGACAAGGATCTGGCCTGCTGATGAGGAAAACAGGACCAATGGGTGTTCCTGGCGCTATGTCTTGGATCTCCCATTTCATCGTGTTTTAGCTAACTATGACAGTATTTTCCAAAGAGTGAAGATATACCTTGAGGCACAGAGCTCTTTTTAAGGTGCTGAAGATGTCACTGTCTTCTTGTCTTACCAGGCTCTACAGGTGATTTCACAAGTTGCATGCTGTTTAGGGCAAGATTTCTTGGAGGGAAGAGGAAAGGAGCTGGTTTATTTGCAGAGTGTGCCCTTTACGATGTGTGTTTCTAATAAAGTGAAGAATAAAGCTAGTTACAGAGTCACAGTCGAGTGTGCATGGAAAGAGAACTAGAAGCAGGGAGCGTGACAGTGCAGAAGACAGAGGAGTGTAGGCTGTTGGTAGCATGTAGAGAGGGTAATTGAGTACGCTGTAATAACCATTTACATTTTTTTGGTGTACATCACAGTTTTCTTTGGAACCAGCAGTGAAACCTTGAAACTCTCCAGTGACATTATAGAGGGCACTCCAAGCAGCAAAGTGCTAAAAGTCTTAGTTTTGCTGTACTGGAATCTGCATGCAGTCCTCAGTCTGCTTACATCTTCCTGATCCCTTGTTTGCGGATTGTGCTTGCCATTTTCAGAACCCCACTGCATGGGACACGACCTGGACTGCTTCACTTAACAAAACCAAACAGTTGGAGCAGTTTTTTTTTTTTTATGATAAATGAAATGCCAAGTTTTCCATCTTTGCTTTTTCTCATGGCCCTTTAACCCATGTGGTAGGCTTATTTAGGGAACAAGACAAGCCTGGATGCAGTCCCAGAGTTTGCAGTAGCTTCAGATGCCCCTCCAAAGGTTAGGATACTTCACAGGGGATTTGTTCTGCAACAGAGAGGCTAAAAGGAAACCCATGCTAGTTACTTTTTGCTTTTGATTCTGTCCTAGTACAGTCCTGAAAACCAAGCAAGAGAAAAATTACAGAGGCAGCATTGTTGCTGTTGGGTGTGTAATACCATATTTTCTACTGTAGCCTTATGCCAGAACTTCAAAAAACTTCTCAAAATAAATGTTTCACATGAAATATTATTGTTCTTATTTCTACACCTTTCCAGTAAGAAAAGCTTTACTATGTCTTTCACATAAAAATGCAACTGTTTTACTTTAGATAAGGTTTTGTGTCACAGACTATGCACTGTTTCTGGGGGCTTCCAGTAAAATGGATATTAGAATTACGTTGTGCACACTTATACATGACATTTCATGTTTATGTCTTCCCTGCCTTATACCCTTGCAATTGCACTGATAGGAATTATGTTAGACTAATTGCAGAAGGATTTGGTCTTGGGCATATGGAACAGCAGTTTTATATGTATGTATGTAAAAGCACTGTAGCAACATTCAGGCTAATAACATAGCTGAGATTTAATATTTTCTCTCCTCTTTCAGGATATGATGATGTTTCAGAAACAAACTTGAGGTCTTATAGTGTTCATTCTGCTAAACATGTGCAAGAGAATCGTCCTGTGCCCATTCGCAGAAAAAGAAGCATTGGTAAGAAACAAGCTATTTGTGCTTAGGGAGTAAAAACAGAGGGGTTGCTTTTGGTCAGCCAAGCAGGACATTTCACTGGAAAAATGTGACACACACAAAGGAAAAAAAGGCCATTTCTAGCTTCTGCCTTTCTTTCTGTACAAGACGAGCCACTGCCTGAGAAGCTGTCTTCTGGAGGATGTCCATAGGAGACAGACAAGCACGAATTCTTTACATTCACTTTCTTGTTGCAGCATGTTAGAAAGCTAGACCTTGGTTAGAAAATGCTGTGATATTCAATGTATAATTCATAGTGTGGGGAACAACTACAGCAGTGTGCTTTAAAAAACATCAACAGTTGGTAGAGTTTTCAGTACAGAAGCTCCACAAAAGGAAACAGCTTGACTCTTTATTCAAAAGAAAAAAACAGTTTATCCCCAAAATTAAAAGCCATTGATGGAAATGCTGGGGCATTGATTTCCATCATTGTGTAGGGCACCAGGCATGTTTACAGGGGATTTTTTTCTATTTAAATACTAATGATGGTGATCCAAGAGAGCCCAAATACCAAATTAAAGAGATGCTGGGGAATTTTAGAACATGTTTTATAAGCAAAGCTTGTTCATCTGATTAGATCTGACTGTTTCACCATTCTAGTCGAAGCCAGAAAACATCCATGTTCTTATCTATTATGGGTTATTCCGAGTCAATATATTCTAACTTTAAGCTCTGGTTGTATGCAGTAGATAGCACAGCATGCTGTCAACATGGATTTGTAGTGTGAATTGGCAAGCGCGTGTGTCACATTGAATGCCTCTAGAGAACAGCGGTTCTGAAACAGTCTGCTACATTTGGCACCCTGCTCTGCAAGGTGTTGAATGCGTCCCCGTAAAAGTCAGTGGGAACTGGGTATGCTCAATAACTTGTAGGAGTTGCCAACTATCTTGCATTATTGGATCCTTTAATTTTCTCGAGTTCATGGCACTGGGGATTGAGAAGAAGAATTTTCAGTCTATTTAGATGACCAGAATGTACCTCTTTGAAAACCAAGCCTAGATTTTCATGTTACAGGTGCAGGACAGGCCTGAACTTCTTGTGCTTCAGGGGTAACTGAAGAAGCGCAGGCAGCATTCCAGTTCCCTGCCCCATATGACCCAAAGCTATCACTGCTTCCACTGAAAGGCAAAAAAATCCGAGCTGTATTCAGAGAACTTAGCTCCAAGCAAGCAGTCTCTGCGATTGCTATTATTTTCTGGACCGGTTTAAATTACCAGCTTGACTTCTTAGGCAGTCCTAGGTTGAAAACGATGCCTAGTTTGGAGTTTTCATGGCAGCAATCATGCACTGCAGTGGCACAGAGCTACATGTTTTGGTGCTTATGTGGCTGAAACTGCCATCTACAAGCTCACCTTACCTGAGACCAGCAGCAAATTTGTTTAGCTGAAAATTACACTGCAGGTTCTTCAGTCATGCTACTCTTGTCATTTTACCTCATTCAAAAAATAACAAATTAAATAAAACCCCAGCAGGTACAAAGATTTGATAACATCAATTTAGAAAAAAAAAAAAAAGAAAGTAAAAAAGAAGGTTGCTGCCTTTTGGGGTGGCAGGTGGACCAGACTCCCTGATATGAGGATGTTAAGAGAGTGTAAGTAGAAACCCAAGACTCAGAAGTTTCAAGCTGGCGCAGGTTGTTTCCCAGCTCAGCCAGTTTGGGTGTGATAAAAATATCCTCAGTGCAACTTCTGCTGTGGCATTTGCCAGGTATTGCATGTTTGTGTGATAATATATGCGTGCAATGATTGCCCCAATACTGTAAAATAACAGCTGCTGTTAAGTAGTCACTACAAGGCTGTATTGGAGGATCATCTAATCGGGAGTAGCCTCTGGCTTGCTGTCACTTCTAAAGAGCCAGGCTTGCCTTATCTAGTGGTATGCGCTCCGAGCTATGTTGGGAGCCAGGCCATTGTCATCCTGCATTTTAGGGCTGGGTTTTTGGCAGTGGGTCCAGCTTTTCTGTAAGGCAGCACCCACAGCGTAGTGGTAGGCAAACAGTACTCAGCACCGGCTTGTCAGGAAGCGGTGGGAACTGAGAGCACCATCTCAGACCTGGCTAAGGGTGCCACTGGTAAATCGGTGGTGTAAAGTATCTGGGCACTCTGAGGTGAGAGCAGCTGTTCACCTGGAAGTGTGAATTTCTTCTGTTCGCAGAGGAAGCCATCCCGGCTGTCTGCAAAACACGGACGGTTATATATGAGATACCTCGGAGTCAGATTGATCCCACCTCGGCCAACTTCCTGATATGGCCACCTTGCGTGGAGGTGAAACGTTGCACTGGCTGCTGCAATACCAGCAGCGTGAAATGCCAGCCCTCGCGGATACATCACAGAAGCGTCAAGGTGAGCACATCGTGGCTGCAGAGCCCCAAGAGGCTCCGCCTAAATCTAGAAACTTCAGGTATTGTGGCTGTTCTGCGTGACCTGAATCTTTATTATCCATCCTCTTAGTAAGAGGGTCAGATACAGTGCTCCTCTCTATTTTAAGTGAGCAGAGGGCCTTTTCAAATGACATCATCATTGGAAAATCTTGGGTTTGGATTTGATTTTCACAGGATTCCCTTTAGGTTTTTCTCCTTTTGTAATTAAAATAAAGTTGATTGTGTCTTTCCCATGATCTCGCACGGTACAAATCTTAAAATTAAGAAGATAAAATGACTCAAGGGGCATTGGACTTAAAAAAATAAATAAATCACAGTATGGAATGCTGTTTTCTTAATTAAATATTATGCAGGCTAAATTGGGCTTTTATATTTGACAACATAACACTTTTGATCTGAAAAAATGTGTTTCAAATTATCTTACCCCAGGGATAGAAGACTCAACAGCTTCATGCTGTATTTACTCATTAGACAAAATCCCTGTTGCAATTTTCCAGTAAATACTACATGAAATATTTCTTATGTTCATTAGGCTTCACTGTGTTCTAATTTTTATCAGTGTTTAAACAAGTAATGTTGATTTACATCAGCATGTAGGAGATTAGACTTACATTTACCATTTATGCTGCTAAACCTCTGAGTTCATGTTGCTTTGATTATTTTAAGTGCAGAATTTGTTAAAAAAAAAAAAACACATTCTTGAACAAAAAATTGCCCAGCTCAACATACTTATCTCTCTTTGGAATGGATTTCATTGAGAAAGGTGGTGTTAACTCATGTAGCGCTGTATGTTCTAAACACAAAGAATGGCATCTGGGCCAGTTCATTGTTTTTCATACACACAGGCAGACATCTGAGAAGGACTTCTTTTTCTTTTCCTTTTTTGAACATTTGAAAAATGTTTTCACACACAAATAAGCCAGAAACTTGTCCCAAGTAAGAGAGAAATCTTTGACTGTTGCAGTCCCCTGTTGCCCAGGGTCCCCAAGGGCTCCCTAAAAGCCTTGAGGTTGCAAACTCAAAAAACAAGTGGCAGCACCTTTGCAGGATGTCATTGCTGGGGCTGCTTCCCCAGCACACGTAGTCTCTCACTCAGTCTGCTGATACGGTTTTAGGGCTTTTAGATTTGCATTCATTTTAATAGGGTGCAAGCTAAAAGTAGGCTCAGCTGAGCAGCTGCTTTTTGTGGTTGTGTAAATATATTGCCACCAGCAATATCAATATACGTCAGCCAACTTTGGAGGACTTTTTTTTTTTTTTTCCAAGCTCCAAGACTGCTCCAAATAGTCATTAAGTAGAAGGGAAAGAAAAAGGACAAGAGGTCAAGCAGGAACAGGATGTTCATTGTAAAGGTTTGTAGGCTGACCCCACTGTCACACCAGAAATCTCTGAACAGAATCCATATTTATGCCCTCCAGAGTCAGATCCTCTTGTAGCTTTGATATAATTGATGGTTTTATGAGCTTTTTGCCAATCCGACATTCAGAGCTGAATGTCTGCTCATGCCATTAAGTAGCTGGCCCAGAGTGAGGGTCTCTGGAAAGGTAGGGGGAGCAGTTTTGGAGAGCCTTCTCAGCTGTTCCTGCAGTGCGGTTGGAAAGCTGTCTTGTATTTTCCCCTGATGTCAGACTGCATAAAAGCCCTCTTTTGATTAAACATTGAAAAGGCTTTCCCCACTTCCTCTTCATTGACAAGGTAGTGAGATCATAGCTGGCCCATTCACGCTAGAAAAATGTTCACCCAGAAAGGTCAGTAAGTGGGTTTGCATCATCTAACAGGCTAAAGCAAAGGGTGTTTTCTTTGTCTCACTGAGGGCCACTGTAGTCAAGGTTAAGAGACAGCCGTGGCAGTGTGGGAGGAGCACTGGAGGGGCTTGTATGGGGCATTCCTTTCTTGGGGACGTGACTCAAAGGCTACAGGGTTTGGGGATGTCCTCATTTCGCCTTTACTGAGCCTTGGTCAGGTGCCCAGTGTACTGTTAATGGGCTTGTGGAACTGGAGCTGTAGGGAGGCTCCAAGCCAGGGGTGTTGGTGACATGGCTTCTCTGAAATGGGTCCTCTTAAGGTTTCCCCTTCGTGGGGTAGATGAGTGAAACAGAGGCTTCCCCTGCATCGTAACAGACGTGGAGAGCACAGCCCTCCTGGTCCTAAAGAAACCTCTATTCAGTAAGCTGTACCTGTAGAGTGTTGCAAAAATGTGATTGAAATGAAGTGTCTGGTTGGGAGTTACACTTCAATAGGAAGGAAGGAAGGAATTGTGTTACTATCCTTCTGGTAGAGGCATGGTGACAAGGACTGGTGAGGAGGGTTGCTGGTGTCTGTTACAGATCTATTTCTTCTCCTGTCTGCAAAAGCATTTCAGTAACATCTGCAGATTCTGTTGCTTCTGCACAGCGAGATCAAGTATTTACCAAGTACTAGACCTCAATTTATTTTTTTTTTTTGGGGGGGGGGGGGGGTGTTCTGAACTGAGTCTTCCCGGAGGTTTTTTTGTAATGTTCAGCGGGATGTTCTTCACGTTTTTGGTCAGGGCAGGAGAAAACAGTTAATATTACAGAGGAAATCCTGCCTATACTCCTAATATTGAATAGTGAAGCTGAGTATTAGTGTTGATTGCAGCAAGGCTTGTTTCCAAACTAAGAAATGAGCTAAATCACCTTGGCTCTGCCTTCTGCTTGGCCTTGGGCCATAGCCATACGTGCTTTTTTTGCCATTTCTGAATATTCAGTGTTGAGCTGATTTGGGAGAATTTAACCTAGTTCCTACAGTAAATTAATATGAGAGAAAGACCAAGAGAAAAGGGGCCAGAGGGGAGGGAACACAGGAACTGCTCCTCGGTTGTTGTTTGGAAGTTAAGAGAGGTTTTCAAGAGAAGGACAAAAACACAGCAAGTCAGTGTGAGTTGTTCAGCAGAGATGCCCAACACCTGAAAAGGTTAAGAAGGCCTTGTAGAATGAACTATGTATGTAGGTAAAATGGCTGTATGCCGTATCTGCAGGTTTAAGAACATTTTTCCTCAGTGACTGTTTCTATCAGTAGGATAAGCAGCACTTTGATTTTAGCTGTGACCTAACTGAAGATTATTGCCAGCACACAAACGGACCGGCAGGCAGGTCCAGCTGACAGGTATCAAAGGTCAGTTTGGGAATGGAAGAAACTAGGGAAACCCTGTTCCAGGTGAGATGAAGACTGAAAACTGGAGAGGTGCCCTCAGAGCATGAGGAGGGCCCTGCCATCCAAGTCACCTGCCAGAGGGCAAGGCCTGGCTGCTCCATCCTGGGGTGCTAGGACATGGATACCTGCCATGACTATACCCCGCTGAGGGGGCAGTGGGGCTGCTGCAGCACCCTCAGGCTCTGCCCCCAGCCCCACGGCTGTGTGCCCTGGCTGAAGCATGGCCACCCCACCACAGGAGGCGGCTTTCCCCTCACTGTCCCCTGGAGGCCTTCCCAGCATGGCCCGTGGTGGCCCCTGCCTCCTGCACCATTGGGACTGCGTTTCTGAGCACGCCTGCTGCTGTGACAGGGCTGCCCCTGCCTCAGGCACTGGCTGGGCCTCCCCTTGTCCCAGCAGCAGTGACAGCACCCTGCATCCCTGGCTCCCTGCAGGGAAAGCTGTCCCAACCGCACCCTACGTAACTGTGCACAGGGCTTCCCTTAGGGATTTTGCTGGAGGAGTGCCCTGTGGATGTCTTTAATTGGGTTTTTAGCATGGGTGGCAGCCAGGCTCTGAGGCGGATGGCCTCCCTGCTGCTTCCTATCCCTCCTGTGCTGGGGAGGCGCACACAGCTGGCACAGTGTCTCCTGGAAGGCACCGTGCCCATCCTGCTGTCCTTGGAGCGGCGGCTCGGGTCCCACAAAATGCACAGTGACTTGCCAGGATCCCTGCTCAGTCCTTCTGATGCCTTTGCGCTCTGTAGGCCTGCGTCTTGCTCGCAGACCTGAGGGCTGTAAAGATCACAGTTGTGAGGTGAGGGTAGGTTTTCCCTCCATCTTATCAGAACACACCTACTTTAATATGGAAGAAATAACTAATCCCAAGAATCATCCTCATTCAGCCATTTTTTGGTTTTATTTCTCATCATTTATTTAGTGATCAGCCACATGAGTTTTGCTGCTTACTATGTTACAAGGAATTTTCTGCATTGAGACTCATCTTGCAAGTTCCTGCCCTTGATAAATTCTGGCTTTGTGCTAGAGGTGTTCTGTATGCTTTTACTTACAGTGTTGCTTTCCACCTGCTGCTACTCCCAGATATTGTCTCTCACGAAGGAGCGCTATGTGTTCCCATGATGTTCCATGACACCACATATTTTTCACATATTTTTATCAAATTTTATTTTCATTTTTACCTAGCCACTACACCATACTGCAGGATAGTAGGTAGGCTCTACTGTGAATCAGATACAGTGCCTCCCACTGGTTACACATCTTTTAACTAAGCTACTCAGTTAATTTACTGTCTTTCTCTTAGTTCTTATATAGTAATATTTTGCAGTTCTGGAGGGATTTGAGGTTGTTGTGGTTTTTAGTTTTGTTGCTTTAGAGACAAGTAAAAGAAGCTGATGTTAGTGTGGGTAGTTTGTTGAGGACTGGCCATCTCAAAGAGTTTGGTAATAATACTCATGATAGTAACTGCACAAGATAAACACCAGGGACAAAAATGCAAAGAAGAAAAAAGATGCTAACAGAAGGCCAAATGCCATGCTGTTAGCATAGCCATCCCTGTTTATAGCCACTGAAAATCTGACCTGCAACCTTTATCATTTTAGATTAGCATTAATTACAGGTCCTGTTTGGCAGCAGGTGCTAGGAGATGACACAAGCACAGCAATTTAACTCTATTGTGTGCTGCTTCAGTTTGAATGTTTACAACATACTGAAAAACGTCATTCCTTTAACTTGTGTAGCATGAAACAAGGCAGTGAGATGTATGCTGGATTGTATATTAACTACAGCATAATTAAAAAAAAAAAAAAAAAAGGAAAGAAAAACCAGACCTTTAAACTGCTTCTTAAATTCATTATGATCCTTTTCTTCAAGGCATCATCTTATTTTTTTTTAATTTTAATTTTTATTATTTTTTTTTTACTGTTGTTTAATACCAAATAGCCACAGGAACTACATATATCTTTCAGTTTGGACAACAAAGCAAAACAGGGACAGACTTCATAAAGCTTGATTACAGTTTATTTTTGTTGCATGTAATTTTCAATAAGTCTGGTTTATTCCAACAGCTGTAATAAGCATGGCAGATCTGAAAAGTGTTTCATGATTGCTGGGTCTCTTTCTTTGTCTCTAGTGATGGAGGTGTCTTAATTACTGTTTGTTTTTGTAAATTTTGAGGATTAGTCATCCTTTGATGCCAGATGAGTCAGTCTTACCATACATTTTCAAATCTTTGCGTTCAAAGGCTTGATGGAGTTGGGTTCTGATAGGAGATTTTGAAACATACTGCTTCAACCCATAGTTAATCTTCAAGCAAAAGCATTCTTGTATGTCACGGCCAGCTCTTAATCTGTTTATATGGAGATCTGACAGTTTTGGAAGATACCTTTTATTGTGGACATTTTTGTTACTGCATCTGTCTTTCTGCAACTTTTGTTTGCTGGATAAATGAAAATAGTCTCCAGATCCTGTTGACAGAAGAGGTGGTGACTAAAATGTGGATTTGAAATCCTGGCTCTGTGCAAGCAATGGCAGATCTCCCATTGACTTTAATAAGGCCAGGGTTTTGCTCTAGCTTCTGTAACTGTCATTCAGAGGTCCCTGGTAGTTTTTTGTCCACAGAGCCAGAAGAGTGTTTCTGGGAACTGGGAATGTGATGTTTTTTCCAGCCACCACTCTCATTTTGTGAGACTGTTGTTCCATTTTTGGGAGGGCCAGGGAATGGTTTTTGCAGTGTGAAGGTTGATTTGGAACATTAAAACCCCACCAAACACACAAGTAAAGTATAACCAGGACAGTCTGTAATTGTGAATGCTTTATTTGGTAGTAGCTGGAGGTTTTGCTTGGACTGGACTTTTTGGCTCTGTCATTTAACTTCTGTATAGGCAACCATCCTCTCTTGTTCTTCTGCTCCCTCATCTATCTCATTTATAATGCATACCTGTGTTATGTAGTCTTCTTGTTTGCTGGGACAGACACAGTGCAGTCCTCTTTTTGTCAAATGGTAGATAAATCATTAGTAGGACTGAGAAGACATGATTTCATTTCAATGCTTTCCATTTCAAGCAAATGGTTACCACCTATTCATGCAGTGTTCGACACAACTGTAAACTCAACACTGACCCCTTACACACTGTCTATCACTTTCTTTTCTCACAGTATGCCATATGTCTGTTGTACGGACATGACCATCACACCTGTGACACTTAGCACAACTCTACACCCAGCACCCCACAACCCATCTCAGAGTCCCAGCCCAGCAGTGTTCCTGCCCCCTGTGCTGTGCCTCCTCTCCTGCTTGCTGGCACCGAGCTGATCAGGTTTCCTCATGTTCAGTGTCCCCCCAACCCCAACGTCCTTTTTTTCTGCATTGATTTCCTTCACATGGGAGACTTCCATGTAGCCAGAGCTTCTCCAGCATGCTCCTTCCTTCAACCTCACCTTGCCCTCCAGACTTTTCTCTTAAGGATGCCAGTGCTTTGGCCCAAAGTGGAGCAATGCAGTTGGAAGCTGTTGGATGGATCGGAGAGGAATAGTGTACCTGCTAGCCATCCACAATAAAGCCAAAGGCTGGATCCAGTTTGCAAGTGGCAGTTCCCTTGGACCTAACAACAGTGCATGGGCGCTCTTGTAAGCAAGTCCCAGTCCCTGCAAGAAGTGAGTAGGACTGAGATTACTGCTTTCTAAGCTGATACTTGGATGCTGGTTCTCTGAAGAGTTGGGTGCTTTACATTCAGAGGGCTTTGAAGGCAACAGTTTGTGAATTATAAAATGTGTTACAAACCAACCTAATGTCTTTACTGTTAGCCTTCAGCTTAAGAATAGTGGTCAACATATACAGAAAAGCATGCTAAAAGTAGCAGTCTACAAGAACAAACACTGACTGAAATCCCTACATAAGTTTATTGTGGTATACGTGAAAAGTGAGTTGCTTAAAACTTCAAAATGAAATGAATGGGAAATTGTTTTATCTCTTGGGGGAATAGAAAATTGTTTCACAGTGCTGAACTTGAGTAAACAAATAGTGCAATAAATGGTTACATGATGCACAATTAAGATAAAAGATGATTAGTATACTGACATTTTGTATGGGTTTGGCTTCATTCAAAAATAGGGGTATATAGTTACCTGTCTTCAGTCCTGAACTATGTTAATGTGTCTCAGTACGTACCTCATCGTATTTTATAGGTGGCAAAAGTGGAATATATTAGAAAAAAGCCAAAATTAAAAGAAGTTCTGGTGAGATTAGAAGAGCATATGGAATGCACCTGTACATCATCAAATACTAATTCAGATTATAGAGAAGAAGAAACTGGTATGTTTTCCTTTTATTTTTGCATTAATGCTTATTTCATATGGACCTTGTTTTTATATTAGTAAAGAATGTAAAGCAAATTTTACTTCTGGTGAACTTAAGCAGAGAAGCCCCCAGCTACCTCTCCGTATGTTGAAGATGCAAAATTAGGAACAGTTTGTGCTGGATAAAGAGTTTGGACTTAAAGTTTAAATTCTATCAATTCTCATTAGGTCAGCCTTTAAATAAAAGTAAAGGACCGATATTATTCAAGTCTTGCTTAACTAAGTTAAAGGTTGTCCTGTTGCAGCTTATTGGTGAACTCTGTTGCCTAATTTTTTTAGACTTTGTGGAGACAGGGTTAAGGCTGAGATTTACTTGACCTTGGGGAAAATATTAATGAAATGAATATAAAGCACTTAGGAATAAATTTTTTATTCAGAAGTAAGAAGTTTTGAAACAACAGTGCCAGTTCCTGTTGTTTTCTTATGTATATATAGTCAAGAATTTATTGGCAGTTGTTAGGTTAAATATGTGTTTGCCTTCTCAAGACAACATTTAAATTATCATGGGGAAAGATTTGTGGGGAAGAATACTTATGTTCAACGTGACTTTCATAAAACCACCTAAAATTGCTAGCTCAGATCCTCTTGCTAGGGTGCAATAAATGCAGGACTTGAACGCCTCCCATTCTCCTGATTTTGGTTGAAAGTAACCTCAAAAGTTTGCTTTCACTTCTGCCAGGAATTTAGGGGTTCAGTAGACCCAGCTCTGAGATTAAAGTCAGTGAAGAGCAAGTAAATATATATGAGGAAAGCTGCCCAATGGTGATGGATTTCATAGGTGTCTGGGTAAGGAAGGATTTTCTGTACTGCCTAGCTTGGAGACATAAACCTGGTCTAAGTGAATGTAAACTTCAGTTGCTATGTACAGAGCAGAAGAATTAGAATTTGTGTGAAAGCAAAGATAGGTCTCTGCTGTGATTTTTATTGGACATAATTTATAATCCAAGCTGAGTGTTTTAGCTCAGACTAGGTTGAGTTATGAGTAGACAAAAACACATTAAAAATGGTTATTTTTGTTGTGTGTATGGCTTGATATTTTTTCTGTCTTGTATTTGGAAAAAACAGTTCTGCTAGATCAATTGTGTGTGAAAAAATGGGGTAGAATTGGAATGGAAGAATAACGTTTTCTAGGATTTCATTACCGATAGGAACAAAACTTGCACCAGCAAGTGGATGGTGAGCTGAAAATAGCTTAACTACAGAGCTGAAAGCAAATGTTGAATACAGCATGGTAACAGTAATTATAGATGGATCTTGGAAATGACGTATGCAATGCCAACTTCGTTTATTATTTCTTTACTTTTGTATAATTACTTTGTAAACGGAATGTCAAATCAGATGTTATAAAGTTATTACTTTAATGCAAAATATAATGAGATTTCTTTGAAATGTAAACGGTTTGAGTATTTATTACTTCAGTGTTCAACAAAATGCATTACCTTAGGGCTTTTTACCAGCCCTGCCCTTATGTTAACAGGAAGGCCTAGGGAATCAGGTAAAAAACGGAAACGAAAAAAGTTAAAACCAACATAAAACCTACTGGAACTATTTGATATTCAGGTAGGACCCATATGCTGAACACCCTAATAGCACAAGTACTGGAAAACTTAATCAAATATCATCACTTCAACTTAATCACTGTTCAAAATCTTGACACTTGCTACCTCAAGGCTGCAAAGAGATTAGATTTGATTGGCTTTGATAATTCTACCTGCTGGTATTTTTCTTTTAAGCTCCACATCACCATCAGCATCTTACATTCTTGAGCTACTTCCTCTTCTTGCCTATTTTTTTCTTCTTTTTTTATTTATTTATTATTTTTTTGGAGGGTGCTAATACTTCAGCTTCTGAAATTTCAAGTTCCATTGCCTCTGCTTTTGTTTCATTATTACTGATTTCTGAGGTCAAAGCATCACATAATAATGCATGAATGAATTGCCAGGTTACAAATTGTTGTATTCTAAGTCATTGGCTGTAAAACATTGAGCATATGTACATGGTAAATATTATTATATGCATGACCATCAAACCCTTGTTTTGGCATGAACTGGGATTGATTGTACATGCACCAAAGGTGGTCTGTTGATCTGCCTACCTGAGAAGGAAGATGCTTAGAAATTCCATTTTTGTGTTGCAGGGCCCTGTGCTACTTACACCAGAAAATTAAGATCTTTTTCTTGGTCTGTTCAGTCTCAGTAGGATGATGCCAGTCACTTATCAAAATTCATCAGTTTTTCAGTGTAGTGAAAAACTAACACCCTCTCAATGCAAAAATGACTGAATTCCTTTGGCCAACATATTAGCAATGTATGATGATGGCAATACACATTCCAAATTAAGTACAGAGTTTTCATTGCTTAATGACTTGAAATTATGTAAACTGCAGTACTTGCAATTGATTCTAGTATTTGGAGTGGGAATTATTTGAATTTTGCAGTGGATGTGCCTAACGCCTGTATGACAGTGAATTTAATTTCAAGCACCTATTTTTGCACATAAACTCCCAATGGCAATTTTCATTTATACTGATGTATCTTTTCTAAAAAATGCTAAACTTCATATCCTGTTTCAGATTAACAGGTATTTATTGGGAGTAGTATGATAGAAGCAAAGATTTTCTAAAATTCAACTTTAAAAGTGAGCATGTAAACTCAATCAAAACAGCATTTAGAACTTCTTGTCCCAGGTTAGTGACTCTTCATGCAGAACAGTTTTTTTTAAGTCATCTACTTAGAGGATAGGACCTTTGATTCTAATCATAGAGTTATTGTATCTTTTTTCTCTCCTGCAGATGTAAGGTGAAAATAAGCTAGAAAAAAAACTTCTCTCTGGGACATGGATGTACATGGTTTGTTACATTCCTGAACCTACTATGTATGGTGCTTATTGACTGTATACTTTATTTGTTCTCCTATGTGAAAAAACTGGCTCAAAAGAACACTTAATGAGAACAAAGAGACAATGTACATTTGTTTAATGTGACATCAAAGCAAGTATTGTAGCACTCTGTGAAACAATAGGAAGCTTCCCTGTCCAAAAAAGAAAAAAAGAAAGAAAAACAGAAAAGAAAAAAGACAGTTGAATGAATGGAGGATACCCAAAGTACCCAAAAACATGACAAAAATCTAAGTGAATAGTGGACTTCTGTCAGAGCAGTCAACGGTGCTTTACGTCAAGAAATGTGCCTGCGTTCTTGATGAAGATGGATGGATGCTGATGGACTTCAGGCACAAAAAAAGCAGGAATGTATGAAATGATCAAATGCCACGCAAACACTATAGAACAATACATCCTTGCTTGGTGGTGTTTTAAAAGTCTATACAAAAAAAACCTTCTGGGGAGCCTTAAGTGGATTTTTTTTTTTTACACCATAAAGTGATTATTAAGTTTTCTTTTTACTCTTTGCCTAGCTTTTTATTATCTCTCGGACTACATTTGCCAATAACACATATAAAAGACTGGTATAACAATAAGCAGAACACAAAACATTATGGTATTTCTCCTAGTGGGATGCAAACTAATGAGATGTATTAAAATAAAAATGGTATACCTATGCATAATTTTCTAGATGTTTCTTGGTTTATGTTCCCCAACCTCCCCCGTAATTTAAAGCATTACAAAAAAAAGAAAAAAAAGAGAAAAAAAAGAGAAGTGCGTAAACAAATCATAGGATATCCATGCAGAAATCCTTTTTTTTTCCTTTAAGATTTATGCCAGTTGCCTACTAGTGATATTGTGTTAGCAATTGTCATTCTTATCAGTATACAGATACTTTTATTTCACATGTTGGAGCTGTGTGAAATGTACAAATTCTTGTATCTGCATTGTACAATGTCATGGTGGCATGGGAACTACCTTGCTGCAAATATTTGAACAAAACCTAAAATTCTTTATTTTTGGTAAAATGTTATGCTTTATGTGTATTCAACAGAAATATGTGTTTTTGTAAAGGTGAAGTTTGTATTTTTATCTAAAAATTAACAGTTTTATATACCTGAGAAAGCCTGCTATGTTTTCTTGAACCAAAAAAAAAAAAAGAAAAAAAAAGCATTTTGTGGTCATATTTTTGTAGTAGAATAGCCCAAATAACATCAAAATCTATTTTAACTATAGCAGGGCAGATAAAATACTCTGGCACAAGGTCCTGTATTTTCAAAGTGCCAAAGGATTAAATGTTCAGCTCCCCATGGATTTCAGTGGGAGCCACATGGCTAAATCCTTCTTTACTGCTTTGGAAATTCAGGTCTGTGCCAGATATGACATGGCTACTCACTTGGCCAAAATCACTGCCCCACCCCAGTAGTTTGGATTATGTACCCTTTGTTTTATTTGGATTATCTCAATGGATATGTAAAATGAACTACTGGTTTCTTTTCTTTGTGAAACATCTACAAAGAGATGAAAGAGTTTTCTCCTTTTAGTTTGGAACGACGAAATGTTATCTTAAGACAGTGTTTCCACTCAAAAAATATCTTCAAATGTGAATGAACTGCAGAACCTTAAAACAACAGAGAGAGAGATTTTTAACTTTTCCATTTCTTTAAATATAGTTCAGACATCCTCCCCTCCTCCCCCCCCCCATCCCGTTCCAGTAGCTATGTCCAATTTCAACCAAACAAAGCAATGTTAGCTAACAGGCATTATTGGCTTCAGATGCTAATGCAGAGATAGAGTTAGTCACCGTTCTATTTTGTGATCATTTTCCCAGTGTATTTGTTGAGCACCAAAACTGGAAATACATTTAACTAAGATTGTCTGTGCTTGTTTTCCACTAAGTGTACTGTTCACAATGTTATGCACATGAATGTATGTGTCTGCGTTTAAAAAAGTGTATAAAATGTAATTTATATATTTATGTTTCAGTGGGATGCCAATAATGTTGCTCCGTTCCGTTTTTGTTTAAAAGATATCTAATGAAAAAAAATCATTTATCCATTAAAATCATGTAGATGAAAAGCATTATGTGACCCACTCAGACACTGTGCAGATATAAAAGGATGTCAAAGTCACTTAAGTGGAATAATTTGCAAAACAACTTTTTGAGAGTCCTTTGGTTGCACTGGCATAAGAGGCTGCATTCAAGTCTGTGGGCCAGATCCCCTGGAGTAACTCTGTTGAGTATAATGGAGCTCTGCTGATTTACACCACCAGTGAGTCTGGCCCTCTGTTAAAGTCTTGGAAAAGAGCAAGCCAAGGCATGCATTTTACTGGTGCCAGCAAATAAATTTGTTATGCCAAATTCAGCAAACCAAGAGGGAATGAAGACTGAACGGAGTCTTCTCCAGTAGTCATTTGTTTGAGACTTGTAGTGTTGAGTTAATTTTGTTACGAGGAATGAAACGCACATGAGTCTTTGCTCTCAAGCACAGTGTTTATATGGCATGCAGCAGAAAACACAAAAATCTCAGGGCTATATTCTCAGCTAGTATAAATTGGCAAAAGTTTTTTGACTTCAGCCTCCCCTAAGCTAATTTACATCAGATGAGGATCCAGTCCATGGTTTTAAAATATGAGGAGTAGTGTCATGACATGAGTATCATTTACTGTTGTCCAGCTGAGATACTACCTGCCAGCCTTTTGAACTACAGGCTATGGTGTTAGTAGGCCTTCTTTGAGATGGCAAATACAACCAGAAGGAACAGTAACATTAAAGGTTGTGACACAGGAGACATCAATTCAAAGTTAAGTTGGACATTTCAAGGCCCATATCCTCAGCTGGTGTAAATCACCATTGCTCTGTTGCCTGCAATGGAGCTGTACCAGCTTACACCACTTGAGGGGCTGGTCCCTCATTCTTGCTCATCCCTTTCACTACTTGGTCCTGCAGGGATCTCAGATTGTTGTGTACTGTTAATGTAATCCTGTGTTCTCTAATACTTAAGCACAATAAGTGAATATAAGAATGAGTGTCAGACTTAACTTTGAATGTCCAAGCTCTGAAATGGTTTGTTTCACCATTGTGGCTGTAAATTAAACAGTTCTCTGTGCATTTGTGAATGCCGTGTCATATCTTCTTCCACTGTCTATTGGAGCTGACTCCATCTGGACTTTAGAGTGCAACATGTGGAGTGTTAGGGGAAAGGGTGTGAGCAGTTGGAGCCGCCAGATATGTGTTGAACAACTCTGTTATTCATGGGGTGGGTGGCTAGTGGGGCACTTAAGGAATGAATTTAAAATGGTAGTTGTTGAAAGTCACGTTTCCATGCAATCCTTAAATATCTTGTCATTTTTGTCCTTGCACAAACTAAGTAGAGATTTGGGGGCAAAGTGTTTTGGCAAAATGTTATTCCATTTAGATTCCACAGTCACTTCCTCTGTCCAAAGGTTCAGAAGTTGTTGGTCTGATTTTGTGGTCTTTTCTGATCGAAAAGCGTATTTGGAAGACAGTGCCTGAAAACAATCTCCATGTTAATATAATATGGTTAATATAATATGGTGCATGAGAGTTGATTATCTAGTCAAGTCATTATGTTTAATGCTGTGCTTCATCTTTCCAGAGCTGCCCTTCAGTTGCTTGTATTGAGTGAAATCAAGGAATACGTGCCAGTTTTCTTTCCTTTTCTTCTGTTCTCCATCCTGCTTGGCATCTGCTTTGTTAGTGTGTGGTGACTGCAGGCAGTTGCTCCTCTCCAGCCCTGGAGGTTCCCAGGCAGCTCTGGTTCTTCTGTGTCTTTGAGCTTAGGCTTTTTACTCTGCTTGGAACAGCATCTCACACATCTCCTCCCTCCAGTGGGCTTCAGTATTCCAGGTTCTCTTGGTTGTCTTCCTTGGGTCCATATTCCCGTTCTGTGGGCTGTTTTCCAGCTATTTTCTGCCTGACTTTCCCATCTCTCTCTTTTTCTCTCTCAAGAAGGATTTTCCCTTCCTAGGTTCTTTCTCATCATATATCTGTTCGCTCTCCTCCTGCCTGAGAGAACAGTCTTTGATCTGTTTATCTCTAAATCAATTGCTTTATCTAGGCATGTGCCCTGAGATCCTATCTCCCAGGCCAACAGGCCCATAACTGATCCCTCACGTGAAAAACAAATGCTCTTATATAGACAAGCTTTTGTGGAGAGGAGAAGATTCATCTTTGCATTTGGAAAAATATTTGTTACTGAAGTCTCACTGCTGAAGCTCTGTCCAAATCCAGTAGCAGTGTAACTCTGGAATAGTGGTGTTCAAGCTTTTCCAGACATCTGACAGTTCAATTAAAATCCACGTTCCCTTCATAATTTAATTTGAAAGTTTACCCAAAAGCAAAGATGAAGTTTCAAAGCTCCCTCAGATTTGCATGCTCATATTTTACAGTAAATTGAAGGAAATCATATTCGTAAGCCCCTTCCATGGCTTTGAAAATCTTATCCTGAATATTTAACTTACCCTCTCTTGGGCTGGAAATCTTGGTTGCTTTAAAACATAAACAAAGCAGAGGTACATAATTGTATTCAAGGAAGTCGTTTTCTTGGTGTTCCTAACTCCACAGCTTCTAGACTAACAGATCTCTAGATAAAGATTGTTTAAACCCTTGAGGATCCCACTTAAGTGTGCTTTAATTTCAGGTAAAAGAGAGAAGCCCATCAGTATTTTATTCCCCAAAATTGAGCCTATATTTTGTATTTTATATTTTATTTAAATAATTACCGTGTGTTTTCCCACATTTTAATAGAAGGTATTATTCATGTTTGAGCTTTTCTGTGCTGCTCTTTGCTGTAGTGTCTCACTGCAGCACAGCCTTGAACAGGTTTGTACTCATATCCCCTCTGAAATAAAGAACTATTGTTATCCCATTTTAGGCGAGACCGAGGCATGGAGAAATGACTGTGCAAGGTCACACAGCAAGGCTATGGCAGAACCAGGGATAAGACTCAGATCTGAGTGCTCATCCAGTGCCCTAAATCACACGACCATCTTCCCTTTCCAGGAATGAATCCTTGCACCCTTAGAGCTAAATACTGAAAAGATTGAGGGTAAGTCATTTTGCCTAATTATCGTGCATTGGATACGTGATCAAAAACCACTGCCATATCAAAGAATGTAGTGACAGATGAAAATCCAGCTTTCAGCCCATGCACTTGTGCGGCCTGTTATGCTATCATGAGCTGGTCATTTCCTGCATTTCTAAGGAGTCAACCTTTCATGACTTTGTAGTAAAAATTACGCACATAGAAAAAATGAAGACTCATATTTTATGGGAATTTGCGAAAATTCAGTAGACAATTTTTCATTGTACTTCTCACATCATTGTTATTCATTCCTTTTATGGTGTGGGTAACGTTTCCTAAGGGAGCTGTTTTTATCATGGGCCCAATCCTGAATTCTTTTCCCAGGCCCTAACACGAAAAAGCACGTTTGCCCTTCTTCAAACTAGTGCCTAAACATGCTTGTAACTTTGGACAAACATCCCACTGACTTTGGGCAAATGGAGCAGAGTTGATGTTTATTACTGTTTTTGAGCAGGGTGTGCTTTTCTGACACAGGGTTCCACTTGTGGGATGGGGAACTGCTTGTCCTTAGAGTGTTGAAGTATGTTGTAAATAACCCCAAAGATGAAGTAACAAGACTAGTATATACAACTAAAGAACAGCTAGGAGAATTCCCTTCTCCTTTGCTTCCATGGAGGTTGCCGTTTTGCCATATTTGTTCTTTTCTGAAAAACTTTTCCTGGCATGGGTGGATTCAGGACTGCCATTACTAATGCCAGTGATCCCCTTTAAGATGATCTGTTCAGGTACCTCAGAGAACATAATTTGAAAACTCACAGTCATATCCATAACAGACAAATCTGAGATGGGAAAAAGATAAAAATTCATGTGAAATGTGGCACATTTTAGTTTAAAAAAAAAAAAAAAAGATGAAAAAGAAAATGCACAAGATCAGAAGATTGATCATTCATTTTTCAGTTGTGGAATGTTATCTGTCCCATTAGTCATTCTAATTATTTGCTGCATCAGGCCAAATTATGTGCTGAATTAGCTCAGAATCACCACAACACATAAAAAGTTATGGCTGGTTCTCGTTGAACTGCTACCTATTATCATGGCATATGACTGTAAGGTGGGGCTCACAATCACAGTTGTAAATCAAAGAACGAGTCATAGGTTAGGTACTGTTTTCCTTGGATATGGTCTCTAAGTTTGTTTTCTGTATGCTAGTTTCTTGAGGGATGTTTGGTGAGTTTTTCAGTTAGGTGTAAAGTCAAGAATACATAGTTCCCAACCTGGAATTTGCACAGTCATCCTTCCAAGATCAGGTCTGTTTTGGCCTCTGTAAAGTAACTTTGACCTTCTGTAATGAAGGCAACTGGTTTTACTGTCCATCTTTGAAACTGAGAGTAGATGTTAAGACCAGGCACGCACAGAATAGAAGCACCCAGAAGTGCAGATGATCCATGGGGATTAAAAAAACATCTTGATTCTTGAGAAGAACTGGAAATTAATAGAAGAAAAGCATTTTAGACAGTTGAAAATCCCACCCTGGCTTATTTGGCAGGTGAAAAAAGAATCCAGAAAATCTACTACATGTAAAGATTATTCAGTGACAAAGTAGCTGTTGATGGAAAATGTTCATGCTTAAATCTTTCAGCAGTTAATAATCATCTTTATAGACCATAATACTTGAATACTTCACTTATCGATACATCAGGGCTTGGATGGACTTTGAGACGTATGAAAATGGGACACTCCTTAGGCCAATGGTAGCTAGCTCTATGTTCTAGTAACTGATCAACCAATTACATAACTGGCCAGATCACTAACTTACAGAAATAGATACAACCCTATTGACTTCACTGGAGATGGCAGTTACCTGAGAATTGACCCGAAACTCTTGACATGAAGCAGATAATGGTTTCATATTTTGCTGTTTAGTGTTGTAAAAATAGAATCATTTCCTGGAGCAGTTAAAACAAGAAAATCTGGAAAAGCAATTTCCCACAGAGACTCATCCACCCTGGAATTTGCCAAGGTCCCCGGATGTGAACATGTGCTGTTAGAAAACATAAAACAGCAACTTTGTTTAGGGAAGCCTCTGACCTGTCAAAAATGCGAAGCATTCATTACCAGACTTTTCCTTGGCAATTAGTGGGTAGAATTACTCATAGAAATTGTTTTGTTTGCTCACGAGGGGAGAAGCAAGACATAAATTCAAGATATCCCCTGTTTGACCACAATAAAGAAGACTCTGTTCAGAGGGGGCCTGTGAGTGAAGTGCTGAGCGGCCTCAGATCCCTTTGGGGGTGAACTCAAAACTTGTAGACTGCACTGAAGTATCAAGAGCGCTCCAGAATTGCTGGAGTTCCTGACTGTGACTTTTTTTTCAGCATTCTAAGGGATTTGGGCATCTGATCCTTATTCTTTTTTCAAGACTTTCAGTAAACCTCAGCTAGCTTCAAAATCCCTCTGTCTCTGTTCTGCAGAGCAGCCAATTTTGACCCAAGGATGTTGCTGTGAGTGTTACCTTCCTTCCCTAGGCTGTGGCGCTCAAACCTCAGGTTTGCTTTCTGCTGTTTGCTGAAAGTGTTTTCCAGCAGTGACATTTCAAGTACCTGTTGCATGCTCAGTTCACTGCTGGAACAGCCTGACATTTCAGATGGGGCTTCCTCCTTGCTCCAGCCATACTTCACCTTTTCCTTCGCACTTTGGTTTTTCCTCTCGTTTCTGTAGAAAGGTGATGCTGGTTTAAGCTGAAGACCAGGGAAGTTATAAGAGGCCAGATTTTCTGCTCTGAGCCCTGCCCTGCTGGAGCCTGATGCCCAGCTGTGCCTGCTGTGTGGAGCCAGAGAAGGAGGGAGAGATGCTGCAGCACTTCAAGGAAGCCAATATATGCCTCCTCGTGCTCGAAAGGTCCTGCCTGAAGATGCATCCTCCCTGGCTGCCACCAAGCTCTGCAGTTTCCCCCTTCTCCCCTTGCCTAGAGGACCCATGTTTCCCTGATGCTGACATGTCCCTCATGCAGGGGAAGGTCTCATACTGCAAGACGTGGTTGAGGAGAGGTGATATCTACTTAGCAGCAAGATTCCCATGGAAACTGAGGCCTCTGTGCTCACGCACTTGGGAGGGAAGACTCTTCTTGGTCCAAACTCACCCATAGCAAATTGAGCTGCTCAAAGGTCTCATCGGAGCAAGGAAGCTACTAAAATATGTCTTCAGGATCTGAATTTTCCCTTGACTGCAATGGGTTTCCACAAAAAAAAAAAAGTGACAGAAGCAATTTATCACAGTTAGAATGGTTTCTTCAACAAGCCACATATAAGTCCTGCAGGTTAATGCTCAGCTTGTGCATTTTACTGATGGCCACAAATGCTGCTTTTAAATCATGTTGTCACAATTTGTTCAGGGATGTCTATTTCTCTTATGTGCACTTCAGAATGGTTTGCCTAGCAGCTTGTATCCATTTGTTGTGAAGAGCCTGCTGGCCAAACCAAAACAGTTAGGCCCTGTCTGCATATCTAATGGAGGCTTGGGGACCTAGCAGCTAGGGTTGGCAAGTACAAGTGTTTCCCATTAGCTCCCTGCATTCCCCTAAGTTGTGATTCAGCAAGGTACTCACTGGAAAGCTGAACTTGAAGCATGTGATATGTTTCTTTGAAGTTACTCATGCTTCAAGTTAGGCATGATCTGAGTTGGCTTGCTGAACTGAGGGCCTGAATAGTCTGCTGTGGTATCAGTGTAAACATGATGTTTTCCTTTTGTGCATTGCTCGGAGTGATGCTAGTTTCAGAAACGATCTGCAACCTTTCAGGAAACTATACCATAGTACTGAAGGAAAGCTTTAACTTTTCAGTAGCTTTCTGTCAGCAACTCTGCTACAGTAGAAAGCCCGTAGCAATGGCTACCCTCTCTGGGCCTCTGAGGTCTCTCACTTCCTTACTTTCTTCAGCATGTTTCTTTTCTAAGGCAAGTGAAAAAAAAACAAACTTAAAAATAGTACCTTAAAAAGGTGGGAAATTAAGTAGATCATATCATCTTGATTCCTTTATCTAACTTAATTAAGGAGAAGTTTGCCAATAGTGATCTGGTATTTCCTAAAACAAGCATACATGTAGAACACTTTAAGTGACTTCAAAAGAATTTGCAGACTAGATCAGGAAAAGATAAAACCAGAAGTGGAAACTTCTAATACACTTTATAGCTCATTATTTACAGGAAATACATTGTTGCATAGGATACTAATGAATTTTGCAGCATGGAGTTTCAAAAAAAAAAAAAAACAAGTTACCTTTTGTACCTTAGAAGAAAGGTCTTGGATCTTTTAAAAGTATGATAGACACACTGTGGCTGGAAAGATTCTACCTCTGGGAAAAGGCTTTCTAAAGTTTCAAATGTATACACTGCTGAATTTCTGTAGCAACTTCCTGGATGTGCTGCTGAAAAGTGGTAACGGAAATGGTAGATTTCTGTCTTGGTTTCAGTTGTCTTGTTCTACACCCCAGAAGGCAGAATACTGCATTGCATATCTGCAGCTGTAGGGAGAACAGCAAGATCACATTTGAATGTGTAAGGATGAACGTGGTGAAGTTGGTGCTGATGTTCTCCATCAGCTAGCGAGGCCAGGAAGGTCAGGGAAGCAGCATGGATACTCAGGTTTACCAGTGACACTTGCCTGGAAAATTAATATTTGCCTGATTCTTAACTAACTTGATTGAAGAAATAATCCTAAAAATCTGTTTCTGGACAAGGGCCCAAATCCCCAGCAACTGGATTTTATGCTAGTGAATTGCTGCTCCTCTAGGCCTCAGAGGTATTGTGACATAAAAGTGTTTCATGGAGATCCTGTGGATGACAAACAGCATAGTGTCACACGATTTAAATTGTTCCCTGGAGTAAACAAGCCCCTCGGTGGTGACTAGAGAGCTGAGGGGTTGTGCCCTGACTCATCTCGTGGTTTCAAGTGCAGATGTGCTGTCCCCAAGGTAACACCAGCTGGTGCGGGGAATATCCCCCCACGGGGGATATTTCACTCGTACTGCACTCACATTGCAAGGGCAGCTTTGCTGGAGGTTCGAACATACTTCAGGCAGCAGGGCATTTGCATCAGGACTGAAATATCCAGGCAGTGAAGCTTGAGCATTTTTTTTTCTTAGATACAGGCTGAATATTTAAATATTAGGTTAGCTGCTCTTTCCATCTTTAGGCACTAAGATACCTCTAAACTTATGGCTGCTGGAAGGCTATCTTATTGAAAACCAAGAAGCATTTGCCCTTGTAAAAATTTCTACTCATGCTTGAAAGTGAGGTTTAAGCTCCTAAGTCATGAAAAGGCTTTTGCAAATGTTTGTATTTGTCTTCACGTTTCCCTATAGATCAACCTGCTTGGCCTGAACTGAATGTATAAATAATAAACAGCTGAAAGACAGTCTGATTGCTTCTTTTTGAGTGTTTCCCTTATGGAGTGCTTGGGGTCACATGGCATCTGCTATGACCTTAAAGACCTGCTTTCTGGAGGCTTTTTTAAGATGCTAACAAACCCCTCATTTTAACTAGCCATCAAATGAGCCAGTCAGTGGTAACCATTCAGGAGAGGCATTAGGAGAGCGTTCTTGCTGGGATACAAGATGGCTCTGTCCATGTGCTGGCCAGGGATGAAGGGCTGGAAAACTGTGTGGTGGAAGAGACTATTAATCTGATTTTCCGCAACTTTCCTTGCAGCTGCATTTTTGAGGAGAGAGAGAGAGAGATGGCTAGGCTTGCAGTAACATGTTGCGCCGTCATAAATGCTACAGCCACCATCTGTTTCCAGCCCACGACTTGAAAGAAAACTGAGCAGTAGTCTCATAATTCACATGAGCATTTTACACTTATGAACCCTTCCAACCTTTGTCTAATAATGAGGGGAGTGCATGGTGCTAAGGTTTGTATTTTTCCTGCACATATTAGTGTTTATTTGTATGTCTCTTTATGTTTATTTTATTTTATTTTATTTTTTCCACGGGCCCATAATAAAAAATTCTCTGGGAGGAAAATCAGACCAGTTCTGCAGTCAAAAGAAGTATAATGACGGTGAAATCCCAATTCCATTGACCTTGCCGGCAAAATTCTCTGGGAGGAGGTGCATTTAACATTCCTTGCTGTGTCTGTTTTAGCTACTTGTTGATTAAAAGAAAGACATTAGAAAGTGAAGAGGCAGGTTGCTGAACTGCCCTTTCCCTGCAGAAACACTACTGCTAGAATAGCTGGACATGCGCGTTTGAAACCTGTACCATCAGATAGGATGGTAATGGTAGGTTGGATTTTAATGAAAACAAATTCTTCTGCTAATCTTGGCTTCGGGCTGGCCCTCCGTGGGATTAAGGATACCACCTGCTGTGCCAAAGACATGCTCAGGTTCGAGGCTGCTGGTGGGTGGGAAGAACACAGACATCTGAGAGTGACGCTGGTGAGCGATCGCAGTCTGTCCTCTTGCAGTGCCCTCAGGGAAGGCAGAGTTGAGATCGTGTAGTTGGTGGAAATACTGCTCCTCTTCAGCCTGAAAAGCAAGGCTAACGTCATTAAGGATTTCTTTTTGACTGTTCCACAAAACCAAGGGCTGCTGTTTCTCTTGTCTTTGGACCCAGTTTGCACACCTCCTCCTAGCACAGCTGAACTGGCTGAATGAACTCCTGCACTCCTCTGGCCTTAGAAACAATGACTTCCGTCATCTCAATGAGACTGCAGAGCAGTTTAAGGATGAAAGGGCTTCTCATTTCATATATATCCCACTGCTGCTAGAATTGTAAATCCTTGATGGACTGAGTTTATAGCAAACTGCTACTGCAAGCAGGTGAAATATATTTTGTGTTGTCATATGTATGGTCAAACTGTTCAAGAAGCCACCAAACAAAGAACCGAGCTTCTGATGGCAAACCAATCTCTTTCAATTTTATTGAAAAATAATAAATGCCTATCAAAGAAATGAACTTATCTTGACATGTGATACCTGTTGGGTGATCCTCAGTATTTCCAAGATGTGCCAGTAAGTGAAAGAGTGTTTCCAGCTGTTGCCAGGTCCAGCAAACATGGCATGAAGTTCCACCAAGACAGGGTTTGTAGGCTCACTAGGTTAAGGGAGTAGATCCAGACAGTCCTTTTTTTAACACTACTTGCTGTTCTGGTTGTGTTTGTTAAGGTAGCAAGGGTACACCCACACAACTCAGCTTTTTGGTCCCTTCCTCCCCATAGAAGCCACATCCAGCCACATTGACCTCTGTTAGAATCAATGACAAAGATTCATTAACCCATATCTTTCTGTGGTCCTTCTGACAGAGTTTTATCAAATATGGATTACTGGTGGGCCTTTGGGGTCTAGAAATGCCTATTTTGGTGCTTCGTGACAGTTGATGAGCTAAAAAGGAGACAGTAGAAACTCTTCAAGCTGATGGGGATGTGAATCATGTATACTTCTCTATCATTTTCTCACAGAGTGAACGGTCCTGAAAAGTTAACTTATTTTTTACCCAGGCTAATTGATTATAGGCAGGGGGTGCTGGGAGCTATTAGATTAAACAGTCTCTCCTCATTTACTGCTCCCATCCTGCCGGATTCAGCCGCTGCTGCCTCCCGCCCCCTTGTTTGTAGCTTGCAGCCGCATCTGAAGTGCCTGCCTGCTCACGTGCTGGTACGAGCCTTCTCCCTGCTCTCCCGCCGTGCCCCTTGGTGTCCTTGGAGCTGCAAGCAGTTTTCCCGAGGCTAGGTTTCACATGAGAGGGAGTACATGAAGGGCAGCAGCAGGGAAGGTCTCTGACATGAAATTCCCAGGAAAAGGATTTGCACATTTTATGACCGTTCAGATGGAAATGCAATGGAGCTGAATTATTACTCCTTAATCCTGCTTTCTCACTTTCCTCCCAGCAGCCTCCTCCCCTCAAGCTTAGGTAATACAGAAGCTTATAAACAAATCCCACTGCATGAAAAATAGCAAAGGGGGGAAAAAAAGGGGACCTGGGTTAGGGCTGTGATGGATAGACAGGTGGAAGGCAGGCACCAGAAAGGACGATGAATGGTAAAAGCCTTTGATGGAAACACTAAAGAGCTATTGAAAATCCAAGGGGTGGGGGGAGGGAGGAGAAAGAATAGCAGGAGGAGGGAAAGCAAGGGAGCCGTGCCCCCCTCCCCTCCGCCCTCTTTCTCAGGATGTTGAAAGTATTTGTCCTTCGTTACAAAATGATTGAACTGCCGCCAGGCCAGGCCACCCTTCCAGCCATTGCACTGGGAAGCTGGCACTTCTGAAAGCCTTGTTGCCTCTCAAATTTTATAGCTTTCCCTTTTGTGGGAGTTTTTGTTTTGTGCTACTTGCAAGATTGTTTTCAGTTTTGCTGCATATCAAAGAAACTACATGTTGTTGCTCTGACCAACACAGAGTCCAGGTAATGAAAGGAAGAATTAAAAAATAAAGGCCCATTTTTATCAGAATACCCAGCTGTCTGCCTTTTATTGAATCAGAATTTAATGCATTTGGTATTCATGATGTTGCATTAATATTCCTTTGGTTCGTCTCTAGCTCTTTTTGAAGGAGGAATTTCATCCTGTAAATAAAGCTTCTGCTTTATTGATGGCTGTGTGTGTGTACAAAAGCAGTGCCTGTTCTTCATAGACATGAGTAGTGAGAATGATCTGTTGTATCATAATTAATTATTATTATTACTACTATTTTTGTCGTGAGACATGCATGCAACAATGGGAAAAGGTAACCTTTCCCCTTTTCAGAATGGACCATGAACTTCTGGGATCTCCCACCTTTGTCCTGCAAGATCTACAGATGGAAAGAACCATTGAAGATTCACATAAGCAACTGTTGTTGCTGCTAGAGGATGTACTTATATCATGTATTTATATGCGTATCTACTTATATAAGCTTGTGAAGGACTAAAACCATGTGTGTATTCCTGAGAATTAGATCTGGATGTCCAGATAGCCATCCTACACCCAGGCCCTTGTTAACCAGGTGATGACCCAGGGCCATGGTGCGTGTGTGATGCCACCCATGTGCTGTCACTGTCCAAGAGCTGCAGGCAGGGTGAGCAGGGCCCTGGCTGTCCCGTCTTAGCTGTGCGGAGCGGCTTCATCAGCTGTATCACCCTCAGTGCAGCCTCAAGGGCGCTCCTCTGGCAGTCAGCTGTCCCTTGCCTCCAAGATTAGACTGTGGGATTAGGTCTCCTATGGGCTGGCTGTGCTGTATAATTAAAATAGGCCTAGGAGAGGCAATATGCAGCACATTCACATCTGAATTTGGAGGGGGGAGGGGGAGAGGAAAGGAAAGGGAAGCTGTGCTTGATCATAAACACCCGCAGCTGAAAGAAAATCTCTAGTAAAATAACTTTGCAATAGCACTTTCCACCTGCACATCTTCGGTACCTGGCTGCATCCATTAAAGTTCACAGTACCCCTGAGGGAGGTTACTCTGGCTTTATCCCCACCTCCAGAAGAAGAGAAAGGGTAAGTGATTTGCTCAAGGTTAAATGGGGAGTCACTGGAGATGGTGCTTCAGTCTCCTGCCTTCAAAGGAATTCTCTGCAGTGACCAAAGCAAACAGCCCCTGCTGCTACAAAGCCGGGCCGTGGTGTGTCATTAACACTTTGTATCTGAGATGCTGCGTTCTCAAAGGTATCTCTGTCCCTGCAGACGAACTCTTAGTTCTTGAGCGTGGGTGAATGCTTGTCATTGTGCCAGGATGACACAAAGTCTAGAAATTATGATGGCAATTCAGGTCATGGCATAACGGGGGAAAAATGCTGCCTCAGAAGTGTCCCCGTTTAGTGTCACTGCTAATGATTATTTAAGCTGCAGGACATGACAGATGCAAAGATCAGGTTGTAGCTGATATGACTCATGCCTTGAAATAACATTTTCCCTTCTTACATTGTGAAAATTGAGGAGGTATGGGAAGTGAAGGAAAATGGGATTTCCCTGGAGGTTAAAGATTTTCCTTTAATCAGCTTTCATAAAGTTAATTAAATGTTTGGAACAATGGCTCAGTCCCGGGATCCGCCCGCTCTTGCGTAACCCTCTCACAATACCGTTTTCACTTTCATGTTTATTTGCCAGCATGATTCAAAGTGAGAGCTGAGCAGGACTCCCGCTCCAAGGAGCTACTTGGCTTTTGGGAGAACTCGGCTCCCTCCGTTACATTTCCCAATGAGATAAGATGCAGACTCTCCCCTCCTGAGAAAGGGCAGCCAAGAGGGCTCGCAGCACTTTCTGTACCATCGCTATCCCATCTGCAAGTGGGGATAATAAAAACTCACTGGCTTTATAGAGGTATTTGGAGGTTGTTGCATATAAATATATACCCACCCATGTGGAGAAATAGGTGTGTGTCAACAGAGACTGATACGTGGATAGACGTATTCTGGGTAACACAATATATCGCAGTGCTACGTGTTCCTTGACGTTTTCACTCTTCCTGTAGGCTAATTGCTCTGTGCCCGTGGGAATCATAATTTCTGGTCCTTCGGGCAATGGGTCAAGTGTTTCGTGTAACCCAGGCTCGTGTGACACACACTGAGAGCCTGAGGGAAGAGAAAATTTGGGGAATGGTACATAGGCATGGGATGACACTGATTTCCCTAGTGACCTCACCCCACGAAAGCAGGAGCAGATTGCCACAGCCCAGGTCTGGTGCCAAACTCGTCTGTCTGTTCTGGTGGTCTGAGATGTGTCTGTGTGTCCTAGAGCTGCTCTAGCAATGTCATCAGAGCACCCAGAGGCATGCACAAGGGTGTGCAGGTGGGCAGAGCCACAGTCTGGCCACCTTTGTTCTTTAAGCTGGAAAAGGTTTTATTCAAAGAAAAGATTTTTGAAACTTATGAATGTCAGGCAGTATCAGAAAAACCAAACAAACAAGGAAACAAACCAGCCCAAGAACCTATTCTATTTTAGGTCAAAGTGTTATCCAGCCCAAGATTTTTAAATATGCGCAGAATGTGGTCTCTGCAGGAGGAGCATTAACCAGCGGCTGGAGGAGCTGCCTTTTCAAGCTGCAAAGATGAAAACACAAAGCGGTGAGTGCAGGGGCAGTTCCATGTCCCTGCAGTGGGGACAACAGCTCTGGGTGCAAGAGGGCACCTACATTGGTGCAGGCTCTCACTTCCCCGGCAACATGTTAACGTCTCCACCAAAGCTGTTTAAACACAGCCGGCCGCTCGCCACGCAGACTCTCAATGGCAGTTTCCCTGTTGACACAATGCTTTTGTCTGTTCCAAGGAGGTGCTCTGCAAACACGAATGTTGGATGGTTTTCATGTTACTTATTTCTGATTCATTGGTTCTAAATTAGTAGCTCAGAGGCACGTAGCTTTTGTACAGGCAGGGGAAGAATTGCCTCTCTTCTCCCCGCCTCTGAAAACTTTGACCTGTTCAGATCACAAACTGTAGGAAACCTCTGAGGCGAAGTCCCAGGTACCGCCGGCAGCCAAGGGCTGAAGTAAACAGATTAGGTGTGTTGGAAAGGCGTTTTAAGGGAGTTTGGAACACATGGCTGCTTGCAGCAACCTAATACACCACAGGCAAGATTGATTTCAAGACTGATTTTGATAGCGCGAAGGCTTCTCCCTTAATATAGTAATTGGCTGTGTATTTAGTACATAAAATCCATTTCTTTTCTGCTTGGCAGTGTGGGACATGAGAGATCATAACTTCCTCTCCACACCCCTTTGATTAGCAGAGGAGTGGCAGGAGGAATTTTTCTTCTCTTGGTCATTTGGGCAACCTTTGAGCCCAGTTTTCCCACCCTGTTCCCCTGAAGGAGCTGCAGAGGCCACGCGAGCGAGCTTTTGGCCAGCTGGGAGCCGTCAGCTGCCTTCAAAGCCTTGGCCAGCCCTTCTGCGATAAGTCCATGGTGAGGTGTGTAATGCGCGTGGTACCAGCCCTGTATCCCACACAGTTCCCATCCCAGCAGGGACAGCATTTTTTTTTTTTTTTTACAGTGGAATACAAAAGGAGAACCCATTTCTTGAATGTACTTTATCTGGTGGAGCTGTCAGGGTTATCAGGGTTGAGTCTTTTCATACTCATCTTCCCTGAGGGCGGCTGGCTGTAGGTTTTTCCACCCTTTTGCAGGCGTGGGGTGGCAAAGCCCAAAGATCTGTTCCCTCCCAGATCCTCCCTTGCAGATGGCAAAGGACATCATTAACTTACACATGAAAGAAACGCACAATCCTCCTCACATTTTCAGCAGAGACAAATGGAAGTTTCATCGTCAGCCTGGCCTGGCATCACATCCCAATTCTCTTTTGTTTCCTCTCCCTGTGAATCATTTCTCCTTTCCACTTCTCTTTTGTTTGCTCCATAATTGCTGGCTTAACCTGGAGGCACAGGTTTCCCCGTGGAAACATCTCCACGCTGTCAATCAGCGAAGGAGAGGTGGTACAGCTGGTACAGTCCTTCCTCCCTCTCAGGACTGAATGAATCATCCCTTGAATATGCAATATCATCCAGGACAGGAGCCAGGATCCTCAACAGACACATGAATTCCAGCATCTCTGGAAACATTATTTCCACATTTTGGGCAGTCTAAGAAACAGTAAGTAAACAAGCAAGCTGTGGCATTTGCAATCTCTGTAGTTTTATTTAAAGTGACTGCCTGTGCTCTAAATGCCTGTGTGGGTATTAAAAGTACAAGGAGAAAAGCATGTATCCTTGATCTGATAATGCCCAAGGCAGCTTCACAGTATGGCCCATTTAATGCCATTGAGCAGTCCACTGAACAATTAAGAACCCACCAGAAACAGTAACTGCCTGCTTTCCTCCTGAAAATTCACACAAACTGATGCATCCCAAAACCCCTCTGTTTTTGGCCTCTCTCAGTTTTGCTGTTTTTCCCTTATTTCAGTTCCTTATTAAGACATAAACCCAAAGATGTTCATGCATCTGCTGAACATAAAAGCGCTTTGACTGGGAGCAATGGTGTTCCTTCATGGAAACAGGAGCAGGTGGCCCGGGTGTCCTGAGACCTCTGGAGGAGACCTCTGGAGGAGACCTGCTGCTCTTCCCATCCGTGTGGATGGAGCTCACATTCCCCAGAGCTCTGGCTGTAGGGTTCAGTCTATACATAATAGCAGCCACACAGGGCATGTGGAGAAAGTTTCAGATGCTATAACACAAGCGGGAGAGTAACACAAGTGAAAACCTCTGTGCCTCAGTTTCCAAACTGGGAGGTAAGCTGGGGTCCTGCCATGCCAGCCAGTCTACCCTCCTTTGCCTGCAATTCCCAGCTTTTCTTCTAGATCAAGAGAAGTCTCTCCCCTTTCCTTAAGGCCACTTCTTTTGATACAATTCTGCCTTTAAATGTAACAAAAACATGCATATTTTTCCTTTTTTTTTCTTTTTTTTTTTTCCTGCTCCAAAATGCACATTCCTACAGAAATCTTCATGTCTCCTTAATTTCTTCTCTTTCTTCTGATGGTGTCAGTGCTGTCTCTTGCTCCCATATGGAGATGTTTCCCAGCCTTTTGTCCTTTTCACACATGAGCAGCGAAAGGCTCCTTCCCTCAGACAGGTTCTTGTTCCAGAATGTTTCGCTACCAAGGAAAGGTCAATTTCCTCTGCTTGATGTAGGATGTAGGATGTAGGGATGTAGCTGGGGAATCAGGGAAGATTCACTGTATGATCAGGTAGTCCATGATACAGCATTTTGTAACATCAAATGTTTTTCCTAATGTCTCATGAGTTGTGTTGAAGAATTGAGTAAAACTGCCCCTGAATAAGTACACGTATGCATTTCACTGTTCAATGTGTGTAAAATGGGTGAGAAACACTGATCTGACTGAGTGGAGAAATACTGGTCAGGAGGGCTACAATATTGTTTTCTGTACTCTTATTGATACTAATAGCTAAGATTTTTTTCTGCTTTGTTTTCATGCCAAGGTTATGGCTACATGTTAACCTTCATCAGTCCTTCTGATGATAACAGTGAAAGTGAAGTACTATTAAAATTATCTTCCTATATGTTTAAACCACTCTGGCACTTTTCCAGGCATTGTTTGTACCCCTGTTTATGCCGCAGACCCTGGTGACCCTAGAATACTTTTATTTATGACAGCATAAGCATCATTTCCATGGCAACATGCTTTTCAAGCTGCAGATTGAGGATTGCATTTTTCCTAAGCAATAGAAGAAGCAATGGTGGATTTTTTTCCTAATCAGCTAGTAGCAACTTTCTTGTGCAAAATCCTTCAGCCACGACAAATCATTTAAAAGCTACATTATAATCAACACAATTTTAAAGCTCAGCATGTTTAGCCTAAAAATAAAGAGAGTTATATCCAGTTGTTTAGTGGAAATGAAGATCATGCAATGACATCCTCACTGCTACTCCAGCAAATTGGCTTCAACTTGCTCTGAGATGCAGCCTAATGAGGAGCAGAGCAGTTTACTTCACTAGAATGAAGCATTATTTACAGAAAGACTGCTGCATGATCATAATCCTATATGGTTTTGGATAATGCTTTCCCATATTGAAGGAGACGACCAAACCTGTTTGAACGCAGTTCAAGCTATCAACAAAGGAATGTTATTAACAGATAGGTTGGTTAGTGCCTTGTGTGAAATTGCACTTAGTGCTTTCTGCCTTCAGAGAGCACTGGGGTGAAGCTGAGCCCCGAGACAGAGAAGCCGCCCGTGCACACACACACATGCCTACAGAGCCCTTCCTGCTCTTGATGGCAGTGTAGGCAGAAATAGAGAACTGGGTCTATAAGGAAATACTGCTGGGCAGCACCACAGCATTGCTTCCCTCTCCAAAAATCATTTTTCAGAGGTGCTGTCACCTCAAAAACGGGGAAGCTGAGGTGCAGAAAGATGCAATGATGTGCCCAAGGTTCCCTGGCTGGGGTCCCAGGACACTTTCCTGTCTACATGGCCCATTGATCAGAGTAAATTATATCTAAAATATTGCTTTAGGGAATTCAGAAAAAGATGAGGATTTTTTCCAGTTGCATTGTCCTTGAAAGCAATGGAATCCCACTTTGTATCCAGGCAGGTTTTGCTGCTCACCTGGCCAAGCCTAGGAAACTGCTGCATGTCGGTGGGCTTAGCAGAACTGAATCAAATCACTGAATACTATCAGTTACTGACATCTCTAATTCCCAGTCGGGGACTACTGAATATTTTCTGCCCCAGGGAGAATTGCTCACCCCCACGTTGGCTGGTGATGGAAAAGGAGGAAGGCTTTTGAGCGTGCTCTTATGGTTTCAAACTTGAACTTGGAACTGTTTGTTTTTGCTACGCCACCCCTTCCGCCCTAGTTAATAGTCAACTTTGAAACCCAGCTTTATGTCCCATGTGTTTGATTTACATTTCAAATGCAGGGCCAGCAGGGCAGGCTGTCTAAATCACTTGTCAGCTCAAGGGAGGGAGGTGACACAGTGGGAGGAAAAAGTGAGACATGGCTATGCCCAGTATAAACTCTAGCAGCTGGGTAATGCTGTTACAGGGAGAGTCCCCAGCAAGCAAGAACTGCTCACCTTGCTCAAAGGTTGAGGTCTAACTCAGGCAACACACAGGGACTAGCTTGTCTCCTTTGATTTACGCCTGATTCTTCCAGCGCTGCAACCCTGCATCCTGTTTTCCTTGTCTACTGCAGCTGTACATTAAGGTGAGGGCTTGGAAAGACCTAGCGAAAGAAATTTCTTTTGAAACCAAAAATAGCCTGTCGTGATTTTATTTTTTTTGGTCAGCATCTTGCAATCTTAAATTTATCATCTATCTGTAGCTGGACTGACACACAGGAAACCTATCTAATGGCGAGTCGGAGGGCACAGGGCAGAGCGAGTTCATGGGCCACTTTTGAAAACTGTCTGGCTGGAAATATCATTTTCAGCTCTCTTTGATGAGGTAACATCAAGGAGCAAAGCGACTGCACACACCACGCAGGCCAACACTGAATGGTTTGCAGGGCCAGTCAATGGAGCATTGAGGAAAGGGGAAACATTTGCAGAATCAGTCAAAAATGAATTAGGTGTATTTTAAAGCAATTACTTTCCAGACTGTTGACTCTGAATGACACAAATATGATCAGCTGGTCCTTAGAGACCTTCACAGGCTTGACCTGATGGACGTGGTGATGCCTAATCCTGCCCTTGCTGATGTTGCCCAGAGTCACACGTGTGCTTGTTTCGACAGCTTTTGAGCAGTCCTGCTGGCTGCCATGCTCTGACCTGATGTGTTTGTACAACAGGACGACCTGCTCCTTTCATCTTTTAAATTAGACACTAGATCCTCAGGCTGCAGAGGGGGCAACCATCATGGAGATGGCAGATGACACAGCTAATGCAGAGCCTCAAGTCCACCACCATCAGAGGCTAGCATGAGCCTCGTGCCTCTCCAGTAAGCCCACACCCACCACAGCTTCCCAGGGTTTTACTGGAAATAGCTATGTCTGCTTCTTGCAAGCATGTTAAAAACTACCTGCCAGATTCAGCCAATGTAAAGCCCCATAAATTCATTCACCAGCTTTATTCCCGGAGAACTGCTGCTTAATGCTCTGCTTCTCCATAGCTACAATTTCTCTCAGTTTATTTTAACGACGGTGCCTTGCTCTCAGTTTCACCACACACGTCCTCTACATTGCTAAAAACATACTGATGAACATGAGCTGTATTACCAGAAATCACATTCCAGTGCCTGTTCCTTGGCTCATTTCTCCCTCATTTCCCATTACCTTCCTATTTTAAGACTGCATGCATGACATACCTGTCAGCTAGATCCACTCAAATATTTATCCAGTAATTTAATCAGTGAATTTCACGGTAGGTTGCTGACTGCATTGATGATTTTCTCCTCATTCACATAGCAGTGCATTAGAGAGCTGGAAAGCTGCAGGTTCATGAAGATGTATGAACTCAATGAAATTTATAAATTGTAAGGAATTTCCCCTTTTTCTTGCAGCCCTTGGGGCCTGTGAGGTGCCTCAGCCATATGCTGCACTAATGTGGAAGGGGAAAGGACCTGAGACTG
Organism: Cygnus atratus; assembly: GCF_013377495.2. Taxonomy (NCBI): domain Eukaryota; kingdom Metazoa; phylum Chordata; class Aves; order Anseriformes; family Anatidae; genus Cygnus; species Cygnus atratus. Next base: position 6,517,208 of record NC_066376.1, read on the forward strand.
ACCACACTTGGGCATCAATGTGACCCTGCATTAGTCTCAGCAGTAGGCCAACCATCAGCACATGCCAAAGAGAAAGCAAGTAGAAGAGGGGCAGACTCCACTAAAACAGAATGTGAAGGGTTTTGGCTTTAAATTTTAGAGGACACCCTCTTTTTGTCTTGTTAATCTCCAACCTATATAAAGGCAATCATTAAGGAGAGAGAAACTACAACCTTTCATGGGAGACTGTTCCTCCCAAACCAAACTTTTTATTCCAATCATACATGCCAGACTAGAACAAAGTTATACAATATACCAAGCCTCCAGACTGTGCTCTTGAGCCCCACCATGATCCCAGGCTCAAGCACTCCTCAGCTGGGCTGAATTCCCAGCCAGAAGGAGCTCCTGAGAGCCAGACACCAAGGCTGAACCCCCAAACCCATCCCTCTGCATGCCCCAGGGCTGGTGAGCCCCAAGCTCTGGTGGTTTCAGCTCATTCCTCACCTCAAAATGGGGCCTCAAACAAAGGGAGGAGAGAGAAGTGGCATCCTTTCATAGCGTGAGTAACAGCTCAGCAGTATGTTCCCCCAAGGCAAGGCATGCTCCACACTCAATGATTTCAAAAGAAGCTGAAAAAAAGAAAAAAAAAAAAAACGAATGAGGAACTAACTCAACACACCCTGTAGGTAGGTTTTGGCTTCTCTCAGGAAGATTAGAGTATAAAATTCTAATTCTGTATCTGCTTAATGTGTTACAAACAGCTTTTCCTTTTTCTTATTCCCCCTCCTCAAACCTGAAACCACTGCTTTTTTGCCAGATAGTGCTCTGCCTTGACAGGATGGGAGAGATGTTGGGTATGTATAGATAGAGATATTCTATCATCTACTGCCATTAATAGGTATGAAGAAAAAGGATATAAAAGATAATCTCACTTTGTTGCATCCTGTGACCAGTCTTCAAGAATCTCGTTACTTAATGTTTGAAACATCCTTTGGAGGTAGATGAACATAATCACCCCCCACTCATTCCTGGCTCTGGAAGCAGCAGCGCACTTAGATACACGCTTACTGCAAGCCCTAGCTTTAGCCACAGCAATTCAGCACTTAAAACGTGTATGCTTAAGGGCTTTGCTGCACTGGCTGAGCTAGTGTGCTTGATATCTTGCAGGACAGGGTAGGAAGGCAGAGAGAGATTAAGTATTTTATCGTGTTCCCAGGAAAGTTCACCACAGTTTCATTGATTTCTGCAGAAAAGAAGCCATTCCTGAATAGTTTGCACAGCTGGGAAAGAAGCCCAGGAGATCCCAGTGTCCCATCTTTTCCTCTAACCATTATGCCATCCTTCTCCTGAAAGGAAAATGGGACATGGGGGAGTTTACACATTCTCTTGCAATCATGTAGGTTGCTCCAAAAAGAAGTAACATTCTTATGTAGCTAATGTAAATCTATAGTAATTACTTAATGATATAGCTAAATCTGCACTAAGCCCTGCAGAAAGGCTGCATTAGGTGTAAGTGCAAGATTGGAGACTGCCTTTCAGAATACCTTGGCAGTTTTACTAAAATAATAGATAGAAAGAGATTCATGCAACATTTTCAGAAGTGTGGATTTTTTTTTATTTTTTTAAATTATTTTTTTTAATTTTTTTTACATTAATTTAATTCCAGAAGTGATTGCATTTTACTTGGGAATATCTCCTGCAGAAGTGGCACAAGCTGTAGTAGGAAATAACTTTGAACTTATTGAAATTCATTGCATTTTCAGTATATCAGCAACCTCAAACAGTTCTTGTTAATTGCTGAAGAAATACTGCCTTCGCTTCTCAAACAGCATTAGCTGATTTCAGCCAAACTAGGAATATGAAAACATTTCTCAGCTGGAACATCTCCTCTCAAGACGTTCATAGATGCAGTCAGACTAGGTAGTTCAGCGTCCCCTGATTTTCTCAAAGCTCTCTCAAGAATTATAATAATAATTGCAGTATGTTAGTTAGTCTTCAGGGATAGCTCCATTTTCCATGCATGTAACCTTTACTGCTTTGGGATGCAAGCTATTTGTTTTGGCAGCCTGAAACAACCCATAACTTCACCATGATAACCATTTTTAGTTTGGCCTGTGGATTTTTTTTTTTTTTCTTTTTCAAATCCATCTGTCCTGAGAAGTCAAATTCCTGATTTTATCTTGCACCACCCACCCTTTTTACTTACAAGGACCTCAGAACAATCCTTCTTCTCTCGCCTTGCTCTCTGGCTTTCCCTTGCCGTGTTCACAAAGAGGTCCATGTTTCTGTTTCACTATTTCTGTGTTAAATATATCTGTCCCTGAAATTTCTGGACACTGAAGTAGGGAGGTTACATGTTTATTACCTCACAATAACATCTGAATTACATTGGTTGAATTTACAAGTTTTAAGAACAAGAAAAACAATCCAGAAATCATTTTCCCATCTGCCAATATTACATGTAGGATTTGGGTTGTTAGGTCTTGCATCATTACTGGGAACAGAGATTCTGTTCTTTGGACTTAACAAAGCTGTTGAAGATGGGTGCGTGCATTAGAGAAGAAAGCAGCTCTTTCTGCCATCCTGTTCTATTGCTTTCAGAGGAGAAAATAGCAAAAACATATCTGCAAGAAAAATTATTCAGTCTGGTTGGCAACAGTTTGCCATCCAACAGGTTCACTCAGGCTGTTTATATGGGTGATTCTTTTTTCAGATGTCCAGCATCCAAATATAGCTGATTTGGCTGCTTTCTGTATTTAAAAAGAGAAAAAAGAGACATTTTTTTGAGGGCAGCAGGATGAGTGCAGAGCATACGCAAGGTGGAGACTGAGACCTGAGTACCCGGTGAGAGTCCTCAACTGATTTTGATTGTCACATCATCCTGGAGGAGAGGCTGTAATTAAATTATAGTAAAGTGTGGGTCTGCTTCACACTGCACCAGGACCAAGTTCAGAACAAAATCTGCGCAAGGGAGAAGTGCCACAAGTCTGTCTTTGCCTTCTTCCTTCAGAGCGTGCCCCCCATGAGCTACATCACTTTTGCATGGTGTGCTCTCAGCAGCTGCCCAAGTGCAATTAGACCCGAGCAAACCCAGTGATGGGAGGAAGAATTGTTGAAGAATTGCCTTAGGGGTGCTGGGAAAGTTGTGGAGATTTGTGTGACACTGCAACAAATTCGCCAGCAAAGCATGTATTTTTTTACCACTATTTTAGGTGTAGGAACAAAAGGATTTTGAGTCTTTCTTGCTTCCCATGGAATGAAAAGCTGTTCTTTCAGGTTCATCCCAAATCATCTGTGTGACAAATTGCCTTCTGGAATTAGCAGGGAGAGACACTTTGGCCTGTTATGCAGAGAGTTAGCAGGGTTTATTTGGTTTATCACAGCCAGCTTTCCTGTACTCCAGAGCCACGTTTGCTCCCAGCCAGATGTTCAGAGGTGATCCCAGCATTTGTGCAATGCCTCACAGGACCTGCTCAGTCCTCACTGACAAATACATGCAGAAACACTTGTTATCTGCTTGGTTTGTTCATGGGGGGCATACAAAACTGCCTCACGGGCTGGATTCAGCTACTTGCACTCCCAAATGGCCACCTGTGGTGGGTAGTCAGGGACTTTTTGGGTTTTGAAGCTATGTGTCCTTAGACTCATGCAATCACCCCATTTTTGTTCACAATCAAGACTGCAACAAACTATGCTGTGTTTTGAGAACCCAAATGTATAGATGTAGAAATATATTTCAGCAACATTAATGGGTTTATTCCCATGATTAGGAGTGAATGAACTTTAAAATAATTAATATTAGTGTATTAATAACAATATATTTAATATTTTAATATTTTTCAATACATATATTAATGAGTTAACGTTAATTCCTAGCTAATTAACATCAGCACTTTCTCTTCCCTGATGAGTCACATCACTATTAAACAGTTTGTTCTTGGGAAACTGGAACTCAGAAGGGTCCCAGTTCCCCCCAAGGCTATACAGCATGCTAGTGGAGGAAATAGGACCTGGGCTCAGGAGCCAGCTCAGTTCCCAAGCAGTCACATGGGGAATTTGGTTTCTTTACTCACAGGCTTTGTTCAGTCAAAAAGTCTGTTGCTTCTGGGAGTTACATTTGAAACAGACTTGCAAGATCAAAAATTTTGTTTTGTTTTGGTTTTGTTTTTGGTAATTACTGTTGTTTTCAACATCCCAGTCTCAGGAAGTGCTGGACCAGTCTCTCTGAGCCGTAGCTGGAAGGTGCCCTGGGTCACTTAGGGGTGGGAGTGTTGCTGGGTGAGTACAGACACGCCACATCACAGGCTACCCTGCGTGTCAAGGGAATGGTTTCCACCACATGCATAATGGCAGAGTGGCAATTAGCCCAGGGAGAGAGGGTGAAAACAGCTGATCCTCCTCTTGTGCACAGGGACACAGCATCCGACGCTACCAGCAGCTGTTTTCGGCTGCCCACAGCAGTGGTGCAGCTGGCTTTGGGGCTGCCCTCTTGTTTCTGCATTTTCCTACTGCCTCCTTCAGTGCCTGCCCTGGTTGCTTCTCTTCTCTTAGGGAAAAGTATGTTTTGCCCCCAATATTTAGAAATGACCCCAATTTTGTCATTTCCCATCCCCATGGTTACTCCTAATCCAACACTGTGAGGAATTAATCTCCTTGACGTTGTCTAGGAAATGTCTTTGTTTAAATCTGCTCTGCCAACCCACTGCCATAACCTAAGCTCACAGATATGTCTCCTTGCACACAGGTGTCATTCCTCTGGATCTTTTCAGTTCTTCCACTAAACTGCAACCCATTTATTCTAGTTATCTAGAAATCCTCCCTTTCCCTCCAGCCCAGTCCACCTTTCATCTCAACCATCTGGAAAACTGCTGTTAGGCAATGGTATCTTGGTCTAATTTGTACAAAATAATTGATTTATTGCTGCTACATACCTTTCCTGATTTTCCTGGGCATGGTAGAAATAACAGGCTTAAAGAACTTTATATAAATTGCATTCACATACAACATATCTCAGTGATAAGGGGACCTGAGCTCAAAGGAAGCCGCACCATATCTTAACTCTCTGGAGTTTTGGGGGGTTTATTTTAATAATAGCCTGACTTTAGCATATACAATCTATGGTATTTGAAAAGCTTAAAACAACAGCCACAGGAGGATCCTGTCGTACGTTTTGCAACCCGTTCTCACATCAACAGAGCGCTGATCCTGCATGGAATTCATTCCACATTTTATTCATTATCTGAATGAGTTATCAAGACAGCTCTCTGCCTGGCTTGAGGTACCAACATAGTGCAGACAGATTTTTTCCCACAGAACTCTCTGAAGCGATACTGTCAGCATAGCTATATTTAATGGGTTCTACCCATGCAGTCAGTCTCTCAGTGCAGAAGAAATAGTTTACAGTCTCTGAAACCCTACACTCCTTTCTGCCATGGAACAGGAAAAAGTAACATCTACCATCATTCCTTTTGCGTTTTGCTGGATCCAGGGGGAAGGGAAAGCTAATAAGACAATGAGGACATTGAAAACAATATTCTAAGAGGAAGAGTAAGGCAAAAAATAAAAAATCAGTAGTCAACATCTGCAAGCAATCTTTAACCACAGCTAAAGACTGCCTTTAAATCCATGTCATGCCCTACTTACCTTTGCTTTAGGCTTATTACTGGTTTAGAAATAACCTGTGATCTTCCATATATCATTGCTTTTGCTGAATGAAGAGTTAGGGCAAAGACTGTTGTATGCAATGAGGTTTTTCTCCAAGTTAAATGCTGTTAAGCAGACAATAACTGACATTTTAGAAAGATAATATAGTGCAGCTTTATGTACCCTCTGAGTTTTCTATGACATCTTCCTTCAGGATGCCTGAATGAGCTCTTTGCCACATACATTAATGTAAAGGTCATCTGTCCTGAAGTGATTTCAATGAAATAAAATTTCTGTTTCCTGATTTCAAAAAAAGGTCCAGTTCATGAACATGGCAAAGAAATGTCATTTCACAGTAATCAGGGGACTGAGGTAAGTGATGGAGTAATGGTGTGACCTTCACTTCACATCTGAAATAAAAGTTTGTTGGGGATTGGAAGAGGGACCAGTGTGTGAGGCTTGGGGTTAGGGTATGGATCTGCTCCACACTACGCATGACATAAACACCATGAGGGGAAAATAGTCATTTTAGTGTGGTTTGGCAGGATCTTGTGTCAGAACAATGACACTGATGAAAAATAAAATGGTCTAAACATTCTGGTGGCAAAATCTGCTTGTGGGTGAGTGAGTGGATGACCAGATCATACAACTCAGCATGCACAAGAGTGCCAGGGGGATGGAGCACATCCGACCTGGGAACTTGGCACAGCCATGTTGGGCAGCTCATTGTGATTGAAACGCAACAAGGCCATGGCAGGGAGAAAGCCAGGAGCTTACATGAGACATCTTCCACCTCTGTAAGTCCAAAAAGTTATTTCTAATGTGTTATTGTTAGAAATATAACTGAGTTGGGAAGTGCGGAGGTCTTGAAATACAGATATTTAAAGACCAGCTTCTAGCTCAAAGCTAGATCAGTGTTCATTACCTCTCATTATGGCCTGTGTGGTTTGTGACTAAGTGCCTTTTTTTTTAAAGTCATAAACCTCATCAATTTTAATGGCCCAGCTCAAGATTTGTCTTTCTACAAGGCATATGAATAAAGCTGGCTGCTCTTCTGACACAGTTTAATTCTTAATACTTTGGTTAGAGTGGAAAAAATCCACAATCTTCTTGCCCACTATGTCCTCCTCCTCCCCCCCGTTACAAAAAAATACCAAATGTGCAGGTTATAAATAACACAAGTTATCTAACATTTCACCATATAAGGAATGAGCAGAACTGGAAATACTGATTTCTTTTTTGCCTTTAGCATTCAAATTAAATGGACATTGTAGCAAATTGAAAATTCCCAGAAAAAAATGACTTTTCTTGTCATACTGATCATGTAGATCTGGTGTTCTTGTGTCTTGCTTTGACCTTTGTTGGCAAATGTGCTGGTACTTACAATAACCGAGAACCGTAAGTTTGACCTTGCATTACTAAAACATAGGTCTATGACCAATTTGAAAGCAGGGGAAACAGGGCTCCTCCACTCTTGTGTTATGACCTGTGTAAGGGTAGGGAGCACACTGGAAGGGATGGTCTGTTAAAGCTTATGGGACAAGCATCTACCTGCTGAAGACTAATAGGAGCTCAGTAACACTATCTTCAATAACATGGCTTTTTTAGCCAGATTTGGGGGGCAAGCACATCACTTATATCTTCTCATATAGCTTAAGTCTGAATAAAGGACTGATGCTAATCTAGGGCTAAAATAGGAGTTTGAAGTACTGGGTTGGTTTGTATCACTTTTTTTTTTTTCCTTCTTAAATAATGGCTACCCTTCCAAACCCCTTTTCCCCATGAACAGGAGCTGATTCAGTTTTGGCAAGCAGTCCCCTTCCTGCTGAGCTTCTTCTCTGATACCTGAATTGGCCTCCAGTTAATTCATATGGAATTAAAGAAGGGGATTAAGATATGAAGCTGTTCTGAGCCTCTCTGTCTTAAATGCGGTGATAAATATCAGTTACTGAAAAGCAGTTTTGTATCCCCTGGTAACACTAGGCTTAAGAAACATTTCATGAATAAAGAGTCTGGCTACCTGGTTATTGACAGTCCAGCACTCACTTTCACTTATCTCCTACCCTATCTGCTCATAAACAAAAAGGTATAAAAACATTTGTGTAAATAACTGAAAATAATGGAGATATTCACTGATCCCGGAAGTGAAGTGAGTTAAAGCAATGAACTGCAGTACATGTTCTTTATGCATGTACAGCAGCATAAGGAAACTGTGGGAAGCTAATTTGCAAGCCTGTTTACTGAATACCTGGAACAACTCCCATTTCCCATTTAAATTAGCTACAGGAAGCTGAGTGTCTAATTTGCTTCTCCAGTACCTGCTTGTTCTACTCATTTATGTCCTTACCCTCAAGAATTTTAGTAGACAATCTCTCCTGGCATTTCAGATATGTTTATTGCTGCATCTATACCCTGTAGTAGCATCTCCAGGGAAATAAATAAACATAAACTGTTAGCGCACTGCCCTGGCTGGCTTTGAACCTGCTTTGCACTACATGGGCACAAATTGCTATTTGGAGTTGAGGAGAACAGCAGGTCAGGTGCATAATATCCAACAGATCCCCAGGCCAAAACCAGTATGCAGCTCTTGCAAAAACAGAGATTCTGAGGAGCAGATTTCTTGCTGCAGTTTATGCTAAACCTGTTCTGCATCTGGAGGTGTCTGTATATCCAACGTTATAGCAAACAATACATAATCATTGTAATAGTAGTATTCAAAGTAATCCCTTCCATACCCAACAACATCTCAAAGCTTCTTTCCAACCTCATCTACTCAGGGCCAACCCAAAGTGTGAAGAAAGCCTCCAGTGTCCCCATCTTTGGCCTCTCCTTGGAATAGGAGGGGACATGACTTTGGATGTGAGAACTGCTCACGGAAAATATCTTGGTTTTAGTCCCTGTGCTCTGGTCTCCAGAGTCTCTGAGCTTGAAAGCTCAGCTGTGCATCTCTAACCAATTATGGGCTGTGTTAACAATGCTTCTTGCTTTTCCAGAGGTAGATTTCTCAATGGAAAATTGAGAGAAGTCTCAATAAGCAATGACAGTTTTGAAAGCAACGGGCCAAGTTTTCTTCTTGCCTATGGACATGTCTGTATAATGGTTTGTCATCATCTGCGACCTTTCTTAACCATAAGCCAACTTGGAATATGCCTGTAATCAAGGAAGTGGAAGGTAAATGCCTCTCATTTAGCAGTTGATAGCTCTTGTCTACTCAGGATTAAGATTTGTAATGGCACAAAGCATGTTGAGCAGTATTTTAAATGTCTTCTCCAGCCACTGCTGGTAAGATACTTTCACCAGCCAGCCTGCCCTTTAGATTAGAGGCTCTTCTATAGAATGGTAAATGACACTCTCATACATTTCTGCATTTGCTTGTTTGCTACTGACAAGAGAAGAAAATTCCTTTTTTCTTTTCTCTCTGCTCCCTCCAGAGAGGTCAGGATTTATCCCTGAATGATGACATGATCTGTTTCATGCTAATTAAATAGAAAGCAAATAAGAACTTTCGCTTATGGTATCTTTAAGCCCAGAGGTCTTATTTTACATTTCAGTACAAGACTGAAGGAAATTGAAAACATTATTCCTTAGAGAACTGAGATATAAAAACACTGGGATATATTCATGTAAGCACTGCACACAGAAATATCTTTCATTTATATTCCCATTTGTTAAAACAAAATGGTACTTTTTAAAGCAAATGATGAAAATTGAATACTTTCCTCATAGTAGGAATATCGCTATTATTAGTCTCACATCTAGAAAGGGTATCTCCTCCCTAGCCCTGGAAAACATCCTTTACAACACATTGGAGTCAAAATATGTCTTAGTAGGTGACTTGTCTTTTTGAAGCCATTGTAATTTGCTCAGCATTCTTCTTTAAAATAATCATTTAAAGTAGAGTTGGAAGAAGAACTGTCATTCTTTGAGTATCAATATTTGATCCACTGTTTTGACTTTTATGAATGTATCATTATGTCCTCCTCAAATACCATACATAGTGAATGAAGTGTCTAACCAGTAGTTAAGAAATATATATTTTTAAATCAATGCTGAACACTAAGTAGTTCAATGGAGTTCTAATAAAAAAGTGCATGTGTTCGCACACACACAAGATAAAAATCCAGCTAGCGACCTGGAACCTGCAGCTTTTGCTTCCACAATGATTTAGGCTTCATTTTATAGGTTTCATTACAGTATATAATCTCACACTCTCCATTCTCCAAGTGGATGAAAACATGTTCATTGAAAGGATCGTCCCATGAAGCCACAGAACTCAATTCAATGGAGGAATAACAGGGCATAGGTGGTGAATGTTTCTGGGGCTGTATTGCCTTGCTTTTGTGCTAGCTTCTAGTATTGCTAAATTAAATCACAGTTCCTACTGAACCTTCCTGGAGAAAAAAAAAATAAATTAAAGCAAGGCTCATGGCAAGACATGTAATCAGTGGAATAAAACCTTGAGATGAATCAAAATGCTGCTGGAGAAGAGGAATGATGGAAAGACTTCTTTAATTGGCCTTGGATGGAGTTATAGGTAAAATTCCTTAACTAAGTTTTTAGTCTATATACATGAACCAGTGATTCAGTGGAAGATATATGGGGAAGGCAGCAACAACCCATGAACGCTACAAGAAATTGTCAAAGCCATTTATCTTTGAGAGAGTCATTAAGGGAAGACCACAAAGCTCCTTTCTCCAGTGGATGTCTCAGCAAGCTTTGGCATACCAGTGCAGTCACCCATATCATCACCATGGAGCAAACTGAGGGTGCTTTTAACCATAACACCGAGTCAAATGAAGCCATTACTGGAAAATTTCACAGAATCTGGAAAACTAGACTGCGTGAATGTCCTCCCCTCAAATGTGGGAAACACTAGCTCAGCCATACTATCCTCCATGGCACCTTCTTGAAGGATTGTGTATGTACCTATAAAAATCCCTTCGATTTCATGGTTTTTCACTGGCTACTGATACCAATGAAGTACTTCAGGAATCCTTCCATGCCAATAGCAGCTGTTTTGCACCTGGTTTTATGGGAAACTGTGAAATGAGATTTTCTCAAGATTTTTTTGGGGTTGAGAGTGGGTCGAGACCTGATGAATTTAAAACAACTATATAAAGCTTTATTACACCAGGAAAAACATGCATTCCAGAAGAATTCATTACTAGAAGTCTAATGAATTATCAGGACCTCATATTTCATGTTTTGATCTTTTACTGATTTCTAATTTTTTTTTTTTTTTAACCAGGAAGGCAGATTATGGTGACTAATCTCAAAAGAATCTTTCATGTCAAAAGTAAATCACAGAGGATTTGCTTTTCTGTATATAAATAACTCAGAGAATAAGCGTAATACTATCAACTAATTTTCAGTTATACAAAATAGTGTGCTAAGGCTGCTTGAAACTTTTCCATCAGGATGGAAAGTGGATTGTTAGCTGAACATTTTTATTAGTACCTGCTTTAGTTACATTTCCATTTTTTGTTAGAAAACTGATATTTTGTTGGCTGAAAGTCCTTCCCTCCTCCAGTTCCAAGAGCAAAAATGTCCAACCATTTTCAACTAAACAGGTTTTTGGTTTTCAGGTTTCCAAGAAACAAGGCAAATATATCCACCATATCCCTTGTCTAAGCCACTTGATTTTGCTACAGCACCGGTTAGATTCACAGCTCACTAGAACAATAGTGTGTGATGCATGTCAGCAGATCTGCGGGAGAATCATGTCTCTGCCCCTACAACTTGCAATAGAGGGACAAGAAAGGGACAGAAAGGAGAAAGAGGAAAGATGTGCATAAGCAGAACGTTTGTTATATTTTATAAGCCCAGTAGTTCTTTCTGTATAAGACCTTCAGGAAGAAGATAAGCCTTGGGGCTAAGTTTGGAAGAGAATAGAATGGGTAAGGCAGGAGGGAAGAGTGGTGGAAAAATTTGGAAGGGTGAGAAGGAAAAGTGTGAAGGGGAATAAAACTGACAGAGAGGGGAAAGATCAGAAAGGGAACAAAACAAAACAAAACAAACAAACAAAAACCACAAGTCAGGAGACTGATTGCAGGTGATGTGGAGCCTGAACAGATAGGAAGGAGCAGGATAGAAGGGACCCCACAGTGTCACTGCAAACAAGACGAGCAAAGCCTCTGGAGATGAGAAGATGGCGGGAGACCGTGGCCATGCCTCTCCCTGTGGCTGCTGCTTTTCTGTATGCGGGATCACTTGGCTTTGTGTCCCAGATGGGATTCTCTAGGAGGGGAAGCTGGGAATGGCAAGGCTGTAACTTTTCACTCTCCCCAGCCCTTTGTGCTGGCTGGAAAAACAGCACTGATGCTGGGACATTGCCCTTGTGGTGAATCAGCAAAGGGGTGGCTGGGAACTCTTGGTGGGAGCTCTTGGTAGGCTCTCTGTGGGGGACAGAATGAAGTGCACGGAGTTATTAACCTGGTAGCTGCAGATAAAATATTTACTGCAGTGGGAAAAAAAGATACAGAGATGCATTTCATTCTTCTACTGTTAAATCAGTAACAGGCAGCACAGCTGAGTGAGCCAGGCGATCCTATTACATTTCAAAAGGTAGCTCTAGGGATTCATCATCCCCACACTGCACGCTCCCATATGCTGTGTGAATGAGATGGCTTTACTGGAGTCACTATCTCCTATTGGCAAGATGGGTATATTCCAGGAAAGCTATTAAGTGAAACATTTAAGTCTGATGCCAATGGTATTTCCCCACCACCCCCAAAGCAAACTTTCTTTCTTCTCTCTGGCTGTCTTGTGTATTAGCACATATGAAAACTTTACTGATATGAATTATAGAAATCCACCAGAGAGGCTGTTCTGCAGTAGCACAGAGTAGGGAGGCTCAGTTGTAACACAAAGCACATCATGGATGAATGAAAGTAACAGAACAACAGAACATCATTAACAGTCCAAAGGCTAGCTAAGTGTGCTGACCATAATTTATTCATATTTGCTTAGGTTTCTCTTCTGATTCTGACTAGACCTAAATTAGAAAACCTGTTCAGCCATATCATGGATCCCAGGGAGAAATGCACCTTAAAAATTGATGAGAGAAGTGCCTTCACTTCAGCACTCCCTACTGGCTTCAGAAGGCTTTTGGTGAATTGAATCCAAGTGGTGTAAGATCTCACCCTGTCTCTGGTAACAGAAGGTAGCAGCATTGCTCAAGTAGTGCCCAAACCTCTGATGGCCTCCTTCATCACCTTCTTCACACCCATCTGGCTCAGCAACAGTGGAGCAGTGAAGTGAGGAAGAAAAGTTGCTGAGGGAGGGCCCTCATCTGGAAGGTCCTGAGGTCTAGAATTCAGGGCCCAAACCTCCAACATCCCCTGGAAGAGTTCAGGCAGCCTGAGAAGATGTTCACAAGCAATGGTGGAGGAAAGCCCCATCCCAGGTGGGTGCAGAGAAGCTGGGCAGGTGCATGGTGGGGACATTTGGCCAGTGTGCCAATAGTTTCAGTACTGCACGCAGACCCAGGCTGCAGGATGATGCACAAATGTCAGCTTATTCCTTAGAACAACGGTGAGCCAAGGAACAGAAAGGCCTGGTTTCAAGCCATCTCCTTGAATCATGTTATGGGGAAAGGAGCAGCCCTGGCTCTCACCAGTGCTGCTTGATAAGTCACTGAATTGCTTCCCAGCTGTCCCCAAGTCACATTCCCTCAAACACCACTTCGACACACCATTAAGGTCTGTTCCTCAATAAACATTTCCCTCTTTAGGAGGAGACAGAGCCCACCCAAGTCTGCCCAGACTGTGAAAATTTGCTCTGTGCTTGGCCGTCTGAGTCAGATACAAGAAAAAAAAAACTTGTGTGCATGAAAGTCCTTTTTGTCTCGTGTGTGGGGGTGGGGGCCTGCTGGCATTTCAATGAGCTTTTCTGGTTTCTTGTTGAAGTTCTCATTTATGTGCCATACTCTATTGCTAAGCTAGGGACACATCTGAAAAATCTCATATGGAGACAGCCCCATTGGCTTCCTGCAGGATTGCCAGACAGGCAAGGGAAGTGCTGCACCACTGGTCCTTGCAGAAGATCTCTTGCTTGTTGGGGATTTCAGATTTGGTTCTCAATTTGGCTAACACAGCCAACCCCCCAGTCCCCCTTCTTCTTCCCCCAAAAGGAGAGATAACAGATCAGTTTACAACTTGTATGCATCTGCGGTGAGGCTTGCAAAGGTGGCAGCTCTCCTAAACAAGTTATTTGCTGATTTCTGCAAGGGCCTTACCTTCATGCAGTGTCATACTTGTTCTCCCCAGGGTTGCAGTGCCACTGTGTCTCCAGCTGGATGAGAGGGGGGAAGGTGGCACAGGCTCACAGAGCTCCCTAGGGCAAGGAGGTGCATGTTGTGTTCATGGTCCTTCCCCTGTACAGGAGGACAGCTGTGACATCTGAGTGATAAACATGTTACTAGTTCTCAGCCATGAAAATCCAAATCCAAATCCTTTTTCTCAAGGTGGAATGCCTTCCTGTGGTCTTTTTATATCCACTGGACGCTTTAGTTAGTTGTGTAAGACCATTGAGGAAAATCTGGCTTATATGAGAACATGGTGAGCAAGCTGCCACAAAATCCTTTAAAATTAACCAGTCTATAGTTTGTTCAGCTTTCTAACTCAAAACCCTCCATGTCCGCTGTAAGAAACATGGGGAACATATGTGAGGCAAGGGCTGAAGTGAAATTTGAGCTAAGTTACTGAGTGGTTTCACGGTCATCTTCCCCTCAGCTGAGGTGGTCAGAGAAGGATGTCAGTGTCAGTGACACTCTCCAGCTAAACCTCTGCTCCCTTGCCTGGACCGGAGCCAAAGGCAGAAAGGGAAAACCAAGAAGCCATCAGCGCTGCAGCCCTGCCAATAGGCATGTGGCTGCACACAGACAGGAGACCACGAGACATGATTGACAAAGAAGAATACGTGTTGGCAACAAGTGCTCGATTCACATTTTAAACAAAACACAGCAGGCAAGTTTCCCAATGAGTTCAACATTTGGTCAGGGGATAGGAGTGCCTATAAACATATTTGTAGTTATGCTGGTGACTAAGTCAACCTCCTCATCTATCAGCAGGCTAATAACAGCGAATTCACATGTGAGGAACTGCCAGTTTGAGCTGTTTTTGGAGCCACTTTCCCAAATGGAAGGAGAGGGTCCTGCAGAGGGTGCAGGTCAACAGCTGCCTCTGCCATCAAGGCCCAGACGAGGCCAAGGCAAGGAAATAAGAGAAGTCACTGAGATAAAACTTTCAAACACACTCAGATGACTTGGTTGCTTTGGTGATAATTGGCATGTAGGGTCCTAATTGCTTTAGGTGACTGATGACATTATTTGGAATGGCACAGGTACTCAGAAGCCTGATTCTCATTGACTTTGAAATCTGAGCCACAGCACAAAGAGTTGAGCGGTTCTCAGCTACTGATCATCCTTTCAGCAAGGCAGTCCTGATTTCTAAGCCTCTTTTGAAAATAGGTCTTGAGATCTGAGATTAACATTTCCCAAGACATCTAAATAACTCAGGGGCCTATTTTCTGGTATTAACATTTTTTAAGCAACAATAGTTGTAGCTTGGAAGATAGATTATTGCTTTTGATTAAGAAAGTACCTATGTAAGGCCTCCAAAAAGCCATACCCTATTGTTCCAATCTAATTCTGGATTTCCAAGGGCTTCTCCTGTTGTATAGTCTACCTGGGATCTGATACTATCAGACTGGGTCTCTCAATCCCTGCAGAGCAGGTGACCACTCTTCCCTTCTTGATGACTCCATGGATAACATCCCAAATTTTTCTCTCTTGAAGTATGGGGTCATGGTGCAGAAGAGGCTGAGAAACACTGATCTATATTTATAATTTCCTGTTCTGTGCCAATCCTGTTATCGTTTTCCTAATATACACCACTTTTATCTTCCCATGGGTCTACTTCCTTTGAAATATTTTCTTGGTATTTTTTTTTCTTCATGTTTTTACACTGACATCATCTAGTTGAAAATAATTTTATTTTTCATCTTGTATAAAACTCTCATTTTCAAGGCAATAGATTGTTGTGTTTCCTAGGACTTCATTGTATTTAGGTCTGTTTGTCCTTTATTTAAAATTCTCATTGACCCAATAAAAGCAAGTTTTATAAATAATAATAAAAATAAAACTATTTAAAAGATTACAAAATGAATGGATTATTCCATTGCTTTTTTTTCTAAAATTGAAGCAGGTAATTAACCAATTGGATTGGGTTTGCATAGCATATTTATATATCAGGTATTTTGTATGTTTCAGTGTGTTTCCCTTACCCATTTCTAATTCCCTGCTGAGCCAATAATATTTCCAAACAGACAGAGGGTGAATTCATTGGTGTCCTACTAAATGATAGTTTGCCTATATTTTTATGATCCAGTCAAAGTAGGAAAGTTAACATCCTAGGAAAAATAAAAAATAAAAAAATGCTGAAATCTATATAATTGTTCCTCTGCACTATCTAGGCCAGAGAGTGTAAATGACATTATACAGAAATCTCCTGCGAGAGTCAGGTAGAATAGCAGGAAACCAAACAGCAATAATGCTGTGCTGTGCCCAAAAGAGCTGTTCACAATGACAATAGCTGCAAGGACCTTGGACATCTCCAGCCACTCCAAAAAATGCAATTAATAAATATCTATGATTAAATCATTGCTGAGTCACTATATACATACATCCCTTTTGGCCTCATCTGGACAGATAGGAGCTGACCACTGCTTTGCAGTTTTTGGTCTAAACCAGTTTACCATTAAGCAGGTTGCCATAAATGGATTAGAAATAGAAGAGCACTCAGAGACAAGTTTTGGCCAGTGACTGCATTCACCATGAACTGTGTGGCTGTAGGTGCAGTCAGCTGGTTCGTTACCTAATAACCAGAACAGGAGTAGCTGTAATAAGATTTTTATTTAATTTTTTTTTTTGGAAAGGACCTAGATGGGGAATACTAATAAGTATTGATTTTACATTACAGAGGTAATTAGTTAGAGAACATGATAAACTCCTTCTCTTGCCCACTTGTCATTGGGGCTTGTTCTTTGGATGAACAACCAACACTTCCAAGGCATTTCAATGGCACTGTGGGGCCCCAGTTGTGCTGCCCTAACATGAGTGGTTAATAATGACAGCAACAAGCAGATTGAAAGCTGTTGCAGCTCGAAATATATCCCTTGCATCAGAGCTCGGGTGTTGCAAAGGGGATACCGCGTTGCTCAATGTCCTTAGCGACCATCCACATTAAGAAAGCTGTAGCAATAATCGGCGTTTGGAGGCCTGAGCTGGCAGCTGGGCCAAATGCTGATTTAACCTTCCCATGTGTGGGAATAGGTCTGCCTGTGTCTTTTGTTCTAAATTTCTGTTTTTCTCCCCTAGTGTCAGCCACATCTGCGTTACTGGGACGTAGCGTGACAGTGTGGCCCTGAGGACAGAGCTGCTTCTGACTCACAGTCAAGCATTTATGCTTAAATCATGTCCTTTTGTTCAGGAGCAGTGTCATAGAAAGTTAATAATAAAACGAAGTCATGTCACTGGTTCGCTGAATTCCCCAGCAAGTCCTTCAAACAGTTAGTTTATTCCTCAAGGAGGTGCTCTGACACACAGGACCACTAAGTTTCCAGAAGCCAGCACTGAAATGACCTTTCCAAAGCATCAGTAGATAGGCCATCCTTTTGTTCTCCTCCCTTCTCCCTCCCCTTGCCATTCCTTAAGCCTCCACAGAAACAACACTGTGGAAGATTACGTAGAAAACAAGCAAGAAGCTATAGAGACCCCTTTCACCTGCTGTGAGGTGCACAATAGCTGGAGGCTGAAAATACTTACTTGATTCTTTTAAGAGAAAAGTCTCATGTGAGCTCTCAAAATAGGACTTTCGTGGCATGCAAGCCAGAGTTGAATTTCATCCCAGTCCCACTCTCTGCTGGAGAAGGAAAAACTTGATATTATTAACATAAGAGGTGAGGTTAGCTCAGGAATCTGTGCCAGAAGAGGCTGAAATCACTGTTGTACGTTTTGGAGAGCTGGAGGACGATGGTTACAAGACGAGGTAGGTGCCCGATTCTGTTGAGTTTCAGCTGGAACAGAATGGCTAATGTGCCCTTCAAAATCCCAGCCCGCATTTCTTCCCTGCTGCAGTTACAACAGCACAAAGACAATGTGGTAATGTCTGCTGTGTTACAGAATCTCTTTATCTAAAAAAAAAAAAAAATCCTGTCAGACTAATCAGGGAATTAGCAGCATTACAAAAGTGCTCCTCACAAATGCTAAAATGCAGACATGACTCAGATTAACTTTCAGATCAGGAAACTTATCTTTCTGGTGTACAGCACTAGCCTGTAAGAGGTTTCTGGCTTTATTGCTGACTTGTTTGGTGGCACTTGGCAGAGAAACACAGGGCTTTTTTTTTTTTTAATTATTATTTCAAAATCTACTGGAAGGGATTTAGCAGTCTTTTGGAAACATTTCATTTTCTCTATTTTGAGGAGATTTTTGACCTTTATTAAAGACTTTAATTGTCCAGGATTGTCACATCTGATTTCTTTAAATACTCATAAGAGGAAAAACTCACAAAGCAAATGAAAGGTTAGTGAACTTTGCTTTATATTGCTCACAATGTGAACTTTCAAACGATTGGAAAATAATTTCTTTCTATTTTGAATGATAGAAGTTAAAGATAGGCATGACCTATTAGATCACTGTGAGCATTTCCTTGACAGTGTGGTTTTGTTTCACTAATCGGAGGAGAGGAACATAAATTTCTGAGGTTGAGCAGTTCCAAGGGCCAATAGTGGTTTATAGAGACCCTCATCATGAGAAAGACCTGAGCCAATTCAGCAGGGACCGGATGCCTTCACCACTCAGCTTCTGTTTGGTGGCCTTATGAAATGAATGAGTTGCGTCTGTCCGATGTAGAGTGAGTGGGGATGAATAGCACAAAAAGTACGCCTATGACTGCTTCCTTTTATTGGCTTTCTTGGCAGCATGGCTGAATAGCAAATGGATGTGGAAACTGCTGTCCCTTTGCTCAGAAACTCCCAAACAGGGACCTAGCTATGTAGAGGAACCTGCACTTCCTTCGCCCTTTGACATTTGATTATTAATACTAATTTTGAAATACACAATCCGGTTGATGAGCACAAAGAGAGCTAACTAGGAACAACAATCATTTTGTTGGTTCAAAGCACCCATCTATGCTCCAGCACTCACATGACAAAAATTGTTTTCCACAATGTTTCCTAGGCATGACTTAGCTGGCGATTTTTATTTTCATTTTATTTTTTTTTTCCCCTAAACCAGTATTACATTAGTAGAATGTATTTCCGATGGCAGGAAAAGACTTGTTCTAGTCTGGTTTGGAAATAATCGTGGAAAAGTCTCTCAACATATCTCAGAACTGGAACAAATTGCTGCACTGCAGTGTGCAGCTCCTGCTGCTGCTTATCCAGCAGCAACGTGGGACAATCTCACTCAGTTCGAGGATTTTCCAGGGCCGGTCTGTCTTGCAGTTTAAAGGTCTTTAACGGCACCAGGGGGTTTTACTTTCTGTACATTTCCAAAGGGTGATGGACACAATTACTTGTATTCTGGTTAAAATTTACCCTGAACCTTCAGGGCACTTTACTGACTTTGGCTGAAGCTGGCTCAGTGCTACCGTGTGGCAGGGGCGATGTATAAGGCATATATTGCAGACTTTAATCCAATGCAGTACAGAAACTGTGATGGCACCTTCTCAGCGAGCTGACTGAATGTTAGGTATTCAAATACTATTAATGTTAATGTTCACAAAGCTGAGCTATATCCCATAAACACCAGAAGAGACCTATTCCTTCTTCTCATGGATCCAGAATAAAATCCTCTGTCTTTTGGGAGATGAGGTAGGAATCAGATACCATCCCAAATGTGCCAAGGGTAGGGAGAATTTAGTGGGAGCCAAACTGTCATAATATACTGGCTACAGCCAAATGCAAGAGTTGCATAAGCAGCTGTTTCTTTATCAGAGACTTGAGTGTGATATGCAGAGTTTGGAGACGTATTACAGCTGTAGAGGATCACATCTGAAATATAATAAGATCTGAAGAGGTTGAGCTTGTTCGGACATTGTTGTGCCACTGAGAATGTCTTGTTGGGTTAAATCCAGACTTATGGGCCATGTTGCATCTGCAAGCATCGAGGAGTGAAGTGGAAAAGAGGGGGAAGTCTGTGAGGGGTGGGCAAGGAGGAGGGTGATGTCAAACTGCAGCACCGTGTCCTGGTTCAGGTGGCCTGCTGGATGGGACACAGGCATGTGGACTCCAGATATCCCTCACGTGGCCTCCAGCGTGGGATTTTCTCTTTTAAATGTGGGCATTCCCTGGTGGCTATCACTGGTATCACTGGGGCCAGTTCCCCATGACACTGAAGGTGCAGCTGATGTAGAGCTTTTCCCAGCAACTTGAAACACAAGCTGATCTCAGCACATGTGCTGGGCTGTCTTCCCTGGTGGCCAAAACTGTGTCATGGTTGAAATATGAAACAGATCCACGTGTGAGAACTGCAAGGCCACAGAAATTGAGGAACACGGTGCTGAAAAGTCCAGCTTCCTGCTATCTCAGGTACCATATCCAATAGTCCCCTACTAATTTTAGAAATTAGCTTCTCTCTGTCCCCTCTCCCTCTGTCTCTCTTGGCTGTGGCAGGGAAATACACTGAGATGCTGTGATAAGGCAGTTAGCTGAGCTCCTCTGAAGCTGTACATTTTGTGGTGTGTCAATCCAGATTTGTTCAGAAGCTGGGGTGACATCTCCATATGTTATCTGGTGCATCTGACAGTCTTTAGTGGTAGTCCCCCATGTTGTGTAGTAAATGCCATGCAGATGAAGATTTATTTCCATGTGTATAATGTCTCCTAAAAAGACTTGGATGGAAGAAATGAGCATAATGACAAAAAAAATCCTTTTAGCCTGTGCATGCCCATTTATATGCTTGAATAGAAGTGCTCAGTGACTTTCAAGATGCCTTTGGAAACTTTGGCCAAACTATTTCTTAAAAGGCTTTATAAGAACCCAGTTTGACTTGGATTTTTCCCAGCGTGGTCTTAGCTGCAGAGCATTTGATTCCCTTGAAGTAGGTAGAGTTTGTTTAGTTCTTCTGTATTTGTGGAATTTTGCATGTCCTGGAGAAACCCTCTATTTCCTAGGTTTCGAGAATGCTGTCTGCTAATAAATTTCTGCTATATTTATCTCATTATTTGGATTTTATCCTTGTTATTCTTTGCCCTGACACAACAAATTGTTTTTGGATGGGTCAGCCCTTTGAGCTCTTGCTTTCCCTCTGTTTTCCAGTTTTTCTGGGAAATGATACAGAAGAACATATATTTCACCTTGGCATTTAGCAGCCCCTTCCCCTCTTATCTTTTCATGAACTTTTGGAAAAGTCCTGCAGTAGGCTAGCCTGACTGCTGGGTGTTTAAGTAGTTCTGTTAACTTTAATTTTACTTGATTTCTCTGTTCTGTTTTCATATGCATGCCAGACAGCTCATCCCCTCAAGAATGTCCTAACGGCATCCTCTGCCATAGTAAATAACAGAAGTGATAGTTAAAGTATACATATATAAATAATATTTGCTCTAGTGTGTGTTTGCCTTGCAAATATGAAAATGTGACTGAAGACCTCCATCTCTGCATTCAAACCCTTGCTGTACAGCAAAATGAACTGGAATGTGCTGCAGAGATTTTCTTTGATAATGTCTGGCTTATAATTTACTTTTGGCTGAAGCAATCAGTGAGGGAAATCCATTTGAATGGCTTTGTAAGAACACTTTATTTTTCTGGTGCTGCAGGCTGCAAGTTTCACACTCTGAGACTAAATCCCATTTGCATTGTCCAGGTCCTGGGGAGAGACATTTATTTAAAAGTAGCTGAAATGAAGCACAGAAACAAACTATAAGTGATTTTTGGCATTAGAAGTGCAGTGACTGTAAAGCAATGGCTCAGCTCCATATTTTAATAGGCTTTAACGTATCAATTATAGTGCTGAGTAGTAATTAGGGCTATACAGCAAAATGCAGAGTGACCGCTAAACGGTTCCAAAGTTGTGGGAGTTGGTGGGAAGGCGGATTTGGGAGCAGACTGAATTCTGGTAATAATACCGCTGGGTAGGGAATAGAAAATGTAACTATTAAAAGACGAATTTTGATTCAGAAATGCAGGCAAGACTTACCTACACTCTGATTTCTCCCTGCAGCATGAAGATAAATAAGCGAGCTGAGCAGTGGACAACTCTTCTGGGACCACAAGCAACAGAGTGTTCATCCTAACAGCCTGCACAGCCTCTGCCTGCTCCACTAAATGAAATGCATCTAAAAACCCTGCACCTAAAAACCCTGCACCACTCGACCGTGCTAAGCTGTTTGGAAAGCCTCTAGGGAAGAAGGGTGAAAGCTGAGAGCTGGGGAATGCTGCTTCTTGTTTCAGCATGGCCTACATACACCCCTAAAATTCTACTGTACAAAGGGATGCCTGGCCTCCAGATACACTCCTACCATCCTGCACTCAGCAGGTGAAGTTGCACTGATTCTGGCTTGGAAAGGGCACTCTAAAATGTTGGGGGGACGAGGGCACTGCAGCCCATTAATAATAATCACACTCGTTGCTGTAGGAATGATGCAAACCACAAAATTACAAGTTTCCTTCTCTTGCTGGCGGCTTTCTGCTCAAATTGCCCTTGAGACAGAGTGAAATGTCCATTGGTGTAGTCCCAAGCTATGGGACTACTATTCCATGGATGGTTGGTCGTAGAGATGGCAGCCTTTATCCATGTGAGGCTGCCTGCTCAGTCCTGTAATCCTAAATGAGCCAAGCCCCAAAGCTTCTCTCGTTTTCAGGGCGGAGTCAAAGCCACACAACACTTCTCCAATGTTTGTAGCCAGTGATCAATTGTAAGCTAAAGAAATATTTATTTTAAAGTGTAAACTGAGCAGGGTGAAATTTTTGCCCAGGATATTCCTCTTGATGTTACTATTTTGATATGCGTAAGTTCATTGGTATAAATAGTGTGCAGTTGTCATCACATTTAACTAAAAAAAGCCCTCCTCAGTTGACAGCATAGGTATCATGAAGTCACGTCACCCCCTACTAAGTAACTTTCACTGGGGCTGAATGCAGGCCTCTGAATGACAATTCTGCTTTTCTGGCCTTGGCTGGGACATAATTTAGGAGCAAGGGAAGACTTTCAGGAGCAAAAATTTGTAGGCTTGACATAGAGCACTGATGAATCATATACTTGAAAACTTTATCCACCATAGCTGAAAACAAAATCACATAGGAGCCAAAAATGCAAAGCAGGCCCCCTGGATGTGACATAGCTTGGCTGGCTGCCAGGAAGCTTCAGCAGTCCTCTAGCATGGTTGGAAATGAGCCAGCAAGTGTCCTTCATGAGGGTGGATGGAATGAAACGTTCACAAGAGCTGATTTCTTCGTGTAAGATCCAACAGAGAGAAATGGTTGTACTCTCCTCGTGAAGAGTGAGATGAAAGATTATCCCATTTTAGGACTCAGCCTTGTCTATCCAGCAAAGTACTTATATGGGCTCCATTACTGTTCTGCCTGAGTGTGCTGTAATCCTTAATGCATTTATTTTTGTGGGTAGGAAGGCCTGATGTTAGTGCTTCAGATGGTGAAGACATGAATGGGAACGCATCATTATGCCACATGCTGACAGAATAGATATTAGTATTGCTAGTCTCAGCAGCAAAGTAAGTTGTTTTACTTGAACCAGCATATCTGAACATAAAAAATTAGAGGAGAGGAGAGTCAGTCTGTATGAGGATAGGGAGAACTGCCAAGACTCAACTGGATAAGTAACACGTAGTAAACGCTTAGAGTCACCTTGCCAGAAAAATATTTGCCTTTCACTTTGAATGAAGACCAAATCACATTCTAACTAGTAGGACCAAGAAATTCCGCACATTTTAGTAAGTTGAGTGTCCTACACAAACTCCCAAGGTAAGTATATGAGGGCAGACCTGAAGGGTTTGCTGGATAGACAGAAGAAAAAAAAAGACCTCAGGAAGATATTTCAGTGTAGGAAAAAAATCAGAGGGAATGCTGGAAGGAAAAGCGGAAAAAAAGGTTTGTAAATGAATGCAGTTAAATACTACCGTACTTGGAAGATACACTTCCTATGTAGAGATGGTCAGAGCGGTGGAATCCAGGAGCTGAACAGGTCAAAGTCTCTGGGGAAACACTGGAAAAGAGTTATGTCTTGATCCTAAATCAGATTAGCTCTAAAAAATATCCTAGGGGAAGAATTAAAATATAGTGTAAAGACCGTAGTCCCTGTGCCTTTCTAGTCATTTCTAGCAACCATGTAAGCTTCTTTTTCTTGTTCAATGAACCTAATGCAGAAGAACATGGTAAACAAAAGACTGCAGTAAAATTGTTCTTTTTGTGACAGATGTGACCTTGGTGTCATTATTTAAGGACTGTACTTAAGGGCAATACTCATATTGTTCTTGCATCATTTGCTCTGTCTGCTGTAATAGTCTTTTATGACCAATTTTTGGAAATAACAGATTTTATCAGTAGTTCTTACTAGATGAGTTGCTTTGCTTTGACTTCAATGCAACTAACAGAGTTTAAATGAAAATATTAAAAATAAAGGGAGAGGAAGTCTGAGACAGGCCAGGTACTTGATCAATGGGCTAAGCAAGAGTAGAAATCAGTCACTGGTTGTGACCCTTATTCAGCACAGACTTCTCTCCTACAGGTTTTTATTACTTTAAACTGAGCCAGAAATGACGCCCTCATGATTTCCCTTGGGAAACCTGGGATCCAGAGCTCTCTGCATTCAGCAGGAGTCTTTCCATTGACTTTGATGGCCTTTGGACTAGACCCTAAATTTCCATGGCATTTCTGGGACTTGTGTCTGAAATTCACTTGCTTTCTTTGAGCTTTCTCATGCATCGTTCTGGCTAATACATGTACAGCCATAAATATAGTGTGGCATGCAGTTAAGAAATTCTACAGTTTTTAGTCAGTAGGAAACACTGTCTGATAGTCTGCCTGATTTGCCTTTCCAGTTTCATCCTATTATATCTCACTATATCCCCTTGGGCCCCCGTGATTTCTCTCCTTTCTAGCACCTGTACAATCATGTTTTCTTACCTTGTATCATGCATGTAAACATGGCAAAACTTAATTAAAATGAACAAATATATCAAATTGTTTCACAATATACGATCTAAGTACTTATGTACCCTTCAAAGGCATATCTGAGCCACCTGAATAAAGCAGTGTTTAGCAACTATTAATTAAGTGATGTTTAAACAATGCTTTGAACATGTAAAGTGGTAAAAGTTTCCAAGTATGTCATGATCATTGTTATCACTGTTATACAAAAATCAGGAATGTACTAAACTTCTGCGAATCCCTCCCAATTACTGAGGACTTTGTGAGTTGAAGAGAATCAGCCATGACAAAGTAACAGATTGTCTTTCTTCCATCTAGGTTGTCCTTTTGTTTCAAGAAAAGGGTATAAAGTGTACTTTTTTTTGGCCATCTTGTTTATTTAAGCACATTTGTAAAAGCCTACCGCAGAATGGTTATTCTAGCTTGAAGAAATCCTTCCGGGTCAGAAAGTCCTTTGGATGGCTTGGATCCAACTGCTCTCCCTTCCCATTCCTCCCTTTTAAGTTTTGAGTTTCTGTCAAAGTCTGGGCTGAATTCCTGAAACCAGTTGGAGTGTAGCTGTTCTTTTGTTCCCTGCTGCCAACTGCAGAAAGCTACGTTCACCAGTTTTTGTAGTCACCAGCTTTAAAATCGCTAAGTCCCATTGCTTCCTTTGAATGACCAGATGCAAAGAAGTGCTTTAAACCTAGGAATGATTTTACAGAGCTTTTCACTTGTAGTGTTGGATGGACTGCTGTGCTGTCTCTCATTTCAAGGAAGAATGCCTTAAACAGGCTGTCTGTTTCTTAAGACTGTCAGAGGTAAGGCTGAAACTTGCAAAATAACATCTGGAAAGCCCAGATTCTCTAATATAGAAATACTATTTTCATCGTTGAGGTTTGAAAGCTATAAATATAATTCTATCATTGTAATTAATTCAGCTTAAAGGGATGTCTTCTGTTTTTAAGACATAAACATTTCTTATATAACATGGTTTAAATGGAGAACTGGTTCAAGTGCTTTAGGGCTACTAAGTTTTATTGCACTTGAAGGTACTAGATGCTTGGTTCATTTTTGTCCTCTTACTATTCATCAGTGAATTAAATTACTGTTCTGCTTGTGGATAGAACTACAATCCAATTCATTAATCATATTGAGATTTTTAAACCTGCTCTAGTCTGTTAAGACTTGTTCTTCATAAGGCTGGAAAATATTTCTTTCATCAAAATGGCTTAATGCCTATAAACATGTTCTAATTATATTTTCTTGGAATTAATCAAGTTCATTATGTTAAGTTTGGGATCTACATCTGAAGTGAATCTGAATTGTGAGTGTCTGCCATATTCCCTTCAGACATTACTGATAAAAATAATGGTGTGGGATTTTCAAAAGTACTCATTTTTGGCCTAATCCTGTTCCTCTTGAAGTCAATTGGAGTTTTACTCTTCCTTCAGTGGTGTGGACTTCAGCCAAATCTGAGCACTTCTCAAAACCTTATAGTTCTGGGAATTTTTTCAAACAACCTAAGAGAAAAAGTCTACACAAGGTGTCATTTGATTTAGTATAAGTAGTACTTATCCCTTTCTTTCTTTTTCTTTTTCTTTCTTTCTTTCTTTCTTTCTTTCTTTCTTTCTTTCTTTCTTTCTTTCTTTCTTTCTTTTTCTTTTCTTTCTTTCTTTTTCTATCTCTCTTTCTTTCTTTCTTTCTTTCTCTTTCTTTCTTTCTTTCTTTCTTTTTCTTTCTTGTCTGTCTGTCTGCCTCTCCCTCTCTGTCTCTCTCTCTTTTTCTCTCTCTCCCTCTCTTTCTCTCTTTCCTTCTCTCTTTCTTTCTCTCTTTCTCTCTCTCACTTCCTTTTTTCCTTTCCTCCTTTCTTTCCCAAAATAGAGGCTTAGTGAGCATTTGGGCTGAAAGGTGATTAAACTTTAATGTAGTATGCTATCAGATATTTGTGGGTTTTACATGAGGAAATCCTTCAGTAAGCTAAAGAATCCCTTCCAGACTAAAAAGGACAATGGATTTATAGAAAGAAGCCCACTTACACAGAAACTAAGACAATCTTTTTGTCTGAAAACCCTCCAAGAGTTTGATCTTTATCTCATTAGTTCAACCACAGTTGTTTCCATTTTGCTTTATTTACAGGGACCATGTCTTGAGGTCCTTAACTGAAAGTTTGGTCAGGTCACTAAAAGCTTTTTCCTGAATGATAGCATCAAGATTTGGTATATTGCAGATTTCTGATCTTTGTCTTGAAGAAAAGTGAAATTATACTTTCAGCATTGTTTGAAATTAAGGATGTTCCAAAAGGAACATGTCGAAAATGAAAGAACTGTTTACAAACCAACATCTTTCATCTGTGTTCATCATATTCCATGTTTTACTGAGTCCAATCTTATGACATGGTCACGTAACATCCTGAAATACCCTATCTACCAATATAAATGCTTCTTGCCCTTGAATTTATTTAGCTTAAAATACTATGGAGTCAGCAGTGGAAGTGTTGCAAGGGGATGCAATTCTGGGAGGTGAGAGAGCCAAAAATAATTTATTTCCCACAGACAATTGGGCCTGTCAACATTTATGAATCTTACTAATTGCATTCCAGCAACACTGAAGGCCTGTAGCTGAGATCAGTGCCTGCCACTGTCGACAGGTATATGGGGTGGATTTCCTCTCACTTGTCTCAGAATTGGCTGTCTGGCTGCAGATAGGTGTCTAGACTTCCATCATAACCTGTGGAGAGAAACAGCTGCCTCCAAAAGCCAAGTCACGGCATCCAACCCATAACTGAGGTGTGACAAATCACCCTCTGGCAGTTCCTACCTGTCTCCATTGACAACAGGGGAAGCCCAGATGAGTAGACACCTCCATGCAAGGCAGCTGAAGTTGGATGAGAACAATCCCACCCAGGCTGCTCACACGTCACTAATTGCGGTGACAAAGGATCTTGCGTGTGTTTAAAATTGCCAACTCAGGTGCTGCAGGGTGTAGGCCCCAGTGGGTGAGGTCTGGGGGGTTGTTGTTGGAGACCATACTGCAAATGTCCCACTGACCTCCTTCAAAGTCAACATGGCCATGTCACTGTAAGCTGCGTCACTAGTCCAGCTACTGAGGTCTACCTTGAGAGGCCATTCCTCACATCCACAGTGTATGTGCGCAGCAAGGGGTGAGGGAAGGAACAAAAGGCCTATGCACATGGAGGTAATGGTGGCAGTGGAGTCCAGGTCCCTCAGCTGTAACCATTGGAAAAGTGGCAAGACAAAAGTGCTGTTACAACCATGAAACCTGTATTTGCCACCAAACTTGAGGGCTCCCAGGATGAAAAGTCTTGTCTTGAGCTTTCCAACACAGAGCTTCTAAATGTCTAGGATGCAAACAACTTAGACAGCTGATGCATAATTAAAAAGACACTTTCATTCATTTCACAGGCAGTGTGCAAGTTTCCTAAGTGTCCATTGGTTACTATCAGGCTATTGCTGATAGACTCTTAAACTTGCCCCCAGGCTTTAATTCTGTGCCTGCCTTTTTGTTAAGCACATGCATTTGGAGAACTGTCTGTCAATAATTACAAGGAATTGAGTCTTGGCACTTTTATTCTGGCAGCTGCCCTGCTGCTGGAAAAAATCTAACAGAAACATACTGCAATGAAGTATTCAACATTGTGACATTGCTTGGCATGAGAGATAGCTCTTTCTGACAAGTTAAATGCTAATTTTTATTGAAGTTAACAGGAAAATGTGAAATTGGTCTCTGCACTTCACTTATGCAAGAAATTAGGAAGAAAGCCACCAGCAATTGCTGTTTCAACATTATAAAATTTACTTTACAACATGCTGTTGAACCAGAGGAAACCCTTTGATTTGTTAGAAATGCATGCAGATTGCTGATCACTGGGGAAAATACATTATTTTTTTCCTCCACAAAGAGACAAATACTCATTTCTTTGTGGGCAACTAAAGCAGTAATTATCATAGTTATTGCAATGCAGGAATGGAGTAAGCCTAGGCCAGTAATCCAAGATTTTAATCGATCAATGGCAATACCTTCTGCAAAAGGAATACATTTTAAAGCAATAGTCAAAGACCAGGAAAGGGGAACTGACCTTTTGGCAAAGAAAAGTTGCCAAAAGTTTCAGCAAAACATGGGAATAGTTATCCAAACAGTTATGCCAATCCAATGTCTAAACTGCTCCCTGCCCCCTGCCCTGATTATTTTACTTTGTATTTTGATAATTTACAATCAACATTTGTATGTTGTAAAACAGGTCTCCAAATATAATTAGATGAGCCTAGAAAACGGAGATGGAATAAATATAGGGTGAGAAATATGGGGCTCCTTTCATTCAGCTTCTAGGCTGTTAGAAACATCATTCCATTTTTTTTCTCCATAGGTACCAGGAGTTAAAAACTTGCTGTTTTTTCTATTTTAAGGGAAAACTCTGATCTTCATGCACTCACTTGTCTCCAGGGAGACCATTTAAGAAAAACAAAATACTGAGAAATGAGGGATAATTCAAAAGGGCTACAAGCAGTGTATTTATGTTAAAAATATTGATCAGTGGTTTTGGAATTTAATTTTCTGCTTCGTACTCTAAGGGCCTTGGGTATAGAAAGGTGCTCTATTACTCATTTTATCTATACAGTTCTTCCCCTCGCCACATCCTGTAAAAGCACTCAGGGTGCTGTATGGTAATTAAAAGGTGATATTAATGTTTCCTGACATGCACTATAAAACATCTCCAATCAGCTTCCTGTAACTATCAAACACATAAAAAGGAAAAGGAATATAGTATAAACAGAGAAAGAAAATCATTATGAAGGTGGTTCTGTATCAGACTCTGCAAGGATTCCTCCGACTTTATGTTTGAGTGTCCTTTCTTGTGCCTTTTTTTTTTTTCCACAAAAAGTAAATCATCTTGGTTTCCCTGTCTGCTCTGTCTCTTAGACGAAGACAGCTAAAATCTCCAGATGCTGATGTTTTTCAGGCTTGTTTCCCATTTGGAGCCTCATGGGCAAATTACCCTGTCATTCAAAGATTTTCTGTAAGAAAATAGAGGAATTTATTCCACTGAGTTCAGATTTCTCCAGCCTTTGTGCTGTCCCAGCCACTGGTATCCGAGACGCCTGATTTGAAGTGCAGTGGTAATTTTTTGTGCTTCTGTTGTGACTCTCTGTTATGTGGGCTGTAGGCAAGGTTACCTGCCAGATGTTTACATCACTTGGCCTTCCTGAGAGGGAGAGAGATGTCTCTCAGAGCAGTGCTCTGTAAGAAGAGCATGGTTGTAAAATAAGGTCACAAATCCAAACTGGTAAAACACCTGCTCCTTCACAAAGATCCTAATTCTGCGTATTGTAATTGAAAGTTCTTTTTGCTGTGGGATTTGAATTTCTGTATGTACTTTGGATCTTCCTTTACTTGCTTCTTCTCCAATATTTTTCTCTCTGAACTGAGCTAGATATCTGCTGCCCTCTTTTCACACAGCCATTTCCATGGGACCTGCATGACTTCTATCCAACAGCAATTTTGTTCTAAAGTAGAATGATGAGTAATCAACCTCTTTGTATTATTTAAATGCTCTCTGGCTATCCTCAGAAATATTCAGCCCCATTTTTGATACCATTAAGCCCTCTGAGGCTTTCTGTAGCGGTAGCATCCATAAATTTATTGCACCTGGATTTAAAATGTGTTCCCTTTGATTGGTTTTGGATTTGTGTTTTTCCATTGAACTGAATGTCACCTTGTCTTTCTGTGACAGCAACATGTAGGGCAGAGCACCTACTCTTGACCACTGTCTGCTTTATACAACACAGATACCCACAAAGGGTTGTTTCTAAACTTTCCAGCCTCCTTTCTTTAGCTGAAAGCTTCAGCCATCCCTTGAACACTGCCTTCCCTCCCTTTACCCTTCCCTGAATCCCTTTCTCTTTTGAGTTTAATGCTGCGTGTTTGGTTTATGCTCTACAGTGCTTCATCATGTCAAGCCTGACTCCACGCTCAGTGATTCAGCAAAGCACTTAGGCCCACAGTGAACTTTAAACTCAGAACATGCTGAAGTGCTCTACTTAACAGAGATCAGATTATTCATGTGCTTAAAGATAAGCATTTGCTTAAGTACTTTGCTGAATTCAGGCCTAAACACACACATTAAATTCATCAGCTAGGACCCTTGACAAATTTTACCCCAAAGGTGCCTATCTCTCTCCATTGACTATAAAGGGAGTCTAGATGACTAGTTTAAACTAGATAGCTAATCTTTAGACAGTTGAAATTAGGTGAGAGGAGTCCCACCCTCTGTATCTATCTATGGTGTCAGGCACTGATCTCGGTTGGGGGCCCTGTGTATTACTGTGAGACAATTAATGAGAATCAGAAACGGTGATGGGCCCAAGTGGTTGTGGGGAGTGATTTTTTGGCTCCTTCCCTTCAGCAGAATGACATCCACTTGCAGCAGGTCTGAAAGTTAATAATTTATTTAATTCTTGAACTTGAATTCTGCTCTACAACAACACTGTGCAATTTTTAAATGATCTCCTGTAAGATATGAGATTTTGAAGTCCCGGTGTTTTGAAGTGAACTTCACACTGTCCTTCTGAAAAATTTACTGGAAAACTTTCAGCCTTGACCTAATGGTTCAAAGTTACAAAGACTGAGCTGAAACGTGACTTTAATGTTATCTAAGCTTTTTGTTTCAGTTTTGATCTTTAAACTCAGGGTTGTCACATAGTCAGGAGTGATACTGGGTTTCTGCCAGACCTGCCAGTGGCACAATCATATGATCCATTGCATACACAGTAACTCAAGAGTGTTTTAAATGCTCATGTGCCTGCAGAGATGCCATCTTTATAATGTAAAATTCCAGTGAGAGCTCTCAGCTTTATACTTGTAGACCAAGACTTCAAGAAACCGCCCTATGTGAAAAAGCATGGTTTTGGGGTGACCAAGGTTCTGCATCTGGAAGCCCAGATTGTGGGTCCTGCAGCACCTACTCCTGCTGTGTTTGCAAGTCTCACAGCTCACTGGGATCAGGGGGAACAGATGGTCTGTTGCTCTGTCGTTTTTGGGAGTCACCAAATCTTCACTCTTGGACAATGGTGGAGTAGTTAATCTAGATACAAAGCTCTTCACTCGGCTTATCCCAGATAGAAAAACCTCCATTCATCTTCTTCAGCTGGTTACCCACACAGAACTATGCTACCAGCTCTGATCTGAGATAGATTTTTGACCACCAATAAACCTTGCCTTTCTTTTGTGATGCTCAGCATTCTTGATAATGAGAATCCTTGGAGTGGAAAGACTTGGGGTTTCCACCACGCAGTGGTTCATTTGAAAATAAAAATGAATCAGAAGCTGACAGTTCTTGAAGCCAAGAACACTGTTGGCACTGATGCCTAAGTAGGGAATTAGGGAAGTTTCCCCTGAGCTGGAATACTTCCTGGCTGATCTGCGGGATTCCTACGTATTCCCCACTAGGTCCTGCTCCAGACACAGAGGGAGACACATTCGACAGTGGAGGATCAGATCATTCAGTCTGTACTCTAGGAAAGAAAATCTTGTGTCCTCACAATGTATTTGAGCAGTATTTTGGGCAATACATCCAGGTATTAAGCTGAGCAAGAAATGAGAAGTCATAATGACTCAGATATGAAAAAAAATCAGCAGGGAAAAATTAAAAATGCTCATCCCCCCAGAAACAAGCATGTCATTTTTTAACTGTGTCTCTGTAGTGTTAGTTTGCTTTTGGCATTTTTCCCCTTTATCTAAAACCTCTCAAATAAGCCATAATGACAGCATAAGTTGCATGTTACTTCATGCACTGCCTTGCAAAGTGCTGAAATTCCTTAGGTGTCTTAAATTATGGGCTTCTTTACGACAAGTGACTTATATTCTGCCTGATATTTACTAATATGCTGTGAACAGCACATATATTGGGTAGAGTTCATAACATTATTAGACATTCATTAGTCTATGCACAGTTAAAGCTTCACATGTTTTATTGAAAACGGATTTAACAGTCTAATGAACTCTCACATGGGACAAATGCAATGAAAATACTTGTAGATCTGCAAGTGAGAACCAGCAAAACTAACTGTATAAAATAAGGAGGAATCTTTACCATATTTTAACCCCTAATTTAAACTCAAACCTGAATGGAAGAATTTGTGACATTAAGTTTAATTTTTCAAAATTTCCTTTCATTTTTCTACTTGGATCCTTTTTCTTAATTTAATGGAAAAGTCTCACAGAAGCATTTTAAATGTATTTTCATTGGGTTGGGACCAGAATCTATTAGAAATAACACAAGAAAGTCCTAATCTAAGGGAGTTTTTCTTAAAAAAAAAATAAAAAAAATGAAAGTTACTGGGGAGTTCAGTTAAACATCTGCTGTGATGGGGCTGATTCTCCCCTGGCCTGTAAGTGCTGTCATTTGCACTTCTAGAAACTGGGAAAGCAGGAATATTTCCCTTATGTAGTACAAGTTTGTACCTAGTTCACACACATTTAAATGAGCACAGGAGGGACAAAGTGGTGGGAGTCTGGACTGTGGATCTTGCACAGTCTGGACCACTAAGCTTCTTTGCTGATTCCCATAGTGAGGAATGATTGCTCTGACACTTTTTTTCCCTCCTTTTAGCACTGACATTCTTATGAGAAATCCAAAGCTGCTATTTTTGGCAGTCATGAATAGTATGATTTTTGGTACCTTACAAATGTAATCAATTTTTTTGGGTCATAATTACCACAACAGCTTTATGGTCCTTGGCACTAATAAAATGTTTTAAGCATTAAAAAAGAAGTCTGTAAACTAATGAAGAGGGCCTTTAACGTAATGTCCTGCTTCCCACAAAAGTGTAGTCACACAAAATATCAAGACTTAAGAGATCATACACTTAACACTTTCACTGATATGAAGCCAAATTCTGCTCTCATTTGAACTACATCAAATTTAGACCAATGTAGATGAAAAATACCCCAAACTTACAGTTTTCATAATTGCAAACAACCCATAATACACAAGTGATCTTTGCAAGTGTGAGTTTTTTGGCACTACCTCTATGCCTTTTTTTGTGGAGTATGATCCTGATTTGGTAGTGTTGAATGTGATCTTTACGGGGTTGCCAGCTGTGCTTTAAAGAACTCAGGTCATGAGAAGTGCTGTTGTCTTTTGCTCTGGGTGTACCTATTTGTTTCAAATAAAATAACTCAATGGGACTTACGCATAGGTTTGAATGGAAGCAATTGCTTATGCACTGTGCTGATCTGGGGATAAATGTGTATCTCAAGAACTTGCCATTAATGGGTATTGATATTTTCCGAGGTATTTGTAGGTGATCTTTTATTAACAGCCCTGTCCTTCAGTAGTGGTTAATGAATCACTGTTGAAGTTGCAGGCACTCTCAGAATACATAGGAAGCCAATTGGGCTCTGAAAGATTATTCTTCTGTTTATTTAGCCACTGGCTCTCTATTTGAAACCGATAGGTTTAAGAGATGGGAATGCTGCATTTCCCTGTATGCTTTAGTTGACTTGTTAGAGATAGTTTTTTGTGTCTAATAAATGAGAGGATGATGAAGAGCTGGCTAAATGCGATGGGGGTTGTTATCTGCAAAGGTTAGGGATGGGAATTCCTCAAGTAGGCAAAGCTGCTGGCTTCTGGCAATGAGTAACTGTTTTGTCTCAGATGCAACCTGAGCTCATTAGTGCTCGCTCTTCCTTTCACACATGCACACACACCCTCTTGGGTCCTCTCCAGCTCTGTGAGATGGCTTAGAGGGAGCCAGACTATTTCTTCTCTTTGGTTTGCTTGGAAGTCTCAAAGTCTGCAAAAAGCACGTGGATATCTGTGAACCCCCCAGCTGCTTGAAGACATGCTTGATTGCACCAGAAAATGTGCAAAACTGCAAATGGAAATGCACTAAATGTGCAAAAAGTGGAACATATAGGGAAAGTGGAGACCTGTTAGAGGGTGCCAGTGTGGTTTAGTGAAGTGTCAAAATGGAATGGGCAAATTTAGGAGCCAGATTTGTTTTCAAGTTTGGTAAATACAAGGACATGCGGTTTGCTGCAGCAATAAACAGAAAACAGCAAACAAGGCATAAACACCGTGACCACTGGGCATCAGACTGTCTATGTGGGTTCATATGATACCTAACAAAAGGAGTTGTGTGGACAGTTTGTCACTAGGAGAACCCTCAGCTTTTCTGAAAGTCTGTACATAAGTGCACAACATAGGAAACATTTTAATTTAAAAATCCCATTGCAGCTGCTGGGATTCTAAACAACATCTCTCTGCTTTGTTCTTCCAGATCTATATTTATGGTATCTGTTAGCTGAAGTTAATGCAGACATTTGCACTACACTGAATGCTCCCCAGAGATGCTGTCCAACCTCAGGTATTCCCTGACTCTATGAAATGTCTTGCTCTTGGACATTGCTATATTGTGGGTTGGTTTCAGTTTGCAAGTTGTCTTCAGTTTGGCTTTTCTGGCTTGCATTGAGACTACTTCTTATAAGTGTATAATTTGCAAATAATGCTTTGAATAAAATGATTAGAAGCAGTCCAGAGAGACTGGGATGTAAATAGTGCCATGGGAGTTTGGAGACAGCACATTAGCTGCTAGCTCCTCAAAGGCTCATTGAATTAAAAAAAAAAAAAAAAAAAGTGGTAAGTGCAAAAAAATTGATAGTTTGGCAATTGAAGTGACTAGTGATTGAAAATTATCCCTTATCATTATTAGTGGAAAGGAATGGGTTGAGTTATGTTGGGTTGTCTTAATTGTAATATGGCTTAATGAGGAGTGAACACATAGTGTGAAAAAATTATATAAAACAGCTTCTTTTCCTGTGGAAAGCAGATGTTTAATTGCCCAAGACCAGAAGCAGAAGAACACATGGCCAGTCTATCTACGTACTTTACAGCTGCAAGTGCTGCTCGTTTTAGCTGCTGGTACAGCTGATGGCTGCAAATGGAATCTGTAAGGTAACTGTGAACATTTCCCTATTGTCCAAAAAACCTGACTCACCTGGTACAGTGAGTGGACAGGGAAGGAAATAACTCTTTACCATTATTATTACCTCCATTGAAAGAGTGGGAATTAGTCTAGTACAATGCCCAGGGTTCTTTTTCTTATCAAGTACAAGGTGATAACCCCAATGTAGTCTTGCACAGTAGTTTCTAGAAGCCTCTCTCTCTTCACACTGCCCCTGCATGAACCTTTCTTGTGTCTGCCTGGGGGCTCTGCACCCAGGCAGGGCTGCATTTCAGCAACAGTGAAGCTCTTCCATCCACAGGGACCTCCTCTGGGGTTGAGGGACCGTGGAGAAGCACTGCCAAGTTTGTAAGATGTGTTAAAGCAGTGGAAGGAGAAGGAACTTATTCAAGATGAATAACGTGGTCAGAAAACTGTTGTTTGAAATCCATATTAGCAGTTTGCTGGCAGCTGAGCTGCAATCACTATTGTCATTGTTTGTAATGGGCAGTGGCAGATAGAGCCAACACAGCACTTACCAAGGCAGGACTTTCATGCCAAATACACTCCCCCTTAATTTCCTTTGTATCCATCAGGGCAGAGAAGGGAGGAGAAGTCACTTCGCTCTCGGTGCAGCTGGTGATGACATTACAAGAAGCGAAGGGACATCTGGGACGACTGGCACTCTGTATGATTCTTGCAGGGACAGAGCCAGTAAAGATTAACACCTGTTTCCAACATCCATGTTCTTAACTAACAACTTCCTTCCACAAAAGCTAACTTTAATTTTTCCCCTCTCTTTCTTTTATTTTGTTGCTAGCAGTGCACAGTTTTGTTGACAGCGGAGGCTTGTGTGTTGCAGTAAAGCACAACTGGTGTCCCATATGCCCTGATAAGTCTCCCAAAAGAGCATGCAGACATGCTTCCCCTTGGAAACTCCTTCAAGACAAAACAGCCAGAGCACTTTGGATGTCAACATTACACATGGTTTGTGAAATGGGATCTCTGAGCTTCAGGTCCAACATACATAGAACTCCCCCAAACTTTAATTTGGGAAAAAAAAATCTGTTTGATGAATAAGCTGGCTATTTTTATTTGAAAATATATCCAGATCGCTTGGGGCTGAACCTCTGGGAGAGCCTCAGGAAAAAGGCATCAGGAAGAGAGAAAAAACATGGGCTTGTGAAAGTCACAAATAAGGGAAAATATGTAATATTCAATTATTTCTGGTTGCAGAGCTTATTTTTATTAATGCACAGACCCAATAGCTGGTTGTCATGATACAGGACAGTTGTGGGAGAAGGTGTGGAGCAGGGAGGGGATAGGACTCAGAGGACTCCAGGAAAGTATATGCTTTTTATGGTTTTACAGCCTCTGACCTCTTCAAGTCTCTCCCTTTGCATTGCCTTTGATGCACTCCTGGGAATTCCAGCTGTGCCTCCTTTTCTGCATGGACATGGAACTCTCTTCAGAAGAGAGATGCCACTGGCCAAGTTCCCAAGTCTATTGCTATGACAGGCAGCTTGGTAACTGCCCTCTTAACTCCCCTGGGGTTAATAGTGCTAATTAATATTGGAATTAATACAAATAACTCCAAGCCCACTGGAGAGCAGTGGGTGTTATAAAGAGCATCTGCTCCTGGAGGCACTTGGCAGGGTGGTGATGGGAAGGAAGTGGTGATGGGAAACGAGAAATGTCTCAAGGAGCTAATGAGAGCATTGCCCTGCCATGCTTTAATGGCATGCACATTGTTTCTGAAACAATAGGATGCTTTGGCTGGCATCCTCCTAGACTTATTCCTATGGTTTTCAATCCTCAGGTGGCAATAATGGCAAGGAAGGCAGCTCCTTCTGGCTTGCCATTAAAGCATGGGATTTCTGTGTAGGTGAGGATCTGGACATGGGCTTGGAAAATTCATCAAAGCCACCCTGTACACTCATAACTAGTTAGATCTGGAAATGAAGGCAGTGGCAAAGAAGGAAGTCCCTGAAATAATGGACATCGATGTCTCACTTCCTCAGCAGGAAAATGAGAGAGTGTTGGGGCTGCAGTGTCCTTCTGCTCCCTCCCAAGGTCACTGCTCATGCCAGCTCATTGCCTCAACCATACTCTTTGAGCTCTCAAGTAAGCTGGTCACCTCTCAGATCACCCAGATCTTTCCTAACCTATCACAAGGCAGTTTTTCTGTGCTACAAAACAATCCACTGGACTGTGAGAAAGCTCTTCCAAGCTGCAAAGTGCTTGGTGCTTCATGAAAGCCCCCATAGGAGGAGTAGTGATAAATTAAGTGTTGTTGAAGTCCTATTTCATAATAAATGAGAAGAGATTACAAGCACAGAGACAATAGGAACCTCATAGCAGAGCTGTCCATGTCAGCAAGGGAGGTCTTGTGCATCTTGATGGATATACCTTGCAATCTAGCACAAGAGTGATGGAGAGTACCCATGCCCGGTTCAGAGGGCCAGGTCACCTGGGGCCTTCTGGAGCCTTCTTTATCTCCCTCATTTTTCTCTTTTCCATGCTGAAAAGACCAGTTCCACCTTGGCTCTCCACCATGCTCAGGATCAGGGTCCAGCACAGATTAAAAAAAATATGAATATTTATGGTCCCATTATATGGTCCTCACCTTCAAGCAATCAAGATACCACTATGGACAGGACACCTATTTCTTCTCAGTGATGGTAAGGTGAGAGTTGCAGCCCACTAGGTAAGCACCTAGAAACCCGAGAAAAGGCTTCAGTACTGTGTGTAAAGAAAGAACAAATGTATCTCATGTCTGTATTCTCTTTCTATTATCACTGGAGCTGAGAAGGGATAGTGCAAGGAAATTTTGCTGACAAGTTCAACTCATTGTGCAATTAACTGGCATAGCCTGACACCTTGTATTCATTTGCATATGTTTAAATGAATTTGGCAAGTACTAATGCTGAAGATAGCACCCAGACATTTGTATTTGTGCAAACACACCCACCTTTGCTAAAAAGGTCACTATTTTCAGCATGGACTTTGCCTCCCTTTCATTTGATTACATGTACCTCCTCACATAGAGTGTTTTAAATTATTTATAGAATATGCCTAGATCCTTATGATATTTCTAAATGAAGCATAAAATCAAACATTGTCTCACATATTTTAAAACACACAAGCTCCATTACTGTTTTATAATTGCTAATTAGCAGATAAATGTTTCATACTCCCACATTTTTTATCCTCCAGATACAGCAAAACAAACAGATTAACAGAGGAAACCTGAGGACTGCAATATCTGTTTTATGATAAGAGCATTTAGTAATGTAATCCCTACTATGCTCAGCTCTCAAAGACAATGTACTGGTGGCTATGTGATACAGAATAATGAACGAATACATAGGTACGTTTGTGTTGTTCCCTGGTTAGAGTGGGAACAAAGATTTAAATTGCGGCAATTTTATTCCTGGGCTTGCTGCTAATTTAAATGACTTGTTTATGGCCATAGAATAATTTCAACCATTTTATGTCTTGCTCTGTAAAATGGAGAAAATATGTAACACACTTTCAGATGTGCACCCTTGTGTGTCATTGCATGATAGTATCATCATTCTTAGACTACAATAATAACCTAATGCAAAAGTCTAGTATGAAAAATAATGATAATTACCAGTAATACAAGATATCAAATAATCAACTTCAGGTGACAAATACAGGAAATCTGAGAAGTACAAGAGGGGAATGGGACTTCTTCAGTTGCTACTTAAAACCAAATTATCTAATAAAAACAGGATGTGATTGTATGATACTGAGTCATGGATTCAATGTGAGACACTGTGCTATATTAGTGGATGAAGTAAAAATGTATTTTGAGTCTCTCTGGCAAGAAGTAAATCTGGTATCTAAAAACCACATACATTATGGTTTCAGATATCTGCATTTTCCAGCCTAATTCTTGATTGTTACAGAGGAGATAATTGTTTAGCATGGGTCTCTTCCCAAAGTATCGCCGTTTAAATTCTCCAGCTTGCAGCAACACACTTTCTATTTTGGCAAGATGAATCTCCTGGTATCTGCATACCTCTCCTGTTCCTTCCTTCCTGTAATTAGGGCTAAATCTGTTCCAGGACCTGTTCTTTTGTAGAAGGCACCATTTTTAGAGCAATACATCATTGGCAAGTCATTACATTAACAGGGCTGCCTCTCCAAAGAGGTACAGTATCACCTTGATCACTCAAAGCAGTGCTCAGTAAAGAGCTCCATCAGTTGGTGAAGAAATAGGAATAAACTCATTTTAGCTATGAGTGCAGGTGGAACCTGCCTATCAATTCAATAGTCTTAACAAGGTACCTCTATTTTACAATTTCCTAATCCTTGTCAACATTCCTAATAATCGTGGTTTGATTTTAGGGGTTCAAGTTGAGATGGATGGATAAATAGTATTTGGTTTTGCTTGTTTGCTTATTTTCCCAGAAATATTTATTTGCCTCTGGAAATAAAATCACTTCTATTTTTGCACTTCCTTTGCCTTTGCATTCCATGAACAGTGGAGTGACAGTTTTGTATTAGCACAAGTGTTTGCAAAAGAAGCTCATTGCAACTCCTTTAATGGGACAGGAATAACTCACGTTTACATGGTGTGCCTTCTTTCTCAAAGTACTTGCCCAGAAAGAGGCTTGTGAATAACTTAATGACCCCTGCCTAGTTGAGCTGCAGACAAGAATTCAATGCTTTCATAAAGAGCTGCTTCACAGGTTAGTCTGGTCCCCACAGCTTGTCTTTCTTTGTTGAAGATCAAGATCAGCTGATCAAGATGCTGAAATGAACAACACGACTTAACTTACCCACTCACCAGGACAGTGTAGAATATTCCCCAACAACTGGAAGGCATTAAAAATATTCAAAACCCAAACTGAAGAAACTCACATAAATAAATCTGAAAAGAGCCATGGATCGCTCATTGTGCAATAAAATTGTTTTGGTGTTTTTCTGTGCTGTTGTGGGGACAATTTAGGATAGTTGAATGATATCTTCAAATATCATGAAGGTCAGTCTGGGTGACAAAAATAGATGCCCAAAGTTAGAGACTCTGAAGAGTACCAAGCTGTTGGCAAACTCAGCCTTATCTTCAGTTACCTGGTATCTACTTGAGGAAGCGGATGCTGCAAAGTGAAACCGTTTTTCCCATTATGATGATATTTTCCCTTCTTACTGGTACTCAGAAGGAAACCTGATGGATTAACACTTTGGTTATACTGACAGGATGACTCACAGGCTTTGAATTTTCAGTGTTTCAAATGTTTGCATGGAATGAGAGCTCTTGGCTCAAGACTTCCATGTTATTATTTTTGCTAAAAAAAAAAAAAAAGAGAAAAAAAAGAAGGGGTACAAGGCAAACCAAATCATCTTTACTCCAAGATCAGCACCTGCCTTTTGTGTTTCCTCAGACACCAGCAGTTGTTCCCCAGTTTGTCTGGAAGCTGAACTTCAAGACCTAAGCACAGTCTTTCAGTCTTTCCAGGTGGGAGTGCTGCTGTAGACATGTGCTTGCATGACCAGCTAGTTGATGGAAGGCATTAGGTGGCCCCAATATGAACTCCTGCACAAAGGGATTTTTTTTTTCACACATATACAACCAAATTTTGTTAATGTGTGAAATTTAAGGCCCCAGATCTGTTTCTTTTTATAAAAGAGAGGTAAATGAATTCTGTTAATTAGGTGTGCAAAGGAAATATAAAATGTAGGTGCAAAAATGTGTGTCCCTTGTCCACTGCCATTCCAGACTACACGTCACTGAGGCCATGTCTCCTTTTTTTTGTTTTTTTTTGTTCCTGTCAATCTCCTTTGAATAGGTGAGAGGAAAGAGTATTGTGGTGCAATTCCCCATTTCCACTCAGGAACTGGTACCACTGGACCACTGGGAACCTGGGAACCACTATGGCAGCTGCAGTCATCTGAACGATGCTCTGAGTTGGTCCAACAGAAGTGGTTATCTCAGTTGCTGTCCTCTGGTTGTGAGCTAAAATATGCTATAGAAAACAATGGGATAATGTCCCCTCTAGTTGGGTCCACATGCCTTGCTGCTCCTCCAGATCTGCTGACCTGCTTCATCCATCCATCTGCCTGTCCGTCCGTCCATCTGTCCGTCCGTCCGTCCGTCCATCCATCCATCCATCCACCTGTCCATCCCAGCAGCCCAAGCCAAGCCGCCCCCGCTGGAAACCCCAAACTTGCATTGTTCTCAGCTGAGCCCCAAGCACATTCGGAAGCAACACCCAGAGCTGGGATTTCCTTCATGTCAGCACGTGGAGGGACTCTCTGCTGACTCACTGGATTGGTCCCAGAAATAGCAGGTTCAGAATAGAAACTTCTGTGCCCTTTCTGTCCTGGAGAACAATGTCTCACACGTTTTTTTCTTTTTTCCCCTAAGTATGACAAAAATATTTTGCTTCCAGCTTGGCTGGATTAAGCTAAAAGGGTTATGCTCAGTGCTCAGAGCAACTGACTGTATGCTTTAAAAGGACAGGAGTTAATCACTGGGACTATTTGCTACTTTCATAAGTCCGCCTCTCTTTCTTTCTTTCTTTCTTCCTTTCTTTCTTTCTTTCTTTCTTTCTTTCTTTCTTTCTTTCTTTCTTTCTTTCTTTTTTTCTTCCTTCCTTTCTTTCTTTCTTTCTTTCTTTCTTTCTTTCTTTCTTTCCCTTCCTTCCTTCCTTCCTTCCTTCCTTTCTTTCATGGAGAGTTGGAAACTTAAAGTGGAAGGAAATTCAAGGTAAAATATTCCTTCCCAACCTGATTCTTCATATTTTTGCAGGACAGTTATTAAAACAAGAACCAGTGAATCCAACAGACAGGAAAAGGAGTATTACTGAAATGTAGGATCCCTCACACAACTCAAGTTCCTGTGGGCTTTTGGAATGTTTGCTTATTTTCTGTTATTATTTATAAAATGCGTAAACATCTATGAAGTCTACCTCAAAAAGAGTAAGTCCTTTCTGTGTGTAACTAAGCTTCAGCACTATGCGAATCTTGTACCCAAATCTCTGTGGTTTGGTGGTGAATCCTGCACCAGCTCAGTTCCTGTTTGGCTGCAAGGGAGTTCTCAGGGAACCACACTGGCTGTGGCACCCTTGTGTCTGCCCTTCTGCTCCTACCACCCATCGCTCAGGCAGTCTGGCTCGTCTACAAGCTGGCAGCACCCTGCTTTGGGAACTGATCCCCTGAGTTCTAGCCAACTGCCCTCTCAAGGGACCTTATCCAACCTGTATCGCTTCAGTTTAAGACTGGCTGGGTTGTTGAGTTAAGCCATGCACTCTTTAAGCACTAGGCAGAAAGCTTAATAATTTCTGAAACGTTGCAGAGCTTCAATCCGTAAATTATTCTGAACACCCAGGTCTCGCAGTCCCGGCTGAGAACACTTTCAGGAAGCAGGGCTGTTTCCTCAGTGGAGATGGTGACTACCTACCACTGAAGCAAGAAACAGAGGAAACAATACTGCCGTAAAAAGCAATCATGAACACTGGAGAAGTGCATTTTAATATATGCCTCCCCTAACAGTAGGAGAGGAGAGATTCGAATGGTCTGTTTTTCAGAGAGAGAATCCCAAATCATCTTCTCAAAAGTATGTGTTGAGCTTTAGAAAGTCTTCCCCTTCCCCCTCCTCCCTGCCCGTCTGTACAATAAGTACAATTGTTAGACAAGGCAGGTCTTTGTGCTCCAAATTTAATACATAGTTTTTGACCCATGGAGTGATAAGCTGGAAAATAAATGGCTGGATTTTCCCCAGTGTTGAAGAACGACTTTCAGATTGACTTGGGAACTTGCCTATTCTCGTCTGCCCACCTGGCTTTCACTTTGATATCCCTAACATTATCATAACTTTTATTGTCTTTTCATGTCAGTCAAACCTTCTTCACTAAATTACTTTCATTTATACATCCTGTCCTGCTATTTGGTCTGATCATCATCTAAGATTTAAGGTGAAAAAGCTTCTTCTACTTGACAGGGTGGGAGGTGGAAATTACTATGTGAACAGTAAACTACAGGTTACATAAATAATATGTCATTGTATATCACCCACTGGAGCCTTAAATCAATTCATTAGTTTGTATAAAGCTTTTGTGTGCTTTTTAACTGCATCATATCCAAGTTGATTGCACATTTGGTCTAAGTTTCTTTTTCTTCATGTCGTCACCTTTCAGCTTCTTATACAGTTATGCTGAGTGTGTTTCTAAAGATTGTTTTT
Organism: Cygnus atratus; assembly: GCF_013377495.2. Classification (NCBI taxonomy): domain Eukaryota; kingdom Metazoa; phylum Chordata; class Aves; order Anseriformes; family Anatidae; genus Cygnus; species Cygnus atratus. The sequence goes on from NC_066376.1 coordinate 6,561,152, forward strand.
CTTTCTTTAGAGGCTTGGTTTATATTTTTCCTCCACTTCTTGACACATCCCTAGCCCAAGGCAAAAGTGTGCATTTTGCTCATGGAAGGTAGACACAGGGAGATTCTTGACTGTGCAGGAGTGAGAGGCAAGCTGAAATACGCCGGATTAATGAAAGGGGTACTGAAAAGCAGCTGGTTGATTCAGAGTAAGCTATTCACCTGCTTTCATGCTGCTTCACAGTAAAAAAAAATAAAAATAAAAATAAAAATCTATAGGCTGAACAGTACTAGAGAGATAATTTATCCTACTGTCAAGGAGTCTCCTACGTTTTCTTCATGGGGTAAATTTTCTTTTACAGGCATGCCAGGAAAGACTGTCTTGGTTGAAATTCAGGAGAGTAAGATAATACAGGAGAACCTTGTTCTGGAAAAGGGGAGTATTAGTGGAATAACCTTTCTTTCTTTTTTTTTTTTTTACATGCTTCAGGAAAAAAACTTAAGTTACTGGTTTGGAGAAATAAGGAAGAGAAAGACAACATTCTATTATATTGTCAGCAACTCCCCATGCTAAAATACCAGTCTAGCCTGACTGCAAAGGAAAAACAGACATTGCTTTGATACAATGATCTATTTTATTATTCCAGCTGAGATTTTCTCCTTTATTTTTCTGCAGATCTCTTCTGTCAGTAAATCAGGAACTGCACAAAGCTCCTATACAATGTAGACTTGATGTACAACAATATCAGCCAAGACAATATTCAAACAGTCATGAAACAGTCATCAAAAGTATATCTTCTTGTTTTAGTCCCTTTAAGAAATCAAAACCTTTCAAACAGAGCCATATTATAATGAATGGTGGCTGTTTAAATCTGAGTTACCAAAACCTTTGTCTGTGCCTGGACTTACAATTATTTGTACCATTAAATATTAATAGGTCACATAAATCCCCTCCCCCGAGCAGATGAAATCTGTACAATGAAAACAAGCTCATTGTATAACATGAGCCAATGTTACCCACAATTATATCAGATAATATGTAAATATAGACCCTGATTTCCCCGGACAAGTTTTCTTACTGACGTTCTGTGAGACCAAGAGGGAAATCATAAAAATTGAATAATAGTCGAGGCACTGAAACTTTTAAAATCTGGTCCAAAGCTTCAGGGAGCTTTGTCTCTACTGGCTTAAGGAGCTTGGAATGCTGCAAAACCTCAGTCAGATACAGTGAAATCACTAAGTGGTGCCACAAAGATGAGGCAATATCATATTTGGTGGCAAATATGTCCTTAATGGCTTAGCTACAGGGATGAAAAAGAAAAATGTGGAGCAGATTGTTCAATTTTTAGTGGGATCTCCTGTATAATTTTACTACAGGCTCCCAGTCTTTGCAGAAGTCCTGGCAGCAGTTCAATCCAGCCAGCCAGACTCTGCACATTGTCTTCCCAGCTGGGAACTGCATTTTTGTCCCTTGGATGTTTTTGTAATTTTTTGCACCTTACTGATGAAGAGAAGCATGGGAGATTCTACAAAAACTAGAGAGATATCTCAGGTCTGGGACCTTGGTGAAGTCCAGGCAAGATGTACTCTAGGCCCAGCTCAGAGTCTGCCTTTTGAGGTGTATTGATGAAAAGCATGTAATAAAACTGAAAAGGAAAAGTAATGAGCAAGGATAGAAACTGAGAGTTTCTTGGATTGATTAGTATGTAAATATCCTCAAATGATGTCTGGACAGGTTCCAGGGGGAAGCCCTTGCCCTTGATCCTTTGATCTCATTTGACCCAATCTTCAATCTTGGCATGAGAAGGACTTCTAGCTGCGGTTAGACTTGTGCATTGAGGAGCAACCCCTATGCAGGAAGCCTCGTTTCTCTGAGATGTGTGAGCCTGCATGTGAAAAGGCTTTGAGTTTGATTTGAATATGGTGAAAAGTTAGAAAAGTTTTAAAAAATTCCATGGACTAACTTCTGTTCCTTGCTATGCCTCATCAAGTTAGGAATAACATTATCAAAATTATGGCACTGGCATCACAAATTTAGGCAGCTGGAGAGTTAAGAAAAATGCTGTGAAATTTAGAAGCCTTCAAAAATGAAACAGGGATTACTATAGCCAGAATATTCTGATAATATACCAAAAAGTGAATGTAGAAGTCCAACTTAAAATTTTAAAAGCGAACAGTTCCACTACCTCAGCTGCAATTTGCCATCTTTTTTATTTTATTTTATTTTATTTTATTTTATTTTATTTTATTTTGCTTGAAGAACATGCTATTATTCAGCAGAACAGCTAGTAAAAATGATTTAAAATCGTTCCCCTTATAATTGCAATTTGGTTGCAGTAGGAGATCATGTTTTGGAGCAGATAATACAGAAGGACATATATTTACTTGAGTGGTGTAGAAACTAGATTTTCAGCTTCCCATGATGTTCTGTAGTTGTGAAATATTGACATTCTCACTCAGTAAAGAAACAAAATCAAAACCACAGCAATATTTCCTCCAGAAAGAAGAGTTCAGGTTGATCAAAATATTTCAAATATTAAATAGAAATATTCAAATAGAAAAAGTAATTATTTTTGTTTTTAAATAAGTCCTAAAAATTTAAGAAAGTTTTATCTGGTAACAACTTTCCATGTAGTTTTTTTAATTATTATTATTTTAATAATCTTTCAATTTTGGTGAAATCAAAGGGGATTTTTCTCATTCTGAGGTATTTCAATTAAAATTTTTAACCAGGTTTTCTAATGACATGCACTATTCTGGAGGCTGCTTCTTAAACTGTAACCCAAACAGTCTAAATATCGCACTTTGGCGTGCTGATTTGAATGAGACAATGCTTGCCTGGCTTAAAACCAAGTGCTCAGCCCTTCCAAAGCACGCTGATTGGAGTCATAACCATCCAGCTAAATTGAAGCTGGTAATTAAAAATATGCAAAATGGTTTGGAAATAATGTGGATCTCTCTGAATGTGGATTTTGAATATGGGTGTCTCTCACATGGGTGAAGTGGATAATTGCCTGCCTATCCTGCTTCTATTCACTGCAGATAATTGAGTTGTTGTCAAACACTTCTAACACTGCCTATCACACTAAATTTGAGACAACAGAGGGGCTCTTCGGATAATTCCATTTTTGAGGCTAAGGAAGCCATTTCCTTTGTGTTTGCCTGGGGAACGGCATAGCAACAGGAAATGAGAAAGACAGAAAGAATGGAGAATGCACCAGAATGCACTCTAAGGCTGCAAAGTTTCACCAAGGTGACTCAAAGCCCCTCAGAGCACAAAGAAGGCTGACCGGTCTGTGACAAATGCAGCCTCTGGCTGTAGGTTTAGGTGTTGCCACCTCCAGACAAGCTCTGGTGTTGCTGAGAGCTTTGCTTGAGCACTCAGGTCTGCAGAACAGTAAGGACTCAGGTGATACTTTCACCATGATGGCTCTGATGATGGTCTGTCTCCTCTCACAGACCACCACAAGCTCCAGGCTTTACTTCTCCAGCAGCCTCTCCCACAACACCTCCCTGGGCAGCTCTTTGAAGCCTCCTTTGTGGTACTGCCCCAGGGTTTACCATGGTTGGCCTGTTTGGACTTTTGCATAGAGACATGCAGATGACACAGGTTGGGTCACTGCAGCATAGGAAAGACAAAAGCGATGCTCCCAGAGATAGGAAGAGGACAGGTGTATTTTTCCCTCTGTTTGAGGCTCTCTGGCAGTGCAGCAGGAGATGATGGGATGTCTCGAAGCAGCTGCAGCAGGTAGCTCCTGTTCTTTCTAGTGTGCTCCCTGGAGAAACCCTGATATTATTTTCTTCCCTTTCTCATCTGAAGCTGGAATTTTAGTTTTGCTCTGAGGTGTCTGTTCTCCACACTCTCTCAGCCTCTTTCATGTGATTTCTTAAATGATAAAGCAGGCTGAGCCTGAAGAACAGACTGAGACAGAATCACACTCACATCTGCCTCCTCGTTCTCCTGAGGAACAGGATCCTGCCTGGGGTATTTCTGTGCACATGGTGATCAGTTTCACAAAAATTCCCTTTCACCATTAGGATCTTGGCATTTATGCTCCCACATTTATTATAGTAAAGAGGTTAACCTGGAGCTGCTGCAGCTGAAAGCTCTTGCATGTTGCAGCAGCCAGAACAAACCGTTGAAACCTGGGAGCCATTGTCAGCCATTGTCTTCAAAGAGCCCCCACCGTCAGAAGACCTTTTGCCACAGTAATAATGCAGCAGTCTTAGGGCCTGGAGATGGCTTTTTCTGAGCAGCATAACTTTTATAGGGAATAAAATACACTTGGGTCCTACTATAATCCCTACACAAAGTGCAGCTGCAAAAAGCTGCTGTCCGTACAAGTTAATTAATCCTATACCCCTGGGATAAGCATTTGTCTTGTTTTGATGGCAAAGGTTAGCAACTGGCATGAGCCAAGAGGCACTGATGCTGCTGCAGAAGGAAATGGTGTCTTCTCTGTTTCTGGGTTTGCTGGGATGATTACAGCATTGTGGGAAGCAGCCCCGTGCTAGGGGCTTGCAAAGGGGCAGCTGCAATTGCTCTGCTTGGTGGCTTCATTGGCTTTAATCTCCTTCTGCTTGGGCACAGGGTCCTGCATGGATGAGGAATCTGAGAGAAAAAGTCCAGCCCGTGTTTGAGGCAGCACCAAGGTGAAAGAGCCAATGCCCATCAGTCATAATTGCATTAAGCAGCCCAGGGCTGCTGGAGGGAAGAGGCTGCGCTGAAGTCACCCTTAACTCAATTTCTACAGCCCAAGTGGCTTCCAGGGGCCACACAGCAAGCAGGTGGCACTGCCAGCCCTGGAGTTCAACCAGAGCCTGGCTGCAAGCAACAAGCCACAGCATTGCTTTCCATACTATAATTGTTAGTGTGTTAAATAAATTCCTCCAGGGACGCGTGCCACATAAAATGTTTAACTCAAACAAACCAGAAAGCAGATCAGCTTTGCACTGTCATCTATATTGGAAGAGTAGGCATGTTAAATCCCTTTTTCCACAAATCCCTTTCAATAAATCAGTTTTGGAGCAATGCAGCTGGTTGTCAGGTACTTTAACAGTGCTGCACTTTTCAATGACTCTCTGTTTTAAGAGACTTTCTTGAAAGTTATGTTGAAATAGACCAAACAGTTTTGGAAAAGAGAGGTGTATATCCAAATAGTTAGAGTGAATGAGCTCATTCTATGTATCAGGGAAATGCACAACAGGCAAAGGGTGGCCAAAATTATAGGCCAGGTAATTTCAAAATGTTCTTGGCTTGCTGCGCAAACAGGTGTAAATCTGCTGGATGCATTAGAAGCGAGTGCAATTCAGTTGCAAGGCAGGAGGGTTTGAGAAGCCTTGGGTAAGACACAGGAGGAAAGCCTAGCTCCAGCTCATTAAAATAACTGTGCCTGGGAGCTTGCTGGCTACACCTGCTCTGTAGGAGTACTGGCAGTGCTTTCTCCAGCACACAGCAACCTGCACTGTCTTTTGAAAGCAGGTATAAGGCACGGAGGCAACCCCCAAAATGATCATATGCATGAGGTGTCCCGGAGAGTGCAGTGTGCATTGGCAGTAGTTTGCATCACTGGGTAGAAGCATTATGGGGAAAGCAAGAAGTGGAGGTGATGAGAAAATCAGGCAGGCCAGCATTGTCAAAATTATCTTTCACTAGCCCTATTCTAATGAATTCTCATGGCTGCTGACCAGGAATTCTCCATCCCAGTGTCTTCGCACTGCCCTCCTTCCTGACAGTTTTGCAGAGTTTATCTTTTAATGTGGCAGAGTGGAGTCCCAGGATTTTAGTTTGGATACAAATGATCTAGGAACATTATTAGCCTCAGTAAATACCCTTCAGGGCAAAATACTTTGGTTTCTACTTCATTTTCATGACCTTTCTTCTTGGCTTAGAGGTATTTGAGCAAGGGGGAGAAGGAGCCATAGAACCCCAACTAAATCTCACAGGATTTTGGTGAGCTTCCATTTTCTTTTCTCATTTTTGAACTTTAAAGATCTGTGTTGTATTCAGTCACATAGCTACACAAATTAAGAACTTAACTTGGCAAAAATCACCATAGAGTCCTTTATTGGCATCTTTCCTGGAATGCCAGCTGTTTGAGCAAAGCAGAGAGGCCAGGCTCTGCTGATTTCCCTACCCTTGCAGATACCTGTTCCATATTTGTTTTTTGAAGAAATAATTTAGCATACAGGTGGTTTTGGGGTGGAAAATCACTGTTTTTTTGTAGATCGCCAAGACTGATGTGACATTGGGTTTGGATCCAACTACTAGCATCAGGGAACTGAACTCTGGTTTTAGCAAAGGATGCAGTTTGAAGTCCATCTTTGAATCCAATTGCAGGTATTTGGGGATAGGAATAAAACCAAGAACTTCTTTCCTCTGAACTGCAGTTCAAAAGTCCTGTATTGTGAGTGGTGATTAGCAGAACTGATTTTATTATGACAAAGAAAACAGCAATGAAAAGTGTCAGCATCAAAGCCTGTGAACATTTTCCAGGTTTGCACTTTGGAAGATATACATATTTTCAAATGTTAGGCTTTTAAATGGTTTGCAGATTCCTTATGTACAGAAGGACACAGTAAATCACTTTCATGGGGCCACACTGCCTGATAGCACCAATATACATTCATTAACTACGTAACTGTTATCCCAGTCTGAAAGCTGTACTTTTGTTTCCCCATAGTGCACTTAGAGTTACTGGAGCATGTTGATTGATTCCCATTACTGAAAGGGAAAGGGAAAGGGAAAGGGAAGGGAAGGGAAGGGAAGGGAAGGGAAGGGAAGGGAAGGGAAGGGAAGGGAAGGGAAGGGAAGGGAAGGGAAGGGAAGGGAAGGGAAGGGAAGGGAAGGGAAGGGAAGGGAAGGGAAGGGAAGGGAAGGGAAGAAAAAAAGAAAAAAGAAAAGAAAAGAAAAGAAAAGAAAAGAAAAGAAAAGAAAAGAAAAGAAAAGAAAAGAAAAGAAAAGAAAAGAAAAGAAAAGAAAAGAAAAGAAAAAAGAGAAGAGAAGAGAAGAGAAGAGAAGAGAAGAGAAGAGAAGAGAAGAGAAGAGAAGAGAAGAGAAGAGAAGAGAAGAGAAGAGAAGAGAAGAGAAGAGAAGAGAAGAGAAGAGAAGGGAAGGGAAGGGAAGGGAAGGGAAGGGAAGGGAAGGGAAGGGAAGGGAAGGGAAGGGAAGGGAAGGGAAGGGAAGGGAAGGGAAGGGAAGGGAAGGGAAGGGAAGGGAAGGGAAGGGAAGGGAAGGGAAGGGAAGGGAAGGGAAGGGAAGGGAAGGGAAGGGAAGGGAAGGGAAGGGAAGGGAAGGGAAGGGAAGAGAAGAGAAGAGAAGAGAAGAGAAGAGAAGAGAAGAGAAGAGAAGAGAAGAGAAGAGAAGAGAAGAGAAGAGAAGAGAAGAGAAGAGAAGAGAAGAGAAGAGAAGAGAAGAGAAGAGAAGAGAAGAGAAGAGAAGAGAAGAGAAGAGAAGAGAAGGGAAGAGAAGAGAAGAGAAGAAAAAGCTTACCATGAGGACTGTCCACATTGGAATAAGTTGCCTGGAGAGGTTGTGTTTGAAGGGTTGGGCTGGACAAAGCCTTGGGCAACCTTGGCATAACTCAGTGTTGATCCCGCTCTGAGCAGGAGGGTGGACGACAGATCTCCTCATGACCCTTCCAACCAGAATTGATCTATGATTCTGTGACAAATTGCCAGTAACCAACTTTTGCCATTTAAAAATAAGTGACCAGGTTTGCTTGTCCTCAAGCACTCACCTCATGAACTCCACTTTTTGAAGTGAAGGGAGAACAAACGCAGATGCTGCATGGACTCCCGTCAACTTTTGCAGCAATTGTTGCTGAGCCATGAAGTAACCGCTCAGCACCTCTCCCTGTCTTGTTCTGTTTGCTGCCCAGTTTTTCAGCCTAAATTAAAAGTGTTGATGGGCTACTTTTGGCAGAATAATAGACAAGTAGTACAGGTTACAATCTGAGTATTTGTTTCTGATCACCACAGTCATAATTTTATTGTTGCTGTTGAATTAGGATCTGGGTAAATTCCAGTCGGCAATGTACAATCTACCTCTGTGGTAGTAATTACTGATTTGATTTCCAGGTGTCCTACAGCCAAGTACAGTAGGTGCATGTTGATATAAGTGTTCCAGCTTTCCTTGTGAGTTAATTATGTAACATGCGTATAAGAAATAAGCCATGAAAAACATGGAAATTCCCAGATTTTCATTTCCTCTCTCTTATTCAAAATTCTGTTGAATAGATGGGTTGGGTGAGCACAGCTACAACAGGACTTGGGGATTTTGTGCAAGCTGTAGTCAACGTACAAAGAAAAAACAGGTTAGTTAGCAAGACCTTGATTCTGACTACATTAATATGAAGTTCTGGGGAAAGGAGTGTGCACAAATTTCAGTCTTTCCCTCTCCATATGCTTATGACAAAGCCCCGTGCTACAGGTCAGCAAAATTGGTCGGGGTGAAGGCATTTAGTGCTAGCAGACAAGAATGGTACAGTGAAGGTACAACCATCACCCTCATTTGATTAGGCAGAAAGGTTAGGCGTAGTAGCTTTGAAAATGACTAAAAGCTGTCTCTTGATCCAGACCAAATAAATGCTTTGCAGTGCTTGCTGTCTAGGCATCACAGATATGACTCCTTCATACAGTATGCAGCTCTGGCAATACAATCAAAATGGCAAGAAGGTATTATGAAACTTGCACAGCCAAATGGTATGAAATTATTTTTGCGTTCCACTTCTCACTGAATCAAACTACCACTTCTAAATTGTTTTTTGACACTATGCTTTTAAATGGATGCTTCCTTGCTTTTGTGGCTGCTCTGGATAGGAAGGCCCTTAAGGCTTCAATATCAGACTAGCTGTAGGAGGTCCTTGATGCTGACAAAACTGGAGGCTTTCAAATGTGAAATTCACTCTAGCGACTTGGCACAGCCGAAGGGATACACCAAGTCTCCCTTTTAATGCTATATCAACGTGGGCATAAAAAATCAGAGAGGTGACCCATTCCACAGGCATTTATGCAGACCACTGCAAGCAGAGACTAGCTAGGACGCATTGCAGCCAAGAAGTAGCTGGTCCCTGCAGAGCCCTAGTGCTGTCCCAGATAAAAGCCCAAGCCTGGTTTCTCCCTGAGCGTCTGCTCTGCCCCGCTGCCACCCCCTACAGCTGCAGCAGAAGTGCTTCTCCCCGAGGCCAGCTTTGTGTTGTGCTTGGCACGCAATAGGGCCCTGAAAATAATCTCTTGTATTAGCTGAAACCCTCTCATGCCAACTTCGTGATCCCTCTGACATATTGCTGCCAGCTTTTGGTGTCAGTGTGTTGGCCGGTATCTCAAAGCAGTTACATTTTTAACACTGCACAATGCGTACCTTCTCTCTGAGCTTCCTTCTTTTGTGGATGAGCAGGACGTGGGGAATTTGGCTGGATCATTGCTTTCCCCAGTAAAGACTGGGAACTGATGGAGAAAATGATCTGTTTTCCCCCACAGTGTGCACCAAAATGGCATGTGGTAAGTCTCATTCTGATTTCTGAAATGCTGGATAACAGCCACTGTCTCTCCAGCCCCATACAAACTCTTTGGGACTGTCAGTTCTCCAAGGCCTTATTTGAACAATTCACTGAAGAACTGGAAGGGATAAGGTGATCTAAAAACACAGTGAAAATCTCCAAAAAAACCACTGGAAGGTTATTATTGTCTTTTACTGTATTAAGAAATAACTCCATCCATAGAAAAATAGTATCAGAATATTGAAGAGATGTAAACAGCGATCCTTATTAAAATAATTTTATAATAATCAAATGAGCACACATTGAAATAAAACTTGAGGAGGATTAGGAAAACAAATGGTTTAGTGTCCTCCTATAATCTTCTGTTCCATTTCTCTCCATCTTTTAAGAAGCCAAATGGTTTATTGAACATTAACAGAGGGCAAGGCACAAAACCTGTCCCTGGCATGGAGGACCGTCCAGCATAAAATTCCCTGTAGCTGTTGGGAGTTAGAAACTGCTTTCAGTGCTATGATGTACAAAAATTACAAGGCAGCTATTGAATCCTCTATTGGCTATAACCTGCAGAACTTCAGTGACCACAGAGCAACACTGCATGGTGCCAACCATCCCATTATCAGGGAGCCTGGGACCAGATATTGAGATGATTGCCAAAAGAACGGGCTTTGTAATAGCAAGAACAAAGCAGACAGCAACAAAAGAATGAAAGCATCACAATGAAAACAAAACAAAACAAACAAAAAAGGAAGGTGGTTGTAGCTATGACATGAAGCTATGGGGAACATTGGTGACAGGAGAGCACTACCCAAGGTTGCTTTCATACAGCACTGAATGTGCACCTGCAGAGCAACCCAAGCCATTCATCAACTGGAAAATGAAATAGCATCTGTGTTTTTCTTTAGCTCAGCCTGCTTGCCTGTATTCAAGCCCATCACTGAATATTTTGCTACAATGGATTTAATATTTCAGGTGGCATTCCACTGATATAACAAAAATAATGAAGTGTACACAATGCTGGAAAAATTCTTCTGACTCAGCACCTCAGCTGCCCTTCATAGTGTTGATATTTTTCAGGCAAATACATTTGGTTTCATGAATTAAGAGATCTTAATTTTGTCCACAGATGGGGAAGTTTTGCTAATTCCATTATTTTGTGCTACATGCACAAAAAATATAAGCAAACTGTAATATATTTTTGTGGACAAAGTGAGTTTGGGTTCTTTCACTTTTCCTTTGGCATTCTCTCCTGTTGACAGCATGATTTGCACAAAATTACATTCTGTTGATAAAAATGTGCTGAAATGTCTTTCAGTTTCATTGACTGAATGATTTGAAGTAAGAGGTTTGACAAAATGCATGTTGTCGACAGAATGAAATGGGGCGGGTGGAAGGAAGAGTACACTTCAGACATATGGAATGAGCAGTTATATATGCACTTGGTTTGTTAAAAACTCTCTTCAGAAAATATTAGAAAGGATTTTGTGGGATTCAGTGAAGACAATAGTTACTTTGGAAAATCTCATTTGCACAGATACATCTGGCAGTGGAAAAAGGCATAAGGAAAGTTAATGGGTGCAGAATTTGGCCAGAGATCATTGCAAGTGCTGTTATACTTCTTTAGATGTCTTTCTATCCAAATAAATTTCCTCCATTAAGTTTACAGATTTCCTCATTCAGCTTTTAAGGGAATACTTGTACTGGAAATGAATGAGACAAGGAAAAGAAATGTTAAAATTTATGAAAACATCTGTTGGAAGTTCTGAGAAAGATGCTTTTGTTTTAATCATCTTAGCAAGATTGATGGATTTTATCAGGGCTAAGTACCGAATAGTCCCAAATGGGCTCTTTGTCCCAAAGGCAAAGCACTTAAGCATATGCCTAATTTTAAGCACGTGAATAATGGTCTCATTGACTCCAGTAGAAAACTCAAGTGCTACAAGCTGAGTATCTTGGACTCTAAGGTACTTTGGACTAGGGTTAAAATTATGACCAAATTGTATCAAAAACTAATCTTGAGTGTAAACTTATAAAAGTATTAGAATTTAGGACTAAGAGTTTTCTATAAAATAAACCAGATTATGTACACGTAGCTTGTTTTATAGGATAGAAAGGACAGAAAGATAATTGCCTCTAAGACAAGTAGTCATTTATGGAGACTTACATGATATTAAGACTTTGTGTGGTAACACAGAAAGGATCAACCTGGTGAGAAAGCAAAAATCTGTTGTCCATAGTGAGATTGCTTCATTTTAGCCAAATTTATTCATTATACAATATGTTTACTGCATTAAGTCAATTCTGAAAAGAATTTTAGCACTTTTTTTTTCCTTAGCTGTTTTCTTGCAACAGCATCCTTTTGTTGAGCACCAAGTCTGTCTGTCAGTCAGAGAGGAGGAGGAAGAACAGGAGTCAGATTTGTGCTCTCTTTCAAGATTGGTTCTGTAGGTGTGGTTATGAGCTGTGGATTCTTCTGGGAAATTTGGCTTGTGAATTAAGTCGTAGATGGTGCTAAATTTCCATTCCAATGTCCAGCTCAAATTTTTTTAAAGGTTGCTATGTGTATCAGAATATGGTGCTGAACTACCTTAAATTACTTCTCCAGACCATTATACTCACTTCAGAATTCACTCCCACACCACAAACGCTTACTTGCAGGAGCTGGATCAGAGTAATAAACAATACAGCTTCACGTGCACATGCTCAGTTCATCTCACTCTGTTGTAAAAACTGATTGCACTTCTCTGTTCAAACAACAAGTGAATCAAACTAAAGGAAACACCTATGCAAAATACTTCTTACACAGGGATGATCTCCTTGTGGTTGGATGTGCTGGAGTACTGTAAAAGCTGAGCAGTAAAGTGGGCTGTAGTGGTTATGATGTGGAAAGACGGAGCACAGCATGCATCTTTTGAGAAAAAAGTATGCTTTGGATTAACCTGATGTTTGTAGTCCTAAAAGAGAGAATATGGGGGCGGTTCAGTCTGACACAGTGCTTAACATGGAAGGCTGCGTTGAGCAATTACCAGATAGATAAGCTAAGAACATCTTCATGGCATGTATCATCTCTTCGGTTCTAAAGAGGATGCCAATGTTCATGATCTTTCCAGACAGGCATTACCCAGGTGATCAAATATTATCATGCTTGACTCATTCCACACTTGCACCTGGTGGCTATTGATTCCTGTTTTTGGAAAGCCTTACTATACATTGCACATGCCCATTTTGAATGGAAATGCTCTTCAATAATGTTTAATGGTGCAGGAGTCACAGCTGCAAAACAAAATGTTTTACAGAAATTTTGGAAATTGCTTTTGTTTGGCCATGAGAAAGTTTTTCTATTTTGCTTGAACGATATCATCATTCTTTTAGCTTTTAAATGGCAATTGCCATCCAACTCACCAAGACTTGGAAGTGCACATTTGTCCTCAGACTTAGGATGCAATGGTGTCTCAAGAAGCTATGCACATCTTTCTGTTTAACATTGCCTGTGTTTAGGGCTGATCCTACCCATTGGGCAAAGGTGGTTGCCTGTCTCATGACAACAACAGTCCAGGTAGATCACTGTCTATGAAGTCATGAAGAAGACAGATGGAGGGAGGATGTAATGCAGGTACTATAATCAAACACATTCTTTTCTAGAATGAAATTTGCATGGCAAAAAATTATACACAAAAAGATTTTCCAAAGCTGCGAAAAAAATTGGATTAACTGATCTGATGTGAAGTAGAGAACTTTGGTTAAATTACTTCACAACACATAAGCTATAAGCTGCCAAAAAGAAGTCCATCAAAGCAAACTTTACACTTAAATGTAAAACAGCCAGCCAGATTTTGCTGGAAGAGGAGGAATGCTGGGGTACAGTCACCAGGCACAGAGCTGGCGCTTACCTAACCATGGAAGAGGATAGAGTCTGTCAGACCATTTTCTAATTCTGTTTCTATTATCTGAGAGTAGAGCAGATGACAAATCTGTTAGTTCAGAGTGTTGACACAATAAGCTTTTATCACTTTTTGTCAACAGAACATAATTGTGTTCAGATTACCCTGTCACAGGGGAATAGCCATAAGATCATGTTGTCCACTAAAATAAATGTCATATTCTATTTCTGGGCAAACAAGAGGGAAATAGGAAGAGCAATGCAAGTAAAGAAAAAGCTTGAACAAACTATTTTTTGAACAGCGTTTTAGTTACACAGACACTGCAATAGAGCAGCTGTTCACCCGAATCTGACTCCCTCTAGCCCCTCTATATTAGATGCCAAGCCCTTGTGTTTCTAACGTCTTTCCATCCCCACCCCATCAAATCCAAACAGTTCAGTGCTCTTTTCTTCCAGCACTCTTCTCTTACTGATGCCAACTACAAACCACAAACAGTGTGTCAACAGCTGGAGTGAGAGAAACTCATCAAGGAGTGAGAGCAATGCTCTTCAGGGTTTGGGCATGATCGGTGGGTGGGTGGAGGGCCACGACTGAGGGCATGGCTGAAGTGACATGGGGGTCTCTGGTTCGAGTTATCACCCTATTTGCCCTCTCTGTTGGTCTTCAGGATCCACCTCGCCAAAAACCTGAAGTATGGCCCCTTTTGGGAGACAGTAATTGTGGGGCTATCAACTGGATGCCCATGGCAGGGAAGGCATTATATTGCACCTTGCTCTGTGCCCACAGAAAGTCATTCTGCCTCAGGCATCCATTCAATAGACAAAATGCAACCTCAGCTGCAGAAACATGTTGCATTTTTTCAAGATTAAGCAAAGCGAGAACTAATATTTTTAATAAAGTAGATGGAAATATTTAGTTGGCTTCATTCTAATGGAAATAAAATTCTGCCCATCCATCATTTTTTCTTGTGACACTCTGGAGACAGATGTGAATGGAAATCTGAAGGCTGAAGGGGTTTTGGACAGATAGCATTGTTTGTGTACAGCAGACAAAGGGGATCCATCAGTGAGGGGAGGAATCAGCACCACTTTGTGCTTCCTGGTTTTTGGGCGTGGCTGCGCTGCATGGTCCAATACAGGTGCAGCCCCTTCTGATTTCCTGTAGCAATGACAGTATGAATCACAGCAATGCATTTGGATTTAAAAATCGAAAGATATTCTTAGGGGAAAGAAACAAACAGAAGTTCCCCTTCAAAATTCAAACTCCATCTCCCTTGGCCCAAATTTTCTTTCCTCGTAAAGTCATGTCACATCTCACACCTTCCCATTAGTTTCTGACTTGATACTTTACCAACCAAGAGACCCAGAGGGGTTGGGGGTTGTAGGAGCTTTAAAAAAGAAATAATTAATCTCCACTGAGAGTAATGTGCTGTCACGTATCACTCAGCGTTTCATCAATAGCCTGATGGAGTCAGGAGAGGTGACTGAGAAGGAAACAGGAACTAGCTTGTGATGTTTAATGATGGAAACTGAGATATTTAAAATCTCCTGTGCCCATTTGCTATGCAGGCTGCTCAGATGCATTCAGTGTAATTACAGCACCCAGACAGAAGGGTTTCATCTTCTACGGTCTTGGTGCCACTTTTATGGCAATTTAGAAAGCGATCACGCAGAGACGGAAACACTGATTAGTTAACACATACAGCCTTTGTGTATTCTGTTCTTGCAAAGCTTTGAACTTCTGGAAGCTGTCATATTGAGCTAGAAAATGCATATCCCAGAAGTAGCTATGACTATGTTGCTGTCTTTATTACTTTCTGAGTGACACTGTTTGAAAGCTTTGTGCATGACACAGCAGGTTTCCAGTCCAGATGGGCAGCTACAGTACTAAGTCAGATCCAAGGAGGTGTTCCTTGAAGCTAAAGGCTGTTGGGAGAAAGCATCTGCCATCCTCCTCTAATTGCTGTCGGTTTTGGAAGAAAGGTTGGTACTGCATCTAGACATAAAACCCAGCTGGGCTGCTGTTTCAGTCTGAGTTTTCACTCCTGCAGCCTAAAAATGACATTTAGGCTGAGATCCAAAGTAAGGACTGACCCTGACAGCTTCCCACAGATTAATTGGGAGCAGGAACCCAGACGGCCCATCCTCTCTATATTACTTAGCCTCTCTCTCCTCCCTGACCCTGCTTGTGTCTCTCTTACATTAACACCACAGAGTAATGGAGTCTGGTCTTCAGTGCCATTTTTCAGATCATCCAGATGCACTTAAGCTACTTGGTAGGGAACTATTTTTGGCTTTTATACCTGGAACAAGGTAGGAAGAGTACAAAAAGCCTCCCAAAGCCCCCAAAACCAGTCTTGTCAAATACTACAGATAAGAAGAGAATGCATAGCTCTAGTGGTTTGCAGGGGGCCCAATGCCATATCAGAGAGGACAGCAGGCTGCAACCTACAGCTGCCTGTATTTTGCTCTCACTGACTAGGTCCCTTACCCCATCCCAGTATCCCTGTACATGCCTGATCAGTGGGATGCCTCACCTTGGAGTCTCACTCTGCATTCTGCAGCCAGGTTTTTATTGGGGTTTTCCACAGTTTCTAGCAGTTAAAAAGCAAATGGTTTAATTTCCCCTTGTATTGGGTGCAGAGATATTCATAGATGGGATGGAAAAAGGGCCATAGACACAGCTAGATACCCAAAGGAATGAAGCTAGCAGTGAGGAGTCAGTGAACAAGTAGCTGGGAATTAAACTGATGTTTCAAAGACAGAAGGGAATATGGTGTCATCTAGTCACAGCTGTTCAGCCACTCAGACAAGATATGGAGGGATTCTGAGGTGGAGCAGGCAGGAGGTAGGCACTGAAATATGTTTTCATCTTTTCTTCTGGAGAGTCTAAATGAGATCACAGCAGAGTAGCAGCAACAGATGTTCTCTCCAACCGCTGTGTCAACATCCAAAAAAATCAGTATGACAGGTAGGTATCAGCCCCTGAAGTATCATATTTGACAAAGGGGCCCTGGAGCAGGTGGGTAGCTTCAGATAACTGTTTTTGCCCCATGACAGTTGAGAAGTGTCTTGAGAGATGTTTTCAGGACCTGCTGCCATCTGAACCTGATAAATTATGACCAAGTCTTAGACATAACCCCCAAATTGACATGGGGTCCCAAATGTCATTAGGCAGATCATGGCAGCAGAGCAGAAAGACATAGAAAACATATGAAGCTTGGAGACTACAACAGTATAACTGGTATATACTGAGAAGAAAGCAACATTCCCCGTCTCTTGCTTTGCTGTTTCAAAGGGGAAACTTCCCTGTTAATTTGTGAAAGAAACATTCCTGACTTTTCATTAAGCTTAGCTTACTAGAAATTTTAAAAGAAAGCTTTAGTGCAAAGTAGCTGAATTCAGCCTCCTATTTTTGCAGAATCACTGGTTCCAAGGGCCAAAATACAGTACTTTTTAATAATTGAGGTTTTGAAAAATATTTGACATCAATGTCTCTCTTCAATTTCACTGTCACCATTGTCCATCTCCCCTAATTTCATGCTTTATTAAAAAAGACTGATTGGCTGTACTAGGCTTATCTCATCTTTACTTGGAATGAAGTGCAACTTCTCTTATGAAGACTCCAATATAAAACAAAACAAAACAAATCAAACAATCAAATAAATAAACAAACAACAACAAAAACAACAACAAACAGGAGAGAAGAAACTAATCATATCATACAATCATAGGATGGTTTGGTTTTGAAGGAACCTTAAAGACCATCCAATTCCAACCCCCATACCATCAGTTTGTCCAGGGCCCCATCCAACCTGGCCTTGAATACCTCCAGGGATGGGGCATCCACAACTTCTCTGTGCAACCTGTTCCAGTGCCTCACCACCCTCTGAGTGAAGAATGATTCTAATAAATGATTCTGCTTGACACCTTGGCTAATAATATGAATGTCAGCACAGCCACAGATCAGTGAGACACTTACATATGTGCTTGTGTTTAAGCGTGTGTTTAAGACTGTTTGAGTTCAGCTTCCTGCCAAGGACATACTTCACTTCTGGGACATGTGTGACTTAAGAATATGCTAAGTGTTTTAGTGATTTGGTACCAGCCCAATGAATGCCCTTCACAAGTAGCTGACTAAGTATGTGCAGTTATTTCTTAGATAAAGAAATACATCACAACTGTATTATTTGGTTGCTCTGCTATCAGCCCTTCTGATCCGCAGGTGTTGCATTGATTGAAGGACACTGAAGAGAAAGAAGAAGCCTCTAATAATCTGTCACTGTGTTTATGTACCTAGACTTTGCTTTGTGAGTCCTGTTTAGCTTGGTTTGATGGCTAAGAAGAAAAACACCACTAATTTGTGAGTTACGGATTGGAAAGAAGTGCCCTAACATGATGGGCTCCAGTATTGGCCAAGCATGCTGTGGTAGGGCAGAGGAAAGCATGTAAGCAGCTAGACATGGCAAACAAATGTGTGAACATCTTCAGAAATGGTCCAGCATGTCAGTAATGATCTTTCCGTTGAAGATGTCAAGGATCTCCTCGGGTTTCCACAGATTAAATGCACGGTTATGCTTACAGTGTGCTGGATGGAACCATAAGACCTGTCTTTGATGCAGAAGAGATTTATGGAACTTACTGGAATCTTAGAAATTTGCTAATGACATTGCTTTGCCTGTGGAAATCATCCCAAGCTGTGCTTTTTACATCTTTTTCCTCTCTAGTGACTACATTTATGGCCTCAGTGTTAAGTATGCAAAGGGCCTTGCTGGGCAGCTGTAGGTGGTCCTGCTACTTGTTAAACATGACTGTTGAATATGTGGATGCACAGTAAATGAGTGCAGTTCATCATAGCCTTTGGAAAGTTAATTGGCTAGTAAGCTTTTGAGGGGTCAGATACATTAATATCTGTCCCCACCCCGCTTTTTGAAAAGTAAATGGATAGGAGTGACTCTGATTAGCATGCCTCTTCACTGTCTTCTAACATATACTTAAGAATGACCTTTTTCTGCAGTGTGTATGTGAAATGGATAGAGAAAGACATGGCTCCTATAAATAGCTTGCAGACAGAGAGTTGCAGGTTATACTTAAAACAAAGTACATATGGTTTTTAAAAAGTAAATAATTACGGCTAGGTTTGTGGGCCTTCTTTTTAGTTAGAGTTTGAAGTAGATGAAAATCATTGGATTTGATTTTCAAGCCTTCTTTCAGCTCAGATAAGAGCTATAGACAAACTTCAATTTACATGCATTTCCATCCAGACTTGTTCAGTCTGTCTGTCAATGGCTGAAAATCCATCAGGATTATTTTTGCAGAATGTATTTTTCACCGTTGCAGATTTCCTTGTTTCCACTACTAAACAATCCTTTAGTTTCAGAAATATACTTTTTGGGGTACTCCCTTTTTTTAACAGGATGGACCCCAGTAATAACACCAGGTGAAATTATTCACTTGTGGGATTTCTGAAAAGATGGCAGAATGTCTGAATTGGCTCCAGGAATGCTAGTTACTTCCCTTAACTCAATTTTAAGAGCAATTTTGTGTGGCCTGGCAGCAACTGGATGAACTGCTTGTCTTGAACCTTCCCCAGAACTCTGATAGATACTTATTTATTATTAAAATACAACCTAAGAGCGGGAAACTCTTAAAATTCCCCAAAGCTCTCCTCTAAAAATAAAGATTCATTAGTTGATCCTCGATAAATAATTCTTACTTGTTCCCCAAAGTGAAATCACACTCCTAGTTTCTATCTCACTGAGTTTCCGTTTTGGCTTTCTTTGATTGTGGGTGCAGCATATTTGTCTTGTTTTGCCAGTGACATTCAAGTGTTAAAGCCAAATTTTGCGAAGCCATGCAGAGGGTAATGTCAGTTCCTAATGTAATTCACATAGTAGCCTGGAATGACCTTCATCCTCTCATGGTGACTTGTATTTGTTTTGGCCACTGCCTAGAGCTCCAATTTTCCCCTCTGTCTGGAAGATATCTCGTGTATCCTCCCTGTTTATGGTCATATTCACCTCTGATGTGTCCTCTTTAGCATTATTATCCATCTTCTGGATTAGACATAAACCCAAGTTCTTGAATACTCTTAGCCATTGAAGATCTGACAGCACTTTTCACAAAAGGAGATGACTAACTTCCATAACCTGGCCACAGGCCAACTTGGCTCATTATGCTCTGCCTACCAGAAATTCCTTCTGCTGTTTTAATGGCCATGTTGTTTTTCATTTTCTGCCCTAAACAACTACTGAATAGATGCTGTTTTTTCACTCCATGCTATGGCTCAGTAGTGAATGACACTTTAAACTGATAGCACTTCTTTCCACTTGCAAAATGCTTTGGATCTTAGGGGCATGCTTATGTGCTACATTTTTGTTTCAGGAGAGGTGCCCGTGCAGTAGTGGTCCCCGATCACTCCACACCTTATCGTGGCAGGATTCTCTGCCAGCCCTATGTATGTCCTCACAAGCTCAGTTCCCCTCGATGCTCACAGAATGGTTACTCTCTCCCTGGCATTTTTTTTTTTAATAATTCCAGTATTTCGTCAATTTCCCATCTTGTTTCTCTTGATGCCCTTAGAAAGAAACACTGGGGAAGGAACTTAGCTGCTAAGAAATGGCCTACGGACTGAGAGGAGTTATGTGCCTTTCCAGCTGCTGAGAATCTGGGCCAGGGACTTTTTCCATATATGGGAGAACTTCTAATTTAAATGAGTGGTATTAACTCGGGTTGTCTTCTGGTTGGTTTTTAGTTTAAAATTAACTAAACATATGACTGAATTTTTCTTAGAGTTGGTTCCAAAAGGATCCAGGGGACAGGAGACTGTGGTGAGACTTGGCAGGTAGGAGAGCTGCCCCTGTGAAGCCCGCTCACTCCAGCTACAGAGCGCTCTCTCTCATACTAGCCTTATTACAATTTTAAGGATATTTTCAGATCTCAGCTTTCACTAAAGCAAAAAAGATCTGGTGCAAAAGAAAGGAGACCAGGTAATGCCTAGATGTACGTGGGAAGGATGGGCAGGATGTGTGAAACACCAAGAATTATGTGCCCAGGGATAATTGTATTTGTACCATCTTCTCTATTGTTTTCTATTTCTATTTGATTATGGTTTGCCAAAATCAACAACCCTGATTTTGATACAGGTGCTTTTGTTCCCAGAAATGGTCTGAATGAAACTTGGGATCGTGATTTCTTCCCCACAGTCATACTGAACCTTGGGAAGCTTTCCATGCAAGGGGTCATCCTTTTATTTTTGCCTGCTCTGTTTGCTGTTATTAGCTTTTCCTACCTAGCTCTGATACTGCTGTTGTAGTATTTTGCTCCAGTACACCATGATGTGACAGAAGGGCAATAGCCATTAAAGATGGACCTTGTAAATGTGCCCTTGATTGCTAACTGATCTTAGAAATCCAAGACCCATATAATCCAGCCAAAATAATACCTGAGATGTTCATATTAAGACTGTTGTATGGAGGGGCTGCCAGCTTTAGGAGAGTAAAATTTGTGATCAAGACTGAAACAAAAAAAGGTCTTGGAATCCGCATGTTGCCTTCTGCTCAAGCCCTTCAGGCACATTCAAACATAGAATGTGAGAACTAAGTACGAAAATTGCAGTAATGAAAAAAAAATGCCCCAGTTTCACTTTTCCTTAAAAATTTGAATCGCAGCCCAAGATCACAAATAGGTCCTCTCAGGTTTACAGACCTATAAAGAGACCCTGGGCACTGTTTTGAGTAAACTCGGACTAATTAATGGCTTAGTATTAAAAAATACATTAAATCTGTGGTTCTGCACAGTTCCAATATGAAAGCAGATGAAGTCTGTTAAAAGGGAAATGTGGCTTGTGGCTACTCACATACGTGAGTAACAAGCAATGAGATTCCCTCTTATGGAAGTTTTTTGGGACAAGTCATGTCACATCATTCTGTATCAGTTTTTCTATCAGTAATCACAGGATGGGAGGACTTATCTGCCCTAGCTGCCTGTTTCATTTGCAAAATAGTTTGAAAATCACTAGGGATGGTGCAACGTGTTAAAATTGCATAATTCAAAAGCATTTAAAATTTCTGTCTTAGGAGGAGTAGGAAATCTCACCTTTTCTACAGTGAAGAGGCAACAGCTGACCTATTAGTCTGAGTCCTATATATAGTGATCCATCAACACCAGGATCAATTTCCTGAAGGTCACTAGCTCTTTTAAATTCCTCCTTCTTCTTTGAATTCAGGCAGTGAATTCATAAACGTGAATTTAGCTTCTCTTCCTCACCTGCATTTTCCCTTCTTTCTCTCCTGATAAACACAGGCATTGTAACTTTAAGATTTTAAGACCTTTCCCAGATGGAAAAGGTCATTTGTCTTTCGCTACTCAACACTTCCTTCATGAGTTCATTTAAACATTGCCAGACATCAGAGGAACAGAACTCAGCTGTAGGGTTATCTATGTCTTATTCCCCTTTTGTGTAGGTGGCAAAACTGATCTAGAACAAAACTGTTTGGTTCCCATAGCAATTTACAACATGTAGCTACCATAATACTGTACTCTTCCCACTCCTTATCTACACCTGTTATTTCTTTCTTTGCCACCCAGCTAAGAGCTATAATGTCAGCATTATTTTGAATGGCATTAGGCAGGCTATTTTCTAAGCTTTGTGCAGTTTCTCACTGTTTTCGGTTAGGACGGGATGTGCTTTTAATCTAAGTAGTAAAAAGCACGCACTGTATTAATCAGCCACTTCCAGTTGGAGTCTCAATGAAAAGTTAATTAAAGGAGTGGAATGAAGGGATATTACAGTGCATCTACTAATCTTGGTGCATTATTTATATTAAATCAGTCATCAAAATTAGTCATGTGCATTATCTTGCTGTGTGTGGTCTGGTTTGAAACGGTGTGTTTGATTCCATTCAGCTCCACTGGATATGGTTAAGATATGCATTTGATGTGTTACGCAGTTAGATCATATTTTGAAAGTTTATTATGTTCTCTATCTCTTTGTATCTGCAGGCTCAGCATCAAGGGACCATTAAAAGCTTTCAGCTGAACTTTGCAGTGTGTCTGAGATGAGACAAGTGACAAAAGTCATTCTTTCCCATAAGTTAACAGGCGCAACTGCTGAAGAGTCCACTGGCTTGGTGCTGGCTGCCAGGATGTGACCTTGCAGCCTTTTGCTGCATTTTGAGTGCTAGTGGCATGTGTGGCAGTGGGTTTGCTGGGGACAATGCTTACAGGCAGAACGGTGGCCCAGGCCCATGCCAAACTGCAGAGTGCTGCCTGCTCTGTCAGGGAGCAAGATCCCTCTGGCTCTGCTGTTAGATACTAGCAAACTCTTACCAGGTATCATATCTCCTGCTTTTTAACTTTTTCTCCAACTTTTTTCCTAGGACGTATACCCATGAATAATCAAGTCTGACAAAGTTATTTCAGGTTCTTCTGGCATTCTGGGTGGTCAATGAGCTGCTCCTTCCCTCTCCTCCTTGTCTCATCCTCTCCCGCAGAGGAAGCAGATAGAGTTACAAGTTTCAGGCGAGGAGAATAGTTTAATGATCCCCCTTTAAGGTCACTGTCAATGCTGTTGCATAAATTCACCTACTAGGAGTTGCTGTAAAAGCAGTGCTGTTAACCAGGGACAGTGGGGTGTAGCGTTACAAAGCTGTACATGGAAGTTGCCCACTTAAATCACTGAAACATTTTAATTGGCACTCAGTAACTCTCCTTTTCTGAGGGCTGCATTTAATAGAATGAGCATGTGCTCCTGGCTTGAGCTGCATTGACAACACAGTCTCTGAGAATGCATTCAAATTTTTTGTCTATTGACTGCAAAGGGGCAAACATAAAAATACAGCCATTCGTTCAAACACAACACATAGCCATGAGCAAGTTCAACCTGAATGGAAGAGCCAGGCAAAGAAAGAAGTGGCTGCATTGGCTGTGGGCTGGGACCACCCTATAAGCTTTTCCCAGAAACTGTGGGAGAATTTGCTCATTTGGGGGAGCAGGGAGAGCAATTCAGGGAGGTATGGCCCTTCTCTTCAGTTCTTCCCCAAGTTTCCTCACTGCTGTCCTTCAAATGTCCTTCACATGTCCTCTGTATATATTTTGGAAATTTATCTTGAAACAAATGAACGTGTATAGCTGAGATGCACTGTCCTCATGAGGGACTGCAAAGTGGTAGTGAACTATCAAATCCAGTGAGCTATATACAGCTTCTCTTGCTCCTGTCAGATATTGCCTCACTCTGTAAATAGTCTCAGCTTTTTTGCAAGGTTTACCTCCCTAGTTTTTTTTCTCCCCGTGGATATAAACTGTGATCTTTTATGTTACCCTTCCTATAAATGTGACAGCTGGGGGTGAAGCCCTCAGCCACGATGTAAATTAATTGGGGGATGCCCAAAATGGATGGAAAAATGCTCTTGATATTCAGGACAGCAAAACTGGAGAGAAATACATAATCTAGATTATTTTCCATGTTTTATAACTTTTTTCTCATTGGCTTTCTGGTTACAATGACTAAGAAAGGGGTTAATATCTTCAGTTTCTCATATAGGCAAGAGTTCCAGAATGAACTATAGCATTAAGTACAAAATGGGTATCTCTTGATCAAGGCTACATCCCCTCTGACTTTCCTCATAAGATATTAATAAGAGAGAGGCATTATCACATTCCGTTTAACAGGTGTGTGGAAGAAGAAGAAATCTCATAATCATTTAATTCCTTCTACAGTAACATCCTTCATCTGCTTTTGCCAGTTATGAAGCCAAAGCCATTTTCTACTTTGTTTTCCATTTAAAGCTGAAGATGAACTTCAGGAGATATCAAGAGCAATTTATTTTCTAGGGTTTGCTTTCTTCATGCCAAGGAATGCCAGGGTAACCTCACTGGGTTTCATTTAAAAACAAGATTTCAGAGGAAAAATACCATGGCTTTAGACCACTGTCTCTGTTAGTTTATTAAAATATTAGTCTTGTAGGTGTGTTAGATTGATTTGCCTTCCATGGTGTTTAAAAATAGCTGCGAGAATAATGGGTTTCATCAAAAGTCATTAACTGGGTTGTTACTTTCATTTTTTAACCACAGAACAAGGTGTCACAGCCAGATTAAACAAGCCAGAAAGCATTTGGAGTACACACAAGCAGCTAGCAATTTTTATATATACCTTAACCATGGAAAATCCTGAAAGACGTTAGCCATCTTCTACAGCAGATTAGTCAGAATCCCCAAGAAAGGTCAGATTGTTCGAAGTGGCTGGTATTTGTACCAGCTGACATGAAAAGGCTCAGTTATTTATAGTGGTTTGCCTGCATCCCCACAATGCTAGGGGACTGAATGAGATTGCAGAGATGAAAAGATGTTTCAGTCTAACAACTGCAAACAGCCATAGCTCAGCGAACTTCTAAATTATGGCATTAGTGAGCAGGAAAGTTACCCAGCTTAAGCACAGGCTTTAATTCTTATGGAGGTAACAAGACCACATGGGAACATTTTTTTTTCTTTTTCTTTTGGGGAGGGTGGGGAGGTGTATGTTTTATTTTGGTGATGTTTAACTCCCTGTGTAGTTCAATCTGAACTAAAGGGCTTCCTTTCCAAGTTTTCCTTATAAGCTGTACTGTCCTTATCTGTTCATGCCAGCTAGCCACTCTGATGGTGTTGTTTTTTTAGCTATAGGACTTGGACGGGGAAAGCAGAAACTGGGGTCATGTGAGGAGAGTGATGAGCAATGGGACTGGGAAGAAACGCAGACCCAAGTTCATGAGAGTGAAGGCTCACCCTTTTGCTGAGTATTTCACAGCAAGTGACCCACTAGAGATCACTAGGAAGAAAAGGAAGAGACATTTCTGATGAAAAGGAAAACATTGATAACACTTACGGGTGAAGATAAGAGCAGTGACCATGGCCAAAATGAACAAAAGCAGCTGTCAACCGGCATGAAATTCTCTGAGATATGGCCTGAGGAAACCAATGCTTCTGGTTTTACTGCGCTAGTCAAGTCTATGGAGAAAAGCTGCTCCCTATTCACCTGCAGATTTCAAATCAGCACAGAATGATGAAATGAAAAGTTGGCAAAATGGGAGAAAAAAGGCCCTTTTAGTCAGATAGATCTTGTGGGGAAATTCTCGTTTTGCACCAGAAGCAGTATGGCATGGTACAGCTGAACTGTTGTTTCTTTAAATCAGTGCTGCAGTTTGGTGTGGGATGCCCCTTGGAGCCCGGCTGGTCAGGCCAAATATGAACAGGGTGTTATCTTTGAACAGCTCATGAGCCTTCCTGAGCAGATAGCCTGGAAGCAGACCCAATGACTAGCCCTAATCCTATAACTTTCCCTTGCTCAGATAAACTCCCTACTGCTAGAGAGGCAGAGGAAATTACTGATATTCACTCATCTATATATATTCAGACAAAAGATTAAACAACTTGGAACTGCAATGATATGTCCATGGCACAGCTCCTTCAAACAGGTAAGCACTTGCAAAACTTGTCTTCATAGACTTAACTGGAAATGGACTTGAGATTGTGGAAATTGTCCAACAGAATATATTTATTCAATGAAGTAAAGTTATGGCCAAACCAATTTTTTTGTTTGTTTGTTTTTCCCAGAAAGTTACAGAAAACCACCATTTTGCTGAAAACAAAAGATTTTATCTTCCCTCCAAAACTCTTATTGAATTTGTATTTTAATGAAAGTCTAAACAGTCCCATGGAATTGAAACATCATGAGCTTGTGATGACAGGGGAACGTTAAAACAAATATTTCCAATAGGATGTTCTGATGCTATCAGACTGAAATCACTCGGGATTTTCATTTCACACGAAATTTCATCTATCCAAGTTCTTCTTCCAGTTAGGAATAATAATAAAAAATAAAATAAAAATCAGAAGATTGTAATATCCCTGTCTTCCAAGGGAATTTCCAGTTTTCAGCCAGCTTTGCTAAGCATCTCTCAACTATTTACTGCCTCTGGGACATTGTCAAGGTAGGTACCTGGGAAATTTTATGGAATTACAGTGTCATTTCATGTTCCCTTCTGCCACTTTTTTAGTTTGAGTAGTCATTTCCTTGCAAAGAACACCCTTTTTGTCAGTACATGAGAAAAATGAATGAGATGAGAAGCAGCACCTCTGTTCCTGCTGTGCCCTTCCTCGTGACATGGCATGGCACAAGCAAACTTCAGTGGGCCACTTGGGGATGCTCTGCTTTTCACCCTCATGTTAGTTCAGTCAAACTACCTAGACAGAGTGGGGACTTGCAGTTTGATTGTGTTTACGTGGTTTTGAGAGATATCTCTAAGAAGCCATTTCTGACTCTTGCTGACTGCTTGAAGAAGAGGTTTTTAAAGGGGTTTCTTTGTTAGAGAAAAAGATGCTAGCACTTGGTTCTCAGAAAGTGTTTCAGGCTAACTTATGGGAGACTTACACAGGAGTACTACCTTCCTTGCATGACTTCCTCTGCAAGTGTGCTATGCTCTTGTGTAGCTCCAATACGTCTTACTTTTCCTTCAAAACCTAGAGTTCAAAAAGTAGACCAATAGCTAGGGATACATAGGTATTTTGTGTCTGGGATACAAAATATATGAAAACAAAGCGTGACGACTCCCACACAACAGGACACTCCCTCCCTCTATCAGACCTGTTTCTGCAAGACAACAGATTTTTTTCCAGGGCAGATCTGAGAGGGTGGGTAGGATAAATGTCTGCAGGAACTCATCACAGACATCTTCAGTTCCTTATCCAAAAATGCCTGGACTTTTTAAATATAAATACACAGCAAAATCCATCTGAACCAACAATTCAGAAATCCAGGCTAATGAATCAGGTTTGCCCCCAGCCTCACAAGACACAAGGCCACAGCACAGCTTTCTTCCCCAGGAAGAGACAAGAGAAGAGCCTGGTGACAGATGTTAATTAGGCTGCAAAAATCACCTCTGGAAAGAGCTCAGACGTGATGAGGACCCTTCCAATATGAATTACTTTTCCTTGGAACTTGCTCATGTGCCCTACAATTAGAGTGGGGTTTCACCTACTCTGAAATGCACAGTTTAAGCAAGGTGGCATTAAGGAGTGCTTGTTTTCTTAGCATAGTTATTTTCTTCCTTGCTTTCTGCAGAATGTGCTTTATGTTAATTGTAGTAATACATCTGTCCTCAGAGTTTATCAGATTCAAGGAGATAAGCTATTGCCATCAAAGCCTATTTTGAGCTATGAGTTCCTAAGTAAATCAATGTTACATGAATTAAGATTGCCTTGAGATTGTCTTTATAACATTTCAGCTGCCCATATCTGGAAAGAGTTTCTGATCAAAGCCCTTTGAAAAATACGGCCTTAGGAATTTTCTCATATGGTTTACAAACTCTGGCCATTCCATCTCAAATGAGTTTTAATTACCAGGGCTTTAATACCAGTGATTTTATGATGTTTCAGAAATGAAATGTTTTATACTCTGGTGATAAGGACTGCATAAAAGCCAGTCAAAAATTAAGCAGAATTCCACAGCAGGGGATGAATTTTTTACAGATTTCTGCTATCACAGAGTACTGGAAAACAGTGAATACTACGCTGTGAAGGATCTGAAACCAGGGACACAGAGAAAGGTCTGGTTTAATATCTTACAGGTCTGTAAGATCTCAAAACAACATCTGGACTGATAATGCTTGGCCTTGTTCACCAACAGTGAAGAGAGAAAATGCATCAATGGACTAACTGTCTTCTTTATTTTCAGTATCTTTACCTGTTGCTTCTACCTTTTACTCTGCTATTTTTAGAAACAAATTTAACCATAATTCTGTCCATGTGAATATGAAGAATGCCAAGCATACCTCCACCTACCACAAAATCTACCTTTTTTAGAGACCACCTATAGAGAGTCTTTTCCTTGACTCCAGAGGTCAGCTGTCACCACAACACAAGCCCTACCGCAAGCTTCACACAGTTGAAGTGATTGGCATTCTCCACTTGCATGATGGCCACAACGGAGAATAAATAGGGAAGGGTGATCTTACATGTTGGAGCTGAAGTAAACATGTGGTAGCACTGGGTTAGGCTGAGACTGCCAGTACATACAGGAATAACTTCAATTATCCTCTGCTGCATAGCTCTGGATCTCTAGCAGAATAAATTTTTACTACTCTAAATGAAATATATGTCACATGAGTGCTTTTTACAGCCTATCTTGGTTAGTTTAGGGAAGACTAAAAATTACATAATTGTCAAGTGGTTTCTGACCTAGAAGCTCTCACCCTCATAGAGAGGTGCTGTTTTGAAGCTCTACCACCTGTGACAATCTTCTTCTCAGTTAGAGATATAGTCATCAGAAACACTCAGATCTATCTAACCAGCAACACTGTTGTCCCTGCAGGCATTGCGGTCTAGAGCAGAGCCTGATAACTGACTCTTCATTAGCCCTAAAACCTGTCCTTGCCTTTGCCACCAGTCTTGTATGAAAACTGGCAAATTTTACTCTGTGGCTGTGTCAATATTACATCTGAAATGAAGGCCAAGCCTCTGCTCAAGGCCAAATTTGTCCGAGAAATTTGGATGTCAGTGTGGGTGAAGTTCAAAGCACAAGACAAAAGTCAAATCTGGGTAGTGCTACCTTTAACAAAAGAAACAGACCGTTTCGTTCTTTCATTGACAGGACAAGTAAAGACATAGTTGAGCTGTACTGGCTTGAAAACACTCCATATACCCTATAAAGTGCTACCATATCTACAAAGTTGGGACCCCAGACCCCTGCCAAAGCTTGATAGCTGAAGGTGAAGGTGAAGCGAGATGGGTAAGGTGAAGCTGCATGGGTGAAGGTGAAGCGAGATGGGCAATAAAACATACCATGGGGCACAGTTCTTTGTTGGTTATATTCTCTTTTATTTCTCACTATTTCTCTTTAGATTGATTGCAGACTCTTCTGAACTGTGACTTCCTCTGATTACGTGGTGAAATGCCTCCTAGGAGCTTCTACAAAGCAAATAATAATACCGCAACTTTTTGCAGTTTAGTTTTATCTCATTTGAAGGAGTGAATCTGACCGAGTCCTGGCCTAGACAAGCCTCTAACACGTGAAGGTTGCTTTGATTTATGTCTGCATTTGACAGGCTCCAGGTGGCCCAAGGAGAGCATAAGTTGTCATTTCTCCCCTCTCCAGATGAGTCCCGGGTGTTTCTCAGCTGTATCCAGGTCACTCAAACAGCTATATAATATTGGTCCTTCCACAACATTGTAAATCAGGCCGCAAAACCCCACATTTGGAACAGTTAATGTCATTGCCTAGGGCAATGCTGCAGACAGGACTTTATTTGCTTTGAACACAAATGAAAATTAGAAATAAAAATGCTGCTTTTGACAACAATTTAATTTTAAATAGATGGCATATTAAATACTGTTTATTAGGGCAGCAGGTTAATTATGCAACCTCTTTCCATTGCATCTTGTTTATAGGAACATACTGAATCACCCCAGCTTGTTGTGCTTCACATCTGTTAGGGCTGGCTTTCATTTTGGCAGAGAAGCTACCCATTTGCAATATTTTTATACACATCGCAATGTTTTTGTCTGTAAAGCCATATTATCAGACTCAAATTCTCAGACAATCTTCAGGCAGAGTGGGTTTCCGAAGCTTGGCAACACAAATATCTTTCTATTTACCATCCTCCTAAAAATAAAAGTTGTTGTAGTGAGGATAATTAATTGTACTCAAGAAACTGCTGGTTTACTTCTACCACAACTTCCTTAACCCTTTTGCTGGTTTGGACATGTCTGTAATCCACAAATTGTCATGCTTCCATAAAGTGAGTTTTATTTTAACATCCAATAACATTCCTGTGGGGAAACTCTTAGTGACAGGCAAGGTACATGCTGATTTTCTTGACAAACATGGTCTTGCTCATTACTATCAAAATTTAGTCACAATATCTGGTCACAGGCTTAACAAAATATCTCACTCACTAGATTAAAAAAAAAAAAAGGAACAGTAACAGGGTGGTTGTGTTTGTACATGTGTGCACATACACATACAAATGGTAATACTTTTAATCCTGTTTATTGGGTGCCTCTCTTTTTTAGGAGCCCAGTGTATGTTGAAAAAGCATAATTTTTACTGAGTGCAGCTCAGTGTATTTGAACAAAACAGCTTGTATCAGAATTTGGCCCTGAACAACTTTTATGTATTTATTTATTTATTTTTTATTCTCCAATGCTGCATAATAAATCTTCCATCTGAAAGATTTTCAGACACGCTCCTACTTGACTCAGGAGTAGTACTCATTGGAAAAAAAAAAAAAAAAACTGTTGAAAATTTTTTTCCATCAGTAAAATGCAGTAGCACTAAACTAATAATAATAAAAAAGCAATTTGTGAGCTCATGTTGCTTTTGGGGAGATTTCATTTAAAAAGTGATGAAAAAGTCCTACAGTGTTGAAACATTATAAATTAGCTCTATACTTGGGAAAAAAAAATAAAAAAAAAGACAAAACCAAATCACCAGCAGATATATTTTCTTTGAAATTGTGTCATTTGTTTTTAAAAATTGATACTACATTATACATTACTTCAAATTAGAAAACAGTCAGGAGTGAAACAACATTTAATTTCTACCAAAGCAAAAGTTTTCCATCTCAAAGAAGATAAATTTTGCTCTGACTGTGAATAATATAATTGCTAGCATCCCCAGATCTCTGTGCAATGAAATTTCAATACCCTGCTTCATTTTGTTGAGGAGCAAAATTATCAGTTATGAAAAAAGATCCACAAAAAGAAACCAGTGTATTGATTCATCAAGCAGCCCATTGATTTTGCTAAGTCCTGTAGTCTTCTGGGTTCCAATTCAACTTACGTTACTTTATTTCAAACGCCACAGTTCATATTTTATAGAAAGCTTTTCTCTTCCAGACTCAAGATTCAGCGGCTGAAATATCAGAGAACCAATTGGTCCATTCCCTTTTTTTGACTTCAACATATTTTCTATTCAAGTTTGCTGTATAGAAATTGTGCATACAATCAATCAGCAAGGAATCACCCACTGATAGATGCACCCACATAGCTTTCTAAATTTTACAAAAGTAAAAATGTGCATTGAAGATATGATGCTTTCTCCTGTGGTCATAGGTGATATCCAGCCACAATTAAGAATGCTTTTTTTTCACATTTATTTTCAAGAGCTTGTTCTGTGCTGTGTAATAAACAAGGAATGGTGACCCACAAGCATTACGTCCCCAAGTGAACTGTATCAGCAGCAGTGTACTGATGGAGAGCCACAGCAGGGGAAAGTCCCAAGGACAGCAGACCACCTAGTTGATCACCATCTTCACGAAACTACTGGCTACAGTTTCTTGAGGAAAGTCTTCTGATAGTTTTCGGTGATTACGGGCAATAACCTCAACACGTTTTCTCTGAGATCTTGCCCAAAGCCAGCTGCCTTCCTCCAAGTACAGAAAACCTGTGTGACCACACTAGTGGGAAGCTCCAAGGGTTCCTCTTCTAGGAAAATGCAACAGATATCAACCAGTATATGAACCAAAGGCTTATTTTTCTCTCTCTCGCGGAGCGATCTCTTAAGGGAGAAGAAGTGGGACGTGTTCATACAGGGCTGGCAAGAGACTTTTTGGAGAAATCTACTGCTTTTGATTTCATAGCTGAGATTGCACAAAGTAAATTGTAGCAGGAAGGGTTTATGAATGGGAGATTAGATTAGAAACTTGCAAGCTGATGTGACTCAAGACTTTCATCCTCTTGTCATAAAAATAAGTAAGAGACGCCCAAATGCTCAGCCTTATTAACTGAGAACATTCTTATCCTGCAAAGGTGCTTTTCTTCAGGCTCTTGCCAGGTCCCTCAGGCTCTAAAACCAATGACTGTGGATGCCTCTGTTTTAGAGTGCTCCACTTACTGGATGATATCAGTCATCCTAAAGTATAAAAAATAGGTAAATTATTTCTGGAGAAAAAATAAAGTGAACTTCTCTTGAAGGCATATCAACCAATTCTCTCTTGTAGGTGGCTGTGGAATAGTCCTCTCCATACATAAAGTTCTTCCCTCATTTCCAGCAGAGAGAACAACAACAATGCAGGGAAGTACAGGACATGAATGAAGGCTCTTTGGTGAAAGAAAAGTCCAGCCATCATAGCTGTCTTGCTCCAAGTGAAATTTCTGCTAGTGCCATCTAGGTGACTCAGGGTTAGTACATCTTCCTCAGTCCTTGGAGCTGGATAGCAGCAGCTTACAACTGGTACCTTCAGAGCATGCCCCCTTCTTCTACCTCCAGTGTTCCTAAAAAAAGGAAAAAAAAAAAAAGAGAGAGAGAGAACTTGACATGTTTAATTTAGCAAAAATACTATGGTGAAAGAGGTCTTACTGCTGCAGGAAAAAGGGAAAAAGAGCCAAGCAGAAAGCCACTGAAGCCAGGATTGCCAATCCACATGGCAGCCCTCTCTGTTCCTCTCAGCTGTGGTAGATGGAGGAAAGGTGACATTCATAGGATTACCAGTTTCCCTATCACACCTTCACTTGGTTGTGCCAATAAACCCAGACTCTTAGGGGTGATACGATTTTCTGTTTACTGTTTGTACTCAGTCCTTCCTGTCTTCCCAAAACTACTCACAGGGAGAATTTCAAGGGCAAAGCATTTAATTTTTCCAGTACTGGAGAGTGTTTGCTGTGATCTTGCTCCAGTTTTAAGTGGTGTCATTGTATGCATTAAAACATTCCCTTTTTTGTGTGTTTTCCCATTCAGCTTTGGCTTAAAAATCCAGAAAAGATCCTTCCAGTTGTTGTTTTTGGGCACACAATGTAAGCATTGTATGTTGCTTAAACGGAGCGGATTCTAGTTGTTTACACTTCTTCATGTGGCATTGTTAGGCTTAAGCAGTTTGTCTGCTGATAGCCCCATATTAGGAGTTCTCATCTGCAGTAAAACTGGAAGATATGATCAGAAACAGATTCGTGGTAGTCCACACATCACTGCCAACTATGTGGAGTGATAGACAGCCTCATAAAAAGGCTACAGGGTGAGCTGAGCCAGAAACGTTTTGCTAGTCTGAGTGTCACTGTTTTGTATGAATGATTCACGTTAGTCATGAAAGCAAGCACAAAAATCTGTCAGATGGCATCTGAAGAGAAGGTAGCTAAGGAAAAAGATGTGACTACTTCCAGCTGGAATTTCTTTTTTAGGCTTTGGAGTCTCTGAGCTGAAATGCATTTGACTGCTGTGAAACATAGTGATGATAATAATAGTAATAATAACAATAATAATATGCCCTTAAGCCATTTCAGGTGTGTTGGCATTTGTCATCTGCTTTGAACTGTTGATTTTGCTTCTTGAGCTAGAGAAGGGCATGCTGAGAACAAGGGCAATTTGATATGGCTTTCACTTTGGAAAAGCTTTCTTGGAGTTTTCCACTTTCAGGGAGCTGTCTATGAAGCTACACATATGGTCTAATTAAGAGCTTATGTGATTGAGGTAGATAAATAAGGGGAAGTTTTATTTGAAAAGAACATGCTGCATTTTAGTGGGGCTTTTAGCTGAAAGACATTATGATTTTGACTTGCCACATCCCACAAATGTTTTCACCTTCATGCTGGCCTGCAGATAGGCTGCACTGATTCCTATTCCCAGCCCTTTCTGTCACCGGATCTGTGTTGCTGCACTCCTATCTGTATTTTATAAACTTAAATTCTAGTTTGCACCAACATGCTTTACCTGTTGTCTTGTATCATGTTTACCTGTTTACCTGCTGTGCAGCCCACCATGAAGACAGTTCACCTTGAGCTTCAGGCTCTGTTTTTTTTACCTTGCCCTGCAGGAAGCCAGACTGCTGGAGCATAGCAATCCTTTCAATTGGGGAAAAAAAAAAAAAAAAAAAAAGCTCCGTGACTTTGTGACACAAATATCCTTGTTTAGTTCCATCTTTACAGCTCCTTGTAAGTGTAAAACCACTTATTTAAAGTACAACTGTGGCCCGTTGTGTTAGCATTTACTAAGAAAAAGTTCTGTTTTTTGAGCACAAGAAGTAACATGAGCCATCACTTGACAGTACTGACTCCTGGTGTCATTCCACATGGAGCTGACACCAGCAGCTATCACTACAGCAGCCTGTATCTTCCAGCTAGTGTCTCGCAAAATTACAAGGAGTTGGTAACAAGGCCTTGTAATGGTCTTTATTGGATTTTTTTGTACTAGGACTATTCCTCTGCCTGAATATTTTGGGTAATGTTCTAGTAAAAATAGTTCTGTTATTTTGAAGTGATGAAACAAGAAGAAAAAGTCATCTGAACAACTTTAAAATGCTTTTTGCAGCTTTTTCATCTAAAAGTTCTGCTTTGCTTTGGAGTAGGAGCTTGAAAATGAGCTTGGGAGCTCACCTGAGAATGAGTATTCGAGTTTTTAAAAATCACTGAGATTTGCTTTCTGCATTTTCTCAAACTGTGACACTCTTGAGGACACCATAGTGATCCTGAAGACAATGGCTTCAACAATCAGACCATGATTTACAAGTGCTCTTCCAGGTTGATGAATACCATTCAATAAGTGGTAAGGCACAAGATGTCTTTCTCTCACTCTCTCAGCTCACACTGCAACGCTGAAGACAAAATGAAGATGTTGGTGAATTCCAGAGAGAAGCAAGAGGAAGGCTGGGATGCAGCACGGGCAGAAGATAAGGACTGGATAGGTTAATAGGCATTTCAGATGCCATTATATCCCCTTTCAAACTTGGAGACAAGTTTCTCTGCTTGTCTGCTACCTTGCAGACTGTGTGTCAAGTCATTTGCCTCATCCCTCGTCAGAGGAAGATGCTTTTTTTTCCTTCTTCTTTTCAATTTTTCTTCTTAAAAAAATAATCCAAGGGTATTTCATTAGTGAATGTTCAAAGAAATGAATTTTAGTGTCTGGCATTCTGGCTTCTAGCACAGTATGAGAATAATATTGAGGAAATGAATCATGGTTTGTGCTGAAGGAGACTGTTGTTAGCCAGGCCATTGCCTCACATATCCCAGGAGCTGGAACGCAGACATTAAACGAGGCAGGGACCTCGATGAAGAGCACGCGTGATGGTGAGGGTGAGGGAACTGAATCCCAGACCAGAATCCTGGTTTTTCTCCTGGAGTCTGCCAGGGAGTTCCTATGTGATGCTAGATAAATAACCTAGAGGAAACTTTCCATATGACTTCATTCATGGTGAACTCCTTCTTTCCTACATTCCCCTGAGACAGAATGAAGGATCTCACCTAGATCTGGAAAAATAAGAGTTGTGTTTTTACACATAGATTGTCCTGTCAAAGTGTAGGATAGGTTGTCAGTCAGCCCCTATGTGACCTACATTCAAAAATATTACAAGTTTGGGCTTAATCCTGCTAGGCCTTATCTTACAGGGTTGTTGTAAAGATTAACTGATGTTTGTGAAATATTCTCAAACTATAGTAACAATATAGCTGGAAATTCAAAGAATATATGAACACACCTGGGTCAGTACAATGCTTGGCTATAGAGAACAGTAGATAAAACATGAAAACACTTTTGAAATTATGGAGTTACAAGACAATACAAACCACAAATGGATTTTGTGTGCTTTAGCTATCCTTTGTGCTAAATAAAGTGAGAAAAATAGCACACATTGAGATAATCAAAGTGCTGTAAAGGACATGCAGAAAGGCAAACGACAATTGCACATGCTACTTCAGTGGGCATTTTCTTCTGTGCAAGTGTGATATATGCCAACCTTAGCTTTTGGTAGTATAAAACTGTGTGGGTTTAATTGTAAAAAATATATACATTTTGCCCAAGGCAGTGTGGAATACTTCAATGTGACCTGAACCTGTTGGCATACAGAAGCCTCTCCCATGCGGTGGTGCTCCACAACACCAGGATCTACAGCCCCGAGGCACTGCAAACCTGTGCCAGTACTTTAATCCAGTCCAGGAGGAACTCCTTGAATTGTGGCCTTGTAAACCATTGTTACAAGAGACTTTTAAAGGAAACATTTCTCCCATCATGGAAGAACCCTTGCTCCAGGTCTGAATAACTTCTGTAGCTGAAGCAGTGCAGAATGACTCTGGAAGAGAACAAGGAACAGCTATGAGAAGATGGCAGTTAAGGATGATCTGAAGAGGGTTTAGGAAGCCCTTTCCAGAAAAGAAGTGGAATTTATTTTCCCTTGCTAGACTTCCTTGTCCTACATTTTTCATTCACCATGAGCCAAAAGAGACCAGAATACTAACCCTCAAATTATTGGCAATTTGTTCAGCTCTCTAGAAAAATGCCTCCAATAAACACAAACCCAGCTAGTCAGTGTAACATTAAATCAAACCCTAAAAAGATGAAAAATGTTTTTTTTTTTTTCACTGTTTTATCTGAAGCCAAAAAGGATATTGCTTTACATTTTTTTGAAATAGAAGTGCATAGCTTTACTGCTGCCTTCCAGCATAGAGAGATGTTCCCCCCGGTAAGAGCTCATTAATTTGAGAGTAGGCTTGATTAGACTAGAACTGAACAAGACTGAAACATTTCATTTCATTCTTTCATGCTAATCTCTTGGCAGAACAGCCACCCTTTTGCCCGTCACCCCCACTCAAAACACAAACAAAAATAAGAGCTCCCCCTCCGTCAGAATCTGTATGGACCACAAAATAGCCTGAAGGACTCTTTTGTTATTACCATAAAATGCGTTACACAAGTGAATAAAATAGCTGTTGGTAGCTCAGGTCTATGGGATACTAGTAATCCTATATAATTGCCAACTTGTGGGGTGATTGGTGAAAGAAACCTTAAAGCCTTTTTATTTTATCTTAGTAATGATGAAGGAGTTACCCAAAACATATGAATGCACCTCTCCTCCTTTAGACCATCAAAGGTTCTACAATGAATTCCTTTCTTTGAGAAAGCTGGGCTTTAGTCTGCCATGAAACTCAATCCATGGCCCTCTAATTAATTTTGCTAAATAGATTAACCAATTGGAGTTGCTGCTTCAGAGGGAAGCAGCCTCCAAAACAAGTTTTTCCCCATTCTCAAGGTGAGATGTTTTGCTCAGAGGACATCCTTTCAAGTGCATTGGAGTACTTTTAGACTGGATTAGCTGAGGCAAATGGATTAGTCTTTGTAGGTATTAGAACCAAGGGCCTTTAAGAAAGGAAAACAAGGTGCCTAGTTTCACCAGTATGCCACTAAAAGCTACTTAGTGCAAACATCCGTAAAACTGTCAAGAATGAGGACTTGTAAAAGCAACTGTAAGCACATCCTCAAGCTAATTGTAAGACACACATTTACACAGAAATATGCGAACTGCAAACACAAGTTGAATAGGGACCGTCACACACATATCTGATCTTAGTGAGCATAAAGAATTTTTACTGGTGTTTTGAAGGACACTTGAAACTCCGCAGCATCTGTTAATTTTTCTTCCGAGCAAGTCAGTTGATTACGACATTAATCCTCTCACAAAAGTAACCCTGAATGACACTTCTCTTTACTGACTTTCTGTTGGTCCAAACCAGAAAAGTGCTAAGCTTTACAGAGTGGGGGGACTCCACACATCAGTGGCAATGTGCAGCCAGTCAGGGTCGGGTCCAAGATATATTTTGTGCATTTCTTGTCCAAGTGTAAAACTACAGGAGAATAATGCTTGTGTGAAGCTCATAAACTGACTGAAGAAGGGAGGAATTTAAAATACTTCATTCTCTCAGAAGGTTGCCTCTTTTATCCCATAACTTGGACCTAACTTAGTATAAATGAATGCGTTCCCATTTCTGTAGAAAAGTAAAAAACAAAACAAAACAAAAACAAACAAAAAAACTAATCCCAAAATGTAATTTAGATGGATAGGAAATACATACCACAAGTAATAAAATACACAGATACAATTAAAATACAGTCAATATTTGACCTGCTACCCAGGCATATGAAGTATATTAATCTTTGTAGAGGGTTCAAAATCTGAAGAAGAAAACATACTTCTCATGGCATGCTAATAGGTTATATGAATCATATCCAGTGTCTATATTATACATGTCCTCAAACTCCTCACATGGACTGTGTCTCATATCCTTGGTTGTAAGGGAGGTAGTCACCTGTGTTTGTTCCAAGAAATACATATTTCTTATGAGGAATGTCTTACTATATCTTGTTCAAAAAGGGATTTGCAATTATTCAGTTCTTCATTCAAAATTTTAGGAATTACTCTTCTGCAGTACAATTCTGGAGGACTATTCCTTTCCCTTTTCTTCTGTTCCACAGGTTAAGGAGGGCCTTGCTTTAATTTCTGTTCTCATTCAAGGAAGGGAGTTACCGATTTTTTATTTTTTCCCAGGTACTTTCCTTTTCTTCTTTATCAGTTGAAATATGCTTTCTCCAGTGATACTGGTAATCTTTCTACTGATTTTATAAAGCAAAGAACTTGGTGAAAGCTTGTTTGCCCAGCACCATGGGTAGTAGCCTTTCTTCTGATAGTGTATGGTAACATTTTACTTAAATGACAATATCAAAGTTGAGAAATGGAAGAAAAGCTCTTGTGAGACATAGTTAACCCTTGCTATTATCAGACAGGTTAAACAAGAATCAAGTAACTAAAATTTTAAATAATATAAATGCATTTGTTAAATATAAAAATACCTGTAAATTATTGTGTATAAGTAAATAACCCACACACAAATTCAGTAAACCAAACTTGTATGTTATGTTCATATAGTAAAATCTCATTAAGTATCCTTTCAAAATCCATCTCTTTTGTCAATTGGGTGACAGAATATAGAAATGACACATAGATTTGAAAATATGTTCAAGATAACATTTTCCTTATCTATCTCATGAGTACTGTAGAAATGCCTGTAAAATCCACCCAGAGATAATGATCAACAGTTCAGTAGCACCTTCAATTCAAGGTCTCACAGCTTGTTACAACCATTTGCAGAATCTTACAGCACTCTGAAGAAATGAAGACATTTTTCTGATCTAGATATGTCCTTTTGGCAGCTACACCTGGAATAGTGTACTTATCCCAGGGATGACATTGGACTTTTGTCTGCTTTCAGAGCTAAGCCTGCGATACTTAGTGGCCAGAAGCAAAGTTGCAAGTGCTTAGACCCTTTCCAGGAATACTGAGATTATCTTCTGGTTTTGTATTCATACGGATATAAAGTATTGATCCAAATTGTAAATGTTGTGTTCAGAAACACAGATTACCTATGCATCCCACAGTCAATAGTGGGAAAGTTGGGTGCTCTGTACATCTGAAAAACCAGGCCCTTGGGATGCAATGTTCCCTGATGTAACCTGCAGACAGCAATACTGTCTGGCATACAAGTGACTGAAACAGTGTGAGGTAATCAGAAAAGGCCTTTGTTATCCCAGAGTTTTGTATGTGACCATATAAAGCTTATCATACCCCAAGTACGTTTACATCACTGTTCTCTGTAGATGTGAGAAAGATCTCTTAGCTGGAGTGTAAGCATCTTTATGAAAACAAGCCTGCTTCTTCATGCAGACCTCTAAGCCACCAGAGCTCCTGGAAATCCAACACAGGTACCTTATTTACATGCCTTGTGCTTGTTTGTGTAGTGTAAAGGACAGCTTCCCACTAAAGACACACTAGGGTTTATGTTTGTTCTCATTGCTGACGTCGGTGGGAGAGGAACAGGCTTTTGGTAATACTCCGAAAACAGTCATGAAACAGTTTTCCAGTATAAGAAATTTGCATCTGAAGAGTACTGGCTATATTGGAGGTCAAGGAAAGCGGAAGTGCCCCGTGCAGGCTGATGAGAAATACAAGTATGCTGCATCAGATCTGCTAATAGATCAGATCATAGATCAGACCAGCAAGCAGGGACAAGCGATAGTAAAGTAACGTGAATGAAGGTAATGAAAACAGACTGGAAGCAGATTTAGGATGAACATAATTAGAGTTAATGTTAGCACTGAAAGCAGAGATTTGGGGGTTGGTGGTGCCTGGGGCTAGTTGACGTTTATCAGCATAGCTTGACTGTCTCTCTAAGTGGGGTTTTGTACCTGGGAAGGGATTCTGACATTTTGTTCACAATTGGACCACCTGCTCATGTCTCATCAGCTAAAAAGAGCTTAAAGGCTTCTTAGCACACAGGAGGTATGGATCAGGCATGCAAAAATATTTGTGTCTTGGATGTAGCATCTCTTAGCCACAGCCACAGGAATAGGTAACATTTATTTATGCCTTTATTCAGCAAAATCAAGGCATACATATCTAAATAAGCCCATGTCTACCTAGAAGCATGTGAAGAATTCCTTCATATATCTGCTGTTGAAAACATACCAAAGTACCAGGATGTATCGGGCTTTCCTGAGCTCCTGTCTTTCCACGCTTCTGCCCTACCCTTGGCCCCAGTGAGATTCTAGTCATCAGCCCAGACCAAGGGCCTCTCCACGTGTCTGGTCTGGTGTGTCCAGTGCTGATTCAGGCAGCATGTCACAACTCCACTTTGGAGTGTAGCCTTGACCACTGAAAGTCCAAATATACTGGGTTCACAAGCAAGGTTTCTTCTTGCTCCTTCCACCTGAAGATGCTGGAAGAATCCTGTTAATGAGAAACCAACCATTATTTTTTGTAAGCAATCATTGGAAAACTGGTATGGGGCAACAATTCTAGTCCTGGCACATATAACAAATGTACTAGAGCCAAAATGAACGGACTTGAATATTTATTTCTGTCATGGGTTGAACAGAAACTTCCAGTTGAAGCCCTTGAATCCCTCCTCCCCCCTTTACTCTCCTCTCTCCCCCCTGCACCCTTTGCCAAAGTTCAGCTCAAGTTGATGAAGAATGTATATTTTTGAATGGTAAATGCCTGGCAGGCCTAGGAACGATCTACAAGCCAGGTGTGTGGCTCAGGCAGCTTCCAACTCCCTGCTTGGGACTGATAGTGCTTTTATAAGAAAGCAGTTTCAATCCTGTCCTGGAAGAAACATTCCTGCCCCTGGGGGACAAGTGATTCATTCAGTCAATGAGGTCAGTTCTGCTGCAGATCTGTCTAAAAGAAGCTGCCAGCTATATTGAACTTAAGTCATAGTCACAAGCCATTCTGGAATTTGTGCTTTCTACCATTTTGAAAAATGATAGAAATCATGACCTTGGAATGAGCTAGGATCTAAAATTCATTGTCACAAGGATGAACCATTAATGTCGCTGAATTGGGAGAGATTCATTTTTTTTTTGTGAATGAAAAGAAATGAACCTGCAAGGGAATGAATCTCCCCTAAACTGAGAGAAAAAGAGAGAAAAGAAGAGAGGAAGTGAAGAACAGCTAGAATCAATCTACAAAATATCTCATGGCTGTTTCCCAATGGAGGTCTTCTCACTGTGAGAGGGTTCCTAGCTGAAGGGGATGCTCAGTTGCAAAGGAGGGTGAGTGGAGAACCAGGCACACTCAGAAAAGACCCTAAAAGAAGATCAGCATCCAATGAGCTGTATGGGGTGTGTGATGAAAACTAATCTGCTGGTGGGTAACAGCAGGTGTCTCCAACCACTGGGTATGTGTCACCACAGCAGAAACATCATAAGGGAAGAATATGTAAAAGGAAAGTTGTAAATCTCTGGGTTATGGCCCCCAAGGTGGGGCCAGTGATTCCCCAGGACTGTTGGAAGTCTGCTCACATCCTCCCTCCACAGAGGACAGAAAATATTTTTGCATCAGCCACTCACATCAGGCCAGTCTCTTCGAGGGGCAGTCTAGAGGACAGTCCTCAAGGCAGGTGTCCTGCCCAGCTTGGTTCTCCAAGGGAATGGCATTGCAGGGAAAGTGGCTATTTTTGTTGCTTTTTCGTCTTTTGAACTAAATATCTTAAGAGGGGCTAGAATATTTCAAGGAATAGAAAGTGGATATTCTGGGAGGAAACTGCATGTAGCTCTGACTTTAAGAGGCTTGGTGCTGAGAGGACTGCAATAATCCCAAAGCCAGGAAAATCTGGTTCTGCTTTTTGACTGAGGTCGTATAACCCAAACAAACAAAGAGACTGAAGTAATATCAAATCATAAGAGTGCTTAAATCATTGAATTAATACAGTAAAAAGAAATCAACTTTGACAATTTAAATACGAATTTAAGAAGGTACCTTTTCCTCCAGTTCCACTTCAGTCAAAAAAAAAAACAACACAACATTTTCCTCATCATTGGTTTACACGGTTTTCAGGATTGACTGTAGCTATTTGATGGTATTCTTACAACAGATATTTCCTCAGAGACTTTGGCCTAATTACCTTATGACTTTAGACACTCTTGCTTACTGAGCCTAGAGGGAACAAACTAGCACTCTTTTGTGATTACCCTTTAAGGAGAAAACATTTGAAGTGACTTCTGTATAAGGGAATTTTCCTCTTTGGCACCTCTGGAAGATCTTACAAATATTTCATGCTCCCATATACACCCAACACCCATTACTGACTGCCCTCCTCCCTTTGCACCCTGGAGTAAGAGACATTTAAGAAGTCTCGTGCAGTTTTTTATACAAGGCCAAATGCGTTGATGTGAAAATAACTGGGTAAAAAGAAGTACAAAACATCTAGATCCGCGTCAAAAGTGTGGGATGCAACAAAATATGGGGATTTCTTGGGTGAGGGAACTGGCCAAGTTGGTTTAGGTCATAGGAATCTTCCCCTTCCACTTCTACAAGCCCATGGATCTTGTGTGAAAGAGCATAAAGCTTCCTTGCCTTTTTGACCCCACTCTTATAGCTGTGAGTCTTGCTTGCTTCATCTTTTTGAATAATGAAAGCGTTAATGTCTTTATGTGTTGTGTTCCCATGCCAGATACAGGGTAGCAGTTGCGGGTCATCCTGTGCTGCTGTACTATCTCCTAGGGTCAGGACTGATAATTGTTGATATATTGGAATGTAATTTATATGGGCAAATCCAAGACAAGTGACACTGAAATTAATACTAGTCTGGGAAGTTCCTCTTGAATTTGCCATTTCATCAAGATGTGAGTCATAGTATGTCACGTTTCGCAGAACCCTAAAAAGAATGAAAATGGAAAAGAAAAACAGGAACTGTTATGGGGGAAGTTGCTTTTACCCACATTTCCGGAGTAGACAACCACAAGAAACTGTATGACATCAGTTTTGGGTGCAGGGCCTCTACAGGTGCCTAAAAACAAATAGTTGCCTAATAAATCGCAGCTTTCCAGACAGGCTTCTCACATTGCTTCAGACTTCTTTAAATATACTTAAATCACTATTCCCTAATCCTTCTATAATCTTCAGGACTGGCAATTGGCGTATACACACAGTCTAGATGACAGTTTATAAAACTCTCAGGGAACAAAGTCTTTTTGTTGTTGTTGTTTTGTTTTGTTTTTACAGTACATCTGTAAAAGTCAGAATTCACAACAAATACTAATTTAAACCAAAAATAATATAAATGGGTTTTATCCCATTATTCCTGCCAGCTATTTCTCTATTAGGGTTCAAGCCGATTTCCCTATCATTGTGCTCACCACGGTTTCTTCTATCTTCTAGATGTCTTCCTCCAGACCCTTGCATGGTCTCAAGGCTGCAGAGGAGGACTATTGGGGGTTCAGTGCAAAAGGGTATGAATCTCTGGTGGATCTTAGTCTTGGTGATGCTCATGTGGCTACCCAAGTGTGTTGATAGAGTGGTGGCCAATGCCTCTTTCGAGTTTTAGGAGGCATTTTAGAACCCGTGGTTGCAGTTTCTCTATATTAATTTTTGAACAGTTGATGGGA
Source organism: Cygnus atratus (assembly GCF_013377495.2). Lineage (NCBI taxonomy): Eukaryota > Metazoa > Chordata > Aves > Anseriformes > Anatidae > Cygnus > Cygnus atratus. Next base: position 6,605,180 of record NC_066376.1, read on the forward strand.
TCAAGCAAGTTTCAAGGCAAAAGTTCCTACATGTTTACTCTCTTTATCTTCTGTGACTCAAATCAGTTGTACAGGGCCTGACACAACTGAACCGTGAACAGCCATGGCAAGGTTTCCCGAGCTGTTTTATCAGCATAGGGCAGGAGGGTTTAGTGAGGGCAGAGAGCAGCATATAGCACACCACACTTCACAGCTACCTCTGGCCCATGTCAGTGTCAGCATATCTGTTTGGCAGGGAGCTTGGTATTCAGCTAAGATCAGTAGTCAGCAGCTCTGGCCCAGTGGAGTTCTGGCTAAAACTCGCTGCTGCTGCCCCACAGCTGTTGACTGGGGCGAGATGACAGCAAAAACAAGCTCCAAACATGACCTGCTCTTCAGGAGCATCAGCAGAATCTCACTGATCAGTCTGAACACCAAAGCCTGTGGGGAGACAGAGATGTTGCTACTCTGAGAGTTTCCACTAGCCTGTCAAATTTCATGCATGCTTTGTGAGAAGTGCATTGAACTTGAAACTGTCACACACCTATATGCTCTCCCACACTCCCTATGTCCTCAAAATGCCTGAGTTTTTACTCCAGTAACTCTGTCTGCCCAGCTCCTGCAGAGAACACACAGGGACCCCTAAAGACTGGAAATATCGATTGGCATCTGAGCTCAAGAACAACATTTCACAGATGAATCAGGCAGATATTATATTCTCTGTGGGCTGAAAATCCAATAAATGGAATACACAAATTAATAAAATGGCTTTGGAAAGCAAGTTCTGTGTCAAGCAATGTGTTAGTGTCCTTCAGCGTCTCTGAAGAATCCAGCCCAGGGCAGCCAAAAAATTTTGATCCAGTGTGGAAATAATTCATTATCAAATGTGGAGAAAATCTGACAGATTCCTCTGTCCCATAATATTGTCCTGAGCTTGAGCTTAACCACTCAGTCATATATATAAAAAATATATTGCCAAATGTACTCTGAGGGGGCTCCATTGAAAGGAAGGATCTGAAGAGAGAAATGGTGTACTCATCTTAAGTGACAAATGGAGTTCTAAGATACCAGTAAGCCATCTACTTTGATTTGCTCACCCAGTTAAGAAAGATAGACATCTTGAGGCTCTGCTGGAGAAGGCAGTCTGCAAGCAAATTAGCTGGAGGCAGGCAAGACAGTGGTGTCTCCTTTGCTCACCAGGTAAAACTGAAAGAAGTGTCTGCATTGCTGAAGGAGGCAACAGAGAAGATGCAATCCTTTCTCTGGAGTCAACTATTTGCTTTTCCCAAAGCTGCCGGAGCACTGGCTAGAGTCTTGGCACCAATTCAACTCCATGGTTGGTGGAAGGAGACTTGCCTGTGAGGACTGTCCTCATTTGTTACCCACTCGCACAGACCTTGGAACAATAAGTTCACAAGAGGAGTTTCTACCCTGTGCAGCCTTGGCCTCAGCCTTCAGACAGCAGGAAATATTTCAACACGGGTTGGTCGTGAGGGATGACGATGGCCATTACACAGTCCCAAATGAAAACCTGTGTGATTGTGCAAATGTGCCCTTTCAGGCATCATGAAAATAACTATGGCCTTGATGCAGTCAGCTGAAGTGATGTCTTTGATTCCTACCAGAGCATGGCGAGAGCCGAGAAGACTGCATTATCTCTGCAGATAGATCCCCTGGTCTGTCTGACTGTTTTGGGTGCACAGGGACTCATTCCATGCTGTGCAACAGTGGGTCCTGAGGCACTGTGTTAGCTACAGAGGGGAAGTTTCTCCTTGGCACTAAAATGCATTTTGTTCCTATCTGTGTGAGGATCTATTACAAATTTCTTCCTCAGAACAAACCTTCAGCTGCAGATGAATATAATTTAAGGACTCTGTATGTCAACAGCTTTCCCAACCATGATGGCTCAGTCACAGAATGGAGAGGCATCAGTATCCAATAATCTCTCTGAAACTGATCCCAGATGAGACCCACTCCCACTGATACTTGCTATGTTCTGCAGGGCTGCAGAAGGGCAGGATCTAACCCTTAGCTTTTCAGTCTCCCAGGCACTCCTGTTCAGCTTTATGCTTGCTGATTCATGCCAGAGCCTATAAGGGCAACCCCGTGATCCTGTGAAGAACTTGTGGGTGAACCACACTGCAAAAAAGAAGGCAGTTTTCCCTAACGCCCAGGAAAGTTACCAGACCCAGAATTCCTCTCCCTTCTCCTTCTCACTGCTTCCTCCTGCCACACATTCCTGTTTCTCCAACTCTCCAGCCTCTGTGCCCCGTGCAAGGAAGCTGGTGACTTGAAAAAAAAAAAAAAAGAGACTGAGTCATGAGGTCATACCATTATCACATTTCTATTCCAGTGCTTTCTCTCACTGCCTACAATTATCACTCTTTTATTCTTGTGCTTGGCTTCTTAGACTTTGATCTAGTCCTTTGCTTCATATCCTTTGATGCATTTTAGCTTACATTGTCTGTAACCTGACCTCTTGCCATCTAATTCCACCAACTTCTCACAACCGATATCAACCACTCTCTCCCCGCTTTCATCTTTCTTTTGTATAAATGTATACAGAGCCGTAACAAAGAAACTACAGTGTAGTTGTAGCACTTCCAAGATCCTTAGAAGTGCTGGATAAAATCTTTATGCATTTATTTTGCTCCTCAGTAGGTCATTTTAAAACATCTTTGTTTATTCCTTTTTTTTTTTCACTAGACAAAATGAAAAATGCTAAGAAAAGATGAATATATATATATACGTATTTCTGAATTGGTTACGAAATCCCTTTAAAATTATTTTTCTTATAAACCTATCTTCAAGTTCATTCCAATGACATTAAGACTGTAGAGACATGGTACATTTTCATCATTAAATACTGGCAGTCTTTGATCATGTTTACTTTCATTGACGAAAAGGAAGGAAAGGCCAGTGCTTACATTGCAAATACCAATTAGCACTACAGTCTGTGCATGTGTATTTATAAATATATATTTAGAGGAAAGAAAATAATTTGGTTTCTGCAATGTAGGAAATGTGGGCAAAAATATGTGGTCATTTTTTGTGATGTCTAAATAACACAGAAACAGACTTTTAGTTCTCAAAGGTGATTTGGGGGATTGAATTCTCTTTAAATCAATGGATTATAGGATTTGAGCATGTCTGAACACTTCGGAACATTCTTAATTCCATCTTTGAGTACCTAAATTTATTTGGTATTCTGGTCCTAAATTCCTTTAGATATTGGATTTTGAGTTCAGAGTCAGTGAGGAAGCTTTATGTGCTTTCATCCTATACTTCTGGGTGTATATTTAGTAGTGAGTTGGAACTCAAGGAACAGAGAGAGAAAAGAGATTTTTTTTAGATGCCTCTGAATATTCAGAAATATATTTACAATAATATTTCTCGCTCTGCATGATAATAATAGACTTGTAAGGGCAGAAAGAGACAGCTGAGCACAGTTCTGCACAGTGGCTGTGACTTTCTAGCTCAGGGTAGCTACTTGCTTTATTTTTAGCTGCTGGGAAGTGGTGAGGAAGACAGAGTGTATTGGGCTGTGGGTGCATAGGATAGTCCTGGTACCTCCTGGGCTGGTCAGACAGGTCCCATAGATTTAAGGCAGTGGTGCTACTTCGCACTTGCATGTTAAAACTCTCTGGCCATCCATTTGTGGGTGTGATCCTGCTGAGGTCTGATACTTCACGGTCTTCAGTCTCTCAGCTGGGTAGCTTAACACCGAGGTAAGGACTCAGTGGTGTCTTCAGAGCAGTGCTGAGTTGCAGCCCAGGCTTTTGCCACACTTCCCTTCTGCTCCCAGGTCCTGCCAGGCCTTGAAGACTTCCAGCCCCTGTGGCCACTGCAGCCCATGCGGCCACTCCAAACCCTGTGACAGACCCAGCAGTCATTCCAACCCCTGTGACAGGCCCTGCGGCTGTTCCAAACCCTGTGATGGGCCCTGCAGCTGGATTAAACCACAACAGTCCAAAAGTACTGTCACTTACTGATTTTGATTTGCCACACTTGTCCCTCCTTCAGGAAGGCCACAAGCCAACACAACTAGACCAAGCAAAAAGCTATTTGGGCTGTGTATGTGACTTCAGCTCATGCAGTCACGGGAGATGCTGAAGACTCGGTGTCCCTGTTATGTTTGATCAGGACAAGCCACTTAACTCTGCTCTCCCCCAAAATCCAATCCAGCATGGAAATCTGGTGGGAATCAAGTTCAGGGCAGCAGCTATTTCTCCACCAATTTGGATTTCAGGTAGAACATTGGAAAGGAACAAAATCCCTCACCCATCCTCTTCTGCCCTCCTCCCCCAGCGATACTGGGCAGCTACTGCCTTGGCAAGGCAGCACATATACTGTATTGTGTTATATGCATGGTCTCTCAGTTTGGAGAATCATCCAGCCTCAGAGCCTGAATTTAGCTCCTTTCTCTCCTGCAGGTTTCTTCTGTCTGAAATGTTGCAACTGTGAATAATATTTCCTACAAATACTTTGGGAAATTTCTAGCTAATAAATTTCTCCACTGCCAGCAGTTCCCAAGGATGTTGGGCAAGCAGTATTGCAGGTGTCAGGGGAAATAAAAACAACAAAAAAGAATAAAAAGAAATATAAAGAAAACCTTGACTTTTTGCTTTGTCCTGCAGTAGCTGTTTGGTTAAACACCTTTTCTTGCTGGCTGATTTCAATCTCTAAAATCAGGTTTTCCATAACAGTGGGCCAAATGGTTCCTGGGTAGTTTGAACACCTGTGAACCTGGCATGCTGAACCTCTAAATAATGCAGACGCTGCAGTTTGCTCTGCAGCTCTCTGGTTCATGTCCTTTCCAAGCTGGCAAAAACCTCTGATAGTGACAGTATTTTGCAGCTGGAAAATAGGTCACCTTCAACCTTATATATTTATATACAGCTATACAATTTCAGTTCAACTGAAGTTGAACAAATAAACAGAGTAGTTACATTCAAGGGAGAATTCCAGTTTTGCCCTTTGTCAAGATTCCTGAAGGGATGGTGGGATTTAGTTGGACAACCAGGTTGCAAATATAGTAGGATGCTTCAGAGGGAACCCAGATAAACTGCTTTCTTGGATTACAGCCCTTCGAGAAAGAGGAGTCTATCTACGCATGAGGGTACAGTTCCTGTTTGGTTAAGGTTTGGGTGTTTCACCGAACATGTTGATGGTTGCGTGTGTGCATGCATGTATTCAAACAGAGAATGTGTCCTTGAGATAAATTTCAAGAATTCTGCCTCTGAATAATCAATTATTTTATTTACAGGTTTCTGTGTACAGTGGTGAATAAGCAATTTTATTTACACTAAAGAAGTTTCTCATCCATAGCTGATAACTGAATCAGCTCTGGTCTTTCCATGGCCTGCAATTCCTCTAATGTGGTCATGTGTATGAAGCAGCTTTGAGTTCAGCATGAATGGTTTGCTTACAATCAATTATGTGTGTGGTAGGCACAAAGGAATTGTTTAGGGGACAGGGGAAGCATCTCTCTCAGCTTTCAAGTTTCCAGGGACAAACACTTCGTAACAGAGGACTCAGTCGCAGAGTTCCATCTCCCCATGCCTTCCCTTATTGTACTTAATTCTCTGTCTATTCAGTAGCAACTGCTAATTCACTGGCCATAAAATCCAGGAAAAGCCCTTTGGATTATGGTTTCAGAGTTAAATGGAAGATATTCAGTTTGGAGCTACTGCCCATGACTTTTCTTCACAGATGTATTGTTTAGTATTTACTCTGTTCCAGACCATCACTTCCATTTCAAAAGAAACACCACCCATGTAATGATTTGCTGCCAAATCTATCTGTAGTTATGTAAAACACAACATAACCTCAACTTTGCTTTTGGAATATGTATGAGGTTTTAAATATACAGTGCCTCTATGCATAATCACTGTAATGAACTGAACTTTTGCTGGAAATCATCAAGAGTTTTACCTTTCACTTCAAAATAGCGAGAAGGCTCCCCCTAGCTCTTTGTGGCACTGACACCACCAGTACTTGTTCAGACATGCATTTTAGCATTGCTACTAACCCCCTATAATTAGTTAAGAGAATAAGAACACAAAGAACAGGACCTCCCGCTCAAAAAAATCCATCCACACTTGTTCGGTCCAAACCCTGAGTCCTGTGCCAATTCACACCTCAGAGATACTGATCTTAATCTTTTTTCTGCATAACTGATGAACATATGGAAAACTGCTACATTTGTGGGTATATCTAGGCACTGTGGGAGCTGGTCTGTTTTTTGGTTCATTCACCTACCCCTCCTTTTGTCTCTATGGGGAAGAGTCTTGCAAAGGAAAGAGTCAAGCCAGAGATAAGGCGCTCCCTGTTTGCTAAATCCCATGGTGTCTTTTTAAGCTCCTTTTCTGCTCTCTCATGGAAGGGAACTCTTATTCTGCATTTTAGTCCTCAAGGACCAGGAGGTCAAGCAGCCTGCTGAGCTCTACAAGACCACTGACATTAAGCGGCTGTTGGCCACTTTCTTTTCCTGGTATTAGAGAGGATTGAACTGAGCTGTGGCTGCTTCACATAACTTTAGCTGAAAGGACATCTATACAGCAATAAAAACTTAACCGCCCCAGCCATTAAATCAAGGAGTATCAGATCCTTTGATGGAAATATGAGTGTCTCTAAACTGGAGGTAATCGAGGACCGAATTTGACACACATGGTACTGACATCTCGTAAAATGTCATGAACGCTTGACCTGAGATTTTCGAGACACAGCTGGTTTTTCAGGGTGGGATTTATGTGGTGGTGGGAGGTTGGGGAGGTGATGGTTAATGTATCTTAAGAGCTTGGTGAACCATTTATAATGCTCAGGTTAAAAAAAAAAAAAAAGCAGTCACTTATTTAGATGAGTTGGGGAAGCATATTACAGCATTTCTTACGGTCTGAGCTGTGCCCTGTGAAGTCTTCCCTGAGTCTTTATAGGGCAATTAGTGCACATGTATTTTTAAAACAAGTTGTGGGTTTTTGTTTGTTTGTTTGTTTTTGTTTGAAATAATCTATTAGTACTTAACAGAACTTCAAATGCAACAGTTTTAAATGGCATATAAAGTTCCAGGCTGAGATTTTTTTCCCCCTTTTAACAGACTAGATGCCAAATTCCAATTCCAGCTATTGGTAACTCCTTATCCAAATCACTTTAACAGCTTTGAACGTCTCAGCTGTAACATGGCAGATTAATACGACCACAAATTAACTGTGAGGAACATGGAATAAAAAGAGGACAGCAAACAAAACACATCTGTCTTTATATGCTTCTTACCCTGCCAGATCTCCCCCAAATCCATGACTTAGCTTTCTAAATGGGTGCAAGTTTTGTTTGCTTTTGAAAGCATCTCCAGGAGCATTTCTCCCCACTGAGGTTTGTGGGTTTTGCTCAGTCCTCATCTTGAGTGATGCGGATGGACACTCAGGGATTCTGCTGAGGGTAAATGGGACTTGGTAAGTTTTTGCAGCAATGCTGGAAGGAATGCAACTTCCTGCAGTGCTCCAGAGCAGGGCCTGAGACAGGAGAACTAGATGGGCTCAGTAGTGCCATATGGGATGATTCTGATCCATCCTTCCCCTTACACCTCTCCATCTTTGATGAGTTGTATGTGCCAGTTCTTCAGAAGACCACATCGTATTCTTTCCATGTGAACTGGGACAAGTTACACAGATGTGTGTATTCCAGCATGGTACCAGTTCCATTTTCAGTCCATCCAGGGTTACAAGATTCTTCTTTGTTCTTCATAAGCAGCAGCTCATGGCACTGTGAAATGCTGCATTTCTCAGTCAGATGGCAGATTGCAAATGTTTCCGTTCAGAGCACCTCTGCCTTCTTGTAAAAAGCAGCCTATACATGACCATTTCTATACATCTCTATTTTTAACATCTGAAAAAAAAAAAAAGCAATCCCCTCTATTTTTAGATACAGTTCAGTTCTGTAGGCTGGCTGGTTCTAATAAAAAATTCCTCACTCTCTAAAGAAAACTCTGCATTGAAATCACAAATCCAGGGGAACGTCCTGTACTATTAGCAGACCTACTAAGATGAAAACCTCAGCATGTTAGCAAGCCCTCCAAACAAAAACATTAATACAGGCTCAAGAGAAAAAACAGCCAAGGAAGAGGCAATCAGCCCAGAAAGTTTTCTACAATGCTCTCACCCTGCTATAAAACAAAACAAAACAAAACAAAAAGACCAAACAACAAAACCGTATCCACCAGTTCAGAAAGGAGGTCAGGACCTCGGATGTCTTTCGGATCTCTTTTTATCTGGCCCGCTCCACTTGGCTTAGTTGCCAGCCATGTTTCCAACAGCTGTTTCTCTTTTTGGTAAGTTTGGTGAGAGACGATGCCATACCGCTCTCTGCTGCTGGCTTCACAATCCCTGTGGACTACAGACTCTGAAATAAAAGTCCCGTACTGTATCCTTTGGGGAGTGGGTGGTAGGTTTTCCTACTTGAAGGGTGCTGCTTTTAGGAGGACATGGTTGTTGCTGCACCAGGTCATTGCAGTCCCAGACATGCATTCCTATGGTCATCCTAGTGTTTTTTCTGTCTCCAGGAGGTAAGTGTCACCTTGTTCACACTTGCTTCTTGCAGAACAAGGGTTTTCCCCATGCACATTCACTGTGGGCATAAGTGGGAACTGCAGGCCAAACATAGCTCTCTCATTATAGCTGTTCCTAAACCAGCTGAAAAAAACTCCTTCAGCCAGATGTTATTTAAGGGACAACCTGTGGAAAAGCAAATGTGCAGTGTATGTGTGCTAACCCCTTGAAGGACTCAGTGAAGCGACTTTGGGAAAGGTTTTCCTGGGCCTCAGTGCTCTAGTTCTGCACCCTGGAATATTCAGGGTTCCTCAGCGTACTGGGTTGGAGTTCACATGCACAAATTATGGAAGGATTGACAGTCCTTTCCTCCAAATTTTTCAGAAACAGCTCTTCAGGTCTCTGCCCTACTGACTCCTAGTCTGACCTGGTCTGGCATGTCACTGAGGTTTGGGTCTTCAGTGCTATCAAGAGTAAATTGGATAATGCAGCTTAGAAAACTAGAGGTCTTTGAAACGCCATACTTTCTGAGCCTAACTTCCAAACCTGCAAATCTGAGATTCTGTTAATAACTTAGCATGCATTGCAGGGAAAAACATCTTAAAGAGTTTGTGAGCAACACTGAAACTGGAAGTGGAGGCACTGAGAATACGGAGATGAAGAGATACTTTCTTGATGCATATACTAATCCCCGGGGTATAGAGCAAAGTACATTGTGTTTCCCTGTATGAAAACTGCACCTCAGGGACATGAACAGGAATGGAGTGTGACTGACAAGTGATTGCCCTGCAAAACTTGTGCAGCAGAAAGAAAGTGAAAGATCTGCTCTTCCTTTGTGTGAACGTTGCCATGTATATTCATCTTTCAAGTGTAAATCAAGAGCCAAGGAAGTACACCAGGAACAGTCAGGGGGAAACCTGCTTCAGCAACCCTGCACACCTGGTCATGCAACTGAAGAAGCGTGGAATGAGGGGGAGAGAGAAAAAGAAGATCAAACTGAGTTATGGCATGTTATGGTGTCTGCATATTACAGTGATTGACAATACAGAATTACCTAAGATAGACACCTGACCTGTCACAGTATCACCTGGATACACTCTAACTTCTAAGTCATTTTCAGACAATTAAAGTTTTCAGAAGATAAAAAGCTCTGTGAAGAGCACCTTACAACGAAGGTGGTGTGTCTAGCATAACTATATCCATTTTCTTCCTGCATCTTTGGACAATCAGCCTAATCAATGTTTCACTCATGCTTCTTTCCCTACTGGGAATAAAAAACAGAAACATTTTATTCCTTTCAAATGAAAGAAAAGAGTGATTTTTTTTCAGCCTTTACAGCAGGAAGCATTGTAGCTAGAAGTAGAAAAAAAAAGTGATCTTTTTTCTTTGTGTGGGTGAGAGTCAAGGACACATATCAAAATGTATCCCCTGTCCAAAGTGGCATTCTGCCCATTCCTATTTACACATTGCCATTGACTCAATGGAGCCCTTTGTTTCCAAAATGCATAGATTATTCCAATTGTGTGTGGAGCTTGGGTTTGTGTGTTACTGTCCACTGGGGGCTAAGAAAACACCAAAGATGTTATCCAATACCATAACTAACAGAATGGCATGAAGAAGAATTCAAAACCTGTGAGCAAAAGCAGTTTTTTCACTCTGACCCTTGGACTTCTCTGACTTGTGTTTCAAGCGTCTACATTTTTATCTGAAGAAGGAAACTGCTTCTGTTACCCACCAACTTGCTCACTTTCAAGGTGTCACACACAGGGTTCACAAGCACTGGGTTACAGGGTGGTCTACACTATAATTTATAACAGTAAGAAGTCAGAGCTAAATAGTACAAAATACTGTTTTTAATAGCTGTTTCATCATGGATCTAAATCATAAAATATTGTGCTGAGATAAAGCTCTCCACTAATATAACCTTTAATTTTACTTTGAAGTGATCAGGATGTGTCCTGGAACTGGTGGGTTTGTATACTTACTTTTTGGAATTAAGAGTATAATTTTTCATTCTTGCACTGGCCATCATTCAGACTCACCTTTGCAGCCTTTCACCATCATCATGAAGCAGAAAGCAGACTGGGCACATGTGAGAAAGAAGCTGCACAAAGTAATAAGCTGTTAAGTAATATCCTGGGGCTGCAGGGCTGATGCTGAACACATGGTTTGGGACTTGGCACTTCTGATTGAAATGAAGGTGGATAGAGGAGATAACCCCCTGTTTGTTTAGTTAAAGACAGAATCAGTGGCCAAGGTAAGTCTGATGATTGTATTTGCTGAAGATGAACACGAAGAGAGGAAAACATTAACCTAATAGTATGCTGGAAGATGTTATGAAATTCCTAGAGTTTTATCCAAATCGTTCTAAATTGTATGTCAAAATGGAAGGTATGGGTTTGCAACTGAAAAGCTTTCTGCATGCTGTAATGATGCAGCTTTACAAAAGTCTGTGTATGATGAAGCCCTGCTTTCCTTGTTTCTCATAGACTGCACAGTCATAATTAAATGCACTAAAGTGAAAGTTTTCAGGATTGGAATGGAGCTAGCTAAGGGTGTGATGTTTGCTTAGAGAAGGACAGAACTATTAAGAAAAATAATCATTCCCCAGTGTATACCTTTATCTGACGTGCAAACCGATGCCCTCAGTGGGCAAAATAGCAACCCACGGCTTCAAGAACAGCTCGATCAGGCAATATGTTGTCTGAAATGCCTTGTTATTTGCTGTTTCCAAACTCGCCTGCCAATGGCTGTCTCCAGTGGGACTCGCCAGCCTGCTGCTCCATGAGAATGTGCAACTCCCTTCTGGTTTGTGACCACTATTTAGTAACTGCTATGGCAAGAGCAGGCACAGGTCCAGATTTGGATTGTACAAACCAGAAGGGTGGGAGGCTGTGGAGGGAGGCACATGCTTTCTCTGCTGTCATACCTTCCAACAATGCTGCACGATTGGGATCTGGTCTGGCTCACCGCCAGTGCTCTGACAGACTGAAATGATAAAGGATGCTTGATAAGAATTTGGAAATGCATCTACCTGAAGGTAAGGGTTAGTGGAGGTGTTAACACTGATGCTGTATCTGACACCCGCAGTACAGAGTCCTAGTTCTTGGCACCTGTGTTTTCCCATCAAGTAACACTCATTTGTTATCATATATACACACCATAGATTTACATAGCTTGTAGGGGTGAATCATGCATAATTGTGGCTTCTTACATGACAGTTCATATATTAACAAGTAACTTATTTGTGCTCTGTGCTGAATGAGTGTAGCAGGAGCGTGTGGACCTCTGGTGTCAGAACTATATTCATCATTATCAGGAGGTAAAACAGTTTGGTGGTTAAAAACAACATAAGAAAATAATTGCTGGTTTGATTTGCCTATACCCTGGGAAACATTGCTTTGATTTATGTTTATATCTCTAGATACCTAGTGAAAATATGATAGTAACCAGGATTCAACCATTCTTATGCAGAACGTAAGGAATTATATTAAGAGGCAGACTCATAACACTTTTCCCCATGCCCTGCAGTGCCTTTTTGGATGGCAGCATGAGATATGGGCACCAAGAGAAAGTATACTCCATAAATTAGAGGCTATGACTTAGCATAGGCATGAGAAAGTTTAACAGGCAGTAGTGTTACACCACATGCGACACTGTCCTTAAATGTGGCAAAGCTCATGGACTTCACCTGGGTGCAACAGTGTCTGACACCTCGTGGGCCAGCACCAACTCATTATGGGTTATCCTACCCCATAATATCCTGGGGTTGTGGAAAGTTATGTTCACAGCAAGTGCTACACCAGTCCCACCAGGTAGCATGGGACTCATTTCACAGGTACTTCTAATCATCAGGTCTCCCAGGGGGCCATAACCTGTAGGATTCCTGTAAGAGGGCTACAAACCAACAAAGCTTTTCTCTCCTGTGAGCCAAGCAGAGCAGAGCAGGCTGCCAGCCCTGCTCCCCCGCCAGGTCTGACACCTTGCTCTCAGGCTCCCAGCGTATGGGGTCTGGATGTGAGTGCAGAGGGAGGGGTGGCACCACCACAGCCATCTCCCGCTCTGATGAGGTGTGCAGAAAAGACGCAGTGTCAGAGCGTGCAGGCTGTTTGGCCAAAGTTTAGGGAGCAAAAATAATAATAAAAATCCTCGTGGAGAGACCTGAAAACAAGCAATGGGAGACACCTCTGCACGTTACTGTTTGCTGGGTAGGGCAATTCTGGCCACAGCACATAGCATCCTGGGGAGTGGGACCCTTGGGGTGTTGAGAGTAGGTTTGTTAATGGATCTCCTAGGGGTTGATGGATTTAATGGGTGAAGTAAGTCTGCTTGTATTTATTTTATTTTTTTGGCAGCTGCTGCAAGTGGAATTTTATGCATTTTTCTGGCTGTTACTGCTTGTCTGGGCTATTTAGATGTTGAGGTACACTTGTTTCCTTCTTGGAGGACCTTTTTCTTTCAGAGCAGCCGAGACACCTTCTGCAATGGCACATTGTAGTATACTTCCATTTGCAAAATGTTCTTTCTACTGCTTTCTACTGCTTTCTGCTGCTGGGTTGACTTGTATTATACAGATCAGGTTTAAGAGCTGACAGCTCAGTCTTTAGCAGAACCTGTTTGTTCTCACTCAGGTCACTGAAAACTTTGGTAGACAAAAAACATTCTTCAATTTTAGGCCTTCAACAAATCTCAGTGTTTGAGAGCTTAACTGACAATTAGCACAATTTTTTTCCTCTTCTGCAGAAGTCTCTGCTCCTGACTACAGCTTTTTGTACTACAAAAGACAAGCTGCCTTCCTCTTGTTGATCCCTTAACTTTTTTTTTTTTATAAAAACCATGCATTCCCTTTGACTTCCATATTAAAATCCAAGGAAGAAAATGGTCTACGCAAAGCAAACAAGGATGTCAGAAGCTAGAACCTTTGCTAATATAAATCAGTGCAACTCTACACGTATAAAGCTTTGCTCTAGGCACAGATCGGGCTGAAAGAAATATTTCATTTTCGTTATAATCTCTGCCTATAATTCAATTCCTCTCACTTTGTAATACTTTCACTTCTGTCTGTGGCGCACCCTCCAGCTTGTTCCTTTCTTTCTCATTATTGGTTACCCAGAATAAAGACGGGGCTGGATTCTGAAGGTCTGCCAGCCTCTAACAGTTGAGGGTCAGCCTGTTGTCCAGGTGAGGCTGGATCAGAGCTACATACAAACCGTCTATTTTTCCTCTGTCTCCTGACTACAGGGTCTCTGCTGAAGGAAAACAGCTCTCAACAAAATTTCCTTTTCTGCTACCTCATCATCTGGCAAATTCTTATCTAGGATGAAGCATAGTTATCCATAAATCTCTTTTTCCTATCAAGACTTTGCCCCGACGCCCTTTCTAAGATTGTGAGATGGTTTATATACACATGAATGTGTAGATAATTTTTCTACTACACTTGGTAAATATCAGAATATAGTGCATATTTATCTCCAGACTATGTAGTAATATCAGCTAGCAGTTCCATTCTATTACTGGGAGTATTACAACCAACATAACATTTCTTCATCTTCAGTAAAAGTATAGACGGAAGCCACATCTATAGGGAATTATATGAGAAAGTAATGTCCTTCTCTGATATCATGAATGCAGTAACACCCAAAATAAAAGCTCTACTGCAAATTTGCATTTTCTCAGTCAGAACACTTAAGAAGCTACTGTGAGATTATACCCTTGCAAAATAATGATCTGGAATGTCTTCCCTCTGCTGTTATGCCCCACTGAGTGCTACTGGTTTTTATAGTTAATCATAAACTCTTGCCCTAAGTTAATTGATGTCCTCATTATGTCATACTTAACTGCAGCTGAAAAGAGTCTTTAGCCATTAACTTTTTTTTTTTTTTTTCCTAGCAGTTAGCCTTACCGCATTGAGCTGTGGAAAGTGTGAAGAAAGGATCTCAAAAACGAATTCACTGTCAGTGTGACCACTATATCACCACTTAAATTTGCAAGTACCAGAAGAAAAAGTTCCCATCACCCTACATATTTCTCACTGTGCAAATTTCATGAATTTTCTGTAATAATCAGCAAACAATTAACTGCCTACTGGTGACAATCAGGAATTACAGTTCAGTGTTTCGTACCCTTCTGGAAATGCTAAAGAACTAAGGTTTTCATGTAAAACTGGGGAATCTCAGAGATATCAGTGCTCTGGTGATAAAGCTTCAGATCCTCACTCTACAGCTCTTTTGAAGGACCAAGTTTGTTGAAAGTTGAGGATGAGAATGTATTTCTCATTGCTTGAGCTGCAAGGGTTGAAGAAAAAGTGATATTATGAGGTAGGGGATGAGAGAAATGGGACAACTAGGGTTGTGGCTATGGAAGGAAGTTAATAGTTCTTCTTTTCAAACATGTTTTTGAGTCTTGGTTCATTTATTTATTTATTTTAACTGCTTTCTGCAGCAGGAGTTGAAGCATTGCTGTAAGGTTTAGTTAATGAGATGCTCCCATCTCTCCAGTTATCAAACATGTCCCCTCAGCTCTCAGTGCTTGCTGGCCTCTTTGCTGGGACAGCTACTGAGGACCCCCTGCTCCAGAGCCACACTGACTGACCCTCTTGCTGAGTGCCTACTTTTGCTCTTTCCTGTTTTATTCACCTCTTAATCCTAGTTAAAAGCTATTCAAAGGTTTGATCTTTGTAAGCATTTTACCTAAGGCATGATTCCATCTCAAGCCTTAATCCCAATAATCTTGGAAACCAACCTGTCTGACTGACCTTCTAAAAACATCCCGTGTAACAGGATGACATGGACACTGCTGATCAATATCGTTGCTAACAACTGATGCTTACTCAGGGCAGTCAGCAGACATCTTGGCCCAAGGCTTCCTGGCAGAAATTCCACGTGGTTATTCTGGAGGTAGTTAAAATTGCACTTTGAGTTGTTGCATCAGGGTGCAGTCTATCACTAATATTATCTTTCAAAATTCCCAGCCTTACACATCATGATGTGTCATGTCTGGTGAAAAGCAATACATGATTTGACTGATGTGCTGTAGCTGGGGTGAACTTATTAGTCATGATAAGCCTATTAGTCATGTTACATCTGCCTTAGTATAGAGAGGTTCCAATGCAAGTACAAGAACTAACTCCTATGTGTAAAGTACAGTTGAGTAAAAATCTTCCTTTGGCAGCAGACATCTTCAGTTTCAAAGCACCTTATGGCTGATATAGGATATTCCAATGAATGTCCTATTTATTAAGATATTCCCAATAAACTCCGCAAAATAAAATAAAATAAAACAAAATAAAATCAAGCTATAAGTCTTTTGGCAAAGACAGTAGGAAATAATTTAAATCCAGCGACTTGTGAAATTGTCGTCATCATGGCTTGAAATACCCCTCTACCAGATGAACAGTCAGCCACCAGGCCAAGAAGAAATTAGGCTGAATTTCATGGATCAATCATTTTGCCACAAAGACTATGTGAAACAGATAAAGTTGAAATACAGCCCTCACTGGAAGACTTCTGAAAACACATTTCTGTAAATGTGGGTCCAGTATCAATTAAATATATTTTTTTTCAAACTTATCCAAGACCCCTCCCAATGCAGATATTATCAGGTAGCCAGAGGGATGAATATTACAAATCTGCTTGTACATACTGAGCGCAGGCTAAGATGTTTCGATGGCTAATCACCACCTCTGTTAAAAAAAATAATAAATAATAATCTTATTTTTTTCATTGGATTTGTCTGGCTTGGATTTTCAACTGGCAATTTTTAACTGGTTGGAAACTGAATCCTTATCACGTACCAGTGGACCATGCTTTTCAGGCAGTGAAGGGAAGCAAGTAAAGAGGGAGGAAGAATTTTTTTTTTTTCAAAAATTCCCAGTCTTATCACTAAACAGCAAAGATTTATGTAACTGTTTGGTGCAGGGGGGTGCTCAAGATCAGCCTCTCACAAGAGCTGACACAGCAGCGAGAGGTACCTGGTTTGTCTGAACAGCATCTGGCTGGAAGACTGTGGTTAAGTTGTGCATTATTCATCCTTTAAAACTGTCCCAAAAAGAAAATAGGTGCCACAGTTTCTCATGGCCAACACTCACTCTGTGACAGAACCTCAGCTTCTGTCTGTCTGATGTTTAGCAAGCCATTAATATTAGTCCTACAGTCAAACAATGCATGGTTTAGTGTCATGTTCTGCTGTCTGATGAAGGTAGGTGTGGAGATGGCTTTGGTATCCAGAAACCCCTGCAAAGAGGTGTCTGAGCAAGACAGAACTTCACCTGACTCTGTTGACTGCTTTCAAAATCTTTGCAGATGTCCCTGCTCAAGCACCTAGGAAATCTTAAAAATAAACTAGCATAAAATCATCTACCAGCAAAAGAAAGCTTTTATTCCTTTTAAGATTTATTCTTTCCAGGCTTAGATCTATGTCTAAGTCATTTAGGGACTGAAGTAAAGCCCATCCCAGTGATTAGAAGGATTCTATTATCTCCTCTGGCTTTAGGACAGTGTCCTCAAAGTTTGATCTTGCTGCTGTTTAAGTGGAAAAACTCTTGTTGATTTGAGAGATGCTGGATTAAGGCTGTCTTTGTCCCAGGGAGGGCAGCATCTTATGACGCAACATGACCTTTTCCTTTCAAAACTTGATCTTTAGCTCTGCCGGCTTGGCAATTCCAAGTCAGTGAGACAAGCTCATCCTCTCCCTCTTTTATGAAGCCATCTGGGAGGATGTTGCTCTTATAAGCACTACCTCTGCAACAGCTCCATCATTTTGAGCTGAAAATTCTCGTGCCAAATATAAATGTGGGGAAACATCCCCCTCCAGCTTGTGATAAGTGGTTGAACCTGGCACAGCCGAAGTGAGGGAGAATCTGCCAGAAAAGCTCTGCAGTGTCTAAAGAGAAGAGAACTTGGATCCTTCTGATCTTGGAACAAGGTCCTCCTGCAGAGATGGGATGTGTTTTTCTCCCTGAATTGCTTGCTTATCTATTCCAGATCAGTGCCTGGATGCTGGTTGCTCCTCCTGTGTAAGATGCTCTTCATATAAGTGAACTGCACCCTGTAGAGGCCCACGGTTTTTTCCATAACTCTACAGCCAATGACCCATTATAGCTACTTGCTTTTTTTAATGAAGAGAAGTCATTCCATCTTTTGATCTAGCCATAAATGGGTCAGTGCCTTATTTTCCTAAAGCTGTCCCTACAGACTTTTTCCAGCTGGCATAACAATTACGCTGATGGAGATACATGTAGTTTAACAGCTTTATTTGTGGAGTGTTGATGACGCACTAGTCGAACTATTAGCAGGTATTTTTGCATTTCATTTTGTTCCTTATAGTAAAATTTCCCACCTGGACTTCTGAGGCAAGATGTGTTAAGTCTGGCAGATTACTCAGACTCTGTGCACTATTTCAGATAACAGCTCCTCTGTCTGACTTCACAGATCAGAAACTATCTGTTTTTCTGTGTCACTTTTAAGTCTGAAAACTTGGACTCATTTCTGAGCCCTGCCAGTGAGATCACTAACCCTCAAATGAAGAAGATTTGCTGGGTGGCAATCAGGGTAACTTTTCTTATGCTTTCTGGAGCTCCTGTCCTTGATTTGGGTCCCCATGCTGCCACCACAAATGAAATAACTCATGCTCTTAATCAAACACATTTTCCTGGTAGGTTTCTAAGATGACTGGCCTGCAGACCAACTTATCATGAGTATTTCAGTGCTTCTTGTAACAACATATACATAACTGCATAACTGGGGATGAATCAAGCTTTCCCTCCTCAAGGAATCAGAAGATGTTCAAGTATTCTTTTTTTTTATTTTATTTTTTGATTTTTATTTGAGTAGTTCTCTAACCTTTTGTAATGCTAGATCCTGAGACTCTAATAGACTTTTTGTCTGAGACCCACGATGAGAATTTGTTGGAGATTGATGGACCTCTTCACAAAAGATAGGGTTATGATTTGATATGTATTCCAGGCAGGTTTTAAATTCATGAAGATTTCAAACTGGCATCAGTGTTTGTTTTGAATATGTAATGAACATTGAATCCATGTATTTTCCCCATTAGTGAAGTAAATAATCAGTTGGGATGTTCAGATGCTTCACACCCATGTGGGACCCACTAAGAGTCCTGAAATTGCCACATGACATTCAGAAAACATTGATACAGATGAAAAATAATCATAAATAATAGGGTTGGCTTTCTTATATTTTTTGAAAAATGTTTCAGAAACAAAGTAAATTATCCCTCTCCTTCCTTCCTTTGAAAAACAAAGCCAAAATTCACCAATTTAGTAAATTTCACATTTGACAGGATTATTGCATGAATGACAAACTGATGAGTTTTGTCCCTCTTTACTTGTTCCAGCCTCACATTTGCTTGCTAATTCATGCAAAGTTTTTCTAAGTGCTCCATCCTGGAAGATGCTCTTTCATCTGTGAAAAGCAGTTTCTCAACCAACCTATCTCCACTCTCCAACTCAGTGATCTGGCAAAAGAGTGAAAAGTTAGTGCTGCTCAGGCCAAAGGCTCTGGAAGAATAAAAGCATGGTGTGAATGCTGTCATGAATGCTGGCATCTTGATGACACTCCAATCTCTTTCTTCCTCTGTCACCTCTTTTTATTTCATATAATTGTCCAAGAAAACAAGGTAGAAGAGGGCTGTGCAACTAAGTGGTTTTAAATAAGGAGCTAATAACAAATTATTTGCAAGGGAGCACTGGTTTGCAATGCTTCCCATTGCAGCCTTTTCTGTACCGAAGGCACTGCATCCTCTCAGTGGGTTTGACCCTACCTGTACTGCCCATCAGCACATTCCTGTGTTGACTTGTGGAGAACCACTTGAAAATGGCTGTAGATAGTCAGTGCCCTTCAGGAATGTGCTAAACAAGTGCTCTCCCCTGCTCCTGCAGCTGCCTGTCTGGAGAACCTGGTTTCCAGCCAGGGCAGCAGGGAGCTGTGGCTCTCTTGACCTCATTTAGATCCTGCTTAAATGCCCAAATCTGCAGATGTGAACCAAGCAAAATACTGATGGGCACTTGCCATAACAGTAGGGAATGACAATGAGCATCAGGCCATCACTGGGTTGTGCACCAATGTCTAATGGCTCACCCCTGCTGTGGGCAATTAGAAACCTTGGTATCTCTTTTTTTACAGATACCATATCACTTTCTTATCTTTTCTTTTCTTAAAAGAAAACGTCTGAGATGCAGTCCTGATACCTGCGTACCTAAGAAAGGTGGATAAGTAATTATATACTTTGTGTGCTGGTCAACTCCTTCCTTCACACATTTTTTTCTAGCAGCCACCCTCTTCCATCTTGAGTTGTCAATTGTTCTCACAGCCCCCCTGAGCTTTACCCATCACCCCTGGCAAAGGACACCTTCCCACCAACAATAAAGGCTCATGTGCTCAAGCACTGGAGATGTACACCTCACTTTAGACCAGCCAGCATATGGAAACAGAAGACAGAAAGCAACCTTGTGCTGTGCAGATTGTTGTCATGCCTTCAGTAACACCTTGTGGAATAGATGGACTTACACAAAAATAGAGAATTATCATGGACTTTTATGTGCATAAAATCTTTAGCTAAGGGCATTTTTCCAAGAGGCTTTTCTGTAGGGGTCACTCCTAACCCAACCTTTCAAGCTTTTTTTCTTGGATCTAAGAGTTTCCTTAAAATGCCACCCCCCCGCCCCAGTCATGTTTTATTGGAGATAAGTTCTATTTTATTATTATACAGCATTTAATATTTTTTTTTCAATACTCAGGCACTTCAGCTGGGAACAGGCTGCCAATCCAGAGCTCCTATTATCCAGTTAATGAGTAATACTTGTTTGAGAATGAAACCCGGACTGAAGTGCTCTTGACAAAAACCTGGGTTAAGAAGGAGTTTTTCAGTAGCTTGTTAAGCAAAGGCATTTAGCATGCAGAGCCTCAACAAAGTTTTTTCACAATTTCTGTCTCCCTCAGATCAAATCCCCTATCATTTAGATACATTGCTTGCCTTTTTCTAAGACCCTGAAGTGGTCTTTCACTCATCGGGTCTAATATTTTCCACTTTTTTTAGAGAAGAGAAGGGACTGCATGGAAACATTTTGGTAAGATTTTGCCATATTAAAAATCAATGTTACATTTCCATCTTTCCCTTAACACTTTTAGTGAAATGTCCTGTTTTGGCAACAAGAAATTCCAGATTCCAGGCTGTTAATGGCAATATTTATTTAGTCATCAATGTCAGCACTTGTTTTTCTAACCTGGTCTTGATCATTAACATCCTATAGCTAATGAGGTTGTTCCTAATAGATTGTGGTATCAGACAAAGGAGCATAAAAGCTTGATCAATACCTTTCAGTGATAATTTCACTCCTAACTTGTGATTTGAACATGAACCTTCAAAATATTTTAATGGCCAAGACAAACGATGTCTGTGCACAGTTATGTTTTTACAGTATTTTAATTCCAGTGAATCAGTACCGTAAATATTGATACACTGTTTTGCCTTCAGTATTTTTGGACTGCTGTCAAATTAATTAAATAGTAAATAGCAGAGTGCATATCCCAGCACACTGTCCTATTAAATGTTAAGCAAGAATAGAACGGTTGATAAAAAGGTCTTTATGCTACTGCAAATAAAGGAAGGACAAGGTGTTATACCAGCCTTTGTTGGCATTTCCCATGTGGTTTTCTGAAGTGAACATTTACTTTGTGTTCTTTAACAGATGAGAAAGCTTCACAGCTGTGAATGTGTGTGCAACATACTTTTATAATTATCTTTCCATCCTTGGTGTTTATTTTCTCCTTTTTCACCGTGATTCCTCCAATTTGCAGGTTTTGCCTTTTTTTTTTCCCTTCTTCTTCTTGCAGAACTGAAAGAGACACCCGTAGGTTGCTAACTTCCATCTGTGATGGTGTCTGCAGAGTTTGTCGCTGCTATTTATCTGCCTGCACATGGATCACTTTGCATTTCTCTGGGACAGTCTTCAACCACACATAGAGGGAGCTGTCCTATTATCCTTCTTATTGTCCTTATCCTACTACATCCTATTATGTCAACATGCAGAGAACATCAAACAGAAATGATTTCTCTAGATACCAGCTATCTCTCTCATGGTCCCCTTCTCCTGGCCAAGCCACAGGTATGAGCTTGCTTCAGGGGCTGAGTTAGGAAATGTGTGCTTCCTCTCAGGCAGCAGCCCTGTGGTTGGGAGTAGGCAAACACCACAGAGCTCCGACAGCCAGAGGAAGCTGCTGCTGCCACAACCATTCAGGTGATGAAGACAACAAAACATGTCTGCAGTGTCTTGCTTACTCAGCATTGGTGCTGGCTGGCCAGCAAACCCTGGAGGTTGTTACAGTAGAAGTTTGTGCTTTCTGACCTATTTATTGACTACATTCCTGACCCTACAGGCTTCTGCTTTAACAAAGCAGGCGTGTGACAAAGGAAGCAATGGAAATCGTATTATATGGTTTGGTTTGCAAAGCTGATGACCTGGGTGCCTCCATTTCTCTTTGGCGTTTATCTGTGTATGTCTTCTGTGCTTATCTCTTGTATTGATTGCCTTGAGAGGTTACAAAACTCCAGCTCTGACTTTGCCTCCATGAATTCACAAAAGCTGAAGATGTAAGCCCTTTGGTGCCAGGTTTCTGCAAATTTACTTTTTTTTTCTGTGTGGATAGCTTGAAGATTCAGCATGATTCGGCTTTTAGTACGACTTGCAAGCAAAACTGGAGCCATATTGATTGAAGAATGAATTGGCTTTTATTGACAGATACTTAAGCTCACATTCATCACATCACAACGTTCCCAAGTAAATTTTGTTCACAAAAACAGATTGAAAACTTGACCCAGACAGACTTCAGAAGAAAGTTTGTTGTCACCAGGAACTGAAAACAAATCTCATGAAATATGAAACAGACTTTTAAATAGATGGGAGTCTGTCGGGAGTCTGTATCAGTAGAGGTTTGGATAACTGCAGCCCCAGTGTCTTGAATTATCTGTTTTCTGTGGAGGATGGGATACCGGGAAGGCAATCTGCTTTGCAGAAAGTTTATGATAGCTTTGATATAGGTAAGTAACAGGACATATATCCGAGTGGATCCAGGTTTCATGTATTATTTCTCATTAGTAGATACATTTCACTTGTAAGCATTAGGTATGATCCCCTACAAAAGCCTTGCAGGTCTTAACGCCCCAGAACTCCTCCTGGTTCTAAAGAGAAGCGTCCAATCCAAAGCTGCATTCCCTTTGCACACAGGAGCTTCTTCACTATTGTTCAGAGTAGGTAAGGCAAATACTTTTGCAGAGCCTGTTTGAACATGCATGTTTTTTCAGAAGGGAACATAAAGCAGTTTGACATGGTCTTGTTATTTTCTTTTGGAACTTTGAATCTATCGGTACACATTTTTATTTACTTTTTTAACTCCCTTTCTTTTTCCACATGAACTAATTTGGGAGAGAGCAAGCAAAGTCCTTCAGGAGAAGGAGGCACAATGTGCACTGGAGTGACCTTGGGGGCTTTGCCTCTGTCATTGCCCTCTCCAACTCTTGATAAACAAGTGAAATGGATTTACAAGCTTGCAGAAATCATTTCATTTTCTCTCATTTTATCAGCACAGATGGAAAACAGGGCTGTATCTAATCTCAGTCCAGAATCAGCTGGAGTTGGACTCGTAGTGTATAAAGACAGCAAAAGCAGCAGACTTATAAATTTACCGAGATGTAACGTGTGCTGTGTGGGTTAGTAGGACAGAGTTTTTCAGTAGTTTATGCTTAAGAAAGATAGAGATCCACAGACATTTATTTTGACATTCCATTTCTTTAAAATACTCCCTAGTCCTGCACCAGATGCTACATTTGCTGACATTTCTAGTTTAATGTTTGCTGTGAAATCATTCCTGGAAATGCAGTCTAACAGGGCCAAAACCCAGGGTCCTTCCTCAGACAAGGTACGAGGGTGCTAGTGCGTAAACATCTCACTGCCCAGCCTAATCAATAGGATTTTCCTATATGGTCCTGCAGTTTATTGCACAGATGTCTTTTTTCTTTCTCTCCTTCCCTATATTTTTTTTCCTTGTCCTGAGTTCTTTCTTCAGCATTTGAAAATGAAAAATGTTCAGTGAGACGGACATAGTGCTTTGCAGGCAGCCAACTGCACTTCTAAACCGTTGCACAGGTATGCATTCAACCACATTTGGCAGTACTCGCTGCAAAAAAGAGCTATTAAGACTGGTTGAGGACTGGGACTGAATTGCCCTCTTACCTTAGACTGTGGTTCCTGTGATTTGGTGTTAAGTGGAGGGGGATGTCAAGCATACTCGTTAAGAGTAAATTGATAAGTTATACATTTTGTCTTTGAACAGGGTAACAAGCTCCTGCAGAGCATTCCAATGAAAATATTAAGGGGACACTTAGTGTAACATGGAGCTTCTACATATGTTCATTCATTCACAGAAGCTCAATTAGTACAATACCTCTGCGAAGTAGCTAATGTCTCCCCACAGCAAGGGCTTGTCTGACACATTGCTGTACAGATGAATGATTGAAACCACATACAGTAAAGAGAAACACATGCAAAAGTAGTGAGAAAGGTCATTATTTCCAGGGAAAAAGAAAGCCTTCCTGGGTTAGCTAGTAAACTGTTGAAGCACTAACAAAACTGTGTTATGTCTGCACAAGTCAATTTTGCATGCATTGCATTACAACAGATAATCACCCCAATGTGTTTTACTGCAAGGTTCTTAAAGTGGGGGCTCTGGAAGAGTATACCTGCCTTTTCTTTCTAGAAATGTGGATTAAAATCCAGGGTTAGCACGCGGTGGAGGCTAACAGTATGATTTATCCACTTGTTGCCTGAAAACGCAAACCAAAATAAAATCAAAACTATCTGTGCAGCTGATGGTCCTTGCATGGTCCCAAGTTCTGGTAAAATATGAGAATAAGGGTTGAGCAGCAATATTAACATCTAGGAAAAAATGGTGGTGTAGCAAGAGGTGGGGGGAAATCTTCAGTTTCTCTGTCTGCTGAAGCTTCAAGCATTTGTTAGATCCAATGAGCGTTACAACAGCATTCATGTTTCACATGGTTGGTTGTGAGACGAAGTTGATGTGGGAGATCTGGGGTCCTTTCCTAGCTCTACAGAAATCTTGGATGACTTTTAAACAAAACGGCTGAGATGGAAAAAAAGGCTCTCCTGAGTCTGGCATCCTCAGTCTCTTGTAAGCCATTAGGCTGCAGGAGCTCTAGAGCTCTTGCAATGCAAATAATACCGGTACATTACATTGCAGACAAAGCTTTCTGATGCTGAGGTTAAAATAACTTCCTTTCAGAAGCTTTAAAATTTCACCTCATTTTAAAAGAAAAAAAAACATGAATATGGTTTTCAGGGTTTTTGGTAAAAGCTGCAGTGTTTTTCTGCTCGTTAACTTGGTTGCATTTAGAAGAATAGATACTTCTTAAGGAAGAAAACTTAACAAGTGCCAGGAGGTTTCAAGCTAGAAAAATGCAAGTGCGTATGGGCCCTTTTTTGCTACATGATGTGTGTGATGAGTGACAGTTTGTCCTTCCTGTGATATCTGACATCCTGTTTGCTTGGCATATAAATTCATTTCTGTATATAAATATATACAGTACACATTTTTCCCTCCAAAGACCCCCAATTGCCATAATATATCTCCAAGACTATAGTGGATGTTAATGTTTCTGTAAGCGTTCTCCTTACACTGCTCTGAGTCAGATTTCTGTTGCCTGCTCTAGTTCTTTCCTGGCTTTCAAGGAGCAGGTAGGAGCCAAATATCCAGCAGATTTCTCCATCTGATATTCAGTTATGGGGAGAGGAAATACTGAAAATGGGATCTGGTGCAGTCAGTGGTATGATGTTAAATGAATGTCAGTTATTTCTGGAGGCATTAGAAAGTTATACACAGGTCTGATTTTACCAAAATTCACAATATTATAAAAAAGTACTATTTTATTTCAGCAGAACTAGAGATTCTCCAGGCTAATGACTTTCAAATGACAATGACCTTGGGGCTGTTGGCTGGGTAAGGGCACATTCAGGCAGTCAGTGTGAAGGCTTTGCGTTACTACATGCCATCGCTTCTGTCACTGGTGGTGCATTGGTTCCTCAAGTTGATCCACCCCAGTGGGGCTGCTGTGCCCCAGATCCAGTAAGAAATCAGCCCAAGATCCAGGGAACCAGGGCCGGCACATCTGGTGTTTTCCCTCTCTGCCTACCTTCCCTTCCAAGCAATGGTTTGCAAAGGGAAACTGCCTTGGTTGTAATTTTTAACATCTAGGTAAAGAAAAATGCTCTGTAGCGAATGGTGAAGTCTAGTGAGTTTTGCTCCATTTATTCTAATTTCTCTTCTTACTGCTGGATCCTGCATCAAACTGCCTTCATCAGGCAGATATTAAATACAAATCTGGAGCAATCCAGGTCCTCGAGGAGCCTGGTGCGAACTTTGCTTCCCGTCTAGCAGCTTCTCACCCTTAATTCAAAATGTGGGGAATATTCATTTTCATGCTTCCCCTTTCAAAAACCACAATTTTTTTCACTACCTGTCAGCAAAATCACATAGCACTCATTTCTGATCTAAATTTCAGAAGTCTTGCCTTAAGACTCAAGGATTACATCAGCAATTAGAGCTTTAGAGGCCTTTTGTCTTAAGTGATTATTACTGCAGAGTTTATTCTAAAACTTTATCTAGCCTTACCCAGCCCATATGCATCTGGACTGCATTCCAGGAATGCCATTCCTTCTCCATTGTTTCTCTTGTGTTTTTATGTAACTATTCAAATCCAGAGATGCACTCACTTTTACATTGTAGACATGGTTTTAACCGGCACAGCAAACATTTTCCTACACTTATCTTCAGAAAAAAAATATATGTAAGAGATAATCTAATCTTAAATTTAAAGTTTAACACAAATACAGGGATAGATGACAACTTGTGAAACTATTTCTCTCTAAGACGTGCTAACATGGGTGATAGGACAGAGTACACATTATTTCTCAAATAGGGAAAAATGAATATTTAAGACCTACTTAGAAAGTTCTACATTGCTGTTGACAGCAGCATTGTGTCTGAGGGTGATCAAATAGAGCCCATTGAATAATTCATGGAGTGCATTTTGCAAAACTGTTTGTTTAAATTATTTATCCATTTCTATGTGGTAAAACTCAGCGGGATGAACCCTCCCTAAAATACTGCAAATGTTTTACTGTATTTCCAAAACAGAACCACTTTCCTATAACAATAATATTAGCTTGATGGTATTTAACTTGCCTTTGTGCAATACCTGATACTGAAATGAAACACAGTCCTTCACCACCATTTATCATGCACGTCCCCACAGCAGACATTTGGCCCAATGCAGGGATGTAAATGGTTTGTGGAAAGGACTGGGTTAGCACATCCAGTCCTGGGAGGGTATAAGCAAGTGAGTGAACTTCAGACAGCATTTGCATTATACGAGCAGTGCTTTCCACGGAGTAGTGATTGATGAGGGGAATGGGCAGAGATTTAGGAGCCAAGACACCTGTTTTACACCTTCAGATTTGCCCAGGATTTAGGCTATTCACCTAGACATATGCTCTGCAAACACTGAGTAATGTGGAGCACCCTGAATGCTCTCAGATGCTTTATTTCTAGAAGATGTAAAAAACATGGATTGGCAGGAACTCATCAGGTGTGTAACAAAGAGGTTTTAGAGCTCTTGTTGCCCTTCTCTAATTTTCTGGCAATGCCTGGTGCATATTCAGAGAACTGAGCCCTTAGATGAAAAAAATAGCTTGCATATGTTCTGCATGTAGATTACAGTAGCAAAACAGGGGCGAACAGCATTAAAACATGTCTCGAGGTCCACAGTCAGGAAGTGCAAAGTGCACCTAAAGTATCCGTACCCTGCCGCACTCTATATTGTTATGACTTGAACTAAAAGTTTAATAAAATACATATAAGGATGTGCTTGGCTTGTCAAAATAATGCTCTGTTTATTTCCACCAGACACGTTCCATCTCAGTCTGGTAGAAATTTTGCATTTGCCATCACTGAGAAAAAATAACTCCCAGAAAACTGAGTCAAACTGATTGCAAAGTGGATATTAACAGGGACATACTGCTTATTTAAATCCTTTGAAAATACCACTGGATGTTCTTGCAAGTGAAAGAAAGGGTTATAAATATTTGCTACAGAAGGAAGCCAAAATAAAAATTAAATGCTTGAAATGCAGCAAGCTCTTTAATTACATAATGAGCATCATCTTTGCAGTGGATAATTCTGATGTGTGAAGTGTTTTTTTTTCCCTACATACTCCTTTTTTTCTTTTCTTCTTTTTTCAGTTTCAGAATAACCCTATAATTGTTTGATATTCTCTTTCCTCCTGTCTTGTGTTATACTTTCCTCTATGGCTACCTGAATACTTGTCTCATTAAATGAAGAAAGCTCTGTAAACTGCAGAGTCTGCATGAGTAAGAGCTTTCCAGAAGCATTTAGACCAATATAGATGGTGAGAAAATTACATATAATGATTAGTCAGGGTGCTGCCATCTATAAACAGTCTAGCTTAGCTTTTTCCTTTGAGTTGATATTTTAATATTTATCTTCCTGACAGTTAAATTAGCATGAGCTCCACTCAGAAAGAGTTGCAAGCCTATCCTTCCCATAGGGCAAGATGAACATCAGATTCTGCAGTCAAAAATACTCATGTTTTATTCAATTTCTATGCAGCTCTATAGCTTACAAAAGAAAAGCAGAAAAGGTTAAATCTTCAGAACTCAAATACTTGTGGTCAGATGTAGCAGCTTGTAAACCTCTAAGTTTGCTGCCTGTCTGACTAGCTTTCCTGCTGGTTTTGCCTAGAAATGTCTCCCAAGTTAACTTCCTTTGAATAATTGTCTAAGTGCTCTAATACTCAATATTGGCTCAAACACTGGTGGCATATATCCCCCAACAGGCTATGGGAGATATTCTTCTGAGTAACACTTGCCATTTATTCTCTGCCCTGGGAAAAGACCAGACTTTCTGCATCTCCTTCAGCAGAGGATGGAGGCAGTGTTGTTTGCATCCTGCAGCCTTGGCTGCAGTCATGCCTGGTGACCAGACCTCCTTGCACCATTTCCTATCAAAAAAAGGGAAGTGCATTACACTTGCAGATGCTTTCACCCCTCTGCTGAAATCTGCTGTTCCTGGAGCTCACACAGGGCAATCTGGAAGTGCCTCATACCCAGGTATACCCTCTGCAAATGCACGGGCCTGTTTTCCTCCAAGGGTTTAAATAGATAATAATTTGGTTCTTTCCTCTATGCTAAAATTCCCAGGCTATATCCACACCGTGGAGTAGCTCTGTATTCCCATTGTCCTCCCACTCACATCAGAACTATTGTGGAATAATTTATAGGTACTACATTGCTATGAAAATCTTTGCCTTTAGGAAAGCAATAGCATAACTTTTTCTTAAAATTCCTTAAAGATCGATTAATTTCTGACTTGCCCTTCAAAACTATTTGAACTGGATCTATAGTATTTTGCTACAGGATATTTTCCCATGCTCATTTGCTTCTTGTCTTACACAGAGGTACAGAGAACAGGCTGGAAGGGACCTCAAGAGGTCATCTGGTTCATCCCTTTGCCCCAGGGGAAGATTACTTGTCCTCTGTGCTCTTCCAGCCATTTAAAAACCTCCAATAAATGGGAATTTCACAGCTTCCCTAGGCAATCTCTTCCAGTGCCAGCTATCCTTATCACTGGAAAGGATGTCCCTTGCTGCTTTTTGTCAGTATTTCTCCTTGTCCCGTCCACAAGGGACAGGAACAAGAATTTGTGTCTTCCCTTCCTCGAGTTCTCTCACATACTTGAAGACTTCCTTTCTTCTTCCCTAGACTAAACAATCCTAGAACTTCAGTGGTCCTTGTTTGCAAGACCTTTGGCCATCCCTGCTGTCCTCTGGACTGTCTCCAATGGTTCACATCTTTCTTGAATTGTAGTGCTAAAATAGGACAGTCTCCCAGCTTAGGCCTTCCCAGCGCTATGAGGAGGGCAATGATTTTTGTGTGTGCGTGTCAGAGACAAGACTCCTGGGTATTACATCTCACGAGTGCATTTGTTGTAACAACATGGACATTCCTGACCCATTTTTAGCTTGTGATCTACTATGAATCCCAGGTCCTTCAGTGCAGAACTGGTATGTAAACTGTCGGTCAAATCGTGTATCTGTGTAATCAACTATTTCTACCTAATTTCAGAAAATTCTATTTTCCTTATTGACTTTTATTCTTTCTTCACGATTTCCTCAATCTGCAAATTCCTTACGAATTTCCAGCACATCACAGACCTTCCTAGCTTGATGCCATCTCCAAATTTAATAAGCATATTATCTAGTAAATTGTACAAGTTATTATTTGAAGTACCAGACAGTACAAGATCTGTAACAGGCTTTTAGAATATCCTAGCCCTGACACTTTTCTTCTAAGAGTAATCTGTACATAGGTCTTCATGAGAACAGTTTTTTCACACTTTGCATTCCCATCTTGCATAAGTTTACTTTCAATCTGTTTCCCAAACTGGCTGATAAGAATACCACGAGACAGAGTCAAAAATTTCACTAAAGTCAAGGTATTTCTCCAGACAGTCTGGAAGATTTAAATCTCTCATTGCTAATATTTCCGTGGAAGACACGATCATTTTTGGCTCCAGAATCTGTCTTCTGAGCTCAGACCAAAAGCCTTGTCCCCAGGGTGATGACTCTGCCAAGCTGCATAAAAATGCACTTAGCTGTAACTCTGCTACAATATTAACATTTTAAATCCACACATTTAATAGAAATATCATTAATCTCTCCTTCCTGAAGATAAATCATTTGCCTCGTTAGGGATATTACTGAAATACTGAAGTAATACCTCCCTTCCTTCTGTCTTCAACATCATCACATGTAAGGGGTCGATTTGCAGCTTTCCAGGAGCACTGGGAACTCTCCCCGGAGTGAGGTCCTACATGAAGGTCCACGGGGACATGGGCATGTGAGTTTAGAGGAAAGCTGTGCTGATCCATAGCAACTGAAAAATATAAAGGTGAAAGCTGTCTCACAGCCAGCCTCCTAGCTGGAGAGATTAATTGCACTCGGTGTGACTTGTTTGATTACTTGGTCCCATGAGTAATAATGGGTTTCCTGAAGACTAAAGAGAGTAATACAGAAAAGTCAGAAAGAAATATGGGGACGTATTAAAAGGTAACTATGAAAGGGAGAAAAATACATCCGAAACCACAAGGCATGTAATTAACTTAGCATGGGACTAGATTTGTTTGCTTAATTATTCCTGCAGCTTCATACAGCTCTGAAGGAAGTTCATAAGTGGCTTAAAAAAAAACAGAACTCATTTTAACAAAAGGTCATTAAAATTCTGAATGAAAACTGTGGCCTTCTTAAGGTCAATGACTCCTGTTGGTTCATTCATACTGGGATCTCTCCATACGCCAAGTGTGGAGTTCTTGACACTTTGGGAAGTATTCACGTGGCTTAGTTTAGGACTTTTACCTTAGGTATCCTGAATGACTCTTTGGAGGCTGCATTGACACTACAAGGAGCTTGGCCTTGAGTTAGACCTAAATTTAGAAGGTGTCAATGCTCTCCTCTGTGTGCACAATCTTAAAAGAAAAATATTCTGCAACAGACCTATGTCTCTGTGAGATTATGCATTCCTCAGGGAGGTGACACTGTAAACAGGAAATCAGGGAGGCAACTCATATTTCCATAGACATGCTAAATGTCAAATGCCTTGTAAAAGGTGTTATACATAACCTTGTCACTTCTGGGGAAAATAAAATTAATGCAAAAGAAGCATAGTTTGACAAGCTAGAGCATTTATATACAGGCTGTGCATTTTGTACAGTGCTGCCAACTGTGTTTTCCATGTGGGAATCTTCGACTCCCTCTGCAGTCTTATCTCCTTCTTGTAGAGGAAGGTCTTACACATGGGCAATGTTGTGAGCACTTGGAAATACTACTGGTCAGGGGGTGAAACCAGCTTGCCCAGCAAATGCAGTGCTAAATATTAGGTCACATCTGGAAATTAGACAGAATTAGTGAGGCTGTTTAGGATGCAACCTGTCAGGGTGGGCAGGAAGGGACATAATCTTAAGAGCTATATTCAGAGGACAGAAGACTGTAAGGAGAGAAATGAGGCTGAAGAAGGGAGTTGGGTGGAAGGGAAAGCCCTGTGCAGGCGGAGAGACCTCAAGCACCCTTGAGGACTCTGACCAAGGAATGCTAAGGAGGGATAAGGAAACTTTGGGCTTGCAGGTGCACTGGGGAGTTTGGATGCTTTGTTAGATCTGCATATTTCTTTTAGTATCTGGCTCGCAGCATAATTGTGTTACAAAGTCCAGGTGTTATGTGCTTGAGCTACTACCTGCATCTGGAGAGGAAAGCTGTGAGCCAGGGAGCCTGCAACACCCCAGACCCGTGGAAGGACCATACCTGGCACGTGGGGGTGTGTGGAAAGGAAGGGACTGTCACTGGGCTTGGGCTGGCACCTCTCCTCTAAGGCTCAACTTCTGCCAAGAGGAACAGAGCTTCTTACAGATATAATGCTAAAGAGACCAAACGGAGACATCTCTAGTCACTGGGTTGCTGGTCTCAATGTAGAAACCACCAGATATTGCTTCAACTTGCCAAGAGAAAGTGAGACTGAGCCCTGAACTAATGCATAGGTTTAGAGCTATAAGCGGTGGATCCCATCCCCACTAATCTCTGTGCAAACACAGAGTGCTAAATATTTCATAAAACACTTCTTAGTCATAATAAAAAAAAAAAAAAGTAAAAGTCATCTTCCCTCCTAAAGCACTCGGTTACTCAGAGGGGACTGGGCATGCTTGCACGCACATACCCAGGAGAGGTGAAGGTCCAAAGGACACAACTTTGGTGCCGCCCAAGTGAATGTCAGCAGTACAGAAACCTGCTGCCAAGGGCTGTTCACCCAGAATAACAGCTTGGCAGCGGCTGACTCTTTTGTCAACACCTCTCCTTGATGAGGCTGAAGTTACTCAGATCTACCTTGCCCCATTTTTCATATCAATAGCAACCTCCTTCTCCTGCCTCCACTCAGGGTGAAGGTATCCAGGATCTCTTGCTGGAAAGCCTGGCCTGGGGCACTGGTAGGTGACCAAAGTGGCATCCCTCTGATGGCAGGGGGATGGCTTAGTTTTTCTCTCTTGGAGGAAAATTCAGAGTCTCATTTCAAGCTGAAGTTGTAGTGAATTTTGCCCCCTGACTAGGAGTGCAGGATCAAGCGCTCAAGAGATGGGGAGTTCATATGATGTAGTTTAAGGACAAGAAAAAAAAAGAAAAAGAAAGAAAGAAAGAAAGAAAGAAAGAAAGAAAGAAAGAAAGAAAGAAAGAAAGAAAAAGAAAGAAAAAGAAAGGAAAAAGAAAGAAAGAAAGAAAGAAAGAAAGAAAGAAAGAAAGAAAGAAAGAAAGAAAGAAAGAAAGAATGACAGGCCTAATTCATGCCCTTCCAAAATTATTATTATTTTTCAGCTGGGGAAGGAGGAGACAGGATGTGGTGGAAAAACATTTACAGGAGTTTGGCATGTAAAAACCTGAATGATGGATTAACAGCTTATGCCAGATTTTACCTGCCTTTAAGCAGGTAACATTTCTTGAAGCTCAACAAGCTCCTGCTTGCCTAGAGCTATACTTTTCTTCTCCAGACAAGCGAAGCCAAAGAACCCTGTGCAGCTTTCGTTTGCTCCAACTTTCTCTCAAATGTTTTCTTCTGCAAGTTTAATTTCATCTGGAGAAGTGGTGGCACTTGAGTAAATTAAGATCACTTTTTCCTATGACTTTGGTTGTGGGTTTTTTCTTTTTTGGGAGAGTGGGGGGTTCTGAGGCTGGCAGAGTCGCATGCACAATCACAAGGCTAAGGGCAGGAGCTGGAA
Organism: Cygnus atratus; assembly: GCF_013377495.2. Lineage (NCBI taxonomy): Eukaryota > Metazoa > Chordata > Aves > Anseriformes > Anatidae > Cygnus > Cygnus atratus. The sequence continues at coordinate 6,638,622 of NC_066376.1, forward strand.
TGCAGAGGATAAAGCAGAATGTAAATCCATTCAGTGCAGTAATTTAAGGTGTGGGAGGTCTCCTCTTATGCATAGAAAGGTCCTGTCAGTAAACGGAGCAGGAATCTTTAGCCTGCAAAACAGAGCTGCCTTTTGAATCTCTGGTTTCCCCTCTGCTTTGTGCTCCTGCAAAAGAAACATAAAGCAGCTCTTTTTCCCCTCCCTTGCTTTGCAAAACATCTACAGAACAGACTAGGATTGCAAATGGCTACTGTATGTGTTGGTAACATAGCCTTTCCCGCTGCATTTGAGGTAAATGGTTCCTTTTCTGCATTTTTTTTTTTGGCATGTCCCATGGTATCTCTCATAGGAATGGAAGTTTATCCTCCATGTCTTGCCTAATTTTCCCCTACATGATTTTAGTTTTCCCACGGTAAGATTAAGCTATTCTATATACCATCAGTCCCATAATAGTCAGTGAACTTTAAGTGAACTCTAACATCTAGACTCAAGTCATTACATTATCCTAATAAGTTCATTGGATAGCTGAGTATTTTAATATTAATCTCCCTACTAAATGCCTATATACACTGCACAGACTTTCGTACAAATGGCTTTCTCCTTGGAGCGCAAGAAGACTGAAAAGGCCAAGTCACTCTGAACGTGGCACACCATGATTTAGTAATATACTCCAGGAAAAAAGTGGAATTTGTCATCTGAACCAAAAATCAAAACATGAGTAACTCCAGCCTTTGCAGTCCTGGAAAACTGGATCTGGACAAGCAAGGAGCATGGTCTGAGCTCTGATGGGGTGAGGGAGTGCAGGCAATGGGAGGGAATTCCCTGGTCCAGCAGGGTTCACACCTCAGTTGGAAGAACCTCTCCTTTCCCTCCCATTTTGCCAATGATGTCTTTGACATCCTTTCCTTTTCATTCTATAAACAGATATTGGTGTCCTATGATTCCTCAAAATGCAAGCAAGGTCCGTTAATGGGCTGACTTATGTCAGAAGTGAATAGTTTATCTCAGTATTTTCCTTTGGTAAATATTTTGTCACCCCCATCACCATCCCTTGTTCCTGCTCTTCCCTCCCTCCAGTCCGGATGCAGTAATGGAGCAATGGGTAGAAATATCTAGGACCTGACACTTGTTCTCCTGCATCCCCTTCATGAACTCATTGCTGAAAAGATGGTTAGAGACTTGATCTTTTGTATCAACCTGTCCCAGGGAAAATATTTGCACAAGAGGCAAATAAGACGCTCTGGAGAGGCTCTGGAGAGGCAGCAGTGCTGCTCAACTCAGGCTGCCCTCTCAGCATTGGGAGCTCCAGCAGAGAGTGCTTCTCCTCCAAGCTGGGCAGACACATGCCAACTCCTAGCTAGGAATGAGCAGGTTTCAAATTAAGGTACTTTGTTCTGCCTCTGGAAACTGAAAGTATTGACTCGGGTATTTTTTATCCGGCTACGTAAAGAACACAGTCTCCACAAATGTGAAAGGTTACATTTCAGCCAGCCAGGGAGTGGTATTACTTTATAAATATTTTGGAAAAGCCCAAAGCTTAGATAAAGGTCCAGAAAGCTATTTGGGCCAGATCCAAGACCTATTTAAGCCAATGGGATTTTTTGTATTGGTTTCAATGGGCTTTGGATCTGGCCTTCTACAGGCTGCTACTACAAAACAGCTTGTGAATGAAAGCTGGATGAAGAATTTCCTGCCCTGTTTTGGTGAAGCTGCAAAGGAGGAGGGGGAACACTGCCTTTAAAGAGATAACTATATTAAAACCCATTTGGCTTCAGATGAAAGGTGGTGCATGGCTGTCATTTTAAGTATGTGCAGGACTTAGGAATTGCACTCAAACATTGGCAGGACCTGAACTCACACAAAATAACAAAAACATCTCTACCACTAAAACGCAATTTTAAAAGATACCGTGCAAGGAGGTAAGAAATGTTAGGCAGTACAATTCTAGGAAATGTGGGAATTCTTCCTGGAAGTAGAATACATCCATGAACAATTTAGCTAAAGAAGACAATTTATGCTCATTCTTGGCTGGAAAAAAAGAAGTTTAGCTCCTTCAGTTATCACAGAATATGTGCTGATGTTTTGTGATGAGGAGCAACAATAACTAGTACTTGGTTTATGTGTATTTATTGCTCCATGATTCCTTGTGTGAGGTTTTTGATTTGGTCCAATAGTTACTGGTTTTATGTAGAGTTGTTCAGGACAGAGTAGAAGTTCTCCAACACCTACCTGAAAGAAGGTTTAATTTCCCTAGTGCCCAGTCCTCTATCTCCCCTTCCATTTCATCAACCCACATATAGCCATCCCCTAAAAAGTCTTGCCAAGTTTGGATCTCATTACGGTTTGGCCTGGGCTTAGTGGAAGTTTGAATCTTTTGAGTGAACACTGGTAGAGTTTGAAAAGCCCCTATATATTGGTAGATTCACACCAAAAAATCCACTTGCAACATGGGCTGCACCTCATCATGCACAGAGCTTAGGCCATTTTATTCTAATGGAAAGCTTTATATTTTGGCAGTTTAGTTCAACCTCTGCTTTGATCACTGGCTCGAGCCGATCAGAACTGCAGAAACCTGGTTTAAACCCACAGGGAGTCATTGGATTGGATTATTTCTCTGGAGAAGAGGCTTTCTGCACAGTGGTGTAAATAAATGTGAGCAGAAGTAGGTGCAAGTTTACAAATATAACACATCCTTATAGCTCCAGATTGTGAACATCACAGCTGTGCAACCACAGCTTTTATTTGGTGGACTGGATCAAGATTTAAGGATGCCTATGCATTTTAGTTAATCTTGGAAAGTCTGAATTACATCATCTTGAACGTCTCCTTGGATTTGGCTCTTTCACCATTGTTCTTGTTCTTTCTCTGGACAGCTGTGCTCAGACACGTGTCCTGGGAGCCCCCTAGCATGTGTCACCATAACCCCCTACACCTAGCAGGTGAGGGTTGTATTGCACAAGGATGCATTGTTGCTCATTTCCTGTAGCGGGGTCCAGGAGCAAGGGGAGGAAGTGACTAACAAGGCTGGTGCACTCCAGCTAGAAATTTAAGAACATAATAAGCTAAGAATTGCCATTTTGGGGTAGTTCCAGCTAGTACTGTCAGTGTAGAGCCATATGATGGTGGGCAGAGGTGGATGCTCAAGAGGGAGAAGAAGCAGAACGGCTTTGTGGAGATACGTCCCTGGGTATATTCTCCCATGCGCAGCAGCAATTGTGATTTCCTGAGCTGGAGGGTTCTGAGGATCTCACCAAGGTCTCTGTGAGTGCTGGGTTAGCAAACCCTGTGAGGAAATCTGGATCAGAGCATTGTTCTGTGGAGGCTGGAACAGGAAAGCCAACAACTTTCCTGGAATTAAAATATAAATGAAAACATTGCTTATAAAAAAATACTTCCTAGATAAGTCATTTGTAAAGCGTAGAGAAGTTTATGACATATAAGGCAATTTGCACCGGGGCAGCTGTGACAAATACAATTAGCTAATAAGCATTGTTTCTCCAAATTGCTACTTTAGTAAGCAAGCGTTACCAGTTAGAAAGGACATGGTGCTTGGCTAAGAACAAACCGGATCATCCCCAGGAGAGTCATTTAGGGTAGGAAGTGGGAGTTCTCCCGTGTTCAGTGTCATATGATTCGAGTGAAACCTGCACACCACCGCCAACTGAAGCTGATCTGCTCCTGCTCTGATGCCTGGGGAAGACACAATGCTTGGAGGACGTGGCAAGGCAGGTTATCAGCCTCCAAAGGGAATAAATCCAGGGATACCAAGGAGACAATAACCAGCACTCAGAATGCGAGAGTTGCTTTTAATCCAGATTTAACTAAGATTTCCTCATGCCTGGGAATATTCTTGCTTTTAACAAGTGTGTCATTCCCATCCTGTGTATCCCCCAACTTCTGTAGCTCCGACTGCATACCTAAGCTGAGAAGTGGTATTAAAGTGTTCCCTGCAATAATTCACTGGCGAGGTTTCTGTGCGGTAGGCATCAAAAGGAAACATTCAAAGGCACCAACAGGAAGATAGCTGATCTCTAGGCCATTTTATTGCTTGTAAAACTTTATTGGAGGTAGAAAGAGCAAGGATAGATAATGTTTTCACTGTGAAATCATACAACATTATCTTAGTGTCAAAACAAAAATGGGTTCACTTCTCCAAAGATTAACACTTGGTACCAGCTGGAGCAGTGTCTCACACCTCAAGGGGATATTATTATTTTTATTTTCAGTTAAAGAATTCCATTTTAAATAGTGTCTTCTGGAATTTACAGACCACCTATGTCTGGAATGCTTGCACAGAAGTTATAAATAAAATTATTTGCTAAAAATGTTTCCTAGCACAAACAGACTGGGTTTACCAGTGTAAACATACTATATGTACTCACACATATTTCACATTGGTTACTGTGGTTCATTTAACTTTGGCTTGCAAGATAACACAACGTGAGTACATTATGTATTTCTAACTTTTCGCAGTGTAGAGTGACACTTGAAGTCTGGGACATTAATTAAATAAGTTTTAATCCTCCTCTGACTTATCTATCTACATACTCATCTAAGCACCTTATCTTCATTAACAAATTTCAGCCAACCAAGAGTACCCTGAGATGGGGAAATTATTTTACATATGGGGGAAGCCAAAACTGGGCAGAAAAGACAGGGTTCATGTTGCTCAGCTGGGAGCTGATTTCAAGTTCCCATCATCCCACTCCTGTGTGACTAACAGAACATATCACATCTGTTGTGGCTCTAGTAGAATTGATCACATTGTAGTTTCTTATTGCTGCTGACATCGAAGATAAGGCAAAGATGTTTTACCAGAGGAGTCCACTCTGGACTAGTTACAACTCACTTAATTTTTCAAGGTATAGAGCTGAAAATGGAGAGCTACGGAAAACTAAGGTGGTGTATACAGATTTATTTTTATTTTTTATTTTTTTCACAACGGAATGCCACACAATTTCCTTAATTTACTGAAACTGTTTATGTTGCATACCAAATTAATTCTCATGGTTTTTTGAGGAACCATTCGTTCTTTTTAAATAGTAAAAATTTACAATTATTAGTTGAGTTTCCTCTTGAAACTTTTTAAGGAGAAATTGTTGGAGAGGTAAAAGTGCATGTGCAAAGTCATGTCTTACATGTGTCCATGAATTTCTGTCTTTATCCTACCTTGCTGAAGCCTGTAGTTCCAGTCTTGCAGGGGCTTTAAGAATTAGCACTGGTAACATTCTCAAGCTTTGCACAGAGTCTGCAGTTCAAAAGCTGTGTAACACTCATTACACCATTTCCATCCCATAACCCCAGGTCTTTAACTCAGCCACTACACTGTGAGCCTGCCAAATGGACTCAGTGAGATGCCCACACTGAGGTGTATTACTTGCCTAAATAGAAATCTTCTTAGCCAGTGTTTTGTGTCTTCTTCCCCCTCACTAACCAATGATCTTTAAAAAAAATATGCCTAATCTTATTTGTTCTGCATATACAATAAGACAGTTGAAGATTTCTTTATTTCTGGTTAGAGCAGTGGATACTGAAGGCAATACAGCTTTGCTAATTTTCACTAGCAGAGGATCTGGCTTGATGTAACCATGTTATACATGCCAATAAAACTGAGAGGTAACCAACTGTTTTATTCCAACCACTATGCATTTTATTCCTTGAGGAATTTTGCAATATGTGATTTATAAAAATTACTTGCGTATATAATTAACGCAACGATGACTATTTTCTGAACTGTAACTTTTCCTCTAATTTTGGTTTCCTACACAAATGTAGCCAAGTCTTAGCAAAGAACATATCATCAGAAGAAAGTTATTGCAACAAAGCCAGAATAGATATCTATAAAATAATGCCAATATTATTTGTTAGGAAGAGAAATGTGTAGTAATTTCCTCTTAAATTAAAAAAAAAAAAAAAGTATTTTAAGAAACTGGAGGGTTCAAAAATATTTTCTAACATTTTTATAGAGGACTTTTAGGGTTATACTGAAAACGCTATCAGTTTAAGAAATCTGAGTCAGTTCCATATATGAATAAAATTAATTCGGCATACACAGCATGCCTTACTGAAAAGGAAAATGATCCTTAATACATTACATGTTAGTTTTCATTTGGAAGGAGACAAAAGAAATTGATGGCAAAGCATATATATTGTTGTAATGCACACACACGGCTCCACTGTACTTACTCTAAGGGGCAACCGTTTCTCTGATTTATGCAGCGAGTTCACTGGTCTGGTCTCTGCAGGGACAAGAAAACAAACAAAACGTGCTGTGTCTCAGAAATAGCACACGTCTCCTAGACCATGGTAGAAAAGCGACTGCTCACTCCACACAGCAAAAAGTGGGCGTGAGGTGCACGAGCGCTGTCTGGTGGGACAGCCCCATCCACAGGGCTGGATCCAGCCTAGGATAGCTGTGATCCACTGGTGGAAGAAGACCAGCAATGGAGCAGACCAGAAGGGCCATCTTGCCTACCATCATGTCCTGTGAGCACATACATGGCAAGAGCAGAGCATGACATAACCCTTCTTCCGTTCTCCTTCAGGTTTTGGCCACATTGTGGCTTCAGGACCTCTGAGCTGCTAGGTAGCATGCGAACCCTTATGTTTAATAGCCACCAGAGGACAAATCCTCTGTTAACTTACTGAATTCTTTACAGGCTCTACAGCCTTCACAGCTTTGTGTGGCGCTAGGGACTTATTTCTGTAGTTGATTACTAGTGCAGAGCAACTACATATATACCAATTCTTTTTCACTGATCCAAGCCCAAGTACAACAGGGAAACAAAACTCCTGAGCAGTAATCTGACTCTTCATGATTTAAACAGGACACACGTGGCTCTCAAACAAAACACTGCAAAGGCTTGCCTAGACCACACTTTCAAGACACCTCCAGCTGTGAACATCCAATGACTTATGTCTGAAGAGATTAAAATGTGTGTGCCCATAAGTGGTAAGCCCTGATGTTGCTTTGGATAGGCTCTTGGGCAAGGTGTTCAAATTGCTGAGCTCTGTCTTCGAAAGTGAGGAGGTATATCTGAAGCTGGATGTGAAAAGCAGCTCCATGAAGCCAAAGCAGGAGTCAATGCACCAGCTAGGATTAAGTTGTTGCTTGAAAGATTGCAACCCTGATGGGATCTATGCCAATTTCTGATAACCAGGCTCCACTTCATACTGGCTTTCACTGACGTGGGTCTGGCAAGCAGAATAGCTCCTTTTCTTCTTGTTAAATTTGAAAAAATAAAATAATAATAATAAAAAAGAACAATTTTGAATTATAAGCAAAGATAAAGATAGGCACAGGGGAAAGATATAATGAAAAAGTTTATTTTCCACAATATTATAAGCCTTTGGGCATCAAAGAGCTTCCTTTTCCCTCCTGAGTCATTACAATCCATTAAATCAAGACCTCGGGATCTAAAAGCTGTAAGCAATTAGACGTTGACCAAAACAAACCATTTTGCTGCTGTGTCTATTGTGTCAGCAACATTCACATTCATGCAGAAGACCCAACAGAAAAGGAGATATGGTCAATAAGTCAAGAACTGAAATACTTTCTTCTTCTGTAATTGCTCCTTTATGTTAGGAATTTGCGTTTTAATAGCTCCCTAATTATTTATTTACTCAGTATGGTCCACAGTATGCAATTTAAGGTGTTTTAACTGCATGTTTAATTGACTGTACATAATAGATATTGGTGAAATGTTTATAATTAGGAAGAGTATAAAATCTCTATTATATGTAAGTAATAGTTACTGCTCTATTCCAGGGGCTGTTTTTAAGAAGGATTGTAAAAGTAATTAAAAACCAGAGCTAACCTAATCACAAGAACCTCTACATTTCTGTGTCTTTATTTGAAAAAACAAAATAAACAAACAAACAAAACAACAACAAAACAACAACAACAGGACTGTCAAGAACCAAATCATTTTCATTTCTGTTCATGTCATTGTGCCTCTTCTCCACCAGCCATTCTGATGGGCAGAGCTTGGGTCTGTCAGCCTGGACTTTTATCCTTAACTGACTGTCCTTGCTATTGTAGGCTTAAGACAGCCTTTTAATACTACCTTAAATGCACTTTCTTGTGGTTGAATTAATGATAATGGTGAGCATCTTGGCATCAGATATGTTCTACTTTAGTGCTACTTTAGTGTCTGGAAACTCCAGTTTCTGGCATCAAAAGGCTCCAGTCGCTTCCACAAGTTCTAGAAATAGCTGTGACCTGCTGTTTGCACCATTTCTATCCCTTCAGGCTAACCCAAGAACCTAGAAACAGAACGTTATTGAAGTATAAGCCTTTTTAGTGCTTGCTGCTTGGTAACTTCACTTTTCCTATTTAATTGCAGGTTTCATGTTTACAGTACGAAGAAGGACATCTTGTAAAGGCACCTTTTCATGTGCGGACCGACCATAAAAATGTAGGTAGGGGCTTCTTTTCCACCGTGGGTGCCCCTGTGGCATTCAGAAATGTCTCGCTGCTCAGTTATCAAGTGGAGCTGTTTAAGAGATAAAAAAAAATCCCCAAATACAACTGACTCCTACTGGGTTACCTCAGACCAGACACTATTTCATCGTGTGGGACCAAATGTCAAGCTAGACAAAGAAGGCAAGTATACAGTGAGTCGGGCTATTGTGGAGATGGAGAGGGAATAAAAACGATGTGGACAATAGTGACATTTCTGTCTGTCCAGTGGGTGCAACACACCCACTTGCTTACTCTGAAAACCTTGTGGGGTGCAAGTTCTAGTAGTTAGCATTGTTGTTATTAAAATCCACTACAGTGTATGTAACCCATTGGATTTCTTATTGTTAATAACTGCAATTTTCTTAGTTAATCTAGATGAAAATAGATTAATTAAAAGTTACCCTAATTAGTATGATTATTGCACCAAATAAAGAGGTAACACATTAATGTTCTCCTGAAGCACACTTCTTTTCAGCTCTCCCCTTCTACTGAAAGATTTAGCATATGACTGACTCAGTAAATTACTGATTCATTGATTTATGCTTGGGAGGATGAGAAAGTTATTTTGAATAGAATAAAATCTACAACATACTGATGTAAGAGACTCCTTGTAAGATTCCTCATACTGTAAATCAATCCATTTCTCCCAGTTCAGGGATTTGGAGCACTAGCTAAACTGGCTTTTAACATGAGGGCTCAAGAACTGTTTATTTTCCTTCCAGATAGGGTAGATTGTGCTTGTTATAAGTCAGCTGAGGTGAGGAGCTAGGGAGGGGGGATAATGAACCTACAGAATATAAAAGCTAAAAACAGCTCTTCTTTTACACAAGACCACGAACCACTTGGCAATGTAAGATCAAATGTGCAGACAGACTCCTACTCCAAACACATCTAGTCTTTTAAGAATTATTACTTTTTTTTTTTTTTCATTTCATGGTATGAACATCTTCCTACTTAGCTTTACACTGTGAATGTAGCTATCACAGTAGTCCCATTAGGCAAGTAGTATCCCTGCCAATGTCTCTGGGGAGAGCTCATCTCAACTCTTATTGTTCCACTCCTTTTGATTGCTTAGGTGACAAGAAGTAGATGGCTCTTGCATCCGGTAGACTCAGCCACTGAAGTGTAAGACCAAATTAGATCCTCCAAAGCACCTTGGAGGTATTAAACCACTAAAGTACTTAAGCTGGTGACTCATGTAAGTCCAGCTCTTCCTTTGCAATAAGGGCTCATCTACACCACAAATACAATGCCAGCAAGGGATCTAGTTACAACAGAGTTACTTGACTGGGGAAGAAACCAGTTATAACAAGTAGGGTGAATGAGATCTGTGTAGCTTGGAGTTCCTCTTATTTGAGAAATAATTATTATTTTCATTTATTCTTTCTGAAAACTTTTCAGACGAGAACTCAAGAAAGTTAAAGAGACTCATGAATGTACTTGGAAAATGCTAGTCTGATTTGTGAATGTTTCTGCTCCCGCAGACCTCTGTTTACTGAACTGCATCCAGCCCCAATGAGCTTGGAGTGGAAGTGCGCCGGTTCATTTGCCAGGTACCTATTAATGTCTCTGTCAAGTCAGTGCAAATACTACATCTTTCCCTGCTTTAGTGTATGTGACCACAAGGTGGTGTGCTCAAAGGTCAGTTGTTCTGAAGTGTGTGCATGTTTTGTATAATTTTCCTTTTAGTAAATGTAGCAATCTGTTTCATATAATGAACACTGTGTTTTCTTAAGACCTCTTTAAAAGCTTGTCCTGAGAAGATGTTTTTCTTCATTTTTTGTTTAACACCATTTCTGTTCCATTAGTAGCTTTCATAACATGGTGGTAAAACCATGCAAGAATAACAGCAACGCTACATTTATATCACATTTTATATCAGAAATCCATGTGATCTACACATTGCAAAGTAAAACATAATACTCTTGAGATCCCGTGCATTTCAAACAATAACTGAAGGGGAAATTATTCCAGCAAAGTCCCAAGGAAAGGCCTGAGTGAGGGTAAACAGGTCTTTCTGGCTGAGAGCAGAGGACAGAGCAATTGCTGCCACTGGACTTCCTGGAGGATTTGAGGTCAGCTCCTGTGGATAAACTCCGACCGCACTGCAGGAAGCAGGGTTGGGAGGTAAGTGGTGGTGAGTCTGGATTTATGCCTCGGATTCAGCAAATGTCCCCAGACTGGACTAGAAGTCTCCTGGAGATGTCACGGTGAAGATGTTAAAGGCTGGTGTGAGAATACCTTTAGTGTTTTAGGGGGCTGGGAGAGTTGTAGCCTGAAGTGAAAAGGGATTAAGTGGTTTGTACAGGTTCATGCATGAAATCCCTGCAGTTTTTGAACTTCTTGGTTCCTATCCAGTGAATTTATCTACAAAGCCATCCTCTTCTCTCAGGTAGACCAGGAGTCACTGAATGCATGGGGTGTTGGCCTGTTTGCAAAATATTTGCAAGTGCTGAGAGGTCTGGTGGAAGTGTTTTAAGTGTGCTGGAAAATTAACATCACATTACTGAAGAAAAGCCAATTCATCAACAATGTGGACTTCAGAAGGGCCAAAATTCTGTTTGTTTCATTTCCTCTGACCATTTCTGTTGGTCACAGAAGCTCATCAAAAAAACCCCACCATGTAGTCAATTAAAGTTTAATGCCCTGTGGTTCATGAAAGAATAAAAAAGTTTTCTGAAAGATGCTTTTAAAATTGTAAACAAATCCCAACCTTCCCTGAAGCTCAGTTTCCCAGTGAGGTTAAAGCAGTTGTTTAGTCCTGCATTAAGGTTTTCAAAGGCTCCTGAAAGGGCTGCCTGAGAAGGGGAAAAATGGCCCAGTGCAGATGGAGTACTTGGGACAGCTGCTGCACAAAGCTTTCTGACCCAGAGTCTTTTAGAGCAAGGACTGCAGGAGATGGGGTAAGTAACTTTGGCCCCAGTCTTTCTCAGAAAATACATGACATAGCTACACTAGCAGTTAGCAAAGAGGGATCTCTTTGAATGTCCATCACTGAAGACAGCTGTGGCATTTCTCTTGGTGGCTGGACTCCATTTTCCAAGGCAAGGGAAATACCAGTGAAATTTCAAGATCCATCAAGGTGGTGCAGCTCTTATTCATCACCTTCCTGACATCCAGACTTGAAATTCTAAACAGTTGCCTTAGATCAGTGCCAGGGAAACAATTTTTGTTCTCCTCAGCTTCACTCACAGCCCCTAGTAGAGCACAAGATTTGATGATCAAGAAGGGAGGGTTCACCAAAACTTCTTTATTTATAACTGTGGTGAAATGGCAGGGCTCTCTCCTCAGCTTATCTTTTCATGGACCACTAATGTCTGTTTCTGGTACAACGAATGGAGCCAGAACAATTACAAAGGTCCACCATAAAAACACTGAAAAGGCAGAACACAAAACTTAAACTATTGTGGCAGAAGTAACATCTCATACACTAGCAATCAGAGAAATGCCTGAATGCCTGCTAGCATTTTGACATTGAAATTCTAAGTACTTTTTTTTTTTTTTTTGTAAAGTTACTGGCATGATATTAAGAAACTCAGTGGAGATCTGTTAAATGTATAACATCCCTGCACAAAGGATACATTCTTTCACCAGATTTCTTCCTTTAACCCATACTTCCCTTGGGTACTTGTATGCTCTGTGGTTGCCAACCATGATTTTGCAAACTTGGTTGAAACATTTCAGTGGGACCAGTCACCCTCTTTCCTCTCTACCATCCTCACAAATTTTCAGTCACAGCCTTCATTGCTTTCAGTCAATTTTCCTTTTGCTTTCCAATAAATCCTGCTAACCTTATTTCATTAGAAAAGCCTAGAGGTTTCAACTCAAAAGAACAAACTTCTGAAAAAAGATAATGATTAAGATAAAAAACTAAGGTTGGCCAGCCATGGCAGATGACTACAGCATGGCATAGTGATAGAAAAAGATAAATCTTAAGCAGATGACTTAGCTGTATTTCAGTCTCATTGGAGTATGATGGAGGGTAATATTTATAAAAAATACAAGATAACTGTTATGGACAAAACTGTTCTTGTAGGGAATAACTAATGTAAACTCGGCTTACCGACTTTTACTTATCTTATAAAATACCATAACAGATGCTAGAGGTGTCACTTTGATTTGGATTTAGCAGCTCACAGCAGTTCACAGACAGTCCTGTTCAAAAATATTGCTATAGCCTATCTGAAATCTATAACACAGTGTACAGAAGGGTACAAACTTATCTAAAGCTGAGGTTTCAGGTTTGGCTGCAATGAAAGTACATGCCAGACTTGTGGTATTGCTTTAGATTTAGTTTTCACAAAGGTAAAATGGTCTTGGACCCAGGATGTGTCAATTAACATCAACTCCAGTATCTTCCAGCTAAAACCATGGCTGGTGTCAGGTCAGATTAATGTTAGCAAAGATAAATTGAGGAGGACCATTATAGCAGGTGCAGCCACAATCTTAGAAAATGGAGAAAGCCAGGTGGCATCATTTCATAACCTCTTCTGTAAGAAATGATGGCAAAAGTCTTGCCACGCTGCCATGATTTTTGGGAGACTGTTGAAGTCCTGTTTGCCCTTTAAACACATCTTCCCCTAGAGACCACCAAAGTTATCTGCCTTTAGGTCATTCCCAAATTTGGTGTCTGTGCTGCAATTAACTAATTCTCCTATGTAAAATGAACTGAACCATTTCTGCTCATACTGCCTGTTAGGATAAAGCTCCAAGACTGAGGTAATCACTGTCCCAAATACCCATGTCTGAACAAGCACCATGTCTAAGGCCATACTGCAAATAAATCACTCCTTCCAGTCCCTCCTCTCCATAGTTGTACTTTTTTACCCAGGTAGCCTGAGAGCATGCTGCTGCCCTGGAGGCTGGACCCATTCACACAGCTCTGCCTTTCTTCTCCCTACTGCTGCAAGACTTGCTTTAAGCCCACTTTGTACCAGGTGTGTTATCTAAATTAGGGATCCCCACAATTAAATTAGTAACAAACAAAACCTAACTGCATTGTAAATAAACACTTCTCCTGACGAACAGATAGGCAGCACGCTCCTGAGATGGTAAATTTCTCCTGTCTCCCCCTCTTCCCACATCCTCGTGCTTTTGCTTCAGGGTGTGGGAAGAGTGGTATAAACCTCAGAACAGGGGTCCCCATTCCTCATGTTGCCATTAGTACAGTGAAAGGTCTTCCCTACCATGGGAAAAGGCAGATACCAGGAACCTATCTGATGTGAATAACTAAAGCAGCATAATAAGTGGTGAAGAGGCTATGGTCTTCTGAGCCTTCATTTCTTTTTGCTGATTGCACAATGCAACAGAGGAGGAATTTTAAGACTTTGTATTTTAAAAATATCTGTAACTCCCATTCAAAGCAAGTGATTTGCAGAAATTGCACAAGTGGACATAGTGGCTCAAAACTTGGTTTTGTCTGGAATAGTGAAGGCAGGTTGTTAGCAATCAGCCCATCTCTTGTCCTCTTCCTCAAAGGAGGTAAAGCTGATCTAATTATCATGTCATCATTATCATGTGTTCATTATGAAGATGGGGAATGTTAGAACCATACACTTAGTTGGCTTTAACTGTGACACAAAGAGTAAAACTGGCCCTGAATAGTGCAGCCATTTAGTACCTGTCTTAGTACAAATGCTGCTGCTTTGTCTGTAGAAAAAGATAAGTTCACTGCTGAAGAAAGAAAATCAAGATCATTAACATAAAGCATAAGGAAAAGATGGAAAAGAACCTACCTTCTATAGCCCCATACTCCTACTCCATACAGTTCCTACATCAACTGATAACTGAGGTGTTTATAAAAGTTATCTGCACAAGCATTAAAAAATCCAATGAATCAGAAGAAATCACAAAGTTGAACATCACTGCTAGCAGCAGAGGTCTGAATATATCTGTAATGGATGTAGGGAGGGAACTGTGCATTTTACTCTTAGCTGCGGAGTGACTGGAAATAGCTTGCTTGGTGCTTCTGCATCAGCATGGCATGGTTCCTTAATAAGACATCTTGTAGTATGCCATTATATGTCTTCAGGTTCTTTCATGTTATATCACACCCCGGTATTTTAATACTTCCATTTGCATACCTCAGAAGACCTTGATATAAGGCTATGGAAGTCAAAGTGATCCTTTTCCTTCACTTCCATAGGGTTTAAATCAAGCCCTAGATGTCTACCTTTTGTGGCTTTTGGTTTCATAGAACATTTGATTTTCCATTACTTCCTTTTTAGCTCCAGACCCAGCTAATGCTGAAATCTCTGCCTCCCCAGTTAGTCGAGACCCACCTTCTAGGACTTTATCTTAACTAGAAGTGGTCATCTGGGTTATTCGGAAATGTTTCTGTAAATACACTCCTAACGGATGTCTGTGTAATTAGAGTCCCTTATGAATATGATAACATGTGGCTTGGGGTAAAGTACTAATTTATCTATGAAACATTCTCAAATCCAACTGGACTGTAGTTTATGTCCAATGAGTTTCTCTTTGTTTTTTACTCCATGCATTACATTTGGATAAATTCATCACAACCATGTTAATGTTTCCTTCTAATGAGATTAAAAACTCTCAAAAAATTATCTTCAAAATTCAGAGCAGTAGTACTAAGAATTAACCAGATAGCTTTGACTTCTACCCTCTACTGCAGGGCATATATAATTTGCTCATTTAATAATGATTTTAAAATGTTTAAAATCTAAACAAAACAACAAGTTCCTACTCTTGTATTCAGGTGTGATTTATCTCCTTCTCATGATGAGACAGGAGTAATAATTATATAAGCCCTTGAGCTAGTATACATGAGCATTAAAGTGAATTATGACATGATCAGACTGCTAAGAAAGCCACAGTTATTTTGCAGAGATGGGGCCAAATTCTGCTCCCCTGTAACTGATTGCAATGCTGGAGAAATCAGCAGAGTTACCTGCCTGCAAGAGTTGGTCCATGCAATCTGATGTAAATTTGAGCTTTTAGCATTGTCATACTTGTGTGCTCTCCTGCCAAGATAATAACACTGAAACAACATGATAATTGTTCAGTTTTACATTGTAAGTGCACATCTAACACTTTGTGAAATAATGAGAACAAAACAAGAGATTACTCAAATACACAGATTTAAAATATGTGTGGTTTCCGGATTCAAGGCATAAAGGAGGAAAACAAAAGATTTCTAAAGCTACAATAGTTTGACCAAAGATCAGAGAAGTCAATGGGACTCTTTCCATTTTTCTTTCAATGAGATTTAGATCAGATCCCTTTGGGGAGTCACAACGAAGTTTATTTGCATTATAAATATACAGTTGATATGTCAAATTATACTACCATCATGAGAAAAAGATTACATATGGAGTCACAGCCCAACTTAATTTCACATGAAAGAAAAAATATATTAAGTAACTATTGCCAAATTCTAAAGGGAATGACATTTGACAAGGAAAACATTCATACTTCTTAGATACAATCACTAAGTTTTGTTCTTTCAGTGGTGATAAGTCTATTGCACCCACTAATGAGGAATCTGTCCCTCTTAAAGAGTAATCCTTGCTGAACTTTTTCCATATCTTCCTCCTGATCTTATATTGTGCCTTAACTGGAGGAAAATATTATATGTTTTCACTCTGAAATAGTCAACTACTAGTGGAGATAGGGTAGGTATAATAGTTGTGACTAACTCATTTTTGAAATAGATTTGTTTGTTGTCTCCATGGATTTATGGGCAATAACTAATAAATCAAGCTAGCAATGACTGGATTGATTTATAAATGAACTTCTTGTTTTCCTGTAGTGAAAACAAAGCATAAGTGCAAATGTAATTTCATTTTTCCAGTCACAAACTAGACTGTTCGGTTTATGGCTTTCATTCTCTGAGTGTTGTATGTATATAAACCATATCCTACTTCAGGATGAACCACAAATTAAATATCTCTGTACTTAAAAAATATTGTTAATTACACAGGAAAGTGATATGGAAAAGATCCTTTGACATGATTTACAGCAAAGTCTCTTCTTTACTTTTCGAAAAATGAAGTGATCAACACACTTTCATCAGGCACTCAATATCCAGATTTTTCAACCATTGTCATTTATAAACATAGCTTGGTTTTGGTGTGTAGAATTCTCATTAGACTCAGAGCTGTTTGACATGTTTTGATAACTCAAAAACAAAGTCAAAATCTCAGCAATGTGAAAAAAAACACATTTGTTTATTTTCCTAAATGACCCTACTGGAATTCTCTCCCTAAATTAAAAATATTGTAATATCTCGTGATGTTTCACATGTCCCTAATTTTGAGAGATATCACTGATTTCAATCCTAAGTTACTAAGTTTTCCATAAATTCCGTATTTAGTTCTGTATTCATTGATGTTGGAAAGAGGACATAACAGCATGAGAGCTAAGAAGAAAATTACAGCAAAGGGATGGAGGAGTGCTGTTTAACCGTCTGTCTCCTGAAGTCTTCAGATGGTGACTAGATGCCTACAGATAAGACATTTTTTAATCAAGAAGTTAGAGAACACCCTAGCTGAAATGACATGGAGTGAGTCATATGATAGATCAGACCAGATCATCTAACAAAATCTTCAGTCTTTAAAATATACATCCCTCTGAATTCAGTTAATAATATTTTTCAAGAAAAGATCCAAAGACAGATCTTCCTAAATCAGTTATTTCAGTGGGAACGGTGGTGTTAGGGGACCTACATGACATTTTTAAAAAGACGTGAATATTAGAGTTGACCTAGGACAATATGACAGGCTGAAATTCTGGCTCCACTGAGTCCAAGTGGGAGTTTGAATTCAGTGAGGCCATGTTACCACCCAGCATGTCAATGGGAAAATTGCCAGTGAAAGGCAGGAGAAAATGATATAAAATATTTAGCCCCAGGAAGCAAAATAGAAGAGATACTGTAGTTAGAAAAGACATGCTAGTCCCTGGTTCCCGACTCTCCTGAAAAAAATAAATAATATATGTGTGTATATAAATATAATAATATATAACATATATATGGGCCAAATGAAGAGTGACATCAGATTTACTGGTCGGTCTCAGCACAAGACATATGTGAAGAAAAAGGCTGTTTTTTCTTTTAATACATGAAACCAGTAACTGAGGGAAGTGAGAAATTGCATAGATTGAACAAAATAAAGTTCATTAGCAGGTTTGCAGTCATGGAATGGCTGAGGTTGGAAGGGACCTCTGGAGGTCCTCATGCACAACCCTCTTACTCAAGCTGGGTCACCTAGCACAGCTTCCCAGGACTATGTCCAGATGGTTCCATTTCACAGAATTGTCCAAGGACATATTCCACTCTTCACCAAAAGAGTGAAAGGTTGTCAGTCCTCATCAAATTTCAACGGGGATGCTATGAGACCCTTCTTCTAGGTGTAAACTCTTCTCCAGCTCTCTCAGTACTGCTCTTTCTCACACAGCCATGGATCTTCCTGCAGGAATTGCTCGATATGTGGGTAGCTAATAAACTTACAGTCATTAGGAGAGGGCAGAGTGTAATTCTAATTACAGGAAACAGGAGGTAGAGGGGGGAAACTTTTAGAGTGTTTTATTGTAATTTAAGTAGGCTTCTGAGACATGAGAAGCCGGCAATATTGTCAGAGGTTACTAGGAGTTTTCATGCAATTGCAAATCCATATTTCTCTGTCCTAACACACAATCTAGGATAAGGGCAGCCAGAGGTAAGTGGCAGAACCAGGAGGAGGAAGAGAGCTATTAGCTGGCTCTGGTTTGTCTCTCCCTCTTATCAGATCGTAACTTCACAGTAGCAGCTTCAACAGCAAACTCCTTGTAGCCCTTCCAGATTAACTTTCAAGCCTGCCTCCCTACCGATGGGAAATTTCAGATGCATGAGAGCAGCTAACGAGGCAGAGGAGCAGTTCTTTCCGGCTGCAGTGGGCTGTGTGGGATCTCTCCATGCCACAGCTTGGTTTCCTTTGTGTACAAGCCCTACTGATTCCTGAGTGAGATAGAGTAGGTTAATTTGTCATTTGCTATTAGGAAGATCCCAAAAAAGATCAAGACTATGCTGTGAATGTTTGATGGGTACCTGTCAGTGTCTTTTCTAATTGGCCAAGATTTCCTCCGCTAGTATTTCAGACTTCTAAAAAATCAGTCCCCACTCAACTATTCCATGCTGGTAGGCATTCCAAACAATGGCACTGAAAAAACTGAAGTAATTTGGGATACAACTCAGCATAAGAGATCACAATCACTCTGCTGAGTTTATTCTGGTTTTATACTCACTTTATGAAACTGCAAAAGAAGTATGTCCACTGGTAGGATTTGAATTATTATTTTTTTTTTTTTTGCTTGTCAACCTGCTTTTCCAACATTTTAGATGATATTTCCTGTTTTAAGCCATCCGGGGTACAATAGATTATTTTTTTCCTTGCAGTTCCCAGGGCAGAGTGAAGAAAATGGGCATCAATTTAGATTGTCTCTGCCAGGAAACGTAATAATGCTGTCGTTCTTAAGAAAACTCTGCAACAGCAGGCTCAGACAGCTACAAGGTAGAGCACATGCATGGATTTGTCATCCTCCCTTGCTTTTAAACAACATTAGCTTCTTTGTCAATTGTGAAAAAACAAGGGGGAAAACCCCTTGGAGGTGTGCCACACATTTATTTGTTCCTGAGCTCTTATAGCAATGTTGGCTGCAAAACAATCTTTCTTTTTTTTTTTTTCTTTTTTTTTTTTTTCCCAAAAAGAAAGGTGAGCATCTGTGCAACTTGTTCTGAAAAGTCAACAGACATGTTTGACAAATGCATTTTCTTGACACTTGTTGACTTGTGACATCCAAGGACAGCAGGATGCATGTAACCGTGTAAATCCAATGTTCATGACAGGTCATGAGTGTTACTACCTGTCCCCTCCAGCTCCACTTCCGGTATGAAGAAGCCATCCAGTGTGGGTGTGATGTATGGGCCAGAGGTGCCCTGCTACAGTACTTGTTGTGTAGCAAACTCCAGTGACTAGGTGGGCAGAAACCTCCTTTTGCTCTTCTGCATCAATTTTAACTATTGCCTCTCTATTTAAATCAGTGACTCAGTATGACTGGTTCTTTCATGGACCCTTCACATATTTCAGGGTACCCAGAACCCATTGAGCAACTGGAACAAATCAAAACTCTCCAAACCTGTCTTCCTTCACCTGTGCTTATGTAGAAAATCATCCTTCAGCATGGCTGCACAGGCAGCTTCTTTGGCTTACATTTTCCCTGAGCCAGAACATAATAAACGTGAAGAGTCTGACCAGATCCTTCTAGGATGCAAACCTTGCAGCAGTCATAAACACAGCAGTTCAGGGCTGGCCAAAGCTGCAGAATCTTGGTCATAGTTCCCAGTTGCAAGGTTGCCATTTTCTGACACCCCAGCTAACCTGCAAGTGCCTTCACATTCAGCCTGTTGATGCTCAAAGTACTAACTTGGGCACAGTGTTGCACAGCTGCAGCAGAATATTAAACATTACAGACATGGTGGTGCTTCAGGTAAAGTTCTGTGCTGGCAAAGACCCTCAGCCCAATTCATCCACTTATGAGGGAATCACAGATTGAAGTAACCAGACTTATTTTTTTGACTGTTGTTAAATATCAGCATTTTGGAGAACTAGGGGACTGTACTACCACTTTTTTTTGGAACCATGTTGCACTCACTGGTTCTCAAATACAATTTTACCTGAATGTGGCAGGTCCTACTGACAGGGAATGTGTCTGGCATGAGTGCATCTCCTTTTTGCTATATGCAGGATACAAGGAGGTTCAGCTGTATCTGTAACTTGTGGCTGAACGAATACAAGATCTATGGAGCTAAACTTCTACCAGTTCCTACAATGCTTGTTTCCATTGTGATGGTAGGAAGAAGCAGCTTTCAAAAATATTGCTATTCAAGATTGTAGATTATTCACTATTTTTGCCTTCACCAAGAATATGCAGTTATCGTAAAAGTATTTGCTTCTAACCATGAAGAGAAATGCCTCTTCCTGGTAGATTCTGTGCTTTTCTCAGGCTGTGTACGAGAAACAAAGCTCAATGCTTAAAGATACCATTTAGGTGGCTGCATTCCCCATCCTTACAGTGCCAGAGACTTGGTCATCCCAGGGGCTAAGCAATGCTCTGACAAACTTGTGACACTGGGACATGGGCTGATGGTGCATTTGAAATGCATTCCACAGATCTTTGTAAGAGGGTCCAAACAGTCCAAATCTGAATGTAGAAGAACATGAACTGCGCCTCAGGAAACACTGAGACATACATTCAACCTGTCCAAGTGCTTCACGAGGGACCCAGTGAGCATGTGTTAAGAGGTCTGGCAATTCAGTATGAGTTCTAAAATGTACAAACATATCTGTGTCAAGCCCTAATGAGAGAGTGCCTCTGAACCACTCCAGTAAAACACCTGCAACCTGTGTGACTGTTTTACGTTGCCTTCAGATAATCACATACTACCTTATAATAGCTGCCTTGATGTTTAAGTTGAGGTCGTTGCAGCTCATGGAGTATGAAAATGAGGACAGGTAATACTGCTGCTGTAAGTCTTGATGGCAAAACACATTTCCCTTAAGAAATGAGTGTCGCAAGTGGTGGATGAAATCTAGTTGAGTGACGCACTTCCACACGCATTAGCACATACTTTGCCCAAAATAGAACCACTCTGTTTTAAAGAAAATCTCTGGAAGGGAAGGGGAAGACATACTCCTTCCTCCTTCCTTTTTGATGCATTAAGAGGACCTGAGATTTCCCCACTGTCCCACTTGATTTTCTACAAATTCAGCTCCTGTGAAAGTCACAGGAAGCACTGAATGTCTTGTTCCAGACTGTCTGTATGAAGGGAGATTTTTGTGCAGAGCCCCGCTGGATCCCAACAAGAAGAGATAACTAACAAAATAAATACTTTTAATAGCACACACAACTCAGATGAGGCACACCAGCTCTTTTGCTATTGCTTCATTTGCAGAAGTTTATTCGCCACAGAGGTCATCAGCAAGAGCACCCAGAGCTACCAGAGAAACCTGTAAAGCAGCTGGGACCAATTGCTAATGCTTAGTCATAATTCAGATGCTCTCAAACTAAAAAAGTTCAACAAGTGCTCCCTTTACCTCTTGCCTGGCCTCTCCTGGACCCCCACAACATCATGCTGCTGGCACATGCTCTGTCACCTCTCCAGGAGAAGCCGTGGTGCTCCAGAGCTCCCTCTCATCAGCCTCACAGCCAGTCCTAGCTTCCATGTAATAGATTCATATAATGATGCTAGAGAATTAACAACTAACTGACTGAGGTTTAGAGAGACCAGGAAAAGAATCGCAGAGCTAAGGAGCTTTCCATAGCTTAGATTGGAATAAAAAAAAAAAAAAAAGTTGACACATGAACAATATTTAGCTTCTAATCCTTCTCTATCCCTTGTTCAGTCCCAGTGAGAGAAAGATACCTTTGCCTCTCGTTTCTCTTTTGTAGGTTTCCTCATTAATCTTCTGTTTTTCCTCCGGTGAGTCCAGCTCTGTTCCCATTCAGCCTCAGGGAAAACCCTTCAGACTCTGGAAAATATCTTCTGAATCTTCAACAGGTATTCCTCTCTGCCCTTAGGAAACATAATTCCTAACAGTTTAATTAAGTCCTGAACAGTTTAATTCAAATATAGCTTTTATTTATAGCATTTTTTCCTGCTCTCCCTCCACATCTCCTCTGCATTTTTCTCAGTATATATTATTTTCACCAGCTGGACACTCCCCTCAAAAACAACTTTCCAACACTGTAGCTCCATCGATGTTTGCAGAGCTGTCCTGCATAGGGAGAATAAAGATCCACGTTTTATGCTTCTTTGTCGCTTAACCAGTGAAAACTGCAGTTTACATTTTCTGCAATCTTTCATGCTTTCTTTAATAAGGAGTACTTATGCTTGTCACAAAAAATGTAACCTTAAGGTTATACAGGGATAAAACTTTCTTTTGTCTTTTCTTCCAGGTGTCCATATGTCTGCAATGGGGAATCTGGCCAGCTCACAAGAACTGCTTCTCCTCCAAGGACTGCATACTGATGCAAATTCCCAGCTTATTGAAAAATAGTTTTGTTATTTTGCCATCTTGTTTGTTCTGCAATTCCACGGTATTTTTCCCTTCTCTCTTTTTATTTTGCCTCTGGCTTTTGGAAAAAAAAAAAGAGAAAAAAAGCAAGAAATTAAATCTTATGTATATCTTTATTTTGGGCCTCCCAGTGTCATAGAAAAAAACAGTGCCACTTACAAACTTTTGTAGGAATCAATAAGAACATTCAAAAATTCAGATGCTGATTGTCCAGTGAAGAGCAGTTTGTATGAAGAAGCACAAAGGAGCTTCCAAAAAAATTGAAGAGCCTTAAAGTACGTTATTCAGCTTCTCTCCAACTTGTGTCGAAAGTGCTTAACTTTATTGTTGCTTAATTCTTTTCCAAAATAAATTAAATAAAAACTGTAATAGCTAAAACTTGAGTAATGTTGCCCCAGAGTTTAATGCGGTCCAAACACTTCACTAAAAATTTAGGTTAGTTGTTTTAGATTAGTTTTCCTAAGTGATTCCTGAGAAAACTTTTCTTTTTTTTTTTTTTTCTTTTCTTACATGTTTCCCTCAGCTTATAACTTTGAGAATATTTTTCTAGATTTTCAAGGTAAATTGCAGTTACACTGAGACCTGGGAAACTAGTCTTTCAAAATAAAGGAAAATCTTGCTGTCTCTGTCTTAGTTTATGAAGTCCTTGAGTTTGCCATGACAACTTGTTATATATTTTTAATTATACTCTATCCTTTCTTATTATTTTGAAAGAAATGCTTAAAATAAAGAGAGAAGAATACCTTATATCCTTTCTTCTTTAAAAGTTATAAAAATTCTAGAATTTATTTTTTTTCCTATTAGGAAAAATATATAGTATATTATACATATACATGTATATATATAATATATATTGTGAATATGTATAATATTTTTTCCTATTAGGAAAAAAAACTGTGAAAAAATTGAGAAGACAGTGTGATATTTGATCATGAATCATCAAAATGGCACCCAGACTCCATGCTTCAACACAACAGACAGTTGCGTAGCTGTTTGCAACTTCAACTTAATTGAATGTTGCAATACGGTTTCACAATGCCACTTTCTACCTCTTAGTTTTTAAGAATCCAGTTGCTTACTATTTGAAAATCCCAATTAGGCTTCTGAGAGGAGACTTTCAGTTTTCCCCACTCCTAGCTTTTCCTAATCTTTCACCATATGACATCTCCTCCATGCCCCAGGCTAAGCTATCTGAGCAGCACATCCATGGATGTTGTTTGAGTTACTGGAGGTGCACCTCCCAGTCATAACACATTCTTATCCCTTTACGTAATGCAGCGAACTGGCAGCCTGATTCAATCATTAACAGTCTTTCATGTCTCCTCATTGCACAATGGTTAGCGTTTTAAATTTTCTCCACCAAGGTCTCTGTGTTTTTCCTGCTCTACCTTAGCAGAGCCACCATGGTTCCTGTTTGCCATCCAGAGAGCAGCACTGTTTTGGCAAATTTTCCAACCTACTTGCACGCCGTAGAGCCAGACTGTGGGAAGAGCTTGTTCTGCCTTACTCATCTGCGTAGGTTCAGAGCAGGGCTGGGAATGCTGGGAATACAAGTGTTTATGAAAGGAAGAAAAGCGAAAAAGGGTTTTACTGAGAAGTATGATGTCACCGAGATCACAGCCTGTTTCTGGAACTAAGCTGTGAAACCCATGATACATTTTGACACATAAATGTTGCCAAGTAAAACTGATAATATATAATTGTTTAATACGGTCACAGCCAACTGTTTTCCAGATAAGGAGCTGAACTCTTCTATGCAATACAGTATTTGTGGAACGTAACACCTAGCTGGTTCCATGCTTTCATTGGCTCTGGGATTACTTCCTATCATATTTAAATAAAAAGACTAGATTATTGGGTACTATAAGAACAATGGATTGCTTAATGGCCTTACGGCACTTATCTTAAGTCAATATAAAAGTTTTGAGTTTCTAAGGCTATGTCAAGGGCAGTGAAACAAGGGCCACATTCAGTCATTTGTTTATTTTTAATGCACATTTAAGTATCTTATTTGGGGGACACAGATATACTTAGATGATGCAGTAAAATACAGATTAATTTTTTAAAAATTGCCTGTCTGAGAAACAGAATATGATAGAAAATACTATTATGTTATTATGTGCAATTTGTTCTAGATAAAAATAATGATCAAAAAACCTCCTTGTCTCTTTGCCATAGTGCAAATTCCCCTGTGATGGAAGTCTGTTTCGTATAGCATCCTTCACAGGAGCTTTGTTCCTAAAAGGTTGACAGGGCTCTGTAATAAAATTACGGTGTTATTAGAAGTAAGAAATACCAAAAAAGAAGAGATACTATAGAATTATAGATATGGAAGGGAGGGGATAGGTTCAGATATGAAACAGATAGCCCAGAGATGGATGAAAACTGCTCAAAGGGGCTCAGGGCACAGAAGCAAAGAGCAAAGGCCCAGTCTCAAGGTGTGCAAGGAACAAGTGAGGGAGAAAAGGGTGAAGGCCGGGCTTGAAAAGCAAGTGGAGCATCTCTGCCACCTGCAAAAAGGCAGACATGCCACATTTTAAAGAATGTTTATGTGACCACTTCAGAGTTTCAGAGAACCAGAATTTTTAGTCTATCCTGAATCTTAGAGTGACTATGTGCTTCTCATAATGTCTCATAAAGTCCTTATTTCCATTGTTACAGAAAATCAGATGCTTTTAAGTATAAAGTCATAAAATCTTACCATTTCTTTTTTATTTATTTATTTTAAATCAATGCTTTCTTATCCTTAACTGCAGCAATCCACTTCAGACCCAGGAAGAAATTAATTTTATTTTATTTTAATCACAAATTTCAGAAGTTAAGTTGCGGATTTGGCCAGTTTACTCCATTAAAGAAAGAAAAATAGGTTGTGTGTTTCCTCCAAACACAAAATAACCTCTCTTTAGCACTGACCCTTAACTCTCTCACTGTGAGAATGCAGTGAGTGATTCTGGCCACAACCACACTGCACTTCTGACTTTTATGTTGTCTGAAGGTCCATAAACAATTCAGACCGGAGCAATTCGTGTTGGTGGCATTCCCATTTCCTTGAAAACAGCTTTTCTGCGATGACACGAGGGCAGCAGTGCAGAAGCCATGCCGTGTTATCCCTTGAATGGAGTGTGGGGCTGTCCGTGGCCAGACCCCTGTGGGAGGACAGAGGTGCCTGCACAGAGCTGCTGTGGCTACGCTGCGTTTTGCCAGCTGCTTGCTAGGCTTCCAGCACCAGCTTGCAATGCTCACCTGCCCTTAACACACAACCTCACTGCCGTGGAAAGTGATCTGATGGGGTGATCAGTGAGCTCCATCAGACTGCGTTGCATGCAGTTAAGCAAATGACATACAAGAAAGAACCACCTTGAGCCCTTTTCTTCCCAACAGCCTGTCTCTTCACCTTGCCCAGAACTGCCTGAAGGCAAGCCTGCCTTTCTCTTTTCCCTTCCTTGATACGCAGAATCACTCCACTTCACTGAACTAGCAGATAAGCTTGGACTCTGTTGTCCTCTGGTTCCCTGACTTGAGCCAAAGCTTCCTGTTATTTTTCTACTGTACACTGATTTATATTTGCTTTCTTGAGTAGCACTTTCCCATATAACAGGTCACAGGCTGAATGGGAGCGTGGAAGTGGGCTGCCAGAAGCCATTTATAAGCATTGTTCTTCCTTACCCAAGACAGAATATTAATTCCAGAGGTTTCAGTATAGCTGCCAACTCAGCATCAGCTGAGTGCTAACCTTTACCGTGCACAGAGCAGCCGTTTGCTGGAGACCAGCTAACACCAGAGTGTAGTCTTGCCTGCTGAAGCTTGGATTTCTGTGTAATTGGTTCCCATGTTATGGAGCTTAGAAGGTCCAATTACATTCCCTTGCTGTAGCAGGTGCCTTTCCCTTGGCATGGTTCTTTTTTCCCCATGTGAGCACAGGCGGTAACTGCTGTCAGGTAAAATGAATAAATAAATCAGGAAGAAAACGGTAAAAAGCAAAGCAACCCCAAACTCCAGTCGTCAGTTCCCCGTCTCCTGAGGTTCCCCATGGTCAGTGTGGGAGCAAGCACCCTGTATACAGCTCTGGGGTGGTGGGAACCACTGTTGGTAGCAGTGGGTCTCCAGCATGGAATTTGTTTGGGATGGAGAAAGTGCCTGTTCTGGCCATGGCTGACCTGCCTGGGATGGCTCTCCTCCATCCCACATCTCCTTCCTCCTGTGCCAAGAGCCAATTCCACCATTCGTGTGTCCACAGCCTGAAAAAGCAGGTGGAGGACACAGGCAGGAAGAAGAGAGAAAAAGCACTGGTGACCGGAGTAGCGGGGCTAAAACTCTTAAAAATATTAACTACCGCTGTGCAGCACTAGAAGCAGCAATTCCTTTGGCACAGCACCACAAGGCCAGGCAGGGCCATTGCCCAATTCTCACCAACAACCTGGATGGAAACCTCTTCCTCCACGTGTTGGGGCATGCTCCAGCACTTCAGTTCAAAGGCACCGCCAGCTGAGTGCAGGTTTCTTTTCCACAGGAGTGCGGTGCTCTCACTGCTTTCTTGTGGCTATGAGTGGTGAAGGGGAAAATAATTTGATAAGTCTGCAGAATGTTTTTATTGTCATGTCAACAAAATATTTTCTGCCTCCACAGACTGTGGAAGTACTTAGCATGCAGCATCCTTCCAGTTTTGGAAAACACTTGAAAACCACCGACAGAATCTCACTATTCCTTTTTTTAGCTACATAATGAAAAAGCAAACAAGAAATATGCTGATTCCCAAAATGAGCTAATTTTTTTTTTCTGAAGCAATTTAATTTTTTAGCTTTGATCTGATACCAGAACCCAGAGGACTTACTTGCTATTTCTAAATAATGAGTCTAATGTTTATGCTCTGAGCCTGAACTTTTCTGGTTTTGGAAAAAATGTGACTTTACATAAAAGTCCTTTGATTAAGAGATCTGCAGTCAGAGGAGTTTTCGATACAATAATGAAAAGGCCTTTCAGATTGCTAACTCGAACACTGCTCAGCACGATATTACTCAAGAAGGGGAGAAGCCGACAGAACAATCACACTATTAGTCTTCGCTTTGCCAAGTGTTGTGTTAGTCATATTCCTGGTAAAATCTCCCAGAAGTGGCTAAGAGAAGCCTTATATCACATGGAGCGATGCATGCCTGATAAATGCACCCTGAACTGGGTGGTCTGTTGCTCTGGCTCTCTCCTTTTATTTATTTTTAACCCTATTTCAATGCGGCTTTAGGAGGTGATTGTTACACAGAGGGAAAGTGCCTGGAGGAGAAACAGAGGCTATTTCCTCCTGCTATGGTACACGTTCCCCTGCAGCAGGGACGGTACCTATCTGCTAAGCAGGCCCTCCCAAGAAAAACCACACCACAAAACATGGCACTTCCTTGCTTGCACAATGAGGATCACATTCCTTGCCCCATCGGAGCATGCCGGCATTGGGCAAAAGGGCTGTTGAGCACCCAGTCTCTCCCTGGGTATTAGGAGCACCTAATGTCTGCACTTATCCTGGCTCCAGCTGCTGCCATGGCTGAGAAGGTCATCCCCTGCCCTGGTCCCTGCACCCCTAGACCCGAGGTGGAAAGAGTGACTTTAGCCCCTGCTAAGTAGGTTGGAGTTTTGAAGTTGAATGCCTGTGTTATTTATGCAGAACTGACACGTCTCTTTGTCCTGAGCCATGTGGCCCAGATTCCAGCCCTTGTATCTACAAAACATTACTCATGTGCGCGCTCCTCTTTCAAGTCCTTGATTCCAACGGGATTACTCACATGTGCACGCATACCGCGACTGTGCGCCTGATCGCAGTTCACGTTTCTGCAGAGTAGGGGCAAATCTAGCTGCTTTCAGCTGATTTACACCAGTATGCCGGAGATAAACATCTGAAACAGGAGTGGCTTGCTGGGAAAAGAAAGATCAACCTGATACCTATTTCTCCTCCTCCTCCTTATTCTCTCTCCACGTCTCCCATCTCCACTGCCATCAAGGCAGCCTGCGGGAAGGTCTGCTCCTTTGTATCATCATGGCACTGCAGCATACTAGGGGTTAAAATGAGAAGGCACTTTGATTTTGGAGATTTATTGCCTTCCTCCCGCTGTATTTGTAAAGCTCATCATTAGAGCCAGCCATCCCCACCCTTGCAGCTGTCTGTACATTTTTTTCTCTGGTTCTAGAGTTGTACTTTACTTAGGAAATTATAATTATTAAAACACACAAGGTCATGCTCTAGATGAACTTGGAAACTGTTCAAATATGTTTCAGGTTTGAAACTATTTAGTAGCTATGGCCAAGCAGTGATTTCATAACAAAAGAATGGTTAATTTCACACTTCAGATAACATTTCCCCCGGAAAGCGGTAAAGCATGTTGGTACAGAAATTATTAAAGGTCGAAAAGACTGGAGACGCATAATCAGTCTTTAGTGCCGATAATGAAATATTAAAGGCAGGCTTGGGGAAGGGGCAGAATGGTACTCCTTCTGTGAGTCCATGACTGTCCCTTACCTTTAAATCTCTCTTCTCTTTTAAGCTTTTTCATTTTCAGAAAGGTGCTCTGACTTGGGGACTTCTAACACGGGACATCTCAAATGCACAAATGGAATTCTGCTCTTTCTGCAGATGATGCACTTCTGGTTGTATGTCACTGGACCACATCATCAGGACACTCCTAAAATTACGATTTGCAAACTATACACTGAAATAGCAGCAAAGAAATCACCAATATCCCTCTCCCTGAGTTACCTTCCTGTGTTTTTTGGGGCTGAGGGAGGACAGCAGTGGCAGGTGCTTTGTCGCCTTCCCAGCAATTTCCATCTAAATTAATCACTGCTTTTCTGTCACAAACTGGGAAAGGGATTTTCACAAAGCAAGTTTTGAAAGATCAAACCTCCTTTGTGCAGACAGCAGCCTGAAATGCTTCTCTGTAAGCCTATGTGGGATCTGTGGCTAAAGCAGATTGATCTTGACTTTTTTTTTTCCCCCAAAAAAACCTCAGCAGCCCTTCAAAACAACAAAACACTACTAACCAACCAACAACAAAAAAAAAAAACAGTTTAAAAAAAAGAACACTAGACATTACTAATCTTTCCTCAGTAGTTTTCCCCTGTAAAGAGCTACAGCCCAGCCAGGGTCACACAGACAGACTCAGCCATGCCCTCAGCTCTCCAGTCTCACCCTGCACTGGGGGCAAACACAAAGCACATTTGACTTTTGCAGCTGGAGCTGTGAAAATCTGCTCAACAGAAAGCCAGGAGGTGACAGATTTTATGAGCACATCTCAGAGGCAAGTGCTATTGCCACCCGAATGTGCCACTGCCATGGCTGGAGGGTAGCATTGGACTCCACTCTGTGGCTTTGGAGGAAATCAGTGAAACCCCTGGGTGCTTGGGGATTGGAAAGGTGATGCTTCATCTAGGTTACAGCCCTAGCTGAGGGTCTTTTATTTTCTCAGCTTTGCATAGGTATGGACATGCACACAGACCATCTCTGAATCATTTCCCAGCTGTGGCAATACAGCTGCTCAGCAAGGATGCCATGGGGCTGAGCCTAACCTTGGAGTTTTCCTCCTTGCCGAGGTATCACATTTTATTTTTCATTTAGAAAGATCTTGCTCATGCCTTTGTAAGGAAAAAAAAAAAAGGAATGGTAGCGAGCATAGGAACGGTAGTGAGCATTCAATGCCAGTTTCATTTTTCACCATCGTTATCAAGCTTTGGATTTTAACATTGGAATGTCCTTATCTGAAATGAAATCAAATAAGCACTTTGTGGCGGGGGGTCCAACACTCCCTCCTCACCTAAGGGAGCTTGTGCAATGCGGAGCATTTGCCCCACCACTGCATGCTCACTTCACCTAAGCTGACACACATACACGTGTACCTACAAGTAGTGCCACATGCGCATATAGCTGGTAACATAGCCAAGCAAAATTAAATGCACGTGAAACCCAAAGCACATTTTTTATGACCATGGGGGGCATGGCAGGGTGTAAGCAGGTCCCCATGCTCCCGACTGACACAAAAACAAGCTCTGCAGAACAGCAAGACCCAGGAAAGAGTTTCACGTCATCCAGCCTCATGGTCCATGTGCTTCGGAAGAAACTTACCACCTCTGGCTTCTGTCAAAAGCTGGCACAGGAAGAAAAGGGCCCAAGGACCTGCTGAGGGACTAACGGATGGCTAATGCACTCAGGCGCACCATTTTGCCTCGTTTAGAGAAATCAGGCTCAGTTAGGAGCTACACTTGTGTGCCCACGATGTGGACAGCTGGAAAGCTGAAACTGGAGAACAGGCTTGGGCCTGGGCTTGTTTGCAAATATGGATGCGGACACCTAGTTTTCTCCCGACACCTTTCACACCGTGAAAGCCCACAAAAAAAGCAAGTTTATTCCTGCCTCTGCTCCTGCCCCATGAGGGATGGACAGAATGAGCCCAGGCACCATGTCATCTGCTTTCTGTGGGGTAGGGAGAGCTCAGCCGAGTCCCACACTTGGATCTGGGAGGGCTGGCAGCCCTCTGGTTCCTCTGCAGCTTCCAGGCTTTTGTTTCATCCTGAACCTAATGGGTGAATGGCAGCAGAGTTCACGAGGATTTTCAAATGAGCTCAGAGGAGCTTGTTCATGAGAATTTGAATCCTTGGCAAATAGCCCACAATAGCTGATATTTTCCAGTTTATGGGGGAGTGTGTTTTCCAGCTATGCATATTCTTTAACTCGCATAACCAACACATTATTTTAATGGTAATTCCTCTGCATCCCCTTTGGAACCATGTGCGCTCTTTGGAAGGGCACATGCCCCTGTCTGAAAGATTCATGTTTTTTTCACATGGGTCTCCACTCTCTCACTCCCATGTAGGAAGTTTGGCTGCTGGATAACCTAGCTTGGCTTCATGGGAAGTGGAACTGCCACAGGATGGCAAAATGAAAGAACGAAACCTCTAGGAGTTGGGTTAATGCACATAGAAATTAATAGCTGAAGGACCTGACATAGCAAATAAAAGAAAAATAACAAAAAGGGAGAGATGACTGAGAGGAAGCCAAAGAGAAGTCCGTATCAGGTATGTGTTGACGTTGTTCTCCTGACCAGTTGGCTATGGACCACAATGGACCTACTGCCCATATGCACCCACAGCTCTGATTTCTCTGGTTCAGTGCTGCCTAGGCTGCATGTTGTTGTTCGAGTAAATCTTGCTTCTTTTGTCTTTTATAAACATTGGGGCCATTATCTGTGATATTCCACCCTCATGTCATTGAAGAAGAATGTTCTGAAAATGAACTGCTGAAGGCTATAGGCTTAGTAAATACCAAGAGCCAAGAATTGGCTCTCATGTAAATCCGTTGCCTTGGATAGAGTTACTGCAAGGGTGATGCCCCCCCCAGCCCTATCTTAATCAGTACCATTTCACTCTAATTTCTGTAATAGTTTGGAAGGAGAGATGGGAACAGCTCTAGCAGCCTTTTTTTTTTTTTTTGGCAAAAACATAGATTCAGCAACATGAAAACGTTTTGTGAATTTGCCACATTTCTGCTGGATTGTTCCTGCTGAGGCAAACAAACACTCAAAAAAAGCATCCTTCAAAACAGAATGTTTTGATCTTTTCAGTCAGAATAGCTATCTTAAGATTTGTCACCATCCTTAATGACAACTTAAAAAAAAAAAAAATTAATGAAATTTCTCAAAGTTGAAGGGAAATTTAGCATTTTGCCCCAAACAAGTTATTCTGTTGTACTCAGAGTCAACACTAAAATTTAGTTGCTTTTTCAGCTAGTTGAAATACGTAAATCTTTGTCTTCTGCATTCATCCATTAATTTCAATATTGTTTTATGAAATTGTCAGAGACACAGACCAAGAAATAACAAGGAAACAAACAGTGATCTCATATGGCTCTACATGGAAGGCTGGAAAGTAAACTGAGTTCAGGTGCTGATTTACACGGTTACAAATTTAGAGTTCAAGTTCTGTGAAATATGATGGGAAGATAAGACCATCTGGTCCAATGAAGTTCTTCATCAATATGCTGTCTTTACACTGCTGCTTCAGCTTTCAAGATGTTCCAGATGTGGCAGGGGCCAGAATTTGCTGGTGCCATTTCAATATATCAATTTCAAACCTTCTCAGTTTGTGAGTTTGCACCTAAACTGCTATGTCACTTCTTTTCAGTGTGAGCAATATGCAGAACTGTGTAGGTACAGTGTTTAAGCAAGTCTTGGTATCATCTCACTTACATTGGCCTGAATCATGGCACTACACAGCTGTAATCACAATAGCTATAAATATGACCCTGGGGAAGTCAGCTGTCCCTCTTCCAAAATCAGGACTGGAAATTCAGCAGCAACCCCTGATTTGGGAAAGGTTACTTTTTCTTGGATTTCCTTGCGTGCCAGGGACCAACTTAAAAGCCAGGAGTTTACCCTGACTCATACACAGAGGTCGCTTTGTTAAACAATATCAGTTTCACCTTTCACTCCATTGCTTCTTCTTCCAGAAGCAATGAACTGACTACTTAAAGATGAAAAGTTATACAAGCCTGTACAAACAACACAATTCACAGTATAATTTGCAGAACTTTAGTTTAAAACCAAAGATGTCCCCTATGACTCACGCCAAGGTTCATTCAGTACCCTTCTTTCACTCCATATCCCTTGCAACTCACAAAGGTCCACCTCAGTGGCAAATAGTTTTCGAAATTTTCAGCTGGTGGATCTCAAGATTTTCTTTTTTTTTCATGTCTGCATATCTTTTGAAATCTCACATTCACAAACCGCTTTGTTGAACCTGTGAGCTTGCATTTCTTCATCACTGTTGGCAGATTCTTTTGTGATACTGCAAAACTCAAGAACAGGCATAAAACTGATGGCTTTGGAGAGAAGTGCCATGCAGTTCTGAAGGGAATGATGGCTTGCCGCCAAATAGTGAAACAAAGCTATCACTACATGCCCTTTGCACAGTACTGCCCTCTACAAAGAAAATTTCAGCCTCTTTGAGGTATAATTTAATGTTTACACTTAACTGCAAAAATATATGATGCGGACACAAATCTGATCTCATTTCCACTTCTGAGAGGCAGGACCCTCTATGCATTGAAATTAAACCATTATAAAAATAGCATCAACGAAAGGGCAATCCAGCCATCTCTGTTCTGGTAACAGCTAAAAATACTATTAATCTGTAAAATGATGGACTATTATCTGCTTTTGGATGTACACCTTGGTTTCCAGTTGGGTAATTTTTGTTCAAGTAGTGAAGGCAATACACTCCCGTGGCAGCTTATTTCATAGCTTCCTCATTTCATGTTCACTAGAAAAGTGTGCTGGAGAGAAACACCAAAGAGAAAGCATCTTTGGAGTGCATAGTCCAATGTAGATGGACATGGCTCTATCCATTTTCCTATGGTCAGTTTTAGATTGGAACAAAATGAGTCAATGTAACTCATCAGAGAGATGCTGCTTTACGTGTGGGACTAATTCAGAAACCAAGAGAGGGAGCTACTTGCTTGCTGTGAGTAAATAAAGCTCCATTCAAGTTAATGGAGTTACACTAATTCACCTCCACCAAGGATTTGCTCCTGTTCTCAGAAGTACCAGCTCACAGTGGTTAATGGGTGCCTTGGCATGGACTTAGGAAAGCCTGAATATTGTCCCAGACAGTAAGTGATGATATTAAAAATAAAAACAGGATAATATTAAATAGGCAAGCCAATATTTTAGTGTTATTCAAGACACGCAATCCGCAAGATAATTGGTTATTAAAAATATACTAGGACTGGATATTCCAGGTACTGATACAGCCTGTGTTGTGTCAGCCTGGTGATATCTAAGTAGGTAATGCACTTCATGTCTTGTCAATCCATAGACAGCCTGCGGTTACTGAGCTCCAGAATTGATCTAGGTAACTTTATCATTGTGTAAAGGAAGAACCTGATAGGCTGAACGAAGTGCTGTGAACTCCCTGTCTCAATCCATCACCTTTTCCTCAGGACCTTGCTGTCATGCTTTCTTGGAACTGGCTCCTGTTCAGAAAGAGATTAAGCAGCAAGTCTTCAAACGCAAGATAAAAAACAGAACTATGGGCCGTGCTTGGCTTCGTTCAGCAACCTCTACCTCCCTTCTTTGAGAAGCTGGACTCCGCAGCTGAACAAGGCATGAGGTAGAAGAAATCGCAGCGTCGGGGAGAATAATATGTGCTGGCATGCGTTCAGTTACAACTGTGTTAACAAGCGGATGTAATTCAGGGGAAACACAGTAATCAGGTTTATCTGTACACTGTCCCTGTGTAGGTTTCACAGCCATGTCCCCTTGTCCCCACAGGATTTGGCTGAGACACCAGCTGCTAACAATGGGAATAACTGGGCACTGTGTGCTGCTGGTGTCAGCCTGACCCTCCTTTACTCTTTTATCACTATGTTAACTAAACATATTTATTGTAAGGAAGTTCCAATAGATCTAAATGTTTCCTGCTGCCTGAAATACTTTCTGTCCAATCCAGCAGAGACGAGCAGAACTAAGAGAAATGCCCAAGGAAATCAGGGATTTCTAACACCCTGTGTGATGGCCAATCAGATAAGGTGTTCATTAAGGTCTTGCATACTGGGAAGGGACTTAATACTGAATACTGGCAGTTGCTTAACACTACTTGATGTATGAAAAGGGAATTTTTTTGGAAAGGGTCACTTGTATCTGCTGAAAGACCAGCAGTGATGTTTGTAAAGCAGCCTAACAGCACACCTAATAATATATATGACAATAAATCATTTGATGGGCATGATTTAAATGACACTCAAATAATAGTGGTGCCTGAGGACAGCTCCAGATGTGGGTAATGTGAGGCTGTGCGGCCCTTGTTATCTTTTGGTCAGGATGAAGAAATTGGGTGCACATTGCTGAGTCACTGCTGGTGAGCACTGGAAGTTCTGTAAGGTAAAATATAAAGGCACTGTTGCTCCCACAATCAGCTCGTACTATGTCTGCCTTTGAATCTACTCTGCATATGGCTTGGGCAGCAACTGATGGTTGTTTTTCTTCCTGATATATTAACATGGGCTTCTGAAGTAATGATTACAGTGCCTAAGGAGGAAATGGGGTCCTATCTGTATGGTTGACATCTTCTTTGGATGTGTTGTTCAGTTATCTAAATGATGAATAGAATATCAATCAGCTGTTAAAGCGTGATATAAAGTAACAGACCACCAAATTGCCTTACCATTTTTTTTCTAATATTTGAACGTCTTCCATTTAGAGTCTTCAGTATGTTCACCCTTGGAGGAAAAAGTGATTCTTTTAAAAGCACAAATACTAGATCAAGGGCTTGATATGTCCAAGGGATTTTTTTCTGCCCTGAGCAAGGGTGAAAACTCCAAAGCTCCAAAGCAATGGAAATCTCCAGAGATGTCCAAGCCAAATAGGTTCTTGCCTGTCCTTATTCAAAAGGCAACTACAAAATCCTGAAGGCATACCCTAGAATTTCAGCTCTTACATATTATTTCATGTGTGGTAAGTGTTAACCTGTTTAAATGAGTCAATTTCAGTAAGAGATTCCAGTGCTATCCCTCTCTAGTCCTTCCTGAGTGATTTATACTAATTGTTCAGGAACGCCAATATAAAAATACTGGCCCCTTGAGACCTCAGGCTTTGTGGCAGTGGCAAACACAGCACAAATAACTGGTTGTATATGGCTTAGCAGTGGGCATGTACTCTTATGCAATTCAAGTGGCCAGAAGCAGAGTATTTTACTCTTTCAGCTTAGGGCATCTGTCCAGGAATTACATGTTAAAGGGTTGAGAAGTGAAATCCACTGGAGTAACTGATGTGCTGTTGTTGTTGGACTCGCAGGGAAAGATTTCAGCCAAGATTCCTCCTCAGACATAGAGATCAATTTAACTGATGGCTCCTTTCTTGGAATCATATTGCATCAAACATCTGAACTGCAGACAGTTCCTACTCTGAAACAGGCCCGATCTGCGTACACAGGCACAGCTACTGTGGGGAAGGCTTTGCACTGAGCAGGACACGATCGTGGATGCTTGGACCAAGCTCTCAGCCAAGGTGAACTGCCATGGTCCTATGGAGATTGCTGCAGTTCACAGTGGCTGTTTGACTTCTTCAGGGCTACCTGAGGATATAAGGACTGGTCGTGGAGTTTGGGACAGATGTGGTGGATTCATAGGGGGAGTGAGGCTCTGTGAGTTGCCTGAGATGGTGCAGTCTGGCCTTTTGTTTTCATGTGTTTGCCCCCAAGCAAAGGCAGCAGTAGGTGTTAGCACAGCTATTTTAAAGTCTGACTTAGGCGACATTTCATTTCACCCAAGCACCTCAATTACCCCCAGATGTTGAAGGCAATAAAAGGTGCAACAGCCATAGCCTGCTTGCCAGAATGTACATGGCCACCACCAAAACAGTGGCAAAAGAGACTGGGGAGAGGCCAGGTGGTCCCTAGAGGCATGGCAGTGTGCTACTCCTGCTGTGAATGCAAATGGGTGATGGCAGGGTTAAAGTGCTTTACGGGGGGCTTTCCTGCTAAATCTGCACCTGTCTGCTCACACATATCTGCACAGTAGATTGAGTGCCTGGGACATATAAATAAACTGCTTCCTGGCAGGTCATTCGAGATGGTGTAGGATGGTATGTTTTTATATCTTTCCTTCCAGTTCTGGAGATATGAGCTGATCTAATCACTAAAGATAAGCAACATCAGGTCTGGTCAGTATAGAGATGTGAGGGATCTCCAAGAGAAACACAGGTGCTCCAGGAAATGCCACTGCTGATCCAGCACTGCAGACAACACTGCATGGAGCTTCTGGAGCATGGCTGCAGCGGCAACACATCCTTCAGGAGAGCCATAAATCCCTGGCACTTCTCAAGGGAATGGAGTGTTAACTCCTGTGTGCATGCTGTCATGCTGTAACTCCTGCATGAGAGAGGAGCTCCAGCTCCACGCTTCATCCCATGCTACAACTGATGTACCAGCGTGACTATGATGAGTGCTCTTGGAGCCCTTCGCCATGGCTGTAGCGTGTGTCTAAGGGACTCAAGGCTCTCAGGTGACACACAATGTGCACCATGACTTGGCTGCCTAAAATATCACCTGCAGCCTGTTCCTTGCCCCTTCTGCTGCCCCTGCACAAGCTGCACACTGTGGCCAGAGCAAATCAGCTACCCTGCTCCGCCCTGGGGGAGGGTGAATGTCAGCACTAAACTTGTATTTCTGCACAATGGAAGATGATAGGGGTTTATTATTACCTCTTGAAATGATGTTGCAATATTGGTCAGTCAGCCCTAGCAACTGACTCTGGATTTATTCTCCTTTCATGTTTTGGGAGAAATGGATGGCAAAGTAGTACTTTGGGGAGGAAGTCATATTTATTTTATTTTATTTATTTTTATTTTATTTTATTTTATTTTATTTTATTTTATTTTATTTTATTTTATTTTATTTTTCTGCTAGAAATTATATGGGTAGAGAAATGTCTGACCTTACTGGAACATTTAGGCAACTTTTGTGCTTTGAAGTCTCCCTCATTTGCTAAAGAAAACTCGAATGTTGCAATTTTCTCAGTTCTGAGAATATAACCTTCTGTGAATTAACATTTCACAGAAGCTGCAATTATGTGTTTTGGAGAAGGAAAAGGTGGGAGGGAAAAAAAAAAAAAAAGAAGTAAAGAAGATATTCAAAGAAATCTCGGAATCGTCTGCAGTCCTCTCTGGATGCGTGAGGATGAGAAGCGGATGCAGTTTCTAGTAAAGTAGCTGTGGCAGTTGATTTCTCCAGACAGAAAAATAGAGCTATATTATGCCACAAGGTAGACTGAACAGCAGCCCAGTTTATACTTTGAATGGCTTGGGAGCTTCCAGAAAAATCTTTTATGTCAAACCTTTACAACTATTGCCACCAAGTGGTGAAATCCTACAAAAGGCTCCTCTGGCTGCCACAAAATTATTTCTCCTTTCTGGATTGTCACACATGAACTGTATTCCAAGATATTTAAAGACCGTTATCTGGTAATCCCCTTCTAACCAGCAATATCATGGGTACTCCAGCAACAAAATGTTTTTGGGCCCAGGGGAGCTCCCCTAGCCCCTTTTCCCTGAGGATGCAGATGGGCACATCGAGCAGCTCTCCTCTGTTAACCCCCTGGCACTGCTCATGAGGACTCGTCACCAGGCTGGCGAGATGAAGCTGGTGCAATAACCTCCATCACATGCAATGCTGTGTTGTCGATGACAAGACATGGGATGAAAGGAAATGGGCTGAGGTCAACTGTATGAAGTTCAACAAGGCCAAGTGCCGGGTCCTGCACCTGGGGCGCAACAACCCCAAGCAGAGCTACAGGCTGGGAGATGAGTGGCTGGAAAGCTGCCTGGCCGAGAAGGACCTGGGAGTATTGGTTGATAGTCGGCTGAATATGAGCCAGCAGTGTGCTCAGGTGGCCAAGAAGGCCAACAGCATCCTGGCCTGTATAAGAAGCAGTGTGGCCAGCAGGTCTAGGGAGGTGATTGTCCCCCTGTACTCGGCTCTGGTGAGGCCACACCTCGAGTACTGTGTTCAGTTTTGGGCCCCTCGCTACAGGAAGGACATGGACGTGCTCGAGCGAGTCCAGAGAAGGGCGACCAAGCTGGTGAGGGGTCTGGAGAACAAGTCTTACGAGGAGCGGCTGAGGGAGCTGGGCTTGTTCAGCCTGGAAAAGAGGAGGCTCAGGGGCGACCTTATCGCTCTCTACAGTTACCTTAAAGGAAGCTGTAGTGAGGTGGGGGTTGGTCTGTTCTCCCACGTGCCTGGTGACAGGACGAGGGGGAATGGGCGAAAGTTGCGACAGGGGAGTTTTAGGTTGGATGTTAGGAAGTACTTCTTTACCGAAAGGGTTATTAAGCATTGGAACGGGCTGCCCAGGGAGGTGGTGGAGTCGCCATCCCTGGAGGTCTTTAAAAGACGTTTAGATGTACAGCTTAGTGATATGGTTTAGTGGAGTACTTAGTGTTAGGTCGGAGGTTGGACTCGATGATCTTGAGGTCTCTTCCAACCTAGAAATCTGTGTCTGTGTCTGTGTGTCTGAAATATGATAGGACTGAGACTGCAGGGTGATTTTCCTGGCATCTGTCTGCAGAGCTCTGTGCTCGGCTTTGCTTGTCCTTAAAACATGCTTAATAGAGATTTTTGGAGAGGGAAAGAGCAGACAGGTGCTTTACTACTACTACAAACCTACAGGACTGTATTTAAGCTTCCAAGTCTGTATTTTGGTTATTTCACCAGTTTGCCTAATGCTTTAGGCAATGGGTTAGGAAATCCTCCTGCAGCATGTGTCCCACTTGGACTCTCTTGCCCATTTGCACTCAGGTCTGGTTCCTCCATGACATTTTAGCAGAAAAGCAGTTATCAAGTCATACCTACCTACCCCCAATTTTTGTTCCAGTAAATCTTGGCCTCTGTTCTGCCTTTTTTTCCTTAGTCATATAAAACAGCCAGTTTTCAAGGGTCTAAACTAAGGTACCAATTTTGCTTGTCTCCCCTTTGCATGGCCAGGGGCCTGTGCTGAGATCGAGGGTAAGGGCAGGGATTGTGGCTCATATTTTCCTGTGCTGGGGGTTAGATTTGCGAATAAAAGTGTCTGACACCTCAATCCCTACAGGTGGTTTAATGCATCTACTGTTTGCCACATTCACAAAGAATTGTTTAGTGATTCCTTATGTGTGTTTTTTATTTATTTTTGTTGTTGTTGTTGTTGTTTGTTTGTTTGTTTTCAGGGGAGGGACCAAGTTCATCTAATTTTAGTGTCTACATTTAGTCACCCTACATCCCTTTTCACAAACACTTATAGAAATAAGCACTTACGGCACCTTTCAGCTGATCCAATTGAGAAAGCAGCATTAAGAGATGAATCACGCTTAGACAGCGATGAGTGTCTTGACTACATCTTGCTTGACAGTAAAGGAAACCCAAAGTGGGATATTTTATGTAAACACCATACAGCTGCATATATCTGCATCCAGCCTACTGCAATGATCCCCATCTTCAGTCAGTCCTCCCCTCTAGTCCTTTGCAAGAGATGTCACTGGAAGCTTCATCTTTGGCTTAACTCAGACCAGACCAAGCTGAAGCTGCCTGTCCTTCTCCTGAACAAAGAGGTCCTCCAGGCGTCATCCGAGGATGGCTCCTGGGCTGCCGCGTTCCCACCCACCATGGGAACAGCCTGTCCCCCTCGCTGCCAAACAGCTCCAGTGCCTGCCCTCCTGCCCTCTTAAAAATTTCAACATACAGAAGAGCCACTGATTGATAGACATGGGGGCATGAAGGACCTCATGGTTCTGAGGGCAAACTGGGGAAAAACAAAGTGAGCTGGGGGAGATGTTGGGTTGGATTGAAGTGAAAAAGGCTTTTGGAAATTTTTTAATGAAATAAAGTGGACCTCCCCCACCTCTGAAATTTTTCTTTTTGGTTAACCAGACATGTTTTTGTTTGTCTTTCATTTTCAGGCTATTTATCCTTCTCAAGGCCTGTGAAGTGATTTTCATGAAATGAAAACTGCTGTTTGCAAAACAAGAAGTCAAGGAGTTTTACTTTGGGAGGCATCAAAAACAAGAACTGCAAAGTTTTTCAAAATAAAATGTTTCATAT
Source organism: Cygnus atratus (assembly GCF_013377495.2). Classification (NCBI taxonomy): domain Eukaryota; kingdom Metazoa; phylum Chordata; class Aves; order Anseriformes; family Anatidae; genus Cygnus; species Cygnus atratus. The sequence continues at coordinate 6,679,761 of NC_066376.1, forward strand.
AAGAAACATTGAAATAATCTGTTTTGAAATTCTTTAAAATTATTCCCTTATTTTTTTCCTTTTCTTTTTGACTGAAAAGATTTCAGTTTAGTTTTTGTCTTGTATTTTATTTTCTATTCATTCAAAAATTAGCAATTGACTAATTTGAAAAATGACCAGATTGGGATGTTCTAAACCCTTACATCCCTTAAATCGGCAAATATCTGTGTTATAGGTGCTAAAGAGCAAAAGGAGAGGCTATGAAGAAAATAAAACCTTTCTACTATCCCGCATTTATCTGTTGATTAATGTGTGCTATCACCCAGACACCACTGCCACTGTAACAACCATTTTTTTTTTGAGCTGGCTCATTCATCTGTTTCTCAACCACAGCAGGTGGCTCAGCCACGTCCTAGTACACAACTCTTTGGCCCCAGAGCTACTTTGCTGCCCTCGCCTTCCCCTTGTCTGATGACGCCGGTGGTGCCTTTTTTATGACTCACATCATGTTCTGACTTCTGCCAACAAGCAACCGCACTTCTGCCCGTATCAGCTCCCATTCCCAAAGTTTGGGATGGGGTTTGAATCTTTTTCCTATTATAATTATATATATATTTAATAAAGTATATCATGGAACTCTCTGAGTGTTTATATCAACCAGGAAAAACAACAACAACATTATTTTACTGAGAAAGCCTGCGACAAGTCTCGTCAGAAGATAATAGGGCTTTAACCACAGCAAGACTCACCCTTTTGAACTGCACTCATGAGCAAAAAAAGTACATGAGGCAAACACAGTCTTTGGCACATCTACATGGAAAAACTTCAGAGCACTCCACGGCTTGGCCTCCTGACTGCGAGTCTGAGCTCTTGCTCTGTCAGTCTGATTGGATTTTTTACTACAAGTTTTTTTTTTTCAGTTGTTGCATTGTTGGGAGAGTGGGGATCTCTAGCTGCCAGATCCCAAACTGTGTATGATCTTACTGAGCAGTCAATGAAAAAAAACAAATTTCCCTTTCTATACATGGTAATGAGAGAGCTGTTTCTTTCTTCAGGCTTTAGAGAGTTGTCTTTGGGTTGGGTTTTGGGTAGGTTGTAATGACAGTGGTTGAACGTCATGATGGATTCTCAGCTAGAGCTGTTAGAAAACAATTCCTTGAAATAAATGGCAATGTTATCGCAGCATCTCAGAAGCATCAACCATGCTAAAGATACTGTTCTCAGCAAGGAAAGCTGCTAGTAGTGAACTTAGCAGCTATTCCAGCTCAAACAACATTAGGAGTTTCTTTTCCCTCTTTAAGAGCTGAACTTCAAGAGTGTGATACCAGCATCTTTCCTTCCAGTGTAATTCATCCTGTTTTTTCTGTAAATATTGGTACATATTAATATTAGAGACAAAAAGTATGTTAAACTAACATGACGAGTTCAATGCCAATGAAAGCAAAAAATAAAAATAATATTAAAAAAAAAACAGCACTGAAAAGATTACTTGACTTTAAACTCACTGTTTGTGTCTGGCAGCATGCCAAAGCATATGATTACCAAGGTCATGCACTTTGATGAAGTTCCCTGGCACAGTGGGAGAGTTAAACTAATGTATCGTAGTTCTTTTTGCTGTGGGGTAATATTACAAGCATTGTTTGTTTGGTATCTCTCCTGCCTCCAGCCATTCCCACTTCAGACTAGGAAGGATTCAGCTCTCACAAGTTAAACAGGGTCAAAAATGGTGAGGTGTTGAGATGTGAACTGGGGGAGTGTTTGTGGTCAAATATTTAATGAGCAAAAAGAAAAAAATGTAAATGTGAGTCGTTCTGACAAGCTTGTAAATTAACTCAAATTTTTCAGGTGCTTCAGCCAACTGAAGATGATGGCTAATAGCAATAATTCAAAATAATAATGCATAATTCTTTAACCTTTGCTTTGCAGCATTCTCAAGATGAAGATTTGCTTTGCTTTGATTCCAACATTTTTGTTGGAACTTCTATTTAGAGATGGATCTAAGCATGTTTGTGTTTCAAGGAGAGAGGAATAATGGATATTAAATATATCATGTTTGATTTTTGCTTGAAATGTTTTGTCTGAGTGGAATTTAAGATTTTTATTTCTTTTTTCAGTTCCAGATTATATATGTTAATAAATCAGGTGGACCAAGGAAGCACCAAGTCTGGTCAGGAAACTCAATTCCCGTCTTTCAACTTTGTATGACCCATCCTGCTGCCCAGGGGTAATAGTCCTGGAGGTCTGGTGGGTGGGCTCCTTCACTTGTAATGTTGATTCACTGCTTTGGAAGTTGGTCCCTGGCACCTTGCTGCACAAAGCTAAAGGTGAGGTGCTCTTTCCTAGTAAACATTCATCCCTTGGTACTTTTTGAAAAAGAACATTTACAAAGTCCTGTGCATGGGATGTTCACGATATTTCTCTGGTACCCTGTTTGGTTGTCATCCTCAGACCTTCCTTCTCTTTGGATCTCATTGCCAATCTCATTGTATTTGATGTATAAAAATGCCCAAGCTCCTGGACTTGAGTCATCATGTGACAATTTCAACTTCTCTTTATGAGAACATCATTTTCACCCTCCTGATTTATGGGGAAAAACTTGTTCAATATGTCCTAATCAATCCTTCATTCTCACATGGTGAATGAAACAAGCCCAAAATGTGGAGGAGGTGTTGACCTGCAGGGAAAGGTTTGAGTAAAATAGCAAATATTTTAACCAGTTCTGGGTTTTGGTTCTTGACATTTTGGATGCTGTAAATCAGTCACTGCTTCCTCTGGCTGTTCTCTGCGTGTTGCCTACTACACCTAATGAGATACTGGTTGCTTGCCTGGAAACAGCTGCCTTTCATCAGCCTTTCCTGGTTTTCTACTTTGTTGAAAGGTGCTAGAACGTACCTCAGCACTGTTAATTTATATTTATTATTGTCTGTCATGGTAACTTTATTTATACTTGATTAAAGCTCTTGGTTAGGGAGGCTGAATTCATACAAGCCGCTCTTGGCTGCTCTACATTTAAGTGAGGCCAATATTTATGGAAAACAGAATATGGCAGAAAACTCAGGGTTTTGTGGTTACTACAGAATGTCCCTATTGTTTTCTTTTCTGGTGCACTTCCCTCACTGCTTGCCCTCAATGGCCAGGTTTGCTTTTGTTTCTTGACAGGACAGCTTGCCAAAACCCTTGTTTTCTGATTAATATTGTAGTTTGACAGCAGTTTGGATGGGTAGATAGCGCATCTCTTCTTGCTGCTTCTTAAAAAGCAAACAGCCCTGAAATCTCTGTGCTAGTCCTGCTGAGGTGAATGGTGCTGCAAAACAGCTGGATTTGCATACAGTTAAAATCAAAACCTCTCCGAGATAGCATCCTCAAGCCCAGAATTTCCTGGCTGGAGTGTTGCCTTTCTTTGCATTTTGCCTTGCAGGGAGGATCTGGAGATGGCGTCCCAGCTTGCAGAGGAACAGGGAAGAGATGGGCTCCTGTGAGGTGTCCCTTCATCTGAGCAGGCTGGACACAGGGGCTGTAGCTTCTCTGGCATGTGGTTTAAAGATGTGGTAGGTGTCCTGAGTTGCTCTCTCTGGAGATAGTTCCCTTTGAGGACTGTGGTAGGCTTTGATCCGTTTGTGTTGATACACGGCTGGGAGTTATGGGGCCCATGAGAGTGGTTGGGTATGTGCACATCCACCAAACACACCATGTAACAGCAGTGACCCCTTCCGCCAGCCTGCTCCCACTGCTTGTCCCCCTGTCCAGGCACCAAAACGTTTTTTTTTCTGCCCCACACACTCCACCAGGCTGACTCAAAACCCAAAGTCAACAAATGCAAACCAGCAATGTGGAGTGACCCTGAGAGCCCATAGTGGGGGCCCTGCTTTTAATCAGGGGATTAGTCTGAAGGAAGAGGAGAGATCCTTGCAACCCTCCTAATTTTAACCATAGTTAGCGCCTAATTAATGAAACATTTAACTTGTCTGGGACATGGGTTTGGGGATGGATGGAAGGGGGGAGGAGAGATACCCCAGGCCAATCAGCACTGATGTATTCTGTTTCTCTTGCACTGAGGCAGAGCATTTCTAAGTGATGTGTGTGTGATTGCTTCCAGATTTACGATTACTTCCATCCTTTTAATGCTGGATTAAAAAAAAAAATACTCCAAAGAAGCTGGTTTGGCATAATCTAATTTTCTCATGTGAAACAGTTTGCAGACCAGATGACCCCAAACAATGGGAGAGTTTGTCTCAGCCTGGCTGTTCTTGCTGCAGGCAGCCTTCCTCTCAGCTGCCCTCCTGTAAGCAAATGTGACAACTGTCCCGTATTTATACTTGTCAGCTCTGGTCAGGGACTTCAGTGCTGTTGCCCTAACCAGGTTGCGATGCTGGCAAGCAATCAGCACATCACAGCCGATGGGACTAGATGTGCCTCGTGCCAAAAAGAAGACCAAATCTGGAATGAGTCTGAATTTTTTTCCCCACTAAATACCAGATTTTGGAAATTCTCTGTTAGGCTAGCCAGGGGATAAGGGACATGACCTCGGAGTAGTTGTTAAGATACAGATGAACTCAAAAGTTTTTAAAACCTATAATTGAATCTTAAATATCTCAGTTTGGGTAGGCTCCCCTTGCTGAAAATCAGCATTTTATCCAAGGAGTTGCTGAAAGGTTTTTATGAGAACTTCTAGGCTGGTAAGGCAAGAAAGGTCTCCAGTGCTTCTGTCTAGTGTCTGGGAAAAGAAAGAGCCTGAGGTGTGGGAGGGCTCCAGCAAGCTCTGCCCACAGTGAAGACAGTCTCCACTGCCAGGATGTGACCCTGTTAGCATATGGGAATTAGCTTAGAATGGAGACTACAACATTTATAAGGCTGAGGAACTGCACACTTGCCCTGCCCCCTTCATTTAATCTGTTCGTGTATCTACTGCATGCTCCTTGGTTTTCATGCAATATCTCTGACATCTAAAAGTGGGTAAGGGATTTCGTTCCCTGCACTAAACTCAGACATGCAGAGAGGGACTGGAACTCAGTGGAGTGGTGCCTGGTCCCAACTTGGCCTTTGGTGTAATAGGTGTCATCTTCTGTGGAAGGGAAACAATAGATCAGAGAAAAAAAATCAGCAAATAGAAAGAAAAAAAAAAAGAGCCAAGTTGTTTTTAATTCCTAATGAATAATTTAGATACAGTTCAACTCTTCTGGTATAAAAAAGAAACAGGGAAATAGTGTTCCAAACTTCTGCACCTGGGTGTCCTGTCTTCTTTCCTTTCTGGGATCTGTCAGTGTGTGTATGTTTTTTTTTCTCTCATTGAATTACTTAATCTAGAAAATAATTCAGCTAGACAGAGGGATGTATGGTTTGTTCTAAAGGGAAATGTTCTAAATATTTGTATTCAAACATCCCAAGACAACAGCAGCATGTATTGCCACACTATATGCAACTGGATGTGGGTAGTTCTGTGGAAATAATTGAACCAAGTCACACTAGAGCAGGGTCAGTGACGTAGGAGATATCATTCCAGGTGTCTAGACTGAGATTGACAGGAGAACTTGTTTATGGGTAACTACCTAGTTTTGTGCACAGTTTTTTTCTTTACAAGCGGTCAGGTGTAAGTGGCATAGGGTGCAGATCCGTAGAGGAGGAATCTACCCTTTCTAGTCTTGAGCTGGCAAATCCTCATGCTTGAATCCTCATGCTTCTCATACTTGAGAAATCAAGGGAAAAAATTTCAAAGAAATTAAAATAAAAGGAAGTGAAAAAAATAAAAAGATCAGTGACATTTAAGTTGGAAAAGCTCAGTGATGCATTGCAGTGATTGAAAGTTTCAGTTGAGATCATCCTGAAGCTGAAGATGAAGCAGGAAGGAATTCATCATCCTGACCTGACTGTTACAAACGTCTGGTAATACCCTCCTTCAGCCAATCTAACTCATCCTCATGGGGTAAAGCTGAAGCTCTGGTGCCAGTGGGGCACCCCTCTGCCTATCTACAAGGGGAACCTCTGCCGCTGCGGACTTTCTTGCCCTGTTTGTGTTATCCTCACCATTCAGTGGAACAATAATCTGACCACCATAACTGGTAAGAGAGCTGGCCTCAATATCTCATTTTTGCGACAGTCGGAGTGTAGGAGGAATTCCCAAAAGTTGGTGGTTTCAGAGGTCTGTCTCCATCCAACACTATTATTCATGTCCTTGAGGTTTACCCTAGTCATGTGCCTTTTTGTGTTTGTCTTTGTAGTTTATTTTGCAATCCTTCCAATTAGCATATAAGTGAATGACATTCTGAACAATAATACGATTTTCATTTATTTCCAGAGACAATAGCTATGTGTATCAGTAGGGCTCCACTAATCTACACTGAAGATTTTTGAGTTGTTGAAGTTAGTCTAAAAGGCATGGGAACTAATGGCTGTGGATTAGCTCATTACGCACTCATTACAATTCCATCCTTGAAGGTGCAAGTATTGAACCTTTGATTAGAGCACTCTATATAAATGTGGTGAATGTAGTTGAAAAATCTGTAAATCATAACCTTATATTGCAAGAAAAAGCCCAAAATTAAAGAAATCTCCGGCGAGGGCTTTGACAAAGAGTCAGACTTATTTTAGCATAAAGACTTGTTCTTCCCAGCAAAATATGTTGTAATGTTTATCAGAAAGGCTTTCCTGCGTGTGGATCTGTGATTCATGTTTGACTACATTGCTTCAGATTACAAAGACATTTTTCCGCTTCCTTCTCAGGACAAAACGCAGAGCCGTGGGAGCTGGCTGGAGGTCAGGGTGGTCTTAATCTCCTTCTGCATCTTTCCTTCCCTGCCCTCTTCTGAGGACCTAATTTAGATAGCCACGGCAGGCTCTCCCTGGGGCTTAGCGAATGCCAGCACTGTGCAGATCTCCCACCCTGCTTGCAGAGCCACATCATGGTGTTTGATCGCAGCCCCGTCAGCCTCCCCATGTGCCTTTGAGCTGCCGTGGGAGGGCAGAAGCAGAAGATGTGGCTGGCTGAGATCAGGGATATTTGCCTTTATTTGCTGCCCTATTATGCAGGTGTCTAATCTTAGCTTTTCTCGACCTGTGCCCCAGCAGATGTTGCAGAGGATTCATGTGTGTCTGGGAATATTCCTCCCCAAATTTTATATATAGGCAAAATATGGTGGTAAGTGAAACACTACTGAAAAAATACTCATGAGCTGAGGATATGGTTCAACTCTTGCAGGCATTTTCAAGAAGACAGAAAAAAGGTACATAAGGAATGTGATTTCCCTTATTATATGCATTCATAGACAGAGGGAAAGGGGCAATAAAATCACATTTATAACTTTGGATGGCTTAGAGTCATCAAGAGTTAAATGACACATCCACACAGGACTTGTACACTGCTTGGCCTATCTCTATTGCTGAAATATTCAGCTGCCATCGCTGAGCTTTGAAGAGTCCAGTTACCATAGAATGAAGAAATTTTAGGGCATTTTTCAATTGACCAAGCCTCGTGTCATTATATGTCTTAATCTCACTAGAAGCATTCTGGATGCCTGTTCGGACTGATGCCCTTCAGGAATCTGTGAGAAAACATTCCCACTCATGGCCCTGCTAAATTAACCAGAAGCAAATGATTGTGATCTTCTACCTGACTGCTTTTAAAACACTGCTCCCACAGATTTCTTGCAGTGATTACTGCGAGATTTTACGTATGATTATCATACGTAAAATGATATCATCTGTGATTCTCTCAGAAAGAAACAAGGCAAAAAGACTGAGCCAGGGCCTCTGCAGTTTTTGGAAGTGCAGAATGCTCCCTACTTTGGCAGCCTTCAGCACCCTGCTGAAGGGCAGCACCCTGCCCACCAAAGTGACAGCTAGTGAAAAAGCTCGGTGGCTTCAATTTTTTTGGCTAATAGTGACCTGGAAATGATGCTCCTGACCTTGAGGACTCTCTTTTGCAATTTCCTTGGGTGGATAAAGCTTGAAAGGCTGGTTTTATCTGTTTATATTTTGAGGTCTGGTGACCTGATTCTCATTTGTGCCGAGTGAAGAATTCTGTGGCCTCACATTTCTTTCATGAAGAGTAGTGGAAAGAAACGTTTCTATGAGTGACCGTAATGATCTTTTCCTTGCTCTGTTGGCATCAGTTGCTGTATTCCATTCTGATCTAATTTGTGGAATTTCCTCTTCATATTTGTTGTTTTATATTATATATTTAAATATTATGTATCCATAATGTAGAAAACATGTTCTATATTTCTGAGTACATTTGCACAAAGGCTAATTCTTACGCTGTAATTTAAAAAACATGAATCAAAAGCAAAAATTAAAAGGAACAACTGCTTTAAACGTATTTAAGGTAATGGCATACTTTCAGGAAAAACAACAGAGCATTCATTTTTATACCAAGCCAAATATAAAGCCCTGGAAGAAGACATGGATGTTAATATTCTCCTGTTTAAAAATCAGTGTTATATCATAACTGAAACAGAATGAGGTATTCTATCTTTATATGGCTATGTAAATAAAACAAACTACTTATTTTTTATTATTATTTTTTTAAGTTACAAAGATCTGGACTCCTAACAGGAATTGAGTGCACTTGTGAATTTATGTAACAAACATATCACTACCAACACCAAATTACATCTCAATCAATGTTAAAAGGCATCTGACATTTCTCTTTGATTTATGGATTAACCTTTACAGTTAATACAGTCTAGCATTTATTGTTTTCATCAGTCTGCGGTTTGGTAGCAACCCCAGAGCTCATTGCAGGGAACTGACTAAATTAATAGCTTTTCCCACCATGATCAAACAACTAATGAAAAAGGTCTATTTTGTACTGCTTGTGGATGCTAATATTTAAACAAACAAAACAAACCTTTACAAAGGACAAGGAAGTCTTTGGTCCTGATTCTGGTCAGTAAAGTTATTTGTCTGGGGAAACATTAGAGGTACCAAGACCAACGTGCACCTATTGACCAGGTTTAAACTTGGCTAAAATGTAACGTATTAAAACCTAAGTGATGTGAAAGCAGTCCTGAAGTGGCAGCCAGAGGAACATATTTTATTTCTGGATCAATTTGCAGGCAAAAAATAGAAAGTTTGCATACCTCATTGTCTGTGATGTTCTGTCTTTGGCTCAAAAAAGATTGGGGGGAGGAAAAAAAAATTACAGGTAGTTTTGCCAAGTTCTGCTCCCATTAATAATGTTCAGATGCTGAAGGACTATGTATTAGAATGACTAAGCATTAAACAATTATCTGCATCACTTTGTGGAAATAATTCAAATACAAAAGAGCCTTCTTGAATAAAACACAATGCTGCCTTAAAATAACCCAGCTAGTCTACCAAATGAACCTGATTGAGGACTAATTATTTTAAGAAAAACATTATGCAACTTTAACTGATTTCAGTAATGAAAAGTCAGTTAACTCGGGACTTTTCATTTCAAGCATAATTTTACACACATTTAACCAACAGAAAATTTCCATTAACTTTTGTATTGCAAGCAAAAAGGGGTTGGAACCTGACTGAGCATAACAAAGCCTGGCTCCACATAGGCCACTGCAAAGGTATGACAGGATTGCCCAATTTCCAGGTACATTCGTTCCTCTTCCAGTTGGTTTTGATCAAAGATAGACTGATCCTAAGAGCTTTGAGAAAATTGATAAGTTTTATTATGTTTGTACAAGTCTTCTTAATGTCTCTTGTTTTGTTCTAGACACCTTATGGTAGTGGTGAAATTTCCATTCTGTCCCATTTGGAGGAAGGAAAAATTCACTAAGAGTCACTCATCACATTTTGACATATCTGCTTCCTCACTCTCTTAATTATCCATTTTTCTTAAGGGTCACAGAAGGTTCCAAGCCTTAAAAATCTGGGTTCATTACAGGCAAACTCCTGTCTGAATTGCAAACAGCTAGTATTGCAACAAGATAGAAAGTCCTATATTTCACCTTTATTATAGCTTATGGTGGTCCCAACAGATGCTACCTTACACCTTCAGCAGCGGTTGCAGGTAAGGATCTCTGTAATTACAGTGCAGTTTTATCTGCTTTATTCACACTCACAGCTAGATTTTGATGCAGCTTCGGTGGGCAGTCACACATGCAAAGCCCCAGGGACTTGTGAAGGAGAGAGGAGGGCAGAGCTCATTAGTAAAAGTACTTTTCTCACAAATCACACAGGCAAGGAAAAAAAAAAAGCCAACAATAACTTTCCCACTTCTGCTGAACTTTTCTTCTGAAAAGGTTGGCCTGTCGAGAAGCCACGATCCATGACAATCCACTTTTTCTCAGCCTCTGCGTAACAGATGGCCATGGATCATTACTTCAGGATGGCACTGAGACTAGGTTTGTAGCAAATGCTAAGTAATGAGCTTGGGTTGGCCTGGGAACTTTCTCCAAAGGCAAAATCAAAGCTCTGTTTTTGTTGAATTTGTGTTATTGAATGCTCTCCCCTACTAATAGGGTTAGGAGTATCGCAAGAAGAGTTAGGCTGGATTCTCCAGGAGGTTTAGCATCCAGGGAGCATCTGCTGTGGCAAAAGCTATTTTAAGCTCCTGAATTCCTCGGGTTTGAACAAATATCCTGGCAGCATAGAAATCCTTTACAGAGGCCAGTTTAATCACCCATTGCTATACCATCATCCCCAGTGCTAGGAACTCCTCTTGAAATTTCAGGAGTCCTCTACTCACTTTTTATTGCCAGCAAAATATTTTTTGTGGGTCTTTATGAAAAGAGCTGGGTGCAAAATTCTTCTGCTTGCTGTAATGGCACAAAGTTTGCTAATGTGGGTGGTAGTGGGTGTGACACAAGTTGGAAAGCTTCTTTCATTTAGCTGGATACATGGGCATGTTCATCTTGAAAATGAGAAACAAGAAGATTAGTACAAAATAAATAAATAAATAAATAACATTTCCAAGTCTTGTGATCTGATCCTAGTTCTCTTTATATATTTAGATTTGTAATGTCTTAAAATTCCCATTCCTGAAGTCATGTGAAAGAAGGAGAGCTGGTAGCTTTTAAACGTTTATGTATGACTCAGGCATCTGCAAAACTGATCTGTGGCAACTGGTCAGTGACAGCAGGGATGAATTGTTCAAGCTCTAGAGTAGACTAAAGCAAAGGCAGAAAAGGTGATAGCAAATGAATATAATATGGAATGTTAATAGCTTGAGCTTACATAGCATATTTTTAATAAAATGCTTTGCAAAGGTGAACTCTCTGCGCTGCTTTGCAGATGAGAATGTGGAGGCACAGAGAGAGAGAAAAAACGACTTGCTCCTGATGCAAGGGGGCAACGTTACAAATGCATTGCCACTATTAGAGTAAAAATGGAACTGAATTTCTGGAGCCAGAAGGTTTTCTTCTTGCAGTATTCCAAAGCAAAGCCTGAAATACATAAACATACTAAAATGTTTTCTTGGGTGTAGTGTAAAAACAAAATATAGAATTTCCTTCTATCTCAAATGAATGCATTATGATCAGAATATGGTTAAATCTAATAAAGGGATCCACGTGCCACCACCAGCAATACTCCTTCTGTAATCGCCTCTAGCTATTGCTACTAGTAGTTCAGATTGCAATTTCCTTGTACCGTATGTCAATATTACCAGATCACAAGCGAGGAAACAGGAAGCCTGATTATCAATTTCAGTAGCTATACAGTCATTTAGCTCACAAGTCTGGCAGTTGGAAAAATTTTAAACTTCGTCTCCAAGTAATTGCAACCTAGAATTAAGATAGAGATATCAATTTCATATGTGCCCTACACGTGCTCATGTACTTGTAGAGCCCAATACACAGAAAACTCACTTGCTAATAGGAATATTCCTTAGAGGAGTACATTGCAGTTGGGTTTGAGGTCTTTGTTCTTCCAGAGCAAAATGACAGAAATGATTCAGATTCAGGCTTAGGGGTAAAACAAAAAGTTTCTATGCATTAAGGCACATTCCTTCCTGTAGCTGAGGTAGGAAATCAAGCAGGTTCTCCGAGCAATCTGCTGCTGTGGCGGAATGAGGCCTTTCTGCTGTGGCCAGTCCTGATTTCTGCTCTTCCCCAGGTGCTCCGCTGAGCACAGGTGAGGCCCAGCACTGGGGAAGCACTGGAAGAAGGACTGAATTGTGCCCCACTCCTCTCCTCAGCTGACCCCTCCATCCTTGTCTGAGGCAGGAGCCAGCTGTTGCCACCTCTGGCCAACAAGAAATGTCTTCTCTTCTCCCATCTCAGCAAACCAGCTTGAAGTGCATGCCTGGCTGCATGCTCTCCACCTGGTCTACGCTCACCTTGGTTTCACGCACTGGGAAGCAGAAAGCACCAAGCTTCCTCTTGACTTTAGAACCAGAACCGAAACTAGATTGAAATGTTGCTGGCTGAATTTTAAAATGTTGTTTTCAATGACATGATTATGTGACCTACCTTTGTTTATTATAAATCTAATACCACAAGCTACAGTTCAATGAATTCACATTTTATTTGAAATTTTTGTCTGAAGTAGCCTAAAGCTCTTCAAGAAACAATTGCACAAAACCATATGAGAGCTGCTAATTTATAATCTGCAGCATCACAGCACAACTAGTTTTTCATTTGGTTAAAAGGAAATGGTTACTTAGAACAACAAAGCAAACCATGTGTCCATAGTTTATATTAAATGCCCTTGGTATTTATTAGGGATACACAATGTATCATCTTGAAAACATTTATTTTCCTGTAATTTCATCAACAGCAAAACAAAATAGAAAGTAATACAGTGTCACCCCTTTGCCAAACTGTAGCAGATTTGGGACAGTTTCCGGCTGAAAAAAAATTTGAGATCCCAAGTTCGGGTGTTAGCCTAGCTTAACATGTTTATTTGGATGCGTACACCAGCCCCAGAACAGAGGTGCTCTCAAAGAACATACAAACATCTTTGCACCAGGAATGTCACCCCAGATGCCAACATCTGGTTCCGCTGTGTTCAGCCCTTGGGCTTTGAGGAACTTCTTCCCTATTTGTACACATCTCCCATTGAATTCAAGGAGTATGTTTTCTGGCTGAAAGACAGAGCCAAAGAAACCTGTGGAAACAAGCTTCTATTTTGTCTTGAGAAGACATCAAATTACTTCTAGAAGGTATTTAATTTTCTCTGCAGTCAACACGGCATTTAAACTGAATAATCTCTGGTTCTGGCAACAGAAGATGAAGTTTTGATCACTTGAACCCAATGGCAAAACTCCCATTCATTTCATAAGAGTCAGGATTCAACTGATGAAGCCAGTCCCAGATGCTCCAGTGCAGAACAATGTTATGGGCTGATTAGTACTGAAATGCCTCCCAGGGCTTGATAATTGCTCATATAGCCCTCAGCTTTAGAAAAGCTTGAGACAGATTAATCACAAAACATGGCTCATTGCACCTGTTATTTTCCAGATTCATTTTATGGAAAAACTGCTTCTGTTTCCCATTTTCAGATAGTCCATGCTGGAAGGAGAAGACAGCAACAGAGGATACTGGTGGCAGTCAATACAAGCACAGCCTAATGCCTCGAGGTATTGAGGGGGAAACAGGGAGCAATTTTGATGTAGTGATAAATGTCTGGGCATGAAAACTCAGAAAGGATTTTCAGCTAGAGTTGATCTGCTTGGGACAGATGGCTAATGGTCAGTGGAGCCTTTGGGCTCAAGAGGAAAGTTGATTCTATCTTATTTTTTTTCCTGGACAAAGGAAAACATGACAGTGTTTCACCATTAGCAGCTATGGAAACTGCAGCTTCTGGGGGGCAGTTAGATTCACATACATGGGACTGTAAGGCCAACTACTAGTACTAACAAAAGATTTTTATGACTGAGAGAAAGAGTACCATTGTTGTAGCCATTCAAATTTCAGGAAGTCTCTTTTTTTCTTTTTTTTTCTTTTTTTTTTTTTTTTAATTAGAACCACTGATATCACTCTGAAAATTGAATAAACTTCCAAGCCTATTAAATCTTCATTGCATCTTTGACTAAGACCTGAAAGGGAGCAGATCTGTCAGACCAGTTCTTTTGTGGAGCTGTAGCAACAGAAAAGCTGCACTGTTAAGTCAAAGAGCATTTTGGTACCTCATTTCCCGCCTGCTCAAAGCAAGACAAGATAATATGTGCCTAACATAAACGTTGATGGTGAATAATGACAGCTCAATCCTGAAATGCAAAATGTTTTTTCTGAAACACTCCAACAAAATGACAGTCCCCCAAAGATGAAAGGTTGTTCCCATTGCTGCACATTGCCATCCCCTGCTAGGAAGTGACAATGAGCACACACAGAAATGCTCATGACAAAAAGAGAGTTGGTTGGGTTATTGCAACTTCTAGCTTTCTTCTCCGACAGTACTCTTTAAGTGCTTATTTTCAGTTTCATACTTATGGTGAGAAACATGGCGTGTTTTGATTCCTAATTTAGATTGTTTATCCTGAGAGATTCCAGGATCTTCATTTGAAAGATAAATTCAAACCTTGTTTTTCCTTTGCAGCGTGCATTCCATAACAAAAACATTGCATGCCATACTCCGTTACAGGGCTTGGAAGACCTTCACAACCATAAATTTAGGAACTTGTGGAACACAATGGACTTTGGGATGGAAACAAGCCAGTTGGCCTATCTGGTCAGGTCCATCCCTTCTGTTTGAATTAACAGCTGGATTTCACAGTGGGAGAAATCCTGCAGTTCTTTCTCAGGCAAAATTCTCACAGTTGGATTTGCCTCCAACTGTTGTAGCTAGGGTGGGAGGGAGCACAGCTTACTTTGTTATTTTATGTTAGCTCTCTGGGTAAAAAAATGCCAGTGTGAGTTCCATAGGGCTTGGACCTACCCTGATCTTTAATGACCCTACACGCAGTAAGAAAGACATTCTCAGTAAAAGAGACAGAGGGTATGTAGTAGGTTCTTTGTGCCTTGCAGTGCATATGGTAGCCATGCTCTGGAGCAAGAAATTAGAAGCTGGAAGCTGAGGCAAAATAAGGAGACAGGACCATTCATTACTCTGTGAATGCTATCTAGAAGATGAGTTGCTGGCACAGTTTGGCAGACTGTGTAAGTAGAGACATTGGGTACAAAATGCAAAGTTCATTTTCACGTGCTATTTAAGTTCCAAAAGCAATTGCACTGAAGTTAATAGATTTGCAAGGATTTACACCCACAGAGCTGGGAGGAGAATGCACCCCGGAGGATCTAGAGAAGGGAACGTCCAGCTGGAATGATCAGAGTGGGATTTCCACATTTTGGGTTTGGGATCTGAAGTACTGGTCACAGGGAGGGATGTGTTACACTGCCAGAGGTGAAGATTAAGACCCTGTTTGCTTAGGCATGATGCAAGCACATGGGCTAGGGTCCCTCTAGCACCTGAGCTTGAGTGTGGTGGGACACTGGGAGCTACTGCCCATTTGCAAGGTGGTGTATATACAGACCTGATGCAGAGCTCCAAGGACTCTTGCACCAAACCATTTGCAGAGTCCCAAACAGCTGTATACTGTTGGAAGATGTGTAGCAGAGCTTTTTCCTCAAGGCTTGTCCCTCCATAGTCCTTCCCCACCCAGGGTGTCCCCTCTACCAGAGATAGAGTGGAAAAGACACGCAACATTTGGACCTGAACAGGCAATTCCTACCCAAAAGGAAAAACCTCTAGGAGTAGAGAATGGTCCAAAACTGAAAACCTACATTTATCTTTGAGGGAGCATGCAGACCGCCCTGCACAGTACTTGAGGACCAACTTGGCGTGTGGCTGAGGAGGGCTGTGACAATCCAAGCAATAAAATGCAGCACAACAAAATATAGTCATGGTGAGCACCAGCTCTCTAGCATGGTTTGCCCTTCAAATGCTTCTTGAACACAGCTTCTGTTTACGCTATGATTTAATGGGACTCAACTAGTAAGGTCTATCTGACTGTAGGAAATGTAGGGCAACTTGGCTTTACTGACAAAGAAAAGGTTTGGTTTTAGCTCTCCTAACTTTTATTAGTGCTCCCATAATGTGGGGAAGGTTGTGCTATGAGGGAGATGTTCCAGCATTTGAGGTCAGCCACTGACTTGCATTGGGTGTTATCTGGCCTCTTCATGTTGGTTGTAGGAAAAAAGTGCTTGCATCTTTGCCCGTGTACTTTGGATTTTACTCTGCAGCAAGAGCATCATCTTGCCATGTGAAAAAAAGTTTCTGTGATATCAGTGACAAAAGCCCAAGATATTAAATCATTGGAAATCAAACCACTACAGAGTAACCTGGCACAGCTCCACAAAATCTTTGATTTATCATGGGAAGCGTTTCTTTAAATGGATACATAAACAGAACACCCCGGGGTCCCTCAGCAAGGCTGAACCCAGCTTCTCCCCAGGAAGAAACCTTTCATCTTTCCCTTTGCAAAGGTATTTATGATCCTAAGAGGACAGGACAAAAGGCTTGTTCTCCACTGCCAGGCAGGGAGGAGCTGCTCCCCTGCTGCTGGGCTTGGAACAGGCAGCATCAGCCCCCCAGGGGAAGCAGCTTTTTTGGGATTAGGAAATCCAAGGATCCTTCTGGGTTTCCATTTGCCATCAGGAAGACCCCATGAAATGAAGACTTCAGCCAAGCACCTTTACCGTTGCTCATTTTGGCTGCTGTGCACAGCATAATCATCTCAGGGATGGCATCGGTGGGGTGCAGACCCCTGTCCTCATCCTGCCCATGAGGAGGTAGCCCCCTCCTGCAGCCTGCATGTGCTGCTCAACCCTGGCTTCAGCTTTTAACCCAGGCACCAAACTGTTCTCAACCACACCAGCCACATCTAGGGAATATTCAACTGCTTCAGAGAGGAGCAAGGAGGGATGTTCCTGTGAGATTTTTCTCTTTCTTTGGTTATGGCTGTATGGAAGTAACTGGCAGGCTGTGATGGAACTGAAGAAATAGCACTGGAGTGCAGGGATAAGAAAAAACCCTAGACTTCCCCCCCCCCCTTCCCTGAGAAAAGGTAATTTACGTAAATTTATCCACGATCAGCATACGGCAATAGCTCACAACTTTGTTAATGGAAACCTGGTGATCCATAACACTTGTGTGGGAGACATTTGCTCGGGGGTAATACAATATTAATGTTAATATCAATGATCGATCAGAGGATTTGCAAGAAAGGCATAAAGTATTTAATTATAATTACATTCGGAATGGCTTTGTAATGGCTACGACATTTGAATAAGGTCACGTCTAGCCCTCACCCCTGTTATGTTGTTCTATATTAAATGCCATTCACTTTAAGTGCTGGAAACCTTTCTGGAGTCGTCAGAATATAATATACTGGGTAAATTGAAATATGTCCCTTCATTTTTTGAAATATGATTGATATCCTTTGCAAAACAAATGTTAACACCTATTTGTACACAAATTTCTTTGATTATATGTTAGGGAAACTCAAGTATGACAGTCTCTCCTAGCAGGCACTTTACTGCGAGCAAAGGAAATGGTTATTTGTGAATATTAATTCATCTCACTGAAAATGGTTTTGGAGCTCTGCTGCAAATCTATATGGGTATATTTCTGCCTTTCCTAATGCATTTATCCTGTAGTGCTTAGTAGCCATAACTGTTTCACCATTGGTCTCAGCAGCCCACTGCATTCATCTGGGCGAGGTGTATGCTTGGTGGGAACTTTTGCTGTCTATTTGGTTACCTTTTGCTAACAGCAGTAACAAAGAACACATAGTAAGAAACATATGCGCATTTCACTGCAAAAAATATATATTTCAAATATAGTGCCATGTGTACTATAACTATCAGCTTAACAGCAGCATTGCATGTTTAAAACAATCAAGAAAAAATATGAATATTAAGCATGAATATATAAATGTAGAGGTGCACACATATCGACACACGTGAGTGCATGCATATACTGAGGTACTCACTGCAGACATGCTTCCCACACCTATTGACTACTGAATATAAATACTAAAGGAGCAAATTCTCATTTATCTTCAAATGAGAATCCATCTTCCCAGTGACCCCAGAGGTTTTCGTCTTTTTCTAACATCATTGTAAACAGACGATCAATTGGGTCTAATGAGTCAAATTTTGCTTTCAGATAATAGCCTAGAACAACCATTGATTCACAGGAACTGAAAACTCCCATTTGAAGGCAGAATTTGGTCACAAGAGGCATCCCTTGACAGTTTGGGAGACACGCAGTGATGTGACTTTGACATGATTTTCCATTTTGACTTTTTTGAAGAAGCAAAGACTTTTGCATGCTATGGAAATGCCAGAAGATAGCAAGTTTTATAGTTTTCCCCAAAATGAGCCTTTATTACCAATTGGCATGAAATACTGCTGATGGTAAATTTTCAGTACATGGCAGGACTTTCAGCATCATAGCAACATACATCATGCATTTTTACAACATATAAGTACAGTAATATTGCTCCTTTTCTCAATAACAATATATAAGAATATATAGTATAAATGTACAGTATATATTAGACACAATGTAAAATAACTTAGTGAAATGTCAAAGCTTCTGCATAAAAATTCAAGTCATGCTTGAGCATTCCTCTAGCACAATTTGCTTAATCTTATCTCATATACCTTCATTTACCTTTAGTTCATGTTGTAAAGATAATTTTATCTCTATATATGTGGTTGCTTAAAACCACTAGAATCCTTGTATTTTTTTTCTTTTTTTTCTTTCTTTTTTTCCTTTTTTTTTTCTTCTTTTATCTTCAAAAGGCAAAGTTTTTAGTAGCCAAGCCAAAACCAAGATTTTGTAGTGTCTCTGCTGATGCTGCCGTTAGGTACTGGGAAGCAATTTATCATGAGCAAGTTATATAAGAACAAGTTCTTAAATGCTAGTTACAGTTCATCATAGTCCATCAGGTTCTGTCCTGAAACACCCTGCTGCATGTAAATGGTAATGAAAGGGCTTTCATTAGAAATGGAGCTCATTATCTAACATTGCTATCTGTAAATTATAAATCTCACCAGCTTTCCTGAAATCATATCAGGTACCACTTTGGTAGTTGCTCGCAAGAAGGATCAATAAAAATCTGTTTAATAAGAATATACAACTTGTCTCAAAGCAGGTGGGTGGAATTTTGGCTTCAGTTGACACTGAACACAGCTTCTTGGAAAAATGTGTCTCCCTTCATACTTGCTAAATGAAATACGTTCAAGGACTTTCCTGTAGCATCTCAGGAAGCTTTTTGATAGTACCAGGGGAAAGTGTTCTTTTTGCTTTTAAATCAAAGTATTAGGAGACGCTACGCCTCTGCCACATTATCCATCAATGTCTACCAGAGTTCAACAGCCTTGCAATTTGCTTTCGTGGAGTTTTTCTGAATACAACTTTAACAGTTTAAACCAGTCTGTCCTGAATATCAACAAAAATATACCTTAAACACTTATTAATAGATACATTTACTAAATAAAGATGGATTAAAACTGCATAGTACACAACAGTTTGAGACATGATGCTAAAATTAAAATTAAGGGAAGACAGAGTGATTTTCTGTGATTCCTTTTAAGAAAACAAAGCCCCCCCTGCCCAACTCATTACATTCTCAGGCAGCACATATCAACAGAATTATACTGTTTTAGATCAGCTCAAGATCTGACCTATACACTTTGGTGGAATTGATAATAATTTCCACCAGTGAAAGTGGAATCCGATTCACTTTGTCTCTAATAAAGTGTTGAGTGATGAGCAAGTCTCTTTTCTGTCGGATTTTGCTTAAAAAAGGAAATTCTTTGTGGTGGTTGGTGATGTCCAGGGTATTTTAGAAAACAAAGCTAGAATTTCATGGATTTCAGCATAGCAAAAACTGTTATTGGTTACAGTTATTTAGACTTTAACCTTAGCAAAGTTCTTTGGGGATAGACAGAGTACCAGCTGGTGAATCAGTAACCCTTTCTGCGTACTGCTCGGGGAGAGAAAAGGGAGGCAGATGGCTGATTTTCAGTGACATGAGGCTGCTGAATACACTGCAACTCAGATTTTGTTACCATGTATAAATAACATCACATTGTCCAGAACTGGAGATTAATCTGCTGGGCCTCCAGTAGATGGTATTTATTTTCTTGCATATTGTACTGAGATCTCAGGACAGGCAAAGGGTCAGGGGCTGAAAGAATGTAATCGATGCTGAATTTAATTTCAGAATCCGATTTTGCTAAGGAGGAATTGCTCAGGCTCTGCCTGCTGGTCGTGCTGTTTGGAGCAAACCCACGAGGCTCCAGTAGTCTTGGTCCTGATCCAATTCTTTCGTGTTTACTTTCAGAAGAGGAAATACTGTTAAAAGCAGAGTCCATAGGAGACATATCAGGGGATGAAGAACCTTTCCCTCTGCTTGATCTCTGCTCTTTATGTTCCCTTTTCATGTTCCTCCTCCTCCGTCTTCTCCTGTAATTCCCATTTTCAAAGAGATCCAGCATGGATTCGCATCCCGTTGCAAAGCTCCAATAGTTTCCTTTCCCCTTCTCATTCCCTTCTGTTCTGGGAACCTGTATTTATTTAAAGGCAGTTCATTATTTGTATGTGTTACAGATGCTGCTGCTTAACATCTGCATTCATTTACATTCAAGAATGGTGTAAACACATATGACAAGACTTTTAAGCCTATTCTCTTTCATTATATGAATAGGATAAACTCCAGCCTCTTCAATTTGTTATCTATTAGCACACATCAGACAAGGACATACTCTTTATCTCTATAATTGACAACTCAGGAAGATTTTAAGTGATTTGCAGCTCAGCTGCTCCTTTTCCTTCTTTCCTAGTTATGAGATTATTCCTGCATATTTTTTTTAGCCATGCACAGTGTGTATGTAAATATATAGTTATAGGTCTTACCTTCACAAAACAACTGTTTAATGATAAGTTATGTCGGATGGAGTTCTGCCAGGCTCTTTGATTTGATCTGTAGTAAGGAAATTTCTTCATTATAAAGTCATAAATGCCAGAGAGGGTGACTTTATTTGAAGGACTTTGCTGGATGGCCATTGCAATTAAGGCAATGTAGCTGAAAAAAGGAAAACTTGCTGTTACAGAGTCACCTTGCCCACATACTCCGTTATTAGGACTACACAGGTATGTGTGTGTCTATGAGCCCGCTTCCAAAAGTTCTCCTTTTCTGTACCCTGGTCTCTGGTTCTGCACCCTAGCCCGAGATGTCCAAGAGACGAGCCCCAGCGCAGTCACTGCCTCTCCTCTCCGATAACCAGCATGAAATGCAGGCATTACTTCTAGGCAGCAGAGTCCCAGAGGATTAAAGAAAGATCACCCACCTCTCAAGCTCCATCAGAAAAGTTTCCCTGAGCTGAAAGGCTGCAGTGAGACTGACCAGGCTCTGAGCCCTGTCACCAGAGACCTTGCCTGCTCCTGGAAAGGACCTGTGAGCACCACACCGTGCATCTTCCCACCACAGCACCGATTATCTGCATCCAACTCCCCCATTGGCAAGTTACACATTTAATTCCCCTTCTCCTAGGGCTCCTGGAGGTCAGAAGAGACCATTTGAGTTCTGGTCGCTCAACAGCATGCCAGAGTTGCTGTGACCCCGCACAAGAAGAAACAAATCATGAACACTTCAGGCACAGAGAGGGGGGGAAATCTGCCCACCACGGTGCCAGCACCAGGACCAGCCCCACTATGCACACCTGGGGCGAGGTACCCCACTGCCCCGAGTGCTCTGATCCCACTCTGCCAAAAATCTAGCTCAAAATCCTCCCCAGGGATGAGGGGACTCGGAAAAACTTCATCTTACCTATACGCCGGTCTGGTGAATTTTTTCTCTTCGTCAGAACTACAGGTAGGATAATCATCCCCATCGTAATTAAAGCAGTTATAGGGGTACTGTGTGTTGTCAAACATCGTCCTGCTCCTTGCTCAGCTCCTGTGGAGTGAGAGAGATGGAGTGATGTTTCTCAGAGCTTGGGCTCCCTCCTCCCTTCTTCCCTCCCCTCTGTCTGCCTCGTTCCCTCTCTTCCCCCTCCTCACTCTCCCTCTCCTCCGTACACACATACTCTCCCTGTTGGGGTGGGGATTGTTTTTGCAGTTCTTGCATCCCAGACAGCCCGTCTGTTAGCATATAATTTTTTTTCTTTTTTTTTTTTTGGGGGGTGGTGTTATTGTTGTTGTTGCTCTCGCCTCCAGTGGGGCGGTGGGGCCGGGCGCTGGTGACTGATGGAACTGGTGGATTGGGGGTGAACCTTTGAACTGGGGTGTGTGCTGCCGGTAGCTCTGCGTGGCTCGCTGGGTGGTCTGGGCTGGAGCGGGGCCAGTGCTTCCCCCGCCACATCCACAACGTGACAAAAGCAAACAGCATGATGTTAATAAACCATGCTTCAAGGTCCCTGCTTGGAAATTAAACTTTGAGAACAGAGTCCAGCTCCCCCCACACACCCCCTCCAGCCCCCAAGTCCTCCCCCTTCTTATTTTTTCTGTCCCCAGTGAAGCAGGGTGGCTTTCTTATTTATTTATTTTTAGAAACCCGACGTACAATAAACAGACAATCCAGGCAGTAACGCATGCTTGTCCCGATCTGCAATCTATAATGCAGTATAATAGACATAAATTATATTTCCATGACTAAAGGAAAATGTGTATGTTCAAAAAAAGGAGAACAGAGGGATATGAGGGACTACTGTCAAGCAGGAAAGTAAAAGGAAAATAGCTGTAGGCAGGAGAGCTGCCTGTGTGGGCTTTGATCTGAAGGATGAATTAGACTAATAGCCCTGTGTGTTGGCATCCAATACTGTAACAATTTAATAGTTTTTCAATGCTGTGGAGTGTTTTCCAACAAGTGATGTAAACTGAAGACATCACACACCATTTCAGAGGGGACTAAAAAGGTGTATGCCACATGATAATTAAATTATTTGAAGACAGCTCTGTCCCAGGAACTAGCCCCAGGAGGAAATGGGTATTGGAAAAGAGAAAGCAAATTGGTGTGCAGAGAGTTGTGTGGATCGAAATATAAAAGCAGAACCACTAGCAAGGCAACTTTGTTTTCTATAGCATCCTTCATACAAAGTATGTCCCCAAACCCCTTTTGGAGTTAAAGGATACAGTTAGGGGAAAATTCACCCAAGTGATAAAGAGCCCTTCCAAGTGATGTTTAAGTGTTCCATAGGGTTTTGACAAAGATGGGTATAAAGTAGCTTTTTTGGTGGAATATAATGTTACAGTATATAGCAGAGAGTAAGGAGAAATACATGGCATGAAAATGTAGATACAAGAGGTACTTTCTATGGAATACAAAGCCAAGTGAAGAAATCCAAAATAAAAAAAATTATCTTCACTCTAAAATACATCAATAGGCATATGCATGAGGCATCCACTGCAGAGGAGGTCTTAATACAAAGGGTCAGCTACTGCTGCCCAAGGCATTGGCAGGGCTTTAATACTGAGTAAGATGGAGCAGATTCAGTGACGAAGAATGAAATATATTATGTCTGATCTTCATTCATACTCTGTCCAGATGGTTTAAAGTAAAGAAGAAGAGTGGAACATGAACTCAGGAAGATTTTCCTGCACTAAAGCAGAAATCCTTGAGATGCAAATAAATGTCTACTTGGACTTTTAGCAGTGGTTCTTTTCTTTGAAGGTGTTTTACTTCACTGACATTTCAGTAATACAAGCATTGTTGCTTCTGATTTATCACAATTTTTTTAAAGTTGGGCTAGTTGGCTCTGATATTACATAACCTGTCAGCACCCTTCATACTCCATTTACAAAAATCAACTTGATGAAAAAGTCAGACAATACACTTTGACCAAAACCTTCATGTACTTACCGAGAGTAAGTAGTAAGTAAAGATTTTTGTAAAGGGAATGACAGCAAATTAATGCAGTGTCATTCTTTTTGTAATATGATTTACCTCAATTCCTGCATCTTCTAGCCTTGGTGAGCGTGACCAGCCCACTCCTGTCTAGCACATCCATAATGTTCATTGCTGTTGGTGGCTACCTCAGCTCTGTGAAAGAGCTCATTGCCACCATATTCCTCACCCATTTTATTGGAAAAATAAAAACAAAACAAAAACAAAACAAAACAAAAAACTTAGATTAACTTTGTATCTCGGTGGCTGATTTGTGACTCTAAATTCAACAAATGTGGTGAGTCATGAGAACTGGCTCTGGTGTCCTCAAGGAGCATCTCAGGAGTGAGACTGTGGTGGACTCTGCAGGGCACATTGGCAAGACGCATAAGGAAACTCCTGCTCTTTCCTTCTGTGTAATAGGCAATCTGTGAATAAATATTACTTCCTGATTGCCAGCAGTGGACTGGAGGATTTAGGTTTGGGATCTTTAAATATCACTAAATTCACTTGTTGTAAATTCATATAGACCACAAGAAGAATGCAAACCATTTTTGAATCCAACTAGATCAGAAAAGAAGCATATATTGTCTCTCATAAACTTGCTGCTAAAATCCAGATATGCAAAACTGACGGACTATTTCTCAAGGTATTTTTTTAAAGCCTACATACTGATATTTTATCCCCAAGTGAATGTTTATGGTCCAATTATAATCCTTGAAAATAATATTCATAAAGAAAGGCTAATGCGCTCTTACATGTACCATGGCAGAGTTAGCAGGTGTCGTGCTTATGGTGGCAAAACATGTTGTACAACCGCTTTTTCCTAGCATCTGTGCAGCCGTTATAGTTTAACTAGAGTAACTATAACTCATCCCTGTCATTACCATAAAAGTATAATTTTGCCGGGGTAGTGTTTTCTTATGTTGTATATTTTCAGAACACAAAGTTGTAAACCATTTGATTTGAGATTGTAAATAGGCAATAAAAACACTGTGAAAGATTTGCATTTTTTTTTTAATGTAGGTATTAAAAAGTTATTTGCAATTTTTGTAATTATGACACAGATTACGGAAATTGTGCATGAAATGCAGACTGGCCATAAATCCAAAGAGGGCTGAATTACCAATCATTTTATCTCCTTGGAGTACCAGTAGGTACTTCAGAGTGTGGGACTGCATGCTGGCATCCCAGTCCTCTTACTGGTGTAGCCTGGCATCGCCCAGCATCACAGCCTCTCCTGTTTTCTCTCTGACTTGGGCACCAAAGCTGGCTGCAGTTTGGGGTTTTATCCCAGACCTTTTAATTTCATTGGAAACATGGTGGTCTTCAGCAGCTTTCAATGGTAGTCTATATCACCAGTAAACTGCTTTCTTTTTAGCATGAAATCTACAGCTCTGGCAAAAGGATGGGGAAATTAAGGTGGTGGTAATTACTCTCCAAATTGCTCCGATATGGGATAAGGAGAAGGACAGTCCCCAAGACGTGGCTGGGTCTGTGGCTGTGGTGGCACCTGATACCCCATATACGTGATCTTCTGACATTGAGCTCAGTGATTGCCATTTTGAGGAAAAATATGAGTCTTGCCAAACTGTACAGCCCCATTTCATCCTAAATTACTCTCCACTTCACCCAAGTCCATTCGCTGATGCTTTCCCTTCTGCTTGTCTTTTATGTTCTTGCATAGAACTTTATGGAAATACAGTTTGCACCACAGTTTGCAGTTTTCTGCTGGAGCTCAGTGAGAATTGTTTATGTTTCCTAGTGAGGGGATTATTTGGAGAGGCATTCTTCATCTGCATGCCTTCTAGCTGCAGCAGTGTGAAACTCATGCATAAAACACAACACAGGTTTCTACTAAAACATGGAACATGGATAAGAAATCTTCAATAACAACTCATCACATTGGAGGGTGGTAATAAGAGAGCAACTGTATAAACTAGCTCAGATATATTATTCCTACCCTAGGTAAATATAGAGATTCACAAGACATATGTGAAAATCCATTCCTGGGCATTTTTAGTATCTTTCAGTAGTGAAAAATAGGAAGAGTTTTCAGAGTCAAAAGCTGTTTCTATACCTACTCCTGGTTTGCGACTATTGGCCAAATAAGCAGTTTTGTCAGAAATTCCATGAGACCAAACTGAGGTTTTTCCATGGTCTTGTGAAGTCCTGTGACCACTTTGTCACCAGGAGAGGCTGTGTGTCCCTTTGGACCAGGCAGGAGTTTTCCTCTCTGTGTGGTGTGCAGACTTGGTACCCCAGTCTGTCACTCCCCAAAGCAATGGACTGATTTATTCTCTATTATTATCTCCCTTTCCAAGAGAACAACAAATCCTTTTCTTGAGGGAAGCTCCCAAACAAGTGAAGTGACAACTACCAAATGGGTAAGAAGCCAGGAGCTGCTTCCATGGGATCAAGGTTTCAAAGACAGTGAAGGGAGACAATAAGCAGGTCTCTTATTTTCAGTCATTTATTAAGCAAAAATTCTTGAATTTTTTGAACTTGTTTTCTACTTAAAACAAAAAATGATAGAAAGAGAAATTAAAAAAAAAAATCCCAAAGAATAAAAAAAGATAATTTGAGGTTGGACAAAATGGTTTGTGTTTACCCCATAAATTTTTCAAAATTTTACCCTGGACCAGGGACATTCTGTCTTGGTTTGCCCAGGACCGTTCTGTAGGAGGGATGCTGGTGGTTAAAAGGCCACATATGGATTTCTGTATTTGATAGAGATAAATGAGACAGAGGTTCAGAGTTTGCTTGCTCATGCTTGGTATTCTCCTTCTCGGTGGCACAAGATTAAATCCTCCTGTTTGATTTTGCGTGTAGATAGGATAAAACACAGTAGAAATGTGCAAGGCTGCGAGGGAGATTTGGCCTTTCTGCTGGTGGGTTTGTTCCTCCCTCAGCTGTGAAAGTCTCCAGAATCACTGATCCATGAGACTTTTGGAGACAAGTAGGGAGAGATGGAGGATTTGAAGAGGGGATAAATCAAGAGGTGATGCTTATTCTTCGCAGCATAGTGCACCTCTTGGACCGGCACAGCACTCATGCCTTGACTCATGTCTACAGTTGTTTACCAAAAACGGACATTATCTTGGCGCAGCTGCCATACCTCATCCATCTTTGGTCATTTCTCATTTCAGCTATGTACAAAATCATTTGGCTATAGGCCTCACTTCATACATTGTTTGAATTCTGCACCAGACACAGCTAATAGCTCAGGCCAGGAAACTTGTTCCAGATGTTAATTAACTCCCTCTGCATTAACTGGAATCACACAATTAAGGCCTGATTATTTATAAAATCATTTTGTCGAGAGAGTTAGGAGAAAGAACACAAACATCCTGGCTCACACTTTCACATAAACGTCCGTATGCTGTTAAATTGGGGAAACTGGCACAAGTTGTCCCACACATTTATTTTCAGCCATCATGGTTGAGTATAAAGGACAACAGTCAACCAAGCATGGAGGAGCAATGATGAGGCAAAGAAGCTAATTCCCAGCTGAGCTAAGGTTTACTCTAGGGACAAAAATGGGTGCCAAAGATGCCATAGGTAATGGGGTTTTCCTACCACCATAAACCTAAATGACAAAACAGACTCACCTTACCCAGTCACAAATGGCAATATTTAGGAGTTTGGTAGCCACTTAGGGGCTGGCCAGTGTGTATGGTACTTCGCCTGTTCTCTACCACATGGCCCTTGGTTTGAGGGCCCTTGTTTGCAAACAAGCTTTGCCCAAACAGACTGTATGCATGTCGCCCGATAAGTGCAAAGGTAACAGCCCCATGGCGATGCAGGCTTCTTGAAGGGTGAGGAGGTGGGGGCCTGGGCTGCTGGAGCACATGCACAGCTTCCCTGTGCTGCCTGCACCTCTGACCACCAGCGACAGGCCATGTGAGAAACCATGACCCTCTAGGGACCATTGGAATCACATCTGAATCAAAGGACCATTTGAATACAGAGTCCCTAGACTTCCAGTTCCTACTTTGGACAAGTTTGTGAGATTGTGTTTGTGCATCTGTTGATCTGGGACCCACAGCTGTAGTGGCCCATGGTCATTTACTGTCTCTTTCTGCACCCTGTTGGCCCCTTTTAGCATTACGATTGCTGCACCTTGGGAGAACAGAAGGGACAGGGAGAACCAGCACCATTGTGTTTTGCCGATTTTATTTTCGTTTGAAAATAATAATTCATTCCAGTTCACTTACTCATAACTCTCTCACCCACGCAGAATTTTCTGGGAGTTGCATGAACAATCCCAAAGCAATGCAGATCAAACTGGCAGGAGAAGAGCAACTGGAAACTGGGTCTTAAGCAAGTGCTGTTGCTGAAGAAGGGGATGGTAGCCTGGGACTGTCCGGTTGTGTGTAAGTGAGCTGCAGGATCCCCCCTCTCCAGACCCTACATCTACCCTTTTCTCTTCAGCTATTCTCTTCTGATTTCTTCATAAGGTGCAACTTGTGGCTGCACGAACCCTCTAGGGTATTCCAGTTTTCCACAAAACCTGTCTTTAAAATGGAATCATGCCGTATAAGATGTCTCCTCCCTCTCTCTTGACAAATGGTATTAATGTTTCTCCATTACCAAAATTTCTTTTTTCCCCATTAAAAATAATAAAAAAAAATTCTCCTAAATTAGAGCTGTGATTTGAATTATTTTTCCCTGTAAGGAAGTTCAATTGTCAAGGGTTTTCTTAATTCTGAAAAAAATACCAAACATATTGTGTTTTGATAATACCAGTTAAACTGCTCTATTTCATTCCAGAATAAACACTTAATGGCTAAAATGTCAGGGACATCTGATTACTTTTTCTTCAACGCCAGACATAAGTCTTCTTCTCTCCCTCTGAATTAGGATAATCATTCAAAGTTCAGCATTTATCATCCTTCAAGTATTTGACCATCTATCACATGAAAGTGAGTCTCAGCAGAGAATCACTGGCTAACATTGCATTTTGAGGTTTCTGCTGATAGCTCCTTAAAGAGGTGTAAGCTTCCTTCTTGCTTTTCCAGCCTTGTCATCTTGTGAAGGTTTCCTGATGCTTGCAGTGGAGTCTAAAGAAAAATAAGCTTTGATCTCTGCCTCCTGAAGTGCATTATCACCATTAGTATAGTTCCATGTGAAAATATTTGGAGTGTAATGCTATTGTCTTCAGTTCTGCTGTCTTTGGGATGGTGGGAGCTTTGCTGTGTGTCTGTTTGTGAAGTCTTATTTTATGTCTGAACTGGTTAAGTGTGCTAAAAGCAATATATATATTTAAAAGAAAAAAAAAAGCTTTGATTTTGCTTCTTCCCATTGATTTTTGACCCCAGATTATCTTTCTTCATCAACATTTCAGTCTGGTCATTTTGATACGTCTTTGGGATTTAGAAGTGTCTGAAGCCTAATTGTAGTGCTTCAAGTTTCTCACTTGTCTTGTGTTCAGCGTGTAGCTACCTTCCTTTAGACAACTGAATTTAACAAAACAAAAGCTTAGAGAAGCTGAGTATTTTAATGGAAAATCATCTCCTTCCTGTTCATCAGGTGCCTGGTGCTTTCAGGTATATGTAAATAAATTCTCAGTAAACCACATATTTTGATTAAGAGTTGAAGATTTCCTTATTTGAGAGTCAAATCCTGTGCATTTTCTGTCTAACCTATTTTTGTAATAACGTGTTAGACTAGGTGTGCAAGCAAAAGGGCTGTTATTTAAGAGCTCAGTTAATGAGTATTTGGGAGAGCAGTTTGTTTTTATTTAGTATCTTACTTATTTTCCAAGTTGCCCATCAATTCTTATGAATAATTCTCAGGACTTCAGAATTTAGAAATACTGTTTACAATTTGTGAGCTCTGAACAGAACACTTTTGGGGAAATAATAAATGATGGCATGCATATTTATCTGCTGGCATGAATTTCAAGACAAACAGCAATTTATGAAACTTCAAGGATTCAGGGGCTCTGTATTTGTCTGTATGCTCAAAAGCTAACAAATAGGATCTCAGAAATCATAGGGGAGCAAACTCAGCACTTTTACTATGCAAAAGATATTCCTAAATCCAACTGTTTATGTGCACGTCTACTCTAATACTGCTGAAGAGTCCCCAGAGTGAACAAAGCATATCTCTCCTTAGAGCTGCAACCCAACCATATGGTAAAAATGGTATTACTTGAGGTATTTCACAGCTTCACAAGAAACAGAGCTAGGTTTATGCCATGTATACTGCCCGCACAGCAGTCTGAAGCCACAACTACGAGGGAACCCAAATTGCCCAACATTGTCCTTGTAAAATAGAGCCACAAGTAAAGGACTTCTATCAGTCGACACCACAGCAGCTGCCCAGGGTGGATGGGAGCAGATGAGGAGGAGCTGAGTGTGTGGGTGGTGGCAAAGGCAGTGACACAACCCAGGAAACAAGGAGGAATGTATCCATATTTAATTGCAGATCCTGTTGATAATGATAGTCCCAAATAGGAACTTCAGTGTTACCATTTGTAGACTGTGGCCCATAAAGGGACGATCAGTGGGTGGAGGTGAGACACAGGGATAGTTTCAAACATTCTTTCTTTATGGCTTTCTGGGAGTCTTGACAATTTTTTTCTCTCCTTTTTCTCTTCAATACTAGTGAATTTGGAAAAAAAAAGATAGAATCACACACAAAAAAAATAATATATATACATATTTTAAATGCTCAGAGCCTAATAAATAATATGCTGACCCTCCAAAGCATGTACTACCACTGCCCAACACCCATCATTGATCTGAAAAGAAGCAATGGTACAAGACAGTCTGGCCTATTCTGCTTCATGTCTAAGGTTTTATCTCAACGGAACAACACCACGCACATACTAAAATGAGCAGCAGAGATCAGTAGTAGAAGCATCCTCCTGATGTGAGCTGCATTTTCCAATGCAGGGTCTGACAGCAGGAGAATAAGCATAGCTCTCAGCTGACTAAGCTGAGCTCGATGGTGCTTGGTGTTATTTATTTAGCATACCTGGAAAAGACTTGAAGCAGCATCTACCTGATGGGCTCTGGGCTACTACAGGTAATTTACACTGAAGAAGCAACTTAGAGACAATCTTAAAAGTCATTCAGCTATGAAGAGATATGCGTTAGTATTGACAACGGTTCTCTATTAGAGCTGAGGTAGAATTATGATTTCTAGGAAGCAGGATGCAAAGCAGCCAAACGATCATTTAAAATAAGCAGCAAACCCTATTCTGGCACATACTGCAGAGAAATCTGCTGGCAGTGCATCACGGTATGCTGGTGGGTGAGAAACTGGAGCATGGGAGTTTTACAGGTCATACAAAATACTTTGGAGCTGTTCTGCAATAACTAAGCTTGGGCAGAGAGCGCTTCTTTCTGTTCATTTCACTTAATAAATAAAAATCAGACACCAGTGTCATGGAGAGGCCATCTGAATCAAGAATTCACATTTTGAAATAGAACTGAATATAAATATTGGATCCCAATAACTCTAAATTTGAAGCACACAGAATTCATCTCAGTCTTTTTTTGTGTCTGAGGGCCTCTGTATCTCTTGCTAGCTTTTGTCGGGAAAACTTCTTCTAAAAAAAGGCATCACAGCTATTTATGTTTGTTTGTTTGGTATGGGGTTGAACAGCATCAAGCAGAAAGCCAGAGATGTATTTAGATTCATTTCCCTGGAATACGGGTGGGGATGGACATGTTCTTGATTAAAACTGGGAGTTTAGAAGATTGTTTCCCAAGGTTATTTTTGGTTGCTGGAGTCTGGATCTAAAGCTTGTCGCCTGGCTCCAACCCCTACACATTCATATCTGATTTGGCCAATTTGGAACTTAATCTTTATTTGGAAGCAAAGGAGAGCAACTGTTCACAGACTTTAAGGGATGCCCCAATTTTTCTTAGGACAGTGTAAAGCTATTTGAGGCAATCTGGGTCTTACAAATGCATCTGTCTTGCAGCTTGTCAATACATTTTGTTACCAGATGAAGGGGAGATTGGGAAATCTCTGAAATTCCTTTTGGTGTCTAGGGAAAGGAGAAGACTTTTGTGTAAGGACACCCACCTGAAAAGTTTTCTCATCACATTGCCCTCCAGAGCAATTTGGCTTCAAGGCGTGACATCAAAGTGCATTCAGAAACTGTCAGCATTGTGATGCAGGAGCAGGTTGTCACCGCGAAAATGTCCCCAGCAAGGGTTCAGCTGTGTCCTGGGGCAAGGCATCAGGATGCTCCCAGTGGAACATCAGGATGTGGCAGGATGTCGAGGCCCATCAAAGGGAAGGATCGCAAAAGTCACTGCCTTCTGCTCCCCTCTGCCCTAGGCGGGGCAGGTGTCCCTGCTGGCTTTGCCCTCTCCATGCTTGTTTGTGTGACCAGACTCACGAAGGTTTGACTAAGGGGAGAGCACAGGGCATGGCAGACTGAGAAGAGCAGAGGCTCCTTCCACAGCCGTGCCTCGCTGCATATTCCTACAGGGTCAGATGCTGTTCCTTGCCAGGTATCAAATCCCCCTTAATCCATGGGAGGGAAAGACCCCTGATGCTGCCTTCTTGGTTTCATTATGCAGGAGCAGAGCGGAAACCGTTAGAGAGACCATTTCCAAGCACAGCTGCCCAAAAAACGTCATGGTGTATATTCATGGCATTTCCCTCCGGATGGCAGAGCAGCAAGGATTCTTTGTGTAAACCCCATTTAAAGGTTTAATTTAGCTTCATTGCTCTGCTCCCTGAGGTGGCTGGAGCAATGAGAGGAGAGTCACCACTTTCCATTTACAGTAGAGTGCTGACAATGAAAAAAATTAAATTTTTATGTTCCTTACCAACAAACAGTACTTCTAAAGGGAATATTACGTCAGTATTGTGGCTAGTTATTTTTTAGTCCCAGTGGTCTGGGGCTGTACAACAGCCACAAGCATCATATCAGAGTGTCCACTTCCAAAAATCTTTTCTTCTGCAGAGTCAAGAGGATCCAAGAGGAAGTTTTAATTTCAGTCTGGCAGCAGAGAAAAACGAATGCATGTGGAGTGAGGAGTCAGGAGTACAGACCCACTAGTTCTTCATGAACTGCACACGAGTGTTTTTACACTGAGTTGTTCTACTCCATGCAAAAACATTGAGGATGGCACTGCTGGTCTTGTCACAAACTGCTTGACAAACCACTACTCCACTTGCCAGGTGAATTTTGTCAAGTACCTGCAAAGAGAAGCCTGACACTAAAAAACATTAAACTGCAAAATGGGGGTGACCATTGCTGGTCTCGCCATTTAATTTGTACATTTTCTTCATATTCCTCCAACATGTCACTGTTAGCCTGTTTGTATTAGAACTGAGAATTATTTGAATGCAGATACTTTGTCTCTGTGTAGGTATTGGTGCATCAAGCAGTCTCTTGCTGCCTTCTCTAGGCCTGTTTCAAACAATTGTTATAGCAGTTCATAATTTTAATTTAAACATTTTTATTAATAATTCATTTATTATCTGATGGGAAAACTGAGCCTGGTCTCATCTCTTACTGGACCTTGCTGCACCTGAGACCTAGCATGTACCTGCACTTTGGAGGTAGAAACCTGTGGCTCTGAGAAGCTTCACTGCTCCCTGAATCATCTGCTGCCATTCATAGCAGCACCCTGGTCCTCCTGCAGCTGTGCAACACCTACCAGCTATCAACCTCTAAAGCAACAAGTCAACAAGAAAATTGTTTTCTCACTACACCACTAGATGCCCACCTTTCTAGCTAAGTGGTCCAGGGACTGGAAACAAGTTTTTTTCTCTTTGAGCGGTGAATATTCTTGAGCTGTCACAGTGTAGAAGGGTATTTTTTGACACACAGATGACCTCAGTTCTATCTAAGATTTCATGGGTGAGCATGTACCCTGGCAAAAACATTTACCTTCCTCTGAGCAGTGCATTGATTAATACAGTAGTACATGATAATGTCCTAACAATAAACTGATTAATATTTTGATAAATCAGATGTCACACAGTAAACCAGGAGACACTTCTCCTGCTGAATAAAAGATTGTTATCAAGCTTAATGTGAATTTAATAAGAGCGCACATGCAACAGCTGGCTCCATGGTGTTCTGGTCGACTATAATGAACTTTCATGTGAAGATGGGAAGAACGTGTATTTTTAAAAAGGAAGCAAAGAAGACAAGAAAGAGGTCTGTATGTATCATACTGTATGAATACTTATTGTTGGTTAAAGGTTGACCATAATAACAAAGGATCATAGGAATAGCTTGCTACTATTGAGGGCAGGGAAGGGTTAACAGGGCCAGGGTCACGTCTCTGGAAAGATTTCATCCTGCTGTGATGAACACAGCTCCTTGACAGCATTCACACAGAGCCAGAAAAACCTTTGCCGGAGCATGTGGTTCTGCAGAGCTGCTCCAACGCCTACAAGGAGGCAGCAGGGATGTGGAAATGTTTTCTCTGCCCTGGGACATAGCAATATCTGCAGCAAGGGTACTCCTCCAAGGAGCAGTCCAGAGCTGGAGCGGGGTGATGTTCTTGTTGCCCTCTAGATGGTGCAGTCTGATAAAAAATTTGAGGAAAAAAAATGCTTGGATTGGGGTCTCTCTTTCTTCTGGGAAGAGGTTTTTAATTGCATTTACAGAAGGGCATATTGCCAGTGATTGGGAACTGGAACACCACTGCTGGTAATTCCCTTAAGTGGTGGGATGAGAGCCAGGTCCACGACGGCATACGCATATTTTCTATAACCTGGTGCACTCTTAGGTATTGTACCTTGAGCTATTTTGCACATTAAGTTTCTACCTAAACCATTTTTCTAAAGCTTTATACATATATATATATATATATATATATATATTTGACTTAGGAGTCTGTGCCAGGAAATGCACTGAGTTTCAGAGGTCAGACTGGGAAATATCACAGAGCTGAGTAAGAGACCGGGTTTAATGTTTTTGAGTATTTACAGTTCATAACCACAGGTTCCCGACTGCAAATTTCTACTGAACAAAACCAGTAGTGTATATGCTGTGCTGCAAAGGAGATATTAACAAAGCTGACCATTGTCAAATGGAATTAATGAAAAAAAAATATGAAGACAAGAAAACACGGAAAAAAAAAAACAACACTAACAATTGGCAATTCTTAAGAAGCAAAAACTCATGCAAAAAAAATAATCTGTTTGAAACAGAGGACAGCAATTTGAGGTGAAAGCCCACTTTTGATTTACAGATGAAACAAAGACACCACTAGAGTGAAACAAAAGCAACATACACCACATGAGAAAGAATGTGTGTACGATGGATAACATCCAAAATAAACTGGAAATCATTTGGCCCACAAAATGAATGCAAGTGGAAGATATATAATTGAAAATCCAGAGCAGGAAGGGTTACGGAAGATGAAAAGGATATTTGTTTTTAAGCAAAACATATCCTAGCAACACCACAGTCCTAATATTAGGTGGAGATACTGAAGCTGACACAGCCATGGGAAAGCAAGAGGTACCCAAAAGATACCTTCTGTATTTGGAAAGCAGATCTCTTCTTGGCTGGTACCTCCTGGTCTGTATAGCTAGGAAAATGTTAGACATCATTTGTCAGTGAAAAAGTCAGATTTGTTCCTAAGAGTACTAGAAGAATTGGCCAAGGAAGTCTCTGGCCCATGAGAATTAATTTTTGGGTAGCTTGAGTGGGTCTAAGTTCGGGACTAGAAGGACATTACTGCTGCATTTATACTTGAATGGTACAGCCAGTCCTGCAGGTGGGACATCTTGTCATCCAAGAGGCTGATAAGGAATTCTATGAAGATGAAAAGCATGCACAGGACTATAATTAATGCTAAACAAATAGAAAACAGATAAGGCCTGAGTTTACAAAGTTGGCAATTGCCTGGATGTGGTCCGATTGCCAGACTGGAAAATAGGTATATGGGAGAAGGCAGTTTTACCTCCAATCAAGCACTGGTTGCACCAGTGATGGGACTGTCCATAAGCTGAAAAGTTTGGAAGTGCTGATGGGAGTCTGGGAGAGACTGACACGGCCAAACTGAAAGAGCTTAGCTGAAAGAAAGGTTGCAAGGGACCATGACTACCAGCTATATATGGCAGAGTGAAAAAGGGCATAGCAAAAAGGTGACACATTCAGGCTGGAGAGAAGACACACATTAAGCAGAGGCCATCAGAGGAAGCTGCCAAGGGGATCAGGCTGCTTTGCTGCTTCCTCGTGGCTTCAAATCAGCTACAGTCACCTTTCAGGTAACTGCTTAAGTCAGATAATTACTGGGCTCAGTTCAGGGACCCCTGGTGAAATGCTGACAGAAGGAAGATCAGGTTTGGATCAGGTCTAAGGTCTTCTCCTGGCCTTTACCTCTGAAGTAATGAAAATTGTCTCTGAAGAAAGATTGATAGAGACAGAGTGTGAGAGGAAAAGATAAGCTGGGGATTTCTTTTTTCCCCCTTGTTCATATAACTTGAAATCAGTTGCTGCTCATCTCAAGCTTGGTGGGTCTCTTACTCAGTAAAGTAAAACAATGACGTTTTTAAAGGAGGGCTTTGACACATTTTTAAGGACAAGGAGCACCTGTGAGTGTAGCCCCAGCTCCCACCTGTGTGCAGTACAGCCATGCTGGTACAGCATCACACCTGAGCTCAGGAACCTCACTGAGACTTCATTCCCCCATACACAGGCACATTCACTGGCATTTAAGCAATTCACCATCTCCTCCAAGGTAGCACGTTACCTCCAACACCCAGCAGGCCAATGTGCCACTGCTGTGATGGAGATGTTGGAGTCTGGGCCCTGCTCTGTAGCACTGACAACCCCCTGCCCATGGATGTCCCTTAGTAGGGATGGACGCTTCTACACCAACAACCCAGCAACAAACCAATATAAGAGCTCCAGAGATTAAAATTTGATTTTTTTTTTAATCTTAACAATTTCTTGTCAGTATATAATTACTATTTACTGTGAATTGTTCCTCTCCTGCCCTTTGAAGTGACCTTTGCCCAGACCTGCTGGCCTCCTCCAGGTTGTGAGGGAGGCAGCAGGGTGTGTGACTTTGCTGAGGCAGCCAGGACTCTCGTCAGACCAGGGGACGTGGTGGCAAGGCATGTGGCAGGTTTTTGCAATCAGTTGTAAGCTCCAGTCCAGTGGGTTTTTAAAAGTATTATCAGAAGTGAAAGGCTACATTTAAAAATGTATAAGCAGGGGCTTTCAGCTCTGCATGCCTTCATTCATAATTCACCAGTGCTCATTTCTATAGAAGATTTGGTATTTTTACAAAGTAAATGTATTTTAAAACCTTTCTTTACTTTGCAGTGAATGTGAGATAATGTGAACTTCTTGAAAAGAGGTAGAGGGAAGCAAGCTTTAGAATAGGGTCTCCCAGATAGCCATGAACTGATTCAATTTCCATGGAATTCAGCTGTGATTGGGAAATGTTGTTGCATTCCTGTTCATAGTACAGACATGGCTTTGGTGCTGGTAGAGCGACTTTTCCAAAAAGATCTCCAAATTCTTGGCTGGTGACTATCATTATCTGCATGTTTATACCTGAAACAAAGGAACTACCTGGTGGAAAAGGGGTGAGGTCAGTCTTGTCTCTTCGTCACATGCCAGAGCCCCAAAATTCTGAAACCGGTTCAGCAGACTGGTCTGGCCTGAAAGTCGCACCAGTGTATCCTAACACCTAAACCAGCCCTGAAGACAGTTGATATGTAGGGAAGACAGAGAGCTCTAGATGCTAAGCCAGAATTGGAGCAAATTCTCCGCTGAGTAGGAGACCATTTTCTCAGGAGAACAAGCAAAGAGGCGGCTCCAAGTCCCTGACCCTTGCCCACAGCCACAAGACTCAGTTGCTCTGTTCACTCTCTTCATGTGCAGACTGAAGTTGTCTGAGTTATAAATTATCTTCCAATGCTTTCCCTTGGCAGCAGACACAAGCTTTTCCTGTAACTCAGTGGGAAAGAGTCATAGCACACTGCAGGTCACTGTAGGCCAGGAGCTGAGCGGACAAGTTCTGGAGAAGTCGGGGCAGACATCAAGTCACAGCACTGTAGGGATAGTTGTGCACAATAGCTGGTCACACTTCAGCTAAGCTACCTCAAGATATAATATGTGCATATTTCATTTAGCTTTGTTGCAAAGACACACTAAATTGATTTGTACAAAGTCACCATCTGTGGCAATATAGGGAATTAAGCTGTGGTTCAGCCCCCAGCTGGGTCTGAGGTATAAGGCTGTAAGCAGTAATGCATCACACCAACACGTAGCAGCTCTCTTGCTCCGGGACAGTTTGTGCCAAACATGACAGATGGGTGCCATTGTACTTTGAGGGTCATCTCCAAAAGAGCTGGACCATGAGGGCAGAAGGACTCTGATGCAGGGCGTGAAGATGTGAGGATGCTCAGTGCTGATGGCAGCATGTACCTTTACCCAACTCCATCATGCTCAGGGTCCTGCTGGCACCAGCCACCTGGGTCCTGCTACCCTCCCACCCCTGTGTGGTCTGTCCACCCAGGCCCAGCATCTGAGCATGACTGGGGGAAGGACAGAGAAGCTGTTCGCTCTAATGAGAGATACCCACTGTGTCAGTCTCCATGGTAATTAGGAGCAAAGCACTTTTAAAGCACCTTCCCTGCACCTATTATACAGGCACAGTGTGAGGTGCAGCCATTAATCAGATAAGCTGCTGGAGATAACTGCTAATTGAGAGCAGGCTGAATCCCTGAAGCTCCCCTCCCTCTTCCTACCCTGAAATGTATAATTTGTTCTACACACTGGTGTTTGAGGGCAGGTTGTGGCGGGTTGGGACTGGAGGAGGGGGTAAGCAGTGCTTATACAATAACAAAACATGCGTAAGTGACGTGGCCCTGTCCACATGTGCAGACTGGTGAGGATGCTGTGTGCTCTTGTTCCAGCTCTGCAGGGGGAGATAAGGGTGGGTGGATGATAGGAAGGAACTGGGGAATTTCCATAGTCCTTTGACTCTGAATGTCCAAATTGGTGGCCTCCAGCTCACCAAATCAGCAACAGGATAAAGTGTTTCTAGCAGGTATCAGAAAATTCAGCATGTTTATCTCGTTTGTTTAATGCAAGATTGTGTTGTAATACCCAGTACTTAAAGAAAAGGAAGACTTTTGCAATGGCAGTCCTTCTGAAATGACAAAGCCACTTGTGGGTGGAAGTATTGCTGCTCGTTATCAGACCTCCAGAGAAGGACTATCTGGGACTACATACAGAAACGAAAAGTGAATTGTCGTTGGCAGAATAAATCAGGTGGAAATTCACAGAAACCGCTGGAGTTGCACTACCATGAAATTAGACTAAGAGGCATCAGCCAGGCCCCATGTCCCGGATGTGCTACACCACACTCAGCAACCTCCAGACAAAGTTGCTGCTACCCCTACCACTGTGAATGATCACCTGCTGCTTTATTTTCAAACCCAAAGCTACATTTTCATCCTAATTTCATTTTCTGCAAATGGCTGCATTTTTCCCCCATCGTGATCATGAGCAAAGGATGCTATTAAAAACTGCACTAACTCAGAATTAACTGTGAGAGAGATTTTGACTTGGCCTACCCCTCTTAGGCACTCTTATCCCTCCACTTCACTGCTGGCTCAGGTGGGTGAGTAGAGGCATTAGAAATGTGGGGTCCTTGGGACAAAGACAGGTAGGATAGTGCCAGTCTCCCATGTGGCATCTGGAAAGGAACAGGGAACCATTGGTGGATGGAACCAAGACAACTCTTCATATGGGCTGTTCATGCTTATTTTTGTACCCAGCACTGCCTGATTGTCTGAAGAGCAGTCTTTCTGGGACAAATGCAAAGAAGAAAGCCTCTCTCCCTAACAGGGCCGTTTGGGGACAGTCTCTGGCTGAGCTTGTTCCCATGCAATCCCCAGCCAGACTTGGCTTTTTCTCCTCCTCTGCTCAGTTTCTCATCCTTTAGGAGATGCCTAGGACTTAGTGATGAAAGCCTGCCTCATTCCCTCAAAGGATCAAATCTGTTTGGCCTGTTTTCCAGCCTGATTGATGTTTATATCTATTAATTGTTTTTCCTCTCATTTTCAGATTTCCTACTGATATCACAGAAAGCCCTGAAGAAAACAATCTTTGATGGAGAATAACATATTTCAAAAGACAACTTCCCACCTCCAAAGTTTGTGGATAATTAGAAGATTGATAAGCAGCTTTGCAAGCCATTTATACTCAATGTGTTTTTCTTTCCAGCACCTCAAATTATTCATTTCTCTGTGTATGTTAGGCATCCCAAACCCAGGCATTTTCCATAGAAAGGACAGAGGTGTTCCCTGTGTGCTCACTGAGCTATACACCTCTTACATGTCCTGCCAATTTCAATTCTAAGCAATATAAAATTTTTAGCATCTACTGTGACAATGACTTGTGTGTTGCTTTATCTTCCACATGCATTTGCAAGTGAGAACAGCATGCACTTCCTGAGGCAGACAAACCCTGTGAATTTCTATAGATGGACAAACTGAGATGAAAAAAAGCAAGGTCACGAGATCGCAGGAGTTGAGATGAATTTTGGAACTGGAGATTCTGCTGCCCAGAACTTTTGGCTACAGATAAAGTTACACATTAACCATAGGATGTGACTGTATCTGAGCCAGGTTAAGGTTTTCAACATTTAACAATGCCAAAGTTGGGAATTCAGTGGAAAAAGTCTTTTGAGTCACAATATGTGGCAAACTCATATTCAGGACAGATGGCATTTTCTAAAAGTAGCTGTTTACTCCTAGAATTACTCTTCTTCCTTCCTGTGGCATATCTTCCTCATTCAGTGGTGCTCCTGCCCACAAGCTTGTCTTTTCCAGCATATTTCTTGTGGTAATTTCAACGATCTTTTTTTTTTTTAAAAAAAAAAAAAGGAAAAAGCTATTAAAAAAAACCTCTCTCTCTGTCTTTGTCTTCTTACCTTCATGTTCCTCTCTCACAACATCCTGTCCTAATTATGGATAAATGTACAATGCTTAGTTATTTTGGAAAACATCTTCCGTCTTCATATAGAAGGTATAATTAGAAGCTTAGTTCATCTTGCATTTTGTTCAGCTAAATGTCACACCCTCTATTTGTGTTTTTCTTTCCTTTGTTTCCCTCTAACTAAGGAAATCAAGAATAGATTGCAAAAATAAATATACTTCGCTTCATTTTCTTTTGGAAAACTGATTTCAGCTGTGTTTCCTTTAACCTTTCAAAAAGCACCACAGTCTGTTTCAGGTGTCTGCCACCGTGACCCATCCTTTGTGACAAACTCCTCCTGTTTCTATGCCAGTGTGCAAATCAAGACAGATTAGGATTTTTCCCAGCAGACCCAACAGGAACCATACACCAGGCTTGACCCAAATCATTAGACACCTTACAGGGCAGAACTAAACCCAATTAAGTATCTTGAAGGTGCCGTTCTGTGTCAGCCTCGTAGTCCCATGAGAAGACTCTGTTGTATTCCTCATAGTCTGAACATTAGATTTTCTGTTATTTAAGCCATATTTTCTTTCAGTTTGGATTATGACTTTCCACTGGCACTGTGTTCATTAAACGGCCTTTAAGTCCATAGCAGTATTCTAAAGTGTTGCTCATTAACTCTTGGAAAGCAGACAACCTTTCCTCTTGTATGTTGGAGAGGATGAAAGCACTTGCAAAAGTCTTCCTTATAGAAATAAAAGTAGTCCAAGAAACATAAAGCTTTTTTTCTTCCTGTTCCACATGGGTTGCTCTGCTAACACAGTCTTATGTTATTTCTGGATATATTTATGATAACCCTGGAATACTTCAACACAGATTCTTCTCTTTATGTAACAGCTAGCATTCCTACCATAGTGCCTGGAGGTCTTGCAACTACCCATCACTCTGGTTTCAACACTCATTTCAGGATTAAAGACACAGATGTTGAATTTTGCACTACTCACAATGGAGAATTTTTTGTCTGTTTTTAGTTTTTAACTCCACACTAGTTACAAAATGAAAGACATTACAACTCTCAAATGATGGTGTTCTTATTTTGGGCGTAATGGAATTGCAGATGTAATTATTAACTTCTTTGCTTGAGAGAGAGAGGGGAAAAAAGTAAGAGAATTCTTATTGGTACTGCACAAGAAATATGGAAAAAGTGCTGGCTTCGGATTGCACATGCTGTGTGTCTGAAAAAAAGGCAGCCAAGTGGGAACCTGCAGTGCCAAACTGCAATTAATCCGGGCTCAACAAAGCTTTGAACACAGATTTTTCAGCTAATATATATTACCTAGCGCCCTGGAACAGGCAGGCGGCAGCTCCATTTCTCTGGCAAAATAGTTGCCTGTGCAGGAAGTTCATGTGTGTAGAAAAAAGCTCTTTCTCTGGGACCCTCGGAGGTTCTGGACTGGTTACTACAGCAGAGAGGGGCTGGTGACAACCCTGCTGCTCTCCGCTTTGATCCTCACATGCAAGTGCTGCTTCTGGGACTTTGCCTTGTCTGGTGGAAACAGAGCAACTGGATCAGCTAAAGGGGGAAAAAATCCCCCAGACAAAAGACACACTTCACTAAATCCATATTGCATTTGCTGAGTAAAGCCAGCTGGGGCAGATGTCAGTCACTTGCTGGGAAGTGCCAAACACTGCCAGTGACGGAACTATTGCTGCCACTCACCCCCCGGGTAGGCTGGTAAGAATGGATGAGAACAGAAGGATAATGGCCTTTGGCTGAAACATGGCAAGGCCACTTTTTAGGAAATAGATGAGTTCTTGAACATTTCCAGCATTTTCTTCTTGTTCTTCTTCATTTTTCCCCCCTGGAAAAATAATTCTTTTTCTTGCTATCCATTTAACGTTTGCTCTTAGGAGTGCTATTTTTCATAACCACCGTGGTTCATTTTTCAAAAAACGGTTATTCTTTCCCTGATGGTATGGTGATAGGGATTTGGGGAGAACACAAATACACTTTTAATGTTA
Organism: Cygnus atratus; assembly: GCF_013377495.2. Taxonomy (NCBI): domain Eukaryota; kingdom Metazoa; phylum Chordata; class Aves; order Anseriformes; family Anatidae; genus Cygnus; species Cygnus atratus. The sequence continues at coordinate 6,722,393 of NC_066376.1, forward strand.
ATTAAAAAGAATTTTGAATATACCACAGAACACTCCTGTTGCTGAATTACCACTGGAAGACTTTGTTCATCTCCCTTGCCTGTGTAGGACTATTCACCGCATCTCTTCCCAATTTTCCTGTTATTCTGTCCTTGTTTGGCTTCAGTCTTCTATCTCCACCTGTATTTTAGCTCTTGCTGAAGTGAAAGCATGAAAATTCTCCATTGAATTAATTGTCTTAGAGCCAGTCAGGCTTTTGCTGTCACAGCTTTTTAATAAGCCTGGGCATGTAGAGCTTCAACAGCCTTTAATGCTACTTTAAAAGTATGAAAGAGCAGCTTCTTTCATTCACAGGCACCAAGCATATTACTGCAGTCAGGCACAGACCGATGGTCTCATGAGCAACACTTATTTCCACTATTGTTCATGCTCATGCCAAAGATTAATCTCTTTGCCCACAGCAGACTCCTCATCTGATTTATTCTGCGTATGAAAGGGGACCCTACCCAGGGCTCTGACTCTGTGCAGTTTCTGCAAGGACACCCAATTATCATTTCATCATGTTAGTTTGATTAAATGATAGTCGTGATGAATAGCCACGCTGGCGTTGTGTCCGCTGCTCTTTTGTGTCACTGTTAACACACTTAGCGCTGCCTGCACATGAGACCAGCCCTTGCCTGGATGCAAAGCCAGCTGAACCCACCGAGAGCCTTTTCTGTGACTTCAGTGGACCTTGGATCAGCCCTCTGACACCAACTGGGATAGGCCGGTAGTCTCAATAATTTGCTTCTTCAATCACAGGAAATTCCATGCTTCCAGATAGAGCCAGCTCAAACAAATACATATTCAAATGAAAGCACACCATAGGTGGGAAGATAAATATAATTGCACCCAATTTTGCACTTGCACTTGTCCTCTAGGAGCTAAAATGAGATTTTTAATATACTTATTATGAATATGTGCATCTGCTCTGCCATTTTTGCATAATGAGCACATTCCTGATACTTAAAGAATCAGCTTCCTCTCTCTCTAGGAGACAGGCAAAATGAGGCATGCTGTTATTCATGTATTTATTTATTCATTCATTATTTTTTGCTTGAAACATACTGGGCAATCCATCTTGTTCCCAGGAAGACCCCGGGGGATATGGAGAAGGCTCAGCAGTTCAGCTCTGAACTCAATTATCACGAATCTCATCCTATAAATTAGAACATGTTGCAGAGAAAGGAGAAAATGCAACTCTCCATAACACATTCCCCAAAAGAGAGAGAAAAATAGATATTTTGGGACAGTTGCCTTGAGAAACACAGGGAAAGGTTCTCCATCCTCCCCTGGATCTGTGCTGCAGGAAGATGCGGGTTCCTTCAAGTGACACTTGTAAGCAGATGTGATTTGCAAGCAGGGTGATTGTGGTGGTCCTCTTGATGAGTTAATTTACAGTAAAAGCTGGACACCTGACTGAGCCCGGCAATAGGGGAATAGGGCGTGCAGATTGTGCTGCTGAAGCAGGTAGTGGGACCTGCTCTTTAGCTGATATTGGGGCTTTGCCGGCCTTAAATGTTTTGCTCTGTTTAAATAGTGGTCCTATTTAAACACATTTCCTTGTTTCATATCACTTCTTACACTTATTTGGGTTCTGACTCAATCTGCACAACTGAAGTGATCTTTATCGCAGTGAGTGTGCAACTTGTAGCACGCTTGCAGCTTTGCACTGAAGGCTATAAATTGAATATTGAATGATGGCCTTCGGATGCCCAAACAGCACGGATAACCCACCCTATGTTTTATGGGTTTAGATGAGTTGCCGCAAAGGGTTTTGAAGGCTGATGAGCAGATGAGAAGCTTGTTGGCTATTTGAAGCTGTGCCTGACCAGTCAGTTCACCACGATTTCTAGCAGCACAGGGGAAGGTGTAATGAATGGGCTCTCAGGCTGCTGTGGGATGCCGTTAGACAGGCAGTGTTCCACAGTCACCAGCATTCAATGTCTGAATTATCCAGTCTGGGGTGCCAAGGGTGGAGACATGGCAGATAAGTGCCTGAACCTGTTAAAAAGTTAATCAAGCATGACAGGCTTGAGATAGGATGCTGTAATAAGAGTGAGGATGTGTGAAATGATCTCATGAATATGCAGTAGCCTGCCAGCTGGTTTGTATCCTCTTTGAAGATTACATAGGACTGGACAGTCCATATATTTTTCTTCTGATTTCTTAGCCTCCCTGCTTGGTAGGTAACATTTATTTTCACCTGTTGCAAAACTGAGCCCCATGCACATAGCTGAGGTGTTACTGTTTAACCAGGAACCAGATACACCACCACTAGGTCAAATGGCACGCTGGTACAACCATTATGCTCTTTTAATTTTTAACATCCTAGTTTCGAGGGTGTTTTTCAGCAGCTCAGGGAGCAACTCTGTGCCACTGGCCCTCTGCAGCTGCTCTGGGCTGGATCCAAAGAAACTTGAAACCACTGGGAAGGTTTCCATTAACTTCGCTGGGTTAGGTCCTCTGACAGGAAAACACTGATCCTTTTTGGTGAGCGAGGAGGCTTTGTGGGATGGTTCTGCAATTGCCTGTTTAAGAGGTAAAAAGTCTATTTTTTCCACTGGAGCTGTCATTCAAATATCTGAGTCATGATGCAGCTTTCTAACCTTATTTCAGCTTCTTTGGAGATAAATTTCCACCAACTTCTTGCATCATATAGCCCTCAGATGGACAATGAAGGTAAAGCATTTCGTCAGGCTATCATAAGGGGGCTCCAGAGGAATATGGGATTTCAGATGAATTATCACATGGTCTCCTATAGATGTCTATTCTATGTGTCAAAAAGTGAGGGCTCTGTAGACAGGAACAACATAAAGAAACTCGCTGCAAACAGTTGACTATAATGCCACTGCCAGCATTTAAACAAAGCTGCAATTACAATGCAAAGACTTGGCTATAGATGCCTCAATTTATAAATGAATTTTGGAGCATATTCAGGCTAAGAAAGCATCCATTAAAAATGGAAATCCAGTGCAATTCAGTGAAGCAAACAGCTAACAATCTAGAGAAGACATAAACAATAATAGTAAATTATTTAATCTTATAGCTAAGAAACCCATGAAGAAGTCAGCGAGACTATTCATCTGTAAATGGGGCAGGCGAGGAAGAAAACAGGCCTGAAGTCTGCTTCTGTGGAACTCTCACTGGCTTCACTGATTAGGAAGGAGTTGCTTAAAAATCAGCAAAAAGAGTTTGAATTTGATCTGGAAAATGATGTGAACCCCCCCTCAATGGTCTACTAGGAAAAGACTTTTATCTCCACTATTTATGAAGTGCTGCCTGTAGCAAGGACTCCGAGTGCTACTCTAAGAAGCTGCAAAAATGGTAATGGTGAAGAACTAAGGAGGGTATGCCAGAAGGAAAGCGACTTGCAGTTTGGGATAGCCTGATTCTCTCAGTTTACAACTCAGAAGAGGATTTGTCCCCAGTTTCCAAAGCTCAACACAAGATCAGAACAGTAAGCGGTGCTCCTGGCTCAGGGATCAGTGTCTGCAAGGAAGAGTTTGAGCATCAACTTGCCTTTGTCAATTTTTTCCCCACTTGGGCTTCCACAGCTGTCTTTCTTCCATTTTGCTGACAACTTTAACTTTCATTTGTCATTTAGCTGGGCAGGAGGCTTCAGAAGATGCATGCAGACTGTAGTTCTTGCTTGATTTATGGCACCTTCTGCAGCATCCAGGTGCTCCAGCGAGCAATGCAGACGTACAGAGATCGCTGTATTTCAGCACGCCCCTGCCACCGCCTCTCGAGTGACACCTGCCTGGCGTTAGTACAGCACCAGACATTGGAGGGATGAGATTTTAAATTGTCTGTATTTCGGTTAGGATCTATCTTTAGCCACCCTGGGATGTATTTTGAAGTTATGTCTGTCAGGGTCAACCGAAGCTTGTAGGTGGTTTTATACATGTGTCTATTAATCAGTGAGCTCCTTTCTAGAACAGGTGGCAGAAGAATTTATGTAGGGATCCTAATGTTGTTCATTACACTGGCCAAGGCATGACATGACCCAGATTCCCACATTCACAGCAGTGGAGAGTGCTCTGATCTGACACCTCCAATTTTGAGATATTCTGCTTCAGCTCAAGCTGCCAATTCCAACTGCAAGCTGTTGGGTTCAGACCCGTATCTGAGCAAGACTCAAGGCATAACGCATGCAACTTCTGACAAGGGCCAGTGATGGCTGTGTATGAAGGTCATTTGAAAGAGTGGAGCTGATCTCCTAGTACATCAGTCTCCATATAGTGGATTGGACACAAATTCAGACATTCCCCAGCCTGTTCAAAATCCCCTTACTTCCTCATGCCAACTACATCAAAGTTGCATAAATCCTTAGAAAGTATTTAATATCTTGAAAAAGATGGAGCAGATGTTGGCATGCAGTCCAGCAGCTCTTGAAGACAATCTCTAGACAAACTTTTGCTCTGACCTTGCGTTAGAGGAAAGGGTACTGCTGCTGCCAAACCAATAAGCCTTCCTTTTTGCTTCTGCTTCATTTCTTACACATGACCGGAGCTGGCCTGTCCAGAGTTTTTAGGTCTTTTGGGCCACCAAACTGAGTTGCTTTTAATTCTTTTTTTCCAGACAGTCCCCAAAAACACTGGATGGGTACTTTACTGAATTAATTTTGATCTGGTCACAGTCTGAGTACTGGCTGGAGGCTACCAATGAATCACTTTCACAGGTATACTGTAAAAAATATTTCAGTGAATGATCAATGGCTAGCAAGTCTATAGAAACAACTGATACCTGGACTAATTTCTGGGAAATTATATTTGCAGTCCTACATTCAGCACTGGAAGGATGCTTGGCTCTATCATCAAGGCTCTAGCATGGGCCCAGCTCCACCCTGGAAACTCAGGACAGTTAGGCTGGGGCCACAAAAGCCTTGATGCAGGGACAGCCTGCAGGTGGAGTTTGGAGGTGTGAAGGTGACGATGTAGTTGCTGCAATGGAAGAGAGCAGGGTGCCCACCTAGACCCCTGGGTACCACATAGCCTTGTATGGCCCCACTAGCAGGAGCCACATCACATCACCCTTTGGACTCTCCTTCCTCTATCACCCACGTAAGGCGAGCTCATTTTCAGTTTAGTGCCCAAAGGCAGCAGTCAGGCTGAAATTCTATGTTCCCTCCTCCTACACAATGTTTCCTGCCGTTGCTTACACCGCAACCTCCTGAAGGCTTGCAGCTTGTATATACATCATGGGCTCTGCCCCGTAGCACTGATCACAACAGCAATACCTAATTCAAACAATGAGAGTTCTTTTAATTTGTGTGGATTTCCTTTGATGCTTGAACAACATAAAACCAGCAAAACAAAATGAGGCTCTCATCTGAACTACTCAGGAGAATACAGTAAGCTGTTTTAGGCTGTCAGATACAGTTGTAATTAGGTGCTTTTAGAAGTATATTATCTATTTTATCTGTTATTTATTGTGCATACTGTATTTATTGTGCTGAACATGTTATGCCCCTGACAGACAACTGCAGATTTCTCAGTATGTTATTGTCTGGATGCCATTCCTACACCATTTCTGAGAGTTGGAGACAAACCAATTGGATTCTGACATTTATTTATCTTCTTAGAGCAAATCTTTTTGTCTGGGAGATATGTAGGACTCCTAAAGAGATGTTACACCACCTCGTGCTAATCCTCCTTAGCTCAGGGATTACTGACCTAACGCACAGTGACAGCCCTTTTGGAGCCAGCGGCTCACACTGCGGTAAGCTGCTGCCACGTGGGTGGGCAGAAGTGTGCGACCTCCGTACACCAAACCCCCAGTGCCCTTTCTATGACACCCCCCCCCAAAAAACAAGCTGTCCTCATGCAAAGGGGCCCTCAAATTACAACTACTGCTGGAGGAGCTCAGAGAGCTCCTGCTGCCCATGGAAGGACTCATTTCACCCCTGGAGGGCACTGCCCCTTGCCTAAAGGCTCAGAAATACCAAGAAGGTTTTTAAGAGAAGAAATTCAGGCCAGATGCTAGCCCTGTCTTAGCACAATGTGGATGCCCCCAGAAAGCAGAGGCTTGCCCCTCCCTGGGCTGTACAGAGCTATTCCCTAGGCTGTTTTAGCCCAGGAGCTGAAAGGCAGTGTTGTGGTTTAGCCCGGCTGGCAGCCAAACACCACACAGCCGTTCGCTCACCCTCCCCCCTCCCTCTCCGGGATGGGGGAGAGAAACGGGAAAGTGAAGCCTGTGAGTTGAGATAAGGACAGTTTATTAAGACAGGGAAAATAATAACAATAATAATAATAATAATATAATAATGATAATAATAGTAATAATGTGTACAAAGTGATGCACAATGCAATTGCTCACCACCCGTTGACCGATGCCCAGCCTATCCCCGAGCAGCCGGCCCCCCCACCCCGGCTAGCCACCCCTATATATTGTTCAGCATGACGTCAGATGGTATGGAATACCCCTTTGGCCAGTTTGGGTCAGCTGTCCTGGGTCTGTCCCCTCCCAGCTCCTGCTGCACCCCCAGCCTGCTCGCTAGCAGGACAGAGCGAGAAGCTGAAAAGTCCTTGGCTTGGTGTAAGCATTGCTCTACAACAATTAAAACATCAGCATGTTATCAGCGCTCTTCTCATCCTAATCCAAAACATAGCACCCTGCCAGCTACTAGGAGGAAAATTAACTCTGTCCTACCTGAAACCAGGACAGGCAGCAATGAGTTCACTCCCCTGATCTCCTGTCTGTCATGCCTGCTCATCCATACCCACATCAAAAAGAAATACTGGAACAAGGCTGTAACTCCTTTCCCTTCCCAAATACCTAGAGAATTAATGAGTCAAAACTCTAGCTACCTGGCAGCACAACTACAAACACCCCAGAGCTTCCTGGTATATACTGAGAAGCTCCACAGCCTGTTTCATTAAGCAGCCCTTCCACACACAGCGACCTCCTCCAGGTCAGCCCCGTGTCCTCAGCTCCTCCAGCCACACAAAGGGCTTGAACTCAGCTGTTGCCATTTATTGCCTGAGCACCCCAACCCGTATTTGGGCTTGCACTACTTAGGTATGGTTAATTCACCCCAATTTCTCACCTGAGGCACAAGGGAAAAGAAACTTCTCCCAGTTTCTTAGCTAACACCTCCCTTCTTCCAAGGCACTTTCAAGTCCTATCCTACAGAGAAGACCCCTCACCTTTTCTGTATGTGTAATTTAGGATCAGAGGTAACCAAGGATTGCTGTTCACTGAAGACAAGAATGATTTCTGTAGGATTACAAAGGGCTGTAGCACAGAGCTTGCAAGGGGAAGCATCAAAGTTCAGGAAATTGAAAAACTTGGAGACCCGATGGAGATGGTTATAATATAGCAAGGACAAGTAACCTTTACTTAATTATTCTACATAAATACTGCTAGTTAGCTTATACAAATTCCAATTTATAACAGTGAGTTTGTATCTCTGACCACACCAAGCAGCCCTCTGCAGAGACCTTCAGCTTGAACCTCCCTGCCAGGAGCTCCTGACCTACAGCCCAGCCTCTAAAGAACAAAGATCCTCACTGCGTTTGCTCCTCCCTCAGCTAAGAGGCTGCCAAATGCTGCTTTCCAAAAGAAAATCAGGTTTGCAGACCCAGAGCCCTGGCTGACCTGACCCCAAGAGCAGAAAGCAGAGCTTTTCCCATAGGAGATGCTTTTATTGTCCCTGTCTCACAATCTCACAGAGAGAAAAAGCTTCACCTGCAGGAAAATCACAGCCAGGCACTGAGGATTAAGCAAGGGAGGCAAATTGAGTTTGTTGAGGGAGGAAGAGAGCGCAAGGACATGCAGGTAGTCCCTTGTAACCCCTGAGGGATGAAGGATACAGATAAGTACGTAAAACCCATCTCACCGTTTTGCAATCCGTTTTTTGCATCTCTTGGATAAATGAGACGGAGCGGCAGTGCAAGTGCTGTGTTGCAGAGAAAATCCTCAGTACCGCAGCTGGATCTCAGGAAGTGTAAAGAGCCACAGGGTAACATCGAAATTTTCCAAGTGCATGGACAGCTGCAGAGTCTGAGCTGTTCTGTCATCTTTGCATGCTATGTATGTGAGAGTCGTGGGAATTTAAAATGGGTAGTAAAATAGTAACAAAGGCATTTTTTAGTGATCATGTATCAACCTAAGAATGAGACTACAGAGCAGTTCTTCCTCTTGTTCACAGTGTGAATACTGCTGGGTTATGCTGTAATGCCTATCTTTTAATCTACCTGGCTACAAGCTTTTAAAATATGTGTTTATAAATCCTTGAGAAGAAAGACATAGAATGAAACAAATGACAGCTGAGAATTATGTCTGTGATGAATATTGTCATAATAAATTCTCTCCTCCACCCAAAAGAGCGGTGAGGGATTCCTTCTGTACCACTCCACATTTTTACAAGTCAAATACAGCCACTTGTTCAATTTATAGCTTGCTTTTGGCCTGAAAGTCTCAACACATATTACACAAGCTCAGCTGTGCATGATTCAAAATTATTTGCTTGAGAATACTGTGTTTCTAGATAATTTAGGCTGAGATTTCCTACTCTTCAAGGGCTTTTGCAACCCAATCCAGAGGAACTGATGTATCTAAATTTTCTGGGCAGTGTGTCAAGCCATAATCTTTTAAAGGTGTGGCTATACAGCTTGTTTCTACAGCTATAATTGCAAGAGGAAGGGATGCTGAAATGATAATCAAAATAATGCTTTCATACTAAAGATGGGTTGTTAGGCATTGGAATGGGCTGCCCAGGGAAGTGGTTGAGTCGCCATCCCTGGAGGTCTTTAAAAGACATTTAGATGTAGTCCTTACTGATATGGTTTAGTGGAGGTTTTGTTAGTGTTAGGACAGAGGTTGGACTAGATGATCTTGGAGGTCTCTTCCAACCTAGACAATTCTGTGATTCTGTGAAAGATTAGCCATTTTCAACGCTGTGTTCCTTATCAGAGTTGTACTGTATATTAGTCACCAGCTCCCTGCTTTAGCTTGACTTGCTGTTACTACAGAAGGGGACAACAATTTAAACAACTACTTCTGGAATATTTGGGTGATGTACACAGCTTTGCCCTGAACAAGATCTGCAATGAAAAATGAATCCATTTACACGTGATGGCTACACATTTTGCCATATCTTTATTGCACTTTAACCACGTTGCAAACAATTCCACAAAAATGCTGCAAAAGTAAGCCTAGAGCTGCTGAAAGCAGCTTTTTACCCATATATGTATATATTTACACAAAACTATCAAAAGCAAAGTTGAAAAGTAGCAGCTCAGCTATGATAGTCTAGAAAGATAAGAGCTGCCACCTCCTTAAGGATAAATAGTACAACTTGTCATTTTACATCACTTTGTAAAACCAACATTCAAGTATTCCTGTCAATGCACAATTAGTGAAATTCCCTTCCGGTAACCGCTGTTTTTATTATTACTATTATTATTATTTGCCTTTAAAAGTTCATAATGCCTTAACCCTTTAAATGCTGAGTAGCTGGGAAAAAAAAGCATTCAATTTAAATAAGATACAGTGGATTAGAGCACTTAAAGGGTTAACAAAATACTAAGTGGACTGTCACCACAAATAAAGTGTGAGTCACAAAACTATGCCGTCCCTCTTAGTTAAATTTGGTAGGTAGGTTTGGGGTTTCATAGATATACGATATATAAATAGAAAATATTAAGTAAAGGCCTCCTTTCTATACAAAAAGGACAGGAGGTGTTTTGCTATCAGACTGTTGTCTGTCACTGAGTATTTTCTCAACCTTTTCATAATCTCTTCTTAGGAACTAATGAAAATGCATCACGTTAGACTTATTTTTCTTAATGAACTAATCCTTTGCAGAGTCTACACTTTACCTACTCTGGGAACAATTACATCTCATTTCTGAATTCACTGAATTCACAAAGTGGCATACACAGTCTTTTGCAAGACTTTTTTTTTTCCTTTTTGAATCTTCTTTATTTGGCTGGTAAAAATGTAGTCTTGCGATTTCACTACCTCTCGGTCGCAACAGTGTTAACATCAGTGTTAAAGTCATTTTCAACCACATTGTCATAACCATCCTTTTCTATACAGTCACTAACAGCCTTGAGGACAATCCGCAGCCGCCTGTCCATCGCCTCCAAGTGAGGCTGGTAAAGAATGGGAGCTATTTTATCTTTTAGCAAAGATTCCTTCATCAGGAGACTGAGTTTGTACTCCTCCTTGGCTAACAACTGTAATCGCAGATAGGTAGACTTCCTTATTCTAAGAGAAAAAGGAAAAAAAAGCAAATTAGTATTTTCATCACTATTGATCTCAACAGGGCTTGTAGTCAGCATAGTGATAATAGAGTAAAAATGTTACTATGTGATCTAAAACGATCAGAACCAGACGGTGTCATACTCTGAATTTTCCAATTTTCACCTGGCTAGGAGCACTTAGAGATGGGCAAAATCTCATGCAAAATTGAAACTCTAAATATCACTTGTCCTCTGAAAATCTTGGCCACGGGCATCGAGGAACAAATACCTTTGGGAAGCACTCAAACAAGATGGGGGGAGTGTTCCCACTATACTCCAATGGGATGTGTATGTTGCCTTAATAAAGCCACATCTTAATAAAGCCTCTCTCACAACAGCTCACAGCTATGCTCCTGCTGGAAGATCTTGATTCAGTAAAGCACTTCAGCACGTCAGTGCCAATGCTCGGGGCTAGCTCAGGTCAGGCTCTTCAGGCAGGATCACAGCATCTCCTTGTCTCCAAGGTTCACAGCAGAAGATGCACTTGAACATTTCAGTCCTACTAGTGGAAACAACTGTATAAAACGGGGAACAACTACAGAGATGAAACATACCTGCAGCACTGGTTTAAAGGCACCAATATGGAAAGTTCATCATGGGAATATTTTCCAAACCTGTTCAAAGGTAAGAACAAAGATGTGACAAAAGCTGTTTTGAAAACTCACTCACTCACTTCTTTTTTTGTTTGCTTCAGGAAATGGAAGTAAAAAGTTCATAGTTGTGTACGTTCTGCTTAACTGGACTGGAGCTGAGGAAATCTAGACTCCAAGTTCAGCCACTTATTTTGAATAGATGCTATTGTATTGGTGGGTTTCAGTTTTTCTGTTCTGAAACAGGGGAAAAATATTTATTTTGTACCCTGCTCTACTAAACTGTTCTCCTTATAAACTCTGAGGTATGGACAAGGCAAACCTGTGCCTGACCAGCACATAGCATAGAAGAGTTTGGCTTCCCTTTGGAGTTTGTAATATTGCCCTATTATACTCATAATTGCTACTAAATCATAAATCACAGGATGCAGAAATCATCTTATAATGGCTACTATAAAGTAATTAGTTTGGTCAAAATTGTTTCATTGTTCAAAAAGACTATTAAAGGTACTTACCCTCTTCCATTATCTAAGTGGATAATAAATGTTTCATTTCCAAATTTTTCAAACGTTTCATAGTGATGTCGATCCATGTTACCTATAGAATAAAGACAAGAAAGACCAGACCATTCTCACTCAGGCTGGCTGGGTGTGCTGGCCAGAAGAATGCCAAAACCATGGTTCAGCAAGAATCCCAACACTCCCCAAAGGTAGAAGGTGGAAAAAATTACGGATCTACTGGCACTATTCATTTCTACTGTGGAAACCTCAAAGTATGTGATACTACAAAATGGGCTTTTATGCTAAACTGTACCCATAAATTCCCTGGAGAATCCCCGAACATCTCCTTTAAACGTCTCACCATCAGAGCCTCTGGGAGGGAAGATGAGTTTTTCTGTCTCCCTGTAGCTTTTACACTTAAGCTCTAGAGGACCTATCAGGAGACAAAAATAAACCTTCCTACCCTCCAGAAAACCCTGTCCTGGAGTACACCAAGGGAAATTCCACTTGAGCACTATGGCATCTCAATGGCCTGTTCATCCACAAGGCAGCCACATCCTGAGCCAGCACAGCTTTGTCACTGAAAATGACACCAACTGCTCCAAGCCTCAGTCTATGTGGAGCACAAAGCAGCAATGGTATGCATGCTGGGTGCAAGGTTTAGCTTAGGGGGAGGAAACGCACCCTTCAAACAGGGATGTTAATCCATATGACTTCACCAATATTTTTGAACCATGACCAAATACCCTGTTTTAACTTGGTTAAGAACTTTGCCCGAATTTCTGTCTGTCTGGAAACCCAAAACAATCTTATGGCTCTAACATGGGGATTAGGGTGCTCCTGGTACAGCTGAACAGCTCTGTTTGGGCACACACATCAGTCCAATGCATGATCTCCCTTTTACGGTCAATGTGCAGAGTATTAGTGTCAAGCTAGGAATTCTGTCTTCATGATGGGGACTTTAGTCACTTCTAGATGCAACATATGGCTCCTGAGCTGGGACTTGGCCTCTCCTGCTGCAGTCAATTGCAGAAACCTCAGTAGTGGGAATGGCAGAGGATACATCCATGCTGGCACGTGTCCAAGGATCGAGTACGTGTGCTGGCACCGTGCAGTTATATTGGCTGCAGCAGGACAGGTTTCATGTGCAAATGTCTTAGTGTTAACCACTGAGTAGGCTTGGAATAGGTCACTGTTATCTACTTGTTAAAAAATTATTTAATTGTGGTCAGGTTACCTAAACAGAAAAATCTTGCTGTTATTTACTGCAGTTGCCTTCATAACAAAACAATACTTCTCCACCCCCCAGTCCCAACCCCCAGGTTTACAGAGAAAGCAGCAGTGACTACTGCTGGAGGATGAAAACAATGTGCCAATAACCAACGATCCTTGCACAGGCATACATTACAATGGCAAGGCACTCACTAAAGTGAATTGTGAAGCCTTTAGCTGCTGTGAAGGAGACTAGCATGACCTGCATTCATCACTGTGCATTTCTGAACATCTTTGTTCTTTTAATCTGCGCTGATGGGAATACATAACCATGTAAATCTGCATTTTCTCATAATCATCTAGAATGGCATATACTGTAAATGCAGCTTCAACCATGCTTTAGTAAATTGCTGAGCTATGCAGAGCGGTGTAGAAAGAAGTGGTTCTTATTCTAATTAAATGTTGCATTTAATTTTTGAAAGAGATGAAACATACCCATTAGGAAATCAAAAACTGTCATATCCATTATATCCAGAATTCTGGTCCCACTGTCATATGGCGGTGTTTGTTTAACCTCTTCACAATAATCTGGATCAACTTCCCACCTGGAAAAGCCGATATTTTGATATTTTATGTGACATGCAAAGCTTACCGAGTATTAAAAAAAAATAAATTGTTATTTTGTGAAGATCTAGTTGTATCATGTTAAATTGAGGACAGGGTCAGGTGGAGGCAGCAGACTCTTCAGGCTGCTTTCAGTAATCCAAGCAACTGCTAAAGATTGTGACTGATTAAAAAGGAAGGAAAACACAAGACTGGAAACTATGTGGCTAACAGCTTCAAGATTTAGGAGACCAGCTGCACCATCAGTCAAAAACATTTGAGACTTGTTTAGGGCTGAGGAGAGCAGTGAATCTTTCTCTTTCTGCTAAGCCTTAAGTCCCATTGCATCCTTTCAAAAGCCACTGCAGGTATGTATCCCACCAGGGAATTATGCCATTGAAGGTCATTTCAGGTTCAGACCATAATGCAGAGCTCCTTGGAAGCACAAGTATTCTATCCCTTCCCAGGAGCTGGACCCACTGAAGGAATGCAAATGTTCTCCTAAGCTTTAGTGCTTTAGATCAGGTAAAAGAAGCACTGTTTTATCTTTTTATTGACATTCACAGCGGGTGAACGAACCCTTTGCTCACCGCTACTCACTCTGCTTTTTTGCGCTTGTGGTAGGAACGTCTCCAAGGGTTTCTCCAGGTCTTCCTTTTAGCTAAGGACAAATCAGGAAGGAAAGCAGCTAGAGACCCTTCGATCTGATCTGGTTTTCCACACAGGGCGTGCTCAGTTGAGCAGTAGTAGGAGCATTCACCATAGAAGCAGATGTTGTTGGCTGGCAAATAAAGAAAAACAGTTTTAAAGCCTACTCTTAAATTAGTGTTCAAGAATTCATAAAAATACTGATGCGTGCAACGGAACATAAGCAGAAATAAAGCCCTAACCCAGAACCCACCGTTACCACGCATAATTCTCTTCCACTGAAACCACTAGAAAGACTGATTTATTTCAGTGGCTGGGATCACGCCCTGTGATGAGCTCTCTGTGACTACTTCCAGTTTATTTATATTCCAAAAACACAAAATATATGTTGCTGGTTTTTTTTTCCTTTCAGTCCCAGACTGATACATCTTTTTGCATATATTTGGTACCCCACGCTAACTGGGGTGGCTGAAACCCCAAATCCTGTGGGCAAACAATGACATGACCAAAATTAAGCCTCTTTCCAAATCTTGGTTCACTTCTTTAAGAATAGACAAAAAACTTTCATCTGATTACTTGCTGGTGTGAGAAGAACTGGCAGCTTTACCAAGGAGAATTATGTAGCATGCAGACTCGTGTGGGGGTGTGTGGGGAAGGTGGAAATAGCACAGAAGTAAATCTTTCACCACACATCCCAAACAGAAATCTTCTCCTCCACACATCACATTACTCCATCAACCACAGAAAAAGGACCTGCAGCGGATTTGGGGTGTGTGTTAACCTGAAGTTTCCCCAGAGCTCCCACCACACATATCTGTACCACCAGGAACCATTCACCTTGTTACAAGAACCCCCTTCCCACTGGAGGTGGGAGAGAGCAGTTCATCCCCAGACCCCAGCATTGGACTATGAACAAGAATAGGATCATGATGCTGATGTTGTCGGAGTGCAACAACTCTTCCTACAATTGCTTTGTGAACATAAAATGTCATTAGAGGAAGACTGTGCCCTTTACTTACAGTAGCACAAGGATGCAGAAGTCACATTGCTTCCTAATTCCCCCCAAGGCCTCTAAATTCAAATATTGCTTCTGAGCTACTCTCCCTTTGGGCAGGATCAGTGTAAAGGAGGCAGGAATGGCTGGTGAGTAGATGGAGTCTATTTTCTGCCTGCTGCAGAAGCCCATGTGGCTCCAGGAGGCAAACTGGTGGGGTTTCATCGCAGCTGTGCCCTGCAGCACTGTGCTCTGCCCATTGCTGCGATGTCCCCTCAGCCCTGGGGCACATCCCCGCAATCCAGAGCCAGCCTAGGGCTGGCAAAGCACCGGTGGGACTGCGGCACTGCTGGTGTGCAACAGAAGGGAGATAACGGGTGAAGAGGTCAAGGAGCCATCAAGGCAATCCCCGATGCCATCAAGGTAAGGGGAAGGATGGAGAAGCAGGGCACAAGGCTGCAAGTGGGGAAGGAGGAACACAAGAATGCGGAGAAGGTCTTGCAATGGTTTTGATTGCATTAACTAGCCACATTACATGGTTCTGACTGCTAATCCTGGAATTACATCAAATAATCGGATTAAAAGGAAGATGTTTTACTGCTTGGCAGTTTGAATCAGATCTTTATTCCCAAGCCTCTATCAATGGTCATCAGATCTGTCCATCACACTGGGGTTACTTTATGCTGGACACACACTTTTCAAATCTCTCTGTTGTGACTGGCTTCGAACAGCCACCCACCTCTCTATCCTCAGGTACAATTCCTACCCGAACTGCATATTTACATTCACACAGTTGGCTCATACCAGCTAAACACATCCTGATTCACTCCAGAAATATCTACCCTGTGGTCAAAAACCTCGCCGACAATTACTGAAAGAAAAGTGCTTAGGAGAAGAGAAAATAAGGAACAGAAATAACAAAAGCAAGAAAGGGAGCACTCAGAATGCCATTCTGTTATTAAAATGTTTTATTGTGCAGAATACCCTTAAAAATATTTTTAAAGCTTCTCCTTACATTTAAGATATACTTAGTCCATTAACAGTTTAATTAAAGGAACAGTGGTTTGAGCCTTCCCGTGAGCTAAGAAATGACCACGTCCTTGGCCATAAAGCCACTTGGCGTGGCGATTGCTGATGAACCCCAGCACAAGCCTTGGCGCAGCTCATCGCATGATATACCTAACTTGTAAACAGAAACCCCACTCATTTTTTTCTTCTTTTCACCAGGTTAAATGAATCTGAATCCCTCTGCTTCTCCTTGTACCCAGGACCATGTCAGTGTCCCTCCTTTGGACTCCACCCATTTTCTTAGCCTAAAATCAAGCAACAGCTAAACAAACCCAACCTAACGCAAGCTGTGGGCTCACAGCCCTGCAGTCTATGATCTCTCATGGGTTTCCTGTTCAAAAAATGCTATCACAGTACGGACTTGGCACAGTTTTTACAGGGCTAACACAGGTGCCTCGACTTGCCTTTGATCATCCTGGCAAAACCAGGAAGGCTTTGTGCCTCCATGTGAATCTCTTCCATAATTCAGGATGAAAGTGAAAAGTTGTCCAAGCACCTGCGGGCAGCACTGTGAGCTGCAGATGGTCTGCGAATGGGAGGATCAGAGTGGGTCATTAGGAAGGCTGAGATCTTCTCAGCCAATAAAAACCCGGGGAAAACATCTGTGATTTATACCTTTAAAAGAAATGCTTGCAGACCAAGTATTTCAAGGGGCTCCAAGCTGCCACAAGGTATGATTTACAAGAAATCACATACAGATGCTGCCGCTCGCTGCAGGCTAGCACAAAAAGAATTAGGAGATATGAAGAGATCCCTGATTTCCCAGGTGCCTGCTGCCTCGGTGGGAAGGCAGGGCTCTCCCCTGCGCTGCAGCCAGAGCTTATGTTTGCACTGAAGCTGCAGTGGGGCTCCTGCTTTGATTCAGCTGTGTCAGCACCACCTGCTCCTGTGTGCAGGGAACGAACCCACTCGTAGTTATCTTGATCACTTGAGACAATTTATCTTCCAGAGGCTGGACGACCTGGCAGAGGGAAGCAGATGTGTGGTTATCTGCAGCTGTACCAGTTCTGTAAGGAGGAAACAGCATGGTGATGCCCCTCCTGTGCTGCTGCAGCCTCTGCTGCACACTATGTAAATCTGACCTTTCCAGAAAGGAATTATATTAAGCACAGCATTTCGCGCAGCGGGGAAGATAAATACTGTGTTTAATAGTTTGCTTCCGAATTTAACTTTGGGAACAATGAAACCCTGCTTGGTATTGTCAACGGAAGCAACTGGGACTAATCATCTGACAGTAATCACACATTTGTATCCAGATAAATCTTCAGGAAAGCTCGGGGGCTATCGCAGCCATCACATTTGCTGCTGCAGGGTGACATGGCTGGCACATGGGCTGCTCTGCTCCCGCTGGGCTCCTCCGGCTATTGACTTTCCCGCAGAGCCCCCACTGCCTTCAAGAGGAGCCCAACCTCTGAGCGACGGCAGGATGCGTCCTGTCATTAGGACAGCAAATGTGCGGTAAAAACACAAGCATATTTCTTGGTGGGAAGTTTCTTTTGATGACAAAGCTTTTTCTGACATCTGGTATTCTCTCAGATATGTAGTATTTACTTTCCATCACTCCTGTCTGATTTCTGGGGGTAGCGGAGGTGACAGGGTGCTGGATCTCAAGTGATTATTAAAGAAATTAATTGCTTTGATGGATACAGAATAGATATCCTGGTATGTCTACCCTAGTTCTTGTACACAGCAAGTGAGATGAAGCAGCCCGAATTATCTGGGGAAAGATTTCTAAGGTTTCTTAAAAATGCAGGAGTAAAGAGGTACCAAAGATAGAAAAACACAGTTCTCATTTAGGACTTCAAGGTGCAGTAGCAAGCCTCTTGGAAACTGAAGTAGGTGACCCACATTCTGCACAGCATGCCGAGTGGGAAATTCCAGCTGGAGACACAAACCCGGGGCTTTGATGGGAGGCCCATGCTGAGAGCAGGGTTTGGCCTTTGGAAGGGAAAAATGAGAGCCCCAAAGTACAGCTGCAAAAGGAGCAGCTGCCAGGAATTTGTGCTCCTGTGGGCTGGGTAGAAATGGCAGCAGCAGCAGTGCTGGCAAAGCAGAAAGGGATGTTCATATACTGTGAAATGTTCAAATGCTGTGAATTTGCAGCATGTAAACTCCTTCTTCATTTAAAAAAATACAAAAAAAACACCAACAAATAAATAAAATTGTTTCCCCAAAGCACAATGGAGGCAAGAGAATCCCGAATGGTGTTACAAATGTCTGACTTCCATTATCTGAGGATGAATGGTCATGATTTGTAATGAAATCCATGCAAAAATCACCACGCCTGTTGATCGAAACTCCACCTAATTACAATTAAGAAGAAGAGATTGTCTGTGTACTCATCTGAACATTTTCTGTGCGTCACCCTGATAGCTGAACAATAATTCTTCTTGGGAAGAAAAGGAACAAGTGGAGATACCTTAAAGCAAATTGCTTGGCAGAGCAATTCTTTTATTGAGATTTGCATGACTCTTAATAGAGGACATTTAGCAAGCCTGTGCAATTCAAGCACTGGAAAGAACCCTGAATATTTACTAAGCAATGCATGAAAAGATCTTTCATTTACCTGCTCAAAATAATAGCTAATTCAGAATTACTATTGTTTGCTGAGGAAAAAAAAATCCATAATTCCTAGGAATTGGTTAATATGAACAAAAACATAATGCTTGCTAGCTGTGTAACATTGATTTCTTTAAGCTGCTGCCTCAATTACTTCCAAAACGAAGGCTGACATCATTAATATGTCTCTTTTTTTCCTAGCAAATTACCATTCATTTGTGAAAGTAGCAGGGCTACTGCAGTCTACCCCACCGCAAAGGATGTAAAATTAATTTAAATAATTACTGACCTAATTCCATTTCTCATGTTTAGTCCAAACTGCCTGGAAGAGCATTTTTCTGCAATCTGCTTTCTCTCCTAATGCATCGCCTGACCCCGTCCTGCCCCTCACAGCCCTGCCTGCTCTCAGCCATTTGCACTCCCTGGTGGAAGGACGGATGCTGCGTGCTGTGGAGCAACATCTGCCGGTAGTTTTGTGGCAGCAAGAGGCCCCTGTTTCCATTCCTGATGGGACAAGCGAGGTGGCCCAGGCACCGAAAAGCAGGGAGGTGTCTTCCAACACTTCCCAGTGCTGGTCCAGGGAAAAATACCACGTGTTGGTGAACATCATCAGTTATGATGCTCATAACGAACCTCTGAAGGCTGGAAGGGGTTTTCATTGCAAATGATGGCCTCCCAGCCCAAGGGGAAGGGTTTTGTATGAAATAAATTACATGCAGGGCTTGTTGCATCACTGGTAGACATAGTGTGTCCCCAGTCGCTGTCATCAGGCGTTGCTGGGGAGGGAGGTGCAGAGCTACAGCCGACTGCAAGGCAGTCCCGGGGGGCCTCGACAGCTTCATGTGGGTGCGCAGACTGGTTCTTGCAAGGATCCATGTAGCACAACAGAATTAATTGCTTAATTTAGGGCTTTTATTACTTTTTCATTAGGCATTAATTAATGCCTGCCTTTTAAGGTCAGTATGAAATACAAGACTGAAGCTGGGCATATGTTAATGAGAATCCTACTAATTAAATGGGGGCCTTGTAGGGAAGAACTTTGGCAAGTAACCAAAATGATTTAAGCAAAGTATATTGATTTAGGAAATGTAAAATTGAAAGAAAAAATAATTGCTTAAGCGTTTCATTCTACGGAAAAGCCTGATTCATAGTTAATCAAGTATTTTAATTGAATTTATCCAAGACCTCTACATAAATTTGAATAAAGGATTATGCTTGGATCATCTTTTGGATGTCTGGAATTTTGTAATGACAAGATAAAGATCTTCATCCAAACGGGCAGCATTAACTCAGCATTGTTGGGCTGTGGCTGCTGTAAGCTGCTCGATACCCGAGTACAGTTTTGTAATTCTCAGAAATCACTCAAGTTCACCCCTAAGCCTTGATATATAACCTGGGAAGACTAGAACGCAAGCAAGCCTGCTAATCCTTGTCTTACTTGCTAAAATGCGAACAAAATGTCTTATATTTCAAATGAGCCAAAGTATCTTGTGCACGTGAACAACTGCAAGGGTTTTTGTCATCTTTGAGGGGTAATTATTTGCCTACAAACAAATCAATTAAAAAATAAATAAATAAAACATAGACAGAGACAGAGGGAAAGAAGGAGAGAGAAAGGGACTGAGACAAGTGCCCGGCTGTGCACACAATGCCTGCACATCACATTTGTGAACACTCTCAGTAGTATGGGTAAAACTGGAGCACACATGATGTGTGGTAGGACGAAACCTCTTGTAATTGTGTAATGTATTTCACAAGTGAAGTTACTGGAATTAATAACAGTCTCCTCAGCTGTGTCCTGCAGAGCAGAATATAAATATTAAGCAGAAAATAACAGTCACAATAATGACTTTATTGGTGCTCGCAACAGTGTGATGAACATTTTAAGAGAGAAAGCTCTGTAGTTACATGGCTGTGCTTTGTAGCTACCAGCAATAATACTGCTACACTGGGAGAAACTGCGATGAAGTCTTTGGGTCTTGGCTTTGGGGATCTGGAATAAACAACTGCCGGCCAATGACACAAGCTAAGGAGAGAACCCTGGAGATTTCCACTCGAGATTTCCTGTTTACACAAGACATAGCCCAAGTTCAGCAACACATTTGCACGCAGCTGAACTAATATCAGCTAAGCTTACTGGACATAGCTAAATGCTTTAAAGTGAACATTTCTCTATATATTCTTTCCCTATGAACATAATTAAGAATGTACATTTGTGTCTTAACCTAGAGCTTAATTCCCCTGTTTCAGCACCCCAGAGGCTACCATCTCTCTCCCACCTTTTGACCGTCTCTACCTATTTTTGTATATTCTGGGACCAGAATGTGGTTTCACCCTGTGTTTATACAGTTCCCACCCTGTGGAGCTCTGTCCTTGGCGAGGGCCACCAGATGTTGTGAAAGAGTGAAGAATAATAGAAATAGAGGGAGGTAATGGTTCCTGCAGTCATTCCTCAAAGCAAGTATGAGACTGGGAACAATTCAGATCACTTCCAGTCCAGCCTCTGCACAGCTGTGAATGTGAGCTGGAAGCAGGATACCTTACAAATTTATTGCCTTGCTTTTCTTTCAGACTCCTCTTGTAATAAGAACTGAGGCACATGACTCCGAGAAAATTAGCTTTTGGTCCTCCAGTAAAAACCAAGAGATAAATGCATCTGACCACCAGAACTGATGGATCACATAGCACTAGAAAAAAGGTCTAAATAACTAATGGGCTAAGTAATAAGGTTTGGGGTAAACTGAGAGCAACAGAAGAAATTGCTTTAGAAATTGCTCTGCATAAAACATTTGTTGAATACATTGCTTTTGTGAACATAAAAGCCTGTCTCTGTGGATAATTTGTCAAGGGGAAAGGCACTCAATTCAAAACAATAAAGTCTTCTTTGTAGGCTCTGTCTCCACATTTATTTTTATTCAAAGGTCTAGAAGACAGTTCTATTAGAAATATCTGAGCAATTAAGCAATCTACGCATCGTTCCCTTAAGTACGTGTTCAGCAGGATAGAAAGAATACAGTGCTATTTCCAAGACTACCTGGTGAGATGAAAAACGTTCTCCACAGTTTCTTGTCGCGAGTAACATCTCGTATTTCTCTTGTCATGTTAACCAGTCTACCTGCAACTGGTGGAACGCGACGGAAATCCAGGATCCTGGGAGAAAGAGAGAAGAGGCAGTTTATGTAAAGGATCAAATTATAATGATAGTGATAGGTTTTAGGAAGGTTCATTACACTCTGAAGGCACATTTATCTGTGGCCTTTAAGGAATAAAAAGCCCATCAACTTTAAACTGGATAATCCTTCTGATAATATGCTAAAAAATACATCCTGAATATGATCAGCTCTGACTTGCCTACATAGGATGAAGCAGACTCAACATACAGAAGAGGATGGGGACACACTGTTCCATGAAAAAAAAGCAAGTGACATAAAATTCCACAAATAAGAGACAGCAGAGACTTGGTTTTGAGCTTGTGCCAATTCAGGATTGTTAAAACAAGCATTTTGCTCATCAATTTTTAAGTGACTTGAGGAATGGGATTTCAGCCTCTTTCTTCCATAAACACCATCTAATAGATTTAAAAACTAGTACTCTTTTTTTTTTTCCTGACAGTCTTAGTACTTGTTTGATTTATTTGCTTCCACTCCTCCCTGTTTAAATACCCTTATATCAACCTAATCAACCTCTCCAAGACTAAAAATTTTCCCAGGGGCAAAGGCTGGGTAAAGACCCTTTTTCAATCCCAAACTCACCAGCTTTTGTTAAGATTTTCTACACTGCTTTTTCTGCTTAGCATGTGGATATTTAACGTACCTCCCTGCAGGAACTCCATTAATGTTTTTTCCTACAGCACCATCTGCTTAAAATGGCAATATAAAATATGAAACAGAGGGAATCAACACTAAGGTCAACAACAATAAAATACAGAAGATTTTTTAAGGATGTGACCTGCTGACAGGTTCCCTCATCCTGACCATCAAACCAGAAGGCACCAATACTACATGTACCCTCAAAGAATTTGTGGCCCAAAACTTGAAGCTTTTGGAAGGATGTTTCTTAGCACTTCAGAGTGTCCAGTTCAGTTCTAAGTCAGTCTGTGAAATGCCCGAAATGCCATGGTTTCTAGCCCTACAATTAATAGGTCCTCATGAATTAATTCCTGCTTCTAATCTGGGCAGGCCCCAGTCCATTTCCAGTCTTGGACTATCCAACAGACTCTGCTCTACCTCTGCTGGAGGCACATTTTTAGCTAACAGGAACATGGGATGAACATCAGTGTCTTCTCCCTCCTACTATCTTGTGGTCTGCATATGCTCCTGACACAGGAGAGCCCCAACTGTTGGCTGTGAAACCAGAGTTCCCTTTCCACTGCAATTATTCCTCTCTGAACACACACGAATCCCCGCACTTGGATTTGTGTGCCCTGGAGCTAATTGGGGTGAGCCAGATTCCTGTCGTACTTGTGCTGCCTATTCCCCAGGAGACGGGTCCTCTCCGTATGCACTTCATGATCACAGGGGAAATTCATTTCTCAGCTTCCCTTCAATATCATTTCTCTTTCTTTTTGAGAATTACTTACTGCCAGGTTTCTCATTCCCAGAGTAAGTCGCACTTCCTAATTATTAATCTACTGTTTCATATCTTCTGTTTCTATTATTCATGGTGTTGGCCAACCTTTGTTCCATCTTCCCCTTTTTTTAAAAGTAATTCGGTTACAGAGCCGGGCAAAGTGCAGAAACTTATCACAATATTTCCACTTTTTCTTTTAATGCAAATCCATTTTACTTGCCTGTCCAAATGAAATGCTGCTATTTCTGCATTATGTCTTTCATAGTCTGAGAAATAAAAAAAGTCAGGCGGCGTTTCTTGTTCTCTGGTTTGTCTGCAAAGAAAAACAAGGAAAGTGTTTTAATGAAGGGTTAACATTTCTAAGGAGCAGTACTCAGTCATCAGCACGTTATTCAGGAGTTCAGTATTGTTTGCTTAATGGAAGGCCTTTAAATACTTCTTGTGAGCATTATTTGCAATGTAGCCTTCATTTTAACTTCTGTTTTAAACTACTCTAACAAAAAACAGTATTCCACGACTTGTGCATGGAGGCTGCTGTCGAAAAGCTATTCTACTCAAGGCTCTCGCTCTATTTAACAAGATCTATTTTATCACTCTCAAACATTTCATTAGTGATAGCGGTGAAGACAATGTCATTTCATTAAATTATCATTAACTGTAATTATGAAATTTCCAAAAGTAATAACATTTTTCTTTCATCTTTGGCAGCCGTGTAGCTCCTATCTAAAATATGACTCTCCCTTTGTATTACTTAGAGCCAAAAGTGACATGTTTTTCTCATTTCAGAAGAAATGGGACCACTGCAGTTTGACGGCCATGACACATGTCATGTTTCAAAGAACATTAACAAGACCGTGCTCCAGAGAAGATGCAGAATTTGTTGTTTCTTCATTTTAAGAAACAATAAAAAATGTCATTCTGATGGAAATAGAAAGGCTCAAGCTTGAACACCCAACTACATAGAAAATAGAAAGTTCTGTATTAACAGGAGCAAATTTCTGTCTCATTTTAGGCAATTTCTAGTCCTGGTGGCTTTTGGATGGAGCACAACTCAGGCGGTTCACCAGTACAATGTCTGGGCCCCACCAAGACCTGCATTGTACCCTTAAGTCTTAAATATGAAATAAGGACTGCAAAGCTGGTCTATACAGCATCTGCAAGGAAGGACACTTCCCCAGAAGAGGAAAACATATTTTTCCAAAGCTCTTTCTCATTCCCAGCTGTCACAGGTGGCCAGATGACGGCTTGTGCATCACCTATGCTACACACTGGCAATTAAATTAAAGCTTCTGCGCCAGGACCTTGTCACATGAAAGGCTTTGGGGTGGTGCTGGTGCAGAGCTCAGATCTGCAGAGAATTTGCAGCAAGGTGCACTTATAGGGCTCGCTGGGAACCCAAGGCTGCATCTAGCCACGCTCATTTCCACCCAGACCATGATGACTGACAGAAGTGGTACGCCTCCGAGTCCCCCATGTCCACCTCGCTGAAGAAACCAGGTGAGTCTTGTGGTTTTTGGTCATGTGAAAATTTTGCTATGCCACCAGCAGGTTTGAAAAGCTGATATCCCTTCTCAGGCATTATTCTTTATATTTCTTTCTTAGCAAGGTACTCCATCTCACCCTAAATGCTGAACAATTGCCATCATAGAGAGACCATCAAGGTATTTGACATGTCCAGTATTACAGGAGGTCAGAGAGGTGTCCAACCTCTCTGCCCCAGCCAAAACAGCAGGGACCATTCTGGTGGTCACGGAGTTGGCCAATGCTTGACAGATGTTACAGGGCAAATCAAATCAGCACTTTGGCTACTGTGGCTGCCAAGGGTTCACCCAGAGACAAGCTGAAAGTAAGCCTGGCATAAAATAAAATAAAAAAATAATATCGTGCATTGTCTCATCATAACTGCAAAGGGGGAAGGATTACACCAACAAGGAGGAATACAGGAGAGCCGGATGCCTTTGGCAAGTCACACAGCGCAGTGTGTAATTGGGACAAGAGCTAGGAGAGCTGCAGCCTTGTTGTGCACATTCCCCTCAAAAGTTAAGAAATGAGCCCTGATTATAAATTCAAAGTTTAAGATATTTCTGTTGGGAAAATTACCCATCTGTATATAACTTCCCCTCCATTCCAGATTTTAAAAGAGTCAATTTCTTCAACAAATCAAAGAAAAAAAGACTCATACCAAGCTTTTCCAAACTTTACACATACCAGCACTGCCGACAAGCTGCAGAAAATATTATTAATTAGCTAATCAATGCCATCTGCTTTTTATCTCCCAAAGACTTTAAATGAATCGTGGCTGTTCCTTTACAAGAAAATCTCGCTTCAGAAAATCAGACTTAAAGAAAGGGTCGATCTCTATCTTGAGCGCACAGCTCTCCCCACGGCCCTGTGACGGCTCGACACGCCGGGCAGCCAGTACATCACCGCTGGGATGGTCTGGTCTCTCTAATTTCACTTCCTATTTGTTCCCTGCCACCCCCGGCAATGGCTGGGGATATTATTCATTTGGGAATAAGTACAGTTCTCCTGCAGGCTTCGACTTGTTTGTACATATTTCTCTCCTGTCATAATGTATTATTAAATGGTGGCGCACCCTTCTAGAAATCGTGAACTTGGTTGCCCTAAAACCTTCAAAAATGGACACCAAATCCACAGTGCAATCTAAACAGTGGAAATACCAGTATTTTTTCAACCTGGCTATAGATCATGAAACAAACTTCTAAATTCCTTCACTGCTCCAGGTGTTTCTCTTTAATTATCTACAGAAGAACAGCCTCCAGTCCCAGTTGCTGTGCTCCATGCCCTCGACAGGCAAGCACGGCACCCGCTTTGGTGTCTCTGGGAAATACTGGGTTCTTCTGAATGCAGGCTAGGAGGAGTATTTTTCAGCTCCAAGTCGCCTTTTAAGTTCCTTTGCAAAGCTCTGCAGAACTACTATGTACAAGGTCCTAAAGTGAAATCCTCTCCTGAAATAACCTTGAAAAACCCTTTCTGATGACATATTCCAATATCCCACTTGAGAGAACTGGAACCTTGCTCCTTGGATCTGACCTTAGCTAGCACCGGTTTTATTCAAAGAAAAATGATCATTAATTTGACGTCTGTAGCAGCACCTAAAGAGATTTGTTGGTAGCTCCTCAGCCAGAGCAGGCTACCATACCACCAGCAGATGCTAACACGTGTGACAATCATAGCCTAGGGTACACAACCGAATTTTAAAAGCCGCATGAGACTAACACAGCACTGAATCAATGGAATCAATTGATTCATTATGAGAATGACTTTCACGGTGGACCATTATGAGAATGGCTTTCACGGTGTTAAAAGGGCACCTACATCATAATATTTATTTTTGAGTTATACAAATAAACTTATACATGATTTTATCATATTAGAAAACCTGATAGATTTTAGTGTGTGTAGTCTTATCAGTGCATCACCTGTTTTGGTGCTAATTCTTCTAATGATCTTCTATTCTGATGTGCAAATATAAAGAGATGGGAAATTCTATGATTCTATGAAATCAAACTCTGCTCTCGGTAACACAGGTGGGCAGTGAGCAAGTCCTATCGGTTACACCGGCTTCAGAGCACTGTAACACCTTCAGTCTCTAAGAAAAAGGCTGCAAAAGGAGCATGTACACTGAGCCCATTCCAGGTCAATTAAAATACCTTATAAAACAACGATGGAACTGATCCAGCCCACAGCATGTTTTAAATCAGAGCTATGTTTTAAAGGAAAAAACAACAACAATATATATATAAAAAAATCCCTGTTATTTTGGTTTTATTACCCAATGGTTATTGAAGGTTATTGCCTAATAAAATGACACATGCAATGAGATATTTGAGCAAACAGACCAACGCGCCCAACCCTCCGCAGAAGTGCACGCTTCCGACAGACAACAAATCACAGATGACGGTCAGAGCTCCTTAGTGGCAGCAATAAAAGCTCACAACACACAGGACACGGGTCCTGCACAGGTTGCAGATGGTGGGAGAGGATTCCTGGCAGCGGCTCTTATTTTGCAAACAGTTGGAATCTGGTGATCCTCTTTGGAGGAGGATTTGGCAGATATTTATAACGGCAGGCTGGGAAGCTCTGGAGGAAAGACAGATGGAGGTCTGTTGATACTGCACACAGTTAAAAATTACACAGTGGCACCAGCCCAATTACTGCATGAGGAAAAGACAAATCAGCACCGGTAACACGAGTAGGGGAGAAATAAGAACTAAGGGGAAATCAAAGCCCACGAAAATTTCCCAGCCATGGCAGAACTCGGAGAAAATACAGGAAATAAAGAACGATTTTAAACAGACTAAGAACACATTTGCATGATGAGATGCAACTGTCATCTGATCCTGTGGCTAAAAGAGCAAGGCATGCTCACAAACAGCAGCAACAAAGCTCCTCCAATAAATGAAGCCAGTCATGAGTAAATCTGGTGAGGCAGCTCCATTCTGACCGTGGCTGGGGCCTGGATCTGTGCTCAGGCATATTTGGATAAACCAACACAGTGATTTGTGTGCAGGCATCATTGCAAAGCTTCAAGGTTTTTGTTTGTTTGTTTGTCTTTCTTAAATGTTTCTTTAAGTATTTTTTGCCCAATTACTTCACTGCCAAAACCAAATATTATTAATTCCTCGTTTATTTTTTTCATGAACCACATCAGCACACTGGGACTGCAGGCTCTCTAGCATTTCAGAAAGCATCGTTATGAAACCTTTAACATGGAAATCTCTATTTAGTTTCCAGAATTCCTCGCATGCACCTGCCTAAATTACCAGGATTAGTACCCACCAGGGCCATGTATTACTCGAAAGAATCCTGCCTCGATGCCAAGCTTCCTCTGCACTGGAGGGGTCCTATTATCTATGCAGCAGCCAAAAAGCTAGAAAATAGGGCAAACAGCCCAATGTGATTCAAGCTTTATCCTGACAGACACATGCTGCCT
Organism: Cygnus atratus; assembly: GCF_013377495.2. Classification (NCBI taxonomy): domain Eukaryota; kingdom Metazoa; phylum Chordata; class Aves; order Anseriformes; family Anatidae; genus Cygnus; species Cygnus atratus. Next base: position 6,750,364 of record NC_066376.1, read on the forward strand.
TTCTGTGCCGTGGCCCAGAGCCATTTCAGGACACCTTCGTCTCGAATGCATGCACCTTCGCTAATCAAAGGACATGCTGATGATCTGAAAACAGCTCCTCTTAACTAGGCTGCACTCCTGCTCCCACACGTAATCAGGGGAATCAGCCAAAGGGATTAGGGATGATTACGGATCACATCTCCACGGCAGCGACAGGCCTGCTTGGGTTGGACCATTTCGGAGGTGGAGAACCTGACCCTCTCCAGCTGGGGAATTTGGCAGCAGCAAAATCAGCAAGAGATGTCACTGGCTAAGGTGGCATGGCAAGTGCATGAGCAAGCACATGACTAACGTTGGTAAGAGACTAATTTGGCCATGGGAACAGATAACTGGAGATTATCTGGGGCTACCCACAGCTATAGGTTGCTCTTCTTCTCCTTCGGAAAGCAGCTTGCCTCTGCTACTACTGTTCTCTGTTCCTGTGGAGTGTTTAAGGTGCTTAAATACCTGCACTGGAGCCAAGTTGTGAACATAACAGTTAAAATACAGTGTTATCTAAATGATAAAATACAGTTAACACAAGACCAAAAGGGGCCACTCAGCAGTTAGCTGCTGTTTCAATTATTTTGCAGCCTGGGAGGGATGTGGGGACCTCTCGCATTCAGAAGCCCCACGCTGGGGCTTTGGGGTTGCTTTTACTCCGGCAAGCGACCAAACCACAGCTCAAGAGCAGAAAGCCTTTCTCCCAGCACAGACAGGCAGGAAATTTCCCCAGCCTATGAACTTCTTTGTACTTGCGGAAGACGCAGACTGAAAGTCCGGTGTCTGCTTGCAAGATTTTCTCCCCCCTCTGCAACCCTTATGTCAAATTGGATTGTGCAGCACTGGGATCCAGAGTGCCCTGAGATAATCTAAAGTGTATTATTGTAACTGAAGGAGGCAGCCCATGGAAAAAAAAAAGGGAAAAAAAAAAAGAAGAAAAGAAAAACAAAACCTTGTCTCTGAGGCAGCTGCTGTCCTTAGGAGTGCACTCAGGTTTTGCATGCAGAATCCTATCACCGGGTAGAGCTTTCTGTGCATTTGGCACTGGTTAGAACAGGTGGAAAAAATGCCCTTAATTTTATAATACATTTTAGTGGCTTAGTAAGTCCTTACGAAGATAAATGATACTGCTAATGCAGCTACATCTACAGTAGCAAAGATATCTGGTGCCTATTTCCGACTCCTTATGGAGTCTTGGCAGCTGATGACTTTGGCTTTATCAAAGTGCTCTGCTACAAAGAGCACCCCCAGGAACGATATGAGCTGTTTACACGAGCAGAATATGGTCCAGAAAATGAGTGTCCAATCCAGGAATGCAAAGACATGCAATTTAAGTGGTACAGAAAAGATGTTTGGCTGGTTTCTTTGCTATCATCCAAATGACAATATGGGCCTCTGCAGGATATTCAGGCTTCTCCTGCTTAACTAGCAGCTCTGCAGCTAGAAAAATGAGAGAATATTTACTGTGGCAGAAAGACAGAAATTCGCACAGGGATGTGCTAGGAATAGGAATAATTAGCAAACCGCCAAAAGGATAAATACCGAGATCATGCTATTGCATGCCAGCCCTGGAGGGCTTTTCTCCTGAGAAGACGAGGAGAGCTTAACAACTGCACATGCTCAAGGACCAGTGAGCGTCATATAAATCACAAACTTCTGATACAGTGCATGACAATAAGCTTCAGAAAGTGCATTTGGATATATGACTATCTTGTTACCTGGCACAAGAGGGTACTGGGAGGGAAGAAGAAGAGGGAGAGAAAATCCACAGGGAAAACAGTATATTAAGGTGGTTTTTTTTTCCACTTCCACTTGCAGAGTCAAAGAAAAAAGTCTCAGGTCACCTAGCTCATCCCTTGGCCCCAGGCCAAGATCAGCTGGACCTAAACCATTCTTGACAGACATTGCTATAAGATGATCTTCAAAACATCCTTCCCCAATTCCCTGGCTACAGCCCTCTCCTCCTTGTTGCGACATGCTGGCCTCAGTCTTCTGCAAATTTCCATCTTCAGCTTTCCTCCTCGCTCCATGATCGAGGCACAGCCATCCCAGTAAGACTTGCTGCAGCTGGTCTGTGCGTCTTTCCGAGGAAGGGATACACGCAATAGATTTACCAGAATAACTGGCTCCCATTCCTGAAAAGAGCACCCTTAAGCCAAGACCCGGGAATTAAGCCTTAATGCCTTCAGACTGCAGATTCCTCTGCTCAGAGGCCCCTTGTTACTAAGCACCATTCATTTATTTTTAATTCATTGCAATTCCCCCCAACCCAAAGCCTTGAAATATTTACTTTAGCCTTTCCCCTCAAAAACAGCACTGTTTCTAGGAGACAACGAAATAACTTCTGATTCCTCAGCACAAATCAGGGCATTTGGGAAAAGACTTTGCAGAACTAGTCCCTGGCTCAAAGCATCAAGAGTGAAAGGTTCCTGCCATCCCATGCACAAAAATATACCACTACTATATATAAAAGCAGATTTTCACCTGAGCATAACACAAGTTACCACTCCTGACTACACAAGCAGGTAGGATATGAAGGGATGAATAATCAGAGTAACTAACAGGATACAAGAATTTGAAAGATTCATTTTATTCTCCACCAAAATAAAATAATAATAATAAAAACAGACTTTTTCCTCCACCTTGGGGCTTTTCTGTTCCTTCTAGTGATCTGGATTTGGTATTAATATCTCAAAATGCTCCCTCTCTATACCGTTGCCTTTACTGACATTGTGCTGACAGTAGAGTCAAGGCATAATCTCACCAATCATCATTTCATTGTCTACCAGCACAGAAGAATAACTGTGTTTTCTTCATTCATTCTTCTGTGCTTTCAGATATATAAGACATGCAGAGAATCTTTGATCAGTATAAAAAACACATAGAGTTTGATCAACTGGGAACATTTCCTTCAGCAATTCAGAACATGACTTCCAGCCCTGCCTAGTAAGTAGCTGCCTGTCATCATGGGAAAAGCAAATGGAAAAATATTATTAGTGTAAGCATATTTGTCAGGACGTCTCCCCACCCGCACATTTTGGTGCGACAGCCAGCAGTCCCCTTCCCCTTCCAGGGATCTCAGCTAAAGAGAGCTGGTGTGGGGCAGATATCAGAGTCATGGGTCTATTGCTAATATTATTATTATTATTATTATTATTATTATTAGTTAGAAGACGGCTGAAAAGAAAGCAAAATGAAATGCTGTTACAAAGTAGATAAGCCATACGCAATGAGAGAGCAGAACTCCAGCACTACCAAGCTCCAGATAGATGCATGTAAGTGCATGCACAGAAGTGTACTTCATGCATAGTCCCACACATATATGAATATCTTATACCTCTTGTCAGGGTACTGGACACAACGTGATCAGACGGGTATTCTTTATAAATCATTCTTTGCAATATCTGCTTCTATTTCCCTTTTACCACCACCCCCTCCCCAAGATATCTCAAAGTTAAGAGGCAGACACAGTGTTAAAAAGCATTAGAGTTTAAAAGACTTAAAACAAGATGAGTTTTTCCAGCTCATTTCATTTTATGGGACAGAGTCTGATCTCGGTTATTAATGAAATGCAGCGCCACTGAACAATGGGGTAAGTAAAGATCTACCCCAACATTTTTCACAGCTGCTTCTGGAAGCTGTGTACAAAGCTGCTTCTGATGTACAGAACAATATGCAGGGCTGTTTCGGGACCAGTAGTGGGGATTGAAATGTGTATTTCCAAAATGAGAAGCTCAGGTCTCCATGCCTTGCTTTACAGAAGCCTACTGTCTGCGCGGGTTGCTCAGCGGGAGGTATATAATCCACACTGGTCCACTGATGGCACAGGAGACAACACGAGCAGAAACTGCAGGTGTGCAAATGTGGGACTTGTTGCAAATTCTCCTTCCTCTGCCTTTTTTGGGATGCTGATGGGGACAGGGGATTTGGGAGATGGAACAAACAAATGCTGATGCTTCAGTGGCTAAGTGGCAGCGTGTGTTGGCCAGGAATTTTTTCCTACCATCCAGAAAACGCTTGTACAGAAAAACAAATGAGTCATGGTATGAAGAGAACAGCAAGCTCTGGGAAGCTCCTGTCACTAATTTACTTTGCAGATAAAAAAAAATCCTCAACACAGAAATAAGGTTTGATTCATCTCTGAGACAGAAACCCGCCTCGACATACAGGAGTTGGAAGATTAAGAGGTACTTGACAGCACTACAGAACAGTTCCCAGTACCAACGTTAATATGGTCAATGCTGTTGCCACAGCAGGGAGAAAAAAAGGCTCATAGCAATTAAGTAAGCAGGAGATATCATTAATGAGATGCTATAATGATATTTTGTGCTGTTCTTTAAGGTATCTTCATTAAGAAACTAGATCATCATCGCTATTTTCCGCCCCTATGCTAGCCTTTCTGCTCTTGGCCTCTTAGTCTTTGTGCTCTTGGGCAAGTGGTGTGAGCATTTTTGCCGCACCAAGGCCATGAAATCTGTCATCTTTCCCCTTGATTTATCCCTCTAAGGCTCAGTTGTACACTGCCTGCTAGCCATAAATTGCAAACCTGAAAAATGATCCAGCTGCAAAAACTATTTTTGAAAAACCAGGCAGTGCAAACAGCACTCAGTGTGAGCCCAGGTACCAGCAGCCTGTCTTCAGGAAAAAGCCTACAGAGTGCTTTCTGCAGAGAAGGATTTTCAATATATAACATTCTTAGAGTGCAGGATGAAAAACTGGTGTAAAATTAGAAGTCTGAAGCATTTCTTCAGCCCTGAGAATGTTATTTAATATGTCTGGGGTCATTAGAGGTAGGGATTTGAAGGAACAACAACATTAAATGTATCAGAAGCACCAAGAGCTCAAATTTCTTTCGGCTTGCTGGATTTTTTTCTTTTTGCTGTATGTGATGTATATGCCATTGAAATTCCAAGCTTCACGGTAAGTACCAGTTCAAAATACATTCAAAAATTAATTACTGTGAACCTGATGTATTGATACATATTGTCTTCCTTTTTATTCATTACTTTCCTTCCCATCAGTCCAAGAATCATGAATATTAGTAAGCCTGTCCTCCAAACAGTGCAGGAAGCAGGGAAGTATCAGCTCCATTTTTTCAGCAAAAGCTGCAAAACACGGAGCTATTAAGGATTCAGCTCTGCCCTAAGCAAAGCACTCTAGCCTCATTAAGCACATGCTTAACTTTGGGCACGCATATATTCAGTGAACTATGTGTGTCCTTGACAGTCAAGCATAGACTTAATACTTCCTTGGAGCTCTTTTGTGCTCAGCACTTTGCAAGAACAAGGCAGTGATGAGCACGGGATCCCAGCAGCAGCTCTGGCTGCTCACCCCATCCAATTCCACACTTAGTGTTTTTTTTTTTCCTTTTTCCTATTCCACCCATGACAACAACTACTTTGGGAAAAAAACATGTGGTTCCACCAAAAGTACAAATCAGCTTTGGCCATGGGCTTTGGTGGCACCCAGATGTCACCTTGTGCCCTCAGGACATTCAGTACCCAAGCAACAGCCCCATGCAGAGCACTACAACAGACCCAACATTTCCCCAAGGACGCCAAACAACTAACTTATGGCACTCCTCACCTACCCATGCAAAAGCCAAATATTTCGGGCTTTTTATCCGAAGTTAATCAGTTGAGAACTACTGGACATCCCATTACACTGAGTGAGGTGCCCAAGACTTTGCAGAGAAATAGTTATTGTCAAAACCCATTAGGAGGACAGAGTCTACACGTGGGGACTGACAGATAAAAAAGAGCATCAAATTCTCATTTGTACAGCAAGTGTTGCACTGTCCAGCTGTTAGCAGCTATGGATCTCCAGGGCTGAACACTGCTCTCCTGCCTGACACCAACCCAGAGACACGGGGTCAGAACAGCACGGAGCACCCGAGGATGCTGGTATCCAGTCCGGCTCAGGGCAGAGGGGGTTATTCCCCCAGGGAACCTCAAGTTTTGCTTGTCCAGCTTGTTTCAATCTCAAATCCCACGAATAATTATGCCACAGAGAACAGCAGGCATGTGGTTACTGTAAGATAATCACTCCCCGGGGCTGAGTGCTTCTAATTCCTCGGAGGTGTGATTTCCCACTAAAGCGCATGCACCCCTGAACTCCTTCCTGCTGCTATTAACATTCCTTAATGTGTGGCAAAGGGTGACGTGCCTCTCTGAGCTGGAAAAAAGATGTAATTGCCTGTTTCAGACTACTTTGTGGTTACAAAAGAAATGGGAATTGCTTTGATATGGTGTGGTATTTCATTGCTCTAATAAAGCAAACTACTCCACCTCCCGCTTTTCTTTAATTTTTACTCCTGTCTCTTTACTTCTCCAGCTGTCGGTGACCGTGATCTCCATGAAGAGTGGCAGACTTATTCTTTGCCCCACGCTGCTTCTGCAGTTCATGGGTAACTTCTGTGGTTCATGGGTAACCATCCTTTTTTTTTTTAATTGTGTTTCTTCCATTTTTTTGGTGTATTTTCTTCCCAACAAGAATTTTGCCCAAACAAGGGTTACAGAACAGCACTTTGCTGCTCGTTGTCCCCCCAGGTGTGATGGGACCGGACTCAGGCTGTGCCCAGGCACCAGCCCCATCCCAGTGCAAAACCAAAACAGCTCTCTGAGGCTGGTTTCACAGATGCTTCATGGACACATGTCCCACCTTGGTTATTCCGGACTGCAAAGCATTACATGTTTGGGAATGTGGTGACATCACCGGCTTGCCATTTGGAGCATTTCTCAAGTAGCTCCCTTCTCGCAGGCAGCTGCCAACGTGATTTACAAACCCAAATTCTCCAGGGTACTCCTGGACCTCTCGAGCACTAAGGAACAGCCTCGCTCAGAGGATGCCCAGCTTTCCAAGACTCCACAGACCATCTCAGCACCAACTCAAACACTTTGTTCCCTGTCCACATTCAAGCTAACTGGGTTCTTCTCCGCCTTGGTTGGCCATATACTGCATGAGTAAGAGGGCACTGGGTTGGGAGCCCCTTTTTTTGTAGCCATTTCACAGACCAGTTGTGCCTTACAGAACTATAAAAAAATCTCACTTTCCCTCTACACTTCTCCTCTTCCAGGCTGGAAACCCCCACCGCTAATCCACGCTTCATATTAAAGGCACTGCGTGAGTCACGAATTACATTGGAAATTACACATCAGGGCCCTTTTAGCTTGCAAGCGTCTGGATAAAGGGTGGGTTAACGCTCTGCAGCCCCCGGGGAGTCACTGCATTACTCCCAGGGGAAAATCAAGCCGTATTAGCATCTCTTCCCTCCTCTGCCTTTGCACTGGGAAGGAGCATTTTAATTTTAACCTCCCAGCCTCTGCATGGGCCCTGCTGCTGGAGGCTGTAGTGGGGTGAGAGAAGCAAGAGCAGCCCTGCTCTCCACGCAGCCATGAGCCCTCTCCTCGTTTCATCCTAGCTAAGGAGAGCATTTTAGGGAAAACCTGGAGGAGAAGGTTTTGAGGAGCATCTGTCACAAGAGCAGTAGATGCAGGATTTAAAAAGGGCTCAGTATTGGCCTAACCCTGCTTTTAATTAAAAAAATATAAATAAAGAAATAAAAAAATAGAAACCTTTGAAAAACACCCTACATGAAAGAATAAAGAGCAGAAGGGTGGTAGAGAAACTGCTCAGCACCACTGCAAGGGGAAAAAGCTTCTCGCTGGCTTGGCTGCTCCCAGCAGCACATCTCAGGGCAATTGCTGTTTCATATAAATATCTCCCATCGAGTGGAACAAGTTCAGTGAACTCCCATGCTCAAGGTGCAGAGAAATATTCACGCTCTGTGGATCACCCAACCGCACACACGCAGACCTGAAGCGAAGCTCAGGACGGGCGTGTGTGTGTGTGTGTGTGTGTGTGTCTACATGGATGTGGAGGGGACACGTTGCACCGACGTCACTTGGCTGAGCCCGTGTTCGATGTGAAACAAGTGTGCTCCTTGCAACAACACTTAGAAATTAGTTTTGTCTAATTTAAACCTAAAAGCTTACCTATGCTCAGGTTGTTCAGTAAGATAAGAGGAGATTGTGCTAAAGCATGCAGGGGCTGATAATAAATGCAGAGATTAGGAAAAATGACACAAGGAAGAAGAGAAAAGCAAAAGACAAGAGAGAGGAGGAAAGATCTGCGAAAGATCTGCAGTAAAACATTGTGTGAAATGACACTTGCCATTTTTTTTTAAATCGACCTGATTTATGACATGCAGCTGCTTTTCTCCAAATGTTCATGTCTGGCTACTTCTCCTGGAATTTTTAACTGTGTTTAAATGTCTACAAAATATGAAGCTTATCTCCTGTACAGTGCGATAGATGTGTGTACAACCTGCAGGAGTTTTGTGGGAGCCTGGTTCCAAAGAGAGGACAGTGATTTTCCTAAAGCAAGGGACACTTGTATTTCACAGTTTTCCTGCCTTTTACTGTGAACTGTGAGGACAAGAATTCAGTGGAGGAAAGTGGTTACATGAGTTAATCATTGAATTGCGTTTTTTCATCCCTTAAGTACTCACTAAGTATTTTTTCTTTGGGTCCGATCCAACTTGCCTTCCACTTAGTGAAAGGTCTCCCATTAACTTCAAGGTGAACTGGATCGGAAACAACAGAGGCAGTTCCTAAACTGGGACCCGACCTGCCCATACTCAAATCCAAAGGCCAGCAAAGTCATGGGAAAAGTCCTCACTAGCTTCAGTGGAGCGTGGGCCAGATGCAGATTGAAGGGAATAACCAAATGAGCCGGCTGTGACAGCAAACACCCCTTTCTTGTCCATGCCTGAATGTGGGGGACAGAAAACATAACGTTTGCTTTTAGTATTTAGTTTGAAAATGGCAATGACATCTTCCACAGCTCTTACTAATATCAAGGCGGATATTGTAGGATTAGGCAAGGCTAGGGAGTAGCATCTGAAATTAATATTGGAATTTCAACTCTGTCCAAAACATACTGTGTGTTTGACACTTCCAGGACTCAGATCTTGGATAAAAAAGAATACACAGGCCATTTTCTCGTGTTTTAGTATAGATCCCTGAAGTTCCCTCCTTAGCCATGCCCAATAGGCTGCTATTATCAAATGCCTGAGTAAATTCCAGTAAAGCTGAGAGAAGATCTTCATTTTATCAACATATTGATAAGAACGAAACCTGTGTTTTTTGCCTGGGCACTCTGTTTTCCATGCAGCTCACAGGCAATGACTTTATTGACAGAAATGCTCGACAGCAATATGAATGTCAAGAAAGTATTATAGGATTAGTTACAGACAGTCTGACTACTTTCGGACTGAATTGGCTTATTGGTTGAATGAGGAAAACAGAGGAGACAAAATAAAGTGGGTCTGTTGCTTACCTGCAGAAATACCAGCCAAATGACCAAAGGGTGCAACACAGGATTAAATCTGCCATTCTATTTTCTACACGTAGAATAGATTTTTTTGCAGATACACCTTTTCTTCCCCAACATATAGTAAGTCTAGAAACTATAAACTGGGTTTCCTTCATAGCAGGCACGCAAGCGCTGTGGCTCAAGCCTTCATGCCAACAGCAGTTCTATTTTCGATATGAACTTAATAGTTAGAGCCTGCCATTATGTACATGCACACAGCTCCCCGAGCCACAGCAAGGCTTTCCCTAAATCTCACAGCAGTGGTTTTGCTAATGATTAATGTGCAGTTTTGTAGGTTTAATGAAGACGTTGTTTCCACTTATCTACAGGTCAGATGGCAACAGCAAAACAACTTACTTGCTAGATGGCTGTGGATTCCCTGCTGATATGTCTGCTTATTTATGCACAATGTGCATTTCCAAATAGATGACCATATTAAATTATATGCTTCTGCCTTATTATTTCATGAGTTTTAATGGTTTTCCATTCATTTTATATTAGAAAGAAGGGGTAGTCACTCGTGCTAATGGTGTGCTGTTTTACATCTGCATCTCTAATGTTTGTGGAATTTCTTTCTGCATCTGTATCAAAGAGCAGTTGAGTGAAAATTGTTGATTTTTACCCTGAAAGTAAAGGTGAGAAAGCAGATGGAGGCCTTTTTTCCTTAGACAGTGAACTCTTTTGGCTTTTTGAACTATTCTGCCAGATCCAACAAAAACTTCACCCAACAGCCTTGTGCTAAGCTGAATTCACTCCTGTACAAAGCTCCTTTGAACCAGCTACAACTAACCTCAGCTCTGAAAATTAATCCATTCCGAAACCACAGGGCAAACACATGCACTCCGTGGGCACCGTGCTCGAGGGATGGGAAAACCTAGGCTGGATTGCCAGGGAGCAGCCACGCACCACTTCCAAGCCAGAGCTCCAGGCTGGCCAAAGCCATCCAAGTGCTCGGCACACAGCTGGACAGGAGGAAAGCACAAAGATGCACAGGGCTGCTTTGTGGGAGGTTGAAGCCTGGCTCCAAGCTGCAATTCATTGATCTGAAATGGCAGCCCCACTGGGGGCACTGGGGATTTGGCTTCTCCTCCGTGAGCCTGGGGACATGAAGGTTTGAGATCAGACACACAAGCAAGGTCTGGGAGTCACTCTGTGCAGCACTGCCACGCAACGGGAGAATTTCGCTGCTCCTTTCTAAAGGCACCTACTCCTGTAACGTTATTTCACTAAAAATAACCCAGGCAATTCTAGCTCAAAATGTGATCAGCCCATAAATAGTTAGATAAACTCCTTCCAGGCACATAATGTACTCAATTTCCATTTTCAACACGTACTAAAGCCCTGCTTATGCATAAGGAATGCCTACAAATGGTAGATGGTAAATTTTCCTGCCTTAACATACCGAACACTCCTACCTCACTGAGAAAAGGGATGCGACTGTGCTTTTATGCACCGACTGATCTTTGCTGTCTGAAAGCTGCAGGAGCAACTGCTATTTTTGCAGAAGAGATATTTTAACACCTGAATTGCAGATTTCTAACAGCAACATGTGCTCTCAAACAAAAACAAGCCCACAAGGAATTTTCTGGGGCCTTGTATTTCCCAAACTGCTCAAATGAGGTTTGATTTTCTTTACAGCTATCGATGGTGGGTGTTTGGAGTGGCAGGGGAGGCTGCAGAGTTTTCCATCTCCCCTCATCTTATTTTGTGCCTCTGAGTCCTAACCCTCAGCTGTAAATTCAGAGCCCACTTTGATGGATCCCAGTTTGACTACCATGATGTTAAGTTAAACAACAGTCTTATTCTGCGCCATAATTACTGCAAACAATTTCATTGTCTGAGCTGTGCTTTGCAGTGTTATGTATTAGCCGATGCTGCTTCTGTCACTGTTCATCACATGAACATTCCTTTTACCTGCTGTGTCTGTGTGTGCCTGAAAGAATCATGGCATTTTTAATGGCGTAATTTCCTAGGAAGAGCTGAAAAGCAGCGCAGCATGGTTTGCATTATTTATATGATTACTCCTACAAATGGCAAGGAAAATACTGTAGATTTCCTGGAAATAAATATATTCATTATACTGAAGTCTTGTGCATAATAGACTGTATGTCACTGAAGGAATTTAATTACTACCTAGAAAGTATCTTCAATTTGCTAGATTTGTAACAAAAAAAACTGTCTAGACACATTTTAATTCAAAGACAAAAGATTCCTTGCCCACCCCAAAATATCCCATGTTGATAAATCTAGAAACGTGCCCTGCTGCTGCTGCTAATCAGGAGAAAATTCTTAGCATTTTTATAGCATGAAATAAATTGTAGATCGAGCCAATTGGGAATACTAATGACAGAAGCCATAAAAAAAATTGTAACATCAATTACGACTAAAGGAAAAAGACTTGCACCATAGATCAGCAGAATATTTTGCAACCGTGCTTCATTTAAGACTATGATTCCTGAACATGATTTGGGAGTTGATTTGCCAAGAAGGATGTTCAGGAATATGTAATTGGCAGCTATGCAATTGTGGTGCTCCTCCAATTCAGCCGTAGCTGCAGAATTAGCTTAGACGGAAGGATGCAGGTCCATTGAACCTACCTGACAAATCCCCAGACCCTACCTGAATCTTCCAAATCATCCTGCAATCAATATGACTAACCTGATTTTGGACAAAGCCTTGAAATAGTGAGTTAGGTTGAGTCCAGACCTAAAAAGTGATCTGATAGCTCAGATTTCTTTTTATGCATTCCTTACTGCTATGCAGAGGCTAACCCCTGGCCATGCTCTATAGCCAGATTCCAGGGAAATGACCATTCCCACCTCCCGGCATGCAGTATTTATCAGAGGAGGTGACTATTTCCTGCTTTGCACACTGTCATATGCAGTAAAATTAATCTCAAGTCATCACTGTAATTTCACCTTTTTTCTACAATAAATGCTTTTGTGTATCTTTCCATCCTGATGTAATTGTCATTTTAAAAACTGAGAGGCTAACAAGAGAAGTACTTTGCAACAGGGGAAAAGGGGAAAAACTACTGGGAAAAAAGCAAAGGCCAGGTTCGAATTTCCTTCCCTCCCCTCTTTCCTCCATCTGCAAATTCTCTCTTAGCCCCCAAATAAACAAATCAGCAGGTTTTAAAACAATGTATTTGAAAGATCTTGTTTTCACCCTGGTGCAGAATACATTTCCAAAAGCTATACACAATGGTAAAATAATTTCCCACCCAGACACAGGTTCTCACACTGGACTTGCTGCAGCTCCCTTTCTCAAGACAGGCACTATTTGGGCACGAGGTGGTTAAATTAAATCTCTCCTCAACATAGAGGAGTTTTCCATGTTCAGCCTACAATGTTCCAGCCAAATAATGCTTTGCTAATGATGTCTGCAGTTAGATGACAAATCAGGCTATTTAAATTGCTTCAGCACATACATCCTTTATAGGCAGGGTATCCAGGTAACCATTCTACCACAACTTTGAGGTGGGAGGGAGAAAGCAATAGCTAATTTCTTCAGTTAGGTGGAAAATTAATCCTGAAGAGATTTGTCTGGTTTGTTATGGTCAATTTGAAGAAAATCAATATAAAAATAATTATTTTAAAATGTGTAGTTATGCAAGAAAGGGCAAAATAATCATCCTTCAAAAATACAATAATGGCTAGGTTTATTTCTGAAAATAATTAAAAATATTTTAAAGCCCTCACTAGGAAGGTTTTCCGTACCTTAACGCATGTTAGCATCAGCATGCTTCAAAAAGGAAAAATATCAGCGCTGAATTTCAGGAGCAGCTGCCAATCACCACATCTCAAGCTTACCACTAACTAAAACAACAAATGTTAGATTCTCCTTTCCCTTGGTTTTTTTTTTTTTTTTTTTTTGGTTTTCCCTCCCTAAAGTGAGCTCAATAATCATTTAAATACCTGGTAAGGAAATGCTGCTGCTGACCAGTATTAGATGCTATTTTGGCTCCACTTGAGAGATGCCTGCTAATGGCCTTGGGAGGCTTTGGGAAGGTCTAGCTACATCAGTGATGATTGTGGGATGCAGACAGGAGAAAGGGTGCCTTTTTCCAGCAAGAGCCTGGGCTAAGGCTTATCTGGGGGTTCAGAGAAGGTTTCTCTAGCAAAAGGGCTGGAATAAGGAAGGGACCATCGTGGTCTGCCCCGTCCCTGGCTCAGCCACACATCAGCTGTGAAGGAATTTGCTGCTGAAGCCTTTCAGACTTTGCTTGCAGACCGTTTTCAAGTATTCACCAGATCTATTTAACAGGAAGATACAAACAACTTCTGATAGCCCTTTCCTTGAAAACTGTTTTGGAAAATATGACTCATTTACTTCTAAAGAGGAGAAGTAATATTTTTCTAGCACTCCCTGAGGATGCATTTAACCAGAAACTAAGCCAGATGTAGAAATGTCTGTAGAGGTTTTGGTTCCTTTCATAAAAAAAAAAAGGCAAAAAAAAAAAAAAGCTGCAAAGCAATAGTCAAGGTATTATTGTGTTTTAAAGCCCTATTGACCTTTTGATTACCCTTAAAATCAGATCACTGAGAAAATACAGCACATGATCAGCTAGAAAAGGTCACATTGCAAAAGAATGCAGGGGGTCTCATTTTTTAAGAGCGAACGTAACAGAAGCACAAATCTTCCAGCCACCAAAGAGCCTCTCCTGGTTTGGCAATTGCCACGTATAATATCTGATGAACTCTGATGTCTCACTGCTCCAGGATAAAATCCCAGCAGGCAGGGGCTGAAGGAACAGCCACACAGTCAGAGGGAAAAAATCTTGTATTATTACAGCAGCCACTTATTTTATTCACCAGAATTAAAACCTCTTCACAGATAAAAGTGGGGATTTCTTTCATCCCACAAAGCAATTTTAGATTTCTATAGAATCATTCTAAAGCAATTAAAATCCTGCTCCTGTTGATGGATTTGTATTCCTCGCTCACAGTGATGTCAGGCTTTGAAACTCAGGGCTGTTGAGAGTAATTCTTTGGGGTTTTGGAGTCATTGCTGAGTGCCAGAAAATACCTTCCGTAAATTCACAGATAGTAAAGTCTTTGGTAACACCAAAATACTTTCAGGACCTGTAGCTCTTAAAATCTAAAAGATACTGCAATAAACAATCGGTGCAGTATCACACAGCTCAATACGCTGCAATCTCACCTTTTACAGTGAGTGAATTTTCAGGGGAAGGAACAGAAGAAAGAACCCAATAATCTAATAAGAGTACAATGAGATAAGAGGGACCAGGGAGCTCTTAACTGTGTTACTGCATGGAAAGTGATAGACTGGCATTTGCAGGGACAAAAACAAAACAAAAATCCTTCATAAACAAGCAAATGAACAGCCTCAACCAGTATTTACACAAAAATGATTCATAGTCCTCATCCATGCAAAGGACTGCATTATATAATCCTGAAAGTAAGCCTCCAATACTGGTGTTTTTTTGTTTTGGCTTCCTTTTACTTAATAAAGGAAATTATTGTTAAAAATGTAATTGAGATGTCAGCAAAGTGAGGCCATTCCCATTCGTGATGATACAGCATTAACGCTGCTGTGTCTGAAATTGCACTGGAGGGATGAATCCTGATACACTACGCTGAATAAAAGGATCAAGCCATGCCAAACGTTATGGGTTTTAGATAACTCCTGCAATATGGGTACTATATTGATCCTTGAGATGGTCTGTCTCCTGCCAAAGGATGCAGCACATAATAGGAAACATGTAGGGTCAACAATATTGGATGCAAAGCTTAGCACAATCATCAGCAAAACACTCATCAGTGATTATGACTATTGGCTTGTCAGCACCACTGATATTTTATCAAGACTGGGAAAGAACTTGCAAGCGGATGTTTAGGGATAAACGGGACTATTTCTTCTCTTAGGCCACAGATAGTGTACAGATTTGCTGCATTGCTGCTCCTGGAAAGGCAAATGCAGACAAAGTTAAATAAAGCTATCATTATCCTGGTGCCTGACATAGGAGGTTATTAGAGGTACAACTGGCAGGAGATAGGGGCTGGCTCAGAATGATTAGAGCCAAGTAATATCTTCAAGGACACCAGCAACGTCCAGCTGAAGTCAGCATGAGAAGCATTTGTCCCTTCCACTACAGCTGCGGCTGCAGCTGGACTCAGCACTTAGCACAGCTGGGGCTGGGGAGGACAGAGGGGAGGTCACCACGCCAGAGCTAACCTGGACAAGAAAGTAAGTTTTTTCTGTCCTAATTTTTGGCCAAAACCTTTCAAAGCATGGCTAGCCTGAAGGGAGGTATGAGACCATCCACATGCAGAGCTGGGTCGTGTTACAGAGAGATCCGGCACCCTTCCAGAGCCCATCCTACACTGCGGGGAACGAGGCGAGGCTGAAAGGCAACAACAGATTTATTTTTACACAGATCTCCTTCTCTACATTCGGAGTAATAGACACAAATAGTCTCGCTCCTGCAGATCACCTTCTTGAACTGTGGCTGCCAGGAAATGAGGGTGGTTGAAGGGGGGGCTGTAAAAGGTGGATCATTAGGCCTGCCTTCTTTGTGAGCTTCTTCAGTCCCAAAGACAGATGGGGTTGGGAGTGCAGCAGAACAGAGGACTCCTTTGTTCAAAGAAAGGACAGGATCCAGGCCCACAAGGAGATCCTCCCTCCCTTCAGACTAGGGGGTTAATTAATAACAGTTTATTAATGATCTGTCAATCACCTCCAAACACTTGCCTGTGTGAGAGAAGCTTCCCTCCAGGCAGTAAGCATTAAGGCCTTCCCTGGAGTTAGGCTTTAAAGAAAGCCCTCCTGACAATTTCTGTGAGGCCCCAAAGAGGATGTTTAAATCCTTTTATCTCACAGCGCACTTGTGGCAGGAGGCAGCCTCGCAGAGGACACTGCCTGGCAGAGCTAGTTAAAAACCTTGCTGCGCTGCTGCCTTCAAGGTGAGCCTCTGGGGGATGACGGATGGTGCCAGGGGCTGGCTGGCACCACCACGCCATGCATCGAGATGGGGAGCTCGGGTTGAAAGCATCTCAGAAACTAGCCTGTCCTCGGTGTTGGAGTGGTATGGACTGGATGGAGCACAAATGCTGAAGGAAGGCTCCCCTGCTGCTATCTCCTGCCTGGAAAGGGAGATCTTGGTTTCCATGAGCCATGTCCTTGCGTGGTCAGCACCTTCGATTGTAGGAACACCTTCTCTCTCTCTCAGCAAATTAACCAAAAAAGAAGTGGATCTAGGGACAAGTCATGGCCATGAATAATAACAACTTTTCCCTGCATAAAGACTTGGTGACTTAAGGACATGGCAGCAGCCTCTCTTCTCTTCAGCTTGCTTAAATCAAGGTTTGTCTAACCCACCCCGTCAGTAGCCTTCAGGAAACGCACCTCTACCAGCGCCGTGCCAGAAGGAGATGCGACACCCCCGCTGCGAAACACCCTGTCCAAAAACCAGGACCCTCGTCGTGTGCCAGCTTTTCCCACGCTGACTTCAGGAGGGAGCTTGGCTGTGCACGCCGAGGAGCTTTGCTCCCCCTCCCCCCTGCCAGATGAACACCCCGGGCTCTTGGCTGCCGGGCCATCCATGCCCATCTGCTTGCATGGCACGGTGCCCGCTCGCAAGTTGTCAGACAATTTCACGGGTGCCAAAAGAGCCTGGATTTGAATAGGTGGCCTGAATATGCTGCAAAATCCAGCTCTTCCGATGGCTGCTAACAGAGCTGGAGCCCCGGGAGTGCTCGCACCTCCCGGAGCCACGCGTCTGCTCCGGATTGATGCTGCCCTGCGGTGCCGCAGCACAAACACGGAGGCTTCGCCGGTGCTTCGGGCAAAGCGTTACTGCCCCGAGTGCTGCAGAAGCTCATAAAATGCAGCTTCTGTCCTAAAATGCTCAATGCACGGCAAAACAACCTCGAGGCACCACAATGCAATCAGCAGTGCAAAAGACTGACTGCGAAGCAAAGAGTGAGAGGAGCAGAAACCCCCACAGCTGCCACGGACAGTGACAAGTAGGCCAGGCAGAGCAAAACGGGCACGTTTGGGGCTAAATCCCCACCCATTATCCAGCTCTTCTACCTGGGGCCAGCAAGCTGCAAAAATAGATGGTGTTAGCTCTGAGCTGGCTCCAAGAACAGGGTAATTAGGCAGGTAATGAGGAAAGGAAGCTCTCCCCTCCTCTGGCAGTCTGTTTTGCTGGTGTTGGAGCCCTGAGATGTCAGGCTGGCTGCTGGTGTGGATCGGGGGAGACACAGAGGCTTGGGGTGGCGTTGGGACCATGTGGAAAGGGACAGCTGCTGCCCCCGCCTTGCCCATGGCTGGCACAGGTCCTCCTGGCTGTGCCCCATCCTGCCAGCAACAGCTCATGGTCCCGGCCAGGCCTCACGGCTTGGTCTTACGGAGAAAAAAAACAGGATTTTGCTTTAAGTTGTCTCTGCCATCAGCAGCCCCGGGAGACAGAGCTGGCGGTGGAAGCACAGCACCATGCTCCCCTCCTCTCTGCACAAAACCTGGGCTTGCAACATGAAAGGCAGAAAAACCTCTGGGTGTTAGGCCCTGGGAATCAGATTTTCTGCTTAATAAATCCCTAAAGAATCGGATGCAAAAGAGGCTCGTTTGAAAATTTTGGATGGATTGTCATATTGCAGTGATTCAAACAGGCACAAAATACAGGGAAATAAATAGAAATGCACTGGGTAGAAATGCTCTGTGTACCACAAGATAAAATCAAACATAATACAAATAAGCTATACCAAACCCTAAAGAAAATAATAATAATCTTCACTGCTCTATTTCCCCTACACCTACAGATTAATTCAACATTTCCTTTGCTGCCTCATGCCAGCATACCAAAGCAGCTCAAAATCCATGGACTGGCTGTGTACTGGTATCTGCCTGCAATACTTCTGCCCTTACAGGTCTCCATGCACAGCTATGGCATTATTTGTCCTCTGGCCCGGTGACCAGCCCTGCACGAAGAAGTCGGACCACCAATTAGCAAGGTTTACAGAAGGGGCTTGAAGAGCTAACAGGATCAGTTGGACCCTGCTGCTGAGAACAGGATCTGGCTTAAGAGCTGGTTTGGGGTATTTTATTATCCGCAGTGCATAATCCAGCTCTTTAAACGGCTTCTATTTACAACAGTTTTGCTGTCCCCCCCTACTCTCCCGCTCCCACACATTTGCAGATGCTGTTTACTCTGGGTTTCTGCTACTTCTTCACATGCAAATGAGTCTTTCAGGCTTTCTCACTTTTATTTACCCACAAGCAGCACATTACAGCAGGGTGGAAAATTGTAAGTTAGAAAGAGAACGTACTAACGGTATTGAACCAGACACTGAAAATGAAAATATAAAAAGAAAAAGAAAGCCAGAAATGCCCAGCATGTCCTAAAGCTGTGTTATTATCAGCTATTAGGGCTATTTTAAATATACATTTTTTTTGTTTGTTTACAGCAGTGAGTCACCAACAGCACCATGCCAATGGCACAATCTGAACGCACTCTGTGCACTCCCTCTTAAACATCTCAGCTTTGCCAGCGTCCCTATCTGAACTTGCAAGACATTGTCACTTCAGTTGTGGGTCCCTCCTGAATGCCACGACTGCTTTTGCCTTGTCACTGACCATGGGGCCTGAACCACTGCCCTCTGCCAAAGCTGGATGTGGGTCCTCAAACACTGAAACTGCTTCATCAGACCCAGTTCACTGCTGCTGATTTCGTGCTCCTTCCTGTAGATGCTTGCAGGGAGCCAACCCTAACTCAAGGAATATGCAGAAATGTTGAGTGCTGTAACAAGGTGAACGTTAGAAGAGCAAATTTATTCCAAACAAATCTCAGCACGAGTGACCAAATCCCCATCTGCATTCTCCAAGGCGGTGGGGATGCCTGGACCACAAAGACCAGTGGTAGAGGGGAGTGATGTAGCTCCATAAATGCCTCCAAAAATAATTCCTCCCAAGGGTGGAGATGAGCACAGCACAACTGATCGCTAGGAGAAACCTGTGCATGCTGCTCTGGAGAGAAAACACTGCACAGCCCAATGGCTTCAGCCTCTGGTTTATGCCACAAGTCTTGCACAAATCATTTTCCCTCCCTGAATTTCAGTCTCTTGAGCCTAGTTTAAGGATTATAAATTGTAAAGCAATGGAGACAAATTCCAATGAAATATTTCAGGGTAGCAATATCTGCATATCCCACTGAAAACATTTTGGACATATTTTTTTTGCTTAGATTTACTAAGGGCATCTTACCTCACTGCTACACCAACGAGTCCCTCATGTGCTAAGCCCTGTTACTTAGCAGTAAATTACAGGTTATGAATTTCATGCCAGCTCTTCCCTCGATAACATTTGCTGCTTTTCTGCACCGCCAATGCAGGGTAAGTTGTGTTAAATAGGAAGGTGAGGAACTAAAAATGAGTCTCTGATTAAAAGACAAATCCGCAGGACTGCATTGCTTGGTATGTAGAAAATTAAAATGGAGAAATAGCTTGATTAAAATCAGACACTGAAAATGCTTCTTTCCTAATACACTCTGGTAACAAGTGAAAAAAAAAAAAAAGAAAGAATAGCTGCTGCAGTAGCTGGCTTTTAAAGAAGAAATAAACAGCATGTCTCTGTTCCTGAAGACTAATTAGCGAGATTCTGCAAGCATTGAGATAGAAGAAGGCTGATCAATGGCTTCATACATGCAGACACTTCGCTACTGAAAAATATGACTGCCCACCCATCTCTCCCTTAAAAAGGTGATATGGGGCTGGTACAGCCTGTACCTGTGGCCCTTTGTCTGTAAGACAAGAGCCAAAAAAACACATTGAGCACCATGTTATCATCCGCAGGAGAAACCCCAACTAATGAGGTGAAGAAAAATGCAAGGCTTGAATTATTCATGCAAAAACCCCGGACACAGAGATTGTGGGCTGGGACTCCTGTGAGCCGCTGGGTAAAGTCTTCTCCTGCCAGGAGCTGGAGATGCCACAGGGAGGTAAGGGGAGAGGGAAATTTGGAGAATTCACCGGTGATGGTGGAAGGCAGCTTCCCAGTGCTTTCCACCCCCTGGTATGGGATGGACTGAACCCCACAGACGAGGTGGCATCATCCAGCATGACAACACTGGGACATGTATTGCCCCATCTCACCACTGGGCAGCTCCGCTTGGGACAACGCAGCAGAGCCTCAGCCAAAAAGAGGAAAAGAGGTTTGTTTTCCCTGTCCTGGCTGGTGAAACACCGCTGTCATGCATCCCTGCAGACCCTAATCAGAGTGGACAACCTTTGAGCTACCTGGACTTTGCAGACTTTGACTCTGGGGTCATTTCATAAACACACTTGCAGAATTGGAGAACAGATTGCTCTCGGGCTGGATGGCATTGATCAATATTTCAGGCAGCAGTTGCTGAACTGTGGCAAGGGGAAATGCAGCACGCACTGGCAGACAGAAGACTGAGTTTCATTGCTGTCCAGGGCTATCAGTCAGCATCAATCCCCATCCAACTCCCCTTGAAGTCACTGCAAATTTTCCAATTTGCATAAATGAGACTTGGACCACAGGCACTGCTGAGTGCTAAAACACAATTTGCATTGAAATACTGAAGTATGTTCTGATGAACGGGATTAGTTATAAAAGAGAAGAGCAATTCATGCATAATACACAAAAAGTTGAAGAACCAAAATACTAGATGGCAACCTCTACTTTAGGACCACAATCAGATTTCATGCACTTTAAATATCAAGTGATGTAATTCATCCAGCTTACTCTAGGTTTATTCCTGATGTAAGCACAATCAGAATCTGCCTGTCAGTCTGAGTCAGATAAACATTTCAGCAGGGATTTGGTAGGCAAGGATTTGAATATATCTTTTAAAAGCCCAAAGTCTCATGGATGAGGTCCACAGAATATCTGACTATTGTTTGTTACTTCGAGCAGCAGAAAAGCATTTCTTCTTCACGATGCAATGAGACAGCACTCCTCTCAGTTTAAAATACACTACACTTATGTAAACTGAACACTGGGATTACTAACATCAGCCTTTCCCGCCAGTTTATTCAGCCTTGGGTCTCCAATAACACACCTCGCACAAAACCAGAGATCTCCAAGAACATCTCTGTACAGTAGAACAGCTTAGGGACAAAAAACAAGTGACAATCCCGACTGGCCGGGTTTGTACTTTGACCAGCATCTGCTCCGTTGGGTTTCACACAGCACATTCCAGCGTGCCCAAGTGTTAATCCTCGAAGGCTTCTAGAATAGCAGCTACTGTATGCATATCTCACTTCTGTAGCTGCTCAGAGAAAACATTGCAATTTGATTTAATTGCCATGTTGACTTATAACAGTATGTTTATACTGGATGCCTGCCAGCTGAAATGCAACAGGTTTGCAAAATGTATTTCCTCAAAACAGCATGATATGCAATGTAATAAGGAAAGCAATCTTCCAGCCGCCCTGATGCTGAAGTTCATTTCAACTCCTCTGACTTGGAAGCAATGCTACCAAGTCAGAAGAATTACACCGGGCTAATTGATATGATAATCAGGCCTAGAGGCTGCCTTTCACAGGTACAACAGCCACACTGCAGCTTTGGGAAGGGAATATAACTGTAGGAAATGAAGGCGATTAACAGTTGCTTGTATTACGGGGGTTGTTTGCCCTATTTAATATCCCTATCAAAAGATGCATTATTTGTTGAGCACTCCAAAAAGGAAATCAAAGAGAAACTTCAAGAATGCTGATAATGCTTTGTCTCTGTAAGTACGACATTTAAAAGACGATAAAAAGCTGTGCTTTGCCAATCGAAACAAATACGTTATCTCTCCCATGACCTTGGTTGCTAGATTTCAGCCTAGCTAACAGCCACCATGTCTTTGAGCTACAGGAACATTGCAGAAGCTAGAAGGCAAGTGTGCTGGTTGTATTCCTGTAAAGCACCAGCTTTGTACGACACTGTGACTACCATCTTATCTGGAGGTTGGCACTGGGATGGGTCACGACTTTGACAGCTGCAGGAGCAAGGAGACTTGTCTACGATGGAAAAGTGCCCCCTGCTAGCCAACGCTCCAGCAAAATGGGTCTCAGTGTGATGCATTTCTTCTGTAAAGTTCCAAAGGAAAAACTTCTGCAGTTAAACTGTTAAATTGCAATCAATATTTATCTTGCAAAATACAAGAGACCAACGGCACTGTTGCTCAGTGCACTCACAGCAGCAACTTTCGGGAGGAATAACAGGGGCAAAGGGTATAAAAACAGTGGTCAGCAAGGTTGGATCAATTTATAGATGAGATTTCATGAGATGATTGCCTGTGATTCAAGGAATCTGGATTTTGCGACCCTAAAAGTCTCCTCTGGCCTGATATCACCCTGATGCTAATTAGTTCTACTTTATTAAAGACTGTAACTGCGAGCAGCAGATACTGAAAGAAGCAGCCACGTGGCTCTTACCAATCCTGCACTGGGACTTGTAAAAACAGAAGGAGAAAAGAAAAAAGATGTTAAAAATGTCAGGAAAAATTTGAAGTTGGAACAGAACTGGCTTTAATCTCAGTTTCAGTCAAAATTGAGCTCACAAGATACAGTAGTATTTCTTCAAAGAGAA
The DNA here is from genome assembly GCF_013377495.2 of Cygnus atratus. Classification (NCBI taxonomy): domain Eukaryota; kingdom Metazoa; phylum Chordata; class Aves; order Anseriformes; family Anatidae; genus Cygnus; species Cygnus atratus. The sequence goes on from NC_066376.1 coordinate 6,773,326, forward strand.
CAAATGAACCTCAAAGATTTTCTAATGAATACCCTTTCTACACATTTGTACAAAGCAGCCTATAAAACTGGGAATGAGAGATGCCATTGTTAAAAACATACCACTGGACACTTTTCTCACAACTCTTACAACCAGATATCATTTTCTATTCGATTCTATTTGGCTTCTCCATAAGGAACTGTAAAAACCTCTCTGAAAACCCTGGCATCAATAGGAGTCCTGACACTGACTCTGCTGGAGCTGAATCTGCCCCTTCAAGAATAAAGCCCTGGGAGGAAAAAAAAAAAAGTGTGTTGGTTTTGTTGCTGAGCCAGCTATTTAACTCCACCAGCTAGCAGAAACAAAGGGAAACCAAATAAAACTATAAAGCACATGTTCTTTTTGGACAAATAAGCCAAGACCCTTTGAAATTTATGGCTCTACACCATCTCTACCTGCTAAGTTATACAAAAAGCTGTGGCTGCAGATATCAGCGATCACGTAAATAAATTTTATTATGCTCTACAATACTAATACGGTTAGACACACTAATCATGGGAGAAAGGGAGGTTGCTATTTTTTTCCTGTCCCATATGGTAATAATTTTGTATGATTGAACTATTATGAGCTAAATAAAACTACACATTAACTGTAAGATACATTGCAAATACATTAAATCTTCCCTGGAGTTTTAGCAAATATTCGCTTTTTCTATGAGGCATTTGGAATTAGCAAAGGAATCTACACTGGGCCATACGATTTATAAATAGATTTGGCTTCCTCTGCAATCCTTTATGGGCAATTATTTCAGAAATGAAGATGCAGAGCCACAGATAAATAAAATAATTGCAGCTGATCAGGCTTTATTTAGTGCTATCACATTTCCCCGACTGATACACTTCCCGCCTCTCATTTGCTCCACTACCCTGGATCGATGACCAGATGAAGAGTTGTCAGTTAATGTCAAACACTGAGCACAAAAGGTGCCAAAAGCAGATTCTGTTTTCCACATTTCCAAACCCTGTTTTTTTTTTCCAGAGCTGGCTTGCTCTCTGGATAAATTCAACGTGGAATTAGGAGGCTGGGAAAGGGCCGAGCAAGACCGATGAGTTCTGCAGGGTTTCAAGCGACTTGCCAGGGACTTGTTTTGCTGCCACTCTTCTTCAGAAATCACTGCTTAAAGTCTGGAGAACTGCCCTTCCACGAGCAGACACCTGGCTGTGTCAGGCAAGGGTTCCCATGGACTCCCCATTCTGCAGCTATCCTGCTCAAAAAGGGTATTCAGTTTGGAAGGTGCTGAATACAGCTGTGTATAGCAAAACCAGCTTTCCAGGTAAATTAAATGAATTGAAACCAAGTAAAGACTGGCCTCACACCTGCATATTACCCTCTGTGGACCTCACACCATTCAGTTTTCAGCACTTCAGATGCCAGACAGGGTAGGAAACACAGGTTTACCAGTTTTCCTTAGGATCAAGCTTGAAATCCTACTGATGCCAACTCTACTCTCCAAAACACTTTGGCGCAGTTCAGTTCAATAGAGATGTAACTCCTATGGCCTCCCCCAGCACTGAAGGGACAAACTCAGGCCCCAGTCTTCACAGAATCACAGAATCATGATGTTTCATGCTCCCCAAATTAAATTATTACTTTTTTTAATGACTCTTGCACCATCAGTGCTGATGGCCAGACTACACTTAGGAGACATGTGGCCCTGATCTATGACTCTCCTATAGCCTCCTGCCCTCAGAAGGCACAGCCAGCTTTGTGAAGCCTGGATCAGAACGGTACCCTGCAGAAAAGAGGGAGCACCAGAAGCAGCCTGGGAGGTGCCTAGGGACTTGGTAAGGTCTTACAAGAAGTCTTGTAGCTTTTCTTTTTTTCTTTTTCAGTTCAAGGCCACTTATTTCTGTATCAAGAAAGGATGCTACAAACACTTCCAAGAACTTCATCAACAACCATTCGTAAGCTGGTAAAAGAGGCCAATGGGACCAGATGCCAAAGGAGCTAGGAAGATTTACGCTAGCTGAGCATCTGGCTCCCTGCTCACTGCTACCAGAATGAAGACAAATGCTTGCAAACATAGTTATTCAACATCACTAATGTGCTCAGCGATGATCACCACAAACACAGCAGTGTTGCTGCTGTAAGGTGTGGTGCCTGGGAACACAGCTGCTGAATGTTCAAATGCTGCTTTTTCCAGATGTGTATTTAATGCAAAGATCGGTGAGAAAATAGGGTGTTGCTGCCCTTTGAATCAAGCAAAGGGAATGATTAAGATATCATCATCTTTTGTTGTTGCACTGGTGGATGGTGGTAATTGCTTCTATACAGGAAAGTGGCTATACATCTATTGTTATCCATCATCTTGCCAAGGCTGTGTATAGTACAGTAGAAGCAGTAAACTTTTGATTTAACCTCATTAGCATTCCTCGAATTACAATGTCATACCAATGATAAAGATTGAAATTATCTGCCTCTCAGCGAACGGAGAAGAAACAAATTTCACACTACGTAAAAAGCCACGGTAAAAACCATACTTCTTCCTAGTACTTAAAAGCTGCGCAAACCTGCTCAGTTGTTGGTTTGCCACGTGGGACAGGAGACAATTAGGAATTGTGCTTAAATGCATCAAACTTGCAAATGTAGGGGGATGGACCCATGGAGTAATAGATCATGGAGCAAATGATCTAAGGATTCAGAGCAGAGGGCTGGGAGGGGAAGATGCTGGAGTAGATGCTCTCTGATAGCACCTTCCCTCTGACTTGTATTATCTGTGTTTCCTCTGAACTCCCTCAGGGAATTGTGGTTCTACCAGGAACATGGAGAAATTTGTGTGGAATTTGGGAAATAACATGGAGGCATCTGGCTTTTGCATAAATGCCTTGGAAGCTCACAGGATTTCCGTGTGAATACCAGGACAAATGCACACAAGGTGAGTTCTTGCTCAAACTTGAGTTGAAGGAATTAGGGACCAATTATTTGTCCCTCCTGGCAGTCAAAATAAGATTAAATAAAATCTGTATTTGTCTGAGGTCAGTCTACAGCAAAATCTATAGTAAAATTGGGAATTTATCTCAGCTGCCAGCCAGCAGCTTACCCCCTGAGCTGTGTACCACACTATAGCTATAAGACAACACCAATACATACTTCAAACCACCCATTCTGAGTTAACTCTACTCTTTTATGGACCATCCTAGAGGAAATTAATGGATCTTCCCTACAGTGGCAACAAAAGAAGGAAATGAATTTATTATTCCAGTGGTACCCTTGACACAGATATTGAGTAGCTTCATTAAACATTTTGCAGCCCTGAGCGTCTTTGCTAAACCCTCTACAATGAGCACAGAGTCATTTTCCGTATTACAACACAAACATACAGGTCAGGATTCAGAACTCATTTACATCTGCTTTATATCTGAATAATCTCTCTGATCTCGGCGGAGTCTGGCCAGCCTCATACTGGTGCAAAATCAAGTCTGTATCATCCCAGTCCTTCCCCTTCTCTCTAGATTATCTTGCAGCATCACTCTCAAATTTCACAGTCAGCATAGCCACAGCCAAATGACTAATACAGCCTTTTAATACAAATAGCAATAAATCAATGGATTAAATTATAATTTATCACACAAATGCTATTTAGGTCTTCCCACAGCTATTCTGAACCATCTCTCATACCTGGTCACATTCCTTGGGGGCAAACTGACACTAGATAGAGTTCATGCCTGCAGAGTAAGTTTACATAAGAAAGAAATGCTGAAAACACCCTGTATTTATGATGGGAGATTTCACAGAGATCTGAATAACATTCCTGAGAAGACTGTAATGCATATAAGAAGCCTCCCCAGTATCTCTTTCAAAGACCAATCCAGCAGGGCAAGGTTTCACTACAGCCTGAAGCTCTACATCCAGCAGCAAACCTAGAGAACTAGCCACACCAACTGAGCAATACTAGAGCAAACTTCTAATGGCTTAGAAAATGACAACAGCATATTCCACCACAATTTCACATTACATTACAATACAGCCAGACATTTTTTCACTTACTTCATTGGTTTGAACAACGCCTGTCCATAATTCTGGAACGTCATGATCAGCTTCAGTTGGGTGCCTCCTGATTTCATTGCTGTGGGAAAAAACAAAACTGCTTTAAAATGCTACATATGGGTCTACTTACATTCAGCTTCCTTGAAACAAAACCACATATCTTTGCTCTGTATTAGATGCAGCATTGCAATATCTGAGCACCAAGCAGGGTAATACTAACTGGATAACAATTTTCAAAAATTATTCAGTGGGTGCAGAGTACATAGGAGGGCTTTGAGCTGATGACTAGGACTAAAAATGGATGTATGAACACCATAAGCACCATAAGCACCTTAACTGAACAACATGTCCAGAACAGCTCATTGGAGCCTTGTTTTCTCTATCTTCAACCGCTTTTAGACTTCCTGCTAACAAGGGACACACATTGGGAAAGGAAATAGGATGTCTTCAAAGACAACTGTGGCTGGGATTACAGTGAGACACGCAGCAGACATCCCCTTAATTAAAAGTATGAGCAGATACTAGAGCAATCTCTGATCTCTGCTGTGATTTTAATAATGACTGCTGAGCAGTAGAGATATGTAAATCCATCTCCTCTTTGTACAATGGAGATTTATCCAAGCCCATCCACTAACTTCCAGGGGATCCCAAGGTGGTTTGTACATGTGAACAGAGCTGTGCAGAGAGGGTCACTGGTTCATTTGGGAGGGCAGGAGAGGACACGTGGGGGTGGCAGGTGCCATCCACACCGTGCACCAATGGCTCTCTCTGCTCAAACACTGAATGTACTCCTTTCCCAGCTGGGAGCTAATGGGAATTTAAGACTGACATTCATTCATACCAATGTGTACAATTTGGACAATATCATGTTAACAGCCAGATTATAGTGTTTTTAAAGCCAGAGACTTTTTTTTTAATGTAAGAGTTCCTAAAATGCATTTTACTTGATGACAAGGTTACTAAAAGAGGTAAATATGTACTTTGGCAAACCAGCTGCTTTTTCACGATCTCAGTCAAAACTGCTTTGAATAAATGAAATGACCCACAGCCTGACTCTTTAATTCACTTCAGCCTTCGGAGAGCCATGTCAGTCCTGTCTGTGGGGATGAGTCAGTCCTTTCAAAATGCTTCCCATGAATGATCAGATAATCGATCCCTTTCTTTGCAGTTCTGACAAAACCTGTGTTGACTGGAGAACTACATGAATGTCAAGTTACCTTGCTCCGTAAATTTTGGCTTACAGCTGCCCTTGTTTCACCTATATAGCTTGTACATTTTCTTCCTCTAACCAACACCATTAGCCACACATCCTTTTTAATTACTCCTCACTGTGCTATATTACTGATAGGTCACCAGCTCTCTTTCAACCCTTGTAATCCATATTTTTGCAACAAAATACTATGCAAATCTGGTCAGTGTGATTCCAATTCCCCTAGAATAAAATCCCTCCTGCCTTGCTGTTTTGCTGACCCCTGCCTTCTCTTACATTACCAGTTTATCCCAAAGGAACAAATAAATAATTAGAAATTAAAGGGCATCAAATAACTTGTACTGAGCAGGTAAAGCAGAAGCGTGTGGTTTTCATGTATTAAACTCCCTCTCTTGTGCAGAGCAGGTCAGTTGATCTGCATCACAGGGAAGGACTTGGCTCCTTCTTCTACCTAGCCCAAAGCCTGAAGGCAATGAAAAGCAACAAGCCTCCAGACAAAAACATACATGTGCTGCCCTAGGACCATCGCAGCCTAGCCATTCACTCTGGAAATGCTCCTGATTGGTTTGAACAGCAAAATCCAGGTGGAACTGCCCTTTGCCTCATGCCCACATAGATCTACAGCCATGCCATGGACCTTTCCTGCCCAGCTGCTGCCAAAGGTGCAGAGTTTGCCTGGCTTTTTAAGGCGTAACCTGCACTTGCACCCCTGTTCATGTGGGATAGCTCCATATAGGTCAGCAATGTCAGTCCCAGTACCAAAGGGCAGATTTGTGTCAGGTGTAATGCTCCCCAGCTCCACCGATCTCAATAGAGCAGCTTGCAAACTGCTCACACCAACTGAAAACAATGTTGTTGTTTTTTTTCTTTTCTAAAATTTATACAATTTCTGCTTTTTGGTTCAATTATGAGGAGCTTAGGGCTTAGACCTTGACTCCTTCTATGCCTTCAGACATGTATGTCCAAAATGTAGCAAATATCCCGTAAGCCCATCAGAGAAAAGGGAAGGATAGAGACTATTTTGAGGTACAGCTAGGAAGCCAAGGCTTTGGGAAACCACAGCAATGCAAAGAAGAAAAAAGGATGTTCCAGCATGCCTATTTCTAAGCACAAAGCTTCAGATACATTAAGCTGACTGGTTTCTCAGCAAATTGAAGACACTCGACAGATAATGATTTTGTTAGCAGCCGAACTCAACAATGAGTATGTCATCACCGAGAAGGGAAATGTATGAAGAAGATTAACAATTCAGCATAATTCTTCCATGAGACACAAAGGCCTGGTTTCCTGTCAGAAAGAATTGAGCTGAAGTAAGACAAAAGCATCTCCCTGGTCTTTTAAGATCCATCTCATTGTACTGCCTTAACTGGTTGCAATAGTAGCCTCGATCAAACATGGTTTTTGCTGGGATGCTGTCCCCCTGCTGCTGCCAGGAGAAAACTTTGGGCCTCCCCGAAACAGAGGGTGACATCGGTGGGAGCGGCGCTGCATCATGCCTTGTGGCAGGGCATGCTGGCAGCCGTGTGCACCACAGACACCACCACACGCTGCTCAATGCCAGCTCAATGCCGGCTTCCCTCCACACGCTCCGGGCTCACACGCAGCTATTCCCACTTCAGCCAGTCGTTCTGTACTGCACATGTGCTGGGCAGGCTGGTGGGGATTCAAAGAGGCCCTCCAAGGCCAACACCTACTGCTGTACTCCCTGCACAGAAACACCTGGTGCTGGGCCCGCTGAACTCAAGAAGATCCTTCATGCATCACTAAATGACACAAACTGGGGAGTGGGGCCTGAGGAAGGCCACCAGCTGTCCAGGGTGCCCAGCTCCTTGGGGTGGCAGTGCTGGAGAAGAGCAGGTCTCTCTGGAGATGACTTACTCGGACTTCTAGGTCCGGTACACTCCTTGTTCCTTCGTGTTACATCTGTGTACTGGCTTCCCCCTCATTTTCTGAGCTGTATTCCTTTAGGATCTCCCCTTCCTGCTCAGACCTCAGTTAGACATGTCCCTCTGGCCACGATGGCCCAACAGCGGGAGCCCCGTCACCTCCCAGGCACTGAGGCTGGACAACATGGTTTGCTTATCTGGAGATGCCCTTGTGCTGTCACCTACTGCTCACATGAACACTTCTGAAGAATTTATAATACCCTGGAGCAGAACACACAATTTTCTGAAAAATTGGAAGACACTACACCATTGCAATCTGTCATGGCTACAATCAGCAGGCTTAGATATTTTTAAGAGGGCCTTACAATGTAATGCTGCTCTGACTCCAAAGGGAACCTTTAGTCATGCTCTGAATTTGTTTTTTGTTTAAGGTTTCTGAATAAACTGTAACATCACAGGTCACAAACAGCTCTGGGAAAGGAATAGAGGTACCTCAAATTCTCTCTTATACACCTCCTGGACATGCTGGCACAGCGTTAGAAACAAATCCCAATGCAACCATTATTTTTTATCTCCAGGCTACTCAAAGTCTCTCTTTTCCCCCCAAAGTAGAAAGCAAAAGAATGCAATGTTAACCTTTCCTGTTAACCCAGGGCAAGAGCTTGTGGATGTGATTAGAAATCTTCCTAACTTCAGAAGGCCTTGCAAAAAAATCCCTGAGATATCCTTTTGCTTCAGTGTCTGAGAGATTAGGGTCTTGTTCAAAGATCAGTGATATCGGTGAGATTCTTTCTGTTTTCTCTGATAGACTTTGGAACAAGCTTCTAAAAATCTCTTCTTCATTTACATCTAAAGAGCTTGTTGGCACAGTACATAGCATGTCTGCTCCTTCCCCCATCTTGTCCTCTCCTATTCCTTCTGAAAACTCATCAGTACACAACCTGAATTCCCCTTCCAATCCACAGATACCATCAATATAAAAGAAGTACTACCAATTGTCTCTCAAGCATGTTTTTATACCTGTATGCTAATTGAGTTCTAGCTCCCTCTTCCAAAGCATTTGGTACAAACTCTAGTAGAAACACAATGCTGCCCAAAGTGATTTGACCCAGAAGGACTTGGAATTGGAATTGATCTGGCTTTCCAGCTCCTCAGTTTTGCTGTAGTACTCTCATCTCTAGAATGTACGCTCTTCTGATGGACAGCAAAAGTCCCAACAGGACCTTTGAACCTTTTTTTTTTTTTGGTCAGAGTCCAACAAACATTTGAAAATGTATTTATTTATGCAACGCTAATGCCTGAGCAGTGAGGTCCAGTCAATGCCTGGGATGCACAAATGTCTGAAACAAAAGTTCAGATTCATTTTGGATTCCTATTTATAGACCAAGCTTAAATCTAGCATAAACATGTTGATTGGCTTTAACAAGCAATACTCTGCCCCAGGCTAGAGACATGGCCCCATACAAGCGGTAAAGAACAGATTTCAAAATAAATTCAAACTCTCATCATCTCTTAATTTGTTCTTGCTCAGCCAATTCTGCTAACTTGTTTTTAAAGACCTTTCTTGCTTTAGTCAAGATAGTATAGCCTTCTGGAGGGGAAGAGATCCGCGAAACCATTCAAAGACCTTGTTGTACATTTTAAGTCCCCTCCTTTCATCTGGAACTGTACATTTAATCAATCTGTTGACTCTTGGCAGATTCACTGTTTCCTTATACAGTAAATCAATGGTGCTACATTTCATTATGTTTTTCACACGTTCTCAGCAGCACTATTTTTTCTTTCCTTTGGATGAGATTTTTATAATTTCCTTTAGTACCAGAATTTAGGTTCAATATTTAGTGTCTTTTTTTTTCCTGACTTGAAGCAGAGTCCACCTTACTTAATTGCAGCATTTCTTCACTGCATGAATAATCTTGTGTGCTTGCTTTCTAATTACTGTCTGTACAAACTGAAGGCATTGCAGGCTCATAAATGAACTCAGTCAGGTAATGTTTCCAAACTTTTCCAACCAGAGAATTTAAAGAATCAAAAAATAAAACCCAACTAACTAAGCCCAGCAAACACAAAAGCCTGTTCTGCTCAACCGCAGTCCGACAGCACAGCGCTTCTGGACAGAAATACAAGAGAGATGAAGACCACACTGCCTCTACAATGCACCATGCCATATTCGTTGGTAAATTGCTGACAGTGCTGCCACAATTATGCACAGACATTTTGTAAATATGCAAGAAAACAGCTAACTATGGTTATTTATGCATGCAATAAACAGTTATGAAAGGCAAAGGAAATGTGCAGTTGCCTGTGCACATGCTTCTTCTGAAAACTGTTTCAGTGCTCAATGGAAAACAATTCTCTCTAGGCTCCTATTTATGGTGGGAGGAAATTTTCACTGAATTAAATCAAATTAAGAGCTATCCCTTTATGCTGCACAAAATGAATAGGAAATACTTATATTGATGCAGGGCACAGAACACATCCTCAGCTTAAAAGCTCTCGGTAACCCTGTCCTTTCCAAGGCCAGCTCTAGGTGTCACTGTGGGAGCTGAATGTGATACTCCTTCCCATCCTTGGATTTGTTCCATTTAAACTTCAACATCAAGAAAATGTCACCTTGGTGCTCCCTGCTCTTGGGAGTTGCTTCTGTCACTGTTTTCATTTTAAAACAACACTGCACATTACAGAGTCGCGTGAGCCGTTCTGATAGATGGTGCAGGATCAATCTGGTCACCACTCTCCCCCATAAATAATGCAAGCAGAGCAGAGGAATTATGACGTGGCTAAGAAAGCTGTTTAGCTGCAGTTTGGATCTAATTACTGAAGGTATCAAAAACCCACACAGCAAATCACCTAATTCTATTAGAGCCACAGCAAATCTGAACAGTGGGAAAAGACTGGACAAAGCAATATCCTGTTTCATGTAATGCATGTAAGCCTGTATATTTAATTGTCCTGCTTGCAAAAAGAAGCCTGAAGATTCGGTGTTATGAAGATTCCCATTTATTTTGTACTTCTAACCTAGAATATTTGCAGCTACCCTGAAAAAAAGAAACAGAAAGCACAGAAAGCAAAACAATAAAAATTGACCCTGCAGAAAGAAAAAAAAAACAATAACCAGACAAACTGGAAAATATGTAGAAATATGCAAAAGACTGTAAAAGTCCTATAAATGTCCTTTGGTCAAATATATTACTCTTTATTAATCAGCTTGCATGCTTTCGAATCCCTGCTGTGGCTCTGCAGTAAAGCTGAAAAATGGCAGATGTTATTTAAAAGCATATATTTTTAAACACCCAAAGAATTTGTAACATGAAGGAAAAGATGCTGCACTGTGTATTAAAAAAAAAAAAAAGATTTTTTTTATTACAAGATGCTCTTTCTTGCTTTGCAACCTGACTGAAAGCCCCTGAAATCCCACAGAGTCAGGCTGTGGATACTATCAGCTAAACTCAGATCCTGACATCTTTACATGGGCAGAAGTCCCGTTCCACCTCCATCTACTTAATTTTAGACTAGGACTTCTGTCCAGGAATCATTCCCTGACAGTTCCCACTGTGACTGATACCTATATCAAAAGTACTTCGTATTTTAGCTTATGGAAATAATACTGAATCACTGGTAGAAACCATAGCTCTGTGTTTTTGTGCTAGCAGTATAAGAGGCCCTAAATTGTTCAAACACTAGCAAAGAGACAATCCCGTAGGAAATCATTGTTAACAATCATCAGTCTTCCTCTGTGGGCCTGTGGCCCTTTCCCTCTGTTGATCTCAAAGCTCTATCAAAATCATAATTAATGAAAACCTCACGACACATCTACATGACACATTAGGTGAAATCATGGCCCCAGGGAAGTCAATGAACAAAAGTTCACTTACATCACTGCGGTCAGGATTTCACTCCTATTTCTTATTATAACAATTTTGATGCCAGGTTAACTGAAGCATAGAGGGGTTAAGCAACATGCCCAGAAGCTCAGATCAAGCAAAGAATGAGTACTAACTTATTATTTCTCATTCCTATCTCCCTTCTCCCACCAGCTTGTATGTCCCTACTTCAACCTTAACTGCTCACAGCTCTGCAGAAGGGACAGACCTCATGGCCCCAATGCTGCTGAGTCTGCTGCAAATGCTGCTCTCCTCCTGCGCAGCCAACACTGCTCAACTCCAAAGTGTATAAGAGGTAAAATGAGATTGATACACCTAGCAGCCATGCAGTCTGAAACGCCACTACAGCCCATGCATGTTGTGTACACCTCAATAGTTGAGCCAGAAGATGGTTTGGTCAAGCATCACCTCCGCGAGGACCTTAGGATAGGCTGGTCGCTTCCCTGGGGCTCTGCTGCACTCTGCGGCGGGCAGGGAAGGGCAGAGCCTGTGTCTCTTCCTCCTTTCTCTCAACGGACGTGCTCTAAGTGCAACGCTAACACACCTGCTGGGAAAAGCTGGCTCAGTCCCCATTCACATGGGTCACTAACACTCCAGGAATCATTAGGTGCGTCAAGGGGAAAATCAGACAGGCCATATCTGTCCCGTGCCCTCGCTGCACAGACTGCAGGAGCGCGGGCAGTGTGCTGCTACCTGCAGTGTCACGTCTGAGCCAGGGACGGGAAAATACATGGCTCAATCGCCACACCTGTGCTCCCTAATTAATCATTCCAATCCAGAGCTGTAGGAACAGAGAAGCCAGCACATGTTAATAAATGAGCCTGTGTTTGTCCTCTTTCATGAGCCCAGATGTCCACTGGCCCCTTGCATCCAAGATGGGGGATGGTAGACGGGCACCGCGAACTGCTTTATCTGAAGCCTGGCAGAGCTCAGAGCTGAGCACAGCCAAGGAGCAGCTCGATTCACAGGGCAAAGGTCTCCCACGACATCCCGCCTTTCCCACCTACTCCAGCCAGGTCAGCCCACTCTTGATGACCAAGGAGCTCCCTTTTTCCTGCCCAGGAGCTGCTGAGATTTGCATGATGGAAAACGTAAACCTTTGGCCTGCTCGATGCTATTCTTGCAGGGACCATTTCCTGCTGAAGCCAGGGGAAATTTTGCCTTGCAGGGTTAAAGACCTGGTGACCTCATCCTGCGGCGGCAACGTACAATCAGCAGTTTTACAGAGCTCCTGCTATTTCATCCCTCTGAAAGGGACTTAGCAACTCTGTGGTCAGTACAAGAAACTCCATTTTCCCTGCGACTCGTGAAAACTGCTGGCTATGCTGCAGCTCTCTACCTCTACAAAACCACAGGGTGTGTGTTTGTTTAGCATCCCAGGGCTTTCGTTCAGGGCTGTGGGTTGTTTTTTTTCTGGCTCCCTGCGCAGCTACGCAGCTAAATTTGAAGAGACACACACTGTCATTAAACAGCCCTGGAGAAAAAAATAAACTCTGTCACCTTGTTTAACCGGAGCCAAAGGTTGACAGAGGCATATCCCTGCTGTGGATTTACAAGCAGAACAGAGCTGAGCCATGCCCAGGGAGGCTGCAGCTCCGCTGAGCCGCAGAGCCCCGCGGCGCCGGATGCTCCCGCAGCCATCGCTGCAGGGCTGCAGGTCAGCCGCCTCCCTCCTTCCTCCAGACGCAGCCTTTTAAATAATGATCAGCTAAGAACACAGATCTAGTGCTGCTAGGATGCTATCTCCTTTTGGCCATCCTTTTTTTCATTATCCTTTTTTTTTTTTGTAATAGGGCACTCTCAGCCTTATAACTAAAAGATGTCTGAAATGAATGGGGTTTGCCTCACTGGCAGACTTTTCAATTATTCAGGTAATACAGAGCTGGCAATATCTCTTTATGTTTAACAAGGAAAATGAACGCAGAAGTCAGGAAGCAATGTTGCAGGCACACCAGAGAAAAGCCATACAAAATATTCATTAATATTCAAACAGCAATGAGATCCTGAACAACAAGCAAATAATCATAAAAATGATACATGTCCAAACATACCAACACTGGTTATCTTTTGGGAGACCAGGTCTTGTAGTAAAGCCTCAATTGCAGGATTATGTCTGGAATACAACTCATACCGATTAATGCCAATGTGGAATTTTAACCAGTTTGGGTAGGAGTCTATGGAGGTTTCTCCAGTTGGCAAAAATTCTTCATTATCTTCATTTTGCCTACCACCAAAAATAAACAAAAAAAAAGGAAAAAACATAAATGATGAGTAAGAAATAATGTTACAGTTTGCAACTGGCATCAAGAAATAAAGCTTCAGGAGGTGACAGCTTGGAAGGGCAGAGCCCTACGAGGTGGGAGAAGTCCCCAGCCTGTCGCTGTGCCCACTGCACGCCAGGAGCCCACTCCCACCCAGGGCCAGGGTGGCCGGATCTTCACCTCTGCTCCTCATGCCTGATTTAATGCCCACGAAAGTCAGGAGGAAAATTCGGAGTGACATCACTGAGTGCTAGCAGAGGCCCTTATATAGCCGAAACATGGAGCTGCAAGGTTTATATTGTATTTAGACTGCATTATGTACAAGCATCTTTTACAAGTTTGACCCAAAGGAAAGCATCATCCTGACCTTTTATTTAACAGGGAGCTGGGTCTGGAAGCTGACAGTGCAGCAGGAACTTGACCTGTTGTACCAAATGTTCGCACTCTCTCTCTCCTTCTTCTCTTTTTTAAACACAGAGAATGAGAAGAAATTGGATCACTCTGAACCAGTCACTAAAGAAAAACTCTGGGTGGTTTTGCCCCTTCCTTAGGAGTAAGATATTATTACAGAAAAGGATGGTTAGGCTGACTTTTAACTCCTACATTTCATGTTAGTTCTGTGAACTTTGGCTGCAGCCAACGAAAACAGGCACAAGAGGCAGCTGCATTGTGCAGGCCAGAGATATTTTCACTCTTCACCTATTTGACACAGTCACATATCTTCCATCCAGAGGTCCTCTGTGGTTTTAGTCATCTCCAGATGTTCATTCTTTTGTGACTTTTTTTTCCCTTTTTTCTCAGAGTAACCAGAACTTCTTCAGGTATTTCACTTCACAGTCACTTCTGATTATGAAGTGGAATGGGCCTGGACCATTCACACGCGTATGGGACAGAAATCAGAAATATTTATCCTCCCTTTCTGAGGATTTAGATCATGCTGGCTGCTCTGCGGCTTTACAGAGCTTTTGTATGGTACAACGCAGCTGTTTAAACATTACAATGTCGGTGTGTTTGGAAGAGGGTGCTGTTGTATTAGACAAGCCTTTTGATTTTTCAGTCATTGAAATTTTGCAGCGTTCCTTACAAGCCAACAGGGCAAATGATTCACAGAGGCAACTCGGTGCTTTGAAGGCCGGAGAGCAGCGGAGGTGCCGGGACACTGGGAATTAATTGAGGATGAAAAATGTGGCACGGATCAGATCCTGAAGGCAGAAATACCTGCTAGGGTGGATGCCTTTGTGATACCAGACCTTGCTTTTGAGAAAAGTTAATATGCTGCTGCCTGGCCTCATTGCTAAGTCCCCGCACCTCTGAGTGGAGACTGGGAAGGTGCTGGAGCAGGAGGATCACCAAGAGCCTGACCCCGTTGTTATGCTGTTTTTCCAGCAGCATCTGCCTCAGGCTACAGCTGGACACAGGATATAGGGGCACAGGGACCCTCTGGTCCCAGCACTCCAGCCTTCTTTCTCTCCTGTGTTATATCCCGCATTTTGCTGCATTTTTTGGAGGAAAACAACCGGCCAACCCTATGTACGATTCTCTTCCCACTCTGCCACCGGTGACACCCAACTGCCTCCCCTCAGCCCCCCACTTCTTCCAAACCGCCCATCACCCCAATCCCCGAGCACAGCGGGCCGAGGACCAACCCTACAAACCCCAAGGCAGGGACCCACCGCCCCATTCCCACACCGACCCCAAGCCTCCCCCCACGGCGGGGGGGCACCCCGGGCCGGGTCCCCCGCCCCGTTACTCACCACTCGGGCTGTTCGGCCGCCCGCGGGTTGAACCTGATGTCGCTGTCGACATTGAAGAGGAGGTCGCCGTCGGCCAGCGGGGGCAGGGCGGCGCGGTAGAGCGGGTGCTGGAAGAGGGCGGCCAACGGGGCGGTGGCGGCGGCTGTGGAGGTGCCGGGGGGCGGCGGGCGCGGCGCCCCGGGAGCTATGAGGCGCCTCGGCCTCGCCGCCGCCGCCGTTCCCCCGCCGTCCGCCGCTTTCTCCGCCGCCTCCCGCGACTGCGAGGAGAGGTTGGAGGCCGGCTCGGCGCTGAAGTCCTGCAGGATCCGCAGCGTGTGCTTGCTGGGCCAACGCGGGGCGGCGCGGGGCGGCGGGGCGGCGGCGGCGGCGGGCGGCGGGCAGGAGCAAGCGGGGCGGCCTTCGGCCCCCCGGCGCTCCAGGCGCGGCAGCAGGTCGATCATGATGTGCATGGTGCAGGCGACGAGGAACACCATGAGGATCAGCAGCCGGAATTTGCGGACCAGGAGCATTTTCATGGCCGGGGATGAGGCTCTGGAATTAGCCGAGGAAGGGGGAGGGAGGGGAGGCTGCCGGGGTCTTTCGCGGAAAAAGGCCGGGCGGGCGTGGGGCTCGCAGCAACCCCCCCGGGGCCGCTTCGGTTTTCTCCCTTCGGGTCGGGCGGCGAGCGATCAAGTCCGTAAAGTTACCTCCATAGGCGCCGCGGAACGCACAGGCTAAAAACAATAGGTCCTCATGCCTCAGGAGCATCAAGAACTTAGGAGGGGGGAGAAAAAAAAAACAGGAAAAATAAAAATAATGATAAGAATAATTAAAAAAAAAAAAGTGCACCGGTCCGAGCCTTTAAAATCAATAGGAAAACAAAGCCGGCGGCGTTGCAATTTATAAAGCCATCTGTTCACGATTTCTCTCTCTTTTTATTACAGGGATCACAACAAATAGGGAAAACTGGTTCTTGAAGAGAAACTGGCATCTGACGCTAGCTCGGATTAAATAATAACAATAATAAAAAAAAAAAAACGGGGAGGGAAGGGGGAAGAATAATATTAAGAAAACCTGTACGGAAAGGCGACAGAAGAAAAAAAATCATCCATAATATTTGGCTGTGCAGGAAACGCTGACTCCCTTCCTTTGAATTTGACCAGTGATGCAGCAGAAGCACTCTCCCGCTCGCTCTCGCTCGCTCTCTTCTGTGAGACTGTTTAAGAACATTGGCTGGAAAATAATTTTCTTAGAGCGGCTCCAGTTTCTTCATCCATCGCGTCCAGTGTTTGGGAGAGATTAATATGTTCAACTGCGATCAAGTCTGGGTGGCTGCTGTATCCAAGCTGGGCTTTTGCTTTGGCTTTGATCGGTTTTTTTGGCCGCAAAACTGTCTGATGGCACAACTGCAACATAAAGGTTAAATATGGCACAGAAAAAAAAAAGGATTAGAGAAAAGAAACTAATAAATCAGTAGAGGTTCTTTTTAGCAAAGAGGTCCTGTCTTTGATCTCTGCTGGGTCTTACAGATCTGCCTTTTAGCGAGAAAGGAAGAAAGAAAGTGGGGGGGGGGGGGGGAGAGAGAAGGGAAGAGGGGGGGAGAGATCTTTGGCAGGTGCAGAGTGAAAACCTCTTTCAGCTACGCTGAATTCTGGAGACTGGTTGGACTAGTAGCTCTGCAGCTCCAGCTTTCAGTGGGTGTGTTAAATATTATGAGCGAGCCATGATTCCTGCCTTCCTCACGTCATAGTTAGGAGATTGGCTAAATAAACGCTACAGTGATAGTAACAGGAAAACCTCAACCAAAAGCGTTTTTTTTTTCTTTCTCCTCCTCTCCTCCCTCCTTCCCACCCCCCTTTTCATTCTACTGCAGCTCCAACTGGGGCAAGGAGAGGGCGTCTGTTCCACAAAGGTTTGCAAAATCATTAGAAAAAAAAAAGAATATAATAATAAAGCAGTGGCGGAGTGGGGAAGCTGCGTTAATAGTGTTGCAAAGTATTAGCACGGTCTGCTGCTGGAAGCAGCAATTTTGCTCCGTCATTGTCTGAGCTGCAGAGCGGGTGGGTGCCCACTCCCCCTTGCACCCAGCCCCTCGCCGTAGCAAGGTCAGAAGGGAAAGCTGTGCTCCGATTCCTCTGGAGGAGCAGTCTTTATTTTTTAATCCCAGATCCTGTGTGTTGTGATAATCCCAGGGTGTGCTGCAGGGTAATCTGCTTTCCTGCAGCTGTTAGCTGCCCCTGCAGCTCAGTGCCCAGGTGGCTAGTGGTGCTGGTGGCCCTGGGGCTAATGGGAGGTATTAATGGCTGTTGGAGGAAGGGACAAGTCGCTGCAGTGGTGTTCAGGTGATCAGGTAGGGGTGCTCAGGGGTGCTGATTTTGCCTTTGGGAGGGGGCCACCCTGGATTTGTGGTGCGTAGCAGGGCTCAAACGGTCATGAAGTGGGGACACAGTAGGAAAGAAAGGTATGGGGTTCTGCCCACCCTCCACCGCCTTTACACAGAATCATCTCAAATGCTGGCCCATTTTGCCCTGGTTTAACCAACATTAAAGTATTGCTTTCCCTCCAAAAAAGTATTTTTCACCCAGACTCCACTCAGCACTGTTCCCTCACTGCGAGCTTCTACAAAGCCTTGTGCCCTGCATACCACTGGAACACATCCGTGGGGTTACCGGATCGCTAAGTTCCACACAAGGGAAGTCAGTGCTTTTCCAAGGGAAAAAAAGACTCTGAGAAACAAAGATCCGATGGGGCCATGATCCTATGGATTTCTCTGTGCCTTCATGGGGGAACAAGAGCTATTGCTGTCCTGGGGGGAGCATTTTGGTGCCAAGGTTCAGATGCAGGCCTTTGATTCCCACCGAAGCCATTTTGTCACCCTGGAACTTTTAAGTACAAGCATATTTAGTGACAACAAATCACTTGGGTATGGAGCCTGAAGCAACACTTTTCATCCTTTTCTGCATTCTTAGCAAGGTTCACTCAGGAAAGAATATATATCAGGAAACCCACCACTACTCAAAGAGGGTATGGTATGTGATAGGAGTGCAGCATTAATGACATGTGGAAGAGGTGTGTTTTTTTTTTTTTTTAAACCTGCCAATGGCTACAGCTTTTCTCCTGCACAGCTTCTGGTGCTGTCACTTAGGGAAGTCAGCTGGGCTGAATTAGCAATGAAGCCCAAGGAAACAAAAGAAGGCAGGTGGGAGCCAACGTTTGGGCTCTGGGAAGTGGGGGTGGTGGTGGAGGAGAGCAGTCAAAGCAGGCCCTCTGGGAGGGGGTGGGTGTAGGCCATGTGTTTCTGTGTAGTTTGCTTGTAGTCCCTTTACTACAGCTTTTCTAACAGGTTCTGGGTGAGTTCCTTGCAGCTCTTCGTGGATCTCTGTAAGGTTAGAGAATACAGCACGTTACCTACTTTAGCGTGCCACAATAGGGTTTGTAGAGTATGTGCTGTAGCTACAGGGTTGGTGTTTTTTTTTTTTTTTTTTACTTTGTGTCTGGCCTACTAAATTTGAAGGCTGTGATATTAGAGGGGAGGTGGGCCTTAACAGATATGATGAAGTTGAAAAATACTTGTATTTTGAATACATCTGATATTTTGCAGCAACAAATTGCATCAGATGTCATAATTCTGCATGTGAGGTTTATATAATGAAAGTGGGATCAGCTTTGAAGTGTAATACAGAAAATTAAATGTAATTAGTTACAAGGCTTTCAAAAGGTGAAATGAAAGAGCAATATGGTGAGCAGGTAACTGATTCCTTGAAACTTGATTCTCATCAGAATGACCTTTAGTGAATATTGTTACCAAACCAAGTATGATTTCATCTAAAGTTTGCCTACTTGAGAACTGACTCCTGCTAACACTGTTCCATGGACTTTTTGTTCCTTGGGCCTTTCAAGCCTTACAGACCTATCTGGTGAGGGGAAGCTGTTTGTATTCCCTCTGCAACTGGACTTTTGTGGACAAGAGTTCCCTAGAGGTGCAAATAAAGGAGAGTTTCTTAACTCTGCACATTTTTAGGAGAACTAAGTCTCTCTTTTGCAAGATCATACTTACTGCTTTGGGCAATGTTTTCTATAGTGTAGATACTACCCATATGGTAGTCAAGTAAAGGTGTTGAAAAGAGTGTCACTGGCTGGAGATCTCTCCTTTCACAGGATCTGTAATGGAGTTATGGCTCCATGGCCATACAGCTAATTGCTTTAAGAGATGTCCTTCACGTCTGTTTCTGGCCTGCCTGGCTTCCTCAAAGTATTGGGCAATATCCTACAAGCTAATAAACTTGGGCTGCCTCCTGTGTGGATTTCTGTTCCCCGTGACAGTCTGGGTACTGGGTATTTTTCCCTAAGTTGCACAGCATCTTTCAGGCTTCAGTCTTTCCCAGCAGGGATGAGCAGATGCTGTTACCTGAATCAGATTTTTCTTTCGTCCTCTTGCTCAATGCAATACAACAATCTTTAAAGGAAAATAACATCAGATGATTCTTTGTTTCTCGACTTCAATATCTTCAAATGTCTTATTTCACAGATGACCATGTCAATATGTAAAGATGCGTGGGCATCTAAAGCAAACACAGACAGTGAACTTGTGGCGTTACCCTAAAGGAAGGGGCAACGTGTAATTCCCACTGATGTATTTTCTGAGCCTTTCATCCTTCTTTCTGGAGGCTGTTAATGATCAGCATCAGTAGAATACTACATTCCCTCTGTGTCTTTAAGCTGTGCTGGTTGGTGAGACAAGGGAATGAAGCCAAGGTACATCTAAATTTCTCCTCTTCTGTGTGGGCTCCATCCTTAGCACATCTCTCAATGCAATGAGGACACCAGCCTCCTTTTCTTACTGATCTTTCCCATGAATAGGTAGTGAGCAAGTCGTGCTCTTGCTCTGGAGGTAATATACCTTGGGTCTGAGTAAAGGGGTTCTTGCCTCTGTAATCCACTATTTGGGAGCTCAGAGTAAATGGGTCTCAAGTTTGTGTTCCTGTTGGTGGTCCTACAGGGCTGGTAGGGGTCCTGGTGTCTGTTTTGGAGCTGGGTGCCTGAGCATCTGCTGGGCTGGGAGGGCCAAGGTGGCTCATGGCTGAGAAGCTGCAGGTTGTGGGTTTGTGAAGCCAAAGGGTGAGGCAGGAGTGAAGCCAGGAGCTGGGCCACAAGTCAGGAAAGCCTGGAAACTGGGCAGCAGGTACAAGATAAGGAGCAGGCAGGACTAGGACAGACAGGTTCAAGGAACAGGACTGAGGGCTACCAGGGCTGGTGCAGCTTCCCAGGACCATCCCTTTGCTTACTCTGAGCAAGTGTGGGCATGGTGCAGGGGGGGCTTTTGTGCTGGGGTCTGGGGGTACATGACCCACCTCTAGCAAGGAATGGCTCTTCCCCTGCTGTGTGGGAAGAAACAGGGATTTGTGTCCAGCCAGCTGGACTTCAGCCCTATCTCCATGCCTTGATGCTTTGGCCCCTTCACTTCCAGCATAAGTGCAACACTTGAATGCGTTACCTCCCTTGACTTCAAACATTTGCTTTTAAGACTTGAAGTTGATAGGGAAAATGCCGATTTTGGTAACTGCTGACTGGTGTTGAACCTTTTCTTCAAATAAGTTTTTAACCACAGAACTGATCTGTGTAGAGACATAAGGCCTTTCTAATAATGCCTGATTTGGAGAGTTTCAGAAGTTCATTGTGTTACTTTCTAAGGTCCTAGGCTCAGTAAGAAAAATGTAAATATTTCTCCTTATCTAAACTCTATGCCGTTGTATGGAATTCTGTTATGTGGTCAACAGCTTCTCGTTTCTGCTGTGTTGTGTGTTGGGCCAGCATTGCTCTTATAACTGCTAGCATTATGTAAACAATGAAATAACTTCTTAATGGAATATTACAACATTAATAAGTTATTGCATGCAGCTCATTTTAAAAATTTCAATAAAATCAAGTCTCTCCCAATCAACTTCTTGGTTATTGAATTCAAATACCCTTCATTTTCTTGAAGGTATTTGAATGATACTGGAAATTTGACATTAAATTACAACAATCACAAGCCAAGATGGCTTTGGATCTAACAAGTTTTTTTTATCTGATATTACAAATTAGCACTTAATGCATTTTTGCATGTTCTGCCTTTGCTTTTATTTAACAATACAATCAAGAATCCAGGAGCAGTTGTTATATATCCTGGCACTTCATTGTTTTGTGCATGAATTAATAGCTTTTCTGTTGGTGAAATCTGTGCAGAAGTTTATTTTCCCCATTTTGTCTGCTTGCCTCGCTGAGCAGCGACAATGGTCAGTGTATGTGATAATGTATTCAGGTAAATAAATGAAGCGTGGTTTTGGGTGAGTAAACATACCCAGCTATAATTTTCTATTATGACTGTTTACAGCCCTCTGATGTAAAACCTGAATGCAGCAGGGCAAACTGGAAGTCAGGCCTGATTGCACATTTTCTATCAACATATTTTTATTGTTCCATCTAATGGAAAAAATGGGTTTTCCTTTCTGAAAACCTCTATCTCTGATGCTGGGAGCCCCAAGGGCATCCCATGCCTTGTCTGGTCCCTGCGGTGACACTGGCAAGGGTGCTCTTTCTGCTTTCCTTCTGCGTTTCCTCCCTCTGTGAAGATGCATGTGCTGACCCAATTTATTGGTGCTTTGCCTTACAAAAAAGGATCACACCAAAAATCTGACAGGTACTGCATATTAACCTCCCACTCTGTGAAAATCACCTTTTATTGCTGAGAATTATGCTTGATCTGTCTACTGAACAGAAGGCAAGTCCATAAGCCTGATTTCATAGTCAACTTTTCAGTGTATGAAAGATCAGGGATACCTGTTTGAAGTGGTATATTAATGCGTTAATAACAAAAAAGTACCCCGTAGGTTATTTTGATTGCCTTCCCGCCCAGGATTTTGTTAGCTACATGATATTTTTGATCCAAATCTTGGCCAAATCTCTTCCCAAAACCAGAGGCAGTTTGGCCACTCATTCCTTCCTGTAATGGTTTTGCTAAGGTTGACTGGAAGTGCATTGAGCTGTGAGCTTGAGCTCAATAATAATGAAAGGAGGCTTCCCCTGTTACCAGCATTGCTGGCTGGTGTTGCTGAATCATCAGTGCTGGGCAAAGTGTAGCCTGTCCTGGAAATGCATCACCAGACCCAACTGATTTCAGAAAGCCAAAACTTCCAGCTTCAGCTTTGAGTGTTTTCATTCTGTAATTTGGGATACAAATGTTCTAGGTGATTAAAAAAAAAAAAAAGCTTAGGAGTAGCTTGAGAAACCTGTTGAAAGCAGAGAATTCATTATATTAGGACAATGAAACAGAAGGCTTTTCCCTGCCTGTTTGTTCCTCATCAGCTATTGCTGCTGCAGATCAAGGGTTAGCTCCTCAGCTGGTATCAGCTGGCCCCGATTTCAATCAAATGCTATTTAATTGTATCAGCTGAGGGTCTGGTTCACAATGCTTAATTCTTCCATTGGCTGGAACAAAGGGCTGCCTGGCAATGCAAGAACAAAACCTGTTACTGTTGGTGCTAGAGCAAGGGGATTGGCTGGTGGAGGTACCACACTTACTCTGGCTGTTCAGGCAGAGCAGTAATCTTGTGTGTAGCTACATCAGAGGGGCTGAAAAATTCCACTCTTAAATGGTAGAGCATCATAAAGAAAATTAACTGTTAGGAAGCTGTGTTCTTATCTAAAAATTACTTAAACTAAGTCAAAACAAATTGTCTTGGCTTGCATGACATAAGAGCACACACTACTTCAGTTAATTTTATCCTCTTATAATAACCAATTCCTTTAAAAAGATTGTCATCAAATATCCTGTATTCCTTGTGGACTGAGTTCAGGTAATAGTATATGAATCTTTTGAAAGTGTATAAAACAGCTTGCTAAATTACAC
This sequence comes from Cygnus atratus, assembly GCF_013377495.2. NCBI lineage: Eukaryota > Metazoa > Chordata > Aves > Anseriformes > Anatidae > Cygnus > Cygnus atratus. Next base: position 6,796,214 of record NC_066376.1, read on the forward strand.
GATCATTTTGCAGATTCATTGAAATTGATGGTGCTACATGCATTATGCCTGGAAAAAGTGTGTCCTAATGCTAAAACAAGTCTAGTTACACGTGCACGTAGGAAACTTAGGCTTACTGGAGTGAGCATGGTCACACAGACACGTTTTAGTGCATATGAACACGTGAATGGAGGCACACATGAGCAGTTTAATTGTATAGTGGAGAAACTTTTGGGAATACATTTTTTTGTTGCTAATTTGGATTTGTATGGATATTTTGACTTAACTTGAGCCTTTTTCCCCTTGGCTGGTTAAATTTTCGATCAGATCATATAAAGAAAAACAAGCTGAGGAAGTAAGAGCAAGCCACAAAGACATTTAAAGCATGCCACAGCCTGAAATAGAAATTAAAATACTAATAAAAAAAATCTCATGGGAGAGCCTTACAACTAGGCAGTATAACGTAGCAGGCTGTGAATTACTCTGCGCCTGGGAGAGACACCAGGGCTCTTCCCTACTTGGGCGCTCCCAGGCTATGTGATGCTGGAAGTCAGTTCTGTTTCCTCATTTGGTAGGAGGGATACCCTAGAGTATTTTGAGATCTATTAATAAAAGTCACTACAGAGGAGAGAGAGAGAGAGAGAGAGAGAGAGAAACAGACACTATGATATCTTTGGTCTCTTTGGAGAATAATTCATGCTCTTGACTTTAACCTCACGAGAAACTCAAACCCTTAAGAATGCTTCTGTAGAGGAAGGCCTGAAACACTGGGACTATGCAGAAGTCTGGGATCAGAAAAACCCTTACATCTAGTAGCACCCTCAGGACTATATGATTGAGGGTTATATGATTGCTCACATGCTTCAGGACTTTGTGATGTGACTGGAAGTGCAAGCACGTTGACTCCAATAACAGAAGGGCTTGCAAGAGCCCCCTTGCACCTCCTCTTCTCCCCAGCCTTGTCTGTTTTCCTGTTCTCCTCTGTCTTTCTTGCTTCCTGTCCCTAAGAAAGTGTTTTTTGAAAGCTGATCAGACATAATCACAGATCTACTTCTGATGGCTTGATATTAAAGTCACTGAAAACTCTGGCCATGGCGAATTCCTGTACAGTAATTATCACCAAAAAAAAATCCCCCTTCCCCAACGCTTGATGATACTTTGTTCTCTAATCAAGCCTTGCCATAAAGCTTAATACAAGCTTAGAGAAAAGCATGGGAAAGGCAGGTGCTTGCCAAGGGTGCCTGAGCTCCCAGCAGTCCTCTTTCTTTCCCACCTCCTGAATTGTTGCTCAGTAGGTGTTAGTGAAAAAGCTTTTGTAGCTGTTTAAAAATGTACGCCTTCTGTGCTCCTATCCCTAGCAAATGTATGTATTCTGATTTATTAGCTTGGTGTGAACTACTTTTCTAATGGATTGTCACCTTCTCTGTGGTTTGGGCTTCTCCTTGCTTGGTTCTGCTGGGGCATCCTGGTGCTGCTGTAACCCTTCTGAGGCAGCAGTTCCCATCCAGCCTGCACCCTTCCTGCTATGCTCCCTTGATATCTGAATTGATACCTCTGCTTTTTCTCTTCTTCTCTTCCTGTTGGCAGGGCTTTCTGGAACTGCTTTGCTGGTGATTTCCACTGTTTCAGTCCTAAATTTGTCTTTGCATCTCTAAGGGGTTTACCACACACTCACTTTTTTTTTTTCTCCTTACTGATATGTTGCAATAAAACTGCAGTGATTAAAAGGGGTTATTCTGTGTTTGCTGTTGGAGGTGGGAGGATGTGTGGCCCTCATGGTAGAAGCAGATGCCCTCTTACAGGGAGGAATGATCTATGAGTAAAGGAGCATGTCAGGGTGCTGGGCAGGTTGGTTTTCTGGCTCTCATTTCTTGTCAGGTCTTGGGCTTCTCCAAGGGATGGGCTTAAACACTAGAGACAACTTAGGTGGCTGAGCTGGAAGCATAATTGCCATACTCCCTTGCAGGTCAGACCTAATTGACTTTGGGGTTGTCGTGTTGGTCTCTCAACCAAGACTCCCAGCTACAGGCTGGAGCAACAAGACTTGATTATCTGCTCTCTTTTCAGGGTGGGAGAGCTTTGAGTCAGGGCCTACCCTTTATTCTTTGTGCAGTGCCTACAGCAAGAGAGCAGTGTCCTCAGGTGGATTAGATTAGAAGAAAGAAGATGATCTAAATGCACAGCACCTATAATCTGGCAGGGAAAGCAGTTGCTCACTTACCTTCTCCGTTGGAAGATGAAAACTTTGGGCAGTTGCTGAGAAATGTGTCAGGGTATAACTCCCGGGTGGGCCGCGAGCGCAAGTGTCAGACATGCAAAATGAGAGTGGTTGAAGTGCAGGCTTTTTCCTTCACGGCCTCTTTGAAGACTGAGGTAACATAAAAAATAAATAAATAAAAATAAAAGGTTTCCATGGAAATTTCAAAACCGAAGGAGTGAATATCAGTGTGCTTTGTATGTTCTTCACAGCTTCTTCACAGCTGATATAAGTCACAGTGTAAATGGACCTAAGTGCTGAGTGACCTTTGGAAAAAAAAACATAGGAACTTTGTTGTCAGTGGTGTGTTTCTCCGCCCCCTCCCCCCCGCCCCCCAAGAAGTCGTTTTCAGTGAAGTGATTTGCTGGTTTAACCAGACAGGGACATGGTGACAAGACGGAGGCTGCAGTGAGTACCAGGCCCAGTCAATTATTGACTAGCCCATCTCAGCACCTTTGTTTTCTTTGCTGACAAAATATTGTGACCGTTGTCTAGGGAGCTGAGCCTGCAGGAACCAGGAGGTGACCATTCTGGGTGTCACTGTGAGAAATGAACATTTTCTTGTTATTGAAGTGAATTGAATTTTCTCCTTGCAAAGCTTTTCCTATTATCTTTTAGATTAATGTGCTGCACATGGCTGTCTGCTCTGATTTCTGTCCTTTCTCATAGGAAAACATGCAGAATAAGCCAGGGCCGTAGTTGTTGCCCTGTGAAATATTTCAGGAGCTCTAAGTTAGAGCAGAGCCAGGTACGGCCCAGACCTCAGCTGAGACCCCTTAAACACAACTGCCATACATTTAAGCACTAATACAGTGACTTGTGTGGATGTTTCGTCAAATGGCGTCTGCTTGTCCTGCTAGAGCTTAAAAATTCAAGGGCACAAATAGGTTTGCAGTAGTGCTCTGGTATGTTCACATTTGCTGTGTGGAGGTCTGCATCTCCCCTTCCTTTCCAGCTGTCTTCAAATACAGATCATGCTCATCTGGTGGGTTAGTCAGGCACAGGGACCAGGCTTCTCTGCACCTTTTCCATAGGTGCTGCTCCTTTGGGCACTGATGTTGCCAGAAAACTCCAGGAAAAAAGGAGGCAAATGCCTGAGATCCCTAAAGGGGCAGTGCCATGTCCTGGGTGCTCCTTGCCCTGTGAAGAGGCTGTAGTGGCTGCATCGGTTCCCTGCACTGAAGGTGGCAGTGAAACACATCTGGCCTCCTCAATTGCTCCCTGAAGTCAACAGAAGCTCTGATTACTGATATTCAGCGTGGCAGTTTGATATCTGACTGAACATATTGAATTGAAAGGCTGGTAGAGCCCTTGTATGTGATGCCATCACTGGGAATTGAGGTCCTGCTCAGCTCCGTGTTGGTCGCCGCTTTGCTGGACTAAGTTCTGCAAGACCCACAGTCATGTTATCGGAGACCATTGTCTAATATAAGGCCATAAAGACTTTCATTCCTTATCTGCAAGGACCACTCTAAAATTCCGGTCTATAAATGGTAATGATATATGCAAATCAAGGACTGTGGTTAATAAACTGAATTCTTGTATTTAGTTAAGATACGAAGTAATGCAATGATGTTCCCAGTACCTGATAGCTTCTGTGCCACAGATAGCAAGCAAGCCAGCAAAGAAAAGTTCCAGGAAGAGCAAAGAAGTAGCAAATCCAAAAAAAAAAAAAAAAAAAGAAAAAGCTTCAAAGACAGCCCATTGAAACTGGTAAGGTTTTTAAAAAAAAGCTTTTAGAAAGAAACATTAAAAGGATCAACATCAAAGGAAGAACAAAAGGAAATAGGGACAAATAAATTAAAGAACAAAATTATGTAGAAAAAGAACAAAATGTCTTACAAAGAAGACTGAAAATGAAGGACATGAAGAAATAAGAGGAGTATGATGCAGCTTTGAGTATCATTTGCATGGGTGCTCACAGTCCAATGTGAGCACTTGCATTATACTGCCTATTTTATTTTCTTTCATTTTATTGTACCTTACCCTAGAGAAGATAATTATAGGTTCCTTTTAATAATAATTACAGGTAGGCTGTGCCTTTTACCTCTGGTCTCAAGGGATAACAGAAATAGCACTGTGGGTTGTCAAGAACTGCTTGGATGCTTTGCTTTGCACCACTGGCAATGGCAGAAGTGGTCTGGGGGTTGCAGAAGGAAGGGGCAGAGAACTGCCATGTGCTCAAATATGGGTAGGGTTTGGGTACATGTCACGGTAGGTGAAGGCTTAGTGAGGATAAGGAGGAAGCTGCCTTCCCTACTTGAGGTCTACAATGCATGACTTACCCTGTCTGCCACCTACAGAGAGGTGCAGAAGAATGTATGAAGTACCTCTGCCAGTGAAGTCACAGGGCTATTTTATGGACCAAGGAAGATGCTATTTCAAGTAACAGGTACATGCCAAGATACTGGGAGAATTTGATGTGGAGACTGGAATATAAATTAGGGCCACAGAGTAGTGCTGTGCAGCTGCTCCACGTGTGCTCCCCCTGCACCAATGCTCAGGGCACAGTAACAGCCCTGGGCTAAGGGACGAGGTGTGCTACATGTGAATGGTGTGTAACAGATGTCTAAGCGTGCTCCAGGGTGAACCCATTACAGAGGTAGTGCAAAAGTCAGAGCTTAATCGTGCTATTCCCCACCTGTTGTGGGGTTATAAACCTGTGGCAAAATGGGAAGTGAAATGGCTGATGGATCTCATGAGTCCAGCCAGACCCGAATTGTTTCTCTTGTAGAGGACATGAGAGAAACCAGCTGAAAATCCCGTCCGTATCTGCTCTAGCACTTTTGGTGTATTCTCAGAAGGCAGACATTGGTATTGCTGCAAAGCACTTCAGGAGGGGTAAGGATGCTGCAAGGCAGTGAAATACAAATTGCTCTAACCCAGAGGGAAATGCTGGCAGTTTGCATGCCCCAGTAGCCTCTCTTCCTCCATCAAATTTCCAGGGGCTGTGTTCTGATGCAGCAGTGCTTCCTCATCTGCTTCTTCAATGCAGTGGCAGCAAGAAAACGGGTAAAGACTGCAAACGCACTCCTGTTTGTACCCCACAGTAAGTGCGACCTAAAGTCATTTGGTTCTTCGCTTACTGGCACCTGACAGCCAGAGGGGTTGAGAAACAAACAGAAGGAGAAAAAGGAGGAAAAGAAAAAAAGACTGAGGCTTAGAAAGGTGAGAGGCACAGCAGTGGTGATCGCCTCTGAAGTCTTTTAATGGAAAGGTCTGTGGAAAATGATTTTCTCCTTTTCTTTGCTCTCCAGACCCCAGCGTTCAAAGGGCAGGCAGTGACTGCGACTGCTGCCAGCTGGATCCTCCGCAAGTGTTCTTTCGGCTTGGGCAGGCTAATTCCAGGAGTGGGAAAACTTGCCCTGGGTGCTGAATATGCACATTTGCATTCTTCTTGAAACCTAAGCTGTACTTTTATTTAGTCTGAGTCATAATTCAAAAAAAAAAGTCACAAATCTTTTGTGGAGAAAAGCAGCAAAAAACTTTCTTGGCACAAACATATGCAAGCCATATTTCTACAACAATTTTTTTCCATGTAAGTTTAACCTCTGAAGGACACAAGTTAAATTGAACATGTAGGTTTGGTAACATACAATGGCATTGTCAGCCTGGCAGTCATAGAGCAGTGATACACCATGGAAGAAACAGCACACCTGCATTTAGAGACAGGGTGAAATTACCTTGCCAGGGTCCATATTAGTGCTGTCATCCCTGTGTGACTGTGGCCATGTCATTTAATTTCTTTGCGTTGCTTTCAAATGGGTGTGAAATTAGTACCATATGCAGCATGCATGTGAAGGCCAGGGGGATAAATCACAGCGAAAGATCACATTGTCCTTAAGGAAGAGAAGTCTGGGGCTGTGCACATCTGAAACAACCATGCTTTGTGATCTGCCTGGTGGATGAGCAGGAAGAGTGCTCACCCTGCTGGGGTGAGGGGACGTGATAGGAAGGCTATGCGGAATAAATACAGAAAGTGCCTTAATCCCTACTGTACAACTTGCTTCCCGTGCAGGTGTGGATGTGTTGGAGCACGTCAAGGGAGCAATGGGCAGAAGCCTCCACCTTGGCTGCATGTGAGTTAGTTTGTGTTTGTGTCACTAAAAGGGTATTTGTGCACTGTGGTACTCTGCTGAAAGGCTTTGAAGCTCAGGCGTATCTCTGCACGAGTCGAATAGGGCTGTGTCTGGACTGGAGCTGACAAGTTTCGCAGAATTATGTTGGCTCATGCAGATTTCTGCTAATATGGGCATCCGTGTCCTGTTCCTCCACCCTGTGAATGACAGTCCCCTAACTGTGATGGGCTGGGACCTACGTGTGCTAGATGCTGGCTGTGGTGGGGTTGGCCTGGGCAGCCAGATGTGCCCATGCTAATAATAACAGGAATTGCCTGACGAGCAAAGCTCCATCTGGGTCACTTTCATAAGCCACGGGGTATCAGCTCTGTCTTCTCACTGGACAGGTTATGTAACTGCATCAGGAATCAAGCACACAACTTGAATTTTACCTTTCCTGAACATCTGGCCATTCACGTTTTAGGCCGGCTGATCTTAGAAGGATCCTGGTCAGAAATAGGTCTCCGTGCATGCGTGCAGGCATGGCAAGCAAGTGCTGAAAGGTTGCCAAGTCAATGACCTTGAAATTCATTTTCAAATTCTAGTGAATATCTTGCATTTTCTCCACTCTTGCCTCAGCTCCAAGTTTCAGTGAGAGCAGTGCTGTGATGTGCTGACCTCCATAGCCCTAATGCAGCACTTATTTAGAAGATTCCCTCTTTTTTTCTCCTGCTGCTTTGCTGTCTTTGAAACCAGCAGCAAGGAAGGCAGTGAAGCCCTGAGAGGAGGCAGGATGTGACCTGAAGGAAGTGGTGTCTGTGAAAAGAGACCAGTCGACTTCAGCAGGTTTTGGATTGAGCTGGAAAAAGGCTGCTGGCAGGGTGGTTGGCCGTGCCCTCACAGCATTTTAATTTCCTCCCTTCCCTGGCCTCAGACAGTCTGACCCTGCTGACCTTTGGTGACCACTGATCCTCTGCTGTTCTCCACCAACAAAGCAAAACCCAGAACAAGTTTTGTTGGAGAATTGTCAGGGAAGTGATTGCAGCTTTTAATTTGCTTGACTTGCTGGCTGAGGTCCATGTTGGCAGATATTTTGGTAGCTCGTTTATGCTGGAGGCTTTTCTCTGTTCTTTAAAGCTGTGCTCCAGGTACCTGGTACACCCTGATTCGTGTCCCTTTTGAAGGCAGCCTCAGGACCGCCTGCTCACGTAAACGAACCCAACGGATTGTATGTCACAGCAGCAACACGTAAACGTAAAGAAAGTTTTCATGTTCCTAATGTTTTTAATCCAGGGTTTTTGAAGAAATAAGAATAGTATGATGGTTTGTTTCTTCAAAGCCTGCCCCCCTCAGCTCTTTAAACTGCTCTTCTTATTCTCAGAGGAGATGATAAATACAATACATGCACCCATGCACATAAACCAGCATTATTTTGTGCTTAGTCCATGTGTTTCATGTAGAAAGCTGGATGACAGCCAGATCAGTAAATGACTCTGATTTTTCATGGAAATCAAGAACACAACAGATGTACTATATACTGAAGAGTTAAGAATAACTGTTTGCCATCTCAGTGCTTGCCTTTAAACAAAATACCTAACATACAGAGCAGCAGTTGTTTAGCGTATGGAGAATTTAACATTAATAATTGCCTTTGCTGTTTCTGAGAGCTTGTCAGGTTTATGCGGGGGGGGCAGGGGTTGGATTGAAGTTAATGACAAGTTTTGCAGACAGGATTTCTGCTAACATTTTAAGCACTCTCCGTGTTCAAACCCTCTGACTGCTATGAGCTGTGAAAGTCTTCTCATGACCACTTGCATGTTGCAGTAAGTTTTGAGAAAAGATGTGCAAGTATGAAAATTAATTCCCATTTTTGTCCTGCTATGGAGCTGGGTATTTTTTTATCTCGTATCTGGGGTAAATTGAGAAGCTAAGTCAGGGTCACATAGCAAGCTTATTTTGAATGCTGGTGCCTCTCTCTGTCACTGGTACCAATTCATTCTCATTACAAATCCGAGTAGCTAGTTCAGCATTACACGGAGGATTGGCTGCATCTGGCAAAACTGGATTAATTCCAGCGTGCTGCATAACTCCAGACTGACTGCAATCCTTGGGAGAAAGATTTGTCTTTAAGAGTTAATTTGAGCGCGCTCCCAATGCGTGTCTTTCAGTGTGTTTGACTTCATTGCTGCTGTCAAATGGCATGGGGGCCTTTATGTAAATAATTTTGACAATATGCATTTGTAAGCTGGTGTAAAGAAAACATTTTCTTCCTTTGCATGTTGTATAGCGGAAGAGCTTCATCTCCAGATCACATTTCTGTTCAAATGTACAGCAGTTTTAAGTAATTCTTTGTGCAAGAATACTCCACGTAGACACAATTTTAGGGAACAGTTCACCAATCTACCTGGAAGGCTGACTTTTTTAAGACAAATTTTGCTAATTCTGTGAACTTCCATACGGTGCTTTTTTGGTTCAATATGTTGCTTTAAAAAAAGGGGGGGGAAGAAAAAAACCAAAGTTTTCCTAGAGGGCTAAAAAAAGACTTTTGAAATGCCATGAGAATATAGTGATGAGTTATGCTGGAGAAACCAATATTATATCTTTCATCATTTGTCTGGTGTCCTTGCCAAACTTCTAATTTAGCAGTGCACAGTAGTGCACCAAAGTGAGTCATGAATTCTGCAGTGTAATTACCACACAGTGCAAAACCGAGGCTACAGAAGTCTGAACCTTTTCCTGTCTGTTTTTTCCCTTCTACTTGCTTTTCAAATACCATATGCTTTGCAGGAAAGCTGTGCATAGCATCACAGCTTCAACCCTGTTCTGAGTAGATATGATTAAAAACTAAATTCTGAATTAATGAGTAGAAGTTCCTATTTATGGGACAGTCATAGAAGGGAAAAATGCCTTTTTTACAGCTAGATTTTTTTATGTAGGGACTACAGCATGGTAGAGGTAACCACTGTAGTGTAGTCTTGATATGAGTAAATGCTGGGAGATAGTCTTGTTGACATTTAAAAATTTGTTTTTTCCTTGAATTGATTTTTATATCCTTGTTTTTTTCTTGCCTATGCATTTTCAAAAATGATGCTTCCACATGAGGTAGTTGCCAGGGGCATTTGCAATGCCTGTACATTCCTTCAGGGTCCGGCCCCATGAATAACTCATGGAAGGGTCCCAGTGACTGTATCAGTAAGTTGTGAGGGTGCACTTGCAGTCTGGGGTTTCAAAGCTGTTACTGTGTCCAAATTCATGTACATCTTGGTGGGTTCATTGAGGATCACTAACTTTTACTTGTTTTGTAAGTGCGCATAAGGACTCTACATTTAAGATGTGACTCCAAAAGACAAATCTTTTTAGAAATTTGCTGACAGGTGAAGCCTTCAGAACAAGATACAATATTAACAATGGGTTCTGTTGGTCTAGTAAAAGGCCTGCAAATACTCTTTAAATCCATTCTGTTTAGTGTCCATTTTCATAGTGCAAATGTTTATATCTTTCAAGTTTTTGGATTTGACATCTAAGTTGCTGTACATGATTGTTACTTTGACCAAGAGTCTTCAGTAGACAGACTTAAAAATTCAACACAGTTTCTTCAATATAAGGGACACTTAGGTTTCTTCAGACTGTACAAAGTTGAATGATGCTTCCAAACATGCTGCACCAAATGTATTGAATATGTTAAACTACCTCAGTATCTGAATTATTTGTGCCTCCCTGTGTGTGACTTGGGTAACCGTGTAACAAAAATCTGCCGTGGTATGGATGTGGGCGGTTGCACTTCCTTCAGCTGCCATGAGGATGCCTGATGCTCGGTGGAGCATTGTTGCTAGGTATTGTGAAAAACGGCTTCCTGAGTTGTTAACTGCACAAACTTACTTCCTGCAGAAATACGTGGTTGTGTTTCAGAAGGCATACTTGAGCCACAACAGAAATGCTGGTGTTACAAGGTCCAAATACACCATGGACCTTTCCCACCTCTTTCTGGCAGGCATTTCCCTGTACATGAGAGGAAATGTGCCTTTCTGGCACAGCAGCTGTGGACAAACGATGATTATTTAACTGTGACCCCGGAGTAGTACAATGACAAAAGACATGTTACAAACTCCCGTTACAGTTCTGGAAACTTCTTTCTACTCTATTCCAATTAGTGTTTTGGTTACCAGAGTTTGGTTCAGGGTTGTGGCTCAGTCCTGCACTTGTTTCATCATTGGATAAAGGTGATTAAAGCAGAGGGCTTGCTTATGAATGGTGTCCCACTCTACTGGCAATGCTCTTAACCACCACTTCTGTCATTGCATTAACTGAGCTCAATGGTCTGAATTCCTAGAGGTCATTTCTTTGCCTGTCATAACTGTGTTTATTAGATTGCACTGTGGTGAGAAGTTAATTCTACATCCGTGCTGAATGAAATGCCTCACTCTTCCATTTTTCTGAAGTTTCAAAACTTCAGTGTTGTCATTGTAGGAACTTATATAGAGAGGTGAGACTAAGCTAATGGCTGCCTACATAGACTGTGTTCCTTTGCTTGGAAGTTGAATAAGTTATATATTTCAGGACAGTTGTTCTTTAGGTCATGGAGAGGTTCAGTTTGTACATGAGGTGATCTCTCAGTTATGGCAGCATCGATAGCATTTGTAATATCCTGAGTTGTAAGGATCCACAAGGATCATAAAGTCCAGCGCTTACGCCCCAGATTAATTCTTGTGTATTGTGGAATTTCAAAGCACAAGTAAAAACCAATTTCCAAAGGAGTCCACAGCCTAAACATGTATACATCAAGAGGAGATAACAGTGAATAAGACATGCTTGGCATGGTGTATGATTGTAGTTGTGCAAGAAGCTAGCATAATCATGAGTTGGGGGGGAAAACATTAATTGTTTTGTGTTATGTTGGATGGAAAACTTAAAGGGGAACTGCTGAAAAAGGGCTTATACAAGAGAGGCAAAGTGGATAAAATCCAGCTGGATACTTCAGGCACTGGGATGGCACAAACAAATCTTGTTTTACTCACTGTAATTATAATAGCCGCCTTGGAGAGATGGGTTCTGTCTAAATGCTGCATTACTTTGATTTTGTCAATTAAAGTCTGATGCAGTTAGACGAAGCCCTTGCTCTGTGTACTTGACACTGCAAGATGTTGAGGAGACTGGCCCCGATCCAACAAAGCACTTAAGTGATTCCATTAGCCTAAATGGCACTACCTGTATGCTTAAAATTAAGCATGCACTTAAGTGCTTTGCTGGGTTGGTGCCAGTGTGTGCAATGGGTGGCAATATCAGATTCGTAGTGAGCACCAAAGCCTTGCTTTGGTTTTTGCACACATGAGGTCTATATGGTTTCATTTACTGCCTCTTTAGGCCAGCTCTTCACGTTGTGATTTTGATAAAAAGTGACGACACTGAATAAATCACCCCCCAGAAGCGCTTCTTGCACAGAATTTTTACAATGCGTGCTATCAAAACCTGTTGACCCAGAGTAATGCTGAACTGAGCAGGTCCAGTTAACAACACTAAAGCATGAGGCAATTAAATACAGAGCCTGACACCTGGTAACCTGTGAGCGTGGTTTGGGAGCAGTTGAAGAACATTTGAAAGGGCTGATGTTCTTGACTGAATGGAGGCTGCACAGCCAGATGCTTAATGGTGTTCTTGGATCAAAAGGATCTACAGTCTATATATAATTGTGATAAAACTGTATCATAAAACACTATAATCAGTATTACTTAGTTTATATACTTTTCTTTAGAAACCCCAAAGGCACTGTGGATTCAGAAATAAGCATATCCACTGAGTCTGAAAAGTTAGAGGTCATACAGGTGCCAGAGTCCACTGAGAAAAATTGGAAATGATTTACCCTAAATTAAAGACAATGGGCTTGGAAGGGACCTCAGGAGGTCATTTAGTTCATCTGTCTCTTTAAACCACCAGCACAATATATTCCCCAGTCTCCCCAAGCTATCTATTCCAGGGTATAACAGTCTTTTACCATTAGAAAGTATTTCCTGATGTCCGAATTGAATTTCCCTAGCTGTAATTTTATCTCATTATTTCTTGTCTGACCTACCATGCACACGAAGAATAGATTATTCCCTTCCCCTCTGCAGCATCCTTTCGCAGCAGTCTCAGGGCAGCACTGAGCTGCTTCCTCAATCTGCATCACTTCCCTTATTTCACTCTTGCAGTTCTTCATGCTCCCTTCATAGTCTGGTGCATATGGGTAGAAGAAATTCTGCAGCCCTGCCTTGCTGTACATCAGAGTGTATCAGACCACCCAGTCCCTGTGTACATGGCTATTTATTGAGATGACTTTCCGTATTAAAGAAACATTTAATTCTCTTTTTTTTTTTTTTTTTAAACTTAGCAGCAGGTGATGCAGGAGATAAAACTGGTCGGACACAGCCGTTGCTGAAAGGCCTGTTTTCCCAGGGAAGCCGGGGCATGGGCTTACTTTCTTGCTCTTTCCCCTTGACTGCTAACTCACTCCTCACAAGGGAGCCTCAGTTCTGGTCCTGAATTTTGGGTCTGTTGGGAGGTAGGCAAAGGACTGAGGCTGATGCGGTTAACGAGCTGCAGTGCAAGTTCTGCAAAGCTGGGCTGGAAAGCCCTTCAGGAGGAACCTGAAAGTGAGAGGTATAAAACAGACAGAAGAGGAAAAGGGAATCTTCTCCTCCAAGTCTTCTGCACTGCTTCAGCTCAAATCCAGGAAGGACATTTGCAGGTTCAGGATATTCCAGCAGCATTCTGGTGACGGATTTTTCTTTTTCTTTCAAAGATGCAGCTTGGCACATTTGATTGCCAACCCTATCAGTGCTTGGACAGGTCAGGTGCAGAGCTTTCTTCAGCCTGCTCTGTATTCCAGGATTACCACCAAGGGCAGCAGCGGCTTGGGCACATCAGGGATCCGCAGGTCAGCCCTTGCGTTGCACGCTCAGCGAGCAACCCTTCCCTACGTGCACACGTGCACTGCTCTCTTTATTATTCTTGAAGCACCTTGGGAAAGTTTTTGCAGTGCACGGCCCTGCCTGCCTTGCAGCTTTGATAACGCTCCCCTGTCGACAGCTGATACTCACATGGGTACAAAGCCAGTTATATTTACACTCTCCCAGAAGGCTCGGTGCAGTTGTCACAACTTGTCAGTGGTCAGGACTGAACAGTTCGCTGCTGGAAAGAGGCTTTTCTGTTACAGAATTTGGCATGTTTAAAAAGGATCTGGGTGGCTGAGATTATTAAGATGTAATCAAATGCATTAAGGCAAGTACTTCCTTCACCATTAATAATGAGAAACCTGGCAATATAATCTTCCCTTCAGTCTCTTGTTTCATTTTTGTCGTGAGAAATGAAATGAAAGCAATCAGGAGCTCCAGGAGCCTTTTCACATCATGTATTTTTGTTGTCATAAAAATCATTGAATAAGTACTGCTGTCATGTAATTTTAGTTATTTTATTTTAATTTTTTTCTGGAAGAACTCTGTCCCTTATCATAGCTCCTAAGCATTCCCATAAATGAGGGAAAAAAAATCCCATTAATTCATGGAAGTACTTCAGAAAACTTTTCCTTAAGCCTCACTTGCAATATATACACTTCCTTCTCAGGTAGTCTGTTTCATTTTTAGCTTCCTGTATGTGGTATATTTGTTTACTAAATCTTATACAATTTATTTTAAATCCTCCCTAAGAGTTAAGGGATTAGGAAATGATGGATTATAGCAGTAATGATAGATCATGTTTAATGTCTTTCATATTTTTCCACTACTGCAGGTTAAATAGTGACCAACCCTTACCTTATAAAGCCTCATTTAAACCTAGTACTCAAAGGTAAACATCACAAAAGTTATCATCTAATGCTTTTGTTTGACGTAGACTTACTGTTTCCTCAATCGAGGAAAATGAGGAAAACTGCATTGAAGTGGTTGAATTCCATTATCTTTGATTCTGCTCTTTTAAAACCAATCTTTTCACCATTTGTCTAATGACTCTCTTGAGTTTGTTAACCTTTGTAATTATACCATTTAATTTTCATCTTTTAAATCAATTTATAGAGTAGGTTCAAGACAATTTCTTCATATCCTGAGTTAAGCTCTGTTCCCACCAGAATTTGGAATTGTAATTAGACCTCCAAGGTTGAGGGCTCCTGGTGTGCTTTGCCAGTGCTGATCTTGGGCTGATCTACCTAAAATAACCCAGATTGGCAGTTGCCATCGGGAGACCTCAAAGATAACTGAGTAGAGCAATACTTTTGTTCTCACTTTCCAAAAAAGTGAGCTAAAGGGAGGTGAAATTACTTTCACGCAATAACAGAGGTAATGCTACTGACAATGAGGACTTCTGTAAGACTCGGTTCATTTCGGTGGCAGTGGGGCTAGTCTTCTGAATTGGGGCAAATGAGACTAGGTGGATGTCCCTTCACAGCTGGTAGAGGACGTGTGCAAACCTCTTCTCTAGCCTGATTTGATCTTCACATTGCTTATGTATGTGCACACAGGTGCTCATCCATGCGATGTGAGTTGGCTTGAAGAGGGGACCTTTCTTCTGTGGTCTGAGTGAGTAAGTATTTTCAAAACCAGATATCTAAGTGGCTTTGTTAGGAGTCAGACATGCACGTGACTGTAACCTCTGTCTTCTTCATGACATAAGGCACCTGTGAAATCCAGTTCTAAAAATAAGTCCAAAATAAGATTTTCGTCATCACTGCAGAGATTGTAGGGCTCCACACAATCAGGATTAAGAATAGCTTCTGCTATACCATGAGGGACATGGATGACATTGCTAGCAGAATAAGTCACTTTATGGCGTTTAGTTACCATAGTTAATTGCATCCATACTGTTTTTAAGGGAGCTTCATTTCCAGCTGGGAAGTGTCTTAAACATAAATGGGATCAAAACTATTCTTATAGGAATAAAATTTCAGCTCACTAAGAGCAAGTGAGGTGTTACATTGCCTAACTTTTGAATCCTGTTTGAATTTCTGAGCTCACTTGCAGTGGCAGAGCGATGTAGCACCAAGATGCCCTGGTGGTTTAGCCCTGCATCTTCCTTCTGATGTCGGAGTAATAACCCTCAGCACCTTTTCTGCTTTGGCTCTCACAGCGGAACTCGTTCTCCTGACTATTTGTGTGATGAGATTTGCCAGCACAGGGCAAAAGAAGTCTAAATTCCTTCTCACTGTTTTTCTGTTCTGTTTCTGGGGAGATGAGGGCATATTTTTAGCCCTCTGCTAGGGCTGACCAGTTCCTCCAGACTCCCCTTTTCCACCCACAGGCCCTTGGAACTGCTGTGGAGGTGGAGTGGGATTTGTGTAAAGATTTTTCTTTGGAAGAGGGCATCCTAACTGTGCCCTACATGAAAAGAAAAACTTACTGTAGCCTGTAGGTCCCCATCACTTGGTCCCTGCATTTAGCTCCCTGTGTAGTGAAGAGCTATCTTAGGGATCAGACTTCCCTGTGCTCTCCCAGCCCTTCCCTGCAGGGCAGGACAGAGGGGCCATGTCCTCCTCCTTTCAGTGCTGGACCAGAGGGGTGGAATTTGCCCAGACTTTTCTATCCCCTCTCCAAAACGCATTGCCAGGTTCACTTCAAAGTGGGACAAAAGAAGGGTGCTTTTTTATTAATTGTTACATGGGAAATCAGCGACAGCACTGCAAGGCTGAATCTATCCTCCAGCTCTTGGCTTGTACTTTAGTCATACTTTGTCAACCAGACAAAGCTCATCACTTGCATAAAGCCCTCGCAGAGGATACCCAATAAGAATGCACGAATGATGAAATAACAAGTCTTGGCACTTCCTAAAGAAGCAGCCAAACATTCAGCTGCAATCACTTTTATTAAGAGGAGAAACTGCTAGAAACAATAGCGGTCCAAATAATTGATGAGAGAAGAATTTGGTCTCTGCCTAGTGGCTGCACTAACTTGCTCTTGTTGGCTCGGTTCATGTACTGCAGGTAGGAGCCCTAGCAGTGATTAAAGAAGCGAAATATTTTAGGCACACCAGAATGTAGCCATTCTCCCAGTGAACTGGGCAAAAATAGCTCTGCAGGTAGATAAATGGAAAAGGAGGTGCTTTTATTTCATATTAAATTAGGAACCGGTTATTTTTGTTCCTCTCCCCATGCAGGCGGCAGTGAAGCAGAATGATATTTCTGTGGCCAGTGCCTGGCACAGGCTGTGTCCAGCTTTTTGGTCAGCACCTTGGGAGCTGAGGCAGGGAAGGCTGTGCCTTTCTTTCGTGTGCTCACCAGGCAGGAGGAGAGAGGAGATTTGGGCAGGAGGAGAGGGGAGTCGGTGCTGCTGCAGAAGAGGGGATGGAAAGTTTGTCCTGCCTCAGTGCTTCATGAATTCTCATCCTTTGCTCTGCATTTACCACCGGAGGGGTTCGTGGCCTGGATCACCTCTCTCCCTGCTTGTTGGCCACAGGGAGCAGAGAAGGGAATGGGAAGGACCCTGCATGGAGAGGGGCGGCACCTGCTGGGTGCCCACATCACCCTGTCCCTTGTCTTCTCTCCCACCATAAGTAAAACCATGTCAGAGCTCTGCTGTTGAATACTGGAGTTGTTTTCTGTGAGGACATTTGGACAGCCTGAGTCCCAGTCACATTTTAAAGATCATCAGACCTCAGCAGAGAAAGCCCCATGGCCTTCAGCAGGACAATGTAGGGCTGGAAAGCACCACCAGGGCCTAAAAGAACAGCAGCTATGAATAATTCAATTAATCTGTGCAAGAAAATGAGTAAATAACAACGTTGTCCTAAGAGTTATGCTTAATGTTCCTTGAATGCTGATAATTTTTTATATAATTTAGCATGCTGGGCTCTTCCATCCCTGGAGTTCCTTCCAGATGGGATAGCAAAAGTGAGAGAAAGAAAGCTGTCACTGCCATCAGCGCGTTGTTAGAGCTAACGCAGGACTTGTCAAATGATGCCTGGTTGCTGCTGAAAAGCTCTGTATTAGAACGAGGCTGCAAAACTGCAACATTTATCACCTGTGAGCATTATTTGAAAAGATCATTTAGTATCTGTCAGGGCTGCTGTAATATTTTTTTGGCCAAGGAATTTAAGTGGGAAGATGTGTGCGCGCGCTTGCACTTCTGATTAATTGTAATTGTAATCTCACATAATGCAATCCTCAGCTTGACATTTTTAAAGTAAGGGTAGGTTGGTTGATTCCTGAAATTAATTATAATTCAGATTTTGGAGTGTGAAATGGATAGAGAGCTTTCTGTAAACCCTTTAGCCACAGCCAGAATTTGCACTGATTTATTATGCACTGCTACTATGCTCTGCTGCTTGTGTCATGAAATCTTTAGGAATTTATTGTGAGAAAATGGCTCCTTTTCACAAGTTTGATGCAAGGAGGAGATGGAATTGGTATTTTAATTACATTTTTATAAAGGAAAACAAAGCCATTCAGGCCTGTGGTCTTTGGTCCCTAATTCAGAGAGCAGAAAAAACTTTTATCTGCATAAATCCCTGGGTGAAAGTTTTAGCAACATGAAAGGTAGCATATGCTGGGATAACTTATTTTCCTTGCTGTGCGGGAATAAATTACCCAAGTCAAAACACTTCCTAGCATTTCAGCTGGAGTGGTCTTCCTGTACTTCCCCTTTAGGTGTTAGATTCATTAATGCTTTGCTCTGGAAGCATTAAATTGCTTCAGGAGAACTTGACGATGGCGGCAGAGTTATTAACTTTTGAAATCAATGAATACCCAAAATAAAGGTCTACTCCTAGGAGGAGGTTTTGGAATGACAATGGTCTGCACAAGGTGTTACTGAGGAAACAGCAATTGCAGCATGAAGACTGCTATCTTAATCCGAATTACCTTTAATGTGTAAACAGTTCTCTTTAATATTAATGAAGAAACTTTCCAATTGATAATTCAAATATAGTAATCTTTAATGCTCTGAAGTCCAGAAGATGGAGGAGAAATACAATTAAATGCTGTCTGGGCTCTTGTAGAGTAAGTCAGATGTGTGATTTGGATCTAAGTAAATGTTTGTAGCAGTGTGATAGGTATCGGTATATCTCTGTTGGGTATCAGAGCCTCAATGGGAGCTGCAAGAAGACTGTTACAGAAGAACAACAGATTTTTTCATTAGGCTCTTCCCTGTTGGCTAGGAAAGATAAGGAAGCCTTCTCCCCTGCTTGACTCATGCAGTAGATAAGATAAAGATCTTTGTATGAGATAAAAGCTAAGTACAGCCAGAACTTGGAAGAGCCATTTTCTAGGAGACAAACATTAGCAGGCATCAGTTTGAAAAAGAAAATAAGACATTGATTTATACTGTGTTATAGAAGAATTATGAATCTGGTAGTGAAAGCAAACCCCTAGTTGTTGATTCCAGATGTACTTTCTTTTGGAGACTGGGACCGGACAGAGGCATTGTCTGCAAGTTTCAATTTCCCCTTTTTGAGGCTGGGGAAATTTTGTCCTTTGCTCCGAGATGGCCTTCATACCATGTCAACATGCATGGCAATTACTTGCAAAAATTGCTAACCTTAACAGGCTGCAAGGTTTGTCTTGTAGGGATGAGCATTTATTGAATTTGTTCTGTGGTGAGGGCAAAAAGACTTCTTATTCCTCAGTACTACCCAATCACTGTTCTGGTATTGTCCCCCCATCATTGGAATAACTCAGAGCCAAGCAGCAGGGCTTTCTATCCTTGGAAGGCTCCCTCTTCAAAACACGAATGGAGTTTAGATTGTCCATTTCTCTCCCTCAGATTTTTTTTCCCTTTTTTCCCCTCGTAATTATCTGTATTGCTGCTCTCTGCATATTATCTACCTCACTCACTCCCATGAATATAGATGCTAGGGATTGTGCTAGCACGCTTTCCCTTCTGTTCAGAGATCCAGCCGGTGCTATGTGCAATATTCTAGCAATGCACACAGCATATTGTACACTGAGGCTGCACGATGAGCTCTAACTGAAGTCCCCAGGGACAAATAACCCAAATACAGGCCTGTGTTCCTCTGGTAACTTGGCTGTAATATACCGTTCATTATGTGAGTGCTGCAGCGCCTATGCTTTTATGATTAATGATACACAAAATATAATTTTGCTGTTGCACTGTCTCCTATTTCACGAAATATTTTCCTTCTAAGTGAATAAGTTCTTTTGTCAATAACTCAAGTAATACAGTTTTCACGTTTATCCAAATTCTTGGGCTTTCCTCCCCCACCTTCCCCTTCATATAGCCCATCTCTCTGGAGAATGAGGATCGCACCCTGAAACCCAGAGTAAAACTCAGAGACATATCTTAACATTACCTAGGTTTAAAAAGAATATTGAAACACACACAACTCTCATTAAACATCTATACATAGGAACCCCATTAAAAATGTGCGAACGTGCTTTAGTGGAAAGGTATAAATGAACCAAAGCAGTCTCCTCTGCAGTGCAACACCTGAGTAAGGCAGAGGCTCAGGTAGAAGAATTATTTGCTCTTGGTCAGGTTGGATGTAACATGGTTTAGGCTTGCTGCAGTCCCTTGCTGCACTGATGCTTAGCTGTCAGCAGCTGGCAGGCGGCTGTCTTCTGGGGAGCAATGGGACTCGAGTGCCCAAGGTTTGCTGAAACCAACTAATTAGAGAAAGAAAGTGAGAACGAAGTGGAAGGATATTCAGGTATGATCATCAGGTATCTTACATAATGGATTGTAATAGAAAGTGGCAGAAGATGCTGGCAATAAAATCAAAAAATGAAGTGCATTCATTTAGCCAATTAAGATCAATCAGTGGAGTGAAAGGCACTGTATTGGTTGCAGCTAATGCTGAGTTAACATTTTATTGCTAGTAACTAAAAAATTGGCTTAATTTCCTATTTCAAATCTGTTTCCAATGTTTGCATTCATTTATAAATAATGAAATAATAGTATTATGATTTATTTAATTTTTCTCACCCATCTTTCCTAGTTGCTGGAGTAAAATCATAGTGTGCTGGAACATGAGCTTTTTCTCTAATTCTAAATAGCCAATTTTCCCTGCCTTTTTGTGACCTCTCTTCAAAACTGTTTCCTAACAGTATCCACCCATGATTTCTTTTACTGAAGTGAAAAAATGATGAGGACTATATATGTATTTCCTTCCAAAAATAAAAATCTTTTCTTGAATGTGGAGATTTCTTCTCCACAGAAATACGGTTTTCTACAATTGTTTGATTTTGGAGAAGAGCTTTAATTGGAGGCACAGATATAGCAACAATGTCCTTTTGCTCTAATAGCTTGTTGGCTCAGAGAACCAACTGGAGCTATCCTAACAAATGAATTTTTATGGGTGTGAGCTCTATTTCCCTTAGGGGTGTGTATGGTCAAACTGCACCAGCAAATCCTTCCTAATGCAAGCCAGTCCTGGGCTTGGAGGAATAAAATGCACTGGGAGAAGTGCTCTTCTGCTGGTGAGAGGACAGCCACACCAGGTAGTGGGTGCTGGGAGCAGTGTGGAGCTGTGGTGTTAACGTGGGCTTGGAGGATGCTTCGTATTGAGCAGCTCCATGCTCTCTCTAAGGCCCCATTTCCCCATCCTTCTGGCCATATCAAATGAGAGGAGTTTGGCTTGCAGAGAAAAAGGGTTTCAAATGACTCTGGGCTTTTGGACCTGGAATCCATCCTGTTCCAGGGGTGCTGAATTGAAAGCAAATCTAAAGCTGGACAAAACGCAGCCAAAAAAGCATAGGCGACCTCTCAGCTAGAGAAGAGCTTTTGGCCCATGCATGAACTAAATGTCTCATGCAGACCTCTTCCTCTTGCTAGCTCCTAGAAGCAAATATTTCTGGTCCTGAGCATTGTTTGACAACTCCAGGGCTAGGAACAGACAGCTGTTTTTTCCTGCATGTGTCTTTGTTGAAACTGACTTCTTCCACAAAGTAGAACAGTCTCAGACAAATGGCAAACCATTACAGTGAGATTTTGAGAACAGCTACTTTCCACTTTTCTGCCAAAAATATAAAGCCATAAAACCAAATCCCACCCCCCAAACAAAACAACAACAACAAAAAAACAAACGAACAAAAAAAACCACCATAAAATCTTATAAATAAAATACAGGGCAGAGGAGCTTTCTGTGGTTTGGTGGAAAGGAAAAGACAATAGAAAAATATGTGGCATCCTACAGCAAAACCCCACATGGACAGCAGTGCATACTTGATGCAGTTAAAAACACAACAAAAACACAAGAAAACAAAAACAAACCTAAAAAAAAACCACCCCAGAATAAGGTAGATCACAAGTAGTGTGAAGCCCCATCGCAGAACTTGTATAACAATTTTGATGGCTCTTTCTTCCAAATGAATGAGAGATCAGTGTGCTCTGTGGTGGGAGCTGATCTGCAGAGTGCCTGAAATCCAGCTTGGACCTTGTTTAGAGAAACTGTTCATAAGGGCTATGTTTTGTAAATGCAATGCTAAGAAAATCTGCAGCAAATTTAGGAAGAGCAGGGAGATGTTTGGTTGTATTTGTGAAATGTCACAGAGCATTTCGGGAGCGCTTTTGAGTCTGTTTGGTATTGCTTTTGTTGTGTCTTATAGTAAAAGCATGATTGCAGTGTCACCTTATAAATTAAGGAGATGCCTCAGTAGACATTAAGCAACAAAGGACTGCTTTTACTGGTGCAGATAAACCTCAAATAAGAAAAAACATTTATTCTTGGAGCGATAACCAAACAAGTAATAACATGGGTGCAAAGCTTTACCTGGTTTTATCTAGCACCTGCCTGTTCTTTTAAAGGCAGCCCCACGAAAACACAGCTACTTGTAAATTCCCATGTGCCTAAATTAAGAGGGAATGGTGCTGAGTGTGGTAAAGATGTGGGAATCACCCTAAGGCCCGATTGAAAAGAAGAAACCACACACAACACGGTTATCATCTATCCTGGGATGTTCTCCTCTTTACTACAACATCTGAATGAAAACATTTGCTTATATCCTGCAGCACTGTGCATCTGATTCCGCTTTTGCTGACATCTGTGGCAAGCTGCATTAATAAAATTGGGCTCCTGCCCATTGATAGGATCTTCCAAGTGCTCAGTTCCCTGTGAAAGGCAGCGAAAAGCAGCGTAGCCTCTCAGACTCCAATGACCCTTGTCCAGCAGAAAGCTGAATGCTTCGTGCTGATGCAATTAGTCTCCACTGGTGTCTGTAATAGAGCAGGT
Organism: Cygnus atratus; assembly: GCF_013377495.2. Classification (NCBI taxonomy): domain Eukaryota; kingdom Metazoa; phylum Chordata; class Aves; order Anseriformes; family Anatidae; genus Cygnus; species Cygnus atratus. The sequence continues at coordinate 6,818,648 of NC_066376.1, forward strand.
TTCCTGCCAATATACTGCTGCAAATGTACTGTGGCCAGTGAGGATGCTGGGCTTGCCCTGATGTCTTGGAGAGGAGAAATGGTGTTTAGGATACGTCTATACTGCTAGATATGGCTTCCAATGTAGCTGGAGCAAATATCTGTGGATTTAAGTTGATGAATTGGGCTACCACGATCACTGGGATGGATCCAGTAATTTTCAGGGTCGTTGCCAAGCAGAATGTCCAGCATGGACTTGTCTTTTGTTTGGTTAGATAGCCCTGTCTTGCACAACGGCGAGGTGGGATCCAGCCCAGGCACTGTGTGATGCTGAGCGCCCTCCTCTGCTGTCGCTTGGGTCCTTGGCAGGAGGTTGGAGGGGATGCGGCTGCATGCCAGCTGGGCACTCATTTCCCCACAGCTCCCAGACGTTTCTCTGCTCCTCCCCAGATCTGTGGCTATAGCCCGGAGTCATATTGGAAACAGACAAATCTCCAGGAAAGGCCTCCAGCAGTGGCACAAATTAGGCAAGGATTCAGGCAAGTCTTAACCTGACGTTTTTCAACGTGAAACGCAAGACCCGCTGCTTGCAATTGCTTTTGCCTGGTAACAGGCAGTGAAGTGCGAACAACATAATTGAACATGGGCAACAACAAGGAGAGAAGAGTTGAATCAAATCTGGGAGGAAAATAGTTAGATGGGGGTTTCTCCCAGAGATGTCGCACCTCCAAGCATTATTCAAACCTTGCAAAATTAACTTCTGCAGAAAAGCTGCAAAAGCAGGGAAAGGGGAAAAAAAGATTACATTCCAATGGAGCCAAAGACCATGGCCTCTTTAAATGTTATTAAGTCAATAATTAAGTGAATTTGAAGTGTGAACTGTGTATCCACTCTAAATGGATTAATGATATGAGAATTCATACGAAAATTGCTGTGTTGATTTTATGTTAATAGCTGTTTGAATATAAGCTGAACTATTAACCAAGGATAAGTGGAACTAATGTGCCAGCATTACTATAGAAATATAATTGAAAGGATGGCCTGCAATTTGCAGAGGGCCTTGTTTCTGTAGAGTGGTTTGGGGGAACAAAAGCTCCCTTGGACAGATTGGAGGGATGTCAGTTTGGGCAGGAGGGCTGTAAAGGGAGGGATGCCTAAAGAAGCATGCATGACTTAAATGAAACCATACTCCACCTCCGGGGAGGTGAGTAATTCAGCTGTCAGTAGCAACGTAGGAGACATCCCCAGGGCAGGGGATCTGTTTCAAGATCACCAGTTTGTGCTGAGATTGCAACCAAGGAGCAAATATTCCCCGGACCTTGGAGGTAAATCTGGGCTTAAAGCTACATTTTACGTGAGCCAGCCTTTCCCCTTGCTCCATCCCGTGCAGAAAGCAGGGCGGTGGGAATGGGGAAGCTGCTTGAAACACACGGGAAAAGTTGTGTCAGGTGGTGGAAAGGAGGCACTGTGGGTAGGGACAGCATGAAAATGTGCAGAAGGAAATGTAAGCTGTCTGTTGCAGTGCTTTTCCAAACAGCAAAGTCTGCTTGATAGTGGAACCCCCATTTCTCAAATCATTTCAATGTAAGGTGGACAAAAGCCCTCAAAACACCCCAGACCGTATTTGTGCTTTGACAAGCTAGGATGAACTATTCAGTCATTCTGACTCTTACTTCCTGGGGGAGATGACTTAAAATAAGGATAGGATTGAGGGTGCTGAATGCCCATCCCGGTTCCTTGCAGCTCTCCCTCCCCTCTAGGAGTCAGGAGTTGAGGTGCTGGGCGGGCAGCCTCTGGGCACAAAGGCAGGAGAAATCAGGGGTACCAGGGCTCTTGAAGCCTTGGTGCCCCCTCGTTTATGGCTGTTTTATGTGTTAGTGTGGTTCCTCGTGGTCTGTGGGAGCTGGGGTCTGCTCTTTGTAAAAGCATTCTCACCTACACCTCTCCTAGGGCTGGCTAGAAAGCTGTAAATTTAACGCAACTTCTGGTTTTGAGATGAAGCAGCAAGTTCTCAGATGCTATCGTGTGACTGCTAGGGACTGGAAAAATACCAGGTAGACCTGGTTGAATGCCCAGACGTCTGTGACAGCCGTTGATTCTTGACTTAAATGAGAGTTAGATCAAGCTCCGTAGGTTCGCACATAAAACCAGCAATGATTTGTCAGAAAATAAATCAGGGCTCAGAATTTATGAGCAAGTAGTGCTTTATAAACACAAAACTGGCTAGGTGATTAAAAGTGTTGTCTGTAATATAATGCTGCTGATACTTAAAGAAAAAGTAAATAAAACCTTAATCATGTTTTTCATCCTTTTGAGGCTTGTCTGCCAGAACTACAAACAAACAGTAGCAGCATATAGATGTTTGGAAATTAAGCTGCATGATTAGCTAATCTCATTTTACCGAGTCATAATGATAAACTGGATCGTACCTATTTTGTAGTTTATTAATGTTAGTATGGCTGTGCTTCAAGGTCAGAATTTTTATTCCTCTAACTTAATAAAAATGCATGTTTGGAAGAAACTAAAGTTCTTTTGTATTATACATTGCAGAAAACACCAATATTCATTGCTTAGAGGCATGAAAAATAAAACACATCTTACAGCTCTGGATGAAATTCTTCCATTATTGATTTGGTTCTGACTATTAATACACCAAACGTTATATTTTTCAGAGCCAAATCTCCACATCCCCAGAATATGCAGCATGCTTAGAAATCTACATCTTTGTGTGCAAATATATATCTGCAAGTTTACAAATGTAATTTTGCATATTTACATGTTCAATTTGTCAATGCCCTTCTCCTCAAGATATTATATATATTATCAAGCATTGAGGCTTAGCTCCCTGGGTCTCTCTCCTCGCTGGTGCAAAGCTCAGTACAAGTAAGCATAATTTTCCATTTGTACTGGGATAAATGCCTCCTTAGTGCTAGGTTTTGATATGTTCACTCATCCTCCTTGAATATCCCTTTATTTCCCTGGTAGCCCAATTTAGTGATGGGCATACCAGTAATTTCTTTTGCACTTAGAGTAATATAACACTTGACACAGGGAAAGATATGTGAGTAGCTCTTTGTAAAAGAGAGGATGAATGAGTGCAGGTGATGAAAGACTGAAATCCAGCAGCAGAAGTGGGAGCCTCTGCATGGATGAGGAGTTTGGCGGGGTGGGAACACCAGTGGAGATGGCTGGGAACAGCTTACCATTGCAAGCCTTTTCTTTTTTTTTTCTTTTTTTTTTTTTTTTCTCCACAGTACCAGAGCTGTGTGTCCTTTCAGTGGCAGACATATGGGCAGCCCTTAATGAGGCTTACATTATTGCTACTTAATATGCAAGTTGTTTTAAAGCAAGCGAAACTCGCAATGGTAATGAACACTTAAGCAAAACACATTTTTCTTCACTGGCCCATTACTATCTGGAGATAGCTAATATCTGGTAAATGATTTTTCTCTCAAAGATAATGCCCAGCTAAGCTGTTAATGCCTCCTCCCATGCAAGGATGATGTCACGTCCTCTAAAAGTAGGAGCTTGGCTTTAAGACTACAATATCTAAAAGCAAAATACAAAATCTGGCGATGTTTCCATTTGCCTTTGGTGCCTTCAAGGGAAGCCCAGGTCGTTTTTGAGCTTTTATCCAAAATCATCAGAGCTAACCAGTTGTTTTCTATTTTGCTTGTTCTCGAGGTTAAAATTCTCAGTTAAATGCTTTCAGTAGGTGAGGCTTTCAGGAAGATGCCAAGTATAACAGAAGTCATGTTATGGCCACCAGCTAGTAAGAATGTTACAACTCGGCGAGGGAGTGGGCGCCCAGAGCATATTTTGCTGCAATGTTTTGGGCAGAGGCGCTTCCTTTGCAAGCTCTGGTCCCTGAACCACTGGCAGGAAAGCCACTTCTCTCAGAGAGGAAAAGGTGACTTGCACACAGCTTCTTGCCAGTCCCTGAGGCACACTGCAGCTCTGATGGTCAGCTGCCTCTGCAGGGGAAAATCTGGTTGTGTTCTCGTTTTATGGGCTCTCAGAGCTGTCAGCTACAGGGCAGTGCTGGCCGTGTTTTGCCACATCGTTTGGCCACAGCAGACGTTAGCAAACCCCTTTCTGAATGCCCAAGGAGAGAGCAAGGAGGATTAAAACCCCTATTTATTTGCAGGCCTTTCTGTTTCAAAGAGCAGTGACACTTCAGATGCACCCATGGTGTGCACAGCTCTGGCACCCTGAGAGGCGGAGGAGAAACCCAGCTTGGGAGCTGGAGAAGTGCAAGAAGAAGTGTAATTTGCCCTTTTCTGTTTCGAAGTGTTTCCTTGAGTCTAAGCTGGCTCTAGTTGCAGTCCTGTGGAAAGGGGAGAAGAAGATGACCTTGTGCAGAGTACAGACTCTGCCACAAGCATGGGGACTTGCTTTGCAGAAGGTGCCGTTCCTCCCACCAGCACCATCCTCCGATGGCCTCCTTCCCCAGCCAGCACCAACAAGCCCTTTGCAAGCGCCCAAAAAAATATTACAGGTTGCTGTTCTGCCTCCAGAGAGTTTGTATTCCCCACTTCTTTAATAACCTAGGCTGTTAAATTAGAATAATATTAAGGGGCAGTTTAGTGAGGTTGAAAAGGAAAAAGCACTGCCAACTTGGGTAGAAAAAATATCTTGAGTTAGGCTTTCGTGAATTGCACAGAGGTCTTAAAAATCATGGTTAAACGGATTAAATTGGCCCCTTTTTACTTTGTGTTCTGATTTCTGGGTCTTTAGGGTACAATCATAAAGTCTAGAAAATTACTGTTAATAAAAACTAAGAGAGGAGCTAGCTGAGATCCTCATGTCATTGCATGCTCCTGGCAGCCAAAGCTGAAAAACGCTAAAAAAAAATCACAAGACTCGAGATAAAAATCATGTGAGCTAGCAACGCTCTCCCCGTGAGATCCTGTACCTCCTTCAGAGAAGGTAACTGTGCTTTTAAAATTACTCCATTGCAAAATTAATCAGGGGAAAGGATCAGCTGGAATAAATGGAAGGGAGTTTTGCAATGACGGAGATTTATGGCTGGAGGAGGCTGACTCATCCCTTGCTGCAGCTCTGGTGCACGTCCTGTCATGCTGCTTTGTTCTGGGCTCCGTCCACATCTGAACCGAAAGCATGTTGCATGTCTTGACTTCCTTCGGAGAATCAGCAAAATCAGAGCACCCTGGGTCGGGGACGTTAAGCACTTTCTTATCGGGAGGGTGGTGAGGCAGCAGGGAGGTGAAGTCTGTACACAACCACAGTGCACAAAATTGTTGTTTTCTTCCCTCAATAAAGGAAAAGGCCGATTTTCATCTTCACCCAGCCTAGGTAATATTTCTGAAGTTAGTTAAACTCACGTCGTGACTGCAGAGTTATACTTAGTCTGTCAGATCCTATTGATTTCGACGTATCAACATTTTGTTGCAATATTCCTAAGTATATTCTAGCTGTTCAAATAGTACTTTCCAAGGCTTCGTTCTCCGTTTGATCTGTGAATGATTTACAAACTGCTTCTGATTTCTGAGCTCACTATTAGGTGCTGGGCCATGCAGTTATTTGGAAATGTGTATGATTCAAGCAAATCATTGACAGCACATGAAGCGCTCATGTGTGAGGGGATGTTCAAAAGCACAGCGGATAAGTGAGCGACAAACGAGCGTTGAAAGACCAGAAAAGCACAGCTTCTAAGCCCTACTTGTACCTGTCTTCTAGGTGATGTGGTGATTTATTATTTGTGCAGTGTAATTGGCCATGTTATTTTTACTTTGTAATTTTGATGTTTACAGCCATCCCGGAACAGGAAAATGATGCAAAGGGAAAAACAGATGGTGAGAGGGACCTCTGCCAGCCCAGCAAGCCCATGTCTGCCTCTTTGGAGTCCCTGATTGATTTTTCCCATAACTGCTAGTGGTGTTTTGGCCTGGAACATGGAATGAATTTTGGTGTTTGTCAGCAAAACCAAGGGGCTGTGAGCTCCCTGGGGGTGGAAGAGAAGAGAAGACTCTTCCAAACATTATTATCTTCATGTGCTTGTAGTACTGGAATTAAAATACAGGCTTGGCTGCTTGACTAATTGTGCTCTCAAAGTTGATAGCTGGAGAAAATGTAGTGAAAGAGCCTGAGGTTACTCCGTACTGACACCTCAGGTGTAGTTTGTCCCCAAGTGCTGCATGTCATTTGGAGGGAGGGTGGTACAAAGTGTGCAGCTCTGAGTGACTTTGCTGTGTGCTTGTTTCAAATATACCTCAAACAAATGTATGGAGGAGGATTATTTTGGGACTTTGTGAACACAGTACTAGAGATATAGAGAGCGTATCTGTAAATGCCCGGGCGGGAGATGGATGGATGACAGCATGTTAGTACTTGTTAGGAAAGAGTTTTGGGAACAGAGTGCACCTAATTCTCCTTTCATTGATACTGAAGAGCTCTATTACCACAAAGCAAAAAATATCTTACCCCCAAAAAGGCATTTCTTGGCAGAAGGATACCAGCTGTGGCCTGTAGGTCGCAGCAGAGTGTATGCTTTTCAATAGGAAATACCACTTCATCCTTTGTTTTCCCAAACTGGAATTCCCCAGTAGGATAAGCCAACATGTATCTGGCCATATTGCTAACAAAAAACTCAGCCTTGACCTTGCTGCCAGATGACCGTCAGAAGGATTTTATTTCTTTGGTTTTTCGCTCTGTGGGTGTGAGCCGTTTTGGGTGGGTCAGAGCACGTGAAGCAGAACCAGTGCCTTCCCCCTCGGCTGTTTCTAAGCCTTCCTCCAAGAGATCTTGGCTCAGACATCAGGGCCTTGCACAGAGGCTCTTTGCAGAGTTTGTCCCACCAAAACCAATGGAAAGGACTAAGACATACCATAAAGAACCAGGGAAAAAACAGGTCCTGGAGGCCCTATTCCATTAGGTCAATTCAAATTCTTCATTTTCTTTAATGCACTTTGTATCTGGCCCCAAATTTACATAAATGCTATTTTACTATGTATTGTTGTTAAGCTCATCTGTCGCATAGCAGTGGAGGTATGCAAAAAATACAATGCCACATAGAGTGATGCAGTGAGAGACTGTTCCGCCACGCTAATGGGGTTCCATCACATGCTACAGGAATGAAAAACCTTAGCAGAGGTTGGTGATGTACCTTTGGATGTAAAGGTAGGAATAAACAACCACTTCATACATAAGGTTTGTTCACTTCATTGACTACTCACTAAATATTAAATATGGGTAAGAAAAAAATTACAAACCAAAATTGTATGGACGTTTCAATGACAAAGTGTTCTGGTTTTCACCGGGAATTGCTGAGAGGAATCAAGCACTTTGTAAAGACCATCATAAACATGTAAAAATATATGAATGCCAGTGGAAATTATTGACTGAACAATCTCCTTTTTGGTGGGAAATATGTTTTATCAATATTTGTACTGATCTGCTTGAAGTACTCAAGGAAGAATGGGAAAAACAGTCAAAACTCTGAAAAATGTAAGGCATGTTTGGGACTGGCTGAAAACCAGAAGTCATCCTGAATTTATCTTTTTTTTTTTTTACAGAAAAAGCAGTCTGTTTCTTCAGGGTTTCATTTAGTGCAAGACCAGAAAGGACCATGAGATCATTTACTTTGGCATTTTGTTCAATGAAGGCCAGTTACCCCTATATTCAGCCTAAAAACTTGTATTTGGTTCATTATTTTTTCAGAGAAGTAACTAGTGTCTAGTTTTGATTTGTACATGCTTAAAACTGCAGAATCCACCATTTCCTCAGTATTTTATAGAAGCAGTTTATAACTTTCCCTATTAAAATGTGTTCATAATTGATCACTTAAAATTGTATGGCTTCACATTTAGGACCTTGACTCTAGTTATGCTTTGCTTCATTAGATGAAAGGGTCCTTTGATACCCCATGTTTTCTTTTGTCTGTATGAACGCACTGCAATCAAGTCACCTTTCCATGGTCTTGCTGGTAAATTAAACTGATTAAACTCCATAAATAGTATGTAAAATATTTTGCTGAATGGTTTTAGTCTTTTTCTTTACTCACTCCAATTTTCAGCAGCCTTAAAAAATGCAGATGCTAAAAGAGGAGAGGGGCTGTGTGCAGAGATAAAAATATTCTCCTCTCCACTTCCCGTGTTCTATTCTTTTAGTGTATGAGAGGATAAAAAAAAAAAAAAAAAAAAAAAAAAAAAGAAGGGCTCATTTCCAGTTGTTTAACTTTGTCCTGACTCATGGCTTTCCATCTTTCTGTATTGTCCTCCTTGCTGCAGGCATGGCCTATGTTCCTCATTGATAGCTGTGAAAATTTTCATTTGACTGTATTAAAATGTATCTTAAGTGCTCTGAATTACTCGATACTGCACATTGCTCTCCACAGTTAATCTCTTCTTATCTTCTGATGTCAATTCCTACATGTCAGAAGCTGCAGCCCATTGCTGAAGCTCCAGACTGTGGTTGGCACACAACCATTTCATGCTACAAACAGCCTCTCTTCTACAGATGTTTCCTAATGTTTTTATAATCAGCATGTTGTGTTCTGCTAAGCCATATGACTCACCAACTCCAAGTGTGTTACATCTATGCAGCTATCTTTATCAACCAAACTCATAATCTCATCAATGAATGAAATCAGATTTATATGATGAGACCTGTTTTCCATAAAATCATGATTACTGGTGTTAATTATATTGCTATACTTTATTATTTTAATTAATTACCTTTATTAATTGAAGCTTTTGTCAGCTTTCCACTGCTTTTCTTAGCACTGATGCTGGCCAACTGGCCTACAGTCACCTGGGCCATCACCATTCTACTTCTGACTCTTGGCACCACATGAGCAGTCATCCAGTGTTTTGGAATCTCCTTTGTGTTAGTATATTTATTAAAAGTTAACTTTAACAGGCTGGATGTCTGTGGCCCAAATACTTCACATTACTGGTATTCTCTGTGCTCTTCTACCTCAGTGGTGACACTTTTCTATTAAGGGCTAGGAGGGGGGACAGCCATCACAGATACACGTCCCTCAGGAATCCCTCTGCATCAGGGCTATGCTCATGTTAAACTGGCAGGTATTCTCACCTTCTGGCTTCTCTGTCATGACTGGGCAATTGTTTTAGTTGTACTTCTTATGCATGGATGAAATCAGATAGGAGATTTTTGATTTCATCAAAAACGTCAGGACAGATGTGCCCAGCACATCAGCAACACCAGTCACCAGAAGTATGGTGTGTAAAGATTTCTGTAATTCTGCCACAATCAGAGCTAATGAATGATTAGAACCTGTCATATGTGCGACTTGAGGCTAGTGTTACTCCACAGAGCAGAATACCCTGCAATCTCCCAGTCATCCATGTAGAGTGACATCTGTTACTCCACCAGCATAGGCCACGAGACAGCTGGGGAGCTGTCCCCGTTCCTGGGGAGCAATATCCATTCTGGGGGGGTTACAAAGGAGACCTGTGTGGTGTGATATTTCCACGTGAGCACAGCTAAAAGCAGCCTGAGGCACGCTGTCAGTCATTTCCAAACAGAGCTCGTGGTTACTTTGGTTTGTTAAGGAAAACTCTGAGCGTCTCTTAGGCATGCTATCCAGACAGATATATTTTATAGGAGCACTCTGCAAAGCAAAGAATTCTATGTTTTTTATCCTTTATTTTAGATAAATAAACAGAAGTACTTATGACAATTAATTACCTGCCAGTTATTCCCAGGGAGCCAGGATTACATGCCAGAAAGCTGAGTGAATTTCTCTATCAACTGTTGGATGTTTAGATCCAATGATCAAGCAGCCTGTTCAATGTAACACATGCTCCAGTTTATACAACTAAAGGAGGAGGAAAGTCATGATGAAAGAACACCATTTGGATCCAACTCCCAGACATGACGGAAAAGAAATGAAATGCAAAATTGTCCAGATTGCAGCATGGATCCATCCGTCTACAGATTAATATCTCTCTTTCCCCTCTTGGAAGTGCAGATGACATAGTGGTAGACTTGCAAATGGATCTAGTGCAGAATGTGTGATCAAAATCAGCCGTGTGAGCGAGGAATTTTGCCCAAGAGGCAGGTAATTTAGTACAAGTCTAAAAATCTCTGCCTTGGGAATAAGTAGTAGTCTCATTAGCAGCATCTCCACCCACTACGTGTCCCCTGTTGCCCATTGTTCCGTGCAGACCTTAACAGGAGAATCTTATGTATAAGCAATGGTTGCTCTGACTTGGACTGTAGTCCTATAAGAGTTTTAAATCAGGCTAGAAAATGCCAAAACCTTGGCTGAAAATTTGTGATGTAAGAAGCACTTATTAAAGGTGCCTGCGAACACAGCTCTCATCGTCTGCATTTGCATACGCAGAGGTTACTGCAAATAATTGGCAATAATGTCAAGCATATCTTATTTATGCTATAATTATTTTACTCACATATGTCACTGAGCATAATTGTTTTCTCAGTGTTGTAAGATTCCTCCTACAGACAGGGAGCTGTAGAAATGTCTTTCTAGCATGAGCTCAGGAGTAGCTGGAAGAAGCTGCAGCTAAAGAGAGCCTGGGATATGCACAGCTGTTCTTATTTCCAGCTGTTTTTTGTATGTTCCATGGGTGGAGCAGATGTTGATAGCTGTTCCCTTATAAAATATGTAATACTGTACTTTATGACCTAATATATTTTCCAGTCCTGGGGCCTGATCCAGAGTCCACTTAGCTCTCTGAGCAGGCTTCCAGCAGCACCAGTAGAGCTCTATCAAATTCTTAATGAACCAATGCAAGTGAGAGGTAATTTAGGGCCATTATCTTTGTAGGGTTGCATATGGTTCAGTGATGCTCTCTCATTTGCCTCCAGAGTTCTCTTCCTGCTGCTTTACTTGCTTTCACTAGTTTTTTTCACCAGCCTTTGGAGATTTATATCCGACAGCTCCGGGTCTCTTAAACTCTGTGAGGCTACTTGCCACTGAGTTGCAGACTTTGTACTCTCTTGCCTCCTTGGCAAGCTTCCCTGGGAAAGCTCCAGGCCCAGCAACGGCTGATAATGTCTGATGACATTTGGTGGCACTCCTTCTGTTTCATCAGTCTTGTCATACTTTTCTGTGTATGTGTCATCAACTGCAGCCTCCTTAATTGCAACTTGGTATTTAAGTTCATTGTGAAGGCTGTTTGCTCGTGGGTTAGGATATCTGCCTGCTGAAGCCTTGGGGAATGGAGTGGCAGGAGCACAGTGGAGCTTTTTGTTATGGAAGGCTGCTGCAAATCCTTTCTCAGGAGGGTAATTTTTGCACAGGAGGTGCAGGCTGAATTTGGGACACAGGGAATGTAAGGGAAGGCAAAAGCCTGACTGCTGAATACATACGGAGATGGGAAAACCAGGCGGAGGGAAGGGAAGGGGCTTTGTTCCTGTACTTGCAACTCAGTGTGCTGGTTGAGACCCATCTCTGCTTTCTTAGGATGGCGTCTTCAGGTTGCAAAAAATTGGCTTAAAAAATAGGATATACCCTTTATGCTAGGAAGTGTTTATGTTTGGTTTGACTTCTGTGTACAACACTCATCTCCGTGCGTGAGCCACTTGAACAAACAGATATTGCTTTGTCTTTTCTGCAGAAGATGAGATTAGACTGGTTTTTTGCTGCTTTGGATATGATTCAAAAGGTCTAAAGCAATTTCAAAACCAGCACAGATGTGCCAAGTACATATATATATCACTGGTTTGATGTGGGTTTGCTGGGGACTCCAGATATTTCACACCTACTGGATGTTTCTGGGAAATGTTGTTTCCACTGCTGTGATTTGTAGGCTTTGCTCTTGTTTGTGCTTGTCCCATTAGATCAAATGAGGCTAATGACTGAGGGATAGCCATGCTTCCCAGGGATTTGAAGATTTAAATGCTTGAAAGCTATTAGCAGACATGCTCTGCTGCTGAATACATTGAAGCCTTTTGCTGCAGGGGATCATCCTAAAGGCTGCAAGAAAACAACAGCTCAGTATTTTGACAACATCAGCTCACAACTTTGTTTTAGCTAGAACAGTCTTTTCTGATCCTAATGTAGGTCATGGCTGCAAGTTAATTTGTTCCATGTGAGGCCATGATGTTGGATATGCTCAGAAAAACAGGGTTCTCCCAGGGTGAGAAATATTTATGTTGAATAAGCACTTATAGTTCATTTCATTTTCTGCCTCCTGAATTTCCCACATCCTTTCCCATGCTTTGCTTTGCCCCTCTACCTCCTCCTTGTTTCCCTGCATGAGCAGCCTTACTCCCCATCCCTCATGTAACCAGATGAACTCCCTGTGCTCTGCAGAAACAGCCCCATGCCCATCAGGGCACGCGGCTCTTCTGCAGCTCTCCTTGACTGTACTTATATTTACAAACCGGGCAGGGACTGCATGCTCTCCCCCTGCCAGGCATTTTGAGGCTGGTGCGTCAGAACCTGTGTGACATCAGTGGCCAGCTCCTCTGGACCCCTTACAAACCTACCCCAGGTCCTCCTCAACTCCATTGGGCCCAGGGCAATGCAGATGTCTCCTGTGACTGCTGGCTTTGCCTGAGCTTTACCCAAATACCAGTAAGAAAAATGCTCGTGTTGACTCTGGGCTGTGTATGCAACAGATTTGGTTCCTGTCTGTCTGTTCTGCGGCTGGAGGACTGGCATACCTGGGCATTGATTTAAACCAGGTGATTGGTAAAACTGTATTCCTAAACTCAGTTAACACACTTTGTCCTGAGCAGAGGCCTGCATAAACCAAGATGATGCCATACTTCAATAAACCATGTATTGGATGAGTAGTTTTTAAGGCTGGTTGGTTGGTGATGATAAGCTGAGGGGCTTTGCAACCAGCCTCCCTGGCACTCTTGCAGTGAAGTTGCTCTAATACCATGTGTGTGTGCAGAGGAATAAAAAACCTAATTAGTGTCACCTGAGATGAAAGCTCTGTAATCATGGCTGCAATCTCAGAGCAATTAATCATCCACCTACATAAGTCACCAGACTAATTTTTCTGTTTTGTCTCTAACTTCTTTTGCAGATTTAGAAGAACTGCTGGAGCAAACTAGACAATATGGGGCTCGGGATCCCAGCTCGGTGCAGCTGGCTGGTGAGTCACGGTGGGATTGCAAGCCCAGAAAATGGCCAGGGTGGCTTAACAGCTTCTGTCCCAGTCCCCTGCTGCCATCTCTCAAAACTTCACCTCCCATTTTATGAGCTCTCTGTGTGCCTGAAAAGGCTATTTCTGGAAATGTGAACTGAGCCACTTTGAAGACTGCAGAGCCTGGAGAAAGAATAATTTTCCCATACATATATATTTGTGTGTATATATATATAGGTTGAACTTCTGCCTATGTAGGTTTTTTGTATTTGTTTTAGAATGGTTGTGCTAAAATGCCACAAGCCAAAAGCAGTGTAATCTTAGTCCTCATGGCAGAAGAAATAAATATTGAAATTGTTGAAAAATTGGCAGGGATATGGCCAAGTTGAATGTTTAAGCCTCTTACTTGGGGCATCTCTTTCTAAAACAGCACCATAAAATTGCCAGGTTGTCATAATGCTGGGTGCCTTACTAACTGGCTGTGCAGTAAAACAAGCCCACAAAGGAAAACATTTTCCCTATTTAGCTTGTAAGTTCATTGTGCAGCATTTCCAGGAAAACTTGTTTTTCATAGCGTGTTGGAGACCGGGTCTTCAGTTGTTATGAAGTGCTATAGCTCCACCTAAGTCAATGGATTTCCGATGGTTTGTGGTAATTAAGGGTGGCACTGAGCCTCCAACACCCTGTCAGAGAAAGCAAAATGTTCAGTTTCTCTAAAGCAAAATAGCAAATTTATTAACTGCTAAAATCTGGGGGGAAAAATATCTTCAAATAAATTAACTCGATGTGCTCTTTACACCAGCAAAAGGGGAATTTTATCGCTTTCATCCTACAAGTAAAAATGTTGTACACTTTTACAAGCAATGAAATTGTGACTAACAGTGAGGTGGAGACAGTGTGAGTTACACGAAAGAAACGGCAAATGTAAATATTTATAAAAAGGTGAAACAGAATCTGTAAAATTACCTTACTTTGAGATATATGGATACTATCACCAAGGATAATAGAAAAAGAGAAAGGAAAAAAAAAAGAATTAAATTCTAGTTATAGGGACTTTGGACTAATCTAATAAAATATACATGGCTACACAGTACAATTTGTTTCTACAGCTTTAAGTTCAGGAAGAATATATCTCAGGATTACATTTGTGACTACATCTCATACTGCTTTTTCCCCCTCAGATCTGTGTCTCAAGTTGGACCCAAACTTTCATCACATATTAAGGTGAACTCCCGTCATACGCAGTGGGCTAAATTCTCTTCTCATTTACATGGAAATGGGAGGGCTGATGGATATTGTATGCAGGTCACAATGTCAGATTTCCAATCAGATCATCAAAATTAAGCAGCAGTTTGATAAACCCAATTTTCCAGCTGGAAACACAGTAGTCCTGATAGCTGTAATCTTGGTAAGTGATTTCTGACCCAATTTTCATATATAAATGTCCTTGCAGCACAGGCTTTTTTTTTCCATCTTTCTCTTTTCAGTGCATTTTTGCAGTTTCTATCTGAGACACAAAACATTATCATGTAAATGATAGTTTTCTTAGAAAGCAAATCCACTGGGATTGTTAATTAGAATATCGTTGTGAACATCTGACGCAAACTGTAGCACACTATGAAGTCTTGAAGTGATGCTGAACAGCACTGCTCACATTTTTATTTCCTGTTCACTGCTAGAACTACTTGGCAAAGATGATGTCTCAAAACACCAGCTCAGTCACATAAAAGTTCTTGCAACTGTGACAAAGTGAAGGAGCTAAAATATATACAAAAACCTTCTTTGGAAGAAGGAGCAGGGCAAAACGTGCAATAAGAAATTATATTATAAAAAATCTTTAATTTATCACACGGGCAATTTTCAGATTGCTGTGTCAAGGTCCTTCATGTTTATGAAAATTTTCTGCACTCACCTAATAACTGAGAGTCAAGGGGAATCTATCAATTTAATTTTAGCTTTGGCTGGAGAGTTGGACTTTTTAAAGAATGCTAATGATTTTGTCCAGACATTAATAAATCTGCAGTAAAACTCAGCATGCAAAAGACAGATGAAGGGACATTTTTGTCCTTCATTCCCTTTCTCTTTTTGGAGGGCTAGAAATATTACTCATCTGTGCTAGGGACAGATTTTTGAGAGCATGGAACAAGATTCAGATGTGCATTGCAGGCTAAAGGCGAAAATCAAACCACAGAGAGACTGCTGCCCTTTGGCTGCAGGGAGACAACCAAGTCCCATGAAAGTGGATCGGACTGGACCTTTGAGAGAGCACCATCACCCTCAGAAAGAAGAAACTGTGTGGCAGCTCTGGGGATATATCTGGGCGAGGTGGCTCTGTAAGGACCCTCAGTTTTAGCCACTTTGCCAGAGTATATTCTGCTGAGCATTGCTGGAGACAGCACGTCGCTCTGGTGCAGTCTGGCTGAGTTTACAAGCTTTTCCTTAATTTTAAATCAACCACCACCATTGGCACTCCCACAGGAGCAGGTATTGCAGTCTTGTGACCACGTCGGGTCAGAAACCCACTTAACAGCAGGGAGAACCTGAGCATTTTCAACTCCCATTTGGCTCACCAGCAGCTGAAGACTTTCATCATCATGCACAGGAGCCTGAACATCTCTCACAGTGCTAAAAGAGGATAAAGAAATAAGTTGACTGTTTTTGCAGAAAGGTGGATGTTTCTGAATGTGAAGCCCAAAACATAGTTTAGTCCTTTTGTTACCACCTCTGCAGGGAAAACTTTGACTGTATTGAGCTCTGACTAACTTAGTTTGTGACAACTTATTTAGTCTCTCTGAAGTATCAGTCTGTTCCCCAGAGCATTAAAAAAACAAATGCTGGTGTCCAGCCTATTGCCATGGCACCCCTGTGAGGGCTTATGTGATGCATTGCACACCAGAGTCCTTCAGTTATTCCTCTCTAGGTTAACAATGAAAACAGAGCTGTGGAAGTCTGGGGCTAATGCTATATGCAGAGATACAAGAAAGCCTGGGTAAACACTTAAAGTGAAGGAAAGTAGTGGCCAGAAGGCCCGGTTTTCTCTATTTTTGTTTCCTCATACATACAAATACTCAACACTCATTGCTCTCTCCTGCAGTGTCCCAGGTTTGGGTCAAACATGGAGTAGCTGTTTCAGCTATCAGCAATGTATAAATCACTAATGAATTGCATCAAGACAACACGTGGACTTTGCTGGGTGGCATCACTCAGGAAGCTTCCTGCAAACTCCATCTCAGTTTAAGTTCCCAAGGGATTAACAGGAAGAGACATAGCAAAGAAAACAAGCCCTGGAATTTGAAAGCAACCAAAGCAAACTCCTTCTGGAAAATGGACCCGATGATATTCGGTACCTTTGGGTATCTATCTATCTATTTATTTGTTTATTTATAAGAGCTGGAACACTATTTCTATTAAAATGGGTTATGGGTGAGGTTTAGGAATCTTTTAGGATTTTTTTTTCATAAGGATTTCTCCAGCTTTCTGTAAAACGTTTTCTCTCCATACATATGGCATATATTCTCTTTCCGAGCAAAGTGAGTGAGGAGTACAGTCTCAGGATGAAATGTTTCCAGCATTATCTGGTGTAAATACGCAGTTGGATTGGTTCCCAAGTCCAATGTCTTCTCTTCTTACTTACTTGCAAAGCTGTGGCAAGACTCCAGGAAAGAGGTGGAGCACCCTGTAAAAATGCAAAACACACAAAAGCGCTTGAAATCTGAAGGTTTTGCCTAAGGAGTTTGTTGTGCAAAGGAATGATAGGATAGGAAGTAATAAAAAAGGCAAAGAAATTTAAGTTGATGGACAGAGATGTTTATAAAACATAGCTCCTTCCCATCTCAGTGTGAATTCTGTCTTTGCCCCCTTTCCTCTGCTGAGGTGATGGGCCTAAATGGAGCAAATACTTAAATCATGCCCCTTCAGGGATGATTACATAAATGAAAACTCCAAAATGCCAGAAAAGACCCCAATCCTGCAAGGGCCACAGCACCCATGGAGCTCTGTGCTGGTGCACATCCCCAGAGGTTGGTATGCTGCAAAGAGGCTCTGCCCTCAAAGGATGCTCTCACCCACCAAGAAGTACTGAAGAAATCAGACTCCAGTCCTACAAGAGTTTATGCAAAGAAGAGCTGAGTAGGGCATTTTCCATCAAAATGCTGTTTCAAAAGAAATCACTTGTGAAGGTGGAGAAATTGATGTTTTCTTGCAGTTTTTCACTAGGAAAAAAAAAAAATCTCCTTGAGAGTTATAGCCTCATGCTGCCTTGATAAACACACACATACTTTCTGGCAAATGGTACAATCCTGACATGTCATCTCATTGTCTTGTGAGTAAGTAGCAGATCTCTGAGTATCAGTGCGAAGAAACAGATGATTTTTTGGCTACTTCACAGTAGTGAATACTCCCCTGCTTGAGCATCTTTAATAGACACTTCAGTACTTTCACATAAATCATTTAGAGTCTATCCAAATGTTAGAGTTTCTTAATGTTTTAGGGGAAAAAAAAAGCGGAGGAAAGCGCCTTACCTGGCGCTGTCTGATATTGCAAAAATTTGCCCAACTGGATAATACAGATCAGACCCAAACCATCCTGTGGGTCTTTACATGAGATAACCAGCATTCAGTCAGTGTGGCAGACTACACATCTGGGTAGCAGGTTAGTGCATTTGTGGGAACAGGCACATTCCATTCCAATCTATAATATACAACAAATGCTTTTTTTTTTTTTTTTTTTTTTTTAGTATTTGGTATTCCAAAAATAAGCTGTGGGAGAAAGAAAGAAAAAAAAAGGAAAGAAAACCTTGTTTTATTTTTCTTATGGAAACCATAATCCTACATGATGGAAACAGTAAAAATTCAAGCTCATAAGGATTTTTGATGATGGGATAACCCTATGTTCTTTGTTCTGAATATAAATTGTTACATTAAAATGTGCTCATAAGAGCTGCAGCTTTAGTGTGAATAGCCAAGAATAAGAAACTCAGCTTCATAAAATGACACCTAATGCGAAAGCTGTCCAGAAGACATTGTTCTATATATACTCCAAAAATATGTCCATTTGCTTTTGAAGGAAAAAAAATGGGTAAAATGCAGGCTGCACTAGAAGATTTCGTTAAAAACTGGGTTGGTATTCATTTTTCAGTGTTGGTGTTTCTTTATTACAAACCTTTATAAAGCCAGTCAAGCCAATTCCAATGAAAATTAGCTTTTGTTGCCTTTATTTTCTTTTATGGAATAATACGGGACATAGAAACACCCTTCTAAGCTAGTGGAATCACTTTCTCTTGTTCCAGAAAAAAAGTCCTGATGAAATTATTGCCCAGTACAACCAATTACAAAGCTGATTTACCCCCAGGATTTTACTCATGTTCCCTAGATGTGGGTATACTGGCAGATCTGCTTTCATTTGTACGAGCACATCTGGAGCAGCTCTCCCAGCTGCAGTGAGAATACTCTGTATCTACCTTGGTGCTGTAGAGTGATGCCAAGATTTTGAATTACATAGATTAAACTTCCATTACTGATTTTCACTTATCTTATGCTGATTTGATGCCAATATAGTTTCAGGGACACAAACAGAATTTGAAATGACAAAAGTATTCCAGGAGATTGGAACTGAAAGCAAAGAGCAATTTTGTTCCAATGTAAGTAAAGCTGGCTTGAAAATTAATTGTATTAGGCTCTATACTCTTTCTGCTGTTGCAGCTGAGGATATGAATGTTTTAAATGAATGAAGGCAATTTCTTGGTGGAAATGAGCCTCGGTGGCTGCTTACAGGCAGGTAGGTAGAATAAGCTCAACACATTTCATGACTGTGGGTGGCTGGGCAAAGAAGAGAAATCCTATTAGTGCCAAGTTAAGAGAATGGCTGTATCATGAATTCAGTGCTTATTAAAGGATCCAGGGGGATTCCTGGCATAGAGACACAAATCCATAGGAAATTAGGCCCCTGAATTCTAGTGTTGAGAATCACTGTTTTGTGGAAGTACTCTCAAATACGAATGATGAGAAATTGGTCTCGTTTATATTCCTGAAAATCAAGAATAACCCCAGAGCAAGGAGATGGAGTCATCATTCTTAGATATTTCTACAGTTCCCATGACCTCAGAATCTGAGTGCTTTCTATATCTACGTGGATCAATTATTGCCTGTGAGCCAGGGAGACGCTAATATCCTCATTTCACAGATTGCATCTGAGACATTGAAAGACTGGATTCTTATTTTCTAACAAGGTTTAAACCTATAACATCTATTGGTTTCATTACAAATCAAGGGACTTAAGATGATCTGTACTAGGTGGTTCGCTCCAGAAAAGATGCATTAGGGAACGGAATTGAGCTGACATGTTTTGCATCCATGGTTACGTCTTTAATCATAGAGCCTTCTTCCCTGGCTGGGAAAGACTGTGCCTCTTCCTCGCTATGCAATAGCCTGCGGAGCTGATGCAGGAGGTAAATGGGAAGGGGAGGAAGGGGGAGAGTGATGCCCTTATTTTCACTTTATCATTTTGGGAGGTGATCAGATACTGCAGTCATAAGTATTCTGCAAGAACTGGGTAAATAACAGAATCCATCGTCTGATGGCAGTTGCTCATTTGCAGTGTCTCACATCAGGGCGTTGTTTCTTTCCTGTGTTTTCAGAGAAAATTCCTCCCGGGGTAATGATGAAAAACGAGTCACAAATCAACACAACTCAGAATATATGAGAATCATAAAATATTGCAAAATAAAGCAAACAATACAAAAGCCCAGTGCTTTCATCATGTAGAGAAAGACCTCCAGAACACCAAGGAATTTTGGAACTATTTCAGAGTCAGAAATCCTGAAACTTGGCCATTTTTCCTCTCAAGGCTTTTCCTTCTCCCTTTCCTCTCTCCTCCCCAATGAATCACTCAGTAATAGAATACATTACCTGGAAACACAGCAGGAGTCTTGGCCTTAGTATAAGAGAGCAGATTATAATGAGTATCATGCTAAAGAAGAGGGAGTAGAGAGCATCAGCAGCCAAAAAAGATATGCAATTTGTGGGATCTGATGTAACTCAGACAAGATGTCAGTGACGGGGTGGAAATAAAACAATGTCAGTCACTGTGAATTAATTATTTTCCTATAAAAACAAATCAGTGGAGCAACGTACCACTCAGTTGAATCCAGTCATGAGGTTTGGCTGTCACACAGGGAACTGGTCATTTCATACTGCCTGAGGGCTTGTGTGCTAGTCTGGTAGAGTACTGAAAGTCTCATTGCAGGGCAAGCAGGCTGTCAGAGTTGAGCCGAAATTGCAATTTCCATTATAAGCCCCTTATACTGAGGAGCTTATAAACCCAGCCAGAAAATTTTGCTTTAGGCTGAAAGTGAGCTGACAGGGTCTCAGCACAAGAGCAAGTGTTTCCAGTGGGGAATACTCTTCGTTGCAATGAGAGCAAGGTTCGATTTAATGAATGAAGGGAGGTAAGACGGTAATTTTGCTCTAAGAGGGAAGAAAAAGCAAAACATTCAAATGTACACAATACCAACTCATATTACTTTTTGGAAGCACAGTTATGCATTGTATCAGTGGTAGACACCCATGCAATGCAAAAGAGCTATTGCTCTGCCTTGCAGCAGGGTTTGGTTTAATGCACCAATTGGCAATGTCTGATAAAAAGTCCTTTTTGTGCCCAGGCCTGACCTTCCATCTCCACCTTAAAATACACTCTCTCAACCTTTCTGTTGTCACCCCCAACTGCATAATATTCACAATGCAGCAGTTTCTGACCTGCAGAAGGCCTCCAGTGCCAGGGCGTTTTTGTTCCCAGCACACAGTTAATGTAAGGAACGTATCATCCAATTTAAAGCATCTGGGAGTCTGGCATCAAGCTGAGCTATAGAGCTGCTGCAGATGTATAGGCACCTCTGAGGCCTCCAAAATCAGAGAACAGGAGGTGCCTGGTTTTCTCCAGTGTCTGCAGAAGGATTTTTTGTGACTTGGTGTTTAAATCTTAGATGGCAAAAGGTAGAGGCAAAGAATCCCACCACAAGCGTCTACAGAGAAAAAATTGTCATTACATCCCCTTATCACTATCATACTTCGCATAGCTGTAGCAAAACAGCCTGTAGGTTATGTTGGAGACTGAAACACCTACAGCCCTTGGAGGTTTGTAATGATGCTCCAGCAGTTTTACAGACCATTTGGAAACAAATGTGTGTTCTTAATCACAAACTTTACTCCATGCTGACAGTGCTTTCCAATCAAACTAGACGTTTTAAACATCATTAAAAAGCAACCAGTAACTGGAAAAGAGGTAAAACAGTGACAGGAGCAGATCTTCGGTTGGGGTGTGAAGTTCCTACCTTAGTCTCTTGTAAGGTACCATGTTTTTCTCGCCTTGAAAAGACTTAGCCTGAAGAGGTGGGTTCAGAGAGTCAGGCAATCCTTTTGCTGAGAGTTTGGCTTGTGCATAGTGAGCACTTGGGCTTCTGGGGGTCTGCCAGATGTCACAACTCTAAAATGATTTACTTCATGCACAGATGTGATATTTTGCAGGGGAAAAAGAAAAAAAAATAATAAAAAAGAAGAAACAACAACAACAAGAACCTCTACACTGTAAGTGAAGGAACATCTGAGAGCCAAAGCTGATCATTTTGGCTAGGATGCTCAGAAGAGCTCAGAGGAGCAACATTACCAGATATCAGTGATTATAAATTGCTGTTGGAGCTGTAATTTCTTACAGAACAAGGAGCTGAACAAGTCCCGCACTGAAAATAAGACATTGAAGTTGCAGCTCCTTGACTGCCCCTAAGAGCTGCTCCTTGCCAGCTGCCTAGCAAATGAGCAATGCCCAGTTAAGCAGTGGGATGTCTTGTATGCAGGAAATGCTGTAACGGCAAGAAATACGCAATTACTATGAAATAACCGAGTGTCCACGGGCTCATGCTGAGGGTTACCCTGCAGTAACCCCTGCATGTACCCTTTGCAGATTGCAGCCTCTGACTTCCTAAATTGCTGCTGTGGACAGACATGCGCTACACACCAAGCTCTCAGAGCCTGCAGTCAGCACACTGCCTCGTTCTTCCAGCAAATGCTTCCTCTGAAATTTTAAGCAGAGGTAGATTGTTAGATCAAGGTGTGCTTCGCTCCTTTGCAGCATCCACAGAATTTACGACATTCTCAGGGTAAGACCACACAACTCACTCACACCTTGCTTGGATGAGTGGTCAAACACAAGTTCAAACGCTGGAGGTGAAAATCAGGGAACTCACTAATCCCTGTCCTGCTTGGACATGAAAGAACAGCTTTCTATAGCCCATTAATTTGCATGCATAAAGGGATCCTCGTCTGCTTGTGCATAGCCTGGGAGTTAATACATATATGTAAGCTTTTGCAACCTGCTGTTTGCTTTACTGAATGGTGCCATACAGCCCACTTATATCTGAACTCAGCAGAGCATGCATTTACCTGCTATGTGTGTTTTTACACAACTTTTGGAGTTCTATGTGAAATGTGCATCAGTATTTGCCATTAGTAATTTAAAAACTATACGGGAACTTTTTCAAAGGAGCAGAAACAAAACCAGCTTCTTTTACCTCCATATATATTTCATTCTACGATTTGGAAGCACCTATTTATGGATATGGTCCATCTATCTACATCTCCAATGGTGGGTCCTAAATGAAAATGCTAATGTTTTTAAATGGAGAATCAGTTACACTACCTTAGATGAGGGCAGAAAGTAAATATTTTGGTGAACAGTGATTGACCTGAAGTACCATCAAAGGTTTCTTTCAGACAGATGTGCAAAATCCCTCCTTTTTTCTCCCTCTGAACATAGATATTTCAAGCTTATAAATGGGCAGAAATTTTCTGGAGAGCACCATATTGCAAATAAAGTTTAATCTATAACCATCTGACTTTAAAGGCACAATCCAAGCTCTCTATTTTATCTTCTTGACAAAGCAAAACAACTCAATTTTAAACTTGCTCACATTGATTTTACATCAGGGAATTCCACCAATTTCTGGGAAATTATTGATCTAAGCAAGATCAAAATACATCCTTTTCTTTCTTTTCCTTCAGAATTCTTTTTCATCTATTGATTATGATTGCACAACATGGCTTATTGACTCTGAGCTAATAATGACCAAGTGCGTTGGGATAAACCAAACCAACTTAATGGGCCACAACACCAGAATTGATCCCTGCAATGACCAAGAAATTAATTAAACTAATCATTCCCATCTAGGCATCTATCAGGAGGCCTCTAGTACTGCCATCCTCCTGCATTTAAGCCCACACAAGTTCCAACTGTTCAAAAATACAAAGGAATCATCCATCTCTAACATCTATAAGTGGGGTCAGCACACAGCGACACTCAGTGTGACCCTAATGTCACCAGATCTCTGTGTAGTGCAGTTAGGATTGAGCCAACTGTACGCAATAGCAGCTTCTTGCCCTCATTTATTATTCTTTTCTTTTCTGAGGTCAGATGGTTCACATCTATGAAAGGATGTATTTCTTCTTGATCACTTAGAGCCAGTAATCATTTCTCACAGCGTTTACAAGTCTTCATGTTTTAAAAATATATTTACAGTGTTTGACTTCCTCGGTGACCAGCTCCAGATGTAGAAGAAAAGCTGCAGCCCAGTGAGGGTGTGGGCTGAGTACAGTTGTAGTTTGTTCTTCCCAGTCCAAAGGGAGAGGGCTCCAGACTAATTGTGTTATAATGGCGACAACCCCTGCCAAATGGCATGCAGTGCAAACCTGCACCTACAGAGTCCAAAATCAGATCTGAGGAGTGCCAAGGGCAGATGCAGCTCTGTTTTGATGGGAGGGGAAAGGCGTGTTGCAGCTCTATGGCTGCTACCATACGAAATGACAGTGCGGTATGTGGTGGCACTAATGGGGAGCTCAGCGTCCTCCTCAGTGTCTTTGGATAAATACCCCCCCCACACACACACACATACTGGTTTTGATGAGGCTAAAAGGTCAGCTTTCTTCTCTGCTCTAACTTTGGTGCATTTAACTTCACCAGCTTGCCAAAATACTTGTGATTCACATAGGATACGGTAAGCTTCAGGCCAAGCCCCACTATTCTGCAAGAATTTGTTTTTCACAGAATTCTTCTTCCTTAACTGCACATGGGGCTTTTGCTTGTCTTTCTGGGGAAACCGCTGCAAAACAATGACTTGCTTCCACATACAGCAGCGTGGTGGGGCATGAGATTTGATCCTTAGAGAAGTTCCAGGTCAGGAGGCTTTGAAGTGGTGATACACTTGAGCACATGCATGGGAACCCTGAGGCTGAGGGAGCGAAATGCCTTCAGGGCAGATGGGGGATGCACACTTGTGAATAAATCTCCAGCGAGCGCATTAACGTGCCTGAAGTGCGTGGTCCTCTCCCTACTCAATACCTACTCTGCCACCTCGTTTTTGCAGTTACTGGTAATACCCCTGCTATCAGGGAGATATTTTCCTCTGACAGACGGAACAATAGTTCTGAAGATAGCCAAGAAATCCAGTTCACGTGCCTTTGCCCCTCTCTGCAGGGTGAACCCAAGTGCAGTATTTGGGGATCCTTGGGATGCTGTCTTTAAAGTGTTTGTCTGATTTGAACTATCACTAATTCAAACTCACCATCTGTTATCTCTGCTCTGCATGCAGCAGATCTACTGAACTCAGCATTGTTTGGGAACCTCAGGGGACTGTGTTTCATTGCCAGGTGATGAAATCCCAGAAAATAAGAAAATTGAAACTAAAACAGGAAACCAGAATGGCATTTGGTGTGGTCACTCTGCAGGGGAAGAGTAAAGCCTGGCAACAGTTGTGTTTAGAAATGAAATCTGTTTCAGCTGCAAAGTTGATAGCAATCACGTGCACAAGGTTACATGAAAAGTCCTCATTCTTGTTAACTTTTTGGCTGCTCTGGTGTCTGTAGGCTTCATGGGGGGATTGCAGGGAAGGGGTTAAGTCCTTCTCTTTAGCAGAAGAGAGGCCGCAGCTGCATGCCCTAAGCACTTGGGGTGGTGGGGTAAGGACAGCTGTCATGAATTACGGGATTCCCTTACACACTATAAAATGCCTTCTCTCGAGCAAGTCTGTTTGGCTGAAAACAGGGAGTGTGGAGGCTGGACTTAGTAAGGAAGGGGGAGAAGATCATGCTTACTTGCTACATCCCCCTTTTATTCCTGATGAGGATGGTTGGTGTTAGGTAAGGAAGCTGAGTCTTCTTTTGGAAGTTGCCCTTTTAGCAGTGCTCTAAGCCCAGTTGCCTTGTTGTTTCTGAACAACTACTTGGATGCTGATTTTAGGCAGCTCTGTTTGCTTCTTGTATCTGTGCCTCTTTTTATAAGAGACAAAAGTCAAATGGGGAGAAGACAGATGAGATTAAACCAGAGAAGGGAATGGGAGGAAAAGAAGCAAGCGTTAATGAAACAGAACAATAGATCTGAGGTAAGCTAAGCAATCTTAATGGAAAGCTTTATACAAGAGTGTCTCCAGACCTCATTTATTTTTTTTTTTAAAGTAAGTGATATTCTTGTTGATGGTTATATCTTAAAGAAAAGAGGTAGCTGCGTTAGAGTAGGACTTGACCCTGGTAATGGGGCCTTGCACTGACCTTTCTGTGCTTTATCTGCCCTGCAGGGAAGGAGGTTGGGATCCACCTGGGTGCTTGCATGTGCAAGCAGAAGCAGGTTTTTGGAAGCACTCTGGTATCATGGAGCTCCATAAGGTATGGCTACAGCTTTGGTGATAAGGGGCTGAGAGAAGGGCTTTGACTTCTCTGGGCAGTTGTGGTCTCTGCCTTGGAAATACTCTGCCCAGTATGAATGAAGAATAAGTAATCTTGGTTTTTTGTCTCTTGGAAGGAACAAATGACTTTATGGGGCTCAGTAATTAACAATGTGCATGTATGTGTAAGAGAGAAATAGTGAGGTTCTTTGTGTGTGCAACAGTTCTATAGAAGGAAACAGATGCTGTGTCTGTTTAATCCTACCCTGGGGTGGATGTACAAGGAATGGGCTGAGCCTTGTCTGTCTGGTGTGCTGTAGGCACAGGCCAGCTATGGATTAGCTTTGGCATGGAAATAGAAGAAAAACTAGGCTTTAGATGGACTTTTAAATCCTAGACCACCCTTGCCTACCACTGCATTAAACAGGTCTGCCTCCTGTCTAATGCTAAAAAAGAAAGATAACTTAGTGGTAGGAGAGTATTAAAACAGGCAGTCTATTGCAGAGGAAGCACAGAGGTGCTGCTTTGGATTGTGCTGGCATAAGTGGAATGATAGAAATAGTCTGCACTGTCCTGTTGGGTTGTGGAATTTGCTCAGACAAAGAATAATATGTTCCACCAACCTCAGTTCATGAAGGTCACTGAGGGCTGCTCATTAGGAAGCAAAGATAAAAATGCTGTTACATCCTCTAATTCAAGGGCACTAGATGAGACTGGAATTGATTGTTCAATAATGCTGAAGATAATAAAATTGAGATCGCATGGTGTCCGCCTGGGCCAGCCAGGACATGTAAGCCAATGTAGAGCCTGAGCTGTGCTTGCAGTGAAGAAAACTATTCTGTTCACTGAAACCTTTCTTCGGTAATTCCTGCTGTTCCCTGAATGTTGATCAGTTCTCAGATGACTACCACGAGGCAGGCACCTCTCATGTCCAAGGGGTGTATATAACTTCAGAAGGGAGGACAGCTGCTGGGAAAGTTTGGGGTGGGTAACCCTGGAGGAATTTAAAAAGCTTTTGCATGTTTCCATCTTCAAATATATTGTAATTCTCCTGCAATGAATAAAGACCTGTTTTAATTTTCTTGCTCATAAGCATGACTCACTTCTAAAAACAAAAGGGAGGAATCTTATTTCTACTTCTAAATCTTAAGCTGCAATAATTGAAGCCAATTTGAGGACTAGTTTGCCTGGTTCTCACTCAAGGCTAATGGGCATTGGCCAATTAAATCCTCTTTTGCCTTGAAAATTCCAGTCAAAATACTTGAACTAAAAGAAAGGGTTTCTGCAGTCTCTCAACCCTATTAAAAAGAAGCTTGGGAAGCATTCAGTTTAATTTGGCACTAATGAATTTTAAACCAATTTCATATGAGCCATTTTCAACTTTAAACTCTCCTTTTTGGAAAAAGTGATCTATTTACAGTTGCTGCACTGAAACCCTCCCAAGATCAATTGATGTTCCATCTTTCTGTGTCTGGCAAAGACCTGCATGGTATTGTCCATGTGTTGTGACCATAAATTAACACATGAAAAGCTTGTTTTACTGCTCTTACTGTTTATTGATGTTACTTTTCTTTGGTGGGTGGTGTGAGGAGGGTCATAACAAAATTATATCCTAAGAAATGGGCTTGACTGTAACAGGAAAGCAACCAAAGACCCAAGCCAAAACCAATAGATTGGGGCTTGTGACTTGTGGAAACCTGGCTTTGATTTAAATGCGATTCATACAGTGTTAGCACACACTGCCTTCTCTGCCAAGTACTTCTCTTCGTTGCCAGCTTTGCTATGCTGCTTACTGTATTGGTGTCACTGAACTGTGCTTAATTAGCTGGAACCCATATGTATATTCAAACTCTTGGTTGTACAATGATGTTACACAGAAAGCTGGCTTGAGTGGTTTACTCCTGATATATGCTTTTTTTTAAGTTGATGAAAGCTAAATCCAGGTCACTTATCTGGTAAATGCAAACATTACACTTGCGAGCTCTTGAGTTGCTGAATGGCTACTTCAAATGAATGTGAATGAGGTGATAACAAGAGTGGCACTTAGGTCCTATAAAGCAGAGTTCAGTGAAAACATCTCTCATCAGTTGTGTTCATACACAGCCAAATAATATTTCAGAAAGTGCTCAAGCATGTAATAGGGACCTGTTTCTTACAAGAGGAGGAACCTCATGTTTGGCTTGATGTGATGAAAAGGGCAATTCTTTGCCTGTTAAAGTGATTGAAAGATTTCCTGCCCCATCAGGATGGTTAGGCTGTCCCAGTTGGTCTGACTAGGTCAGAAATAGTTTACAGAAAGTATGTGATATCTAACTGACATACATTTTTGGGATTTGTTGATCTGATTTCCACGGAAAAGATCAGAAGGGTCTCCTGGATCATTGTATTTAATCTTATGTAACTACAATTGGCTTTCTCCAGCACTTTTCTTTTAAGCTATGTTCAGCCAAGAAGGAACGTGGTTTTTTGGATTGAGCATGTAGAAGGAGAGCAGAGTGGAGGAAGATGAATCACTGTAGGATATAGTTTGTGTTCCCATGTGAAGGGTAAAGGCAACCAAACAAATAACAAATGTATATCCTATTTAAGGTGCACTTACTATTGCAAATCCTAGACTGGTGCCAGTGGTCCAGGGATGCCTCTCGTCTCTGGAGTGCCCTGTCCCAGGCTGCAGCATGGGGAAGGGCTTGAGGAGCACAGCTGGAGCTGCCTGGCTGCTTCTACTGCTCAGCTACCATCTGAGAGCCACTGTATGGACAGTGAGGAGTTAACAAAATGCAGCAAATAATGCTTTCCTTGTTTTTTTTTTCCACTCCTCCTCCCATGTGCCTTTATTTTTGTCTTGAGCTAAGTAGAAGTGTTTTTTCTTTGCCTAAGCTTATGTTGTTTGATTTTTATACGATCCTCAGGTACCTAATGAAATTGCCACATGCTCAAGGGAAAACAGGTTTCATAACAGAATGATGGTGAAATGTTGCTAAAATCCTCCAGGATAGAGGAAGGATTAGAAGAAGAAAATGCAGAATAATGTAGACATTAGCTTAAAGACAACAAAGGGTTCCTAGTCCACTGACATACCAGAATCCAATGGAAGTATTCATAATTACTAATAACAAAAGGCTGGTCTATTATAACAACTCCATTCAAACCAAAACACATGTAAAGCTTGTATGGTGGTGAGTGTATTTTGATGATAGGTCTGGTTTAAACCTAATCTGCTGAAATACAGACAGGATAGGAACAATGCTTTCTCTGGGGATCAACAACTTTGTCCCTGAACAGGCTGCCTTATATAAACACCCATAATTGAGTTAAAATTCATGCAGACAGCTTGGATTAAAAAGAAACAAATATCAAGCAAATAAACAAAAGTCATGAGCAACAGGGGTTGGTAGAGCCATTGTGGGGGGGAATAATACCCTTTGAAGCATATGCCAGTGTATGCTAAATCAAGAAAATTAATATTAAACAGTACAGGTTACAGCGATTAATGTATGTTCCACCTTTCTGAAAAAAAAGTAGTTGAAAAGCCTTCTTTAACAGTGGACATCTTGTTTACTGTTTTATTTTTACTTTTTTAAAAACCACAGACTTAGATACCACCACTTTAGCCTTTGCTTCCCCAAACTCCGTACACAAGTTAAAAATTCCTTTTGCTTAGTATGCAATGCTTTCAGCTTGCCCTAATTTAGTCAGTTGGGTTATAAAGGTGATTTATCCAGAAGACTTAGCTATAATCGTGTGTATATTTTAACTGAGTGAAGATAGAAATGAAATTACTCAAGTAACTATTTCCTTCCAATGTCTCTTGGCTCACCACAATAAATGAGCCTTGTATCTTGGAGCTGATACAATGGCCTGAAAAATTCCTGGACTCTGCTTTACCTGGTGGCATAGGGGTAAAATTCTTCCCTATTAAGGAGACTGTTCTCAGCCTCCCTGAATAAATCTTTTACCCTATGGTGCCTTTATGAGGCTCTTTCTTCTTTCCTTGCATTCTTTCACTAAAATAGATGATGGGTAGGCTTTGGAGAGGTTCCCAACATTTCTGATGAATGTTGGTCAATTGAATATTCCTCTAAACTCCTGTGCTACTGCTTCTGCCATGTACCAGATTTACTTTTCTCTTGTTAAAGGCTTTGGGAAAGGGTGTGTTTGAGGCATCATTTGGGCTTGATAGACCTGACTTCAGCATTCTGTTTTTAGGGTAGGTTTTGAGATTATGGGCACCCTGTTTAGGTAGTCTCTGCTTCATGACATCAGCTTTAATGTGGATGTTTGAATTGCTCTTCTGTCTTTAGATGCAGGTATGTGAAGGAAATCTGTAGGAAGCTTTGCAAGTTGGAAGAGGAAAGTGGAAAAAGATAACCATGGATCTGAAATCAAAGAAATGGACAGGGATGTCAGGATGATGAACCTGGGGAGGGCAGACTTAAGACCTCTTGAGCCATGAAAGCTGTTTTCTTTGAACAAAATAAGGAAAGAAATCAAGCTCTGTATATTTGCAGATAAATGAGATTATATGAAATGTGAACTTGATTGGTACTTGGTTTTCAGTAACAGAAAAGAAAAATAACCTATGAAGTCTGGAATTTTGACTAATTACAACACTTATGATAATGCACTTGAAAGGAAGAAAGCTTAATCATTTAAGCAACTTTCTATTTAATGTACTTTCTTTTGAAATTTGTGATCAGTGGATTTTTGTGGATTTTCCTACCTGGGACCATTGCAGTGATCGCAGCCTTGCAGAAAGATGACTGCCCCTGAACAAACAGCCTTTCAAGCAGTGACTTTGCCAACTTCTACTTCTTGACCTTATCTCCAGCCTCTATTAGTGACCTTTGCATGGAACCCTTCTCTGAATCAAACCATGATTTAAATCATGTATGAGCGCCCTCTGAAATAAGACTGAACAGAAAATTCAGCTAACTTTGAATTCAGAAAACATTCTCTAGGGGCTTGGTATTTAGCTCATATTTCAGTTTCAGCTGCTTACTTGTGTTGGAAAAGTTATTTTTGGTTGCTTTCTGTGGTTTATTATAATTCTGAAAATGACTAATTTGATGTGACATTTACTAATGTAGTATGATCAGACATAATTTGATCTTATTAACTTAGATCGTACCATATTAGCAAACATCAGATTCTATTTGAGAAATTTACACATGCTGCAAATATGGATACACCTTGAAATCATACTGTATTAGTATAATTTGTCAGCTTAATGTTGTAGTTGGTAAAGAATGTCAGAGTATACTGTAATTTATAGCTACGTACATAGAAATGACTGTAAAGATTCAGAATGGCTGTGCTGTTGTCATTGTTTTCTCTTAAAAAGCAAAAACCTCCTCAGAGATACAAGATACAACAGCAGTTCAGATGTTTGATGTCTTTGTTTGGAAATACTTTTGCTGCTCTGTGCTCTGGTGTCTGAAATCTAAGTTAGCTAAGTGGAATAGAGTTCATTTCCCCCCCCCCAAGTGTGATCATGACCAATGTGGCCTGAGAGGTCCACATGAACTAGAAACCTACAGAAAATGAAGTGGTGCTGCTGTATCAGCTTTAAATCATCGCATTGACCTGTATGATACTGCTTTTTGTTTCCTTGCTAGGCAAGGAAAGGCCTTCCTGAAAGACCAAAAGCTTCAACGCTGTATAGAGAACTCCAATATTCACTTCCTGTTGGCAGTCCGGGATGCCTAACAAAGAGAAAACTATTTCCCAGCTGCAGTGATAAGAACTGAAAGGAATAGTTAATCACTATAAAATCCAGTTCTGAATGCCATTATAGTGTCATCTCTTGCTCTAGAGTAAACTGGGACATGCTTTGTGCACACTAAGATGTCAGGCTGAGCCCTGCTGAGTTGATAGGGAATTGCTTATATGTACCTTGCTATGAGGGTTGCAGGATGAGGGCTGAAGCTTGAGTCTGACTTCAGACTGCATGGCATGAATGATGTGTGGCATTTTTACTAGTCTGCTAAAATACCCAGGGGCTATAGAAAAAGCTTCCATTTTCTCAATTATCAAAACCTATTTGATTTAGATGCATTACCCCTTTGATATCAATTTTACAAAAAAAAATTAGAGAAATTAAGTTTCTAATCTTATCAAGGTTGCTTATAAACAGTAAGAATTTTACAGAATGAAAAATTGAGCAGAGCACCTACAAAAAATTGAGCTCTCTTTATTGACCACCATTTTGAAATAATAAATAATCTTGTTTAAAACAGACAATTGTGATTCAAAACTGATAGTGATACATCTTTCCCAACAGATTCTTTTGTTTCTTTCATGCTCCATTTGGAAAATAGTCAAAAGCAATTCCAGGCTCTAAATTCCTTTTGTTTCCACCAGATTGTTCCAAACAAAGAACAAATACAGCCAGTTGTCAGTCTGAGTTTGGTACCGATGCTTTACATCTCTGAAGACGACACTGCCTCCTGCACTGTTCTTCAGATATTTTAGAAGTGTGATGATGGAAGTTTATTTCAATAGATGGAAATGTTTTTTTGTCAGGTGACTGCTGTGTTCCCAAGTATGCCCCAAAATAACAGACACTGAATCTAAATTCACTTCACCATAGTGATGCAGGTGTGTTAAGAGCTGTTGGTACAGAATATCTTTATTTTATCACAAATCACTAACATGGAGTAATTTGGGCATTTTTTCACTTGATGAATTCTACAGATGAACCGAAATAGGCAAAAACTTGCCTCTTTGATTTACACCAGTTCTCTAAATCTTCATTTCAGTAGAACCTTGGCTTGTTCTTCTGGCTTTACCTTCTACATAGTTATCTACTGACCATTTTTAAAGGAACTGTATTTTCATGGCACTTCAGATGTGGATATGTATTTTAGGTGGACTGGCTATTTCAATTTAAATCAAAGCGGACCATTTTGCTTCAGATTAGGTGCTGTGTTGAAGTTTAGCTTTGTCTGCTTCTTGTAATGTTTAAGATAACAGTTCTGGTACACACAAGCTTGGATAAATATTGTCAGCTACAGTGTAGGTAATGGTGGCTAATAGAAGCAGAAATTCAGGATGAATGTTACTGGGCTTTTGTTCTAGATGTTTTTCTCTATTGTGATGGATTATAACTTCATGTGTATACGTATATCTGGACATACATATTTTTACATGAATAAATCTGCACTGTAAACTGTGAAGGAAAGCAAATTATGAACATAAAGCAAAGGCTATTCTTTAAATAACGCAAGTGCCCTGTGAGCTTTATCATGGGACTAATAGCTCATCCAATACCAGTTCAATGGAGGGAGAATATTTATACAGGATTTTGTTTTTAGTATTCCATCAACCTTTATAGCTGTGACCTGCTGTTAAATGAAAAAGTGTTTGTTGGAATGGAATTAGGCTTTTAGATTAGATGTGGACTATCAATTAGACTTTGCCTAGCCTAACTTCTAAAGATGCTTTTTTAAATGCTGCTAGTGACCATTTAAGTACTGCTTTAAATCTGACCTGTAGCTGGTACATGACAATAAGCAAGCAGGTTTGGGTTTTGGTAATGAATTATATGTATTGAATGGGTAGCCATGTGGAACAGCTCTGAATTATTAAATCCCCATTTTGTACTGGGATTCTTTATCATGTGCTGCACAGAAGTGTTTTCAACTGAAATTAAATCTCAAAAATGAAAGATGATGGTCCATAATATTTCTCCTATAAATGATGCTTGTTTTTAAGCAACAATGCAACTGACTTACATAGTAACATCTTAATTATCTACGTAGAAAGGTATGAGCAATGTAATAAAGCTACTGGCAAAACCTTCTACTAAGATGGGAGCTGTTTCATACCCATGTGCTGCCATCTGTGTGCAGTGGAGATTCACCAGTTGCCTGTATGACTATAAAAATATCTGTGGACTCCTCAGTGAGGGAAAGTGTACCATTCCTTGTGGTGTGCACAAGTAAACTGAAACAGAGGGTGAGAGGAGCTGCTGATGTGTAGAGATTAAACTGCACTGATGCCAACAGTGGTATGGGATAGAAAAAACAAAATGGATTGAGTCTATTTACTACCATTCCAGTCATCTGCCCTTTTTGGAGTTACAGGACTGTTTCTGTGCACCTTCTCCAATCCTTTTCTTCTTTCTGCTCCTTCTCAAAAGTCACTACTGGCAAGGGAAGTGGGGTGGAAGCTCTGGTTCCTTTTGATGTAATTAAATGAATTCCTCCTCTCTAGAAAAGTCAAGGGGACTTTATGGACTTGCTTCTTTTGAAGCCACATTTGCTCTGTAGTTAAATTCTGTGCTTCTCCTCCCAGACAAGGCACTGGAAGGCTCTGTTCCTTTGTAGTGCTCTGATCTTCAAACAGTTCTTCATTGCTCTTAATACTTTGAAAATGGACTACTGTAACTTGCTATTTGCTGGGCTGAATAAATCAGATGCTTTGTTTGAATCCCTTTACAGTAAAGGTACTACTTTGCCCCAGTATTCAATACTTGTGTTACAAGGGGAGGCAATGGCAATGTGTTGTGAATAGTCTAAAGTTTCTGCAATAAACTGTGATCAAAATCTCCATTTTTCTTTAAAGTTGACCTATCTTTCAGTCTGTCTGCAGGGCAAAAATCTGGTAGAAGTAGAATTAGGTTCACAGTTGAACTGAAGTCACATGCTTTAATGTTCACTTGTAGATGTGCAACTTTCTTAGGCAGTGACTCACTAATAGAAATCTTCAATGCTCAATACTAAATTTGAAGTCAAAGTTCCAACTATTCTCTTTTGATGTACACTTAAGTACCTATGTCTGTTAAATCATACTAAGTTCTATTAAAGGCCAACAACATGCTGTACTATCAAACCTTTACCTGAAAAGGGTTTACATGTGCTGTTTGGAAGGCATCCTCTGATCCAACCATACTACTGAATAGCCACATTCACGCTTCCGTGTAACATTGCAGTCCAGTCTGGATTAAGATAACTAGTGCTTTAGTGTTATCCATACAATTACACATATCAGGGCTGATTTGGATTTTTTTTTTGAGTGATCTTAAGCACTCCCTTGCTTCTTTAATACCTTCAAGATCTGCTTGTGTGACAAAGACCTGTGGTTCTTCACAGGTATGGTTTGAGCAGCCACTGTAGTAGAGCTATCTAACCTCTACCCAAGCACAATTTATACTTAAGCAATTCACTTCCTGAATTTAGGCAGTGTTCTTATGCAAGTCTCATAACTGATCGTTCTAGGACTATGATAGGACAGTATAGACCCCTCCAGAATAAGGCTATTTCACCAGTATGAAAAGACTCAACTCTCTCTGAAGTTTGAGGCTTTGACCTGTTGGGCAGAACTTGCATCAGTTGTGTTGAAATAGCTCAACATGTTTCATGTCCCATGGCACAGACACATCTTTCTCCCAGATCGTCCCACTGGATTATAAACATCTGAGTACAGATGTCCTAGAAATAACTACTGAATAATTGGATTCCAGTTTCTTAAGGATTACAAAGGGTATGGCTATCCAACAGAATGGATGGCTGCTGGTGGAGGCTGTTGTGGCTGTATTTTGGGGTCAGGTTAAATCTAGGGAGGAAAGTCTGCTACTTCATGGAGAGCTACTGGATGCTCTTCAGCAAGAACTTCTGGAGGCAAATGGAGGGCTTTCTGCACAAGGACATCTGGAACTGATCAAGAAGGAAGCTGGGAATTTGTGGTGTAGAACAGATACCAAACTAGCAAAGATGATGAAAAATCAGACTTATGTAGGGGCCTACAGGGATCTTTGCAGAAAGCTGTTGCAGTTATGTATAGCAGGTTTGGAGTAAAAACCTCAGTTAACAGTATTACATTCATTGTAAAGCTCCTTGTTTTAATCTTCTGTTTGAGCTGAGTCCCTCCTGTTTTAAGTCTACAATGCTAGCGATCAGGTGCTTTTGGTGCCATTTTCAGGAAAAGGAGCAGTTCTGTTTCAGGGCTGTGGCTGACCTGGGTAACTTTCTACAAAGCCAAACTTCTTTGTCTCAACAGCCAGCATATGAGAGGTTCTGGCTTAAGGGAATGGTTAGTGTTGTGTTTCTGGTCCCCTGGGGAGATCCATTGCAGAGCAATGAGTATATTGGAGGGTCTGGAAAACATTTCCTCCAAGGAAAGATAGAAACAGAAGTTGTTTTGTCTAGAGAAGAGAGACCTCTAAGTGAATAGCGTTCTTAAGGAGAAAGGCTCTTACTTGTTCATGTCTGCAGTGAGTAAACCTGGAAGCATTACAAGTGACTGGAACAAGGAAGACTTCAAGTTAGACTGTAGAAAAAGCACCCTTTTCAGGAAGGTGGGCCAAGGGATGTCCTGTCTGAGAGACATAGAGCCTCTCACCTTGGAAGTAGCTAACTTTGGATCACAGATGACATTAGCATGATTCATTCTGCATCGCAGTAACTGTAACCTCTGACATTTACAGGTCTCTTACAATACTATAACTGTGTTCTAGCAGAAAAGTGGCTGAAATATCAGTTTCACAGAAGGTAAAAGATGCTGAAGGTCATGTGCAATGAAATCAGGTGCATTGGCACAAAGTGAGTTCCCTTATCAATGAATCCAGTTACCTGTTGCTGAAATGCTGGGTTGTTTTATCACTTCTGTGATCTCTAAATATAATTAACAGCTATAGTTAATTATATTTGACAGATGATTACTGAGGTAGTAAAAAGGAAATGAGTGTAATATCTGGTCCTCTATCCACTGGTCACTATGCTGAAGCTAGCAGAATCACTGGCATAAGTAGGAGTGTTCCTCTACAGAACTCTTCATGTGCAGATATCTAATTCATGGTTTTATCACAGGAGCTTCAAAATACATTCAAGCACTCAATGTATTCTGTTTTGAAAAATACATAAAGGCTATCAATTCAAATTGTTTGTGAAAAATCACTGCAGCTGGGAGGAATGAAACTTGATTCACCTAACCTCTGATGTTTAATATTATGTAAGTGAGGTCTTGTATGGATGCAGGATTTTTTGTCATGCACTTTCATTAAAATGTGTCTAATGTAAACATTGGCAACACGTTTTCAGATGTAGATTTTCTTAAATGCTGATATTGTAATATATGATAGTTCTGGACTTAGTGGAGTAGACAAAAACACTATTACATTACCTATGTCACATTGTACAACTGAGAAGAAACATCTATAGGATTTTTGGCCACTTTGATTTTGTTGTATTCTTTTCAACTAAAGCATCCTCATTTGTAAGAAGTTGAATAAATGAAGGAGGATTGTGGAAAGCCTGTTCTACCAGGGACAAGGTGAAGATCATTGTGGCACTATCCATGTGTTAATCCATTAGTCTCTATTCTTTGTGTTTCCAGGACATGAATGCTACAATCCATTTTAATAAGATCTGTGTTTCAAGTACCAACTATCTAATATGAATTTTTGGTATGGAAAGAGTTCATGTCTCTTGTGGGCAGCAAGATATTTTCTTATATGTAACCATATGCAAAAATTGTGGCCAATCTTAATTTAAATTCAAAGCTGAGTGGTGGGTCCTGATCAGAATTAAATTGCTTTTTCGAATGAATGACAGTTGTAATCATTATTTAGTCCTGAAATTGGCTGGATCCTTCAGAGAAATTAAGATTTAAGAGTTTTCTGTAAAACCACTTCAAGAAATTGAATGTCCTTCTAAAGAAAAAATAAGTGAAGACATTAATGGCAAGATAATGAAATAAATACAAAAATACGGTTCTGATTTGAAATTAATTTGTTTTAAGAAAACTGGTTTGCTCTACACCGTTCTAAGTGAATGCTGCCTTGAGCTATTTCTGCTTACATAGACTATCACAATAATAGATGAGCAATTCAAATGTTATTTTATTTTAAGCTAATTTTCAAAATAAGTCATTCTCGTGTGTGGGGAAACTGTCAGAGAAATAAAAAGGCCTGGTCACAGCTACGTTTAAATCTGCACATGAGGGCAAATCTGAAGCCTAGTGTTTGAGAGATTCAATATGTGAAAACATTGAAGATTGAGTAGGTGGCTAAAAAAAAAAAGGATTTTAATCTCTGTTCTGACTTGCTGCTCAGCTCCTAATCCTGATTTACACTGTTCTTAACTCAAGGATGAGCGCTAGCACAGGAGGGGCTAGCGCTTGGATGTCTGCGGGTGTCTGAGTGCTGTGGATAATTTAGAGCTTGTGCAGTCTTCCCTTGGGAACAATCAAGCAGGGATGCTGATTACTTTCTAGGGTGAATGGATGAATTATCATGGATTTTGTAGGCTACTAGAACCCATTCAGAAGTTTGTAAGTGTGGCCCTTGAACTGTATTTTCTTCACTTGGTTGTCTTCTGGTGTATCCTGAACTCCTGCCCACTTGCTGACTATTGTGTTTAAGGGACAGGAATCTGCCCTTCCATATCACAGCTGCAGTGGGACATAAGGGACTGTTCTCTCCCCTTGCAATTTTTATTGCATTGACTCAGAAAAATCAGTTTTAACAGATAACTCTAGGGGGCTTATCTTGTGACTCCTCATTAGACGTAACATCCATCTGAAGACCTTGGCTAAGGACTGAAGAGATGTAAGCATTCATGTCTCTGCAGCAATACTTTTAACCATACGCTTTTTCAGGATAAGCTGAACACAAGTTGAGGTCTGTTGCAGTGGCTGGGAGCAAGGACAGAGCCATTGCTGGTGTGTAAGGTTGGTTACTTGGTGCACTGAACTCTGCCTGGGGATGGGGCAGCATGGCAGCCAGGCACTGCCTGTGTGCTTGCACAACTCAGAGCATGGAAAACATTGTTGGGAGAGCTTTAATGGAAGAGCAAAAGCCTTAGAGGGGTCATGGAAACTTTGTGAGCCCTGCAAAATTTGTTTGGTAACTCCCCTCAGTGTACAGGCTGGTGATGGCTTCTGGGAGGAAAATGAGAAATGCACTGCGGATGGTATGCTTCAGCCACTTACGCTCTGCTGCTGTAGGGTGATAAGGATGTGAAACTGCATGGAAACAAACGCGAAGTGTAATCTCAAGCTGTGTAGAAAGCTCTGGTTGTATAAGAAAGCTCAGGTAATAGGGTACTTTTGGTAAAGCAGAAAAACCTTGCTAGCATGAGCAAAGCTTCTGAAACAATCTTTTCCTCTGCTTTTTGTCTCCTTTCCTCTCATTTTCAATGCACAGCAGATATGTATGATATGTATCTCACTAGCTTCAAACCACTGCAGGGTACCCTACAATGAAGGGCACATGTTCCCACAGCACTTCTGGGGGGCTTAGCAGAGCTTGTTCACTCTGAAGTGTTTCTTCAGGGTTTTATCTTTTTTACCCTGTAGCAGTGCTGACTTGCAGACAGTCCGCTTGTAGTGTTTACTGACTTCCAGCTTTTCCACTGGCAGCACAAATTCAATCAATTTCATATTAGTTCAGCAACCCACAGTAAAAGTAAAGGCCAGTAATATTGGAATATTATAATAGCTCTGTGCATGGGCTTGAAAAATTTGCTGTGGTGGCTCACATGCTGTTACCTAAAATCTCAACTTCCATGCATAGCCTCACCAAGCAGGGTAAAATACCTCTGTCCTAAGAACTTCTTGAAGGCTGTTAGGCAAATATCTGCTAGGAATGGATTTGATGTTGATTTGGCTTTGGGACACACATTAGGTGACTTAAGCACTTTTCTATGTTTCTTCAGAGGGGAATACAGGAAGGAGGGTTTCTCCTGTCACTTGTGGGTGTTATCGTAAACAGGTTTCTCTCACTTAATTCAGTGTGTGACTTGTGTGGCTGTTTCCAAGCACTGTCATCACTGTGCAGCAGAAAGGAGCCATTTCCTTGACTCCTGGATGTGGGCCAAGAGAGTTGGCCCTCTGTCCTTTCCCACCACTGAATCTGGCTTCAATAAAGCATCCTGGAGAAGTGCTGGTTCTGCACAGCCTCTCATCCCTTTTCAGGAGACTGTCCCCACTGTCCAACCTGCTCTGTCTCTGTAGGAACAGAAAGGTCAGAGGCCATGGCTTGTATCAAGCAGGGCAGGGTGCTCTGGCAGTCCTCTTGCCACTTGACCACTGTTTGGCCAGGAAGACGGTGCTAGAAGTGAGCAGCATTGCTGGTCTCTGCTGCAGGAGCCTTCATGGTATATCTGAGGGCTGAAGTGCCCAGTGGATAGGGGCTGTGGGGCCAGCAGTTGCCTCCAGAGCCCTTGCCTTGCCCTGGCAGGGGAAGGATGAGGGAGCAGGACAGGGCCATTGGTAGCCTGCCAGGCTATTGAACAAAAAGCATCAATTCCCAACTCTTCCCCTGTGCCCTGGCTGAAAGGGCCCATACAGCCAAGCAATTTAATGGCTAAAATCAGCCTTTTAGCAAGGGAGCCTGCTGCCTTGCTACCTGCAGGTGGTTGTTCCCTTGTCTGGTGGCACCGGTGCATCCTGCCTGAGTTGTCTGGGAGAACTGGTTGTGTTTATCTAAAGCTGCTCCTCTCCTCCACAGCACAGCCTCGTCCTGCTAAAGAGGAGGCTAGGTTGCCTGCCTTCATTCCTTGGGCCTTCTGGGAGAGAGCAGTTGTGGGCTAGGATGATGCATAGTCTATGGCATGCAGCAAACACTGGCTTGAGGAGCATACTTCAGTATGCCTCAGATGGGTGGAGACAGGTTTGTTGGACTCAAAAGGCAATTAGATGTCCTCTAATGTGTGTGTGAGTATCCCTTCCTGGAGGAAGGCCTTTGGGGAAGACAGGCTGGGAGCAGAGGAATTGGGAATAATCCTTCATGGGAAGGAGTAGAGCAAAAGGTAGAGGTGTCCAAGCTGAAATACAGTGAGAAACAGGACAAGCAAAAGGCATGTAGGATGCCTGGACAAATAGCAACTCAATGTGCCTCTAATCATCCATCTCCCTGCTTGGCACCAGAGCTGCTGGCTCTCCTTTCACTGCCAGTGCCTTACAGGCAGCCTCTGTGCACCCAGGTGAGCCAGAGGGCACAGTTAAATGAAAAGCTCAGAAGCTGCTGCCTGCAGGCTGTGCTGGCAGGTGTTCACAGGCTGCCTGGTGTGCTGTCCTCTGGGAACTGGATGCTGGTTGCTGCCTCGCTGCTCAAACCATGGGCTTCCTGGTGGTGCCTCATCTGCCAGGTGGAATCTGTCCTTGGTGCAGCAAAGCTCTTGAGCTAAGTCTGGAGCAAGCACACCCTGTGCAGTGTGGTGGTGAAGCTGTCCCTACTTAAGGAGCAGGCAGTGAGGTAGTTACTGTTGTGCTGAAGATTACAGCAGGTACAGTTCCTTTTGGTCATGTGTTGCTGGGTCACGTCAGTGGAATATGAAGACCATAGCATGGCTGCATGCAACTACGTGGAAGGAAGTGAAAACTGGCCTTACAGCTTTTGTGCTTTACTATCACTCCTAGGCAAAACCAGGATATCAGATGGGGAAGGGACTCATTCAGGTGTTGGCAGACTGCTTGCCTTGTTGCCCTGAATTTTCTTTAATGTGTCTGTGTTTAGCTGTGAGCTAAGGCCATGTGAAGGCAGCATGGCTATATTAAGAGTAGTGAGAATGCATTTTACAACTTTTATTGATCTTGTTAATTGTAATTGATCTAATATTAACTTTATACTGGAGCTGTAACTTGTGAGTTTAAAGCTGGAGATAAATGCTGACTCAGACACAACCATGAGAAATACTAACTTCATGGAAAACTTTTGTAATAGATTATCAAAGATTCAAATGGTGGTGATGAGCAGCTGATTCACCTGCCTGTTTTTATGAATTTGACAAAAAGCTAAAGCTATTGTGAAGGGATCTTATGTTTCCTTAACAAATAGTTCAATGACTTGTGTAATTATTTGAACTTTCTGAACTGTAAATTGCATGGCTACAGACTTGTCCTTTCTAGTCATGCAGGAGCTCCACAATATTTTAGTGTTAACTCCCTTGAAACTCTCATTCATTTCTGTGCAATTTATTTTCATGTTTTGCATAATGAGTTAATCTATTTTGAATGAAGTGAGTTGCTTGCTGTATGACTGCACTGCAAAAACTGCTTCCAATTCGCATATTAGCTGTCTGGCACAGCCCCATGTCCAGTTCCCCAGCATTATTGCTGTTTCAAGCTCAGCTCCACACAGAAAATGTGCATAGGTCTCCCCTCGTTGGGATGGGTAAGAACAGACAAACCTGGCAGTTGGTCTCCAAAGCTTTGACACCTTGGTGAGTATCTGCCTGTACAACTGCTGTTAAAAGCCTCCCTGAAGTTGTGTTTACAACTGCCCAGCCACAGACCAGGCTCCCACCACGCTCAGTGCCTGCAAGACCCAGAAGGAAGTTCTGCACTATAGATTTTACATGATTTAAATCTAAGAAAATCTTTCCTATTGATGCTTTCAGGGCAGAGGAGACTCATCCAAAGGTCACTACTTAAAGTGAATCCAGACTCCTGGGTAGGTGATGTATGTGCTGAGTCTTTGTTTTTATTAGAATATGAAGAGAAGCTAAAGTAAATGACACAGACCCCAGTGTCCTACCTGCTAGGCATGTGGGATGTTTGGAATATGTAAGCATTTCTGCTAATGATAAGCCATCACTCTAAATGCTGTATGCAGCTGCAGGTGCTCTATTATTCAAGACAAATCATTGCTTCATTTGTTTCCATCAGAAACCAACTTAGAGAGCACATCTCTGAGGATGGGAAATGAAATAAGTGACTCTTTCAACAAGAATTACATATTACTGTAGCTTTGGCATTATCAAGATCTAGTTTATCAGGGTAAGAAAACTGTCTTTTAATACCACTCTGAGATGTATTGAGTTTGGAGGCAGTAGTTGTGAGGAATGTGAAGAAAATGAAGTGATGCAAGGGAGGAAATCTGGAGAACTCTCTGGCAGCACTTTAGATATTCGAGTAAGATGCTTAACTTTGAAACTATAAGAATTCTATATTGATCTATAAGATTCATATTTTGCAATCAGATGCTCAAACTGGCATTTGGTCTGCAAGATCCACTGGGGTTTATAATGCGCAACTCCAGGTCAACAAAGTGCAGGAGGTTTGTGCTCAGCTCAGCCTTCAGTTGTGTGCTGAAGTGTTTTGTTCAATCCTGGCCTGCAGTCTGATTTCTAGTTCCCATCTTCACAAGGTACCAAGTGCCTTTAATACCCTAGTGAGTAGCAATTAATGACACTCAGCTACTTCAAATGCTGCGATAAATTGCAGCATCTCCCAAAGGTGGCTATTAGAGCTAATCAGAAAATGTTGTACTTCCTGCAGAAAATGTCAACTTCTTGTTTTTGAAAACCAAAAGCAATCAGAATAAGTTGGATCTCTAAGGAAAGGTCCTCTAAAATAAAGCTGCATATTTTTTCATAAATATTTTTCCTGGCCAAAACCCTAGATTTGTCAGAAGTTTTTTTGGCCAGGTTTAGTGACTATTACTAATACTGCCACATACTATGATGCAGTTGCAAGAAATTTTAATAGACGCTCATTCTTTGAGAAGTTCATCTCTCAGACTGACTCTGTGGTTAAGAATATTATGGCTTGTGAGATTTGGGGGAAGAAGTATTACAAAGCAGAATATCAGTGTTTTAAAAGAATGACACTAAAAACCTCGAGGCTTAAAATTTATGACCATCTGTACCACAAGATTTGAGTCAAAGGCAATATTTCAGTGCAAGTGAATCAAATGAAATTTTGCTGAACTTGAAGCATGTTTAGTTGTTTTTTCAGACTTGGCTTGAGTTCAGTTCTGAATTTTTAAACTCATTTAACTTCATAATTTTAACAGACTTTCTCTCGATGAATTTGTCTGACCTACAGAAGCCAAGTGCAAAAGCAGATACTGCTGTTGAACACTAACTGCTTTTTTGGAAAGTGCTGCAGCTTTCATTTTAATATTAATTTCAACTCTTCTGTTAAGAAATCCCTTTGGTGGCTTCTAAAATCCACTTGCTGTTTTATCTCTGATTTATTTCTACTGCTTCCAACTGGACATCTAGAGTATACAATCGTATCATTAATATTTTTAATTCTGGCACAGTAATTGCTAACAAGTTTTGCCTCTTGACATTCCTGGAATGATTTAGGCTAAACTTGCAAAAGGTGTAGTTGATAGTAACACTTGTCCTGGGATTGCTATTTTACAGCATTAAATATTATGCTGCGTGTTATGACAAACAAATTTGACCACTTTAAAAATTAATTAAAATAACCCAAGTATTCACACTGCTTTCTGGAAGCAGTATTTGTAAGGGAGATGTCTATTTGACCATTTTATCGGACTATTTTCTAGGGATGAAATGAGCATCAAAAACTTCTGCCAGCCAGTAAACAAACCCAAAAGCCTCAGATCTCACCTCTGGCTTTTAAACTGAGATCACAACTAACATAAATGGAAAGAGTTTCACTTGTATTCTGTGGGCTGTTTGATACCTGAGGTGGTCTGAATAACTCACTGAACAATGTAAGCTTGGAAGGCTGATTTTCAACATAAATACCTCCACCAGTGACACTACCTTCACACCAGATCTACTTGGCAGGAAGGCAATAGCTTTAGTCCAAGTTTTTAATGAATATGCTAAAAACCAACACAAGCACAAAGTAATTGCCAGTAGAGAACAACACCATGAAGTGCTCAAAGAAAGGAGAGCAATAATGTGTGAGGCTCCAGCTGATGGCTCCTGGGCAGCCATGCATCCTACATCTCCTTGGCATCTTGGTCAACATTTCTGTGGAATTCATATGCTTTTGTACGAGGCAATTATCAGTCATTTTGGGCACG
The DNA here is from genome assembly GCF_013377495.2 of Cygnus atratus. Taxonomy (NCBI): domain Eukaryota; kingdom Metazoa; phylum Chordata; class Aves; order Anseriformes; family Anatidae; genus Cygnus; species Cygnus atratus. The sequence continues at coordinate 6,863,105 of NC_066376.1, forward strand.
GCTGGGCCAGCCAGGCTGGTGGTTTGTTGCCAGTGCTGAGTGCTAATCACTTGCTGCCTCCCATCCTTGTGTTGGCAGGTGCAAAGCAGGCTGAATTTGGGTGGAGGACACTGCAGCAGTTCCTTGAACACAGCACAGATGGATGCTGCTTTGTAAAAACATGGATGTTTATGTGGGGTTATGGCTCTTCCTATTGCTCATCTGCTTCCAGGTGTCCAAATAGTTCTGGGTGTGATCTTTAGTGTGTTTTGGGGGAGGGAATTGTGGAAGGAGAAAGAGGTATACTTCTAAAGCTCATATTGCTCTGTTCAAAAGCTATTGTCTTCCTGCAGATAAATAAAATAATCACAAACTTAGAGCAAACTCAACTTCTGCCCAGTGAATATATACTGAGAGCTGGCTAAACCATGCAGTGAAATTGAATTCATTGCTGAGCTAGCCTTCTTTCTGCCCCTGTGATCTGTGAGGTGACACTGATTCCAGCAAAGGGATTGTTCCTAGGGATTTTCTGCTTAAATCTTGTAAATAAAATTCAGCTTGTAAATTGTTTTTTGCCTATTCACTACTTGTGAGATGTATCTGTAATATGTTTATTCAGATGATGCTTGGAAGAAGTATTTCTCATGAATAATGGCTTCATCCAATGTAATGAATACAATGAATGCAGTGGGTTTGGGGTTGGGTTCAAAATGAATGGCATGTAGAAAGCAGCAGTGAGGTTTTATTCTACTGTGCATCTCATTTTTTCCATCTCAAGTTATTGTCATATCTTGCACCTACTTAGAGACAGGAACCTGACAGACCTGTAACTTTGCTGGCTTTCAAAAATATCTGACTGAAGCTGGAGGATGAGTCAGGTTTGGAATAGCTTCATACAATAGAAGTGGAAAGGCTGTTACTTAATAGCAGTGCCTGTTTTGGGGCAGTGATGTCTCCCCAGTCAGATGGGTAAATACATGATACTGAGAAGTATTTTGAGGGATGTCTTAGAATACATAAATTGGTCTAATATAATAAATTGGTCTAAGATGAAAATAGCAACAGTGGGAAACAGTTATCTTCAAGTAATGTGAACCCCATTTTCAGTTATTTATGGTTTTTGGCAAACATTTACCAGCTTGAAGGTTTTTGTTTTTTTTTTTTAGTTCTCAGAACAAACTTTCCTGTGGAAGTCGAGCAGAAAGGCTAGTGAGAATGTTTTAAGCTCAAAATTGAATTTTTCTCCCACGTAGGTCTAGTTTAGCCCTTTGAAATGTGGCAGACATTGTGTCCTTAGTGATGTGCTTGTTGTCTCACAGAATCTGTGTCCAGATAAATATTGCAGTGGGGTGGGGAAGGAAGTCCCTGGCAGTTGGTGCTCTCTGTGTACAGTGCAGAGGGTTTTGGGTGCTGGCTCTAGGTTTACAGCAGAGGGGTGGGGACTTTGCAGGCAAGGGGGGAGACCTCTCCCATCAGTAGCTCCCATATGAAAATAACCTTTCCACTGGAATTTGGATCGTGCTCTTCACTGATTACTCTACCAACCCTACCTGCTCCGTGCTTCTGTATGGGACATTGAAGGAAAGAGGCTGCAGGAGGAAGGGTTAGAGGAAGCAGCAGTCATTGTATGAGGCTGAAATGCTAGCTATGCACACAGCATCTCTGGTAATAGTTCTTTAATAAGTCAGTTTAGTTTTACAGGAATAAACATTGTTAAAATACTGTTGCCCAGCATGCGGGATACACAACAATTCTGCATAACTTACTTGGTTTCATTCCTGTTGGTCACTGAAAAAACATATTGGAAATGGCTGCCTCTTCCTAGATAACTGGTTTCCTGTTCAGGGTAGACAAGCTTGGAAATGAGCAAGACTTGAGGACTGTTTCTTGGGCAATTTGAAATGATAGCCCACTTTTTGGATGTACTGAATTCGTGAAGGTATTGCCTGTGGAGGTGACAAATCTATTAACTCCCACCACATGGGGTATGAGGAGAACTTGCTCCATATTCTGCTATACCAGCTCTCCTATGCTCAGCGCTAGCTATATCTTATTCTTTCAATTTCTCACACTCCTGGTTCTTAACAATTTCTATAAACAAATGGATCTATTCCCCAGCATGTATATTACATAAAACTGTTTTGTTTTTTCAACAGTAGACTGATATTGTGAATGCAGTGAAATAAAGCATCTCTTTAATGCAAAGAACAGAGCTACTGAAAGTTTCCATGTGTGATAGGAAGGAGTCTAAAGCTCCCTTCCAAAGGCAACATATATTCTTTATTGTTTAGGAAATTACTGCAACTGGAGTAAACTTGATCCTGCTGAGATCAATGGGAGTTTGCTATTGGCTTTGCCAGCAACTTCTCCTTCCCTTTATTTTAAATCTAGGATAAGGCAGACAGAAGGGTTTGGGATATAACACTGAGTTTCAGGTGTTTTTTAACTTTGCTAGGGAGACTTTGCATTTACTTATGCCATGGCTCAAAAATGCCATGGCAAAGCAGGGCTTCAGTCAACAGCTTTAATGATGTATGATTATTCATAGCTTTCTGAAAATGTCATAAGTAGTTCCACTTCACATGATAACATATGCTTTCCAAACAAATACTAGGGAACTATCTTGATTTGCAGTTTCTTTACAGTACAGTTGCAGGCTACTGAGTGAAGGAAAACTATATTTGAGATATGGAGTTAAGAATGAAAGTCAAAGATTAATCACTTAAGTGCAGATGTTTGGTCTTCAGAGCTGTTTCAGGGTTTTACCTGAAGTACTTCAACTGGTCTGAGAAATGCTTGTTATGTGTAAGACCTGTGCTGTTTTTTTTTGTATTTTTGAAATACAGTCTCCCTCCTTAAACATCCCTTTCAGTGTAAATGTAACAGTTCTGGTGGAACCTCTAAATGGCTTTATATTCTTGGCCTCATGAAAGTCTACATCCCTGTGATAACTACTTACAACATGTGCTGTTCTTCCCAGTCTATGGAGGCTGACTCCCTTTGAAGTGGGAGACCTGGGATTTATTTTTTTTTTGACCAGTGCTTGTGTGGCTTTTTCACCAGGGCAGTGGCATATCAGATCACATTTCTTCACTGCTCCAAGAATTAATGATGTAAGGGGAGGGCAGAACTGGCATATCCCATAACTCGCCATGGGGTCAAATAGCACAAGACAGCTACAGGCAGAAGAGTATCTTCTGAGACAGCTTATCTGAAACCAGTGATTCTGGCAGGGATCCCTAGTAACGGCCATGCTAGGCTCAGAGTAAGACCTCATCTCCACCAGTGTTCATCCCTGTGTGATTTTTTGGAGTGACTGAAGAAAGAAGATAGAAATGTGTATGTTAAGGTCCATGCGCATCATAATGTTATCCAGATGAGACAAAGATGGCTGGTGAAGCCTGTGCTATTGCAAGATAAATCCCCTGCTGGTTTGTCTGCTGGAGACCATGCTGTTGATGTTGCTCAGGTGGTTCCAGGTGGCCATGCGACATCCATGGTGGCACTTCATTTTTGCATTCTTCATTCATGGAGTCACATTTCTGTGTCTGGGGAGATGTACAGCTTGGCTAAACACATTTTCCCAAAAACAGCATATTTCAACAGTAAAAAGGCCATGTCCCTGTGATAACTACTTGCAAGATTTAGCAGTCTTTTGAGGACACAACTCTTACCCATGAGCTTAACACAGACTGGGTGATGACTAGCACTCAAAAAGCTGATGCTGGACTAGGTTCCCTGGTCTTTCCAGAGTCCCATTAAATAAGAATTGCAGCAGACCTAATGAAGGCAAAAAGACTGTTAATGTGTCAACAATAAATGTGGTGTCTAAAGGGAAGTTGGGGAATCTCTGGCATTGTATGAGTATCTCAAACTATATACCAGTGATATCAACTATTACTGCTTATACCATGTTAAGGCTTTATAAAACAAACTGTCATCACTGAACCAAAGATTACTCCTGTTGTCTGGTATATATAATAAAGGAGGGTGACAGCAGTCAGACTGCTACAGAATGATAAGTTGAGAGGGAGAAATGTTGTTGAAAATCATCTGTGACAGTGACACTTTAACCCTTTCTGTTTGAAAGATGGCCAGCCAGAGATGGAGACAAGTAGGTGGGAGGAGAGGCGGGACAGGGGGCTGTGCGGTCACTTCTGAAGTGCTCCATAATTCTGCCTCTGGGGAGATGAGGATGATGAATTAAATGTCACCCACTGCATGTGTTGTGCAGTCAGCAGTGCCAAAAAGAGTTGCTAAATGATCTAATCGCTCCCAGCAGGCCAAGGGAGCCTCAGCATCAAACCTCACCCTGTGCTGAATCAAGAGGAGATCACCTAGTACTAAATGTTAAGAGGGATCAGGATTTTTTTCAGGTTGCTATACTTGCAGGATCATCTGTGTGCTTTGCTTCCACCATAACTTCTTCTCTGGGGAACCGAAACTTGCTGTTTAACAACGATGCTGCTGAAATGCTTGTTGTGTAATATAAACACAGAACCACTCTCACAGCCTTTAAGATAGCTGTGTCATATTACAGACATATTGTTTATATTAAAACCTCAATGTTTACTGCAGGGATATCATCCCAGAACAACAGTGCAGAAAGTACCCTCCTCCTGGTCTGTTTTACCAGAGTAAATTGTAGTAAGACAAGGGGTTTCCTTTGAAAAACCTCTTGCAAGTCCAAGGCAGAGGGAAAAAACCCAACACCAGCAGCCATATAACCTTCAGTGAGAGCTCCTAGGGAAGCAGTACTGATAAGGGTGCGTTGGCATTAGGAGAACAGGATTATTTATATGCCAGCTCATTACTCTTTACAATTGTAAAGCAGAGACTGTTGGAAAGCTGTAGGGAGGAAGGCAGTGATGTTCAGTATTGCTTATAAATAGGATAGGTACCTGCGTTTGCTCCTAGCTCCTGAGAGCTAGATGTTTCAGCCTGATTAAATGCAAGGGTGTCTCTTATTTTCAGCACAGGCTCCCCTAAGAATTCCTGCCACAACTGCTGTGGTGGATGGGTTAGATGTCAGGATATTAGGCAGATAGATAGGTAAGTCTATCTTTCTACATAAGTCTGTAGAAAGGTTGTTTCATTGTATTCCACTGTTTCATCTAGTTCTACTCTGGAAATGCTGTGCTATGGGGGAAAAATCACTATGCAGATCAGGAAACATGAGCGTGTTGCTATCATAGGAGGAAAAATATAAATAATTAAATATTGATACTTCTTTCACAGTCCTAATCTCATTAATATAAAGCAATTTCAGAGATGGGGAAGAGCTGATAACAGCATTGGGCTCGTGAGATATTTCTGTTTTCCATCCATCAGGCAGGTAATTGTGGGAGTTATGACTTTGTTAGGCAGAAATGTACAGCTCTAAAGAACTGATAACTGAGCATCTGTGCTCAGCAGACAATGGAGCAGCATCCAGTAATTGAATACATCAATAAGCTTTCACATCTCGTATAACTTCAGTGCCCTGGACAGGATAGCATTAGACATAATCATATTTTGATCAGGAGAAAATAGAAGTTGGATGAAATAATATCAATTTTATTTACAGGGTAGAGAAGAAGCCATCCAGTCTGCGACAGAAAAATGATTTTTTTATCTGGCTTTGATCTGGCTCTGGGCTTTGATTTGGTGGCAAATGGGTCTATAACTCATTTACACCAGCTGCCAGGCTTTTTCAAAGCACAGAACATTAAGCAGAATCCTGCTTTGAGGAATAAATACACAATCAACATAATAAATGGTGACAAAACAGCCCTGGCTCATTCTTGAGCATTTTAAGTCAGTACAGCCTACGAGAAACACTTGATACCCAGCTCAAAAACTGCATATCGATTTGTGACCCCCTCGGGCCAAAGAGCATCTCTTGTATAAGGTCTTAGAATAAAAGTAAGGGGGTTGGGGTGGGATGGGGTTCCTTTCTTAAAAAAAAAAAAAAGTCATCTTTGTAGCATGTTGCAAGAGGAGGAAAAATTGGGGAAAACCTGTAGGGGAGGGCAAAAGAAGGCTTGTTTATGCTCTGGCAGAACAGGCTGCTTTTCAGTGACGTTGGCAGCCTGCGTGGTCTGGTTGGGGCTGTCAAAGGAGCCAGGCGGTGCAGGGCAGCGTGGGGAGGAAGCTGATGGTGCCTACGCTAAAATGGGATTAAAGCTGACACAGAGCAAGACAAAAGCTTGCTGCTTGCATAAAGCCTCAAGTGTTTTGTTTCCTGGCATGGGAAGGGCAGCAAAGGAGCAAGGTCTGAAACCTTGCCAAAGCCTGGTACTTTTGGGGAGCTGTGCCTGCTTCCCACTGGGGTGCAATGGTGTGTTGCAGCAGGCTTCGAAGCCACTGTGTCCACATAGAGATGGACCTGGGGCTCTGGGTCTTCAAGCTGCATGTTGGCTGGAAAACTGGGTTCTAAGCCCAGGAAATCATCTAGGCAGCCATCTTAGTGTGGCTTTCCACCAGTCTTCTGAGAAGTGCGTTTTATTTTCAAGATGCTTAGTCTGCCTATAAAGATGCACTTAAGAGCTGTATTGTGTGCTGCTGTGGGGCTAAAACGAGTGTCCTCAGCAGAGCTGGTCATGATGCTGCTTCGCAGGGCTGACAGATATGCAGGCATAGCAAATCCTGTGTTGTCTGCTGGGGATGTATGGGGCTGGTGTTTGGCTGAGAGCATTGAAGGCTTGAGCAGTGGTTTTCAGGCTGGAAGATTGAACACTTACTGGGGCTCTTGGGGCTTCAGTGAATTTGTTTCCTATGGAAGGGTTCATGGCAATGCTTTCTTTATGAATCTTACTGAATCCTGAATTAAGCAATGGGGTCTTGCAGGAGACAACAGCTGAAAGATGGGTTGGGCTGGATGCCAAGAAATAAGGCCCACTCTTAATTTGAGGTAGAATATCCCCAATAACAAGCTTTCAGGTGAAACAATAGGCTTTTGTGGCTTCCAGTCAAGACAGCCAAAAAGGTTATATCTATATATCCAAGCACAGGTTGTACCCTGAAGTCAGAGCACTTTCTTTAAGGCTCACGTGTAGGAAAAGGTGAAGACTTGTGGCCCGTGTTGCGTAGTCTGACCAGAGGATCCTCCTAAAACATAAATATGCTTCGATACAGGCAATCACCTTAATGAGGTAAATCCAGCATCATGATTCTGTTCTTCCGTGTTAGAGCTACAGTCTTATCTTGGTTTTGTTCTGTTTGAGATGTGGATCATTGTGTTATGATGCAGACTGTTTGCCTTGGCAAACAGTAGGAAAGGAATAGCTCAATTACTTGAGCTGGTTTGGATAGGCAATATAAGTTTCTGTGAAATCTTCTGCACAGTTCCTGACTTCTTTCAATAGGGAGCTCTGTTTGAATTAGCTGGAGAGAGACAAATCAGGATTTATATTTGAGAACAATAATGGAAATGCATCATCAAAGTGTTTTAGGGCTGAAAATTTTTGAACAGGCTTAAGCCTTTTATTGCTATGAGTTAGCAGTCTATGTGACGAGTTCTGGAAGAGAAGTTTGCTGTCCCTACAGCCAGCTGACTGCTTTGGGGAGAAGGCTGATCCATAGGAGGTTCAAAAACAGAATAAAAACCTGTGTGTTGACAGTGGGGAGGAAAGCCACTTCTATATTGAGGTTTCTTGCCCTTTTTGAGGGCTAGATTCTGATCTTCTGTTATGTACAGAGTGGCAAATGAAGTTTTCAGCCCCCCTGTTTTTAAAGAAAGTGACCAACCCATTTTCCTGAATCCCCAAAGAAAAATACTGAAACTAAGAAAGCTTTCATTTTCTGAGTACCAGCGGACAGAGAGCATCTCAAATACCATGTGATTAATAAAAACTCATTCAAATAGATGAAATACTTTGAATCCATTGATCATGTCTAAGGTATAGTTACTGGTGGTGGTAGACATTTCAATATAAGGACAATTACAGCAAAGGTCTGGCACATTCCTACTTAAATTTCAATGTTTTAACTACCATAAACTCCTTGGGTGGGTAATATCGCAAAACAATCAGATCTTTACCAGCACAATGAGTGTGATGACTTTTGAGTCTTGTTAGCAGCAATATATTTTAACTGTACGAGCTCAGAAACAATGTGCTATTGAGTTCAATACCAAGTGTTTGTCTCAAGGTATTTTAATACAGTACAAAGTATTTCCCTTTTTGACATGTAATCAGAATGTTAGACAATGGAAATCTTGGCTGTGAACCAGTCTCACACTAGGGCTTCTAGATTCATTCATTATCTCTACTACAACTTTGCTGTGATCAATAAAAGCTCCCAATACAGTATGCTCACTTCTAACATTCAAAAGGTGAATATATGGCAAAATGGTTCTACCAGGCTTTCTACCTGTCAGGATGTCCTTTCTTCTCATTAATCTGCACAACAGATTAATTGGCTTCAGAATATCCTGGGGACAAAAAGGAATGTCAGCTGTGTTATCACATGCTAGGCAAGGGTTAGCTCAGTGATTTATGAAAAGCCTTATGTTTCAGCTCCCGTAGTCCAGCTCACACTGCTGCTAATGTGATGTTGCTGAATTCTAGTTCACAAAAGGGAAGGACTTCATTTTGGCCATAAAGTAAGTCATTCGTACTACTTCCAGTGAAATGTGGGGCTTTGTTTTTTTTATTCCTAAATTACCTGTCACAACATGCATTTCAGATTTAGAAAAAGATCAGGTTTTCTAGGTGCTGTAAACCAGCAGATATGAAGCACTCTGTGCAGGGCAATGAGAAACCAGTCTAGGCTGCCAAAACTGGGCAGGTAGGTGAGTTGTATCCCTGCCCGCCCTGTTGGGATGTTTCTCTTTGCCACTTTGCTTTCTAGCAGCCAGAGAGGTGCTCCATGCGATGGGACTTCAGTTTAGGTGTTGGGTTAAGATATAAATCTGCATTGGAGGGAACAGGTCATGAAGACTGCTGCTTCACTTGCTGAGCAGGGAGTAATTTTAATTTGGGTAAAACAGCAAGTAATGTTGCTGGAGTCTGAGGCATGAACAGGGGAGGTTGTCTGAGTCTTAGACATGCTGCCTGATCTCCTTTGAGTCCTCAGCCAAGTAACACAGCAGCTCGTGACTGAGCCAGACACATGTATGCCAATCCCAGAAGTGCTGCAGGGACTTAATGTTCATCTACTGAGTATCTCAGAGCTTGTAATAGTCAAGATTAAATAACATCAATTTAAGGCAAATAATTCCTATGAATAAAATTCACTTTAAGTACACTTCACAGGCTTTTTTCCCTGCTATGTATGTGTTTTAATAGAAAAAAAAACAGGTTGTGTGGTTTAGAAGCTGGATAATTATATAGAAGCTCAGATAATTGTAAAATTTTGGACTTTTTTTTATAATTTTACGAAATTGCTTTCTGGACTGTTTATATGCAGAGTTTAAAATGGCTTGAAATTAAATGTTAAAATAAGATATTAAGCCAGGAAATAAATCTTAACAATGGTCGTCTTAATACTGTATTGAAACTGATTAGGAAATAAGCTGTGGATGTAATTAATAGTTGCAATAGATACATTAATACTTGTTTCATAGTAAGCATTACATGGATGTTTATTTTCTCACATCTCTAGCAATGTCTTATCAAGACACCAGCCCTTATCCTTGTTCTAGGTAGTCCAGTACATAAATCAATGAAACTTATAAAACTAATTTTAGTTGGAGTGATCATAATACTGCAGGCCAGTGATAAGTCCTGCTTTAGAGATTTATTCTCTTAGATTAGTTCCATGTTATTGATTTGTCTGTAGTTGGTATGAGTTTTCCTGATGAAGTGAATAAGCTTGAACAAACTGGGTGGTTTTCTTAGTTTTGGGAACTTTAATCTTATTTGTCTACACTAGATGATACAAGTGTATCTAAAAGACTTGTTCAATTTATTTTGTATTTTGTCTAAAAATGCTTCAGATTGGAGGATAATGTGTTAGTTTTCTACCAACTTCCTCTGTCACTAAAGGGTTTGGCTTTGTAAACTAAAGACTACAAAGATACTTGTAAATAAAAATCCACTTATAATGTTTTAGTACTACCTTTATTCTTTCCAACAATTGCTTTGTTTTGGCTTTATCCTTCTATTTATTTCAGGACCTATCAAAGTCATGCTCCTTTTTATCCTTGCTGACTGCAGGAAAAAAAAAGAAATCAAAAATCCAGACTCTTGCTTTAGCAGAAAGTAGACAAAAACCCTGTATTTGGAAGGAACAAACCTCTCAGACTTTGATCCAATGCAATAACTTGAGACAAACTTTGAAAGACAACTATATACAAAGGTGAAGATCATCACTTTTCTTGATACAGTAAACTTAAATGACCAATTCAGGGAAGGCCCACCTGATGAGACTGAAAGGGCAGGTGCTCTGCTTTCCATAAGTGAGGGATTTGGCTTAGGAAAATCAGGACATGATCCTGAGAGGAAATGTTGCCAAGGGTTTTAGAAGCTACTAAAATTTTGTGGGGTATTTCCAATAGGAAAAACTGAAGCACAGAAGTGTATATATTTGCAGAAGAAAAATATGGGTAGATATTCGTTTTATCTTCTTTATTGGTTGGACTTGATGATCTTAGAGGTCTCTTCCAACCTAAAGGATTCAGCGATTCTAAAATTATTGTCCTTTAACAGGTCAAGTGAATGCAGGACACAAATGCAGGAGTTATCAGTTGTTGTTTTTGCTAGGCATGTCATAAATGATGATAACCTTTGTAAAAGACAAGTCGGTTCCCCTGTGTTAAATACTACTAAACTTAGGAATGTCTTGCATCACTTCAGAGGCAAAAGTGCTTTTCTACTCCATTTAGTGTGTAGACTGGCTTTCTGAGGCATGAATAGTGTAACGTGCTTCTAGTCCAGCTAGTTGGGCACAAAAGTGCATGCTCACACACTTAAAGCACCTATTTTTAATTATACTTTTCAAGACCTGGAACCTAAGACCTAATCTTAATTGTTCTCAGTGAGTACCACCTGTCAACTCTAGCAGAAAATGTACTCAATATAATAGCATGCAAACCAAGTGTTACATAGCTCCTCTTCAAAAGCTAGCTCCAAATGATTCATCTTTCTACAGTGAACATCCAGCAAATATTGCCACAGAAGGTGGCTTTTTTTTCTAGAACATATTTTTGGTCTTGTGTGAGAAATGAGTTCTCCATACATAAGCAGTCCACAAATTATGCTTGTGCACATGAGTCAGGAATGAAAAGTTGTCTGATTGTAATGATGAGAAGCCTGTTTACTGGGACTGAAATCTTTTGCTGTTTACGTAAAAGGGAATTGTTAAGGATGTCTGTGGAGACAGGATTGCCATTCTCCTCCCTCTAAAGTGGTTCTCACTATGTAGCTCTTTACCCAGAGGCCTGGAGTAAAACATCTTTATTACATGCTTGTGACTTGATAACATCTAGAAGCTTGTGTGCTAGGTAGGTCACCTGCCTCTGAATGCTAAAAGCACGGCGCTCAGTTCCCACTTGCAAGAGCATTTTGGCCAGAGGTAAATTGCTTCAGACATGTCTTATTCCTTCATAGTCAAGGGTGAAACCTTATGGAGAAATTGGACTTTCCCTAAGTGTATTGTATACAGGATGACTTCTTTAAGAAGTGAGTTTTGTGGTGTAAAAACATTTTTCTTGGTCTCTATTGTCCTTGTTTTGAAATGCTGAGTAGAGAAAAAGGTAAATGGGGAAAGGAGGTAATAGAAGTGGAACAGTAGACAAGGGGATGGGGGGATGCAGAGTACAAAATGAGGGGAAGCCTAGAATGAGATGACTTTAGTTGTACAAACTTATGTGCTCATATAGCACTGAGTATATTGAGACTTAGGTGTTGACTTCTGGGATCTTGCAGTTTTAGGACAGTCTGATTTGAAGTTACTTTTTCAACAGTGAATTTTCAATGGAGAGTAAACAACTCTTCCACTGCCTGTCAGGCCGTGGAAGCTGTTGCTGGTTAGGGAATGAAACCGAGAATTCTTCTGGTAAATATACCTAGATTTTTACATCAGTGTTCAGAATTCATTCCCAAATTTATGCTGTTTGATTATGTAAGAAGCTTTTAAACAATGGATGTTGATGGACAGCAGCAGCATATGCAGTGATACTACAATTCTGTGAAAGGTATCTTATTTTGATACCAATCAAGGCAAATTTCATGTTGTGATTCACCTTTTTTTGATGTTTTGTTTTTTCTACCACTGAAGCTGTGGAAGAAGCTCATTCCTGGTATACTGAATTGACAATGCAGCTTGTTCCTTGTTGATCTGTGTCCTAATGGCACACTTTGTAAAGGATTTCACACTTATTTTTACCACTTAGTCAAAATGTTCAGTAACAAATTTGTAGTGCATGTTGTCAACATTTACTCTTAGGCCAATGAAAATTTTTGTCCATAACTTACAGGGGTTTTACTGGATTCTTTTAATTAACATATTTCCTGCAGGGGAATATTTCATACTCTTAACATGTGTGAGTCAAGGGGAGAGATTCAGTCTCAGACACCAGCTACTTCACCCTTTATTTTCTTCACAGATATTCCTAAGGGAAAGATACTGAATCTACATTGCCACTTACTCCCTGTTGTCCCAGCCTATCTACCTTTAGAAGCCTGAATGCACACAAATTATTTATTTGTTCATAAGGAGGAGCAGTTACAGGCTGTATCAGTCAATCTATGCCTTCATTCCAAAAATAAAAATGAAAGAATCAGTTCCAAGTAAACTCATAACTGTGATCCTTTTGATTGGGATGTTATTTGAGGTCAACTAATCCCCTCTTTCTGGATTTAACCCCAGAAACTGCCACATGATGCTAGGGCAAGATATTTACATTTTCTACTCATTGCGTAGGCTCAAAAGATGTGTGACTTACGTCGTCCTTGTTTGACACCTAAACTTTAAAAACCAATCTATAGTTGGCTTCATCTTGGAAACCTAAGAGAACTGCAATCTCTTAATCTTGGATTATGCATCTTTCATATCCCTAGGAATACATCATCCCATGTTAACACTGTGGCTGAGAACATTGTGAACTTGCCTCTGAGGGATAACTTGGTGCTTTGCCTATTGACACTATTGTCCAAAACTGCAGACTGATGTCCCCTTCCTGAAGCAGCCTTGTGAGTGTTGGCAAACCTGTGCTCTCATGATGTCTGTGGCTTGCAAGGCTTTCTACATTGGCCTGAGTGTTTTTGTTAGGCTACGGAACTGACCTTTATCAGTCCTGTGATGAGCACCTGTGATATTTTTAATACCCATTGAGACAGACAATGACCTGGCAAAGCAAAGTTCTGCAGAAAGGTGCTGTCCCATCTTGAGTTTGTCCCATTTGTGCCCAGCTGCCTTGGGGGGGATGCAAAAACTAAGATGCTTTGTTTGGGAACGGGCACAGTGAGGTCAGCTGTCTGGGTGCAGATCTCACAGCTGCCACAAGCCAGGAACAGTTTCTTCTTTGAGAAGCCAGAGGGGAAACCACAGAAGAAAAATGTCTTTCTCCTTAAGATCAATGTAATATAGTAGTGGTTTGTCCTGTCAGCAATTAAAAATGTATAATAATCCTTTTACTTTAAAGCCAACTGTGAGTAATGTTTATGAATTGTTCCTTGTGTTTAAATTTTCCTGTTCTGCAATATTCTTTATGTCCTATGTAGTAGTGTTCTCTGGTGCCTGAATCGATATTTTCTTAGTGATCAAGTGCTTTTGCTATGAAAAGGCTTTTAGTGCTGTTATGAAGCAGTCAATAACTGACTGACCTTTCAAAACTCTCAGGCCTTTACTCTGGCTGCTTTGAAAAAGTGAATCTGTGATCTGCTTGTGTTTCTTGATGACTGTTGTAAAGAGTATGTAATCAGAGATCCCATGTTTGGTGGAGCCTCTCGTTGCAAACTGGAAGGTTTGGTTTGTTATGTGGCTGTCTTAGGCAAAAGCGAACCATCAGCGTAGGTGGAGAAAGTACAGCAAAGCACTGCTTCTGTCACAGACAATGTTATTTTGAAAACTCAATTTTCTGAGCAGTTGGAAAAGAGTATAGCCATCCCTATTTGGTTATGCCTGAAGGTTTCTTTAAGGTGTTACGCATTTCCTTTTACTCAGTCTGTTGGTGGTGCCTCACAGCAGCTCTAGAAAGGGGGGTGAATGCCTAGGCTGACCTTCTACAGGGCATGTAGTGGCGGACTTGGCTGGTTTGAGGGAAATCTTTTCCCTGCATGTGGATGGGAAGAGCTTGGGCCCATTGGGAGGAAGGAAAAAGGGTGCTGCCTCTGGAAGTGGGATGGATCTGCAGAGGAACAGCCTTTTCTTTTTTTTTTGCATGTGTGCATCTGGAGATGAGACAAATTCCTCCAAAAGGACAGCTTTCCCAGGCCACTGTCTCTTATTTTGTATTTTGCTCTAATTAGGCATACAAGATTGACAGGCCCAAACTTTGTTTCTGTTGAGCAAATGAGCTGCAAGCATTGCAACTACCCAGTGCAGAGACATTAGCAACACTTCTGATTGTGCTGGCAGATCCCTCTGACAGCTCTTCGATGCACTCTTCCTTCTTTAGCAGCTCTCCTACTTGCCCTTACCTACTTTGTCCCACAAAGTGACTCTCAGTTCATGTCTCCTGTCTGCAGCCTTGGTTTTGCTGTTGGCTTGCAGTCTCATCAGATGAAAAACTATATTAAATGCTTCAGATATAGGCAAGTGCTAAGAGAAGGACTGGGAAAGAATCCTACCCATTTGTTGGACCTTTCTTAGCAGCAGGAAAAGCTTGCCAGCCTCCCCAGCAAAGGCAGAAGAGCTGTGTAAAGAGGTTCCTGCCCTGAGATCTTTGAAACCTCTGGCTTTGTGTTCTTGTCCTCTGTGCTTCTGCAGGGCTTTGAGATCTGGATAGTTCTCATCATGGGCAGCAGCTATGTTTTCTTACCAAATATTTCATGATGGCTGTCTCTTCCAAAATATAATTTCTGTAAGGGGTCTTGCATAAATAAGGGTAACTTTTCTTGCCAGTGAAATACTGATTTACTGATTCTGAAAGCATCATGCTTGAAAACAGCTTATTTCAGTAATATTTCACAGTGGCAGGTACACAAGTAAAAAGGAATCATCACATTAGATAGCAGTAGGTATTTTATTGCTCATGCCTCCTGTAAAACCAGACTCCTGTTTTGCTTAGCTTAGGAAGAGGTATCTCCTTGCAGAGAGCCTATTGATTAATGGTCTTCTATCCTGCCAGTTACAAGTAGTGACTTTGCTGTATTGGCTGGATTTGCTTTCAGGATATAATTAGAGAAAATAAAATATTACTGGAGACATTAGTGAAGTAATGGTGTTTTCTACTCTCCTTTCAAACCTGCAGTAATTGATACCTCATTATTAGATTATTATGCAAGATGGACTAGAGTGAATTGCAACTAAACCTACAGCATTATCAACCAACATGCTAGTTTAACGGTTCATAAACCATCTGTTTAATTATCTTAACATGACAGATAATAAATATAGCGTGGCTCATTCCTATCAAAGGTGATCACATGTAAGCTTGCTTGGATGAGAGGGTTTTTGGCTACTTTTGAAGTCATCCCTTCTGCATTTTTGTGTGAACAGTTGGATATAATATGAAGAACTTAAATGGGGTGGATGTTTCCAGATCATACTGAGAAGTAAGTTATTGGCATTCAAAATCAATATGCTTCTGCTTCTGTTTTGTAAGTTGCAGTCAAAACTTGATATCTGATTTACCTGTATAAATCACTGAAAGGCAGAATTACAAGAGTCAGGAGAGACATCTTTAAAGGGCTTCCTGTGGTGACTGTTGCTAGGGAAACCTTCATATTGCACTGGGCTTTTGAAATGCTGGGAGCATCTTAGATGCACAACTGAATCTCATATGTTCAGGCCAAAATTAAAGATGACAGGTAAGGGGGTATAAGTCATAGCATGTCCCAGTTATGGAGAAATAACAGATTGGAGCTGGATGCAAAAAATACACAGGGATTCATAGTTTGAAATACTAGATGATTTATGCTCCGGAGATTTTTAGTTTAAGTGGAGAAAAGCTGCCCAGATTTATCAGATGATATATTGACCTAGACATGAGTAACTAGTTGGGGGTCATATCAACATCTGGGTATGAAGGGAATTAAGTGCAAATTAGTGTGTATTATTAATGTTGTAATGGGATTATGCAACAGAATTGAGGAAGATTCTGAAAGTGGGGCAATTAGCACAGATGCTACCAGTGATGTAATTGGCCAAGGGCTGATGATTCAATACTTGAATTGGTCTGTCTTTCCTCCTCCTCTCATTTATCTGCTTATCTTAGACATGCATATTGTGCATCCTTCCTCTGCAGAGCACATGCACAAGCAAGTCAGAACAGTTCCAGAAAGAGGGTTTCTGCAGCTGCCTAGGGAGAACAAGAGCATTTAGTTGGGCAAAGCACTTGTGCTTGTCTGAGGGCGCATCTAGTCTCGTATTTACAAGAAATCATTTTAAAAATAGCATTAGTTGCTTAACAAGAAATACAAAATCTACTTCCATATCCTCTCCCCACATATGGTCTGCACATAAACTCTAAGCAGAAGTTTGTGCTGAGTTTAAAAAAAAATAAAGTAAAACTTCTGCAGATAGGAGAGGGAACAGTTACATCTGCTTTGAAAACCTGATTGGAAAGTGGCTGTCAGAATCTTTTCTTAAAGGAAAAAAAAAACTTGGTATGTACTTCTAAATGTGGCATAATCCATGAGACAGGGACAGAAATACTGTTTCCAGAGTGGCTGTTTATTGATCATTGGGAAGTTTCACCATCATGGAGAGATATAAATAACACCTCTTCAACAGTGATGTCAATTTGGATTCTTCAGAAAGTGCTTTCTGCCCGTTGATTCCCCCTGAAATATCTAATGTGCATTGTCATGTGCAAAACACACCACTAGAGTCTACTTATTTGAGTCCTGAGTTGCTAAGCACATGTTGCTACTCAAAAGGATAAATGGTGATAAAAGCTATCTTAGAACATCGTAACTAATTGCGCATTTCTTTTGTTTCACTTTTTGTCATTTCACATAAGCACCAAAATAAAACTCACAACAGCTGAGAAGTGACAAACTATTAAATATATTTACTCTACAAAAATGTTGAAATGCATGTAGTATGAATATAAATTTCCAGGGCTTGCTAAATAAATTATTATAGATGTGTTGTAGGATGTAGCAATAGATTTGGGGTTCTGTGCAGACAAAGGATGCTTATCTCTAAGATATAGAACAAACAGTTTGTATGTGTAAATGGCTGACTTTGTGCTCATGCAAATCAGGCCCCAAATCACTGTGTTTTGTGCATATAGTGACTTAAAGATTGGGCTTTTGCCTTTTTACAGAAGGACAGATTGCATTTTCTTTCACACCAGTGCAAGCAAACTAATATTTTTGACTTCTAGGAGTAATGCATTTTTTTTTTTGCCTTTGTCAGCATTCCTCTGCAATGGTATTTCTCCTTGAGAAAAGCTAAAAGTTGTGAGACTGATCTGGCTATGGAAAAAATAGCCTAAGCCACCTGGTCTTTTTCATAACTGTGGCTTCAGCCATCTGATGGTTCTAATAGGTAAAGCTGTAAAATCTGCAGCACTTCTATCCTACAGGAACTTCCCTCACTATGAACAAGCTTTCATTCAAAACAATGAAAACAAATCTGTTTTTCCTATTGGGGGAGAAATGGGCAAATCTTGTTTTGAGGGAAGAAAAGAAGCAACATGTTGGTGGTTGCCTCCAAAACAGAATAGAAGTGATCTTCAGCTTTTTAGGATTCAGTTTCCTTCTGTGCAAAGGGGAGCCACCTGGAGCCTACACCTTGGAGCAACCCAAACACTTTACACAAGGGACGCAGATTTTGGTAGCAAAATCTGGCAGCGATTTCACAGGGATGTTCCTGTAAGAGATGATCTGAATGTTCCCCTAAACGTTTCTTTGCAATAACTCTTCTCAGAAAACCCTAGTTAGGTCTCCTCCCACTTGAACAGAAAACCAGCTTCAGGGATGCTGGATATCAGATTAGGATTGCCAGAGCACTGTGGATCTTTGCCATGAGAATCAGCCCTTGGCTCAGACTTGACCATCAATGAAAAAATGCCTGTTGACTTCATAAGAATTAGGTGGGCCAAAGCCACCAAATTCTTGGTTCCAGCTGGGGCACAGAGCTATGCTTTAAGGGAAAACACTAGCAACTGGAGCATCAAGGATCCAGCCTTTTTTTTTGTTCTGGAATTAAAGAAATGACCAGTACAGCATGTAACTTGTCCTGAGAACTTACTAGCTAGTTATCCACCTTATTAACAGCAAGAATGAAATAAAGCTCAATTTAATTCTGCATAGTTTATTCCAAGTGAATAAATGAGCAGGCAAAGATTGCTGTTTATACATATTTCATAGCTTTTGATAAAAAAAAAAAACTAACAATTTAAGTTTAATTGCCTCCAAATAAATATTTCCCATGGCTACCGAATAATACAACATTGTTTTTGTTCTACCATGTTCAAAAACAAAGGCATTTCATAGTAGCTTGGGAGGTAAGCTGTAAAAGCTTTTATTTCTATGTTCTGTGGAGGGGGGGCGGAAGAAAAGTAATTACAATCTGGTATTTCAGGTAAGGCTGGCTAAACCTCAGGTACTTGGAGATAAAATACGGTTTAAATGAGAATATAGACAAAGACTTGAAAGAGTTAATGTGCCTGCCTGTGCAGTAACTGCATTAAGACTTTGCAACTAGAGGCAGTTATGATTTTTTTGTATTGATAGCTTGTACTGTGAAGGATGAGATTCCCTGAGGACTTGCTGTATATAGCGTTAGTACAAGGCTCTATACTGCTTGGCCCTCTTGGGAGCTGCAATTGTTGCTAACAAGGCATCAAGAAGAGAAACACTGAAAATTGGGTTACATGTACATGCTTCTCAGAATACCAGAAAAACAAACAAGATATTAGAAATTTGTACGATTGTTATGAACCTCTTTGTCTTGGGACATAGTGGCATACTTACGCTGCTTCCTTATGCTGTTTGGTACTCAAGTATCTGAATGCTAAAGCTGTTTTTACAAGGCCTACTGGTAATAAGGTAATATTTTTTTAAGCAGGATGGAGAATGTGGGAGAACTCTTGCCAATGAGCTTGCTTATGCAGGTGGTCTTTTTTGGAAAAGTTTTCAATGTTTTAAGATGGACCATTGAACTATCAGAGCCTGTTTGTCAGCATGAACAGTTTGTTTTATGGTGGCACCTGAAACTCCAGCTGTAGGAAATGCAGTGGGTGAGACAGTTATGGTATATATTTGCTGGGAACTTAAGTAAAAACTAGGGAGAGGAAGTGGGGGGACGCAGAACCACTCTCAAAAGTTGCTATTCTTTACAGAAAACATCTGCTGCTTTGGGCTGGTCCATTGAGATGGAACCAGGTTTTTATTCATACAGCATATTGCCCCAAAACAGTACATAAATGATACTCTTACAGAACAACTACTGATTAAAAGGTGATGGAAAATTGTACTTGCAAAGTCTGAAGTGAGTCCTGTAGCATCATAAATCATATTCACTAAAAAAAAACCACACATTTAAATGTTAAAACTCTAGAAGTACAACTGTTTAATCAAAAATAGTTTAAGTGTTCATTTTTCAAAATATTGATCAGTACGTTAATTCTTACAAAAAGGTAGAAGAAATGCAGAGAAAAATGCTGCAGATGTTTTGTCTTATTTTTCTGCAAAAGTATGCAAAACGTGTACTTGGCAGCTAACAGTCTGTGTTGTGAATGCTGACGTTAACATCAGCCAGAAAACCTTAGCCCCACTGAAGTCAGTGCATTTAATAATAGGAGGTGACTGTTTCAGTATCTTCTGTGGCTGTGTTTTTTCTGTGTACATTTAAAGACAATTAAGGATAAGTATGCTATTACTGTGATCCCAACTCTGGATGGAAAATATCAGATCTCTACTGATTTACCAGAAAAACAGCTCTTCACACATCTCCCAGAAAGCTCATGGCACTCCAGAGTATTTCTGTCCAAAAAACATCGGTTATTTTCCAATAATGTACGAAGATGTAGGAGGACTGTACTTGGGAGAGCTATCCCCAATGTACATAATTAAACTCCATTTCAGTCAGAACAGTTGAGTAAGTGTTGAGTTTAAGATTCAAACAAATGTGGATGCACTCAGTAAAACATCTGTGACATTGAGGAAGTAGACTTGCAACTAACAAGTTTTCAAATAATTGCATGCTGCTTCTAATGTTAAATAACACTCTCTTCCTTGGCTAGCCATTGCGAGGGCAGTTCCTTGAATTCAGTGCCTCACCTGGTGCGTGCTGAGCCAAATTTCTATAAATCCACTGTCTGGATGGCTCCAGGTGAGGGTGAGCTTGGGCTGTTTAGTCTTAAGAAGGCAGAAGTGGCTCTTGGACTAACCTGCACAATGATATGCAGTGAAGTCAGCCCTGCTATGCCAGTGTAATTGCGTGGATTTCAATGGATGCCCAGCTTACATTGGTTTTCGATTTCTTCTCAATCTGAGTCTCTTGAAATTCTGGTAACTACAATAATTTTGTAAACAACAGGGGGAAGCTTTCTTGGACAGAAGATTATGGCCTGGTAAGCTGTCTAGCAATTTTGTCTAGCAATTGCCATGGTTCAGTCCCCTTGCCTATTAAAATAAAAAGAGGGCTTTGTTTTAGTTTTAGGACTTCTAATTTACATTAGGTACACTTTTCTGAGTTGGTGGCTTCTTGGAGAGGGGAAAGTTGCAGTACCACCTTCAACCTCCAGCCTTTTGAGTAGCTACCCTTACTTTTAGCAGGTGCAAAAGGGTCAATATCAGAACCCTCAGATTCAAATGTTTCTAGAACTTAACTAAAAGTATTAAGTTTTCCACAGGATAGCAGTCCCTTCCCATGTCAGATCTTTCATAGAAACCAGAAAGAATAACAAGACAGTTCTAGAGAAACAGTTCTCACCAGCCACAGGAGATACTTTACATCTGCAGTGGTCACCAATTCTTTGCGGATTTCTGAATTGACTAAAATATAGAAATTAGCATTAAAAAATTACAGGACCTAAGAATCATGTGCCTGTGAGACCACAGGTAGACATTGTGACTGTTGGTGACACTGATTCTTATTTTAGAGGTAAAATGGAGGTACAGGATTATAAAAGGAGTGGTGGTTTCCTTCCTTTGGTCTGTCATCTGGTTTGTAGGCCATGTTACTGTGTCCAGGCTCAGGGCAGAGTACATAAACTTGATTTCTTATAGAAACCTTGGCCACCTCAAAGGTTTCCAAGTTGCTCAGAGATGTAGAAATTACTGTTCTGAAGAACAAATTGAAAAACTGATTTCTATTGGTATAGTTAAGGACATTGGTATTTAATATCTGCCAATCTTCATGTTATCTCATAAGCTTCAGAAAAGGGGTCCCTAAACAGGTTTCCCTAAACAATGTCTATATTTTTTAATTTAAATGGCAGACCTCAAGGGATTTCAAACAATGGAAGCTTTACACAGCCGATTACTGGTAGTATTTCTTTTATAGTTGTACCTTGTCTGTTGGTCTCCTTATCCCCACAGCCCAACAGTGTTTCCCGCTTGTTGCTCTGGGACATGTTTCCATTCTCCTGTTTTTCAGGCAGAGTTCTTTCATTGTACGTGTTCCCTGAATCTAGCTAAGACCAGCTGCAGATCTTTGAGATGTATCAGAGGTATAGTTCGGTGCAGCTTGATCTGCAGTATTTGCCAGGAGTATTCAAGTGCTATGGTCCGTATCCTGACAAGTCAGTGTTGGATTAACTCCATGTACTGAAATAGCAAACAGTATGTCCACAAAGAATACTCATAAATTACTACAAGTATATTTAAGCATCATGCCTATTTTTCTGATTAACAGTATGTCTCTACTTTAGACTATTATGCTTGTTTTAAACCGTTCATCTCCTTTACTACTGAAAATTAAGACACTTTTTGCTGTTTTCTTCTATATGCCAGTGGTGACCTTTGGCCCAGATCTGCTCAGCTCTGTTGCTAACAGGAGCAGGCACTCAGATGGGCTATGTAACCCCAAGGAACTGAAGGCACCATAATATCCCAGCTGAAGTAGGAATTTCAGTAATGTCAGAAACAGCACTGCTGTGTGAAAGCACAGCCTAGTTAGAGCTACTGGATCCCTCTGGGAGTCTTCAGAAAGTGCTTCAGCAAGAGTCAAGAGTGCTTGCAGAGCAATCCAGAAGTAGGCCGAAGGTATGAGCAAAAAGGTAACTGGAGCTGAGGGTGCTAGGCCTGCTCTCTTCTGGTTTATGAGCACGTAGTGTTTAGTTTTCTGTTAATAGGATGTTCTTTGACTTATGAATATGAATCCTATTAGATTTCAATGGGAAGAAATGTTCTCAGAGGCAACATAACGCTTTTTAAGTATGTTTGGTAAGGAGGCCCAGTTCTGCTCCTGACTATTGTTTAAATTTTGAATTTAAACAGTAAAAGGGTCCTCT
Source organism: Cygnus atratus (assembly GCF_013377495.2). NCBI lineage: Eukaryota > Metazoa > Chordata > Aves > Anseriformes > Anatidae > Cygnus > Cygnus atratus. The sequence continues at coordinate 6,885,582 of NC_066376.1, forward strand.
TGAATGTCACCCACTTACATGGTCCTTCAGCCTCTGGTCCTTTAATTTTCTGTGTAGTAACTGCACCAAGGCTTCTTGGCATCAGGGAGTATTGTGGAGTATTTCGGCTTGTCATAAAAAAACTTCTGTATGGCAGATTCGAGACTTCGATCTTCAGATTCCAGTGCTCCGGTTCAGATTGTTATGAATAAAATTTTTGGATCTTATCTGAATACTGAGCATAGTGAAAAGCCCAGCTCTTCCAACAACAACCAGGCTTCCTACCAGTAAGGCTAATTTCGTTTGTACAGGAGATTTTTGAAATGTATAAGGCAGAGTCTGATTTCAGCTCTGGTACTCTGCTATACCTGCAAAGCTGACTACTTGTCTTACAGTTTTGTGAATTCAGTGCATACATTTAGAAATTATCAAAATACTGTCCCCTGTGCCCCTGGTTCTCTTAGCAAGGTGTTCAGAGGATGAATGCTTCAACAGTGAGTTGGGAGGACAGGAGCAAGGACAGACCTTGAGGGAGTTACCAGAAGGACCTTTTGGGCTTTGCAATGGTGGATCCCTATGAGTTTAGTCTGATTCACAGAACCTAGCAAAACAAACCAAAAACTCTGAGATTTTGGGAAGTCTGAAGGGATGATGGCTATGGGCCAGCGAAATGTAGATCTTAATTGACTTCAGTGAGACTGCTTGATTGTTTGAAGTTAAAATATGGGATTTACCAGTTGCAGACATGAAAGCACATGGTTTGAGCTTGCTCTGCTTTCAGGGGAGCTAAGTGGGCTTTTTTGGTCCCTGTCTGTGTGCTTGGTGTCCAACTGGAAACTTCTGCAGCTGCGGACCTGCTATACTCCACAGCAGACTGCTAAATTATGCATCTCATTCTGCATCTACAAATACAAAACAAGATGATAACAGTGAAGTCATTTTCATGTGTGACCTAATACTGCTTCCACTGAGGCACTAATGCTCTTTCTCACATGGTACGATCTCCTAATGAGACATTAATGAGACATTAATTGCTTATGCAAATTTATAGCAGACAATGAGAATTGTATCAAGAGTTTAAGGGCCATATAACTACTCTGGATGTTCACATAATTGCCATTAACATTTATTGGAGTTGCATGGAGATCAGTCTGGTATCTTCAAAAGTTACAAAACAAACCACTGAATACCAGTAGGCCGACTTGTAGCCATGTATTGTTCTTATAAGCTCTTTTTATACCGGTTGCTAACCAGTCATCCAGTGCTAAAATGCTCCAGATGGCAATGGAAGGAGTTTAAAATACAGAAGAATTATTTCACTGAATGTCAGGAATGTGGAACTTTATCCCACATGATTATAAATAAAATACAGGGGCCAAATATTTTAACCTCTTAGAAACCTCTGGAGTGTTTTAAACTATGCTGGTAAAGTAAATATAAGGAAAGGTACTGAAGTTGTATTTCTAAAAATAACTCATGGACATGTTGAAATTAACTTGGTGACTTAAGTTCAGGGTCTACTGATGAACTATGAAAATGGCGACTAAAACTCTGACCAACCAGCTATTTGACACATGCTGGTAGCTCCAAGGTTATCTCGGTTGTCTGCCTTAATAACATCTCTGCTCTCATTTCCATCTCTTGCTGCTCCCATGTCACTTTTAACACATTTCTTGCAGCCTGCTTCCCATGCAGCTCAGTGCATCTTCGTCTAGAAGAGCAGCTTTGCCTTCACTTGGAGCTTGTTTCTGCTGTGACAGACAATCTATGTTCATTCCCTGTTGAGAAGCCTCATTTGGCTTGTTTAATGCCAGATCTTTTTAGGGTGAGTACTGGGAGTCCTTTTCCCTGCTCCACTGAGTACTAACCCAGTGTATATGTCCCTGTCTGGAAATGCTAGGGTCGATTAATTTGGCAAGTAAGGCACAAACTCATGTATTTATGAATGCCTGTGTGTTATAAGCAAGCCTCTGGCCATCTGGGGGATTTTGCAGTTGTCACAGGATCATTATAATGGTAGAAAACTGAACTTGAGGAGGTGACAGTGTGCTGCTCCCCTGATGCTTGTTATCAGCACAGGGTGACTGGCACATCGTGCTCACTCACCTGCAGACAGGGCACTTGCAAAACCTCACTGACTTGTATTAACTGCTACAGCCAGTTCAGTTGACTTTAAATTGTTTTGTCTGATTTCCAGCCTCTAGTTAGGCCTTATGATATTGTAATTCTAAGAACAAATGTGTCACTGGGAGCCTGAGATGTGCATGAGGTCAGTTAAAATGACCTGCAATGCTAGGGGAGTTAAACAGAAGGTTTAGCAAACAAGTGAGATAATAAGCTATAATTGTCTGCAAATACTAAATGTCAGTTAAATTACTGGAGTAGGTTGAATTCTGAGTGAAGGAAAGAGCTTGGCAGCACAATAAAAAATATCTCTCATACAGTGGTGCTTTTGGAACAGCAAAATAAGGGATTTGCCTTGTTTCAGTGCAGCTTGAGAGTTCTTAGAGCAAGGAGATATGGCCATTAACTGTTATTTTCTTAGTGACAGCATCCTGTTGTCAAGCAAAATGCTTACCTTAGTTGCATTCAAAGCACTAGAAATCACAAGTTAAGGCCATCAAATGGGCTCTCACTGCATTCAGGTGGTAATATATGGCAATTCTTGCAATCCTAGCATGTACTTGGTATGTTGAATTAGGTGCAATAGAAACAGCAAAAAATGTCTGAGGAAGTACAGTACCATACATGGTACGAGTTGGGTAGTGTCAAACGAAGGAAGGATGAGAAGTTATGAAATAGCAAATGAGTTTTCTGTGGCATTAAGGCAGAAGAATATTTTTGAGCAATTAAACATGTTCAATTAACAGCAACTCTGAACTTTCTGGTCTGTAATGTTAAGAGAGCAACTCATGAAGCTGTAAAGGTTTTGGACTGATGTGCAAGGGAGAAGACTTCATTTTCAGAAAATATTTTCATTACTCTTTTCTCTGGTACTGGAAGTTAATGGGAAAGAAATAATGACCTGTTTCTAACCTGTTTGGTAGCCCCATAGTATATTCTGTCACCAGAACATGGGATGCTTTCAGCCTGTATTTTCCTAGTTTTAAGTGAGGAAAGCTGGCAGGACAAGGAACTGTTCAAATTCCTCAGCACAATGAAACAATCCTTTCTCTTGGTAACCAGCTGAGATGTCTTTCCTATCTAATGCAGTTACACAGAATGATGGGAGGAAAGTAAATTGGAGACTAAAAAAAAGTTTAGCAGTTACTCAAAGGAGAACATTGCAGCAAGTTTAGTAATGACAAAGCAGCCCTACAAGGTGCCAGCTCCAGAGGAGCTGCACAGTAGAGTTCTATTAAAAGGAGAAGAAAAATGAAGGTTTTGTTCTGAATCTATAAAAACTCATTCATCATGGAGAGGATTAAGTGAAACAGCTCACAAACAAACATGTAAGTCCTTAGAACAAGACATAGCCATTGAAGGTAACTAATTTCAAAGGCTTCATCTGTTCAGTCCTAGGGTTACCTTGATGCCATACAAGCAGGCTGCCTCCCTACTGTTTAATCACTTAAATTTTACATCAGAAACGACAGCTCCAGGCAGGGAGGAGATAAACGAGATTTCTTTAAAAGAAGATCAGTGTTTTAACTTTCCTCTTGCTCTGATGCTGTGGATCACTCGGTATCCAACCTTTGAACCTGGGCAGGCAGCAAGGTGTGGTAGGATCGTGGGCATGAAAGAATTGAGCGTCAGCTTCTGCCTTTCCCCTTCCTATTTCCAACCTAAAGTGTTCTTTCCATGCTTCCAAGAGCAGGTGCCTCTGTAATGTGGCTTTCCTTGCTATGAGCTGTCATTTGCAGGTTCTGCAGGGGCACTTTGATTTTTTTTTGTGGTGACTTCACATTCTTTCTCCAGATAGAGAGGGGTGTAGGGGGAAGAGAAAAACATCCAGAGTGAAAGGGAGAGGGGGAGGCACATCTCCTGCACCTAATTGGTTTCCTGCTCTGCATCCCAAAGTGCACAAATACACACCCTGTTTCTGAAGAAACAAATGTTTGATTAGTATGCAAACAATTTTCTATCTTTTCATTCCATGCTCTATCCCCCCATTTCCATCCATATCTGCATAAAGCACTGTGGTGTATGAACAGAATCACATGTGCTGCTTTACAGACAAATGTTAAGCTCTCCTGTGCCAGAGGAGCAGAGGAAGGTGTTGCACCTCATGAGGTTTTACAGTGTGAGTGGGCTCAAGGGAGAAAACAGATGGAGGACAAGGGAGCTTGAAGCTTGCTCTAGTTTTCCATTCCTGTGGTTAGTTTTTACTGATGAATGTTGTACCTATGAGAAAAGAAATAACAGCCCAGATGTGTCCTTTTCCCATCCTGGCAAGAGGAGCCTCTTCCTCTCCTTTTTGTCCTCCCAGAGTGTCACATGTGTCAGTAAAACCTTTTTCCTCTCATCAGGTGTCAGTCTCCCCAAAATCCTGACAGTCTTTGCTGGCACCCGCTCTGTCCAAAGTGCATCCCTCCATTCAGTGGCAAAGTCTCTTAGCAGCTCTGCCCATTGGTGTAGTTGGCAGTGCTGTATGTTAGAGCAACACAGAGCCACCTGCAAGTGAACTACAATTTCTTCATCCTGCAGCTTCCTGTCTGTTTTATACCTATTACAAGGCTCAGGAAATTGATTTAATTTACTCTCTAGGCAGATAAGCATTCCATTAGTGCTTACTCTGACCTTTGCACACAGTGAGGTATTTGCTTTTCCTAATTCTAGCATCATTAGCAGCGCATAAGTTTTGAAATCTTCTTACACCAAAAAGCAGTAATGGTTATCTGCTATGCTTGCTTAATGAGTCATAAAATGAAATGGCAGATGATTTGTTCTGCATACAATCAATCCAATAGTTAAGTAATGGCCAAGACTGCTGAAAAGGGACAATAAATCTGGTAACCTAGACAACATCTCAAAGTATTGGCTTTACTAATCACAATCAATTAGACTTTTTTCCTGAAGTCTAAGAAAAAAAGGAAACTTTTGGCTCTTTTTGCTTCTTTTGTGAAGTTTCAATAACAATTAGACTTGTCTCTGTCATTCAGGGGGATGCTTGCAGCATTGATCGTTGTTTATTTTAATCATGCTAAAAGGGTTAAGCCAAAGACTCAGAGCATGTAGCAAAGAGCTGAGTGCAGCAGAGTGCTTTTATCCCACTAATGAAAAGAAATTGTTGAACAAGATTAGGTGCAAGTAGGCACTCGAGTCTGTTTTCCTGATTTGTGTGCAGTTGTAGTTCATGCAGGCATTAAAGATCAAAGTGAGAAAAAAATAATAATCAGCTTGGCAAACTATGAGCAATAAAAAGCAGTATTCCTAATATTGATTCCATAGTTTTTACAAGCTTCATTCACAGGACAGAATCCAACCATTAAAGGCATTATACAAGTGCAGCTGTTGGACCTAGCAGGTTCCTGCTGCCAAAAGCTAAATGTCCTGAGCATGTACGTGAACATTACAAACTGCTTCTGTAGCAAATGTGTGCTGCCCTGGATGTTGCAACTGGCTTTTGTTGAGCCAGTTCATGGAACATAGTGCTCTTGGTAGTGGGTGTCGGGACACTAAGCAGCGTGTGCAAGCCCCAAATGGATATTTCAGCAGCCAACTGTTAGAACGAAAGCTACAGTAGAAGCAAATGAATTTACAACAGATGGAAGCTTAAGTATTCTGTGTTCCTGGCTGAGAAGAAAGTTTGTGAGGCCTTCTGCCATAATCACATACGTTGCCTCTTGAAAACTGTCATTAAAATGTGCATATCTGCAAGGCTGGTGGAAATTTATTAAGTAGATGAATACATAAATAAACAGCTGGATGCAGACAAAATGGGTTCCTCTTGTCTGGTGATGCTTTATTGCTACTTTTATTTTAACTGATTGAATTTAACAAATCTGTTGTATACCATATATAAATGACAACTTGATTCAGACTTTAATTTTGTATGTTTCACTAGCTATGTAAATATTTTAAGGTTTAAAATTACATTTTTCATAACTGTCAGGATTAGATTCAAGTATTGCTCAATATTACAACAACAGGATATATAAAGGAAAACTAATAGACTCCATTCTCTGGAGAAGAGCAGTTGCTGTGAAAGCAGATAGTTATTTCTGAGAAATGATTTTTAATAAACACCGTAGGAAATATTGCTCTATATTTCAAGCCTGCACCTCCCTTATCCTATACGTTATTTTAATCTTCTAAATTTTCTACATGTTCCTCCTGCTCTCTATCCTGCATCCAGATTTATTTAAAGGCCTCTATTACATTGGTCTTTCAGCCTGTGCCTTCTCTATCACCAGCTTTTAAACCTTGTTCCCAATCAACGTACAATACGCTAGAGGAAACCCGCCACCCTATTTCTTCTCATCTCTCTGCTTTTCAGCCCACGTGTGACTTCTGTTCATTTTTTGAATGAATCTTGCACTCTGGGAGGTAGCTGGATGTGCAGCATGCAAAATGTACAAGTTGGATTTGCTTGAACTAAACCAACCAAATTTCAAACTTGTCCTGTCATGCCTTTGTGTTGAAATGTGAAATTAAGGCAAATAGTGTTTTGCAGGAAGTTGCCACTTCATCATATCTTCAGGGTAGGTAAATACTGGCTGATTTTTTCTGACCTTAGGTTTTCCCGAGGTGTTAGGTTAGCTCCCAAGCAACCTATTTCATGTGTGACCTTGACCAAAGCACTTAGTTTTTTCAATAATTCATTTTAATATCTGCACAATGTGCTATGTTTCCTGCTTCAGCCACGATACTCTATAAGGAATTCTCACCATTTTAGACTATCATTGACCTTTCCCGAGTCATGTCAGACCGATCTTTCATTCTGGGGGGGATGTTCCAGCAACAGTGCAGTTTCAGGAATTATTTTCACGCTTTACCCAAAGCTAGTAATGTGAGTATACTCGAGGAATGGGCAAAAGGGCATCAAGTAATAGCTAAGACTGGGAACTCAGTGGCAGCATTGTAAACTTGTGGTTTGATGCTTAGTTGGTGTAAGTTACTAAAAGGATCTTTTGGTTACTAGAAATGAATATTAGAATAACACTGTAGGGTGTTTTTTCCCCAGGAGCAACTAATAAGAATAATTACATTTATAGTTTTCATCAACATCTTCATTAATCAATTTCTGCTCTTTTGGATTCATCCCATGTTTGCAAACTGGAAGTTTTACTAGGTTGAGTGCTGTATTTATAAGGTGGGGGGATGCTTCGTAGCCTTGATAATGAGCCAGCCTTTTAAAGCTATCTAAACGCATGACTGAAATGGGAACAGAGTCTAATGACTTGTCAATGAAAGCTGCAAATATAAGGCAGGCTAAGGAACAGCTTGGTTGTGGCCTGTTTTTACACAGACATTTAAGCTCCATTTGAAACATAAAAACAAGTTCATGTGGAATTGAATCTCGATTTGTTTATTCCTTGTGTGCTTGCGTATCTGTTAAAAGCTTCGGTAAATTTTTCAATGTGTTTGGTGTTTAAGAGCTGGAGTTGCTCTTGTGTACTCCTTTGTCAGCTGCAAAAGCATTAAAAGTTCACGTGCACTGAAACTGTTCAATTTTTACTACCACCTAAATCTAATTTGTTCTGATTTAACCCCCCTAAAACCAGGTCAAGACTGAAAACCAGATCAATATACTGAAACTTACATAGAGCTGTTTGTGGATGTAACCATTCAAGAATGCTTGTTCCAGTGCACCTTTATCACTGGGCAGATGTTTTTGTGAAATAAAAAATGAGCACATGTTAACACTACACAAACAAAACTGGATGTGTTTTGAGGGGAGATCCAGCAAGATGTTAGGTTTTGAATGCAAGATATTCTGTACTTCTATTTTAAAGGAAGGATTATGCCTAGCTGTAATCTATAATCTCATTCATGTGTTGTATAGAGGTTTATTCTTGACAGAGCAGCAGTTGAAATTGTTGGCCAGTTGGTGGATGTTTGAGTTTTTCATGTTTCACTCTCTCACACATGCTTTTTATGAACTTAAGGTTTTCTTATGCCTTTAAAATATTCTATGCAATTATTCTCTAGGAGCCCTAGCAATGTATTTCAGTTAAGATTTGGATAACTAATTTTCAAAAAAGGTCACTAGGATCTGCTTCTATTCTGGCCTTCTGAACTTGTCTCCTCCCTTCTTTTCTATGGGCTGAGGGCTGGTGAAATTTTCTGCCTAACAGTTTATATGGGGGATTTTAAGTTGAATTTTACTTAAATATTTCTCATTTAAACAACTTTCAGTTGGAATAAGATTTTTTTGGAGACTTAATTATGGCAGGTGCTGTCAGGAGCCAGAAAGCTGATGATTCTTCTTAGAAGGATGTGGATCGCTGAACTTTGAATAACATTTAGAGCAGGGTTTGGTTTCACATCTCCAGGGTGTGAAGTGCTTTGTTCATACTGCAAACCCATAAGGCTCATGCAGAGGCTGCTGCAAACCTGGGATGATATCTGCTTATTCTGTCTCTGGGCTGGAGTGAGAAGCTGGAAGTGTAGAAGAGGACCTTGTGGGAATAAGAATATTGGGTAGAGGCCTGGGCTTGTCACTTCTGCTTAGATTTTGGGCTGCTGAGCTGTGTTCAGTGCAAGGCTGGTGGTCAGCCACAGCTGAAGTGCTAGGTGTGTGGTTGGATATAACAATGCCTGCAGGAGCAGGATGAAGGCTGACAGTAGCGTGGGAAAACAGCACAGACTGTTTTTTGGAAAGCATGAGGTGCTGTGGTGTAATTAATGTTTTTGCACTCTAATGTATGCAGAGGGTTTGCCAGAGGAAGATCTGAGCTATTGGCTCCTGTTCAGAAGTGGCTTTTCAATTTCTATTGCTCTTCATATGAAGTCTCTGCTTTTTCCAGTACTACAAGTCATTGCGTGTCTTGCCTCCCCTGCTGAAATTCTTCCAGCCGTTGCTCCACCTATGCTCCAGCATGTTAGTGCTGTCGTTGCTGTGCTGCATTGCCATGTGCCTTCCTACCTGTACCAGAGGGAGCTGGATTCCTCCATGCCATTGCATGTTTGCCATGTGTAGGTAGCAAAAAGATGAGACAACCTGCAGACCTGCTTGCTGTCTTTCAATAGAAGTAATCTGAGATGCAGTCAAATGTGGCAAAGATCTTTCCTTGCAGATCTTCGATTCTTCAGATCCAACTCCTCATCCCCCCTGCTAAGGAACTTGCAACATAACCACCATAGTGTTTAAGTCTCCTACTTTTGTCTTTATTTTCACGTTTACCTTGAATCATGAAGGCAGTGTTAAGGATTAAACTGTTCCTGTCCTTACTGACCTGGTTTGCTGGCTCTGTGTGCTTCTGAACTTGCCTTGCTGGATTTACTCAGGCACGTCTTGGATAAATTACTTTGTAATCTGAATTTGCATAGTGGATGTGAAACATAAGTCTCCTGTAAAAGAAAGATCAAGAAGTTTGTCACAAGCCCAACTATTGCACACTTTAAAAGGCTATAAAGCTGCTAGGTATGTGATAAATGCTAGGAGAAACACAGGCTTCACCGTGGTGTGAGGGGAAGTTCTTTCCCAGAGGAATTTTATAGGGTTCCCAAAGCTATGCAGCTTTCCAGCAAAGATTATTGCAAAATGTTTGTGTTGGGATCAAATTGTGTTTTTTCAGCTGGGAAATCTATCTTGTAATGTTGGACTGCAACCAGCCCCCAAAACTGACACTGTCTACAGCTACTTTGTGTCTCAGGAGTTGTAAGCAATCCTTATACTTTCCTTTGTTCCTCTTTAATGGTTGTTTTGCTCAGGAGACCGTCCTACACCCCACTAAAAAATGGGGACAGGGAGCTATAAACTGCCTCGGGGGGGGCTCCTGGTTGGAGGTCTCTCTGGGATCAGGGCTCTTCTGGTGAGTAAAGACCTTGGTTGGAGTACAGAAGCAAAAGCCTTCAAAATTTCTTTCAAAATACTCTTTTGGAATAGCTAAGGATAAAAGTGCCCTTTGACTGAGATTCCCCTTTAGGGTGTCTGGAGCTGGTTCTAGCCTGTAGATACAAAAAGGATGCTTCAACCTACAGAAGTAGTGGAGTTCCGCCTTGGGTTATTGAGAGTCTGAAGTTGAAAATCATAAATCATGGGGCCGCTCCATCAAGATGGGGTGAATAAGCTTCCTTTCTGGTGAATTCTGGTGAATTTTTCAGTGAGAAAGCTGAGGGGCAGTATCTAGGCAGCTGCTTTTGAAATGCAACCACAGCCATGCATGAGAAGATGACTCTTTTTGTGGCTCAGATGGCAGTCGGGCCTCAGGATGAGGCAGAGGAGGCCAAAGGAGCAAAAGCAACTTGAATATTCAAATATTTGGATGAGCAAAAAAGTTTCCATGTTCAAAGGAAATGGAAAGTTAAAGTGTAGTCTTTGTGCTGACAATACACACTTCAGTAAAACATCGATAATATCTATGCCTGATTACTTTTCCCATAGTAATTTTCATAAAATTGTTGATAAAGTCAATATACTGTTTTGACTAAGCATCACTGGGGAATAGCATACTGTCATTATTCCCTTTTCAGCATAGACATAGCTCAAAGTATGGATATGCAGATTTTTAATGCAGCAATGAAATGGTAGAACAGAGCTATTGTTCAGCTATCATAAAATTTAGCAGACCCAATGAATTATGACTCGCAGCCACTTTGTTTTACTTTTCTCCCACTATTTTTTAAAGGCCTGTCCAGTACCAACTCATACTTTATACCAGATAGACATAGGGAAGCATTCCTATGAAAAATTGTGTCCACCGGACTAAACCTTTGCTTTGCAAATTTAATCTTTAAAGCCACCTTGGCTTTAAATGCCCTATATTATATGCACTACATGGTGCTATGCAGGTATAAAGCAAGGGAGGCTGCAATAAATAAATGAGTGGCAGTGCTTTGCCTTCCTGTAGCCCCTCCAGCAGTTGGCTTGGGGCCCACTAGCACAGTCTAGAGCAGCCCCTGGGCTGCCCCAACCTGCAGCAGGTGATGAGCAGGAGTGTGTGAACAGTGCTCTTGCTTCCTGTCTAATCAGTTTTGTTTTAAAGGCTTGGTAACTAACATCGGAAAGAGCTGGAAGGAGATCTGCTCAGTTATGGTCATCCCTTCCTGAGGAGAGGCCTGGAGGTGAGCAAAGTGCTGTTGTTTTCCTCCACGGTATGTGTATGTGCTGTACCCCTGATGAAAAAGTGTGTGTTTTAGTCCATTTCAGACTCACTAAATCTCTGACCGAGGTTTTGAGTTTGTTGGTAATGCCAGGTGTACTAGTAGGGATCCTGGCTGTAAGTCAGATGCAGAGTACTCCATGGGCTGCGTTCAACCAGGCCGCTGTTGATTTTTGTGCTATTTTGTGTCCAGTGCTGGCACTTGGGATGCCAGAAACTCTTGGGGGCTTTTAATAAGGAATTTGGTTGCTTAAAAAAAAAAAATTCCTTTCCTTGGTGAAGATGCAGACACAGGAAGAAAATGTGGAAAATGTTATTTAGCTATTTACTGTCTTCAATATACAGATTTAAATTACTGTGTATTGTGGGAAATTATACAACCTTTAAAATCACCTTTACAGAGTACTGCAGTTCTGTCCCTCTCACAATGCCCCACACGGACTTGCCAGGACAAAATCTGAGCAAGATTCATACTTTTTGTCTTCTTTCTTTGCAGCTGCTGGAATTTGGGACCAGCAGCTTATCCACTGTCTGGATTTGACTGCCTGGCTCCCTGATACCCCAGAAAGCTGGGGTTTTGGTTATTGGTCCAGGCTTTCCTATTTGGAAATTGTGGGGAAGAGCTATGCTGAACCTCTGCTTCCCTCCGGAGGATCCTGAAACAGCAGTGCAGCATCTCTGTTCTGCTGTCAGGGCAAAGCAATGCAGGGAAGCATCAGCCCTCACTCTTTGTTGTAAGACAAATCACTAAGAAGGAGGACAGTTAACAGCTGAATTCCTGATTTCAAGGGTTTTGTTAGAGTAAATATCTAGCAATTCATATAAATGCATTTTGGATGCTTTTTTCCAGGACAAATATTGCATATCACCATGTATTTGAAGTATTTGCTTTCAGAAGTGTAAGTTTTAATAACAAATAGATTAAAATACAGCTACAAAAAAAAAAATCACATGTCAATTGTACAGATTTTACAAAAGTTTGGGAAAATAAAGCCTTCCCTAATACAACAAAAAGTAACGTTACATCAGCAGATCTCATGGATGATTACTGTGGCTCTTAGTGACAAGGGTTAACCAATTTAGTAAGCTGGGTCTGCCAGAGCTTTGCAGAATAAGTCTTTCAGCCCCTTAGGACTAAATGCTTCACTCAGATTCTGGGAACTCAGAAGATTGATTTTGTTTGCCTTTTGATTAAAAGAACAGGATTTGGACATGAAAATCCAATTAGATGATTGCTGGGGGTGGGAGGGAGAGAAAGAAATGAATGGCATACAAATCTCCTGGAAACAGACCTCATTCTGAAATCTGGACTACATCTCCACTAGCTTGCAATTAATTGTAAAACAGCTGTTCTCTGCCTGTGCACCAGAACAAAAAAAAAATACACAAAGTTTTAGGATTGCCAGGTGATAACACTGAATGCTCACAAAAAGAAAACTTGAAACCACTGAAAATAAATAACACGAGTCTTAAAAAGTGAGAGAAGGCAATATTTTATCTTCACTATTTCTTGCAGTTAAGTGTCTTGAATGGTCTTATGTGCTTTACTATCAATATGCCTTACGGCAAAGCCCATCTGTCTGTCATTCACAGAATGAGATGGTACCGTTTTGCAGAACCATAAACCACATTGGGAGCTGATCCAAAAAAACAGATGATAAAAGTCAAAGTATAATGATCCAAACACTTTCTAAGTGAAAGAATATTCAAAGCAGCTGTTTTTCTGTACTATTTGAGATGATTATACTGTCATAACAGCAGAATATGAACTTTCTGCGTGTCTGTTTCACCTGTTTATAGAGTGCTATCCAACTGCAGGAATGCCAGATGCACTGTGCCAAGAGTGATCGTGAATAATAAGAGACTGCATGAACCTGGAGACTGCACTGTGGAGCAGTGGACAATCTAGTCCATCCAAGAGCTAGCAAAGGCCTGGGGGACATCTTTCAAAAGAGGAAAAGCTTGCTATAGACTCTTATGACCGTCCTGACTTCATAACTTCCTTCTAAGTTCCAACTACGTGGTGCAATCTTGATGTGAAGTATGCTGGCTCTTTTTCTTCAGCAGAACTTGTTCTGGTGTTTCACTGCAAATTCTTTTTTTGCAGAACACCTCTTTGAAAACATCCAAGTTCTTCAGTCTAATGAGGTCTTGTGGCAATAAGTTCATAGACTTGTTGGTGTTGCCATGGGGGAACTTGCAACAGCAATACAATAATTGCTACTCTACAGCCGTTGTCTAGATTTAGTAAGATATGGAAAAAGACACTTTGATTTCCACTGAGATCTTTACGACTATGAAAAAAATGACTTGTAGAATTTCAGGGCTTATTTTACAGTGATAGTTCTAAAGACAGCTGAAATACAGTTTTAGTAAATGAAACAATACACATGTGAAGGAATAGCTGCAATTTTTCATGCATATGTTTAGGGTATAAATCAAGTAGAATTTTTCAGGAGTGAGACTTGAACAATGCTATCTATTGTTCAATTAAAGTCTACAGTTTTACCCTGATTTCCTTTTGAGAACCAGGTTTTAGGAAAATAGCTGTTTCTCTTTAAGTGTCTTTAAAACTTTCTGTGGTTAGTGAGTTTGCAACATTATCTCTTATCTGGGGAATGCTAACCATGATAAACAAGGAAATAATCAGGGCCAAATGTGAGTTTTGGCAGTTGTTTTGGATTTTCAACATTTGGTACATTAGGGATGTGCACAGATCAAAATCCTGCAGGCTCTATAAACATTGCAGTCCAGAAGCTAATGTGCATTCTGCAGCTTTTTTCCTTTGTGAACATAACCTGATTGCCAGTGATTAGTGGCTGTTATTTTGTCTAGAAACCACTAACTGCAGTTAAAAAAAAAAAAGTAATAAATTCACGTATAGGAAAGCATGTTAACCAGTAATTGTGTTTAAAGGTAGCACTTCTGTTTTGCAGCTCTAACAGAAGTTGTTCTCTGTGTATCCACACAAAGGTGTGTGTACATGTGTAGGGATACGTGTATGGGAAACCTCATCTGGCTGGGTCATTTGAGGCATGTTACAGCAGTCAGAGCCTGGCACAGGGGTGTTGTCGTGCTGCCCTTTTTGACAATAGGGCAGGTCACCAGGGAGCTACCTGAAAAATCCATTTGCTGAAATCAGTGGGTTTGCTTTATCCACTTTTTGAAAAGAGCTGAACACATTCGTACCCCATGCCAGACAAAAACCAGTTTTAATAGCAGAGGGAAATTCTGCAGTTGTTGGATCAAGTTGGTAACTTGTTTGATGTGGCCTGGGGAAGCCTCTGAACTTCTTCATTGTCCTCCTGTATGAGAAGATGCTTAAGTGTTAAATTACTACTTTTGTGACCTGCACAATACTGGTGGTGATACTTAAAATGCTGTTTCAGGTTAACTATGGGGGGAGTTATGACCAAGATAAAAAACTTGTTTTCTTAGACTTTGTAGTTTCTTAAATGAGGGGAGTGTAAAACCAGATATAAAAAGTAAATCTTTTCATAAAGGATAATGTCATCATGAATTGAACTCAAAGTTTTGTAAATAACGAATTGAAAGTCACTAATGACGAATTACTCCACCAAGAGCACCCTGATTATGAACTTGGTTTTCCCACATTTCTGGGCAAGAGTAAGAGCCAGCTTACCTGGGACTTCTGGTGAGAATAACAGACCCTACGGGTTTCATGTCCTCAGCAGCACCAAAGGAAGGGTAATGTGTGTTCCTTGCAGCCATGACCCCATGTAGGCAGCATCTGGCTCCCACTAAATGCTAGTCTCTTTGACTTCGTAGGCAGAATGTGCTCTAAAGAGGAGAAAACTATTACATGGAAAAGGTACATTTGCGCAGGGACCATTGGAACTAGCTTTTTTGATTGTAGTTTGTGTGAGGAGGAGGCTAACTTGCCTACAAGGTCAGCATTATTTTACTAAATCAGTTCTTAATTGATTGTCTTGTGCTATTAGGTTTGTTTTTTCCTGTCATTTCTTATGCAAGTCAATAATCCATCCTGATTTTTAAAAGACTGCAAATTGCTACACTTCTTTTATTTACTAGTCATCTGAAACTCCTACCCGCTACTTATTCCCTTCTATGTGTTTAGCTCACAGCTACCCAGCATATATGTCAAAACAGTTTTACTTGAAACAGCAGCAATTAATTGTTATAATTCTACACATTCCAGAAAGCCTAGAAGGTATAAACTGAGACTTGCATTTGCTGTGTGTATGTGATGGATTGGGCTGACATCTTAGCAATAGAATTAATTGAATCTTTTTCACTCTAAAAGGACAATCTGGATTAAAGGGATACCTTCTGGTTAATATGATGTAATTAGTATTGTGTGTTCAGGGTTGCTATTATTGAGAAAAGTATTCAAGATAACTGAATATGATACTAATACTGGTGAAATGAGCACTGCTACATCAGTATAATTTCAGCCTACAGAAAATTAACCTGTTGTAAAATAATTCAGGTCAACATTCCACTGATTATTTTTTTTTGCCACTCAAGGTTTATAGAATATTTGGGTAGATGAACTTAGCAGATAAAGTGCACTGATAGGTCAGGCTGGGGATGTACTTGTGCATATTTGCTGTCATTTAGGCTTATGCACTTCCCATAACAGTACATGGCTTGTGTATTGGTATAGGTCAATATCTGCTTAAATAACTTGCAAGTCTTCTACAGCCTGATCATGCACTGGAGGGATTGTGTGTCAGCTCCAGCTGGTCTGAGATAGACCAGTAACCAACCTTTTTTTGACAAACACAAAGTGAAATACAGCGGTGCAGTAAGAAAGTCTTGGGCAAGTGGCTTTTTGTGGTCACAGGGTGGCTCAGAGCTCATGGGATGCCCAGTTAGTTAGATGGTGCCACGAATGTGTGTGGGCCTGGAGAAGTCCCACTGAATGCAGTCAGGAGCTGCATGCTACCTCTATGCAGCTACACATGTTGACCTACAGCATGTTCACCGGAATCCTGGAGATCAAAATATGATTTCCAGGTTCTGGAAAGGTTTTCCAGCCATTCACTTTGATTTCAGCGAGCTGCCAAAGATGCCAGTTCTGAGAGCATAAACTCCAGTTGCTGACGCTACTACACAACTTCATTTTTTGTCTGTAATGGCTGGAACTCTGTACACAGGGAAGACACAGATGATGAAAGGTTCCTGTCTTTTGGAAAGGTTCCTGTCTTTTGAATTGGCAGTGTATTTAAATAGAAAGAGAGCAGAAAATTATTTTTCTCTGGTCTGTTTGTGTATTTTTTAAGAGATGATTACATTAGAGTATGCCTTCAGGCTGCAGATGAGATCATGGCTTCATTGTGCTACTCTCTGCAGGTGTCCACACAAGAAATACTTGTCGTTTCTTCCTACCCCACAAAATAATCACACCAAAAGGACAGGATGAAAAAACTTACGGATGGGAAAACCTTTCTGCGGTGGTGGTAAGATCAGGAATGGACATCCTGGGACAGGTGCTGTTGTGTGCCAGCACACCCAGGGGCTGGTGTAAGAGCTGGGGGGAAGCCGTGAGCCTGGGGAGCATTGCCAAGTATGGCTTGTCTAGCAGCTCTGCCAGGTCCTCAGCTCTACACCAGGATAGATGGCCTGAGCCAATGCTATTAGTAAATTCAGGCTTTCCCACGTCCTTAACTGTACTTAGATTTCATACAACTGCCTTTTCTCTTCTTGCAAAAAACGATACCTGAGCCCTATCTTTGTGTGTTCCCATAACAAACCTGGTAGTTCGAGGAGCTGTGCTCTGAGTTGAGGGTGTTTTGAAGTTTGGGGTCTCACAAGGAACACTGTGGAGGCAAAAACTAAATGGGGGCGTCTCTGTTCATCTAAGCTTGTGAACTGGGTTGGCTCCAAGGTGGTACCGCAGCTCTGCAGCCATCAGTTCTGGAAGTCCTCTTGACTCAAAAGTGATGGAGGGAGCAGTTAAGATCTTGATGTGGGAGCACACTCCTCGTACAAATTGCTCAATACGAGTGTGTGTGTGTATATATATATATCTAAAAAGAGATTTTCATGGCTGAACAGCATTTTCTGGCAATAAACCATTGATCAGAAAATTCCTGACACAGTCTGTGGGATTTAGCCTTCCTAATCAGAATGCCTTGTTCTTCCGTGCAGTTCTGGAAAATGCTGAACTACTGCTTCATTTTGTTTTTATAATTTCACTGTAAACCTGTCCAAAAATCCTAAACAACAAAAAGCCAACAAACCAAAACAGCACTATGCTGTTTTCATTTAAATATTTCTTAACCAGGCAGATTTCCCGTAAGTAGAATCCAGAATTATTTTATTTTAGGAAAGCAAAACAAATCTATGAGCTAAATAATCTCTCATTTTCTCCTCCATTTATTTTTTTTAAGTGACTGGGAGAAGTCTTAAATTGTGTGCTCTCTCTACAATAGAAGGGAGTTCAACCATCCAGAGGAGATGTGTTAAGCTGATGGCAATGGATTGCACTGGCATTTGCATAAAATAATAGATGTACATAAATTTTCAGGGTAAAAGTGGAGCCAAAAAAAAATTAAAAAAAAAAAACTGCTCATTAGACTTTTCTGAGATGCATACTCTTGAATATTGAGGCCACTTATTAGTGAGTTGAGTCTGTGTGCTTTATTTGTATTGAGCTGGGAATGTATGAGCCAGTGTAAAAGAATCTGTTTTCAGAAGGAAACTTGTTTCCTAGTGTAAGAGTTCAAATCCTGTCACCCTGCTGACCAGCAGACATGGTCCAATTAATCTGTTGTGTTTATTCAAGCCTTAGAATGAGTTTAAAAAAATGGGGGGAACTTTCTGGCTTCTTTCAACATGTGAACTCTATCTTCCACTCAGATACTCAAATAAAGTAACAGCGAATGTTTAAACAAAGATTTCAACCCCAAATACTCCTTGCCTCTTTGTTTAATTACATGTCTGGAAGGTTACAGCTCTCCAGCAAATCTGGGCTCTGTTTTTATAGGCCTATTGAATTGTCTGCTTGCTTTGACCCTGCAATCTTTCAATTCAGTTATTCAGTACAGAATAAACAGAGCACCCACTCACCTCTGAAGCCAATTCCAGCTTGGGTCATGCATTCACCAGGGACTGAGCGGTGAATCGATGTTTTCCTCCTTTTTCTCATTCTGAACTTTGTGTTATAGCTTGGAGGTTCTTAAACACACACCCTGATGTCCGGAAGGGGGTACTGATCATGGAATTGTGTGCAGTATAAAGCAAGCACCTGAGTTTATGGCCTCATCTGATCTCAATACCCTGCCTGCTGTCTTGTGTGCTGGTGGCAGGTTGCAGCTACAGATCTCATTTTGAGCAGAGTTCTGCCCTCGTTTTTTGTTTTACCAACTATTTCTCCAGTCATGGGCAAAATCCCCAACACCAACTTCTCATTTGCTCAGTATAAAATAACTTGAGGGTTGACCTGCAGAAATATCCAGAAACAAATGTTGGGGGGGGGGGGAGGGGGAGGAATCAGACATTTAACCTAAAATTTCTGACAGGAAAAAACATGTTAGCATCTGTGGTGTTTCTCCTGAGTAGTGGATGGGGACTGATTCACTTTTAGGATGCTAAACTTAAAGGTTGCTATCACCTTATGTGCATGCTTCATGCTCACAGTTACCTCTGTAGTTCAATGTAATTTAAGTTCACTAGTCCTCCACATATTTTTCATCTTTCTTCATTTGCATGGGGCTTATCAAATTATCCTGGCTCTTTTCTGAAGGTTCTTAATAGTTCCATGAGCAGGGAAACCCTTTTATGTTAAGCACATATCTAGATCTTCATAAATGGTACACGTTTCCTGCTGAGGTCTGAGCAAACTTTCCCAAATACCATCTATTTGCATTTTAATAGCATCTGCACTCTAGGAAGCCTTTGTTTCACTGGTCAAATATGAAAACACTATTTGCAAAATACTAATTCAGTGTCATTTGCCTATCAGGTATGATCCACAGCACATAGAAAGTCAAACCATCATAAACATTAACAAGAAATAAGTATCAACTGAAGAAAAAAATACTAACATATACGAACCTCTCCTTACAAATGCATACAGTGACACCTTTAAATAGTTTCACAGTTCTCTACTCTGTGCTTATGTTTGAATTGTAAACACTGTTAAAAGCTGGCTCAATACTTATAAAGCAATTGAATATATCACTGTAGCAGCATACATGCTTTTTTTCTGAAGTAGTTGAATTTTTCAAAAATTTCCTGGGCAAATGTTCTCTCCCCAGATTGTCTTGCTACCAAATATTTCATACTTGTGAGTTGATTTTGGTTCCCCTTTTCCCACCCAGAGGAAGATACATGTTCAGTGAAAGATCACCTGGGGAATTGACTGTATCTGATTCCTTCTGGAAACAGGTATTAAAAGGGAAGTTCCTCAGTTCTGCAAACATACTTGCCTTACTACTGCTTAATAGTATCAAGACAGGTGTATATTTTGCCTAGACTGCCACATCACTATTCCTCAATGCAGAAAGCCAATGAAATGAGTGGTCTTTCGGCATCTGAAGACAAACCAGGGCATGTCCTTGGTTTTGCTGATCCAGTCTTTGGTGGAAAAAGTAAAGATTGTTTCTTGGAGCATTTCTTGGAGGTTTCCTTATTTCAGACTTGTCCGATGAATAAAACAATTTTGTAATCTGAGCAAGAAAAGCAAATGTGGAAGTTAGAAATCCCTTCTGCTTTTCTCTGATCTCATGGCACAAAGCCCTATGCATTATATATAATTCAGAAGATAAATCAAAACTGTTTTCCACTGTCTCTAATTTGTACAAAAAATATAATTTCTGTAGGAAAATACAAGCCTTCCTCTTGCACTCCAATTCCCCAAGCTCAACTCTGCTGTAGGCTACACTCAACCTTGAATCAATAGCTGAAATAGAAAGGTCCTAAAACCCATCAAAGTAACAAGTTATACTTTGCAAAAACGACAAATAACTTTGTCCTAGTAGAACATGGAAACAACTTTACAAGCAAAGCAATAAAAAAATGCATTGTTATTGCTTGAGTATGTTATAACTCTCATTTGAAAAGAATGTCTCGTTTGAAATCACTCTGTGCATATGGTACAGAAAGTTTAAAGATGTTTTGTTCTTTATTAATGAAGGATGAAGAAAATGGTATGGAGACTATTTTGTTCGAAGTCCCAGCTTCCTTATGTGTGCTGTGCATTAAGTCTTCCCTAATTACACTTTTGTAAATAAAGACTCAAAAGGACACAAGCACCCTATTTCTATAATCAATTTTTTCTTCCCCCAAAAATATTCCCTGATGTTTGGCACGCTATGTCCCAAGAGATCATCCTTCTGGCAGCTGAATGGAGACAGAAAAAGAATTGTGAAACGAATTGATCTGTTTGCTTGCAAATTTGGAATGAAGATTGGAAAACGTGCATGTCCTGGGGCTTACAAAGTTTGTCTTGCTTAGCCCCATTTCTAAATGCCTGATGTTCAGAGGAGCCTGGGACCTGCCAGAGCGTGAATTCAGCAGATGATGCGTGCTGGGAGGGAGGCTCTCCTCTACCCTTGTACAAGACAGCGCAGTTCCTGTGTGAGCACAGGCAGATCACATCACTTTGCTGGGGCTCTGCTGTTCTCTCTTCTTGCTTCCCCAGGCTATCAGTTCTTCAAGGAGCTGATCATCTCAAAATGCTCTGACAGGGCCTGGTAATGCAGAGGTCCCTTGAGACCTCTCCTTGGCTGAAAGGACCTACGAGTCAGGCACTGAGAATCTGGCCTTCAGACGGAAATTTAACTCTTTAGAAAGCTGGTGGTTCTGGCCCTGAAGAAGCCAGCACATTTCTACTGTCACTCCTAATGGTTTTCATGGAGCATTACTAAAATAATGAGAGCTTTGGAGTGATGCAGGTCAGGCCAGGTGTTATAGGCAGAAGTTATAATTTGGCAAAAAGAAAGCTTTAGAGCATGGTAGTTTGGGTCCTGATTTCAATCTTTAAGAAACATTTGGGGGGTGAAGAGGCCTATTTTAATCTCTAATTTTGTTTCTGCTGTGCAGGCAGCAGAGCTCGGTGCAGGGACAGAAAGCAGAGCGCTGCGCTGGCACGGCTCCAGCTGCAGGGGCTTGGGGCATTGGATAAACATCAGCTTGCTCCTACAGGCAGGACCCAGCAGGGCAGTGACGGTGGCAGCGTTATCTGCAAGGAAGCAAAGTCGCTTGGTTTCCAGCTTCACAACTTGCAAATGGAGGATTTGCAGCTGGCTCCAGTGAGCCAAGGGGCGGAAAGGAGGCAGCCAGCTGAGCTCTGTATGGTGGCTCTGTCCATTCCCCCCTCCATTAACAAGCTCTTTGGAATTGCTTTGTACAATTTCTGCACCTTTTTTGGTTTAACACGTCACGCCTGGAAGCTTGTGCTTGTGTTTATAATTCAAGCTATAATGGAAAAGGAAATTAAGGTATTCCTAACTTATCAAAAGAATGAAAATGGCATTCAGAAAGGGGAGGGGAAAGAGTTTTTGCTCTTCAGGGATTTGAGAAAATTAGTCCTGCAATATTTGTTCCTGAAGAAAAGGAATATTAGATACATTAACTTAATTCTTGCGTCCTTTCCTCTTCAGCGTTTTAAATTCTTTGTAGTTAGGGGGGAAAAAAGGGAACTATCCAACTCTTAAACTGATACTGTCTTTCTCATTTTATAGAATTTTCAAGCTGAGCTTTATTTGACAAAACACTTTTTTCAATAAGCAAAGCAAGATTTTTATATAAAAATACACGTTGTATAAAAGCAACAAATAATGTGCAACTGACCCATGTGAAAAACCCTGGTGTATGTGAGGGGCAGGTGTGTGCATGTGTATATGTTTGAGGTACGTTTTTACATTCTAATTAAGCTAGTAGCTGATGTTTGTAGCTGTAGATTTTTTTCAAAGTATAATTGGCTAACCAAAACTGACAATTATTCTCTGAAAAAGGTGGAAATTCAGACTCCTGAGGGGTTGGTAGTTAAGCATAGTAGGATTTGGGGAGTGTGGGGATTTGGGGATTAAGATTTACTATTCCTCTTCCTCATGTTTTCTAGCTCCTAAATTGATAGCATTGTTATTTTATTGCTTATTATGTACAGAATACTGCATGTGTCTTCACAAGAGTGTGGTGCTGGTGCTCCTGAAGCATCAGGGCTGCTGCCCATATCCCAGGGAGCTAAAATCTGCATGTACGAGGCAGTGGTTATCCCTGCCGGGCTGTCAGCACACTGACAGGCTGATAAATTGGAGGACCTACCCAAAGGAAATCTGTAGGAAAAGTGAAGCTAGAAGCTGGTTTTCCTGAGGCCAGAACTGATATCTCTGCTACAGGGACCATCAGTACAATGTGCAAATTATTCTTGGTGTTTATTACCTCAGTAAATTGGACCTGGGGAAGGAGAGACCTAATGTGCTTTATTTTGTTACTCTGGGATTTGTGGAAGGTGAGGAGGAAAGAGGGAAGGTGGTTAAGTGGTTGCATCGGCCATTAGTACTGGTGTTAGGGGGGCTGGGAGAAATATCGACCTTAATAAAACAACAGAAAGCCTTTTCAGGGTGAACACAAAGAAAGCGATGTCTGTCTCAGCAGTTCCCTAGCCAGGCTCTAAAGTGTTTTGTGGACGACCTCCACGTTATGACAGCTGAAGGAGGTGACAGCGGCCTCAGCCTCATAACCAGAGACCCTTGGCTGGCTGCTGGTACCCACAGTGACAGAGGGGGTGTTGCTGGAAGGACAGCAGGGCACTAAAAAAAAAAAAAAGACATCTGCTAGAGGAGAGCCTGGGTATTTGAAGCAATGTTGGGACAGTGCCAGGGAAACAGGGCCATGGCACTGGGCTGGGTGTTGCTGCAGGTCCTGTCACTGGGAGGGAATGGGTTGAATCAGCATGTTTTGAAGATAACGCACAAGATTTGATAGGGCCACTAGTTTTTACAAGGCAGTTTCCAAGAAATGAAGGAGAAAGATTGGAAAGAGATGAAAAGTATCATAGACATTTAGTGCATATAATCAAAACTCTTATTTCCTCATCTTGGAGCTCCGAATTTATGAGCAGAGCAGCCAGGTAGGACAGCAGCTCTGCATGTGAAGTGACTTCTGCAAACCAGGCTTTGAAAATTTGCCTTCAGAGGGCATGAAAATAATTCCCCTTTTCCCCTCCTTGGAAGAAGGGAAGGATGTATCTTGATGAGTAGTATCTGGTCCAGAGGCGCATCTCCTTGGTGCCAGATTACTACTCAGCAGGTGGGTTCTGTGGCCTGTTTTAACCCCAGGGTAGTGGGAGTGGATGGTCAGGAGAGCAACTTAAATGTGGCACTGTCACTGCTTGGATGGCAAGAGCAGGACTGTCACCAGTCCTCTGACCACAACCATTGAGTCATACCAAGGTTTCTGATTTCCTGCAGATGAGTTGCTTTTTTCCATTGGGCTAAAATCAGGCATGACTCAAAGCTACAGCCATGCAACTCAGCTATTTCCCCCAAAAACACAAGTTTTGAGTGGGCAGAAATTATACTCAGATTTGTGCTGAATTAAGCAGAAAGCTTCAGTCAGGAGAAAATGTGAATGAAGGCAGAACAGTTCATCTCAAAATGGAGCATTTTCTGCTTTCCTTTTGAGAAGAAATTGGAAGTGAATGAAAACAAGACCAAAACCCCAAGAGAAATAAAGCTTCAAGTTCAACACAGAAGTATTTTACAGTACTCCTGGAAAAATACAATTTGATTCAAGTCGGCCCAAAATCTGCAGTGGTCCTCCCTGACTGTCTTGGCTGGCCACTGGGTCAGAAACACACTGGTGACATTGCTCAACTCTTGCTGAAAGTTCCTCCACTATTTTCAAGTCCCCTTGTTCATGTGCAAAAAATACACACATGTAAGCCACAGCTATTTTAAACAGACATCCAGGGTTGCTTTAAAGAATCATAAATCAGGTCTTTTGCAAGAGCCTTCATGATACTGTATGTAAATGCCAGCTCTTTCCTTCATATTTCAAGGGCTGCCTGCGAGATGCTCAGGGCAGCTTCTGGCCAGGTGTCTCCTGCTCGCTGCTGTTGGCCAAATCCCACAGAGGTTTAAAAGCACAGGGTTACCTGGAGCTGTCCTGATGTCAAGGATGACATCTGGGGATAAGGCCAACTGCTCCTGGCTTTGAGCAGTCAGAAGGGGCTACAGCTTTTAATAGGAATCTCTGAAAATTAGGCTTGAGATTCAAAACTTGAGAATGAGACCCTTGATCCATTTGTACCAACAGATTTTTCCCTGACTTCCTTAGGTTTTAGGCTCTTGTCCTCCTTCTTTGCATTTATGCTGTGCTGTTTTCCACAGGAAAATAATCCATCAGGCTTTGAGGTATTTTAAGTACAAGCTTAAATTTGAGCATGTTCATTCTCCAGCTGAAATAATGTTATTGCAGTAACAGGAACCTGTCTTTTGAGGGGGGAAAAAAGGAATGAATAAGGATAAAAAAAAAAAACCCTTTTGTATGACTTGAAACATTTTAGCACTTTTGCCATGTTTTAAACCAGATATATGCTTCTACATTGTCCTTGTGTCTGTCAATCCTTCAGTAACATATTTAAACCCAATAGCCAATTTGCAGCTATATTTGGCAAAGGTATTGTGTTAAGTATCTACGCTTTTTGTGAAAATAGGCAGCTGGCCTTCGGGTAGAAACTCTATTCATTCCCAAGAGAGGAAATGGTTAAGTTCACTTTTACCAGATATCAGAGGATCTGCGCATGAAAACTAGGTTACTTGAGCTCAATTGCTCTCAGAATTATCATTATTTATCTTTTAAACAATGCTAGTGAAGGTATGGACTGTTTATTCCTGAATTCCCTCTTTCCCAGCTCGTGTAAATTGGTCAATCTCCATTGCTTCCAATGAAGCCTCCTTGGAGGGGAGATGCAGGTGGAGACAGCAGTGTGTGCACAGAGTGAAAATGCACCTGCAGGGATAAAAACATCTAAATAAAGCTGTTAACTTACAAGCAAATGGAACATTTTACTTACCCAAAAGTGACATAATAAAGAAACGGGGACCATATTGGCATTCAAATGGCTATTTTAAGCTTGTATTTACTAATTGCATAGGAATAAAAGTAGGTGAAATTACAAAGACAAATGTTCTCAGTAAGTGGAATAAGCTTTTTGCTGCATGGTGTCTCCTTCAGAGGAACCAGTGCATTCATATCTAGTACTTTTCTAAGAACAGAAAGGTAAGTTTACTAAATAGGCAGTAATTGGTATGAAATGGGCAGCCAGTTACAGCGGAAAGCACTTGTACCCACTTCTGTCTTCATTATATTTTTTGTGTAGTGTAGATCGCAGAAGTGCAAGAGCCTGACAATTTACTTGATTAAAAGTGACATTGTAAATATAGTCAAAGGCAATTTGTATTAGAAACTATTTTTGATAAGAAGGTTGTCATCTGTAATGCTATTAGCCTTTATGAGATGAAAGACAATGAAACCCTGATTTGCATATAATACAGCTTAGTATTTTTTAATAAGGTTTCCTGTATTATACAGCCACGGGTTTTGATTTGCACAGATGGAACCAAGAGCTGGAACATTCTCAAAAAATGTAAATGTAAGGTTTGCATTTGGGGCTGGTTTCACTTGTTTTCAAGAGCATTCATGCAGGGAGAAGTAAAGCAGAGGTCAAAGGAAAAAAAAAAATAATAAATCCATGGGCCATATAATGCCCTCAGATCACGCTCTGATCTCCCACTGATAGCACTTTCTCTCCCCTAGCACAAAAGTCATTAAGTCAAGATGAAGAACTTATATCACCGTCCCCAAGGCTATGGTTCATATCAGTCTTTTTGGTTTGGTTTAGAACACAAAAGCACCAAAACAGACTTCAGAGACTTGGCTATTCCAAACAACAGTGCAGATCTGTAGTGCCACTGAAGAGAACTAGATATTCATCATATTCCATTTAGTGATAAAGAGACTGAAACAAGCTGTATCATCATCTCTGAAAATGGCACTTGTGAGGCTAAACAGCAAGTGTCTTTCTGTTGCTCCTTTATTAAATTTGCTGTGTTTATTAGTCCAAGGACATTTTTTCGCAACTGCCAGTACTTCTAATCAAGTTGGGAAATATTAAAATCAAGCTAATGGACCTGACGTGGGTATTCAAGGTAGAGAAGGGCCTTGAAAAATCCCTCTCTTTCTGCTGGGTTGACTTGACAGAGGTAAAAGGCATAAAACTTTCCTTCCTCCCTCCAGGAGTATCAGATAATACTGTTCTGGTTTTAAACTCTGAAGTGTATGCAGAGGGTACATATATATACTCAAACTTTCACATCAGACTTTTACGTTGATAAAGAAAACACAAATCTAGTTTTCCATGGCATAGCAGGTTACTTACTCTGGAACAATTTATTGAATTGACTCACGTTGTTTCCCTGCTCCATGCAAAACCAGTCTGGGAAATTCACTGTATATAAATGTACAGCATTAATGCAAGGAAAAAAAAAAAAGTCCCCTTTATGCTTGAACAGATAAGCTAATACCTAAAAGATACCCAAGGAGTAGGTCTGCAAAGTGAGGATCATTGCTGCTCCTTTTCCTGGCTTTAATCACACTTCAGAAGAGACTGTTGGTGTTCCCATTGTTGCTTTCTTTAAGGGATGGTGGCTGACAGTGTGAGATGGATGTTCTGCTTATGCACAGCCACAGGACATGTTTGAATGCTTTTGCTATCAGCCGTATCTATTCTTTTGACCTATGCAGGCACTCATATCCATCCCTTTGCATGATAGGAATCATGCAAATGCTTTCCATGGGCAACTCTTCTAGTGCTTGGGAAATATTTGGTTTCTCAGTGGGGCTGCAGCTTGGAGAGGGGCATGGAATGGAGGAGGCAAATGTTTTAAGGGGGAAATAAACTGATTATCCCTGGAGTGTGTAAGAATTACAGAATGGTTTAGGTTAGAAAGGACCTCTGGAGGTCATCTGGTCCGACCCCCTGCTCAAGCAGGGCCACCTAGACCAGCTTGCCCTAGGCCCTTGTCCAGGCAGCTTTTGAAGATATCCAGGGAGGGGAGGCTCCAACAACTCTGGGAATCTCGTTGCACTGCTCCATGACCTGCACAGTAAAGTGCTTCCTGATGTTTGGGTGCAACCTCTTGTGTTCAGGTTTGTGCCCGTTGCCTCTTGTCCTGGTACTCGGTGCCGCTGAAAAGAGCCTGGCTCTGTCCTCTTTGCACCCTCCCTTCAGCTATTCCTACACCTTGATGAGGTCCCCTCTGAGCCTCCTCTTCTCCACACTGAGGAAATATTCCCCATTACTTAAGCTTGTCATCGTGTGCCATTTTCATTTCTTTTATTCCTCCACTCTTATATTCTTTATGAACCTAGCCACCAACTTCTGCAAAGCAACAGAACCTGTGACACATCACCAACTGCTTACTTAGAGGCAAAAACCGAATGAGTTATAGAAACTTTCTTATTCTCCTTGCACCTTTCCTCTCCATGCACTCATCTCATGTCAGCACTATTTTATATACACAGCGGTGGTTGGAGGGGGAACCAGGTGCGTATATGTGTGACTTTGGAAATTAGTTAAGTAGTGCATAAGGGAAGGGAAAATTCAGCAATACAGGATTAAGCAAATCAAAAAGAAGCAAATGAAGACGACAGACTGGAAGAGGAGCAATGTCACATGCTAAAAATGCAAAGAAAATTAGTGGAAGAATATAAATATTACTAAACAGCTGCTGTTGGACTACAAATGTGATGTCCTGTGAGAACAGCAATGTGCACCTCTTCAGTACATGCTTCCAGCATCACCACCTGTTCTGGTCAGGGAGGTTGAATTAAAAACTGAACAAGAGGGAAAATGGCTATTTAGTATGTCCAGATTTCAAGGCACTGAGAAAGGATAATATCCAAGTCATGTCTGTTGGGCAGAGACCAGAAAAGAGAGGCTGTTGGCAAGACAGCATTAGTTCCTCAATTACTATCCCAGGGGAGATGCCTCCAGCCTTTTGGTTGAGCACAGCAGCCTCCAAATGTCATTGTCCATGATTGCTGAAAGCCACATGCTTGACGAGCCATTCCCTGAATTTCCACTCTGTTCTTATCTTGCACTGGCTGCTTCCTACCCCTGTTATGAATATTAACACAGAGTGATAATGGTGTGAGCTGGAGTATGTGTTGATAATGATGAAAGGGATAAAGTGAATTAAATGCTCAGCTGTGGAGGAAAAACTAAGGGAAGCATGGTGTTGCCAAAGTAACTGGGGGCGAAGAAGTTGGTGCAAAGGATAAAGATGAGGAAATTCAGGGTATTCACCCCCCAGAGAAGATGATTGACAGCAAAGACATTGACACAGGATGAATTGATAATAGAAGACAACTGAGAGACTAGATTAATGGCTGAGCAAGGCAGCTCATTTTGGGGGTTGTCACAAACACTAGATGAATAGAGTGTGGAAATATTTATCGTCCAATTCATTATTTGGGGAAATTGTGAAGGAGGATGATAGGCCATGGGAAGGGAATTGATTGCAGCATGGCTAGAGGAGGAGAACTGGGCTGGAAGATGCTGAGTGTCAGAACCCACCTGAGGAGTTAAGGCAGAAATTAAGTTAATGGGATTGGGAAGGAGGAAGAGTTGGAGGTGGAAAAAGAGGAAGGTATCAGAGAAAGATGAGCAGCAAAATCAGACTAACCGAAGAAAATTTAGGTTAAAAAAAAAAAAGAAATGGGGAGAGTAACTGAAGAAGAAAAAATGTTAAATGCATGAACTGACATAAAAACCTGATTAAAAATGGAGGACAAAGCCTGGAGAATAGAGTAGGAGAAGACTTTATCAAAAGGGGACGGTCTTGGAGGAGGAGGACAAGAAGCTCACTACAGAACATTTTTTCAGAACTGTTTTTTTTTTTTTGAGACAACAATGCAAAATAGAAAAAAAAAAACACTTTTAAATGTCATGGCTGTTCAACACAGTGCTTGAGACATAATATTAAGGAAATACCATGCCCTTGTAAGGTTATTTGGTGAAATCTCTTAGATGCTTACATAGTGTAGGACAGTAGCTTGACAGTCCTCATGGAGGAGAAAAAAAAATCTTCATTTTAAATTACATATTTCAAAAATGAGAAGCTGGCCTGGATTTCTAAGACTACCTCCTCTCTGTGGTTTAGTATCTAATCTAAGAAGGCCTGAAAAGGTTTATTCAAGGTTTATGAAAGCTATGTTCCCTTTATTTATATTTAAACACTCAAAAATCATTAGTCACAAAAAAAAAAAAAAGGCTACTTTTTATATACTACATTTTTCTTTGAGTACTTGTGTATTATGCAAAGTACACTTTGTTTCTGAGCCAAGGGATTTCGGTATAAATTGAGTGGGTTCTAAAATGAAGCATAGTTATAAATAAATATAATTTATTGCACATCTCAGGATTTCTCTTTTCCCTTCCAACCCTTAGTCAAAAAGTCAAAAACACTGAGGATTGTGTGCTCTAGAGTTTGACAGAGGAGGACTCTTGATTCCTGTGTAAAAAGGTCTCTTGCATTTCTACAATTCCCAGTTTGTATTTGCAGGCAATGGTACTGGGCATCTGGGTCTTTGATCTTTATGGAGCCAGAAACTTTGAAGGCAGTGAATGACTAACTTCCTATCTGCTGATTATGCCCATTCTTATTTCATGAATCTGCGAGAGACAGTGAGTTCCTTCATGGTGTTTCTGTTTATTCCATACATAATGACACTCTGTTGATTTTTGAAGCTCCCGTTTATGAAGCCAGGGCATAACAAGATCTTTGTTGTAGCTTAGATCCTTCCTCTCAAAAGGAGCATGTCATTTGCACAGGAAACTCTGCAAAAGGAAAATAAGTGTCTCTCAAATTAGTACCTGTTGAGGGAAAAAAGCTAATCCTGTCCATCAGCTCTGCAGCTTCCAGACAACCTTTAACTGAAACAAGCGTGGTTTGGGTTGATGTTTGTTTTTATTTTATTTTTTCCTGCCAACTGAACTGTCCAGTTCATGGACTGTGAAGCGGCAGAATAAATATCCAATGATGCTAGGTAAGAAGAAAAATCAAGAAACATGCCCCTTTATAAAGCGTATAAGGGGAAACACATGCTTGTAGCAGTGCTGCTTGGTGGCTCTATACATTCAGACCTTCCCAGCCCACCCTCTTTCTAGTCATAGAGAGGTTCAGTTTTAAGAATTAATGTACAGCTCCTGCATACATGTGGATGGAAATGATAGCTATATGGTAAAATATGAAATGTTGTAAAGGGTAAAGATTATAACAACCCAGAAATTATAGTGTCGAGCTTGATCTAGTTCCCACTAAAACCCAATGTGAGGTTTTCAGTGACATTTGGGTCAGTTTTTTCTGTGGTCTTTTTGTGTGACTTAAGATTATTTTTCAAAGGTCAGCATAGCTGAGCATAAATAATAGATAGCCTTGAAGCATTGTCTCCCTTTAAATTTGCCTCCAAATCTGCATTTGGGATTTCAGGGCTCTTTTCACTGGTTTGCTCTCTCTATAACAATAATCAGATAACGATCCACTTGCAATTGTGATTTGTGTTGCCAGATAATAGACAGATAAATGTTTCTCTGTGAATGACCAGGTGAGGCTCATGATACATCTGCTGAAGAGAAAATACAGCATTTAAATACAAGATGAAATACAGCAGATTGTAGACTGGCTATAATTCTAGGGCAGTCTGTGTTCTTTGCAACCAGGAAAATAGCATTGGTTATCTAGAAGGCAGGTAATTTTTCCCTAGGTTTTGGAATATCCATTATTTTCAGATGACTTGGGATCCTTCCTAAGAGCTAGGAGTGTTGATACAAACATAGGTCTTTAAAAACAAAAGACAGGAGCATTTCACAAGTGAAAGCCACTGTCAATAAAGAAGCATTAGCTGAGTAAATATTACAACCTAGCTCTACTTAATTAAATGCTTTGCTAAACATGTGCAAGTACTTTTACAGACACTAAATATGCAGGGGGATGCCAACTGACTTACTGGATTTCAATTTAGTATTTCCTGTTTTCCGGGCTGCAGTGTCTTAACAGAGCTGCTCTGCTGCGTTCCTTGAGATATGTTGAATGTTAATGTTCACGGACCATGGTGTTGCTACCGAGTAGGCACATGAAAAACATAGCAAGGGGTGGATGAAATGTGGGGTTTTTGTGCTTCATGAGGCCCTGAGCAACACCTTCTATGGACTTTCATAGACGGACTCACTTTCTGTACTTCTGTATTAGTCTGGGGTCAAAGCTAGCTGCTGCTTATCTATTGCATGGGGACCACGGTGCGTCTGGTGGTCACACTCACCATGGTACTGGCTTTTCCCCAGAATGCCTCTTGAGCACAGATTCCCTCTTTGTTTGTCTCCCGTTCGAGTTTAGCTCATCTTGCACGGGCTTCCCAGCCTCCTCCAAGCAGTGCAGCATGTCCTAGTGTTCACAGTGGTTGCCTTGGACAGGATCCAGCTTTTTGACTTGGAGAGATCGATTTAAATGGATGCTCATCAGAGTTTAATGACCCTTGTTAGCGCTGCGCCAGGGGCAAGATCGTCTCCTGACACCTCTGTGAGTATTATCACTCGGTGGAGGTAAAAGACAGCAGGAGAAATCCTCATTCAAAATGGCGTCTGCAGAGCCCCTGCTATTAATCACAGCTCATCTGTCTGCGTGCAGACAGACTGCCACCTTCCACGTACGTCTAACATGAGACGTTCAGAAGGTTGTTGGCTATTCTTTTCCCTAAAAGGGACTCAACTTTTATTAAGGGCATTTATTATTCCTGAGGATTTCGAGTTTTTATCATGGATGCTTGTAATCAACTTGCATGCTATCTTAGAGCTCAGTAGCTTGCAGGATTTGCTCAGATCACCTATTTTCAGAGAGCAGGTAGTATACCTTCCACCCAAAGAACACAAACTCATTCCCAGCAGGATCATGATCAGACTGGTGAGTCATTTTTTTCCACAGTAACTTCAGTTCTCCTTGGCATCTCATTCATGCGCTTTTTGACTCTGTGCAGATGCTTGAGCAGGCATTAGGAACCTTGGAAAATCCAACCTTTAATTTTGTTCTTGGTGTGACCTAACTTTTTTGTAGTACACAATAGGGTGGTGAGAGTAATTGCTGACAGCATTGGTTGGATTCGTTGGAGTTCTGCAAAACTTAGATATCTGTGTGTAGTGCAGTGGTGGGAAATTGCTCTGTATGCAGGCACTTGCAGATTTGAGTCTCACTGAATGCATCACTGACTTGGTTGTCCTTGTGAATTTTTAAACTTTTCAAAATCATGATTTTTTAAATATATTTTACATACCTATACACCAGGGTCATGGTCCTTAGTGCTCACTTTTCTGCATCAGGGGTATGTTCAGAAGGGTTTAAGTATAGAAGTGGTCCACAGGATTTGAGCATCAAAATTACTTTATTTGAAACCTCTATCTCCTATGTTTTCTCTGTTTTTCTGTTTTTTTTTTTTTTTCCCCAACATCTTGGTAAAAGAAAGAAGGTATAACAATCTTTTTTCTTTTTACTTTCTTTTTTTAAAATCAACAGTTGAAAGTGATTTGCTCTGATTAGGCTCTCAAGAGTGCTTTATGTTACAAGATTGCTGGATTTAAAAAAGTGGATGATTTTTCAGTGCCACTTAATTCCGGTAGAGCTCACATTTTGCTTTCTAATCCCGAAAGGCCCTTTCTTCCTCCCAAATCTCCGCTGTTGTTCGTGCTGCCATGATAGTGATCTAAGCATCGAGTGGGAACTACTGGGACTTGCGTAACCCCAGGTGGTATTTTTGGAAAGTTAAGCCAGGCCTTCATTCTTCTGAGGTGAACACATCCAAATTTCCCATAACTAATGGTGGATGGGATTTTCAGCTTTAATCTTAAAAGCTGAGAGGATCAGGGAGATCTCCCCTGGCACAGTACTGCCCCTCTTGCAAAGGTTAGCACGAAGCATGCCTGCACAAAGGGCAGAGGTGAAACCAGAAGTCCTCAGAGCAAACCTCTCTGGGTTTCTTCTGAGCTGTGGCACCACCTGTAACGGGACAACTAGGAAGCCAAAGGAAGCTCCCCCTTGGGTTTGCAGATTTTTTGGGGGTTGTTGATTCAGTCCTGGGACAGTCTGGAGGTGCTGAGTGGTTTTGCATACCGTGGGATCAAAGGGAAAGCGGTGCCTCAAACCTCCAAGCCTGGGAAGTCCTTAAGGACGTGACAAGTGGCACTGTGCATCTAGATGTGTTGTTGTCCTGAAGGACGCCAATGCTGTCCTTTGCACCCAGACTACTCCAGGGATGCTTAATTTCTTCTGATAAATGAATGGCATTAAGGAACGCCTTCTGCCCTTTGGAGATGCAACCAAGACATTTCGCTCAGCTTAAGCACAATATAATGGGGTTGTTACTCCCAGAGATTACCCTCAAAATATGCCTTTTAAATGGTTTGAAAGTGCACTCCAGAAAAGTCACCTAAATGGCTTGGTAATAAACAGACATTTCTCATCGTACACCAGAAAGGAGAGGCTTAATTTCTCGGTGGTTAAATAGGAGCATTAGGGATGAGCTGCTTTGTGATTTTGTTTGCAGGGTGAATGAATTTCCAAATATATTTTTGCTGAGGAAGAGCTAACTCACCATTACTGATAAATAAATGCAAATGTTAGAGTCATAATCTTCTTTAACCAAATAATGCACAACAATTAAGTTTTAAATTATTGATGTTATAAAAGGCAAAACAGCCACTAGGCACAGGAGTTTCCATGACTTCAATACTGAATAATGAAAACTCTTTTTTTCCCCATTTTCATCGAGTGCATTATTAAAATGCAATTCTCTTTTTTTTTTTTCCTTGTCTTTTGAACTTTGAAGTCCACTTTAGCAAGGCCATTAGGGAAAAGTTAATTAAATTGGGAAAGTTAGCTGACATATTTACCATTTCAGGGGACATACTGTATTTTTGCAGTGAGAGGTGAGTTGACTTTGCTTTTGGAAGGGTAACCTGCACAAAGGCAGCCCTGAACAGTAACAAAGCACAGAGGCAGAATTTTGTTATCAAAAATAGGTCCATGGCTATAGAAGTTCATATTTCAATTTAATCTCCAAGACTAGTCAGTCTTTTTATACATTGCTAAATAACTGAAAGTGGGATTAATTCAGGGGGATAGCTTTTCTGTACAAGGAAAAAAAGGAAGTTTGGGGCACACTGTAGCTTTTTTGTTTGGTATAGAAAAACTGTAACAAGGCTCAAGAACTAGAAGTGGAAAGCACATAAATTCAAACCAAATTAGATACTTTAATTGTGGATCTGAATACTGAGGAGAGCTCTGAACTCTCCATCTCTGTACATCTTAAGGTGTATAAAGGCAAAGCCCAGACTGCTGATAGAGTGGTCCCTGCGGACAGTGAATAGGCTGTGTCAGACGGGAGCCATGGGGGGCTTGGAAAGGTGGGTTCTGGGATAAAGAGTGATGGTGGAGCTATGGCAGGGTACGACCTGCTTTCTCTGGACCTGCAAACGTGATGTTACACATTCCATAAGCACTGCCCTTCCTCTGGCAGAATCGGGTCATTGGTATTATCCGCTGGCTTTTGGATGGCAAAAGGGCTCAACGGCTGGAGGTAGTGGGCACAGCTATAAATCTCTCCTGAGAAATAAGTAACATGATGGGAATCTTTGACAGGTTTAATTTAGCAACTGTGCCAGAGCCTCAATGGGGCTTTTGTTTGTTGGAGCCTTGTTTATTTTTTCTTTATCTTTTTTCCATGAGTCTGTTAAATTATTTAGGGGCTGAATTTTAAAATTAGAATATGCGGCATTAAAAAACGATGAATATTTTATGAAGGGCTCTGGGATTTCGTGGTGTCGGAAAACATGCCGCAGCTCTGGAGGCTCCAGGAGGGAGCCATGTGTGCCTGCATGGGGCTCTTCCACTTGCTCCCCTTTGGCCAACCCACGGCACCCCTACAAGGAACCCAGTCACTGATCCACCTTGAAGCAGATTTCAGTAGTTCTCCTATTTGGTCATAGCTGGGAAAACAGGATTTTATGTCAGTGGAATTCCTAGGGATTTTCAGAGACTGGCTTTCAGATGGCAAATGCAGGATCATAAGCCAGGGCTTGTTTTATAGATGCAACAGGAGAGGCAAAAGGAATGGAAAAGCCATTTGAGACTGCTCCTGGCAGCACTGCAGGATCTGCAAAGCCACAGGAAAGTCAGGAGGGTGCTGAAGGAGGAGCAGCCTGCGCAGGAACCGCAGCAGTGGGAAGCACAGGCTGGCAGCGACAGCATCCAGGGAGGTCTCTGTGCTATGAGGAGAGCAGCAGGGATGAAATGCACGAACCCTTCTCAGGGATGGCTGCTGGGTATCCTGGAGGGCTATGCTGAAGCAGGCTGCTGCACACCGAGGTCTGTCTGTACCTCGGTGGATCCCTCACCAACCCTTCAAGTCAGACAAGATCTCCAGCAAAGTCCTAATGGCTACACTCAGGCTTTCTCCAGCATAATTTGCTAGTGTCTAAACGTATGTAAAATAAGTTCTGATGACACCTTTCCTTATGAATTAGCAGGTCTTGCTGACACAAATCAGGAACTCAATACAATATTCAGTAAGCACATTAAATCTCCTTCTAACATGCTGCATACTGAGACACTCTTCGTTATTACCTTAAAGTACCAGAAGCTGGAGAAATGCCAGCTTCTCCCCTCTGATGGCAACAACAATGACAAAGACAGAAATAATTAGCTCTCTGCTACTCAGCTGGTGTGGATGCTGCTGCTCTTCAAAGCACGTTTCTCTCCCTTTAGCTACTATGCAGAAATCCTTGATAATTAATCAGCTCTTGGTGACACTGAAACACTAATAAATCCTCAAGAGTTGCATTTAATGTGTTGTGCAGATACACAGAGCTCAGTATTGTCAAATTTGTTGTGCTTCAGACTGAGCCTGAGCTGGGGTAGCAGCATGGCCCTGCTGAGGTCGGGGGAGCTGGGAGAATGTACCCACACTGACGGTCTGCCTTTGAGTGCAATGTCAGAGCGGTTTCTCGTCCTTAAACCTGAGAAAGCAACAGCCCTTTGGGTTTGTTACTCTTCTTGACTACAACAGTTGGGAAGAAAATATTTTCTGGAAAAGAGCGCTTACTCTGATTCAGTGGCTTTTTAATGGAGCTAAATTAGCACCCCAAAACACAAGCTGAAACTTTTTTTCTAGCAGTTTGTAAAAATATGATTAGTTTTTTCGTAATTCCCCATTTTGTTTTTCTACACATCTGTCTCCTGTTTTGATTTCCAGAGTGAGAGACCTGCAGCTCTTGGTCTGAGTGCTCCATCAGAAAGTTGGTGCCGTTGTCTGGGGCTCTCACCTGCAGGAATGCGTCACCCTCAGCAGTTATCTGAGGGCTGGATGCATGCTTTTTTTTTTTTTTTTTTTCCATCCTCAAGAAAATCAGAATTAAATTTCTTCTCTGAAGGTGTGATTCTGGAAAGACAGACCAATTTCTTGTTGAGAGACGACTTCACTGAGTGCATGTCCAAGGATGCACAAACCTGTAAACTCCTGGGAGCGAGGGAGCACCCCGGGCTTATCCGAACATGTCTTTACAGCTGCTGAGGCTGTTCGTGGGAATCCTTTAGTACTTAATGCCACAACTCAGAGTATTGTTTAACAGCATCATGAAACAATCTCCTTGATCATATCACAAGAAAGGCTTGTTTTTTTCACCAAATTACATTGCAATTCTAATCTGTACCAGAGAATAATTTTTTCCTCCATTGCCATGCTGGAGATGCTTTCTCTCTTTTAGAGCATCTATTTCTCCTGCTGTTGGCAAATACCGTAACAAAGAGCAGGAAATAGTTTCAAATGTGTCCATCCCACTGACATGGGCTGTAATGAGAGTAGAAAGTGGGCCAACATTAGCTCATGTAGAGTCAGTAGCATAAGCCTAAGTGCCAAGCCATTTTAATTAATTATGTGCTAATAGTCTCTGGGCTGATGCAGTGCTCAGCATACTCTATGTGTGTGTGTTATACTTATCAGTTCTATTTTTCCTTTTTGAATAAAAATTAGCAGTAATCCTTCAATTCTGTGGAAGCCTTCTGTTGCAATCCAGAAGTCAATGCAGCATTCAGGCTTCATATGTACTTTACTGTTCCCTTAGGCATTTGTTTAGATGGTATTTTTAGGAAAGTTAAACACCATTAGTATCCTGTGGCCAGCTTTGGCACGGCAAAGTCTCTCTTGAGCTGCTTTGGGTAAGGTTTACAAGTACTTCGGGGCACCAGGCAGCTGAAGGAACAGGAACATGATGGCCAATAGGATCCTAAGAGCCACAAATTTACAAAAAAAAAAAAAAAAAAAAAAAGACTTTGTTTGGTTTTGGGGTGTTGGTGATAGTTTTTAGTCTGTGAGCTTTTTTATTCATTATTTTTTAAATGCCATCTCTTTCCCCATGGAATGGCTGTGTCGGTCCCTCAGCCACAGGTTGATGAAAAGTCCATTTTGCATGGGGGGATGCTGTTTGTCGACAATTTTCACTGTGAAAACAAATATTTCAGAAGTGTTTAGACCATTCTGGAAAGAAATTAGTATGATTCAATACAAAACTGGAGGGAAAGCAAAATCTGTATGTGATGTTGTGGTGAAGTCCCTGGAATTGAAGGTGGTTTCTCTGGTAGAAAGCAGTCCTGGAGGAAGACAGCTCACATCACAAGGCTGATTTGGAAGGATTTGGGAATTTGCTGTCTGGCTTCTACTTTAATTGTACTTTAGCTATAAACACTCCCTCAACCCAGAGTGGATGGCAAATACCAAAATCAGAATAATTAAATGATTGCACATACAAATAAGGTTCCTAAATAAATGAAGACATTCAAATGCAATAGGGTTCAGAACCACTGGCAGGTCTTCACATCTGTGAGACCACAGCTTAAAAATAAGGTACGCTTTTCTCCTAGCTCACCAAAGTGCAACTTTTTACACACTAAAATATCTCTTCTGTTCAGGCAGGAGAGCTCTGTAATGCTGAAGATATTTTTGCAATATAGAAAAGATATAGTAGTCATGGTTGCCTTGACTGTTTTGTCTCCTAATTAGTGTTTATTTTCGAAAGAAGGGAGGATAGCTTTCAGTGCAGAGTAGAGGGAGGTACCATAAGGCGATGTGTACTGTAACCCCATTGCTAGGTTATAGTCATAGTTTTCTTATGCAAGATAATGTACAAACAACCCAAAAATAAACTCAAGCCCTTTCTTTTAGTGGGCCTCCTTTGGATGTGAAGAACACAAAAAGAGCTCTGGCTAAAAGTTTGTCTTCCTGATCCATATTTTTGTTCCATATTAAATTGTCTAATTTCAACTCACACCTTTACCTCAAAGACCTCCCTTTGTCCTTTGGATACACAGCTCCACAGTACCTAGATCTCTCATGAGCACATGGACCTTCCCATAGAGGCAGGAGTAGTATATGATGACCACATCCCAAGAAAACCACTGCCCTGCTCATCGAGGGAGTTGTGATTGGGGTCAAGGATCTCTCTTTGCTGCTTGAAATAAAGATGTGTAGAGCAGGAGGATGACTTTAGAAGTTTCTAGTGGTAAATATCCAGAGACTACTATCCCTGTCAAAAGGGATGGATGTTTCAACAGCTAGTCAGCCAATTTCACGCTAAAATTAAAGTTGTCAGTCATCAGGTATCCTGCTTGGTAGATAAGTGATATTACAGTTTCACATACCCAACCTTTTTTCTGTTGGTCAGAATTTGATGCAGAATCCTTGCTGGCATGCTATTGACACACAAAATGTAGCAATTATTGCTAGCATTTTTATTTTCAAGGTTTTCTGGCGCATTCAGCTCAGATTCCCATTTGCTTAGTTTAATACATGTAAACAATCCAATTTTTCATCAGTTCTGCTCAAGAGCTCATCAGTGACTGCATATGGGTGTAATCAAGTAAGCATCGTTTACTAAATTCAAAGCTTAGTTCTTTCATTTTCATCAGTTCCTACTTTTTAAGTTTCCTAGAACAGCTCCAGATTTTAAATAGCATTGGTCAGGATTCTTGTTTGCTTGTTTTACTTTTATCATTTTAGTCCTTATATTTTACTGTTTGAAGTGTAATTCCAGTTCCCCCACAAAATGTCTTTACAAAGCCAGACGGACAGAAAAGGTCCAATGTCATGCTGAAAGAGCCTGTCTTATTTATACAAGATACATTTTGCTCCTAAACAGTTCTGAAGAACTTGCTCATTATATAATAACTACTGAATTTGTCATTCAACTTATTTAATCTTTCATCATTCTGCTCTTCTTCTCTATATGCGTGTAGTGGAAAAGTGGAAAAAATAAAAGCTGTAGAGAAGATGATGACAGGAATCTTGTGAGCTGGACGAATTTGTCTAGCAGCTATTTTGCCCCCATGATGACAGATTTTTTTCCCTCACCCTTTTTATCTCTTCTCCCAGAAGAATACAGAGTTCTCTTGGGTTAAGAAAAACTGCTGTGTGTCTTTGCTGGGGAGCAGAGTACAAAGCCATGCTACTTGCTTGATGTCAGGACTCCCGATTGACTTGCTGATTTTCTGCGCTCAGAATTTCGTGTGTCTAAATACTCTTGATGTTTATCTCTGGAAATCCATCCATGATAAAAATAGATTTATCTCATCAGGAGAGTATGTTAGACTTTTTGGGAACATGCATTTGTAGTGAGTAACCTGCAGTACACATCTGACGTCTTTATTCAGTTACTGCTCTTCAAAGCAGTTTTTAAAGGGCAGAAATCCCTAGTGCGTGCTGTGCTTGAGGACTGAGGCTTCAGGCAGAGGGAGTAAAAACCCTCCCGCTGCAGTGAGACGTGTTGGTGGACGTCAGCATTTCTGCCTTCTTCATGCAGTGCCTGTTGCTGCACCATTATAATCATCAGACTTGTGAAGACAGACTATACTTTTCATTTAGTGTACAATGGTAGAAAGCTATTAGTATAAAGATGGGGGCTGATTTTTTGACCCCTTTGCATCATTTGTCTTTCTAAGCTTTTTAGCTCAGCCTCTGACATTCTCCAGGCCACTCTCAAAGACCAAGGGAAAGAATATTTGGGTTGGGCAGCACTAACAGAGGGGCAGAGTCCTGCTCACACGTTCCTTGCAGACGTGTCCAGGAGTGAGGCTGTACCCCAGAGAGGAGGAGATGTGCTGGAGAATTTTACCCTCCATCACATCAGGTTCAGCACCATCCTTGATTGAAATCATCCTGCTGTCAGGATGCTGATCTTGTCCCTTGGGGTAATTCTTTCCCCTTTCCTCGTGCTTTCTGCCTGTGTGTTTGCAGCTGTTTTTTCTTTTGTCACCTTTATGGGAAGTGGCATGCTGTCTTCCTTTTTTTTTTTTTTTTTTCCTACTTCTTTGAATTGAAACAAACATTTTCCCCAGGTGCCTTCCTATTCCTCCCACTTCCTGCGTCTAAGATGCTGGGTTCACCCTCGTCTGAACCAAGGTGACTGATGACTATTAAGAGATGTCTTAACAGTGCTGATTACAAACTTGGTTCTGTCGCAACGGTAGACTTCGGCAGTTTCACTTCTTCCACTTGCCTGGGGCAGAGTTTCTCCCCATCTTTACTTATGTACTTGACTTTAAGGTGCTTGAATTTCTACTTTCAACAGTTGAAGTTAAAAATTGAGTTAGAAAAACAGCACCAGTTCCTCATGTTCTGTAGGATCAGCTTCTTCATTGCCAGTTTATTTCAACCGTTGTTTACTCATTTCACCATAATTCCCTGTTTGATCTTCCTAGTCATATGTTTTGTTTCCGAGCTGTGTAAGCAGCACAGGAATGCTGCTCCATGGTTCACTAACAGCAGTGGGCAGGAGATGATGTTTTCTCCACAATGTTCAGTGTTTCCAGCTACAAAAGGTCATCTATAGGAATGGTCTGTGTGAGGAAGCACAATGAAGGTGTGGAAATGATTATCTAAATCAGTGGCAGGTTCACAGAGGGCACGCAAGAATAGACTTTCCCATTCACTTTAAGCTGGAGGAGGAAAGATTCCCCATAGCTCATGAGTTTCCATATTAAGAAAGAACAGCGCTGAGTCAAATAGCAGAAGTACAAAATGAGCTTGTACTCTTCAAATTACTCATTTTTACCAGTCAGTCCAAAGGTTCTGATTCCACAAAGTGATAAAGCAGAAATCATCCTTTTCAGCAAGCCTTACTATCTCAGTTACAATGTGGGCATCTCAGGAGTACAGCTCTAATGTCTTCATTTACTATCACAGTTAATGAAAATAAGTTGATCCCTGTGAATGCTTCTTAAAATAATTTCAAAGAGCTTTTTGCATGGAGAATTTCAAATGGGCCACATTACAGCCAAACAGAAAAGGGTTCTAAGAGTCATCATCATAGCAATAAGGCCGTGTTGCACTGTTACATCCATGGTAGAGCCATGTTATAACCATGTTCAAGAGATCAGGCAGAAAACCCTGGCTTGCATCTTAAATGCCATGTTTATAACCTGATAACAAAGCACTTTTGAGCAATGTATTATTGCAGTGATTTATTACTTAATTGTGCAGGTAGTTAATTCCAGTTGAATGCTATATTAAGGAAAAAAAAATCTACCAAATATCATGGTTGAAAATCCTTTTGCAGTAAGATGTTCACATACCATTTATAATAGTGGATGAGCTAGTCACATAAAGAGCGAGAACAGAAAACTGCCGTTCTTTTCTGCTACTTCGTCATTATTTATGCACCTGTTTTCTTAGACTCCAGTTACTTATTTAGTTAAAAAGAAAATTAGTAAATGTAGTTGTAAAGGTACCTGTAGTGTTACAGGTTATTAGACTCGGATCCAGTACAGAGTAAAAATAGAATATTATCTATTTATACTCTATTATATCAATAGGATAAGATAGACTGTTTTTCCATTTCTCATCTTTAGCTATGGAAAAATGTTAACTAGTCAGAAGTGGTGGTGAACAGCACAGTGGAAAGTCCATATGAATCAACACTTTGGAAAAAAAAAATGTGATCTTAAAACAGAAGCTGGAAGCATTAAGCAACCTGTAAATAGTTTGAGTTTACAGAATAAAAAGAGGAAAGGCTGCAGTCCCTGAATTAAATCACTGCCATGGCCAAAATTGGTCAGGAATGTAACAAGTGAAAGACAATCCCTTAAACACCCTATACAGTGTCTCAGGGCTCATAGGATAGTCCCACAGTTGCTTCCACACGTGGCTGGAAGTGTCTGTAAGCTCCAAGGCTAGCATGTGGTGAGAACTGCTACCAGTAAAGGCTATTAAAGTGCTTGGGACCAGAAGGTGTTCTTGCAGCATGGATGGTGGCTAAACATTGAGGAGTGTTAACTCATTAATGCAGTGTAGGTTTCTTCTCCAAGTTTCCATATGACAGTGTGGATTGGACCACACGTAACTAATGTCAATAACACAAAGAATTGTATTCTTCAGTTTGTGTTTTCCATCTGAAGATCCAAAATGTTTGGAAGTGGCATGGTCCAAACCAGGAAAGAACCACCTGCAGCCTGTAGCTCTCCGCACAGCCTCTCCAGGAGGTGATTCACAGCACCTGAGCCTCACCTGGGCTGGCCTCCAAAGGAGCCTCTTTCCCCAGGGACTAAGTAGTTAGCCTCTTAAATTAATCATGAAAATTGTTTTTCCAGTGTTAAACAATGCAGCATTTTGATCTAATGTCTCCTCACCCTTGGCTCCCATGCTGCATTGCCAGTGTCAGCAGTGGTGGCTGAGGTCACTAAGCAAGTAGGTCAAAACCCAAGCCTAAGCAGTAAGAAGCGTGTCAGTTCTGGTCGTGTCTGGTGCCAGTACAAACCTGACCTCTTACTGTGCAAAGGTTTGCATTGTTTGTAGCCAAGCGTGTGAGAAGGAGAGGCAATTTGCTCAGCGGAGTTAGAAATTATGAGCGTTGTTAATGGTTTGTTAACAAAATGTACAGCGAATTCTTTCCAAAGGCTGCGCTAGAGCTGTGATTTGATCATGCTGATAGCTGGTGCTTTAAAGAACATTGGTATTAGCAATTACTCATAGTTGCTAGGAGGTTTTGACAAACTTTCTTTGATGTACACGTTTCATTGAGCAGCAAGGCTGTTCTCTGCTGGATTGCTCAGCAGAAAAGCTCTTGCTCTCTTTCCAGGTTTTCTAAGTGAAGAATTCAGGGGTGTGAGACAAACAAAATGGGACATTGCTGTGTTTGGGGGGTTTAAAAAGTTCAAATTCAAGTCAAGCATCTTTTAATGTACAAAATGAAACAACATATTGACAGATTTTTTTTATTTATTCAGGTTTATTTATTTATTTGTATTTGTAAATACAAAAGTGAGTGGAGATCTTGAAATTGCATCCTAACTTTGACAGGAAATCTGTCTCCTGCCCAAACCTGGCTATTATCTCAATATGATGATAAGGTTTTCATGTCACTCTGCAATTTCACAAACAAGTGTCAGCTATGAACTGAGATGCCAGTTAGCTTCAGAAGAAACCTGTACGGAGCCGCAGGTGCTGCGAGCGAAGCGTGGTGACCCAGCCTCGCTCTGCCAAGGGCAGTGCCATGCCCACCTTAGCAGAGAACAGGTAATTCCTGAGCATATATCTGCGCCTCTCTAAGATCTCTTGCTATGTAATTTAAGACCTAAAATAATTTTCATGAGCAAAAAAAATATTAAATGGGTATTTTGACTACTGTGATTTTAAACATTTTGTTAAAAAGAAGAAAAATACAAGGTGACTTTTCTTCCGATTTCAAATTAAGAACTCAATTCTCTGGGTCAGTACTTCTCAAGCTACTCCTGTTTTAAGCAAATTCCCCTGTTTGTATCTCCTCAGCCTCACTGGCCCTTTGCAGAGGATGAAGCTGATACGGTACAGCGCTGCTTCACCTGGACACCATGCCATGCCTCCACCTGCCGCACGCCCAGCCGCTCAGACGTCTGATCCTTCATCAACAGGCACAGCAGCGTGCGGTGATGGGGAACGTGACTCCAACATATTTTGCAGGTATCGTCCTCTAAACAGCACTGTCTGGTTTC
This sequence comes from Cygnus atratus, assembly GCF_013377495.2. Taxonomy (NCBI): domain Eukaryota; kingdom Metazoa; phylum Chordata; class Aves; order Anseriformes; family Anatidae; genus Cygnus; species Cygnus atratus. The sequence continues at coordinate 6,929,830 of NC_066376.1, forward strand.
ACTTCCAAGAAATTAGACCAAATTGAATTGTTTTGCACTGAGTTGCAGTGAGGCAGTACTGTCAGTTTAATTAGCTCTTAACTCCAAGCTCGAAGCTTCTAATAAAGGTGCTTGGGAGTGTATGGGTAACGGAAAGAAAACAAATGATGGCAGAGCTGTTTCTAATGAGGATGAAGCAGCATTCTTCAGAAAGGATTGGTGTAGGGAGAACATCTCAGCCCTTCACCAAGCTCACAATCAGCTGTGTGATCTGGAGCATAGGGAGTGGGGAAATCAGCTGGAAAATGTTACACGTTGTGTTGGGCCTCGCACAAACAAATGTAGGGGTAAAATGTCCCCTGCACAAAAGATCAGCATAGGCAGGACCACATCATAAGCTTTACTTTTCAGTGTTGTTAGCGGATTTAGGCAACACAGACCCTATGTTGGCCCATTAAACCATGTCAGATGGAATCTTTAACAATTTTAAAGGAAAGATTCCTAGAGACATGTCATGTATAAAGACAAATCTCTCAGGAGGGATTGAATTTGCAGAAGAGGAATCGACTGCAAACACCAAATTCACAGTTGCTTGCGTACTGACCAGAGCCCACAGGCTGTTCGAGCCTGCACAGCTGGGAATGGAGGTGAGAGTTTGTCTCTGACAGCACCGCTGCTGTCAGGGTTTTTTCACATATAAAGTCAATCTGAACCGCAAGCAGTGGGACTGGAGCAGCCTTCAGAGGCTCTGAAATCCCCATTCACTCCTGTATTAATGAACTGCTCTTATTCTATTTTTGCCTCTCTGCATTCTCACCGCAGGGAATGGGTGAGGTATATGCAGCTAACTGGATCACCCGTGCAGGTGTCAGAAGAGGGTTGATAGTTTGTAATATTTATTTGACTTATTTTGTACATTATCTCCCTTCTGCCACATGAAATTCAACTTTAGAAACCAGTAACTTCCCTGGAAATAAGTCTTCATAGCAAACCCTTCTCTGAACAGTTTTGGGGCTGTAGCTTATGGTAAGTAGCTCATTGACAGCATTTGGTACTCAAGTTTATAACTGCTTTTATTGGGCCTTTCAGTCTTGGGAAATACTATGACGCTCTCACTAGAGGGCCAGCAAATGCATAAATCAGATGTTTACTATGGTGAATCAGCCATTATGACTTTTTAAAACTTTGCTTTCTGAAAGTATTTGCTCTCTTTGCTTGAAACATATTGTTTGCAACAACACATTTGCTAAGAAGTTGGCAGAAAAAAAAAGCAAAGACAAAACAGATACAAAGGAGGAAATGTTTCAAAATAAGAGACTCATTCTTCTAAAAACATTTGTATGTTTTTTTTAAGTCTCCAAATATGAGCAATTTTTTTGTTTATACTGAGACAGACTTGAAACTCAACTAGACTTGACATGAATTGGTAAGAAAGCCCTCCTAAAATCTGCCAGTAGAGGAGAAACAACATGTTCCTGTATCCAAAACATTCAGAGGGGAATTATGCAAAGAGATTACTCATCACTGGAGCAAAGTCATGATTTCAAGTTCCCAGCACTGATTTACATCAGGGACGCACCACCAACCTCTCTCCCTTGTGCAATAGGAAAGGCTTTTGCCTCCCCTGCTGCTGATGATGGCTGAGCCTGGCCTCACCTGCCCCGACCCCTGGTGAACATGAACATCTCTGAATCGCCACAGCACAGAGTCGACATGAGCCTGCTCCAGCAATACCAGCTCAGGCAGGTGGCCAGCAAGGTATTGAGCCTTGAATTAGGAGAGAACGGATCCAAACGTTCACCTCTCAGCTGTGACTTCAGCTGACCGCTTGCATGGCAACTTCTATTTTGAGGGATGGGAGTATCTGAAACACAGCCTGAGTTCCTACGTAAATGGAGCTGGTTCAGGATTGCTGCCTGTCACAAAGGTATGGTGAACTTTCAAATGCTGACTGCATCCATTCAAGGAACACACAATGTAGGCTGTAATTAAACAAACAAAAAGAATTTACCTTTGTGGTTGCAGAGAAAAGTCTGCAAATGAGGTGGTGTGGTATGTGGATGGCTGAGAAATTGAGAAATGTGAAAAAAGTGAAACAAAAAGAACCAGAGGCTGTGTTAGTCTTAAAAATTTCATAACTTCAAAAGAATTTTTGGGATGGTCAAATCCTTGAAGCAGAGGTTAGCAACTCTGCTTGTTTGTCTGTCTGGCTCTTGGTGTTGGCAGCAAGCTCGCAAAGTTGTACATAAGTTTAGAAAAAAAAAGAAACAAATCATAACTTAGTATGTTTCACAGCTTCTATCAATTATTTCTGAGTGTGTAAACAAGCCATAAAGGAGTTACAGTTCCTACTCGGGTGATGCACTTTCTGTGCTCTGCAGCTGGAACAGCTTCACCGTGCTGCTCTGTGACCCAGCCGACCCACGTGCTATCTGGGGTGTTTCACATCTGTGGCCTCCTGGCTCAGTTTAACTGCTGGTGCACAGCCCTGCAGGCTGCTCAGGGAGTCCCCTTCTGCCTCCTGATCCTGGTGGAGGGCACATTTTAGGCCCTGGCTTTCTTTTGTCCCTGCTCTGACCCAAGGAGCAGCCCAGGATCTATGGGGGGCACCTTGTGGGCATGAATGCTCAGTTGAGGAAATCAGAGAGTAGAAACCATTCAGGAGGGAGATAAGAAAAAAATAAATTGCTTTGGCACTCCTCATCTGCCCCAGCAGGCTGGCAGGAGGTCCCCGTGGTCAGGGATGTGCTTCCTTGGGAATGTGCTGAGCTCTGCGAACCTTGTTCCTGCGTGCCAAAGGCAGGGGGCCCAGGGCAAGAGAAGGGCAGGTGAGGTACAGAAACCAGGACTGAGGAACGAAGCATTTGGCCTTGGAGACTCCTCTGGTTTGGTTCTTTGGTTTTCTCCTGCCTTGGACAAGCATTTCTGAACATAGGTGTGGGGCTGGCAACAGGCCGCAGAGGGGCGAGAGGCTTTCTGCACAAACCCCATATGGGATTGGGATGGCAAACGTGTTTCTCTTGCATTGTTGCAATGGGTTGTTTTGTCTGCTTTTTGGGAAACAGCAGGGGCCTTCTTTTCCCCAATTATGTGAATAATTAGATTTGCTTCAGTATTTACAAGCGATTGCTAAACACTGGAGTTTCAAGAAAGCTGGGAGAGCCAGCTCTCTTGGGGCTCATGCTGAGTGGGTGGAGGAGCGGGATCTGACTCAGGTTGGCACCAAGGGCTTTCTCAGCCTCTTGGGGGGAGTTAATCGGATCCTCAGAAGTGCTCAGGTGGCCTCCCACAGCCTCAAAGCTCAGCCCCAGCTGCCCCCATGGTGCCTGAGGTCCTTATCTGGAAAGGGAGCAGGTTTCTGAAATTACCCCTTAGGGATGGTGAGGTAAGAGCTGTATTACTGGTACATTTGGGGTTATCTGTCACCAGTTCTGCCCGGCGTGGTGCAGTATGAGTTAAGGTAGTGCTCTGTTATACCCTGGCAAGCAACAGCGCAAGCCAGTGATCATTTTTAAATGACTCCTGTGGATGTAGCCATGCGTTTATTCACTGTATGCTCCTTTCTCTTGGCCGGACAGCTCTGAGGTTTTGTGCTGTGGTGTGCAGCTCCTTGTCCTGCCCAGTGAGACTGAGGCAGGGCTGTGCTTACAGGATGTGTTGATGCAATGTGGTTTACAGGGCTTAATTTTAAAGAGCCTGTATTGACCTCTCGCTTAGGAGAGAGGCAATAAGCTGTCCTGCTTACCGGTCAAGATCTCTCTGGCTCTCTAGCCTTGGCACGGCACCCGCTGCGGTCGCGTCTGCTGCACAAAGGCAGAAGCTGGACATCTTCTTGCAGGAGGCCTGGGGCTTTCAGGACAAAGCTTGTTAGCTCTTTTCAACAGGCATTGAAAGCAAAATGTGAGCCTTTTAGGGCTGGGATACATTACATCTCTGATGTTGGGCGCAGTGAGGTCTTAATCCTAGAGACCTGAGGCATTTCCCAGATAGTCGAAGGATTGCAGGGCTGCAAGACACGTCCAGGAGTTGGAGGGGTCATGCATGAAGGCCTGCTGATGTGCCTACACTGGTCCTGACCACAGTTTCTCTTACCCACCCTCAGAAACCTCCTCCAACAGAGGAACCAATGCCCCCTTGGCCGGGACATGACGCTATGCTCCCAGGCATGGGGTGCACTGAGCCCAACTGAGCAGCATCACAAAAATGTCTTGAGGTAAGCTTGCAAAATGGTCAAAACTTGGAAAAGAAAACAAAGTATTTTAGTGTTTGTTTCTTTTTCAAAATATATCAATGTGTCCATGATGTATTTTTTTCTCAAAGGATCAAACAAACCAAAAGTGTTTCAGCTTGGGGCTGAGTGAGATCTCTTTGATTGGTCCCAAATGATGGTGTTTTGTTGTTCGGAGTTCCATTTTCCTGAGGCTAGCAACATGATCGTTTCGCATCAGTCACAAAATGCTTTCAATTCCTTGCCCATTTGTGGTCTGATGGATCCTCCCTGCTTTCCTAGCACTTTGGGCTGTCACGCTGTGGGACCTCCACGTTTTCGGGGCTTGTGCCCTCTAGGCAACAATTGCTCCAGGATTACAGAAGCCAATGTTTCCAGAGGCTCTCTGCATAATCTGACTCCCAGCTTGTTCCGAACATCATTCCTAGTCCCCCATCATCCACCGTGAAGGATTTCTACCCACTCATACAATGAAAATATTTCTCTTACTACATCCTGCGGCAGCAAAAACATCTGTTTAAAAGAAAAAAAAATATTTCTGAGAAGGGATTTCTTCCATTTTTATTTAGAATAGTAGTAGTAATAATGATAATGAAAACAAAAATTAATAACCAGACAGGGCCAGTGCTAGAGGCGAGCAAAATCACTGCAACTGCTGGCAGCAGCAAAGTAGCTGTGCCCCAGCTGTTTTCTGCCTTGCTTAACAGATGTCTGGAAAGCCACTGCTGCTGCCATCGCTCCAGAAGGCAAGAGACAAAGCTGGGGGGCACCAGTGACTGCCAGAAGTGTGGTTCCTCTTAGCCCCTCTCCTGCAGGAGGTAAAAACCTCAGTTCTGGCTACTTTGCAATGAAGCCCAGAGCTGCTTCCATTTAGGCAGTGTTTTGCACTGAGGGATTTTATTGACTTGCACGAGCTGAGGACAGCAAGGCAGAGCATGCCTTGGAGTTACATCTCAAAGCATCCTGCAAAATGCGTTTTGCAAAATACCTTTTTTAAGGATCGTTCCCTTAAACATGGGAACTTAGGTAAAGGGAAGGGTTAATTGGCTGACCTAAATGAACGTACCAGGCCAGTGGCAAAGCTGACTGTTACCTTAGTCTTCATTCATAGGGCCAGGAGAGCCTGTGTTAGTCCACAGCAGTGTATATATTACCTACAGATAAGAAACAGGACAGAAAATCAATGTTTTTCTTTATTTGTGCAGCAAACCCCAGGTAGTGCACCCCAGAATGAAGCTCATTTATAATATGCCACCCAAGTCCTGGTGTCCCAATGCAGGAGAAGTACCCAGTGAATATCCCAATGTCTCTGTGCAGAACCTGCACAGGGATGAAGAACATCATCCTGTCAAGCAGGGGGAGAGGGAAGGGCATTGTGCAGTTAAGTGCAGTGTGACTTTGTGTGTGATGTGTGAGGCTTTTTTTCCACTGATGCAGCAAAATCTCAATAGATGTTGAGCATCGGCAGGGCAAACAGCTGATCTCTATGTGAATTTTGGGAGTAGCTCTCAGTGGGTGGGATTTTCAAAATTTGGGCTATATTTGCAGAGGAACAGAAGCACAGAGAGCTCCTGGGAATTTATCTGGACCATTTCCCTTAGCTGGAGGGACTTAACAAGATGGGATACATGTGGATGGGATGAGAAGTCACAGGCTCTAATTATCTCTCAGGAAATTCAGGTTAAACATTAGGAAAAAAACTTTCTAATAGTGAGGACAGTTGAATATTAATGGAAATTGCCATGGGAGGCTGTGCACTTAGCATCACTAGAGGTTTTTAAGAACAGGTTAGAAAAACATCTGTTAGGAATGATGTATGCTGGATGATCCTGACTGGGGAAGTAATATGAATTAAACAACCTCCCAAGTTCCCCTTCATCCCAATTTTCTTTTTCCTGCAATGTTGCATAGCAGCACTTGGCAGATAAATTAGCTTATGGTGATTTCAATAGATTTTTTTTCCAAAGTAGATGTTTTTGAGTTCTCTCTCCAGTGTAGCATGAAGACATGTTTCAGTCAGCAAACATGCATGAGCAAATACATCTCAGAATTATTAAACTGGGATGCAAAAGGTACACATTTATTTATTTTAGGAAATACATTTTCAAGAGGAAGAAGAGAGGAAAAAATAAGGTCACCAAAAAAGATGCATCAACTCAGGGAAATTTGTGGTTAAATAAGGAAAATAAATCTATAGTAAATCAAAGGTTCTTGTCTTTGGGGAGAAAAGAGAGGAAAGGAGAGGAGAAAATGTACATATGTCGTCAGAACAAAACCCTAAAAGAGAAAAATTCCTAAACAAATTAAATTATACATCTAATGAGCACAAACAGACTTCTACTTTGAAGAGATTTAACCCAATTCTTCAAAGAAACAAAACCCAGCAGTAATTAGTAAATGTTTTTCTCTCTTCTGGATTAGAGCATCCAATAAAGCTCAATTCCTAGAGGTGATGTTTCTCCTCCCCAAAATAAAAATCATTAGAAGATGCTGCACAGTCCTCCTTCTGCTTCAGCCCAGTTAGATGCCACTGAAGTTGGACTGCCTGGGCTGGGCTTATTTTGCTTAGCAGGACGTCAGCTGTGACCAGCCCCCAAATAGAAAGATGAGGAAAAGAACCTCAGGAAACTGGGGCTTCTCCCTTGATGTTCTCATGAGTTAGGAATCAGGCCTTAAATCCCGCTGGTCCCCAGTGTGTTGAAATAATTTGCAGCCGGAGTGCGATGGTGGCGCGCAGAGCAGCCTTGGTGCCCTGTGTGGACGTGCAGTGAGGTGTGCGGTGATGCACGCTGCCTTGCTTTGAGGGGGGGGGAACCATGGAAAGATGAATCACCGCCACCAGTATAGGTCAGGGTGGAAAAACACAGCTCTGGAAAGGTTTCCAAGCTACTTGGGGAAAAAATGAAGATCAATGAATGTGCTGCTGCCTTTGACTTTTCAGCCAATAGATGCGATGCCTGCACGCTAAGCCAAGTGGATGTTAGGAGCCCAGATGAAGAGTGGCAAAAGCTGCCAAGCATGTTCTCCAGCCAGTTCCTCCAGCTCAAACATGCTCATTGCTCCTCTATGGATTCAGGCATTTCCCAGGGGGCAGCTGCTGCTGCTTTAGTTCTTGTGTTTCCAGAGACTAAGCCAATCTGCTTCAGCAGAGGTGCCTGGGCTCTGAGCTGTCAGCAAGGTTTGTGTTGGTAGCATTCATTATGCGGTAGCTGCTGCTCTGTCATTTCCTTTTGCTAACTTGTATTTTTGGCCGGCTTTCTCCCATTCAAAGCCAGGGATCTCTTTAGGCGACCTGTAGGGGCAGGAGCAGCATGACAGAGCACAGGAAGGGAGACCTGCTGAGCCACAAGCTGCTGGCCAGGGGCTCACTTTCTGCTCCTCTTGCTGCCAGTCCCACCAGAGCTGGGATGCTGTTTCTGAATGGAAAACTCCTCGCTTGCTGGGACTCACACAGATGTAGCATTTGTGCGGCTCAGCACCACGCAGAAGCTCACAGTTTCCATCAGGTAACAAATCCCCCTGTCTTTCTATCCTTCTTCTTTCATAATTACATCATGTAGAAGTTAATATTTTTTTTTCTTCAGACAAATACCTAAGCAAGAAGGTATGTCTTTTGTTCACCAGTTATCCCACAGAATAGGTAAAATTCTTCCATGATCCGTATGCATGTACTTCTTTTTTCTATTCCTATTATTATTGAGATAAATTTTTGAGATTAAGTGAGCTGAAGTCATCTTGGGAAAGCTTATTGTTAATTCTTATCATTGAGATAAGTTCCTGTCATTAGGAATGGTGATAATTATTAGTAATAGTGGCAATAATTATTTATGTATTGGTATGTGCATGTGCACTGTGGTTTCGAAGCAGGTAAAAATTACTGCTATTTAACTGAGATAAAAGTCACAAACTCAGCAGCTGCAATCATGGCACTGTTTAATCACAAGGTAACATCTTGTAAAACATCATCTTCCAAACTCAAGTGAAGGATTGCAATACTTTTCAAGCCACAGGCACGTGTAAGGTGAGTTATGGATTGGGACTGTCCTGGCAAACAGGCTTGATCACGTCATGTCTGAGATGTACAAAGCAGAAGCAATGAGTGAGAAAGCACCGTGGGAGGGGATGCAAGGAAGAGCAGGCACTGAGCCTGGGCATGCAAGGGGAACGTGTCTGCACGTTTTTTGTTTCCCAGTCACAACGTGTAGCCAAACCAGCAGGAAAGAAGTCGTTTCTCCCTGTCCTGCCACCTTTGTGGCCAAAGTAGTGAAAGTCATCGGCTGCTTCACTGCAGCAGATGTAAACCCACTGCTCTCCAAGTATCCCAGGTGTTTCCAAAGCAAGGCAGTGTGCAGCCGGAAGAGCTCAGACCCTAAGAGCTGTGTTCTTCACTGCCACAAACAGTTGGGCAGCTGGTGGGGTTCATCCCTGGCCTGCACTGTGCAAGGAGGCAGCCGGGACAGCTGCAGCCTTTGCTCCTGCAGTTAGTGTCTGGTATGGAGTGGATGTCTCGAGTGCCTGTGACTCCTTTTATTTGTTTCTGTTTTTCTTTAAGCACCATAGGATTTTTGCGATACATTTATCAGACCAAAGAAGTACTACTTTTTGAATTCTTCAATTTTTAGTTTGTGAACATGGCAAGAAAAGCAGCTCCCAGTAAAGGCCATGAAGTCAGATCCAAAAACAACCAAAAGCCTTCTCTTCTTCCTAGGCCAGCTGCAGACGGGCAGGGCTGGATGCAGCCCCAGCGAAGGGAGTGCCACGGTTCTGAGCTCTGCCAGGGCCAGAGCTGGTCTCCAAAGCACCAACCTGGCAGGGATGAGTGTGAAAAGTCCAGAATTTCTCCAAACCCTCCTGGTGAGCAGCCAGCTGCCCTAGGCAATGCAAGGCCGAGCAGCCAGACCAGGTGCTGCCTGGCTGTGCTGTGCTCCTGCCCTTACTGTATCATCTGCGGAAGGCAGCGTTTCTGCCTCTGCTGCAGCGCTAGATAATGCTCTGTGCCTGCTGTTGCTGCTCTCCTATAATTACCAGAAACACTGCTTTAAGAAGTTACAACTTCCTGGAATGATGTGAAAAATGAACCGTTTAGAGCACCAGTGAGTAATAGGTAATTGCAGGCTGGAGCATCTTTAATCACTTTCAGCCTTAAGTACATTTTTGAAGAGCGTGGCTCATTATTACCTTGCAGATCTTGATGGAGTTGTACAATTCTGGTAGCCTAGATTACAAATGAAAAAAGAACTTTGTACACAGGGGGACTGGATGGCAATTACGGCACAGCCAGGCCCACGGGGGACAGAGGTTTAAGCCCCTGCTCTGCTGCAGGCTTCTGTATAACTGCAGAAAAATCAGAGGGATGTGTGTATACAGAGGGACTGTAGTGCTGCAGTGGTCCCTTAAAATCCAGGTCCTGTAAAATCGGATTCCTTAGGCACATAAATATGTAATGAGAAGAGTGACCCCCGAGAGGCTGTGTATAGGCTAAGAAGTATGTACAGTAGCCAGCAGGAAAGGTTAAGACTTCGCTTGGTTGCTGCCTGGAGAAGGGTGCCAAACTTCTTCTGGGACTTTCTGTGGTCCCAGATACATGCCTTCAGATCTATAAAATGAAGATAAGTGTTAGTGCACAGGTAAATACATTGACATGAGAAGCTCAACTGTAGCTTTCAAGTGGTATATATGCAGACATTTGATAGAGGGTGAAAGGGGCATTTTCTTTTCAATTAACATCTACACAGCATGTTTTGCAGGGCTTGGGCATGCTCTGTGCCTGGGCAGTGCTGAACTGAGGAGGAACCGGTGCTGGTGCGTCTGACCTTCCTTTGTAGGGCAGTGCCTTCCCACGCCGTTTCTCATCGCCTGCCCCCGTCTTGTCCCACTCCTGGCTGCTCTCCTCACCAGGGTGACCAGCAGCAGCATGCACTCAGCCAAGGAGATGTTTCTGCCTGGGACTTTGAAAGCGAAGAAACCACACCACCTGGCTGTAGTGAGGAGAAAGGAGGACGGCATGCTCCAACCACAGGCAGATGCCCTCATCCCTCCCAGAGTTTTTCTAGGGGACAGGTATGTCTGGAGCAACAGGACACCTCTGCTGCGTGCTGCGCACCCACTCATTGGCCTAAGACTTGTGAAGCTGTGCTGTTGTCCCTCTTCCTGCTCCTCGTCTATAAGTGCCCTGAATTCATTAGCAGCGTGTTGATGGAAATTTCTTTTTTCCTCCCACTTAAAATATTTGCAAATGCAACTTCCCATTGTGTGCCCAGGACGTTTCTTGCCAATAAAGGGAGTCCTCTTCCCCGTTTTCTTGCTGTAATGGAAGCTTGAAAGGGAAGGACCCCTCCTCTGCCCAGAGCAGTGCGCAGGGATGTGTTACTTTAACTGAGCATCTGGTCCTTGCATACTGCCTGTTCCCAGGTATTAAATATTGCCCTGAGATGTTTTGGAGAGCTGAGAGGACAGCAGCCCAAGAATAGGAAGGATTGCATGTTTTTAAATATAACTCACATTCCTGAAGCAGGGAAGGACAGTGTTTAAAGAAATCCCTGCCCCATGAAGAACCTGGCCATGTATATGATTGGCATTTGCACTGGTAATGAGACCATTTCCGTCGTAATGAGCTCATTACTATTTTTATTGCTATTGTATTTTGCATGTTCCACAAATCAGGCAAGGAGCTGCTTTTTATTTCTGCTTTCTCTTTCTACCATGGAAACTCTCAGGGCAATCCCAGCGTCTGCATAACACCCAGGATTAACCCCTGCAGAGACAAGGAGAGGTAGCTGCTCTTAACTTGCTGTAGGGGCAGGAGAACTGAGTTGTGCCTGGAAGCTAATTCAGAAAGGAGTTCCCACGCTGCTCTGAGCCCCAGCGACAACATGTTTTCATGGATGTATCTCCCCATCAGGAACGTCTGTACAAAATTAGTCTGTTCCTAAGAGGAAGTTTGGCATATATATTAAGTTCTTTGTTAACAGTTTCTTCCAAATATTCATTTGGATCAGTTTGTTTCTCTGATATTCTGCACTATTTTGTTTTTAATGAGCTTTGGATATGATAAGGCAAAGAAGTTTTGGCCTTGCAGCAGTGCTCAAGTTCCCAGTGTTGCTCAACCAGTCTGATTCACACCCCTTGAGATCCTTCTTGCCTGTTTTTGAGCTCCAAATGTATGTGCAGTAGGGCAGTCCCCAGAGATAGTTCTTGCTGGTTTCCAGTGATCCTGTTGGCTTGGACTGCTTTGGCCAAGCTCCATTAAAACTCTGGCTTCGGGTGTTTACTATTACCTCTTCCAGTTGGCTCCTCAGTAGCCACTGCCTTAGCTCAAACTCCCACTGAATATCCAATACCCTGGAAAAAATCCTCTGCTAACTTCCAGGCTCAGTGATGCACCCGCGCTGCAGCTCAGAGAGGGGATCGAAAGGGGCAGCTCCGCCACGACCCTGGGGAGGTTTCCAAAAACCTCTGGAGTGCAAAGGAGACATCACTGCAAATCAGTTGCTGGAAAATAATGCTGCTTTGCCACATTGCCGCCAACAGTAAGTGCAACCAGGCCAGCTTCTGAGGGAGCAGAGGAGCAGTTAGGGTGCATAGTTATGGAGGTGGTTGAGCCTTGCTTTGAGTTCATACCAAAGAATGCATTGATCTGATCAAGAAGAGATTCACACGTGTTTTTGCATTCTCTTGGTTGTTATCTGAAATAGGACCAGCCTGCTTTAACTTGGCAGGTGGGCGAGAGATCATAGACTGTTCAGTATGGAAATAGCTTTCTGCTAGACCGGATTCTTAATCAAAATAACATTACATTTCTTTGGCCACTAGTAAGGAAGAAGACTGTTAGCACCTCTTTGTGACTTCACAGAAGTATTTCTCTGTGTGTGACACCTCCAGACCTATTTTCTTTTTCCTTTCTTGTACAATTCGGACATGTTCTGCAAGTCATGTGGAAAGCCCAAGAATTGCTTGAGAAAATGAATTGCCATCAAAGACTATTAACAAAAAAAAAAAGTGTGTATGGTGTGTATGTCTGTTGGCTGTTGGAGCTACCAAACTACATCTTGACCCTTGGATTTGGTATTTTGATAGTTGGAAGTTGTAGCTTTCTGGCAAGCTCCTTCTGTCTCATTCATTTCCTCTGTGTCCTGCGGCAGCCAAGACATTATCAGTCTTTCAAGCCCAGGGTTAGGGCTGGCCTGCTTGTAATACTCTGTAGGCTTTGGTGGCATCTGGCAGTAGTACTGCCAGCTGTTGCAGGGAAGATAAAGAAGAAAGTGGAACATCAAACATCAGAGCTTTCTTTTTTTTTTTTTTTTTTTTTTAAATTAAAAAACACATTCAGGGACTGGGTGTGTTCAAAGACTTGCGAATGTATGCTGAAGGAAAATTTGGATACAAAACTTCTGTGCCTTTCAGATGAACCTTCTGCTACCTTATTCAGATAGCTCACCTAGGGCATGGGAGAATGAAATAGTATAAATATTCAGAGACAGAATTACATGCTGTATCTCCTTCAGGAATTGAGAAGCTGTTTAAGAGAACCTAGAGTCTTTTTTCCTAGCATCTCAGAAATTTCCCTCTGTTGTCGTTCTTTTGTGAGCTTTGTGTTTCACTGATACTTTATGTTTAATAACATATGGAATGAAATGGGAGAATTAGCAAGAATTTAGCTTCTGGCAAGATCATCTACACTATCTGCCTTTGGCTGGATGTAGCAAGTGTCTTTCTGGCAGGTTTCTGTGAGTGCTTTGGGGTTTGTGACAAACCCCTGCAGGATTCGGGTCGTGCACAAATCAACAGGAGCTGGCTGAGGCTGGTTCCTTCTTCAGGGAGTTGTGAGAAGGGGAGGAAAGGAGAAGGAAGCAGACTGGTGTCCTTTAGGCTTTATACAGGTCCCATACAGCCTAAATCCCAAGGGCATTCCCCCCAAGTAGCAAAAATAGTCCTCCATTAGGCTCTCCTCCATGGAGCTGCTACAAGCTCCACAAAGGAGCTTTTCCCTTCCAACTACTGTCAACATCCCCCTTTTCTCTCAGAGTCTGGTACCCCTTGGTGGGCTCCCATCAACTTGTTAGTACTTTGCCAGCCAGTGCTGGATTTATACTCAATACCATGGGCACTGCACTATATTCATATATCTTATTCCTTGCTAGAGGTTGATATGTTGAGCTATAATACATATATAATAACAGAGAAATGTAGCTAGGCTGTTATTTTTCAGAAACTGGCAAGCCTGTGTATGTGACTGCTATACCAAGAATCTCAGTGTTTGATCCCAGCTGGAATCCAGAAGGATGAGGGTGAAAAATTCAAACTCATGTTTTGTAAACCACATGGGGGGTTTGGTAAGGGACGTGCCAAAGCAGGAAAACAATACAAAGGAAAAAAAAATACAAAAAACAACCCACAGTAGCAGATACTGATTAAATCTTCCTTTCCACTGTCCCTTTGTACATGCATTACAGTTATTACCCAGAGTTATCCAGTCCCTGGGGTTCAATACATCTCCACTTGCAACTTAACTGAAATCTCCTGTGTCACACAGAACACAAGAATGATGCAGGGGGTTAAAGAAGGCAGGGTGGCCAGCATATAAAATAGTCAAGAATTCCAATAACTTGATGACAGTTGAACTTTATTTTTAGAATGTGATTGGCAGGTGTTGGTTGAGTAGTGCTGTGTCCAGTTAGCTCTGAGGGACCCAGTAAAATAACACTGAAGACAGTGACAAACTGATGTCATTGCTGACTGAGGACAATATTTGGGTCCTGTATGGCATTTCTGACATGCAATGATCCGAGTGTCATCTTTTGCTCATTTTTTTTATGGCTCATTTCTCTTTTTCTCCACTGCTCTTGCCTCTGAGCTCATGACAGGAGGATAAAATGTCAGCCCTGGATACTTCTGTGATAGTCCCTATTGTACTTTTTTTCCCTTTGGAAGAATGAAAGCATTTAACAGCACAGAGGTATTAATCAGCGACTACAATGCAATATCCCAAAGCCAAGGCTCAGCGCTGACATCAGTGAGTGCTGGTAGGCACTGATTTCTCAACACCCAACGCGAAGATGAGGGCAAATGATTAGGGCAGAAGGAGCTGACAAGAACAACTGTATTTTTGTGGAGTCAGTGCATTCTGTGCTTTTACAGTTTGTTTTCTTTCATTTCTTGTCAGTGAGGGAATGTTTTGTTTCTTTCATTCCTTTGAATCCCAGTTGTGATTCAGCTATCATATCAGTTTGGATCTGGGACAGTAAAATGGCCATGCATTAATATTTGGACTTGACCTGGTGACTAATGGTTTCATGGAAGATGGTTTACAGCTTTCATTCATTGCCTGGGCTGGCCTAATTACTGCCATTGTAAGAGCAGCAGCAGTGTGGCTGGGGTCCTACTTTACATTTTTCACTTTGTTCCTTTTCTGCAGGTCCTTAGCAATAAAGAGATATTGCGGTGCAGCACTTCTCAGGATTAATCTGTCACCGGTGTCAAACCAGAGCATCGAGGATATAAATCTTCAGTCAACTTCTGGCCTCACTGCAGCCAGGTTATGCAATATGTGAAGTACATTCAGCAGCACACTGCTGGAAGTGGTTCTTCTGGATTCTCCATTTGTGTTTAGGTTGGATGTTAGGAAGTACTTCTTTACCGAAAGGGTTATTAAGCATTGGAACGGGCTGCCCAGGGAGGTGGTGGAGTCACCATCCCTGGAGGTCTTTAAAAGACGTTTAGATGTAGAGCTTAGCGATATGGTTTAGTGGAGTACTTAGTGTTAGGTCGGAGGTTGGACTCGATGATCTTGAGGTCTCTTCCAACCTAGAAATCTGTGTCTGTGTGTCTGTGTCTGTAATGCAGGGTGATGTGAGTATCAAGGCATATCACTGATCTTCTCAGTTTTGCCACAGATAATCATATGCACACATAAAGTCTTTCTCCAGAACACATCCAGGAATTGCCTGCAAACAAACTTGATGTTTGTCTCCCACAGGTAGGTTTTTAACAGTGGCCACATGCACATAGCCTCTATGTTCTGCATGCTTGTTTCAGCTATCAAAATCAAACGTGTCTAGAGTTCCCCCAAACAAAACAACCTCTCCAAATTGCCTCATACTGCAATGTTAAGTCACCAAGTTGAATTTCCTAGCTAGCCAACTGTGCTGTTTAATTAGGGTGCCTTTCCAAATCACCTTCAATTGCACCGTTTTAACATATGGGTTGAGATTTAGCCATATGGTCCAAACACAGAAACAAAGCACACCACTAATTGTCTGAACACAGAGAACCGCAGCACACTCAGCCAGGCAGAGAATATGAAGAGACGTCCTGTTTTGTAGTAGCACCATGTTTATTTTACTATGTGACGTATACATTTAAAATGAACAGAGGTCCACGACTCCAGGATCAGTTCTGGTCTCTGCAGTTCATGGTCAAGCTAAGCAGGTCAACGCTAATTTGAGTAGCTCTACAGGAGCAACAAGAAGTGCCATAAGATGCACATGGAGATGCGTGATAACCTGAGCACTTGGTGCTACCGAACAAAGAAGAGCATCAAAAATGAATCCTCTTCATCCATGAGAGGAAGGAGATGGAAAGCCACCTGCAGATTCCTGGCCAAGTCGGAGCACTTGCAGTAAGTTACCTGGGATGGTGCATGGCTAAGGTAATCTCTCTCCCTTCATCAGGAACAGACAGCACAAGCCCTGTTAATCTCCTTTACCTCCTCAGGTAAAAGTCTGGACATTTTCCAAAGGATGCAGTTCCCTTCTGCTCAGAGTTTTTACAGTGAGTGGTGCAGTGTTGCAAGTAATTTTGCTATTTCCTATATTCATGACAGACCAAATCCTGCAGCCTTCTGCAGAGCACAGTCTGCACTTGCTTGTAGATGCACCTTGAAAGTGGTGGTTGTATTCAACAGGGAAAAAATAACCCTCAAGCAGAACATTTACTTTCCTTCTTTATGCATAATGCAAGCATTTATTTTCTTCCAATCTGTAAGACCAATAAACTGGACTCCCTGATTTCACTTTGATATGATAAGGTAGCAAACAGGTAGTGATGCTAATAGAGAAGAAGCTGTTACTTCAGCTGAATTAATGAAAGTTTTTAAAAAGAACATGGAGCTGTATGCACCCCTAAGGTACATAGATCAAAAAAATACATTAATCCAAGTAGGTTCCAGTCTAGTTTCAGGTAAGATTTATGTGCTACACAGAATCAAGTTTGAGATTAAGAAAATGTGTATTACTTACTTATATTGGGCTGTGGTTATCAGAACAGCCAGAGGGTGTTTCATGAGACTGGGTGTCAGTGAATGTCTGTGAGAATTTTTTTCCTTATTTATTCACTTGAAATTGTGTCCAGAGATGCTAGTCAAAGCCAAGGGTCACCTATTAATAAGTATTTGTAGATCTCCCTGGCAATGATGTTAAGAACAAATACCTTAACATCACTTATTTTTTACTATGACAACATTAACTGTTCTTCCACAGCCAGGAAGAGTTAAATTAATCTGAGTTTTAACATCAGAGAATTAGTCTTATCTCAGAGCTGCTCATTCACTTTCAACTCATACTGGAGAGTGATATAAAACACTTGATATACCTTTCAAAAACAGACACTGTGTAAAAATATGGGATTGCACTTGAGACATTGTTTTTGCAAATCCCTGTGCATCCATGAAAGATTCTCCCTGCTGGAACACTGATGTCCTCTCCTGGGCTAAGCTGAAGACAGTAGAAAGGTCCCAATCTCAAGGTCTCCAGTTTATCACCTTTTTTTTTTTTTTTTTCCCTTTGCTATTAAACAGACAGAAGTAGACTAGGGATGAAAACAGAAACCCAAGCTGTGAAGTTTGGCCTTTCAAGGTAGATTAAAATTTATCTGCAAGGCTGCCAGCTATCCTACATTCAAAGGGTTATGGAAACCACTCAGACTTTGGGGCTAGAGACCTTAAATACCCTTCCACCAGGAAAACCGTTGGCATCACGTGCTGACCCTGTGGGCATTTACAGGGAGCTGCAGCACAATAACACAGCAATGCTCCAGCCATGCTGGAGTGGAGAAAACAGGATTCTTCTAGCCTTTTCTTAGGTATTTTTTTAAATAACCCATCTTTCACTCTCTTGCAATCACATTGATGAGCTTCATTTGTCAAAACAGAAGCTCCAGGTATGCCATGGGGCTCAAAAGGAGAAAAAAAAAAAAAAAAGGGCAAAAGCAATAGGACTTCATCCAAGAACTTCCTTGAAATTCCAAGAACTTTCATCTCCGTATGGTGACTTAAGTTATGTAGCATCCCAGCTGAAGGACATAAAAAAGAAATGTTTTCCAGGAAAATCTGCATGCCAGCAGTACAAAACTTAAAGATAAGATACACGGGGTATATTTTACCATGTTAATCCTTACTTGTCATTGAGTCAGTTTCTTTCAAAAGTAAATAACAAGACATGCACGTAAAACATTTATGTTTCCTGCCATGACATGTGCTGATGAAACTTTTCCTGCCTCAGTTCCTCAGCCACAGGAGTTGCAGTTGTCAAGAGATGTAAGTCTTAGCTCCACATTTCAGTCACTTCAAGACCCTTCCTCTGCCTCTTCAGTCAATGTGAGCCAGGAAAGCATCCTGAACAGGACTGATGTTTAGCACCTGAATGTTTCACAAGGTCCATAACTGCTAGCAGGATTTCAGTTAATAACAGGTTCCCTCCCACTGACTTGGTTCCACAGCCATGCACAGATAACCCTGTAATGCTGATGCTGTGGATTTTCTGGCTGATTTTTGATTTCACAGTAATGGGTTTGTTCAAAGAGAATATATTTAATCTATAGATCCAAACTGGGATTATTAGGAAAGGTCACCTCCCCCCCGCCCCTCCCCAACTCTGCTCATCCTCATAGTCTCTCATTTCTGTTTGACATCATCAGCAAAGCCTGAATTTTAATATTTGTTATATTTAGGGCAGATGTTCTACCCAGCCAGAATCAAGGATTAGGAATTCATTTTGTAAGGCATTATATAAAAATATAGGAAAAGTTGGACCCTGGCTCCAACTCTGTAAGTTCATCTGAGCATAACTGTAAAAGCAGGACCAGAATCTAAGGAGAAGCCAATATAATTGGTGCTAGTAAATATTTTTACATTTTTTTCCTTTTTTTTTCCCTTCCCCTGCAGGAGAGCTTCTGTACACAGAAATATTGAGACAGTGGATGGCTCCTTTGCGAATTCTGATATTTTGTACCAAGCAAGATTATTGAGGAGCAATAAGAATGACCCCAGTTGTTGTCTGCTGGCAGAAACCTTTTAAATGGCGTAAGGACACAGAGTCACTCAATAATTACAAGGAAGGAAGACCACATAGCTTAAAGTGACCAGCTAGTAATCAATTCCTGCTGTGAAAATTTTTGTCCTAGCCATACAATATGTGAAGAAAAATGAGAAGCATGCATAAAAAAATCAGCATTGCTTCATAAATGGAAAAAATGAAAGTTCATTCAAAAATGAATAATGTAGCCAGCATGGTAAGAAATCCCACTGTTTTAAAATAATCCCTACTTTAATTGTATCAACCTTTTAAAACAATTAAGAGTGTGAGAATAATCATTTTTCCTTTCATTGTAGTGCTTTTCAGGTGTATTTTGAAAACATTTTTTATCTGGTTTGCTTCCACAGCTTCAACTTTAAAGGTCATCTTGTTTTATCAAGATATCATTCTGTGACAGCTTTTTTAGTATTCTCAGTGGTACATACAGCATGCAGCAGCTGATCTTTCTTCAGAAACTGTAAAGGAATTAAGTGGTATGTACACATAACCTAAAAAGAATGGATATTCCTTTTGCATTTCAATTTAGTGCTAATTAGCTGATATTCTTCATGTGTGTATTTAGAACACAAGGAACAGCTTTGGCCTTTTGAGTAGGTTATGCCACTGAGTTTCAGGAAGTAAAACAACTCTCTAAACATCAGAAAGAGAGCACAATAAATTCTACAGCAGATGAAAATGTGATTTTAAAATGCAGTGATATAAAGAATGACAATAGACCGAAACATCTCTGGAATGCTAAAAGAGCTCAGACTGACCACTGGTAGTGTCACACATGAAAAGACGATGAGATTCATCCTGTACAAACCAAATACACAAATACTGAAATGTTCAGGATGTAGAAACAAATCACCTTTTGAGGAGAGGAGGACAGCACCACTTTTTCTCAGTGGCTGCCCCTTGCCATCGGCTGCCCTGAGGCATGCACTTCGCAGCATTTCAAAAGGACATCGGCATGAAGTTGTCTGCTTAAATATTAACAGATCTCAGGTTTCTCAGCAGTTTTTCCGGTTGTGAAACTTTGTTTTTTCCATTCTTAAATTTACCTGCAGCAGCATTGTCCCTGCTTATAGCCAGTTCTTTCCTCCCAACACCAACAGAATTGGCTACAAGAAGGAGCAAGGCTGAGAAGAGAATGGAGACGCTGGTGTCTCTGGGCATGCTGCACCTTTCTTAGCTTCAAAGAGGCAAAGTGGGGAGTAAACACTTTAGAGCACTGGGAAAGTTACCAAAGGAATTGTATGGAGACTGTACCATTATTATTCTCCCCCTCCTTATATTATATCCTCTGTTTTCTCCCCAGAAAAGCTCTCAATAAGAATCATACTATGAACATAATTTATAAATGAAATGCAGGCCTGGATCAATACCTCTCTCCATGCTGCACGGTAGCATAATAACTGAAAAATGTTCTTGTAATTGTTATGAGGAGAGGGGATTGTTTCATTTACGTAAGTGAAATGTGTTGTTAAGTTGTCTGATGATAAGAGTTGACTCTGAGGTTTCTGTACTCATGGCAAAATGTCAATATTCCTAAAGCATCTCACAGTCAGCAGTTTCAGAGAACAGGTTATTTGCAAAATAGCCTCCCCGTTATAATCCAGTGACACACAAATCTGCTGCTCCCGAAGTTCAGCACTGGCCTTTCCAAATCCAAAGTTAAATGGATTCTGCCCCAAGAGCTGAATCGTCACTGAAACTTCTGTGCTTCAGAGAGATTTGCTGTTACTGAGGAAATTGGGCTCCTACGTATTTCTATTCAATAATTTCCCAGGGACCCATCTTCAGTGCATGGTAATACAGTATATTGCAGTGTTGTAGCTTCTGGATAGTCTAATAGACATGTAATCTTATTTTAGTGGAAACCTGGATGCTCACAGACTTGGGCAGAGCAGTAATTTGCTGTACAAATGGTCCCCCTGAATTCAATAGGAAGCTGTGCAGGTATGGTTTAGTAAGTAAAAGTGTATTCAGACCTCATTAGGTTATACCAATGCATTTAGCAAAGTTGCTTTTTGATTTCTACTGTAGGAAAACTCGGGCCCTTTTCTGGTGGGCAACATGTTTTTTTAATTTGTGCAATAGAAAAAAGTGAAAATTACATTTGCACACAGTGACTTCCCAAAACATTTGAGGCCTTTGCCTATCTTCTTGAAGTTGTGCCTGTTTGAAGGACATTATTCAGCATTATTTAATTGTCCAAGTATTCACACTTGTAGTGAGCGCCTTGGTACATATAACACTCTTCCTGCTCCCTCTTCATGAGCTGTTGGCCAGTCTTTGCCTCGGATCATTTCCAGTAGGTAAGAAGAACAAGTAAAGCGTATATATCCCGTAGTGTAACCATCTTCGTTGCTTAGACTGTGCTCCCCCATTCCCACTTCCCTGAGCACACTGGAAACCAATGACAGACACCATTTCTCCTGTTCATTCTCTCACCGGCTTACTTTTGATCTTCCATAATTGCTTTTTTCAGGGGCAGTGACAAGTATTTACCTCGGCAGGTGAAGATTACCCTTTGCTGTTTCCCTTACGCTCAGCACAGGAGCTGCTAACCTGAGCTGCTTTTCTCTAGCATCGCTATTGTACTGTGCAACAAAGGTGTCCTGTTCAAATGTTATCACACGAACCATTCTTGCCATACTTGGGCTATCCACTTATATCAAAGAGGCCTTTCAACACGTATCTGCAAACCATCTTCAACAGAACCTTTCCCCGACCCGTGACAAGCAAGAGCATGTCGTGCCTCTTGCATACTGCGACTTGCAGTTGCCTGGGGTGCAGTGCTTCAGGATCTCCTTGGCCTAGCTGAAGTTCAGCCCTCTGCTACTTTACTCTGATAAGCAAGGCCACAGACCTTGTACAGCAGCCTGGCTATTTGTAGATGCACTGCATGGACTCAAATCCATGTGCATGCTCAGCGCTCACCAAGATAAAATAGCCTGTGATGAGTTCCACTCTGAGAGCAGTAAAGAGAAGTGATGTGAATAGGATTTGGAGGACCAGATCAAGTAACTCTAAAGAGCACTTGAAACAGCCCGTCAAGAAAATGTGGCCATGCAGGAGCTTCGTTGGGTGTTTCTGAAGGCTCACAGGGCTGTTGCTCCTTGTCCTTTCCCACAAAGAGTGCTCTGTGGGCAAAAGATGCCAAAACAGGTCAGGTGCCAAACTCAGCTCCTGCTTCCTGTATTCAATTTGTTAGATGTGGCTAAATAACGAACTGCATTCATTTAGCGCAAGTCTCTCTTACCTCTCATTTGGTTTGATGTATTAGATTTACTATAGATAAACTAGGTGTAAATAGCATTTCATTGTAATTCAATGGTACCAAGAACTCCAAATAATACACTACTGATGAAAGCTGTTTCAGTCAGGTACATGTTCAAACCCACTAAAGAAAACCAGATATAAATCTCCTACTTGAATTGCTATGTAGATTTTACCCTTATTCACTAGGTAAGACTCACACTTTTTCGAACCGCCTCCTCTTTACTGGGACTTAGTCCTTTGCCATGGCCTCAGAGTCTAACTTTATAGCAAGAACTCGTGGCCTATCATTCTGTTGGGAAAAGTGGAACAAGTTAGGATTTTGGCAGCCCCAGTATGTTCAAACAATAGTAGTATATATATATATATAAACACCTAATGGTCACAAATGGAAATGAAGGCGTTTCACCACCTACTGCATAGCAAATGATATTGTGCTTTTTGTGCCAAATTCCATGTGAGAGAAACAGAAAGAAATATTTCGAGGAAGCTGAAAAAGAAGCATGAAAACTTAGGATGTAGCCTGAATAAGTAGTGGCACCATGCTGGAAGCCTGAACAGAGAACCTCTGAGAGCTGGCTCAGGGAGGCTTGCTGTTGTGGATACAGGTGCTTTATCATGTTACTTGATATTTTTTGTTTTAAGAATTAGGATTTCATGTTATTTTCAGATAGAGAACTACATAACAGATACCTGACTCTACCATCATGTTTTTCTTCTTAAGGAAACAACAAAGTTTTGTCTAACCCTTAGGGGCAAAAAGAAGTAACATTATTTAACACCTCAACATATCAATTTTCTATTTTGTTTGATGGGCTGACTATGATTTACAGGATTTCTTTATGAGATTCAATTAAATATAGAATTTATAATATTCATACAGTTTCTGTGCCAAATATACACAGTGCTGATGCAGCAGGGATCTCAAAATATCAACCACCTGCTTGGGAGGAACAGAATTATGAATGCATCTCCTTAAACAATAATTCATCATACTCAGAAGCCTAAAGTTAAGCTACTCTAGAGCCAACACAGCTGCTTTACCATCTTATTTGGGGGATACTGCTGACTTACTAAGCTGGTTATCATTCTTGCAACTCATGACTAAGAATGCAGTCAAGGATTTGGAAGTTTAGGAAGTGTAGCATTGAGTGTGGCATGAAGGATCCTGGCTTTCAGATAGGAACCCGGAGCTGTGAGTGGTATGGCCACACTGCTCATTCAGTGCACCAGGAAACTAAATCAGTCAGATCAGGGAACTTTAGGGAAAGCCTTTGGTTACCTCACTTAAGGCTGAAAGTAAACCTTGGAGTAAATACTTGAACCCCTAAAAAAAATATATATATATATATATATATACACACAGGAGCATAGGGGAGAAAGAGACGTCCCTAACTGAGCTCAGATAAGGTACCAGCTCATGGATCAAGAACATACTTTGTTGCCTAGGGAAGGATACTCTACTCAGAATAATGAAATTAATTTTAATCCTCATGATTTGGTCATGAGGGGGCTTTGATCTCTCGAAATTTAGATTTACAATTATTATTTTTCCAGACAGGCTGGAAACACAGCTGCACTTGGAGGACCTACACTGAGTCTAGGGATATACGTGCACAGCAAAAATGAAATCTCAGCGTTTGAGTGGGGTTCTGGGGGATTGAAAAAATAGCACCACAGTGTGATAGTGGCTTTAAGTCCATTTTTGCTGCATGGAGGCAGAATCCTGCTGTGCCCATTCCAGTCAGGTGTTAGTCTAATTGGTCCTTTATAACTTAGATTTTACAGCTTCCCTTAGCAGCCAGGTTCACTGATTAAGTATCCTTCATTAGGAAACTTTTCCAATCCCTAATTTAAACCTTTACTTCATGTGGAGCCAGCACCTTTCCTTCTCCCTTTGTTGACCAGGACAATATTTCAGAAGCACCTTCTCTGCAAACTTTTTGAGTGTTAGAAGACTATTACCTTAGCTTTTTATTTCAACGTTCTATATATACATTCACCACTTTGTTTCTTCCTTATAAAAATAAAAATTTTAGTACTTCTTTATAATGCCTGCTGCTCGCCTGGAAACAGAGCTGCTCGAGCCCTTTCTGTCCCTCTCTCACTGACTAAATGCCTTTCAGGATGAACGCTTCTGTGAAGTGGGCAGCAGAAGCTCGCTCAGTCAATAAAGGGGGTGTCACGGTGCTTTAATGAATGTTGCTAAACTGTTTAGACATCCTGGGATAAAAGCCACAAGAGGAATTTCAAATAGAGTATGAGCAAGCCTAACTGCAAATACAAGCTGTTGAGAAATATCAATATTATCTGTAGTAGCCATGCGTTAATGCAACTGCTTATAGAAAAAAATCAGCCTCTAGCAGGCTGCCTTATTACTCTCTCTCCAAGTCTGCCTGTTGGGAGCATGGTCCTGACCAAGAGCCTTTCCAGCCTTATGATGGATTTGTTGGTCCAGCTCTGAAAGACGCAAGCATCTCTAAGGGGCTGATTACCAGCTTGCCTTTAAAAAACACTCCGGACCAAACAGCTCAGGACTGTTTATATGAAAGAAAATCTGTGCTTTTGAAAAGGCAGAGACCGCCCTCTTATCATCAGGAAATAACCTTTAGGGTTTTAACAAATAAGGACAAGGAAGAGTGTTTTCATCTGGACTGTTACTGTCTGAAGCATAAAAATAGACTGAGGTCTGGTTGCAGAAATAAAATATATGACAGACTCAGAATGGAGTGAGAACACAGCAAGAGAACTTTAAAATTTGAGATCAGAGAAGCCAATTTGCTTATCTCATCCAAATACCACTTATAATCAGCATTTTCACCTCATCTACTCTCTCTTCTTACCTTTTGTTTCCAAATAGTGCTGGAGGCTTGGTTCTGGGATAGTGCTCTTTGACATCAGCAATGTCTGCCTTTCTGCCTTCCCTGTTTGACAAAAGCTCCTTTTCAGTGATGCAGAAAATTAATTAGGGCATTATATTTCCTTTGTAAGTAGACCTATATACTGTTTCTATGTCTGCAAACATGGTAATTTTGAGAGTGAATAAAACCAAAATCAGAGTCCTTTTGCATGATTTCTGAAGTTGATAGCAAAAACAACCATGAAAAACTCCAGCTAGAGAAGCTGTTTTAACATTGGGAAAAAAAAATATTTGCACCAATT
Source organism: Cygnus atratus (assembly GCF_013377495.2). Taxonomy (NCBI): domain Eukaryota; kingdom Metazoa; phylum Chordata; class Aves; order Anseriformes; family Anatidae; genus Cygnus; species Cygnus atratus. The sequence continues at coordinate 6,954,772 of NC_066376.1, forward strand.
AGAGAGATTACAGTGCTCAAAATGATGCAGCGAACTAAATAATCAGGCAGATATACTAACCTGATGTCACTTAATCAGACAAGAGGAAGGAGTATTCTGGAGTGAATGGAAAACAGTCTGTGGGATGCACATTGGCTCATGGCTAAATATCCTTTTATTCCCACATTCACTGCTTCTGGGGCGTTCCATCCAACCTCTGCTCATCAGTAGCTTGAGCATGCATGAATACCTCCTGCGCTGGGTGGCAGGCGCTCTTGGTGGTGTATTGCTTAGCTGTTCAGCTGGCCCAGTGGCCGTGAGCACCGAGGACGCTGTGGCTGCCTGGGCTCATCGGTCTTGGGTATCGGCGCTCACCTCACCTCTTCTGCTGGCTCACCCTAATGAAATATTAAAATGTCAGTAGGGAAGATGTAGATTCCTGTTTTCAGCTTCACTCACTACAAATCTCTGCAGGGCATGTCATGGGAAAACAGACATGTCACTAAAGATACAGAAAGAAAGACTGCCAAAAAAGAGATTAATAATAGAGAAGCTAAGGTATCACCGCTCCTCAAAAGCTGTTCCTCAGCAGGGCTTTGGAAATATTACCCATGGTAAGGTTTTTTTAGAAGTCACAGATTTCACCTTTGTGATACTCATACTCTGCTACTGAAAATAGTTGTTTCCACCCATAGCTAATAAATATATGTTTGAATGCAAGTTGATCTAATGTGAATTCATGCTCAACTGTGCATGTGATGTTTGGATGTAAATACCCTTTTCACATCGTACACCACCACCCTGCTGCTCCCGTGTCTTTCCTCAGCTTTAGTTATGTATCTCTATGGTATTTTCATCTCAGCTATCATTTGATAGCCTAAAATGCCTGCACTAAAATCCACTGTCCTTAAATTGGGCTGAAGGTGTAAAAGTGTATCTATATATAGTCCAGTTAAATTTCTTCGACTAAGCTAACATGTTCTGAAATGGCAGTTTTTTTCCTAAAAAGGCCAAAAGGTTTTCTGCCATGTATTGCAGGCAACATTAAAAGAAAGAAAGGAAGGAAAAAAAAAAAAAAGAAGCCAGACCCAAGCCTTGCCCACCTGGGGATCTTCTGTGGGCTCTTGTCTGGCATTTATTTCATCCCTGCATCAGGTCACAAGGTCTGCATTGCAACCAGCACCAGGTAGAGCACAAAAGAAAAATGCATCCCTGCTCGGAAGTCCACCACAGAGACCCTTTCTTTTTTAATGCCAAATGTGTGCTGAATTCTCCTGAATCATTTTAGCCATTGCTTCATCCTTGTCTGCTTGAAGACAAGGAACAAATCTCAGCCCATTTGAAGCATAACAGCTGCAATGACTTCAATAGAGTGATGAGTATTTGTTCCAGCAGGAAGTCTTACCCAAAAAAAAAAAAAAAAAAAATCTCTCCTAACTGTAAGATCACACTTGCTGCTAAACAGGCTATTCCCTACCACATCATGTTGATGTGGTGGCATGTTTTTAGCAAGCACATTTCAGTAATTCATCAACAGCCCCATGATGACAGTGATGACCATAGTCCCCTAACTCAGCCCATACTGCATCTAGTACTTGTTACCGTGCTTTGAAGTCCTCCATAGGTAGTTCTTCTTAGTGGCCATAGAATGAACAGATTTGTTAAGCTCTGTAAATAAGAATTGAATTCTGCAAAGGGTAAAATACCAGTAAGGGAGGAATCGTTCCAGGGACAGCTTAATATACAAAAGGCTCACAGTACTGTGGCTAGTGCTCTGGACCATCACATTCTCTTAAATAAGAAAAAAACTGGTGGTGGACAAACATGAACATTTTCACTATGTCTTTATAATCATGTTATTGAATTAGCTCTCTTTAAAAAAAAAACACCCAGATGCCATACTATGGTAATGGAGAAGCAAGTGAAGCAGCATTGTTAAAACTTTAAAATGTATGGCTTTTTTTTTTTTTTTTCCCCTTAGGAGTGAAAGCTTTCTGTTCAAGAGGACCATTCCTACCAAATTTTCTTGGGTTTCAGTTCCCTTGTACTTCCATTACCTCTTCCCACCATGCCCTGGCCAAAATAGGCCTTCTCCCCATTTTGTGCACAGGCAAATTATGCAGAGGGGGTAAGAACTGACAGCAAAAATGCATTTCTGTGCAGTAACCACAGCCTGAAGCCATCAGTTTCTCTCAGCATTGGATAGCAATTATTTCTGTGTAATAGGCAGTCACCCAATGACCCTCTCCTTCAGCATGCAATGCTTTTGCTGTCAAGTGTTAATCCCTTTGTTAGCTACTCAGCTGCACATTCATTTAGGAGGGCTAATGACTTACACTGTTCCTTCTCTGCATGATTTCAACAGACGTGTAATTAGAGGTGAATGGCGTCTTCAGAGGTATGGCAACCACAAAAGCCAGGGGCAAAGTCAAAGTATTTGCCTAATCTCACCATCAGCTACTTCAGTGAATGAAACCTTGTGGCTGGCGGCACACAGAGGAAAATGCTGTAGAAAAGGAAAAGCCTTTATTTAAAAAAGGGAAAGGAAAAGGGAAAGAAAAAGGAAAAAAGGAAAGGGAAATGAAAAGGATAGGGAAAGAAGAGGGAAAAGAAAAAGGAAAAGGAAAAGGAAGAAAGGAAAAGGAAAAGGAAAAGGAAAAGGAAAAGGGAAAGGAAAAGGGAAAGCGAAAGGAAAAGGAAAAAGGAAAATGTTGTTTGTTGGACACTCAGGAAGCTCAGCGATGAAAAGGAACCTGTTTCAAAATATGTTTTGTCGGGGTGCTAGAGAGCACTCTGTAAGATAAATGCCAGTGAGAAGCCTGTTCTCACACAGATATTGAAAAAGTAGCGAAAGGTGAAAAGCTTTGTTTTAAAGTGCTGGAGAGCCTTAATCATTAGCAGAATAACTGTGAGACCTGGAAAGCAAGGGAAAAAAATGTATTTTGAAGGTGAACTGAAGAACTTTTCATGTGCCTCAGCACTGGCTTAGAGATTTGAGCTTCTTTTTTTTTCATGAAAGCTGTCAATGTCTGCAACACCTCAAGAAATATCCTGCAGCTCTTGCAGCATGTGAAAGCATCCTTTTGAAGTCCAAGTGAATTTTTGTGTGTGTATTACCAGCACAGGCCTAAGCAGAAAAGTGTAATAGGGAGCCATAGTCCTGATGGATTTGAGATGACCAAAAACATACAAAACCAAGCCTCTTGGTTCTGATGTCTATGCATGGACAAAGGACAGAGACCGCTCTGTTTTGCTCTGAGCTGTCACTCCCTTTCCCTGATGGTGTTTGGGGCTGAGGCTGGATCCCAGCAAGGCGAGTTGGCTGCTGCTGTTGCTACTGGCACTGCAACAGCACTCTGGGGAGCTCTTGCAATGGGCTTAAAGCTCCCTTCCAGCAGAAGCATAGTTTCTCATACCTCCCATAGCTGCATACTGTTTTCTGCTTTCCCTTATTTTTCACTTTTTTTTTTTTTTTTTTTTAAATTAAAGGTCCTCCTGTGCTCTTCATCTCCTCACCCCTGGCTTCACTGGGCACTGCATGGCCATGGCAGGGCTGCAGACTGCTGCACCACCTCCCTGCGGCATGATGGCAGCCAGGACTTTTGTCTCTCCTCCTTTTTGGAGCTTGGCGTCACTTTTCTTCACATAGGTTATGCAAACGTGCATTATTGGATGGTGCTGTATTTGCATTAAGTAACATTGACTTTGGTTGCCTCAGTTACACAGGAGCCAAGCAGAGTGATAGTTTTATGAATTAAAATAATACTCCTATACACCTTCACTAGCACTTTGAATTCAGGAGCATAATTTCATCAAAAAAGATAGAATAAATCAATAATTCATTAATAATTGCTTTAGACTGCTTTTCAGTCTGGTTTTATGATTTAATATATCTCACACAGTTGTTCTGATACAATTACTAACATAATTTCATGCTTAAGGAAATATAAGTGAAGCAACTGAATGGCAAGCTCGAAAGAAATCTCTCTTATCATTTGGCTTCCCAACACGCCTGCATGCTATTGTCTACCTATTTTATTTGAAATGCAGCTTGTGTTTTGGAAAGATTTGATCTGAGGACTGCAAGCAGCAGAGGCTCCATCCCATCCATTAGGAAAGAGGTCTGATGGTAACCGGCCATCATGACACAAACTGGGGGTCTTAGTACTCATATGAGGCCATTTCATTTCCCCTGCCTTTCTTCCCCCTTGGAACACTGCGGAACAGCCCTCCAACGGCACAGAGCAGCTCCAACAGCCTCAAATGAGCTGACACACTTTGGGTTTCCATCTGCCCATCCTGCTCTTTTTATGAATTTTTTTCTAGCATGAGCAACAGTGCAGTCTATGCAACAGCTGAAGCCCATTTTAGCTGCAACGTGAGCACACAGCCACAAACATCACTCGTTTCCCTGCAGCCTATTTCCCATCACGCCAGCAGGGACAGACCGTTTTGTGGCTGGCAACCCTGGGTAAGATGACTATGAGCAGCTGATGAGGCTGTTCGATTTTGAATGATTTGTGATCTGCTGGTAATCAAACAGTAAATATGTATTTCTGGCTATTTATTTGATCATCTTTATCACTAATGGTACTACTCACCTTTTAAATTATAACAGTAATGTCTCTCCTACATTGACTAGCTGGCTAGCACTGCCCAGTGGTGTCAGTGTGAAAAACCCTGTGTGCAGTTGCCTGCCTCACAGCTACAGCCAGGTACGGCCAGCAGAAACACTAACATAGTTGCTCACTGTTTTTACACGTACGTATTCCAAGAGCCTCAGTGGTACTCAGCCTCACTGTGTGCAGTGGGAGGGGGAAGGAGCATTAATTCCATCTGATTTGAGCTGTAATGATCTTCATGAGAAAAAAAAAAGAAAAAAGAGTCCACCAAACTCCATAAAGCTTGCTGTGGTTTGGGCCTGTACAGTAAACACGTGTATAGTTTTTGCTGTGGTTTGGATGTAATTGGATTGAAGTTTGTTGGCAGCAGCCCACACTTGCTGAACAGTTCACACAACCTGAAACCAAGCAGCTTTGCTTGGTTCAGGTTTAATCATGAATGGTTCACAGCCTCAGTAATGACTCATATTCACCAACTATCCCTTATATGAGATGTGACAAAAGTGTATTTCAGATACATGAAGCATAATTATTTAATGATGAAGTAAAGTTGATTAGGAAGCCTTTAAGCTATTAGGCTCTTGGTAGGGTATTTTGCAGTCACTGAATAAATGAACATAATTTAATTCTTAAAAGCTATACAGCTCCTGCTGGCTCTGAAAATGATATGTAGCTAACAAGTTAGGTTTTTTCCTATTATAGAATTCTGTATGCTACAACAAAGAGCATACAGAATTCAATGTATTGCCAGGGAAAACTATTCTTAGTGACTACCCAGGCTAAAAATGATAGAACTCACATATCCAGTAACAATCATGAACCTGACAAATCAAGCTTGTAAGCCTGTGGTGTGATCTGAAAACCTAACAAGCTTCCAAGAAGGATCTCTGGTTTAAAAATACTTTCTTTCTGGATTCTCTCTCTTTTTTTTTTTTTTATATATATGAGATGTGCAAGACAGAACAGCATGAGACCAGCAGGCGAACGGCTGTGCCATTGAAGGAATATATTTCTATATTATGTAGCTGTGTTCCAATTATGAAATTGATCCATGGATAAAAATCCCTTAAGGGTGGCTATTAATGAGATTGCCTGCTCTGAGTGCATCCAGTAATAAGATTAGGTATGCATTTATCCTGAGCAGAGATAAACCAATGACAAGTTCGCGCCAAGATAAGACAGTTTTGAAAGGTAATTAAACATGGGACATAATGTGCGTGCATATGTCTGTGGGAGGTTGCAGGATGGAAAGTCTCAGTTTTCATCTGCAGAAGTGCTTCTAAGTGTAACAGGTAGGGAAAAACAGCCTTTTAACAGTGGTGAGATCAAACTTGAGCTTAAAAATCAAAATATTTGAATTTGGATTTTACAAATCAGCTTTAGGAAATATTCAGGGCCTCTTTGGCTTTTCCTCCACTTACAGAAAGCTTGAAAGCACCCTGACAACTACCAGCTGCCCAGCAAGCCAGGACTCCATGCCACACTCGCAGCATGGTGTTGCTGCTATGTTCTGCAGCGCCCGAGCAGTGTCTGGGCTCCTCCACAGCCTCCTAAGGCAAGCCAGATGGGCTCTCTGAGAAAACAGATCTCAAGTATTTCCTGCAGAATTTGCTGTAGAAATACCAGCGCCACATTCACGGCATTGCATATGGGTCGCAAAAACTTGTAGCGGGGATTTAACCGGGGTGCTGAGGTGGCACTGGTGGGGCAGCCAAAGCAGCGCAGAGCTCGGCACATGCAGACGTGCACATAAAGGCCAGGGCGCTCAGCAAGAGCATTTCTGTCCCCACCTTATGGCCAGTGTAACGGCTTGGTTACTCTTCATGCTCCAGCAAGACAGCTGAAAGACCTCCTGAAACCCTCTCTTTTTACAATGCTAGGACAAAGTTTCTCCTTACGATGCTGTTATTATTCCTTTTCTTGCTCCCAGTGCTTTTTAATTGTAGCATCTCCAATGACTGGTGCAGTTTTCTGCAGGTTGCAGAAAAGCCAGAATCCCTCCCCAAGCAGAAGTCACTCCTGTACATAAACAACTCAAGCTCGGATCAATTTCTGAATTACCAAGCTGATTAAATGGACCTTAAAACCCTGCCTCTGCTTGCCACACTTCGTATATCTGAACCAGAGCCAATTAGCTAGAGCCTCTGCCTGTGCAGCTCAACCCCCTGGGCATTGCTCTGGACATTACAAGGCATCAGGTAAAAATGTGGAGGGGAAGACAATTATAACCTATTTTAGAGTGGTCTCTGGGGAGATAACGGACAATGGCTGGACTATAAAGGTTGGGAATGAAGGGGGGTACCAGTATCATTTGTGCACGCTTCATTTTCTGCCCAGTCAGCTTGCGGTTGCTCTGCAAGCACAGACAGCAGCCCAGAGGCTCCCGTAAAGCATGTCAGGTGCCAAAGCCTTTAAGCAGCACTGTATGAAGAGAACAGGGAGTGTTTCTAATAATGTTTCGGGATATTTGGAAGAACCCTTAATAATAAGAGTAACGATAGTTCTTAATGAGAGAGTATTTTTTTAAAAGTACGTGCTTCGAAAACATTGGCATTTCAGTGGTGTGTGAAAATAAAGGAAATTAAGTTGTGTAGGAAATTCCCTTTCCTCATTTTCTAAAACATGAAAACCTCATATTCAACTGTAGCGTCAAACATTCAACTTTCTTAAATTATATTACTTAAATAATGTGGATATTCGACATTTCATCTAGGTGTGCTTGAACTGAATAAATAGGCTTTCACTATGTATTCACAGACCTCAGTGGGATGGCTGTAAGGTTTTTAAATATCCACTAAATCAGTATTCTGTCCACTAAGTGGCAAGCATAGAAACAGTAGGTAGAAAATGTGACTGAGGAACTCTCGAACGTAGCTGTGTACTTTTAGAAGCCTTTTGGTAAGAAGTTACAAAAAACATATGGTCTCTATTAATAAATATATTTTAGCATTTTTCTTCCTAATTTATTCACAGGTAATTATTTGCTTAACTAGCTCAAAGTGTGCCAGAATCCACTTCTTATCTGCTGTGGAAAGCTGTTATATTTCCCTCTCTGTCAAGTAAAACACCAGGAGCCTTTCGCTGGCCCATCTCATTGGAGAGAAGCTGTGCATATGGCCAAGCAAAGCTGCCCTACTCCTTCTCACTCAAAAATAATTCAGAGGCCTGCCTTTCCATTAAAAACCTTTTTACAAAGTACTAAGAAACTTCGTAATTCTGAAAAAAAAAAAAAAAAAAAAAAAAAAAAAAAGGAAGAAATAATGGTTTAGCTGCTCCTCCCATTAGGCTGCTTACTCCCTGCCAGGACAGCTGGTTCTTCTAAGGCTGTCCTTTTGTGTCACACATGGACAGGCTCAGTGCTCAGCAGCGGCATAAATTCTCCTAATCAATACTCTGAAGCATCAATTTTATCTTGCCTCTGGGAGTGCTGTATTCAAAAATTAAAAAAAAAAAAATCATCTCACTCCTAAATTAGCATCAGAGATTTACTAGTTGGCTGCAAGACGTCTGGGCTCTTTCTGAAAACTCTGACACATTTCTATGTCCTTCCTTCTCTGCCCCCTCCAGTAATCAGGATCCCAAAGTGTGTTTTCTGATGAGGATTAAGCCATGACCTGTGCATGATTGCAGGAAATAAGCCTTTAAAATATGCCTAAGTGCTCTGCTTGTTTGAAGTTACTGATCCTTAAAATAGATGTCTGAAAAAAATGTGTAATTTCAAATGTTTCTGCAGATATTGTTCCAGTATGTGTAACAAGGAGACACATCAAGCCAAGTTACGTCAGTTATGCTCCATTATATCATGAACTGAGCTAAATGAATCAAAATATACAGTAATACTTCAAGTGAAAATGCAAGCCTTGTACAGTTTCTTTCCCTAGATACTACTTAGAGAGCATTAAAATACCAAGTGTGGTGGTGGGGCAGCATTTTAGCTATTTGCCAGAAATCTTTTCACCATACAGAGTATTTCATGTATTGTGAGAAAGGATGAATAACTGCTCCCTGTTCATTTTCTTGGTATCAGTCATGATTTGACAGCCCACTAGGATATCCTCAGCCACCAAATTGTATGACATCAGTTCAGCTCACCTCGTATGGACCAGTTCTTCCTTCCAGCTCCTCCTTGTTTGTCTGCTCTCCATAATTTCTTGATCACAAGTGGGGGGTTGCAAGCTGGTACACCACAGATTGATTTAACTGAAATTAAGAATTGCCATTGTTTTGTGCTTTGGCACTTTCTGCTTTATTCCTAGCATGGGGCCCCTGGTTGATGGCCGCTGAGCTTCAAGTCATTTTTGTGAGGATGATGCGCAGTGACTCCAAGCTCTGTTCCCTAAATAGGTTTAGGTTTATACAGTGAGGCTGTGTAGACCAAAAAACAGCAGAACCAGCACAGAAACACAAGGCAGAGAGCTGTTTCTTCCTCTCTTGTGTCTCAGTGCATGGAGAAGTTGTGGGAAGCTCCAGAAATCAGGGAGAATGGCGAGAGACCGACACTTCTCATGGAAATTGAGTTTCCACTTGTTTTGTGACCTCTCTGCTCAGAGATGGTGGGAAAAAAAAATTTTTCTTTTTTTTTCAAGGACCTTTTGTCCCTATTGAGGTATTTGTCATCAAGTGCTACCAGTGAAAGGAGCTGATGCTTTAGGAATCCTAAGGTACTCTCTGCCATTTATAGGCTGCTTCCCGCTTGCTCACCTTACAGGTGAAGCTCTTTCGTATGTATTGAGTATACAGATAGTAGTGGTAGAATAGTATTGCTCCCTCCTCATTAGTCTCCCAAGGCAGAACATCAGTTTGTCCTACTTAATGCTACTTTAACCCTAACCAAGCCACAGAATCACAGAATACCCCGAGTTGGATGGGACCCACAAGGATCACTCAGCCAAGATAAGTTCAAAGTTTCACCTTTCCTGAAGTGCTCAGCCCTCTCATGCCTGTGTGCATACAAGCTCATGAGAAAAACATTTCAGGCTTTTCCACAGCAATGATCAAAGCAAATCACAAATGCAATGGACTTCAAAGAAAAGGGCAATGGCCCAGGCCTCACTCTGAGGCAGCGTGCACAAAACCGGCAGCTACATCACCCCAGGGAGAGGAGAGGAGCAGAGCTCTGCCGCAGACTGGTTTGTATTTGGTCTCATCTACCGGCAAAGAATGGTCATAGCCGTGAGAAGCCACAGCTACAGTCCACTGTGGGTCACCTCAGAGCCCCACAGCAGTAGTTCAGATGCTGCACGCTACTTACTTGCAATGTTATTTGAATCCAACCTACTAATGTACATCGCTGACAGATGAGAGAAGAGGATGCACTGCTTGCTCTGAGCCAGCACTGGCAAGCTGGGAGGTGAAAACTCAAGAGTTTCACTTAGGAGAGCTAAAGCCTCCATTTCTGCACATTGTGGTGCCTGTACAATCACGGAGAAATAAATCTTGGTTAAATTTTTGATGAGCCTTCGGCTGCTCTAAATAATTAACTAGGACTTCTCTCATTTCAACATGGGTGCAACTTTTCATGTTTCAAATGTTTCCTGCCTTAATCCCAAGGGAATAGGTCAAGTTATTCAGGTCACTTCTTTTATTTATTTATTTGTAGAATCACCAGTTGAAACACATATTGAACCTTCATGCAGGGAAGGGAGAAAGCAGTTTCCTTTTGATCTCATTCCAGGTAAATCCCCGGGGGAGCATGTGTCTCGTTTCCAGTAGCTGAAAAATAGAGATTGATAGGCTAATCAGTTCCAGTACAATTTATGGAGTAATAGTGTGCACTCACATCTGAAGTTTTGACACTCCCCGAGTCCAGGATGTTTCAAAGATGATTGTGGGATAGCATAGGGTAGTTTTTGAAAGACGGATGCATTAATAAGGATACCCCTGTATCCCCTCATGTAAAATGTGGCAGACTGATCTCACTTTTGACGTGCTGATTGTATGACAGGGCAAGTACTGAAGTCAGTCCTGTTTCACCACCATGTAACAGCACAGAAATGAGGTCTTAAAAACACTCATTCTGTCCCTTCATTAAGTGTCAAAAGGAAATCGGATAGTTTTACGTGGAAACCAGGCCATCTTGTGAGCATATGAAGTGGGCATTAAGTATACTAAATATTGGATTCAGGACCGTAATGAGGGGCTTTGATCTCCTATCATAAGACTCAGATGTGAAAACTGGACTCTGAAAGCAGATTAGTAACATAGCGCCTTCCTAATGACTCCATTCAATTGCTGTTCAAAAAGTCACAAGCTGTGCCTGGAGTCGTGTTAAAAAAATTGAAAAAAATAAAAAAATAACAACAGCCAAAAAAAACCCCAACACCCTGCAATATAGAATTAGCAGTGTCCAGTCTGCATCTCCAGTTTTTTGCTAAGGAAGGCAGAGACCTGCTGGTGTGGTGGTGAAAATCTGGCTTCACACCACACTTCAGCACAGCTGCCCTGCAGCTCCTCAGCACTCACCCTGATGGCCTCTGGGTTTCAACATCCCACCTACAAAAAAAATCTGGGGCTGTCTGCATCACTTGAAGGCATTGTGGGCAAACAAACCGATCTGAAATTGCAGAGGGCTTCGAGAATATTACAGACACAGGAGCCGATTGCACTCTCAGCTGAATTTCTAACGAAGGCCTACCCGCGGCTTTCCAACTTGTCAATAAATCCAGGATTGATGATCTCAGGCCGTGCCATTTTATAACTCGTTACTTTAGACACCAAAGCCGGGAAGCTCTTCTAGTCCTCCATGACTTTCTTTTTTTCCACGGGTGGTAGGGACTGTATAAGCCTGAGCCATTTAGTTATTTCCCAGGAACCTTGGTTATTGTTGCTCGGTAGTTAGCATAACCAAGTTTCATACACACCGCTTTCACTAATTTGTCCCCTTTTGCAGTGAAAACTGTCATACTGGCTAGATTTAAAATGCACACTGCCTGAGAAGAAGCCTCCTGAGAAGTGACAGGTTGAGGGCAGCGCTCCGCGGGGAGGAGAGCACTTCAGACTGAAGGCGGGTGCTCTTGTGTTCCTGCAGTGAGGCTGGCAGAGCCACATGGTGGTTGAGCTGGAGATATACAAGATTTTCTTCAAAAAAACGTCCTTTGGTGCTATCAAGTTCTACAACCAGTTTTACTCAATTGCATACATGTGGATGGCCACGGGTCAAAATTAATTTTTATTTGGTGGTGTTGTTGCCAGTATACATATTTAGCCATAGGTACTGAGAGCATCAACCGTGACCGAGAAGATCAGGAACAACAGAGCTGGGTATAACAAACTGCTGCAGTCTCAGTCTCAGCAGTTAAGTTTCTTTACTCCAGCTGAGCATTAACCCATTAAAAGCTGAGTCAGAAGCACCAGCTCGCAGCAGAGGCACTGAGGCTTTCTTCTTTTGCGAGCACTGCACAAACAACCCAGGTCTGAGCGACTCACGTGCCACGCTGCCGCAGATACAAAGGTTGGCACCTGCACAGCCAGTCAAAACGCTGCCTTTCTTCTCCGGCAATTCATCTTGATGGCAGCCAGGTGTGTCCACCTTGGTCAGGTGGCCAAGAAGCCTCCCAGTGCTCAGGACCTGAATTTGGCCTCAGGTCCCTGCATTCATTTCGTCCTTGTGCCAGACACATCTGTGCTTGGTCACTGAGGGCATTTGAGACTCCCCCAAGGTTTCCATCTTCCTCATGGAGACAAACTAAATATATTTGGAAATCTGGCCTTTAATCTGCCTCTGCTGCAATTCTCACTCCTCTTCTTGTTGCCTTTTTGTGTCTAGCCTAGTGTAAACATAATCTCCCCTCTGCAGCTGCTCTCTCTCAAGCTATGTGCTCATGGCACGATAGGACCCCCGATGGCATTTAAGAGCCAGCAGAATCCGAAGAAGAAAAACAAACCTCCCTGTTATCTCAGCATCTACACTATTCAGGCTTTTTCAGCTTAATTTTTATACATCCCCACATGATAGTTCACCTACCATTTCTGTGGTCTGAGGCTGATGTAGATTTACCATATTGTCATACTTTCTATTTCAATGCCTCTTGAGTGTGATTTATTACAATGACAGACCACACTACAGTTTGCAATGCAGGGCTAATTCATTCCCACTTTTTAATACAGTTCCTCACATCATCTGCAGCATTTGGGAGAATATATATTTATTTGAATCACCGTGTGCTGAATATATAATAGTTTTTTTTCCTAGGTGAAGCTTCCTTTTAATGGAAGCTGGGTCATGAGAGAGCAATTATCTGAGTTATGTGCACGTTACAGGATAATTTAAAATCAGCTTTCAGGTCAATCTTTTTTAATTATCTATTTTATCAACTGTTTTTGACTAGCCGTTTAAATAATTGTGTTTGCCTAATACCTGGAAATGTAATTGCTTTTAGACATCCTTTATTCTGATCTTGGCATCAGTGTCTTTCTCTGCATACTGCGCATGTTTGCACCTGTCTGCACGGTGACAGATTTGTGATGACAGCTTGTATAACTTATTTATAAAATGATAAATTATTTTTGAATTTCTTTAAGTTCACAGACTGGAAATATGGAGAAACACCTGCTTGCTGCAGAAGGCTGAAAAGGATCTGCTAAGTCAAAGGGAAACTATGTGGATTGGTGAAGAGCACATTTCAAAAGAAACAAACCCCCATGGGCCATCCTTACGCTGGTCCAAGTTTCAGGGAGGGCTCTCTGGATGCAATTTTGGAGTTACCAAGTCCCAGTTGCTGGAGCCAGAGTTCCTGGGGAACATTCCCAAAGGCTATGGTCCATGGGAGCCAGTGTGGAGAAACGGTCTCCTCCTGGGGTCAGCTCAGAGCATGAACCAAATGCAAGTGCTTTGAGAGCACTCCAAGGTCAGCTGGAGCCAAGCACCTCCTGTGCTTCAAACACGTCTGCTCTCCTGCATCTGTCCTGCAAGGAAAATCCCTCCTCACTGTCCTTCCCTTTGTGTGTGCTTGAACAAAGACTTCAGCTTGTGGCCCAGCATCGTTTCCATCTCAGCATTAAGCGTGCTGTCACTGTAATTGCAGTAGGAGTGTCACTGCAAAGCCATCTTGTTAACATAAAAGGATTGGTTCATCAGCCAGCGGTTACACTAGGTAATGGAGCCTAGGATGTCCAGCTGATGTACTATAGAAAGAGTAACGAGATCCTCCAGTAGCAATTAGTCCTCATTCCCAGCACTGCAAGCAGGAACAAACAAGTGAATTGCCTTGTAGGAGCCGTAAGTGGACAGAACAAATACCACAGGCACAGACTGCGCCACACAGCCAGAGAGCTGGTACACCAGTAAAGGACTAGTAAGGGAACAGAGCACGTTCCAGGTGTGCTCTAACCTGCTGCTACAGCAGCAGAGCACTGGTTTGGGGAAGTCTGTGCAGGACAGCTGGTTTCTCTGCATACATGCTCATGAAAAGAGTCATGATAATAACTAGCCATTGGCTTAAATGTAAATAAGATTGAATAGGGGTTATTCGAGCAAGGCAAAAGCCCATCTCTTCTCTTATTCCATTGCAGTTTTGGTAATTTCTGTGATTTCTTTTGAGTCATACCAGTACTACTGTTGTCTGCTCATTTTAGAGGTAGTGATTCCCAGAGCTGGGGCTGCAACTCTACCAACTGCTGAGCATCCTTACAGTGCCGGAGCAGCAGTGTTCAGAGGATGTGTATTTGGACAGTCAGTGAAAATACGTCCTCATGCCCCAGCTGATGGTGTGGTTCTGCATTTAAAAAGAATTTATCAAGTGTCTGAATTAAGCCTCTGTAGCCATGTCTCTCTCATAGACTTCTTAGATTACCCATTACTCACCTTTCTCACAAAGTTACTCTCACAGTCACTTTTAGGCACAATAAAGATACTTATTGGCATCACTCAAAAATGGTATTGGTTTGAATTTAGCATTCTGAAATCCTAATCATAGAAACATCCACTTACCAGCTATCTAATGGCTTCTTGGTTAGATAACAACTTCTTTTCTAATCTGATGTATTGACTTCATATTGTCCAGGTCTGTTCTTGGTTTCATTAAGCAACTTAATGAACTAGGTAACTTAGCCTTAACTATGTAAGTTAGCATTTCTGACCCATAGTATTCTGAACTGCATTCAGGTTACCATTCGACATCAGTGTTTAACTTCTGTGCCAGCTCTGGTTAATGTTGTGTACTGGTCAGCCTGCTAGGTAGGTAGAAAACGACCACTTTGGTGTTAGACCAAGTCTGATTCAGACCTGAACGTTTAATCCTACAACACCCATAATAAGCAATATAGCATCATATCAATTACTACGAAATTAGCTGCAGAATTGCTGCTGGATGCAAATGTACATAGCATTGACATTTATTTTCCTACTGAGAAAGACTTAATTTTATTTTTGAGAGTGACTAAGATATTGGCATAGGGCTTTGTGCTTTTCAAATTGTCTCTAGTTGAGAAATGAACTATCCCTCAAGGTAAATTAAATGAGCCTTTTTCTTTGTTCTTTCAATCCTTCTGCTAGAAGCCTAGTGCTGTTCAGCTGGAATTGCATGCAAGTCAGAGATACACAGGTCGCTCCTTTGAGTATTGATTTCCCAAAAAGCACAGAGACAAAGAAAACCTAGCAAGAATAAAGCTATACAGTTCAAAATATTTGCACCGTCAGGAGAAATGCAGGTATTTACTGTGCTCATGGTGGAATATGACTTTGTCAGGCCAAGTGATAAGGCACTCAGTAGCTGCAGTTTCAGGAATAAGAGTGTGAGGGGATATGTGAACTTGCAGAAAAGATAATGGCAGAAAGTCCCAAGACTAGGGATCATCCCCACACCTGACATCATACCCTTAGGAGGCAAAATTTTGCCTCCACTTGTACCCACTCACCCTGCCTGCAGCATCAATTTCATTGCACTTCATAGGTGGCCTGAGTATCATGTTCTCAACAGACTTTGCAAACACAGTGGTGTGTCTCCATCCACCCAAAACCTTCTTCCTGGCTTTATCCTTCCCAGTGAAAAACAGTGTCATGTACATAGGGTAAATTCAACTTCAACCCAGCCCAGAACCAGACCTGTTTGAGTGTGCTCACCTTTACCTACTTGCCTTCAGTCCTGCAACAGAAAAGCTGCTACTATGACTTCTGTGCTTGCACGCTTGTCCTGTCCCCTGCTTCTGTATGTTTTTATATTCTGCCCCTTCAGAACCATTTTCTAGTTGCAAACACATTTTGCTTGTTTCTGTTGGCATCCTATTTATCTTTGTGTGTGAATGTGCTTGTCTGTGCACGTATTTGTGCTTTTTCCATATATTTGTGTATACGACTGTCTATTTGTATTTCACTTGTAATTGTTTCCTTCCGGCTGCTCTGCAAAGCTGTAAATATTCCAATTTCTTCTGGCACATACAAGCAGTTGCGATTACAACTGTGCAAGTTTGGAGCTAACAGCTGACATTCATTTCTGATCAGAACTTCTGTGGGAAGCCTGCCTCTCCTAGTCTGTATTTGGTAAGAAAAACAAGGTTTTTCACAAAAGATAAATCTGTGGTGGCTTGCACTTACCAATGGATGTGCTGAACTCTGAGAAAAGTGAGCTGGATGCTAGGACTGAAGTTGCACAATGTTAAGCTGAATGTCACAAATACATTTTTAGGTAGAACTATGTCAGGATCAGGGAGCTACATTAATTTTTTGAAATTCCAGAAGTTCTACCTAAATAGTAGAATGATATAGTGAAAATACATGGAAAAAGATGTAAAAATGCATGTATTCACATAGATCAGATTTTACTGTAATCACACTCTCTCCATATAAACAGATGTCTGTAGCACTTGGTCCTGAAATGGTGCAAAGCTGAAGAGCACCAAAGAAGGTAGATTGCTTCATTTTGCTTTGAAGTGCAGCTTTATCAATACTTCAATTAATTCTATGTTTTCATATCAAAACCACCACTGTCATTAGAGACACGTCACTTGTAAAAAGAATTCATTGAAGGAGTCTCTCATTTCTCTTGCTCTTCCGCTATCCATGAACAGATTACATGAATCTAGACCCAGTTTCATTAAAAATAAATAAATAAAATAGAAAAAAAAAACATTAGAAAAAAATGGTAGGACTGATATTAAAAATCTTGGGAGCTAGACTGAAGGTCATACTGGGACACTGAAACTCCAGCGCTGAATAGGTAAGGCTAAAAGACCAGGTAACACAGATGATGGAGATTTCAAAGCAAACGATTTCTCTGACACTTAAAAAGGATTTCTCCTGTGCTCAACCAGTTGTGCTGCCAGGACTTCAGAAGGGAAGCTGTTCCCTATCTACTCTGCATTTCAGCAGTGCTTAATTTAACCCAACTTCAGCCACTGGGCCTGAACCAGCCTCAGGCACTTGGGAGATTCTGTACGATAAAACATAGATTTGCTTATCTATTTAGTATTCATTGTTCAAAGTCTGGAAAATAGGTGAGTGAAATCAGGCTTCACTGGCTGGAAACAACCACAGTTCATGAAGTGCCCTTTGTTTACTGCACAGTGTGAAAGCCAAACACATAGCAGTCCACCAGCAGCCAAACTAATGGCTCGGCTTCAGGGCTCAGGGCTGAGGGTCAGGGGACAGCTCCCCAGAGGTGCTTGATTGCTATGAAGAGATCCCAAACAACAAGCTTGGCCCTTAAGCAGAAGCGCTGAGGTGCCAGTACGTGTCCCTCACCCTGGGGTCTTTGCCTTCTGCATGGCATCTATAACTCCATGCACGAGACCCAGAAACCTCTGTTCCTGTGGGCAGCGAGGCGGATGCAGGAGCCAGCACGGGCCAGACAGGCCAGATGAACACACCCAGCAATGCACCAGGGGCTGGTTTTGTGGCTTTTACAACTGTTTGCCCACAAAGCTTCTGGGGAAATGAAGCTGCAGCTTCCAGTACTGTGAGCTCAAGCTCTTATTTCTTGGTCTAGCAGCTGCATTGCAAGTCTGAGCTCTTGCAGGAAGGGCAAGTCGTGCAAAAGCTGCACTGTGGTGTGCGCTGAACTTTCAAATGAATAATAACCAGTCTAGGTCCAGACAGAGCCATTACGACATATATTAAGTCAATACAGCATAGAGTCCTCTGCATTTTTGTCCTGATCTGCAGAAATTAATTGTATTCATAAGAGCTCCAGGGGGGGCTACAGACCAAATGCAATTTTGGTGAACTATTGGAGGTCTTTTTTGGAAAGGACCGTGAACGTTGCTGAGCAAGTGCTCGGGATGAGATGCCATTTGTACAAACCGTGTCCTGAACAGTGGTGAGGGACCTGGAGTCTCTGTAGTGAAGCCACTGTGTGAGGCAGGATGCAGCAACCAGCTCTGCTGAAACCCTTCCAGAGCTCTGTGTTGCTGTGCTTTATTTCTATTAGGGCTTAACAGTAACAGGGTAGACACACAGGTCCGCCACCATGAAACAAGACCTTTTAGCAATTGGAGGTGGTTTTAATAGCATGGACATTAATAATCAATTCTACTCTACTACTGGGCTATTCACAACCATTTAGTTTCTCTCCACAGAATTACAAAAAATAACTACCACGCCTTTGGGATTCAATATTCAAACACAAATAACTCATCTGCAATTAATTAATTTTTAGCACTATCAGAAAGAACTGGGACTGCTTAATCTTTTGCTGATTGAATTTAGCATTTGGCTTTAAAAACAAGGGTGCGGGTCAGGTCCTTCTGCTCCAGCAGCAGGAGCAGCAGGGATGTGCTTGCAGAGGGGCTTTGCTTTCTGACAGTGCTGGCTCGGGTTTGCTGCGACACAGCTTAAGCCTTCCCAGGAGCAGAAGGGTGCGCAGGAAGAAAAAGCACTGAAGCATTGGGGAAAATTTGTGTCTGCATCAGTGTTTGTGACTGTTTTGATATCTTTTTTTAGGAAAATGAGAACAGATCTATAGGATGTTAATGAACATGGGTGCCTAATTTTCCGAGGCTGCCTTGAGGCAGACACTGTGCTAACTCTGAAGAGGCACGAAGGAGGTAACTATGAAAGGGCTGGACAACACCTGCTGGTTGCATATTAGACACTGGCAGGCAATGTTTCTTGCATAATATTGCCTGTGAAACTGAGATGAGGCCCCAAGATTTTTTTCGAGGCTATGTAATGAAACAAGGCTAAAATCACAGTGTTAACTTTGTCATATTAAATGCATATTGGATTATATCGCTGCATGCACTTATAATTCATTCTTTTCATTTTCACAGGCAATATGACCTTGAACAAGAGATATGCTGTAGGACCACAGTAATGACAAGATAAGTAACACACAAGCAATCCTTAATACAGGAAAAATAAAGAAAAAATTATTCTTTTTATACCCATCTAAAACTTACCTGGCTGTCCTTTAATTGCTCTGCAGGACACGAAGAGACACGCGGGTTGCCAGTTTTCTGTACTTGGAGAAATGCAGAAGAGGATGCTTAACTTTGTAAAGTGCAGAAGACTCCAGGTGCCAATGATGCCGGTCCCACCCCTGCTGTACTGCTGCAATGAAATGAACAGGTTGAAGGTTGCAAAATCTGGAGTGAGAGGGACTACCAGGAGCAGAACTGAGAGCCTGTGAAAAAATGGAAAAAGCAGATAAAGCCGCTTCCTTATCAACAGGTGGATCTGGAAGTTTTACAGCTCTGCTTTCTGTACCATTCTAGGTCAAATGAACAATTTAACAATTGCTTATGTATCTCCTATCAAAACCTGCAGGGTGTACAAACAGCCTCTGACCATTTCCGAAGGAAGGAACAGATTTCCCAGACACTGTGGGGCTGGATAATCTTCAGACTGGGCACCCACCACTGCAGAGACTGGTATTTAAAAAATCAGACACTAAGAATTTCCAGTCCTGTACCCAACAGGCCCAATTTCCGTACCCAACAGGCTCCTTTGGTTGAAGCCTTAATCCCACCGTTAGGCACAAGGCCTGTTAAAACAGTATGGGTTTGGACATTCTTTCTGCTCTGCCACCTTTCGCTCTGTGCTCCCCGCCCAGCATGGCACGTCTTAGCAAGCAGCCACGACTGAGCTGCTGCATTTCAAGGCGAGAAGGGCTAGGGGAGGGCAGTGACACTTGGACACGATGGTCTGACTCTGCACATCGATGGTGGGTGCCCTGGTGGGCCCCATGGAGCAAAGCCTCCCTCCCCGTGCCTTAATTCAGGGTTCAGAAGCGAGTGACCACGCTGTTCTTCCTGTACCCACAGCACTTCACGTGCTATAGCTACTGTCAGATGCCAGGTACAAATTCATTTTCTTTTCTAACCGCTAATCTCTTTATAACAGCGTTTCTACATAAATTAATGAAAGATCAGAATATAAAGATGTTCAATTTTGATTATTTGCCCATTTACAGGAAATTCAGTTAAAACTGTTTAGTTTTATCATCGCTAGACAAAGTAAGCATGACAGGATATTCTAGCCTCTGGATTATGTAGATAACACACAGAAATGTCATTTACATTTTCATTCTTTTCACAGAGCAACAAACCCAAGCTTGCAAGCAAATTAAAATTCCGAACTTAATTGGATTTTTATATTCTCTTTAAACAGGTAATATTGTTTTTCTTCTTTTTATTATTGTATCTGAACACTGGATTTCATTTTGAGAGTGTGCCACCAAAGGTGAGAGGCCCTCTGCACTAAACGCTTCATTTAACTCCATTAAAATCTACCTTTCCTCAACACATTTGAGGATTTAGATTGCTGAATACCAGTATTCAGTATTATCATTAAACATGAGAAAAGCTATAGGAAATTATTTTTGTGTATGCATGAAAGTACATGCATATATATAAACACGAACACATGCACAGACATCTATATATTTGCATGCCTGTGCACAGAAACATATATTTATATCTATAGCTATGCATGCAAATATAAGAGACAGTTTTCCAATAATTTATCCCTGCATGCTCATACATCTGCCGTAACTTCACAGACCATTTAAGAAATAAAAGACATTTTTTGAGTATTTCTGAAAGTCTACTGTGTATGAAAACAATACAGATTATTCATCATTTCCCTTCTTTTTTGGCTTGCCATGAGTTTGACCAAGCCTGATATTGCATTTACGACCCTTCCCCTGGTGTCATTCAAGTGCAAGCAGCTCCTCTGAGACTGCAGGCTGCAAAGCACGGGTCTCCCACTGTGCATGGGGGAAAGCCTTTTATGGGGGCAGAATAAGAAACATCCTGGAGAAAACTTCCTTAAGCCGTTCATATTTTCATTGAAGACGCCGCCAAGCATGGGGTGCTGAGAGCATTTCTTGGCTCGCTGCTCCCTTTGAGCGTTCTCAGGACAGCGGGTGAGCCGGGAGGCACGAGGCCAGTCCTGTTGTGTCCCGGGGCAACATGGCTGTGCTTTATCCCAGGGTGACAAAGGTCTGCTTGCATATATACATATTCCCATTCATCTAATGAACACTCCATGACCCCGAAGAAGTCACTGAGGCAGAAGCTTGATTCAGAAAGCCTCAGTGCTACACAACTGCGGTTGGACTAAGTCCAGCTCCTCCTTTGATCCGGTTACTTCTGGTCAATGCGTGCCAAACATTGCGCTTGCTACTAAAAAACCTCTACAGTGCAAATCTGTACAGGGTGAGGCACGAGCAGAAAGGCAGCTCTGACTGAGGGCCTAATTATAAAGCTGCCAGTATCTTTGGGAAATATTGGACCGCAAACGTCAGCTCATCAGCAGGGGTAGGAGCATTCTGGTGGAAATACAGAATTCTCTACATTAAGTCCCTGCCTTCCACGTTGTATCATTTTCAAGTGCATGACCTAAAAGCGATAATGCCAGACATCTTTGCATGTGTTTTATGCTTTCCCCACATCAGTGATGCCGATTTCAACACCTGCCACAAGCTACATAAGTGTGTAAATTAAAAATGTACTTTGCCTCCTTCATGCTGACCTTTCCCGCAGATTATTAGTTGCATTACATCTACCTGAGCTAGAAACCCCACACATCCCAGTCGGCAAATCCCTTGCATTGGTTCAGGACTTTTATCTCGTTTTACAAGTTTTGTTTATAATAAATTGCAACTTGAGTGAAGGTTTGGAATAACTTCTCGAAAATAATGCTCTTCCACACAAATCCACACTCAAGCAATAAAGACAGAAGCAAGGAATTAAATTCAGTTTAGTGTTACTGTTTTCTCAAATTTTTGTCTGGCCAGATCTCTTAATTCCCTTGGATTTCAGAAGCAAGAGCACAAGTCTGTCAAAAACCCATTTTTGTGTTATTTCCAGCCAATTTAGAGAAAAAAAAATATTAAATGAATATATAATGGGAAAACCTGCTCCCCCAGGACATTAAGTCCCACCTTTGTAGCCATCAAAGGTTGGTCTAATTCAAGTTGCTCTGGCACAACTGTAAAATTAGCTCTGACATAGTTACTTATCTCAGCCGCATGGCACTTTTCTCCTCTGATTAGCTCATCGATGAACCTGACCAGCCTCACTCACAGGATTTCCAGTATGCGATGCAAGACACAAACCAAAACTGCTCTCCCCAGCCTCCGTGCCAGCCTTTCTCTCTGCTGAGCTGTCCAGAGGACATGGACATGAAAGGGGGCCACAGGAGCAGCTATGAAGAAAGTCAGTTTCAATTTTGAAAGAATTTTCTCAGAGATTCTTCACTCTCCCCATTTATTTTTCATGAGAACATCTCCTGTTTCTGTAAGAAAGCTCTCTTAAAAACACAACCTGCTATGAAGCTACAGAATAAAACACCCTTGATAAAAGAATATTGCATTTGGATCTCCTAGGTCTCCTGTGAGATGATGACTGACCACACATTTCTACCAAAAGTATTTTCAATGTATAGCTGTTTTGAGTAAATAAATACACTGAAAGACGTACTGGTTTGCTGCATAAAATTCTGACTTTTCTATTGAATGCCAGCATTTCCCACTTCCACAAGGAAACATGTGAAAGAGAAGGATCTATTCCTTTTCCTATTGACCTTACCCTTCAAAAAAACACACAACAACAACACCCAAGCCTTTTTCTCTGAGAGAAACCCCTTGCTTTTTCTATCTCTCTATCAGTCTTGTAAAGCTACTGCCATTTCCAAATGCATAATACACTTAAACCTACAGGTTACCGTATGCTTACCTTCAGCTCCTGCTTCTGAGAGAAGCTGGTTAGCTATTGCCCTGTAAATACCATCAACTTGATTTAGGCAAATATAACAGGAGCAAGTGCGCCTTACAAGCATGTGGGCAGAGCAGATGGAAGGCTATACAGCTGTGATCCCACAATGCGTACATCTACAGCAGAGTTCAGGCTCCTCAACAGGAGCAGGGGGAAAATTAACCAGAACACCTCTGTGGGGCAGGAGGATGGTGGTATTTTGATTTTTCAGCAGGAAGGGAGGGCTGGCAAGGACTTGCTTGAAGGCACACTGATGCCTGCAGCTCTCGCTAGCCCATGGATGGATGCCTCACGGTGTGGTGGCAGCTCCCACTCTGTGCACAGCTACGTGTGGACTTCACAAGGAGCCTGTGGTGGTCAGCCCTACTTGGGAGTTGTTGCTGATTGCCAAATCTGACTCCTAAAAAGATTTATAGGGATGGAGAGCTTAGCAGAAGGCAGCACGTCAACAGCACCAGGAGAAAGAAGAATTCACCATGAGACAGCAGAGCTGGAGCACTTACAAATGTCAAGGCAGGCTGACAGCCCACAGGCAGAGTTACCTCCGCAGTGTTAGGACGTTTCGTGGAGGAAGCATCCCACACAAGTCACCCTGGTGGTTAGGCTGTAAACGAGCCCCTCGCTGACACAGCCAGGGCCTGGCCATGGGCTCCCCACCGATTTTATGGCAGAGGACCCCAGGGCGATCGGTGGTGATGCAAGGGTGGGCGGTGAGCAACCACAGCTGTAACCCTTCTCAGCAAGGGTGTGTTTGGGAATTTTGGACTCTCTGTGGCTCTCATGTGAGGCTTCTTGATCCCTGGATGCAGTTGCCGTAGAATAGACTTCTGGAAGGCTCAGGTATGCGCTTTTAAAGGATCTCATGTTTTTGAAGTGTCATCAGCAATACTTGGAGAAAAAAATCCTTTCTTTGCCTATTTCATTTTGGAAAATAGGTTGTTGAAATAGTTATCTTCTCAGACATTTAATACTGATGCTGAGAGAAAAAGCAAGAGCAGGAAAAAGGGGCACCTTACAAATCCTGTGACATGCTCACACTAGTAAAAGGGAATCTGGTGCTATCCCCTTCACTAAAAGGAAAATAACAGGGATAATGTGAGGAAAAAATCCCTACTATCTCCTATCAGCTAAAATAAATTTTATGTCATTAAATTATGCTTCTGTCATTAAAATAGATGTCAGTGGGGTGGCCATCAATCTGCCTCTTCAAAGAGGGACACTGGAGTAAGGATGGGGCAAGACCAGAGAGCTTTTCTGTATATAGGTGTATTAAAGGACTTCAGTCAGCTGTGGGAGCTTAGAGTTTTAAGGTTATTGTGGCAAGAAGTTTATGGCCTCCATTTTACCCCTAAGACAAGTCCAGTGGGAACAAACTCTGAATGAAATGCATACTAAGCAACTATTTTAGAGTCCCCCAAGTATATCTATTTTGCTCCCTTCCTTTTTCCTCCCATCCTCCAAACCAGAAAACACCACATAGCACCTTTAACAACCTTAACACCTCTGGCACAAAACAGGGGACGCCTCAGGAATGTGCTGCAGGAGACATCAATGTTCCCAGCATTTATATAGACGTGACCAGTTACATTAACAGGCCATTAAAATTTACCACCTCTCTGTTCCTGTCACAGTGCAGTGTCAGGGTATGATGTGACAGTGCAGCCGCTGGGGTTTGTTCCTGCTTGCAGAGCTTGGTCCAACACCTCAAACCTGAACCCACTTCAAAACTTTCTGCCTGGTGAAAGGATTAATTTGTAGCAAGATCTCAAAGCCATGGATTTTCCATACTTTATTGCCAGTCTAATATTTAAGCTCAATATCTCTAATACGTGAGACACGGGAAAAGTGTGGAACGTGCCCTTTAATGGGTTTGTCTCCATCCTTCTCTACAATCATCGTTTGTTGTTCCACCACCTTACCGACCCACACAGCATCTTAGCAACACCCCTGGCAGCATGCTGTAGGGAGATAATACTAATTAGAGTTATCAAGTCCATCTTGATTTTGACATGACGCTGCACGCTGCTGTGCAGACTGCAGCAGATACATCCCCCTCCCTCTGCCCCCAGATGTAGCCCAGCTACAAATGCTCAGCTCAGATCAAGTCTGAAAGGAAAAGAGAAGGTCACCAGCCGCTTGCAGCAAATCTCCTGCTGATGCTGTGCCAAAACACTGCTGCTTTTCCCCAGGATGAGCCCAGCTCTCTGCTAGACTTGCCAGCTTCTACCTCTTTTCTTAAACTGGATCTCAATGAAATAGTCACGTATCCACCTAGAAACTGAGTTCATTTTCTATTGGATCAACTCTAAAAGCCTTGTCAGGAGACAGTGAATGAGCTGGAAATTAAGCTATAAAACGCACTACATTCATGCATTGGAATACAGAAATTGACAGGTAACAATAAATACACTCACAAATGTTAAAACAGTAACTATAGCCTACAGGGGAAGAAAAATATTTTTTTTTCTATTCTCTGAACTTCTGAGACATAGTCTTGCTTTGAAAAGGCTCGTTTAGACTTCATTTAGAAACAAGAGCAGACGATGTCAAAAATTCTTCTCCTCTTTTTTGAAGGCCCAATAAAAAGTACAGCATGATTTTAAAATGAAACAGATTTTGTTTTCTCCAATAATTCTGGTATCTATTTGTGCTCCTTTAATTAGCTATCAGCAGCACTTAATTTATTTCTAGCATATTGTTGCGAGCTTTTTGCATCTCTCTCCCAACCTGTGAAAAAATCATAAAAATAGACCTACAAAAATTAATCTTCTAATTCCATGTGCAGCAATATTAAAATGGTAATTGCACTCTTTAAACCTCTAAAACCTGGTTCTACCTCTAGATACTTATCTGAAAGCCCAGTGAAGTTGTGTGATAGCTGCTGTTGATGCTACTTACACATTACTGGAAGTCATTGAGGCCTGACACTAATCACTAAAGCATAAGAACTTCACACACAGAGGCCAAAGTTCATCAGTGCCTTTGATTTCTGTACTGAAGGTTGATTGTCTGGAGAAATGAACTCCTTTTATTAATTCTTAGCATCATACTTACCTTTATTTATGATAGCACAGGACAAAATCTTGTCATCTCAAATATATTACACTCAGCTTGCAATGGAGCAATTTCTTACAAACCTGAGCTTAAATACAGACCCTTTCCTCATGTACGAGTAGGATGTGAGGTCAGGTCCCACTTCACTCCTTAAGGAAATTCACTGCCCCATAGAAACACCTTCTGCTCCCTGCACAGAAGTCTACAAACTGCTATGACCTTGTTGTGATTGGATGCTTACTCCTTGTAAAGATCAAATCCACTTTGAAACTCTTCCTTGCCGGTTTAACTATTTGCTATGCACTCCAGGAAAACACAGACTCCAAAGAAGTATTTCATATTTTGGCAGTATTTAACAGAAATAGGTCAAAGGTTGTTGACTGTTGTCTCTTACTCACATAGCTTCTGTAAATGATGGTTTTGGGGGAATTCTCCTCCACATGAGGTTGTGGCAGGGCATGTACATCCCACAAGGACAGAGCGGGAGGACAATGTCCCACTCAGTCCATTGCCAGTCCCACTGCATGCAATGGGCACCTTGGGATGAACACACCAAAAAATGAGGGTGGCTGATCCTGGGAAGGAAGCAGCCAGAAACCAGTTGCCTCCTGGCTCATGGGAGTCCCCCAGCAGAGAGCTGCCCTTTTGTAGAAGGAGGACAGTGTTGACTGCAGCCTTACAAGGCTTCTCAGGCCTACTCTACAATGCCGGGGTCTAACAAAACCAGAAACTTCCCTTATCATTTTGGTCATTTCACTTTAACATACGAAAACCTCCTAAAATAGGAAGGATGGGGTGTGACAGTACTATTTTGTGACATTATAATATCTAAAATGTCTCAACTGGACTTTTTTTTTTCCTTTTAGATTAGATTATTTGAAGACTTTTTTTCCATTAAAAAGTAGTATTTTCTACAGACCCAAGCATGGAAAGGCTACAGACTGTCACCAGCTGACTTGGAGGCACCCTTTTTAGCTGAGATCCAGAGAGGACCTTCAGGAACCACAAGTGGGTCTGATTATCCATTCTAAAACCACAACCTATGCTGAAATGGTAAAGCAAAGTTTCTGGACAAAAAAAAAAAAAAAAGAGAGAGGGAGAAAGAGAGAGAAGTGGAGATCTTTTGGGGAAACATCACTGTATTTTACTCCAGAAAAAGTTATATCAAAGACAGAAAGAAGTGAACAGGTTACAGTATTAAAATTTCTTCTCTATCATTTGGATTCATTTCAGAGTCATTTGGCAAGCTCTCACAATGGGCAGCTTCAAATGCCCTAGAGTAATTACAAAAGAAATTCCATTAAAAGACCCTGATGAGGGAAACTATTAAAATTGAATATACACTTTGCTCTGATGAATTTTTCTACTTCACTTCTGTAGCAAATTATACAGCTCCATGTTGTTAGGTTTTTTTCTTTCACTAAAAGCGTGAATTACAGTCCTATAAATTTACCCTTACTGTCAATTAAATTAAATAAACATTGTCTGAGCGCATTAGGAAGAGATACAAAACAATTCAATACCAGGGTTAGTTATTGAGGAGGTTTTTAATGAGCATAAATTGATGTAATTAAAATAAATCTACTTTTCATGTTTCTTGAGTAGATGCCCCGTAGCCATTCTTGTAGAATGCTATAGCAAAATGCACACTGGGCCAAAGCTCCTATCTCTCCGCAGATTACATCGGAGCTTCCTGCTCTCTGGGATTTCAGAGATGAGTAAAACTGGAGGATGCTGCCTACTTAAAGGGTGGGTGAAGGAATGTAAATGTGAAGATCAACATTCATGCTTTTGTTAAATTAATTTTTCCATCACCGAATCACCTTCCTTTGACAGAAGCAAATGAGGAAATGAAAGTACCTTTCAGTACTAGCCTTTATAGGCTGTTGGCAAGTAGTTGGTAACTTCTATGAATTCTGCCTTTGGAAGGTATTTTACAAGTTGCAATATAGCCATGTGTTGGGACCACATTTAAAACCAATATGCTAGGCTAAAAAAGTATGTTGCTCTTACAAGATTTCCCTCCCTCTCTTTCTTTGCATCCCTAAAATAATACCAGTAGGATGACCAACACTATTGACTTGTTTAAGGATAGGAGGCATGAGTTCTCTGTGGATCAGCAGATGCCAGGTATGCCTATTAATAAACCACACAGAGCTGAGGAGAGCAGAATGCTAAAGGAGCTCAGTTGGTATATATTAGACAATTCTAAACAGATGGAGAATAAAAACAAAAATAGAATCAGAAGTATTTTATACTACACTCCAGTGGTGGGGATGGCGATGATGTCTAGTGTGGAGGTGTTTGTATCCCCAGATCTCCCATCTTAAACTGCTCCGAGCCTGCCCCAACACCACTATCATTGGCACCTGGGCCCTACTGACAAAATAAAGGTTATTTGTCACTTCACATTGCACAGTCCACTTCTCAAGTCTGCCCCGCAAAGTGTTTTGCCTCAGAACAAAGGCAGAGCATATGAAGAAAAAATTCCATATATAACACCATTCTTCTTCTCACCTTCATTTGGGCTGGTCTAGGTCCTCAAGCTGAAGTCCTATTGCTTCTGTCAGATAAATTCTCCAAATCGGTTCCCATTTCAGGAGTTCATCTTCACATAGCAAAATTATTCTGGCTAAAAAATAGAGAAAGATTTTTTTTGTGTGTGCAAGACTGTCATTGACAATTAGTGCCTTTGGCATCCCCTCTTCAGAGAGAAGAATTTCACTCTGCGGATAAATAAAGAGCTTAGGTCTCCAGGGATGTCAGCCTTTAACAAACAATAAACGCATGCAAGAGTTTAGAATGGAATATAAATCAGAACAGCAACTTGAAGGGTCCTTCTTAATAATACAACGTATGTTTATCTCCAAGAAAAGAAGACCCAGCAGCTAGCAAACACTGCAAAATTTCCACACACCATGGCATTGTCTACAGCTCTTAGAAAAGTAAAACATGCTTGAATAGATGTCAATGTTCTTAACACTACAGACCTGCATGCTCAGAGAAAGGAAAACACAGCTCGCTATTTCTCCCAAGGCAGCACAAAATACTGTTCCTTATAACTGCAAGCATAAGATTCAAAAACGTTTCCATAGCCTTGGTGATGCCTGCTGCAAACTGGCAGCATACCAATCACTGGCTTAGGCTGTAACACAATAGGTAAAGTCCTTAAATCTTGATGTGCACATCTCTCCACCCTTAAAAGATGGTGGTTTTGATAAAGACATACAGCTTGGAAGCATGGGAGTTCATTTACAGAATGCTTTTATGGTGAGACAGTTTTGCTATTTTCAGCGTATAATTCTTTCTTTTTTTTCCCCCCCTTCTCTTTTCTAATTTTTCAAGGTTGTTATCTCAGTGCTTTTTCCTTGGTACCAATTCTTCTTAGCTCACAGTGACTCACAGCAGGGAGGCACAGAGAGCTACCACCGGAAGCCTCCTCCCTGGAGATGCTTCACAATACTGCCTATTATTTATGGACTTGAAACGCTGGTATAATGGCACACGTCTCCAACATCCCCTTCTTTCATTTGTTCACCCCAGGGACCCAAGCCATGGAGACGTATCTCCATTCTCTCTTCCCCACTCTCCCCCATCAATGTGCAGGAAAGCAGAATGGCCAGTCCCCAGACCGCAGCTGGGGCTCCTGACACAGGTATGCAGCAAATCCAAGTGGTGGGCTCCAAAGCTCAGCTCAACCATGTACTCGTTCACCAAGGAAAGGCCTGAATATGGTTAGAAAAACCCAGCATACCTTAAAGGGGTATTGAATTTGGAGATGTTCTTGTTGGTCAACACCCACCCTGAAAATCAGAGGGGGAAAGCAGCGGAGAAGATACTCGAGATACTGTGACTGTGCTGGGATGGGGGGTTAAAGCCTTCTCTGCTGATGCTTAGCAGAAGACCTCCTTAGCAGAAGTAAACCTTCCTCAGCAGATCCCTCACTGCAGTTTAAGAAGTCGGCCAGCCCTCCTTGCGCTCCCACGCAGCGTTTATTCAGCAGAAGAGGACAGATACTAGGGATATACAAATGTACAGTTCTGGAAGGAAATCAACTGGTTTTATTAAAGATGACAAAAGAATGGACCATTTTGCCTCCACATAGGCTGTAGCCCTTCAGGCCTGAAGACAGTGTCTTGCAGGCTGACAACAGGACACAAGGCCATTACAGGGTACCTGCAAGCCCTCCGACTAACCTACCAGCCATTTACATCTGGCTGTTATCTGTTGTTCCTTTTAAATTTCTCTCTTCCAAAAACCACACCAGGTGAAATCCAGTATCATGCACTGACTCACAAACAGCTATTTATTTTGAAGAAATCTTTCACTCGAGTCTTTTGTTAGAAGTTTCTAAAGAAAACACAGGGTAATAGGGCAGGTGAAGTCACAAGTTGAACTGACTGCACACAATAAATAAAGCATCTATAGCTTCAGTGTGCCATAGCTCTGTCTGGGTGAACAGGATAATGTTTTGGAGCCTAGCAGTGGTTCAGGATTACAGGTTACTTTTCTGTTCTACTAAATTAATTACGTGGCTGAGCATGTCTCCTTGCCTCTCAAATTTTTGTTGACACATTTGCTTCTGTGTTATTCATTTGAAAGAGAAAGTCCTTAGAAGAAAGCCCATCTTCTTCTGCAGACTTCTCTCTGTACCGGCCCTAGCACCATAATCCCTTCTTGGCACATATAGCAATTGCCTTAACATATGTGCAATTATTAATAGAAGTTATAACAAGAGGAATAATTATGGGGTTTACTGTTTCATGGCCCATATAAAAATTTGTTGCGGTTCAAATATTAGTCATATTAAGTCCAAGATCATAATGGTAACATTTAACCCTGGTGATGTCTGGAGGCAAGGTGCTTGTTGGCTGCTTACGGCAAAAATTGCTATTTACAAAGTGCTGTAGAGATGACTGCACTATACAATTACAAACATATTAAATGAACTGAATTCAAACAGCCACAATAAGGGAAAGGAGAAAGTATGTCTCTTCCAGGACAGCACCTAGCTGCCGTTGGCAGTTAGCATTCAAAGACAAATCCTCCTCCTGAAACGTAGCATGCACACTCAGACGGGGTAGGTTACACTCACTTTCTCCATAACCTTCAATGGGATGTGACATGAGGAAGTGTGCAACAAAAAGCTTTCTGCCAAAGTAGAAATCAGGGAGTTTTCCCCTTTTTTCTTCCTTTAATTTCTTCCCGCTTTAGCAATCTAAGAATAGCGCAGCTTAGAAACACCACTTTTCACCCTGGAATGCTCCCCATAGGGGAAAATGCCTGCAGAATATAGGTGTTAGCTGGACACCCATCTTTCCAGAAAGGCGGAGGGAGATCAGCTATGTGCAGGCTGGAACAGGAGTTCTGCTTCCTTCCTCCCGCCCTGGCACATTCCATCCCCGTTTGTGTACGTCCATGAGCACAGCAAACTCAGGAGTTTTGCCACATCAAGAGAACTGAGGTGAGCAAAACCCAGAACAGGTGCAGCAGGTAGGCAAAACTCCAACCCAAAACACCCTAATATTGCAAATCTTATCAAGAAAGCAACTGCCCTTTTGGGAAGGGGTTACAGTCTTATTGTGGAACTTTCTCCCTCATGCCACTGAGAAGTACAAATTATATTTTTCTTCAATATGAAATCTGCCATTTTCATATGATCACACACCAGTAGGACTGGAGCTTTATCCAAAACAGCGAAGCTTAACATTTCTGCTACACCACAGGGGAAAGTAACGTACTCTGGCACAAGGATACCAGCAGACTATTGGCAAAAGGCCACTGGATTAGACATAAATCAAATTAGCAGGGGGTGGAGAAAGAATTCCCTCCCCAGGGCACCATGTTAGACAGGCTTGAGAGCCAAATGGCCGAGCAGACCCACAAGCCGCGCTGTTCGGGGTCAGATGCAGTGATATCCCCCCAGCCTTCAGCTCTTTGGGGCAGGGAATCCCATCCTGCTGTTCAAAAGAGGGGGGTTCATTAGGCATTGCCTCCTCCCTTCCACAAAACTTGTCTTGAAATTGTGCTAAAGCCCCAAGCAGGCCTGGCTGTTCTCACGTCTTTGCTGCCTGGCATAATCCCTCAGCTAATTGCTGGATGGGAGAGGCACCTCTTCTCCATGCATCAGGCGGTGCTTCAAACATAAATATTTCATAAATGACAGAGACTTCTTGAAAATTATTAACACATTTCTGCAACCCATGCTTGAGGATTGCTGTGAAACAAACAAACAAAAAAAAAAAGTGCCTTGCTTTCAGGGTCTTGTTTTCCACTCTTAGACTGATCCTGACAGTATGTAAAACATGCAACTATAATGTTTTTGTAGAGTATTAATACAACATACCTCAAGGATGTTTATCAACTGCTGCTCTTAGGAAACCTTTTGAAATAGTTACTTGACTCCCACTGGATCCTACTTGAAGGTAAGGGTTCCCAAGAGTTTATTTGTATTTCAGAGAAGAACACGCTGACCATGTTCACACTTCCTAATATTTCTTCAAGACACTAGGGATTGTTTACCCAAACTTGCATGCAAATATCCCATCTAATTAATTTTGTTCTTTTAAAATGCAGTTTAAATAAAGCTTTTCAGGGAAATAGAGCTTGTTTCTATTTATCTTAGTTGAAACTAGGACTATAAATCTCTTCAGTTTCCTTTATTGACCTTAGACAAAATTACAAATATAAATTACAGCTGCTGCAAATTAAATGTTCTAATGACTGTTTGAAAGCAAATGCAATAGCATCAATAACAAATTAGATAAGACACAGCAAGAACAGCATAAAGCAACCATTCACTGGTGAAATCCAAAAGATTTCTGTGAAAATCCTCAGCCAGGGGTGCTCTCCTCCTACCACCAGTTTTCTTTTATATCTGTCTGTTTTATAAATTCAGTTATCCAGACCCAGAGGACCTGCAGGTGGCTTAATATATCCACCATAAAAACTCAGGGAAAAACGCCGTACTTGAGGAGGCAATATATATTCCGTATAGCCCAAGCTGAAATATATAAATATATCACCAGTTTTACTGTCCCAGCAGTTTTCTTTGTTCTTCATCTCACCATAAACACTGGCCACAGGGTCATCGTCTACAAGGGCAAATATCAAGTGATGCTGCTTCAGGTACCATACATTTCTCGTGAAGGAGCTCCTATTTCACAAAGCAGCGTAATCATCAGTTTTCTACACCACTGACACTTAGACCCTTATGCACAAAGGTATCTGTTTACCAGGTCATGAAATTGCAAGTATAATAGCAGTGACTTTGCTGCACTTGATAAAACTGTAAAACATTTCATTTTGCTGCCTACTGAGCTTTAAAAAAAAATTACATTGGAGAGGAGACAACTTTCTTGTTACCATCAAAGTATTTCAAAACATCTACTTTTCTGCTTGTGATCTGGGGACATGCATTTTTCCTTCTTTTCCAGTTGTGCCACTACTTTCTGATACAAACAGCACTGCAAATATCCAGGAAACAAAAAAAAAGGATTCCTCTTATTCTTTCTTAAGTTTTATATGATCACAAAGCCTCTCTGAACTCACTGAATACATATATATGTGTATAGTATTAATATCCCCACAAATTTTATGAAATAGGTACCCCCGGTAACTAGACAAACAAACTCTGCATTTATATCACACACACACACTAAAAAATAATAATAAAAAAAACACACACCAAAAAAACACGACAAAACAATCACACAAGATACACTGGAAATCCTATATTTGTCTTTCTGGCTCACAGAACTAATTGCTTCTAAACAGAATACAGTTGGTTTGTTAGCCATTGTTGTCTCAGGGCCTAACAGCCAATGTGGTGTCATTGGAAATCTTGCTCATAAAAATGCCATAAACAGCAAACTTTGGCTAAAAGTCTACTGACTGTGTTAGGAAACCAGAAAAACTTTGCCCTCTGGACCAATGCAAGGATCTAGTGTGGTGCTACATCAGGACAGAGCTGACAGACCCTCCTAGCCTGCGAACTGCCCCACAGATGGTACTTCTCTGCTCATAGCAGGCAGTATGCCTTGATTTTGTCTTCCCTCATTAGCTAAGCTAAGAAGTGAGAAATGGTAAGAAAAATAAGAAAAAACACTTCTTCCCTGGTGCCAGTCAAGCTGCTGTTCAAGAGAGACCTCCACAGATAGCTGGTACCTCTGGCACCTCTATATTTCTGGAAGAAGTTGTATGTTTTCTTGAAATAAATCCATTCCATCAAGGTCTCCGAATCCTTGCGATGATTCAGACACCATTTGCTGTTTTAATGGTGAAATTAATGAGAATCTCTGCCTTAATCTAAGCCTCTTGTCAGCGCAGCTGGGAGAAAGGCCTCGCAGCGCAAGCACCGGGCCTGCTCCTAGCGGGTATGGCTGGCCTCTGCTCTGGGGAGAGCACTTATGTAAGCTGGCATCTGACATTCACTCTTATCCTCTACTGTACATCGGTGTAATTTCATTCATGATTTACTCTGACCTTTAGCCATGTTTGGTATTTTCTGGTACCAAAAATTGGCACTTAATAAAGGAAATTTCAAGAAAACATCAGCCAACAAGCTAAATATCTGCACAGGAAAGGCAGGTTTCATAGTGAACTGAAAAAAATGATTGCCTTGCTGTCAGCCTAGGAAGATTCCCCACAACTTCAAACTCAAGTTACGAAAAGGCGGATCTCCTTCTGCCTTAATACCAGAGTTTTACCCCTATTTCTTCTCAAAATACCCAGGTTCTTTATTCAGCTCTTTTGCCCAAGCTACTCTGCATGTATGCATTCATACACGTAGAAAATTCACTGAGCATCCTCCACAGGAACATTCTGCAAAAATCATCTGCTGGATGCAACAGTTCAGCAGAAAGATTATCAACATCCAACGGTAAATGTTGGGACCTTAGAGTTAAATGGCAAAGAGGCAATTACAAAGACGAGGTTAAATACCTTTCCTTCACAACGCCCACAAGTCACAAGGTTTGAAATGTTTGCTCTTGAAACTGTAACTTGGTAGCACCCGGTCTGGAAAAAAAACCTGCTCCCTCAGTGGGCCCAGCCCCTCTTCTGCAGTTATTTGCAGAACGGAAAAAAAAACAGCTTGTGCATTCAAAACTCCCATGGAGCTTTGCAGGCAAAAGAAACACGAAAATCTCTTTGATCATGTTTAAATATTTCAGACAGGTGACCAGGCTTTGGAAGTTTAATTACCTTAAGCCATGAGAGGGCAGAGAATGAGGGCAACAGCAAAGAGAAAGGAGAAAAAAAAAAAAGGATTTTTTTCAGGACAATGGGATGTTACTATTTCTGAACCTGCAAGAGAATTAGAGCTGAAATAATTAGACAGATAAAAGAGATTTTAATTAAGGATGGTAGTTCTTAAGAAAGGAACCAGATTGCCAGCCCTGCAAACTGCCAATTCTTTTTATCCAAATGTGTATATATCCTCAGTGAGGCTATTGCATAGATCCCTAGCACAGGACATTGCCCTGAGCCGTGAAGTCCAACATCTGACTGGTCACACCTCTCGGCTTTTGCTGCAGCTGAGCTTCGCCATGTGAATAGTTGTTCACTAAATCAGTTCCTCGGTACAATCAGATCCTTCAACACGGGCAATTGATCTCTAATGACTTGAGCGAACCTGTAGAGGTGACCAAGAATCACAAATCCTACTGAAATAAATGAAGAGTACCACAGGTCCCATCAAGGTCCCAACCTGAGGAAGTCATGGTAAATGGAATATCAGTTCCCTTTAATACCTAAGGAATAAGGAAACATTTAGGAAAGAAAAGAAAAGAAAAGAAAAGAAAAGAAAAGAAAAGAAAAGAAAAGAAAAGAAAAGAAAAGAAAAGAAAAGAAAAGAAAAGAAAAGAAAAGAAAAGAAAAGGTGGGGTGATTGGGAGGGGAGTAACTTCTCATTCAGACCAAGCCATTTTGTTTAACTTCCTATCGTCCTGTCTAGAAACAACAGTCACTTTATCCCAATCCTTATTAGCATCATAGCCATGGGGGCCATGAGGCACTATATTCTGTGGAGAGCAGCAGTTGTAGAATTTGTTCCTGAGTTGGAAGGTGATGAAGAGGGTTTGTTTCTTCAGTTGTTATTAATAACATTCTGGAGTAATGCAATGCTAGCAAAAGCCTCTCACCATCTCCCTCTACATCCTGTTCTCCACTCCTTTGCAGCTGGATGGAGAATTCCGCCTCCCAGAAGTGTGGAGCAGACTAATGGATTTGGGGTAAAAATCCCCTGGTAGAAGGAAATGTGGTCTGGCTGATCCCTGAAAATTTAATTTCTAGTCTCCAATGGCTAAAAATCGCAGGTAGCTTTAAATAAATTTGAAGGGTACCACCTTGCTGCAGCTCTCATAACCTCTTGCGGCATGGGGAAGCAATGATCTTCACTACTTGAGCCTGATACAAAATAGATTAAGTCAAACGTATCAACTTCACTTTAACATGAGTGTTTCTATTACCTGGGTCAGAGAGTCTGTGCAGTCACTCTCCAAAACCCGCTGTTATTAATTCAGCAATTATAGCTTTAAGGTGGCAGGGAATCCTCGGTGTTTGAGCTGGCACTGGAAAGCTGTAATTCTGAATGGGACATGACGTGAATTACTGGATTGATGTAATTCTTCAGCTTTTTATGCATTTTCACTGCATACATTAAAATACGGCAAGTAATTCACTTTTAATTATGCAAATTCAAAGACACTAAGACAAGAGATGGATGAGTTTTTAAATGCCTGCTCTGTCCGGCCACCTGGGGTTAGCATAGAAAATCCACCAGCTGATCAGGTAACCTAGCCCACCACGCTCCTGCTTGCCTGAGCATACACAAAATTACCTCTTTTTAGTATTCAGCACCATTACAAGAGCACAGAGTACAGGAAAGAAATTGCCAAGCAGCAGGGAAGCTGGGGAAAGGGAGATGATCTCTACCTGCCTCCCCAGCTTCTCTGGGTGTTCAAGGACAGATGACACAGAGCTGTTCTGACAACAGAAGACCTCAAGGGCTGTCAGGTACTTTCTAATTTGGCAGTTATCTTTCTAATATTATTCCTTGGTTTTACTGGGACAGCATCCTTAGCCATCACTTCTCAAGGAAAGGAAAGATTTGCCCAACAGGGGTGTAACACATAACTTTCAGTCATAGTATGCATCACATTCTGCAGCTCTGCTCTTGGCTTCTTTGCTGCTCCTAAGTAAAGCTCATGGCTGAAACCAGCTTTTAAGTGCATAAGTCCACACACAAGTCTGTGCATTTATTGTAAAGGAGAAGTAAGTTACACTGCGCTCAAAGACATTGTTGTTAAATTGTAAGATTCCAAGTGCAAGTAATGATGGCTTGTTAAAAGTCTAGTGACTGTATCTAATAGCTGCAGTGTTCAGTGCTGTAATTACAGAGGCAAGAGATTGCTGAACATGTGTAAAAAAGGAAATAATTGGGGTAGCAGTAATGCAAAAGCTTCTCCAAGCCTAGAGCAATTGTTATTTTGCCCTCCTACTGATGTGCTACTTCCCAAGGATACAATGGTTAGAAGCTTGGTCTCTCTGATGAACGTTCAGGTTAGGTGTTTTCTACCAGGAACCCCAAGGCTTCACCTCCAGTACGTCCGCTGTTTAGGACACAGGGGTAAAATTACACCAACACTTCATTGCCTTGCCCTGAAAGGATACATCTGCCTCTTTTCCCTGGAAGTCTGGGAGAAGTTTCCAGCAAGCAAATCAGCAATGCAAATCTCTAGCAACCTACTGAAAGGAGGGAGCTAAAGAAGATGCTCGTGAGGCACTGCTGTGCTGAGTACTTCACATTAGTATCTCCAGCCCTGGTGGAAACTTTTCTTTTTCTTTAATCTGTTCACCTTCCTTTCACCACCTAGGGATGCCTCTTTGCTGGTTTCAGTCT
Source organism: Cygnus atratus (assembly GCF_013377495.2). NCBI lineage: Eukaryota > Metazoa > Chordata > Aves > Anseriformes > Anatidae > Cygnus > Cygnus atratus. Next base: position 6,992,479 of record NC_066376.1, read on the forward strand.
TGCTTCTCTAGAACATGATTTCTTGAAGCTTCCTTAGCTGCTATTCTGTGTGCTGGAGCCTTTCACTGCTTTCCTGCATGCCTATTGCATACAGTTGTGAAAGAAGAATATCGTCTTCCTGACATGGAGTAGGTGGATGGCAGTGGTTTTTCTGCCATGTCCTTGGCATTGCTATTACAAGTCTCACTCAGATACATTATCTGCCCCGAAACCCTGGAATTCAGCTTTATTTTCAAGCTTTTTGAAACTCACAGTTCTATTTTGGCATACCTGCTGATCTCAGCCTTTAAAAATCTAACCAGAACAGAACAGTCACGATGTTAGCCTTTTACCAACAGGCACTACCAGCTCGGTCCCTACTTCCACTCCCAAGACATTGCATGACCTCTCCCAGTCTCATCATGAGACAAGTCTGGCTAGATCTGACAAAACCTCTGAACGCACTGTTTCTCTATGAATTCATCACCAAAAAAAGGCTCAGAACTTGGAACTAAAGAACTGAGATGCTCCCCTCCTGCTGCAGTAGGAAAAGTACCTCTTGCTCATTGTGCACAGAGTTGCTTGAACTTCTCTACTTCCCAGTCATGCTACAAGAAAAGCGGATTTTATAATAAGAAGGAAATGAAAAGCACAAAAGGAGGTGTTGGCTGCGTGATTAAAGAGTTCTTTCAAAATACAAAATGAAGCACGATTAATATCTTGGCTTGAGGGAGACTAATGACTTGGGTGGACTCTTCCATTCTCACCTGACGTCACCATTAGGTAGCAATGGCTGTTGCAACTCCCTTAAAATTTATTCTGCAACACGTCTGCTACTGCTTCCACCAACCAGACTGCATAAAGATCAACCTGTAACAGGAATCGGTTTAACCCCATTTACCTTCTTAACGTCAGTGGTATCATAGAGATCACTTATACCCTTGTACGTTAAGGAAAGCAGTTAAATTGTGCTACTACACCGGGTTTAGACATAAAAGGCAGGCTTAATAATAGGTTTAAAGAAAAGGCTTAGGAGTTCTGAATGCACAAAAAGGGTTAGTGTCAGATAATACCAGCTTGTAAATAGAAAGCAAGGTTAATATTTGGCTTGAAGATAAGACTGGTTTTTATTGATCCGAATGATTTATACATACTATGGGAGATAAATGCTTTGATGGAAACAAGTGGCAGAAGCACCAACACTGCACCTTCATTTCGAGTACGGTTCACCTGAGCAAATAGGACTGCTAGACTAGGAACAGCCACTTCTGAGCTTGCCCCAGAGGGCTTCTTGTACAGGTAGCAGAGACCACAGAGACACTTCAGGATGCATTTCATCTCAGGCTGGGCAGGTATCTGGGAAGCCTGGCTCTGACAGGGGTGTCTGTGCCCACACATCTAGATGGGTAATGGGGGATGGCCTCTGACTGCAGGACATTGGTTGGGACAGAGCCAGGGGCTGGGCTGAAACAACAGGATCCAGGTTAGCAGAAGTGTTGGAGAAGCTGGTGGGTACAACAAGGCATGTTAAGAATTATTATTATTATTTTTTCCCAGAGGTTTGAAAGTGAACTGCCATGCAGCTCCCCTAGTTTTCAATGAATGTGAGAGGCCTACCTTGCTTATTTCTGAAAAGAAGGCCGTAAGCCTATTTGAATTTTAGGCATCTGAATACCTTTTTTAGCACCTTTATTCTTAATGGTCTTAACACCTGCTTAGAACAAGCAAGAGTGAAGGTTGGCAGGGAAAGATTAGAAACTTTCAACTCATAATTCATTTCCCAGGCTGTTCCTAGGCACAGCAATTATGCATTTACTTACAATTATGCCCAGGACAAACTGTAAAATGTCTGTATTGACCTTAAAGTCTAAATCAAAGCAAGCAAATCCTTCCTACACAACTGCTGCCATTTTATAAGAAAACTATTGAACCAAAAATGAAAGGTATCCATAGGTACATAAACATTATTTTTATTTTATCTTAGTGATCCAAGGCATTGTTTAAACAGTGATGCTATTATAGACTTAGCCAATTTCTTTCTGATTACACCCAAACCCTGATCCTTCCAACAACGAATGCTAAACAAAGCAGCATTAGGTAAGTTATTGTAAAAAGAAAGCATATTTGCACAGCAATAGGAAAAAGAAAGAAATGGGACAATAATGAGCAACCAAATAGGAACACAGTTAAGGGTATTGGTTTGCAGGAAACAAGTGACTATTCAGAACCCTGAAGTACCAAATGTAATGAATCACAAGAGCTCACTAAAATGAGAGCAAACATACCAATTCTTTGTATTTGAGTATGTACAAATATCAAAGCAATTTGGGGTTGTTAACCTCCACAGCTTGATGATGATACGTTCACCATTATTGCACAGCACTTCCCTCTTCAGAAACTCTCTGTATATTGGTTTTGATGTTTTACTGAAGCATAATGCTTGCCTGAAAGGAAGCTTAATATCAGGCAACATTGAGTAGCTCATAAAGAAGAGGATGGTTTAAAAAAAATAATCTAGGAAAGTAAGCAATCTGATACTGCACATTATTTCTGACAATGCAGTGTGAAGAGGTGCTCAAAATATTTGAATTTCTGTTTTCACATGGATTTCATAGCTTCCCTTTTCCTAAAGACCTTAACAGCTTTAAGTTTACCTCCTTCATCCACACTGCTCTTTCATCTCTATGTGCCCTACCTCCAATCCTACAGCTGAAGCATTAGTGCATATACAAAGTGCATCTATTCCCTCCTCCTCTATTCTGTTCAGTATCCCAACAAGGCCCACAACCAAGCTTTCTGTTGAAGATGCCTAACTGCCATAAACCAAATCAGAGTAAATAACAACGAACATTAAGATGACAGCAATTACATTTGGAGAGCTTGGCAGGGCACACGTCACTCATGGTAACCACTGTAAACGTTGCACTGTCCTCTTTCCTGAGCTAGCCTTTTTCTCCTTTTCTGGGGATTCACGAAGTACCTTGGCTAATGCAAATTCTGTCTTCCTACACAACGCTGCATGGTGACCTTCCAACAGGCAAGACAGCAGTTATCTGCCTGCAACCGGCCCTGCACAGAAGGTAAGGGGGCAGACTAAGGCACCCCAATGCTATCCCTGGGGAGAGGGGCACCACAAATTGGTGCTGTGCTATAACATCACCCACTAACAACAACTCTGACTGATGTGTACACACGTCCCTACCATGTTTTCTTTCCATATCTGCAGTCTTACCATTGTGATCCTGAACCTTGCTTACACATAACTCCCCCCTCTGCATTCCCCAGAGGAAGCATATTGCATGAGGTGAGGCACTGGACAGAGCTATACAAACGCAAAAACTTTCCTCCTCCTAGGAACTGCTTGCTCAGTTTACTGAACATTTGGGGAAACAAGATAAATTGTAATCTGTTAATGGGAATGTAAATAGCAAAAACTATCTTTCTTTCCAGATCAGTTAATTATCCATTGAGAGCCAGGAAACAACACCACCACCAAAAAGCTTCAAATTCTTCTGTAGGTAATTGAGTCTTTTAAGAACACCCCAACACATAATCAGCCACTTCTTTACTTGGAGGAGGGGAACACACCACAGAGCTTAAGGAGCATTTTGTTCGGGAAATCACATCTTTCCCCATTTTCCAGCTGACACATTGCATTGCAAGTCTGTCACAGCACATTACCTCGGTGATGTGATGTAATGCAACATTGCTGATGCAACCCAATCTGATGTGTCTAATGTGATACATCAGATACAATATTTGAGAAGATTTTTCTGAAAACAGCAACCACAGAAAAGATTCTTTCCTCTCTTTGCCAATTATAAAAGCCTTCCCAAAGAATTGCATCACCTGGAGATAATTGCTTTTTCACAGGTTATTAGCAAACACAATTAGTTGCGGGAAAGGTTTGCTTTTCAGCAATTCACACACACAAAAATGAAAGAAAAAAAAAAAAGGAAAAGAAAAGATGATCATAACTGACCAAGATAACTCACCTGAGCAGAAGTTAGTTACAGGGCTAAATTGTGCCACCTTCAGGCTGATTTTTTTCCCCCACTGACAAGTGAGAATTCAGTTTTTGGAGCCCTGTGCTTACAGGGTTTTACTTATGGCTCTGAACTGCAGTGATGCTCTGAGGGAAAATGACTGTCAGCCCTTCATCAGGAGATGCACCAAAATGCATTGGGACAACGCGAACTAAGTTTCAACCTTGTGAACTCTGCAGCTCATAAACAGACTGGCAGTTAAGTTTGCTAATCTCTGCAGTAGGTGGGTGTTACTGAAAATGGAATCAAGTAAAGATGCATCTCTCAGCAGGCATCATAGGAAACTGCAGTGAAAACAATGCGATGTATTCCACTGTACACACTGGGCACTGCAGCTGCATTGAGGGCTGCCCACAGTCCTGCTCCATTTGCTTTTCCAAAGCCAACATCAGCTATGGAAACCTGCTGGCTTTTCACAGACACAGCCGTGCTCCACTTCGTGATGATCAGATGAACAGTAAGAATCAATGGCCACAGACCTTAAATATTCTACCAAAGTGACAACGGTATTTGAAAGCAGAGGAGACTTTGGCTGAAGCAAATGAAGTATTACTGGACTGAGAGGTGCAAGCAAGCCCCCATCTCTTTGCTGTATCATTTGACTGAAGATAAATGAGAGCTAATATCCCCACAGACTTTTCTAATGGGTTCTAAGAAGGGCTTCAGAGGAGGAGGAAGCATCACTTCTTGATGCTTTCTTTCCTTTTAGCCACCTGTGCCCTGCTCCGCTGCAGCAACGCCCCGCGGGATGCCTCGTGTTACTTGCCCTGGCCAGGAAGAGAGCAGCAGAGGACTGGCGCAGGGACAAAATGCCAGGCCATTTCACTCACTGCTTAGGCTGATTTTTTCAAGTGTAAAATGTAATTCAAATCTCCATAAAAAGCTATTTGCTCCCTAGTCTCACAATTCTTACACCAAGTTTCAACCGTGAAATCCAATTGGGAAAAAAAAAGGAGCCTCATGCTCAAGGCCTGAAAATCCTGCAAGAGCCTTCAGCTCTCAGACTGAATTGTATCTTAAATGGCATCTGACCAGTTTTGTCTCTCTCCTCCAAAGGTATGGCACGGTGCCTTGTCTCTAAAAGCCAGATATTCAAAGCTGGGCACACATACCCCATCTAAATGCAGATACATACTGGCTTTTTGTACAGCCATGGAACTGTTCTAACAAGAGGATCACAGCTGAGCTTCCCAAATTCTGAAAATATGGGCCCAAAAAGCAGCTGTACAAATTAATCTCTGCGATTTTGAGTCCATGCAGTCTCTCAGTGCTGCTGCCCAGTTCTGGACACCTACACCATCACAACCCCCAAAGTACAAGCTCACCGAAGTATTTCTAATTCTTCCTAATCTAACCCTTTTTTGCTGATTCACATTAGCAGACAGCACAGATCCTGAAAGATCTGTTTTCTGATGTGGGCTTTCTTTTTCACCGTTCCATCTCCTCTCCTAGCGCATATGGACTATTTTTCTCTTTTAGAGAAACCTGTGTTTAAAATGAGGTTAAATTACTAAGGAATTAGCAATAGGCCATGAGATATTTAAAAGCTTTGAAATATGGTCTAATTTCAGGATAACGTTCAAAAAGTTTGATGTATATCTAGATATTCCAAATCTCTTGAACACGAAAATTTATTAAAACCCTCCGGAACTCAGGTTGATATTTCTGCTGCTACGTACCAGTGAGATATCTCCGGAACAGCCTTTCTTGCAGGTTTTCCTAAATTCAAATATTTTCTAAATCAGGAACTGTAAGTGGGGTACAAGTACAATAATATCACAGTATTGCACATAGCCCAAGTTCTAATCCAGAACTAGGTAAAGCATTCAGTTGTCACAATTTCTAATCTCTCAGTTAACACGAATGATAAGAAACAATATAATAACAATTTCTATTTACACCTGTGTGTTGCTCTAATGTTGTTAAGTCATAAACACAACAATATTTGGGGTTTCCTACAGGCATAGAAATAGGCAAAAAAATTAATATTTCATTAAATAATAATAACAATAAAAAGTTTCTAGCTTTTATAACGTAAATCTTGAAAATACGATCTATGTATACTCTGAAGCCTTAGAAATGAGCCTTGTTATCCATTGTGTCATCAGCTACATTTAATCCTTTCTTTTCAAAAAGATGTTGGATGAAGAGCCCAGAAATGTTGCATGTGTTACACATGCAGGTTGCTCCGTACACCCAACCCCCTGCCACGTGTCACCTGTAAGCTTGACCATGCTGACTGTCTTAACCTATGCACAAGACAGAAATGAAAAGAGCTTTTTCCTACCCACAACCTTTCCGCTTCCAGATTTTCTCTCCTGAGTGTGACAGCATGCTGCTCATGAAAGGCATTTTGAAACTTTCAGCTGTCCTTTACATCACTCATTTTTTGCTTCTTGCTTCTGTTAAATCCAGTCCTTGTGACCTTAAACTTCTTGCTGAAATCAGCCACTCCATTTGAAAAGCAGGATAGAGCTGCAATTATTTCTCTAAAGAGCAATGTTCACCTGGTATCTTACTTTCTGTTGGCTCACTTCTAAATAAGAAGACTTTGTTATATCTCAGAGACTGGGAAATCTCACCTATAACTATTTATGTAACACACCTATGACTGGGGGTGGGGGGAAATCTCTTTTCTACTCATGGGTTTTGTTTTGCACAAGTTCACTGACATGGAGTTAGTTATCTGCTCCAGTATCAGGTAACAGCACCACCTTCTGCCAACAAGTTACCATCTCTTTAGAAAACTAATAGATTAATTTTCTCTTCATGATTTCAGTGGCTTTCTCAAACATCTCTGATGTAGACAGCAAACTTCAGAGCGAGGTCCTTAAGGCTGTTTTGAAACACCCCAAGCTGTCCTGAACACACAGAAATGAAATTATTGAAATTTAATCAACTTATTTTCAAAAGTATAGCAAATGCACATTCTGCTACAGTGAAACACTTAAATATATATGTAATTGCACAGATACTTGAATAAATCCTCAAACATTTTTTGCTGAAGCAGGACTTGAAATGCCATTGCATTACCAATTGCCATTGCCAGGCCGGGTCCCTGCACGTGGCATTTTCAGCATGATTTAGGAGATCAGCCAGGATCTCAGTACCCAGCTCAGTCTGCAAGTCACAGCTGGGCTCCCAAGTCCTTTGGGTGCTTCTGAGTGGTTATCCTGAGGGAAGGAAGGAATGACAGAAACAACAGGAGGGAGAAAGGGAGGCAGGGCAGAAGGCTCCTGCTCACTCTTCTTTGCCCCCAGACCCCAGGCTGGGGCCACTGCTGAGGCAAAGAGGAGGCCGAATGGAGCGGTAGCTAAAGCTGGAGAAAGGCTGCACGATGACCTGTCCCCAAACCAGCAGTAGCTTCCTCAATTCCTCCTGTCCCGAGCAGCACAGCCACCCTTGTGCCTCTCCCTCCTCCCTCAGCTCTGATTTTGCTCCCCACAGCAGGAGTGCCCAAGGCCCACCCAGCAGTGCTGCTCGATGCAATTCCGCTTTGCACCCCGCTGTTGGGAAACCTTGGACAAGCTCCACTTTTCAACATTACAGAAATGGAAAAGGCTACAACTATCCCGTGTAAAATACGTGTTCTCAACCATTTTGATTGAAATAGCCAACTTTTTCCAGTGCTATCAGTGGAAGCACCCGAATGAGTAAGCAAGAGGCAGGCTCCTGCACGTGCTACCTGCGCAGAGGAACAGACTGCAAGACATGAAGATCACTCCAGCACTGCATTAAGCAACGTAACTAACATCTGCTTGTTGTTCTTTTAGCATCTCTCCTGGGGAAAAGCGAGAGTATGGAGGGTTTGATCGTGGATAATGATCATCTAGGATTATTTATCACATGAGCTGGAAAGCTTTTTCCATTAATTCCTACATCAAATTTGGAAGTGCTGGCTGAACTGACAGGTATCATTTAGAATTAAAATAGGGACCATCACAGAGAGGCAACTGGTGGTGGGAAATACAGAAAGTTTGTAGGCAACAACTCTGTCTTTAAAGAACTACTGCAACAACTCTCTCTTTAAAGCCAGGTCTTTGTTCCTAACATTGCTGGGTTTTCCTACCTGGGTTCTGGTGTCTTCCGTAACACTTGGCAGCAGTAATGCCTGAACACTTTGCAAGACTAAGCTGGGTAACAAGACTCACAATACGAAATAGGGGCACTCAGTCCTGGGAAGGTAACTGAACAGCTTCTGTCCAACGGTTTAAAGAAAACTCAATCCCCTTCTTGTCAGTGCTTTACATCTTTCGCCTTCCCCCCAGGCTCCTCTTGCAGCCCATGCTCCTGTGAGTTTTCATTTAGGAAGCTGAGAAGCTTCCACATCTGTTGGGAGAGGACTGATGCTTCTGGGCAGTGCGGGCACGGGGAGCTGGGCAGTCACACCAGTCCCCAGAGCTGCAGTGGAGGGTATGCTCCTACATCTTTATTTAACTTGAGCTGCCTAAAATTAATCATCTTTCCAAAGGTTTTCCTCCATGTTCTCTTTGTCCTTAGCAGGCAGCTATGGCTGCCTTGCCTTCAGCCTTAGATGTCTAATTTTCAGAGAGCCAGGTTTCAACAGCTGAACATTACACAATACATGTACTTACTTCTAAGACTGAAACTGTGCTTTAATTACAGGAAACATCATATTTCGGTGATAAAATTGTTTCTCAGAGCGGGAAGCACACCAAGGTGCATTTGGAGCCCAGGGATGCAGGAGAAAGGGTGTCAGCGGACCCAGAGACGAAGAATAAGGCAGTGATGAGCTAATCAATAAGCCAGTAATTAGGGCTGCTTGGCAGGTTGGGAGGTGTTTTGGTTTTGGCATTTTGCTTTTTTTTTTTCCTCTGGTTTTGAAAGAAGTTTGCTTATCTAAGTTTTATAATGACTTAAATGAATCCCAGCTCTGTTCAAATCAATGAAAGCCTTTGTGAGACAGCTGTAATTTTATGTGCATGTGTTTCAGTAAATTAAAGGGTTTAGCCTTAAGGATTCACTTTAGTGTAATCTACTAAAAAGATAAGTAGAGCCAGATGTAGTGCCTTATAAACTGCTGGACAGTTGTTACTGGAGCGACAGCACTGAAAGCAGCTTTACAGTTTTCCTCATAGGAAGCAGATTTCCTGACTCAAAAAAAGCAATATTTTACATAAATAGTTGTAAATATTTTGTATTTACAATGCAAAGAAAGAACGGTGCAAACAGGCAAAAAAAAATTTAGCCTAGGCAATTGGTAATGGATTTCTCTTGTTCTGTTTGTGCATATCCATGGAGAAAGGCAATCTGTAGTTTAAACCATTTAACTAAATTAAATTCTAGTTAGCATCTGGGAGCCCGTCAATAAGAGTCTATATTTCTGAAGAGCCACAGACTGGTGGCAGTAATAGACACATAAAGATTTTAATAGGTAAATAAATTCGTTGTTGCATTTCTCTTGCTACCAGAACACAGTTTAACAGAGTAATTAGTAGTTAGATATCTGACTGTAATGAAGAAGATTCTCTGATCATTAAAAATTCTCAAGAAAGAACATTCATCAGTAATGTTTATTTATTCCGAGGCACATTCACTCAACACCAGAAAAAGTTGTAACCTGGCCCTTCGCTCCACATAAATCTTTAATAACAGATTTTCATCACCATTAGAAGGCGATTTGCAGGGTCACCATCAGTTTGTGATCATTTCCTATGTCTGCAGCAAATCAAATTCAAAAGAAAAAAAAAGGAGGGGGGGGTAGGAATCAATGCAGTTTGGCTATAAATCCACAGAAGCTGGGTTTTCTCAGAATGTCTTCATCTGTTAGTCCCAACTTCTTGCTTATAAATCTCCTGACTCGTATGAATTCCCGTGAGGGCTGTACATAGAGTCATTGAGTATAATAAATCCTAAGAGATAAGCACTTGCCCCAGTCTAAACAGACTTTTTATCTTCAGGCTTTTATGTTCAGGTAACTACATGTTTGACCGTCTTATTAGCACCATTTCACAGGCTGAACACACACACACACACAGAAAGAGCCCAAAAAGGTGCTGAACATGGGGGCTGAAGGCTTGTGGCTGCTCATCTTTGCCGGATTAGGTGAAGCTGGATCCAAAGCTGGAGGCAAGCCAGCAGGCTGGAAATTGAAACCAGATCTCTTGACATTAAATCTAGTGCCTTATTCGTGCAAACCCATTTTCTTCTGGAATGCAGTCTGCCACTTCTGAACAGTTTGGGGACCAAATTCCCATTGAAGTCACCCAAAACTAAACAGGAACATGGACCGATAACAGTGCAACTGCATTTTGAAAACTACTGAGCAAAATAAACCTGGTGGAGCAGCACATTTCATTTTCAATGGCTGTACCTCAAGCTTTCTCATCACTATTAAGTCACTAACTTCCAAAGTGCAAACTTTCCAAACTCCACACAAAATCTGCTAAAATACAAGGCCAATGTCCTTCTGACTCTAAATCATCACCAGTAACAAAGATGTTTCACACAGCAGGAGGACGGATTGCAAAGTCACTGTAAAGACAGAGCAAAGAGCTCATTCCCACCCCACAGAGTATCCAGCAAAGGAGAGCAGGTGATGGGCACAGACTGGAGAGGACAGGGAAATAATGACCAAATTACAGCACCGAATCCAGGGGATGGACAGCCCACAAGAGCTTAATTTTTGTCAGTAAAGCAAGCAGTTATAATTTGGAACACCCTGGAAAGAAGACATTCCCATTGAAAAAAATCCTTTTCTGCTCATAGCCAGATGGTGAGAACTACAGGATTTCACTTTTTTGGCTGTCAGGAAACAGAGCTAATGGAATGTTACTTGTTTCATACCAACAACGGAGAAGTTCAAGGCTAACTCAAAGAACAGAGACTAAACAGAGGCTGTGCTCAACTGCAGCTCTGGATGTACCATGACATGCATTCTTCCCAAACAGATTGACATCTGGCAAACACCTGAATGGAAAAAGTACCAGCAGTTATAAATTTGCTGAAATGCTCATCTCATCCTCTTTTTTTTTCTTTTTTTTTTCTGAATCGGCAATAAGATTACATCTTCTTTATTGCCCTCATTGATTTGTTCCCCAGAAGCAAATGACAGCATTTCTGAGAAATAAGTAACCAAATAAAATAAAGCTGAGAGGCAATCTGCATGTAAATCAGCATTAGTCATTGACATTTGAGACTTGACAATAAGCCATCCCAGTCCCAGCTGTCCCCACAAAAGCTGCTCTCCTTTGTAAGACAGAGAACACTGTGAGCAAGTGGAACCAAGGATGAATATAGATAAGATACAAACCCTCTTTGCTTGAAGTTTTTCCTAAAGCCTCCTTTGTTTCTGAGCACTCAGGAATACTTCTACCTCCAGCTGCTATTGATGTCAGTTTTGTCTTTGGCACTTTCCTCCCAAAGAAACCAGCTCCCTACAAGTCTCACTGAAATTGTTTAAAATATATTTGCTTGCATTTGCAGTTGCAGCCCAGAGGGTTGCTTAAACAGTGGAGTGTGTTCATTGCTCTGTTCTCTGCACTATGCTCCACCTGTAGTACAAGCTATTAGGTGAAACAATAACTTCTTACTTCTTTTGTGAATGATTTCTTTTACTCTCAGTATTCCAGTGTTTTTCAGAAAACATTTCATTGAGTAAAAATAAAGAGAGATTTGGGTTTATAGCACAAGTGTTCCCACAGAGTATGCATGGGTCTGAATAGCACTAAAGCCACTGTATTTGGCCAAGCCAAACTGCTTTGTTCTAGCTCTCACCTGTATTTCTGCTGAAGGCTCAGTTTCAGGTACAATCCTGTGTTGCTTTGACCCTTCTCATCTATGCTAGTGGTAGGAATTGCAGTGCCTCATAAAGCAGATGACTGTTTGTGCAGGGAAGGAAACTTTTCGGCACGCTCTATGGCAATTACCCAAAGCCAGAGCAGGATTTCTATTGCTGCCAAAGCCCTAAAAACTGCACTCGGTTACAGTCCCAAAAGGCAGTCGGAGATGCTGCACAGCATGAGAACGAAACCCTTCCCAACGTTTCCCTTAATCTATTACGCAACAGAGAACATCATGTATCTGTAACTCCCCAAAGTAGTTCACTCAAGTGTGCCAGCAATTAAACATAGCTAAACATGCGTAAGTGCAGCTTATAATTCCCCTTTTAAAGGGGATATTACTCGTCTTCAGGAGATATGGCTCTGAGCCCACCATGACTGTTGATGACATACTTAGCAGAGGAGCTACCCTGGTTTCATCTGGAATCTTTCCCTTTCAGTGATGGTGAAACTGGAGCTCTTGTGTTGACCTTCCAGTTAAAGAAAGGGCAGAAGTGCTGGCACAGGACTCTAACTGATGTGGGGCATGGGCAGCTGCTAGGGGTTGATTCTTTTTACTTAGGTTTCAGGTTTTATTCCTTTCTGTTGAGACTGCAGAAAACCATAGAAAGAAAATCCCTGCTATTCTTTCCCTTCTTTCTAATCATGGATAAAACACCTCCGAAGTCCCAAAGCCCTAATTATGTGCATAAGTTTCAGCATAATGTAGATTTGGTGTTGCTAAACAGAGCAATGAGGTTATGGAAGAATGAAAATATTGATTTTCTTCGACAGAGACAAGGAGGGCTCAGCCTTGGGTTCTTGCAGAAGTGTTATCAGCATAACCAAATCTAATTATCTTTGCTCGGTGTGGTCAAGTCTAAATACAAATTGAGAAAGAGTCTGATCAACAACCATGACGATGACCAAAGGCTTAGAAACACTGGTCAATGCTAATTATCCCTGCACTTCCCATGCTCACTTACACACAGACAACGAAGATCAAAACCCTTCAATCTCCTAAAGACACTGAAGTCCAAAAGGCTGGAAAAATTTGAACCTTACAGAAAGTTCATGAAAGGTCATACATCTAATGTGAAGAAAACTGCTAGAAGCTGGTGCATCAGTCCTCACTTGGAAGAGGTTGTGCTCTCCTCTGCAAGGTGACTATTCGGGACACAAATGAATGCCACACTCTGAATGTTTTTAACATTATCGGATGGTAACTGGAAACTTTTACAGTGATGCCCTAGCCTGTGCATTTGTTCCCTCCTATGCTGGAGTTTACATTTTTTGTTAAAAAAAAAAAGAAAAGAAAAGACAAGCATCTCCTCCCCATCCCACTTCTTTTCCAAAATCCCACTGGCACTGTATGTTCTATACTGCTTTCTCTAGCAAACTTCTATATCAAAAAGTCAGTTACTGCAGTACACGAAGCATTAATGCATCAACATGCCAAGAAAATGTTAGAACAGGACAGAGACTACCCTGAAAAAAATGTGCTATTCTTCCTGTTTTTTCTGCAATTGTAGCTATACTGTCATAGCACATCAGCTCATCAGCCCCAGCACACACAGAGAGAAACCCAAGGAAGAAACGTGTTTTCTCAAGTGATGAGAGACTGCAATGATGATGTCCTTGCAGTCGGCAAGAAGATTGCTCCAGTTACAGAGCAAGCAGCAAACCTGCTTGATCAGCACAGGTGTGCATCAGAGAGGATCGCGGACTCCTTCCCTGCCCACATATTTGGGGGCCCTTTGAAGAAAAGCAAGGTTTGGGCATTGCACCTCGGATCTGCCCAGCCAGGAGCCAGGATGAGCCTGGGACAGCTTTGCAGTGTAACCCCCTGCCAAAAGCAACAACCATGTGAACCTGCCATGGACACGTGCTTATACTACCTCCTATCTTCTACCTTTCAGGACAAAAAATCCATAATCTGTACATGCTCACTGCCTACCTATAGCGCTTGTCAGCCAACCTATATTACTTGTCAATGAGTGTTCACATTTTAAATTTAGGAAGAACACTTCTGTCAACCTTTCCACGATGCCTCACTCCTTCCTTCCGAGCTTTACTCATGAGCAGTTCCCACCAGTCATCACTTTTTTAGAGAGGTTTTTACAACACAGCATTGTTAATTTTAGCACCTAGGTGTTATGCTGCTATGTCTGTGCTGCTGCAAACATAGAGGAAAACAGATGAAAAAGTATCTTCTCCTAAGGAAGCTTCTTCTGGGCTCTTTGGCTATCAGCTTTCTCTCTGGCTCCTGCGTGAAACAAGCCAAGCAGATAACGTTACACTTTACCAGTCGCACAGACTGCCAGCAATCAGCACGTGATACATGCTGCGGTGGAAATTGTTTCACCTGTACCCCACAGAATGCCCACGGATGAGAGACTGCTGGAAACAGGGAGCCCATAATCCTTGACTTCATTTTGCACCACTCCGAGAGATGTTCATTACCAGTCGTAAATCCTTGACATTGTCATCAGGAACCCTAAGGGAATCTTTTAACAAAGTCTTGCTGGTGTTAGCAACTGATAAATCGCCATATGTTAGAATAATTCCCTCTCTGCTTCATTTCCTCCTGGGACATTTCTAAAAGCAGCCATACCTGGCTTACTGGGGCTGTGTAATTACCCGATAATTATTGCACTAGTGGTCCTCCAACTTGCAGCTACTCCTCTAGCCTCTGCTGTAACATCTCCTGTAGCAAGATCCAGGGTAAGTCACTGGCTCAGCCTGCTGCTTTATTCTTCAGGGAAAATTTTGTGATGCTGAGGGGCTGAAATGCAGTCAGTGAAATAGCCAGGATCTGGGATAAAAACAAAATCTGGGATGCTCCTCGCACGTGAGCCTTCGGCTAAGAAGCCACCACAAAGGACCACTTAATGACAAGCATCCCTTACATCCCCTGGCCCGGATGGAGGCTGAGAAATGCACTTCACTAGAAACATCATACCTGAGTACCGACACACTGCCAAAGAGATGAGGCTCCCTTGAGGCCCAGATCTCCTCGCCTTGCTTTGCTTCTTCTTTTCCTTCTGTTTTTAACACATAACAAGCATAGCAAAACTGCCTGCCTGATTTGATGCAAAGGAATGCAAAAATCAAGCTCAAAATGAACTTCACTCCTGTTTATGGTCATTTGTATTACTTGTAAGCTGCTTGATTTTTTTGTTTTCTTTTTACAAACCCAAGACAAAAGCCTCTCATTTCAGCACCTTGTTCAGTTGTCTTTTGAGCCATCTGGGTGTTGCATCTTGCAGGGTCCTAATTTAGCCATCCTTTCTTCTCACTGTACTAAGCAGCTAACACGAGAATGACATCAGCACCAATTTCTGGTGCTAAACAGAAAAGCAGTAAGAACAAAACATAACTCGTGCTGAATCATTTCAAAGTGCTCCTGGCTCTCCCTTTACCCATTTATACGCATGAAACCCCGCTCCTCACTTCTGAACCACTGCAGGACTTTGTACATGGGAAATCAAAAGGACGGAGTGCTGCAGGTGTCAAATGCAAACTGCACTGATACCCAGCTATAAGCTCTCTGAATCAAACAGAAGCTTCCCAGCTTATATCCTTAGTTTGGATTGCTTATATCCACAACTTTCACTTCCCCTGACGCTGCTGACATCAGTATAATTTTGCCTTCTGAGGCATTATCTGGATGCCTTCAAGTCCAGCCAATGAACCTTGCGACTTCAGAGGAGAACTTTTGCATGAGGAAACCAACCAAAGTGTTAGGATGGGGGGAAATGAGTTAATTCTGTTGTTTACTCTTTCTCCCAAGCGAGCACCTGGTACCAAACAAATGTCTCCCATCTGCCTCAGGAAGCTGTTCTCCTTTGTCTAGCTGAGGCATCAGCTCAGGCAGTAGCACAATCACTCCTTTTGCATTAATGAGCAAAAAATGAAGGGGAAAAAAAAAAAAAAAAGAAACTGGCTTCTGGATGGAAGGTGAGTCAGAAAAAGGACATGCAGAAGGGTGACTGCAACACAGCCCCCGCAGCAGCTCTCCAGTGCCAAACCCCAGGAGGAGCAAAACAGCTGCAAGCAAAGCCAAGCAGTGAGCCAGGTTTTGATGAAGCGTCTGTTGGAGATTTTTTCTTTTGAAATTAATTTCAGAACTTGTCATCTGGGTTATGAAGCTGAAACTGAAGGGAACCTTTTCTTTTTTTCCCTTTTTTTTTTTTTTTTTAATGCTAACACCTGCTCTTGCTAGCAAACACCTGTACTACCCAGAGATTTCTGCTTACCTGTGAGGCTGCTGCTACCAGAAGTAAGAGCAAATAGTTTGGTGAATATCCAGTAGGAATTGATGTTTCACTTTGAAAAGTAAAGACCAGCATGATATCTTAGAAACATTGAGCCTTTGTCTATTCACACTTGTCTTTTCTGTTTGTTTGTTTGGGTTGGGTTGGGTTTGTTTTTTTTCTGCCTCTGGCTGATCAGGCCAGCTTCACTGTGCTCTGACAATCATTTCTCTAAATGCAAGGCAAGAAAATTTTGCCATAACTTCCAACATTTGCTCCTATATCCCTTGATGGATCTCCAACTGCAATCCACACCTTTACATCCAATACTGTGCTGATCTCATCACCCTTCCCCTGCCAGTTTCCTCCTGCTTCTGCAGCCCTCCAGGGCTCGGTGCTCTCCTGCTAGCAGGAAGAAAAGGTACCAGATGGACCAAAGAGCTGGAGACAGACGCACTGTGAATACATAGCCATTCTCAGCCCCGGCATGGCCCCGTGGCACTCGCTTTGGGTACGCCTGTGGTTACTGGCAGCTTGGCCGCTCGCGCTGCAGGGAGGTGGGCAGTGGACCCACGGGATGTGCAGCGACGGGGGACGGGAGCTTGGAAAAGCCCAGCAGGGACAGATGGAGGTGACAGCCTAACTACCCGTCATCCTCAGGACTTTGCAATGTCATTTAACAGCGGGAAACAGGCAACTAGAACAGAAGGTTTTGCTTCCTTTTAACCCGGTTTTAAATTCCAGAATTTTTGAATTACCATGAGTACGAGAAGACATTGACCTGTGTGAATCAAAGTCCATTTCTGCAAGAAAACTGCCAGGGAAGCTGCCTCAGAGCAGTCGGAGCCTTTCTGCAGTGCAGGGGAGAAAGGTTGGATTGCTCCAACCTGGTCGTGATCCTGCCCTGCAGCCCAGCAGCCTCCAGAACCATCCCTGCCTTAGGACACAGCTGTCCAGGTTGTCTCTGCTTATCAACACAGTAACACAGGCACCCACCCTGCCATTGCTTTTGTTTTACTTCTTTGCTTTTCCTTACTATATTAACTGCACAATAGGCACCAATTCTCACTGCGCTATTTCAACCAGACCCCTTTTTAGGACCTGATTTTGGTCAGCTGGAAGTGGGAGGCTGGCTGCCTTCCTCTGAAGGCTGCCATGTGAAGTGCTGACACAGAGGAGAAGAGCTCAAATTGCATGTGAGCTCTTCCAGAGCTCTTTGTCTACAAATCAGGTAAGTCCAAGGAGAGAGTGCCTCTACAATACCCAAACTCCAAAAATAGCAACAACAACAAAATTAACTAGACCAAATTTGCCCTTTTTTCCTAAGAGCTTCCCTTTTGTTATTATTGTATAGCTCAACCTGATATGTGAGTGCTGGGTATTACATAGTGTACTACAGGATTTCTTCCAAACCTTCCAAAATACAGTTTGCAAGATGAAGGCAGAAAATCCACTGACCAATTTGCTGTTTGGAAAACTTTCCACGTATTGATGCGGAGCTAGTCCAGTCTTTTCGGTTTGGTTTGCGACATTTCTATAAGAGGCTTTGATGCAGACAATACCCATTACTGCAGCCCGCTGATATATACCCAGAAAGTGAAGCAGATTATATTGTATAATCCTGAACATGAATATCAGAGGTTAGTTAGAGCAGCTCTTGGCAATAATTCAGATACAGGGAAAAAAATGCTGCTAATATCCACTGGACATAAATTACCAGTTTAAATCTAGCACCAGTTCATAGATTTAAATGGATTTTTAATGGACTCCAGCCTCAAGATTAAAGCAATAAGAGGATATGATTCCTCTATCCCCAGTGGCATCATAAGGGCTTCACTGACATGTGCCTTTGTGATTTATGGTTGACTGCCTTAATCAGAGCTCCAAGCACTGTTGAAAATGCCCAGGCAGCAAGACGTATCATGCAAAAGTGCATGCTAATTTGGCTTTTTGAGTAGCATTCACAGTTCTCAGCCTGCTTGTGCTCAGCCTGACCCTGCTCCAGAGTCTTCAGCAAGGTCACTGGGGGCTTTTGCTGGTTGCAGCGGAGTCAAATGATTTTCCTGTTTATCGCTGTCACGCGCTAATTTTATCACTGCAATTTCAGTGATCTTATAAGCTGCCTTTACTTTTTGTTTGTTCTATTTTGTTTGGTAGTCCTATCCAGGAGAACATGGTATTATGACTTTTGGCAATTTTACAATGAACAAATACTCAACGTGCAAAATCGTAAAGGGAAACAGGCCACATCTCAATCGCCCTGGTGTGATGCAGTCATTCAGACCGTGCAGAGTGGAGGCGAGTGTAACAGTACCAGCTCTGCTGCTACCGCACAGACCAAAACAACAGCACAGAAGGTCTCACACATTTCTGCACGCGTTGCTTTGCCAGCTCTGTGCAGTAAGTTTCTTAGATTTTTTGAACTGGGGTTGAAAGAGAAAGTAATTGTTAGCAAGGACCTCAATTATAACAGTCTGGGTTACTAAGAGACAGTAAATCTCAGAATGGCAAAAGCTGTGGATTTTGACCCAGTCCTACAAAACACAGGGAGAATATGAGTAAAACGTGTGTGGAAAGAGGACTTGTTCCTTTATTTTCCACTTGCCTTGAAATGGTTAAATGGAAACACTGGAAAACCCAGTGTATCTGCTGCAAATGTAGCTTCCCAGGAGTTTACCCTTGCTCTTGGTGTTATAAGCATTATAAGCAGAGTCATTTTGAAGCATTGTGACTTCTTTCAAAAATCAAAATGATTCCCACAGTGAATCTTCCCCCCCATTCTTTTTTCTTCCTAGAGGCAATATGTCTTATCGTGGGTTTGTCCCTCATGGATAAGTTAAACTGTATCTTAGATGTCACCTTCTGTCACACTTATCTGTGATTTCATGCACGTAGCAAGACTGGATTTTAGCTCGCAAGCTTTGCTAATACCCCAATATTTTTAGGTTGTGACTAGGGTAACTGTTC
The DNA here is from genome assembly GCF_013377495.2 of Cygnus atratus. Taxonomy (NCBI): domain Eukaryota; kingdom Metazoa; phylum Chordata; class Aves; order Anseriformes; family Anatidae; genus Cygnus; species Cygnus atratus. The sequence goes on from NC_066376.1 coordinate 7,011,508, forward strand.
TGTAAGTTGCTTCTACATAACCACAAAATGAAGCAGACAGTACAGGAGATGTCTCGTTAATGCACCTTAAATTATTCTATCATCACAGTGCAAATTAGCCTGGACAGACCAGGAGTGCTACCATTTTTACTTAGATTGAAATTTCTAAACCAAAGGCAATTAAGTCAAAATAAAGTCCATAGTTGATTTCAAAAGGTTTAGGATCAGGAAGAAAGAACCAATGAGGGTGAAGCAGCTCCAATTTCATTAGAAATCTCTGGCCTGGCTGTGCCACTGCAGGGTACTTTCTTTCCTTCCAAATGATTACATGCTGGGACTAGGGAATCCCAAGCCATGATTCTTACTTATATATATACACAAATATAAAAATATATTCTTACCTATATAGAGACCTATATAGGTGCATATCTATATAGGTATATATATAGGTAAGAATATATTTGTGTATTTTAAAGTAGGCCAGTCTCTGAGATGCTACCAACCACCCTAGATTTTGGTCTCAGTCTGAACAGAAACTCTAGTTAGTCCAAAGAAGTCTTGACCAAAAGCACTCTGTTTAGCGCTTTGCTAACAAATTATGTAAATTCAATGTAAAATTGTATAAACTTACTCCAAACATGCAAAATCCTGGATTGGTACAAAAACCAGAACAGTTACTAGTTGATGTCACACTACTCAGGAACAGCAAAACAGGTCACAAAACGCTGTTATCCTTCTCTAGAGCCCCAGTTTTAGGGGAGCTCCAGCTCGGAGCTACCTGCCAGCAGAAGCCTGAGCGGATACAGGCCCTGGTGCCGAATGGAGCGCTAAGTTGTGCACTGTGGTTTAATCCAGAGAATACCTACAAAAGCACAAGCCCTGACAAAATAACATATCTCCGCTCTTTCCCAGGCTTTATTTCTGTCATGAAGGCTATGTTATTGTGTGTGCTGCTTAGCAGATTTACATAACACTTCTCTTTTTTAGCTAAAAAGTTGTACATTGGCACCTAACAGAGCCCTGATTTTACAATCCCTCCAAGGCTCCTTTAGGCTGCCCCAGCAGCTAAGGGATTTTCTTGTAACCAGTAAACCTGGTATTCTTATCTCCCCCCAGGGGTATCATTTTAAAATTAGTTTCTTTATCTCAGACAGGAAGAAATATTCCACAAACAATCTCTGGACTGAAACACAAATGCCTGGTATTTGTGGAAAATGGCTCCTCCTGGCAGGGGGTGTCCTGAGAGAGTGGGCTGCTCCCTCATCCCCAGTCCTCGTGAGGAAAATGCAAATCAAAACGTCGTGACCTCTCGAAGGCTCCCATCAGTAACTAGCAGGAATGCTAAGAAATACCAAGAGTTTAGTTGCATGTTTTCTTTGGTAGGGCAATATTGTGGATATCACTTCTGCAAATAGATAGGTACACGAGTAAAAGCTGGGCCCATGGCAGAGATGGGCAAGCAGCCTAAACCTGAACGAGGCTTTCTGCAATCCCATCCATAGCGTCTCTAAGCTAATAGCATGGATATGTCATCCTGGATTTCTCTCGCAATGTGAAAATAGATGAGAAATACGAGAAAAACCACCCACTTTGTTTTAGCTAATTGTAGTATCATTTATGAGCAAGCTAGAAGGCTTGGATGGAAAGACTGATTGACAAGGAGCTGATCATCCTCACTTTATCACTACAAGAGAGCATATGAGTTAATATTTCAGGCATGATCTGAGGTGGCAGCGGGTAGGCGAGGTGCTAGAAATGACACTAATGCTATTCTGACAGGCTGTGACTTTCTAAGTGCATAACTGAAGGGTTAGGCTAAGCCACAATGTTAGATTCGACAGTAATGGCATTGCTATAGAGTGAAACAAGAGAAGTTTGGAACGAGTTGGCTAAAACTCTTCCCCTTTTCGCAGGCACTTAACCTAATACATCTGAAATCCTCTGGCAGGTTCACATGTCACAGGAGGAGAGGGATGAGAAATGAGGATTTCGGATCTTACTGATTCCAATGGGTCTGTTTTCAAGGAAATATGCTAAAAATAATAATTTTTAACTGCAGCAATAAATAACCTCTACTTGGAATCATCCATTAAAAGAAAGACAGACTGAAATTCTTTTAAAAGTTCAGCACTACACAGACAAGGGATTCTAAAAATGCTCTCTGACAGATCCCAGCCATGTTTTATCCTTTCTCAGAGACATTCCAATTTTCTTTTTTCTGGTCCAAGGGTAATTATACTCAAATCCAACAAAGAACACTTACAGCACCTAAAAATCTGGCCCAGTGCTTCCTCTAACTACCAGGGCTAGAGAAAACAGCCTGAAACATTGAGCTGAAAGCTCTTCTTTTGACTTCGGTGGTGAGTAATTCATCCTAGCACTAAATCTGAACTTAAAATCCATCAGCAAGGACTACAAAAAGACAGAGCCACGTGGCCAAACAGTTTCTCAGCCCTGCTGAAGACTACGAGCCTCTTTACTCGCATCTGATTTCTAAGCGCTCGTTCTTCGTGTGTGAATCACTGCGGAGCGGGACAGCTGGTCCCACCTGGTATTTTCCCACTATGAAAACATGATGCCCCACATTTCCTCATTCTAAACAGCACAACAGCCAAAAGCCAGGCTGAAGGGTAACAGAAAACATCAACTGCTAATGCCTCCTCCTTACTGCAAACTCTCAGCAGTGCCCACTTTCTCAGTTATGCCTCCTGCACTGCTGCTGGGTGCCAAGGGGTCTCAGACAGACAGACAAAATTACCAATTCGAGAATGTTTTCCTCCCTTTTCACAGGCTTGCACAATGTGTTAACCAACCCCGGGCAGGTTAGAGCAGACCATCATCAATGTGTGTATCCCCACATGCTATAGTGAACCCCTTTTTGGGAACAGGCAAGTGGAAAATAGTGTCTGGTTCTGACAGTGAAACAAAATGCAATATGCTGAAGTAGAGGAGTACTTCAGAAGCAGCAAAAGCACTGATTAGAGCATGAATCAATTTGCTATCTTTGAGTGCTACAAACAGGGGTAGTAAATTGAAGCCACCACTGTCACAGCATGGTTTCACTTGTCATATACCAGGACCCGAGGGAAAAGCCAGAGGAGCACCCAAAGACGAGCTCAGAGAAACACAATAGGACCATAATTTTAAATAAGGATAATTCAGAGTAACATAATAGGACTCTGTTTCAGAAAACCAGGGCTTTGTGAGTACGAAGCATGTTTGCCACCCAGTAACTGCCTGGAGGGAGTTTCTAAAAGGCCCTGGCTCAAGGTGCTGAGTATGGCCTTCCTGGCTGACCAGGCCGCAGTCCAACTCCGATTCAGTCACAAATGGCACAATATTTCATTCCTCTTCTGACTCAAATATATTCATGGAGATGAAAAGTAAATTAATAGTCAGAAACATTTTCCCACTGTTTTAGTGAAATTGCACTTGTGAGGAATCTCATTTTTCCGACTCTCTGGCATCAGATTGGCTCCCCAAGCGGCTGCTGTGGGTCTAATCCCACACGGCTTCATGAATTTATGAGGCAGAAGTCAAACAAAGAATGGAGGTCCCAGATTCTGCCACAGTCTCTTAGGCATCGGAGGCAAATCAGCTGATCTTTGAGAGCTTTAGTTCACCATCAGTGAAATGGAGCTACTACTATTCTGCCTATTTTTACCATATAAATAAAATAAAAATACAAGTATAATCATGTATGACAGTATAACATAACATACTATACTATAAAATATAGTACTGTATGCATATTTTACTGTGTAAGTTCACTTTTGTAAGACAAAATGCAGCCTACTATCCATTTATTCTGTTACTCAAAAACCACAGAGACACTAATTAGATATTTAGATCCTGGCATAATAGCAATAACAACAGCTCTAAATTTATTACCAAAATCACAAGAAACCTGAATAGTCCCTAAGTATTCCAGCAGAGCCTAATAAATAACTATGAGAGCAGCAGGGGCAGTAATTAAAATATGAAAATGTAACATGAATTTCAAAAGCCAATTGCAATGCAAACTCTTCATATGTGGTGCACAGAAGCATCCTACAAGGGTCCGGGAGATTGGCAAAGCGGATTAGTAAATACAGGCAACTGCACTGCCATGACCAGAGCATTTCATCTGCTGTGGAAATGCAAAGCCATCTGGAGTGACAAGCTGGAGAGAGCAAAGGTCCTCCAGGCCTCTGCCAAGTTTCTACAAAGTGCAATGAAAATGATGAAGCAGAATATGAATCGTTTAAAAGCAAAACTGTATTAAGAAGTGAATAAGCATCCACTCAGATTTAAATCGAGGGGATGAGACTAACATAGTTAATGATTAAGAATGGGATTTTCTCTCTCAAGTACAACCTCTGAAGGACAGGAAAACACACAGCCAGGCTACTCCCTACCCCTGTCCTCAGCTGTTTACTGAGGCAAGTTCCCACTCACATCAGTGAGATCCAAAATATACAGGGTGAAATCTTCAAAAGCATTTAAATGTATTAGCAGCCAGCACCCTTTGGACTTTTTGTGTAAATCAGGCCATGTCTCATTTTGGACAATTAATTAATGGACATAATTTTTTCCAGAATAAATCCATGGAGAAATCAAATTCCTTTTATTTCAGACATATGACTTTGTTTTGTGAGGACACTGAATGAATGAATAAAGGTCTTTTGCTGCAGAACAGCATGGCTAAAACATTGGGGTAGCAGGGAAATTACTTATTTCCTGATTCAAGTCAAACAGATGAGGCTGAAATAACTCAGGCACTCTACACCACTTCATGCAAATGCCCTCAAAACCATCACCAGGACTTTGAGATTCACTTGTGTCAGTCCTAACCACTAAGCTATCACTGCAGTCAGGAGTACCAAAATGTTCAGCAATAAATTGCTGCATTGTATGACACGTAAATCACATTTTTGGAAGCAAAGGACAACCGCTGGGGGAGACATAAGAGATGCTGGTACCCAACCTCCCCAACACCACGCCTAAGGAAGCATTGGCAGCATTCTGCCTTTGCTCAGATTCTGAGAGCTCAAGGCACCGTCTCTGCAGCAGTGGGCACCAGGAATTCGGTGTACCTCGGGAAGGGAGAGCTCAGACACAGCTGCATTGCAGGGATGAGCATTCGTCCTATCTGCGTCCAGATGCAACTCCTACACAGCCACGCTCTACTGATGCTCCTGGGAAGAGATTGCAGCAACAAGACTTTCATCACATCAAAGCTGCAGATCCTCTTTCTCAAATGAAGGCATAAGAGAAAGGCTGTATCCAGAACACAAACTGCAAAGAGAAATTATCATGGCTGCAGGCAGAGGCAAGAAGAGACTCATGCTGTTCCAAGTGAAACCTCCCAGCACACATAGGGACGGACAACAACAGACTGCGGGCTCTCGCTGGGACTGCTCCCCCAGGCAAAGCAGGCCTGGGGAGGGTGGCATAATCTGTATTAAAAACAAGTAAAATGCAATAATCAGCAGGTCTGCAGCGCTGGGAGGAAAGGGCTTGGTGCACAGTAACAGCCCTGGCTCACATGGGAACAGGGAGTAGGCACACAGGGCAGCACACAGACAGCGTGAGACAGGCAGAGACAACGCGCTGCTCTCTGCTCTGTGCCCTTACCGAGGGGTTTGACTGCTCCTCCTGGTAACCCTAACACGACGGGTGTTACAGAGGAGACGCCGGCTCCAGAATTTAGCACACTGAATTCCCGAATTTGTTCTCAGTGTGCATTTAAAATGCATTCAGAGAAAAGAAATGTGGAAGGAGAAACGTTCAAAATAAGTATGTCCAATATATCCCTCACGCTTATAAGCGATGCAGCAGCCTAAGGCTCTGTCTGACAGCAGCAGCCTTTCTCTGTTCTCAGTATTTATGCCAGATCAGACAATGTCAGTGAGTTCAAAACAAAAGATTTTTAGTCCTTGAAAACTAGCACCATGTATTTACTAATGGCTACGATGACAATGTTAGTAATTCATTTTCTGGGAAATTCTTTTTTTGTTCTCATTCCTTTGGCTTGAGATCCCTTAATATATTGGGGGTTGGTTTTCAGCTTTTTAAGCTCGTAAGAATATATTTGTGCTTGTGCTTCGTTACTAAAATGTTGATGTGGAATTTTTAAAAGTGCTCCTCTGCACAAAAATTAAAATAGGCTTCTGACACAATCAAAGCACGTAATCTCCTGGTTTTTTCATAAAAAGAAAAGTAATCAAAACTTAGTTTCCAAATATTGGGGGGAAATGGCTTTGTAACTGAAACAGCCTCATTGCTGAAAATGTTCTGAGTGGCTCCAAACTTCTCATTTGTTCTCCAGCGCTTTCTTACACAGAATAGAGGACCAGCTCTTTCACAACTGTACCTTTTCAAAGTACATTGCCTTCTCTCCTGCTGGATTTTAACACAGTCTGTAAAACCATGGCCGTTCCCAACAGAGCACCACACAGCTGAGTAAAAAACTGGCTGAAGAGACTTCTGCCCACTGAATTCACCTCTTGGAGGAAAAAGATAAGCAACCTATCAACATTCATCAGAAAAGCTCTGCTGATGCATACGGGAGTCTCTTAAACATATTTCAGAATAAGTTTTGACATACGAAAACCCAAAATGGGCTCCTAGAATAGAAATATTTCAACAGCTCTTCAAACTCAAGTTGAAGTTGGCCACAACACACAGCTATCGCCTTCTCTCCTGCTAAATCCCTGCTTCCAACCTAACCACAAATCACTGTCATTCAGAGCAGTGAGGAAAGCAAACAGTTCACTCCTCTGCTAGTACGCTTCTGTTTCATTTATTTATATATTTACTTATTTATTTGTACTAAAGTCATCCTGTCAGTTCTCTCGCATTTTTGCCTGGCCTGTGTCACAAGGCCATCGAGCCCAGCTGGCAGGCATGGCCGTGAAGATGAGGACCCTTAAGAGAAATACTGGACACGCCATCCATCCCCTGCTTCTTGTGTTTTTACACAAAGGACACCAAAAGTCAGGCATGAAGCACTGCTAAGGGTGAGTGCCAGCTGCCTTATTACTGCTCCCTTTCCTTTTCAGCACAAACTCAGCCATCAATAGGAATATAATGATAAACATTAGGTAGGTAAGAAGTTCCCAGTTACAAAGCATTTGAGATAATAACATGGCACTAATGTTCTCTGATGAATAAACATCGTTATCCTGCTTTCATACATGGGAAAAGTGAGCTGGGAGAGGGGATTCATCTGATTTTACTGAGAAATCCCACCTCCTAATCTGGTTTGCTATAGCCTTCCCTACGAACAGAGAAGCGAAGGGGAATGTTTTAGGGACCCCTTCTGTAGACCCTAAACTACATGATAAGCATATAGCGAGGCAGATAGCCTTATCTCTTCAAGAAGCCTCTTCTTAACAAATTGACTTTTTTGTTCATTTTGATCTTTCATCTCAATCACAGAAACTCTCTCTCAGGAACTGAAGTTACCTGGAACTGGGAGAAAATGCTCTCCATTCTTCAACTGTGCTGAAAGCTTTGCTCCTTTAAAATTCAAGTAAAGCAAATTTTTTTAATCTAAATGATTTTTTATCTTCTTTCTATGGCTGGTACAGGCACGTCCACTTAAACCACCCTCCAAGTTCAACATTGCTCCTCACTGTCCTGACAAGAAAGTCACTGCAGCTGGAAGCTGACTTGTCAGGTCCCACATCCCAGGATGATGGGGGAATACTAAAAATTAGAAATTCACTTCAGGAGAGATTTCAGACCTTTTCCCCCCTGCCTCTTCCTACAGGGACTCTAAGAAATCTGCACTGCAAAACACCTTATCTAAGACTGTGTCAACTCAGCAGAATTGCATGAGACTACAGAACTTTTTTGCTGATTACTCTGTAAAAGCGTCACTTCTCCTGGGTTCCCAAAGGTAATTAGTCAACAGAAGAGTGATTTTTAAATATATTTTTTTTCTGCATGGCTGCTGAACCAGTTGCACTCTCTTTCTGCTTTGAAGTCTGTTCCTGGAGACTCGCAGGAGTACGTTTTTAGAGCTCTTCCCTAAGCGGTGGCTGTTCACGCTCAGCGACTTGGGTAGCCTGATGAAAAACATCCACCTGCTCCACAGCGATTCCTTGAGAACTTCTCATCCTCCTCTTACTCAATATTCAGATCGTAAGCCAGTATAAAATTGGGCACTTGAGTCAACCACAGAGCTGCACAAATTTATAAAAGCTGAAGATCTTACTCCAATTTTTTCATACATCATGACATATATAATTTCCTCTCAATTCACTGAATTAGTGGCTTCCTTTTTATCTCACTTCTAACAGATTTAGCATTCTTCCCAGTGATGAACCCTTCCTCCAGCCTGAGAGAGACACATAACTGAAGAAGGTGCTACACAATTAGGCAATAAGCAAAGTGAGAGTACAGGTGTTTTGCAGATGCAATCAGAACACATCCCCTGCATCACCTTATGAAATAAGTTTATAACTGTAAAAACTCTATATTGCACATGTTAACCATAGTTAATTGCTTTTTTTTTTCCCCAGATTTTAACCCTTCATGAGAATTAATCTCTCTTTCTGTATGATATTTGTAATTTCCTCTGAATAAGCCATTTAAAACGCATTCCAAACCTGCAAAGCCTGGGGATGCACAAAATACCCAAGGCAAAACCAAGGCAGTTCTGGGCATCTAAATCTCCCTATCACAAACATTACAGCAGAGCATCACACTAATTAACAATGCAATATACGTTAGTCAATGAACGGGAATCAGGAACAATTTATTTTATGCTGCTGTAAGTGCTAGAAACCAATTAAAATTATATCTGTGAAATATAGGTCACATCAAAACAGTCTGTGTCAAACAGAGGTCACATTTTAGCACTCAAATGCGTAGCTTCAAGGTCACAGGACAAAAAGAATGCTTTTAATTAGCAATTAATCTTACAAAACTATAGTTTCTTGTTTAACAGCTGTGTTTGTGTACATTGATGGAGCTCGGCTTTGGAGATAAATCTTAAGCTATTAAAAAGGGGTAGGCAGGACTTCGTAGTGTTTCAGAATGGTCTCTCCAGATGGGAGACCAATTCATCTGCAGAAAGAAAAGAGCCAGCACTGGTACGTATTGTACATATGAGCCAGCTTGGTTTGGACACACGACGTGGAATTCTGTTTAACATTTCTCAAGTGAAAACACAAATCCCTGAAGGAGGGTTTAGAAAGAGCTGGCTGCTTTCTACTAATCAGTGCATTAACAAAAAGCAGTCACTCATAAAACTTTTGTGATCTGCCTACAGCATTCCATACGCTGCTTTCAACACCCAGGAGATCTCTCAACAGCTTCTATCAGGTGTCTCTGCCATGCAGTATATAACGTAAATCATAAATCTTGTAAATGTTGGTTACAGCTATGCCCTACTGCAGGGAAATTGGAATGCATTTAAGAGGAATATTAAACCTGTAGCCCTATGTGAATTCTTGGAAGTTAAAGAGTTTTTAGGGGTGCAATCATTTGGCATATGCGTGTTGATGCAAGCCACCTTTGGGAAGCATCTGAAGGGGAAATTCTCATATCCATCTTCATCGTGGATATATTCCCACAGAGCTGAGTGATGGCAATCTGCCTACACCATTGAGATTTGGTCCCTCTGCCAGGAGAGGCTCATGGAGCACTTCCCTCATCCCACTGTACTTCCTCTGCAAGAGAGGAGCTTGTCCTGCCCATCTCCAAAAGGCAATATTGGAATTACCAATAATTTGCACTTTCACTTGTGTTTCTACTCAAAGTTGTAGCAAGTGCCTTAAGTGCCCAAAATAAACTTTTACCCTCTCTATAAACCCTGGTAACTGTATAAACAGATGCTCCAGATGACTAAAAAAAGAAAGGAAAAGGAGGCGAAGGAAAAAAAAAAAAAGCAGCAGACAGTGGTTCCCAGCTCCCTGCAAGACTCTGCTGCCCTTCCTTCCCCGGCTTTCTATCGTTCTAGCCTCAAGGAAGACATGACAAAAGTCTTCAAGGTTAACTAGACAAAGAAAAGGAGAAGAAATAACGAGTTTAAACTGCAGCAAGAGAGATGTCAGTTAGACAGCAAGAATATATTTCCAATGCTAACGAATCCCTAAAATGGATTCTTACAGAAACAAGACTCTGTGTCACTGGACGTTACCAAAAACAGGCTGGAAACTCCCTGTCATGTAGAGCTCAGCCATAGAGCCTGCCCTGGGGCAGAGATGTGACTGCATGACCTCTAAATGTTCCTTCCTGTCCCATTATCTTCCAAATAAGAACGTATCTATAACCTCGAAATACAGCAATTCAGCTGCAAAACACTTCAGGGTCAATTCTTTTGCCTAGTTGTTCTTTCAAGACATTGTGTCTTCCCAGTGCACTGCTGTGGACTCCTCAGTTGACAGTAAGGGTCAAAACGATACCAATTCTGCCTTCAACAAGAAAAAAGAAGAGGGGACTGATGGCAAGATCTTCCTTCAGTGGTTTCCACTCACACAAAGTCCCTGTGGGTTCCCTCAACTTTCAGGTTAAACCTTTATTTCCTGCCGTACCTTGGAGTAAGTGTATGGGACCTTTGCTACTGATGGTACTGTTCCTAGTAAGTGGTACCATCAGATGTTTGGGAGAACAATTCAGTGTCAGTCCCAGCTTCTAATACAAGGAAAAGAATTCTGCTATTAAAGAACACGTTAGGCTACCTACTTACCTACACCATTTCAAGGCTGGAGGGATAACTGAGGAAGTTTGCTTGTTCTTCCTCTACTTACTATGGTAAATCAGAACAATAGATCTGAAATATTTCACTGTTTTGTCCAGAAGTACTACGGCTTTGTGGTGAAGAACAATCACTTTCAGAACACCTGAAATACACCTCGGCGTGCATATTTGCATCGTATGCATACATATTTGTTAGCTACTGCAATCGAGCTTACTCTCCCATGAAAGTCTGCCACTAAGCATATGCAGTCAAAGGAATTCACACTGGAAGACAAACATCTGAATACTTAAATCCAGCAGCTCTCTGGCAATCCTATGTTCTTCTGTGGCATTTGAATATGAATCACTTTGGTGTTGTATCAAGCCCTTAATGTTCTTTTAATGCTGAGTTTCTCATCTGAATTTCACTGGGACTTATTAAATGCAGGGTTTTTCTTTCCCTCTCTCATATCGACATGATTACGGTAACTATGAATAATTATGTGCATAGGGTAAATATGCTAATTGTTTAATTGCAACATTCAAGTAAATCCTGGCAAACAGAGGCTGTTCTCAGGGCAGACAGGACACACACTGATAGGTACAACTGAACAAGAGGCACTCTAGTTATTAGTCCATTATTAGTATTTAGCAAGAAAACATAATAAAATTTATCTATCATCCACATGACCCTTTCATCCAGAGGCCGGATGGTAAGCCCTGCTGCCATGACAGTGGAAGTGGATAGAACACCTGTAGTAATTACAAAATATCTTTGTCCAGTGGTATCATCTGTGTGCTGGAAGCAGGATGACTCGGAGGTTAAATTGGGTCTGCTTATTAAACTTACCAAACCTGCAGAAGGCTGACTGAAAATTTAAAATATTATCAGTTATTATTTGTCTTTGTGGTGAAGGCCAATTAGGAAAAACTAAACCAAAATTGTACTCAGTTAGTGAGAGGGAAACAAAAATAGGGACCAAACCTCTCCAAATTATGGTGCTTCACTTCTTTGAAGGAGGGAAGAGGGGGCAAAGACACCAAAGAAAGAAGTGCTGTTTCCATTTCTGCCAATGACTTGATGTGTGATGTTGGATTAACTACTCTGTGTCCTTTATTTCCTTTTCTCCCTGCTTAGATTGACATCTGTCATCATGCATTTGAACATCAGCCAACAGATTGGGATGTTGTACTCACTTGGGTGTCCCTGCGCTGTCATGAGTTGCATTCACACAACACAAAAAAAAAGAAGTTGAGATTTGTCTGATAAAGCTAGACATGACTTTCAGGGCGGGGAGGAGGGAAAGGGATTTACATTTGTCTTTAAAAAATGACAGGATCCAGCTGGGAGTGAGTTTCCAGTTCATGAAAAAAAGAAAAGAAAAAAAAAGGAGGAAAACAAAAACAACAACAACAACAAAAAAACAACCCTTTAGAAAGAACTAATAATGGAAATGATGCTGTCAAAAACTGCAGTGCTACTGGGACCTGCTGGAACACTATGGAAAAAAAAAACTAACCAAAAAAACAACAGTTGGGTTTATGGATAGTATTAAAAGGATGATGTTGCCCATTAAGGCCTTCGTTCATGATCCAGCGGTAGATTGGTTGGGATAAAGTGCAACTTAGCATCCCAACCTGCTATTAAGACTGTGGAATCGTGTTCATTCTGACACAAGACAAGATCACTGGACTCTCCCTCAGTGGGAACACTGCCAGTGGTCTTTAAGATAAAAAGTTAGGGGATCCACACCTATTTTGTATGGAGAACAGCTATCACTAGGCATACTTCATTTTCTTGTGCTCGTGATGAGCAGCAGACCCTGCAGCATATATTCCTTTACACAGATGAGATGTGCAAGCTTGGTCAGATAGGCAAGCTTGCAGCTCCAGAAAAAGGGCCATGATTTTGCTTGAGAATAGGTCAATAACAGGTGCAGAAGGTATAAGGCTTAACATAACAAAGCTCTCAGACATCTCTAAATCCCTCCCCACATAAAGCAGCTGGTACAGAATATAACATTACCTCAAGGAGCCTGGTTATTTATGACTCTTCATCTTGAGGCACTCAACTCTGGACATCTTTGATTGACTGCTGAAATAACGGGTGCTCAGGATCACTATGAATCAGACCTAAGTCATCTAAAACTGGTTGTATCTAGTCAGAGCCTTTTAGGCTGTTGGTTCCTGTTGCTATTTCTTGCCATATTGCTAGTTCATAGATGCATGGCTCCTAATTAACTTAACGTAGGTGTACTACATACCCATGCCACAAAAGATCTGAATCTGTTTTTAAATTATCGCTTAGATTGGGTCACTGACAAATGAATTTTTATGTTCTATCAACCTCCCTGAGACCTAAAATATTACACATCACAACGATGCCATTATAACCTCTGGGATCCAAGCCAAATTCTCTTATTGAAAACATATATTATGTATTAAACTAGGGATCCCTCTGTGTGACTGGCCTATTTCCATAATGTTTGGCCTACAAAGGCCCCAGAAGAAAGCTGAGTGAAGCTACCTGATGACCTCTTCTGTTGACAGCCCCTGTTGCTCATCACAACTGTGTTTGACAGAACACAGCACATTCTTTTAAATATTTTATCCACTCAGTGATCAGGGGTGAAAGAAAGAACTAACAAGAAATGACAAGTGAAATAACTACATTTCTGGACCTGACAACACTCTTTATTTTTAATTCTACCAGGGTTGTGGATAGGCATTAAGGTATGACTTTGATGAGAGATTAAATAAGTGAGTTTAGGATTTGAATGATATTATACCCACCCTGATCTGAGAGTTCATTTGGAAACAGGAGGGAGTGAAAGAACACAGGCCAAGAAATCTGGTGTTTCCTTACTTTGCATCAACTGCTCTTTTTTTGGTGTGAATTTACTCTTGTAAAAATGCATTCTTTTCTTCACAAAGACACCTAACAAAACATAAAGAAACAGACTATAATGATGATAGGAAAAGGTATCTAACTACATTAAACAAGTTACAGTGAAATTTCCCAATAAAATATTTCCAAAAAGAGTCCTGGACTCTGTCTCTGAAATACCTAAACACTAGGCTGTAGTAATACTTAAACCAGTAGGCTGTAAACAGTTTGATGGATGTTTCCATAGAAAATGATTCCAAAAGACCTTAGTACCCTATTAATGTAACCCGCTCCGAGCGGCTGCTGGGCTGCAGCCTGGCACAAAATTCCAGCCTGCAGGAAGCAGAGCTGGTACAAACAGCCCCCTGGCACATGTGCCAGCTCCAGCCTGTGGAGTTACAACATTTAAAAAAAAAAAAAAAAGATTTCTGGACCATAAAGCCAACCCATTACCAAATTAAGGGAAAAGTTTGAGATGTTCAAGGGAGATAGCAAGTGCCTGCCCTGGATGTGTTTGCGCTGAGCTTGCACTGACACATCCCATGCCTTGGCTCCGATTCCAGCACCCAGCCCCTTCTGCCCCCATCGCTGCCCCTCACAAAGAGACGAGGTTATGGTCATCTATTGGTGTTACGGAAAGCCAGTGAGAGATGATCAGAAATGAAGACAATGCTTCCTCGGTGGTTGTGCTGAGCTCCTGCTACCTTCAGTGAAGCCTGCAGCTACCTAATGACCTGACAAAGCAAATCATTAGCAACATTTCACCTAGCTCTTAAAATATTTTCATTGTAAATGACTTTCACATTAGATGAATGCCCGTTGCAGAAAGTAATTACCCTTTCTTTGAACCTGTATTTCAGAAATTTGAAACAACAGAAAAAAAATAAAGACAGAGAAGAATAAGCACATGCTTTTTATGATGCCCCCATTCCCCCTCCCTCTGCTATCACATTGGTAGGAAAGCACGGGACAGGTAAGCAGCCTGGATTTGCAGCAGAGCCCCGCTCAGGGTTCAAGGAGACTGCAGAAGACGTCATGACCGAGAGGTAGCTCTCACCAGTCATTTCTTTAAAACCGCTCCTCTGACACATCCGAGTTGACAGGACAGTGCAAGTGAGCTGGGGCTCGGCTTGGAGCTTAAAGCTCTAAGGGCACGTGCCAAGAGCCACTGTACACGGCTGCTGGCTGTAAATGCATGCCCCATGCAAAGCAGTGGACAGCAAAGCCCGATTTATACAATTCATTTAAAATATGCACCCTAACTGAAGGCTGAGTTCTCTAAACTGCTTGCTTGTTATGTGTCCCAGCTAAGCTGAGTGTGAAAGCTGACGGGAGATGAAGCCACAGGATCTGGGCTGACATTTACAAGTTCTCAGGCTCTCAGAAAACAAACATCCACTTGTTACTGTGCCTCAGCGAATTATTCATCTATTTTTTTCTGTATGGGTGTCTGCTGAGACATCCAAGCTAAAATTAGTGCAAATACTCTTCCTGCGTAAGCATACGTACATGTATATATATATTTCTGTATGCACACACATATATTTAAAAGGGAAAGGGAGAAAATGGAAATGTCAATTAATAACAGTGTCTTAATTCTTTGTTTTAAATTCATTCTGTGCTCATGCACCCTGGCTTTGACTCACAATACGAAGCCCATCTGTCTGAAGAAGATATACCCAGATGCTAGTATCAGGACAATGATACAAGACTGTGCCATTAAAAAAATAAAAGACTATTCGCTGCACTAAGAAGTCAATATATCTCTCCTGTGAAAGAGTGTGTGTGTGTGTCTCTGTATAGGATTTTTCTGGGCTTGAGAGAAAGCTATTACAGACAATGAATCAAAAACAGAGCAACATTTATCAGTGCTTTCTTTAAAAGAAGAGAGAATAAAATTGGCGCTATCATAAAATATTTACATGTGTGTGGTTTTTTTTAATTACAGTAGAGAGAAGAAAATAGGACAGAAAAGGAAGATGATGTTCAAACCAGGCCTTTGAAAGTGATTTTCTTCAGTAAAATTAGAAAGCAAAAATAAAGACTGAGGCTCCACACGTGTTCACGAGCACTCAGCTGCACACCCAGCCCTGAAAACTTTTGCCAAAAGCTGTAGGAGACACCAGCTATGCGCAGAAGGACAGCACAGCCCTTCCCGAGGTCTTACACATCCCCCCTGGAGCCTGCGGTTGTGCTGCACCTGGCTGGCTCCTGACCCGATCCCAGGCACTCAGAGGGATGCAGGGATGAGCACAGCTGGGAGCACACACACGCAGAGCCATGTCCTGGGGCTCCCTGAGCATCCCCAGCAAGAAATTTGGTGCCTCCAGCACAGGCAGCACTAAACCCACAGCTCTGGCTAGCAGCCAGCCTGCTTCTCCTCGTGCCACCTAACCCAGCACATCCCTTGTGATCCTCGACCCCAAAGGCAGCAGAGGCAGGACGGGGCAGGCAGGCAGCCTCTGCAGTGGTCCAGACCTGGAAATCCCAGCTCATTGTCCCTGAGGTGCCCCCAGCCTGCACCTCAAGGAGGAGGAAAGCTGATAGGCACCATCTACATCTTACAAATCTAGCATTGGTATTGCTGCAGTCATAAACAAAGGCTTTTTTTTTCTGTTGGGTTGAATTGATTTCCATGTGTTTAAAGCTAAGCACAGGTATCATTGGGTGCAGGATCATGGCATTAATTCAGAATTAAACCCCTTTGGATTTTAAGCTGCTTTCTCGTTTCTATGGGTATTTCTACCATCTCTGCTAATTGCACCCAGTGGATTTTTCTGAAAGTAGAACTTTATTTTGGAGGGCAGAAAAGTGTATCATGTAGACTTTTTAGAAATTTGAATTAAAAAATAAAATAAAACGCAACAAAACACAGTTTAACTTAGAAAACTCTGCAAGTTTTTCTACTCAGCCACCTCCAGCAGTTTTTTTATTCATTTTCTAACTCCAAATCCTGCTCAGAACTGCTATTTTCAGAGAAAAGCTGCCACATACCTGATGTAATTCAGATACTGCACTGCCAAAAGTGTCTTCAAAGTGCAGATTTGAGCAAAGAACATCCTGCAAAGATTTGATGAGAAGCTTTTATACTTAAGCGATAGCCTTTGTGTTGTGTACAAGAAGAAGGAAATAGCTATTCAGGTAGCAAAACAGCAATCTATTATTCCCCAGAAAGAAAACTCTGAATATGGCAAAGCTGATGAGCAGCACAAAAAGCTGAGTGGCTCACTGACACCTCCCGGCTGCCGGGTACCACGTCCCCAATGCTCAGCCTGACGCCGCTTTGCTTTCCGTGATGGATATTTACTCTTCCTCATCCCCTAAGTCTGCTCTCGACAACAGTAAGATACGTGTGGAAATGAAAGTAAAGGGCACCATAAGGACTAGGGTACTTTTAGCTGAGACTGGGTATTTTCCGAGACTTATATTTAATTAGAGTTGGAGAGTGTCTCCAAAAAGGTGCGTGTGTTCTCTCCTCTCTATTCTCTGTCACATCGCATCTCTGCTCAACACAATGCAGCAAACCCTGGGAGTGATTTGTGGAATATATTACCATAGTTTAACTCGGTGTGCATAACATTTACATGCTAGTGCTGTAAGGAAAGGTGATGGGTCAGAAGAAAATGGTTGATTAAAAAAAAAAAAGTTGATTAATTTCAGTAGCATTGTTTCAAAAAAACGTATTGGAACAGAAAACTTGACGCACGCATTCCAAATATCTTAATTAGGCAAAATGAAAGGAACGGGGCTCTAACTGTGATCCTCTCTGCACAGCCATGGATGGCTTGCACAAAGTTAGGGAACAGTCAGTGATTTTCTTAATGTGGAGCTCTTTTTCAGCTCACATCCTACGCACCCTTGCTGGGTCCTGCAGCTCAGCTGCCTCTGAAGCTTTCATCTTCCTTTGTTAGGTCACCTGGAATCAAAGCAGGCACGTACTGACGTGTTTTCCTCTAGAAGGGTGGGCTTATGGTTGAGAATATGCTTTTTTCTTGGACTGGCACCCATGGAGAGATGCAGCGGTTTTCACCTGAGCATGACAAGGCTGAGTCATATCCAAACGTCTGTACATGACATGCATCTAGGAAACCATTGGTCCCACAGTGAGACTGATGGCTTTTTGTTCAGTCACCACAGTTGTGGTGCCAAAATTACCATCCAGCATCATCGGCTGCATGGGGAGGGGACAGTCACAGCCCCCAGACCAGGCTGAACCCTCCTGGCTTTGCTACCGTATACAACAACAGCAATCCATAAAGGTAAACACCAACGTGGCCTGAATCACTGCCTCTCTCATAATTTGTGCGCATAATTGTGTATAAAACCCCAGTCACCACTCCCTGAGCATCCATCACAGCGTTGCTGCTGCTTTCCCAGTGGGTTGTTTCATTGTGGTGGAACTAATTGACCTCTGACCTGTTTATTGCTTTCCTGCCACCAATTTAGCACCAGTTTATTCATCAACATCTGGTGGTCGGAAAATTGTATTTTACGTTATTAGCTCTCAAATGGATGGCTAATGCTGCTTAATGGGGCAGTTATATGCTATTATGGATTCATTTTTTCTCATTTTGTTAATGAATGGAGAATCTTCATCAAATAAATATTTGCCAGTTGGCTTAATATCAAAGTCGCTAATTGAAAACAGAAAAAACGTTCAGCATGCGGCAAGGTGAACGGTGGTGGTATGTGAGTTTTAAAGAAGTATCAGTTCTGCCACACTGTACTTGCACAGAGGCCAAATTGGCAATCAAGTGATCAGTATGAGAAAGGTTGAGCAGTATTTACATATCATCTCAGTAAAATGCTACTGATTTATTTCTCTGGTGCCAATACGCAATATGGGCATAGCTTAAATTGGCCTAATTTCCTGGCTTTTTCGAAAGAAATGGAAAAGAGAAAAATATGGAAATAAACAATCTTGGCCTCGGTCCTAAAAGAAAATCTGATTTCCCTCATCCAACTGGCACAATTGCATTTTACAATGGAAATGTGCATAGGCGGTATGACCTGGCATGCAGAATTCATGAAATCTCTCCGCATAAACATGTGCATTTGAAGTAAACACATTCCGAGCCAACAAAGTGCAGCGCTGGACTGAGAGCAGGCTACGGCTCAGCATACACAGCTCGGGGCTCAGTGCCTGGCTCAGCTCTGGGGCAATTCAAGGGAAGGCTTTCAGAAGAAATCTCCCATTCTAAGGGCCAAAGAGTTTATATACTTTAAAAGCGTGTGTTGTGTTTTTTTACTGCACACTAACATATGCACGTATCTATCGTTGATTGCTTTCTGCAATTACAGTAACGCCAAGTGGTGTCAGCTGGTAGTATTCGACAGCACACAAACACTGCAGGTTTTCTTATAGCAAAACCCTCATCTCCTCACTTCTAGACCCTGCAAAGACCTGCTTTGGGAAGTGTCTTTACAGAAAGAAAAATAAACACTGACTTGAAGCATTAAGTTGAACATTTCGTTTGCAGGTCTGGAACTGGCTGCCAGCCCCATACCCCACATGCTCACAAGTAACTGAGTTTTACCCCTGAATCAAATATTGCTGCTCACGAGCCTAAACTGACACACAACTTCAAGTATTCTTTTGCCAGAGTGTGAATATGAATGGGAGTGAAATCTAACCCACATCACTTGCATGCTACTGCCATGAAAAGGTTCACAGAGAATGCAAGGAACGTATTTGACTCTCCCACATGATGTCCAACACGATGCTGTGATTTTTAGCACGAAGGTTTTGGCACTTAGCACACTTCAGCCATGCCACGTTATCAGCAGAAACCATGTGCATCTTGAGGCAACACAGTAAGCGCCTAACAAACACAAATTATTGTAATAGTGCCTTTAAAATGTGAAGATCTCTATTTTTCCCAACCCAAATAATTCCTGTGATTTCAAAGAGAACATTGTCTAATCTAAAGCTACTGAAGCACACAGAAGCTGTGCCAACTCCAACTTATCCATTGGCTTCACGGACCATTAAATAGCACAGATGGCACCATGAATTATTTCTGAAAACGTCAATACGTTTCTAATACCTTGGGCATGATTTCCCTAATCTCTGGGTGCACGCTCCCTGAACCTGGGTCCCAGCTCGGCTCCCGAATGTCCCCTTTCTCCATCTCACACTCGGTGAGATGGAAGTAGCTGGCAGCAGACACAGCCAACAACTGTGCAGCACAATAGAAACTTCAACCCACAGAGAGCCCTAGATGCTACTGGAATTTTACTGCTACAGCTTCCAAAAACTATCAAGGGTGCTGAAAGCCTGGGCTGAGCACTCCTCCAGCAGTAGGAAAGTATATCGTAAAGAGTAAACACCAAAGCCCAGGAAGTCATTATAAAAGCATTTCTTTTTATTTATTTTTAGAGCTCTAATGCACTCTTGAGTGAAGAAAATAAGAGAAAGAGAATAGAGAGAAAAGGGGAAAAAAAAAGCAGTGTCAAGTGGATTTATATGGGTTCATTCTGCTGCACTTGTTTGTAGATCTATTTGCACACATATGATAAAAGTGCAGAAGAATTAGTGCTCCACTAATAGTGATTATTTGAATTTAATGTAGAAGAGTCACGAAGCCATAATTTCTGCAAAGACTGTACAAAACTACTATATATACACCGGGTTTCCTATTTTTAGCCTGGTACTCGAGCACACCAATATTTTTGGCCTAGACTAATGCCTCCGGTTCATAAACCATTATTCATTAAGACATACAGCTGCTGAATAAGGTGATCTTTTCCCCTTCTCCTTTTACTTTTGGTACTAAATTTTAACAGAAACTCAGATTTTCAATGTTTTGTATGTCTCTATTTTACATACAATTCCCTTATGGCCGGGAGAATTAGGTTTGAAGACCTAAGAAAAAACAATGGTTTTCATTTCAATGGACGAGAAGCTTCCTTCATCAGAGTAGAGTGCCCTCGCCACAGCAAGGTGCTGGGATATGAGGCTCTAAATGATGATTTAGTATGTGTCCTTAGCTCAGATGCAGCTTCAAACCTCTTGTAACAGACCCCCTGTAATTGTTTAATGGCTGATGCAAAATTCACTTCAGTCTAAACCTCACTCTGATCTCCACCAGTCTGATGTAAACCAAGACGAATGAGCCAGAGTTTGCTGAGGGACAGATCCAACTTGACTTGTATCTAAAGGGCAGCTTCTCCTCAATTATGTGGCTGTTCAGAAATACCCAAGAGCATTTTTTCCTGAGTTTGGAATCTGTAAAGTCTTCCCACGTAAAGCTTTTGTTGCAAACCTTCTGAAGAACAGTTGTCAAACTGTAAAGTGGATCTCTGTACTGCCTTTCTTCCAGCGTAAAATAACTTTCTTCTTGCAAGACAAGTGTCTAACTTGGAAAAAAAAAACCCTGTATGTTTTGAAACACACAACACTTTAGCCAGGAAAGATCTTTTCTTTATGGAGATATAAAATATACTCTCTTGCAACAAGCTTGTAGCTTATTTATCATTCCCAGGTGGCTACTGAAAACTCCTTAAGCGTTGCTTGATAGACTACTGATTCTTTTCTGCCTTCCCAGTGTAAACTGAATATATCTAAGAGTGGAATATATCAGCAATAAAAGATGTTCCTCTTTTTGAGAACTATCAAAATAAAATATACTTGGGAGGCTTTGAAGTTAAATTTAAAAAAATCTTTGGGAAATTGCCTTTCATTTCTGAGAGCACAATTTAAATTCAACCTGAAGGTTTCCACGAGACACCTCAGGTGCTCTCTGTTTCAAATTCAGTTGATTAAAGTTGCCTTAAAAGATTTGCTGAAGAATCAGGCAGATGTAATTAGAGGAGAGGTAGCTAATACTATACATAGATCATCAAAGGATAAGTATGCACAAAGGAGATAAAGAATCTCCACACAATTGTAATAATCTCTGCAGATTACAAAAAATAAAAATCGCAATCATAATTAGGAGAAAGTAATGAAAGTAATGAGTACGTGATCCAGCTTCCCTCGGTATCTGATGACTGGCACAGGGTTTGCTGCTGGAGCCCCTCTGGGAGGGAGCCCTGCTGCTTGGGCTGCCGGCCCACCCATGGCATAAGCGGCACATCCCGGAGCGCTGAGATCCACAAAACCGTATGGAAATGTGTTGTGGTTTAGCCCGGCTGGCAGCCAAACACCACACAGCCGTTCGCTCACCCTCCCCCCTCCCTCTCCGGGATGGGGGAGAGAAACGGGAAAGTGAAGCCTGTGAGTTGAGATAAGGACAGTTTATTAAGACAGGGAAAATAATAACAATAACAATAATAATAATAAGAATAATAATAATAATAGTAATAATGTGTACAAAGTGATGCACAATGCAATTGCTCACCACCCGTTGACCGATGCCCAGCCTATCCCCGAGCAGCCGGCCCCCCCACCCCGGCTAGCCACCCCTATATATTGTTCAGCATGACGTCAGATGGTATGGAATACCCCTTTGGCCAGTTTGGGTCAGCTGTCCTGGGTCTGTCCCCTCCCAGCTCCTGCTGCACCCCCAGCCTGCTCGCTAGCAGGACAGAGCGAGAAGCTGAAAAGTCCTTGGCTTGGTGTAAGCATTGCTCTACAACAATTAAAACATCGGCATGTTATCAGCGCTCTTCTCATCCTAATCCAAAACATAGCACCCTGCCAGCTACTAGGAGGAAAATTAACTCTGTCCTACCTGAAACCAGGACAGATATCCACCCCTTATTCCATACCATTTATGTCATGCTCAGGTTACACTCTTTCCAATACCTTCTAATTAGTCACCATTTTCATCTATGATATATAGCAACCATGGTAGTGATGACATACAGTGTTATATGATAATTAACATACTACAATTCAACTCATGGGCTATTCTCACCCAGTATTAGGTCCCCTTGAGGTACACACCGAACCTCCCCATTCTTTTGCATTACCCACCAAGTGCATCCAGGTCCCTGGGCAAAAGCAATCCCACGAATGGGCTTGCCTTTTCCTGAGGCAGGAGTAGCCCAGACTGTCTTACCCAGCATGTTTCTTACGTGCACTACAGGAACTTTATCCCCTTCTACAGTGCGTAACAGGTTTGATTGGGCAGGTCCAGCTCGGTTGGCAGATCCTCTAGTATTGACTAACCAGGTGGCCTTTGCCAAATGTGTTTCCCAATTTTTGAATGTCCCAGCACCCATCGCTTTCAGTGTAGTCTTTAACAGTCCATTGTATCGTTCAACTTTCCCGGAGGCTGGTGCATGATAAGGGATGTGATACACCCACTCAATACCATGTTCTTTGGCCCAAGTGTCTATAAGGTTGTTTCGGAAATGAGTCCCATTGTCTGACTCAATTCTTTCTGGGGTGCCATGTCGCCATAGGACTTGCTTTTCAAGGCCCAGGATAGTGTTCCGGGCGGTGGCATGGGGCACAGGATATGTTTCCAGCCATCCGGTGGTTGCTTCCACCATTGTAAGTACGTGGCGCTTGCCGTTGCGGGTTTGGGGGAGTGTGATGTAATCAATCTGCCAGGCCTCTCCATATTTGTATTTCAGCCATCGTCCTCCATACCAGAGAGGCTTTGACCGTTTGGCTTGTTTAATTGCAGCACATGTTTCACAATCATGAATAACCTGTGCTATAGTGTCCATGGTCAGGTCCACCCCTCGGTCACGAGCCCATCTGTATGTTGCATCTCTACCTTGATGGCCTGAGGTGTCATGGGCCCATCGGGCTATAAATAATTCACCTTTATGTTGCCAGTCCAGGTCCACCTGAGCCACTTCAATCTTAGCAGCCTGATCCACCTGCTGGTTGTTTTGATGTTCTTCAGTAGCCCGATTCTTGGGCACATGAGCATCTACATGGCGTACCTTTACAACCAGGTTCTCTACCCGGGCAGCAATATCTTGCCACAATGCAGCAGCCCAGATGGGTTTGCCCCGGCGTTCCCAGTTGTTCTGCTTCCATTGCTGTAGCCACCCCCACAGGGCATTTGCTACCATCCATGAATCAGTGTAGAGATAGAGAACTGGCCACTTTTCTCGTTCAGCAATATCTAAGGCCAGCTGAACGGCTTTCACTTCTGCAAACTGACTCGATTCACCTTCTCCCTCAGCAGCTTCTGCAACTCGTCGTGTAGGACTCCATACAGCAGCTTTCCATCTCCGATGCTTTCCCACCATACGACAGGACCCATCAGTGAACAGGGCGTATTTCTTCTCATTTTCTGGTAGCTTGTTGTACAGTGGGGCTTCTTCAGCACGGACCACCTCCTCCTCTGCTGATATCCCAAAGTACTTGCCTTCTGGCCAGTCCATAATCACTTCCAGGATTCCTGGGCGACTGGGGTTTCCTATTCGAGCCCGCTGAGTAATCAGTGCAACCCACTTGCTCCATGTAGCATCTGTTGCATGATGTGTAGAGGGGACCCTTCCTTTGAACATCCAACCCAGTACCGGCAGTCGGGGTGCCAGGAGGAGCTGCGCTTCAGTACCGATCACTTCCGAAGCAGATCGAACTCCCTCATATGCTGCCAATATCTCCTTTTCGGTTGGAGTATAGCGGGCCTCAGATCCTCTGTATCCCCGACTCCAAAACCCCAGGGGTCGACCTCGAGTTTCCCCAGGTTCTTTCTGCCAGAGGCTCCAGGTGGGACCATTCTCCCCGGCTGCGGTGTAGAGCACATTCTTTACGTCTGGTCCTGTTCGGACTGGCCCAAGGGCTACTGCATGAACTATTTCCTGCTTAATTTGTTCAAAGGCTTGTCGTTGCTCAGGGCCCCATTCAAAAGCATTCTTCTTACGAGTTACTTGGTAGAGCGGGTTTACAATCAGACTGTAATTTGGAATATGCATTCTCCAAAACCCCACGACACCTAGGAAAGTTTGTGTTTCCTTTTTGCTAGTTGGTGGAGACATAGCTGTTATTTTGTTGATCACATCCATTGGGATTTGACGACGTCCATCTTGCCATTTTATTCCTAAAAACTGGATCTCTCGTGCAGGTCCTTTGACTTTATTTTGTTTTATGGCAAAACCGGCCTTCAGAAGGATTTGGACTATTTTCTTCCCTTTCTCGAAAACTTCCTCTGCCGTGTCACCCCACACAATGATGTCATCGATGTACTGCAGGTGTTCAGGAGCCTCCCCCTGCTCCAGCGCAGACTGGATCAGTCCATGGCAAATGGTAGGGCTATGTTTCCACCCCTGGGGCAGCCGATTCCACGTATATTGGACTCCCCTCCAAGTGAAAGCAAACTGTGGCCTGCACTCTGCTGCTAGAGGGATGGAGAAAAATGCATTAGCAATATCAATTGTGGCATACCACTTGGCTGCCTTTGATTCCAGTTCGTACTGGAGTTCTAGCATGTCCGGCACTGCAGCACTCAGTGGTGGCGTGACTTCGTTCAGGCCACGATAGTCCACTGTTAGTCTCCACTCACCATTAGACTTTCGCACTGGCCATATGGGACTATTAAAAGGTGAATGAGTCTTGCTGATCACTCCTTGGCTCTCCAGTTGACGAATTAGCTCGTGGATGGGAATCAGGGAGTCTCGGTTGGTGCGATATTGCCGCCGGTGCACAGTTGTGGTAGCGATTGGCACTTGCTGTTCTTCAACCCTCAGCAGCCCCACAACAGAAGGGTCCTCTGAGAGACCGGGCAAGGTAGACAACTGTTTAATGTCCTCTGTCTCTAAGGCAGCTATGCCAAAAGCCCAGCGGAACCCTTTTGGGTCCTTGAAATATCCTCTTCTAAGATAGTCTATGCCAAGGATGCACGGAGCATCCGGGCCAGTCACAATACGGTGCTTTTGCCACTCATTTCCAGTTAGACTCACTTCAGCTTCCAATACAGTTAACTGCTGGGATCCCCCTGTCACGCCATAAATACAGATGGGCTCTGGCCCTTTACAGCTTGATGGCATTAGAGTACATTGTGCACCGGTGTCTACTAAAGCCTTATACTTCTGTGCGTCAGACGTGCCAGGCCATCGAATCCACACAGTCCAATAAACTCGGTTGTCCCTTTCCTCCCCCTGGCTGGAGGCAGGGCCCCTCTAGTCCTGGTCAGAATCTTCGTTTCTGTGTTTAAAAGACTGCCTGCTAGAAGTTGGAGCAGCAAACTTTTCAGAGAAACCCTTTCTCCCGATTGTTTTCTTTTGTAACTCACGTACCCGTGCCTCTAGGGTCTCAGTAGATTTTCCATCCCATTTTCTCATGTCCTCTCCATGGTCACGTAGGTAGAACCACAGGGTGGCGCGGGGTGTGTACCCACCATATTGTCTTCTTTGCACGGATGCGCGTTTACCCCTAATAGCCGAGACGCTGGTTCGTACAGGTGGGGAAGAAAATACACTCTCTTTAAGTTGGTGGACCTCTTCAAAAAGTTTCTCCAAAGTATTCTCTTTTAGTTGGTGGCCACTGGTTCGTTCAGGTCGGGGGGAATATAAATTCTCTTTAAGTTGGTGGACCTCTTCAAAAAGTTTCTCCAAAGTATTCTCTTTTAGTTGGTGGCCACTGGTTTGTTCAGGTGGGGGGGAAGATAAATTCTCTTTAAGTTGGTGGAACTCTTCAGAGAGTTTCTCCACAGCCGAGACGCAGGCCTGTAGGGAAGAGGAGAGATTTCCTTCGTACTGCCGGAGTTGTTTAGCCATGTCACCCACTGTGGGATCTTCACCGTCTTTCCAGGATATTATTGCCAATGTGCTGGCCCATGTTGATGGTGCATTATGTACAAACTTCCGCCATATGGGTCGAGTACACTGGACGTCATCTGGATCTGTGGATGTTTGTGCGTCGTCTAGGTCCTTATAAATTACTTCCCGTACAGCTAATTCCCTCAGGTACTGGATCCCCTTCTCCATGGTGGTCCACTTGACTGGTAGACATACAAGTTCTTCCTTGTAGGGATACCTTCCCTTCACAGCTAACAGGAGACGCCTCCAGAGGCTGTGAGATCGTGCTCCATCTCCAATTGCTTTGTCAATGCTTGCATCTCTAGCAAGGGATCCCAACCGCTTGGCTTCCCTGCCCTCTAATTCCACACCATTGGCTCCAGTGTCCCAGCACCGGAGCAGCCAGGTGACAAGCTGTTCACCTATACAGCGACCAAAATCTTTTCGCACATCTCGTAGCTCACGCTGGTATAGGGTTCGGGTAGTTACTGTTGATTTGTCAACATCCTCATCCTCATCGTCATCCTCCTGCACACTTGATGGCCCAGCCTCGTCTTCTCCACGCCCAGACTTAGCAGAAGACTTTCTGCGTTCTAAACGACCTGAGTCTCTATACCATTTTTTCACCTTTTCTACAGGGGCAACTTGCACTGCTACAGCTCGCCTCTCCGACCCAGCCACAGGGTCTGCCACAGGGGTTGGAATACCCTCTGCAGGGGCAACTTGCACTGCTACAGTTCGTTTCTCCGACCCAGCCACAGGGTCTGCCACAGGGGTTGGAGTACCCTCTGCAGGGGCAACTTGCACTGCTACAGTTCGTTTCTCTGACTCAGCCACAGGAGTGGGAACGGCTGCGGGAGCTGGAACGGCTGTGGGTGCCGGGACGGCTGCGGGAGCTGGAGCTGGAACGGCTACGGGAGCTGGAACGGCTGCGGGAGCTGGAACGGCTGCGGGAGCTGGAACGGCTGCGGGAGCTGGAGCTGGAACGGCTGCGGGAGCTGGAGCTGGAACGGCTGCGGGAGCTGGAGCTGGAACGGCTGCGGGAGCTGGAGCTGGAACGGCTGCGGGAGCTGGAGCTGGAACGGCTGCGGGAGCTGGAGCTGGAACGGCTGCGGGAGCTGGAACGGCTGTGGGAGCTGGAACCGGGATGGCTGCGGGAGCTGGAGCTGGAACAGCTGCGGGAGCTGGAACGGCTGTGGGAGCTGGAACCGGGACGGCTGCGGGAGTTGGAGCTGGAACGGCTGCGGGAGCTGGAGCTGGAACGGCTGCGGGAGCTGGAGCTGGAACGGCTGCGGGAGCTGGAGCTGGAACGGCTGCGGGAGCTGGAGCTGGAACGGCTGCAGGAGCCGAAACCGGGACGGCTGCGGCTGCGGGAGCTGGAACGGCTGCGGGAGCTGGAACGGCTGCGGGAGCCGAAACCGGGACGGCTGCGGGAGCTGGAGCTGGAACGGCTGCGGGAGCTGTCACTAGGTTGATAGTAGCATCAATTGCAGCTCGATAGGCACAGGCCAGACCCCAGCACGCCACAGTGATTTGTGTCACTTCGGAACTGCCGGAGTCATGACACCTTTTTTTCAAGCATTCTACCAGTTTTTTAGGATTTTGCAGTTGTTCAGGGGTGAACGTCCAAAACACTGGAGGTGCCCACTGCCCTAGAAACCTGCCCATATCCTCCCACACTCCCTGCCACTCGCAAATATCCCGCCTCAAGACAGATCTCCGGATGAGATTCCTAAGTAGTTGTTTAACCTTAAACAAAACCTGAAGCGCATTCAGGAGACATAACAACAAGAACATGCTGGTCTGAGTATCCCAAGGATATTCAACATCTTGGAGAGCTACCGTAACTAGCTCGGGGGATAAGAGGGTGGTGAAGGAGGAAGGGAGAGTGAACAGGTAGGAGAAAATATCTTCCCCTGTCCCCTCCAGAGATTGACTCCCTGATGAAAAAAGGCAATAGGTGTAATTGCTAATAGTTTCTGAGATATGGTTTCCGAAGTATAGAGTCGACGACAGTGCTGAGTACAAATACCAGGTTAGAGTCATGACCAGATATCTCATCATTTCATAAGCCATCGTTACACCACACAGTACCATAACAATCTTGAACCAGGGCCCGGAAAGGATAAACAGCACGACAGGGAGCACATACAGAAAGTAACTTGCTATAAAACTCAATCTGGGAAACAGGTACAGCAGACTTGAGATGAAAGCAATCAACATTGTGACTAGCAACTATTAAGCAGGTCGAATACTTATACCAATTTTAGTTTAACACACTCGGGTCAAATCTGTCGATATCTCAACCCTTCGTGCCCCACGTTGGGCGCCAAATTGGCTGTTGTGGTTTAGCCCGGCTGGCAGCCAAACACCACACAGCCGTTCGCTCACCCTCCCCCCTCCCTCTCCGGGATGGGGGAGAGAAACGGGAAAGTGAAGCCTGTGAGTTGAGATAAGGACAGTTTATTAAGACAGGGAAAATAATAACAATAACAATAATAATAATAAGAATAATAATAATAATAGTAATAATGTGTACAAAGTGATGCACAATGCAATTGCTCACCACCCGTTGACCGATGCCCAGCCTATCCCCGAGCAGCCGGCCCCCCCACCCCGGCTAGCCACCCCTATATATTGTTCAGCATGACGTCAGATGGTATGGAATACCCCTTTGGCCAGTTTGGGTCAGCTGTCCTGGGTCTGTCCCCTCCCAGCTCCTGCTGCACCCCCAGCCTGCTCGCTAGCAGGACAGAGCGAGAAGCTGAAAAGTCCTTGGCTTGGTGTAAGCATTGCTCTACAACAATTAAAACATCGGCATGTTATCAGCGCTCTTCTCATCCTAATCCAAAACATAGCACCCTGCCAGCTACTAGGAGGAAAATTAACTCTGTCCTACCTGAAACCAGGACAAAATGTTACCCCAGTGGTTATAGGCCGATTCTTCTGGGAATAGGGGTTGTGTTTGGAGCTCTGTGGCTAAATGGGGGCAAGACACCCCAAAGGCTGGTGTCGTCTTGGCCAGAGTTATGCCAGCATCACCAAAGGAACAGCTTGTGGGTCTAACTGAGGTAGACTTCCACAGTATTAGCACAATGTTTTAGGGCACTGCCTAAAACCTGAATTCCTGTACGGGAGAAAGCCTGCATGAAGTTTCTGGTTTGGGCACAAGTTTGAGTTTTGACCATTGAACTTTGAATGGCTGGAGGTGTTTCAGCTTAATCACAGCTCTCTGGAGCCAGCAGTAACTGCAGCAGGCACAACTGGAACCACTGGTCTCCTGGAACTGGGAGTTTGGATGCTAACACCAGAATGACTCAGGGCCAATAGGACGACTTTTGTATTGAAATGGATATTTTTAAAAGGTTCTTTGTTTTAGTCTACCAAAATTCTTTTTTTTTTTTCCCTTTAAACATGAAGGACCTTCATGCAGTTACAGACCAGCTTCCAATCACTGCATCTTCTCTGAGGTTGGTAATTTATGTTAAATGTGTGATCAGAAAAACTGAGGCCTGTAAGGTCACGGCCAGCAATAGAATGAATATTTTTCCACACAAACATGAAACCAGCATTTTGATGGGATACAAATGGCCTCGTTACTGTAGGGGGATTTCTGTGTACCTTATGATTTTTCTTCCTCACTATGAGGAGTAGAAATTAAGTAAAGAAAAAGTTCACTAAAGCAGCATCACAGTATTGTAACAATTACTGATATGTTGGTATTCAAAGGGGTTGAAAGCCAAGGTGAATTGCAGGCTGGTCAGCATTATAGAGCTTACTACACAGGACACCCTAATTCCTTGTTCTGCCAGAAGCTTCATTTGCTGCATTGACAGAATAACAGAGGACCAGATTTCTCCAGATACTTCCCAGCCTGCTGTGATTTTCAAGACAGTCTGCAACAGCAGATGTTAGGTATTTGTCTGATTTTGTTGCAGAAACTCCTTCTATAGTCAATATTGAGACCCAGATATTTCTGGAAGGTAGGACAGGAGGACAGGAGAGATTTTTAGTGCTGGAATAGCATCCCTTACAATGAACAGCTCTGCTGGGAAGCTGACCACTTCGCTCGGGCTGGACACCCACATCTCTGACAGCTCTAGAGGAATCCCAGCCCAACTGTGAAGCAGCACTGCATGCCTTTGGAGATCAGCACAGGGACGGTTACTTCACGTGTACCATGAGAGGCTAGGTTGCTATGTGAAGAGACTGTAGGGCAGATATTTGTGATAGAAGGAAGATGTTGCAGTACTAGATGCTAAATGTTACATCTGGCATTTATCAGAAATGGGCTCGTTCTGCCTCAGTGATGTTAGAAAGGTTTGCAGCCAGCTTATCAATACAGATACCAATAATTCAGAGAGGGACTTACCTGTCCCAGTGACAGCCACATCAAGCCCCTCCAGCTAGATGCCCACCAGAAGCAGTACCAGACCTCCTCTGCCCAAACACAGATGTCCCATTTCATCCTTCACAGGAGAACTTAAACTCATACCAAACACCGACCTTTCTGTCAGACAAGGCCTGCTCATGATGAGAGCCCAGGCAGACTCATATCCTGACTTCACCTCACACTGCGGAGCAGTTAGCCATTTTTCCATATGTGTTTTGTACAGATCCAAGAACTCCAAGAGAAAATTTTGTTCATTTGCTTTCACATCACTGAGTTTTGTACTGCCAGCTCTGAAATTCACAGAGCTGCCCATCCGTGCAGGCACAGCTGGAAAAGGCTAGCAGGTATTTTCACAACAAAAGACCATGGCATGTGGCTGGAAGCGTGCTTCCAGCCGCCATTTGCACTGAGGGCTGGGGAGTGTGTCTAATTGAGACATGTACAGAAAAGAAGCCAGTGAGCATGGACACCACCCCTTTCTCAATGTAGCATAGCTCTTTTTCAGTGCAGCCTTCCAGATTTCTTCAGGATTTAGTTCCATGCATAATAAGAGACGGAATAAAACTGTAAAAGCCTAAGAGAAAGATCCAAGAGCACACAGCACTGTGCTCACCCCCAAGGACCCGCTTGCCATTTATGCAGTGACTGTTGGCCCTGTGATATAAATGAGCAGCCCCCTGGAGCTGGCCAGGAGCCAGGGTCACCGCCACCCTCCCAACCACCCTCGTCCTCGGTCCTGGATCTCTCCATCTAAAAGGGAGCTGCCAAGGGAGGTAGCAAGTTGCTGCTCATCTACTACAGCTTGGTGAGCCAGCTGGTCCCAAGGGAAAGGGAGAACCCTCAGATGGAGGAAGGAGCTGAGCTGAAATGTCTGCTCTAAGTGCCAGCACCCTGCTGGCTTAGCTCGAAAGAAAACAAGGCCAGGTTAGCAGGGACAGGCAATTAGCCTGATAGACACAAACAGGTTAGCTTGCAAACATATTACAGCTCCAGCTATAGCACTCTGGTCTAATAGAAGACATTACCTCCACCTACAAACCTGATCTCTCCCCTGTCCCTTAGACCATCGCTGTGACTAATGCCCTGTTGCTATTGAAACATCACGAGAGAAGAGCAGTGACCTGGGGTAGCTCATACATCACAGAAGGTAACTTCTTTCCCAAGCAGCTCTGACCAGAACAGGCAATGCAATGGGCACCATCTAGCACAGAGGTCTTGCACAGGTTAAAAACTTTGTGGTGGCAGCCCTTAGCTTTTCACTGTTTCCTACTTAAGTTACTTGTATCCCACCAGCTGGGTCTGGGACAGTGTTTGCAGCCTCTCAGCCCTCACTAGGGGGCAGGCAGAAGAAAGGAGGTGGAGCTGATCACATACCAGTGGCCCCTGCACAGCTAACAGCCTAAACCTGGGCTGAGCAGGATATTCAACTGCAGTTTCACTTCAGATTGTGGCCTGGTTTTAGATTACAAAGATACTTAGGTATCCAAAAGTACCCTTGGCTGCCTAATTTGATTTTCAAAAGAAAATAAATGAATTAGGGGTTAGATTTTTTAAGGGATTTAGTTTCCTAAAGGGACAGGGAACTACCCAGTGGGAGAGTATTACAACTCAATTAGGATTATAACCAGGAGCTTGTATTTGTTTTTCACACTGACATAATTCATAAATGGTTGAACAAATTTTGTACAAATAATAGAATTACAGCAAACCTAAAATTACTTGGGTTCTTTTGATAGAGATCAACTGTGAGAAACTTCAAGCTAAACAAAATTTCAGAATGTTATCAGTACCAAAAAAATAAAGGATTCGGGAAGAAGTTCTGCAGCAGCAGTATTTACCCTAACTGCTGGGGATTTTCAATTGAAATATTGGTATTGCACTCAAGCTGTTTACCCTAAAATTCTAAAATATCCAAAACAACAAAAGTTAACTTTTGTCCTTTCTTTTCACTACATCTCAAAGGAAGCTCAGCTTTTGGTCCTTCTTCCTTCCCTGCTGATGAATATTTTACTGTGTTCTTCAACAGTGCAGACAACCTATCTGGTTCCTCAGTCTCCGCTGTACTCTGAAAAGAATCGATAGTGAACTTTAATGTCCCAAATATTACCTCACCCAACTCTGGAACAGAGAACTACATGCACAATTCCACCATTTTTCTGAAATCCTGTATTTTTCATGTATCTGAATGATTGCCAAAACTAAATTCTACATATGAAATTATTTCTTTTTCTCTTTTGACATTTTCTACAAAAAACATCCACACGTGAAAAGATAACATTACCAAAACTGGGGCTTGAGACAAAAGCTGGAACTTAAATAACAGAGACTGAGGCAAGTTCTACAGAAGTAGGAAAGTAAAACTCGGAATCAGCTCTTAAGATCCTCTCTCAGCTTCCTAATAGCTCTCCCTAAAGCAAAACTATCACAGCCTAATCCCTTTATTTCCCAGTGAAATTCAGATTAATTGGGAGCTAGGTGGTAACAGGGGTTTGAGCCAGGACTTTGCTGTGTGGCTATTTACAAATTGTTCAGTCTAGTTAAAAGCTTTCATTACATTGGTTTTGTATGTATGCTTCTTAAAAGCTGTAGGCTAACAGCATAACTTTTTAAAGAATGCCATTTTCACTGTGGAATGGCGTAAAATTCTTCCCCTGAGGTAGCTATGTTATCTCATTGAATTTAAAAACAATAAATTGAAAGCTAAAAATAAAGGAAAAGGGAAAAGGTGGAAGAAATAGGTAGAAAGGCATTGAAGCTGTAGGAGTTCTGACAAATCATCTTGGCATATAATCCCAGTGGTGATGAGAAATTGTTCTGTGAATTTTATTTTTTTTTTTATAAGCCAGAATAAAAAATAATAAAGAAAAGAAACGTACTTGAGGCAAAGTTGTAGAGTATCTTTAAATCAGTGGGCTTGTTTTATTAATGCCCATCAGCCTGTGGTGATGAAAAAGGATTATTCTGATACATAGCCAGTGCGGGAAAACATGACAGTTCGTGCTCTAGTCCTGCAGTCTGATACATGCACTTCATGCAAGTGAGCCATCACTACTTGGTTTAACACAATAAGCTGAGGTACTTTTTCTGTACTCTGAATTACATGCGATGTCTTTCCTTTCTTTAATGGATGTGCCTGGTGACCTATATTCACAGTATATTACATCAGCTCCAACAGGCTATCCTCCACAGCTCAGTCTGGGAATGAAACATTCAGCTCTGTACACCTTCCACCTGGTACCCATACAAATTAGGTTTCTGAATTGGTGTCAATTGAAAATGTAAAATATACTTTACCAAGCCATATCCTTTAATACAAACTGAACTTTACTGTCCTTCATCCCCCGGGCAGTATTTGAAGCCAGCAGAAGAAATATAACGCACACGATTCTCCTGATAAGAAGAGTGAAAATGAGAAACACAAAGTTTACTTAAGCAGATTCAAGTATCCCTGGAAACAGGCAACTAAAGCCAGGCCAACCTCGCATGCTTCAGTTCACAGTGGGTTCATAAACCAAAATCTGTTTCTCTGTTCACAAGGCTTGGACTCTTGCCTGAAGAGCCAAGGTAGCTAAAGTTAAATCTCTGGATTACAAATTCAGACGTAGGACAAGGAGCGGCTATCGGGATGTGGGGCAGGGAAGGACAGAGCAGATGCAAACAGCAGCCCAGGTTTAATGGAAAGATGCAGGCACACACGTAAAGTCACCTTGTGCTCAAATTTTCTTCCCATCCTTAAAGGTAGTGCAGAGGTTACACATACACATGGAGAACAAGGTCTTAAAATATCATCCCAAGTCTGGGCTGACTTGTGTGTGCGTATGAAGGGTCGATGATGGTTTGATTCGACATTCAGAGCTAAACTGAAGCTTAGCTGAGATGGCTGTATGTTAGTTCATCGTTTGCTGTTTAGTATTTTCTGAAATTCTTATTCGTGCACAAAATGCAACAAGAAAGAACAAAAGCACTGTGCATTTTCATTTATTCTCATGTTGTTTCCAAAGGGAGAAGAAATCTCACAGTAAGGCTCTATGAGTCTAATTTCATAAGCTCACTCAGCTGAAATGGTTCTGAAGGTTCATCTTAAACCAAAGACTTCCCTCACACATACCTAGAGCTATGCAACATCTGAATTTCCCCTATGTAAGTCATTAGCTTGAGACCTTTGCATCACCAAAAGTTCAGACAAGTGCAGCTTTTTTTTTTTTCAGTCTGAAATTATCAGAAAATATCTTTACACTGTGACAATATAACAACAAAAAGTCTTTTGGAAACTATACTGATTTGTAAGCTGTTTTCTATTTCCCTGCTTGAGCCCCTCCGAATTACCTTTTTCTGCCTTTCGGATTCAACTAGTTCAAGCTCAGTGCTTACCTGAAGGTAAATATTTTGGAACCCTGCAACAATCACCATTTCATCATTCGGAATGATAGAAAGGAAGGTTGTACATCAGCTTCTTTTTTTTTCTTTCCCTTACTGCTCCAAATTGAACAGTGATGTGTATACATTTACAAGATAAATCAATGGTTTGCTTTCATAGCAATGCCATTAGTAAAACGTCATTTTATTTGAGCCAACTATGACTTACTTCAGAAGAAAATCCCACACTGCGTACACACTATGTTTATGTGTATAAAGATCTTTTCTTATATTTAGAAATCTTTTCCCTAGCTGTCAAACTGTGCAATGGTGCTTATATACGAGTATGGCTTAATTAGCTACATAATGAAAAGTGCAATGAAAATGCAAAAGGGTAAGGGCAGGCTGAGCTGCAAGAAGAAACCACATCTTGACACTTCTTAGGAATGCTGAAGTTGGTACAATAAGGTCAAATTCTCACCTCACATTGATAAACAGACCATTACATAAATAAAATACCATGCGTGTGGTCCTTATTAGACAGACTTGCAAGTTCACTGAAGAAGACAAGAATGATGAATAGTTCTTCGAGCAGCACTGAATTAGCAGCAGTGCTCTGCAGAGAGGAAGTTCAGGTCTGCATTCAGCTTGCATTGTGTACAACAGCCCCCACCCTTTTAAACAACTGTGGTGGGAGAATATTTTTATAGCAATACATTTAGGTGTCAGAGTAGCTGCCCCTGAGGGGCAAAAGATTGTCTGTGACCAGCATGAGGGAAAACAATACCATCATTTAGCTTAAAGCAGCAGTTTCTAGTGTCTGCTGAACGTGGAGGGAATGGTTTGCTTCGGAGCAAAGATCCTGCCTGCCTCCAGCTGCAGCTCCTGGAGGAGGAGATTACGCAGCTCAGGAACTGGCCCCGTGGAAGTAGGTTTGCTTGTCTCGAAATGCACTGACAACAAGCTGAAAATAGTCCCCAGTTTGTCATGCAAAAAGGCTTAGGTCCATACCAAAATGGGAGGAGAAATTAAGAAAGTAAAAGAAACGTAAGCTCAGCCCCAGCAGCCAAAACACATTTCCTGGATGGAACATGGAACATGAAAACGAGCAGAACAGCATCTACAGTACATCAGTAGCTATGGGCGTGATTTAAGAGCACTGCTGTGCATGGCATCCCTGCTTACGCAATCAATGTTGGACAGCCATGGTCAGAGCTGCTCACACAGAGTCTAATGTGCGCCAGATGTGCCGCAGCTACATGCAAGTCCCCTGTTAGTGCCTGACGATCCACTGGCTGCGATGGCTGCAGAAGTAAGTGTACTTGTTTAAGGGGTAGTACTACCCCTGCTCTGCAAGCTCTTCTGGATCCCCCTTACAAAATGGATTAGCTGCTGCATAGAGATAAAGACAACTTCCAAGCTCACCAGCATCCTATAAAAAGAATCACAAACTCTTGAGCAATTACCTCTGGTATGTGGAAGAAAGACAAAAGAAAATTTGAAATTCAGTTGCATATTTGTTGACTGAATCACAGAGGCAGGATGTAGTCTTCCCTTGGACATATTTTTCTTTTGGCTTAGAGAGATCCCATATAAACAAAGCTACATGGGCTAAGATAAATATGTCGTTAAGATTTAATTCTCTCGCTACTTTCAACGCTGGTTCACTATTGTCTATTTATGTAGCACACAGTGGTTGACATCCAACTAGTTCAGAATTAGAACCAAGTTTCAAAATACTCAGGTACTTTTGCTCAGGAGTCAGAAAGAAGTGCCAGTGAGTGGTAGACATAAATCAATGCCTGTGCCCCTGCTGCCTTTCCAAGCTGAGCACTTAAATTCTTCTCCATTAGTGCTCCAAACCTGGAAAGCACCAATAGGCCAGTCCTTTCATATAAAGCTGAAGAGGACTATACAGAAATTAGGCTATTACTGAAATAAGTTAGAAGGTTGACAACCACCTCATGCATTTCAATACTGGCTTTACAAGACCCTAATTTATTGCTCAGTAAGCTTTTCCGTTTTACTTATTCCAGAAATCAAGTTTGTACCAACAAAAGCACAGCAACTCCTTTTAGTCCTGTTCCCTTAGTATGCCAGATGAAAATTAGAAGCTGGACCTCATCGCATAACATGGATCCAGATTTGCACTTTACCAAAACACAAAGCCAAATTCCAACCCAGGATTTCATGCTAGCCTACCCTGAGGGCTGCAAAAAGCTGCACAGCTGAGATCTGGATCAGATTCAAAAGTTTTCCAAAACATATCTGTGTTCACATCCTGATTTTTGATTCCAGCTCATCTCTAATTATAATTATTACACAGAATGTCAAATCTCAGGTTATGCTCTTTAAAGTTCTCCCTATAAACAATTAATTAGCTCGCTGCAGCCTTTCTATAAATAGCTTGTACATATAAATTATTCTCATCTGCTCAGACAAACAAAATCACTGCTCTGTTCTTTGCCTTCTGATTTTCCCTCGTGGACTGCAGCTATTAGTAGTCAGACAGACACACACGGGTGTGTGTTTTTCACATTCAGAGCTAAAATAAGATTGTGGGGCTATCTAATTGGCAATGTTTTTTGTATTAATGTTTAAGAAATCGGGTTTTCCCCAGAAAATGTCTGAAAACAATATTTGTATCGACTTAATAACTCTAGCAGAGATCTGCCTCCCGTGCCCGATTGCTCAGCCAAACAGCAGGCATTCCTTGTTTTGAGGCATCATGCTATTACAGGGCAGGATACATACAGTTGCCCAAATTAATTTTGATGACAAGCCTTCCACACTCATCCTACAGGTGCTGACACACAAGATAAGGCTGAAGCTTCATCCAGCAAGCTGGAGCTACCTTTCCTCTCCACATATCTACTTTACTTCTCTACCAAAGGTTTTCACCAGCATTTAACTGATCACAGGCCTCTCATTCCAAAAAGACAACATATATATATATATAACATTATATATATATAAAAGGTATATGTAAATATATATACAGATATATATATGAAGACATATGTTGTGAATGAGTTGTTTCCAGTTTGGGGGGTGGGGATAAATAAAAGGAAGTTTTCTGCACTGAAAATTTGGGTATGAAACAAGGCAACAGAGTAAATGTAGAGGCTTAATGCCAAAATAGTCAAGAGAGTTTATTTCTGAAATACTAGGCACAGCCCAGGCACAGAGGTCCTTCTCTATTTCCAGCGTGCGTGAACAGAAGCAAAACCTGGATATTCACAGGTAAACAACCGACAGGAAGCCAGGAGTCTCAAAGGCACTGAAAATTGATCTTACTGCTTCTGACGGCAGTACATTATCATAACCCAAGCTGGATCAGCACTGGATATTTTGTAACTGTAATAAGTGCCATTGAAAAGGCAGATTTCATTAAAGTCAATAGTTTTGGGAAAAAAAAAGAATGCACACTAACACTTTGATCTGATTTTAATAGAGTCTTCCCATCTCTATTCATCCACTCTCCTGGGCTAACTACTTTTTTAAACAAGTGAAAAAGATTGAATTTTATTGAGTATATCTGTGTCAAGAAGAACAAGCAAGTATGCTTTAACTCCAGCTTTGAAAATGATAACAAGAACAGGTTACGTGCTGATGTTGGTTTCTTAACGATATACATACCAGCATCGTGTGTCAAGCAGCTGTACTTACACACTGCTCATCCCCCTCACATTTAAGATGTCCCTGACACATGGCTTTTTCTTCTGCTTTGTCAAATTAGTTACCTTTTGACAGTTTCCATTTCTGTATTTTATGAAGGCTCCCAAAACAGTTACCTCTGGGAACTAAGCAAAAGTTTTCATTATTCTATGTGTGAAAACCTACTTTTCTTTTTTTCTATTTCATATCACTTAAAAAACATGAAACCCCAACTTGCCTTGTCAACTCTTATAGCCTTTTAACTTCAATTATTTAAATGGTTTAAAGACTTTTGTGATAAAGTCTCATAAAGTCTTGATTACTCCTCATTTATCTATACTAAACTATTTTAGTCAACAATTGACCTTCATTCATTATAAATCTCATTTTATCTGTTTATGCTTGCTCTTGGAATTTATTGCTCTTCTTTCATCCAGGCTTTTGACCAATACTAATCTACTCTTGTTTTTCATTTTCTAGGCATCTCACATAGTTCACAACCTGATTGATATTCTGGATTCATATGTTCTAA
Organism: Cygnus atratus; assembly: GCF_013377495.2. Taxonomy (NCBI): domain Eukaryota; kingdom Metazoa; phylum Chordata; class Aves; order Anseriformes; family Anatidae; genus Cygnus; species Cygnus atratus. The sequence goes on from NC_066376.1 coordinate 7,050,631, forward strand.
TTTATTTGAATTTCCACTAACTATCACTGCAGACAAAGGCAGCTTTATTGTGGAACAACACTAATTGGAAATGGAAAAGTACTACTTTGTTAGATTGCCTTATGAATTCCTCTCCCTCTCTCCCCAAAGCTAAGTTGTTCCATTCTGTGTTTTGAATTATATACCCCAGACTAAACCCTGCACATACTCGAGCCTCACCAAGCAACTGCACAAATCCCAAGCAGATACCAGCAAAGCTGCAGTTAGCAGCTGTTGAATTTCCACCAGCTGGTAACTGAGGTAAACCACACCAATGCCAGCTGTGGTTTATCTCCAAGCGTGGTTTATCTCCCAGTGCAGTCACCAAGACCTGAATTAAACAAGATGAGTTTTTTTTTTCCTCCAATTAGGAACAAGGATGCAATGGATAGACACTTAAACATTGCAGGCACCGCTCTGAGGGGGCATCCCAAGGAAGTCTGTATGTGAGCACACAAAACAGGCCAAATTGCCAGAGTAATCAAGTTACCTATTAGAAGATCAAAAATTACTATTTTATTTAATCCATTAGGGCAGAAGAGGAAAATGTAGGGTCACTGAACCAATCCTCTGTTCAAGCATGAAAACACGAGGCCCAGCAAGGGAGGGACGGAGGGGTTCCCCACATCCAGCTTCCATCCTATTAGAAAGGAAGGTGGGATTAAATCCATCTTCCTACCCTTACACATGGCTTGCGCAGGGTCTGAACTCAGCCAGAGCACTGGAGAATTATCAGAAAAAAAGGTATTTGATTTTTACCAGGAGATCAGAGTAGAATAGCAAACTTCTAGGGAAAAGTTCATGCAAAGTGCATCATTATTTGAAAGGTATCAATTCTGGTAAAATTCTGTTTTGCGAAAAAGCCATTTTAAAACACCAGTTTGTCCTTTCAAAAACTACTTTATCTTTAAAGAAATAAATTGTTATATTTTTAATTAAAAGTTCAACAGTAATCCAAATGTAATTATTTTACTCTATATCTTTTTGATTTTGATTTTTTTTTTCTAAAATTTGGTTTTAGAAAACATATAGATTCATTTTCTTTGCTTTTTGCATACGGGAGAAAAAAATCCTGTCTAACTCTAATTGATGTTTATCTTCACACATCTCTTATCACTGCCAACCTCCAGGCAGATCCTCCTCCAGCTGCAGGTGAGGTGGTGTCATCTTTTAGCAGTAATCCCCATGGAGGATTTGCTGGGTATGCACAGCACCAATCTAACGTGGTGCTCCTGCTCTACTATGCCTTGCTAGGACAACAACAACTAAAAAAAACCCATACATATAAATGAAATACCCAGCTAACACAATCTGGGAATCAAGGCTCATTCATGCCTTCTCCTTTTGTTCTTTTTTTTTTTTTTTTTTTTTTTTTTTTTTGCAATTCTTCACAATTTTTTCTCTAGTTCTTCATTTTGGCAAATGAAATCATAAGAGTATATGCATTCTCCTTGCAATACTAATCTCTTTGCAGCTCTCCAAAGAATATCTTTTTCTTCCTACCTACCCATACAAAGCTTGGAATTGTTGTGACAGGATTAAATAGTTACTAACATAATAAAATGTGAAAATAAGAACCGCAATAATATTACTGCTTATTGGGTTCCCTCTCCCCTCCCAGACCTTCCTAGGATCTGTATTGTATTTTTTTTGCATATGAATAGCCATCCATTTTTATAAAAAAGGGAAATTTAGAAAGCGATGAGTTTACCCATATTAAAATCCTTCATTTGTTAATGAGTTTATTTTTTCCACAGTAGGTTTTTCCCCTGTGCTATACTCCTGAAAGTGTTTCTAATATTAAAATATTTTTCTATAGAAATAGTTGGACATTTTCTTTGCTATGTACTAAATCAAGAGACCTAAACACCAAAGAATTCTTTAATGACTGCTTATGTCTGAGGGAAACAAGTGTTAAAGTGCAGTTATTCAAGTAAGCAACATGCTGACTCTCAGTGAAGTGATACAGATTATTTTAGATAGGAGTAACTGAGCTGGGTAATTCATCTAACCTACCTGACCCGACAACCTCTCATTATTTTAGAACAGTAACTGAGATGCCAGAACATGTGATGATGATGACATAAGATGACAATATTGGTCCACTTCAACCAGCCTCCGTGTCTACATCAGTGAGTGATACTAGAGGCTCACAGCCTAGTCAGAGACAAGGAAGGTCCAAAATGGTTATCCTCACCTGCCTTCCTTTTCATAGAACAAGACAACTGCAGGGATTAATGTACGAATTAAATTGAACTCCTTTTCTTGTTGTCATAAGGAACGATGTATCCCAGGACCAGGCCTGAAACTGGTCGAGGGCCATTTGGTCGAGGGGACTGCTGGCTCACTTCACCTCTATCAGCTCATTTCCCCTTGCAGACCGGGCCAACTTTGCCTGATGCCTGCCAGAGAAATGGAGACAATGCTCTTCCCATTCCCTTACATTCACCCACATCAACTGGAGAAAAGGGCAAGCATTTAGATCATATTTTAGATCATCCTTTCTCTTTCCTGCCTGCATACCATAGGCTTATGGCCCTGCAGCTTCCTTAAAAGAGCTGTGAAGTGAGACCTTTCCTTTCCAAGACTTCAAGTCCACCCTTCCTGATGATTGCCATCAACCTCCAAACAGCCATAAAGCTGGTTAGACAGAGTGTTTTGTCTTGAGGACTCCCTCCTTTGTCTAACCAAGCATTTGCTTTCACTTAAATGAGTGCTTAATCCTTGCATGAACAGCTTTCTCTCTTCAGTTTGCTTCTCACTGCAAAATCACCTCCTGTTAGCCACAGCCAGGGCTACAACCAAAATGATGCTCAGAGCATGTAACAGGACCTGTAGTTTAACACAGGGATGTAAAATAATCTAAAATATGAAACAGAATTAAAGCAGTGTGTAGAGACACATCAACCATGGAGTCACAGCACTGAACTGAAAAGCTGGGGGAAAAGCAATAGCTGCAGACAGCAGACTGCATATGCTGGAGGGCCTACACAGATTTCAAAGACAGATTAAAAAATAAAAAAAGAAAAGAGACACCACAGGACACTTCAGCATCTCTAGATCTAAGACACTCCCAAAGATGCTTTCACCTAGCATAGCCTAAATGAAAAAAAAGCATTTCAGCATGAAAATGAGACTATTTAGCATTGCTTTCCTGGGGAACTCAAGTACCTCCGGAAGCTCACACTCCCCTCCAGAGCATCACGCAGCTGTGGAAATGAGAAATCACATCTAGAGCAAAAGTTGCAGCTGATGTAAAAAATAATAATAATTATGGGGGTAATGGGGATCTACTGCAGATATCTGATGTTGCAAATCCAGCTGATATGCCCAGGCTTACAGTAAATTCCTAGCAATGCCACAGAGGCAAAATACAGCCACGGATATTCAGAATGAACAACACACAACAGTGAAAGGTTTATTTCAAAGAGAAAAAATCTGAGCCCCAATGTTTCTGCAGCTATAAACACATTTAATTAGAAAGCTTATTTCACTTGCTGCATATTCAGAGGACTACACACTGCTTCAAGCTACTTTCATTTTGAAATCTCGTAAGACAGTAGGAACTACACATAAAATGACAAAAAAACGTATCAGCGTTTTCTGCTGGAACAAGAATTGCTTTCTTTGCAGTAAGATGCAATTCTGGAAACGTTTCCCTACAGAGGGGCTTGGGTACTACAGGGAAGTGAAAAGTCACTGGCAGCAAAGCCAGGCTATTCTCTCTACCTCCACAAGTCAGGAACCTGGGCTAATGAGCAACAGCAGGGCTCCAGCAAAGCCAAAGACACCTCGCTGGTGGCAGCAGCGGATGGTTCGATGGGTTCAATGGGCTGTGCTGTTGGGTTCCTGCACTCGGCAGTGGCTGGGCAGCTGCTTAGCACAAGCATGTAATTCTTCTGCTAGTCAACGTGACAGGGATATTCCTTCACATACCATGGAAGCGCTAACAGGATTAATGAAATCAGCGAGGGTTTTGTGATCGATATACCTGATGACATACCATACCACCAACTCCTTACTGCCTTCTCCCACTAGAACGTAGGTTAATTACACGAGGAACTTTCTACCCCGTTTCCCTAAGGAAATGAGGGAAGAAGAAAATGATACGCTAGTTATAAACTATGTTTGACTGTCTGCAGCTTTCCTCTTATCCAGTTTCGAAAAACTTCACTCCACTGGCCAAGGAAGAGCTCCTTGTTCCAGAACACCCAACCCACCTAACGCGGCTCAGACCTCAGAGAGGCCTCCACTGGCCTGTTTTCTATTTGCATCCTTTTTTTTAAGCCAGAACATTCGGAGAGCATTCCCCTTCACTCCCTTAAGGCCTGAGTTTCAAAACTATATCATGACCGTCAGTATTTAGACATGAATGAGTTAAAGGGCACTGGAAACATATGGCACTGAAAAGAACACAAATTATATATGGTCAAGATGTAAAGGGAGATTATTTCTCTCCTGCCAGTTCCTTCTAAAGTCCCATCAGAGAGCAATGATATTTCAAAAAAACCACATGCACTTCACTCAGTATTTACAGGCCTCTAAATTATTGCACTAAATTAGGGGTGGGTGGGGTGGACATCTTGTTTTTCTTATTGGAGAGAAAAGAGTCTTGTACTATCACCCGATTTCTGTCACATGGATTAAATGTTTGAAACACCCATAGCTGGAATGGCGTTCTGAAAAAGAACACTCAGTATTTCAACTTTGACACGCAAAGTCAGTGACTGGTATTCCAAAATAATATATACAAATAATAACAGTAAAAAAAGACAACGAACCTCTCATTTAACACACAGTTTCACTTCGTCTGTATTGTCATGAAGCTCTCTCTCTTCACCAGGGTGATGCCAGGTATATTCCCTGTCTCCCCAGAAGTTTAGATGGTAACACAAAAGCTGAACTCGATCCGTTCCTCACCAGGGCAGCCTTTAGCACTAACTTTTTTCTACCAAGATCCTTGTAGCTGACTTCCAGGCTGATACAGCTGATTTGTACTTGATTAAAGCACTGGTTTATTTCTGTGAAGACAACACACCAATGGCCCTGGCTTAAACTGGACCTTTGGGGTTTTGAACAAAGATCCCTCTTCTCATTCAATCCTTTTTTTTTTTTTTTTTTGTCTTGATTACAAAAGAAGACACGTGTTGCTAGAATATGCAACCAAATGTCTGTAAAATGGGAACGGGGAGATGTAATTGTCTGGTATAATTTCTGAATGCCAGCAAATTAGAATTGACCAGACAATGACAATTCCATTTTGTGAGAACTTTCAATGTAACCACAACAAAATGTGGAAAACATTTTTTAAATGATTTCTATTTTGCATTTGAACAAAACCAAACCCATTTCAAACCTTGCCATAAGAATAAAACTGGGCGAAAGTGTCCACTTTATGAGTAAAATCTAAGCTTTTCCATTTGGAAAGAAAATGTGAGAGTGCTTTAGCTGTTATGAAGCAATACGGAAAGTTCAAGTCCCTGATTCTCATCCCATATCAGCGTCCCAGCAAATACACTTCCCCAAGCCCTCTTCTGCTACTTCAGTCCTCACCCCTTCCGAGTGGATCATTGAAGGCATTAAGGCTCCACAAACATTATAGCTTCGCAGAAAGCTTATTTGGCAAATGGAAATCTCTCTTTTAGCCAGCACTAGTATAAACCTCTTCTTCCACTTCTCTAGAAATTTAAGGAAATTGTTCTTATAAAAATGAATAATGAATACAAGTAAGCAGAGTTTCCTGTGTGTAAAAACAACATTGGGCTAAACTCCTTTCTATAATTGTTTGCTGTTGCCATAATTCTGTCTTAAGTATAAATGACTGCACTGCTTTCAAAGAACTCGCTATAAACGCTATTTGCTGAAGTGCTAGCAGCTATAATTCAAAAGCCACAGAAGCTGCACACATTCCCTAGCAACACAACAAATGCGAAGAAAGCCCTACACTTACAGCACCAACAGATAGCTAGAATGGTTCAAACTGTCTCAAACAGCAGGAAGAAGGGAAAAAAATATGAGGTAGCTCTTCAGTGAAACAGGTTGAGAGATCACGTTAGGAAATACTTCTTTTTCCTACTATGTCCAGCTGTGGACAAGGGGTTATATAGAACCAAATCTGTGCAGCTTGGTGAGCATTGTAACGGGACGTTTTAAATAGGACCACTGGAAGACGTTAAGCCAGGCGCTCTGCACAGCTTTGCTGTGAGTCCTGTGTGCGACCTGGAGCATCACCCTGTAGCAAGCATGCAGATTGAAAGGATGCCAGCATTGAATAGTAAGGATGAACACGAGTGTGGAAATTTTGCTGCCTCAAGCAAGTCAAAGAATTGAGAAGTTGCTAAGTCTATAAAAAACACAACTGCAAAAACCTGGAAAAAGAATGCCCCGGGAGTTTTATCTTGATCCTGTCTATCACTGGCCCAAACAACTGCCTAGATATGCTCAGAAGTCTGGAAGAAAGTTACTGAAAATGAATGAGAGGGTTTTTATCACTGTAGATTTGAATTTTGCCACTGAAACCAATCTTGACAATGAAGTTTCCCTCTTGACATCTATCTCGATGGGTCAGAGGTTTCATATTTTATGAAGCTTTTTACCCAGGTGAGAGGAATATCCTGTGTAAAGCAGGCAACAACACACAATCCTCTTAAATTCATGAACCTGAGACTTCCAGAGTTCCACTAAAGAGATGGTCTCCTTCCTCAAACTTGATATCTTAGATACATCCCTGCAGAAAAATTCATAATACTCCAATTCAGCAAGCATTTAGCCTTTGTTAAACTAGTCTCAAGTTCTGTAAGACCGAACGGATTTAAATATATTTTGCCAAAATGAGTACTAAAAATAAAGCACCCATCATATTGGAAAAGTTCCTTTGAACAAAATATGTAAGGAGCCCACAGAAGTGATAGTATAAACTGTTATTATAGAAGTCCTACAGAACTAAATGTGGCATCTTTCATATAGATTCCTTGAATCGTATCCTCTACAGCTACAGAAAAAGGCTGAGTTTTGCATGCTAAATTTTATGGCTGCATTCAACAATTTATACTATACAGCAAATCAAAGATACCTCTTGGGCTTGGATTAGCCACAGTTAAGAACTGAGTACAAAATGCACACATGCAGGAAGACAAAAAACATGACTAAGTCAAAGAAGTCAGAAGTCCTGTGCAGATTTTATTCAAGTCTCCAAAGTTTTCACTTGCCATAGTTACTGGCAAAGATGAAGGATCATTGATGCAACGCTGCAAACCTGAGAAACTCTCCTTTTCTCTATCTCAACTCCCTACACCCAAGCAGGGCTTTCTCCCTTGCATCCCATACAAAACCAGCAGTTGGTGCTGCTGTGGTCAGGGCAGCCATGTTGTCCTCGTGTTCTCCCTTCTGTTCTTCTCTGCACTTAACTGAGGGCCTTACATTTAAACATTTATTGAAAAAGGGTCAAAATTGCTAAACCAGGAGTAGTAAGGTAATGAAAAAAATAATATATTTCAAGCTTAGACATCTAGGCCAAGCCTCAGCTATTTCAGCCTTAGTCTTTCAGCCCCCATCTTTACAAGTTTAAGGGCAATTTCTGCTTACAAAGTATACTTCTCAACTCTCCCTGACACTTTCATACTGCGGCCCTGTATCTCATGGGCTTCAACCAGAAAAGAAGAGAATGCTGGTATCATGTATCACAATATTATTCTGCCAGGAAAGGTTTTCCCAATTCTACCACTAAAGATCGGGTGACTCTGTTTGCAGATAACCCATCTAACCAATTTAGCAGAAACCAGTTATGAAAAGTTGTGGAAAGCTTTCCAGTTGGGTATGTTACTGTACACGTAAGCACAGATTTGTGCCTGTTGTAATTATTGAACCGAGTGACGATGGAGGGACTGCTCCCCATGTTAACCTTCCAGCCTCGAGGGCTAAATGAAAAAGTGCCTTCGTTTGTCTTTGCTTCTCTGCACTGCCCAGCACTGGTCCAACACATGCAGGAAACATTGCTGAGGAGTCATGGTTTTTGTCTACACTTTTTCCTCTTTGTAATCCACTTAAATCTTTTTATGCTGACCTCTAAACCACAGTGTTAAGCCTACCTGGGCCAGCAGATAACACTAGAGTACAGGAGAGCTGCCATAGGCTACCATCCTCCCGATTCCTGAAATTATTGAAAGGGATGGATAGAAAAAAAAGAAAATACTGGGGCAAAGACAGAGGGTGTCACACAGCACGCACAGCTCAGCCTACAGCACGGAAGCACTGGCAGAGCATGGCTGGAGGGGATAACAGCACCTCCTTTGCACAGCCTTGCTGAGAAGAGTTTGGCAGCCTTCAACTGCGATCCTTCCATAATCTGTAATGTTACTGGAATACCACCACAGGATGTTTTGCTTTCCTTTCATTGCTGCCCTTTGTAGCACAGCTCAGAAAGTTTAAATCATAAAGCAGCATGGAAATCGCATTTCCTTTCTGCTCCTGGAATGATTTCATCGTATCTTTTTCTATTCAGCCCGTGAAGCAGCTAATGCTCCTCTCTTATTTGCAGCAGTCCCTCGGTGGAGTTTAAGTTACCTGTACTGCTGGCCTGTTTACAACAAAGCACCAAACGAAAGCATGATGTGGTGACAGGTTTAACAGTCGTCAGCTAAGAAGATTAAAAAAGAACAACCCCAACCCCCTTCCTCAACAAATAAAAACAACCTATTTTTTTGCACCCCCAAGGACAACGTTGCAAATGTGGATTTCAGTCATTTGTATCAAAAGATGCACATTTTTTGTTGTATTTTTTTTAAAAAAACTATCTAGTATTTAAGCTACTCAGTTAAGGAGATAGCACAAGTCAAATAAAGAATAAACCAAGCTAAGATTAAGGTCAATGTTTCCAGCCTGAAAGTAAGGGACGTCATCCACACCACCACCACGAACCACCTCACCCCAGCCTTTTTGGCACTGCTGCCCCACGCATCACACATATTTAGAACCAGTCACACTGTTTTTTTGCCATCATGCAAAATACTGATGACAGCAATGAAAATCTAGTAGAATTGTTCCTTTCTTTGTCTTTTTGACTACATTAGTCGTTTACACATACGCTGCCCAAAATGCCTCATAGGTAATTAAATACAATCTTCACAAACACCAAAGAATATTTAATAATAATAATAAAAAAAAAAAAGGAGTAAGTACTTCATTGCCAGTGATGTAGGAGGAATTCAATACAATAAATGGATTTAAAGATTTTAATTCTAACAGTGATCAGCAAAAAAAAACCTTGGAGAAAAGGATTAAGGGCCCATTCCAGAAAGACTCAAATACCTTTAGCTGGATGCACTCCTTGAAGGTGAACAACTTTTAGAAGACAATGTTCATGATAAAAATATTTTGTTAAGAAATCAACAGATTTGCAAAAAGTGAAATGAATGGGATTCACAGATTCCACCTTTCTTTACAATCACGCCACTTACAAAACTTTTATGATGCAGAAGTTCGTTTTAAATGGAGTGCAATATTAAATGGAAGCATATGAAATTTACAGTGAAACAGGTTATTGCTAGGAGTAATTATGAACCTATTACTTCTTGCTACTCCCAAACACACTAGCTTATTTTCTGCTGTAGTCATTTGCAATAAGATGGTCAAAGCAATCTTGATAATTGATGTGCTGACCTGACTGACCTGTCCTAGATGCAATGACTCTGGTCTTTAAATTTCACCATGATTTCCTCCACAGGGATTTAATTAGGAGATGTACTCCAAGGCACTTGCTCCACATTTCTAAATCTTCTCTCCAAGAATGACCTTTGATTTGTTGATTTTTGCTTGCTTAAACACATCCCGAAACACATTTTGCAAACTGAATTAATTTTCATTTGTACTTTAGCATTTATGATAAAATGGGCCAGCACTCAAACTTTCTCTGTACAGACTGGCTTCTGAAAAGAAAATTTTAAAGTTTATATCAGTTTAAATCATTCAGTGTAATGTCTGTGAAATGTGCATAATGATTGTTATTAGGAGTCATCATCTAGGGAAAAATACTAAATAGATAAAACCATGAGAATTCATAGTAATTCAAAATATAATTTTCTTTCTGAAGAATCTAATTTTAGCTGCTAAAAGACCATCACAGCATTAATACTAATGTTTTTGTTGTACATGACCTAAACTGTTGTTCAGAAAAACCCCAGGCAACTCACTTAAAAGTTAAATTGCTCTCCTTCGGTAGATCAATATGAAAAAAAAAAAGAAAAACCTAGCACAAAAGAAAGCAGGGAGGGAGATGCAGCTTTGTTGCATGTTCTATCTGCAAGCTGAGCTCATGGGGATTTATTTACTCGCTCTAAAGATGGGTTTTATAGCATCCTCTTTCACAGAAGGCAAAGATCTTCCCACTGCTCAGCAGCCCGTAGGGCAGGTTTCTTACCCCACTGCAGCAACTCTGTGTTCTGTACATCGTGGTCAAGTGCAGTAGCCATCTCTGAGAGGAGAGATCTCTGAGAGGAGATCAGGAATACCAAGTACCCGATTTCCTGAGCAGGGGGACTCAAGGGCGCTGCACTGGCTGCAGCCAGCAATGCAGTTGCAGGGTCATGCCTTAGAGATGTTAACGCAGAGCCCATCATTCCTAACGCAGCACCTGCCTTGCCTCCCTCCAGAGGTGCTCTGTGCTTGCAGGAGCAGCTAAGCACACCTGCATTTCCACATTATCAAGGCTTTCTGGCCTGAGTTCCAGCTCCTCTCACAGTTGCACATCATCATGGGCACAACTGCAAGCTCAAGTACCTGTGCCTAAAACCCTGTAAACTTATTAATTGCATCTGCCACATGGCTTTCACTCCTCACAGACGTCCGGTGGCCCTTAGCACCCTGATCTTAATCCCAGCTGCCTGCCTGGATTGAGGGGAGTGACGGGAGATCATGGGAGATGTCCATGTAACCAGATATCTTCTGGGTGTTTTCTGAAGAAGTACCTGGGTACAGATCCCAAAGGGTAACCCAAGAGGCAATGCCTCATCTGCCATTAGGGTTTCTGTGTTCCTATCACACAACATCTGCAAGGCAAATCAAGACAGCTTGACCCTTCAGTGAGTGAGGAAGGACGAGGAGGTATCCCGGGTAAGGAGCATACACGTGGAGAGCTCAGCTAGAGCTGCAAACATGATGGAAGGTCTCAGCTTTGCTCAGCCTGTGGAAATTTCATCACATAGCCACAGCTTCAATATGTGAAGCTCATAGCAGTGGAGGAGTATCAATCTTGCAGTTACCTTAGGCTAGCATTATTTCCATTATAAATGTATATAGCATACAAGCACTTTTCTCTTTACCTTGTATCCATTTGAAAAATAAAGCTGGCATTTTTGTTATTTTATGAATTTTTAAGAGGTAGAATAAGAAGTATTTACATGAACTGAATATAAAATCAACTCTATCTTGATTACATTTGACTTCAATGAGTACTAAGTGACGCTTCTTTCATTTAATCAGGGAACAGTGTTGTAGCTACACTATTTGCATTTTAATAAAAATTCACTCAAGTTCCAACCAAAAAAGCAGCAGCACTGCTAAATGCCTAGAAATAAGGAATTCATCTTTCATAATGACTAATAACAGTTAACTTGTTTAGCTACTATTTTGCTTTTAAAATTAAGACTTATTTAATAAATAGAAACAGGTTGAAAAATTGCAAGGTTTATAAATTCCTTCAAAACACTAAAAAGAACACCTCCATATCCAGAGGTCTCCTGTTTTTTATGTGTATTCACACTTATGTGTGTGTGTTTACACCTAAACAGGCACGTGCATAAATATATACACACACATACATATACACACACATACATATACTTCTCAACACATTTTGCTGCAGCTGGCAGCAAGTGTCCCTGAAGGTCTGAATAAAATTCCTTAAAACAGCATAATATTTTAGCTGCTAGAAAAGTAATACAGGGCATCATTACACTCAAACATTAATAAAGGATGAAATATGAATTTATAGAAGGTAGTGTCAGACTTATTTTACCTCCTGACAAGCATAATATAATTTTTTCCAGTGTCTAAAAATTCTAAAGTGGAAATTCTAAATTCTAAAACTAATCCTGATATAATTCCATTAGTTTTAATGGAATTGTGCTAGGGATGAATTTATAGCAACAACTAAAATTATATCATTCTTCCTCATACTGTAGTTGCATTCTGAGCAGCCAAAAAGAAATGGCAGCAGGAGCACAAGCAGCAATGAGTTTCAGGATGTGTCTTTCCTGAATTACCTTTTAAATTACAAAGTCATGTTAAAATTGAAAACTGGAAAATTTATATTACACTGCCCATGTTTACTGAGCTACAGGTTCACTAGCAAAGCATCCAAAATTTGTACCCTGATGATTAAAATCCAGTCCCTTTAAAAGAAGGGGAAAGGTGCTGATTGCAGCTTGAAAGGACAGCCCACAGAACCATATAAAAAGCAGTGAGGAGCTGCACGATGGATCTGTACAATGGGCAGCTGCATGCTTCCCAGCGCAATGGAGCTGAGATCTGGCAAGGCATTTCAGGGCTTTGAGTGCCCATTTCCACTGCAAATAGCATTCAGTTCCCCTAGGTAGCTTTAACAATTTCAGCGTAGGTGTATACATAAGCTACATTATTACTAAATCCTGAAACAGTTCAAGGAACATTAAATTTTATGTGCCCTGTTCTCAGCTGATGTTACCCAACAAAGCGCCACTGAGGTCATTAAAGTGCTGGTGATGGCTATCAAAAGATGTGACCTGGAGTCTTTACTTGTTACTCTTTTCCTCTAGTTTGTACACTTTGGATCAATAGCTTTCATTGCCAATAATGACCATCTGCAGAAGCTTCACAACAACTGCAAATTAATTAGATGTTGCAGGAGTTCAATTGATTTACTTGCATGTCAAAGAATTACTGATCTGCAGCTCTACAGTAGCCCTGCCAGTAGAAGCTGTTAGCAGTCAGCACAGTGAACTTTCCCCAGAATAAAGTCAAAAACTAAAATCTCTTGAATCTTAGGACAGCGAAAATCTTGCTGACTCCTTTCTGCTTTGTATTTCTGCAGCTTGCTACCAGGTAAAGGACAAGAGTCCCACCAGTCTTACAATTTTGATGTGCCTTATTCACTGGAAAGGAGCAAGATGTATTGACATTCCCTCAGTGTGTCGTACTGCCACTGTTTTGCCTCCATGCCTTTACTCCAAAACTGGACTGCAAATACGCATGCTCGACTGGGAGCAGAGCTGTGGTGACCTTCTAGTCTCGTTCCATCCCCAGTGGATGTGTAGGCATAACCTTGTTGGGAAACAGCAACCAAAAGCACAACCTACTGCAGACAGCAAGGTGCAGAGGTGGTGAGCAGTGTCTCTGAACTGCACCTTCTCAGCCCTAGAGCAGAGGCAGAGGATGTTCTCTCTTCCATGTTGACCCCACTCCCCAGCCCAGTCACATTTCTCACCTCTGCATAGTGGCTGCCAGCAACCTGGTCCAAAGACCCGTGCAGCAGACCACTCGCAGGCAGGGAGCACGCGTCTACAAAAAGCTGAGTTAAAATGCACTTCAACCCAAAGGCACTAATGCTGCTGAATACGGGAGTCAAAACAAGAGGTGAGAGCTGGGAGTTTCTTCTTGGTCCCAGCTTCTTCTTAGTCTGACAGCTGTGATGTAGCATCACTGGTGCCAATAAAACATGAATAAATGGTACAGAAAACAAGCATTTTGCTCCTGTAGATATTTAAATGGAGCTTCCCATTTTATAGTATTAATCCTTCCTCACTGAGACTGTCTTGGGATAGCATGATTGCTTTGAAAAGATGTTCATGCCATTAAAACTGCACAGGACCCTAGTCATCATCATTTAATCCAACTATTCTTACCCAAGTTTTGTTTTGGTGCTTAACAGTTTCTGATTTTTTCTGATTGTGTTGAAACAGCAACATTAAATTTAATCAGCAAGTTCGAGATTCAAACCTTGTACTTTCCATTAAATACCACAGAAAACCTGTAAAATACTACTCACTTCTGCACTAAAAGGAATTTTAGAGCAACTAGAAGCATTGAAGCGAAGAGAAGCGAAGAGGCATTTAGTCATAAACTGACCAGACTCTTTAAAAACCAAAATAACTTGCATAACAGCTGAATTTGACCAATGCAGAAGACCTACTCCTGTCACAAGCTAGTGCCAGGGAGTAGAAGTTTCCTGAGCTGGAGGCAGCTGTCCCATCTCGCAGCAGCCAAGGATCTGGCCCTGTTAACACTGACTCTGATCTGTATGCACCCCTTCAGCCCACGCTGATTTCAGCTATACTGCTGGAAGCCAACAGACATCTGGAGCTGATTTTACAGCAGTGACAATGTGGGATCAATCACTCTATTTCCCCCGCTATAGTTGTTCCCTGGAAATTCAGGAAGTGGCACTAGAAGAAACCCCCCCAAAAAAGGAAATGTGCATTTGCATGGCTAGTGCAAGGCACGAGCTACAGGGCTGTAGCACAGATGTACCCCACATAAAGGGCTGCACAACAGGCTGCTCCAGACCTACCGACAGCAGCACTTCTCGTCTTTGTCTCTTTTGCATATGAAATGTGAATCTTTTTGCTGAATTTTGTATTTCTATTGTTTCTTCCCTTTGTTTCTTAGCATCTCCCATGCAACCAAAGTTAGAACCTCATTCTATTCCTTTAATTCGGCACATCAACGCCCATAAGGAATCCCAGAAACTGCATGTGGGAAGAAGGGAACGGCGATCGACTGTCACCGTCCCACAAGCATTGAGGAATCCCACAGAGCAATCTGAGTGGCAGCCATACAAGTCACCTCCAGGAGGTGTGACACCTCCTCGCAGCACCTACAGGAAACCCTCTGGACAAGGGAAATCCCTGGATGTTCCCAACGCACAGGTTTTACAAACTCCTCACCGCATTCAAGAAGACCAATGGGGCTGCTGCGGACGGCAGGGGCAGTGCTGCCACAGGCCTTCTCCAGCCACCACTGCAATTTTTCCCTCTTCCGTCTCTTTGTGCATCACTCCCACAGATGCTGCTTGAAGAATATGAACCCATTTTATCTACCACGGAGCTGCGCTCCACCGAGCCTTGTGATGATGTTAATGACCCTGCTGGCTCCTTACTATTCCACTCCTTCATGCCCTACATGCAGCATTGCTATGGCAACACGTGTCTGATGCTGCACAGCCGTCACTGGGGTATCGCGCACCTTGCGTGTATTTACTCCTCTTTCTGAAGCAGAGCAAGGTGGTGTAAGTTATTCTGAATGCCATTCCTGAACGGATATACACCACAAGCAGAGAAGACTGGAAGAGGCACCACCTTTCTACACTCTTTCCCTGTTTTTTCCCCAAACAGGGCTTGACTCACCTCTGGCTACATCACCTCGGTGAGCCACTCGCCCTTCCCCAAAGCAGGGGAACAAACTCCAGTCGGTCTGTCACCAAACGAAGCGTGTACACTCCTATCAGTAAACAAAACGCATATGCTCTGCGCTGAGAGCTGCCTCCTCAACACGTCCTGCAGCATCACATAAAAGGGCTTTTCCTTCCCTGCACACATCTGTACTCATAAAGCCCATAATCATGCCTGAATTAAATGCTTTCAGCTAAGTTTTAATTTGTGCATTCAGAAGAAATGTTACTCAAATTAATAAGAGTAAATTAACTCCAAGTTAAGGTCACCATTTCTGATTTTTTTCACTAGTGTTTTTAAAGCACTGTCTGATAATTGGATATTGATTTTGATGCCCTACAAATTGACCCATCCTGTGGCCTTGCCTTTTTCTTGATTCTCCTCCATTAAGGCATCAATGATGATAGTTTTAACTATTTTGGAACGTTCTTCTTTCAGAAGGAAGAATCACAGCCTTTACTGAGCATCTTTTTCACCACAGACTAAATCAAAAGGATATAATTACTTCCATGCTGACCAACACCAGAACAGATTTTCCTTTAGTTCCTACCACAAAACACTTCAGTGTAATTAACAGCCCAGAAACCATGATGGTATGAAGACCACGATTCATGACTGCACAGTCAAATCACTGTTTTATGCGCCTGTCCCCATGTAACTTCATAGCAGGACCACAGTCCCAGCTGAGCCACAGTCTCCTTAACATGCAGGCTGACCAGCAGTGATGCTGAAGAGCTCCAAAATCAGGAGAAGGCTTTGTCACGCTTCAGGTGCTATTACACGCACCCCAACCTGCACAGCTATAGCAAGCTTCCTATTCTCTTATTTCCCCAGTGTTTTCCCAGTCAGGGCAGCCAGAGGAGACCCGAGCTTACTGCATTAACAGAGCCTTTGAGACTGCTGCTTGTGAAGCACATCTTGGTCCCCACGTAGCGAAGTCTCGTTACCATACCGTGGGACTCCCTGCCTTTCACCTGCACAGCACTGGACCCCAGTATTGAGCAGGATTAAACCTGAACTGTGCAGGATATCACCTAGCAATATGCCTTGAAAGTCTGTCCATTCCCTAGCATCTGTTATCCTTCCAGCTTCTGCGGTCACACTGTATTTTTTCCTATTTTCTTTCTTTTTTATGCTTCTATCTTCAAACACCTCCTGTTTCTCACCCTGGATCCCAGATATCACATGTGTCTGCAAATATTTTAAGACACTTATTTAGAATTAAAGAATCAGGTGGCATAAAGGCACAAATGACCATTTGGCTCACTCCTTCTAAGGGATAAATATCCTGAACACCATTTTTCCCCTCACTTCTAAGATAGTCTAAGCCAAAGGAGACCAAACTGAGGAGTCCCAGGATACCCAAGGTTTTTGAGGCTCACTGCTGTTTGCCGTTGTGACCCTTGAGGATGAGGAGCCTGACCGAGCCCCCTGCCAAGGCAGCTGCTCATGCCAGGCCCTCCCAGGTGCACACATCAGCTAAGCCCGCTCTGAGTTCATTGCATTCCTACCAATTAAATGTCCCAATATTAACAGACCTTTGGCCAGTAAAAGGAAATGAGGCCCATAAAGAGAATCAGAGGGACGTATATGGGAAGGTGGGCAACATGAGAGAAAGACAGCACTACAGACTGGTATTACAGCTCCCCTAGGAAATGAGCAGACCAGAGGACACACTCCATGGCGTGTATGGGAAGCCCCAAGACAGTTACCGTGGTGGTAACTACACACTTCCATGCTCAAACCAAGAGGTATGACCTGCACAGATGCAGCAGGATCAGGAATACAGTTCTCATGCTTACCCCATGGCTGTCACCCCACATTAGCCATGCCAAATCCCACAGACGTGTATACTTGTAGTGATGTAAGACTACCAATTTAGCTGCAGCACGAAGAAATATAATGTGCCGATTCCCCTAAACTTTTGCTCCTTACCTCAGTCTTCACAGATTATTTTAAATTATCTATTACCTATATAAATAACTAATACAAAAACCCCAACTTCCATTACAAATCCTATTCTGGCATGATAATTATAATTTAAATAATATAAATCCCTGAAATCAGGTTCACTGTAATCCCTCTGACAGAACAAATTTGGAGCTGCAGCCAGCAGAGCATTTTAACAGTGGTACGAAGTCATTAGGCAGCAGAGGGACCTTCGCAGTGCTGGTAATTGCAATGTTTTCGAGAGCCATCCTGCTGCAGAGAGGTGGATGGCTCAGGGCAGCTGCCAGGAACACGCAGTTAAATGCCATTGTGAATCTGACTCCAGCACGCTGGGCACAGCAGACTTGCTGTATTGTGCACACAGGCACATTCACCTTCAGCACACCCAGACTCAAAGCACAATGTGACAGTAATGGCCTATATGTCTGGAAGATGCACATCTTTAAAATGATAAGCACATGAGAAGGCCCTTTGTAGCAGCTGGGGCTCCGCCCAGTATGCACAGGACACAGGGCTGGGAACCACAAAGCCTAAATTCTGAGTCTGCCTTTGCCCTGATTATATCTACCTGCCTGATCTGTAAAACAGGGATGGTTCTCAGCTAGATACCATGCAGTTCACAGCAGACAGCTTTAGGCATCAATACAGTCACCAGCCTCCACAGGTTCCCCAGACACCCAGAGGGAAGCCAGACCCTCCAGAAGATAATTCAGAGGAAGAGACTAACTTGTAATTCCCCCTTCGAGGTCCCTTTCTTGCGACTACTGAGAGCCTCAGGGCATCAGCATCCCAGCACGCCTTACCGAGGCAAGCTGCAGTGGAAATACCCTCAGGTGAAACCACCTTGCTTTCTCACCTATAATGAATTAAATATTATTAAATAACAAAAACAAACAAACAACAAAAACCCACAGCAGTTATTAATATCTTTACTGCTCTGTCTGGCGTTACAGATGCACTCACACACCTGCCAAACTCACCAGCAGCAGCATCTTTGAGCAATCCATTTCCTTCTTTGCAAAAAACAGACCACATTTTGACATGTAATGCATCAGTTAGTACCAGCAACATTACCGGGGAAGACGCAGTTTTTTTGTTTTATTTTTCTGTAATTATCATTGCTGAAGTGCATTTTATGTTTGCCAGTTGGTTCAAACACAAAGCAACCAGTACAAGTTCAGCACAATTCGAGATATACTACGTGTGGCTGCACTATGTGTCAATCACAACCACAGAATCATACCAAAATTTAAAAGGGAAATAGTGTATCTCGGGCAGACAAATATTACTTTAATGATTCCAAGGTGTCATTAATCAAGCAAACATGTATACCTATCAGCAAATACACACAGGACAGAAGTTATTCTAAGTTCTTTGTTGTTGTTCTTGTAAAATTTAAAGCTACTTGTTACAGACTGTCCAGCCCTGATTGTTTTTGGTTTTGTTTTTTAATCACATCAAATTAATATGATACTTGCATTTCTAAATGTCTACACTTGCACTGCATCTAGAATTAAGTAATACTTTTGTTCTGGTTTATTTAATGGTCCTTTGCAGAAGCTTGTCGCATCAAGATACTGCTATTTAAAGATGCAGTATCAAACCTGCTTGTCAGTGGGGGGAAAGGAGCCTAAAAACTAGCTTCTCTATCTATTCTTGTTCATTATTCTTGCTCCTGACAAATTTAGTCTTCATGAAAAACACATAACTGTACTCCCTGATGCAAAAACTGCACCTGTGTATGGGCCTGTACAGCTCCTCCCAGAACAGGGTTCTTTCTCATCCTGCTACGAGGCAACGAAAACATCAGCAACAAAGATATTTACTGGAGGAAATCCAATCTCCGATCAGTTCAAATCTGAAGCAAGGTTTACTAATTCACACTGGAATTTTGCTTCCACACTGGAAGCAGGAACAAGCATCAAACAGACAAAAAAAATCCTGGCAAGTGGGAGATGTTCTGCTGCTGGTTCATTTTGTTCTGGGGAAGAGTTACAAACCTGTTAGCGAAGAACAAAAAGTTCATCAGGGATTTTCTCAGAAGGACCAGGCTTTGTAGGGACAGCCAAGCTCCCAGATCGCTTCAAGACAAATACTGTTACGCAGCCATGGTATTTTGTTCACCAAGAAAAAACACTGAAGGATACAACCACTAAAAGCATTCTGATTAAGTGAATGGATGGCCCCAGACAGGTTTGCATTATAAACATTAATTGCACATTAGCTCAACTAATTAAAAAATAAATACTGTACACGGCAGGAAGCTCCCTCTTAAAGAAACTTCTGCCTTGGGAAATGAGCCAGTACTTTAAAAAAAACAACAACAAACAAACAAAAAAACAATCTGTAAAGTCAGTGAAATGCCTGTTTCAGCAAGGGAGACTCCGAAAACATAACTGAGCAAATATTAGTGCCATGCCAACTGTGCAAAGCCAAAGTGGCCACGTACACCAGGAAACACTTAATGAAAGGATCTCTTCATCGTCTCCTACTGCCCAAGCTAACTAAAAACCCCAGATACCATGAGTGAAACAACATGAAAATACAAAATAATTTACTTCTGGAACTTGGCAGAGGCTTGAAGCATGGGCTTTGGGAAGCACTGCAGAAGCGTTAGAAAGCTCCGGGGCAAAACCCAACCTCGTGCAAACACCTCAACTACTCGTAACCACGCCAGCACCAAAACTGCATGGAGCTGCTTCAGAGCCATGCTGTAGCCAGACCCTCCCTCAGTTTTCCCCCAGATCCACATTGCTGCCAGCCTCAAGATATCTCCCCAGTAGGGCACAGCCCTACTTCTGTGGTTTTACCAGCATGCTGAGAACCTACCTGGGGCCACCTGCATCACACCTGACTGCATTGGTGTTGGTGTGCCCTACTAACATAGCACCCTTTCAAGTGGTTTCCAAGAGGCAGAGGAGGAATAAGAGATGTTGAGGCTCATGTAGACCACTTCAGGACAATGCTGTGATGACCCAGTCTGACTTGGAGTGACAGCCACCGTGGTGATAAGCGCTGCGAGGCTGAAGGACACAGTAAAGAAGAAAACCGCCCTGCATCACCTCACCAGCCAGAAGCCTACCTGGCAGAAGCCAGGCTAGCACTCACACCACCTGGGTCCCAGACCAATGCTCAGGAGACAGGGAAATTTTGCATCTAACCAGCATTACTAATGGAATTTGCAGTTGCTAACAGATGTATCTTGCTAGGAAATGTACAGTGAAAGATTAGAGATATAGTCAGACATGAATCTTAGCCTTCTATACCTATATATGCACAAGCAAAGCATTAGCATTCACGAGTAGGGAAGCACAGACTCTTTCACCAATACATCACTAAGCAGTTAATGAAATACCGGATAAAAATCAAGATGCCACATCAATTTGTGTGAAGAGAGTTGCCCTGATATATCTGGGTTCACATCCAAGCTCTGCCATAGACTAGCTGCATAACCCCAGGCAAGGCAGTTCCTCTCTCTGCTTCTCAGATCTGGGAGAAATCATTTTTCTTCTGTCTTTTATCTGTTCTCCATTTAGCTCTTCGGGGAAACCACTTTTGCAATCTGCTTTTGTGCAACACTGAACACATAAAAGATCCAGTCTCAGTTTAAACACCACTGTAATACAAATAATAAACAATCATCATTAAGTCATTAATTCACTTAACAGTCTCTTTTCTCTCTCTGTGTAAACACACTTTGAGTTGGAAGAGGCTTCTTTCAGCAGGGAGGTACATTTGTATTCCCTTGTAAATTGAAAGATCGTGTGCCAAGAGTATTCATAATGTTGAAAAATAATAATAAACAACAATTTGATAAATTTCTTGACAAGCCCCACAAATCTTCCCTGCGAGTCATGGCACATCCCAGAAGCCATTTCTGTTCAGAGGACTCAGAGCAATTACAGAGCTAGCCTGGATGCCATTTACATTCTACTGATAATCAAACACTGCAACCTAAACACACCGAGTGCAGTATCGTTTCCATTCTGTACGTTATCAAATATGCATGAATCTCCTCTCCTCAGTGATAGCTGCTGTGGACAGGGCACGTTGTAATGCTTCAGCTGCAGCCAGTGGCAGCTATTAGAGGAATTGCTCCGCGTGGCAAAGAGGAGTCTGAGTCCTCTTACTGAGGAAGGGGTCCTGAGATCATCTTGGCTCCTAATATTCTATTTTATTGCAGCTTGAGGGGATCATGGAAATCAAATCTCCCCACCAGAGATTTTATTTCTGGCAGGTGAGAATGTCATATTTACTTTGCACTGTGAGCTAGGCCTGGGAGAACATGCAAGAGCACTGGTAAGGAACAAATGCATCCCCAGAAAGCCCTGCTTTGTTCGCATTGCCTGGTTAAGCCACGCAAAGCAACTCTACCACAGGCAGTCTTGGGAACTAGCACTTGTCAGGCAGAGCGATATATTCTAATAAGAAACAGGTAATCAGGAGGAAAGGCAGCCATGCTGAGCACTGCAACTCGGGTGGATTCATAAATCCACCACGCAGCATGCTCCTGAGATAGCTGAATACACGCGGGGGCTCTGCTATGCGCAGCTAGTGCCAGCCTAACAGTACAGCCATAAAAGCAGAGGCAGAAACTTTTTTTTTTTTTTTAAACTATCTCACTAATTTATACTTTGCTCACAAGGACACAAGCTTTCATTCTACTCCATATTAGTGCTGGTATAAACAACACTTCATTATTCTTCTTACGTCTCCAGGTAAGCAACATACGGATGGAGCATCATGGAGTTTGGCTTCCCTCCTTTCAGGCTGGCTCCTCAACACAGGCTCTGTGTTGTATTCCTGGCAGAATTTCTCTCTTCTTGGATTTGTCTCCATGTCACTGCGCTTAAAGAAATACCTTTTTATATCTTGCTATTTCCTTTTTGTTCAAAGCCAAGCTCTGCAAAATCCCTGCTGTTCTGCACAGTCACATGGACACACACACAAAACTCAGTGGTTTGAATTGCATCATGAGCACAGAATGGAAAACGGCCACAGTCTGCTTACCCAGCCCAGCTACCGTACGATGAAAGGCAGAGGCATTTATTGCTCCTTACACCACCTCCCCATATCCCTGCTGCAGCAGCTGCCCTGGCATGGCAAGCAAGGTATCATCCAGGCTCACAGAGCATGCTCTCAGTGTCCCGGCGGCATGGCACAGAGTTAATGCTCTGCGAAGCAGCTCTGGATGTCTCACATACAATACAGAGCTTGGAAATAAAAGCTTCCATGATTTACAGGTAGTCTAACACAGTGGGAGTTAAAAACCTTCCACTTTCAGTAAACTTTTACAGCAGTCTCTGTGCATAGGAAGGAATGAAGCCAGAACAATGCAGTATTTCTGATACCTCTAATGAACTTCCAGGTAGTTTAGCAAAGTAGCTGACATCCAGTGACCCAATGACACACTGGCTTTATGCTAGGCACGGGAGACACGGCAAAGCATCAGGCAGAGTGACTTTCTTCCAAGCAGAAGCTGGTCTTTGTTAGCTGCTATTTTTCTGTTCCATTTCCATGCTTAAATTCAAAGAAACTTGCATCTCAAGTGAGTTCCTATAATTACATTTCAAGAACTGGCTGGTACTTAGATTTCATTTACAAGTACATTCATTTAAAACACAGAGATGATTAGCAGCATTATCTGTGCTGCTGCTTTAGGGGGAGACTTTTAATAAGTTTTGAAGAGGAAGAAACCCCACGAAAGGATAAGGATGGTAAATATGGTAACAGAACACTGAGCCTTAGCTCACTGCAGGTAGGGGCAGTCTATGCCATGGCTCTTTCTGCCAGCGAGGGGTGGGTATCTGCAAGGTTGACAAGCTGCAATCCAGATATGCTGGCGGTCACAACACTAGAATATCCAGACAAGGCCAAATTGTGGAGGAAGGGCATTTCAAGCGATCCTTCTCCACCCTGAATATCTGCACCTGCACCTTTCCCCAGCCTCCCGTTCCTCCTTTCTGCTGGCACCTCCTCACTCTGCCACCAGCACCTTGCTTTCTTGAGCAACTGCACAAGCAGCTAGTGGGGTTTGAACAAATTCCTCACATGCTTCACAGTTATCCCATCTTTCTCCAGCCCTACCCGTCAGATTTGTTTACATTGGACAAGAGAAGGGCAGACACAGCAAACAAACAGCCGTGGGGAGAGAATCAATTTGTCTTGTGGCACCTCTGCTTGTGCAATTCGAAGGAGGAACCAGGGAAAAGACAAGGAAAGAACTGTTCCACTTCATCGTTCCTGCACCCATTTCCAGCTGGCTAACTCACCCCTTCCTCTGTTGCCATCCACTACGTGCTCGAGTTGGCACCCTTTGCTCCCAGCACTTTATTCAGCATTGATGCCCACTTCTGCTCAGGTCCCACCCAACGCTCCTGGGAGGTTTCAGACTGTGCAGGTTAGAGATGCCTCCTGTGAGACACCGAGGGTCATCCCCTCCCCTTCTTCTGGAACAAGAAGTGTGATGCTCTCAAGAAGCAAAGCGAGCCTCGCTGAACCAAACATCAAAGCGGAATTGAACAGGAACCTTGAGCCACGACCCACTCGCTGCTAACTGGGGCAGCCCCTGCCAAGACAGTCACATCCCTTCCCGCCCTCCATTCATGCTCTGTCAAGGGAAAAAGAGGGCTATTTCATATTTAATGTCAGCTATTTAAAAATGATTACCATCCATAAATGTGCACTTCCCAAGGAAAATAATGCTAATACTGCTAAAAGAGCATTGATTCCATAAAACCATCATGAGGGAGCGCTTAATTATTTCCAAGGAAAGAAAAAAATCTGGTAATACCACACATTCCGATTACATAAGATCGCTTTTTAAGAATTAAAGTTATGTTAATTCTAGGTCCTCCTTCTTTCACAGCCTGCTCCGTATTCTTTAGTCAGTTTGTTACAGCTTCTAATAAATCCCCTTTGAAAATTAATGCAAACTACCCTTTTTTATTAAGCATTTTAATTCTGATGTGGGTTCTGTATTCTCAGAGGCAAGCATATGTATGAACTGTATTGTGTCTCTCCTGGGCACTTCTAATTGTTACTTTAATGCCCACCAAAGTGATAAGCACAGCAAAATTCTAGTCCACGACTTGACCCCAAGTTGCCATTTTCCTATACAAATCTCGCTGTTACTGTGTATGTTGATGTGTGTCTGCTTCAGTGAATAAAGATGGTAATTGTCAGGAAGTATGTTTTAAAGTGCAGAGAGGTCTGATTATTGGGGGCAGATGGAGGGAATGTGGTCGAGACCAAGTGTGCAGCACTGTGTCATCTTGATGCATGCAGCAACCCTGCAGGATTCACTCTGCATCAGATCGCAAAGGCAGAAGCGGTCGAAGTACACACAGTGACTTCAGTTCCTTTCATACAGTCAGAAGGATTGCCCCACAAAGAGAAAGTGGAGTGTGTGAACTTAGATTTCTCCATCTTCAGAGAGACTTGATTAAAAATCTCCAAGTACCTAAAGAACAAGAATGTAATTGTTTCAGAATCCGCACGCTAATTCATCAGGGATGGCCAACCGATGGCACAAAGACAACAAGATACAGTTTGTAGGGCAGCCAAATCTGATTTCTGGAAAGCATCGGCAGTCATGAGGTCATCAAAATTTGGCTGCTTGGGGGATAGGGCAGTACACGTGTGTTTAGGGAAAGGTGCAGGGCTAGTGTCTCCTGCTTCTCAGGTCTTACAAGTACCATTCAAACAGAATTCAGGCTGTGGTTTGCACACATGGCTAAAAATAAAAGTGGTCTTGGAGTAAAGACATGTCTGGCCAGACTGCTTCTGAATAATTAAGAAAAAGATGCCCCCTATGAAAGAGGCCCAAATTACAGTACAAATCACTACGAGCAGCTCCTTGAACACCAGTATATAATGTGCATAGGGAAAAAGACTCCCATCTGTGATTTATGCAGAGAGAACTCATGCTGCCAGAGTTAAATTGTCCTTGCAATTGCTAAGAAACTATGGATGACAAAATCTTAACTCCGAAAAGATGCATCCAACACAGATAATTCTATATTAGAGCTCATCTGTGAGATACGGAGTAAATTGATCTCGCACACAAAAAAGGTATTATCCAGAGAAGTGATCATGACTTGATTTAATTTTTCAAGTGCAAACAGAAGACATTTAACTGTGCCAAAAACACTAATCTACGTGCTTGCTGCTTAAAAAGGATAGATTTCATGAAGCTGGGGGGAGGGAGGTAGAGAGGAGAAAAGCCAAAGCAGTTGGGAGAAAATTTTAGAAGAAAAATGTTACGATAATTGGGAACAGCTTAAGAACATTTTTCTAAGTGTCCAGAAGAACCACACAGTCTTAGTCAAAGAAACCTGTAGCTGCTTTAAAAAAATAAAATAGTTGGCTTAGGGGGAAATGAAGCAGGTATAAAACACACATAACAAATGCAAGAAGGGCACCATTCTTCCTTTGAAAACAAATCAGAATATAGAAATTGCCAAAAATAACGCAGAAGAAAATGTTTCAGTAAACATTTTACCTCTGTGCATGGTTAGACAATATAGTTGCATTTGACAGTAACAATGATGAATACTGTATTTCAACAGTAGCTAACATAAGCATTAAGCAAAAGTTGAAATACTAGAAGAAGGTATTTTAAGATTAGCAAAACTAAAAAGACTCCTGCACTCAAGAATTTTAAACTAAGTGCTCAGAATTTCAAAGAGAACCTCTTTTGCAGGCTATTAGACAAAAGCTTCAGAGGGCTGAAGAAGGCGAAAGCTACTCGAATATTTAAAGTTTAGAATCAGTGAGGCCAATCACAGGCATATCAGACTGCCAGTACTGCAAAGGACAGAGTGGGCAATATCAGGGATAGCTTGAAAAAGATTTCAGCAGTAATAGTGCAATTAATGTGTGTGGATTTACAAAAAAAAACAGTGCTCCATATAGCCTCCTTTCTATGGGTTAGCTGATGCCGACAATAGTGTTTGTGTAACATGCACGGTCTGCTGTAAAACTTTCATCAGCTTACATTTTCTAGTATTTTAAAGCCTTATGAAAGTCAGCATGGCTCATAGTAACTAGTTAGAACCCCAGGTACTTAGAAGACCTGAAACTAAGCAGAGAAGTATCTTCAAATAATTACTTTTCTTATAGTACCCTCCAATAACTGTTCTTGTCTCTTTGCTATTAAGTATGTTTTATCAGTCATATTAATGAAGACATTGTCTTTAAAGGTTATTAGAAATGATTTTACAAGAAAAATAACACAGATTGGTAATAGGAAGAGAAGAAATCCCCTATAAGGAGCTTTCTGTGTTGCCTGGTAAACTGGGCACAAGCAAACACCACAGTGTTTCAATGAGGACATGTTTAAGCCAGCACCCACAGTAAGACACAAAGTCCAAACTGACAAAGGACGGGGTCTCTTCTAGGAGGATGTGCCCCAAAGAGGTTATGGTGCAGTATGACGCCCCCACAACACTGACCACACAAACCTGATGTGTTTCTAGGAGGTAAAAATACAAGACCGGGGAGGAGAGAGGTTGTATCGCCTCTGTGGCTGGCGCTGCTCCCCAAATGCTTTTTCTGCTTTTGGTATCCACAGATCAAGAACTGCATTTGGGAAAGTTCAAAGAAGAGCTATCAAATTTTAAAAGGTAAGAACACAGGCCTAACAAAAAAAGAAAAAAATAGGTAAAAAAAAAAAAAGAACGCCTCAATGAGCTCTAAAATCAGTTCCTGTGTTACGAGCAGGGCCTTTCTGTAAGAGTTCCGTTTTCCCTAGAGCAATGCAGGTTTCTGGAGTCAGCCAATATAAAGAGGGTGGATAAAAATAATGGCACACGAGTGTTAAATGGAGATGTCAAACTACTTGGATCACCTTTAGTTATCTGTTTCAGACTGTACAGAAAAACGGGACTCTGCTGTTCATATAGGGTCAGACACCGGCAGCAGACATTTACAACAGGCGTGAGATAAGAACCACAGCCACCACAGTGTAAAAGCTTATTTACAAACATGGTGTGTTATCAAAAATGGGGTACAGCTACAGGCACAGATTGAATCCAAACAAAGTAGCAAAAAGGCTTTCAGACAATAATTTTCAGTGATGGTCTGCTCTGCCATTCATTAAATGTACAGGCACGGTATTGTGTCATGGAAGTCACATATACATTAGTTGCCATATGCATACAGTGTAAGCCATTTTGTGACATGTTTTTGTCTGGAATCTGCTGGATAATTTCAGCAGAAGACGAACAGCAACCACTCTTCACTACTACCATCTTACAGGTATCTTTGAATTAGTGCCTTCAAACCCATGCAGCATATTAAATCACGGTAGTGTCATCACAGGTCTTGAAGGAAATAAAATCATGAGTACTTCCAACATGTTTAAAAGCATTCACTGAATTCAATATTTGATGTTTGTTACAAAAGCTCACAGTGCTGGGATGAGAGATTTTTTACAATGAAGAGTTCCCATTTAAGAATACCAGCCCAGAAGCACGGCCAAGATAAAATCTAACCTGTGATACGAGGATCAAATTTCCATCCAGAACGCTTCATTTTAACAGCAGGCACAAAGCAGTCTTTCCCAACTACTCATTTGCTACAGAAAAACCTTTGTAAGAACAAACTTTCTAAACTGCTTTGGACCATTGTAAAACCAAGCTGCATCACAGATCGCAAAACAGAACAACGCCCTCCAGTTAACTTACTAATTAAATGCATTCCTGAGAATAACCAAAATCCTTCTGCTTTGATTTGTGAATGTTAAATCACCAGCACAACAGCAGCCCTAAAGGATCTGTCATTGCTGAAGAAAGGTTTTCTTTGAAAGTCTTCATTACCAAGGGTAATTAGTCCCTTTCTAGACTTTCTAGCCATATTTATAACAGGATAAAAATTGATTTTCCAGGGGACATCATCTCCTTGCTATTGGCCCAATGTTTATTCTCCAACAGAGATGTGCTATGAAACCAAAAGAGCTTTCTCATCATCTAAAGAGAGTTTATTTCTTCAATTCAACAAATATCCAGATATTCCCAGCTGCCTAATTTGGCAAGGTTTGTCTGCTCTTGCTTTCAAAAAATCAGTACAAGTCATGAGAAGACACCAGACTATCATGAGAGCAACACCCTTCTGCCCTACACATTACGGGATACCATGAACAACAGCCTCTCTTCTTTGTATACCTCTTCATCTGTACAATGGCTTTATGAAGCACCAGTACAGTAATCGTGGGGACAGAGGCAGCCAGTTATTTCTCTATCTACCACTGAGTTTTCTAGACTTCCTTTCACATCTGAGCTGTACAAATTAATGAACAAAGGATAAGAACTTGCTTATCAGAGACCCTTTTTTTTTTTTAATTGTGCTTTTCCTACTGAAGGGTACTAGAGAACCCAATGAGCTGAGCAGCCACCACCATGGCGAGTACAGAGCAGGAGGCCAGCTGGGGAGCTCCAAGCCTGTGCAGGTCTAATTGACCTAAAGCCAACATTTGAAGTAGGGGCAAGCATTAAAAAGAGCCCTTCTACACTGTTTGCCCAACACAGGAAAATCCTGAGTGCACCACAGACTAGAAATAACTGAGAAACCATTCTCATGCAGTCGTTTATCCTGCCTGTATCTATAATTAGCAAGCTAGGTATTTCATATCTTCTGAGGTCTACAACCACTACTGTTCCGTGACTAGAAGCTCCATTTACACCTTTTGATTTACAGTTGCAAATTGCATGTGCACAGTAGGCTCCTTTTTGTTTTCAGGACATATTGCTGTTTGGGGAACATGATAAAGCAAGAGATGACTGCTAAGGTAAATATTAATGCACCTTTATTCTATTGATGCAATCAATAGATAAAGGTTTTTTTTTCTTACCATTACAGCTTTAATGCTCAAGACACACTCTCTTAATGAGAGACACCTTTACATGAAAGCTTTCAGTACATTTTACTGTGTTGTGTTTTTTTTTTGTTTGTTTGTTTGTTTTTCTCCCCATGTTTTAGGTACCAAAGAATTGGCTCCACAGAATTCTGAGGTTTGGTTTCTTTTGGACTACTTATGCACAATAGCTTATTTCATCAGCACATGTTCCACTTGCCTGATTTCAGCTCCCACTGAAAGACAGGTTGTCTTCTTTTCTGGTGCCCACTGAAGTGCACCTTTTCAGGGGCTGATTAACTGGTGATTATACTGACAAGTAAATATGAATATCTGCCAGGCTTCAAGTAAGATTGATATTCAGATCTTCAGATATGACAAAGCTATTCCTAGAGGCCTTTGCTTTAAACAGTAACACTTCCGAAAACTATACCATAAAATAAAAAAAAAATAAAAATAAAAACATGAACTACAGCACAGGTTTGTTGGCACTTCTGAGAAAGAAATATAAACCCAACTTCAAATTAATAAATATCATGCCAATAGATCTAATTACATTAATTTAGAACAGTATCTGTTTTCTGAGGATTTGATCAATATGTGGGGTTGCATCAGCTGAGAACTCCTTGAAAAAAAAACAACAATTCATGCAGCTCTACAGGTGGAGTTAACTTGGTTTTGCAACTAATACTGTACTCAGAAAATTTGATGCAAATGGAAATATTCCACCATTCACTGGAGACCCTCACCTCTCCTCCTCTCAAAGCTACCATTTTTCCATCACTGCTAAACACTACCTGTCAAGGAAGTTACATTTGATTGAGATGTGGAGGCATCAATAAAATAATTACTGATGTCAGCTAGCATTCTTCACTTAGCATTCATTCCCCTGTATGACTTAATTAACAATGCCTTCATATCAGAATAAATCAACTCTTTTTTATTTACCTGATGCCTTCAGACAATTTCATGGCTGTGAAATGGGGGTTCCTTTATTGCTTCTTGCAGAATATTAGGCAGCTGAGAGCCACTGAGTCAGATTGAGACCGAGAACCCAGAATCCCTGCTGACCTGACAGGAAAGGAGAGGCAAATGGTGTTTGAGCCCATCTGCACTTATGGAGGCTTCAGAGATGGGTTTCTTAAACATGGCGTATGTGACAAAGGAATTAGAAAACAATGCACTGGCAGTGTCACAGTAGAGAGGAAGACAATAAAACTTAGAAAATTGGATGATATTTGTTAGTATCATTACATACATTACATTACATACAAAGAAGAGCCAAGACTGACATAAGAACCTTCTTCTCCTTAAGAGAAATGGTTACACTTTTTTTGAACCAAATGGACAATAAAATACCTGCACTTAGAAGAACTGAATAAAGCTTCTCTCCAGCGTAACCTCCACTCACAGCAGCTGAGAGCAACTGAGGTAGAAAGCAGGGCAAAAATGAAGCCAAGCTTCTGTGCTCATCTATGTTCCCACCAGAATGAGAACAGCAGATTTTCCTCCGGAAAACACTTCACCAGTCAGACAATAATCTCATTTATACCCATGCAAACTTGAAATGACTCCTCTGATGCTAAGGAAATCGTTCCAGATTTATACCTGTGTATACAAGATCAGCCTCTGGGACTATGCAACCTTCACCCAGCAAAAACACTTATGCAAATAAATAGCTGATACTGCAAAGCAGAGCATTTTCCCAATCGCTTCACACATAGTGTAAATACAAGCTAGGAAAGTTACGGTGAAATTCGCTACTTAATTTCTCATTTCAAAATGCAGCTTAACCCAGTAGCTCTAGACAGCAGAATAAAAAAAGCAAAAGGCAACTCATTGCTTAAGCAGAGCATTTCACAAGCTAAGACAGAATGAAATCTGTGTCCCAGTAAAAGACCCAGGTAGGAGTTGTTACAAGCCAGACTACTAATAATGAGTCACAGCAGGATTTCTTCTTATGTACTAAATGGAAGTGGTGTCGTCATTTCTCACTAGTAAACAAAGAATTTGGGAGCAGAGAGAGATGTTTCAAATCAGGTTTGGTGTTAAGCTGTGCTCATGCTGGATGGACATCACCTGAACAGTTGATTGGTATCTTACTTTTAAAAGGTACATTTGCAAAACAAATATTATTTTTTTAAAGTTGAAAAAGGCTTTGTCATATTTCACCGATACTTCTCTCTTCCCGTCGAAAAGGACCACGGCTTAAGATACACAGCATGTGCAGGCAGCTTACCAGTAAGCCTGAGTTCAAGTATCTCTGTTCAGCTTCAAAACTAGACTCGAAACCATCTTTAGGTACTCCCTTCATGTCCCCCAGAAGCAGAGACTGCTCAGATCAGCTTGCTCCCCCCTGAGGAGCTCTTACTAGTTGAGAAGCTGCCCATGCTTTCCCTACCTGTGTCATGCCCATTAGTGATTCAGAGGACTGAAAACCAGGATCATCGTGACCCATTTAATTCCCTCCATTTGCTGCAGAAAGCTCTCAGAATTTAGAATAAAGCCAGAGAAGGCAAAATTTTTGTTATCTACCAAACCTTCTTACCATTTATAAATAAGAACTAGAAATGAGACTCCCTCTTTTGTGCTCCAGTTCAAATCTGGGAATGAAATCCTGTGGCCCCGCAGAAGTGAGCGGGAAGAATTTTTCCTCAGAGACATGCTAATGTCCAAGCAATCCAGTCCTCCTAAAAATATCCCATGGGAGAGGTGTTAGAGTCTGCTTTGGGTCTGTGACTAACACGCATACGTTATAGTCACTCTTCTCATGCTTCAGAGGATTCTAGTCTACACATCATATAGGGCAACAGTGAAGTCTAAATAACTCTCTACAAGTTCATTTATCTTCTTTAGAAAGCCTAGACATCTGGCTGCACCATGTCAGTGTTCATTTTATTTTAAAAAAGAAAAAAAAAAAAGAAAAAGTGCTGAGGTTTATTCCTTATGGTAATGTTCAAAGGTGGCAAAATGAACTTCTGAAGTGTTTAGAACAGCTCCATTGTGACAGATACATTGCAAGTCTCTTCCCTTTGTCTCGAGGGCTGTGCTCCACTCACATTTGTCATGTAAACCTCTGATGCAATGACACCCTCATCCATTTTATAGCAGGTAATATTGGTCGCTGAAGCATTCATGCTGGCTCTTTGCAAAACTCCTACAGTCTGCTTCTCATCTTACTGCAGCTGAAGAGACTCAGGAGAAACTTCCCAGGCACCACAGAAATCACAACGATCCAAGAGAGACCAGAACCGTGGCCTCATCGTGCCATTTGCAAGTCATGCTACTCAAAAGGTTCACTGAACTTCTGTGACATTATGGCCTATTAAAGTTTGTGAAAGCTACTCTGGATTTCCAACAGAGTTTTGGTCACAGTTCACTGCTTCTCTGCAGAACTGCTCCTTCCTTCTGGCCAGAGGAGCCAGGGCCTTTGGCTTGCACATCTCAGCCCTGGCCTACGCACGCCGCCCTTCCAGG
The DNA here is from genome assembly GCF_013377495.2 of Cygnus atratus. Taxonomy (NCBI): domain Eukaryota; kingdom Metazoa; phylum Chordata; class Aves; order Anseriformes; family Anatidae; genus Cygnus; species Cygnus atratus. The sequence continues at coordinate 7,083,349 of NC_066376.1, forward strand.
TCTTGCCAAAGCCAATTAGACTACTGCATCAAGGGATAGTCTTGGAACAACTATTCAAGCAGGTGATAGATCTGTTGCTTCCTGCAGCCAGAAGTCATTGCTTTTGGAAGTAACATCGATTCAAGGACCAAAGACTCCCTCTTCCTCTGTTTCAAAGGAGGCCTGAGGGAAATGCTGTCACTCGCCGTGACGGGCAGAGGCCTAGCATCTGTTTAACACAACACAACCAAGGCATTGTCTGTTGCCACGCAACCAATAAAAATGATACATTTTTAATAGCCAAGATGAAAAAGAAGCAGCTGCCTTGCAGGCTCAGAAATTTTCAAAAAGAAAAAAGGGTTAATGCCTTACATATTAACCCACTTTTCAGCAGTGGGGAGGGGGACAGAGCTTTGTGACCAGTATCAAACTCAGCCTGGCTGGTAAGAGCACGGCTTTCAGCAAATGTTCCTGGTAGGTAAAACTGTTGTTCTTGCACAAACAGGGTGGACATTTACTCCTGACCTTGCTGTGGTTTTGGCCTGTTTCTTTCCCTATTATCAGAACACGACCTCTCCAATTGCGGTGTGAGAGCTGAGGTAACTGAGGTGTGCTATAGGGCAGTCCAGGCCACCCCCTGATCTCAGCGCCTGCAGGGCTGCAGACAGCAACCAGCTTCTCTTACACACTACATCCTCTCAGACATACTTAGATGAGAGAGAAAAATCAGAAGATCTGTAGCGGGATAGAATGTGAATGCATGTTAACTTTAAACCTGTCTACTGGTTTCCTTCTCAGGAATCAATCTGATTAAATAGCTTGGGCAAGCTGTCTAGAACACTCTTAACAATTTTAAGCAAGATGGCATACCCGGTATAGGTTTTACAACTTCCCTGATGCTCAGAGAGCAATGCCTGTTCATAGCAAGGGCATTTAGGCTCTGTTAATACAGGCAGTGTTATACAGCACAGGTAATGGCTGACATTTGCAAGACGACAACACCATTAACAGAAAGGTTTAAAGTTAACATGAACTCGTATCCCTAAATGCCTTTCAAAGTCTTGGCCATAGTTACCTACCTTGGGAGCTCAACTGCAATTTAAAAGAAAAAAAAAAAAAAAAAAAAGTCTTACCAAATGTTAACCCATCCAGAGAACCAGAACAAACCTTGATTCAACCCATTTTTATAAAATGAAACAGCTCCCAGAAGAAAGAAAGAAAAGTGCTGAAACCCTGGCCACAAACAGGATTTCAGCAGAGCACTGATGTGGCAGGAAGATCAAGCTGTTTCAAATAGTACAAGAATTTGTACTATTTTGAATAGTACAAGAAAAGTACAGATTATTTGCTACTACTATACATTACCTATAAGGGATAAATTGGAGTCCTATCCAAGGCTGCTGCCAGTGGCAGACACCACCTCACACAATATTCTTGTCCTATATGCATTTCAGCCATCTGGGGAATGTTGCAAGAAAAAAAAAAAAAAAAACACCCTTCTGATTTCTGAAAGCAGCTACCTTCAAGGATTTCACAGAAATAATTCTGCCTTTTAATAAATAATTTTAGACAGCTGTCTTAGCCTTGGTGGTGAACAAGGTCACAAAACTAACCAGCAAATGAATTTCACCTCTGTTCTTCCAAAATCATTCTAACCTCTAATCACCAGATCTGGTTTTGCATTCAGAAATGGAAAATTATCTTTCATGATCTCTTCCTGGGTCTCAGCCAGAGCTGAATGGAGCTGGCAGGAGCTTTGCCTTAAGGTTAGCTTGGTTTGGATCAAATCTGTAGTGGCTAGCTAAGAACATCCTTTCTACAGATTAGAAAGGTAGCATCACTTTGGACAAGCCTGGTCACATCACAAATCCTCAGTTCGGTTTTTATGTCACCAGCAAATGCTTGTCTGGAGCTGAAGCCAAATAGCTTTAAGACTAAGTCATATCAGCATGTTTTTGTCTTCAGTGCCATGAAGGTTTTGTTTAGAAGCAGTTAACAACATAATAGAGGCTTGTAACACTGCTGTTGTTTTCCTGTTGTTAACCTTAGTGTAAGAGTGATGGATCAAGACAACACAAGATACTCTTCCATGTGAAATAAAGACTGACATGGCACAAAAACATTTAGATCTTAATATTTAGCGATAGTCATTAGTATCAAGCAAATAAGATATATTTTTCCTTTTATTGATTGTGTCATATTAAAGAAGTGACCTGTTCTGATAAAGATAATTTATTTATTTGTTCAGGCTGTTAATCACCACCAACAAGCACATTTGGGCAGCTATGAAAATCATGGTACAGCTAGGAAATACTGAAGGGACAAATGATTTCTCATTAATACATAATGATCATCATTAATACAAATGCTATTTAAAGTTAATTTAGAGGAATGGCTACATTAAGATAACTGTGTTGCTCCAGTTAAAGGGCACAAGCATTCTCCATTGAACCTACTGTGAGTTACTAAGTTGTTCTCCGCTTTCGGTGAAACTTAGGCAGAGTTGCAATTTCAATTTTTCCTTGAATTGAAATTGAATTTAGTAAAACCGAGATAATGGCAAGGAATAAAGAGAAGCTTCCTTGTGATGGCTTCCTCTGTCATATTAATAGGTAGAAATGAAGTGAAAGAAAGGAAATCGAACCATTTGATTATCTTGGAGGTTGGCCCAAACCCACAAAAACAGAAAGTGATAATCGTCACCATCTTTGGCAGGATGGACAGTCTGCACGCAAAACGAAATGTGGACCAATGATATTTTTAACCAGTCCTAGCAGTTAGCTTCTTTCTGGCATGTCAGCCTTCACTGGCAGCAGGGTAGGGGACAATACAGACCATCAACAGAACAGGAACGGGAAGAATAGAGTAGGAGCAGTAGGGTCTAAGCAACACTCAATATGCTTTAAATTAAAGAAAAAAATGAAAACTGTTTGAAGTTGACAGACAAGAAAAATGTCACCTTCTAATTTTCAGTGACTGCTAGAAATTGTAATAAGCAATTCACTATTCACAAAGAATATAATTATAGCTCAGCTAAAATCCATGGGAGTCTTGCTACTGGCAAAAGCAGGACCAGAATACAGTAAGCACAGATTTGGCCATGTGAACAGTGAGAACACTTCCCAAATGATAGAACCATTGACCTAAAAGGACACAATCTAAAGGCCGCTGGCTTTAGGGAAATACTCCGATTTACTTCTGCACACTTCAGATCAGGCCACGAAGGGAGCTTGCATTTATCCTCTTCTGTTTTGTAAAGACAGCTAAAAAAGATCTGCTTGATGCAGATCATTTCACTTGCATTTATCATAGTGGCTATACTAGTATGCCTGTAAGAGCAAGAAAAATATTTTTTCTAGAGTTTGGTTAGGTTTTTGGTTTTGTTTTTCAACTTAAGCGTTCCTCCCCCAAAATCCTCTTGGAATTTATTTGGTAGATTTTTTTCTATGTGATTTTGAACTTTCAGATGTTGGAATAGGAGATTTTGTTAAACATTCTTTAATTAATTTTAAGTGCACTTTTTTGATCAACTCACAGGCAATCAGTCCCCTCTAGAGACAAGATCTTTTCCTTTCTTTCATCTCGGTGCCTACTCAGAGACATCAACACCGTTGTAATAGATTCACATCGTCATACAAGAGTGGAACTCAGACCTATGTTTGGATATTGATAAGACTTCAGGTTAAGCAGTCATTCAGGTGAAAATAGTGCAAATGTTTTAGTTTGAACACCTGCCTCTTTGGAGACTTTTCAAAGCCTTCCTTCAATTTATTAGTGGGTAATTCCTGCCAGAGCTTGAAATGCTCTCCCCTGGCACACTCTGAGCTTCCTGGCCCACACACAACTGAGGTGCAGCACAGACTGAAGACCGATCAAGTCATGCACTGTGGTTTTAGAGGCTTGTGAATATAAATGAGCAGACTCTGCTTTAGAGCCGTGTGTACGTTTCTGCTCTGCAAACTTGCTGCTTTGGGGGCACAAGGAGCCTGCAGCAAACACACCAGAGAATTTGGTGCTAAAATTAGTTTGCATTGTAACAAATCACTTTAATCTTTTCTTGTGGAAAATTGCTGTATGCTTAGTATGTTTGGAGAAGGGATTTTCAATCTTTTGATTTACGGACCCTAAAAAATGTTCCAGTGAGAGTGTGGAACATTCCCAGCTGTAGACTTCGCATATAAACTTGCTTTTCCTGAACCCTTAGAAGCAACAGAGAAAACCAAGAAGGTCCAAAAACCACAGGTCAAAAGTGACTGGCTAAAAACCAAAGAAAGTAGTAAGTTACCTGGGATTAGAATGTTTTACCGGTGTTCCACGTGCAAGCTTTCACACTCACTCACTCACCAGAGAATTCTTAATGTAAACAGGGCTAACAACCACAGCCGAGCAGTGCCCATCCTGTGACACCCAATCCCCAAAACATTAACAAGGGAAGCCAATGGATATCCCTGGGCTACCAAGACCATCCAGACCTTGGCATCAGAGAGGTGAGGACTCATCACAGCAAAATACCCCACCTCTCAGCAAAGCAGCCCCAGTGCCTAATTGGAAGCCCATTGCCCTCTGCTTCCTAGCTCAGAGAATATTCAGTTGCTTTGTGCAAAGGAGAATAGCATCATCAGGGGAAAGACCTGTGTTGATACGCCTCTCCTCCTCGCCTTAGCTATCCCACAGGATGACGGCTAAAGCATTTACCTGAATAGAGAAATGACATGGGTTCCGCTTTTTTCAAGCTGAGGAAAGATGTACTTATCAGACTGTTGCAGTGTTTAATGTCTAAAATGTTTATTGTTTTCCCACTGTGACATGTTCTTCCCCTGAATGTTTGCAAGTTCAAGTCAAAATGTAAAATGAGGTTGACCAAAACCACTGCTCAACTTTATTTCCAGCTCTCTTTCTCATATAGCTCACTAAGCCATTACAAACTTTGTGTTCCCAAATACATATTTGTTTTAAGTATTATACTTACTGAGGTGATCTGAGAGCCCTCAGTATAACAGCGTGTGTGAAACAAGCTCATGTTATACAAAACCAGGGGATATAATATAAAAGTCAAAAAATTTTCTCCTTTTCCCTTCCTAGATCACTTGACATTTGCTTTAACATACACTATTCCCCTGCTACAGATTAACTGCAACAAAGCACCGAAAATTCTGTGCTGATTGCTGTACTTTGAAGTTAGGAAGAATTGCCATGACCAACAAACCTGTCAAACCCTTGTTAAGACAGCTCCTAAAAATCTCATGGTGGAATACTGAAGTGGGAACCTGTTTGACCAACAAATGTAGAAACTTGATTCAGGAAAAAAACACTGATCGTGGCAATGCTTTGAAGTTGAAATCAGAAATAATTAAGCACATATTTAAAGCATATGCTTATGTGCTTTTATTTAACTGTGATTTCTACTGAGTATGTTTCACGGTAGAAATGTTGTATGGTTGACTACATCGTATTTCCCCCTTCCCTCCCCATTGTCCCCCCACTCCCTCAGAAAATCCAATCTCAATCTCAAGATTCAACGGATGATGAATCACTCACCGTAGTTATAAGATCTAGTGCTTAATCACCCTCTCTATTCAATTGTAGCTTCTTTTCTATTTGAATGTCTTCAATTTCACTCAGCCTTCATTAATTTGTGGTCCTAGCCCTGTCCTCCTCATACTCTGACCAATTCCTGGCCTTTCTAAATTACATGTTATTTCTTGTTGCCCTCTAGTAACGAGCAGGTATTTTTCTGAAATATGATATTCTAATAAAAACCTGTAGAAATCAATAACCTTTCAGAGACAAGAGGAAAGAGGGAGTCTGGTGTGCAGTTCTAGTTTTTCCGAAGCATATCTGTGACTGACACCATGACCTTATCTATAAGCAATGCACATGGCCTCGATCAGCAGCTGAACTACCTGTATAGGCGCTCAGAACTCATTAACCAAATAAACAAATGTTTTAGGACTTAGTTCCTGGACTCTCAGACAACAAGTGTTGTATTGACTCTGCCTCCATCACAGTATCTTTAAAGCAAATTAGACTTTAGCTTTGAAATGAAGAATGTCACTATGGTCATCACTATAGGGCTGCACCATATGGCCCTGCCTGAGTGCGGGTCAAATCTCCAGTCCTCCAGCTTCCTCCCATCAGCAAGAGACTGTCCCACTTTCTTTACCCCTTGGTTTAGTGCAAACCAGTTCAGATAGGCTGAGCTGCAGAATTGCAGAGGAAAGCCAGGAACAAAAATTTCACATAAAATGAAGGCAATTTTTTTATTTTATTTGTGCAAGAACCATTCTGTTCACTGAGACACAAGGCCTTAGCACTATTATAAAGTTTATCCAGGAGAGCTGAAACCAAATGCTCATGCTCTAAACCTATGGGAAAAATAGAATCTACTGCGCAGTGCTTTATCTCCTGTTTTGATAAGTTTATGTAGTTTTAACGACGTTGGAAGGAGCAGCACAAGAATGAAAGCAAAAATGTTTTTCATTATGACAATTCCCTTCCACCCAAACGACCACCTAGGCGCTACCATGAGCTCCACAGGTCAGATCCAACAGACGTCAACCGAAGGCAACTGTTCCAAAACACGCTTACGAGCCCAAAGGATAATTTTACTTAGAAACACGTAGTGGAAATATATATATATATATATATATATATATATTTAAATCTATACTTTCAGTGCAACCTGGCTTCCACCACATAGCTCAAGAAGACTATCTTACCAAGTCTCCCTGGAAGAAAATACAGAGGAACCCAGAAGTTTCTTCAGGATGCTGAAGAACCAAAGTAGCCTGCCAAGATTTGAATCGTATTCTGCAAGGTGGTTTGGTTGCTTGAGTGCAGATGGTTTCCAGTTTAATCAAATTACAAGGCACAGAGCTTTAGTCTTCTAGTTCATGTAAATAAAAAAAGTCATGGAAACTTAGATAATAAGCCTAGAGTGCTAGCCATAAATCACAAGCATTCATTACTATTCTAGTTGGTGTATATTAAAAGAGCACGCTTACACTGAACACTTACTGAAATGCAGAATAGAAATGCAGGGGAAAAAAAAAGTATTTAGGAAGGGGAAAAAAATCACACTTAATTGTCCATGAAAATTTTAGCCAACTGCAGGTGTACTCAATTAACATCTCATTAAAAAAAACTCTTGAACTTCAAATAAGCCGTCAGCCTTGTACAGTGTAAATGAAGGGTATAATTGATAGCCACAGCAGTGCTAGGTTAAGTGCTTTAATAACATTCTGGCTCTCCAGAGAAAGTCAGCTCTGTTTCATCAATATAAAGAATCCACACCGAAGAAGTTTCATAGTTTAAATGAGTTTTCTGTAGCTGCAGCAGAATAAAAGCAATAAAGTCAGGGGGAAACTCAGCATAATGCAGCATGAGCTTTCCGTTTGCTTCTGGAATATTTTCCTCCTTTTAGGCTGTTTTCAAAGTAAAAATACAGCACAAGCCTTATTTTCTTCCACAGGCTAATGAGTCCAGAGTATCCATAAAGCATGAAATACCAATGCATTTCTAAACCTGTGCCCCCAGTTCTGATCTCACTCATGAACCTCGTCTCTGCCAGCAGCAGATCTGTGCGGCTGATTTAGGACACAGTAATCCCGCTCCCCAGCACCTGGCCAGCACAGGATGTGCATTTCCAAAGCACCTGATGCAGCTGCAGTCTGGTCCAGTGGGCAGATCTATTCCCTTCAACAGAACTACTTCAAATGTGTCAGAGATCAGCATCTCATCCTCCCTGCCCCATCCAAACAACCCTGAACTTTGGGAAGGTTTGAGTATAGAGCAAAGTCGTAAATCTCAATCCCTTGTACGGTGATTGAAGAGACACCAAGGAGAAAATGTAACAAGCTGTTTGATCCCTGGCCTTTTGTTCCCTGTTATTGCTCTGGCCTTTGCACAGCAGAGGCTAACCAGGTGCAGCAGCTGTAAAAGAACATCTACTTTCCATATCATCATATTTTCTGTCCTTGAGGGGAAAGGAGAACTGCATGGTCCTGCTGTACTTCAAAGAGGGCAAGTACCTCCAGCTTCCTGCACATGGCCAATGTTTTCTCCAATCATTATAGCTCAGCTACCCCAAAGTTCACAGCAGTGTCAAGTTTCTGGAGCTGGTGGGTCTGTCAGCCTGCAGGTACTGGGTGTCTGCAGATTACTTCTAATGGGCTCCCAGAAGACAATTAACAAACCAAGTTCTCCGGTCAGTCAGTTTAAATTTGATCTGCACCCTCCCTGAAAATACTGCGAGGTCCACACGTTGAGAGAGCTCAAAACCTGAGACGGTACCTGTTATCAGTTTCCCTACTAAGTTTCTGATAGCATCCAGCAAATTGTGATCACGCCCTTGGGTTCCCTTTCTCTTTTCTGTACAGTTTTTGGCATCTTCATAAGCATCCTTGTGTCCCCCCTCTCCTGCTCACACTGTGTCTCAGTACATACAGCAACTTCAGAGCAGAGATCTCTTCTCCTATATGCCCCGTGTGTTAGAAATCCCTTTGAGCCTCTTGGTGAAGAACACTTACCTGATTAAAACACTTATGCTGCCTTTTTCCCCCCCAGGTTACTAGGTGGCTGCTTTTGCACTCCCTGGAATTAAGATCTCTTTAATCACCGGGAAGTTCTCTAGCTGTCACACAAGCAGAGACAATTACAGCTTTTACTTTGTGAACAGCGAATCTCACAGGAATTTCCACACAACAACCCCTCAAGGTCCATCACTTGTCAAAGGAGGTGGATTTGTGCCAGTTCGCAGTCCTTTCAGTGCTGGCAATGGCTGGGGAGATAATTTAGCAGATACTCTATTGTGCTCATGACCAGGCTGGACTCTGTAGCTCTGCCTCGTGAACACAAGCAACATAATTCTCATGTGTTTAAGGTCCAGCTTGACGTGATCTTACTCCCAAAAGTGGAAATATCATCTGCTTCAGGTGTAGCCATTTTTGATTCCACACTGGGGAGAATCGTGTCTTTCCAACAAGTAACACCACTGTAAGAAAAGTTTTAAATCAAAATTTAATATAAAATACAGTCCAAGGTGAAGAAAGTTGGGCCATCGCCAACGACATGCATGGAAATAGTAATTCCTACACTGCACATGCATTTCATACTACATCAAAAATAACACAATTTCATACGGGAAGAAGATACTATCACGAAAAACACAAAAATATCAAAGCCTCTGATGTTTAGCTGCTATGTAATTTTCTGAATTCTAAGTTTGCACGCATGAAGTTCCTATGTGTGAGATCATTAAAACCATACGACTAAGTAATTGAATGAAAGATCCAGGAATACAATGGTTTTTCCACACCTACAGATTATTATTCATTTTATTACAGTGGTTGGCAACTAATAGTGATCTTGAGTGGCTAGAAAGCCTCCCATAATGGGAATACGTTTTGGCTCAGTCCCAAACCCCACTGTGAAAGTCAGCCCAATAACACAACAGCTGCAGGAGAGGAGACTCAGGAGGCCAGGAGTCGTTGAGCACTTTCAGAGATAGTGCAGAACATCTCCTGCCTTTTCTCTTTTTCATTTCTACTAGCAAGGAACATCATAGGGATGAAAGGCATGAAGATTTACTGGCTTTGACCATGTACTTTATCATGTTTTGATCATCCTCAGGCAGAGAGGAACTGTACCTCTGAAGTGCCAGTCACATCATGGGAACGAAATTGTGCTCATTTTAGCTGTCACAATTCTGTATCTCCAGGGAGACAGTACTATTATTTTTCTGCTGAATGTAGCCTCTCTGTTGGTTTGGGCTTTAAAAAAAAGCAAACTGAGGTTTTTGGGTTTTGTTTTTGTTTTGTTATTTTTCCTTTTTAATATATATTTGACACATTCATCGTGTGAGAGTTTGCCCTTTTCAAAGTCCTTCACATCATATAGACATTTGTCCTCCACGTAGCACAGCTTCCTGATCTGCTTTATAGGAAAACCGAGCCAGCCCGAGTTAAAAGGACCACTTCTCCCAGCATCTCAGCAAGAGCTAAAAGACCAGTTGTGAAGCTGCCCACCTGCACTTGCATGCCACTCTGCTCATAAATCTGTAGCTTCCCTGAAAGGAGAAGTTGGATAGGAAGAAATACTTTGCAGCAGCCCTGTCATTCAAGAGAAAAACCATGTGAGCAGTTCATTAGATGTGAGGGCTGACAAGTGGCAACTGAGCTGCTTCATGTTTGCCAGCTCGCTGCTGCTGCTGCTGCTATCACCAGCTGCTCTACAATCCTCCTGCTCATTTGAAACTACCAATTCTGTCAGAGTTAGGATGTTGGGCTTACATTTTTAGGCAGTTTTTGAAGCTGTGATTTCTGAATACAAATATATGAATATAATGAACGTGGCACAAAACCCATTAACAATCCCTTATGTTCCTTTCCAAAAATAATAAAATAAAAACGAACACAGAACTTCAATGGGAATTCTGGGGTTGCAAACTGTAGAGGAAATCCAGCGTTTAATTTTTAATATATGAGAATTTTGAATTAATTCTGTTGCTCAGCCAGAAACGCAAGTAGAGATTTAGTATCTACATAATAACGGTTTAGGCATTCAATCACTTCTGGAAACCAGGAAATCGGTTGGGTCATTTGAAACTAGACTGAAAAAAAAAGCACTAGAGAAAGACCGCAGAGAACTACTTTCCAGTGGTCAGAAAGATTTAACATAACTACAGCAGCCTTAATGCCTGTAATTTTACCTTTCCAAGACATATGGAAAAAAGTACAGCTCAGAACTATACCTGGCTGGTAATCCAGAGATAGCTCCTCAAATTGCTACGACTGATAATCTTTCAAAAAAACAGAATAATATTTTCCATTTGTCACGACAATTGCTTCTAGTCTCAATCACTAATGCGTCGGGTACTGATTCTCCCCAAGAGTCTGACACGTCAAGTTTAAACACTTTGTGCTTTCATTTAAAATAATCTCTTCTTAGACAACAAAGGAGACAGGGTTCTGGGCCTAGGAAGAAACCGACAAAGAATCCTCAACTCAACTCCTCCTCCATGATTTTGTTCTTCAGGCAGTCAGCAACACCCCTGTGAGTGAACCTTAAAAGCTCAGCCTCCTCTGCTGCATTATATATATATATGGATGTGTGTGCATATGTAAGTATCTCTGCACACTAATACACACACTGGACCACCCATCTTAGCCCTTCAGTTCCCTTGGCTGACTGCTTCCCCCACAATACAGCTACAACTTCTGCAACAAAATGAGGGCTGGGAGATGGGACAGGGAAGGTCAGAGAATTAAATGCTAGTGGCTTTTAAGCTCCCTAATTAAATGCATAGGGCACCGCATCTGCATAACCGACTTGAAAGACTTTGGGTCGTATGCTTTATTAAAGCCTAAATGAGATCAGCGATGAGTGGCATGTTTTTGACAGACAAAGTTCCTTGGGGTAATCACTAGGTGTGGCCACTGAGAGCCGAACTGAACGCGTGCCCTTTGTTCCCAAAAAAGCACTCAAAGACATTTTCTTCCCTGCTCCCGAGTCCCCTTGAAGGGGGATCAGCCGGTTGGCATAAATGTCACTGCTTGCAGTTAACATCATTTCAACTACGACGGAACTCATTATTCCATTTGAGGCAAATGCCCCAATCTTGGGAGACCCTCACACTTAACCAGAACTACACCCACGTGAAGAATTACCCTTTCGCAGCTCTGTCAGACAATGAGCAGTACCAGTTTAATGAACAGCACGCTTCATCTCCGCTCCTGGTCAGTCTTGACATCGCTGCTGAGCACACATGGGACCACGGAGCCTCCAAGCCATCCTCCTTCCCAGAAGCCATCAAGCTCAGCATCCAGTGCTGCCTTACAGCAGCCCCAGCACCACCTCAGCACCGCAGGGACCCTTCCTTGCAAAATTTGGACAAGCGTGGCAGCAGCACGCACTTGACTCCTTTCTGCTTTGCCATCCGGAGCGCAGGAGCCATTCAAAGGAACCAGACTACAGCTTATTCAACTACATGTTAACAACCAGAAGTCACTTCTGCCTGGAGCTGCCCTGCAACACGTTGAACCTGAATATTATGCGATGTCTGACTTCAGTAAAAACATTCACTAAGATGAAAATTCACCTCTAAGTCGCTGCTGAGTATTGTTACAGGAAGGGCATACCAAAATAGCTCTCTGCACTGTTTTTTGTGGGTAGTTTTGGACAGTCATCACATGCCTGAGTGACAACTCTCATCTCCCATAGTTCCCACTATGGCCAATGCACAGGAGGAGCAGCGGGAGCTCCTCCAAATGGCAAGGAAGCAGGAGTCTGATGTGACTGCATAGCTGCTAAATCCACCCTTCAGATGTGGTATTGATATCACCCTGTAAGACTACCAGCCACAGTCAACCTCCAGATAAACAGAGGCAGAACTGCTTATTTGCCCATCCATTCAAGGATTAATTTCGCCTTTCCAGTCTAAATTACACCAAAGTAACCAAGAGTTGAAGCAGAAGGAGGGGCCTGTTGGTGATGGAGGCAATCATCTCTCCTGTGTATGTGCTATGCAGGTTAATATAGCACAGTAACTTGAGCAAGGCGATGGTTGCCCCATTGCAATCAGTCAGAGCTCTTTTAATGACCTTTCTCTACTAGATTGCTGGTTGCTTTCAAAAAAATCCCTCCCGCACAGATAAGATATTTTTGAAGCCGTTTTGTAGGACGCACAGTACAGAGATTAATGCAGGTCAAGCAGGCTTTTCATCCCCAAAATAGTTGCCCATCACTGTTCACTCACCAGCAGACCACACTGGAAGGTGATGATGGGCCTTCACACCTTCAACCCACTCACTACATTTTTTCTATCCTACTGTTGATCAAGGTTAAGCACAGAGGAAAGGTTTTTTTATGCAAACACAAGCACAGGGGTGGGAAAAAAGAGAAAAAAGAGAAAAATGATAGCTTTCTTCAGCCAATTTTTAACATGATTAAATGAGTAAGTGTTCTGCCTCTGGCTATGGAAGGCTTAATATGGCTTTAAAGTCCTCATTAAAGCTTTACAGACAGAGGATTGAATTCTCTGAACACAACGTGGTGCAGGATGGAGCAATCCAGCCCTGGCAGGATCTGAGCAGCCTGAGGGCTGCTCTAGTTTGATCCATGACAAGATTCTGGAAGAGTCTTGCACCAGCAGAGGTTCGAACTTGCATCACCCACTCTCTCTGCTTGCTCTGCCAGAGGAGCCAAGTGCCAGGCTGGCTACTCTCATAACAGCTGGAGCTCTGCTTAGAAGAGTAATTTACTTTTTGAGGTATGCATTCAAAGCAGGGCATAAAAGGCACACTCAGTCACTAGTCTTTCTCATTCTTTATCATCAGCTGGTGCTTTCAGGAAATGAACACTGGCTGTGAGCACCCAGAGGCACAACCCTCTGCTTCAGTATTTTCTTGTTGATACTTACTCCATACTCCAGAGACGTGTCCTGCTCCTTTCTCTGGACCCTCCTATTCTGGGGAAACAGCCCTTCTGAGAATACCTGGCACAACACTGACTGGGATCTGATATGTCTGCTTCCTATCCAAATTGGCATGAGCAGGAGAGAAGCAAGAAACACTGAGGCATAAGCAATCTGTCCGAAGAAGGAAGTCAAGGATTTTGTGATTCATCAAGGGTATCAATAATTAAAAGCAATTTAAGTAGTCATTCCCACACTGAAATCCCAGCACACATTGCTTTATATTTGATGCAGAAAAATAGATTTTGCACATTGGTTTTAGCCACCTAAAGTCATAGAATTTAGAGCCAGTTCTAAAGAAATCCCAAACTCTGAGTCATTCCTCCAAAATACGTGCTTCATTTCATCTTGTTTTGACCCGCCGCAAGGATCGCTGAGCTTTACAAGGGTTGCTTCAGAAAATTTCCTCCAGTAGGGTGAAGTTCTTTTGCAGCCAGCGTGGGAGTCAGCACAAGTATATGCACTTATATTCATTTTTAAAAAAGTCAATCCTGGTAACATCAGGAAGTAAAAATATGAAGGAAAAAATATCTAAAAAATTAATGTGCTCAGAGTGGATGGATATTGCAGATAACTAATAAAGGAAATCTCTGTCTATTTTATATACACACACAAACAGATGGGTAAAGCAAAAAGTTGTTGAAGGTCCATCAAAGGTACAGAAAACATCTCCTTAAAATCTGTTTGCTCATAATACCACAGGACAGCAAGCAACCAAATTAGACTATTTACAGTTTAGCTGTAATCCAGAATCAATGCAGCTGCATTCCTATGCTCTGCTCGGATGTGCATTGATCTGACAGTAGTTTTACACTGAATAGAGGTCATTAAGAAGGTTGTTTGCCTCTTATCTTTTCTTTTCTTTTTTTTTTTTTTAACAGGCCTGTCAAATTACCTCAGTTTGCCTGCAATTAGTAGAGCAGCATAGTCTATACACTACCTATTCAGGTTCATCAAGCAAAGCACAGCAACAGAGAATCTGTCCCTTTCCTAGGCCCTTTGAAGCCTGGAGTTAGAGAAAACTCTGGAAGATTGCAGTGGCTTTCTGTCCTGGCTAGTAAGCTGCTTGTTCAAGGCATCGCCTTATGCAGGATAATAAGCTGGCAGACTTGCTGCAAAAGTGATCTTTCGTAGCAGATAAATTATAGACAACTGTCTTAACACTAATAATCAAGCAAGTTATTTTTCTAAGATTTGAAGCAGTATGTTATAACACCAAAAGTGGTTAAAAAAAGCCACCATTATACCTAAAAGCTGTTTTGATTTCTTGATTGCTTACAAAAATTCAGTCAATGCTCATAATGATCTGATTGCAGGTCGGGGTTAAGTGTAGTTGCAAGGTGTTTAAAAATGAACAAGGAACAGATTCATTCAACCACATGCCTGAGAAATTCCCCTCTGCTCCTCCCAAACTGGATTATGAAAGACATAGCTGTTCTCCTCGTATTCTTATGAGACTCACCCAAAAAAATTCAAGTGGGAATTCCACAGTGAGGAACACTGGGGGCAGAAGGAACACAAAACAGAAAAGCCGTCATTTTTAATATGCCAAGATACCATGAGAAGCAGAATGATCTGTGGCTTTAATCAGGAAAGAGCAAAGAGAACAAAGCCTTTGGAGTTACCTAAACCATCTCCAAGAAGCATCACTCAACAAACTTTAAGCTGGCCCTGAGGCAAGGGAGAGAAACTTTGGCCTTCAACATGGCTCCAGGAAATCACCTTTTAAAATTTCAACTAGGTTGAGAGCGAAATATTTCTTGGAGCAATTGGCTTGTACCAAAGCTGGCACTGGTATTACAGCCAGATCTCCTAAAATGTGCAAGAATAATGGTAGAGAAAGAAAAGATCTGATTCTCAGAAGACTCAGAGCAGATCCAGTGCTGTCAGAATAACACCAGTTTATCTGAGAGAAGGATTTGGTCCTATTGGTCCAATGTGCCCCCAGCCCAGATCTCCTATAATTAAACAGCTGGGTTGTCACAATAAATAGGAAAAAGATAAGATCACTTTACCAGCAACAGATCTATCTTTCTTGCACACATTTTGAGTTCCCCTGATGAGACTTGTGTTTAAACAAAGGATAAAGTAGACCAGCAAGAGCACCCAACACTTTCACCACCACGTTAGTCATGAGGAGATATGGATTCCCTCTGCAGCTTTGTCACAAGGATGACAACGTATATTTCTGGGATGAAATCCCCATAACCTAATGCACCCATTTTAAACGTGGGCAACAGCACAGTTGGTGCTTCCAAGATACTCATGTGGCTTTGTTAATATATGCTGTCTTCAGCAGAGAAAGCAGACTCCTGCAGCTGTCTACGGAAATAATAAAATGGCTAGAACAAGCAGGAGGTTATCCTGGACAGAAAATCAGAGTCAATAGGAGAATTAGAAAAAATAGAAATAGTGAAAGCTGGCGTCTCTGTCAATACTACTAATTACTTCTCATTTCCATAAGTCTTTCCCTCAAATCCATTATGTAATCAGCCACAGAAAGTGAAATAGATTCTCAGTGAAGCCACCAGTGTTTCTATCTATAGAACTAATAAAATTACTGATCAATAAGACTGCACAACATCTCCTCACCTAACCTCCAGCCCTTCTATACTCTGGTCCTACTCACCAAGAGCAAAGTTGCAAGATGAACCCACTGACTGTGCATAACAGTGCTGCTGACCTCCATTTCTCTGGCATTTAGTCTGTTGACATAACCAGTCTACTCAGCCGCTGCTTTGAAAGAAAAATAAGCTTATGTGCATCCAAGTCTAGATTTTGCCTGTGGTTTTAGCAGAAACCAAACTCCACCTTCTTGTGGATCATCTCACTGCCAGAAGAATGGAGAGAAATGGCTTGAAAAAAAAAATCATTAGCCAAGACTTTACAGAAGAATCTCTAAAGACTCCCAAGACTTCTGGGCTCACATCAATGCACACATACATGCAATCTACAGAAAACCAAAAGGCACACTGAAAATAGTGGCTCACTCTAGTGGGCTTTGTAAACCACCTCACTACAACCTTTTCTGCCCTCTCTGCCCTGCCCTCCTCACTCCCAGCCCCCTTGCACATGGGGGACTTCAGATGCTCAGGTGCAACTCCAATAGCAGTAAGTGGCAGCATTTACTAGGCAGGATGACAATGATGTTTTACAACACATCATATACAATGCAGAAACAGATTAAGTTATTTCTTACAATATACTGTGTTAGAAAACTGACAGAAATCCCATCAACCTGATTCTTTGAAGTGTTATGCACATCAAAACCCCAGCAGACTAAAAATGAAGAAAACTGGAATTAGAACACGAAATAGGCATGGCTAATTCTTTCAACTAGCAAAAGAAGCTGAATTAAGTTCTTCTTTAATGGTGCAGTCATGGTTCAAAGCCAAAACAAAACAAAAAATCCAACACCACTTGTGTATAATGTTGTATGATAATTCTTCGGTTCCACCAGGCAGTTTTAGTTTTATGATTTTTAAAGTAGTAATGAACTCTCCATCCAGTGTGAACACCATCCATGAGAATTCAGAGTCCCCAGCATTTGTACAGCAGAAAGGAAATCAGGTACTTCATGTTTCTTCTGCAGCAAAAGATCATCACACTGATGATACCACATACGGCACAGTTCAATGTTCACGTACCAGCTCTCATCACACTGGCAGCCTTATGTGAACTTTTTCCTTAACAGTTGACAGCTGAGGATATTACTTATCATTGCCTGGACTACATTAGTCATGGTCTAGCCTGTGAGTCATGACTTACTAAATTGCCAGGGTGCTGGAGGATGTTCTAGTTTTCTTCTCAAAAAGAATTGCTGGAATAAAAGGAGCATTCAGTATAGCAGACATCACTTTTTAGAGAGGGTGAATACAGATTAATTACGCCAACGTATGGTTTTACTGTAGAAGCCCTGGGCACATTACAGTAACCTGCAGAGAAGGAATCACACATCTGTCACACAGAGGATACTGGAGAGCACACATCACTCTTTATACCTATTTCCAGACCCACAGGAAAGGGACAGGTAAGCACAAAAGTTGCATGTCTGAAAGAGATGCTGGAGACACCATGAGTGGTCTGGCCAGACCTTTTCCACATTGCCAGCTGACTCAATTGTACCATGGGTAGGTCACATGTGCATGCAGTATACTACATAGCCCTAGGGTGAGTGAGTGCACAGCTTTGTTACAGCAGAACTGTCAGCAGCCTCATGAAATTTATGGTCTTTGTACCACTGTAGGAAAAGAAAACTGCCCCATTTCTTCATTTAGCTTACCTCAAAGGCATAAACTTACAAAACTCTGATGGCAACAGAGGAGTTTGGACTCTATTCAGTCCAGTGAAAAAGCAATATGCAAAGTTTACATTAAAAAAACAGATCCATTTCTACCACCTTTTCTTATTTAAATATGGCATAGAGATGCTGAAGTAGCTTACAGCAAGCATACCACTGCTATGACAATAGACTTTTTTTCTCCTTATACACCTTAAACCTGAAGGTCCATGTGAGACTGGGATCTCACATACCAATACCTAATATCAGAACCGCATCCTTTATTACCTCTGGAAGTGTTGCTGCATTTATTGGCTTTACTACATCCAACTACAAGAGATAAAACTATATTTGCATTTCAGCGTTGAAATTACCTGGAATTGCACATACATGAACTCCAAAAAACCTTGCACACAGAATTAAGTTATTAAAATCTCGAGCAAGGAAACAACGGAGAGGAAACAAGAGGAGCAGAGCCATATCCAGCAGGCTAAAGAATGGGACAATGCCAGCTGTGCTACCCTGAATTTAAATGGCAAAACGACACCACCCCAACATCACCTAGTGCAGGACATGCAGGTAAGCTCCAGCTGCTTAATTCGATCTTGGCAGTTTGCAGGGCAGGGCAGCAGCTGAGAAGCTACTGAGAAACCCATGCTTTTACAGAGGCATTAGCCCATACTGACTCCATACAGTGAGCTTCACATATTTTCAAACAGAAGTGCAGACGCTCATTTGCATCACTCTCCCCGTGTTTTAAAAGCACTTTTCAGTGTAAATTTTACTTCAAAGTTCAGCTCAAATTAAAGCTTTTTGATGCAGTTGAGTTCTGCCTGTTCTTCTAACATCCTTCATGGTGAAAGCCCTACAGCAAATTATAAAGCCACTTCGAGTTATAACACTGCTAGATGCCATTTCTCACCTCGTGAGATCAGCTGCATCCTTTACTAAATGCTTGTTTTATATTTACCTCCCGCATGTTGACACTTCATCATGATTCCAGGTAGCAGTGCATTTAGAAGACAACATTATACATCAGACTTTTATCAAGCATGGCCAATTATGCAAATTCCTCCTAAATTTATTTTTAAAGAAAAGGAAGATTGATTGCAGAGATTTACCATTTACAGACAGTGATTTAGGAGGATATTTCAATTGCTAATGCACCTAACAAAGATGCGGGATTTGTTTGTAAACTTCAGGTCTACAAAATTGAATGTCAACACCAGATAATTATCATGTCCTATCCAAAATGCTAAATTTAATGGGCATATTCTTTGTAGTAAATCAGCAATTGGCATTAGTCTTAATGAAAGTTGATTATGATGCTGCCTGTATATAAAAGGTAAGCACCAGTCATACAAGAAACAGATACCTCAAGCAAAAACAATGCACAATTTCTCATCACTGCTTGGCATGAGAAGTAAGACAATGGCATCATATTTGATTGACTTCATAGATGTTGATGCTTAGGGCACAGGTATCAAGCTCACTTGGATGAGGGCCATATTCCATATTTAATTATGGCCTGTGGGCTGGAGCATTAATTCAAGACACCATACTACACTAAGCTCCCATTCTTCTCGAGAAGAGACAATGACCTTCACAATAAGCAATTAACTATCTGTTCAGCAACACCTTATAATGTTCACATAGAAAATTTTCAACACTGCTTCCAACCTTTTTCTCCTTTCCCCGTACTTTTTTTTTCTTCTCCATTTTCTTCCATCTTCACATCTCTCTCATCTTCCCATTCTCTTTCCCTCATCTAACCTTTCAACACTTTAGCCACTAAACTTCTATACATTGAAGCAGGCTTGCCATTTCATTTGTAAGTGTGTGCTGCAGTGCTGCAAGCCAATCTGTCACCCCTTATACATCCTTAGACCACTCCAGCTTGGAAATAAAGTACATCTATGCTTCGCTGTGCACAGTGCCTTTTCCATTTGTATTTGCTAACATTTCAGTTGTTAACATCACAGAGGAGCACAGATTAAAGAGAGTCATAGCACAGGAGCTATCTTATTTCCTTGATTTCCAAAACAGTCAAATCTCATTTGAATACAAATGTTCCTTCCCTGACATATTCTTACTTCTTCCTAAGTTGGAGTCTCAAATCAAGAATGCTGTTTAAACTGGGAGGAATCACAAACATTTCAGCCAAAACTCAAGATGTTTTGCTTCTGAAATGCCATTGTAGTGACTCACGGAAACTGTTGTTTCATTGCTATGCACTCCCTTCCTCTTTATAGCGTACAGTTAGTGGAAGATGCCTCCTGTGATCGACTACGAAAAAATTCCAAACCATACAGTGAAATTTGTGTTGTGCAAGTCCAGACGTGCAGCTTGAAATTCCCAAGGGTCTTTTGTTTTATTGTACTCTTGTGTCAGACCACAGGAAGAAAATAAATCCTAACCTACCCCATGTAGTTATTGCCTGAAGTGGATAGGAGAAAAGATTTGTTCAGGAAAATGTCTGGGGGGGTGGCTCGTAAGAATGTTCCTGGCTTGCTCTAAGAAGTCTAAACATACTGTAATAACAGTTAGGCTCAGTTTCTTAAATAATTAGATCAGAACGCATAAACAAGTAGCAGCACTTTAAGATACGCTATTTGTGTTTGTTCAACCATAACAAATGTACTTGCCCCCAAAATCAAATGCCAGAAAACTACTGCACTATAATTGCTTTAATACAGATATTGTGGGACATAAAAGTGTTACAGTTTGAAAACAACAAAAAGAACACAGTTCAATAGCTATATTATTGATGTCAGCACAAAAAAAAAAATGGAAAAGGTATTTTCCTTCCATTTCGTATTGGGTTCATTTTCTGAAAACATGAAGCAATAAAAACGGTCTGTTAATCATCTTCCGAGCTAGTTTAGCAAAATGTCATTGTGAGTTATTAAAATAAATACTTCTATTACCTTTGAAATGTGTTCCTCTACTTTGAAAGGGTAATTTTCAAAGACACAGTTTTAAAACCAACAAGTCAAAAAGTCTGCACCATTGCTGGGATCAGAGGGGACCAGCATTTCCATCTGGGCTCCATGGATAACTACAGCATTTCATCCGCTGGGTCCTGTGAGGCCTACTGACCAGGGCTTGCTACCAAGCCTGGGTTACACCTGATGTGAAAGTCCATTTAACTGCCTCCCTCCAGAGAGGGACTTTCTTGGCCTCAGTAGCCAGGATTTTCTCCTAAACAAAAGAAGGGGGATAAATTCAACAGGAGGTCAACCTAGAAGCCCAAGGCCTTCCTTTGTTCCACAGTTGCTGTCTCCAGCCTCCCTTTCTCTTCCCATTCTGTCTCCGAAGAACCCAGCACTAAGCAAATCACGCAGACACACCTGTGACCAAGGCGAACATGCACAGTTTCTTAATTCTTAGCAACCAATGCCACAACTGTCCCCGAACCATTTCCTTTCTTTATGCCTACATGGCAAAGTGTTAATCCCCACACTTTCTCCTGTTGTGAAAGGAGATCATAAAACTGAAAAACATGACAGCTGTATGGTCCAGGTGATGTATTTTAAATAAGGACACCAAGAACAGCAAAACCAAGAAAGTCACTTAAACAGAACACAACTTTACTCCAGCTGCCACACTCCTCAAAACCACCAAGGAAGCCACAAGACAAATGGATGGTGATGCAACACCACGGGTGCTTTGCAACTGCACCAGAGCACCGTGGCTTGGTAAGAGCATCGTCCCCACCACACTTCTTTGCCTCCCAAACTTTTGTATCCTCTAATATCCAACTTTCCCTTTCAGCCTAGGTATTACCTTCTTGAAGTATGTGTTTGTATTCTAATACATGAGGGAAAAGCTTAATTTGCCTGCCATTTGGTATTTACAGGCCAATTTTAATGATGGACATGAGAAATAAGATTTTGCCAGAGGGTTTGAGTTCCTGGCTCCCTTTGGCTTCCAGGCAGTCCCTAACCCCTTTGAAATTCACAGCTTATTTTTTTTTTTTGTAAATTTTTTTTGATTACCATTTCAAGTGGTGTTTCTAATACTCTTTTCAAAAAAAAAAAAAGTGATCATACAAAAAAAACCCTCAGAACTAAACCAAGTCTGTGTCAAGCAATTTTTGCTATTCTCAAAACTGGAAACACAATGGCAATACGAAAAACTGAATAGGACTCTGTTTCTTATAGTCTTGTGGAATCTTTCCTTTGTCTGACACTCCCCAGGGCCTGTGCTACTGAAAACACTGCTGGTTAAAGCACTTCTATTACAATCAGCTGCCTTGGAAGCAATTGTGTATTTGTTGCTGCTGTCATATACCCTAGCCTGAAAGTATCAAGAATCTGAGAACGCGTCTTCTCCATGTAACTCTGTTTGGGCTCTCTGAAGGACCATGTGGAAATCCATCACAACAGCAACCAAAGGAGCAACCAATGGCATTCGAATTGGAACAAGAAAGGGGAAGAAAAAAGGATTCTCTTATATGGAAATCCTTACAAGGACGATGCAAGAGTCAGTCTGAGCAATTCTGCAAAAATCCAAAAGGTTTCGGCAACTGCAGTGCTGCTGAGAGGACGTTTGTTACAGCCTGGGCTCCTGCACAATGCCAGAGCTCCATGGCAGGCACAAGCACCACGCTGCAGCACGAGGACTTGAAAATCCAGATCCAGCCTTTCTGTGAAAACAGGCTTTAAGAATATCGACTCCTGCTTTGGGATGCCCGGGGTACCATGCCCTAAC
The DNA here is from genome assembly GCF_013377495.2 of Cygnus atratus. NCBI lineage: Eukaryota > Metazoa > Chordata > Aves > Anseriformes > Anatidae > Cygnus > Cygnus atratus. The sequence goes on from NC_066376.1 coordinate 7,105,791, forward strand.
ACTGATCTGCCTCCTCACTGCACAGCACACAGCCATATGTAGCCTCTCCCTAAGCAGTCTGAAAGCGACAGGATTTAATTTGTGTTAAAGCTTATGTTCAAGGTAGTATTTTTGCTGCAGAGATCTTCAATAGGAAATAGTAGATTCTTCTACCAAAGGAAGAAATGCGTGCACAACTTTGTCCCTCCCCAGCCAGCCAAACCCCATGGCTCGGAGCCCCAGGGAAAGCAGCACCACATGAGCTCCCAGGTGCATCTGAAAGAAACCCCTTAGCCCCCTAGGGCCAAGGCTGTTTGGTGCCATTTCCACAAACTTAGGCAATAATGGGAGAAAAACTGCTTCAGCTCCACTACAGAAACAACTAAGGGTGGGAAGGATTCTGACTGTCAGACAAGCTTTTCTAAAAATACAAAAGCTTCCTCTGGTCTTTTTACCACTCGGTTGTCCTTGATTGCAGGGGAAGGATTTCCACCATGTGACCTCTGAAATTTTTGAGTTACTCAACTCAGTGTGGTCCAGAAGTGTTATATAAGCACAAGGAAATACCTGCTGTTTTTCTTTCCGGTAGCTGAGGACCTAGTCTCCAGGTTTTATATTTGTTACTCAAAGCGTCAAATATTACTGAGCAATTTCCATGGTAGCCCTGTTTCAAAGGTGACACCTCTCTTAGAAATTATTTTTTGTTTTGTACTACAGACGAGTTCTTCATATTGCACTAATGTTTTCTAAAGGTCTGAATTTCAAAGGAAGAAAAATTCCCAACAGTCCTTCAGAGGAAGCTTTTGTCTTATGCCATCTCATCCCTTTTGGTATTAGTTACAACTAGAGACTTAAAAAAAAAAAAGAAAGAAAGAAAAAAACTTACCAATATGTCACTGACACCTGTTTTAACAAAGCCCTCAAAGAGTATTGATATTTAAGGGGGAGAAGAAGAGATCGTAAGAATGAAGAATGTAAACGAATTGTTATTACCTTAGTGTAAGCAGCTACACATCATTACTTAGCTTAACAAATGAACTATGAAAATGATAGCTATAGCAATAAATGCGTTTTGTGAAACATAATTCTATGTACCATAGACACAGCCCTCCTGGATAGAGCATGAATTTAGATTATGGAAATATTACTTACTGCTGAGTACTCCCTAAATGTCTCCAGGAAAACAAAACATATGTCTCTCTGGCAATATTGACAGAGTTATTATTAAATATTATATGGAAGGTGCTGTAAGCAATCTAATATGACAGTGTCCCATATATAACAGACTGTACATACGTTATTACAGGGAAAAAACAAACCAACAGCAAAGCCAATTGAAGGAGTATTTTGACATTCTCTGCTTCTATTTTCTTTTAAATGAAAAATTTGGCCTCAAAGACTTTGATCTTGCAAACTGCTTAAGTGTATGCTTAAGTGAATGGCTTACCATGTTCCTAGGACCCCCTGGCTGTCAGACACAGTAATGGAGCAAAGTGCTATCAGACTTAATGAAGTTAAAAGGTACTTTGCTATCTTTTCTCCCTTGCACTGATTGGCACAAGAGGCAACAACACCCCCCAGATGTGCCAAATGACATTTTTATTTTGTAAACACAGATTAAGCAGAAACCAAATGGACATCAGAAAATCCAACTCTTCCAAAGAGGACAGCTGATGCCAGCTGTTCTGCCTGCAATGCTCCGTCCTGCAAGGGGCAGGAGCGCTTTCCAGGTCCTGCAGCCTTCAGAAACCCGCAGAAGCTGGGAGTTGAGAGCTGCCTCTTCCCAGGACAGCACTGGGGGCCACACTGCCATTCCCCCAATTTACACCCTTGGAAGCCCAGCTGCACATACTCTTACAAGTATTTGCAGATTAGTGTGGTTTACAAGACAGTAAGAGATGTCACTCTTTGACAAACTGTTTGAGCGTGGCTCTTCCAGCAACAGCAATGCAGGCTGAACAGTTGCACTGGGTGATGCTCACCTGCCTTCATCCCGGAAGAAATCCTCAGTAAATAAAATAAAGAAGTTCCACCCTCTGTGCATCAAGTTTAATTACTTTGGCTCTTCTGATCCCTGCCTGGCCCCCAGATAAAGTATCATCTATATACAGTCAGTTGGCAAAACACCACAGGGAATTAGCTGGGGTTTGAATGAGGAGCACTGCACCAAGAGTTTCATTTCTCTAATCAGGGAGCAGGATCTCTGGTGACAAGGGAGAGCCAATAAAAATTGCTCAAATTATTAAAAACTTACCAGTGAGTTCCTCATGAAGAATTATTCAGAGAAATTACAAGAATAAGTTTGAATGCATTCTAGAGTATTGCCGTCTTCTTGCAACAAATTTATGAACGAAAAGAAAGTTTCATGAATAAATTATTCACCACCAGTTATCTGTCCACCGCCTTGCATTACTCTGGGTAAAACATGTGCTTTCATCTACTTCTCTCGCAAGTCGTTCAGACAGATCAACCTTTTCATTCAATATATTTTAACTAACAGGTAACAAATCCTGAGTAGCCAAGCAGTTTTTATGCTAAGCAATTGGTACCTGTCTTACCCTGTATACAATGATCCAGGTTTTATTTCTTTACTGAGCACAACCAATTCCATCTCCTGAATGCCATCTTGGGTAATAGACATTTAATAGGCTGGGCTTCTCCAGTAAGTTGTATCTTTGAAATAAGCCTTACTGACTCTAATGCTTACAGAAACGCTAGCTGGGTATGCTAGCATGAGACACTTCTAATGCCTACATCCCCAAATACCCTTTCCAATTGCATGGAAAAGAAGCCTCCCTGAACAATATCGAACACAGTCAATCAGATTATTATTAAGAATCTGAGGGTGGCTGCACTAAAGCAGCCTGGGTTTCCTCTGTTTCTAGAACAGCAGAATCAGCCTCACACGCCATCGTTGTTACCTGTGGTCTCAACGCCTGTGTGTGTCAAAACAGGAGGCATTACAACTTTGTTGTTACAAGAAAATATATGGCAAGTTTAATCAAGCTCAAAACAATGTTCATTTATCTATGCCCATAAATGTGCAACAGTTAAGGTCCAAACAGAAGTACCGGTCTTCAGTGGCTAAGCCTTTCCTCGCTGCAGCAGAGCGCAAGACAAATTTTAGCTTTACTCAGAAGCACATCCCTGCCCCAGCTGCAAGGGCATCCACTGTGCATGAACAAGCAGAAATACTCAGCATAGCCAGATCCAAAGCCCAGGGAAAAGTAAAGGGTGCAAGGGAGGAACAATACCTGCTCATGCATCATGATGCCATTACCACCAAAACCCTCTTAAAATTATCATCTTGAAAGGTAATTGGCCTGACTACAAAACTCAATCACGCAAGCACTCAAAACACATGAATCTCTTACAGGCCATCAGCCCCATACAAGCCAAGGGCACTATATTTGCCTTAAGTAACTCATCACTAATGAATAAAATCATTCACAAACATTTAAATACCTATTCTTACCTTTTTTTTCCCCCAGATACAGCACATCTCATTTAGTATGAATACTTCAAGTCAATCAGGCTATAATAAGCAACTGTCTTTCTCCAGCTGCAATGTGCATTAGATGAAATTATTCAATATACATCAATTATTTTGAACAATAGAAATAAAATCATTACAGAGAGCACTGTCAAAGTGACATTCTGCTCCATTATCTAGATGACATTAGCCAGGATAGCAACCCAACTCTTCATGATTGCTCTAGCTGACACCACACCATCATCCACAAATACAGCCTTTAAACACTATCTGCTTCTATACAAGGCAATGCCTCAAGTGTTTCAGGTTTGTAATATCATTGTTGCTATTTCGTACCTAGAATTTCAGAGGTGCGTAACTCAAATCAATTGCCTCCTCGTGGGCAGTAAATATTAGGAAAGAAGAACCTTTGTCATGACTCATACATCTGCTCTAGTTCCGAGCGTTTATCTGTGTTTCATCTGTTCACCCATATGGGCTGCCTCATTTTTGTAAGGAATTACTCAATATTAGAGATTCATGTGCTGGAGCATTCCATACACTCTTGCTTATGATGATTATAATTAGATACGTGCACCAAATTGATGCTTGTGGAACCCTGAACAAATAACCTGCGTAGCCCTTCAAGAGCCTCCAGTTTTAATACACCATAATTTATGTTTGGAATGTTAAAATACTAATAACACCAAGGAGTAATTGGCTGATGTTTAAAAACTCTATTAAACTAAAATATGTTAACATAAACTGTGTTAGCAGGGAATAACCAGTTGTCACCTAGACCGTTTCATTCATTGCTCCTCTTTCCCTTCCCTCTGTTTTCTGTCTCGGGTCTGGAACTTAAGGCAACAAAAGTATTCAACTGTTTAGGAAAATCCTGCTATAGTGGGGGTGTCTCTGGAAGTGATTTCCTTTTGCCCACACAACCAGTCTACTGCTCCAATCACCCAGACACTCAGTGCCATGCAGGTTGACCTCTCTCACCCAACTGGTGCCTTGGAGAAGGTTTACCTCAAACTATCCACGTAGTTGTTGCATGAAACACCAGGCTGCACCGAAACGCACTGCTGCTATGTCCCCATCGTAATCTCACCCCAGTGATGTTCCTTCTTGCTCAGTACAAAAAGAAAAACATGCCAAACGACCTGAGCCAAGTTATACAGCAAAACTCAGAGCAGTCACAAGAATCACAGAATACAGAAATTCACACAGCACTGAAAATATTTTTCCATGAAACTTCAGATGTGTGGTCTTAGAAGTAGAAGACTAGAGGGCTTTCCTGTAACACCCAGCCTGCCGACGTATACACAGGGCTCTGCATTGCCACCAGTGTTAACCTCATTATTTAAGTCTTACCTGGATAAATCACTTATGTCCAATGGATTACTTTCACAATACCCTCTAAGAAAAAAAAAGAAAAGGCAATCTAGAGGGGTAATTTTTTGGTTTTGTTTTAAAAGAAATAGACAAAAATCTTACAGCTTTGACTTTCATAGTTCATTGCAAACTTGGTTTTCCTTTCTTTAAGGCTACTTCACTTTTAAAAAAGCACTTCACAACAACATGAAGCAAGGGAGAAGGGTGAGCAGGATGAGCACTGTGTTGGTAGATCACAGGCAGCAATGATTGGGGTCATAATCCCCTCTTTGGGCGCTTAGTCACGCTTTTGTTGAAGGCAACAGAAATAAATCTACTGCTTTTAAGAGGAATACTTTAAGAAAGCTACTTTAATGATTGATAAAAACGAGTCCTTTAAGAGGAGATCAGTCCCTCAGCGTCCCACTGCTGGATCTCAGGATTGCCTAACACCCAGGTAACCCTTCTGTATGTTCTTCAGGGTGTCATCTGCCTCTTACAGACAGTGGGATTCACCTCCCTTTCCCTGAGCTCTTTAGAAGCTCATTGCCTTTGCTTGCAGGGTGGATTCCATCTGTTACCACCGAGGAGAGGGAGGAATGACCTCCTGGAAGTGCCCTTCTCTCCCCACCCACCGCAAAGGCTAAGATCAGCCTTGACAGGGCAAAGCCATCAAATTTGGGAGCAGGATATTAGTATTTTAAGGGTGAAAATGTACATGTTCTTTCGCTTCTCTTCTCCCTTTCTACTTCAAGTAACTGACTTCAATCCCACCAAATTCTAAAAAAGGTTAGGCCCCATTCTTAATTATACACTACACACGGAAATAATTCCTTCCAAAGAGGACATTCAATAGAAAACATTTACAGCTTTGGAAACATTCAGTTGCACCAATTGTCACTGTTTTAGTTAGGACTTAAGAACGTGTAAAACAAATCAATGTTATTATCATCGTCTCACAAAAAAACTGAGAAAAAGCCTGAGGGCTCAGCACAGAATTGAAGGGATTCTTATTCTCCAGTTGGCTTTACAAACCAGGGATGCATCTCCTCAAAAATGGAGGAAAACTTGGATCTTTTTCCCCAACCGTAGTACCTATTTTTTGTACTTACAGACAAAAATAAATTCAACTCATCATGCTTAGTTGTATGTTTTGAAAATATCAAGGAAGCCAGTCTGTGTACATAACCTTTGTAGAAGAAAAGTTCTGTATCATTCAATAAAATGAATTCAACACCCTTCACCAAAGCCCTTCCGTTAATTGAGCCATGAGCAGCATAACTGAAAGCATTTGTCAGTAAGCACCAGGAAACTGTTTCAAAAGAGTGTCTTGAGTCAGGTCTCAAGTAACTGAATCCTTGAGAGAGGCAGGAGCCATCATGTTTCCTGACACTGGTTCAATATAGCAAAAGCAGTACTTCAAAAAAAAGTCTGTGATCAGGAGGCTTCCAAGACCTCTGCAGCTGTCAAGTCTGCACCTCATACATAGTCAAAACTCTGCACTGCCTAAGAACTGACATTATTACCGGAGGGAATAATAAAATCATATATAAGTTTGTTCAAATGATTTCTGCACAGGGCTGTTTCTAGAAGTCCTCTCACAGGCCAGGTTCTAGATCTGTTGGAGTCCTAAATCCTAAGTCCTATCTCTTGGAGTTTGTTCTCCAAACCGCTGACACAAAATAGCCCACTGACCCTTTAACACTCTCACAAACTAACAACTGCAAACTGGTGGCCACAAAATCCTGTCTGAAAATTGAGAAAAGATAAAGATAAAATAATTACCAAAATGCTTGCATTGAGCACATTATAAAGAGAACTGCTACAAGTTTATCGTTTCCAAATCCATTAGAGCCATTATATTTAGCATTTTCTATGGTAAAGTACTTTGGAGGAATGAAAATTACAGTCATGGTTGTTAAATATTAACCTCCCAACAATGATAATTAATTATATTTATGGGACTCATATGTTTTCAGGTATAAAATAGAGGCCTACAGCACTACCAGGTTACACCCGTATCAAAGAAGAGTATTTAACTACCAAACAAGCCACTGCAGTGGTGGAACATGGAATACTTTAAAAAAAAAAAAACAGTTTGCTTGTTGAAAGGAAAGGTATCCAGTTCAACAGACCAATAAGTTGTTCTTTGAAGACACCTATTAAAAACTAGAAACACTTTTTTCCAAGCACAATTTAGAGGATAAAACAAAAGAAGAGAAACCAGAAATAAAAGATTCATTTCCAAAGATCAATCCCTCATGTCTACTATTGATTTTCATAAGCAACTTGCTAACCAGCCAGTTTTTCTGATCACATACACTCACTACTCTTGCAGCAGGATCATGACAGATACACAAATTAATACTTTTACCCAGGAGGAAACACCATACACTTGCACCCAACCCAACAGTCCTAACGGCATCTTGTCAGTGGTAGCCTGATCCTCTTATGTGATGACAACTGACAGGCAACAGAAGAGTCCCGTGTTGTTAAAATCAGAGATGACTCCCAGCTTGGTGAAATGGCTTTTCGTTTCAATTATACACTACCAGTAAAAATACGTGAACAGCCAGAGAAAGTGGCCTGTCTGAAGTATAGTAGACTGCTAATTATTGGATGGGAGATTGACGGTACCTGTTAACCTTCCTGAGAAACTGTTGTGTTAATTAAAGCTATTAGAAACATAAAACCTTTATTTGAATTCTACAGGAAAAAAAGATGTTTGGGTTCTTTTGGGTGGAATGAGGGAAAGTTGAAAATTCTCCTCCATGCTTAATATAGCCAGTTTTCACCACCTTCTATGTCAGTTAGCTCTTGGTTTGGGTAATGAGCATATTGACAGTTTTGTTGGCTCGACAGTGAATCATTGTGTTTTAAAGTTATAAGAGAAGCAGCCGGTAGCCACTCCACAGCAGGGAATTCATCTCTGTGTTATCCACAGCATCACATCCCTCTAGCGAGCACAAGCTCCAAACAGACGGTACTTCAAAGCATCAAAGAGTTTAGGAAGGCTGAAGGTAATTTGTGCTGCTTCATATTCTTAGTGGTAAGTCTCCAGCAATTATTTCTATAGAAAATAATAAAAGTTTCATAGTAATTAGGCTGTTCAATAGGTTTCAAAATTTTAGCTTAAAAAAGAATACCAGCATCGGTGAAACTCCAACCCCCCCTTTTTTTTTGTTATTATTTATATATTTTTTCACAGGCAAATTTACATATTCCTTGTGAATGTATGTGTGTGAGATAATGTATGTACATTTTTTCACAAGAATCACTAGTTGCAGTATCTAGCCAAACCTAAAAGCTTTTAAATTCTAACACAATCTTGTACTGACGTTTTAACTTCCTGTAAGAGGTTCTGAACGTGACAGGAATTTCAGCAGTGTAAAATTGCCGAAAGGCTTTTACCTGCTTGAGAAAGAAATAACAGAGCTATTATTGTCTAATAAACAATATGTCTGTAACCCAGATAGTTCCTCTGAATGAAACTAATGTCCCAGAGGAATCTGATTCAACTTCATTTTTAGATGACATTTGCAATTCTTCTCAATGAAATAAATCTTGATTATTTTTATCTTTTTAAGTGAGAGATGTTTAATTGAATGTAATTAAGATCACTCAACAGTCAAGAGAGGTTTTAATAGCAAAGTGCTCCTTGATGAGGTTCATGAAGCAGTGTTAGACAAAAGCATTTGAGGAAAGTTATAGGGGATGGTCCCAGCTTTTACGTACCCAGAGACTTCTACTTAGCACAGACTTGAACAACATTCAGGAACAATATATTTAAAGAATATATTCTTTTTGAAATTGTCTGTCCAGTTCAACTGAGACTGATATACAGTAGTTCCTCTGATTAACATCCCCACATATAGCTATGGTCCCACTAAGAATAGCACTGTCGCCCCCACTTTTATTCCGTCTTCAGCTACAGGAGAGTCTTGCTACTCAGTAATTGTCACCGAAAGACTCATATAATTTTCACCACTCTAACTGGAGAGCAATCATTTCAAGCACACTGATCTGTTCCCACTTTGTAAAAGAGAGATTTAACACCTTAGTGCTGCTGTGGGCTAATACACGTTGTCTAGTGCAGCAGAAGTCTTCAAAGCAACTACAACCGGGGTCTTTGGCATTACAAATACAGTTTCCAAATGAAGACTCCATGTTGGATTATTACTTAGATACAGAAAATTCTAGGAGTTTAGGTACTTGAATCTCCCACTACTGTCCCAGACCAAAATTCAAGCACTGAAATATGGGCGGATCTGCAGTAGATTTTTTAATTTCACCATCCTGCCTGCAGGTAGTAAGAATTTCAAAACCCACCCCATCATTTTTATAAAAGCTTCCTTAAACAAATAATCCAACGATACGGTTTTATATAGCAGGCATCAACTTAATATCGCTCTTCTTGTACTTATGCTAATAATGCTCCCGGTTAAAGGTAGAAATTGTTGGTCATAATCCTAAAAACATGGATTTTCCTTGAAAATCTCATTTCATATAGAACACATTCTGCTACATTATTTTACTTCAGGATCATCCCTTACTTTCTAACCCTATGACTGGCCAAAAAAAAAAAGTTTCCCTTTTCCCTCTTTTCCTAAAATATACCCAGTTTTGTTGCAATGCTATTACTGGTATACAATAACACTGCTGCTATGATTGCCTTTCTGATCATAGCATCAGCTGGAGGGCTTACTGACTTTCTCGACATCGTGTTGGACTGTTTGCTGACTTTTGCACAGTCAGTTCTTGTGTTTGTCTTGGTTTCGTTTTGTTTTTAAACCAAGAACCACATCGTAGCTTGAAAGAAGATTGGGGATCTGATCTGAAGTGCTTTCATTGCTGCTTGCCCAGTGCTGCTGCACGGGGGAGCAGACCTCTCGCACCAGAGCGTGTCATACACACAAAGCAGCCGCTTACTGCCTTCCCAGAGAAGCTGCAGAGGTTGCTGGACATGTACATTCCAAAGTCTGAAATCTCAAATCACCAACAGAGAAAATCTGATTGGCACTTCAGCTAATTCTATAGACACTACACACCAAGCCAGAAAGCATCTAGTTCATCGTTCACAGCAAAGCAATGAAGCTAGCTCCAAATATTTTAAATTATATTTTTGATCAAGCTTACCATATTGGGACATTATACTGTAATAAGAGAAACGTATGATACTGAATGAAGCACTGCATTATACATACAGACATCTGGCATCTCCACTTATTGTCTGATTTGATCTTATCTTGTATGAGGTCAGGATTTATTTTTGATGGAATCAGTCACATTTAATAGAAAAATCTGAGCATTTTTAGAGAAATAAAGAAAATAGATTAAAATAGCAATAATCTAAAGTTAAACCCAATTTGCAGAGCAACACAGCATTTATGTTGTTCAATACCACCACTCTTTGGAAGATGACAATGACTTTTTAGCAGCTCTGCATACATCTAACCTGCTAACCACACATTCAGAACATCCTCATTTATTCCCTTCTAGAAGCCCAGAGCGGGTTGCAAAGTCCATACAAGTGCTCCTACCGAAGTCTTATCTGTAGGAAGTCCACCACAATGGTTACAGGAACAAAACTGTCAGGCTTCAGTGTAAATTAGTCACTTTTTAAATATCTTGAGGTCAGACCAAGAAATACATCAGGATAACACTCCACAGCCTGGGAGTCACAGATTTCAGAAGCCTTCCTAAGTACTGATTTCTTTTCATAAACCCAGAATTTATCTTTAAACTTTATGTAGCTAAAGAAGCTTTCCTCTTCTGGTTTTGCTTTGCCTTACCTTCCTTACAGTGGGTATTAACCACAGGAGAACCTGTAGGCACGAGGACAGTGCTACGAGCTTGGAGAAAACTGCCTCATATGAGGCCAGTTACTGCTAGTAAATACTGCTTCAGTGAGCCTCGAATAGAAAACTATATTCAATGCCCAGGAAGTTTGGCTTTATATGACAAATTGCACCATCGCAGCGTATTTTCAGCTGAATCACAACATAGTCCTTCTCCATATATCAACGAAACTCAAGGGGAGGATAACATTTGGGATTCTGTTCAGATCTCCCATCCTGGCTCTGTTTGGCAGGGCGGTGTAACAGCTCTGAAACCACTCATCCATTCTCAGCTTAAGGCTGTTTTCCTACAATGCCGGGTTTTATGGTGGCACTAAAGTCTCCATGTACTAGCAGCTTCCACTAATGTTGACGTTTTATTATCAAGTAAAAAAATGCTGATACACAAAATTACTGTAGGTTTAGCACCTGCTAAATTGGCCCTGCTGTTTCTGAAGCAGTTTGAGTCTATAGACTGGGGAAATTGAGAGAAGTAATACGAGAGGTTTGATTGATTTAAGCACTAGGCTGATTTCAGCAGTGATAAACTAATCATTGTTTCCCTCTTCCTTACCCAAGAATGGGTTTGCTTTCTAAAATGAATTTCGAACTTCAGTACTACGACTTTGCTGCCAGGATGGGACCGCTACAGAGCAGTTTTACTCTGTGTCTTTTAATGGACAAAGATCTCTTCTTATGGGCCCCTTCCTACACCTATCATTAATAAGGCACTCACAAGTATTTATTTTTGTTTACATGGGCTTTCACTTATATAACTATTAATTGTTGTGACATTTTCGTAATTGGACATTTCAATAAGTATTTTTATTAATATGCCTTGTAGAGGCTGTGGCATAAATAAGGGAAGTGAGAAAACTCAATTTTCACTAATTGAATAGTTGTTACTACTGCTACCACAAGGATCAAGTAAGAGAGATTTCAACAAGCTTTATATAACTGGTTACATTTAGAGAGTTAAGGTTTACATATGAGAACTCTGGTAACTGCAGTTATAGGAACATGAAAAACGGGGTGTAGGTTTTCAAACCTTTTGTCTAGGAACTCGAAAGATTTGTTATTTCTAAATCTAAACAATTTCCAATGCCTTTACTTCATGAAAGACAGATTGACACTTAGGTCAGAATAAAAATCTAAGGAAATAAAAAATTCTGAATAATGATCACAAAATGAAGCCACATAGAGCTGTTTAAACCTGATGAGCTACTAAATGATAGTACTTAAACATTTTTAAATCAAGTACTGCTACAATCGTTATTGCTTGACCATCCTAACCACCATGTAAACCACTTTTTTTCTAGTTAGAAGATGGACAAGTTTGAAACTAGCCCCTGAGGGCTAGCAATGGGCAAAGAACGGTCTATAGACTGCAAACTTCCAGAGTTAATCCTGTTAGGTAAAAACATATACAAATAATTATAGCACAGACAGAGAACTGTTTTCTTCAATGCAGAACACAAGGAAAAGGTTTTCAGGGAGTTAAGAGCATTGTATTCCAGGTCTGATGAGTGGAAAATTTCTGTTCTTTATTGCCCTTTGTATAGATTCGGGTCAAAAGCAAAAGAGTAAAAAAGACTCTGGCAACTGCTAACTCAGAAAACACTTACCTCTCTCAGACCAGAGCATCCCCACCAGCTCAGTAAAATGCAGGGAGATTAAGACTGAGGAGGACTGATTTACGACACCGTGAGAAACATCAAGGTAAAACATTTGTGCTAGAAAACAAGTTTCTTTTTTCTCTCTGGTTTCTTAATACGACTTGATTAGGACATGAGGAACAGCCTCAAGTTGCACCAGGGGAGGTTTAGATTGGATGTCAAGAAGAATTTATTCTCAGAAAGGAGGGTAGGCCTTGGAATAGGTTGCCCAGGGAGGTGGTGGAGCCCCCATCCCTGGAGGCATTTAAGAGATGTGGGGCTTACGGGCATGGTTTGGTGGTGGACTAACATAGTCTAACATAGCCAGGCTCAGCTCCTAGCTCCCACTGCTCATCCTGTCCCTGACGTGCCAGGGAGGGCAGCAGTCAGCCCCAGCAAGGCACAGGGTCCCTGCTCTCTTCTCCACCTTGATACAGGTGTGGCCAGGCATGGAAAGGGAATAAAGCAAAGCCTTTGTACCTGATTTGATACTGACAGTGTTGTGCCAGTATGGCAGGCAGAAAAATCATCAGTTTTTAGAGGAAGTGATATTTATTGTACCTCATGTATGAGAGCAGCACACACCCCCCCCCACTGGGGGCAGCTGGTCTATGGCTGTAGGTAGGGTCCGACTACAACTCAGTCTCTGAAGCAGAAGATGGCTTGCTCAGCTGAGAATTACAGGTAATTTTTAGATTTCTTCTCAATTCTGTCTCCCCCCTCCCACCTAAATATTGCTAGATAATTCTTCAGTAAATTATTTAGCCTGGAACATTTGGAGCACAGATTCATGACGAGGCTTAGGAGGATAGGTAAGCAAGGTGTTTTGGCCTCAGCCTGAGGCTTCAGCTCCAGCTTCAGAGCTCTTACTGTAACCTGCACCGTGAGGCTTTACAGGCAGACCCCAGTGCCATCCTCTTGCCATAGCAGAGGCACTAAGGTTTCCACCTGTTCTCCACTGACTCAGACATCTATCCCTTACAAAGAGGCATAGATCGAATCCTTTAAAACCCGTACGGCTAGAGATGCCAGACACCTTATCCGTATTATTCTTTATGTGACTGAACAGCCAAATTATTATTCTACCTAGTCTTGTTCCCGTACTGCACTGAGATTAACAGGAAGCTAAGATGCATCTGCATTCCAGCATTTTTGAGGATTTCTGTTTTTAAATCAAAACTGTAAAATGTTTTTTTCTAGCTTTATTAAATAAAGTGTACATGCAGGGGAAATAAAAGTACAGATGCATCATTTGAATACACAAATACAGTTTTCACAGAGGATTGTGAATCAGGTTTCTTCTGCTGTTATAATTTACAATTACTTATCACATTAGCTCCTAATTGTCTTTTCAGAGTGCACTCAATTACAAAATTAGAATCCTTATCTTCCTGTAACAGACACCTTCTAGATGGATCCCCATAAAATGTGCAAATTGACTAGAAGAATATTTTTCCTTACACTACTGCTGTTCATCAAAAGGTTGTTCTAAATCAATGTCTAAGCATGCTTCTGTTTTTTTTTCCTGGTGAAGAAAGAAAACCAGCTGGTTTCTGGAACTGGCTTACTAGTCATTTGCTTATACAGGGACCAGGTGGTGCCATGGAATAACTTTTTTTTTTTGTAATTTACAAAATCATAATTTGTAATTTTACTTTATTTTTTTTTTAAGACCAACGTTTGGCACTAAGTTATTCTTGTATAGCACCCTCTCTTAAAAAGACAACAATCATTGGCTTTGAATGAAGCAGGAAGAAAAACATCTTTTATCCTTTACTTCTCTCATTACAAAAACAGGTGAGGTCTCATTGCTTTGTGCAGTATCACTGTCTCTGGATACAGCCAACCACTCTGAATGGGCTGAAGCAATTAGCAAAGTCAGTTCATTCCATGCTCAAAACATTAATGCATACTCCTACAGTGCAAATGCCATTAACCTACTCTGAGCAAGAGCGTAAGAGAAAAACAAAGCAAACCCCTAAACTTCTGCAAGAGGCTATGATAGGTCCTCCCCCAGCCAATCCAAGCAGGGTGATACGCAAAGCCTGCTGCAGAGCCCAGGCTACCAAGGCCCAGGGCTGAATGCTTTTCAGCTTTAAACATGTCTGATATACCCTGTGTGTATTGTGATCCAGAAAATAAAGTCTGATCACCTTTCACATCTGCCAGGATCAAATCTGTGCTTCATTTGAAGCAGGAATGCTTTGGCATACTACAAATTCAAGTGGTAATAGCCTGTGAAAAAGGGAAGTTAAATATTAATGACTGCACAAATAACAAGCTTCATCCATTTGCAGTGCCATTTATTTCCCTCCTCCACACGCTCCAGAACATGTTATTTGCATTCTCTTCTCCAAAAAGATCTTGCCACACTGATTCATAAAACAGTTATGCAAGGAAGGTTTTATGTCAATACATTGACACACATGTGAACGCTCGGGCATGAGGCACTGAATGCCAACACCATCACAAGCCTGTAAGAGGTGTCTGAAATAATCTGCAGATTAGCACACCAGTGCTAGTTTTCTTTATGTAGGAGCCCCTGTTCCTTGCTCAGATTCTGCTTCTCTCCTGGATGAATCCCTCTGTCTGACAGTCCACATTGGAGAGGTCCCCACAAGTGTGTTGTGTCTACATTTAGGGTTTGATCTCCAAGTAGTACCCATTTATTTTGGTGGTGTGCCTCTGAAGCTTCCCATGGACAAATGGTATTTAGGAAAAAGGTTAGAATGATTATTTACGAGCCGGTTCAAAGTCACTGAGTCTCTTGTGTGACTTCATCAACAGTGCTTTTAGCGGTAAAAAAAAGGGATTTAAATACAAAGGATTAAGTACAGACTTCTGTCAGTCTGCATCGTATGTTGTAAGACAAATGGAGCACCGCCAGAACTGCAAACCTAGATGACAAGAAGCACTGTGGAAAGCCTGAAAAATGCTACGGTTTCAGGAGTGTGGAATTGCCAGTAGCTTTCAGGTGCAAACAGAGCTCCCCAGGAAAGCCAAGAGTTATGCATGGGTAACCCTTTGTAACAGAAATTCAATTCACTTTTGCCTTTCCTTTCCATGACATTTTTATAATTTTCATAATTTGAAGGTAACTGCATAATTTTGCATACATTTGAAGTAAGTGGTTAATCATTATTAATTCCACCAGTACTCTCTGCACTAACAGTAACCATTATTAACCTATTTGACAATATTGTGGATTCCTTTGGTATTAATGTGGTCGTAATATGTAAATCCATAGGAATTCAATTGTAAATTACCATTATTTAACATACTTAGCTTCAATGCATAATTCCGCAATTTGTGTGAAGGAAATTACATGCTGACTCATGAGACATAACTTTCCAGGGTTTCATAAGACCAAATGTGAATAATTGGTACCTATAATTATACAAAAATGTAAGCGAAATATGTAATGCAGCTACAACACATTACAGGAAATATACTGCTTATATCTTGTAGCCATGTTGCTTAAAGGAAAATGTTTCATATTAACTTAGCTATTTGCATTAACTATTCACATAACATAGATTTACTTAAAAGCTAGCAGTATGCCAGCAGTAGTAAAAGCCTTAATCTAAGGTATATCAAAGAAAAAGTTTAGACAATTAGAGTTTAAACATATTACTTTTTAATCTAACAAAATGCCTCAAGGGCTGGTTTCACAGGCAGTAGCTGGCTTCAGGTACATTGGATAACACTCTGGCAAATCCCAATCTTTCCACAGACTTGTCTTGCCAGTAAAGGTTTGATCTGAATCTTCCTTAAAGTCCAAGGGACTTCACAGGACTTAGGCCAGGTCCCAGAAAAAGGGTAATTTGGACCCACTGCCAGCGGAATGAAAACTTGGGTCTCAGGTCTATGCCATACTCGCTTGATACTCGATCCAATTATTTCTGTTGTTTCGTATGAAGTTATTGGAAGAAGTCAGATAATACGCAGTATCAAAACGTCAATCATGTCCAACCAAGATTTGATCCTCTGCTCTCAGAAGTGTCGTTGAATTCAGACAGAGCTCTGAGAAACGACTACAATTTTTATCTGCACGCTTTAAAGGGACTGATCTTTTAAAGTTATTCACCTGAGTAATTTCATTGATGTTTAAATTTAATGGAATTGCTCACATATACATTGGAGCTTTGCAGGTTAGTAGTCAGTAAAACCCTTTGTGTCAGTGAAGTTCAGGTAAGAGCTCAAAAAAAGAAACATTTTTGCTCCAGACTGTGTAGCAGTATAAACTTGGGCTGAAAATGTCATGAGAGGAGGCTTTTATGATCTTCTTACCTCAGTCAGAAATGCTGTGAGAACAATCTTGTAATTACGAAGACCAGATCTGTCAATTTGAGGTGAGAGATTCTTCTCAAGATAGTTTGAATTTAGAGCCTGAGGATTTCTAGGGCCAACCCATGAACCCACTTCAGATGGAAGCTAAACTTGCATCTGTCAATAACCAAGTTTGAGAAGGTGGAGTTGGGTTTCTAAGTCAAATGCTTTCATCTTTGAGCCTGTAAGACTGAAGCCTGGTCAGGCTCTCAGCAGAAAAACACATCTCCTTGGCTAGTAACATCCCTCTCGTGCAGATGGATTTTTTTCTTTCTCCTAGGATTCATTCCATCTTCAACAGTGATATTACCAAATAAGCTGGGCCACACGAACACGTGAAGGGTCTGCTCTGAGAACACAGGCACCAGTCCCCTTCTGACAGGGCTGCTTTAGCACCTTCCCTTGGTAGGGGAACAGGGTGCTCTAAACTCACCTGAAATAAGCTAAGTACTTCTGACCCCAGTGCATGATATGAGACAGGACAATATGCAAAGGTAACCAAAATCTTTTGGAAAGAAATTTATCGATTTCTATAAGCACTGCACTACATTCATAATACTAGAGGGCCCAAATAGGAGCAAGTGAAAAGCAAAAAAGTGATTTGTTTGTCCTTCCACACATCCACAGGCATTTTTACTGACTAGCAATACTATTCCTTTACTCCTTGGTTTGAGTTATCTTCTGCTCTTTTTCTGAAGACAAGTGAGATCTCAAGAATACATCATCCTGATAATAACACACGGATTGAGGAAAATCTCTACCAAATTTGAAGAGGTGCAGGACAACTGCACTTTATGCCAAAAGCTATCATGAGAAAAGTGGTCACTTCTGACATTTCCCATCCAGAAAAATAGACCCAAGTCATTTAATATTGCTGAAATACTGGTGTTCTGTTTTCTTGCTCGAAACCACTTTTCACTTTGATGTTAGTGGAAAACAAAAAGCAAATTTAAAAAAGAAGTCAAGATGTTAATGACCAAGTCTTTAAAATCCTTCATCTGGCATGACCAGAAAGCTTTCACCGCACCCTCCAGTTAATTCAGTTTGTGATTTTAGTTTTTCACAGTGGTTTCTCAAGTTGTAATTGGAAGAAAAAAACTCAGCTTTCAGTACCCTACCTCTGCAGTAGATCTGAAGCCTCCATGACAGCAGTCTGAAGAGCTTAGAGAGGAGTTCCTCAAACCGCTACTGAGGTCCCCAGGTATTTGGACAGTCATTGCTATAAGACATCCTCTAGCCAGGGTTGGGGAAAACCAAGAAATGAGAGCCCAGCCCAGCATCTCTGCACACCACACACTGAAGCCATCCCGTGGTGCTGGAATAATGTCAGCTCTCGCTCCTTCCCACCTCCTGCTGGCACTGTGTGTGCGTGGATCAATATCCACATCCTCCAGGTGACAGAAATCCATGTTCTGCCTTCCTGTCTCTGCATCAAATCCAGCGATTAAAAGAGAGTAGGGGCTAAGTGATCTCATTACACAAATAGGATAAAATTATGTTTGATACATTCCTAAATTAATCCAGCATTTCAGGGTAGCATAATTTGTGCTGCAACAGAAATTCAACACCTTTACATCTATCAGAGCAATTGCAGTGAATGTAAAAATGTACTTCGCCTTTTCTGCAGCAATATTCTGCTTTGTTCTGCTCTTTTCTGTTTTAATGACTGCAGGGACCTCAGGTGTTCTTCAACCTTTATAGTCAACAAAGCACCAAGCCCACAATTGGCTCAAATCCTTTCTGTTCTGCCTGCAGCTACAGCTGTCCGAGTGAGATTTTTGTCATTTTGGACTCACGGGTTTTTTTGAATTATTGATGGCAAAGTCAGCCATACAATATTTAGTGGATTTAGCTACCTCCAGATGGTGTAAAGTTTTAAACCTTCCTCCTCCATTTATAGCACACAGATACACAAGAAAAACCAAGCAGTTTCATGCTTTTTCAGCTTCAAACTATCAGTTGGCACTGCTGCAGTCTTATAGCAAGGGGACAGAGCTGTACAACACAGCTTCTTTAGAAAAAAAGAGACTCAAGTCTGCTACCTACAGAACAAGATATTTGACGTGTCTAAGAAATAGAGAAGGAATTTGCCCAGAGAGAAAGTGAGGAAGATGGCGTATGGGCTTCTGCAGCTCACCTTTTTATACCACACTGTGTTAGGTGAAGAACTGCAGGAATGAGAGCAGCACTACCCCCAATGCAATGGAAAAGGAAAAGCGTTAAGGAACAGCCCAGGGAGTTCTCTGCAACTATGTTTAAAAAAAAATAATAAAGGACAGGAAACTGAATAAGGCTGAATTGCAGATTACTCAATACACACACATTTTGCCAAAGGGAATAATCTTCCCATAGAACTAGCAGCTTTTTTGGTTTTCAGTTGAATAGCCTCATTGGGAAGCTTTTAAGCTTGACTGTTTTGCTCCGCCCCCCCCAAGGAACAGTGCAAAAATGGAGCACTGACAACCATTTGAGCCTGTTCCTACTGATGTTAGTGATAAGCCCTACATTGCATGCTCATGTCAATAGTTTTACGAGAAAAAAAAAAAAAAAAAGATCAGCCAGTTTGAAATACTCAGGACTTTGTAAACCTGTAAAACATTAGCTTCCATAAGAAGCAGAGAGTAGTATTTATTTTTTTCTACCCTATTAGATTGCCCTTTCAAGTTTCAGGACTTGGACTCACTATTTATCTTTCTGGCTTGGCAAAGGCCTTCCTTTACAGTTGCCTGGGAGAAATACATGTCAAAAGTTATCCTTAGTTTTTGTGTCTTTTTTTTTTTTTCCAATTCTTATTGCAAGTGCTTTAAAAAAAGAAAAAAAAAGCAGTTTGATAGATTTTCAGAGTGATCCTGCAGGGTTTGGCAGCACAAACGGTAGCTATCAGGCTCACTAATCATACAATTCAGCCCATGGCCAAATCTCTTCCCATTGTCAGGCCCATTCAATTTCTAAAAGGGCTGGATTTGATCAATGTGGGTCAGCAAACTACTGTCAGAAATGAGAACCCATCCCTGCTACAGCAACCCAAAAACTTCCTTCCTACAGCAGCATTGGTGGCCAGAGACCCAGTTCCCCTCAAATGTTTTCTGAAGAGGACTCTACTGAAAGGGTATCTGAGCCTTAGAAATCAATGGAAGCGAACAAGAAAACATCAAGGGCCTGCTCCTAAAAGACAGGACCTGCTTTCGAACACCAACGAGACAGTAATAATCATTTGCAGCAGATACATAGCAGAAGGACTTTCAAATGAGACTCACAACTGGCAATGCCTATGTAATTAAGCAAACCAAAACAAAGGGGCTGAATACAGTGACCCAAAAACAGAGTGTGAAAGACGGTAAAGGAGAAATCAAATTAATTGGTTTTACAGCTCTGACAGCGTGAATTCAGCTACGATTATACACTTTCACAAATAAAAGAATGTAAGGGAAAGGAAAGAACAAGGACTAATACAATTCATCCATTCACATGAAAAAAATTGCTTTTAGTGTTTCTTCGCTTCATTGAAACCAGTTGGATGCATGTCCTTGCTGAAGTAAGCAGAGTCCAGCTAAGTCAGACCACTTTCCCCATGGTTCAAACACTCATAATGCATGTGCCTCTGACAGCTTCTCCCAGTTGCACAACTGCGTGTCCTCATTTATTAGGATGCAGAGGTTTAAGCTGGGACTGGGAGTCAAAAGCCACAGGGTCTACGGCTAATTACCCTGTTAAAACAGGCCCAAGAGCCCAAAGGAAGATTAACTTCTCTGCTTGAAATGAAGATCTGCTTGTAATTATCTTCAGTTGTTTCCTACTTCACTTGCTCATCTCCCACTATATTTTCAATTACATCCAAGAACTACAATAAAACAGCATTTTATTGCTAAGCCAAGCACTCCAAAATTAAGAATTGCCAGAATTAGAACTGCCCATGCAACGTTGGTTCAGCCCCACTGTATATACACATGGTTTTAATTACATGATCACATAACGTTTTATCCACGGGACCCTTGATTAATTCGCATTCTGAACACTGCTGGGGACTTCAAGGCTATTAAAAAAATCTTAGCTTGTGAAGTACTAGCAAATCCACACTTGTGAAAGCTAACAAAAAATATTTCAGAAGTATGTAGGTCTGGGTTCCTACTGACCTGGATAAAGCAGGAAGTGCAGCAGGAACAGCTGGAACTGATGCAAGAGTGAGATAGTGCAATTCTGCCACGTATTTCCAGGTTGTGCAGCACCACTTGAGGAAGAGCCATCACACAACCTTAACAAGTTAAGGACTGAACTCACCCCTTCATCCCACACAACGGAAAAAGGTTTCTCCCAGAGCCACCCAAGACTTCAAAACCCTCTGTTGCCTTATGCTGTACTGATAAAACAAACAACTCAGGCTATTCCTACTGAGTTTTTGGTTTTTAAACCCCAACCATTTGATGTTTCTTCTCCTTTTTAAACCAGTACATGTACTCATTGTAGCATCAAACCCATCTGAACCAAACTGCATATACATCATCTTTGGTTTTGCGTAGGAACATGGCGTAACAAGTTGGACAGCTTGTATGAACTACAAGAAAAGCTTTGAATGCAAGTTTCATTTAGTGTTAATCAAAATGCTGGCTGAATCATTTACCACTGGCCTCAAGAATTTTCTTGTTGAGCTGCAAAGGAGTCCACAGTGTTCTCTCATCTAAAATAAGTCTTAGGCAGATATTTATAACGCGTGGTATACCGTCTACGTGCCTGGGAACGTCTCACTTGGATTTACTAGCATTGTTAAATTCAGTTTTCTCTGTTCCTAAAACATCTAAAATGGGCTTTCAAAACTGTAAGTACAGAGGGTAGAACCTTGTCTTCTTTTCAGCACACAAACCACTTGTTTACACTTTATCCAGAGAAACATGAGAGATTTTCAGTGACAAACAAACAGAGAAATTACACAGGAATTGCAACAAGGAACATCAAGAAGAGCAACTGTTAAAGACATAGGAATGGCAAATCTTCCAAATGTTTAGATTCCTCTTATAAAAATAAAAAGCTACTGTAAAATCATATTTTAAGTATGTAATTTCTGTAAAGTATTCAAGTATTTAAAAATCCACATTTAAAGGTTGCAACTATTCAGATTACCAAGCCACAAAAGTTCTGTTCTAAGCATACACTCAGACAATTCTGCACTCACCGTTCTAGTTAAGGCACGTTATAGAGTAAGTTTCATCTCACAAAGTTCTCCAAAACTTAGGAGAAAGTAGAAGAAAGGCCAAAACTGCAATTTCCATTTGGATTCGATTCCAGTTATACTCTTCTGGGCAGTTTTCTCCCTATTATTTTTAATTAGCTCCTCTGACACCATAAATCACACACAATAGTGAGGGTTGGGATTTTTTGTTGTGCCCCCTCCCTCCCCAGCCCTCATTAAGAAATACACAAGTGTGAAGAACATGCTCATCTGACACTAACTAAATATTCCCAGGAACATTCTTCAGTTTTAGCAAACACGGGGAGCCCAATAGGGACGGAAAAGAAAAATCACAACTTTTGGAAGGAAGGCGACAGATTTCCAGGAAATTTTAGCTGCTCACCTACTATAAGGAATCGGCCATATTCCAACCTCAGAAACACGGGGCTTGAATGGAAACTGCCTCAACAACAGCTCCGAAAGGAGCTTAGTCAGACATGGAGTCACCATATTTAGGAGTAGCAGTAGTAAATCTATTGCTCTAGTTAATTTATATGTTGGGTAATTCCCGACTAATTAGATTCTGCCGTATCTTCTGCTAGAAGCAGTACATCCTAGAACAGAGCCTCTGACATGCTATGCTGTTAAAGTGTTAGAAACAGCCATTTCTAGCGCTGCAGCACACCACTGCTCTCGAGACACTGTGCAAACATGGGGCAAGGAGGGGGTCAGGACACCACACAAAGAGCTCAGTTTCACCCCATGCAACATTTCTAAAGCAGGCCTCCTTTAACAGAGAAAGCACTTCTTGAGTATAGCATTCAGTACATTTGAGGAACTAGTAAAGTCCTTCAAAGTAAAAACAACAGTGCGAAAGAGCTGTAGCAGCATTAGCAGAGGCACACATTGCTGACCCTCTGATTTCAGCGCGCTGTTCCTGTTCATGTCAGTGAGCACCTCGTCCTGTTGCATTACACCAGTACTGCTATTCTGTTGCTGGGCTCCAGGGAGATGACTTCAATACTCTGCATTGCACAACAGGCTTCCCTTTATTTGATTATTTGGCAAGATGTGATCCAAAACGTTACAAGACAAGAAAGAGTATTTTCAGGC
The DNA here is from genome assembly GCF_013377495.2 of Cygnus atratus. Lineage (NCBI taxonomy): Eukaryota > Metazoa > Chordata > Aves > Anseriformes > Anatidae > Cygnus > Cygnus atratus. The sequence goes on from NC_066376.1 coordinate 7,128,714, forward strand.
TGGTCAAGCAAGTGCTGCTGGGTAGGTAAAAGTACAGCTGCATTTGAATCAGCAGCTGACTGGGGAGATGAGAAAGGAACAGAGATACTTTTTAGCGTAAGTATGATCATCTCTGACCTTTAAAAAGGTAGAAACAAGACAAAAAAAAAAACAGAATAATGTTTTGCAATTATAACACTATAACCTCTTTGTTATATCAGAGTGAGCATCTTCGCTATGTTACTCTTACCAAAACATTGTTTAATTACTCCACTACAAGATGAATAATGTTCAATTGCATTCCCTTCACACCTAGCGTACAACAGCTTGAGAAATCACGTGAAGCTCTTTGCTTGAATCAATATAAAGGTTAATGCCATCCTGAGGGACTTATGAGCACGTTATTCATAGGATAAATGAATCCAAACTGGTGCATGACTTTCCCACATTAGTTCACTGGCTAACTTAAAGTAGATGAATGAAATGAATAGTTAAGAAGAAGCTAGGGGGAACGCTTCAGGTGAACCCATGCAGTATTTTATTTCTACCCAAGTAGTAGCTGCTCCGACAAAGGCTGTTTCTCCCCTTCCTCACTCACCCACCCACCGGTGAAACCAGAGCTGTGCTATGTTTTGAGTCATGCTGCTCGCTCTCTAGGGCTTCCAGTGAGCAAGGATTTTGCATGCTAAAACAGGAGAAAGATCAGTATTTCTGTAACTTGAAAGTTAAGAAGAGCTTAGCAAAAAAAAAAAAAAAAATCCACAGGATTAGTGTAAACACTTCCCTAGAGGGAAAAATTAGAGGGAATATGCTCTGCTCCAGCATATATACGGAGATATATGCTCTCTCCAAAGACACCAAGAATCTTAACCAGTAGCCCGATTTCTTTGCTAACTTCAGATGAAGACAGGATTGCTATCACAGCCAGCACTGAATACACACTTTCAAGCCTCTGATCGATGAGCTACGATAAACTTGTTCCACTGTTTGAGTTACTGCAACCCTCTATATTTGAGGCATCATTTTCACATACTGCAATATTGGCAGAGCTGGCAGACAACCTCCCTTGCCGTTTTGTACCTAGCATTAAGTCATCACATTTGCATCACAAAGAATAAATATGTTTTAATCAGTTTAATTCCTTCCCTCATTCTCTTAAGCAGGGGACAGCACGAGATGCACCCACTGCAGTTCCTTCAATTGTTTGAGGGGACTGGAAATGGGAAAAGCATAAATCCACTAATTAACAGAGAAACAGCATATGTGGAATTTGGCCTCCATTGCAACCAAGGGGAGTTTTGCCAGCCAAGTTCACCCACTGAGTTTAACAATAGTAGTTGGAAAAATGTGAATAGTTCCATTAGGAGTTCGGAGTGAGAAAACAAAGACACTTGGCAGCCAGTTAGAGGACAAGATGACAGATCAATAAAACAAAGGATATTTACCTGGCATACCAAATTTTGCAAAAATTACCCTACCATCAGTGTGAAAATATAGTAAAGATTAGCTTATCTGCATAGTCTTACTGTTTCAGAACAGATTTGGCAGGAAATCATAGAGTTTAACTGTGGGAGTGAAGCCTTGAGATAAGCATTTGATCTTCTGTTTTTAGCTCTCTATAAAGGGCAGAAGACGAAAGACAGCCACAAAGAGGAGGCTCCATCCCACAAACAGGTACCAACGTGAGCAACCTCCTCTTTCTCAAGAGTCCAACCTCAGTCCCTAACTGTACCAAAGCCTCAGCTATCAGGAGCATCTTCCCCTCTGCATGCTGAGGGAGCTCAGCAGCAGCAGCAACTCACTCACCTTTAGCAGACCAGCCGCTTACAAGACCAGCACAACTCCACTGCCTCTGACCCAAAGGGATGTGGAAGAGCTTCACAGAAAGACATACTTCTCCCTCCTTTCCAAGTAAGCTGCCTCCTCTTCCACCTTCACCTCTCGCAAAGCAGATCCTTACAGTCCGCCTCACAACTAGTGGTGATCCATAGTTGACCACTACTAGGATGGACCAGGTCTGCACACAAAGAAAGACATTTCCACCAGGACCAGGTACAAACATCTCATGCCAACACACCTAGCCAAGCACCCATATTCACCCACGGCAACAAAAACTCCCTCCCTACAACACAGGTGCCCCCTCCAGCCCTCTTCAGCGGTTGTTACAGGTGATTGCAGATACCTGGTTGGCTTCTCCTGGCTCTCACTCCATCCCTGCACAAGGGGAACAACCACCGCTGCCTGACCTCTCTCTTTCTCAGTTTTACCAACATCTCACATGGATCTTCTCACCAAATCCCACTTCTCAATCAGCAATGAAAGTTTGGACTTCCTTAGAATATGTTCTCAGAACTACAAAAAGTACAGCATCTTCTGGACCCTGCTAATTACCACGGCTGCCGTCTTGCCATGTTGCCACCTGCTGCGAATCAGCAAACCTCAGCACAGCTGGTGCCACTATGCTGCTAAATACTAGGTACAGAGGTAGGCTCTGTCCTCCAAAGCCTGGAGGTAATCAAAAACATGGAAAGCAATTAAACACAATGTTTATCTCTAAAAATATAGCAGAGAATATGTAACATCAATCCTTTTATGACCCGGTCATTCTTTCAGTAGAGCCAATAGCAACATTTTCCTTAATATATAAGAGCAAGTCATAAATAGCATGCAATTTATAGCATGCTGCGACAAGAACCCAGTGTTTCAAACAAGTAGGGTAGGGGACAACTTTAAGACATCAACAGAAGGCAACCTAGTTGGAGGAAGCTTACAGACTGCATTAAGTCAAAGGCCAAGAAGCTTTTAGATGTTGAGAGAAAAATAAAGGTAGCATTGAGCATTGCAGGATCTGCCACCACCTGCTGCAAAAACAAAAGGGAAAGGGGGAAAAAAGAAATGCGACTTTAGCAGTGATGAAGCACCAGGTAGAGTCTGCATCACCAAGGGACGACACTGTAGACCTGCATTTTTTTTCTCCATTTTCATAGACATCTCCCAACCAGACTGCGCAAGAAACCTAAGGTGCATCAGACAGGCAGCTTCATCTGATTCCTTTCTAACAATGGAAAGCCAAATGTGAGCCAAAGCTAGAAAACATCAGGCCATTTTACAAGCCACCAAAGGGTTCATAACAAAGTTTTTGGGTTTGGTATCATCAACAGAGATGAAATACTAAAATTAAGAGTGCAAACCTGCTCATAACAAGGAAATGGCAAAGACATCTCTTCCAACTGAGCACTTCAGAAGGAATTCAGACACTTGGCCCTGTGGGTTTACAACCTTCATCTCAGTTTGGTCCCCAGAATTCTTCTGAAGATGCAAATAATCTATCCAGCTGCACCACAGGACACAAATAGGAAGGCCAAGTGGTGGGATAAAAGAATATTGCAAAGCCACAGACTTTGCTAGACACAAAATCTTTTGGAGGTAATGCAATAGAATAGAAAGAAGCATGATTAATAATCGATTTTTTTAATGTTTACTGTTAGACATTTTGTGTTTCTGCTAAAACACCTGTTTTGTTTTAATATTCTATCTCTGATCAGCTCTTTCATAAATATTTCTACTTTGCAGTATAAAAAATTTAATCTCTTAATTAAACCATCATTGATGTTTTATAGTAATAAATGCACTGAAATAAATGACAGCATTTAACAGAATGTGCACATTTTTATAGGAACAATCATTTTCCACGTTCATGGGGTAACGTTGAGAGCTGGCGGTGGCTTCATACTGCTCACAAGAAAGACTTTTTAATCACTGGGCTCTGAATTATACTAGTTAAAAGCAGCGCTGCTGAGGGAAGAAGAGAGGAGAGGAGGAAATGCACATTCTGCATTGTGAATGCCTGAGCAGTTCCAAGTAGCACGCTGCTGCCTTGCGTTACACCCTTTGTAGATGCTTTCCCACTTGACCTCAGATATTTTCAAAATCAGAGTGTTGGTCCTTTGCATACTTATTTCTAATGAATTTTGGAATTACTTTTAAAGATCTGCAAGGACTCTGGAAAAGTTCAGTGTAAGGGGAAATACTATTTAGCTACTGAAGGTCTTGTCTAGAGGTGCAGATATTTCTTCACATACAGGTAAGCCACATGGATTAAAAACAAAATCTTGTAAGACAGTATTTTCATGGTATGTTATTTGTACACTATAATTACTGAGATGAAAAGAGTGGCTTTGAGGCAGACCAGCTGCCAGGTAATGGTGTACATCCGAAGGTACAAGGTAACCTTCCCACAGCAAGTCAGACACCTCTTAGGAGGAGAAGCACAAACCCCTATATAGATTAGAAACAAGACTTCACTTTCATTTAAATGCATTCTGTTTTTCAAATGTACATAAGGGCTCTCTAGAGTGGAATTGGTTGTGAATAATTTAACTTTATGGATGATAAGGAAAAAAGCAGCTGTAACATACACTTATCGCCAACAAAACAGACAGCGGGGCAGTATATGGCCCTGCTTCACTAAGGAAGCTCACTGCTGCTCTTCCAGCACCAAGAGCCTGCTGCAACGCTGTGCAGACATCAGGGAGAGGGACTGCAGCTGCAGTGCAGATGGGGAGGTACTGCACGTTTGCAGTTAGATGACTAATTCTGAAAAATTTCTGGCCACATTATATTGAAAAAGAGAGAGAAAACTATTTTCCCCAGCCCCAACACCAAGCGCTACTGCGATGATCAATCATAAAGAAGATTAGGAACCTTTAACCTTATGTTCCAGTTCCTCTAAATATTTCCTAAGGGCCTTTTATGTTGTTTTGCTTCATTCAATGGCAAGGTAATTAACAGCAAGGACAGGTACACGCACGACAGTTTTTCTGACTCCCATGCTGTGGTGACATGGAGCACTCAAACACCCTGCGAGTGGCGGTAGATGCTCCCCAGCATCCATCTCCTAGGGGCAGCAGTGTGACAGGAGCACTGCCAACGCTATTCCCAGTCTCCTTTGTCTACCTGGTAACTCACGGTTATTTTCATTCCTCTGCCTTTGTTCGGGGCGGAGGAAAGACACCACTTTGAATACAAAATTATATACAAGAAAGCAAATCAAGTTTCTCCTGCAGTTAGATCAAACTGGATCCTTTTGGAATAGCACCCAGACGGCATGTTGATACCTAGCGAAGAGGAGCAGCCAGAGGCACTTCGTGTTCAGGTGAGCTGAATCTCACTGAAGCATCATCCTGAAATATTACAGTTGGCTAATGCTGGCCAGCCTGCTCCCTAAATCTTTATTTGTTTCACAATAAGCCAGCTGCTCCTCCGTGTTGCCCTGACTGCCTGGCCCCTGGGGTGTGCCAGCAGGTGGGAACCCCGGCCCTGCAGTCCCCCCTTCGCCTCCCTGGGGAGCACTCTGCAAGGGCACAACATGTGCCCTGGATAAGGCGGCTGCCCGCTATGACAGCACAGTCCAGATTGAAGGAAAACGTAAAGGTAAATTAATAATGAGTTTGAACCTAATAAATATGGTCACAAAACACCATTTTTCTAGCAGAAGTTGAGGTTAAAGAAAAAACCTTCCAACTACATAAGCTTTGCCCGCTCTCTTCCCACAAGACCAAAGGAAAGCACTCTCTTCTGGGAAATGGCCTTTTACATCTTCTCTTTCCCATCAGGCAACTTCTGTGTTTTAAATACAGTGTCAGTAAATATCTGTAAGCCAGTATCACAAGGTTATACAATCTTATCCTCTTCCATCCTAATCTCGGGTCACATTTTCAAGACACACCCGAAGCAACAAGGGTGTCTCTCTCTGGTGGTTGTGGGAGACCACGTCTGAACATGTCCCAGCAGTGGGACTAATTAGGGCTGGTGCTGCTCTGGAGGGAACCCCCAGAGACTACAGAAGACGTATTTACTCCTTCCTGAAAGTTTTAGTAAAGAACAAGATCCCAGCAATTCTTTGGGAGGCCATGAAGTCACAATGACAAAGGGAAAGAATTCAACCCACGCTGAGTTAGGAGTTCACATTTCTTGCTAGTGTTCAAGGAGGAGTCCTCCTCTCCTTGCCTGGCCTTCACTCCCCCCCACTGGGTTATTCCAACATGCACAGTTCCACTTTTCTTTGTTAGGAAAACAAAAAGAAAGTTGAAAAGGCAACGCTCCCCAGTTTTGCTTTTATGTGCAAATCTCTCTCCCCAGCTAGTTGCCGCTGCCTCCTTTTGCGTGGTGCCAGCATGGTACACTAAAGTCCATCTTTGAAACAAAAGTTATTTAGAACATTTTAGGATTTAAGCAAAGTTCAGCCGGGGCAGGGTAAAGGTTGAAGTAATCTTCCTAAGCCCCTTTTAAAGATTAGACATTAGTTTTCTATTCCCGTTCTGCAGATAACCATAGCACAGAGTGACAGAAAAAGCAGCACATGCTTGGCTGAACTTGTAGCTAATAAGGACACTGCTATCTGGAGGATCTCTCTCTCTTTCTCTCTCATGCTGAGAGGAAAGGACACCACAACAGACATGAAAAGATAAAATACTCCAACACTTTATAAAGCATAACAGCTTTTTTTGTTAATCAGTACCTGTCACGGGGCTATACATCTATTAGGTTCGCGTACAGGACTGGCAGAAGCCTTGCTGTTAAGTTACAAGACTGAGGACAGAAGTGTTTTTCTGCTGTATCACACACTGCCTGTGTGATGCCAGGTGAAATGCTTAATTAGTGTGCTTCAGTTTCCCCATTGTTCAAACAACACTTCTCACCTCTTACGGATCTTAGCTCCTCCAAATTGCAGGACAGGGGCATCTCGCTGGGGGTTTATACAGCAACAAGCACAACAGGCTTCTCATCCCTGTGTAAGTACTGCCTCCATAAAAATTACCATACTGCATGTACTGTACACAGGACAGAGATAGTCAAGGTTTTGTAGTTCAACATTTGATATTCATTGTAAGACTAATGTTTGGGCATCTAAATCAGTAGCTGGATTTTCTAAGATGAGAAACAGAAAACAGCTTCCCTGACTTCCAGTACTCAACGGAGTAAACCACATCCACAGATAAGTGTCAGTACAGGTCCGACTGAAATGGCAGCCCGGGCCAGCAGCTGGCAACACAGCGGCATCTGCGGCTCACTTACCTCTAGTCTTCTACAACAGCAAGCAACTCAGTCTGCTACACCTAACTCCTACAGATTTCAATCATGTAAGATACCCATATACCTCGTTTTTTCTCCGCCTCAGTTACCTGTGACCCTTCCCAGCAACACAGGAACGGGATATTCTAAGAACAGGGACCAGGCAGCTGCCCATTTACAAAGAAGTTGGCAAAAATCCCAAAATGCACTGTCTGAAAGGAGAAGACATCGTAAAATGGAAGTTGTGGAAGTTTGTCATCCATTTACCGCTATGAAACAGAACAAAGAGACTGTGTTAAGGGAGGCATTATCAGGTTCTGCTTTGCATGGGTTCTAACTCTGATTTTCAAATACCGTATTACGTACTGCAAGTACCTAATCACTACAGTGGGTAGGAAATATTTTTATTGATCCCTACCCTCCTACTTAGTGCTTCCCCCTGCTAGGCAGCAGAGGATGTGTAGGAGTTAGCAATCCCCAAACCAGTGTTTGTTTTTAATTAAATACTTCCTCTGCACCTTGCTCAGGACCTTGCAGGATTTGGCCCTTGAAAATGCATGTGCAGGCCATGCAGCGAGGAAGGAGGATTTATACCACACAGCAGAGGGGATAAATAAAGTTCATAAAACATGTTATTTCCAGCTGTGACGTTATACATACTGCTTTTGAGAAGCAGCAGGAGCTATTTCCTTTCCCCATACAGCTGCTTTCAATATGCAACAAAATGGCTTAAATGCCTGAGAAAGCATTAAATATGTTTTAAGAAACTGCCACACTAAAGATTTTCATTATTAAGAGAGGAGAGTGGAAGAGGAGCATCAGGTAATTAAGATGTCTCCTTGTTATGCATGAGAACCTCAGTAGCAAAAATAGTTCCTTGCTAGTCTTGCCACCAAGCAAAACACATCTTGGAGTAACCTGTGGTACTGCAGAGTAGATTTGTCTCATCTTTGTGGCATTTTTCCTTCAGGGAATCTGTTTGCTGAAATAAAAATCCCAGCACAGTGACAGTGGGTCCCAGTCACTGTAGGCCCGTTAACAGACCCATGCCATCCAGCCATGAGGCTGTTTCTTTGTGCTGGAAGCAGCCGAATCTTCTCAGCTGTTTCCACGGTACTTGCTGCAGCACTCCTCTCATGCCTTCTGCAGAAGTTTTTTTAACAAACATGCCCTAGAAAACAGCCTAGAGAGCAGGGAGCCCCTTGGCCAATGGCTATATCCCAATACTTCCCTCACGTTTGCCAGACTTACCACAGAAGGAGACCCAAAAGAGCTGCATGCAACTTGCAATCCGCCAGCACACTCTCAGGGGAATTTAGCGGAGCTGGGACGGGCTGAGCAGCCCAGCCGGCAACCTCCCAGCCTGTCCTCGCACGGTGACAACCAAGGGCCAGACCAGACAGCTGAAGCCAAAGGGACTTCGTGCACTGTGTGGTACACCAGCGCGGCTGACACACCAAACATCTCAGAGCCACAAGTCCAGGTGGGAGATTTTCTAAAACCTCTCAAGAGCCTGATGAGCTTCTAGATAAGATTTATTACATCTTTGCAATCAACTGCTCTTTTCATCTCAATATGATTTGTTTAAATAAACAACCAGCATGGCTTCAAGTATCATTTCACCCATTACATGTGCAGCTAGACAGCTGAAGAGGCAGGAAAGAGAATAATAGAAAACTGATGAGGAGAAAATAATAAATAAGACCAAAAGAAAGAATGAGCACCCTTAGGGTTATAGTCAGCATCCAGCTGAGAGGTCTGTGGGTACGGAAAAGATTATTTACATTGAACTATGAATTTTAAAAGTAATATTGTATAAGCCTTCCAGCTTTAACAATTAAAGAGAAAAGTAATTATAAGAATTACCCAAATGTTAAATGGTTTGAAAATAACTCAAGTATTATTTCTCTCTCCCTAGTGGAATGTTTTGCACGACAAAAAGAACAAGTTTCTGAAAGATGGGTAGGGCGGTGGTTTTTTTTTAATCATTCGTTTTAAAATGCAAATATTTTAATAGGTTTCTTTTAATATATATGATAATGAGCTTATACATGAGACACAAACCACAGGCCAAGTAAGCAGATGTCTTGTCAACAAGGTCTAGAATTTAGAATCATTAGGGCTCTTTTAAGAAACATACTTACTCTGACATAAACTGAAGCATATTGTAATATTTCAAATTCACACTGCTCAGTGTGACATTTTTTCCTCATTAAAATGAAGAATGACACAGCCAGAGAGAGTCACATCTTTCCTACTTTGTATTTGTAGTTCAAAAGATGTGTCTACCAAATTGTCCCAGAGAGACAAAATATTAAGCACCTTGAGTGCCGTTCTGCATGCAATTAATTTCACAGCCTTTGAAAGTTTTTAATGTGTTGTGGTGACCAGTGAAATAATAAGTAGTTGCTGCTCATTGTTCGCATCTTGTTCACTCTCTTCTCTACAACCTGTCAAATCCTGTTTAACTCTGCTTGTTTTCCTAGGTGTCAATTGCTTTACATTGTACAGCTTTTGTGGTGAAATTCCTGAACTTCTTGTTCACCCTGTGACTTTGAAAAGCAAAGAATCAGATAGACCCGAGCAAAGAAAATCCAATGAATGATAACCAACACAGAGCGTTTCTGGAACTACGGAAAGAAAACAACAAATATGCTCATTAAGCAAATACCATAAAAATAAGGTCAGGTTTCTAATTGTGTTAATTATCTATTGGGTTGATTTTTGCTAATCCAATGAAATCAATAGAAGGTTTCCTGCTGCCATATGAGGCTTTCAATCAAACCTCTCTTAAACAGACACCTTTCTTCCTTTGGCGCACACATCCATACATCCAAAGGCAAATTCCATCCTTTGACTTGTAAAGCAGTGAAAATTATACCAAATACTAACACTCACATAGAATATGTTCCTTGTGACTAAATATTGTTGAAAAGACTGTAATGTCTTGGGTAAAAAGAAAAAAAATTGTTATCTTTTTAGCCTAAAATCTCAGGAAAGCCATAATTAAAAAGGTAGGGTGTTATAAGCACCACCACTGGTACAGAGGGAACAGCAATATGAAATAAGCTTTCATCACAGAGACTAGACACTAGATTTCACAGCAGTAGGGGACAAACTTTCAGAACGTGCCTTCAAATTAATAAGTTGTTTTTTTGTTGTGTTCTTTTTATTAAGAATAATTTTGAAATAAAAATGTATTCAAAGAGCTAAGTAGGAATCCTACTAAAGTAGAAGTGGCAGATTATTCAGGCATAATTCTGGTTTTAGCATCCCTGTTTCTCTCCATCTATCTACTTTTCTATCCATCCTTGGCATTTAATAGCAGGACTGAGGAAAAGGAGTTTGATAATTCCTGACATGAACACATACCATATTCTGTAAAAAGCCTAACAAATTACTGTGTGCATTAACAAGATGCAGAAAAGAGCAGAAAGAAAAAAAGAAAAAAAAACACAACCAAACAACAACAACAAAAACAAGAAGACAAAACTTGGAATTCTGGCATTTTAAAGGTAGCATAAAAGGAAAAAGCATCTATTTTCAACATTTTTCCAAATTCAGCAGCTAGAAAAACTGCAGAAGTTTCCTGTATCAGCCAGAAATCTATCATACACAGCACTTTGTCAAGTTATGATGCTATCCTGCTGCTCTTCTCTTTCAGTCTGTGGTCCAATACTTAGAGAAGTTTGAATTCCTGTGACCTGAAGTCAGTAAGAGTCCTTAATTTCAAAGCACTCAGTGGCCCAACACACAATATCCAAAGATACTTCCCCAAAAAACAGTCTGGACAGAACTTGTCTTGCACAGCTAATCGTTCTACGGTGGCTGTAGGCCAACAGAACTTGCCTGGGAACCAGATTTCCAACTGGATTTTCTCAGAAGCTGAGGACCTTCAAAAACTTCTCCAGCTGCCAAACATGCTTTCAACCTGCTTTCTAATATGAACACAAAGCAACATGTATGCAAGTATGCAAAATGCTGCTCCAAAAACAATACTGCCATAATTTGCTTCCTAAGGAGAGAATGAAAAAGAAAATGGGACGGATGGTAGCTGCATTGCCTAAATGTACTATTGGAAGACATCTGGTGCTGCAGTAACGAGAACGGTACAGGATCTTATATAGAAATAGAGTAGCAAACTCAGTGGAAAGCTTTTCATTAACCTCAGTGAACTCTGAATTAAGCTTTACATGTCTTCTGGGAACAGTAGTTCTGTTCCAACATAAAAGCTATTTTTCTCCCTATTCCCAGAGACCTGAGCAGTGTTTATATTTGTGTTCCCTGACTACACAGGTATACTCCATTGGAGGTCCAAAGAGAAAGATGCTTATTTCAAAGCAGAAGACGCTCAACTTATCTGATGGTGTCTTTCCCAGGTTGAATGCACGGACTGAAAACAAGTATAAAGTAAGTTAATTTTGTATGAATTTTCAGTAAATAGCAAAGCCTACAGATATACAGGTTTATTCCAAAATTCATTAATAATTAAAGCCTCGTGCTACCGTTCCTCTAAATGAGACCACTGCCTTTAAGTATCAAATTCTACACATTCAGTAAAAGATCATGCACATTATAAAATATTTCCCAACACTTTTTGTTGTCCAAAGTAAGACACAATTTTTAATGTCTAAATGTTTGGCTAACCTTATTAAAACATGCCCGTTTTTCAAAGGTTTTATTTCTTCTACAACCGCAACATGTTCCTGTGAAATTTTTAGCAGAGATTCTATGGTTGTACAATAGAAAAAAAAGTTTAATTGCTTGGGAATTGTAGTTATCGAGCAGAATAGAAAAGAAATCACTTTCCAACAACAATTCCCACGTGTAACTTCAGTATGAACTTTTCAATTAAGGAGGCGGAAATGTAATAAGAAAGCATACCATGTTTACAGAGCACACACAAGGGTATGAAGTAAAACGAATTCCTGCATTGGGCTTCCTACAGATTGAAGAAACTAGGTTCATTTTAGCCTTTCCCAACATATCCCTTTCCATAGCTTTGTACACTAAACGCAAAGAGAAGGATAGCTAACATCACATTATCCCATGTTTAAAGAGTGATTTAGCTCTTTCAGGGAAAAAAATCAGCAGAAACACAAAAGGAACCTACAATCTGATGGTAAGATTACACAGTAAAGGGCAGGGCTATACAGAATTAGGCATTATGATACAGTATTAACAGAGACCTTGGTCCTTGCTCAGCTGACATACCTTGCATTGTACCATGGAGACATACAGAGGTTGCATCTACATGGTGTTTTGCAACACCAGGAGCCAGCCCAGCAGCTTTAATTTTTTTTTTTTGCTGAATGTTTCATGTTTTATGCAGTTTTAAATCATTTGCTTATTGAGTTTGCCTTGGCTTTTTCTGGAATAAACAATTGAAAACATCAGCACAACTGTAAAACCTAATATACGTGGCCTTGCCATCAGTAGAAAAGAGAGTTAAGGTCGACTACCTCCATAAAAGACACTGCTCTCTCTGCCACGTGTGCTTTCTGGTCCAGTTCCTACAGCACACTGTAGACCCAGCACACACGTGCTATAAATCAGTTGGTGCATGCACTGTGGAAGGAATGGAAGACCCCCAAACCATGACCTCTGTAATCAGTCAGGTTGATTTCATACTCTGAGGCTGGTTTGGGGTAGACAAGTACTGCGTGTGGTGTCACAGAAAAGAGGACATACTCTAAGGAAGCCTGGATTGATATACTCTATTTCTAATGGATGGTGCTTTATTTTGCTGTAGTATTCAATGAACTCTCACCAGTAATAGGACAATATTAAAGATTTAAGTGTTTCCCAGGTTTTAATAAGAGCGAAGCAGTGTTTTCAAGGCACTTTATGAACATTGCATTCTCTTTCCTCTATTTTCTACCTTGATTTGGAAGAAATAACCCCTTGTTTGTCAATTAGAAACATTAAAGCATTTTCTTACCTGGCATTAAGTTTAACTACTAGATAGGGGAAAATTTTATGGGTTCATCAAGTGTGAGATTACACGTATTAGTGAAAGGGTAGCTGGTTTGAGAAATATTCCACATTAATTTGCCTTATATAGCAAAGGTTTTGTCCATCTCCCTTACAATGCACACTAACATATTTTATTAAAAAATCCTGGAAAACACATGAAAGTCATTAACAATCAAATGGAATATAATTATAATTAATTTTGCACAGCGGGCACACACTATCAATGAGTGACTATCATCTTCTATTCACTCTAATGAAGTTCATATTTAAATCACAAGATTTTGCAACCTTAACATAGTAAAGGTTGCACATCTACTTTAAGTCCACAGAGGGACAAGACTGAGATTTGCAAGTAAAAGGAAAGAACAGGCTGAAATATAGAGTCAGCTGAGCCTGGTCCTGTTATCAAAAGAATAAAAATAAGGCCCTTAGTTACATTAGAAAATAAAATTTCCTACAATCTTTTCCTGGATAATTTTCTCAATTGCTGTGAAGCCCTTGATCTAGTCTCAGTTGTTCTGTTTTGGTCTTCGTCACAAATGATGATGATAATTACAGCTAGGATTTTGAAAGGAATACAGTGTTACAGTAAATGCTGAAATCCACTGTAGCAGCAGCCTACTTGTCTTATGCCAGATCTTAAGGTCCTTATTTTTGACGGACAAGACTAGCACAATGATGTACAGAGGCAGAGCAGCTCCTAGGCTCTGAAGCAGACAAGACAAAACAAAGGCAGGTCATCATGTAAGGGAAACACAATGCCTTACCCGAGTTCATATAAGCCTATGTTATTGCTAAGAACTTCATACTCATGTCTCTCACATCCCAACCTATTGCCTTAACTGTAACCCTATAACTTGTAAAAAACTATCAGCTGTAATCTGAGAAAAACACAGGAAACCTACACTATTTTGGTGTATTTGTACAGGAAAAAATGTTATCTATAGACTATACCAGTAATGAAAAAAAATAAATGATTTCCAAACCAGTTTTAGCCTGGTCTGGGGGTAAAACAAAAAAAAGCAACAACAAAAAAAGACCAAACAGCTACAGGTGAAGTCCATTTGCTGACATACAAAATGGACAGCAGCAAAATCACTCATACTTTATGTCAAGATCAAATAATGCTAATGAAGCACTGTGTTTTCTCACAGGCCAGGTGTATAATTCTAGATAGCTGGGATAGAAAATGGTTGTTTGTAAGGAGATTTCATGAGGAATTAACTTTACACGATATTTGAATTTCTGTTTTTACTAGGTGGACTACTTCTTTTACTTGTGCCTTTTCATTATCTAGACCACTATTATTATTCACACAGCATTGACGTTTGTTAGCATCATGGACGACCCAGATGGGCCCTACACAAGCAAAAGAAAGGCCCTCTCTAGAAAGTGCTGACAAATGTCAACTACTAGCATCAATTAACTGCAGCTACTTTCTCCCTTGAGTGTTTATGAATACACCAAAACGAGTTTCTTAACGGTGTTTCTGAAGAGAATTCAGAGCAGATTCTTCCATGTAAAAATGAAGGATTTAGGAAACAGGTGAGAGGGGGCTTCATCCAAGGATGAAAGACTCTAGTGACGCACAACCCTCTCCACTGACCCCAGAGGGAGTCTAAACTACTAATTTAGGCAGCTAAGGTTACTTGAGATGCACTCTAAATACCATCTCCTCAACACTGGCAGCAGTAGCTAATCAGATAACTCACTATGTAATGTTGCTTTCCAACAAACAGAAGGCAAATCCCAAAATCTCTTCCCCACACATGCATTGCCTTCACCAGATCCACACAACGACGTGTCAGATTTCATTCCAACACCACAAAGTAAAAAGTCTGCAACTGAGATCAGCCACTGAGAAAAATCAGGTCCCCACGCAGCAGAAGACTCAGTTCAGGACTGGGGAAACGGGCTCTCCTGTCTCATAACCTTCTCTTACTGGTGTTGCCTTACTGCTTCCAGACTTCTCTTTCTTCCGTCTTCGGAGCCTTTCAGTACAACATACAGCCTTCAAGCCTTTAGCTTATCTCACATTTCTGTCCTCTATTTTGTCTCTTCAGCCCTTTCATTGTAAACCTGCTTGAACAGCTACCTTCCAATACTAAAAAGCGCATAGATATTTTGGGGGCTCTGTTCTCTATCTCTTTAAAGTAACCTAATTTTAGCATATGCAGAGCAGGCATGCCCTTGAAAAATAAGAGGCCTTTTCCACACTGACATCCCAATCAGGAAAATACTGTCCATATTAGTAGAGAACAAATTTCTCTGCTCTCACAGAGCAGCTGAATCTATCACATCTTTCTGTCAGTTATACCCAGTCAACTTCTCTCTTATTGTCATAAAAAAGAAGTTGTCTCAAGCCTTCATAAAAGCAGTCAGTTCTACTCATTTTGTTCATGAGAATAAATGAGTCATGAAACACAGAGATAAAGTAAGCTACCTATTTTAAGCTGTGCACTAAAGAAAGCTGTGCATTCAATTTTGCTAGTTCTAACTACGTAAAACATCCATGCTGAGTGGAAGGAAGAAAGGAAAGAGGGAGGGAAGTGGAGGAAAGAGACCAAGGAAGAAGCAACCCAGTGAGGCAGTGAAAAATTAGAGAATCATAGAATGTCCTGGGCTGGAAGAGATCCCAAAAAATCATCACATTTCCAGATGTGCTATTCTACAGTCACATACACTATGGATTACAACTCATAGAATCATCTAGGTTGGAAAGGACTGCCAACCTGACCTGACCTACAGAGTCCCACCACTAAAGCACGTCCCTTAGTGCCATGTCCACAACATCTCTTAAATATCTCCAGGGATGGGGACTCCACCACTTCCAATGCTTGACCACCCTCCCTGTGAAGATATTCTTCCTAATATCTAACCTAGACCTCCCTGAGGTTTAGACGACTCCTGCCAAATTGTTCCTTGAAGGAGGAAGTGGAGGAAAACCTGACATTTAACTGGTAGATGATAATTAAACAGTGCATGAATCTAAACAATTAAATGAAAAATGGCCTGTTCCTATAAGTGAATTACCCTTCTTTTACTCTTGAACAATGTTTCTGGAAGGTTGACAGTAATGCATTGTAGGAAATAAATATATTTAATCTGAAACAGGGCTTCACTATACTACGTATCAACTTTAAAGAGGTTGAGAACCATCATGCTGTTTGGGTTTCCTTATAGACCAGTTTGCAAGGGAATTGTTTAAAAAAGTAACGAGAGAGAAAGAGCCAGTGATAGAGAATCATGACTGACAACAATTTGGGGGTGTTTCTAGGAAAGAACTCCAGTTTGTGAAATCAGTAGTAGCAGAAAAGAGATAATCGATTTACCAGAGAATTAAGTCCAATATTTTAAGGTAACTGGACATAAGGTAAGGCTTTGCTTCAAAATGGAAGTTTTGAGCTGCTGCCTTTGGCATTCAGTAACATGGTAATTGACAAACTGTCCTTCACTGAGGGATTCTAACAATAAGAAGCTGTATGTGATGGATTAGCGTGATAATGGCTACCGGTATGACTATCAAGGTTAAGGGCTGAAGAAGTAAAGTTCTTTCTTCTTACATATTTGGTTCTTGCTTTTCAGATAAAAAGTATGGTTAGCTAAGAAAAAAACAAAAAAGTGAAGGTGACAACGTACAATGAAGATATCCTTCAAGAAAATGCTGACAGCTAAGAACAGCAGAGCCATGAAGAGACATATAAATGGCTGTATTCATTGCTTGTGTCTTAATCCAATCTCAAAGATAAATATATACAGGCTTTCTCTTGTAACAACATCTTGCTACTCCAGAAGCACAATAATATTTACTATTGCTAGGGAAAGAATTCTGCACCAGGCAACATTTGAGAACGAAAACATAAATTATAATAATAATAATTAAAAAAAGAAATAATCGGTCAAGAGAAACTCAAATTTCACTGAAAATAGACTGTTGAATTTCATTATAAAACTGGACCTCTGGTAACGCAAGTGCCAGCATCCCTGCAGTGGCTAAGCCACAGTTTTGGGGTTTACATCAGACCAAGGTAGGTTAGCAATATAATCCCTAGATCTAATTATTACTTGCCTGAGACTTGGTCTTCTGAATTCAGTCTTCTGAATCCATGGTGGGAGCTCTTACCTATCTGACTAGACTGCAAGACAAACATGCCTCACAGATAGAGCCCAACATGCAGTAAACTCTCAGGAAATCAAGCAGCCCGCTATCTGCTATCCAAAAGCTTTCTGGGCTGGTCAGAAAACACTAGGTATTTGCTTTCATCAGAACAGATGAACTTCCATAAAATACTTCAGTTTTCACATGACAGGAAGAGAAGGGCCTCAAGGGCATCAGAATGGCTCTGAGCTACTGATGTGTGGCATCTCTGCCTCAAAGAACAAACAAATTAAGCCCCAGCATGAATCAGGAAAGTCATTTCCAGAAATTAGAGAGACATATTAAAAGGATTTACAAGACATTTGTGCGGCATTATTGGGTACACATAGATACAGTTGTGTTCATTCTTCGTCAAGATAGCTGAGGACGAACTGAAGCTGATGAAGGAACGGTCTATAAGGATGATGGCAAAACAGACCTCATCTTACAAAGACAGCTAAAAGCTTAGCTTGTTTAGCTAAGCAGAATGAAGGCTGAAAGAGAATGTAATTGTCTTCTATAAATATGCCCAAGGGAGTAAGCAGCATGGAAGCAGAAAAACTATTTAAACTAAAGGACCATGTCACCATAAGAACAAACTAATATAATATTTTAGCTTAAAATTAAAGGGGAGTTTCTAGAAGAAAGATTCAGAACAGCAGTAACAGCAGTTGGAGGCAAGCTATCTAACTACAGACCTGTGTGAAAAAATGTTGTCTCAGACCTTGGTTTCAACAAATACTGGAATTTTAAGCCATGATTCAGTAAGATGTTCACAGCTCCACAAAACAGAAGAGCTACTTTTAGTGAAAAGCCTTAAAAAAAAAAAGCTAAAAGCTGTTTTTCTGTATACAATTCAGCCAAAACTATTTCTATATGTTCTTTGTTTTGGTGACTAAATGATAAAACAAGAGGGAAATGAACTGATATACCTATGAAACAGGCATTTTGGCTTCAATACAACTGAAAGATCTTTGTTCCTTGTGAACTTTCAAAAGAAGTACTACAGACAACAGCCTCTGTCTGGACTTCACGCATTTGAGGTGCGGGAAGTACATTCAGACACCTCTGAACAAATAAGTACCAAAATCGCTTCTGTGATATTTTAGTCCTACCTTGATCCAGGACCCCTTTTCAAATGCAGATAATCAACACTTTCAACACGCTTTCTTAGGCAGCATGGTATCTGGTGAGACGACAGTGTACATCTGATAGCAGGACGAGGCCTCAGCAGATCATGCTTGGAGAAGACAGAGCAGGCAAACACTTTATGAAATCATCTACCGAGAGAATGATGAAGAAGCTGCTTTAAGGATTTTGAGGGCTGCTGCTGCTGAGTTTATAGGTGCATGAAGTGGCAACCGATGCTTTTTAAAGCCCCTTCCTCATAAAAGCAGCTGTCACCACTCTTCCCCTAGGAGCGGTCTCCAGAGCTCTTCTCCTACCCTCAAAAAACGTGACTTTCCTGAACTAGGCCAGCCCCGCTCTGGAGCCAGCCCAGCATCCGTGAAAGCAGTGGCAAAGCTCCATTTTACACTCTGCTAATAAGAAACCCTAAACAGCCTATTAACTCCCGCTATTAACTTTCATAATATAAATAACTGGCCAAAGTGCAAGTTCTCTGTAGGATGTGTTGCAGGGTTGCCATCATATTTATTACCTGTCAAGCTTTAAGGGAATTATTTGCTTTCCACTTAGTAGTAGTAAAATTATTTTTTTTAATCCAGCAAATGCTTACACTCCCATGACAGCAAATGACTCTATCACTGAACCAGTATGCAGACTAATACACACAAGGAAACAGCTGGCCCAGCTGAGCTCATTTTTGTTCTTGTGTTTTCATGTTAGTTGCAATGCAGTGAATAAAATAGTCTAGGCCATGCTGACAATGCACAAAGAATATGTTAACAACCTCTCTGATACTGAACAATTCTCCTCCCTGTCTTTGCAAATGACCTTCAAAATCTATCATCTTAGCTCTAGAGGAGCCAACAACAGCCCACAGCCAGAACCAAAGTTGCAGCAATGTCCCACAGCGGACAATATGGGTTGAGATTGCTTTAGATCATACAAGATCATATAAATGTGACACCACTTCATTCACTACATGAACATTACCAAACAGCTCTGGCCTTTGCAAAGTTTTAATGACCTTTTAAGAGAAATGGTTTTGCTTTAAGGTTTATTCCCAGTATACTGAACCTGCAGAATGCATGAATATTGGACAGGCTGTGCCACATGTTTAAGTATATAAGGCTGCTAACTGTGAACAGGTGTTTGCGCCTCAGAGCACTGAGCACAAGGATAACAGTAATATTTGCTGGGGTTTTCATGTCAGCAGTCTGATAACAAAAAATTGAGATTCATATTTTAAAATGTTTTCAAAATCAGATGCATTCGTGTTAGCACTTTGATTCAGGTTGAGCTCTTGTGATCAAGCTAAAGAGGTACAGGAAAGACAAATTATCTCCCCATCTTTGTCCCCTAACCAAAAAAAAAGCTGCATGAATTTGGAATATTTACCAAGAAACAATGAATTATACACATGTAAGATACACAAGCATTTTCTGGGTGGCATTGTAATTACATGAGGCAGACCTAGGTTTCAGAGGGGTTTGATGCGAAGTTGTTTTGTATTCCAATTGCAGTATCTGAGCGCCATTGAAAACACAACAAAGCTGAAAGAGGTAGAAAAACCAAAACATCTCCTTTGTCCCCAGTGAATTCAACTTCATTAGTTTGGCAGCTTTCCAAAGATCAGAAAAAAATATTTGTTTGATCTTTCACTTCTTTCCGCTTAAGGTCAATGATTAAAATAGGATCAGCTCAGTGACTACACCTGCAGTTCACAGTCTGTTGGATAAACCTGCTAAGTACCATTTTGACTGCTGTGGGGAAAAAAAAAAATGATTCCAAGACATTTTATAACAGCTTTACAGAAGGGAGAAGATTGTTGCTTTCTCAAGTAACTGGAAGCCTGGGCCACAAGGCAGAACAATTCTGTTCTAATCATCTCTCTGCAATAGACCTACCTGTTGTTACCCAGCAAGTGATATACACCAAAAATTTCAGGGACGTATGTCACAAGCCTGACACACAGACCACATTCAGTCCCCAGCAAGTAAAACCATCTGCAGAACAGCTCAGGATCAGTAGGTTTGCCTGTTGGCAGGAAAACATGGAAGTATGAAAAGAGGGTTCTTCGTGAAATAAGAAACCATTCATCTAAAAAGTTATGTCTGACATGCTTTGTCCTACCAATATTTAAGACAGTAATTTTCAGAATTCAGACAGACAGATAAGTCAGTCTTTAAAATGCACTGGGTTCTGAATTCCTTTCTGTATTACTGCTGCTTAAGGAATGAAGGAAAGAAGGAAGAAAGGAAGGAAGAAAGGAAGATGTGTTTAGATAATGTGTTTAGATAACATATATAATTCTTTGGAAACTCTTAAGCAGACAGCACTGCGGACTGGGAAAAGCATCCCATTATCAACTTCGGAGATTTAGGGATTAGATTGAATCCTCTAAGACTTTAAAAAACAAAAACAAATTTCCTTCTGCGCTTGTGATGGTCTAATTCCATTTAGAAAATCTTCCTCAAAAGGAAGATAATCTTAATCTTTCTTTCAGGGGAAATAAAAATATTTCACAACAAAGCAGGACAACAATGGGAAATGTTGTCCAGGAGGACCTTAGGGCAGAAATGTTTCCCCGAGTACCTTACAGAGCCTTTCAGTGGGAAAAAAAAAAAAAAAAAAGATCTCTTGTTCAAACATTGAATGATAATGAGCAATTCATTCAGTCTTACTATGATTTCAAATACACATCCCAGACCATCATCACCCTCTGACAGAGAACCAATGTCTTTTTGGTAAAAGGATTTTTGTTGTCTGATAGAATTAAAAAATTAAAAACGCTGTGCTTCCAGCTCCAGGCACAGAGAGCACAGGAAAACTGTGGCTGATGAACAAAGGTACTTCTAAGTCACCTTTATGTCTTCTCATTATCAGAGTGGCTGGGAACCTAACCTCCTCCCCTGGAATAAGGTCGGATTAGTTGGAAATATGCTCTAAAATGATTGTGGTTGCCAAACCATTGAAAGGGTCTGTATGGAAACCTACCTCTGATACACACAGTGTGTAGAAAACAACATATTGCTCCGATTACCTTCCCGTATCCACTACATATTATTAGGAGGGCACCCAAACAAAAGCTGAGAGATTATAGAAATTTGGCAGTCCCTTCCTTGCCAATCATCCACACTTGCACATGAGCACTTTTGCAGATTAAGCCAGTTGTAGTTCACCAGGTAAAAAACAAAAGCACGGATTTCACTGTCAAAAAGCTCATGAAAACATGGAACCATTAGTCTTATAACAAGACAGAGACACACGATTATGTTTGAGTGTGTATAAACAGACATGATCATTCCCATACTGCAACTTGGAGCATGGTTCTCTGTTTTGTAGCCTAGGAAACTTTGGTGTCAAGAAGTCTCCCAAACCCCAGTACAGATATTCACTACCAAAAAAGTACACTCTTAACATCTCATGTGCTATGAAGCTAGAAATTTAGATTAACTTTTCAATATCTACATCCACAATTAAAGGAGAAAAAGATAGTAAAGATAGTAAAGAGCTTCAAGACAGCAAAGTTGTTTGCTCAAATTGCTGATGACCTACGTGATCACTAACTTGGGCCTGCTGAAACCAATGTTGGAACATTTTGTTGAATTTTGTTTCAGTCAGACTGTGCTTTGAATCTAGACTGACCAACCATAAAATTGCTGAATCTGATTTATTTTATCAGATTTCTCTTTTACTGCTACAAAATCTGATGTCTGATTTTAATCTGAACTGACAAATTTGAAGGGGAAAGACTGATTCTTGAAAGAAGCGGGGAGATGAATCCAGGCAGAAATACTCTTTTTTTTTTTTCTTTTCCAGCAGGTCAGAAGTTCTTCAGTCCTTTTTTGCTAAGTAAAAACCGGGCGGTTTTATGACTGTAAGGTAAAGAGCCAAAGCAACACTATTTTTCCCTTCGTTAAGAAAGAGAAAATCAAAAACTACTCCCCCTTCTCCCTCCCAGGAAGCACAAAGAAACAGAAAAGAATCCACCAGACACAGAGTACAATAGAAAAAGTAGCACAAATTACAGAAAACATGGGGGAAGAATGGCATGCTTGAGATCTCATCATTGCTTTTTGCAATGACTTAAACCCAAGAGAAATGTCTTGCTATAAAAGTTTTAAGAATTATAGAGAACGACGTTCTAACACAAGAGTTGAAAACATTTAGTTATAAATCTTCTTGTAACAAAGAAAACCAAACAATTGGAATAACTTGTAGTACTAACAGCTCCTCCGGATTATTTGTATACTAATTCATTATTTAAAAAAAAAAAAAAGGGCACTATTAGTCTAATCACATTCCCACTTAAATGAATGGAAAAATGCTAAAATCTTTTTTTAATCAAAAGCCAGATCGCTGCAGGGATTAGTCCCTGTAGGTCATTTGCGCACGGTTTGCTGGATGACACTATATATAATAACTTTTAAGCACTTGGAGCATTTCAGATTGGTATCCAAGGAACTCACAATGCATGGAACTTGATATTCCTTGTCATTGCAAAGAGTTACTGGAACTTCTGAAAAAATCTTTTCTGAGAGAAAAAATATGAGGAAACAGTTCTTTTGATTGCAATAGACATTTTAGTAAATAAAGAAAAATGGGAAAAATTATTTTTAAAAAATCTCATTAGAGACACCAAAATATTGATTAAGCTGCTCTGAGTAATCTCTTGAGAACTGAAGCTAAAAGAAGTCCTAATAATCAAAAGAAAGTCTGTTATAGCAAAAAGTGTTATGGTATCAATAACTGTTAATGAGCAACTTCAGCAGCCTCTTGCAGCAAGAACAAACCATCTATCACTTTCACAGAGCTGTGGTTCGAGGCTTGCTGAAAAACAGCATAGGATTACAGGAAAGCTAACTGAATTGCTAACAAAACATTCTCCACCAGCTTTCTAAAGTAGAACTTTGAGATAACAAGGGAGTTTATTAGCCAAAATAGGTCCCATGCTAACATTGGGTTGTGCAGTCGCTAACAAACACCATGGCTAGAGCATCAAATCCTGTTCACTAAATTAGCAGAAGAACAACTCTAAGGTCAGCATATAAAAATGTCCTGGCTTTGTCTGGGATACAGTTTGTTTTCTTCATAGTAGCTGGTGCGGTGCTGTGCTTTGGATTTAGGAGAAGAACAGTGCCGGTAACATTGATGTTTTAGTCACTGAGCAGCGTTTACATCACCTGAAGGTCTTTTCAGCTTCTCGTGCTGCCCTGCCAGCGAGGAGGCCGGGGGTGCAGAAGAAGCTGGGAGGGGACACATCAGGGACAGCCGGCCCAGACTGACCAAAGGGATGATCCATACCTGACGGCGTCATGCTCAGCAATGAACATGGGCAGCTGGCTGTGGGGCTACCACTGCTCAGGGACTGGCTGAGCATCAGTCAGGTGATGGTGAGCACTTGCATTTTGCATTGTTTTTTTCCTCTTTTGTACTTTTTTCTTTTGTTTCCCTTTCTTTATCTCAACCAACAAGTTCTTGCACTTTTACCTTTTCAGTTCTCTCCCCCATCCCACTGAGGTGAACTGAGCGAATGGCTGGTTGGTGCTTTGCTGCCTGCCTGGCTAAGCCATAACCGAAATATATGTGGGATTTGGTCTTCAAGAATGAAGAGGATATGACCTAACTAATGCTTATCCAGGATTGATTTAGATTTAACTTGGTCAAAAATGGAGTCAGCTCATTTACTTCCAGTTCATTCTGTGTTAAGACATTTAAATTCTGCTTGCAGGATGTGAAAATAAAGTATTTTGCTTAAAGCAGAACATTGCTTGTATAAAAGAAAAAGCCCTAGAACAACCTCGCATCTCCCCACCCATCTCACCCTCCCATCATTAGGCTTTAAGTACTACGTTTTGAAGTTTTGCTGTGTTTTTACTATATTTAGAACAGCAAACATCTGGATATTCTATATATTATCCCCCATTTCCTTTTTTTTTTATTTTTTTATTTTTTGCTATACTGAATAGAAGGCATCGGGTAATACCTCTGCTGCTTTCTAAGGGAAATAGGACAAAGATTGGGTCTGAGCTATCAGTGTCATAATGTACAATACAGTGTCTGTATCAATGAGAATCATCTTAACTGGCTTGAAGTATTCCCTGGCTATCTCAGGAACCTGACTGTGGCTTGGCCACCGTCTGTGTTCTCAAGGCCCTCCCAAGGAAGGAAAGAAATGCAATTTGGTAGGCTCAGAAGGGCTGACTTCTGGTCATCACTATTTCAAACCTGTTCATATCTGACTAGGCAGTGCCTCTTCTTGCAGAATGAAAAAAAA
Organism: Cygnus atratus; assembly: GCF_013377495.2. NCBI lineage: Eukaryota > Metazoa > Chordata > Aves > Anseriformes > Anatidae > Cygnus > Cygnus atratus. The sequence goes on from NC_066376.1 coordinate 7,153,286, forward strand.
GAAAAGACGACTAAATAATACGTCTTTCAGAAGCGCAGTTATTCCTTCCAGTTGATATGAGGTTAGCTTGCAAACACAAAAGGCAAGAAAAGTAACTCAATCTCTTTATCCACGTATAACTGGTGAGTTTAAGGGAGCGCTTGCTGTAAAACGGTTCCCTGTGACCTATTTCTGCAATCAAGCTGCTGCCAGGAACAGTGAACATAAAACTGAAGAGAGAGTGAAAGAGCGAGAAAAAGCAGAAACACAAAGAAAACATTTTAGGAAAACAAATCAAGATAATCTAATTCCAACACACTCAGAGTCTCTTTGGTCTTAGCAAGGGAAATTATACATATTCCATTGCATGTAACTGTGACTTCCAAACACCATTTGAATCAAAGCTCAAGTGTCCCCACAGAGACAATATTTCATTACATTTATACAGAAATACGACTGGAAGAGACTTCTTGGAACACAAGGCCAGTGTTGGGCAACTGGTGGCAATCAAGTTGTGGAAAGAAACTGACTGTTTTCTAGACTAAATTCCCTAACACAGCTCAAGCCTGGAACGTGTTCCTACACCGCAGTAGTTATGGAGTTTTGCTTCCACTAAGAGACCAAGCTGATGCTGAAGTAGCCTGTAAAAACGTACAACTGAGCCAGGATTAATCATTTTCTGCAGATCTGTCCATTTGCCACATCAGGCTTTCAACAACATTCAAGAACTACTGATTCAGCAAAGCTGAGGTTGAAGAACTCCTGCAGGTAGAAAATGAAGAGCCTGCCCCTGAAAGTCATTGGTGGCTTTTTTGTGGTGTTTTTTTGTTTGTTTTTGCATATTTGTTTTTTGGGTTTGTTTTGCTGTTCAAAACTTTTGTCCCAAGAAAAGCAGATCATTAGTCACTGGAAAACTTCAAAAGCCATGATATATCTCATTTTGTTTGGGTTCAGTTGACTTTCAGAGAACTCTTTAAATCATCAGTTTATATTAAAGTAATCTGAAGTACTGACTGCATATTTGAGATAACAATGTCAAAGCCTTAGAAGAACTGTATTATTTTTGACACATACCAAAACAGTAATCTTTCATATAGTTTTTGCAAAAGTGAAAGTTAGAATGCATGTAGCATCAGTTCCATTTTCAAATTAGTGCCTCTGGCATGTAGTAAAGAAGCTGAAATCTTTGGGGATATCTGGTAGTGCTTCCAGAAATTGTTACTGCTGTTTCTAATGCAGTGCTAATGTGATGTAGCACTTTTCTATTTTTCTCCTGTATTGACTACACTGTAGGCGTTTACTGAAACATTTTAAAATGATTCTATGACTGTATGTCAATTATCACTATATTATGAATAAACACTTGTTATACATCACAATAGGTATCCCTTTTCTCAATCTCAGAGTTGTCTGCTTCATGAGTGCGGGTGAATCCTACCCTTCCCCTGTCTAGAAAGAGCCCCACAGCTTGGAGTTAATTTTAAAATACAGAGAATTGGAATTTTCCATGGATTAATACAGAAGAGCCAGAGGGTTGTATCAGTTCTCTGTTCTTACTGTACTTGCGTACCTTACAGAGCTGCCCAGTTTTCACCAGAAATACAGAGAAAGTGGAAATCAGAGTGGCACACTGATTTTTTAACTCTCTACGAAGGACTATTTTGAAAAAACAGAGGTCTGCCTACAATTTTAATAATGTTGACAGAAATAAATAACCACAAAAACTAGACATTCTCCAAAAAAAGTCTTTACTTAACCTTTTTTTCTCAGTAGAGAAAAATGAAAATAAAAAATCAACCTAGAGAGCCATTAATTTTTTTTTCCCTGTCCTTAGATAAACGGAAGTTAACACAGTATCCAACCTGAGCTCAAATTTCTAAGTGCTTACAATTAGAAAAAGAAAATAAAAATAATTTAAAAGCAAAAGTCTCTGTGAAAACCCTTAAAGTATTTGGAGTATTTCAGAAGACTGTCTTGTGTAGTATAATACAGACAGACAAATTAGTGACAAATATATGCAAATAATATTAATGTCCCCTAAAGATGTTTTAAATTTTGGCACTGATTACTCTACATTTATGTATCTTTATGACTTCTCATATACTATGCAATTTCACTGAGATAAAACTGATTTCCTATCAACAGATTTTTTAATCATAGAAACTTATTAGTATTTGTATTTAATCATTATGGCTCACATGCTTTAACCTACCACTTTAAAACTGCTGATTGGATGATGACTACAGAAACCCTTATGTCAAGAAAAACTAATGTTAAAAACAGATAAAATAATTGATCTTATTCTTTTTTACGAAGTATGAGAAGAATCTTTACTGTTCAGTGGAATAGCTATTAGAGTATTGGCTGGAAGATGAACTATACATGAGCTATACTCTTGGCATTGCTGCTGTTAACTTTGCTGGGCTTGCCTATGATCACCAACACCAAAACCTTCACAGTTAACCACAAATTTTGTGGTTTACATTTCCTTGAACAAAGACCGGTGGCAAGTTAAGAAAGCAATTGTCGACATCAGTGTCTCACCTTTACATTAAGTATAACATCAGCTCTACATGATTCAGTGAGATTAAGTGTACAGTTGCTGGCCAAAAATTTTTGTAAGCTAAGTGTATTTCACTTACTTGTTCTATTAGTTCTTTATAGCCATGGAACTTATCCAAGTGAAACTTACTTATGTTGGGTTTTTTTGTAAGACCTAATTTTGTTTTTCATGTTTTGGAAGTGCAATAGAACTAATTCTAAAGAAGCTATCTTACCTTTCTCACTAGTTTCCATTCTCCAACAGATGTGATGATACTCCTCAGTGTTATGTCAAGAAGAAATCAGCATACTCTCGCATCACTTCCTTGTGTGATATTTTCAGGATCTCATCAAAGACTGCTGTCCTGAAATCTTACCTGGCATATGAAGAGGAGGAAGATCAGGAGCATCATCTTCCTTGAAATAAACCTGATGAAATAAAGTTCATGTTTTATCATTTTCATCTCATGCTATAAAAAAGCAGGCTAAAAAATAGAATGCTTATTTATGCTAATAAGCTTTTCTCTCACCCAGCAAGAAGTACAAGCACCAAGCAGTATCATCATTTTGTATTAGACCATGGTAATATATTCCTGCACAAACTTGCCACTAATCACGTACATAAAAAAATCCAGGGCCACAACAGATTTCATTTTTGTCTATTTCCAACACTGGAGTGGAACAAATACAGGTCTTTGGGAAAGCTTATTTTGACCTACAGTTCTAGGTTTCTTCTCCCTGTACGAAGTATTTGAGTGTGCTGGAATAAAGGATGGCACAGTTAGGGAGAAACTCCAGTTTCATGCCCCTTCTATGCTCTTGGTTTATTGCACAACGGGTTGGAGATTGCAGGAGCTTTTCTTTTGCTGGATAAATGGAAGCTATTAACAAAGTACTTGTAGTGGAACATTTAGGAAACATCCTGGGCTCTTCATTAGCGTAAATGCCAATACACAGCACAGCCACTATGTAAAAGAGCCTGAAACTTTTAGTAAGAAGGATGGAGGGAATCAATATATGTATTTTTTTTTATTTCTGCTTCATTTAATTTAAGCATTTTATTATCTTTCATTTGTGAAGTGAATACTAAGTGAAAAACCTCAGCATTAAACTGTACACATAGATCAATCAAGTCAACTGCATGTTCATTTGCACTCTGTTTACAAGTTCTTTCCTGAAGTCAGAACCACGCAGATGTCCCTGAACGAGCCATGTGGGAGAAGCCCCCACTCAGACTAGGCTGTCTATGAATCACACATGCAGTTTCGTCTTTCACCCACCGGAATGTAAATGCAGAGTAATACCAGCAAGGTCAACATGAAAAAGAGAATTTTGGTCACAATGCATGTATTTGTGTTCAGCTTTCTGATAGTTTGCACTACTTTGGAGTCCAGCAACAAATACTCAGGAACCAAGCAGTGCTTGTTCAGCTTGAGCAAAATGGCTCTCTTTTTCCCACAACCAAAATAATGAACTGCAGAGTGTTTTCCATTTCCTCTATAGATACCATTGCAACGTCAAATCCTGTGAGGGCAAAGCTAGCCAGAGACTACAGATGACTTAAAGCTAGTTGCCTCCCAGGTGCTGAACATTCACGGTGTCTTACAGTTCATGTTGGCCCACCTGTGAGCAGTACAGATCATTTTAGTTATTACACGGTGCCTACACCATTCAGCCTTACTTGGTTTGTCATTCTTGATCACTTTTCCCTGCGTTCCACATGTTTTTTCACGGTGGTTACATATTTGAAGTCTGACTGCCAAAAAAGCAGCCTACTCATAGCTTATACAGTTTGATGGGTAAGTCAGCATCCCTGATGCAAACCAAAGGTCATTAAAATGACTGGAGAAAGTCAAAGCTAACAACTTGGCCCAGAAAACGTACATTTTATCTAGATTTCTTCTGACTTTGACCTTCAGTTTAGAACCAAGCACACTGCAGACAGATGATGTCAGGTGTTACCTACTAGCACCAGACTACGCACATTCCATTTTCTGGGTTATTTTTACTGTCAAATCTATGGGCTTTGCATTTCTTGGGCTGCATTCTTACTTCCCAGTTTGAGTCCAAATGTTTAACCTTGGAGGTTTCTTTGGGCCAACTTGTAGTCACATCAGTGATGCTAGCAGTGTCATTCATGTCATCTACAATCAAACTGCTGTTTGCAGACAGCTGGCAAAGGTTCACTCAATTAAGGGGTAGCTGAGCAGTGCAGAAAAACTTGGTGACACCCCATACATCAAAGAATGCATCTGTCCCTAGGAAATAAGCTCTGTTGCTTTCTTGTGGTCAAGACAGCTTGAGTCTAATTTAGTGCAATGTTTTTCTTAAACAGTTGTCTAATTTTTCTTTATACTGTATTTTAAATTGGGAGGGAGTGGGGTTTGCACTTTTCTAGAAAACTGGTAAAATCTGAAAAAGAGGGATACTTTTCCTTAAGAAAAACAATATCCTTGTACAATCCCTTACTTTCCCTTTTATTTACATTCTAGTGCAGAGGTTCAATAAGTTTCTTCTACCATATGAATACAGAACTAATGCCTAAATATTTATATGGCTCATATAAATATTTATATGGCCCACTTCATCAGCTAATCATAGTCATTATTTTTTGATTGCTTTGACAAACTGCCTGACTAAACAGCACTACAGAATTTAAGAAATATTTTACACATTCCTTGTTGGCTCAACTTCATGTTTTAAAAAACAAACAAATGAAAAATTTAGATTGCATGCACTCTCCTGAATCTCGGTTCACATGACACTGATTTTTCCTTTTTTTTTTTTTTTTTTTTTTTTAAGAATGAGATCTGTACTTTTAATCAGGGTACAGTTCTAGCATCATAACACACTAAAGCAGGAAAAAAAATGCATTGGAAAGGAATTTGCTTATATTTCAAAACACTTAGAAAAACTGCTTCTTAGTTTAGGGCACAGAAACAGAGCCGAAGCAAGTAATATTTTTCACAAACTAGATTTAGTATACATTATTTCATAGTTATACTATGGATCCAGATAAATACAGCAAGGTACTACAGAACACTCTGAAGAGATATAAACATCTCTAAAATTAATTTTGCTATTAAAGTGTTAATTATTTAAATGTAACTTGAAGAAAATCCTGTGCAACTCAGAACACAGCTGAGCCTCTGAATTACTGTAAATGTAACTAACCATCTTTGACATCTAAAATGACTATGACATCTCAGAAGTTATACAGGCCAATACAGAAAAGTCCTTCTCATTTAAAATTTTTAGTTTCAATTTCTGTTTTTGTTCTGTTGTAGATCTTTTTTTAAGAGTTTGGTAAATAACAAAGAATTTGGCCCTTCATAAACAGAGGCATCCTACATGTAGCTAATAGACAGACACGCTCATTGGAGACGATCCCAGGTTCAAATCTTTGTCTTGCTTCCCTTTGATTTAGACCAGATGCTTATAGGTCTCTGCCATTCTGCACAGATGCTCAGAAAATGAGAGAGGCTCTTTTGTCATGAACTGACTTCATAAAATATCAACTGATTCAGACTACTGGACTAATCCTAGTCCAGCAGCCAGGGATGCAGGTTACCTGTTCCTAGTTCTGGTTCAGAATTTGGACTAATTGCTGATTCACTCTGAGTGCTTTCTCTTTTTTTTTTTTTTAGAAAAAATAAAATACTATTTTGGGCTGTAGAAACCTTTGCAATGATCATTTCTGAACACTTCACAAAATTCTATTTCTTTCATGAAAGAGAGAAGGAAAGAGAAGTCTGCTGAAGCTGTCAGAGCACTCCAGCAAATACCTCGCTGCACACCCCCAGAGATGCTTGCGTGCAGCCTGTAAGCCTCACGTTGATGCAGCGTGAGACACCGTTTTAAGAAAGGACATAAATCTGAAGATCACATTAAGAGCTATCAGTGCGATACCTTCCTGAATCTGAATATTTTCTCAGATTCAGTAACACTTCAGCGCAATTCATCTTGATTATTTTCTGGGAAGACAGAGGGTGTTGTGGAGACTTTCTGGGGTGACGATTCATACATTTGCCTTCCTCCAAGAAAACACTGAAGCAACACATAGTTAACATGAAAGGAATTTACTGGATTCTTATTTGCACCATGGTACATCTAGAAAAGAAAAAGAGAGAATTGAGGTGAACAGGTAGCCAGAGGAATCCTTTCTTTCAAACCACGGATAACTTTTCAGATATCCTCTTTTCTATAATGCTTCTTATTCCCTCCTTCCAAATGGGTCCCTGTTTAATGATAACAATATCCTGACTCTGCAGGTGTTGCAGTGACACCATAACACATCCTGCCAGTGCATCCTGCTGGGGCAGTCTCTCTCAACAGCACAAAGGCTTTGGATTCTCTGCTCCTATCTCCTCTGTCACCTACACAAAACGATTGCACTTCGCACTTTGTACTTTCTTTCCACCAAACTCTCCCATGTGTTTTTATTTTTGTTATTGCTTTGTTTTAGAACTTGATCCAACACAGTGGGTGGTCTTTAGAAGAGACTTCTGAAGATGAGGGAATATTTCAAGACCATTCCTCATCCTTTGAAAGACTGCCTACAATGAGAATCTTGTCACTAGGAAATATTTAAAGGGACATTAAAGTTACAGGTCCTAGCCTTAAGGGAAAGGAAACAAAGAAATGAGAGACATCAGCTAAAGAAGATTTTCTTAACCTTGAAATTTCCCCTACCAAGCCATATGCTGCAGCTTCTCAAAGGGTATTGCTGCAGTACAGGGAGAACGATGAGTATTAGTTGAATAATCAGGATAGATTATCAAAATATATAAAATCAAGTCTGTACCCTACAGCAAGTCATAAAGAAAAGCAGCCATCTGGAGCTTAAGAAATGTTTGTAGCTTTGTCAGTAAGACTTTATTATAAACACACAATATCGGCTGCTAATTAAAAAAGCTACAACTAAGCATTCTCCCGCTCTCCAGGGATTTTTTCCTATATACTTTAACATTTAGAACTGTGATCTTCGTAAAAAGATCTTTAAGCTTCTGTGGCTACAGGAGAATGACTACAGGATCTTTGATTTCCCTCATTCACTTCCAATATCTAGAACAAGTCTGGACCAATGAGTACTATCAAGTTTGTGTCTTCGGTCCTTTCCAAATTCTGGCTTTCTTGCTGATATCAAGAACCTTCTACCCAGCATTACGAAAACAAACACAGAAAATCCGGTGAAAAGTCTGACAAAGAGCACCACTGCAGGTTCCAGCAAAAGCCATGGAACTTTTTGACACTTACGTAAATGACAGCTGGAGAGAAAGGTACTGAAGCATTAGAAAAAAAAAAACCTTCAAATTTTTTGCATTTTCATTTATAACAGAGGGGGAAATGTATCCTTTATTTCTTTTAAAGCTTTTGTTTTTACTAAGGATGTTGAAAATTTATGTTTAACTTCTGGTCAGGAATATACTTTCAGGAACCACATAATCCTGCACAATGCATGCCTTTTGTGTTGCATTTAGAGCTTTCAGTATAAGCACCCATCAACATAAAAATTTAAAAATTTATACAAACAATCAGGCTAGCAACACGGTGCAGACCCAGAGACACCTTCCTTTCCCCCTCTAGACATAGCAATGATAGCACTATAGTGTAGATGGATGCAGTGGAAACAGGTCTGGGATGGATCAAAGCCATGCTTAAAAATAGCCTACAGAGATTTCCACCTCTCCTACCAAGAGATCTCAGCAGTAGCCAGCTGTTCTACTCCCCCTGTCTCCCCCAACAAACTTGGATGTCTCACTAGGTGAATTGCCAAGGGCCAGACCCGTGTTTCCCAATGTGTGCACAGACAAGGCATGCAATTGTATGCTACAGTCATGTTAGTTTACGTATTTATAGGTTTTTCTAAGCCAGAAGGTGCACTTTGATTCCTCCTTTCTGATATACCAAGCATCTCTGCTGGAACAGGACATGGCGCACAGAGCAACTCTTCTCACAGGCAGGGGAGGTAAACACAGTGCAGTAAGAAGGGCTGCTCGCAGAGGTTTCTGCACATAAAGGTTCTTCATGGCCTCGTCAAGTTCCTAACTCAGACTGATTAAAAAAAATAAATAAAAAAGCTACTTTGTTTCAAATGATGAAAGGTGCCCTACTTTGAGAAGACAAGTTACTTTTTGTTCTTTTGATTTCCTGCTGGCCAGGATATACAGATGTTTTTTGGGAAAAAAAAAAAAAAAGAACAGATGACACTGAAGCACAGAAGAGATTAACAGGGTCACTGGCTTGCACTCCCGGGGTCTGGTTGAAGGATTCCTGCTTCTTAAAATTGTGAGCAGCGAGAGATGACGGACTCATCGCTCAATGAAAAGTGAGTTACGACTTTGACGCGTGAACTTACTTGGCTGCTTTCCCCTGCCTTGGTTCTTCAGGATGGGAAGGCTCACGGGAAATGGTTACTTTGATGTTTTGTTCAGTTTTTCTGTGGAACATATTAAACATGAGGCCTATCAGATACAAGTTCAGAGCATCTGGGCTAAATTCACAGTTGATATTGGTGATATTCTGCATTGCTTCAGGTGACGTTTTAAGCAGGTTATTTAATGTGCTAATAAGTTTATAACCAGAACTATCTGACTAGGAACAATAAGCCTTTTGTAAGGAGATGCAGAACATGTAGCCACACTAGACTTGACATACATCAGGCTAAGACACATGCAAAGTTAGCTAAGGACAGTTAGGTAGTGTGCTAACATCCTCATTACGCCAAGAAGACAACAGCAGTAGCACTAACAATACAGATATATGGCAAGAGCATCTCGTGACACCAAAACAGGCATTGTGTGAGATGCAGGACATGTTACACCTGGTGTGAAACTAGTCTTTGAACAGAGTAACTGCAGTGCAACATGATGAAAACTCGCGTTAAAAAACTGGCATGGAAAGGTACCATAGACATAGGAAAACAAAACATCATCACACAACCTAGATTATTTTTGGCTCATTTTTTTTTCCATGCTACACCTGCAAACAAAGTATTATGCTCACTTATATCCACATCCTGTTGAGCAACAGATAAAGAAAAACAGATCATGCAAAAAAAAAATAAAAAATAGAGCCCCCTTACAAGCCTAGCCTAGAGCTGTAGTTTCTGGTTTGAAGAATAAAGAACAAATTTTCTTTAGGACTTCAACCTCTCATTATATCCATGTCCCTTCCAGGCTCCAGCATGCTTCTAGGGACAGACAAAGAAATTCAAGCCTCTACGATTTTTTGGACTCACAAAGAGCTTCATGGCATAATGCTGCCAGGCTCATGTCAGTCCACATAAATCAGACAGATTTAATCTTCAGGTCAATTTGTGTTTTCCTTAAATAAACTTACAGTCTGCTGACACAGACAAAACAACAAGCTCCTCAAATCCTGCCACCCTCTTGGCTCCTGGCTGACTCCAGTTTCTGTGTATTGTGACCTAGAAGAGAATAAGAAAAACAGACTCCTTACCTCCAAGAATCTCTTCTGGATTTTTTGCCCCTGTTAAAGTGCCAGCCTTGTCATGTGAAGGGTTTATAAGGGTGCAGAGACAATCCATGCAATCTACTGGGATGCTGCAGGCAGGAAACTCCTAGGGTATTCCCTTCCAGCATCCTCCAAAGCATTTCACACCAGGCTGCCATCCACGCAGGGCTCTCTCCTGCAGACAATTATGCAGAAATGCTCACAGTGTCCTTTGACTTAGAAACAAGTACCTTAGATGGCTAAGATGGAGAGAAAGAAGCATCCTGCTTTGGTATATTCTGTCCTTAAGCAGTTTGGCTATTTGCTTTATGCGCTATGCTATGCTGCTGCCGTCACGGAAATTTGATCTTCAGGGAACAGATATGAGGATCAATTTGACATGTTTTTAGTGAATCATCTGTCTAGCAAATGAACCTATTCTCCGAATCTTTACAATTGCACATTGCAGAAAAAGCCAATGGGTGTCTGCTAGTAAATCTGGTGATAGATGAGCAAGGATGGAAGGAACTAGATTATTCTGAACTATAACGGCTGCAAAGGGCTAAGAAGATCAGGAGGAGTATGGTCTGGGCATTAAAGTAATCCTACCCAACTCCCAGTAAATAGCAAATCCGTTGAGTAAAGAAGGTACTGTTTTTAACTCCAATTTCTCTTACCATAACCACATTTTAACAGCAAGCACAGCAGGCTTAACAGTGGACTCTGACAGAAATTTCCAGTTCCTGAAACTTCCAGTTCCATTTTGAAAGCTTATATATTTCTTCACATTCACTGAATGCTCCTATCAGCAATATGGATTGCACCTATACTGAATGGACTCAAGAGAGGTCTGTGACTGGCAAGAGCTCAGCCAGCTTACCAGGCCCTATACTGTTCTCTGGCATACCTGTCTTCCTGAGAGGAGAGCTCTAAATTTGCTTCACTGTGCAAATATGCCTACGTTTTTTGCTATCATCCCTTTTACTGAAGCTAAAGCATCAAATGCATCCACTGGAGCAAATTTGGTGTCTCCATTTCCATGGATCCCTCAGTGCTGTTTTACCTCGTGTGATGCTATGCCTCCCTACAACATGACCCATGTAGAAGAAGAACACCAAAACTCATCAGAGTTTGCAAGAACAAAAAAAAAAATATATATGCTAGAAAGTGACACAAATGTATCTCCTGTTCACTTAAAAAAAAAAAAAAAAAAAGAAAGACTGGTATTAGAGATAACACAGTTTGAAGCACACTTTATGACTACAGGTATAAAGGAAGGCTCACCTGGAAGCAAGAAAGGAGACATTGCCCCAGTAAGCAATTCATTATTCCTGGTCCAAACATTGCAATTAAATGTATGAGTTTGTCTCATTTCTCAAACTTCTTTGGGAATGAGTTCAAGGAGCTTCCACAGAAATGTCTGCGTGGATCCACCAACAAAAGGAACATCAGCACAGATCATAAAGATCTAGCACAAAACATCCTAAAACAGCCCAACAAAACAGTACAAATTCAGTGATTCTAAAGGCCTCTATATAAATTGCATTAGCAGGCATCCTGCTACTGCAGTTTACCAACAAACCCTTCTCTTCCAATTTATTAAAGTTCCATTAAAATCTGTACTGCCTCATTTCTTTCTTGTGTCACAGGAGCACTGCCCTCAAAGAGAATTTAATGCAGGACACCATGGGCCAAATTCTGCTGGCAGTGTCAGTGATAAACCTCCCATTGGCTTACAGATGGAGAATTAAAAGCTCTGAAATCATACACAGTATTAAGAGATCTCTTCGAATACAGTAGTGAAACTGCCACTTGCAAAGCAAGCAGCTTCCCAGAGTCTGGTTGATGCTGACGTCAGAATACAGTGTTTAACAGTTCTGTGTAACCGAAGCCTTAGACAGAACTGCTAGTTCTCTCAAGAATGGGGGATTATATTTTTTACTTCATCTGAAAAGTGATTTCATGCTTCAGGAAGTAAAGAAAGTTTGTGCACAATATAAATGCAGATGCCTCCTGTAATGATTGACACCAGTGGTCGTGCGAGTGGAGTTTCATTTCTACTCCCAATAGATCATGCAGCCGAGTGAATTAACGGCTCTTTAGGAATTAGAAAGTCAAAGTTTTGACAGCTCTGTCTTCCCCCTTTGAAATGAGTTCAGTTCAGAAGCCCTCCTTGAGGTCTGATCTGCTCCTCACAATTATCTGTTTTAATAGACAATATGAAAGCCAGTGACACTCAAAGTGTACTGTCATATAGAGCCGAATTTCCTTCCCTGCAAAGGACGTAAGTGGCAATGAAAGAAACTATTATATACAGAAGCAGTAAAACACTCTGTCATAAAGAAGTATTAATTTCATAGAGCTGTCAGAAAACTGTCTCTGCCCCAATCCTAAACGTACACCTCAAAATGAGAGACCTTGTAGAGCTTACATCTGAAAGACTAATGCTGTTAGTGTAGAAGATAAGCAGAGTATATCCCTAACAAGTTGCTTTTGCAATTTTTTCTCTCTTAGTAAATAGGGAAATTTCCAGTACAATAGAAAAGCTATCGAGCTACAACCCAAATATTGTGACAGATAGCAGAAAGTGCAGCTCAGCATTTTCCCCTGCTGTGGACGTTCAGGCAGTACCCTTACTTCTTCTTGAATAAAGGTACAAAAAATATTGGAATATCAGTAGGGTACCAGTAGTTCTTCTGTACTTCTATGCCTGATGGCAGGCTGATTTGGTCCTTGCAGCCACCCGTAAGAACTGAAGGGAATATCCTCGTGCTCCCTTCTAGCCACAGCACACCCGGGTGTCTCTCTGCCGGAACACTGCTTGATCAAGTGGACAAATGGTTTTGTTTGCAAACTAATTTTTACAAAAGCTATCAGAGGCCCATTTGTCAGAGTTCTCAGTAGCTGCTTTCTGCTACACAAAACAGGACAACTTTTCTCAAGGGACCATGATAAAACCCAATGCTCACACTTAGCCTTTGTTATTAACCTGTTTTCTTCAGTTCCTAAACTGTACAGTGCTTCCAACATGGAATGCCCTACCAGCTCTGTGTTAAAGACAACACTTCTGGTACAACTGCTACTGTAGCAAACTACAAGTCTGTTCAACAAAACTACTTAATTCACCACTTGGGTAGGCTGAATACCTTTGTATCATGTAGGAAAGACTTGCCTTTTCTTTCTTTCATTACCATTATTAAGAGAGAATGCAGGCTACTCCAGCCTCTTTATATCCTTTCTCTTTACTTTTTATTTGCACAAACACTAACTCCCGTGCCTTTTCAAGTGAAGGAGACATCACTGAGATGCTTTTGAAGTTACAAGCGGTTAAATAATAGCAGTGCATTAACGTATATAATAAACCTTATTATGTGATAAGCAGTTGGCGATCAAGAAGAAAACACCGTAACACCATAAACCAAGAAGAGTGTAGCACCTGTGTGAGAGAGGGAAGACATCATTCATCCAGCTTCACCCCAAACTACTTAGCCCTGACCAACACATAAGGCTGATTAAAGTCTACACAGAGAGAAGGGAGAATTACCTACAAAGAACATTCAATGACCAGACACCTAGCTAGCACATGATCCCCTATCTTACCTTTACAGCTTAATTCACTGCTGCTTGCTGACTATCGCTGCTTTGGAGCTGTGCAGTACAAAGAAAACAAGATACTACTCAATTTTGCTGGTGTCTCTCTCTGTAATTTCCAGCATTATATATTACAGGCAGGTATTGGAGATGCTGACTACTTTCAAATGTAATCTCTTGATGGCAGATAAAGTTGAATTAGAATGGAGCCTTAGGAAATTCAGACTTTGACAGCAGCGAACCACAGCATATGCACATACACTATTCTCCAGTAGAAACTGTTAAGTGCTCATCACTGCTGACTTGCGTAATTCCTTACCTTGTTACAATACCAGCTCCAAAGTACTTCAACAAACAGGACTGAGACTCCTGTTACAGCGAAGCTGTAGTGATTTACCCCAGTTGGGGATCTGGTACTTCTTGCCTCTTGGAGAGGATCCAAGAGTTCCAGTGGTCTATCTGGGAACTATCCAAGCATTTGTGATCCTGGACAGAATACAACTAGACAAGAAGGAACATAAAAATAATCTCTCAAAGCCAGTTTAGAAATGCTTCTTAAGTCACTCTTGAAGCATTGATCATTGTCCAGCTGACGTACACAACAGACTTCAAGGTTAACTCTTCCCTTGACCTACTGTCACCTTCTCAAAGATAAAATACCTTCAATTTCACACTGACCAGGACTCTTGGTTAGAGCGGATTGATAATGATTTAACATGTCTCTGTTTTTAATGGATCTCTTCCCTCCTCCGGTAACTTTTTCACATGCTCTTTTTCAAGCAGATGTTAGTTAAAGTCTATATTTGCCATGGTAACTAGGACATCCACCTTTCAGCTGGTGAAAAACTGCATATGTTGAAGGGATCGATGCTAGTCCGATTAAGAATTTGGTCCAATACATGCAATGGCAGTATTGGGGGATTACACTTCTCTTCCAACATTTTTGAACACATTAATGACCCCATTAATTGCCCTGTAGGGGCAATTTTCCACATAAGAGACACAATATTTGTTAACGTGTCCATTGAAGCTTAACAAAGAAACAAAATATGCACACAAACATACTAAGAGATATGTGTAGAAGGAAAAAACAGGATTCCATAAAAATGAACCATCTCATTATTCATGCCTCCTTACTGTACAGCTTTTTAAAAACATTTAAAAAACAACAAAATCTGATAAATGGAGCTGTTGTCAGAATAGAACCACTACAGCATCTACTGATTGCAAACACTTTAAAATATGTAAATAAGTTATGTAGAATTACTATGTATTTCAGAGAAAACAGAACCACTCCATCCTCACAAAAGCTCATACAAAACAACAAGGTAAATGCTGTTTACCTATGAATATGTGGGATAGTTTAAAAACTCACTATATGACTATGCATTCACAGGAACCTGAGTCTCAGAGGCTGTCACCAGTGCCCTAATATCATAGTCAGCAACAAGGTGAGAATGAGCTGCAACCTGCCTGAGGTACTAGGATGCTCAATGCTAGGTCTCAGGAGTACAGAGTGCTCTTGAGCACTCTCTAGGGCACAGCATGGACACAGCCATCCATAGGAACATCAGTTTCTAAGTAACTTTTTGAAAATTTTGCCCAAGTCTAGGAAATTCAGGACATGGTACTTTTTGAGAGCTTCAGACTCTCTAAATTTGATTTTGACTATTTTGAACTAACTAGTGAGTACAGAACGTCTGGATACACAAGCATCAAGTGTATGCCCAAACAAATACATTTATGTTCATATTTCCAGTATACCTTCATGAAGAATACGACAAATTCATAATTACACAGCACCACCACTAACGAAAAACACCCCATCTCCCTTTGGTAAATTTTTGACCTCCTTCCTTTGATTCAAAGAACTGATACTGTCATTGCTCTCATGCTGTTAAAATGATCAATGGAAATACATTGTAAAACTGAAGATTCGCATTTAATTGCTGTCATTAAGTTGCTGCAACTTTCTGGGAGACAGCCTCAGCACAAAGTTCAGGCAAACATCGCCTCTTTGTAGCCTCAGAAAGCACAAAGCATTTCAAAACTGCATTGTAAAAATTTTGTTTAGCAAAATGGTGTTCATAGAGCCTTTCAGGATCAACACCTTCAAACCACACTACCAAACAATAGGAAGTTATTTGGCACTTCAGCTCTGATCAAAGGAAATGCACTTAGAAACAGTCCATCCACAGCACTTAGCCATAGCTAAGGGAAGTATTTCAGTAACAGGGTTCACTGTGCAAGCCACAAAGAGCCCATGTGAAACCAGCGATAATCAGATCTTTTTTCAGAGACCATCTGACAGCTCAGGGTCCCAGACTTCCCTTGTGGAATCTAAATTGGATCTTTAGAGTATCATATAGTTGTTCAGTGTTTCTACCTATGTCAGCAGACGAAGAGATGTTGTATGTATATCTTCCACACTTTTGTATTCAAGAAGGGCTGCGAGGGATGAGTGGAACAAAGCACAAACGCAGGGAAACAAAATGGCTCTACAAACACCCTACAGGCAACAAAAATTATCGACTGGGATTAACGCACATGGAGCTGAACACCTCACCGAATCATCAGCTTACATTGTGGTTGAAAAGTCTGTCTGGAAAACAAAGCCAATAAATATCATTTATGTGTATAATGTTGATCCTTTCATCCTGGAAAATCCTAAAGCACCTCAGAAGCACTATGCACAGAAATCCACGGAACCCAACAGCCATTGAAATAAAGCAGTGAGTCTCAATGGCTTAAGGCACTACTAAATCAAGATGATACCAAATTATCAATTTTAGGAAACTGATAAAAGCACCAGAAAAAAAAAGATACAGTAGAAATCAGCTAAAAACTCTGTAACAGTGCTAGCATTTTCTTTTCTTCTTCTTCTTCCCTGTTTCTCTTTTTTGTTACTCATTAACAGTCTTTGGCAAGATTCAAAACCAGAGACTCCTCTTTTGGTTTTCCCAAGGCAGGAAGGAAGAGAACATGATTGATATCCCAATCACTTGCTTATAGCAAAATAGAAACCTTCTGTATTGCTAATTTTGATCTTGGATTTTGACAGAAAAATATATATATATACATATCTATATCAACTCCTTCCTTTCCTTTTTCTTCTTGTCATATTAAAGAGATTTCAGATCCCATATCAGAGGAAGGAAGAAATGGGATATGAAAGAGAGTGCTACTTCATTAAAACAAATCCTTCCTAAGCCATGTTCTACTTGTCGTTCAGGAAAGGTGAACTTCTGTCAATCACCACAAGGAACCACTGGAGGAGGAAAAAAAACCACAAACAACAACAACAAAAACACCACCTAGATTTGAAGGAGCTCATCATAGTTCATCATTGTTCCTGTGGGTGCTCTTCTTCCATTTCCTTCTGCTTTCCTTCAGTTTTCTAAACATCTTCAACTTGCAAGTTAGCTAGTTCCTGTTAAAAACAGCAACAAGTCTGGGAGAAGAATTCCCTTGCATACTAACAGATAAGATGGCATCTGCAAAGAGGCCAACGCCAGCTGCAAAGGCTGAGGGGCAGTACAATGTTCATTAGGCTATCAGCTTCCTAGCTTTGCACAAAAGCATTCAGGCAGGTCCTTCTGGGCAGAACCATCCTCCGGAGATTTGCACAGGTTTCCTTCAGAACTGCACAGAAGTCCCTCAGCTGAAAATGAAGATGTTTTGGAGTTGTAAAGTGCTTCAAGCTTTGACAGGGAAAACTGGCCAAGAGAGTATGCCAGCATCTGCCACTCATTCAAGTGAGACGGTGCCTTAGGCTAAGGTAGGCCAGCAAAGCTATAGATTCATTCAGGAGATACTAAGAGAAAAGGAAGCCATAAGAGCAGGAACTTGTGTCAGTAATTAGGTCGTTACTCACCAATCCTGAGTTCAAAGGTATAGAATCCATTTCTTCTGTAAGAGGCTATAACTGCTTTTTATATATGGTTTTTATATCCCAAAGCTTTCATAGCCCAGGGCAGATGAGTGTTAAGAAACTGAAAACCCATGTTTTTCCAACAAGCCCATCACACATAAAAGACACGAGCATGCAGAAGCATCTGTGTACATATGAGATTTTAGACACAGAAGTCCACTCTTGATCCAGACTTGCTCGGGGTTCCTTATATCTGAGGCTCAGGGTCAGGCTTTTATGGAATGAAAGTGGCATGGGAAACAAAAAAAAGATTAGAGAGAGGATGGGAAGGAAAGAGAAGAAAGACCAGCAGTAAAGGACCTAACACAGTCTAACACAGCAACATAGCCCAATGCCATGGGAAGGAAGGAAAAGGTGGAAAGAGGCAGGATTAATTCAACAAACCCCATTTAATGGGATTTCACACTGTATGATTACTTGAATCAAATGCAGAAGTGTATTTACAGTCAATTTACTTTCTGCACTCTCTTCTTGCACATACACGGAAGTTAACTACATCAGCAAGGAAACAGGCTTGGTAGCTGATACTCTACCAGTGCCTGGACATATCTGAACTACACTGAATAAGAATGAGCTCCCAACGAAAACTCAGACTCTTCGTAGTAGATTTGCTAAGTAGTGAGCATTATGCTTAGGGTACTCTGGGAAGAAACTGTCTGTTCCTCTTGTTGCAGATGACCCAGCACGATAAAGAATAGAGAAACATCACCCAGGCAAAGCACAGAAATGATTCTCCAGATCAGATGATAGCCCATGCTCCCAGGAGAGGAGAGACATAAATTCAAGCCTGACAGAAAAAAAAAAAAAAAAAAAAAAAATTAATACCCTAGGCCTGGATAAGTACTATAACCCCTTAGCTAGAAAGGGGCCCCATTACCTTCTCTGACAGACTACTTCAAATTTAGCTTCAATGTAACATATTGACTTCCAGATTAAGGTGCTGATTACTGAGCAGCCTCGGGATGACCAAAATCACATCGTCAACAATCTCCAAGCCATTTTGCTCATCTCTGTCATTCCCCAAACTTGGCAGGCAGGGCATCCATTTCTCAATATGCTGGGATTCCCCTTCCAAGCTAAAGAAATGAATTGGAGAAGAAAAATCCTTCCACCCACTTAAGCCTTCAATTTTATATTTCCTTTCTCTTTATTCCGAAGGTACCATCAGATGAAGAGCTCTGGAAGCATGGTGTTCCCAAGGTCAGATGATGGGCGTAAGACTGGAATGATATTGTGCTTACCATAAGCACCTCAACGGACATCTGAGGAGTACACCTATACTGTCCCCATAGTCGCTGCACGTAAACAGATTTTGAAGGAAAGCCTCCTTCCTATCAGTCACAAAAATGCTATAGGGCCACATATATGTTGACATAAAATTCACAAGGATACATTCAGCCACCACACATCTAAATTTAAGATTACGGAAATGCTGATTTCTCATGAATGGGACCTGTAAATGACTCTGATTGCTGATACTACAATCAGTCCTGACAAATCTCACCTTCTCCAATGTTAGTTGACGGTACCTCAAGATGGAAAACTACTAACACTACACAGGTACATTCATAACTCTTGGGAAATCAGTTACTGGTCTTGTTTCTTACCTGTTTGTCCCCTTTTCTGAAACAAAACTGAAACTTTCTATGGAATTTTGAAAAGATACCTTATGGGGTACTACAGAATATAACAGAACTTGTTACAACTCGGTCGACACACATAATATCTGGGAACATAACCAAGCAAACCTTCACAAGAAGTTTTTCCTGTTTGCGCTGCTACAAGCATGGCTTCAACGCTTTGTGCAAGAGCCAGACTGGTCCGCAGGAACTAAGTGGTTGCTTCACGTACAGGTGAGGTCCGGGAGTCATGTGAGGAAGCATCGCTTACTCCCCCAAATCATTCCTGTAGTACCAGCTGACTGGAAAACAACCACATACATCATTTTAGGTATAAAGCTCCTTGCGCAAGTGTAAAATATTATATTCAAGAGCAAGCGCATGTTGTCATAACTCTATCCAAAAGCATAAAAAACCCTTTCTCGAAGAAAAGGTCAGCACTGACCCTAAGTGAAAAGGGAACAGTCTGTTCCCACAGACCAGAGCTCAGCAAGACGATGAAGCCAACTGGAACAAAAAAAAAGAAAATAAACTCAGCAAAACTGACCAAGCAAAAGCCTGGGTCATGCAGTTTTTATAATAACAAATAACGTCTTCTCCTTCCTCTGCAAACTAAAAGCCTGCCAGTCCCTAATGATGTATGTATGTGAAAAGCATCTATATCCACTTCACATTTTCCTGTACACATACAGCAATGACTGCAACACGGGTAACATGCATCGCAAACGACCAGCAGAAACCCAAAGGAAGCGTTAGCAGCCCGGGCAACAGCTGCAGGCCTTTTTTTTCCATTCTTGAAACCTCTCTCCTTCCTTCCCCTTTGCTTTCACTAAGCCTCCTATGGTGTACATAGCTCATTTAACCAGGCAACAGGACTCAAATGTACAGTGCAATGTATCTTTGCTATCAAAATATAGGTGAAGGGGAAAAAAAAAAGAAAGGAAGAAAGTTACAATATTCTGGAATAAAATTTCCAAATACTATTCCCTTGAAAACAAAAGGAGAAAAATATCTTTAAAAACATGGCAGAGAACATTGCTGGAAGTTTTAAGTTTTCCTTGATTCCCCAGATCTACGGCTCTCTGGTTCTGTGCAGTTGTGTGGGCACTGCAGAGCAACACTGAGCAGGCTGGGAAGTTTTTCCTAAGTGATCTTGAAATGGAAGAACATTGATGCCCCATGCATTATGCAACAGTGAGTGGATTGATTAGTGGGCCACACAATTCCGAAGACCCATTATACAGTTTCCTTTAAATAATTAAACACAGGAAAATATAGTACTGCTGCAAAGCAAAGCAGGATCATCCTGCTACCTAGCAGATTCACTGTGTGCTTCATTGCTAAAGACAAAGCTAAGCAGATTCTCCCTGCCTTGGGGCACTGCCCTCAGTTTCATGGCACTGTCACGTTCTGTAAGACACATCCTCACACAGTGCCCGCAAGCGCTGGCTTCCCAGTGCTCAGACTTTGGTCAGTGAGGCCTCTCTGCTCTCTCGAAGATTTGGGAGCACTTTATTTGCTAGTGTGAGCAAAGCACGCCACTGATTTGTTTTTCTAAGCATTTCCCAAAGATCCAGGGTTAGGTTTTGTGCTTTATTTCTTGGCAATAGCATTGCACAGCCAAAAAAAAACCATAACAAGCACTTGACAACAGAGAAAATATTTCAGTTTGATATATATTTTTAACCAGAACTGACTATCAAGCCACGAGGAGCTATGTTCAAATTCAGCTATTTACACAGTGTCCTTTTCCTATCAGGTTTGCTGAAGGTTCAAGTGGTGCCAAGTTTTATGAGGGGTATGGAGCAGCCCAAGGAACTGAATTATTTAAACCTTAAAAGACAAAGCTATTAACCAGCACCTTTCTAACACCAGCAGGCTTAAGGAAGCCAGTACACAGTGACCCTGTTTGTCACTTCGGTAACATATTTATAGAGGCACAAAAATGTTTGGCACGTGCTCTATCTTCCTAAAAGCTATTTAGAACAAAATAAGTATTGTCATTTTTGAAGGTATCTCCTTCAGAAATACTCTGTGTTTAAAAATAATTCATCTAGCTATAAAAGTACAGGAACAACGAATCAACTGCATTTCGCTAACCAACAGGTCCTTTATCAATCTCAAAGTAAAACAGACAAAAAACTACATGGGTACACCTTACATCTAAAATGACTAGTGTGATTTCTGTCAGCCCACAAGATTCAGAGCGATTTAAAAGATTTTCTTATTTTAGAAGACATATGTCAATGTTGAGAAGAGTTGGCTTTTTGTGTTTTACTTTTATTTCTCTGTAAGTTTTATTTAAACTTACATCTATGTACTTTGGTTTCTCATCACCTCCTAATCAGACTGCTATCTTGTCACCCGGTACAGAAATAAAATACAAGGAGAAATCAATAGTCAAAGCAAGGGGTGAGGAAGGGGTCACCATTGGGTAGATGACATGTCTCCTCTATTCGTATCATGGCATGACATCCTAGATCATCTTCAAGCAATGAATATAGAGAGTCAAAAATACTCATAAGGGAACAAGGATTTCATTTAACTTGGCCAAGTAATTTGCATTAATTCCTGAAATAACTAAAACTGGCAATTTCCCATCACTATTTTGAATTTCAAGGAAAAAAAGCTCAAATAAATTTTGATGGTTCTGCATAACACTCTCTTTATTTTTCATCCAGCTCTACAGAACGTGACATTTAAGTGACACCTGCTCTTCTTCCTCTCTCTGATGAATGAAGTGCTCAGATATACAAGGCTGGAGTATGTATAAGGTCACTCTTTCTTACAGGGATTTTCTTGCATGTTTAATAACTTGCAAGTAAACCATTTTCAGCAATTGGGTAACAAAAAAAGGACCTCTAAGGTTTTTCCCTTCCACTAACATCTCTTCTCATGAAGCATGGATGAACTTAAATACCTTAGACATGTCCACTTCTCCATCAAATGTAGCTGAAATCAATCCCTAGGTTCAAAAGTTATGGAGCAAGGTTTAGTCCCAGAATGTGGCCGTAATATCATTGCCTTACAGACGCACCACAGACCATACTTACAATCAGACTGCATGTGTAACACCTGTGTACATCAGCTGTAGGACACTCTGAAACTTGATGTTTTTTTCTGTAACACCATTGAAACAGTTTTCTCCCAAACACCCTTGCAGTGAAAGCATTTTCATTACTAACTCAGAGCAATCTGTTGTTGATACGCACTGCTGCAAGGAGACAACTTCCTAAGGGACTGAGTTTAGCGATAACAGGAACACACCTGTGAGGGAGAGCTGAAGAGTATCTCACGAGTTGCTTCACTGAATCATTTCCAGGATGTTCTTTCAATCCAGTTTTGGTGTCTTTTGTGAAGGGAAAAGCTCTCTTGAACAGACGAAAAATAAATATAACCCTACTGCTCTGTCTTTCCACTTTGCCCCATCAGTGACAACAAAGCAGAGCAGCCACAAGCCATCACTGGGCTAAGTTTACTTTTACAGAACATCACTACGAGTTGTAGTTACACAGAAATGACTCAGTATCTTCTTTTTTATTTTTAATTTTTCCTCGCATTTACACACATAATGACACCAGTCACTTTACCAGATCTTTTGCTCCTGTAATCCTGTGAGTTCCCATTGTTTGGCAGGAGAACAAGGGACAGAGCACCCTCGTTATGTCACAGCAGGATCAGGCTCAAAGTGCAATTGCATTTGCCTGTTATCCTCCTACTCCCTCCTGTGCATGTTCACTTCCTCAATGCAAAAGGCAGTTCTCCCTGCATGGAAATCAATTTGCTTGTAGGAGATGTTACAGACCTATGCTGGAGGACTTAAACTTTTTCCATTTCTCTCCCTCCAGAAGAACGAGCCAAGTCAAAATTCTCTTTTGCTTCCCTTCTACTTAAACCTTTTCATGTGACTTCAGTGTTTGCCTGCACGCAGATGTGCCAATTCCCAGCTGAAGAAACTTCAGCTCAAGACTGCTTGTGCTGCCAGAGGCTCAGTATGTCACAGTAGTAATTGTGACATATTTGAAAGCTTGTGTTTCTTTATTTGAATACAAATTTTTGTTTAGAAAATTCTTCAGTATAGTAAAAAAATAAAAACAAAACAAAAAAAACCTCAAGTCTCAACAATAAAATCTTGGAATGGAAACAAAGCACTCCGTTGACCAGAAGCAATTGCTTCATTACTATTTTCAGTTTAAGAACAACAACAACAAAACAACCTAAAGGGATTTTTTTTGGTCTGTGTTCACACAATTTTTTCAGGATGTCAGTATTTTTCCCAGAACAAGAAATGTTTTTGCAGCCCCTCTGAATCAAAACCTCTCCTGGATGTTTAAACTTATGCCTGCACATATGAAGCTATTTGATTTCCTCATGACCTAAGCACAGGTAGAATGCCTTGATGATATGCATCCAAAATTGTGCCTTTTTTTTTTTTTTTTTTAAACAAGCATCATGAGTTTACAGAACACAGGCTAAATCATAATGAAATGACTGATGAGCAAGTTCACCACCAGCTTTACAAAGAAAAAAAAGATCAGTGTAAATTTCAGAGTTCTTTCATAAGCTGTAATAAATTATGTGTTATTTGATTCTAGTTACTTTCAGGAAAATAAATGTTACAGTGTCCATAGTCATGCATTTCATGTATCATTCACCTTTTAATTAAATTGGTCCTCTTGTAAGGCTATCATGTTCTGCCCTGTGATCTTACCTTTTCCTACTCTCAAACTGGAGATCTCATGCTGCTTTGTAAAGCTACAGAAAAGGAAAAGATGATGCCACTTTGCAGAGTGTGTTTGGTATTTTCACACAGGATGAAAAAACAGTGTTCAGAAACACCATCTCAGAGGGAATGGGGTCCTGAGTGTGGACAAGTTCACCTGAACTTTTTTTAGCAAGCTCTAGTACAAAATGTAGCTGGACTTCTTTGCTGATGGCAGGAAGTGATAATCAAAATCCAAGCTAACAAATATGTTGTCAGAATAACGAGAGAGAAGGGTGCGTAGATTAAGTCCATTAACCTCATTGGTTGATGGCATACACTTGGATAAGACAACACAACTAGCAACTTGTTGCAAGCAGTCACCTTTAGAAACCACTGTAGGCAGTCATAGCCACAGCTGTTTTACAGTCCAAAAACTCAAGCTCTCAGCCATATATTCCTGTCCTACCTCATCCATCGCAATAGTTATTTGTGTTGCCAGTGATTGAAAGGAGACCATGATTCAGCTCAACCATCGTGGCATGTCAGGAGACTGTCATCTTAATGACACCAAAAAAACTGATTTAAGAGTGCAAGTTTTTTCTTTCCTTACATGTTTAAAGAAAAGTCCCCACTGGAGAGCAGAGGGAGGAAGAAAACATGGGAGAATTGAATTACTGCTTAGACATACAAGGAAATGTTTGAAACCAAGTAGGCGTTAGATATGGGAGGCTTGCTTTACATTTTGTACTAGTAAAGAATATTGTTTCATGTTTTAAACAGCAGTTATCTTTAAAGACTCTGAAAGGTGCCAGCATAATAATAATAATAATGATGTGTGCTGTTCTGAAGGCCTATCATGACAAGCCCGGTTTTTTATTTTCCTAACAAGAACACTCGATGATGGTTGGGTTTGAACCACAGTACCGGCAGGGAGCTTCTAGGCAGAATACAGATAAATCGAGTGGCTGCAGTGGGAAAACCTACAACTTGGGGAAAACATGTCACATCCAATAATCACCAAAATCCAACTCCTCTATTTCCTGCTGCAAGGTGGCCTGACAGGTGAACAGATCGCCTTCCTGTGCAAGGCTCACTGACAGCACCTGAGGGTCTCGTGCTGAAGGCTGCGCAGCTCAGGCCTAGCTACAATTTTGAGACTTTCTAATTTAGCTGTTTCAAGTGCTCATACTGGAGGGGAAAATCCAGCTCACTGCTAAAGGCCCATTATAGCTAAGGAGAAAAATAGTGTTGTGGGAATAGCGCCAGAAGAGGAGATTGGTGCTCATACAGATCTGGTCTGGGAATGTCAAGTAGCTTCTCTCACCTCCTCATCTATAATGCTGAAATGAGTGTTACCAGCGTTAAAGGGATGCTGCGAAGCTAAATCCACACAGGTTCTAAAGCACTTACAGGACTTCAGCTGGAAGGCATGACAGAAATGAAACACGTTTTTATCATTTTTCTCACTCACTCAAAGAAATATCTGAGAGGAAAGCCAACATTTTAGAGAACTTACAAAAATATGAGAAGCCTGACTCATTTCCCATTCAGGTAAAAAGAGGGGTTTTCACTGGCTGCCACATGAGCAAGATTTAGACTAACAGGCCTGTAACAAGCTTTCTATCAGGAACAGAATTCCTTATAAACCAGGTCCCTATAACAACTTACAAACAAATGGTTGCTATTTGCCTTGACTTCCACCCATCTTTCACCATGGATACAGGAGAGGAGGAAGAAGATTATCTCTCCACAGATAAATGTCTGCATGCTCATTTATTTTCCTCCACTAATACAGAGGGCAAGAACAACTGGTAATTTTGTGGGCTTCTCGACAGAATCAGAAAGGCAACACACCAGAGGCCCACCTCTGGCTCCAAAGCAGCTCTCCAGCTCCAAAGAGAGGAACACTTCCAGTCACTTCTCTACCATATCTTCAAGTACCATACTTCTACCTCACTTAATTGTTTTAACTCAGTTCAGCCGATTCCAAAATGTCTGGTGAACTAAAGGATGTGTTTATATTTCAGATGCAAGTTTATTTCCCAAACACTGCTCTGCCAGCTCTGGAAACAGAAGCACAGCTTTCTGGAAGCAGGCCAACCTCAGTGCTTGAACTCCATTCACAAAGTGCTAAAGGAAGTTCAGCCACTGCATTTATTTGCTTTGAATAGCTTTGCTGCTGCTTCAGTTGGGAAAGACTCTACATGGTTCAAGTATAGATCAAATTAACATACTGTGTGTTGTCCTGAAAAGATGTTGGTGCCCTGTCACAGGCATCATCATTCTGCTGCATTCTCCACGGAGTTTGTCTGCCTGAAGAAATATTTTTGCCTCTTACTTACAGCTGATGATGAAAACCCCACTAGCTGTTTCAATGATGTTAATTATTCCCTCTTCATCTCCACCACTCACCTACCGAAACAAAAAAGCAGCCTTTCGGTGTGGGACACAGGCTGCCTAATGGGATCTCAATGGTCCTCCAAACACCAGCTGGCCTAAGACTCCCAGAACAGCTGCCCCGGTTCCCACCAAGAGCCCACCTAGCTCCGTTCCCTGAGTCACTGTGGGGGAAAAGATGGCAGGCAGCACCGCAGGAAGGCCCTGTCAGGAGCCACCACCTGCCGGCAAAGTGCCCACAGCACAGCAGGCAGCTGCGTTCAGTCAGGGCCAACACCAGCTCACAAAACTTTCTTTTGTGACCGACTTCCTACCATTTACATTCCCTCCTTTCCTCTCCCATCATCTGGGGTGCAACTGTATTATTATTCTGCGTTGCTCACACAATAGTTTTGTTAAACAAACAAATAAAAATGGCTGAAAGCAGGCAGCCTAGAAAGAGAATAAAACCAAGGCAAGTATATGATGGTAACTTCCACAGAATGCTGCACAGCCTCAACAAAACAGCAGCTCTGGACTTAGGAGCCCTCTCTTTTTATTTCTGTCATGAATATATCTAGTCTATTCTTAGTCCCATGTAGGTACATAAATACATTTTAGAGTAAGTCTGTGTGACTAGTCATGGTACAGTGAGGCCAAGCGATGCTTTTTAAAAAAAAATCCTCTCTCTATACCCCGACCCAGCAGGAGTGTGCCGCTCAGGGCTCCTCTCAAATGGCACGTGAACCGCACGGAGAGCTCTAACATGGCGGCAGGGATGCACTGGGGCTGTTCCCACCAGTCATTTTCCTTTGCCAGCTTCTAGAGTCTCCACAGTATACTAATTTTTTCTTCAATTTGAGATAACAGTGAAAGCATTCCTGTATGTCTTAAGGAAAACATACTCTGAGACAAAAACAGAATATCATATTAAAAATGCTCCAGGATTTCTGACCTGTGTTCTGGTTTTCCTATAGTTAGCCATAAATTAGGGCTGCCTGTAGATTTTGGTACCTTAATGATTCATGACTACAGAATGCATCTTGCATGTAGGGGAGAGAAAAGGATTACTGATGAAAAGGAAAACATACATAACATTTTTCAGTGTCTTAAATTTTAATCACCAGGAAACAAAAAATAAATGAGCTATGGGCATTGTATAATTACAATAAATTTTGAGAAATGAGTAGTGTCCAGAGAAACCCAATTAAGTTTAATAATTTTGTGCATCAGAGACTGGGAGGATGGGGGGGATAAATCTAACAAGTTACTGATGAATATAAAGTTTTCAACTGCGGAAAACAATGCTTAAATTAGTATGACACACAGTGATGCTTCTGGCTGCCTTTCTAATTGATTCTTCTTGTTAAATCAAGAGAAACTTGTGCACAATAAGCAGATTGCTGAGAGGCTATCCCCTACACAGAGATAACAGTTAACTTGAGCCAGGTACACAGTGGCTTATTCATAAAAGAACAAGCTCTTTCTTAATTTAGCGGGGCTTTGCTCATGGGCTTTCTAGTTTGAGGCCCAGTGTAACTGCAAGCAAAGATCAAGGGACCGAAGAACTCTCCAAAGCACACAGCCACAAAAAACTGCAACCACTATTTGGTGCACGTACGTCACTCTTCCCTCCAAGTGAAACCTGGAGCAAATGCTCATGATGCAATAACGGAGAAAGTCAGGTAATTTCCTATTCATTCATTTATTCTTATACACAGCAGAGTGAGAATCAAGCCAGCACAAAGAGGGCCTCACATTAAAGCATTATCCAAGCCAAGGAACTCTTGAAATTCCTACTGCCAAATGTGAAGTGTTTGATTTCACTAGGTTCCCTGATTTGCAAATCACTTCTGAACTGAAAGCCCAGCCAAGAGGACCTAGAGGTACAGAACAGCATGGTCTCCTTATGTGGGGTCAGATAAGGAACTTCTGTCCCCCATTCTACACTTTCCAGAGTCTCTCTTTTATTTAATTTTTAAAAAGTAAATCTTTATCTTTCAGAATTTTGTTGATAACAAAAAAAAAGGTGGAGAGTAACAGTTCAGAGGTGTTGAGAGCATCTCTGGAATAGCCCTCAGAAACAAGCCGCCCTGTTGACCTCAGTGAGGTATCCAACGACAGACTGCATGCCAGCACTCCGATCGTTTCATTCCTTCTACAGCAGAGGGGAGGAAATTCAGATATTGTGAGACTGGAATGAACGAGCAGGAAATCCTGTCACATTTTATCATTGCATCTGCCCCATTTACTACCCCCAGTAGCACAAACTGGCACTGAATACAAAATAGGATAACATTTGCTGTAATGTTATTTGAGAAAGTAATGCCAACGTTTAATAAAAGCTCCTGGGAAGCTCAGGAGCTTGGCAGAGCTCAAGGATATGGCACCTTCACAGGAAAGAACCGTGTTTGTGGACACAGAAAACTACATAAAGATATTCTGAACATCTGAAGTATGGTGCAACAACTTATTTCAGCAGCTCAGATAGGCAGAACTTCTTGGTGTGAAGGAATAAACCTCGATAAAGCTTCCTCTCCTTCCTTGCCCAACTTACAAAGAACTTCCCACCTACAGAACGCATTTGGGCCTTCTTCAACACTTCACTTTTCTCTGACATGTTGAAGGTAACACCTCAGAAGCTACTGAATTTTGATCAAAAGTACTTAAACAGGGTTACTCAGATTTTTCCCACTTCACAGAACAAACAACTGCGGCCAGCTTTTCAAGTTACAGAACAGCATGCGACTCATCTCACCTTGCAGCTCACAGGGCCTTGCCCAGACCTCTCCTAGCACAATCTCACCAACAAATCGCTGCAAATCATTACTCTTCTACAGGAAGAGTACATGCTTCCTAGGCTAAGCCTGTAATTCAAACCGGCCTACTTCAAAAGTTATCAAGAATCTTTCCAAGACAAAAAAAAAAAGAAAAAAAGAAAAAAGACAAACTCTAACAGTTTATGTCACTGTGAGAAACTGGAAAGCCAAAGGAGCAGGCAGAACACAGTGTCAGTGGGAAACCGTTCCGTTTGGGTGCAGTCCAGAGACCTCTCAAACCACAGCCTCAGCCCGCATTAAGTGCTGTCCATTTACATCAGAGAAACAGAAATTGTTAAGTATTCTAATATTTAGGCATTCACCATCTGCATGTTAAGAATGGATTTAGGTGCTGTATTAAGAAAGACTGTATATTAGGTAGCTTTGTATCACTACAGCTAATGAAAAATAAGATTTTTGAAAGGCTACAGGATTCTCTTCATTTGTGGGTGGGTCCAGAACTGAGAAGAAAAAGGATGTCTGCTCCGTTTAGGACACTAACGGTGGGAAATAGAGAAAAGACATATTTATTTCTTTAAAGTGGAGCATGGACAAGGTATGGCGTTTTTTCCTCAGTTAAAATTAGAGACATTACCTTAAGTATTCTTTTCTTTACTTTTAAGGTCTGTGCTAATTATTTCTCAGATAGGACAAACTTCATTATTGCATGCAAGTTCAAACGCATGAAAACAAGCGGGGAAGTTCCCCATCATTCAGCAAATTCTCTGCCTCACCTTGTTGTTCTGTGCTGGATTTTAATTGTGCACATTACAGTATCTTAACCATTTTTCACATCACCTTTTATTTTATAGCTTCTGTTATGTGTTAAGGAAAACGCTCCTTTCACTGAAGTAGCAGCATACCAGCAGCTCCTGAAACTGCAAGATAAGAATTCTCACCTGACTACTCCTAACAAATGAGACAAGCCTCGCAGAATTCACCTATTTTATTCCTGGGAGAGAAAAATGCGTGCACCAGAAGACAGAAACAGAAATGAGGAATGCCGGGTGACCTTGGGCAAGTCACTTTACTTCTTTGTTTCTCTTTGCTGCTGTTTTCCTTACTACCTTTGGTCTGTCTTGTCCAATTAAAGAAATCTAAAGCAGGAGTGCTCTCCGCATTGTCAGTGCATCTCGGCAATAGGGTGCTGACCTCACTTGGATACAACAGTAATAAGTAATAACCATGACAACAATTTACAAGTGATGTCCTGCATTTCTAATATTCTGGGTAAGAAGAGTTGCACTAACTTATTAAAGCACACGTGTAAGTTCACCTTTACAATGAGAAGCTGGTCTTAACTCTTGTCAGCTTTAATAAAACTTAAAAGCTTAGTTTTTCACCCTGGTGATTTCTCCTGGAAGGCTGTTGCAGAAGTCTGCTGCTCCACTGGTCTGAGAAAAACTCTTCTAATTACAAACCCAAATGCACTCTCAGACAACTCTCACCCACCCACTCTTATGTCAGCCAGGTGTTCTCCTCCAGTGTTCAGGCCTGTGCTGCATTGAGAGAGGAACCATGGCTCTCCCAGGCCTGTCTTACCAGGTGAAAAAGGCCAAACCCTCCTCTGAGTTGCAATTAAGCCTCTATGAAAACCTCTGCTTTGTGCTCTAATCAATCAGCCATACAATTGCTGTAATTTCATCCTGAACTTAAGCTCCTGTTAAACAAGGCTGAAAACCTTCCAGTTCCCTAGGGCCCCACTGGTAGGGTGACCTACCCCAGCTCTCCATATGCTTCTCCCCAAACGGAGGAAAGGGAACCATGTCCTTGTTCCTGACATCCATTGCTCCCTTACGTCCAGCACTCAGCCTCCGTCCTATGAAAGGAGATTAGAGCACAAACTTTTTGGATACGCTCTCTTCCCTCCAGCTTAGGATTGGCTTCTCAAATCTGCATAACTATGTTTAACTGGGTCTAGGGTACAGAAGTCTTTGGGACTAACGGCATAAAAAAAGATGCAAAGAGACAAGACAGAAACTTCTGCTTAGAGGAAAATATTGTAACACTTCGTGGATTTGTAGTAGGAAGGATGACTTTCAAACACCCATTGGAAGGAAAACGTATAATAAGATCTTTTTTTCTCCTGTCCTTTCTATTGACAGCATATCACTTTCAAACATCCTAATTTTGCCGGGTGAAAATGTATGCCCTCTTTAATATAGATAAGTCATTTGCCATACATAAGCCTTGTTAATTTAGGATTAACGTTGCTGAAGTAATTAATGTGACCTTATGCAAAACACACGACTATAGCTTCGTACTGAAGTCCTACTGGTTATCTGCAGGGCTGACTTCAGTCCGGTGGTATTAACAGTTGGGTTGGTTTTAGCTTTACAGCTTCAGAGGTCTTCAAAACCCACTTTAAAATACAGGTCTTCAACTAAATCTTCCAAAGACAAATGAATGTCAGCCAGTTGTTGCCAGCAGCTGACTGTGAGGAGTGGAAACACTTCACACTAAGGCTTGAAGAGTCAAAGATCATAGACAGAAACCAAGGATGCAGATACAGTGGTATGTTCCCTTCTGATTTTAATAACCACCAAAAAAGTAGATAGAAATGAGTCGGTGGATGGAGATGGCACCTAAATTGCTATCACATAGGTATGTGCATTTATTTTGAATTTGGTAAGAACTTCGTCTCCAAAAAAGAGCCAAAAATAACACTGCACTATACCGCAGAACGGCACTTCTTTTAATATGAGAGAATTGTTGAACAAGCAACTGCTACCGCATTAATAATTTATCAAGTACAAACTATGGTTATTTTCATGTGTTTCTCTAGTAAAAAAATCTGCTGGGAGATTTACATAAAAAGAAACTTCATAGGAAACCAAATGCTACTGCATGGGCAGGGATATAAAATATAAAAGGTCATTTTGTTCAATAACGTTTTGGGATGGTGGTCATTTAAAATGCTTTTCATGAACACAGGCAAAGATCAAAGTATTAACGGAGACAATTACAGAGCACAACTTGAGAGCACCGTAGCAATCAGTTGCTAAGATTAGGAAGTTTATTGTAAAATAGTGTTTACATTGATAAAGCCCTGCTGATTTTCATATTGCAAATTGTTTTGACCTTCCAGGCTCCTACCTAGCATTACTGTACCTTCCCCTAGGAACAGGTCTGGTGTTTCAAAGAATTTACTCTTAAAGACACAAATAGCAGCTTTGTCCATTTTTTTGCAGCTGACACAAAGAAGTCCATTCAATAAAATAGTTCCTTTATTTGCGTATGGTTTCCAAGGACTTTGCTCAAAAATAGCTCACAGGATAATAAGTATCTACTTTTCTCCTGTTCATTAAAACTGTATTCATCCATTGCATACGGCACCTTTGTTCACCTTCTTGATGTCAACAAAGCTAAAGAGGGATGGACTGACCTCAAAAAGAAGCTACATTATTATAAATTTCAAAGCAGGGGTATTTCAAAGACTATTGCCTAGGGTCACTTTGGATACAAATTCCAGACATTCATGTTGGATTTTGTAAGACACTGCTATTCAGTCAAAGCCAAGTTCAAAAGAAGCATCCCGTTATGTGATATGTATGCTATTTCTGATACAGAACTCATTATTAAAAGAAATGTACCCAGCAATGCACTACAGAACAAGAACCAGCACTGTTCAGTTTTGCAATTAAAAGGAGAAAGGGTTTCATCTTTTCCAGCCTGCACAGATCAAGGGAAACAGGTATCTGACTTAAGCGATTCTGAGTACCCAGCACTGCCTGGGTCCAGAATGGAGATGAATCCAGGATAAATCCTGCCTGCACAGAGAGCACAGCCAAGGAGAACATCATTCACCAAAAGCACATTTTGGAACATACACATTGCAGCATCTACCAAAACAGCACTGCTGAAGCAGAGATACCCTCGCCCCACACACCCCACACGACCCAGAGCCCTGCTCACGGCTCTTCGCTGCCTGCTGCCCAGGCCCACGGGGAGCTCAAACAAGCTCACTGCAGCGAGCTGGATCGGAGCCGCACCTCAAAGTCTTCAGCCAGGTTTTGGTGTCGTCCAATGCACTGTTCTCTAGTTCCCTTCAAATTCTTTGACACAGACATAACCAAACTGCTAAAACAAAAGCGCAGGCCTGCTTCCTCACTTAAAAATTCTCCTGAAGCATCATGCAAAACAGAGAACAAACTCTACACACAGAGAACACCAGACTTGCTTTTCTTTTCTGTTTTCCCCCTCCACCAACTGACTTTAACACGCAGGACATGTAACAATGCCTAGGGCATCATCTCTGACTCCAGGAGTCTCCAGGCAATCTGCAGCCTCTGTGGTTGTGTTACAGGTGAGAGACGAGTAAAAAATAAAGGAACATTACAGTAGGGAAACTATTGGGATTTTGCAAAGAGATCAAGTAAATAACTTTCATCAGAAGCTTTAGAAGGAAAAAAACCCTCCCTACTAAGCTTCATGTCATCAGATTTCAGGCTTGAATAAAATGTTCAGAGTGAAACCATACCCTTCGCAAAGCTCATCTGGGTTTGCAGTTTCACTACAAAGCCATAACTCAGCCAAGATTGATTGAAAGTCCAAACGTATTTGAGAACGCTTGGACCCAGTTTCAAAGGACCCTGAGCTGATGGATGAGTTTGTGCCTAAATTTCAGTGAAACTTAATTAGGTATGGTTAGAACTGTTCGAAGATGGTAGTGAAATCATTTGATACTCACTTGCACATCATTGTCCTAAGTGTATTTATGCATCTGTAAGGCTCTGAAGGTAGAGGATGCTAGTAACATGAGGGCCTGCAATGAGTGTTGCTT
The DNA here is from genome assembly GCF_013377495.2 of Cygnus atratus. Taxonomy (NCBI): domain Eukaryota; kingdom Metazoa; phylum Chordata; class Aves; order Anseriformes; family Anatidae; genus Cygnus; species Cygnus atratus. The sequence goes on from NC_066376.1 coordinate 7,187,085, forward strand.
CGTATTTTCCTGTTAAGGATATTGCTTTTATACCTTTATTGCAGTGTCACATAAGGAGTAACAGCCCAGGATCCTACTGTTTTAGGCACTGTAAGAGCACCGATGTGAGTCCCTGTCTCACGTAATTTATAATTTAAGCTGTGTAAGAACAGGATGTCTTTTAGAGTAAGTGATGCAGAACGGGGAATCACCAAAAGCCCAGTTATTAGGTCAGAAACTGCTATTGCTATTGTAAATCTGTTCAGCATTTTATAAATGGGAGTGCTTGGGAGTTTTTAATTTGCAGCAGAAAACTTACAGTGTAAGCACAGAGGTTGGGATGTTTTGCTCCTTTCTCCCCACAAAGCTTTTTTAAACATTGTTCTGGTTGCTCAATGCAAAAGAGTTTGTAAAAAAGTAAGTAGCATTCATTTTAAAAAGTGGTGCAACTTGTTTTTTTTTGGGGGGGAGGGTGTTTTTAAGTTTTGGGTTGGGTTGGTTTTTTTTTTTTTTCCTTTTACTTACCTGTCTTATCATTTTTAAGGAGTTGGAAATCAAATTTCAGCTTATAATGTTGTCTAGTGAATACTTGCTCATCTTCTGTGAGATGAAGGCGCTGACAACAACATAACCTCCCTTGACAGAAATAGGTGTGCAACAAAATCCCTAGAAATCACACAGTAAATACATCCATAAGAATCCTTCAGATTTCCTGAAGTAGAGTGGAAACCAGAGATATGCTTAAAATCCCCAAAGTAATGTGTATTGTCAGCAAACAGGCTAAACTGCTGTTCCTTGGGTAATGCGGGTGAAGTGCCCTCAAAATGACTGTACCAGCAGCAAAAAAGTAGCAATTTTTATGACTTATGTCACATCACATCAAAACAGGTCAGATGCATTTTGTGGGGTTGTTTCACATATGACCCTACAAAATCACATGTCAAATGATGGATAAGACAATTTCTCAGGAAGCAGTATGCTCCAGGTAAAGCCAGGATTAAAGTGAAGGGCTATTTTCAACAAAGTAAGAAATATGTGACAAGATGAGATGCCTTTTTCATTCCTCAATCAAGCATGCCAGTATATCCATAAATGTTCAAAAATGATACAAAATAACAGGAGTAATCAGAGAGTCATCAAAATAGAAAATGCCTGGCCTTTTTTCCTCGGTTTGGCTTGAAGTGGAAACAAGCCCAAACCGAAGAAGATTTTTGTCTAAATATTACTAAACAATTGTAGGTGATGAGTGCCAAAAGAACAGCCTATGGTTATACCCTTTACAACAAACTCCACAACAGAAGTAGGGCAGAGTTTGTAGAAAGTTGGTCCATTTTTGTTAGACAAGTACAGTTTGAAAAAAACAGAGGAGTTTCAATGTAGAAGCCTTCTTCGGTGCTTCAGACCTCCATCCAACTGGCTCTTCCTCTCAGGCCCTAGAGCATCACGTCCTTCAGAAGAATACTTCGATCAGAGTCAGTCAAGTTTAGATGTTTACAAATACCTTTAAATGCAAAGCACTGAACAACAAACAGTGGCCTTTTTCTCATGCTGTGACCTCACAACAAACACCTGGGCTGCTTCAGCTTTCAAAGCCATGCTAATTAAATTAAATATTGTTCTAAAAAACAGCATCTCTCTCTCCATTTCAGTACACAAGGGCAATATCCTCTTCAGGTTCTGTGAATCAACTGCCAATTATCTCCCTGCAAGTGGAAACAACAAACTCTGCTAGTCGGGTAAAACTGTGTTTTCATAGAAGGGAGCACAAGCATAAGGCTAATGTCTGCTGAAAGGAAATTCAGCATAATAAAACACTGAAGGAACAAGGGAGGCAGTTTAAATAAGTGCTCCTCACTCAGTCATTGGTATATACTCTGTCATCACTCACTCTAACATGATGACGTTGCCACGATGAAGCACTATCTTAGCAGCAATTACCTCTGTTATAGGGTCAAACCATTTAGAACTTCTTATTGTTCCCCATCTTAAAGGTACCCTGTTTTAAGACTAGCTTTTAACATGGATAATACACCTGCACAGGAGTCGAGAGCTTGGAATTCCTCCTTCACATCCTTTTTGCGGGTCAGCAGCCCTGTAGGAGAGGTTGACAGGGTCAGGGGAAAGGTAGAGCCTGGATTATATATATTCTTTCACTAGACATGAAGAGGCACATTCACATTTGGGATTGTGACAGGACATTCATCATCCTGCTCGTTCTCCTGGAGAGAAAGGAGAGCCAGTAATTGCTAGTAAAAGGGGTAACTGAGAGCACAAGGAACTAACCCGACAAGGTGCTGGTGATACATGTCCTCTTATTCAAGGTATGATCTAATGCACAGTATTGACTCCAGTCCTATTTACCCTCCAGAATGACACAGGTGATTCTTGCTCAAGTCTGCACAAAACCACATGCCGTAACACCAATGCCTTATGGCATGAATGTTGGCAAGTGTATCAGTGATGGGATGCTTGGAAATACAATGCCAGTCATCAGCTCGAAGTCGGCAAAAACAAGTCATATATAATACACACACACAGCCCTGCCATTGCAATGACGCATCTTTCGGACAAATGTGTTTGTTTCCCCAAAGGAAACCCAAAGGTTACCCAAAGGTAACCCAAAACATGTATTAAAAACATAGAAGAGCCAATTATCTTTTTATTGCTTTTTACACTAAGGCCTTTTCTGTTGTACTACCAGGTCTGTTTCATCTGAATGCACATGGAAACTGAAAATACTTACCTGCTCCTCAATGCCAAGGTGAATTTAATCAGAAAACTAATTGCTTTCATTTTTCTGTTATAAACTCTTCAATTTGCTGTAGCGATTACCAGGGTGAAAATTTTCTGCCTGCAGTCAAGTCCAAAAGGGAATGGTCTATGTTGTTTCTTGGAAGAAAATTGCCTTTAGAAAAATCCTATTTCTTCGCTAGAGTATCAAGGAGCACCGTGGCTGAAGAATGAGATGCACAGCTTTTGAGATTAATCATTATGATGAATTAGAGAAAAGCTGAAGGCTGTAAAACATACCCGTAGTCTATGACCACTTAGATTCCAGTAATTACACCAGTAACTGCCATCTTCACTGCTTCTATGTAGATTCTCCCCCTGCCAACCTCAGTCCTCAGAGTACTGATGTATAATAACCAGTTCTCCACTCACTGGCCTTAAACAGCTGGCAGCTGGAAGAAACATGAACTAGAACCAAAATACCATATTAAACTATTTCCTTAGCCACCCATACAATATTCTGTGTTTAACAAATAAGTAAGAATTGCTGAAAACAAATCTCTTCAGTGAGATACTGTTGGATTTTTATCCTTAGAGCCAGCATTCGATACAGCCTTAAAAGATGCACTCGTGTCATGGTATCTCATTATTTCTTTTGATGTGTTATCACATCTTTATGGAGTGGTGCTGGTTCCAGTCATGAAATGCAGATTTGGAACACAATGTTGTGTCTGCTCAAATGGAAGCTGAGCACACACAGCACATATAAATAACCCTAGTGCTGGTACTTTAGGAAAGGATTTAAGATGATATTTGAAGAAAAGTATAGAAGTTTATAATGCTGCAGTCAAACATACAATTTTCACAGCTTGAAGTAGTTTTTTTTTTCCCTAAAATATTTTGTTACATACCATGCAGAAGCTGGTGATCATTAAACTGTGTGATAAGGAAACCCACACAGTGCATAGAGCCAGAGTCAAAACACTTTTCTGGCAAAGTTTGCAGCCCCAGATCTCTTATCAGTGATTGCACTGGACACTGAATAACGTGAGCATGTCCCACAATACATCCAGCAAAGCAGCAGTTCAGAACCTTTAAATTCAGGAGTGACAATCACGCCATTGACTGACATTTTATAAAATGAATAATGAATACTGAATTTCACCCACAGAAGTCACTGTTAAACCCCCCGACTCATGTTTTCTTCCTAGCAGGAGCACTCCCACCAGTTTTTGCAGCAGCATGCTCTAAATGGCTAACTACTTTGAGTGTTAAAGAAAACCTGCATCTTGTTTGTAATATATCTGGAGTCAGAGAAAAGGAAATGGGAGACAGCGCCAAGATATTTGTGAGAAAAGCAAACAAGCAAGAGGAAATCTGGCTGCCTCGGCAGAATCTATTTTTCTTGTATTAAATACAAAGAGGCAGAGGTAATTCAGATAGAGCATTATCTAATTGCAATGGCAAGATGAGGATAGTTTATGAACACCCATTGTACCAGATCTAAGTGGTCATGCTGTTCAAGGAGAAATGAAAATGTGAATTGAGTAGGGTCCAGGAAGTCAAGTGCAGGAATAAGCAGAACTGAGAGCTCATTTAATGCAATCCCCAACCTAATGAAAAGACAGATCATTGGAAGTAATGAAGAGCCAGCCAGCACTAGGAATAGATTACACATGCACATAAAAGCACTGCTTCTCTATGTTATTGAATGTGGGTTCCACTGTGCTCTAAAATACCGGCGGCAACGAGGTAAATCAAACCTCTGGTGCCCAAGGAGCACTCTGACGTGTAAATCACATGCTGACTGTCACCTTGTGCCACACAGAGATCTTAAATGGTTCCAGCTGATCTGCAGAAAAAGCAACAATGACAACAGCAGCAGCACATTGTTAAAAGACTGAAGGAGGACTATTTTTGATATCAGTAATCCCTACTGACCACCTGCCTGCTTGTTGTCAGCTGACAACGCGCTGTTGCCTCCACAGAAGCAGAGTATCCTCTAGGGAGAAGAGGAACACAAATACTGGGAATGAATTAATAAATAAACAAACAGACAGGGAAGCTGATAAAACATCAAAAACAAAACCCATGTGACAGAGGCAGGAAAGGAAATGTGAACGTGGGAAGTTACTAACACAGGAACGTTTTGCCAGGATGGAAAAAACAAAATCTGCCAGAAAGGAAGCAGCAAAGTTGCAAAAGCAGAAAAACCGGGAGCTATAGAGGATGCCAAAGCAGAAGCACTGTTAAAGCTGAAGTGGAGTTGTGAAATAAACGGTCTCTGGCTACCCTTTGCACAGAGATAGTCACTGACCGAGCTGTGAGCACTGAAGGTTTTCAGGACCCCTGCAGCAGCTTTACAAAGCTAAAGCCTCCTAGAGTCCTTAAAGCAGTGGAATTACACAGTTTGTTGATAGGGGAAAAGGAGGAGCTCTCACATGCAGAGAGGGCCTTAGGGAAACAATTGTGGAACTACCTGAAAACTCAAAGGAAGGCTTGTTTTCTTACCAAAATAGAGACCTTGTTGCCATCTCCTCTGAAGAAATTACTGTGACTGACAGGCTAGAGGCTCACATATAAAGGCATCTTTAAGTTACAAAGGGCTTCTGAGACTATATTTATACCCCAATTTTGAGCATCTCTCAGAAAGCTGCTGTCAGAAATGGTCTCATTATGCCACTGCCAAACAGAGCACAATAAGAGAGTTACTACCCAGAGCCTAAAACTTAAGTAGGTGGAAAAGACAGCAGGTCTTTAGAGAACAGACTGGGGAAAAATGACAGGAATAGGAGCACAATTTGGAGTTTAAGCCCCTGTGAAGCTAACAGAAAGACTACTCATTTATTTCAGCAGACTTTGGATCAGACCCCTCACTTCTGAAGAGCTTTGAAGTTGAAAAGTGTTAGAGGAACACTCAAAATACTTATCAACAGAAAAATGCAGCTAAAGAGATGTATATGAGTGTCTTTTTAACTTGTTTGGAAAGGTCAGAAGATCAAGAAGAATGCTTGCAGACAGGAGGTGATTTAATGGGATTTGAGGGGAGCGCTTTAGAAACAGTACGGAAAACACACGAAAAAGGAGCTGAGCATATGTTAGAAGAGTTTGTGCACTATAAACTCCTCAGGACTAGCCAAGGACAGGTCAGAAAGCAGAACAAGCTAAATCAGGCTGTTCTTCTAACTTACAAGCGGCCTGAATATTTGCTATCTTGTCATAAATCAAGGTAAAACATCTTACGTAAGTTCTTTGGCAGAAATGCTGGTTTAACAAGCTTTTACCACCAAATCTGTCCCTGCAGTTTGTTGTCATCAGACAGATGCTATGCAACATTTTTATTCCCACGTGGGGTGGAAGCTACTGCCTGAAGTTCACACATTAAAATGAGGAGAGCCTCCCTGTGGTCCTTTAACACCCTCCTCTGTGCCTTATGACCAGTGGAATAAGGCATGCTCCAATGAGGCTAGCTAGGGAAGACATGCAATAACAGAATTTGCAGCTGCAAAATGGATTAGCATCTTTCAAACTGTACATGCAGTAGGAGGAAGTAGGTATGAAAACAGATACCTAAATAGCCAAGAGCCATTAACATTTCATGCTCTGGAAAAACGTGCTTCTCATCTCAGTGGAAGGATAGTTGCTCCTTTACTCTGCAGGAAAACTTTAGTCAGACCTTTTTAATATGCTATATTTAAAATAAAAATAAAAGTCACCAGCTCTGTAGTTTAGGTAAACCAAATCCAATCCCAGGACTGAAAGGGTGACTTCTAGTAGCTCACCTACCCCAAATTCCTACCCTATGGGTGTTGGCTAATCCATCTTACTTCATATTTTCAACTAGTGAGGAGCTCAGACACAAGCCATGTCAGCTGACAAGCCGTGACTTCGGAAGCTGAAGCCAGGCAATCACTCATGACTCTCTGTGCATTCCCTTACAACAAGATGCATTTTACTGTTATAAATAAACCTTCAAACACAGAACAACTATTCGCCAAACACACCGATCTTCCAGAATTTATCCTCCTGAGGAGCGCTGAAGCTTTCAAGATCTCTGGGATGTTCCCAAGAACTGGGAACACGGCTGTGTTTCAGTTATACCACAGATCATGCTGTAAAGGGACTGAAAGTTAGCCAAAATTAACCAGGTAGGTCATCTGACATGATAGCTGCATTATGACAGACTCCAATGGTTGAAGTCAGTGTGGAGCTCATTTAATCTCCCCATTCCCCAAATCTCAAATATTCAGCAAAGCAAATAAAGATGGGTAGTAGAAGGCTAAATGCGCTGAAAGATTTTCAGAATGAAATGCAACTCTGCAGGCAAATCTAAGCATTGTTTTCTGTCAAACCTTGCTCCATGGGTGAGCTGCTGCAAAACGATGATGTTTACCTCCACACAAATCTCTGCGGAATGCTCCCATATGGCACACACTGAGTAAGAAGTGACAGCAGCGATGGGTGAGCCGTGCAGCACTTTCTTCAAGGGTCTCTCTGTAGTCTGGAGCTAATTACACATCCTGCAGATATGCTTCATGGTTTTTAGAAGTTTTTTTTTTCTTAAGAAAAAGAAAGCAATTAGGGCCACAGTCACACTATGTTTTCATTTCAGCTAATTCATCTAAGTTAAATTAGCTGTTATGTAGTTGAATAGGAAATAACACTGACATCATAAAAAGTGCAAAGTAACTACAGCACGTGGGTTGATAATGGCAGACAGCAGTTTCTGTGGGGCTGGAATTTATAGCCACTAAAACAGAGTGAAAGAGCAACCAACTAACTAAAATCTGTCAGCAAATCACCGACTAGGTAACTTCCCATTGTTTTATTTACCATGTCTTAGTGGAATTAAATGTGGTGGCACTATTACTCATAATCAACATGCCATGTTTATTATACACGAGGCCTTGCCAAACATATTTCCTCGCAAAAGCAGAACAGCTGCTCTTTTAAGGCTACAGAAGAGAAAGATGAGGAAAACCAACTACTTACTCGAGGTGAGATGTGGTTAGCTGTGGGCCTGACTTTATGGAATGGATATTTTTGACACATTATTTTTTTAATACATCTATTTTAATACACAAAGACATACAATCTACAAGGAGAAAGAGTTTAGGTTCAAATTGGTTCTTAGCCTCAAAAAATAAACATGAATACCATTCTCCCTCATTAGGCTGTGAATACATAGCCACCACAAGTTCAGAAGGGGAAACTCCTTTTTAACTAACTTAATTTCCTTTTATGACAAGGTTACCCAGCTAGTTTACGATGGGAAGCCAGCAGATATAATACTTTTGGATTTCAGCTAGGTTTCCGTTACTGTTTCTCACAACATCCTTCCAGGCAAAACGTCCACCATACAGCTAGATGAGTACAGAGTACGAGGGGTGGGCGCTGGGCTGACAGGTCAGGCTCAAAGGGTTACAGTAAATGGGGTTACAACAGGCTGAGGTTCCCCAGGGCTTCATTTTGGGGCCACTTCTCTTCAGTGTTTTCATAAATGACCTGGATGCAGGACTCAAATGTAAGTTTGTAGATGATACTAAAGTAGGAGGAGCTGCTGACTCCCTCATGGGTAAAGAGGCTTTGCAGAAAGTTCCTGACAGACTAGAGGGCTGGGCAATCACCAGCCGCATGAAGTCCAACAAGAGCAAGTGCTGGATGCTGCACCCAGGACGGGTCAACCGTGGCTGTACGAACAGGCTGCCGGACAAGAGGCTGGAGAGCAGCCCCACGGAAGACTAACCATAGAGGAAAATACAGCTTAAGGAAAGGAAGCGAGGACCAAAGCAGCTTTCCAATAGCCAGCTCTAAATTTCTCCTCTGCAAAGCCAAGTCATTTCCACTGCAGGAAAACATTTGTTCTGGGAAGACCAAACCTGGAGAAAGAGCCATATGTGCAGCACCTCTTCTTGTGTGGATGTACGAGCATCTGCAACATTTGTGCTTTCACCAGCACATGAACAGACGCGCCTTAGAGCATGCAGACAACAGTTTGGCCACGTAGCACCTGTAAGTATGCCAGACAACAGGACTAGACCTTGCCTGCCTTCTACTTCTCCGTTGGGATTTCAGGGTGGACTGGCAGGTGCTGACTTCTTACATTTTCAAAGCATTATCTCCCTAATTCCTCCTGTGCTCTTTCACCCCCTGAAGTGCTCCCTGTGAGATGCTACCAGACAGCCTCACTGCTCTGAGTTTGATGAAGCGAGGGTTCATCAGCCCTCCCACATGGATGACATGCATGTAAGGAACAGGCAGGCAGTGAGCAGAACGACGAGGTGATGTCACAGCTGAAACAAAGCTCTTCTCCTTGGTACTTGGCACGTATTTTAAATAAATAGTGACTGCAGCCTCAAAGGAAAGTGGTAAATTGAAAACGTGCGGAACTACTCATAACAGGCTTCTACCACACAGCCCCATCTCCTGCTGCTGAGACGGTAAGAAGTTCAGGCTCAATAACCAGGCTTTTCCAGCCCTCACTGCTGAGGGTGTCAGCAAGGTTTCCTCCAAGTCAGTGCCAACAGAGGTTAGAGAATGTACTCAGCTGAAGTATTTCGAAATGCTTCCCCTGCACAAATACTCAAAGACACAAAAAATCTCTAAACACACACCGGGATGTCCATTCCTAATAGTAGCTGCCTTCACATTAACTGAACATCCTAAACCCAGCAACAGACCTCATCATAACCATGGTATACGGACGTGAGCTGGGGACCATACACCCTGTTCTAAGTTATTATCTCCTCACCTAGAAGTTGAAAACAAGCCACAGAAATGCCTTTTACACTTCCAGCCTCACCACAGCAGTGGACTCCCACTGTTTATTTCCAGCCAGAGCTTGGATGAGTCTCAGTGGGCTCACTGTTTACAGAGAAAATGGCAAAGTTCAGAAGGTTCCTCAGCCCCCACACATCTATAATTACCTTGTTTTCTACAGTTTGGTCAGAGGAGGGATGAATGTTAGTTCTTTCCAGTAGTTCTATTTTCATCCTAGCATCATTTTGGGGGCAGTAAAATATGTCAAAATTGGAAGCCATCCTGTGTTAAATAACATCTAATTTGCCCTAAACAAAGGAGAAGGGAACTTGTTCACCTTTCCCATTTGCTTCTGCACATCTTGTCCTTGCAAAGGGTCAGAAGCACATGGCTGTACTTGTTTGTACTAGCTGAGAATTCAGTCCAAAAGATAAACCTCGTTACCTTCCTTGTTACCTGAACATTGAGCCAAACCTGAGCTGTCATTCACATCCAAACAGATGATGGAGTCAAGTTCTTTCATGCAATCCTATTTTGTTTTCTGTCTGTCTTTGAAGTAAGGAAAGAATAACACCCCACTTCCTTACAAGAACAATGTCTCTCATCTTATTACTCAAAGCCATACCCAATGCCAACAGCTGTATGCTCATTCTGGCCATGTCCTCAGCTTTCCTGGTCCAGCTTACCTCTCTCAAAATACACTCTTTATCCCCAGCACCCCAATCTCTCAGTCTCCCTTATTAATCCAAGCAAACACCCCAGTCCAAACAGACTAACTTCTTCACTGTACCTTTACAATTTTATGCTGTTGGCAGCAGCCTCTATTGTTTCAGCCCTCACCAAATAAAGGTGTTTTTAACTGCTTGCTCATTTAGCTTGAACGGAATTTCAGTTGTTATGCCCACCAGTTTGAAAGAGGCTCACAGCAATATTCACATTTATCAGCTGGAACCAATAACAACTAAACACCTGTCATTTTGCATTGCAGCTCTGATCCTGTTTTCTTTCTTCCTCAAAGAGGCCATTAAAAAAATCAGATCTTAAAAAGAAAAGTTCATCTGTGGCTCATGAATAATGATGTTTTTATTATAGGATAGGTTTGGGCTTTTTTTTTTTCCCTTCAGTTTCACACCTTTTTATTGTCGTTGAAATGGTTGACTGTTTTTTCCGTTATATTATTTTTTATTCATTTCTTAGATGTCTGTTAGACCTCTGTCAGAGGTCTACCAACTTCTTCATTCCATGCTTCCCACCCATTCCTTCCTGCCACAGCATCTGTTTCCAATACTGCTCACCCAAAGCAGCCACTACTTCTTGCAAGCAGTTTACCTAATGTGGTGATGCCCAGCTCTCAGAGGATGACACCAAGGACAGAAGAAAGTATCCTTAGAAGTCTGGAAATACCATGTATCTTTCTTGGGAGTCTGCCCCACAGATCGCTACCTCAAAATGGAAAAGTTCAGTATTTGCTTCCTAATTTTGGTAACTTTACCTTTCTATAAAAGCTCTGTGCTGCTGGAGAGCAGGGATGAGCACATCTTCCTGGAACTCGAAACTGGGACTAGAACTCAAAGCAAAGTGAAAAACTCAAACAAATTAAATAAGTCAAAGGTGTGTTTTGTTTTTGTTTTGTTTTCTTTTTTTTTTTAATAATTTTTTTTAAAAGGTCATTTCCTTACTATTTAAAGCCACACATACCCCTACTAATCTGCTGGAAGTATACATTGTGCCCCAGCTGTTACTGCGTGGCTCCTGAGGAAACAAGAAGCATACCAGGAAATGAAATAGTAGTCAAAAGAAAAAATAAACATTCTTCCTGAGGTATACAGTGTATTTAGGTAACACATGTAATTATACAAATAGGTAGAGGATGAAAGCCCAAAGATAAGACCAGAACAACTGTGTAGGATAATTTATAGCCAGTGGCATTCGCTTTTGACCATGAAATGCTGTGTATGTACGCTCTCCTGCACACTGAAAGAACTTGTGCTTGCATGTATCAGCTTTAACTAGCACTTGTTCCTTGAAATAGGATTAGACGCTTCATCATCAGAATTTACAAGTTCCAGCACACTCCTTTTATACAAAACAGATGCATATACACAGCACATGTACAGTAGACCATGGAAGCCATCTACTGTCTTTGTCCCACTAACGAGAAGACAAAAATAGGGGTTCTTTCATGCATTTACTTATGGGGACTCTTGCACAGAGCCTGAAAAGAGGGCTGGGTAAAAGTTTACCAGCAAATATGCAAAATTTTAACTCCTTGAAAAGCATAAGCTTTTTCAGACAATGCTGAAAAATGACAATGGAAGTGTTATTACTGTCCTGTCTACAGCTAAGTCTCACTATCTTAGGTTTTTCTAAGGGACCTATTACACTGGTGTCTGAGTACCAGCAATGAAAACGCCGTTCTCAAATAATTTGAACAATTTTAAATCCAATTTTCTTGCCAGTTCTATACAAAATGAATGTTCTCCTACGGAGACCACAGAAAAAAAGTTTCTTTAAAAAAAAAATCATGTAAGATATACTCTGCAAAAGGACTCTTGCCTTTTGCACACAAAAGGAGACTGCTCACATCTCAATAGTCAGTAAGAGAGTCTACTGGGTAAATTTTTTTAAATAAAATGAAATCATATCTGGTGCACTTCTGTGGAAGGTGAGTTATTTATCCCCAGCAGCAGACAATTCTGTCCACTGTCCTTGCCAGATGGACAAGAAGCAGCTTCCAAAGTGCCCCTAGAAGCACTTACCCCAGTCCAACTCCCCAGTTCACTGTGTCACCAAAAAGCCAAACCAAAGCTGTAGCAAATGCACTGCTGCCCCCCAAGAAAGGCAACACGGTTCTTTGAGCAACGCTGCGGTCTCACCATCAGGTTGCAGTACAAGAATCACCACGTTTATGAAATTACCACTCAAACACATGGTCAGTCCAAACGCCAGCCCTGGTGTGCCTTGCAAAGGACAGACCGCTGGCCAACCTCGCAGTGAAAGAAGAGGCAAGAGGCCCTCGCAAGAAAGTACAGGCTGACGAAACCTTACCACAGAGGCTGGCTGAGCTGGCTCTCCTATTCAAATCACCAGTTCTGCAACTTCCAAGCTTTGTTTTGGGTCTCAAAAGTAAAAACTGAACTGGATGCCTTTACAAGGTGATATTCACTTCAGTCCCCACCAGGGCATCTTGAGGACCTTTCTCTGCTCACTCTAAGCGTGGCTCTCTGTAACCCACTACAGCTTTTAATTTAAAGGAATGTATTTTGAACTCATTGTGTCTGGAAACATCTGACACAGATTAAGCCGTAACACAGCCTGCCAGCTGGCTAGCCAAGATCAAACCGACCCGCTGCCTCAGCCACTGCTCCTGTGGGCAACGTAATCTTAGCACCTGTTGCCATGGGACTCCAGTCACAAGAAATAAAAGGATGAATAAAATCCCTCTACATACTTCCTATCTCTGAACTTGCACTCTGGCAAGAGGCAGCTGCCTCACACGCTGGGAATGTGATCAGTCGCCCTGCAGACGTGGGCAAGGCCCCACAGAAGTCAGCGAGGCACCGCGCTGGCCCTCAGGCCCTGCCTTTCAAACCGAACCAGCTCAGGATGAAGGCAGCCATCCCGCTGCTCGTGCTCATACCATACAGGCTTCAAAAGAGCAGAGGCCTGCCACCAGCTCAGGAAACACCAGCTCAGGTATCTGTCGCTGTGCCCGTTAGGCTGAAGACACCTGGCTGAGCGACTGAGGAAAGGAGGCAAAGACAGAGAGAGGGGGAAAGCTGCACGGAGATGAGCGTCAGTGCACAAAGGAGCCAATCTTGGAAGGTGTTCTGTCGTGTGTCTGAGGTATACAACAGCTGCTTAGCTAATAGCATTACCCAGGATCATGACAGAAAAGAGCATTAGCAATGTTATAGTATAGGAAAGAAAAGAATTATGGGCTGCATTTTTTTTTTCCCGAAGACTAATATAATGAAAAGAGTTCTGCTGAAGCCACCAAGGCACCCTTCAAATCATGTATATTATAAATCAGCAAAGCCCTGAGGCATCATGTTTATATAGACACTTAAATTTAAAATAAAAATACTCAATCTTGGTTTCTATGAGTAGCGATTCAATTACTTTGAGCTTTAGAGTCTGAATAATATGAAGCATAAAACTAAGTTTTGTCCCCAAGGTATCTCTCACTTGTGGACCATTTAAATCACCTAGTTGCATGAAGCAGACAAAACAAATTAAGCCCCCAAAAAAGCAACAAAATTAGTCTTTATCTATAAAATCTGATACAAACTGTGTAATAGAGAAACACACAAAAAGCACTTGGGGTATGGAGCATCATGGAGCCCTCCTCAGCTGTACTTCTACCTTGTCCCTAATTCTGTAAAGCTCTCCAAAGAAAGGCAGGAAATATTTTATTACTGCAACTGTTTGACAAGCTGGTCCTAATACCCTCTTGCTGTCTAGGTGAATCAGTGCCTGACTAGAGCGTAACGAAATTTCAAACATAATGCAATAGAGGTTATTATGATGACAGCTAGAAAGTTCATTGAGACTGTTCTGTAGCTGGAAGTTCTTTTTTTTTTTCCCCTTCTTTTTTTCTTTTCCTTTTTTTAATCAAATTAGAGATTGGCCACTAAAGCCTTGATTCTACAGCTGAAGCTAGAGGCATGCACAGTGTTACCGCCTCACTTAGCTCAGCTGACTTCAGCAGAGTTCAGCACAGAAAAATGCACCGATAGCAAGCTGAAGAAGCCAAAGGATCTGAACTTCCCTAAAATGTCCAGGTTTGCAGATCTGGGGGTTCCTCCAGTCCCTGTGACATGCTGCTCTATCAGCATGGTGTAAATCCAATTGCTTCCTTACACAGTCCTTTTACAGCACAAGTTCCCCTACCGCAGTGTCATCTGAGGCAACTCCATTACACCTGCATGAGTAACTTTTGTAGCTGATATTGCAAGGAGAGGAAAATGGTGGAAGTCTTTTCATGACTAACACCGAGACACATAAAATTCAGTACCTGGGCACCTAAATTTCAAAGGAGCTCATTCAAACATTAGAATAAAGTCAGCTCACCATACAAGCAGCCAAAGGGATGGGTTTGAAAAGCTTCTCAGAGACCTGCTACCTGCCTGTTCTGCAACTAAATGCAGACCCATTTACCCGTACAATGGCATCCAACATTATAAATCAATTTACACATCTCTGCCAATTACATTAGAACGCCCCCAGGAATATTAAAGGCTTATTTTTCTTGTCTGGCCAATTCCCTTTCATTCTGCAACTACTTTCTGAAGTTCTTCTATCTCTACATTACCTAAAAAACTTTCCCACTGGAACTTACAGAAGAAAAAAAAAATCCTGGAAGTAACTGCCGTTTCATCAAACCCCACAAGGCTGTTTAAATAACTGGAAGAGAGCAAAGTCTCCAGCAAGACAGATATTCAAAAGAGAGAAGCTGTGGGATTGTGCAACGCAGCTCTTCTCACAACCACACAAGTTTTCCAGGCATGCTGGAAACCTGTGTACAACATCACCTCTGCATGCCTGTGCTATACATGTTCCAACACCCTCGTGTACTCTTCCTATGGACATTACAAAGTCCAAGTCTGGTGTTGCACATGCTAAAGTCAAGACTCTCAATACCATCAGAGAATGCTAGAGCGGGTCCAAGACAGAAACAACACATTACCTGGTAGGTGAAAGAGTCCTTGTGGACTTAGGGTGGTACAAAGTAATAAAAAGCAGTGACAGTTTTGCTAGGCTGCTCTGGGCTTGCAGGCAATGCCCAAGGCTGCAGGTGTAGCCATGGCAGGAGGTGACAAGCAGTGTGTCATACTGAGATCAAACTACAGCGTGGCCCCCTGACATAGCTAGTACCCACCAGACTCAGATGGATCCAACCCCATATTGATTGCCTGTGACCCGAAGCAGGGGTCAGTACAAGACGTGGTTCCTGAGTAGAAGTCAAGAGAGTTTTCTATCCAGCGTTCTGCACTATACCGGTTCGCTGCCATGACTGGGAAGAAAATTTTCTTACAAGTCTCTATGCAGTGCTCTCAAGCTGTAAAGGATTCTGCTAACGGTCTTCTGAGGCCAGCTGAATGTCACTTTATACTGCTTCTGAGGTGCAAAGCAGCCTTATCTGGACCAAAGCATGGGCCTTGAGGTCTCAAGAGATAAAAGGCCAGAGTACTAAACCACTCTGCCTTGCTAGCCACTATAAAGAGTCATTTAATTTAACCAAACTCATTTAAAATACAGCTTGATAAAGAACTGGACCAGAGTATTTAATAATAATAAAAAAAAAGTGGAACTATTCCTCTGGGTCAGATGACACTCCAATATTCTTGCAAGAGGGAGAAATGATAAAACGTTTCATAAAATTTACAGCATTTCATTCAGACAAAAGTTGGAGGATGCTCAATTTATGGGTGGTGTTTGGCTCAGAGCAGCAATAAAAGTCAGGTCAGTAAGTGATTCTCTTTCCTAACCTGGAAAAAAACAATGTTCTGACTAAATCAAGTATCATCATAAGCCATATAGGCAAAAAAGGGAGTCCCCTAATATAAAGCACTCACTGAAAAAACATCCAAGAGGTGGCTTTCTTTTAGATAGCTGAAAAATATCAAAGCAAAGTAAATTATTTATGTAATGTCTGTAAATACAATACTGTCTTGGAAACTATGAAAATTGAGTTGGGAATAAATCAGGAAGTCATCCCCAGCAAAGCGGCTGGTCTTTATAATTAAACACACCATAGTCATCAGCAATCATGAAAGTCGAATTCAATTAAATAAACTCTTCTGAACTTAAAAAAGAAGGAAATAATAGCCAAAAAGTAAAGGAGCTTTAGTAAAGTGTTGAGAATTTGTTGCAGCCATGCAACAAACCTATCTAATGGGAGAGAAAGGTGGTATGGAAGATTTTAATGCAGTACTCAGCACCGAAGCAGGCTCATTTTTTATGCTTCTCAAACACTTTCCAGCAAGGCACTTAAAAAGTCTGAGTAAACTATAGTTAATACTTCAGTTAATACAGAGGGAAAACTTCTACAGATTTAAATAGCAGCAAAGTGAGAACCAAGTCCTTCAGATTCTCTGTAATGGTTTGCTCTTCACTTCATCCTGCTAGCAGAAGAATTACATTTAAGCCCCATGCTGTATGAAGTTCTGAAGGCAGCCATGCTAAGCAACAGTCCTCTGGCCTTAAGAGGTGACAAAGGAGAGCCAGACAGAAAAAGAATACATGAAAGATGGGATTTGCCCTATTTTACAACTGAGGACCATGGCACAGACTGATCAAATGAGTTGCCCAGGGTCGCATGTACTCTGGTATAGCCAGAACTAAAATCCCAGTATCCTTGGTTTCATGCCAGGGTTTTAGCCTTGGACTATCACTTCTCTGTTAAAAAATACAAAAAAAAAAAAACACAAGCCCTGCTACATCCCAGCAGTGGGCTGAGCGTCCCACTCCTGTGACAGACAGGCAAACTGAGGGAAAGGAGAATTAGGTAATGAAGTCTGACAGAGTCTCGCTTGTTTTGAAAGGCAGGTCACTGATGTAGGCACTTCATTCGGGAACCCAGTGCCGGTTCGGCCAGGCACAACATGGCACACACTCCTACGGCCAGGCACGCACGCAGCTGGCTCTCACTCCCAGAGCTCACTCTCAGTGCGCTCTTTTTACTGCAGTGTTTTGCACTGCTGCTGTACAACCCTACTGTATTTTTTTTTAATTACACCATCACTCTCTGCAGACATTCCCCTGGTTCCTAGGGTGGAATTACTCGAAACTTATTTAGTAAATACCCAATGCTAAGGAGTAATCTATTCCATTTGAGCTGGAAGCAGAATAGCCGAATAGGAACATGACTCAAGGCTCCTCTGACTAAAGAGAAAGAGAACAAGGAGATGGAGAAAACCACAAAGGGAAACTTTCTGGTTCAACTGTACCGAACACAAGCTTATTTATGAAACAGGTTGTTTTTAAAGATTTCATGCCAAGTGCTGGCAGGCAGCTGCCTTGTATTAGGGTCGGGCTGCAAGTGCAGCTATAATGAAGATGGGGAACAGTCCAAACAAGCATTTAGATAGCTGGGAAGTTACTGCTTTCCCTTCTGCCTGGAACACAAATATAATTGTCCTGAAATGCACATGTGTTTTAGGGAGGCACAGGGCCAAGCTCATGTGTTCTTCCTCCCTGAGGTCATAACCACACCAGGCACCACATCCCTTAACTAGTGCATTTATCAAAAACATTCTTCCATAATGAAAAATGTCAGTTAAGTTATTGGGCTTAGATTTTTTTGAAGCACCACAGAGCAAACAATAACAAGACTGCACACAGTACAAATGCTGAGGTGGATTGACTATTGCCTGGCAGTAATCACAGCATGAGAGAAGGCTCCCTTGCTCTCTGGGAACCATCCTGAGATTTACTTGCATCAGCCTTCAAACTGTGCACGCATGCCTCAAGCCCTGCAGTTCCCAAGAAATTACGACTGATAATTGCTGATTTATGATCATAGCCTTTGATGAACAGGCTCATTAGGCAAACATGATTTACTGTATGTTTTCTGCTTAGGGTATATTTATTTAAAACAAAAAATCAAAGTAAAAGGAGAACGTGGTTGTATTAAGATCTGCCTCCACACAGAACAATGCAGTCCTCTATCTGTTTTGCCTCACTGTTGCCTCACTGGGGACTCCACATCACACTGAACTGACCCTCAATGCCATTAAGGTAAATTGTAGAAACTGGAACGTGTTACCTTCCACGTGAGTTCAAGTTGGCAAGAGAAAACACAGACTGAAACATAAGAGATTCTTAAAGAAAACAATGCAGCACAACTGGAGAACTGAATACCAACTGCCACCTGAGGAGGAGACAATGGAAAGTCTGACAGTTACAGCTGAGACATAGGTTGCTTTATGAAGAACCTGACTCCACATTGGTTTATCTTAGAACAACAGTGAGGTTTGTTCGTTTGGTCTTTGTTTTGGTTTTGTTTTCTGTTTTATTCATTTTTTATTTTGGTGATGCCATTAAATGCAATGCCGAAGCAACTCACCAGAATAAATGCGGCAAGCAAGCAGTTCACTGGTACCGAGTCTGGCTGCCTGGGCTCTAAAATGACTGGAATTGAAAAAGGATGTTAGCTTTCATTTAATAATCTATATGGACCCCAGACATGACAATGAAGGTGTTGCTTACAGATGTGTTTTCTGACTAGAAACAACAGGAAAGCTTTACATATAGTGACCCCATTCGCTATTAATCCCCTTGCATTCACAAAATGAGTCCAAGTCTGCCAAAAACTGGAAGACGCCCCACTTTAGCCTACGTTTGAACCTGAAGCAAGCAGGATGTTCTTACTCAATACAGCCACCACCCTGAAAACTTTCCAACTCACTGATTATATTTGTACTCTGGGAACAACAAAGACACAAACAACAACAGCAGCTAGGCTAGAGAAAAATTACCGGTGATAAAATACGACAGGTGATCACTCTAATGGTCCAAGCTGTCTTGGCTACCACTTCTCTCCCGTTGTTCAAAACCACAGGAAGATTTATGAAGGGGGGAAAGAAGCTGTAATGCCAAGTCCTTGAGAGGCCAAGATGAGTCAGTGGAAGAGATTTCGTGAAATAATCATAAAGGAAAGTTACCTAGGTGGGAAAAAGAGAGCAGATTCCACTTAAATTACCAACTCTTCCATTTAACATCACTAGCGCTTAGAGATGTAAAAATCACTGATTTGTTAAAAACTGTCCACAGCTTGAGTGTCCCACATCAGACCTAACAGTTGTTTCCTGAACACAGTCACCCAGAGCCAGGGCGTCAGAGACTGCTGCTTTGCTCCAGGAACGTGCACCGTGCAAACTGGCTCCAAATGGCTCAGGCCCAAAAGTACCTAAGAGACAGCTCCCAACAGAGGAGAAGAAAGAACCATTTTTGCACATCTGACAAAAAATAACCCTGGAGTCAAGCAAACCATCTCAACTGGACTCAAGGTTTATAATGAAGCCTTCTACAGCCCTCGTGTTCTATTTATAATGAAGGAGCTTGTGAAGTTAGCTTTCCCTGACATACACATAAAGAGCTGAATTTAAATTCAAAACTAGTCAGAGAGAGAAAATATCAGAGCATCTACACTTTGGTATGGAAAATCTATTTTGGTATATTTCAGTCTAGATTCAAAAAGGAATATTTAAACATAAAAGTTAAATATCACAACTAAAATTACAAATTTAAAATGGGTTCAAATCAGTATTTAAATTAAAGCTATTTTATTCAAATTACTATTCTGGTATTTTCATAATAACAAACAGTAGTAGAACTGATCTCACACTTCTTTTTTTTTTAATTCCCAGACTGCAGGATATCTTGATTGTTGCAGCTTTTCATTTCAGATTGGAACTTTGTTTTGAAATAACAGAAGTGCCAACAGAAGAGAAGCTTTTTTCCCTGAACAGACTGCACTCAGTTTTCCTTGGGTAAGCAACACGCACGCCATTATTCTGTTCTTCTGTTTTTTCCAAAGAGCATTTCTGACATCAGGTGTACGTTATTACACAGCAGACCTCAGGACTCTGCCCTGACACAGAGGAGCCCTGGGTTAACTCAATTACTGCAACCTTGTGAAAAAGCTCTCATTAAACATCAAGAGACAAAGCACAGCCTGCAGAACTTTGCAAACAGCTCTTGCCCATCCTCAGACATGCAACTGACTAGAAATACCCATAATGAAAGAGAGCACACTGGGAATAAGGTTGGCCTCGTATATGCAAATGCCATTCTTGCATTTAAGAGCTCCACTGCCCAGAACTCAAAGCTATGTAGGTGGTTAGTTTTTTCCAGTAAAGTGACTCACTCTTGTGTCAACATTTCCAGAAAAGACTAGAAAGCCTAAAAAGGCCTACTCTAGCTTAATGAACTGCCACCATGTATGAAGACATACAGTGCCTCAACTCCACAAAATGGTAATTTAATTAAAGAGCTTATTGAAAGGTAAATCAGAATGATGAAGCATTTTCTATTAGCTATACTCCATCGAACACGTATCAGGATTATTTTCTGGAGACTATTTATTTAATTTAGTAACTTGGTGGCTGGATTTTCATCGCCACCCATGACACAGTATATTCCTTCGCAATACGCTCTCAATGGGGAATTTACAGTCAGCAGCAAACTCTCAGCCCTGGAATTTCAGAAAGCTATCTTGATCCTTTAATCCAGCTCACTTCTCCATGTTATAAAGTTCTCTTTACCACACAGACTTTGACAACACTCCCTATGGATTTCAGTTATTTCTTCGTGCTGGGAAAGGGCCACCCCCAGCAAGACCCTCCTCTTGCTCCTCTTGACTTACTGTGAAGAGGAGGTTCTGGGATACCAGAGAATGCAGTGACCAAAGTCCAGAGTAAGAGACTTGCACAAAGCATCATGAAGTGCATGACCAGTGACTGTTCTTACCCTGCCACTCACACACAACAAATAAAGACTTTATTTGTGGAGTAGTGCCACCCATTTCACGGTACCGTGTATAAAATAAAACACTGTACAGGCAGGGAATGGGTCTTCAACACAGAGCAGCCTGACATTTCAGGAGCTGATTTCTAAAGAGAACCAGGAAAAAAGAAATCAACCTCCAAAAGGCAATCCACCTTCACAATTAAAAACAAACCTTAGTCAATATTTGCATCTACAGCATGTTAACTATAGGAAGCATGTCTGCACAGAAGGCTGGCTGCAACTGCTGCCATTTAATCATCTCAAAAAAGCCACAGGTCAAAACATGTCTGGTTAAGTAAAGCAGGGAAAAACATCAAACGCCTTGCACCCATTTCCTTTGGTCAGTCCCCAGAACAAGCCAGCAGCAAGAGCTGTAACATCCACATGCCACTTCCTCTCCCCCAGGTTTCGCTGCAGACATCCCTGACCACACAGCAGAGCCACCACATTATGTGCATACATCTACTTAAGTCTATCTTTGGAAATAATAAACTAGAACTCAGTTGATTAGTTTGTTCCTCGCAAACACCGTAATTAGACTAAGACATATTTCCTGGCCTTGACAGATGAAGTACATGGCATGTCTGAAATCAATAGCTACAAAACAATCACAGGCAGTGTTTACAAAAAGCACCTCAGAGGAAAATGACATTGACGGCTACCAAATGAAAATGATACAGGCCTGATTTGTCTCTCATCTGGAAACATTTCACAGGAGAAGTGAATGGACTTTTAACTATAGTCTTCATTTGTGGGGAACCGGAGGGAGAGGCAGGAATACAACACCAGTTCCTGAAGACAGCATACAAAGAGCTACTGGTGCAAAGCAGCAACCCAGCAAAAATAAAAGGAAAGAGATTAAACAACCCCCCACCACTCCCCTCAAATAATAATATTAAGAGTGACACAGGTATGAATTTCTGTCGTAGAAATTATCAAAATAAATCCTTTCAAGAAAACTTGCCCACTGCTTCCAGCATTTCCGCAAGGGAATGGTCTCTGTGCACATGGGTTTGGAACGGAGATGGAATTTCTTCTTTACTTTGAGATTAAGAAAACAAACGGGCCAACTTAAAAAGTTTTGTGGAATAATTAATAGAAACTTGTTTAGTGAGCTCGTCATATTGGAAATACTACTACACAATGATTTTTTTTTCTCTGGTTTGGACAAGACAGCACCAGATGATCTGGGAGTCTGCTAATTAAGATTTCCACCAGCAGCCAGGTGCCCCTGCATCAGCCACACCCGCAGGCCTTGGCCCCATGCTTGGGGATCGGTCCCTCTTCCTATTGAGGGCAGAGTTAGTAAGTCAACAGGCTGATCTGTTTAAGGAAAACTAAGTAATATAGCATAAGCAGGAACACTTTGGAAGGAAGAAATTCCTTACCTTCCAAAACAAAGTCACTGCTTCAGCTAACCATGTAAGATATGAATGACAAAGGGAAAGCCATCCAAGGAAAAGTTGTATATGCAGATGTCCTTCTGCAGACACCCACTTGTCCTTTTCATTTCACAACTCACAGAAGCTAAGAGCTATGAATGTATCAAGAGTATTTTCATTACATTCAAAAAGCAAGCCAAAAATCAAACCTAAAATAGCGAGCCTTCAACACCAAAGCCTGCCATTCTCACCCCCTTGCTTCCAAGGATATTCACTCTCTACTAAATATTAAATTATTGGAATATTAGAATAAAGACAACCTGTGACATATAAGTGCTAAAAGCAGTGAGCAGAAAGCCTTTTCTGTGCTCCTGAAGGATTACAAGATGTTGTTGCATGCCATTTCAAGCCATTTCCCAGAAGCACATTATGATGTTGTCCACCAGATCCATTTTCTCCCACTACTTTTTTTCCTTTCACTTAACTGCTAAGCTTCCTTGTGTGCTTTTTGGCAGTTTTTTTTTTTTTTTTTTTTTTTTTTTTTTTACCACATTTCTTTTATCATCTTTAACATTACACCTGCTTAGGTGGGTAGACCTGTAAAGCTTTGATAGGCATCAGAGCATGGGGCTTTAACTCCCTTAGAAAGCTGCCTACATTGAGCTAAGCCCCAGGGACTTTCAAGGAAAACTCAGGCTCTTTGGTAATCAAATTCCCAAAGGTATTTAAGTGCTTGCCAGAATTATTAAAAACATCCTATCTCCTACTTAAAGCTCAATGGCTGCTTGGACGCTTGTTAATCTTACAGAGCACCTCAGAGAGGCAATTTCCTCCCTGCAGGTCCAGAAGGGAAAAGAGCCCCGGTGCACGCAGGGCAGTGCTGAGCAAGGCGAAGCATCGAGGCAGACGCAACTGTAGAAGACTACAAGACGCCCTCACTCACCTCGGGGAGCGGCGGTGCTGGCTGCGGGGCCCTGGGGCCTGGCTGAGGCTGCCGGCACGTGCAGGGAGTCAGAGCGAGGTCAGTGGGGCGGGAGACTTGACTCAGCCTTTGGAGAAAAGCAGCCTGTTAATTCCCACTGAAGGCTGCTAAAGGTCACCGACACACTGCTTCAAACCTCTCGCAGGGCAGAGGGGATCTTGCTCCTTCGCTCGGTGCCCACGAGGGCCAGGATCACGGCGAGTGAAGCCGACACGCAAACAAGCAGGCGGCCGGTTGCAACCTTACACCCGCTGCAGGGACCATCACTAGGATTTAATGGCAAAGCATCGTTTCTAAGGACTTGACACCAAATTTTGAGTTAGGAAATGCTGGCCAGTACTAAAGAGGTCTGGAAAAGCAGCGTTTGAAATAACAAAATGAGACAGACAAACAAACAACCTCTAGTTGGGAAGGCAGAGTTTAGCAACCTGACAGAAAAACACAGATGCTGCTTCCTCCCCTCAGTAGGAAAGGAATATTTGTTTTAAATATATAGGAGAAAGTTTCGGCCTCAGAGCACTGCCAGCGATCCCAGGGCTTTGAAGTGAGTCTGGCCAGGTGACCCAGCCCAGGCACTGACACTTCTGCTGCGCACACACTCCCCTCAAACCACGTTAAGCTCATTTGATGTGAAATGATTTGCACATCCTGAGCCTGGAAAATCACGCGTACATTCTGAACTCTTAGAAATCCAGTCATCTATTCAATCTAAAGGCCCAGCCCACCATGCTTATCCACACAAGCAAACCCCAGAGGAGCAAAGGGAGCTGCATGACAGAAGAAGCCAGGCCCAAGTGGTGGATCCTGCACAACCCAGCTGAGACAGCCTGTGATTTCTCAAGTGTCACAAGCGTGACAAGAACCAACCTTTCCATGCAGACAAGAAGCAGAAGGTTACAAACCGCTCTGTTACCCAACTACAATCACCACGCATCAGATGTGTGAAGCGGAGCGGCACTTCTCAGAATAATTAGCCCAATGGTGATTACAAATATCACAGTTGGCAGAAATGGGAACAAAAGTGAGTCGGAGCTTCTGCTGCTGTGTGCTGGTAGCCAGTGCTCCCAGCACTGAGCAGATGTGATGGGATGCTCTCAGGCTTGGAGCTGAGTGGGGCAGTCACTCCTCCCTCCAGTAGGACTTCTACCTACTCGGGGCTGGGTGCTGCTGGCAGGGCAGACACACGTACCTCCAGTTCTGCTGACACACAGGAAGCACATCCACGTACAAGGATGCTACCTGGACCTCCCGCGCTGCAGGTCTGAATCCCACCAGAGTGAATAGAAGAGCGTAAGGACTGTCTGTGGGTGTGATGTGACTTCCAGAGGCTGGACAGAAGAGACTCTATGGATTAAATCCTGCCATTGGTTATAGTACCAGCACTAAATACGTGCTCCACTGGAGAAGAGTTTAACCTTCAGGCCTTTTTTAAATCTCTCTCCTATGATCCCCTCTAGTCTCTTCCTCTTCCCCCTGAGCACTATCAAGACACAGAGGAAGGCTGGGCCCCAGACAAGAAATCTTTGGTCTGTTATTCCATTACATTTTGTAAATTCCTCTTGTTGCAAAGTTACTTTTCAGATTTCTGAATTGATGATAGGCCTATACCAAGGCCCAGACTTGCAGAAGCACTAAGTATCCACAGCATGGGTCAGATATTTGAAAACAATTATTTTGATTGCCTTGTCAAGACTTTGCAGCCCATTACCCAATTTCATTAATGAGCTAGGTCTTCAGGTTCTTGTGTCTCGCATTCTGCTTCAGTTGAACCTACTGAATCATTGAATCATCAGCGAATCATTGATTTTACTTCCCAGACGAAATTCCTCTTCCTTCCCCTGCCCTCTCCATGTGAAAGGTTCCTCGCAGAAGGGAGCTTTGAATACCAAGACCTTACACTGAAACTGCAGGTGAGTCTGGAAATATTTGGATCCAGACACATCACTGAGTTCAACAGAAGTGCTCACCTAGAAGCAGGTGATGTTACCAAAAGAGTGCCAGCCCATTTGCTACTTTTCATTTTTTCTGTCCTCAAGCCTCTATGTGAAATACTTCATTTCTTTCCTCTCCTTCTACCTCCCCACATTAGCAGAAGACTAAACAGTTCAAGGCCAGATGCGCATTTACTGCAACCACAGATTTCAAAGAAGCTAGGGTGACTTGCTCATCTGTACAACATGTTTTACACCCTCGCTTTAAGTATCTGGCACACTGGGGAGTGCTCAGTGCCGGGAATCTGATTCACAATGACACTGCTTCTGGTTTGAGAAAGGGAAACAATGTCAACCTTGTGAGATTTTCTTTCTTTATCTCTGTTTATGTGCTTTCCACAAAGGGAAGAGCCTCGCATTCTCGGAGAGTACAAGGCTAATGACTGTTACTGCCTTGCATTATTCAACAGGAAGTACACAATTAGATTCTTATGTTCAATTTGGTGTTCGCATTAGCATCAGGTTATCATAAAATATAATTATGTGAAGCTGTAAATATGTGCTGATCTTTTCTTTGCTGAAAACCAAGGGCAACGCTAGTGTTTCAGAAAAAGGGTCACAACAATGCAGAGCAAAACTTCTTCTACAGCAAGTTCCCAAGGCATGTTCCCACGTGGGGGAAGCTGAAAAAAATATTTACAACAGCTGGTACAAAGAGACTGCAAAAGGCTTCCACTGAGCACTGAGGATCAGCAGTGCAGCTCACAGTAAGCCAGATGTTGCAACAATACAGGTATTTTCAAGCACAAGATTGTGAGGACAAGACAGAGAAGGTGGCCTTGCCCTTTACAGGCCACCCTGCCCCAAAGGCAGGCATCATCTGCCTTGTCACCGTGCTCTGCTCAACAGTCCTTGTCAGATCACAGCAGAGTTTTGTAACTCAGGCTGTCCACCCGTGAAACGGGTGACACGGTGACACTGCTCCTGCCTGAAAACACCGTGAGCCTGACTACTGAAAGGTGAAGGAGAGAGCAAGGCATTAGCAGCCCATCGTGTGGCTGGGTTTTGTAGCTCTGGCCAGGCTGCCTCCCTGCCCTGGTGTATCGCTCGGGCCGCATCTCCCCACTGTGCGTTATCCTCCCTGATAATAAAAAGCATCTACCTCCCCCTTGTGGTCGACGGCAAAGCACATCCCAGCAACACGGGTCACCGGGACAATCTAGTAGTCCTCTTGACTCTCATTCCCTACCAAAGGCCACCTAAACATAGCAGCATTGTCATGGACTGGTGAGACTCCAGAGAACTGTTCTTGCACGAGTGCATTTCCCTGTGGCTCGCTGTCTCCCCATTACGCCACCATGTTGTCCTGCTGATGTTTCACGTGCTACGAGGGGTGAGATGAAGCTGTGCCATGCAATACAAACGGCCTGAACACAGCACACTGCTGTGTTAACAGCTTCCTGCAGGTCTAATTCATTACCATAAATTGGCACATGGATTCTTTGTTATGAGGCTCTTACCCCAGAACAAATAAAGAGAACTTCAGACTAAAAGAGTGGAGCTGCGGGGAGTGAACATCTCCACGGGGAAATCTCACCTCAAGTCCAACATGAGACCCTACTGATAGCCTCAGTGCTCTCAGGCAGCGACCGCAGACCCCACGATGGACACGCGCTGAATTGCTCGTTGCTCCAGCCTTCACACCAGGACACCCTGCAAAGCCTGCAGGAAGCTGTTGATTGCTATGAAACCACTGGGACTTTCATCAATTTGCAGCAAAGCTTTCTGCTTATTGAGTGCAGAAACAAGACAGGGACAGGAAGGGAAGAGAAGACTGGAGATGCGTTATGTCCCTCAATTCCACCGCCAGGTAACAGAGCTATTTGGGAGTAATTACAGGGACTATTACAGGACTGAGATGGCTCATTAACCAAAGGCACATGGGGCTGAGCCTCCTGTCTCTCCAGACCTCCTTTCCAGCTTATTCTATTTGTTCATATGTTGAAAAGCAACACATTTCTCTCTTCATCCCCTGCTAATGACGGTATCCATGTTCCCCTTAGAGACCGCAATCACACAGAACGAAAAGGAACAGGAGGAAGCTTCTGTCTGTATTCTTGTGGTGGCCTCCTTGCATTAAAATGGACCTATGGGTCCAACAAATGGGTTCCTCCCCCACAAGCATCCCAAAGAGCCTTTTAAAGGTGGTCCTACAAAGGCACATAGATAACATGGAAGTGTACTTTCCCTTCTGTGCTGTCTAGAGCATCATGTTTCATAAAACAGTAGACATGGGGCCTTTTGAAGGATTGTTAAAGAAAAAAAAAAGTTGCTAATTTTTTTACCTTGCTTTTCAGATGTCTCTGTAGCCTACAACTACCCCTGCACTGCTGGCACTACACCTCCTCAGATACACAAGCTCGTTGAAAGGCAGCTTGGACAACATCTACACTATCGTAGCTGCATTATCCTAAGACACAGGAAGACATTTTCAAATGACCTCCAGGCTATCCCAGACCAGCACAGCTATTTATAAAGAGACCCTGAAATTAAATCAGTCCACAGAACTCCCAGATTAAAGGCTACAGAAAAGAAGCAGCAATAAATAATACATTTTCTCTTTTCAGTTCAAATGGTTGCTGTTACAGATAAAGCATCACCCCACACCCAGGAGAGCCACATCACACCTGTCCTTGCTTTCCTTCTTTTACAGCTACAGATATTCTTGTAACATAAAGGTACAGATGTTCCCAGAAGTATGTGATTTTCATGCAGATGATGTCCCTCACAAGACAAGGAAGCCTTCTGAAAAATACACCCAAAATGAAACCTGCAAGAAACCTATATTATATTGTAAACACGTCTCCTTTTAGGTACACAATGGCTAAAGGCCTCTGAAAAGAGACCCGCATTTCATGTAATCTGTCAGCCAACTTCTCACATGAAGAACATGACTCCGTATCTGGGACCAAACCATTCCCATTTTTGCTTTAATATATTCCTCTTGCCTTTATCCAGGATGAAAATTAAGCACAGCACTAATTACAGCCATGATTATGCTCATAATTACTAACACATAGACAAAGGAACCAACCCATAGGTTACCAAAATCAAAGCAAAAAATCCACATTCATTTCAGTGGAATCAGAACTAGCCTGGGTATCACATTTGGACAGCAAATCCCAAAATAAAGAGACAGAAAAACTGATGTTATTTTCTGTCAGTTCCCAAAACGTTAAAACATTAATTTATGGGCAGCAAGTCAGAACAGATACTATGCAAAGTTCCCATTTTAAGCCCTGTTACAGACAAGGTTGGAACCTTTGCTCTAATACATTCACTCCTGATAGCTGCTGGTGTCCAGGGGCACAGGGAAACATTGTGAGCTGCTCCGGGACTAGAGAGGCCGAGTCAGGAGCTGGGCAAATCTTAGGGAGTGCCTTGCTGTTTACAACTGATTTGTCCAACTCCCCATCACATGCCAAGAATGCAAAGGAACAAAAAATGACAGAAACGTTGCCCCTTGGGGTTCAGAACACATCTACACACCTCAGAGATCTGGAGATGAAGGTGAACAAACAGAGCTGTAAGGAGAAATAAGCAAGGAAGCTCCCCTTCCACATACACCATTTACACACCGTGTTCCCACCAACGTGTTACTCTGCGATTCCATAGGGCCAGAGCTTGTAAGCTCTGTAAGCTTGTAAGCTTCCCTCTGCAGGGAAGATCTCCATCTTCTAGGAATGACTAATACAGCTCCTGAAGGCCATCTCTGCTAAATCCAGACCTGACTATTGCACTTAAGTGCTTTCCACTGAAACAGCAACAGCAGAGACCCAATGAGATGCATCTCCTGCTTTTCTTCCTTGGGAGAGAGAGAGGAAAAGAAAAAAAAAAACTTCAAGGGAATGGAAATCTTACCAAAACCTAGCATAAAACCCTGCTCCTAATGAGGCGATGGGAGTTTTCCCATCGCTTGCACTGGAGACGTGCCAGGATCTCATTTCCACTGCCTGACTCCAAGCACACTGAGATCAGTGGGAGCCTTCCTGCCTATTGCAGCGCACAGAGCCTCAAGTCCCTAACAATTTGCTGTGTATTAATTGCCTTTTAGGGTCATGTTTGAGTCCACCCCTGAACAGCATGCATCGAATTGCAGAAGTCCTATTCTTTTAGCAAATTTCTCCAAGGCTATTTAAATAATGTTCTTTGATTTTCTCTGTCATGGAAAATCATGGAAAATTTCAGAAAAGAAGAAGGCCTAACAAATACCATATTTATATATATATATATATATATATATATATATATATACACACATATATATATATGCTCTTCACTATAAGAAAAACTGAAAGAGAATAAGAGTTTTTCAATGTCTTCAGTTAAGCAAAATAAGTCTATATTCTCTTCTTTTCACCCAGGCCATTAAAGTGTATTAAGCAGATTTTATTTGTTGGCCTATATTCCAGAAATAAATTATTGTTTAGATTATTTTGTATTTTTT
Source organism: Cygnus atratus (assembly GCF_013377495.2). NCBI lineage: Eukaryota > Metazoa > Chordata > Aves > Anseriformes > Anatidae > Cygnus > Cygnus atratus. The sequence goes on from NC_066376.1 coordinate 7,216,869, forward strand.
TTTCAGTGTTTTAATATTTCACGTAGTTTAAAATATTTTTGTGACCTATACCACCCTCTTGCTGTCTTCAGCATAAGTTTATTATCATTTTATAACCAAGACATTGAACATTTGTGGACCGTGTAATCTTTTATGCATAGAAGTTTCAATTCAGAAAATGTTTAAATAAATGACTTAACTTCAGGCATACCATTAACATTGAAGTATACACTTTGGAGTTTGCACAGATTAGTTTCTTTAACACGAGGTCTTTCTGTAGAGACTGATGGATAACTCAAGAACACTGGAGGAAATGTCCATTTTTCACTCCCAGTACTGGTTTCTAGGTGAAAACTGAAAAAATTTGAGATGACAGGCAAAAGCTTATTGACCACCTACTACATTGCCTATAGTCCAACTAACAGGAAGAGAACCCAGCAGTATTTTAATTTTACTTTAATCATTTATATGATTAAATATGCAAAGCAGACATTCTCATCAATTCAGTAATGAATGGCAAAATGGATGATAAGAGAGCATAGACACCAGCCTATTTTTCTATTACTCCAGCTTTTCTTTCTCAAGCAGATAGGACAGACCAACTGATTAAAATCCCTTTAATTTCCTCTTCTTTTAATGTCAATTAAACTTTTCAAACATGAAGGGAACACAGGGAAAGGCACAAAGCAACAATGCAATACTAATTACCTAGCATGGGAACAAGATGATAATGATTAACTGTGATTTTTAATTTTTTTTTAATTTTTTATCTGGAATAAAAGGGTTTTGAATTAAGGAGAATTTTGATTGGCCTGTGTGCGTGGCTTATTGATACAGACTGAAGAAGCCCTGCCCCAACCACCCCCGATGCAGAGCTGCTGCCGTGGTACCGCTGCACGGTGCTGGTTTTCACAGAACAGGATTCCCATTTTCTGGTTGGCTGTGCGTTTCAGCTGCAGAGTCACTCCACAGCTATCCAAATCTCCTTGCTCTGAGCACCTGACAACAACATTTAATCCAAGGTCAGTGATTTGCTTTAATTATTGTCATTTTGTTTTCTTTTTTTCCCATCAGACATGCACTCTGCATGGTTCTCTGCTCTCCCTGATGAACAGATACGTAAAAACCCACCCCACACCTCGAAACTCCTGAACAACCCTGGGCAAATACTCCTCAGCAAATGGCCCTAACTGTCCCAAAGGTGCACAGAAGAAGAAAGTGGGCATAGAAAAGAGGAAGCCTTCAGCCAGCTTTCACATGGTTATCCTTCCTGCAGTGTCCACCAGCCTTTCCTGCTCCCAGGCCTTAGCCCGATACCCCAGAGCGCTGAGATCCAAGCTGCCTGCTGTCGCAGAAGTTAGTAAAGTGAAGAGGAACCTTCCAAGGTTTCCCTCTCATTCCCTCCTCTAAAATAGCCCTTAACAGAGAAAAGCACTCGAATGGTTGCTATTTGAGGACCTCTGCTTCTCTTAAGCTCCTGGATTACAGAGCTCTTCCTTGGGAGCACGGTCTCCTGCCAGGAGGAGCAGGCAGGAGCCCTCCTGCAGCTGGCGGTAACACCTCGCCCCACCTCCCCACCGCTGGGATCTCACACCCACTATATCACCGGCAGGGTTCCCATCTCAGAGGTGACAGCAGACAGGACCTCAAGGGAGGTAAATGCGTTTCCCAGCCCTAATACCTCCCATGTGGGCTCCCATTTGGAGAGCCAGGCTCGGCCAGAGTTGGGTGCTGTGAGCAGTGGCTTCTCCCTCGTGCTCCGTGTAGAAGTCATCGGGGCTCCCCCGGAGGGGCTGCATGCTGGGACAGGCAGAGGAGACAGTTTTCTCTCTTGGAGTTTATTCAACCCAGGATGCACTTATTACTTCCTCAACAGGAAGCCCCTTCCAGTTATCATTGTAATAATGCACGTCTCCATGGATACGTAGCTTTCTTTATAATAATTCACCCATGAAAAGGCAAGAAAAACAGCCAGTAGAAAAAGCACTAAACTCTCTTCTTTTATTTTTGTTTCAGCCTCAGTGAATAGGAATTCACTTCATGTTTTAGGAGTCATTAAGAGCCTAAAGACTGTAGCAGCTTTTAAAAAATTGGCCACTTAAATCTGAGTTGCAGTGACGTTACTGGTGAGACTGAGCAAAGATGGCCCTGCATGAGAATGAGCCAGTCCCTGCCCGGAGTTAACCACACAGCGAGCACAAGACAAACCCAAGAGGCCCAGCTTGCAACCCCAGCTCACAGGGCAACGCACTCGGCCTGCCCGAGGCCCCTGACATCTCTCCAGCCAGCAGGGATCCCGCGCTGGGGGCAGACGGTGTTTCTGTTTCGGTACTCCCCAGGGAGCAAACATGTCCAGCTAAGACAGGCAGCTGAGGTGGCCTGACACCGCCACTTCTCTTTCTCTCAAATCCAAGGCCAGAGAAGCAGCAGCCAGGTATAACTTAAAGCAGCTCATAACATGCTTACATTTGTGCTGACTGCTGCCAAGTGAAAGGGCCGACCAGCCAATAAAGCTGCTGGGAAAGAGCGCCAACAGTGCAGGGGAACGCGCGTCCCCAGACGATGGCTTCTAAAATGCTGCCAGAACCAAACCTCCAACTCCGTCCTTACAATAAGCCCTAGACTTCTAGACTTGAGGGAGAAGATCCATTTCTTTTTCAAACCCTAATTAACTGAGTCCATCTTCTAATACATACAATTTCTCCCACTGCAGCTCTTCCAGCCAGATGCCACAGCGCAGGCACTTTGAAGTGGGAACCCTGCAAAGCCCTAAAGGAGCGGGATGTAGACTAACGTTTTATGCAAGGCAGCAGTTTCACATACACTTTAAGCTGGCACAACCTGGGACAGCCGCCAGATGAGACCGTCCTGCCCTCCCCCCAAGTTCCAGTTGCTCACTCCCAGCTCCACTCCTTCATGCGTGCTGACAAGCATCTGTGTGGCCAAGTGGGGAAGTGGATCGGGAACTTATCTGCATGAAAACAATGTCCTTCACCAAGGAGGGCAGTTCTGGAATGGGAAAAAGCAGCCAGGGGCACAGGGAGGGTTGAACTGCTTCTCTTGGCAGTAACGTCTGCTTATACTGGCTCAAAGTGCATGTGAAACTACACTTAGGATTATTTAGACAATTAATGGTATTGTTACAGAAATGCCAGCTCTTGGGCAAAACCCCTCTGGCCCTGACTGTTCCCCCATCGAGTCAGTGTAACTGCTACTCACTGAGAGCTACTGGGAAAAACGCAGGTTCCCGAGTGGGGCAGATCCTATTCGGGAGCAAAAAGGAATGAGAAGATGGCAGGCAGTATATCCTAAGGACAATTTTTTAATTACGGTCAGTACAAAACCCTTAGCTGAAGGAGAGAGATGAGCTTTGTTTCTACATGTGTATGTGGGGCTGGGTGTAACAGATGCCGCTGGGTAGGCTGTGAAGTTCCTACTGTGTCACAAGAGCTGGAATTAATGCGCTGGTTACAGCCTCTCAGCTCAGCCTGGCTGCAAATTCACGCGATCCAGCTACACGCTTCCACAGTGGTAAAGCAGAGATCAGTGCAAATAAAAGATCAGCTTCAAACAAAAGCCTGAGCAGAGCTAATGAGGGCTTTGATCCTACAATTAGATCCATGCAAACATGCTCCATCCAGGCCCAGAGGTCTGTCACACACAACAGCAATTGGGCTTGCACCACAGGCAACCACTACAAGAGCTTGGCCTCCATCCAAATGGCCATCAGGAATCGCTGTGGGTGTATGCTGGGGAAACAGCATTAATACATCAATTAAGATGAGAAGCACTAGTTGTTCAAGCCAGGCAGCAATCAAAATACAGAGTTTTCCAATTCCACTCAAGAAAGGAATGTGCACTACTGAAAACCTGCACAGAACCAGCGCAAGGAGACGGGGCAAGGAGGATGATTTGGGTGCTGTTTTTTTTTTTTTTTTTTTTTTATCTAGCTAGGACATTATTAAATGCTGTGATCAGTTGCCATCTATTCCATTCAAACATCACATTCGCATGTTTCTAGAAGTCAGAGTACCCAGATTTCAGGAGACATGTCAAACTGAAACAACTTAGAAAGTAGCTGTATTTGAACCTCTGCATCTTGAAACTGATGACTGGTTTTCAAAAAGAAATCTCAGGATAGAGCTTTCTGGGGCTATACATAAGCAAATCAAACACAGAGCTACAGGAGGAATGGATGAAAAAATGATGAGACAAGGACAGTGACAAAAGCACCACGTTTAAAATGGTCAGGATCATCAGCAGTATCACTGATTCTTACCTATGAGTCTTTCATCATTACTGGATTTCTTTATTGCTACTTTAGTCCTGACTACAGTCTCTCTGAAAGCTGAATGACATGATACAATCAAGGCAAAACTTGCCAGTTCGTTCCCAGGTTAGTTGCTTTAGGAAACTCAGAGCATTATATACTTACCTGCAACTGGCCAGAGTAAATGGCTTAGTTAACTCAGCCTAGTTCATCTTCTAATTCGTTCTGAGGAAAGTGTAGTTGTTTGCTCATTCTCATTTCATTTCAGTTATTAGGACTTTTTATTGGGAAAAATATGAATATGCAAATATACTTGGACATTTTACATAGTATATTATTATAATATTCAAATGAGTAATAAAGTAAAGACTATAATAAAAGCAAGACAACTTAGCACCTACAAAACCTTATGCTTTGTTTTTGAGAAATTTAAACAATTCAAAGTTGTTTCTAATTTGTCTGACAATATTTTGTATAATTTCAGAGACCTAAAATAAACACCTAAGGAAAGGGCAGGAAAAACATGGCCTGAATATACCCTGCATTTAAAAATGCACTGAAGATATCTACAGCTTAGTTTGATGCCCGATATTTGATCTTGCTGCAATTTCCTAGATTTAGAGATTAAAATACCTATTTTGATGATCTGGTCTGTAAAAAGACTACCAAAAAGACATGGAGACTTGCTCTTCTAAACCTCAGACAAGCAACAATAACAAACGAACACATCTGAATGTCTGTATAGTAACAGACATAAAATGAGTTGGCACTTTCATTCTGGTTCCTAGTTAAGAAATCTACACGTTATCAAAGCCATCCACCTCTACTGACAATAACTGGCTTTATCTCAACAGAGAAGATGAGAATTGGAAGAGTCCAAGACTGAACAGTCCTCATGTCCTGAGCTGGTTTTATTGGTGCAGAACTAAGGCAGCATCACCAGCACACTGCCAGATGCACCTCCTTCTATGGGTAACTGAAGAGAACACAATTTTTCAGCTTTTTTGGCCCTCTTCATAACTCTTAGCTAGAGGACAGAAGGAAGGGGAAATAAAGAAGAGAAAGAGCTTTGTCAAACCAAAATCTAGTTAAAGGGCTTGCTAACAGCCCATGGTTCTGTGCTCTTTATCTCAACACTGGATGCTTTCTGGCCCCTCTGATGGCCCCACAGCAGCAGTTCAGTATTAAGCATCCCTGAGCTGTATCAACATCACTGTTAAAAATGTAAAAACAGAAGACTGGACAAAAAAGCGATGTACCTTTTTAACCTTGTTGGAAATATGAAAAGGTATTTACCAAGGAACAAAAATACACTAGAAGAAATGTTTAATTTTACACGTAACGGAAGTATTTTGTCAAAGAAGGTGAATCTGGAAGTACATTCAAGTAACATGGCACAGAATGCAGTTTACCGGGCACTATCCGCCAAACAGAGCCTCTCATACGAGAAGCTGGAACAGTCATCCTGCTCCAAGATAAAGTCTCTCCTGTAAGATGCTGATGACCTAAATAAATTATCTGGGTTAGAAGCTGAACTTTGGAATCCAGAGAGGTACCTGACGAGCTGGTGGCTCCCTGGGTTACTGGAGCACCAAAGGGACGAAAGGGGGGACATTACAGAAACCAGCACAAACCAGCAGTGAAAAGCTGAAGAAAATTCTCATGGAACTCTGAAACCATCTCTCCCCCATGAAAAGAGTCATTTCCCACGGACACCTCGTAACAGTCGTAATACAATTGGAGATTACTGGCACCGCAGTAATAACGCTCGACCTACAGCTGCTATCCTTCATTCCCAATGACCCAAAGCAGCTTCATTTATTACAGAATTTTCACAGAAGTAAGAACAGATCCAAGCCCTCTGCAATCAATGGAAATACTTCCAGGAGCTCGAGAGGGCTTTGAATCAGGCTTGTATCTCCCAGCGAGTACAGGCCTTTGCTTTATCGCAGATTCACAAATACAGCTTCTGACTGAGTTATAACACGCTCCTCCAGCGGAAACCAAGGCTCACTTAAATTAAAAGACAATGAAAACTCAGCAAATAAAAAGAAGTTGTTCTTTTACAGTGTGCCATCTACCAGGGGAAATTACTACAAGATGCATCTGTAGGTCTACCTGTACCAGGGAGAGTGCGGGGGCTCAGCGCTCACCACCACGTACCGCCCAGCAGAGCCCAGCAGCTGCCCCATGTCCGAGCAGAGCCAGCCCCAGCTGCTCCAAAAGGGACCCGCCACTGGCCAGAGCTGAGCCACGAGTGACGCTGGTTGGGCTTCTGGAGAGCAGATTGAAGGAAGGGGGAAAAAATATATTGCTGGGCAACAGCAGCCAGGAGAGAGGGGTGAGAAGCAGCCCTGCAGCCCCCAAGGGCAGTGCGGGAGGAGGCCTGGTGGGAGGGTGTCCAAAAAGTCTGGCAACAGGGCTTCCCGTGACACAGCCCCTGAGATACAGATCTATATTAGACTTCATCCAATGGTACTTACAACACCTCTTATGGTGGAACATGCACTAAATACTTACTGATGTAGAAGAACTTCCCCCAGATTATATTTTTACATCTTTTGTATCCCCCTGCCACACCAAACATTGCTCCCCACAAAGTAACCTCCTGCTTTGCTTAACTCTTTGGAGGGGAGCGGGAAGAACAGGCTCTTTTTGGTCTTCTTCATTCACTGCAAACATAAACCTGTGCTTGGGAAACAGTAATTCCCATCTTTCTAAGGTTTGCATATCTATTGTTATTTTCACTGCTTTTCTCTATCGTACAGATTCTTCTTTTTTCCTTCACACAACATTAAAGTATGCTAATCTTCCATCTCTAGAAGCCTAGGAATGAACATAACTCATGTTTCCAAAGTCAGCATCCTGATTACTGTTTTGGGCGCTATCTTTTGCATTTCATAATTACACAGGAAACAAACTTCTGCTGGAATTAAAATACCTGTTTTCAATCACTCCAGTGTATAGAACCAAGGAGCACAACCTCTTATTAGTATGCAGACACGTACAATGATTTTAAGAGAAAGATCCCTCTTAAATTGAATTACAGCAAAATGTTTACTTGAAACAAACACATGGAATAGTTTAGCTATCAATAAGCCCAAACTTACTTAAGGAAAAACAATCCTTTACAACATCAGTAATAAACTCAAAGCCTCGCTGTTCAGTGATCTTACTTTTTTCTAGTCAATACAATCAACACAAAATTCTATGTGTGAGAAAAATGCAACGGGAATAATTCAACTCTAGTGAGAGTGAAGCATTTGAGCACCAAATATTTACGTTGTGGCAGCAATCTTTATTGCTTATTGGAAAGAATCTTGTGTATAAATGTATTTCTTTCTCATTATTCAAAACCTATGATGGCACTTTCTTGTACACGCTGTATGCATGTGTATACAACATAGGTAGTGTGACCGCCTTCACCAAAGTGCAGAAAAAGGTACGATAAGGGGAAGGAAACGTGTTGATCCGCAGTAAGCAGTTTCATAGCTCCAGCACCCAAACTGGCCAGTTTTGGTGCTATCTATCCACAAACTACTATCCACAGAGTGAATCTGAAAACGCATCTGAAAGAGCGTGTTCTTCCCATTGCCTTGTCCATTGCAATACAAAAGAATCTGGGTCGATTGTGGAATATTTCTTTGATGACATCAGTTGATAATGAAATGGCAGCCTGATACTACAGACTGGGCCAGCTCGTGTGGGGGCTGACTCAGCACTGCCCAGTGCTTTTGCACCACAAAGAAGAGGGAGCGGTTGGGGCTAACTGAAACGTATTTAGAAAACAAAACTTGATTAACAATTTGTATCTTTTCCTCTCAAAAGTCATCATTCACTGCTTGGTTTGGAACACCAACAGTGCAGAGCAAGACTGCATGAAGAAGGCATCTATATAACAAAATTTATCAGAACTGATAATCAAGAGGTATAACTTGAAGTCACAGGAGGTTCTTCCTAAAACAACTTGCACAGACCCCTGTATGAAGCAAGTCTTGGCTCTTCCTATCTTACTGCCTGTGCTTCTGGCACCTGGAGACCGCCAAAAACTTTTAGATCTCTGGTTTATACACACCACCTGTTGGTTTTTGTAAAATAAACTTTAATATTTCTGAGAGCAAGTAATGTTTTGCATCAGACAAATGCCTTGGGGCCTTCTAGAATCTGAAAGCATGGTAGAAAAAAAAGAGCTAGATGGAAACAGCAGGCAGGTGGAGAACTAGGGCAATTCCACTTTTCTGCACTCTAGAATTCTGTCACACACAGGTCTTCAGAGTTCTCTGCTGCTCTGTGTGCTGTCTTCCTCCAAGGACAACCTTACAAGAACACGAGCAACAGACAGAGGGTTTGTCGAGATAGGTTCTCACCCCCACTCACAACAATTCCTCTGGCACAGACTAAGGGTCATGCCCAACATTCATCTACACCAGTGAAACTCCATTGATTTGGGGGAAGTGGAGAAATTTGTTCACGTAACAACTTTACACCCAATATCAAGGCAACTAAAAATATATTTCCCTGGTATCTGATTAATGGTAGGCACCATCTGATCTTAATTAAGTCAATCTGTTAACTCTACATACACACTGAGAGACTTACCCCTCAGTTTGACATACGCACCATATGGTTCATTTTCCAACTGGGAAACCTGCTCTATAAACCAATAGCAGCTCTCCCAGGTGAAATACCGTGTTTAGCATTCTATGACATAACACAGCTAAACTACTTACATGATCGAAGACTGAATGTGAAGAAAGCTTTCCATCTATTTTCAGGTATACACAGCCTATCTATTTTTTTTTTAATTCCATTTCATGTTGTCTTTTCTCAGCCAGCATTTGGATCTGTTAACCTGCTTGAGGATGTTCATAAACAGGGAGAGAATCAGTCATCTCCCTGTCCCCTTCCATTCTAAATACTAAACACAAGTAAACAAGTCCAGAATTGAATTAAGTTTTGAAAGTCACTGTATTGCAAAGTTCAATGCAAATGAAGGAGTATTGAGAGGGAAGAAAAAAAAAATTCTACCTTTTGCACAAACTTCCTGCTCTACCTCTAGTTTTACCACATGTTTTTCTAACCGCCTTTCAGTGATATTCCCTAATTACACAGTGCAGTAATGAAATACACTCAAAATCAGTCAGAAATCTGCGAAGCAAATAGACTGTGTACAGCACATGGGGAGAAGGGAATCGGCTCAGCTCACACTATTCAAACAAAAAACCATGCATTTCCAAGCACTCCACCACTGCCAGGCTGCAGCACGGCAAGGATTTCAAGTTAAATCATTGCATAATATGATGGTAATGAGTTTCTCAGCAATCATTATGTCTCTGTCAGATGGTAATAAAATGGAGTATTTGTCTCTGTTCTTGGTGTGCTCAGAGAATATGCAGATATGCCAGTCCTCATTATATCTTGATAGAAACAAAACCTATTAGCACAGGTGCTGTACGTTTTAATGAGGGAGACATGTAGAAACTAATCCAGGTCAATTATAATGAAATGGTTACACCTAGCTGAAACTGATAAAAATCTAATTATGGCCATATCAACGGGCTGTTTCATAGATGCATTGTGTTGATCTGTTCATTGTAGAAGTGTATAATGGGTTTTCACCTCAACACCTCTAGGTAATTGGTAGGTAAGGAATGATGTTTGTATGGTACGTGCTGTTTTTCAAGTGTATATTGATATGTAATGGATGACTATTCCTTCTAGGAAAAAACATTTTTAAACTGTTTTGTTTCTTACAGTCAACAGCACTTCCAGGAACAGGTCAAGTCATATTCTGTTGATAAGTTACAATGGAAGGTAGCTTGCAGCTTTATCCAGGTCACTGAACCTTGAAGTTGAGTCGTAACTGAAATCACAACCACCATTTTTAGGACCACATCAGAGTAACCTAGAGATAGCCAGATACCAGCGTATTCACTCTTTCCAACTTAACTACGGATGAGTTAGCAAGTGGCCCTGCTTGGCCCATTGTTTCAAACCCTGCCACACCAAGCTTATCCAGAGCTTGTCCATCCCGACCCACAATCAGGACATAGGGGAAGGCCATTAGCTGTTAAATAAAAAACAGGGACAGAGCACTCTGCTCAGGCAGAGATACAGGATGCCAAGTTTTTAAGTTAGCATGAGATCAACCCACTCGTGCCACTCACCATGTGGTCAAGAACCCCATGCTTAAGTTTTAAGAAAAGAGATTCAGCCTGCCCACAGCAGACATTGCTCTCGCTAGCACGAGGTTGGCCTGGCTGTATTTGTACGGCTTTGCCTTCATGGGCCCTGCAATCTGCTGAAACCCTCGTCTGCTGTCCTGCTTAAGGGTACAGGGCTGGGAGGGAATAAATATCTGCAGGCTACGCAAAGGTCTGCTTGATGTTAGCCTCCGTGAGCAGTAATCAGAATGTCTTTTGTCTTGAGCAGGCCATGTGGAGGGGTGAAATAGCTGCCTAATTTTTTCTTCTTTTATGACTTACATCCTGAAAGGAAATACAAGCTCTGCTACGAGACTGCTCTAAATGAACTCCAGATGAAATCTCTGACTGGCCCAAACTCCCACTGACTTCAGTGGATGCTTTGAACGGGCACAAAGAATGAGAGTCTGATAGCTCTGAGCTTGAAAACGTATTCACATGTGGCTGCCCCATTTGTTTCTAACTCACTGAAAGCAATGGAATTGCTTCCTTGTTATACATGTGCATAAGCATTTTTCCAGATCACAGCCATAAAGCGCTAGATAAAAATAGTTGTAGAGCCTCATAGCTTTGACAGTTGTCTGTACTGGATGATTCAGAGAATTACTTTCCTCCATTTATCCATGTACGTACTTCCTTTACCTCCTTTAATCCTTCTTTGCCTAAAGTTAAGTTGCTTGCAATTTGTATTTTCAGCTCTTTTAGCTGCTATGCTCAGTTAAAATGTTAAAACAGTATTTAGTCTTTCCAGTTAGCCTACAAACATGTACCTGATACTGAACAGCCCCAGATTTATTTCTGCTATTTAAATACATCTAAATACATTTCCTTTCCCTCTGTGGCATAGCGAGCAGTTTGCCAAGAGGGCCTTCTGGTTTCTCCAGGCACACAATGCACTGTTTCCCTAAAGGATAATGACAGGCAAAAGAACTGAAATCAAGTTTATACATTTCTTTGGAAGTGGGTTATTTAAAATTCAAATTAACATTAAATAATAATAATTGTTGGAGTAGTAGAAATTCTCTTTTGCACAAGGGAATTTGCTAAGCAAGGATTTACTGGGTCATTTTTGAAAGTGGCTACAAACAATAGTTTCAAGGAAGCATGCTTGTTTTCCTACGTACTGGGATCCTTGCATTCTAGCACTGAAATGTTACAGCTTGTTTTTGGAAAACCTGTCTTCATCTCAGAAGACCTAGCCTGACCCCCAAAGCGACTCTAAGCAAGCTGTGCAGCCGGAGCTGGGCCACAAGTACCATGGCCAGAGCAGGATACATCCCAGGCACGCTGTGTTTAGCCTTGTCCATCCTTACGAGTGCAAGTCTCCCTTCAGGTGGCTACCTGCAACAGCACACCATCCTGTACCTGCTTACTTCATGGTCTAGGAGACACAAAGTTGCTGTTGAGGATAGGGAGGCTTTAGCTGCCCTCATTTCACACACCCCTGACACGTCCCCAGCCATTTGCACACTCTCCGCAGCCAAGTTGGTCTCAGTGCATCAAATGTCATGTGGCAGGGCTCTGCCCTGAGCCCTTTTCTGTGATGCAACAAGAGACCAAGAGGGAGGGAGCAGAAAGAGCAAGAGGAATAACTAGAGATGACGTGTCCACTACTCAGTGATTCAACAGCAGAGCCAGCATTGAAATGGTTGCTCCATGTGCAACCAAAGGCAAAGCTCAGGTGCTCCTTGGCCTGTGCACAGTTCTAAGCCACCCCTCAGAGAAACCGACTGCTTGACAAAGAGCACGTCATGTAACATGATGACCCAAATCCTTCTTGCTTACAAGTGTTATACAGGGGCCATATGGCCAGGGAATTGGGCAGAAAATCTTAGTTGTGTTGAATGTGCACATATTGCCACATGGGTGTCCATCAAACATCAATCATCCGTCAACAGAGAAGTATGAAAATCACAACATACATGGAACAAATTCCTCTCTCCTCTGAAATATGAATCTCCATTTGTTCAGTTTTAACAACCTTCTTGCTGTCTCTCTGCCTTTCAACCTCCCCAAACTGCCAGATGATAAATTTTGCACGAGTTGAACAGGTAGCCAAATTCCTGCCACAATCTGACCACGGAAAAAAATTACTGCACAAGACAATGTTGTCTGCAGCAAAGAGAGCTATAGGTGAGACTTACAAGTGAAGCTACACTTGCTGCTTATATATTGTCTCAAATTGACAGGAGATAATCTGTGGATGGCCTACTGCCTATGGCATCAGTTTGCAATTTCAGATCGGATCTGGGACTTTGCATGTCATTGATGGAGATCAGATCGTGTCGTTACGTAATAACTGATGGCCTTTGTAGAACTGGATCTGTACTGGCAAGGTTAACTCAACACTGATAAACAAACCACATATAGATTTCAACAATCAGTAAATAGCCTTACAGATTTACTCAATACTTTATTTCCTCCAGTCCAGACAACCCATATATAAATTACAGAAGGCTCGTCTTCTCTTTCTTCTCTCTTTTTTTTTTTAACACTATTATCATTTATTTTAAAAGAGCTTATTTAGAAGTTATCAAGAATTCATACACACGTATTCACCAGTGTAATTGCCTGGAAACTTTCAGCCTTTCTGGTGTGACACTTCTCACCTTGAAAGGGGCATTTGCATTGAGAGTTGGAAACAATTTTAAGACTCAAGGCTGAGAACACCTAGGATTGCTATTACTCATCTTTACCAGGCACTGACAGTTTTAAACCTCCCGAGTACTCAGATAGCTATGTAATTTCCTAAGGGAGTCAACTATTGTGAGACACCATTGTTTTCGTGTGATAGCACTTTCAAATCATTAGCCCACCAGATTTTATACGTATCTGTAAACAGGTATGATTTATAGCTTGTAAGATGGAAAAAAATCAGACTTAAAATATTATATTTTAACCAAAAAATGTACTCTGGATTTCTGAGGAAAATGCCTCATCACTTCGCTATTTATATTGGGATGGTACAGAAGAGAGAAGAGTAAGAACACCATCGTGGTAGGCACTGTGTAAACACAGAAAAAGACAATTCTTTTCCAAAGAGCTTAAGCTCTGCACTGAAATATTTATTTGAGATATCACAAGGGACTGATAATGCAAAATCAAAGTATAATTGAATACTCTGTTCCACCACACTTCAGGAAGAGGGGAATTACAAACAACCTGAAATTCAGACAAGCTTCCTACAGCCACTACAGCTGGATCCACACACTATCAGGGGTAATGCCTTCCAAATGCTGAAAAGGACAACAGGTTTGGGGTGCAAAACCAAGAAAGAAAGAAATCAGGCACAACCATTAGACAATAAAACATGCTTTAAGGGGACCAACAGACTTTCTAAAAAAAAAAAAAAAGACTAGAATTAATAAACCCAAGACTTCAGAACTGCATCACTATATTTAATAAGGGGTAATTAATAAGCAAAAGTCCTCAAGGAGTCACACTGCAAACAAAACATAGATGCCAAAAGACGATTTTGAAGGATAAACTAAACTCTGCACTCCCTAAACCCTGCTAATATTTACTCAGGAGATGTTTAAAGCCCTGCCCCATTTAATCCCAATTAATTTAACTACATTGTTATAATCCGTGCCACTTAACTTCTTCACATTTAAACCACCAGTTCTACACCCAGCATGTTCAAAGGCCCAGTCCTGTACAGCAGCCAGCGGAAGCCAATGCTGTTGCAGGAACTTTAGATGGTGTTATCATTAATAATTGACAGCCAGGACGAAGCAGCTTACAACGCAGCACCACAATTTCTCTCAGCTCTCACTCTGTATGTACGAGTCACACAAATACGCCCCACACTGCACGATGACAGCTAACTTAACACTGCTTGGGCTGCGTAACATTGTTTTTACCTGGCGCTTGGTACATGTAAAGATTCATCATTTTCTAGATAAATCTTTTCAAATTCTGTCAATCTGTCTTTGCTAAATGCATCCAAGTTAGAAAAATAATGTTTGATCTACAGTAAAATCATACTTTCACAGTAACTCACTGGCTTTAATTTTAACATCACGGTGATCAGCTCCCCTGTCCCTGCAGCAGGATCACGCTACGATGCCGTGTTTCCGTGGGTGGCCTCAAGGCAACGCAGACCCAAAGCACAACACAGCTCGGAGACATGTAGGAATAACTTGAGGTTCCTTAAAACATCATCTATAAATCAGCTGCCAATACAGGCTATCAATAGCCCAGTAAGAGAAAGCGACTTTTTTGTTTGCATTTTCAAAAATAGAATTATATGGTTTGGAATTAGGTTGACGTGAAATGGAATGCTTGTGAAACCGAGAACACCCCAACAAAAAAACTGCAGTTCACTTTGTTTCTGACTGAACTACAAATTCACTTAGATCAATTGATAAATTTAAAGTTTGAAAATGATGGTCATTTCAAAATAAATTATTTTTTAATCAAAAAATCAGAATACCTTTCATTTGAAAATGGTTAAAAGGAATGGTGATTTGTTTCTGAATACAACATTTTATAAAATTTGAATTAATTAATGAAAAGCACTAATGTTAGCAAGTATTTCTCATTTGTTTCTGCTGACATTCTGAGCTGTGTTTACCTGGTGTGGCAGAATTTTATCCCCAAATATTTTAACTTGTACCATAAATACATGGAGTGGGTGACTGCTCACAGGACACAGTGTTGTTATGATACCACCTGTGAAGTCTGACTGCAGAATGAGCACTGAAATGCACCGGATCACAACTTTAAAGTCATCAAGTTCAAACTTCAAAGAGCAGAGCTTCAGAAAAATATCATCCAATGTCAATAATAAAACTCTTCTGGAAGGATACTTATCATACTCAAGAGATATGTGATAAGAAATTGAGCCATGGTGTATTCTGCTAGTAATGCCACCCCTATCTAACAATTAGTCTGTCTAAAGGACAGGAAGAGAGTATATTTATAAGGCTTATTCTGTCAAACCTCCATCGGTCTTTTTCCTATTTACCCTACACAAAGCCGCAGGAGAAAAAATATTCCTCTCTGCTGCTATAATCAAAGTGATTGTGTTTCACATCAAAAACGTTTGTTTTATTTACTACATGGATTAAAGGATTAAATTGTAGAGGAGTGCTCAGTCCAACATTTTGTGCTTCTGCTAGAATTCCGCTGCCCTTAATCTGCAGATCATTGACACAGTATATTGATAAGATAATTTTCCCATTACGGCTTGCTTGTTTGTGATGTATACAGAATTAAGTAACAAAAAGAAGATTCCCAGGTCTTTTTCTTGAGTGAGGTTAATTCCTCAGCCAGCTTTATTAACAAGCCTTGTATCTTTTGCCCGAGGATTCTCTCTTGCAGAGGATAGCATGAACATTCCCCTCTTGAATGCGTTGTTACAGGACACTTCAAGGAGATTGTCCAAAGGAGAGAAGCAAGGTCTATGCCTGTTCCTAGCTCTGGTACAGTGAAGTGAAACAGAATTGTAATGTTTTGAACACCAATCTGTGGTTAAACGAACTTTCTGTATGCTCTTTTTCTGCCCTTTTGGGATGTCCAGCAAGACCAAGGGATGTTTGCAGGGCATGGTGGAGCCCCGCCACACACTAGCTGCATCATTGGCAAGACGAATGGATTTCATTTTGATTCTCAACTGACTAGAAAATAAATTCCTCTTCCAGGTTGTCCAAGAATCCATTTCTGAATGGAGCTTCAGCAAACTGAATCTACACTGTGGGTCAGTGAACTACTTTCAGAGGACCAGCCAGAATGCTGTGACAACTGCCGCGAGATCCTGACACTTTCTATACCAGATGAGCAGATGTTTTCTATGCAAGGGGATCCAAAGACATCCCATGCGGTCACCTATTATTTCTGCAGCCCTTCCTATATTAAAGATAAAAGCAACATTAACCAGATATACCATACTCCCTGCTACGTTCCCAGTTCTCTACAGCTTTTGCTTCAGGAAATACTGACTTCATAGAAGCAAATATGGCATTATAAAAGCTAATCCAGTATTATTGCCTAATGATCATGAATGAGGAAAATATATTAATAATTGTCCCTATCACTCTTATTAATCTTTTTATATTTTACAGGGCATGCATTGCTGTGGTGCTGTTGTTGTTTACAATTATTATGCCTTTAAGGTTTATTTTCCATCTCAGGCTTCTGCTCTTTTGTGATTACATGCATAAAAGCAAGTGGAAAAATAATTATGTAATTTATGTTCATACACTTCCTCCCACTGGCATGCTACTTCTTGACTGCAATTGTATTTGACTCATGAACAGCTACCTATTAAAGATGGGGGGGACAGATACTGGAAATCCCTAAGAGCAATCATGAAATAATATTTCAGCTACACCACTGATGTCAGGTCCATTTGCACATTTTTATCACTGATTCATGTTCTGTAATCTACAGTTTCAACTGACAGCATTTATCCCTGTTACTTTTGAATAATATTAGAAGTAGGTATAGAGGTGAATCATACCACTCTCATGTGTGCTTCCTACTATTGATTCAGGCAAAACAGGAAGATAATTGTTAATCAAATCTACAAATGTAGAGAGGAATTTTGAAACTAAAATAATTAGTTTGTGTGTTTGTGTTATTTCCCACTCTAGGACAAGTGTAATACTTCAGAAGTGCTAAAACTAGTATGTATAAACTAAAAGGGAAAAATTCTGTTAAAGGTAAAGGGGCAACATTTTTCTTTTATGCCTACATCTATTTCCTGGGTGACGAAACTAACCTTAAATGAATAGCAAGATATCATTTACACAGCAACGACACTAATGACATGACTCTGCACTGAACTTCCCACTGTGCCAAGTACTGTTCAAGATTTTCCCTTTATGGGAAAGGCAAAAGAGTGACAGGAAAACCAAAAGCAGAAGGGGGCGAAATAACTTGACCAAGATGATAAGGTGAGTCAATGGCAGAATCAGAAACAGAAGCCAGATCTTGAAGTTTTCCAGCCTGTGCCCTCACTCAGGGATATCAGAGTTTCCTCTGAGTCCTCAGACAGAGGCATTTTAAACTAAGTTACAACTCACTCAGCTGCATTCCACTAAGAATGATCTGCAATCAATTGCAATTCTTCATTTAAACTACACTTAATTCTGCATCAATAAAAGGGAGAATTTTAAGGCTTAGATCAGAGAAAGTTACTTCATTCTTCAGCTAATTCATGACCTTCTTTGACTAAATGACATTTAAAAGTAAGAGAAACTGACAAGTTGAAGGTAATATTTTTTTTCATTGCAGAGGAAATCCATCAGTGCTTTATCTAATTGGAATCTGGAATGAAGAGTTATGCTATTAAGCTATACATAAGGTGCTGTTAACAAAAACACTGAAATCTGTTTCTCTTTTTTCACACAGAGCAGGATTAAAAAAAAAAAAAAAATCAGTGCAAACCTTCTTCTCTAGCATCACTTACCATGCTGCAGTAAATGCCAAGAGCTATACAAACATAGCCTAACCAAGTATCCATGCTTATTCAGCAACAGCCTAAAACTTTACAAACAGATTTTTCAAATAAAATTTTCATTTAAGAACTGGGTTTTTAGACTTTGAGTTCCATCAGCCCCACTAAATGACAACTACTGCATTGATCTATAAATGCATTTTCATAAAGAAGGCACATCATCTGGGGGGTAAAAACACAGTTACCAAAGCCGAGATCTCATTCTGAGGGGATTTGCAAGAGAGAACAACACACAGAGCTGAGCACTGTTGTACCTAAGTCCTACTGAAGCAAAGCATCATTTTAAGGACATCAGTCAGGTCACGGAAAAGAACTGATGAATCACATAGTACAGATAACTCCTAAAAACAGGTCAGAATGAAAGCTAAACTGGACCTTCTAGATAGCTTTCTCTGGGTGAGTAATAGCCTACTCTGTGAGCTGAACACAGAAATTCCTATCTGTACTGAACCAGCCCTCAGCCTCACATCCGTCACAAAAAGAATGAAACACACACTTTGGTGTTCTCAACAGTTACCTTGTTCACAACCTACCAGCCTAGTGAAATTGCCAAAGCAGAGGCAAGCAAGTCATCATTTTATCCCAAACTGATGTTTTCTTGCAAAGCTGTAGAAGGTTCAGGAGGATAGAGTCTTTTTTCCAAAATCACCGTATCAAAGGCAGACAACGGATGGTCAGAGGAAGGGTCCCCACTATTTCAGCCCCCTGGTGCTCAGTTTAATGATTTTAGATCCATTTCCAGAGCACAAAAAAAGTCACAATACATATTTTGATAGGACTTAAGATGTTCTGCTGAAAGAACTGAACACTGAAAGCTATGGAAGACTGGACTAGTCGTCATGGTAATTCTTATGATATACTGTCTTTAATCCACATCTAACCCATTTACTTTTTTATTACTTGTATTATTATTGTGATCTTTCCATGTCCTATGTATCTGTGCCCATCTATACATTTAGTCTCTGCTAGTTCTTGCAAAATATGTGTAGTAGAAAGGCAAAGGAGGCGGTAAGGGACCATAGAAGTCTAGAAGTCTAAAAACCCATTTAATTCCAACAAAATTATGGATAGGCTGCCCAAACTGTAGTACCTTAACAAGAAAGGCATGAAGACTAGTTTAACTGGAAGCAACACTATCTACCTATGGGCTAAAAAAAGAAACTGTTTTACATCCATCCCCCTAATTTTCAAACCCATTTTTTCCACTTACTTCATACTGGAAAGTGTGCAACACTGGCAGAGCTTGACAGGAACCCTGACGTCCCGACCCACAGTACTCCGCAGAATCTTGCAAAGATGAACAGTGGTGCCCTTGCATGTTCAAGATAATAATAAAAAAATAGTATAGAATTTATTGCAATAATATAATGCATGAGATTTTAAAAAACAGCCTTTAAAATAACGTATGCGCTTAGTTTACAGAATTTTGATATGTCATCTTTCTCTACACAATAACTATTTTTCTTAATGCAGAAAGTAATAGAGACAGCCATTACACAACAAAACAAAATTTCAGTGACACCACCAGACCTCAATTAAAAGTTCTGTGCCACTTGCATTGCTTCAAGTGATGGTTAAGCAACAGTGACCCACTATAAAGTAGTTTATGAATTGCTACTGCTGAGAACTCTTGCTGAATAAGCAGAATAGATTCTTTAATGCCACTTTCTTACAAACAGCAGCAAGGACTGGAGAGAGACGATAATTAATGTGTTAGTATCAAGAGAAACAAAGAGCCTGCAAAGGTCTCTGTCCTTTCCCAGATAACAGACTGAGAAAGGTTCTTTAATATAGCTGGCACAGTAATGGCTCATGGAGGCTGGACTGAGGGCAAACAGTGGTTGATTGATTAAGGTACAATTCTGACAACATCTTAGAGCCTGGATAAATATCTTTTCCTAAAAAAATAAAATTAGGCTGCAGGCAGCAAGAGAGGCCTGGTCATTAGCGCCTAGGGCACACTGATTCTAAAAGTCAAAGCAAATACCACTTCTAAAAATAACAAATGTCTATACCATGTCCAGAAGCACAGGAATCGGGTGGATTGGAAAAGGGCTTTTATTGGCACTTTGTTATGACAGCTGACTGCCTGGGACAGTTTGAGTATTCCTCCGAGAAATCCAACCAGCACCGATTAAACTGCAAGTTATGTATTCGCACAAAGCGCTGAAGGTGTTCACGTTGTTGAACACAAGAAATAAACAGCCTCTGCCCAAAGGACCTCATAAATCCAGGCTACGCTGCCGAAACACAGGATAGTGGAGAAAGCATCCACAATAGTTATTGCTTCTCCCCTGGAAATGCAGCCCTAGCTAGTCATGAACCAACAGAAACTTTGCCCTGGCAGCAGGGTTTGCACCTCATTTCTTGTAAGAAGCGCGATAAAATCCTTCAGGACTATACAAGGTCAGGACCAGTTTTATAGTTCACTCAAAAGAAAAAATAAAATTCAAGAGCATATTAACTATATGTAGTGCTTCAGCAGGTCAGAGGAAAAAGCACAACCTAATGAAAAGCCCCAGGGGTGCTTTTTGCAGCACCAAGACCTCCTTTAAGCAGCGCTCAGGACAATGTCCTCGGAGCCCCAGCCACCACAAAGTCACCGTGGCTAAAACCATTTTCCGGGCTGCTTCTTGGTGGCAGAGACACACTCCTGGAATTTCACTTAATTTTATTTACTGCCGATTAACATGAAACCCCAATTACTGATTCAGTTACTGAGGGAAGAAAAAAGTCCTTCCTTCCCCTCTCGGCAGGCTGGGCGCCAGCCCCGCCGCCTCCTCCCGGAGTCCCTGAGCCTCACCTCAGCCGTGCCCGGTCCCTGCCCGCCCCGCGGGAGGCCGAGGGCAGCGTGCACCGCCTGGCCAGCCGCACCTGCCTCCTCCTCCTCAGCTCTCTGCTTCTTCCTGCAGTCCCCCCTGGGCTTACCTCGCCTGGGAGCTACCTTCACCTCTCCGCGGCGGGCCTCCAGCTCCGGCACGTTCCACGCTTCCAGCTTGTGTTCCCTCCGGTGCCTCGTGGCCCCTCATGGCCGCCGCCCCTCCTCCTGACTGGATTTCCGCGGGCGCCAGACCCGGCTGGCCGCGGCACAGGCCGGTCGGCGGCCCCCTGGTCCCCCAGGTGCTCCCGCAGCCCCTGGCGCTGACAGCCAAGTTGTTTAAGTGTGCGGGGCCTCCTGTGGTATAACTGAAATAGAAGATCTCATGAAGTAAAACACGGGATTGTAACAACAGAGAGAAGCTGGAGAGCAGTGAGGGGACACAACATGGCTGACAGAAGCACCATTTCATCTGCGCTTTTCTTGAAATTCTCAGGGAAAGGCAATGCTAATTTACAGCAAATGAGAAGGCCACAGTCAAGACACGGAATTCTAAGTTAACAATTTCACTTTTTTTTTTTTCTTTGAAAGAAATCCCACTTAACACGCTGCCATTTGACTAACGCCAGGGAATGGCTCCAGGGTCCCTGCACCATGTGGATGCCAAACCCCCTGACATGTTCGATGAATAATGATAAATCACATGCAATACACACCAGTTGTTTCACATGTGCTCTCTCGAACCTCTTAAATGTGAAATGTACCCACAAAGAGCTGATTAAAAGCTCCTGCAAGTGTGAATTCTTCTCCCTGAATAGGTTTTTACACTACAAAAGAACATTTCATACGTCCTATTTGAAACGGATTGGAGCCTTAAAAGCAACTTTATTCTATTCCCATTATGAAACAGAGCTTTCATTGTCTGCTGCTGAAATGCTTTGAGTCATCTTCTTCCAGTAATAACTAACCTCTCTCTTTGTATCTGACAATTCACAGACAACCCAATTACAGGAGAGGAAAACGACATAACAGTTTCAGAGGGTGGACTCAAGCACCCAACTAATGTTAAGTAAATTAAGCTCCAAACCAAAAACCATTTAAGCAAATGAATTCTGATGAGCAGACAATAAAAATAAATGGCTAAATTGCACCAGCACCATCTCATAAAGATGGAGCCAAATGCTACAAAAAAAAAAAAAGACCGAAAAAAGCCCGTACAATTTGAGAAACCTGGCAACTATTTATTCTCCATGTCAAATCCCCAGCTCACATTTTTGTCTACAGTATTTCATGCCACAGCTTCTTAGCTTCTAAAATTCCCGTCACTGCAGTGACCTGCCATAACACCCACTTCACACCACCACACGGGGAAGTCTCCCTGCCCCAGTAGCTGAATTGTTTACAGGGTGTATCATCCTCTTCGTCTGGGTGCCATTAGCTCCCAAGGGAGCCATATAACAGCAGGTCTATCACCCACTGAGTACAGGGGCAAAGATTTCATCCAGCAAAACTTGGTACTCAGGAAAACGGAGAATAACCGGTCTGTCTTTACCAGGCTTGAATTTGTACCTAGCAAAGGCTACTGAAACCACAGCAGAACCAACCAATTGGTTGTAACTACTGCCAGTGTTCTAAAAACATGGAATAAGGCACTATTTGTGCAAAGTGCGCAGCAAACTAGTTGGTAATATTCTGGAGCAATTCATGTATTCAACAGTTCCTGGACAGCGCATTCACAAGAAAATAACACATTCACTTGCATTCATTGCATGTCATTTAATATGAAAAACACTGATTTGCTTTCATAGCAATATAAGTTTACTTGGCAGTTGATGCAAAACTTCTCATATATTACCAGCACGATCTGAAATTTAAAAAAAAAAATGCCTGATTCACTTTTTTTCTCAGAAAATTCACTTGGACCTCGCCAAGCTTCAAACTCTTTGACCCAGCTTCTCTTACACTAGGTCACTGCATGGAGCCCAGACTTTTTGATATTAATACATTTTGTTCTGTTTCTTTTGTAAGACATTACTTCAATATAATCTGTTTCATGAAACGAAAGAAAAAAGGCTGTTAAACTGGGAAGTTTTGTTTTCCTTTAAAAAAAACACGAAGATAATCTCTTTGAGATACAAGTACATCCCTATGCATTTTATACAGACTTAAAATATGACTGGCATATCTTTGGTTTTAAGGACTTGTCACTAGTTACCCTTGAAGATCCAGCAAATTTGTCCAGGACTCTAACAGGTGGAGAGAAAGGCAAAAAAAATACAGCAGCAGTTTAAATAATAGCATGCACACGTTATCAAAGGCAATTTTAAATTTGATCTCTTAATTCTCAAGTGTTTGATTTTGTAGAGTAATAATGCTGAGAGAGGGAGATTGAGAGTCGGATGGAAGAAAACCTTAAAGGGGAATTCTTAAGTGAATTGGCAATTAATGGATTTCACTTTTAAGTATCTGCTCAGAAAGATGCATGTTGAGCATATATCTGAACTAATGAGACAGAGGGAACCTCTATCTACAATCATAAAAAATTAAATGGAGCTAATGGGCATTTTCTTCAAGATAATCAGGAACTTCATATACTTCACTATGTCAAATCAGTTACCTGCTAATGGACAGTTGCTGATCATACATCAGAAGGTTTTCTCCAGACTATGAAGAATGTTCACGTATAACTAAAAGCTTTCATGATTTTATTCCTTGGAGCCAGTGGTGAAACTCTGGGTTAAGACTGTGTAAGCCTCCTCACAAAGTAAGGTAAATTCATAGCATATATTCATGAAAGAAAAGATCCAAGATATTAATGTTTGCACATTAACACCACCAGGGACCTCATTAAAATAATTCTCTTCCCCGTTAGCTCTATTTTATCACACCCCACGTTTTCTTTTTTGAGTACGTTTGAATGAACAAGAGAGATGTCACTCAAATCTACAAAGTTTGTCCCCTTTAACTTGCATTTTCACTCTTCCATTGTAAGCTCTACCATGAATAGAAAAGTAGCTGAATTATCCGATGATGTCCTTTCAGGCAATGTTGTCTTCTCACAGAGTTGGACATATCTACGACACGCAAATGATTAAGAAAAAATACTGCAACTCCTCTGTTTCAGCATGTGCCATATTTCACAGCTACAAATGTTACAGTCTTCAATAAAAGGAAGCCAACAATTCCCTTCAAGTCATAAAAGCACTAAGCTTAGTTGTGAATGACTGCATATAGAGTGTGTTGTGACACACGCAGGAAGTGTTATGTTTTGTAAGAAAGTTCAGAATCTTCTTGCCAACATGAGTTTGATATGAAAGCAAGTCTTTGCCAAAAAGAACACATTTGTTTTCCAAATTCTTATACAGTCCTTATTACTCATGTATTTGAGCTTCCACTTGTAAATAGTGACATTCAGCATGACTCAATCTATCATTCTCTCTTCAATACGTAAGAACACAAACCAAGGGTGGGAATAAGGAAGCCACAGCTTTATTCATCATACAAGCAAACAAAACCATAATCCAGAACACAAAGTATCTGGTGAGAAGTAATTAACTCTCCCCCCCAACCAAATCCCACAGCTGGGGCCACAGTAAATCCTCTGATTCACATAAGAGCTGTGTTAAGAACAAAGGCTCAGTCCTTTTGATCTAAATGCATTCATCTCAACTGCACAACCTGACTTACCTGTCACTACACGGCTGTGGCTCACCAACCAGTTTGGCTACCCCCTCTTTTTTTTTTTTTTTTTTTTTTTCCCTTTTTAAACATTTTCTACCAGACCATATCGGCTCCCAATACTTCTAGACGCAGTGGTCCTAGTAGGAAAGGCAGTAGTGATTCAGCTGGAAAAAGCTCTGGTCCACCTCATCTAGGAAAGAACAGAAAAAGAAACTCACCTGGGAAATCCTCTAAGTGAAATAATTTTACAGCAATGTATAATACATTACTGCAGCTGCAATTTAGGCAAGTGAAAAAGTAATTCCAATTAGCTTTTTAATTCAAAACTTCCAGGATTAGATTATTACAACTTCTACACCGAATAAGCTAAATTTATTGCTGTTCCTTAAAATAGTGTTGTACTGTATTTTATAAAGAATATGGAATGTTCATTTATTTTCCAGGCTTTTTTTCCCCTCTAAAAAAAATGTCATTTTTCCATAAATTATTACACATTTGTCATTTCTGAGAGCTAAGGGTAAAGATGTTCTTTTCATTTACAAATTAATATCTTAATTTCCATTTTCAAAATTGCATTTTTTTTCCTGCTATATTATATCCCAAAGACAAAAAAAATATTTATGTTGGAGTACCTTTACTTCTAATACTGTATGTACTTGTTATTAACAAAAAGAATAGGTGCAAATGCATAAATTAAACCAGGAAAACTAGACATGATCCTATATGTTTGACATATTTTAACATTTATGCATAAGTAATATGCAGCAAAGCATTCTGTACTAACCGCCAAAGTCTTCACACCCAGAACAGCAAACTAGATCATCCCAACTGAAAGGCAACAATGCTGGTATCAGAGCTCTGATATGACAAAGCAAAGTCTTCCAGCCAAACATACAGTAATAACTTACTTAGAACCTAGCATTCAGATGGGTTTAAAGTCATCAACCTAACTAAAGAATTTTAGGTCTGTATTACAATCATGGCTGCCAACTCTACGTGTGT
Source organism: Cygnus atratus (assembly GCF_013377495.2). NCBI lineage: Eukaryota > Metazoa > Chordata > Aves > Anseriformes > Anatidae > Cygnus > Cygnus atratus. Next base: position 7,242,284 of record NC_066376.1, read on the forward strand.
GTGTGCATGTATTTACACATACGTACATATATAGCACCTTCTGTCCATCAACTTCACTTCTGTGCCAGGTTCAAAGCTGCTTATGGTGTTGCCTGAAATTTTGCATAAGATGAATGGCAGAGTAGTGTACCCCCTGCACAATGCTGACACTCAAGTCTGCATCAGTTGACTGGTTCTGCTAACAGCTGCAAAGGTATAAGGAACAGGTTCTTCTGCAACGCTGTAAGAGAGCTATGGTAAGCATGTGTTGCCCTCCCAGTAGTAGTGGCTTACTCTGCAGTCATTCCTACTGCAAGTCTTGGTCTTCAGTAGCCAGTGAGTTAGACGATGTCCATCTGCGAGCTCCCATACCCAGGAGAAGTCATCAGATTGGCTTTTAGAAATTCCCCTTGCCTCAGAGACAGTACACGACTGAACGGTGGTGGATTAGCTTCAATTATGCCTCTCATGTTGTTCAGAAATCTCTAAAGAACCTTTTGACAGCTTATTAAAAAATTAAAAATAAAAATGAAAAGAGACCCATCCCTTGCTATGGCTCAAAACCGTGTTTCTGTGGGAATAGCAGAAATCCCCTAATAGAGTTCATCTCCGTCTGTAATCTTGACCTCTAACACTTACTTAAAAGCTGTATTTTTTGTAAACATGAAATAGACTGTTTAAAGGCAGCCTTTTATAAAAACAAAGCATTAACACATTAATTGACTGGCTAGCAAGAAAGACTACACTGACAAAATTCTTGCTATGTACATATTCCCTATTTGCAGTTCTTCTAAAAACAATTTATCAGCATACAAAAGTACATCGTACATGTTTCATTAATACAGTCACGACCCTTTAACATTCAGGTTGTTTTAGTTGATAAAAGATAATACCTGCTTTTGCGTGTTTTCTATTTATGCCATAGCATATTAAAAATACTCTAAATAAGCTGAATGCCAGAGAGTTTTACAAAATATTTATTTTGAAAAAATCACTCTGTACAAATTTAACATTCTCAACACTGAAGTTTTATAAAAATGCTAACACAGAAAGACTCACATGAAACATTAAACTGATCTTTTCTTAAATTACAAAGGAACAGATTGATTCTAAAGAAGCTATTGTAATTCTAAACATTAAAAAAAGAGATAGCTTTATAAGATTTTAATTTTTTTAAATCTATTACAGTCAAATACATGTATCGGTGGATGACTTCTCCCATCCTTATTATAACCCCCCCCCCCCAACACTGTCCACAACTAAACCAAATACCCTAAATGGCTTACACTTTCACTGTACATAACTTGTGCTGAAAGAAAAGCTAGCACAATTTGATCATCTTTTTCTCAGTGCCTAACAAAAAGTCACCTCTATACATTTGGTACAAAATTCTCTTTACAAACCAACTTTACTCATGTAAATTTCTGAAGCAAACTTAAAGGAAGAAGATTTATTTGTGCCTTCAATTTAGTATAATGAAGGGACAGTGATGAAGTAAAATTTCATAGAGTAAAATTCAATAATTGGGAATACTGTCTTTTCTTTTTTCTTTTTTTTTTTTTAGTAGTTATTATTGCATAAAAACTTTATATACTGCAGATTAGGAAAGGCAAACCCTAAATCTAGCAATGCTAGTTTTATAGTCCCCATCATAAAATAAGATTTTTTTCTGTACATTTTTAAGTTTCCTCTCTTCATTTTTAGTTATTTGTGAGAGCTGTTGTTGCATATTAAATAACCTTTTTTAAACAGGAGGAAACGTATCCTCATGAAATTAAAAACAGTAAAACTGTCATATTCCTGTAAACACCGTTAAAATGAAGACTGACAAAATGCAGTGTGACAGGTAAGCCATGGTCTGAAAAGATTTTTTTTTCACATTTTCTTAACACAATATATGGCTCACACCACAAACAGCAGCAAAGAAAAAGCTAATGAAAATGTCAAGTTACAGCCAGGGGTGCCAGGCAGGATCCATACGACAGAGATTATCCAAGCTATTTGCAGCTGCTACCAGAGTGTTGACTTTGCTTTCTCCTCCTTCAAACTGAGCAAGATTATGAAGTCGAGTCATGATAGCAGTAACAGCTTTTTGAACTAGTGAAACGAGCTGCTGGCTGTCCATATTTTCAGGTTGCCCAGCTGCTGAGAGCGGAGAGGAAGTATCCTCTTGTGTTTTTTTGTGCCATGCAATTATTTCATCCCGTAGCACGGTTTTTAGGATACCATCGACCTATATGAAGGAGAAAAGTCAGACTATTATATTTAATCCAGAGAACCATTAGGGCTTACAGACTTCAAACTGAATTCTAGTCAATAACATTTTGACACTTTTGGTTCCATTTTCCACTCTCAGCCTTTTCAAGATGACTGTGGCTTCCAACTCTTTTTTTTTCAACTATTTTTTCTGAAGGTTTTTCTTTTCATAAAAGACCTTAATTATGAAAACACAATACAGTGTTGCCCACAGAAATAAATTTAAAAAAAGAAAAATCTCAAACATCATATATTCAGATCTTCATACACAAATACAGTCAGTTATGTTCCATTTTTAAATGACCCTGCTAAATGTGACTTCCCCCATACACACGTGCAGAAATTTGTGCAAAGATACAGCGTCTTTTGCAAAGCTGTTTGCCCCCTCTGGCCTCCAACGGGTCAATGATCATACCCTCAGCAAACACTGCTTTCTGACAAAAAGGGAAAAAATACTGACTGCAATATTCATATATATGTGTTTTGCCTTTTTTTTTTTCCTCCTAACACACACACCTATACACCAACTCTGTCCTTGGTTGAAAAAACAAAATGCCTGCAAGAAATCATTCCCTGTTTTTTCCTATCGCCAATTTACTGTTTAATCTGTCAACTCGAGCTTCTAAAGCAGACTTTGAGGTATCCAGTCTGAGTTAACTTTTCTGTCTGCAAATAACAAATAGGTATTTTGTAACACATCTAGATATTAGGCCAATAATACACAAACACATATTCAATAGATTTTATAGGCATCTGTAAAAACGGTAAATACAGAAAATGTTAAAGGTACTCCTCTTAAGTCCAGAAGTCAGAAAAACTAACACAATAATCACCAGGTACCTGAAATAAGCTGGGCACCCATCACTGCAAGAATAAATGCACACCTGTGCTCTGATCTTGTAAATTCAACATGGTAAGTCTAATTGGGCATACATCATTCAGCTGTACAAATTACAGACTAAGTCTGCAAACTCATTTACATGTATAGACATAGCTTTTTAAGGTGAAGTGATGAATTATTAAAAAAAATCTAAGCTTTCTGTATTATACATTAAAAAAATCACTTCAGGATATTTTCCATCTTTTAAAACGTAACTAGATCATACGATAGCTACAGTACGTTCTGTGCAATGTCTTTCTGGTGCAAATTGCTGCCTAAGTGCAAGATGCTTCATTTTTGGAAAGCATTAGAATTTAAAAGGAAGTTAGACAGCTTCTTTAGAAAACTATACCCTGCTAAGAGCTAGAATCCATCAAAGCAACAATATATCTTTAGCATTCTGCTCTGCCAACAAAGGGCCAAGACACATTTCTATTCACAGAAGTGTATTATGAAGATTCTAAATGACGTTGCGTTTGTCATTAACTATTTACCACTGCCAGAATTTGTAGAGATTTATGAGGCTACAGCATTGAAACAATCATCCTGTATTAACATGCTTTGACAAAAAGGAAAATAAAAGTACAATTACACCTATCTTCCTCCTATTCTTTCCAAAAAGGCAAATTGCAATGACTTCAGCTGGCCTTTGCGTTGTCCTTGGATTAAGATTTAAAAATATAAATATGGACTGTTCAATTTCTATCTTAAGAAAGAAAATGGTGTTTAGTTTATCAGTTGATAAATGATAAATGTAAATTAAACAACTTTTAAATGTAAATGTAACCAACTTTTGAAAACATATACAAACCTTAAAGTTTGGCTGTGCAAAGCAGCGAGCTACTGCAATCATAGATGCAGTCAGTGGACCAGACACCCCAATGGTGGTAAGAAATTCAGAAATGTTTGGTGTGAGCCGGAATGGAACTGGACGGTTGGCATCCAAGTCTCCAGTAGCATCATTAATGTCAAAGCGAAAGTAAGCTACATTTAACTTGCCAGTATCCTGGATTTAAAAACAAAATGCACAACAGTAATAAAGAAGCAAATTGTCATTAATGAAACCAAAAGAAAATACATTTTTATATACTGTTAATACTCAGAATACAACCAGTTACAACCGATTATTTAAGAATCAATGTGTGATTTAGTATTTTCATTTAGCTTTTTCTATTTAAAAAAAATAAATATTGAAGCTACATAAAGAAAAAATGCTGTATTTGAAACCTATCTTAATGCAACAGCTTTTCACTTTCGAACAGTGCTTGAGCAAGAAAAGTTAAAGGCATACACAAAGTATTTATTCTAAAAGTGAGCGTCCAAAAAGCCTGAATAAATATAGACTATTGCATCAAACTTAAGAAATAGATTCTTCTGTGGCAATGTTCTTTAAGGAGTTGTGCAAAGAGACAGATCTTCATTCTCGGAGTGTCTCAACTCTGGGTAAGCATTCTCCATGCATTACTCACTCTGGGTAGGAATTTGAACACCATGGCTGCACAGTGGGGATTAAAGAATCTTAATTGCTATACACAGTATAACCCTCCATGCATTAAAGTGGCATTAAGACTTTAAAATATACCACCTTTGCTCTAGTAAGGTGGCAAGCCTCATTTAAATGTTGGTTTAGAACAGAAAAATCACTATTAATAGGAGTTGTACTTTGACGTGATATCAATGTAAAAAAGAAAACATTATTTGAAAAAGGGTATTCCCCTTTTAGAAAATGAAGCTCTAGATTTTTATTGTTTATTTTTTAATCTGTTTGGCACAGATATATCCAAAGCAGTATATCAGAAGAAAGACTCAAGAGAGACTTACTGGTCATTTACATTAACAGTTCCAATATCTACTAACAATTTTACAGACTCTGTTCTAAGTTATAACCAGAGGGGGTAGAGTTGGCAAAGTGGTCTGCAGTTTAAATTACTACCTACATGATGTGGAATCACATAATCAAATGAAAAACCTACTGAAATACACTGTTAATTATATATGTCAAATTACCGTTTTGACTCATTTCAAACGTAGAGTCCAAATTTCCATTTGATCAAAGACGACAGCATGCATCAAGGACAAAACAGAGCATACCTGGGCAATCTGCAGCATTTCAGGGTTGAGTCTATTTAAATGAAAGATGAATTCTGCAAAGCCAATTAGGGCTAACTGAATAGTGAACATCTTTCGAAAGGTCCAGTAATCTGTAGCATTGGGGAATGTATGTAAAGCCCACTCCTTAAGCATACTGCGTGGCACCATGTTACTCTGTACTTCTTTGAGTATATCTCTGAGAACCTAAATATGAAAAATATTAGTTGGAAGAGATTATTTTAACATACTTTTTAGCAACAATTATGCCAAAAGCAACTAAATTCTCTCAACCACAGTATTCCACTCTAGGAAAACATTCTGAACTTGGAGACTTCTAATCCAAGACCATCTCCCAACTTCCTTGTTAAAATTCACATATTATGTTTATCCTCTGCACGGCTACAAACTAATCTTCATCTTAAAAGACTGATTTTTTTTATAAACTGAAAGAGCAACAGAACTGCCATCAGTCTTGTGAAAAAATCTGAGACTGGAAAGTTACGTACTGATTGAAGTATCTCCTATTCAAATCTTTCAAGAAAGTCAGAAATGAACTAAAGATACATTCAACCCACAATGCTGCACTTCCTTAGGGCAAGCTATTGGAACATAATCCACTTTTTTAATTTTTTTTTTTTAGTTTCAGTTCAAACTGGATATGCATCTGTCAGCAATAAAACAAAATCCTCTATTTCAAGTCTTAATACATATGTGTTTATTGTAATACTTATTTCCAACTTCAGTCATCAATATGCTGAACACTGTACTGAAGGTTATGAGCAGCCTAAATCACATTTTTCACTTTAAAGCATTTAATATCCCCTCACTGAAAGATCCCATTTCCTTATCGAAGGATGTAAATATTACTCAACTCCCAACTGAAAAAGGTTGTTCTGGATCCTACTTTATTTCTATGAATTTCCAAGGGTTTTGGATAAAGTCCTTATGTAAGATAAAGTCAAAATGATTGCTGCTCAGACTAACATATTACTGAGGAAAACATAGACCAACAGCAGTGATACAGATTCTTTCCATAGCTGGTATGCAACCACAACAAAAAAAGATTAAAACATTACTAATAGCCTCAGTTTACTAATCATTATCAGGTGAAGGTAGTCTGTAGGCAGCACAAGGAAGCAGCTGTCTTAAGTTATGCACACAAATAAGACAACAATTTGATAGCTTTTTTTGGAAGGTGTTCATCAAACAAAAAAGCATAATGACAAGATTTGAAATTACACATGGGACCTACAAAGACTACAACCTAAAACCTGTGTGGTTTATTTGTACATAGAGTTGTTTACAGAAAAAAGTAAAGAATTTTGATTATACGAAATAGGGACACACACTGAGTAAAATAATTAGTTTCATGTATTATTACAGCAGAATTATCTCAAAAATACAAGAAGATAAAAGTTGAGATTTGTTTTTGTAAGTGAATTTGCCATAATTTTGCCATAATTTTTCCCTTGATGTAAACATATACAATTTACCCAAAAATTTCATTATTGTAGCACAGCCTATCCGAATTAATTAGAAAAAGAAATAGGATATGTTCTATTGCACCAGAAAGAACGATAGTCAAACTGACTTCAATTAAATGGCCATTAAAGAGTTTCATAACCTGAAGGAAAAATCCTCAAAATAGAAACAGATGTTACGTAACACTTCATTTTATTTTGTAACAAAGCCTGAAAAGATGCTCTAAATAATGTCTGTGATATACTGTGTATCTTCTCATAGTTGTATTTAATATGGGATTGAAATTTTATAAAATACTTGCATTAATCTTAAGATAACCATAAAATAAGCTTATTTATCAGAATTTGATGTTTGATGGAGATTACAGAGAGTTGGAAATTTTTATTTTCCAAGTACTGCCATTTATTAGGGTGAGTTTAGTCAACTCTTTGGCTTGGATGAAATGAATCCAGGATAAACATTACAAGAACAAGGGGAAACCTGCATCACATACCATACTGTAACTGCTTATGTTAAATAGCAATGCTGTTTTCCATGTTATCAATTATTTTCAAAGCACTACATAAAAGGGTCTAAAAGCAATCAATCTCTCATCTGTTTTCATCTGCAGTTATCCAAAACAACCTGAAGTGGAACAAATACAGCTTGTTTTTTGAAGCTTTCAAAGATGATCTAAAATACTAATGAGCTATAAGAGCTCCCCAAAATACATGAAGTAAAACGAAAACAAACAGATTCAAACCACCAGCTCTGCATAATATGTCTCATATCTAATGAGGCGGAGTTGGATGCCATGTAACAGAGCTCTCAAGAAAAGATCTTGAGTGCAACTCATTAAATACTCCCATACCTGATGGCTAGCTTGAGTCCCCCGTGCTTGGACCGTTGCCAGCCTGTCGTAGTACCGAGAAATGGGGTTGTCGTGCTCAATGCCCTTCTTGGCACAGCGCTGCTTATAGATCTCCACCAGGGACAGAGATGAGGGATTGTCTTCAACCAAACGCATCTGTGGAGAAACCGCTACAACCCGGGGGACTAGGAGTGGTTTGAGAAGGGTGAGGAAGGATGGGGGCGGAAACAGAGAGAGCAACACAAAACAAAACAGTTAATTCACAACCCAAGTACTTGGAAGAGAGTTAGCACGCGACTATCAGCCCTTAAAGCACTGCTGCAATAATCAACTGAAGTGTATCAAGAGAAAAATTTTTATTACTACATTCATAACTAATTCACAAGCTCAGTTAAAAAGAAAGCGAGTTTTTGTTTTTTTTTTTTAAACTAAATTGAAACATCTTGACTACATTAGGAGAGAAAAAAACGAGCACTCATTCTTCCTACTTCTCTCTAGCTGCACAGAAGAGGGCAATACTTTACTCAAATGCAAACGGGGGTTGTGATTGCATGCACTAGCATCATTGCAATAAATATTAGTCTGAAGAGCAAAACTATTATCCTTAGTACAGTGTTCAAAAAAATTCATAAAAACTGGAGGAAAAATCTAAATACTGCTAAGGTATAGATGCATAAGTGACAATGCTTGAAAATAACTGAGGGAAAACAAAGAAAAACATTCAATAACAAGAAAATTTAAGCCACTGAGCTTTTACTTCAGGAGCAGTAAGCCTGCAAAAACCCTATTTGCACGTTCATGGTGCTTCACGGACATATCATTCTCATGAGTCTTATGTGCATGGAAGATGTGCACCTAGGCCCAGAAAGACAAAGCTTCTTCCATTGCTAGCTTTTCCAGTGACACTACAGTTGTACTGTTTGACAGTGACCTCTGGATACCAACAAACCTGTTCTCTCATCATTTCCCTCAGAAGTTGTAATAATTAACCTCAGGAATAGAGGAGAAAGTTGTTTAAATACTTTTAAGTTCTTCGATCTTAAAGAAAAAATGCATTCCAGAGAAAGAAGGGGTGTTAATGAGCTATTTCTTCTGCTCTGCTTCCATTAACCTCTGGCAGCGGAGAAATTAATGTTCTTCAGTTCTTTTAAGTAGTATCAAACCACAAAGTACAGAACTATTTCCAAAGAGAACATTGTTTAAAAACAGCTCTTTGAAGAAAAACATGTTACTTCCATAATGATGTTATATAGATGATGTATTTCGGTGTCGGTGGCCTTTTCTAAAATCATATCTTTCAAGACTGTATCTACTATATTTCTCTTAATTTGGCCTTGGAAGGATGTAAAAGCATCTTCACCCATACAGAGATGCTTTATTTCCCTTTTGATATAATAAATCCTTTGGCCTATATATTTTAGTCTTTTTAAAGTTGGATCGCAATTATGCATCTCTAGCTCTGTCAGAGCAACTTGCATCATCTGGCCACCTAAGTTCCTGACAGCAAGTTCATGTCAACAGATACAATGAGCACAAAACGAAAGACTGGTAAAACTACAGCTTTTAAATATTAGATCTGGGCTTTTTTATTTAAAAAAAAAAAAAAAGTCGATGGCAAAGTAGCAGCATGTCTTACTATCTTCGATTCAAGTTTCCACTATCCATAATATATTTTCTGCTCACCAGCTAAGGATTATTAGAACTGAGTAATGCAATGTACAGAACTTGTTTATATGAAGTTAATAAGTGATTCAATGACCTTCTGAAATGAAAGCTGTTTATATATTTATATGAAGTTATTACACAGCTATAAGCTGGAACTTGCCAACATCTTTAATATCTGGAAAACATGAAAGTTTAACTGTTTTAAGGCATTCACATTAGTATTTGAATCACAAGTAGATCAAGTATGTTGCTAAGGGAAGACTCTGCTTTTCATTCCATGAATGAATTATTTATAATCAACACATGAAAAAGCCAAGATGTACAAGGAAAAAGAAAGAATTAAGATTGCGTGTTGAGCATTGATTCACCATTTCTGCTTTGAAATAGTTAAATACGTGACCTTTTATTACACGAGTATTTTGGCAATTTATACACATTGATCATATTGGAACATCCCTCAACTCTCCTTATTAAGGCCTACTTAATATTAGGTTTATTGATTCTGTTATGTTCAAGCATTGCCAGGTGGTGCTCTTGGCAAAGTGCACCCTCCAAACTGAGTAGCCTTGTACAGAATCACAGAAGTACACTCAACAGAAGGCCTGCGTCCAGAAGGCCTGCGTCCAGTATCTAGAATATGAATTGATTTTATTTGGCAACAACCAACCAGCCAATATATTTCAGTTTACTTCCTTAAAATAAACATCACCGTGTACAGACGAAGTTAATTCAAACATTATAAAAACACGTTCTCAATGGGAGAACTCAGAAACTATGTATCAAATTCAAAGCACTAAAAAAAAAAATAAAAAAATCTTTCTTCTGTATTACATGGAAGAAGTAAAAGAAATTCAGTATTCGTGTATCACAAGGTGGGGAGAAAAACGTTTGTTCTGTCCAGTCCAAACCATCTGTAAATGCTTGCTCTGAAGTACACATACCCATTTCCTCCACAGTGAGCATGCCTCTGCCTTATATGCCTGTGAATTTACCTTTTAAATATCCAAAACCTTCAGTATCAGTGACTAGTAGCTGTCAAAAACCTTTAGCAATTAAAGTATTTGAGTACAACATATATTTAAAAAAGACAAAAATCTATCTTTTCAGTACCTGTAAAAAACAGATGTCTTTTTGTGGTTTCCTTCCTTTTCTCTAAGCAAGGGTTTAAAAGGCGAAGGAGCTGTAATACCCGCTCTTCTCTACGAGACTCTGTCAGGCAAGCATCATTCATTACCAGATATGGGTAAATTTTTCCATTGTGGCCTCGGATATAGAGTCTTCTGGCTGCAGTATTGTGTTTCTGAACTATCTCCACTCTGGGCATAAACCTATCCAAGAAGAAAGGGAGATTAAAGCCCCCAGACTTATCTCCTTTAATATCAAATAATGATGTTTAAAAAAAAAAAACCACAACCCAATAACAACAGCAGAAAAAAACAAAAACCCCACCACAACACAAAGAAATAAGACAGCGCAACTGTATTACAATGTACAATTTTGTTATCCAGTTAACCCAAGGTTTCTATTTGGTTGTAAAAAAATAAATATATATATATATTTTTTTTTTCCTCTAAGACAATAGTTCTTGAGCAAAATTAATCATTAGATCAGACCTTGATCACTATTTTGAAGAGCAGTTCCTCTGTGGACTACAACAGAAGAAATACTCGCAACTTATATCAACATAAACCCAAATGTAATCGTCATGTACGGTACAGCAGCATAGTGAAGTAATGCAAAATTACCAAAGGAGGATAAAGAAAAAATTCAAGTTGTTATACCCAAAAGCGTGACTCCATATATGTAATTTAAATACATGAAATACACATAATATCTACTTTCGCAGGACAGATACATGGAGAACATTTACGTTTTCTTCTCCCCTGCAGAATTACAACTACCCCTTCTCCCCAGTTTTAGTTTACCTTGCTATCTTGATGTAGTAATGCGTTGGCTTTGGCATAAGGAATTCTCCAGGTATCTCTACCTCTGCTGTTTGAGCTGAAAAATTACTCAGAAAACGGCACTTCTCCTCTATGAGGAAGAACTTTGGAAGCTGTTTAGTTTTTGCCTCCAGAATTTTAATCCACTTCTTCAGTTTCGAAATAAGATTATGAAGTTTCATTGACCCTGGCACACTGAAGTCAAAGTCTAAAAGAAAAAATATACATATATCCTTAGCACTTTAAATTCCATATAGTGTATTTAACTATCAACTGCGTGACGTTCACACTTTAAAGGAGATTCTTTCAGCTACATGGAAAATACTTTGTTTGAGGAGTCCCACATACAGCTCACATGCCTATTACAAAGAAAACAGGTTTTAAATCACTGCGCTGGTCTTAAACATTATACGAAAACTGAAAGCTAACTAATAAAATCAGCAGCTAGTACATGAAAAGGAAGACATACTACTGAGCAAGTCTGTCACAGAGACATGGCTATCTATGAACCCCAAACACAAATTATGGGTACAGGATCACCCAACAGCAATAACACTACAACTAGGTGCTGGAGGAGAGCACGTCATACAATTCAACGGTGCAAACCAAACATGCTGAACATTGCTGTGCTACCTTTGAAAAAAAAGGCTCTGATGAATATTTCATTACTATACAAAAGCTTTTTTCTATAGAGAAGTGCTAAAATTATATACAGCTTAAACCAATCAGAATCTACCACCTCCTCTATGTGCACAACTTTAAATTATTCTCTATTAAGTAAGGAAGAGTTTATTCCTTCTAATGTGCTGTTCTGTTACTTAAGCAGAACATTAGAGAACACACAACCCAAGATACTTTATCATGTACCCACAATACTGATACGCTAAAAGCTTTCAGTGGAAGTCTTAAGTCCATCAGCCCAAAACAGAGCAAAAACCAGCACAAAAACCTTTCCACTTCTATAAGACAAAAAGTCTACAATGAAAGATGCACCTCCTTAGTGATTCTAACTGGTCTGGGCAGTGCATCCCCTGCAATACTGCTGTAAAACAAACTTATTATAATCCCAAGCCTACCCTCTAGTGAGCAGTGCAAGTATATCATTCCATGGAAGTGACGAAATTGAATCACTTACCTCCTGACTCCCTGAAGTGCAGAAAAGAATCCCCAAATTGCAACTAGTTTTTGTGCTAATGTCAGTCAAAGTAGTAAAAAATATGCATCAACATTATACACTTATTTTATTTTATTTAAAGAAATAAGTATTAATTAAAAAGGCATTCAGTTCACCATGGGAGTAGCTCTGTTTCTGAAGTGCTCATTTTAGGATTTTTTTTTTTTTATTTTGTTACCCAGTAGCAGATGGAGGGGAAAAAAAGTTCAGTCTTTTTGCTCCCAGAGATAGTACATCTTAGAGAAAAATAATTATCCTCTTCAGCTGGAATAAAGGTAAATACGACACGAGACATCATTTGTGTACAAAATTCCTCTGCTTTGCAAACATCTTAATCGAGGTAAACATTTTGTTTCAAACAAATCCACTTTCTCAGTACCTATTAATGAAGAATACCTTCTCAAGCTAACACACGCTGGTTTAAAATACCTTACTGCTTGTTTCATCTTTTCATACAGAGAATAGGAAGTTCACCTCCACATCTGTAATGGAGATGTTCACAGAAGGCTGTGACACTTTACATACTGCACTTCAACTGAAGAAGCTTGCTCTCTGTCCTCAAGGATGCTAAAGATTTTACAGTGTGATACACGTGTTTCAAACAAACGTGTTCATTCAAAGTCTTGAATGCCTCAAAAATTGCCACCTGAATCCATCCAACCAAGCACAACTGGCAAGTTCTTGCCATTTTCCATGAGAGGACAAACAGGGGACACAATCTTCCTGCCTGCGAGACAGACCTAAAAGAAACCCAACAGTTCTTAACACAAAATAAAGCTACATCTTTTTTTGTAGAAGCTTAATGCTATTTAAATGAATGTTGTACCATCATTGCTCATGAAGCAACAAAAAAGGAATACACTTTAGTTAGTAAAATCAGCGTAACAAACCCTTCTGTACCCCCAGAACTCTTGACCTACAAAACACAGCATCCCAAGAACCATTTTAAAAAAATAAAAAATACAAAAATAAATAATAAAAAGATTAAGTGTTATTTTAATTCTCTACCTATTTATTTTAAAAGCCCTTTTGCTACACTGGCATGAAATAGTTCTTATCAGTTAAAAGCAACTAGTAATTAATGCTTTTAGAACCAGTAATAGCTCATTGGCAAGATTTGAAAGATTATGCTGCTATAGACATCATCTGATTCTGCTCAAGTTCAAAACGCAAGAATCTTCAACTGAAGAGGCAGGACACCCATCATGTAAAATGCCACTTAGAACTGAAATGTAAGTTTAATTTCAGAGAGGAGTTCAAATCTCTTGTACTGAAGCAGATCCAACCATTCTCTAAGAGAAGAGCTGTCTTGCTCTTGAAGCTATTATTCAGATATGAAATTGCTTTGTGTTTTCCAAAAGGTTCTTTTTAAGCTCGTAAGAACTTTTGGAGAGCACTAAAATATGTGAAAAATCTCCATGACAGTTAAGAAATAAGAAGTAGGACTTCTGATTTATCAATCAGCACCATCTAACGACGACTACATAGACATGACCAAATCAAATATAATGCTAACTCCAATCTCTTGACCTGAATTTTCTGTTGCCTACAAATGAAAACAGAAGTAAAGAAACAGCTACCTGAGTGATGCTAGGCTTTCTCTTGAGAAGGGGACAAAGGAGAGGGGACAACAAAAAAAACTTTAAAAAGATGAAAAATAATAAACAGTGCCATTACCCCTTCCCTCTCCCCACACTTCAGAGAGAAAACAAGACTTCAAGAAGCTTCCTTCTGATTATAGAACTTCCGTTCATGGCAGAGAATTCATTATGCTGGGTGCCAGAACTGTCAAGAAAGTTATCTTGCCCTTTAAGGGTGTATTTTGGAATTCTCTCTTTGTGTTCAGCTTGAATGGAGAGAAAAGTGCAGAAAGAAGCAGAGATCCAAACTCAAAACTATCATCTGCCCTCAAAAGAACAACTGAGGCAGTTTCTCCCCTCCTTTCGCTGCTGAGTGTACTCTCAAAGGGTGCATTTTTCAGTATCTGTCTGTTCTTTGATGTCAAAGGTTTAGCTGAAAAGGGTGGAAGGAACAAAGAACAGATGCTCAAAGGACTAAGTATTTCAAGTTCCAGGAAAAAAAAAATCCAAAGTAAAATTTGGCTTTACAATATATAATGTTTGGATGGAAAAAAATGACCTATGAGAACTCCAGTGGTCCAGCTGGATGCAGACAAAATCTTCCAAGTCTAGGAAATGGTGAGAGAGTCCCTAATGACTCCCAACAGGAGTCAAGACGCAACCCAGATAGTAGTGGAAGAGGTTATGCAACCACACATAGTTGGAAGTGTCTATAAAACATAGCTGTTAGCTATATTTTCAGAGCTGTTATTTTGAAATAACCAAAGAAAGCAATTTACTCCTAGACAGCTTCTCAGCTTGGATACTTCTAAAATAGAGGGCAACCACCATAACGATTTGTCCATCATCTAAACACAACTGGTGTTACGAGTCAGAAACACAAACATGGAAGAGTCCTAGTGTGAAAAACAGACACGGCAGGCATGATTTCCTAATGGTTTCTCAATGTTAGAACAGCCTTTAGTTCAGTAGTGTAATTAGTCCTGTTCATTTAGTTATGCACTTTTCACTGTTATTGCAAAACTAATCAAAAACTTATTTTCATTTTCCTCATAATGAATTAACTATAAAAATGCATACGTATATTGATCAGTTTAGTTTCATCTGTTTCATCTCCCACACTTCACTTGTGATTTAAACAAATTAATTTAATAGATTAAAATAAAATCAAACCCAGCATTAAGCAAAATAGATTTCTACAGGATTAAAATATTTATGTTTAATTATACTTGAAAAATAAAACGTGAAATCTTCAAAAAAAAATACTGTAAGAAATTACTTATTATTTTACTGAAGCTTTCTAAGAAACACTTTGATGATGTTACATGATTTTTATGTTCAGGCCTACGTTCTTCATTGCTTTATAGTTTGTTCAATACAATTCTTCAAAAAAAAAAGCTGTGTTTTGGTAGCACACCTGGAAACTTTACACGTTATTTATATATGATAAAGACGAGCAAAACCAACATATAACCACATATAAAAAACTGAAAATCCTACACATTAAATTTTATTTTTTTTAAACTCAAAATGTAACTGAATTACAATTAAACATTTTTAAGGGTTTCTCTAGAAGTATTCTGAAATATTACTTTAGATTTTGCAGACTTGAGCCTACTGGCATATCCAGTTTTTGTTTTGAACTTCTGAAACCCCAGATCTCCCTAACACTCATATCTTGATGAAAATAAATTACGAGAAACTAGAACAGACCAAAAATAACTCCAAGCTGAACAAAAACTGAGAATACCAACAACATGTATAGCAATGAAAATGTGACTAGACTATTATTGCAATGTAGAGACATAGAAGCCATTATTAACAATGAAAAACAAGTCCAAACTTGCATTTAATGTATTTTGTTTCCCTGTAAGCTTCAGTCAATGACACACAAAATGTTCCTACTTCCAGTTCCCTTCCCAGTAGCCTTCATCCATTAAAAATTTAATCATATGGCTCAGGACTTTCATTATCTGCTGTCATGCAACTGTTGTGCCTCAAAAAGGACATCATGTAATGCATCATGCGAACAAGATATGTAGGTCATATCTAAAACTGAGTTACTTTCACAAGATTCCCATCAGTTCACTTATTTTCACAACATTATCAGTGAAATGCTTGAAAAAATACTGCAAGTCTACTTGTCAAACTCTGTAAATGCTCAGTAGCTACATGGACCTCAAATAATTTTTTGTTTAGGCAGCTTTATGTAACATAGAATTCTAAAAAGAATAACTCGTCAGTGCAAGACTCACATTTGCAGAGGAAATGATTTAATGCAGAAAGGGCGTGATTTTTAAATAACTATAAAAGCTAAGATCATGGAGTTTTAACTCATGCCAAAATCATCTAAGTCAGATTTAGAATAATACAAATAAAAGTGGATTCAGAAAAATACGAAAACAGGTCTTTATAGAAACTCTATCCTTTCAGTTATCAATAACTAATGACTTTGAATTCTGTTCAGAAAAAAATATTCATTTTTATCTAATTCTACCATTATATTTAAGGATAAACTAATGTATTTTAGACAGGAATTTATGCAAAACCCCAAACCCTGGTAATCCACAACACTGATGCCAATCACTGTCAAGTTCTGTCATATATAGCTGCATGGCCTTAACACTTTTCAATAAATATATCAAAACCACGCTCTACTGTGCACATGCTTTTCTTAGAATTTTAAATCAAGATCAAACATGTAACACCACTGATAAACAGAAACCAAATGAAGCAAAAAAGCTAATTCTCCAAAATGCCTTTTTTATTAGAGCTAATTAAATTTATTGATTCAATTTACCTACCAATTATGTGAATTTTTGTATTTTTTTTTCATAATCTAGTTATTCAAAACACTGTTTTGAGTAAGTCAGCTGTTTTGAAAGACTTCACACAATATTGTGAATTTGGAGTTCTGGAGTGAAATATCATTAAATTCTGGCATTCACCATAAAATAGACATCACTGTCCTCATCTAAAGCAGGTAGTTCTACTCAGATAACTTCTAATTGTAATATTTTTGCAATCTAGTTAATCTTTAAATACATACTTCACCACAGTTCTAGGTAATAAAAATGTAACAATAACCTCATTCCCAATGTTGTGGTCTGGCTTAATTTGTATCATCTTTATTGCTCCACAGATTGACAAACTATCCCACGTTATGTTGAATGACAGAAAGGTGCTGTTTTCTATATTCTATCTCAGGAAAATACTGTAATAATAATAATATTAAAAAAAAAAAAAAAGCAGAATGCTTTCACAGCTGAACTTTGTGAGGGAGATTTCCCTGGAGATTAAAAAAATAAAAAAAAAACCATTACCTGTTGTAAATTGTCCTTTTAGCTTCTGGAACACAGGATCTTGAGCTGTTGCCTGTGCTCTCCTAGCAAGTGACTCTGAGGCTGCACTGGAAAACATGGTGGACACGTTCGACACATTCTCAAGACCTACTCCAAAAGTGCTGACTAACTTCTTGACAAAGTTTAGTGTATGAGGAGTGATTTTGGCATCTGAAACAGCTCCACTTTTCTCAAAGGCAACAGAATAGCACTTTGCCAAGCCCTGCTGCAGTTGTCTAAGGACCTAAGGATTAAAAAAATAAATAAAGACAAAGTCAGGAAGATCAGGCCTTCTGATTTGACACCAAGTATATATTCCCTTACTGTGTTTTATATAATGAAGCTATTCTCTGAGAAGCATTTATTTAAAACTGTATTCTCAAATTGTATCAGAGGGTCAATCTGAATGACAGCACTGATTCTTACTAGCACTGCAAATGAGCAAACCGATCAGTCAAAACACTGCACCACAAAGCATTCCTTGCTCTTTCAAAAGCAGAAAAGTTTTGATTCGTATTTTGTGATATATTAGAAAATAATGTGGTATGAGGAAACACTTAAGTCTCTGCTAGGTAGACAGAACAGAACAGCCTACAGCACTTTGAAAGGCAATTAACAGAAGTGGAGTAGCATGTCCACCTGCTCTCTAATTCAAACTTGGACAATAATCACCACCTGTCACAGACCACCGGATCAAGAAGAAAACTGGTATCTGTGAAACTTAGAATAAGAATATAAATTTTCAGTTAGTACAAGCAACAGCTTAAATTCTAAAGTTAGAAGCATTCATCAAATTGATAATTTGGGGAAATTTTTGTATTGCTTCCAGATACAACTAGCTCCTTAAAACTCCTATCAGAACAGTCAGGAATACATCAGTTTACTAATCAAAGAAAATAGCTATGTTTTACTGTTCAGAAATCATTCTAGAGAAATATTTTGCAGCTAAGTTTTCCTTAGATGATACATACATATGAAGCTATATAAAAGCCAAATACCTCTTCATGCCAATTCTCTCTGAACCAGACCATCTGATCTACAATGCCTTCCAGAGAAGACAACAGTGTTGGGTGTAATTCTCGCTGCATATGCATAATTCGACTGCATCGCCACATTGGTGCAGTGGCTCTGATTGGCCCGGGATCTGAGGCAGAGTGGGACTGATTTCCAACTGAACTTGGCTGTTGTTGGCCAGAATCTGTAAAGCGGAAAAGAAAAATCAAAACAGAAATTTAAAACTTGATAAGCTTTATACATGCCTGCATTAAATAAATTGTTTCAAGAATTTACTTCAGATTTACTTTAAGTATTAATCATGTATTACCTACTGAATATCAGAAAATGTGGTTTTTAGAAAGAAAACACTACTTACTCCAAGTGCTGTTCACTGGTACAGGCTTCTCAAAGTTACAGCAATGTAAATACTCTTCAAAATTGCACAGCCCTAGGTTTTACTCTAGCAACACAAGCTCTTGAAGTAACTGACATCATTTCAGATAGAATCAAATTATTTAAATAATGTTCATTTTGGCCCCCTTCCTTTTTTTTGGTGCAATCTCTCATACAACTGCAGGAATAAACATAGCTGATGCCAACACCACAGATATTGCTGTAGAGTGCTATCTTCTAGTAAAACTGATCTCTTGGGTTACAACTCCATTGCACAGTGATTAAGCACTGAGTTTTGGTTTATCAGATGATGACCCACTACTTTGAACAACATCAGCTTTCAGCAAACAGAAACCTCACTTAACCCACCAACAGAACAGCAGCTTGTGGCAGAACCGAGAGGAAAATATTTTATCAGCTATCACTAGATGTGTATGTGGTAATATCAAGATTTTGGAACAGAAACCTCTGTTGCTTGATACGAACACAGTGAAGTATTATAGTATGCGAGTACCTCCTCCTCCTCCAAAGAAGCACCCAAAGAGTTCTTTGGTATTTGAAATCCAAGAATTTTCTACTTGTTTAGCTGTTTTTAATGATAAAAATCCATTACAGAATGTGTGACTACGAACAGTTAATCAACATAATAATCTAGATAAAACTCTTCTTGGTGAGTATGTCATTCAAGACAGCTCAAGTCATCTATAGACTTCACTTTACAGAAATGAACATAAACAAAGTAGTTTACCAAGAATTTTTCCCTTGGCCTTTTGAAGTTGCTATGTTTCCTATAGAATCTGTGAAGACCCAGCAAATTTAGATGAAACTCAAAATAATGACTAAGTTACAAAGAAACCAAACAATTTTATGAGTATCAAGCTCACCACTTTTGTAGCGCTCTCTTTGTTCTATCTTCAAGGTCAAATAGAGGGTCCTGATAGGGAAGTAGACAGCCTGGGGATAGACTCTTCCCACCTATTTGGAGATGTATATATATACACGTTTCTCAGTTAAGGAAAATTAACTACACATCAGATCAACAGACACAGATTATCTTTGTAAATGAATGCAATTCAGTAAGAATCAGCTCCTTGTTTTAAATAACAGCTTACAGAAAACTAGAAAATTAAAGATCATTTCAGTAACAGAAAACCAAAGGGGATGAAATGGTGACTCCCTCCACACACTGTTACAACATTACCTAATTAGCACTTCCAGATCGTATTGCCTAATAAATCTGAAAACAGCATAATGCCAGAGTACCTGGGCCAGCTCAGAGATCTTACTCATGTACATAATGGAAGAAAAACAGACATAATGACAGCGGTTAGTCTTTAAATTAAGCCACAATTCCCAGCGAGCCCCACAGCAAGTGATAAGAAGGCCCATTAGAGAGTAACTTTACTGCACCTAATTGCAGCACTTAATGTTAGGGGATACCAATTTCACCAAAAAAAGATTTTAGCTTCCATGTTGGGGGGGGGGGGGGGGTGGTGGTGGTGAAGAGATACTAACATTCAGCATCCCCTTTAAAATTAATAAATCTCCATACCTAATAAGGGAAAGAAATTACATATCTAAGTACTACCCGCAATACAGCGCATCTTAAGACATTATTAGAGGCTTCTCCAGCCACAATCTCATTAAGTCATGGATTTTTCTTTCACCCAAATGGG
Organism: Cygnus atratus; assembly: GCF_013377495.2. Taxonomy (NCBI): domain Eukaryota; kingdom Metazoa; phylum Chordata; class Aves; order Anseriformes; family Anatidae; genus Cygnus; species Cygnus atratus. Next base: position 7,262,590 of record NC_066376.1, read on the forward strand.
TACAACAAGTGGTAGAAGTTTTGCAATGGCATTTAACTGTTCAGTAAAGTGTTATTTATGACAGATTACTAACCTGACATACATATGCCACATGCTGTCATTCAAGAATACTTTATTTACAATAACTGTAAAAGTTCAGAATCTAGCATTTCAGCAAACTTACAGTTTTTAATTAGTAACATGGAAATATTTTTTTATTTTATATTCCTTCTATGAACCCAAAGTTTAAAAGCAAGATAAACACAAATATCTGTGATATTTATGAACCTAAGCTCCACCTATAGTAGGACTTCTGAGTAGCCACTCATTTCTGAAATGTATGTACAGGATATGCAGAGGGATCTTGACAGACTAGAAGGCTGGACAATCAGCAACCGCATGAAGTTCAGTAAGAGCAAGTGACAGATTCTGCATCTGAGACAGGGCAACCCCAGCTGTATGCATAGACTGCAGGATGGAAGGCTGGAGAGCAGCCCCAAGGAAAGGGATCGGGGGGTTCTGGTTGACACCAAGTTAAAAATGAGCCAGCAGTGTGCCCTGGCAGCCAAAAGGGGCAACCGTACCCTGGGGTGCTTCAGGCACAGCATCGCTGGCTGATTTTTGGATGGTCTCTGTGTAGAGCCAGGAGTTAGACATGATGGTCCTTGTGGGCCTTTTCCAACTCAGGACATTCTATGATTCTATGGTTCTAAGATCTTACCAAAAAAAGTGTCTCTACAACTCCTTGAAATAAGTTTTATCTGCCTGCTGTCAGAACACAGCTAAGCACTAGTGTTAAAAGAAAATACCAAGCCATGTGTGTCAGAAATCTTGCCTTAAGAACTTTGCTTTCTTAAGCTATTTGGGTGTATGGCTTCTTCAAAGTTTCACCTTAATTTTATGGAGACGGAGGGAGAAACACATGCATACACATGCACACTACAGTTATGTACGCAGGCCTCAATGCACAAGGCAATTGCAAGAGCTTCCTAGGTCCAGCTGTATGTTAATAGGACCTCACAACTGTTTTACCTTAACCTGAATGAACAAACATCAAAAGTATTTCCAGGTTCTGTGAACACTAAAACAGAGCTTAAGCTAGTCCATGAACAGTTAACATCTCTGAGAACAGGATGTTTGAACCCTGTTCACACTAAGCAATACCAAAACAGCATCTAGAAATGCGTCAATGGAAAGATGTCACATATTATCCCTGAGTCTAAAGACATGCTGTAAATCAATTTTATGCTGAGATACAGGTACATGTTCTGTTCTTCTGATTCTGCTTCAGAACAGATGGTAGTAGGCAGTAAAATCGTAAAATCCTGAAGCAAGATCAAAGCTCATTTGTCATTTCAGAGGTACAAATCCAGGAAGTCAGATTCCTCACCTGACTCCCTAAACCTTATCCTTATTTTTCTAATCACTTGACATACTAAATTTTAAATGAAAATTTACAGAGCCCCTGTAGAGATTTCTGACTGTGACAGAGCCTTGACTTTTCAATCAAGTCTAATAAAAAAAACAAAGCACTAAAATGTCTGCCCTTTAGTCACTAGAGCCAACAATTCTTCAGCCCTACTCCTGTGTTAAGACCATTTAACTATACATTCCCCTAGATGTGTACTGTAGTGTTCACAAAAGTGTAATACAGAATGCAGAGGGAAAGCTAAAATGTGTTACGCACATATGGCATATACTTTCATAAGGTTTAGTCTCATTAAGTAACCCTCTTTGAACTTAAAAATACTCTGCGTATAAAGAGTAATTCGCATTTATTAAATAATCAACAGTTGCAAACAACACTATTTTTAAAGCTTTCTTTTTTTTAAAAAATTCTTATACATCTCATCTTGAAAATAAAGATTACAGACAATAAAGAATTAGTGTTCATCTTCTGTACCTACCTGACTAATGAGGTTCAGAAGAAGTTTGCCCTCTGAGCCAACCAAGCATGTCAACAGCTGTGGAATCCAGGCCAACCACTGAATGGGTGGGACACCAATACAGTACTTGTCCACTGCATCTGCTAGTGTGTTCTTATCATCATCAAAACTCAGCAGCCAAAGAACCTAAAAGAGTTTCAAGAGCCATCTCAGGGCTTAAATAAGTTTAAGACATGTCAATTGGATTGTGCAGAAAACAAACAGATACTTATTAATATGACACTGGAGTCCTTTTAAGTGTCAAGGCCTACTCAGATGCAAGAACTTCGATTCATTATAACTGGTCAAGGCCTTTTTTTCCTCCAGAAATGAGATTAATAGTATGTAAAAAATAAATGCAAGTATATTTACAGGGAAGGATGGGTTGGGGGACAGGGAACTGAAACATGTTTACAGAACCTGTAAGTACACTATTCAGGTAAGTTAATTTTGATGCAAGAACTTGAATATTCCATTGTGTTTTGTTTTTTTTTCTTAAGTTATTTTAACTGACGAACCCTAAAGATACTTTTTCTACAACCATATTTAAATAAAACTATATTAAGCACTGACTGTACATCTTAAGCACTCACAAATAACTAAAGTTATATTTGTGGACTCGACGACAAACACTTAGCAGGAGGGCACAAATGTAGTAATTGTGTTTGGTTAATGAACTAAAAAGAAAAAAGCAGTACAAGAAATTTCAGAAAATGAAACTATTTTTGCAGAAGATTGCTTGTGAGAATAAACTAATTACAGCTGACACTGTAGCAGTAGTAATCCACAGTTCCCATCCCTGACAAAAAAAAAAAAAACAATTAATGAAGTAAAGAAAGCCATGATGACTTGCATGCAAGGACACTACAGAAACTGTATGCACAGTTTCAGCCTAAATTAAAGCTTTCAATCAGTAAATGAAATTCCTCTAATTACACAAACTTGGGCGTGTGAACATAATTCCAGCTTTTTCTGAAGAAGTGGTGCTCCAATTCTTTTTTAAACATCTCGATCTTACCTTTGCTAAGTATTTTCTTGATTTGCTCTCATTCTGATGACGACATGCATGCAGATAGCAAGTAATAGCAGACACGCCCAGATGAAGCTGACGTTCTTTCACAAAGATATTCTCCAGGTAGTCACCCCACATCGCCCATGCTTTCACTAAAACATCATGCATCTGCACAGCTGCAGAAAAAGCTTTGTTTGCTTCTTCAGACCTGCATTGTGACAAGAATGAATATGAGCTTTATACTAACAAAAAGTCACTGAATCACGTAAGATTCACACTTCTGACAGGGTATTCAATTACTTTAACACCCAATAATATTTTTCCACTAAGTTCTCTACTAAGGTCTTATGATTACTTTCTCTTAGCTTTCCTTAATTTCATGAGCTGTGAAAGTAAACAGTTCATAATGGAGCCAATTATGCAAATGCTTAAGATTCCCAAATACTCCCTGAAAATCTAAAAAACTTCAAGCGCACTGCACTTGCAACCCGAGCACTAGAGTAAGATTCCAGGAGAAAACAAAGAAAAAATGATAACACAAGAAGAGCAGAAGTAAATACACTAAAAATACTTCTCTACTGAGGGGAAAAAAAAAAGAGAAAGTAAAATTGTGAAGATATCATATTAGCTATTTTTTGGTGGAATACACCTTAAGTGTTCTCCCACCCAAGTCATTAAAACTTCACAATTGATGTAATCTGGCAAAAGTTATCTGGAAATCCTCACCCCCACTGCTAAAAAAAATCCATTTTTCAACATGAAAAGTGAAGAAATATGAAGGCTAATAGTACAGGTCTTGGATTCAGGAAAAAAAAAAAAAAGGATTATTGGTTTGATAATTGTGAAGTCTTCTCTAGGTTTCCTCGCATGCTCCCAGTTCAAGATTTGGCATGATTCATCCCAATATACATACAGTCCCTCAAAGCTATGTAATATTTCAGGCATAAGGCTAAAGGATGAGAAAACTCAAATACACATAACAGAAACAAAGAAACTTTTAAAGTATTCCAATATTCCTTATTAAAGGAAAGTGCTCCACATCTCACTTACAGAATAAGCATTACAAGAAACAATACAAAAGTAAAGTAATGCTTGTTTGTCTCACTTTTAAAAACTGTAAAGTTTTTTAAAAGATAAGTTTTCTATAAAAAAATATTAGCTTGTAGGGTTACAGTGATAAAACGTAGGATTACAGTGATAAATTAAGATGTATAGCTGTTGAGATGAAATAAGAAGTAACCGTCAACCAAAATACATATTTGTTTCTATGTTATACAATTTTTTTTTTCAGATGCTTTCTGCATCTTAGGTTGAAGTTTTGAAGCACAGTACCACAGAAGCAGCCTGATAAATGACTTTTTATCACTACTTCCCCTTTGTAAAAACAGGACTTTTCAGTAGATTTTCTTTTCTCCCTCTCTACTATCCATCATTCTTGACATCTGAGATGATTTTAAAAATGGTTTCTATCACCTTCCTCAGCAAATGGGCAGCACAGAAGAGATGCAACACCAGAGGTGACCTTTACCTTCCAGTTTAGTTGACACACAGGCGATCAGTAGCCACAAATTCTCAGGTTCAACACTTGGCCATTCTTCCTAACTGTAACCTTCCTAACATCTTAACCCCGTGTGGTGCTTGAAAATGCCTGTATGTTTGTTTATTTGCAAGATTAAGAAATTGTAAGTAAATCAGAATCATGTTTTAAACAGACTCCAATCTATCCTGAAGAAATGTATAAATACATTTTTATATGTCTTTTACTCTAACTGCATAAATTTACTAAAATAAAATTTAAAAAATGGGGTCCAGGGAGAGGGAGATTTTCTTCTCTTTACACCTCAACTGAAACTAAGCTCGTTTATGGCCATAAGGAAGCCCATTGCACTTTCCATTAAAGTAATTACATTCTGCCTATTTAAAATTATCTCTTGCATCCACAGAAGATATTCATCATTTCCAGACTTAAATTGCTACATGTGGTTGCAGTGTACAACTTTAAAACTGATGGATTTCATTTTGTAAGTGTCCACAATGTAGCGGTAAAGGAATTATTCCACCTAATACTTAACATCTAGCAATACTGCCATGAAATACTATACATGCAAAAAGCTGCTAAAATCTGAAGGTTGTTTTTTCTGTAACCACTCAATAAAATTTGACTGCTGAAATGCCTGTTTACTAAATCAGAGAGAGATCTTCCTAAAAGTAGCAAGGTGCCTGTCAGCATAAAGCAAAAATACTAGAAAGCTGGTAGTTTGAAAGCAAGACCTAGACCTGGGTGTTTAATTGCTGTAATGCAAGCTGTCTCCAACACATACCACACTCATTTTTTCAATTCAATTATTTGAATTGCAGTTTTTGTTGCATTTCCATATTGCACGATACAGCAGATTTTTCTACAGACTCTGAACTATGCCATCACACATTTTCCTATCCCTTGATCAGTTGCAGCTGCTAATAGGACACATACAATGAGCATTGAAATAGAAATGAAGAGAAACAAAGACATACGCTAGCTTTGTTCAGGTAGCCTCTAAGCTTGTAGACTGAGTAAGATTTTTTCCTTGGTTTTATATGCGGCACTTACTTCGAGAATGTAATTAAAGTAACCTCCTTTTGTCAACTACACTAATACATCGGTTTGTTAGATTAAGACATCAGTTAGACATCAGTTTGTCTACCTAAGTAGTGACAGAAACAGGCAAAAAGTATCTTACACTGCAAAGCTTTGGCCAGAAGTCTTCTCCCTGTCTCTTCCTTTTGCACATCTCTAAAAAAAACCTGATGTAATGTCTGCTTTCACTAAATTTTTCCTACAATACTCAGAAATATTACCCATCATTGCATCTTCAAACCGAAAAGGAACTTTCACATACTTTTACTTTCTTATACAGCTGTGCCAAATTTTAGGCTGGTATAAACATATGGAACAACTTTCCTGCTCAAATACTGTGTTGAAATACTTCAGCTGCATTTCACTCGGATATGTGTTAATGCCTGTTCCAGCCAATATACTTACTTGTTTATCTGTGCCAAGAACATTCCCTTCAATGCATAGAACTCAGCAGTCATCTCCTTGGTGAAGTACTTCAGATTAGTTGATTCAATAACTTCAAGACCCTGTTAAATGAGTCCTTAGTGAAAAAAACTTTCTAAAACTGAACTTTTCATTAAAATGAAAATACCGTTAAAAAAAAAGTCAAAACATCCTCTTGAAATTTCAATAGAAGACAAATGAAAAATAAATACTACGAATTTTCAGTATTTTTAGTTTAAAAAAAATCTAGACTAACAACAATTCTAAGTTCTCAATGTTCTATGCAAAACTGTTAGATACTATGGACAACATTCAGGCGATGGGTTACCACTGCCACCTTGAAGTTTGCTGACCTTATAATCATATGTCAGGGTTTTCTGCCTACAATCATGTTTTTTCTCCTTCCCTTCCAACTCATCTTCACTTCATATGCCAGCACCCTTCACTCATGAATAAGTCGCTCAAAAACTTTGATTTAGTACTTCAGTCAGTGGTGCAACTGTGCTGTCCTTTTGCAATTCATGTATTTTACAAAATAGACAAATGGAAAGGACTTTGAAGATTTCAAACTACGTACTTCCACTTTAGTTTTTATTTGGTTAATTTTTAAAATTCTCACAGTATTCAGTTCAAAAAGGACAATAACTGCCTTTGACTAACAATGTTACTGAACACTAGACATGATAAAACATGACCAACAAAATTCTGGCGCTGTTCTGTACACAGGCAGTTTATTTAAATCAATACATCTGACGGCCCTTATAATCCTCAGTAACAACTTCAGAGATAAAGCTACCATACCTGCATACATTCATTTTTGCCCATAACTCCAGCCAGCTGAAGGTAACATTTAACTTGCTGGCGAATCTTCTGAAAGCAGTCCACAATGGGTACAGTTGGAATTGTATGAATGCGACTCAGTATGTCCAGAGCTACGTTGACCAGCCCTTGTTTTCGAGCTATCTTTCCATACTGGATAATTGCTGATGCAGAAGCATGAACTCCCAACATAGCATTATTGGAACTAGGATCATGCTGAGAACTATTCTCGTATGCAGTTACAATGGCTAGAGACAAAACATGAAACTTTTGTCAGTATAAATGAAACCATACATATAGCAAAATCTTACACAATACATACGAAATTATGACTTAATGGAACATTTAAATGGAAACTGGATAAAATCAACCTTGTTAAAATCAAGAAAATTATTGCATATTTAAATAAAAAGAATAGAAATAACTTATTTCAAACAATGTGTTGTCTGGAAAATTACATGATGAATGCATGCTGGACCAGGCAGTTTTACCCTGGTAATGATGCTGTCTCCACATGAAAATGCTGCTCCAGTGGGATAAATCATCTGACACAATAGGTAACCTGTTCCTCCAAGTCTTTACAACAGTCTTCATATCATGTAAGCTGTTGTTCCTTCCTAGATTAGTTGGTTGCAATCCTGCATTTATTTGGGCTGCTTCTTGAAGTTCAATTATTTGCTGTGCTGCCTAGAAAACATTACACAACATAAATTATCCTAAAGGACAGTACAATACGTGAGACAATAGAAAAAGATCCTTCTGATGAGTCCACTTTTAAATCATCAAGTAAAGATAAAACTATGCCATTTGGGGTCATTATTTGCACAAATGACCATTAATCATTCTAATCATTAGGAAAAAAAATAAACAAATCATAATGCAAGTTTCACTCAACAATTCGGTTACTGAACAGAAATGTTATATTCAGCCACTGAGTCACCAGTACAGAATTTATACCAATGGGTGTCTATATCTAACAACCAAATTATTTTATAAAGTATATGAATGTGACATAAAGTACCTTCCGACACGCTTGCAAAAGGTCATTGCATTAACTTCAGGCTCCCCTCCTCTGAAGTTCATTTCAGGAACACCTCATTCTGACAAAACCTAAACATCCTGGTTGCAAACAGACACCGCCAACCTATGGTTAATGTGTTCTTTCTATAATGCTATGAGTTTGCTTCCAAGGTTTCAGTTGGGGAAGCAGTGACATGTCTTTCCTTAATGCTAGGCTAGTAAGATCAAAATTCCCTCATTCTTTCTTTAATTTAGAAAGCAAATGCTTTCACAAAATGGTAGTGGTCAAAAGAAAATAATCAAAACAAAACTTTTAACAGAACCTACTAGCATAAATTCCCTAATCATGATCTCACCTCTTAATAGAATCTTGAATGTGCAGCAACACTGTGCATTCCTGAAACTATTAAGACAATCTCCAAAACAACTTAACTGTGATAAATCACTTAGGTCAAGAATGCTTTTTTTTCCCACAAACATCTACTACCCTCAAATTAATGAAAGGAGCAAACAGGAGGTGGCAGTAGCCTCAAACCTACTAAAGGCAGCAGACATTTTGTTAAACTTCAACAAGTTGAAGAAGAGGCCTGCAAACATTAAAAGAATTTAATTACCTGTAGTACAATAAAACCAATGTAGTATTCTCTAAGCTACCTCCCTAGCAGATAACAGTTGTATTCACTGTTAATCAACAAAATGAGATAACTACTTAAAAAAAAAAAAAGCCATCCAAATTTACACAGTGAAATCTCTCGAAACAAAATAAATTAAAGTAATATTTTCCTACAGTCATCTCAGTATCAGCTCTCACAATAGCTTAACCTTCATCCTACACCCATTCATCACATAAATTTAATTTTCTCACAGGTATTTAATCACTTACTATCTGATATTTAAAAAAAAAGTAATTACCGCAGTGCAAATTCATGGCTGCATTTGTACCTCTGTCAGTCATTGCCTAATTTATCATTTCTTCATGAGGGATATATACATATTAGATTATTTAAAAAGGTTATTTTAATTGATATCTGAAAGCATTTAAATGCTTTATTTAGCAATACTAACCCTTTCATGCTGCAGATATTGCCCATCCGTGGGAGAAAAAACTCAAAACCATCAGTGAAAACTTATCAAAAAGGAATTAATTTAGTCACGAAGTCTTCCAGTTGTATATCAGCTCAAACAAATGAAACCTTGTACAATTATTTATATCTTACCTATTTCTTGACAGCTTCTTCTCAATATGGAGAATTTTTCCATATTTATTCACTCTGTCTGATGCATCAACGTATATTATAAAAATTCAAAAGCGTGCTGTGTAAGCTCTACCCACAAGTACAACTTAGTGGGGGTACCTTAGATCATGTGGATTTAGGTACTCATGAATCAAACCAGGCCTGACACACAGGGTGAACTACTCATCCTCTACAGAATTATGGAAGCCACTATATTAAAAAGAACTTAGAAAGTAGTATCCTCTGCATTTGTGTGGGTAAGGTTCATTCACAGTTCTCTGAGCACCGGTCCATCAAGAAATGCATCCCCTGTTATCAAACCTCAGATCATACTGCACAGAGATATCCCACAGTTTCCCCCTTGGAGATGAAAGGCTGCCTTCACTGTAATGAGAGCTAATCTTTGACAGATGCTTGTTTATCAGGATGCCTAATGAGGGACGCAATCAGCCCTTCAAACAAATTACTGGCATGTTTATTCCCAATCACATACTGCATGACAAACTGAACACAAACTCTCCCCCAGCCCCACTTCCACACTCTGGCTACAGCTGCACGGTCCAAATTGGAAGACACTAGGTTCCTTTTCAAGAAGCTTCGGAAAGCAACTCAAAGCCAAATCCCATTTCTTAGAGATGCGTTTAGGCACCTACTTCCATTCAATTATATTTGGCAATAACATCTACTCTCAGAAGTTCTTCTCTTACAGTTGTGAATTACTTACATAATTAAATCCAAGAGAAAGCAAAAGGATAAGTGTTGACGTTTCATACATTTAAAAGGGAAGAATTTATCCATTTCTGTTACAGTGAAATGTGTGAAAGGACACAAGCCATACATTTTTCACCACTTTACATGTTATTTCATCTCTTGTAATTAGTAAACTGCATATCCTATGTGATCAAAGTTGTACCAGCTGCTTCACAAAAATATTTCTGGAAGTCTGAAAAAAGAAACAGTCTCAGCAAGTTCTCACAAGCTCTTCCTGACAGGACAAGAAACAAGTCTTCCCCTAATTTTCTAAGTGTATCATTTCCCTGAGAAACATTTATGCCAAAGAGAAAGACTAAAAACAGAGAATTTAAGCGTATCTGTTCTTTAAACTGAAGTGCTAGCATTGCACGAAAAAAAATAAAAGATTTTTCACAAGCAAAAATAAAGACATATCTTGTGCACAATACCTTAAAACCAATATACATTTATATAAATGCTGGGAAAATTCTTTGCTTTGTAATATTCAACAATTTGAAGGCTAAAATATGGGCTGGGATAACCAACTGGAAAGTTACTCATCCTTTCTAAGTCAAGGATTCAAGTATGCACACAAGAATTTATTTAAACATTTGTGCTGGTAAAGATCATGTGCAATATACTGCAGTAATTTTACAGGACAGTATGAAACTGAAGTTACAAATTTATGCCCCTATTTAAATGAGCTTGCTAAAGAAATAAGCCAATAACTACAGGATGATACTCAACTTTGGGAGTTTTCTTTTTTTGTTGTTGTTGGTTTGGTTTTGTTGTTGTTTTGGGGGATTTTTTGTTTGTTTTGTTTTTGAAGTTGTTGTAACCCTAAATTAATTAGCTGTCCCTCATTTCATTCTGGACAGGACAGTTTGCTGCTTCATTGCCAGAATTCTGCCCTTACTTTAGAATTAAGCTCCTCTCAAAACTTTACACTCATTTTGTCCAATTTTTTTGTCCAGAAAACACACTGATCTCCTTCAAATCCCAAAGAAGTAAGGCCACAGGGCTCCCCGCTCTTCTGAATCATGAATTCTGTTCCTTCGTGGTTCATAAAAAGCCCTTGACGAAGGTCACCACTGTCTCAAATCTTCTAGCTGACCTATTCATATAAGTGCTCTGTAATACACTGGAATTAAAATGAGCTAATTAGCTGGAAGCAGTAACCTCTTCCATCAGCACAAACTTGTAAGGCGTGCACCCACATGTAGGCACGGCGAATTACTGGAATATGGCCTCCCACTCAGACCAACAATGTTTTATTTCCTGCAGCTGGCATCAGACTAGCTGAGGGGAGCCACGATCGCTCTGCCCAATGCACAAGATCTCCCTGACTGTGAAGCAACATGATTTAGGATGGGAATTCTTCATACCTTACTTCAAGATTTTAAGTCAACGTTGATCAGAACTGCCAAATGACCTTGCCAGACAACTAATATCGCTGCAGACCAACACATGAAGCTTTGAGGTACAAATTAGTTTAACCAACACAATCCACTCTCCTTTACAGCAGAAGCTGTATACAGGTCTCTCCCTGTCCAATAAAATATCACTTAATTTGGAGACTATATTCCCTCCCGATTCCTTTCCCTGATGCTCTTGATGGCATCTGCTATATTCCCAAGGCCCACTAAAAAAAAGAGAAATAATGGATGTACCAAACGGGGCATTTTATGTACTACAGAAGCTTTCTTTCTACCATTATATTCAACACCAATGTGCTCACAGAACCACATAGCAGGCTCGACCTGCTGTTCTAACTTTCCAACCCGAGTGCTCTTGAAGGAGCTCAGAGGGCACACCAACCCAAGTCATCTGAAGATCTTCAGATGGCTTCATCCTGCCATAAAAAAGGAGCAGACAAAACCATTTTACAGCCTTACCAGTAGAAAATGGCTTGGGGAATGGCAAATCAGAACATTTAGCAAAATAATATGGAACTGACAAAAAAAAAACACAAAAAACAATAAGGTTCGCACTGCCCAGAGCTTCATCTGAAAAGTCCTTCACTAACAGACCCTTAAAGCTTCTGGTTCTTTGACCCTAATGCTTAAGCCACACGGATGTTCAGAACTTGCTCAGCAATACCAGCATTTCTAAATACGCTTTTCCTTTATAGGGCGTTGACATTTAGCTTAGATTTAAAAAAATAAAATAAAATTACACGAGTGGGTTACAATTGACAAAATTCCATACTGCATTTAACACATTTTCAAACTAACTGAAAGAACACTTTGGAGGTTATTTCAACATTTCCACAAGTAATATAATGTAATAATATACCTACTCAAAATGGATCTTACTTCAAAACCCACTGAATGTTCAAGAACTCCAAGTACCGCAGCACATAAGCATTAGCCCACAAAGAAGGCTGAGCCATTTGTCAGTTTTTAAATAGCTACCTCTATACGCCACAAGCAGAACAAATTCAGGTGAACTATAAAGACTTTCAAAGGAATCCCAGTCAAAATGCACATTTCACAATTTTTAACAAGGAAATACCATTAGGAGAACTAATCAGTACTATGCGTACTAATCAGTACTATGAGTAATTTATACTCACAGTTATTAGAAGTCCTGAGACCTGGTACCAGAAAATAACTGATTCAAACAACTCTTAATTCTCACCTGGAGAAGGGGAGTATGAACATGGGAGACTACGTGAGGAAGCCTTCTCCACTCCCGAATCGCCAGACTACTCGCCATCTCCACCAGGCGCTCAATGAAGTTAAGCTGCTGCTCTTCAGGATGGCAAATTGCTAAGTATCCTCTGTACATGTTCACTTTCCAAGCCATCTCTTTTGGACAACTCAGCTCCACCTGGTAATGGAAAAAAGCCCAGTAAAGATTATTCATACTTAAATGCAACGTTTCTGATGTATTTTTTAAAGATTTCTTAAACAGGTTTATTTTTTGTTTTAAAAATACCACACTAAAATATCAACATTTCTCATTAGAGGAGCTTAGGCACTCTAACAATTATTTGTTAGGGTAGGCTAGCAAATAAATTGCAAACTCAGCACAAGCAGTTCCTTCACACAGCCTGCTGTTAGGGTATTTTTTACTCTGACGATCGTAGAGTAGCTCAGAGACAGCTGAGCAAGCTGAAAGCAGTCTTGCAACAGGAGCATGAAGCTCACTGCAAACCAATTCACCCTGTAAAGAGAAAAAAGATGCTTCTCAGCAGATAGTCTACTACCTCTGAAATGCTTCGGGGGCTCCAGAACAAGTAATGTCAACTTCTCACTTAAAAGGATCCCGTCCCTATCTGTCAGCACATTACACCAGCATTATACTTCCTAATTGCCTCCTCTAGGACATTACTAAACTGATGAGAATAAACAACTGATTTTTTTTTTAATCATCTACAAGCAACCTTCCCATTTATGTCAAAATAATTTCTGAATACAGGTGCAAAGTCAGGTGGCAGTGATAAAACAATTAAAATACAATTTTAAACCATTTTTTTTAAATCCTGGAAAAACAGAAATATGGCAACTAGAAACAGCAAAGCACAATTGTTTAGCAACTGAATTCTTATTTTACAGTAAACATACACGTAACTAAATGCTTAACTGCTCCCTATCCGACACCACGGGCCTTAAATCCAGAACTCATTTGGTTTCTCATTTTTAATCTTCACATCAAACTTTTTTCGCCCTGATATGCAACACAGAAATTCCTCTACATTATCTCCATGTTGATATACTGTATCTTAAGCATTACGATTGGTTTTTCTGCTTATCCTCAACTGACTTTTATGCCTGAGCCAGCAGAGAGAAACTGCCAGGTAGCAACCTTACACTTACACAGTGAAAATAATCTCTTTTTTATTACATTATCTGCTGGATCATTAAACACAATGGCAATGTGAGCAAATGGAAATGAGTCTTGGGTCCTATCAAAGGCCACACGGTATTTTAATAGCTCAACTTTAATATGTAGATTATTAAAAATGTTTCCCAAAGATTTATGAAAACTGATACTATCTGCCATCTTTTCTGACTCTTCTGACCCATGGATCAACAATGGAGCTTCATATAATCAAAAAAACTTGTATGCTAAGTAAGTTTTTAAAAACAGGCACATTAAAAAATACCAATACAATTGGGAGTAACCAGTGTAGCAGCATAGAAGCAATTATTCTTTCACATCCTAATATTTATGCAAACATGTGTCCTGACACTTCTTTTATAAGAACCTGAGTAGCGCCAAAAAAGCTCCATTTATGGCTTCAGCAACATCTTCTCTTTAGTCAATTAGTGAATGTCTCATTACTGAAAATATCTCGTTTAATATAACTGCATCTAGAGCATATCAGCAGTTACTCGTGGTTGTCACTTATACTCAACTCAATTTCCAAAACCAGAACCTATCTGGCATGATCTATTTCATTCTGTTCTAACTCAAGGCTTAAAATATATTGTACAATATAGTTCTTATTTTAGGCTTTAAATGTTTCTCAAATACCATCACTTCTATAATTACCCAGTAAAGTTGCATACTTTAAACACAAAATACCATTTTTTAAAAGAGCAAAAGAGTTAATCAAAATGTAAATATGACCTATTGGATCATTGTTGTAGCTGTAGTACAGCTTGCTACTTAGAGATTTAGTTTCACATGGACTGAAAAATGATAAAAATACATCTTTAGAGACAACTATTTAATTTGAACCATCAGTACTACAATTATGGGAAAATTCAATTTCAAAATGTTGCAGTGGTTGGACACCCTTAATTTAGGTTCTAGTAAAAGACAACGCTGCCTTTAATTAATTAAACAACTTTTTCAGTTTTCACAGTTTAGCCTTTAAAAGCAAAACATACGGACTGCATACACCTGCCTTCCCTTCTGACAACAGGCACTGTTATAGAAGAATAAACACTACATTGAAAAAAATATGTAATAGTCTGATTTTGAAGAAAGGAAGAGAGACATACAATTCGACATATTTATCATGCAAGAATAAGTTGTCAGAATGAAGCATGCCATTAGGATAGTTTGTATACAGAAACTTAATCCTGCAAGGTACTGGAATTAAAAGATGCTCAGCATTTTTCATGTTTTATCTTTTGCAAATATTATGAAAGTAGACAGCCAACTGACAATTTGACATGCAATATTTTTAACTGCTGGGTATTGGTTCAAAACTTGAACAGTAATGATGAAACAATAAAGCCCAATGAAGTGCGGGACTAATTCTCCTGGCTAAGTCTCTGCAACATGAAAAAATGCTGCCTAAGTCTCTTCCCAGAGCTTTGCCAGTAAAAATGTATTTTAAATATGCAATTTGCTCCCTTATTCCAAGCTCTGACATCTTTAGCAGAATAATACCAGGAATGTCACAGTATATAGCAACACTGCAACAAAGATCAGCAAGTTCCTTTCTACTTGTGACTTAATGCAGTGTTCTCACCTTTCAGTAATTTGTTTTACTGTAATCAGTCCTACATCTGATTTACGTTTCTACATTAACTAATCAAATACAAACAACTCTACTTACTATGAAAAGAAGGTGTATTTCCTTAAAATAATAGTTGTGGGTTTTTTTTGTTTCTTTTTTTTTTTTTTTTTTTTTTTTTAAAGTTTTCAGTCTTCTATAAAACAGTGATTTGGCATACAAAGTTAAAAAAAATAATAATCCCAGAAAAACCTACTGGCAACACCAATACCGAAGTCCGTTGCTTGTCCCAAGAAGCCCGAGATGGATGCACGGCCCTACACTTTATTGCAACCTCAGGAACAATAATCATGGGCTGATGCTCATGGGATGGTTCTTAAACCAGTCAGGAAAAAGATGCCTGAGAGGGTACAATGTGGAAGAATTCCTCAAAATTTGCTCTCAGATAGAAAAACATCTACCTATGTATTTTCTGTCGCATCTTCTCAGAAAATAGGGGTCATTCTATGCATGTTTACCTAGCCATTTAAACTTTATTAACAGGAAAAAAAAAAAGATATTACACTTGGAAAGAAAAGGATCTTGAAGATTTTGATCTTTTGATATTTTATCTTCTATAAGCAGTGTGCCCCCTGCCTTCAAGCTCTCCTGTAACAGGCAGAACTTTATGGAGTGTTCATACGTCAGGCACACAGCACAGAACATGCAGGCTCATGAGTGAAACCCAGGAAAGGACAAAGGAAAGGTTAAATGTTTTATAAATGCAAGTTGTTTAGCAAAATGAATCACAAGCAGAACGTAATAATGAACTTCATAATGAATCAGGAAGGTCAACAGCAGGAAAGCACAAACCATGTATTTTATCCATTACCAAAGGAGGAAGACGACTACTTCACCTGCTACACACAAGTTCCTTAGTTCCTAACAAAAGCCAGCTATGGTGCTAGTTTCTAAACGCTATATAGCAGGCAGGGCACGTCTCTGCTACTTCAGATGAAAACTATGCCCAGAGAGAGTGTGGCATCTCAATCCTTGGAGATACTAAAACTCTACTAGAGAAGACAACCTGATCTACTCGCGCCTTCTCTGAACAGACCTCCAAAAGTCCCTTCCAACACAAATAACTCTAGGATTCAGTAAGCCTGACAGTAAATTATAAAAATATAGCTATCAATGCATTAAACCTTTGAGGAAGCTTTGAAACATAAGAAAAATACAACTCATACTTTGATTCCACATAAGAGGAGAGATAAGATAAGGAGAATATGGAACATGGAAAAATCAAACAAGTAGTACTGTCATAAACGTGTATTTTAACAAATCTTCACAACATTACGATAATTACTTCTAGCACGAAACCTACCACAAATTGTCATGATTTGAGAGGAGAGAAAAATACTTGTTAGTTTCTTTTTTTTTTTTTTTGCTTCTTTTTTACTTTTGTTTTAAAGAGTGTAGAATTAAACAGCACCACTTCATGAAAGCCTGCTCTTTCTCACAAATGGTCTATATAATTGTTTTTGTTTGTTTGTTTTTTAAGACTTGCATGTGTTCTGGTATATATCATACACCAAAAAATAGTTTGGGAACCCATTTGAAAGTCAATTATCTAAAAGCTAAGCATGACCTTGTGCTTATGCGTTACGATTCTATTTGTTTTATAAACCTATTTATGTGGATTCAAATTACTTTTCCCTCAGAAGTAACCCATCTCTTCCTGCAATCCTGGTCATCTTCAAATCCAGTCCCCATCTCTGTCACTGCCCATCAGTTCAAACTGTCTCCTGCACTGCCAATCTCAATGATGCATGCTGCAATATTTAATTCAATGCCTCCTCCTCTCTGAGGGCTTTACCAAAGGAAATTACTTTCTTCATCTCTGTTCTATAGTCTATTTACCCAGTTTTGTCTTCATTAAAGTAATGATTAGCAGCATAATCTGCAGCGTACATCAGCCTTTCCAACCAATGGACACAAACTCAGATTTCATGTGTTGCTTTTTCAGGGATTTTTTTGCTCTTTTAAACACCTAGCAACATTTTGCCATATCTAACTCTGCATATTAATGATGCATACAGGCTGCATTGCTTCCATTTAAGTAACGCATGAATGTAAAGCTTCAATTGAAATTATGAATTATTCCAGTTAAACCAGTTCTAGTTTTCTGTCTGATGCCTGGAAGCCACCTTCAAGTTCTTCACATGCAAAGTAATTTAACAGCATAGAGAAGGGGGAGAAAAAACAACCAACCAACTAAACAAAACCAAACCAAACCACACAACTTCACTCTGTGGCATTGCAAAAATGCCCTTGCCGTAAGTCTACAGACATAGAACTCCATGACTCCAGAAGACAGAACAACACAGTTCAGGCAAGAAAGGTAAAAAAGGGCAAACAATACTGCAAAGAGCAGCTTTCATAACCCACATAGCACTTAACTGAACACAGTGCTGATCCTAACGCACAGATTCACACAATCTGCTGCACATACATTCAACGAACTATGGCCACAGTTGGATCTCTGAAAAATGATTTGAAAGATGTTCAAGAAAAAGGCAAGAGACAGGCAGAAGCCACACGTGTATATTCTGAAATCTCTTAACAAGGATTTTGAAATAGCTTTACAAATATTCCTTAGATAACACTAAGGTATTACATGTAAACCAAATTTAGTTGACAATTCCCTGACTCTCACATTTTTCACACATCATAATCTCCCCTCAAGTGCAGTGCAGATGAACAGAGTAAACTGTGTTTAGCAGTTTTATATTTGGACAGTGAAAGTTAAGAACACTTCAGCTTTGCCTTTCAGGTGCTTAAGCAAACAAAAACAGAGGCAATGTTTTTTTTTTTTTTTTTTTTTTTTAAATTATTATTCCCTTTTAGACCTGGAAACAGTTACATTGTCTACAGACAACGAGCCAATGACTGAAGTATTTTCTTATTTCATCCTTTTATGAAAAGGAACACTTGTTCCCATAAAGGCATAAGCTGTAAAAATGTCCCTCTCATCCCCCATAAACCCTTGAGTTCAGTTTTATCTAATACCATATACTTGCAAGGGTCCCATCCTAAGTTTCTCCATATATCACTGCCAGCACACACTTCGGTGGCAAGCATTTGTAGCTTTTTAATAACTCAGCACCATGCACCAAATCTTTCATCTGCCCCAACTAAATTTCTTACATTGTACAGCTTTATAAAAGAAAAAAAGAATCAAGTTCGTCTTATGAAATGACATGCTTCAATTGCCAAAACACCCAGCTGTGTGCTGGTACATCAGAGAAAACTTCTGACGATCAGTTTACTGTTTCTGTGAAATGAGCTGTAATACTGCCTTGTTAGAAATGTTATCAGTAAAATGAACAAAGAAACTAAACATTAGCATAAAAAGCCCTCACTCACCTGCACCAGAGCTTCCTTCATGGCCGTCCAGTTTGAAACCCGCCATGCACATTCCAGTACTAGGTAAGGATTGATGTGGCCTTTTGACTGGCCGTATTCTGTCAAAGGTTCCCACTGATTCAGTTCTTTTGAGCAACTACGAAAATTGAAACCATCGTAAATTTATTTACCAACAACAAAAATTCAATAGAAGTGACTACTAATGCTTTGTATTAGAATATTATCGGTATATTTGTTTGTTTGTTTTTTGTTTGCAAGCACTGCAAATACTTTATCCAGTTTGAAGAATTTATGTCATTTTATTAATTTACTACCAATTACAATACAGAAACCTGTGAATAGGGAGAAGCTGCATTTTCTGTCTCCCAGAACAACCATTTTAAATGGAAAAAACAAATTTTAGTTCCAATCTGTTTGCACCATAACAAATTACAATTTTACAAGTCTTCAGACATATCAGTTCTGAGGGTCTGTTAAGGGAGTAAAAAAGTAGCTTTTTTATTCCCTTAAGTTTTCCCTGTATCTTAAAAGTCCTGAGTTAAGCTTTTTCTAGGAACTAATACTTTAAACCAGCAGGGTATTCTACTTCTGTTGCAGGGCAGCAATACTTCTTCTACTTCAGCTTTAGAGTCTTACCGAATCCAATGATCTTCCCAGAGCTGATACTCGGGGAAGATAGAAGGAGAAGCATTGTTCCGTTCATGTTCTTTTTTAGCCTTTTCCATTGCTTTTTCGTAAGTTTCTTGTGCCTGAATAAAATTCATACTGGTTTACTTTTCCATCTGTTATATACACATTAACTGAACAGTTGTTTTAATAAAAAGTAATATATATATTCTAAGTTTTAAATAAAAAACAAACAATGAGGTGTGTTAACTCATTTCTGAAATAGATGTTACTTGGTAGCTTTACAAATGTGATAAAAAGCTGACAAACATACTCAAGAAGTCTTACCTTACCTAGGTATTACATTGCCTTAAAGTATTATGTTAGCCAGAAGAGAAGCTGTTGTAGCACTTTCTACTTTAGAAGACTGAAGTCTTCTAAATTACTGCTCAGAATATTTTCTTGCTTACCAGCATATTCATCCCAACAGTAAAATCTCGGATTATTTCCCATATCAAGAGCGTACCTGTTCAAAAAAGCCATGTTGTTCATAGGCAATAGCTGTTGCTGTCTCTGGGAATTTACAGCGTTTCTGCCATAGCCCAGCCCACATATCCTCTTCTTGTAACAAAGAGTAGAGCTCAGCAAGGGAATCCAGTATTTCCTAGAACATTAAGAGCAGTGTTTCTCTGCAATCCATCACTACAAAGCATAGTAGTTAGCAAAACCACATCTTCTATACTGAAGCAAGTTGAGAAAGACATGAAAATAAAGATTTGTTCATGCCTCTTTTTAAAATTCTAGATGGTAAGCCATTAATAATGACCAAGTACTGAGAAGAACACAGCATTGCATGACAAAAAAAAAAAAAACACCTATGAACATACAAACGTGTATCGATTCGATTCTTGTTTGGCTTCCTTAAAATATCAGATCAATTCATAGAAAAAAATTGTTTAACAAACCAACAACTCACCCTTTAACATAGAAATAATCTATAATATTTATCTTCCTCAACTACTCACAAACACTACCTGACAGACTACTAAACACAACAGTATCTGTTTACAGAGAACTCAATTTTGCTTAGTAAATAATTCCTTAAGGTCATACAACAACAAGCATAATTTATTAGGGAAAGCATACTCTCCTTTGAGGGAGACAGAGGCGGTATACGCTTCTACATTAAAATAAAGGGCAGAAATGGTTTGATCTAATTTTACAGTGCTGAAGAGAATTAGGTTGAAAAGCAAATAGGAAAGAGAGATCAAGAGAGAAAAATATAAAAATATCAATGCCATGTGAAAGAAAGGCAGGAGAAATAGGTAAGATGCAAAGCAGTCAATATTGCAAGTGACTATTCATGAACATACAAGGTCAGGAATTCCATCACTGAATTAAAAATGGACACTCTTTCAACAAGCTTCTAAAGCTACTGTACTACACTGTTGCCATGTTTTTCTCTCCACATTTTATAACCTTTTTCAATTAATATAACACCTTACCTGTTGAGGAGGAGTTATGCTTTCCTGCTCATAAAATTCTGTTGTCTGTTTAGGCTTGATTTGTAGGCTCAGTCCTTTTTCAAAGGCTTGATGTTCCAGCATCAGCGTAGAACGAAACCAGAGATTGTGAGTTTTCCCTAAGTATTTCAGGACACAAGGTCTGATGGGAATGGGAGGAACACACTGTGACATTGCTTCCACAAAGCAATTCAGTGCACTTGGCTGGCAATCTCGCTGTACTTGATGGCTACCACTGCACAAGAAAGGACTTATTTCACCTGCCAGAGCCTGGAACGAAAACATAAGGATAGACAAATCTGAATAAAGAACTAACTATTACAGAATTTGGACTCAAAAGCTGGTTAATACAGTGTGTGTCTGAGAACAAACGTTTGATAAGTGTAGTTCTTAGTAAACTCAAGGGCCCTGTTTCTTTCAAAATATGTACTGATGGAGATGTACAGCATTAACTAGTCACAAAAAATGGCAAACTTCTCAAGGCAAGTGAACAAGTCATTTAGCACAAATACATTTTCCTGAAATGCCAGTCGTTTACAGAGGAATTCATTAAAAGAGAGATTCTCACATGTTGCTGTCTGTCAGACAAGATCTTCCACAGTCGTGAAAAAAGCTGGATCCAAGTCTTCTCTGCTAATGGTGTAGAAATATGACATAACTGAACAAAGGCACTCAGCAATGCTCCAGTCTAGAAACAAAAAGAAAGATCTATGTAACATGGGAAAAATACAATACTACTGAAAAACAGTTCAGTTATATAGCTGTTTAAGCAGTAATATAAATGCCTTTTCCAACCAACATATCAAAAATGTTTTCTTTAGCAATGAAAACTACCGTAAAATGAATTTAATGCTATTTTCATGTTGATCAAAACTCTTATTCTCTTATTCATTACTGTAACTGTTTCAGAAAAAAAAAAAAGAAAAAAGGAAGAAAGTTGATGACTTTGGTAATAGAAATGATTGAGTTAATTGGCTAGACCTATTACTACTGTGAAAATTATTTCAAAATAGCTTTCAGTTAAAATTACCTTCTTAGTAATTATTTTAATACAAGATGTGATAGACCTTTTTTTTGCGCTCTGTCTCTGCCATCACAATTTTCTTAACAGTTAAAATGAACTTACAGGTGGAAGAGGAAGAAATTTAACTGTGTAAGATTGATACAGTAACAAGCAGCAATTAAGTAAACACTTAAGATTTTTTTACACTACACAAATAAGAAATTACATCAGATTCTAAGGGTTGTCTATACAAAAAACATAAGCTAAAAAAATAGAAGATGAATTATGTCAGGTCAGGTTGAAGATTTCAGTATTAAAATTATTTGTCAGGAAATTAATAACCAAGTACCAACCTTCACTTCTCGAAGAGAGTCAAGAAATTTGTCGTGCCGGTTGGTCAACATGTGCAACTGATTGCCAATGTCCTTCTCAGAAAGTTCTTTAGTTTTAGGTGTGCTGGTTTGATCTCCCGGAGCCAATTCAATGTCAATTTCAACATCCTATACAGAAATAATGATTCAAAGCATGCAGGTATTTTCTAAGTACTTTTTTTTTCCCCCTATACAAATACAAAATATCCTTCTGATCAAACTATTTTAGGTCTCACTATTTCTATTAGTTCTTTGTGTTCAGAAGTAGGATTGCTAGTGTAATGTACTAAAGAAAGGGCTAAATGAATGAATGCAAGTTCTGAAAAAGCCATGCACAGTTAAAATACAACACATTACACACAAGGTATACAGAACAAGCTCTGTACATCATCTTCAAGGCACTTTCTCCAAATTTATTTAATGAGAAACCAAGAAGAGATGCTTTCATCAAAAACGTTATTTTTCTACTGTGCTTTCTGCAAGTTACCTCTTCTTTGGATTCACTGTTTTCCCTTTCCCGAGGCTCTTGTTTGACATGGGTTACCATAGCAAATGCCGCCCTGTCATGGCTGTCAGCAAGGTTGATAACGTTGGTGATGGAGGGCAGCATAGCACCCTGACAACTGGTCCCAATCGTAGTGTTTTTCTCACACACTGCCAACAGGAGCTAAGGCATTAAAAAAAAATCAAAGAGAACTTTTAAATAGACATTTTACTGAAGTATTACTGAGAAACCATCCCTATGGTTTCATATTTATCGGCAAGATAAGAGTGGCAATAATGTGTCCAAGGCATATTTGTCACCTTTATTCAGTAAATATAATACATTTTCATCTTAATTTGCTCACATTGTCAGTATTTTGAAGTCCATGACTATACTTTCAAGACTGCCTTTCAAGTCACTCCTGAAAATGCGGAAGGAATAGGACTCTTCTGTGCCTAAAATCTGTATTTCCTACTTCATAATATACATATTTAATGCCCTCAATCAGATAACGTACACAGAAAATCCATGCTGTTTCTCATCTCTCTGGAAGGAGCTCTAAAATTTAAGAGGTCAAAGTTATCCCCCTAGTCACTGTAAATTCTTGTTTTAATATGCAAATTTTAAAAACAAAAAACAAACAAAAAGTTCGGTCCCATTTTATTTTATATAAACCAACCAAAAATGCAATTGCATTTCAAGGCAATCCCACCTGAAATTTGTCATACCTTTAGTGCATACACTCTACCCTTGAAAGTTTTCTTGAAATCATCTACAGTAACAACTCTTCTATTTTTCCAAATCACCATCACTTATAAGAGATGGGTTTTCTTACGAAGTATCAACATGACCATTAAGCTTTTCCCAAAAAAAACAGATTTTAAAGATTAAAGCTGCTTTCCAAGAACCAGCTTTTTCATGTCTCTGACGTATCTGAGGTAACACACTTAGTATTTTTACCTTTGATATGGATAATATATATTACAAGGCATACGTAACATAACCCCTTTAAACCCAACCAAGAAAAATGTGGAACATATTTCTAGAATTATAATTGTATTTCTGATACAAATAATTTCCCTACCTCGATGCACTGTTTTATCCAAAAGTGATTTCCCATTGCTTCCCAGTTTTGAGAACATGTCACATAAAGCAGACGCTCATAAACACGACGTTTCATAGAGTTGTCAAAGACCTCAAAAAATTTAGCTCGTATCAGGGGCTGGGCACAACGCAGACCCGAAAGAAATGCTGGCTCAAGTTTAGCAGTAAGTTCACTACCAGAAAGATTCTCATCCCTAAAATGAATAAAGATAAAATTACATAGATATTAGAAAAAGAAGCCTTCTAGTTTTTTCAGATAAAATACCAAAATCAAAGGAGCTGATGTTCTGTGGAAGCCTACGTGGTGTGGCATGCCTCCAGGTGTGCCATATTGAGTGAAACAGCAAAGAAAATAATGCTGCTTGATAGAAAAAAAAAAAAAAAAAAAAAGCCCTGGAGATATCATAAAAAACTCTTTCAGTATAAAATCCTGATTGTCTTAATTGTGAAACAGTATCAGTTTGTCCACATCTGTATCCCCGTTTGAAATGCCCAATAACATTCATTGGCAAAAACTTCTAACCACCATGTTCACACCAGTGCTTGGCACAGTTAGCCAGCAAACAGAACAGCAGCAAACAATAGCTGAAAATAACGTGAATCATTAGCATGAAATAAAATACCTGACTTTTTTTTTGGGGGGGGATAAGGTAACCATTTTAATTATTTTAACCCATTACAAAATCTGCCAGTTTAGCTAGTAAAGAAATTCTTCTGAAATAATATTTTAAAGTATATTTCCAAGAAAAATAATCTTTATACTCTATGGAGGTAAAAGGAGAGACAGATCTTAGTTACCACAGTATTTAATATACAACCATCTATGAGGATGCCCTAGTACCTTGGGAAAGACCATATTCGGGCAGATCCAAAAAGAAAATCTTTTAAAGCACTTTCCATTATAAAATTGCCTTTAGTAAATACGTATTGTGGTTTAAGTGAAACGAATCAATTCTGCATCTTAGAAAAAAGTCCCTTAACTCAAACCTAAAGAGATTGATGGCATGTTATAAAGGTCATATATGGTACAAATTATGAACCAATAAGCTGCAATAAATGATTAATTGCTATAATTACCTATAGACATAGTTAACAAGGTCTAAGAACTGGGCATTTAATTCAAGGTCTTCTGGAAAACGCTTTTCAATGTAAGTCATCATTTTCACTAGTAAAATGGACTTCTCCCGGAGAGTAGGTGTCTGTGTTAAAAGAAGACATGATTAATTTTGTCAATTCATCTTAAAACATGCAGAGAACTGGCATATTCAAAGTACGTCTCAGCTACCATTTTTATCACTCTTTCACTCCTAAAGTATTGAAAAATAGCTTGGTAGAAGGTCATGGTTCTTAAAAAGAAAAGACAAGCATTTGTCCTTCTAATATAAACTACAGAATTTTAGAATAATAGCTAAATACAGATTTAAGTGTTTAAATGGTTACAAATATCCAATGTATATTTTTAAAAGTGTAAGTTTAATATATAAAGCACTAGATTGCCAAGCATTCAACTCTAACTTTGATACAAAATATGGTAAACTGAGGAGGTCACAAAACATTACACGAATAACATGATTTAAGCCAGCAGTAGTCACCTTCCCCCTGAAGAAACTGTCTATCCAAGTTAAGAGAAGACTTATTTTAAACCTTTACTTTAGAAGAAGCTCTAGGCAAAACAGCTTTTGAGATCAAAAAATGAATATGTCTATAAAATGCCAAGTATCTTTAACTCATTACTGTCACATGGGATGCAAAATATTCAAAACCTTATAAAGGACATATAAACTTATATAACAGATCCTTACAATCCTCACTGTAAATACCTGATGAATTATAGCAGTAGCTTGTATTGATTCCGTATTTGAGCATAGTCATGGTTTTATCTTCCCACTTTACCTGATTAGCTGCCATTGGGGAATTGTTTTTCACCCACTCTTCCACTATTTTTACCACTGCACGAAGAATTTTTGCATCAGTAGACTTCTCAATGAGAGATGTCAGAATAGCTTGTATAAAATTTTTCCTCATTTCCATGCTCATCACAGCCAGGCGTGTTTTCACAAGATCCAGGCTTAGCATTACCAGTTCACTGGTACCTGCTATGGATACAAAAAAGGATGAAAATTGTGTATGCATGTACAAAATGCATAGCAAAGAAATTTTCAAGATAAGCTGCTGGAAGTTTAGAAGTAGCAACAACAAAATCTGTTACCCGGAAATAAAGTCCTGGATATTGAAATAACATTTTCAGAACTACTACTTTCCATTCCTAAACAGAGTCCTTCCAAAACAAACAAACAAACAAACAAAAAAAAACAAGTCAGAATACAAAAGACAAGCCTGTGAGGTTTTATCTCAGTAAAGTAGTTTTGGTAAAAAGGTATTACAGAATTCCAATACTGAAAAATTGCAACTAAGCTTGCAAAAGAAATACACGATGCAACGTACCTAATCAGTTCTGTTACTTTCCTGACTCACCTATCTGTCAAGTTTAATAATTTTCTAATTGTTTCCCATTGTTAGTAAAATTTACAACGTTCTAGTCTACCTAACAAATATGGTCTGGAAACGTAACAGCATTATTTCTTTCAAACTATTTTCTTCAGTAGCTTATTCATTCATAAATTACAGTGTTCTTTAGTAGTTTTGTAAGAACATCTGAATTTTTCAATGACTCATGACCTAATTCATTTGATGATAGACAGAATTGTACAGGCTTGAAAAGAAGCTCTTTTAAAGATAAAAACAAAGACATCCGCTCCAACAAGTTAATTTCACAAGCAGTAGCTCCACTGCTTGTCAGCTCCTCTCCCCTGAATACTATAAACTCGTGAAAAATTTCAGTATTTCTATATATATACACACACTCTGTAGCTCAATAAATATTCACTAACCATTCACTAAAATTTATGTATTACATTGGTAATATGAACTCAAAGTGCATTTTTATCCTTCAATAATTCAGCAATATTTCTAACTAATACCGAAGTTATTTTCAATATGCACAGAACTCTGCAAAATCATTTGAATCCCTTTAGGATTAAGAGATTTTAATACTTTACACATCTTTTAATCATAACATCATTAGACTATATAATGAAATACCTGTATTTGCTTCCGCTGTTCCTGCTGTAGCCTGTGGGTTTAAGTGTTCCCTGACCATCTTCTGCAGAGATCGCATAAAAACTGAAATCAACCTGTCAATATAGCTGGGGTTGTTACTGCACGCAGATTTCAGAATCATTAAAGTACCTATTGATAAAAACAACAGTTACAGAAGTAAAACTTTCATTGAACATAATATGAATAATATAGAGGTTTTCAGTGTGGATGTGCTCTTTCTCATAGAAGAACATGGGAAATGTTCTAGCTCTATTTCATCCTGTCATGAAAAAAGTATGGGACTACCCAAGTTATAAGGACTACGTTGAAAAAGTTTTTACTATAAGAACAGCTACTTTCGGCACACTTTAGGAACGCATGAAGCCTACAGGACCACAGCCCCTACAAATTACATAGCTGTTAACAACTCCTATCATAATACAAGATAATTCACATTCTGGCAAACCAATCAGTTTAAGCAGTATCTACCCTTTAAAATGCTTAATTCTTTGAAGGAAAAAAAAAAAAAAAAAGTAAAAAAATCTACAGCTCCTCCTTTCCTTACCATAATAAATTCAACAAAAGCCTGCAACAACATTTACACAAGTGTGCTTTGTTCATCAAATTTGAAAAGTTTCATTTCTTTACTTGCTCAAATATGCATAAAAAAATTGACATACAAAGATAAGCCTCTTAAACACACAATTAAAAAGATCTGCAACCCTCGAAGGTTAGATTGTAGTATTTCTTTTAAATGAGCTCTGGACAAATTGTAAAAAGCATCTTTCTGAGTTAGTTTGTTGTAAAGCACATCGTAACACCTGACATATAGGCAATTCCCAAAGTGAAATTACAACTACCTACACGTATCACAGAGTAGAATAGTGAAGGACATTTGCCAATTCAATCCAGAAAGTTTTCCAGAATTGTGCAATTTCAGGTCTGTATTACCAACACAAACAGTTCTATGCCAGCCAGACCAAATTATTCCAATACATCTCTGTCATTGTCATGTGTGGCTGAGCTTTCTACAAGTTACGCAAGTATGAATAACAAGGAAAGACAACCATTTTGGCCTTCAGGCCAAATATAGAATAGCATAGAATAAAAATTCAGACTGCTCGCTCAAGAAAAAATAGTATTTTTGGAATTCCTTATTTAATGAAAATTCAAGATCTACAAAAAATATATCTTTCTACGCTATTCAAATTAGCTGATAAATAACACTTTAAGACCAACTGAAAAAGAAAGTAAAAGGTAGTAACATGTAAGCATGTTTACACGTATTACTTGAAATGCTATGAACACCCCAGCCCTTTTCTGCATAGCTGACAAACATTCCAAGCTCATCTCTTGTGCCAGATCTAACTGCTTCCAACAGCTTCTTCCTGATTATCAGATTTCCATTTCCTTATGGAAAGTAAAAGCCAATGACAGAAAATCATACTAATTAACAGATAAACCTACATACTTCTGCTAGATATGGGAAACTTACCAAAGAGCTGAGAAGGGTTAGCATTAGTGGCTTTCTCATAATTAGTAAGTCCTTCATAAATAACCTTGCCAACCGCAGCATAAAGGCACTCCAGCTCTTCATACTTCGAAGCTACACTTGAGGTACCTGCAAAGTTTACAGAGTTTTTCTATTTTTTGGTAAACTTAGACACAAAACAGGCAAGGAACAGTTACACTGTGAACATACAGTCACCTATACCATCACCAGAACCTTACCTTGCTAATAAACCAAGACAACACAAACAGATCCCTCACTTATATAACTTTTTCATTATACAACCAATACCTCTTCTACAACAGTGTGCCACTACTTCTAAGTAATTCATTTGGATGAGAAGTCTTAGATCACTGAGGTTTTTCTAAAAAGAGTCTAGAAAAATTATTTTGTTTTAGGATAAAACATATTACCTGATCCTTTTTTATACTCTATCTCCCTTCATTGTTTTAGCATAACAGCAAAGCTTAACTACCAAAAATTTTACTTCTGAAGCTGAAGAATTGCAATTGCAAAAAATGCATTAGGATTTATAGCATGCATTTCTTGAACCAATGTTATGACAGCCGCAGGTTATTAAGTTTTTATGTCAATGGATAATGACGTATTCCACGATTACTTTTTTCAGCTTTTTTTTTTTTTTAAAAGAGGTTGAAAGTTCAAACTAAATTAGACCATTAAATGCAGGAATAGTAAAACAATATTAGCACACTGCAGAGTGTCTTCGCCCCACCCTTAGTCATTTGAGTTATGCCGCAATAAGGGATAAAAGGAGGAAGAAAATACCACATACTTGGTTCTGTAGGGAAAATACCCATTAAGCGAGAAAGCAAACTGTGGACTGCTCTCAAAACCTTGGTGTTTCCACAAGTCATACAAGCTGCTACACCTCGTTGCAGGGGTTTGAAGCTACTAAGGACAGCAGGGGGCTGCAGTACAGTTAGCAGGAAACTTAAGACCTCTAAGCCAGTGCAAATGTTGGCAAAGTTGGCTTGATTAGGTTGTTCCTAAAGAGAACACACAAAGAGGCAATGAGCGGGGGAAAACATACAAGTATTAAACAGATTAGCAATGCTTCATGTCAGTCTTTTCGGATAAGTCATCCGATATGGAACTCTAAAATACAAGGCACTGTAAAATCTTTAACCATAAAAATGTTACTCAAGCATTTACAAATATGTTCCTTATAATGCTTTTTGTGGTCCTCAGCTTTGAAAGCTGCTTGAAACCTTGCTGGTTAGAAACACTTTCAACGGGGGATTATGTTTTACCTCCTTGTCAACATCCTCCTTCTCAAATAATTCCTTTACAGTTCTGATGCCAAATTTCATGAAACCCATTGAAATGCAGTCTAAGAAATCAGAGCGTGCGCACACACATACACAAAAAAAAACAACCACCAACAGGTTTCTCTGACACACTCATGGCTACAACCTCATCTCTATCGTATATTCATCGCTCCCTAGCCTTGACTTCTCTGCAGTCTTCCCATTCCAAGTCAAGGCCCTGCCTTCTCTTGGCCTTGATCTTTTTGTTAACTCATCTGTACCTCGACACTCTGACTATCTCCACTCTGCTTCCTCATTCCTCTTCAGAAGGGAAGCAGCCTCCTGCTCTTCTGTATTACCTGGGCTTCAGCGAAGACCACAATAAGAATTCCAGCTTCTGATACACAAATTCAGATTCTTGAAGGTTCAGAAGCCACAAAAAAAAATTGCTCAGTCACACAACCATGGACAGATAGGCCCTGGACAGATGGCACCTTCAGAGAATTGAGTTATTAAACAAATGTCCTCTTGACAAAACACAAACAGGTTTTCAGAACCTGCTTTTTTAATTAACTTTATCGACAGCAACCCAGGACACTAGAATTTATTTAACTTATTAAATAATAAAATGACTACAGACATTCAACCCCCAAACACAAAATGTTCACATTCAGATGTCTATTCTCAATCACTGACTTTATCCTACTCCTTAATACAGTCACAAATTACCAGTAGAAAGATATATGGCAATTTAGCTCCAAATCTTCCAAGAAACAATGATGAATGAAATTAGTAATTAAAGAAAGATTTATTTCCAATTCACAATGACGCTACACTATAAAAATAAATTTATAAATCAAAGTTGAAATCATAAGAAATGAGTACTCAGAATACACAATCATCAAAAAATATATCAGTGTGTACCTTAAACATCTGGTTTCAAAAGTATTCAATCAGCATACGTGCTAGTCAATCCTAAAGCCCTACAGAACTAGAATGTTACCTACCACTGTCATTAGAAGCTTATCAAACCATTGCAGTTTCAGTTCTGATTTTGGCCACATGTCTGGTCGTAAAGCCGTTTTCAGAAGGTTGACACAGCGACGAGACAGCAATTCCCCAGGAGATCCAGCAGTGTTTGAGTTGTCATTTACCTAGCAATTAATCAGAGTTAACACAATGACAACTTTTTGCAACCAACTCATTAATTTATTATGCGTTCCAAGCAAGCATGTAATTTCTTACTTCTGAAATGGATGAGCTCAAGTAGTTTTATCAGTGGTGTCACAAAGTATTTTACTGCATATAAAGCTCACAACTAAGAGCAAACATCAGAACTCATGTGTAAACTGCTACCTAATTACCTGAAATCACCCATCAAAAGTATATATATAAAAAAAAAGTTTAATCTGATGGATTATTACTACAACTGTGAACATGTTCAATATTGGTTAATCTTTTCTATTTGGAGGGTATCCATGTATCCACAAAAATACAAAGCTTTTTACTAAATCATCCTTTACACCTTAAGAGTATGTCTTTTCTGTGCAATGGACTGTGCTTCATAAAATCCCATGCCATACAGTTTTTTTAGCCTTGAGCTATACCCAGCTAGTTTTTCCCCTTTTAGAAAAGCTAATTCTTAACAAAATTTGACAAAAAAGTTTTACATGCTACATGAAAAGTAATTCCACATAGTTCATCATGAAAATACAATCAAAATTGTTATCCTTAGATACATGATTAACATAGTCCTTCCCTATTATACTCTTCAAATATACTCAGATCTTGGGTAAAGTAATCTTGCCATTAAATCTAGTCAATAGAACAAGCATACTTTGTAGAATCAGGCAAGTACATAAACACATTAAGAAGAAATACTTCTGCGAACTTTCTGAAGTCTTTGGCTGGCTCCAGCCAAATTCTACTACTCTAGTTTATTTCAAGCATGTCACTTCCAATATAGCACTTGCTTGAAAAGAGAAAGTAAAGAACAAACAAAATGCTAGAATTGATCAGCAGCACAGTTAAATGGAGACTCTTTCAATTGCAAAATCTGGCTTGCAATTGTTCACATTTAAATTTGATTTTCCAACTGTATGCAACCTGCATCAAGCTGTAAATATACAATACCATAAAAGAAGCTAAAGCATACCTCTCACATGAATAATAATTTGTGAAATGAAAAATATGCAAATGCTGGTTACCAAATTAAATTTCTTTCCTCAAAATATTTTATTCTGTGCAGTTTTGTTTTAAAGTTTCTAACCTTTCAGCAACAGAAAGCAAGTATACAAGCACTGGAATAATCCAAGCATACAAGTACCCTTATGAAAAGAGGTTTTCATGGTTTTAGCTACTCATGCTACATCAGTATTTGCATATCAGAATAAACACACTACCTGGCAAGCAATTCTAATCAAGAAATTCACGACTGTATCTGTATGCTGCTTATCAATTGGCTTGGAAAGAAGCGCATCAGCTCCTGGCAAGGACTGGCTACGTCCAAATACCTGTATGGATATAAAACACAAAAACCAAAAACAACATCGTAACAAGGCGAACAGCAAGCACAATATAATTAAAAGACTTTCTAAAAGTATAGCCTTTAATTCAGGGACGTTCACGTTAGCTGGGAAAACTAAATTGCTTAGGCAGTGCAGGTTAGAACTTCTGAGTCTCTGAACAAAATCTGATTTTTTTTCTTACAGCGCTTATTGCTCCAGTAGCTGTCCTGAATCGTTTTACTTCTTGGCCAGAATCAACAGACAATCCTCTTTTAACAGCAGATGAGGTAGAACTTGCTCCTTCTCCTCCTGCACTTGGATCCATATCTGAATCTGGCTGAAATATCAGCAATATGCATGTTAAAAAAGCATTTAATAGTATAACAGTTCAATCTTTACCAGTTTATTTAGAATTCCTACCTGCTGGTCTTTAATTCTTTGCAATTCCCATTTAATAACTACTTCAGCAAGATCCACAGCTAATTTTCTTTGCTCTATTGTAACGCTGGGAGTGAAGCCCAGTCTCTGCATGGCACTAACCATATGCTGAACCAAGTGATGTCTGACTGGATAATAAACCTGAAAAGACGGTTTCACACACACATTAGCCAATAACTAATCAAAGACAGTGTTAAGATAAAGTTAGAATGGTAAAACAGTCTTTAATCCCAAAATTTCCCTAAATCCATACTACATTCAGATTTCACTATCAGGAAAAGTAACCAGTGCTTTGAAAATAAAATTTTGGCTACAATTTTCAGTATTGACTACTGATTTAAGGTACCCAAACGAAGGTGTTCTTTTGGAGATCTGTGATTTCTATGTGTCCATCCCCTTCTTCCCCCCCAAGGACAAGTGATTCCAGTGTTTTGCCAATCCTTTTAGATAGCTAAAATTTGCATTTGAACACGCTCAAATGTTTTTTTTCCAAAAGTACTGAGCCATCAATTCCTAAAACATAACTTATAAGTTACATTTTGAGTTCCAACTTCAATCACTATAAACAAATAGAAATTTAACAGAATGGTAGACTCAGAGTCATAATTATAATTAGCAGAGAAAACAAACAACATAAGCTTAGGGAAATGATACTGGAACAATACAGTATTCTACTTTTAACAACCAGAATAACAATAAAGCCTATTCTTCCACTACTAAAGGAACAGTCTTGCATCCAAATTTAAACAAGTAAAATAGGATCTTTCTAAACTAAACACTCCAATTTTCAAGAAACGATACACACACTACTTGCCTCACCCAGAAGCAACCCAGACAAAAAACAAACAAAAAAAAAACAACACACACCTATCAGCTGTTCTGTATTGGAACAATACACTGAAAGCTTCACTACTGACCTAAGGTCTGGTATATCTTTTGCTTAAACTAAATTGACATTTCAAAGACTTGTACTACATGGGGAACATGTTTGGCAGCTTATAATGCCATACCAAGAAAGCTTTTACAAATAGCAGAGATACAAAAGATGGTTTAGCAAAAAAAGAAAGCACAAAGAACAGGATCAAAAGTGAAAACACTTTTGAATTTGCTATATAATGTTAATAGTTGTTTTCAGTTTTAAATAAATACCTACGCAGACAGCTGATGACTTCTGAAATTAAGACATTAATTTGGATTACTTTATTTTGTAATCAAGTTGTAGTTTATTTCCTTAGTATCTACGATACAGTAACTACCAGAATAACTGGTACAAGTACCTTGAAGTGTTGTACTATCAAGTGCAAAATATGTACTAGTTGGGGAACTGTGTGACCCTCTTCCACAATGATTTTTCTTGTCCAGTGAGTCAGCATCTGGTGTCCATCCTCCATGCGGGCAGGCACAGCCGGAGTCAGAATAGCCATTGCTTGCCTGACAATAGCTCGGGCTTCCATTGCATGAGCTTTCAGGAGACTATGAAAAACCTAGAAGTCAAGGTTTCTGGTTAATATTAATATTATATATATTTTAAAAAATATGTAATGTATAAAATCTGCAACATACATTTTTCTAATAAACTTTTTTTTTTTCTAGAGGCCAATAGTTCAATATATGGTGGTACTTCATTAAGCATTACTTCTATATCCTTTGCATTCCCTTTTTTTTCTCCCTCTCCAGTGTCCAACTTGAAGTTATCCTTTGATCCCCACATACCATCTCAGCTGAAATTTGTCTCATTCAGATGAAGAAACATTACTGATTTTGTTAATTTAACCAAGAGGATTTTTCATTATGCTCTTTAGCCACTCTTTTTTTCCACTTATATTCAAACTTCTTTCTATACTTTGCCATCTCCAAATAAATTTGTATTAATATTTGGCATCTGTACTTGCTTATGGAGGATGAATTTAATTGCTTTGTGTATACTAAGTATCCAAAACTACTGTGACAACTGTAGTTGGCAACCTCCTACCCCAACTCTGCATTGTATTAAAAAAGAAAGCACACTACAGAACTTATCAACATACCTTATGGGTATGAATACTAGCACTGAGTCCATACCTGCAGAACTATCTTCTTATGTATAGCAAATTTTGCAATGATGTGTGCCAAAAGCAAATGTCCACTGTATTTGCATGCTGGGTCCACACATGCTTTGGACAGGAGACATGGCCAAGCAAACGTCATCAGGCGTCGTAGTTTGCTGTTCCGGTTTTTGTTATTGTCATGAATGTGATGTGGAGCATGCTCAACCAGAAGCGTGGCAAACTGCAAGAGATATATCCTGAGAGAATCCAGCATATCAGCCTGTTTTTCTGGATCAAGTACCTAGTTCCAGGAACAATGAAAAAAGAAAAGAAAGTGTGGGAAAATAACTATAAAAGAAAAGTCCTATTTTTTGCTTCTTGAATGTTTGCTTTTTGTTTAAGAAAATAATTAAATACTTAAGAAATAATTAAACACTTTAAATTGAGTTTAAGAAATAGAAAACAGCTTCCTAAGATGAGAACTTCTTAACAGTCACTTTGATTTGTACTGGCTCAATGAAACCAAAGTAAATTACAGAGATGCTGATGGTCAATCACAGTAAATTTTGCTTATGAAAAGACTGGGATTACAGCCACTTAAAGCCCATTTCTAAAAAAAGACATTCAAATTCTAAAGAATCATAAAAACTGAAAATTGTAGTCCAATCCTATTGATGATTGAAGGACCTTGCAACCGTTAAAAGTTATGACGTGATTTAACTTACCACAACACTTACAAATAGCACAACAGTCAAATTGGGATTGAAAAGCCAAATGAGAGAAACAACTTATTATTTTAATTTTCAAACACTAATGTAAACAGTATTACCTTTGTGATAAAAACACTAGTGATGCTTTCCGGATTATCTCCTTCTGGGTTTGGGGGTCCCAACAGCTGTTCGCCTTCTCCCTTTTCAAAGCTGTACAAGAAAGCAGGATTCAGGATGTGTTGCAGCACCTACAGAACATCAGCACAAAACAGTTACACTCAAATACTGGACTCTTCTAGCAGCAGTCACCATTCAAGTATTCATATGCAAACCTGCATGTTAGAGACATTTCGTTACAAATGGAAGCTATAAATAACACCTTAATAAACAGATGCACACATTTTTTTCCTCCTTTCCCTCTTTCAAGGGCAAGGATTCTTAGAAAGCATAAACTAAAATAGTCAGCACTGAAAGCAAGATAAACTGCTGTCCCTGTTTATTATCACTCTTCTTCAGGTATGATATTTTCAAGTAAATGGCTCTGCCAATTATCAAACTCGTTGACATTTAAGTAAGTGAGTTTTGTTGCCCTAGTTCCCAAGAAGAAAATTAAATCTAAATACCAGACTATTTTGATTTAATTGCTTTAGTTACCTTGGCTTTGAGCTCATCTCCAAAGTTTGGGTCATTGAAGTCCACAAACCGGAAGAACAAAGCCCGTTTTTGGGGGATACTATAGTTTTTAGGAATCTCTTCTTCCATGTACTCCTTTAAGAAAGTCATATTGCAGAGAAAACGACCTGTAAAAGCCCGAAGCAACTGGAAGAGCAGCTCTATATCACCATAATTCCTTCTGTAAAAACAGAAAAGAAAAAGCTTCTTTAGGAAAAAAAAAACAACAAGCTACCAAACTACTATTTTGATGACTTGAAGAAACTAATACTGGTTTTAAATGAGCAGAGAGACAAGAACAGGTAGTACCTGAGGTCTGGTTTTAGAGCTAAAAGCAGTACTATGAAATACATTAAACTTTCTCTTCATTGACTATTAACTAATTTTAGTATCCCTGTTTATATTCATAATATTTTCATATTTTATTAAATAAATATTTACAAGCCATAGAAAATAAATGTTTTTACGTACTTGCAGTAATTCAACAAGCAATATGCTAATAGCTTAGGTTCTTTCCAATTTGTTGCAGCCATGTTCTCCTTACGATGTCTCTCCTGAAAAGCTTCACTCACCCATACACGTTTCAGCTGATTCACCAAGGAATGCTGATTTGCTAACCAACATTCATCATTCTTAACAATAATACTTATGATCTGTCAAAACCAAAACAAGACAAATGCACAGTCAACACGCAACAGATCTGTCAGTGGAAACAATGATATAAAAAGCACTTCTTTCAGGTCGATTAAGGGTTCTAAAATAATCCAAAGTCAAACAAAAAGTAGTTTAGATCAATTTCTAAAGGACTGTTTTGTTTTTATTTTTGTTTTTTAAAAGAAAGTTTTCCTTGCCACGTTTCTCTCTCGTATCATGCTTCGTTAAAGAAAACTATAGTTCATTTGAAAGACTGTACGGAAGAGGCCTTTTGCTAAAGAGATTTTAACTATCCAATGAAGACCAACAAGAATAAATGAATACCTTGATAGCCTGAAACTGAAGATCAAGACGCAATGTGGTAGTGCTTGGAGAACCGGGTCTAACAGCTGCTTGGGTACCAACAGGCAACAGAAGAGTGATAAATCGATTTGGATTAGCTGCCAGTACATCTCGTAGAGGTTTGGCATCTCTATGTTTTAAGAAACTCTGAAAAAAAGGAATAAATAATTTTAATAATGACCTTTAAAAGCAAAAATATCAAGAGGATACATCATCCTGTAGTTTTTATATTCATCACTGAAGTTACAGAGGTTACATTTTATTTATTCGTGTATGTAAAAAAGCAATACAACTTCAGCGATAAGGCATAAAATTAATAGCTCTGGACCAACAAATGTAAAACAGAGAACAGGCACCTTGCAGTTAGAATAAGGCCATGCTTAAGGACTATAAGGTCATATAGACAAAAATAATACATGTAAAAGATCACAAACGTGATGAACCAAAAGTGTTTGAAGAGGAGGTTTTTTTTTTCCCCCTCTCCTCTGCCCCTACCACTTACCATAAACATTCTGCTCCACTGTGGATCATTTAAAGTGGCTTCCATCATGAACAGCTCTACAGTCTGGGATGGATGACGTGTCAAAAATTTTATCAGAGGTTCCCTGAATGGACTGCCAGCCTGCAAGATTCAAAATGCTTAAATTAAAAGTGCAGAGTGCAGACTGTTTTTATTTGTCTACTAATTTACTAGCACCCAGAGAGAAATTGAAAAAAAAAAAAAAAAGCAGCACTTGTTTTGGCATTTATGCAGATACAAAACATTCAGAACTTTCACGATTAAGATTTGCCGACAATATCAAAACTTTCTTTTAAGACAAGAGAGTAAGACAAACATTAACACCTCCTAAGAGGACTGGAAAGCATTTTTAAAAAACAAATATTTATATCACACACACTCACACAAATATGTGGAAAATTCATGGCATATTTACAAATAATATACAGCAAAAATATCAGCAACGTTAATTTCCACTTTTACCTCAATCAACATCGCTCGTTCTGTTTTCATCACAACTTCCAGCAGAGGTTTAACCAATGTCTGAGGGGCAGCTGGGATAAGATGAAATAGATTTATAATTGCTGAACAAATCTTCATTTCCTACATGTAAAAAGAAACACGATTAAATTAATATTACCAACTACATAGATTACCGTAGTATCATACATCCTACCATTTTTTCCTCTCTACATCAGCAGAGCCAGAAAGGGTTAACATATACACAATATCTACTTACCACAATATATGGAATAAAATTCTCTTATGGAACTTTGCCCTTCCCACTTGCAATATCATGGTTTTATTTTATTTTCTTTGTCAGAAAAGTGGTATTTTATAGACAAGAACTAAACTCTGCGTAATGATAACCGTGATGGGGGAGTTGCAGAGTGCTCACTGCTGCACTACACCAAGTAGCTCATGCATCAGAAAGCCAGACCTTCCTTTCTAAACAATTTTTCATGTACAACCCACAACCCCAGACTAGACATGAAGAACAAGACAGACAGCTTTCTCCCAGCACTGCTCAGTACATCTTGCAAACAGCTGGCCACTCTGGAGCAGAGTCAGCTCTCTTCTCCCACTACATATTCTCCCCCTAGATAATGAATTCTCTAAAGTCCAAAATAATATAAGGCTTTTGTTTCATTATGCAATTTAAATGTGAACTACATTTCAGTTAATGAGATGGTGCATTTTCTTCAGTAAGAAAAGGCAAGAGAAAAAAAAAATCCACCCTTATCCCTCTAAAACTCATTTCTAGTAAGCAGTATGCAACAAAATAGGTACCATATGCATTGCATTTCCTCAACTGAATTTACAAAGTATTAGGCCCCCCTACTTTAACATGTTCTGCCTAGACCAGACCCCCAAGACTACTCCCATGGATTGAAGCATAAACACATAGACTTATGCCTTCATAGAAGCTGAAAATACTGCTCTTCCTAGTAAAAACACGTTTTAGATCCTGAACAGCAACCGTGTAAAAATGACTCTGCCACAGACAAACATAAGACAATACACAGCACTGCACTCAAAGGCACAATGCACTCTGCCCAAAATACAACAAGAAAACTAACATCACAGTTAAGAATAAAAGTAAATCAAAAATAAAACATGAAAAACAAAACACAACAACAAAGAACTTCCTGGTGCCTCCACTGAGTTTCTCACCTCTACCCCTTCCGTGGCAGGCTGAACCAAAACAGAAGTCACAGCATGAAAAGAAAGAGCCCACAAAAATATCAAATAAACGAACAAACCAGCATATGCTATTCTTCAGGCTGCAGTCAGAAACTGACCTCAGTAGGGTTATTTTCTCACCTCAAACTGAAAGCACGGAGACAAATGAATCTCTCAGACACTCTGAATTGCTCTCTTAAGAATTAGGATGAAAAGCATCCTTTTTTCTACTTGTATATAGTTTATACATAGCTTCCCAAGTATGTTTAACAAATAAAAAGATATTAGAGATGATTAAGTTAGGGGAAACAATCTTTTAGCATCTTCAAAGACAAATTTATCCAGCATTGATCATGAAACAACTGTCAATATTTGAACTACCAAGCTACACTCCTACTAATAGCTGTAATGCAGAATTCCCACCTGTTCATGTCCCACCATTCCCTGTTCACGAGAGGGAGAGTCTGAGGCAACTACCTACTCAAAATTCATTTCTTCCATTACTGAACATGACCTAAAAACTACGTTTCTCCTTGAGGAGGCGGGGAAGAATGGAAGAAGGAATTTAAATGAAAGATTTCAGTCATCAGGCCAATAAATTAGATCCTCATCTCTACTTAAGATGTTATGCCCTAATTTGTTCACTTACGTAAACAGGCAAGGCACAATTCAGGAACACAGCAGAACTGTCACAATATCATTTAGGTGAATGAAGAACTTAGTTGTTCTGGCAACAACTGCAAATCTTTACAACAGTTGTTAATTATTATGCCATTCTAACTGAGATGGCTAAAGTTTTTACATTATCTAGAAATGTCATTTACATATGCAGACTCGTTTCTTAGACATTTTGGACATAGACCATTCCATTAAGAGGCCTTACTGACTAGCCACTACGTGCAGCATGCTGAAGAAGTTCATAACAACACCAGCATCGCCACCAAATGGCACCTTCATTACGTGCTGCTGGAAGAGAGATGAAAATTCTTTAGGTCAAAGAAATTATTGTAATACTGTTGTGTGTCATTTCAGCTACCAAACAAAAGGGTTTCTTGATCACCATTCTCCACTGTGTGTACCATCTCCTAGCTCTAATCACTCAACCCAAATGATGCGACCCACTTCAGGAGCTTTTATGTGAGTATCGCAGATTTTGGAATCTCAGTACAGCCTCAATATGGCAAGTGAAAGGCCAGCTACAACTAACTAACCGCTGGTTTTACCATCCGAGTTTTTCCACGTTTAGAAGATACAATACAGCAGCAGTACCCTATACATACGGACATGTGAACACAGACTGCCAGATCATTGGTATAAAGATCACACTGTCTGTGACTGCCTTCAGTTTCTTACAGTTTCTACTCTTAAGGAAGCTTTAGAGCAACAACTGGGAAAAAAGTAGCATTTCAATCAACTTTGCAGTCATACAATTCTATCTGAAAGCATTTTCATAGACTTCTCCCTCAAGACTTGAGGGTTTGTGTTCCTCAGGTTTCTGATGTGCACCTCCCCCCAACACACATTTTAAGCCAACACTTAATAATAAAAAAAAAAATTTAAATCATGTTTAGGAGACTAAACACATAACTACACAGAAAACGAACAGAAAACATTAAATGCAAAAGAATTCACCATTAAACGTTATTTAGTGATAAGTAAAAACTGTTTTACAGGTGCCGCACTGTGGTTTGAAAGACTATCGCTACGTGAAGCTCTACAGGACACCTGTAATCACCATGTTTGTGTAAAAATCAATCCTAAAAGAAGAATATGAAGGCCTTAGAACTACTCTGACCCGAGTAAAACATTAGCGATTAACTGAAAAATGTGCAGTTTCTAAATTTAAGCAACAAATTCTACTCCATTAGAGGACCTCTAGGTCAAATATAAAGTAAAGACTGAATTCAGATTTAAAAGCTCTCTTTGCACTCACAGGAAGAGCAATGAAAAAACACTAAGCCAATTCCATGTTGAGGGAAATAAAAAGCCAATCTATTTTCATTCTAATTTGAGAAACAAAGATATTAATACAACTCCGCCCAATTTTTCAATAGTTGCAATAATACATCTCAACATTTATATTAAATTATTAATAAAGTCTTGATATAATTAAAGGACTTCTGGTAACCTACATGAAACCACTCTGAAGCAGGAATTCCTTAAAGTGAAGTATTGCTGAAGAACCCACTGTGTTGGCATTAAGTTGACAGCAGCTTAATGCAATTTCCCATTTACAGGAGAATTATCTGTCTCACAGTTCAACATTGAGACCGTTGACTTGGGTGGATGAGAGATTTTGATGTGATCTCAACTGGTAAACACTGAATTTGTTTTTCACAAATTATAAGTAAAGTTAACTGGGATATTATTATTCCACAAAATTTTCAAAAGGCTGTTATGAACAAACATTAGTGAAAAGAGAGGGATAATGCTGCTGAGCTCATCATCTACAACAGTGAAAAAAATTCTAAGCAGAAAGTACTGAAAAAAGAAGTCAGTGAGCTGTTCCCACACCAACCAGTACAGAATAGGCTCCACAGTTAACTGTTCCCAGCAGGTAGAAAGCTCTGCTTACTAAAATTTGTAACAACCATTCAATATATGTAAGTTCATTAGCTTGTAACAAAACATCAGTTTGCAATCAGTTATGGCAGCATTTACAAGTGAGTGAGTTCTGCAATTCCTAAACATTAGTATTATTTATTTCTTCTTTGTCTTCCCACATAAAAGCATTCATTAACTTACATTTCCATCACTCCTCTGTCCACCTTTGTGTGTAATAACTACAACTTCCATCCATTTACGCAGGTGTTGCTATCAAAAAAAGACAATCAATATTATTCTTCTAATTATACCATTCCATTTTAGCAAGTGACAGCATATACTTCAAGAAAAGAAAGAGGCAGAAATTATTGTTTGAGGGAAACAAAGGGGAAAATGATTAGTTACTTCTGTTCCCTCAGATTGAAAAGTTAATTTACTATTTGAAACCATACAGTTCACACCTTCAAATACTTTCAACTCCTTCCAAACTGAAAAGGTAGGAATATCACCTAAAAAAAGCTGTCAGTAATCTATATGCGATTAGAAGACTGAGTTTTGGGTGTGAAATGTACAGGCATCTTTCTCACATCAAGACCATGGCACTCTCCTGCTAGGAGAGTGCAATAGGGGACTGCTAAAGATTTTTATTAGAATATACCTAGGAACTTTCTTTTTCAGTTTAAATCTAAA
Source organism: Cygnus atratus (assembly GCF_013377495.2). Taxonomy (NCBI): domain Eukaryota; kingdom Metazoa; phylum Chordata; class Aves; order Anseriformes; family Anatidae; genus Cygnus; species Cygnus atratus. The sequence continues at coordinate 7,304,907 of NC_066376.1, forward strand.
GCACTCTACAGGAACAGCAAATGCTGAAGTTGGTACCAATTCGATTTTTATACTCTGTAAAAGCAAATATGACATTTAATGATAAAAAAAGCCTTCAGCTCTCAATCTGGTTTTACCACTAGCAACTGAAACTAGAATCTGAAACTGAAAGTCAGGTGTGTTGACTTCTAAAGGTTGCCTCAAGTTCTCTCCATATTCAAGAAAGCAAGGGTTGTAAGAGTACATACAATAAAAGGCATAAAAATTTGAAGTCAGATAGGCAATGATGACAGGCTTATACCTGTCCAATTATTTGCAACATACATGTACATATAAATATTTAAATAGCCCTGACAAAAGAATAGAGACTTTCCACACACACTTTAAAAATTGAAAATGAAGTAAGAAGGGCAATACCTTTCACTAAAATGGACTTAGCCTGATAGGAAGTAAAACACACGTTCAAGGGATTACTTACTATATTATGCTGCTGGCACCTTACTTAGAAGTATGACCAAGCAGACCTTAACATAATGATGTATAATTTCACAAGATGAGAACGCCTCTTAACTTTTTGGTTTAGCAGTTCTTTAGAAATTAACACAAACTTTAACCAAGTAAATGTTTGAAGATACTCATTTTTCCTATTAATTGTGAAACAAAAACATTTTACTTGGAATTTATACATTAAGTCACTACTGAATTGTTCTTTGACTTAAAAAAAACAAAAAACCTAATATGAGTTAAAAGACAATTTCCTCCAAAAGACTGGAAAAAACAAAACAACACCACAATACTTGAGTGGGCTTACCATCATTTGATCACAGAATTTATCGTTAAAAGAGTTTGGAAAAAGTCTAGTGACAGATGTCAGACGATTCACAACATTTAGTGTCAGGCTACGATAGTCTCCCAGCATCATAAGCAACGGCCTCATGTGTGTATGAATTTGATCAACTTCTATTGTAGCTCCTTCCAAGAACTGCAAGAGAGTATAGGTTCAAAATATAGCACAGAGCTTAGTGACTTCTGTGCAAGCAACTTACTTGAAATAATTTCTGCTGACTTCATTTTTTTCTTTAATTTTGTACTTTCAGAATGCAACAGCTCAAAAGATATTTATTACTAGAAATATATGCAATGAAAAGATGGAAAGCACTTTAGTATTCTTGATGTACAGCAGGATATTCCATGAAACAATCAAACAGGAGGCCTTAATTACAGACAAGGATTGAAAAATTGCCATAGTTATAAATGAAATTTACAGTTATAGACAAACTCCCTGGGCACTACTTTATTAACAAATGGCTGTGAATCTGGCTGAAAGCAATGGAGCAAATGTCTGTTAAAATCCACACGTATAAATGAGAAACATAAAACATAAGAGAAAACCTGGCTGCAAGCAGCCAGACAGAATATTTCCTGTCATAATTAAACATCCTGTGGGCACTGATTTATCACAGGAAAAGGTGGTGGAAATGATTAGAAAAATCTCAAACGAAACACACAGGTCGGAACAACCCTTAGTTCCTATACCTCTTACCTCTCAACTGAACTGAATTGTCAGCAAGTCCTAACTAGTAAGTACTTTCCCTTTCATGGCCAAGTGACATGAAATGGTGAAATCTGATCTCTAATTAGTCAACAGCCTAAGAAAACGTAAACCACCAGTATTACTATAATGATATTCCCTGTGACGTACCACCCAGTTTACACCTCATTATGAAGAGGCTGTAAGCCTTTTTATTATCATTTTCTATATTTGAAGGAAAGGTATTAAATCTTATAAAATCTTGCTGAAGTAGAATTAGGTCTATCTACCAGGCCACATATCATAATGAGAGAATATGCTTTTCCCTGTCTTTCCAGCTTCTCTCACATTATAGCCTAGCATCCACAGAACAGATGCAGCATAGCACCGTTACTAATTCTGGCCCTAAATAGTACACAGACGGTGCTGTCCCTTAAGGTAACTGCAATACTGTGATGCAGAGCTTAACTCTGCCATATTGCTTCCATTTCCAAAACCAACCATGTGTTTCTATCAATTCTTTTAGGAACAAAGAGGAAACACAAGAAAAGCTTTTACAATAAAGCCAGACATGCGCATTTGTGAAACTGCTAAGAAAGGCTGACACATCTTCCCAACTTTCCCAAGATCTGTAATCAAGAAGTAAAGCAGAGAGACCATATGACTCGAAAGCAACATTGTTTTAATGCACTAACCTTTCTCATGCATGCTTCTCCTGCCTCCTGCAGTTCATTATTTGTTGAATTAAGTGCCTTGAAAAGTGCAGCAATAATTTTCTCTCTTGACTGAGGTAAGTAATTGCAGGCAGCTAGAGCATCTGCAAATATCAAAGTAAATTTCTCTTTGCTAACTCAACTTTAGAAAGAGAAGAAAAAAATAATTCTACATTTATTCTTTTCAAGCTTCTTTTACTTCATCTTGAATTACAGACTGCTAAAGCCCAGAATGCTTTGCCAAAAGCAACAGGCATCATAAAACAGGAAAAGAATGGGAAGTCTATTAACAGACTTTTAAAGTTTTCCTAATCCTATATAACATAATTAGTCTAAAAATATTTTGGGTTAATTTCAGAAACTAAATCTTACTCATTAAGAAAGCAGCAATACTTCCCATTATTCTCCATTAAACTGTGACCTCTAGAGAGCAGTCATCAGTCTTCAAGCTCTCAAGTTTTCTGCTGATCTTGGGAAGACGATTGCCCTTTGCTCACAAGGACACTTATCTACATCTAATTTTGTTTATGAACTTTCACTTACTTAACGCAGCAATGCGAAGAGGTACAAGTGATGGAAGACTTTTGTAACAAGGTAGCTTCATTAAGGCAGCATCTTCAGCCTCACACAAATTCAAGAGCTAGGGAAAAAATAAACAAAGGCAATCATTTTAGCACAGCATTATGAATGATGGTTGGAACAGTATTATCAGTCATCCTTTGAGCCTTGTTTCTTCAAAGACACAGGTTTATTCAAATTACAATCCCCAAACTTCACCAACAGGCAAAAATTCTACTTGAAATTACAGTGCAAGTTTCCATGAAAACTGATGGTTAGCCAAAGGCAAGAGAACCCACTAACTAAAGAAAAGTCAGGCAAAACTTAGTGTTTTTACAATTTGCCAATACCTAGCAGGTCTATTTGCAAACATGCTGCACATGTGGTACAGGGTGTAAAAGAATGTCTACAGAAAAGTTTGCCTCCTGAATCACAGTGAAATACTGAAAATACTGAGTACAGGGGTAAGAAGAGATGGAGATTAAGAGGAAAAAAATATGCTGAAAATGTCTTCAGTAATTCCTATGGTCATGGGTAACTGCCCTGAGGGACAATTCTTTCCTATAGAGCCCTCTTTGCAGGACAGTATTTTCAAAACACATGTATGTTTCTGTTAGAAAACACTGAACAAGTTGGAAAGAAAACGATGCAAGAACAATGCCCATGTCTATATCCAAGAACATTACTACAGTTGAGATCTTCACAAAATCAATACATCACTCTCACCTTTATAGACATTTTTTGACACTTTGTCTTAAGAAAAAAAAATGAAGGTCCTCTGAATGGACAACTATATCCCATACTTGCCTTGCTAACTGCAATTGCTGTTGGTATCAAAGCCCTTAACTTACATTTGGACAACACTGCTAGGAAACCAAAGGACTAGACAGTTTCTCCACATTAAATCCACATACTAGGGTTTTGCTTTTATATCTGATTTTATCCAAGCAGTTAGGGACTCAAAAACCTTAACGGAAAATATATACGTTTTGGTACAACCATTGGTATCGTATATATGCTGTGCATAAAATAAGATTTAAATATTAAAGTTAGGGCTATTAGGACTAGGAATGTAACATCAAGATTTATTTAACACGTTAGAACATTCTACTTAGCTCAGAGCTAGTCATTCTACTTAGCTAGTCATTCTGCTTAGCTCAGAGCTTAGTCATAAAGGCAGACAACTTCATTGGTCCACATTTCAAAAGGCAAACTCTTCATTTCCAGGGAAAGTTTAAAATACATAGGGAAAAACGTATTTACAGCAATGAGAATTCTAACACCATCATTACTTAAGTAGCTACATTCAAATATGAGAACATAAAAAGGAAGTACCTCTGTGTAGAAAACCTTGTGTTCCACGACATTTAAATCCATTGTAAACAACCGAGGTTGCAGGGTTGTGCAAAATGTATTCCCCTCCATCAGTCCGATCTGGGCATTTGCAGGTTGATGCCTAAGTAAATGCTTTTTAGGAGGAACCATGTCTTGCAGGACCTACACAATGAAATTTAGATTACCAAATTAACAGCATATTCAAATGATCCCATAGACCTAGCCACTAAGACAACATTAGGTATGACGTTTCTATTCATTTCCTACTGGGGCTCCAGATATACCTCTTTAGAAATCACTAAGCAAGAAGAAAAATGTTTCTACGAACTAACTGAATTCAGTCAGTCAGGGAGAAAACGCAGTATCTCCAAATATTACATATCCTCTGTGAACAGATCTATGATAGTTTATAACTTCACATAACTTTATAAACATATAAAAAAAAAGAAATTCATAGACTTAAGCGTTTAAAACGTTCAAGTCCAGAAACAAGAATATTTTAAGCTCCTAAAACATCAGAAAAAAAAGAGACGTTCAGGTAAGTTTTTTTCCCCCATTACAGCAACTTTTCACTCTCCTCCATAAACACCTTTAACAATATAAGGTATCAGCTGGGGGGCTTCTCTATATGTTCCCAAATTGCAATAATGACATCTATAATTTTATATGCTGTGGTGGCCTTCAGGACTTACGTATGTTTATACTAGCTTTTCAAGAGAACAAATGCTATCATCTAGCAAAAAGCAATTTCAACCAGCTTTGATCTGCATAGTCTTTCTGGATATGCCTCATATTTAGATATAAAACAGAAAACACAGGGTCAAAATAAAGTATCTATCTGGCCTGCCATCTGATTGGTAGTAGGATGCACAGTCCATAATTTCAGGAAGTAAATCACTATCAATGCTGGCTAAGTAACGAGGCAGTACTCCAGCCACAGTGTATTTTAAACAATGAAACACAGTAAATGACAAACACATGCTATCAAGCCACTAAGAACTTAATTCGCTAATGTGAGAAAGTGCGCTCAGAAACGCATTTTGCAAAGTCAAACTGGTAAACAACTTTAGACTTGCTTGGACTTCCAGTAAGTATTTCTGCTTACCTCTTTGTGTGGCTCCATAATCACAGTGACGCTTTTTCCAGTGACCTGTGCAAGTACTTGCAACGAATGCATAGCCTGTTTTCTCACAGTAGAGTTTGGAGAGGTTACTTCTCGAACAAGATCATGTGTCACATGATGGAAAGACTTTTCCTGTGCTGCTAGGATTTCTTCTGTTTTTTCTTCATCTTTTAAAGGAGTTGCACATCTAATCAAAAGCTGTTCTAGTGTGGTCTTTGCCATAGCAACCGCTCCATTGGAAACCTAAAGTATCATGGATTATTTTTATTTTTTATATTTTTTAAAGTACAAAACAAAAATAACAAATCTACACACTACTCAACAACAAACTTTGCACTTGTCTGTGATGAATCCTCTGGAAAAGGCACACGTTCAACTAATCTTCCCACCAATCTTTCCAAAGCTGTGAGTTGCAATGAGTGAAATCTAAGAGCTGGAACACCTTAGCAGCGGTGTCACCATATGATTCACAACTGAGAAAAGATCAAGCAGCCAATTCTCTAGCTATCTGTAACTACATACAGCTTTTTAATAAGATGAACACCTCCAAACTAAATGCAGTCCAAGTTACAGTGAATCTAGAGATCTTTCACTGATCTAAATGAGACTCGTACATTTCTACTCTGAAATGAGCAAATGCAATTATTACAGAAACAATACATTTTGAAGTTAAGTAAAATCAAGATCAGAAAAAGCTCAATTTGTGTGAATTAAGAAAAAAAAAACTAGTTTCCCCCACATTACTTGATATAGTACATTCATTCTTTACCTCTCCAGTTAGATCCATCATAACAAAGAGAAGTGCCTTCAGGAAAGTCTGCTGGTTCTGGAGGACCCAAATTAGTGGAAGCCGTTCCATAAGAAATTTAATCGACACAACGCCTCCTAGTTTAGCATACCAAGCTTGTTCGTAACAGCAAGCACACAAACGTTCCACAATGTAGGAAAACAAGGGAAGCTGACATGCCTGGAAACAAAGAATTCTATCAGTTTGTTTTTTCAGCTCATTGGTATCCTCTGAAATTTTAGAAACAAAATTCAGCTGTCTGAAACTAGGTAATTACAAATTTTTTCTAAATAAGAAAATTATGCATAATATTACCCTTTCCTTTGACCCCAAGATGATGCTTGCAACATCAAATATCACTGCTAGAGCCACCTCTCCTATTTTGCAGAGCTCCTTCTCCTCATAAGCCATGCAGATTGCTATGGCATCAATAAGCACCAAGGGATCCATGCCTTTCGACCCATTTTCTTCGCTATGAAACATGGCTGTGCTAGGCTGGCTTCCAACCTGATAGCACTGCAGCAGAAAAGGACCTGTAATTTGTATAGGGAGAGGAAGAAGAAAAAGATAAAACAATGGCTATTGAAATATGAATAGTCTTTCAATTAAATTTTACTACTTCTCTGACTAGAGGATGGCAAAAACAGTAAGCAATGTGTCAATTTGCATATAAATGGATTGTAAGGCATTCTTCACTCTTAGAAGAAAAAAAGATTACATCTACTTGAATATTTTCTTCTATGCACTACACTACACACTGCAGAAGCCTGCTAAGAAGATTTAATTAAAACGAAGAATCTTAAGAAATTCAGATTACATTAACACGTCATACAGTCCAACTCCAAACAAAAAGTTTACTTCATAGGTAGAAGACGCTACAGTGCTTTGCATTTATTTAGTTCCTCTAATAGTCCCGCAAAACTGCAAGCAAAAACAACCCAATTAAAAACCACCTGCAAAAATAACTGCATCTATCAAGTTACCCAAATGCTCTGGAGATATACACTGTACCAAACCCTATTTATTTTATTTGCTTCAGCATTTTAAGAGTATTATTAGGTAATGTTTTTGAAAACTTGCTTAACAATTTTCACTGCTCTATTATTTATAAATAGTTAAAAAATAATTCAGCCACAGAACAAAACCCAACACATCTACCCAGAATATCACTTGTTATAATAGTCATAACAAGATATAACAATAACAAGAATAATACTTGTTATAATAGTCAGCAGTGTTAAGGAAAAAACTTCTCTACCCCTCTCATGACCACAAAATCTTTAGGCCAATTCACTTACCACACTGCTGAGCTACCGCCACCATTGTATAATGGCGAATCAAGCTGGCTACAAAAGGCAGAGCACTCGGTCTCAGATCTTTGATGACTGCTGACATGAATGCCCCTGTCAAAGCCTGCTCAAACGTTTTACGAGCTGGAGTATCCTGAGCTTTGTACCGATGCGAAATAATTACACTGGGTATGGACTTCTCAGTAAAGCTGAAAGACAAAATTAAGTTCATTATAATCCTGAACTGCAGTATTGGCAGCTCAACTATGAACATCATCAAGTACTTGATTTACAGTTTGCTCTTGATATCAAACTCCTTTTCCACCTCCCATTTTCTCCTCATTTTGATAGAGCTAGACTGGTTCATTCAGTTGGTATTAATTTTGTCAACCACTGGTCTCAAACATGATGGATAGCTCAATTTCATCATGAACATTTAAAGCCAGTGGTTCAGAAGAAGCCACATATATTCCAAATAATAGGTATACAGGCTTCACACTACAACTCAATTACAGAATGTCATTTTCAATATTTTGACATTTTCCCTTTTTTAAAATGACATTTGATTTTAATCTTTCAAGACTGAAACATTACTTATCAAATCACTGACCCAACAGAACCTATTCATTGCAAAGCTATATTTATGTCAAGTTTAACAAGTCCCAATTATAATAGCAACTATGCTCTTTAGCAACACTTACTATACTGCAACTCAAAGTCAGCACACACTTTGTAGGCAAAGATGTGAAAGTTGTCTAAAAGCAATGAACTTACTAAGTATCGATGACTCAAATTTTAAAAGATGTAAAAAATAAAAAATCCTTAACTGCCCTAAGACAAACAAAGTCATATATCAAAACTGATCCATCCATGAACATCAGCTGTGTGTATGTGACTATCCTACAGTTTGGTCACTAAATGGAAACTTAATTTTGTATCTCTTTCACTTTGGTAAAAAGTTAGAAGCACGCAAAAAACATTACAATCTTATCTTTGAAACACTATTAAACATCAGAACACTCCAATTATTTAAATATATTAAACTACAATTAAATTTTTAAGAAACTGTCTTGTCATATCTAAAGATTGTGCATCGAACTGTGAGTAAGGGAAGAAAATAAAAATTTGGAACATTAACAGATGTTATTTGCATTAAATAACATGCAGATAAAACCAAGAGGAAGATTTGAAAAGTCCTGCATCAATTTAAAAGGAAGCAGGATAAACCAAAAGGTAGAAACACCATGCAGAATACACTGTTTAGACTAACCATTCTCTCTAAGTTAGGTTACTCTAAAGACACTATAAATTTTACATACACATTTACGTTTAAAGAATTGTCATACTTGGGATGTGCCAGAAGTTGATATAATGCATGCTTATTATCATCCAAGCTCATCATAGCTACTAAGAAACACTTGATTACTTCCCAGGCTTGCCTCCGATAATACGGCTCTGTGTTAGCACTCTTCAAGCAGTCCAGAGCAGTTTCAATTGCCTACAACCAAGAGAGAGGAAAAAAGATAGTAATAAAACACTATTTCTTACTATTTATTATAAAGTGATTAATCAAGGGAATGGTATTTTTAATACATATTAAAAATCACTTAAAAAGCACATACGATTTGGACTGCCCAAATTAAGAAATACAAAGAATGCCTGACATCAGTGGAATGATGATTAGCAACTCCTGAAACTTTTCACATTTTTACCTGCAAAGTCTGACAACTCAAAAAAACAAAAACAAAATCAAACAAACAACCTAAACCAACAAACAAAAACAACAAACACAGAAGTGGGTTTAGATTCTGGTTCTTCATTACGGAAGAAATGAATTAGAAATCTCCTTGTCTAACTGGAGGGATATCAAAACAAATTCAGGTATGTGTGAGATCCTAAAGCCTACTTTTAAGCATGTAATTTCTGTAACGTTGAATATTTATTAATTCATATCTGGAATTGATGGCAGACAGCACACATTTGACCAATTTTTTTTTCTTTATAAGCAAACAAACTTTCAAAAAGTCTGCAACGAAGGAAAACTGAACAAGGTAATTTCTTCGCACAGAAGATGTCCTTACTTCTCCAAAACGTCCTTACCTTTTCCATAGGGAGCTGAATAGATGCTTTACAGTCTGAAAATTCTATTGTAATGCTGGGTCCTTGAATTTCTGTGACCACATATTGTAGTTTCTGTGATTCCTTTAACATTTTCCTGTTACTTCCACCAAATTTGCCAAGTACGCGATAAGCCACATGAGAAATGCTGTCTGCAGGATTGCGCAGTGTACGCCACAAAGCCTGTAAGTATTTTTAAATGTGACATGGTCAGAACAGCCTCACTTCACAATTTTTCAACTTATAATGTATAAAAATAAAAAATAAAAATGAAACAAAACGTTTATTCTTTTATCTAGGTATTTGATACTGCATAACCTCTATTTGATACTGCATAAAGGGGAAAAAAAACACTTATCTAAATGGAATAAAAACAATAAGTTCACAACAGTTAAACTGTAAACAGATTGTCCTAAGCACAGTTATAGATTAGACTAATATAATCAGATACAAAATCTTTGCAACACTGACATGTAATTTTGTATTTATTGTTAATATTAGATGGACAACATTATGAATTTAATTAAAAACAGGAAACTAAAAAAACACCACCATGGGCCAAGTTAAATAACCTCAAAGAGCTAGTTTCAACATCTAAAAAGAAAACAAGGCAATGTAGACTATATGCTAGCACTATTAGAGGAAATAGCCACATTTAAAATGTTCCAAATTTCAGCCATGCCATCTTCACTGGATATGTAAGATCGTAGATAGTTGTCAATCATGATATGCTGAAAGCAATTTGTTTTGACTGTTCTGTTTTCAAGAAATTAGCAATTTTTAAACATTTTCTGTACTAATTCATCTTAAACATAGCGATATTCTTCGTACTGAGTCCTAATTCTTAATTTTAACCTCTTAACAGGGGGTATAGAAGAAAAGATTAATTCACTTTTAAAATTTTCAGAATTTTCAGTTTAGCAGCATAACACCAAATGGTGTTTTGCACACAAATCAGACAGGCATGGTTCTCACAACAGTTTTTTCAAGTTTTTATAACCAAAGTTTCACATAAAATTCTAATGTTTAGTGAATCAACGACCTCTTGTGGTTTAACAGGAAACAACACATTTACCTGCATAAGCTCAGCTCGAACTGGTTGAATATGATCATACAGAAAGTCTGGCTGCAAGTTATCCACGCATAATTCAAGAGTTCTTAAGCCCTGGCTAACCAGGGTTTGAGATCCATTGAGAGCTGACACCAAGGGATCCATCAACATTGGCAGATAAGGGAGCAATGAGCTCAGACGAACTGGCACCGTGAGGCAGAGCTCTACAAACAAGTCCTTCATGTGTTGTTTATGAAGACCACTTTGCAACATATTAAGTCCTGAAAATCATTGATAAATTACACATTCAAAAGAAAATGACAGTCCATAGTTAATTGTTCAAAAATTGCTATTTCCTACACTTAGAATAGCCTGGCATTTAAAATTATGTAAAGTTCATATCTCTAAGGAATGTATTTAGAAAATATAGTACGTTCATAATTACAACTTCCATCTACGGATTTTATGCATTGAATGTTTTTGTAGGTACATGCATATACAAAAAGAACAGCTATGCATACACTGAAATTTAATATTAAATAAATGTTAAAATAAAGTAGCTTTTGAATACAGTACACGAAAATAAAAAAAAAAAAAAAAAGACTGTTGACCCAAACCTTAATTTTGTATCAATTTAAAAAATCCACATGGAGAAAATTGTTTAAAAAAATATCTGGGCTCTTGAAAATGAACATGAAATGCGTATGGGTCATTCACTGTCCCATACACACTAAACACATTCCCCAACTTACTGCACACACAGAGCAGGAAGATTTCATATATTCCACAAACGAAGATAGCAGCTCTACAGTGACATGCATTTTACACAATGAGTTATACATAACATACATACTTGCTAACTACAATAGAAATTGTCCCTGCAAGTTTCTTAATTCTAAATCATGTACATTTATATTTCAACAGTGCTTTGTGTAACTTCAGAAGACAGAAGATAGACATATGCAAAGTAAATGCAAGGATTTTACTCTCCTGAAATTGCTCTGATTTAGGTTGCCTTTAGGTTAAGTAGTTCTGCATGTTTCCTTGGTCATCTCTAGTATCTCTGGAAGATAGCACTTGTAAGCATATATGCTAATTTAATCAAACTGATTCATATTTCCATTTCTTTTTGGAAACTGACACTACTCGCGTTTATATTTATCATGCACCAGCAGGTGTGCACACATCCTCAACTCCAGGACAGCCAGAGCTTCTCTGTAACATTCTTCCCTTAATATCGGTGATGGCCTGGCAACCTTGCTTTTGCTACTATCCTTACACCTCATTCTTCATGCTAATAAAATTATTCATTGCAAAACATGAAATAAACAAACACCCAACAGTCCCAAAAGAGAAAGCAGAAAACAAGCAGCAGAAGTTGTGAAGCAGCCAGAGCTATGGAGCCTGAAGCAGATGAGAGTAAATCCAAGATATTTAATCAAGTGCTAAGCTCAAAGTCAGCAGCTACTTATCAGAGTTAGGGCTTTGTGTTTTTGATGTTTGTTTGTTTTTAATTACATAATATAATTTTATTACTAGTATTCACATAAAAAGATCAGAAACTGCATGGGGAAATAAAGGTATTGCTCTACCTTGCAGTAAGTTTGGTAACAGCGGCAAGAATTCTTGATATAACAGATCATGACTGCCTCCTCCAATAGATCTGAACAGTGCTCTGAGCAGCAGGAAATAGTTATAAGGCTCTTTGGCAGTCTGTGCAAGTTCCATAGAGCTGTTCACAATCTTGTGTAAATGTGGCTATAAAAAAAAATAAAGCTTTAAGATTAATAAATCATCAATTTCATCATCATTGCAGTGTAAGAGTTTAGCATGAGACAAGATTTTCAAATCAAAAACCTTCAGTTATTCCAAGTAATGTGATACCACCCTAATTTTATAACCACTTGAGGAATTGTTAAAAAGTAAATCTGTTATTTGAGCAGCACCAAGAAACAATAGTATTCTTTAGTTAATTAAATGCTGCTTTCACATTAGCCAAACAATCAAGTCTGTTTGCTACTCTAAGCACTAATTGTATTAAAATAAAAAAACTTCTACAAATCTGATGTAACAAAACAGATTTGCTCCAGAGAACCTAAGGATGGTAGCAGAATTGTCAGAATGATAACAGAAGACATTTCACAATATTAGTTTACTCCAGATCTAACTTCATCATTAATCCTTAAATGTTGTGAATGTTAAAAATTTACTTTAAAGACTAACTTTACAAGGAAAAAACACTTACAGAACCAAAAAATTAAGACTCAGTGGCCTTTTACAGCATTGGACATTAACAGTTTGCAGCCAGGAATCATTAAAATTAGCTGCTAAACACAAGAATTCTCCCAGATCAGGTAGAAACAGTGACACAATTCTGGATTTTATTGAGATCTAGAAGTATTCTACATTGCTATGCAAATGCTGCAAACAGCCTTCATCATTCAATTAAATTGTCTACCCAAGGCCCATATCATCAATCCTGATGAAACAAAAACGTAACGAGCATGAAACTGTGAAGGTAGTAAATCACATTCTTTAAATTGGATCTCCAGCTTATAACATCCAAATGACCTCAATTTTGATGACAAAAGAGAAGAATTTAACCAAGATTATACGAATATTGCATCATATTAGTTATGAAAATCACTTCACATTACTGTAATTATTCAAAGAAATAGGGGAAATAGTTTTATCTACTCTGTTCTACACAGAAAACAACTACTGAACTAATCCTGCTACAGCAAATCATTAAGAACAGAAACCATTGTTATATAGTTATCTGTATCAGACGCGTTTATTTAAAGGTAGGGAGAAAAGAAATTGAGGGTCACGTTGTGAGAAGGAGTAGTGTTCTACTACTATTGTGAAGTTTTTCTGTATATAGGCAGCTGCATTTTATGCTGCATATTTTTATGAAAAAGCGCTCTCGCTTCAAGCTCAGAACACAGTGTTTCTAAGCTCAATGAAAGAGATGATTCATTTTCAACATACAAAATGGATTTTTTAAATAAACAAACATGTTGTTAATAGAAAAACAGAATTCCTTAATGCAAACTTTTCAACACCACAGAAGTATGTTTTTAACTTGAGGTACATGTCATTACTGAACATGATATAAATGAACAAGATTCACCAACACACAAACAAGAGATACCAATCTAATCAAAAGCCTTCAGTTAATATGGAACAACAACAAAAAAAGATACACCTATCCTGACTGTTGTGAAGGTTTATGACCACAAGCATGTTTCAGTTATTTAGACTCAGAATTAGCACATCACTTTAGTTTTAAACGTTCACAGAAACTCTTATAAATACGGCAATGAGGTATTTGGTGTTTCAATAATGGTGCTAACAGTAGTTCAAACATGAAAAGACTATCAAACGAAAGAGATAACAAAAAGTTTCTTCAAACATCTGAAGAATGCATTAAGAGACAAAAAAGATTCTTTTTTTTTTTTACTCCAAATGACCTTTACCTTAAGCATTTGTTCATTTTCAGCTGCAAATAGTGAAACTGAGCCAAAGACTAACTTGAACAGCTTGAGATACAGATTGGAGAGTTCCACATTAGAGCCCATTTCTGGCAGTCGATCCAGAAGATACTCTACCAAAATTGTTGCAAAGAGTGCAGAGGTAGTAGGGTTTGCCAAAAAGGAATTGGCAACAATCTATAAAAGGGAACCACAAAGGAATTAATGTCGCTGTAATGAAAAGAACACAGGAAATTAAAACACTACCAATTTAAAACAAACAAAAAAAGATCAACTTTTTCCCCTATCTTCACTGCTGTGCAAACAATTCAGGTTATTCTCAATGGAAAATAACCGTGTACATAATTTAAATATCCAAGTTAAAGTTTATATTTTAGATGTATACAATTGGAAGTGTGCTCTGTAAAATAGCAGAACAGAACATTAACACAACAACCTTTCAAACAGAACAGGAATTTCAAAATGTTCAATACCTTTCATGAATAAAAGTCCACTCATATCTTCCCTGCTTATCTGAAGTGCTCATATTTGCATTGCATCACTTACTCTGTAAATTTTTTGAAAATCCATCTTTACAAAGCATTTTATACACTGTTTCAAATCAAATCCAGCATGCTAATTTCAGCATTATTATTTAATAATTCATCTTCAGCCTTACGTGTTTTAAGGAATGAGCTATTTTCTACAGGCTGGTTATTATCAATGGGTGGGAAAACAAACAAACAAAATACCTGAAGAGCATAGTTTTTTGAGATTCTCTCCACCATATATGGAACGGTAGTTTGAAAGATTTCTTTAAAAGTTAAAGGGTTCATCATTGTGAAGACACCAGCAAAATGCTCCAGAACTTCCTTTTCCTCTTTCATTCTGACTGTCTGACAGTTGGCTACTCGAACATATGTCTGTCCATTTCCTGCTATTTGAACCTATAGCAATTTGGAAAAAAAAATTTGGAGCAACTTTTTCCCCACTATTTTCAAAGTATCTTGCAATTAAAACTGACATTATGCAAGATTCACATGCATGCTTTATACAATTAAAAATCACAAAAGCCAGCACTGACAATAAGAATAGTAAAACGGAGTGTGTTCACCACAGACTTTAAAATCACGGAGTCAGGAGTGGAAAAAGACAACAGCAGGAGATATCAGTGTATTTGTAAAATTACTTAATTCTAAATCATATACATTTACATTTCAACAGTGCTTTGTGTAATGTCAGAAGATAGACATATGCTAAGTGAATACTTTAACTGATAACTCAACTAAAAAAAAATCATTTGAACACCAATAGATTTAATCCGCCACATAAAAGACCAAGATTTTTACAGTCTGACCTGCCAGCATAAAAACAAACAATGATAACTACTAAAAAAATAATTTGTTTCTTGCAAGTGATAAGTACTTTGAAATTCGTAAGATTTCCCACTAAATGTAGTCCTGAAATTAAAGACTTCATGAAATATACTACACACAAAATTTGTATTTTAGCTGACAAAGAAATCCATGTTAGAAGATATAACACAGAGAAATTGTATAAAATGAAAGTGCCATGTGGTCAGGTTACATACCTGATAAATATCTAAAGCTTGCATTGCATATTTTACTAGTTTTATATAAATTTGAGTCTCCTTAGGTTGCAATTGCTTATTGGGAATGAATTGTGCTTCTGAAAGAAGACAAAATACAACAGTAGTTACTTATTAAAAATACAACGTGCTTTAATGCTAGACATAGAATTACAAAAGGTAAGTGTAATTAAATAGTATGAAGTTTTACCACCAGGAGCTTTGCATGATGTTATGCCCCACGTGATTGTCTTGACACCACAAACCAAGGTTTTTACTAAGCTTCGGCAGTCTGTGACCTGAAACGTCTGTTTATCCTCTTTTTCTTTCTCCCCTTGTTTTTCAAACACAGGCACTGGTGCAGGGGCCACTGGAGTGGCTGGGGCAGGAGATGGAACAGGAACAGGTGCTGCGTTTGCTGCTGTTGGTACTCCAGGCAGTGCGGCTTCAGCAGCCCCGAGTTCAGACTGTGGTTTGCATTTTTTAAAAATTACAGAAAGCTGGTATCGTGCTATAGTGTGAAATTTCAGAACAAAAACCTAGGGGCACAAGGAGGAAAGGCCAATAGAAGAGCAGAGAGGAGAGGGGGAGGAAAAAAAGAAAATAAGTTTCTTCTTCACAGAATGTTCTAAATTTAATAATACTAATACTTCATGTCGACATAAACCAGTAAAATTTACAACTGTGTTTCTGGAATCGTTCAAATGACTGCAAACATTTTTAAACGTATCAAAAAGTATGTTTTCTTTAAACAAGTTCAAACAATAAAAATATTTGCTGAAAATTAAAAGCTGATCTCTCTCTACAGTTATATTTAATTTAAAATGAAAAGCAACTTGAGCTTATTTTTAAAAGTAAGATTTACTATTTCAGTCTATTGACTACTAAGCATAAAAAGCTAGAATCTGTCAGTTAATAAGATGCCTAAAACTAAAATATAAACTGACAGTGCATGTAGCACATCAGATTTAAAAAGCAACAATCAATTCAAGAACAGTGGTCCCCAACACTTTTGCCTCTTGGCTGGCACCAAACAAGGCTCATGTTGCAGAAGTTTCAGTTTAAAGTTTTCTGTACCTTTTAAATGAAATAAAATAAGCTGTGCTGGGGCACTGTTTAGTAGTTCAAGGATAATATCAAATAATCTGGAGATGACTAAAATGACCTCCTTAGTGCATTCAGAATGACGACAGTCGGTGACACGGAACTGTCAAAGACGGAGGGGACGCACTAAACCCAAAATTTCTAGATCTCTCTTTCAAAAAAAAAAAAAAAGCCATATGGTTTGGTCAGTCATCCTAAAATGTTAAGACCAATTTGATTTATATTTCAAAACATGCTCTCACATCCCAAAAATAAGATTATTAAACAAGCGTTTACACTAGAAGCATTTAACTTCACAATTGAGTGCAACTTTAGTTTGTGATAGGAGAAATACTAGGCAACATTTTTCAGTTAACAACTTGGCTACATCAAGCAGGTGGAGTTTCACTTGTACTACACCATGGTTGAGAGCTTTTAGAGCACGTCTGATGATTCTATGATATTTAAAAATAATTAAAAAAACACTCCTTCATATAAAAGAGAATCCTTAAAAGCATCAGCATGTCTTGAAAACGTGGGGTTTTCACATCTTACAGATTGCATTGGTCTATGCCAAGAACCTGAGATAGTTGTCTTTCAGGATTTCACTATCCAGAAAAGAAAAAACAAACCATCCAAATAAAAAAATAAAAATCGTAAAGCATAATAAATATAATCCTTAAATTATAAATTTAAGCAGGGAAAGAGAGGAGATTACAACTAAAGCATAAAAAAATTAAGCAATTCCTATCAGCACAAGCATTTAGATTCCCACTTTGAAACAAGTCACTCAATAAGCTGAGTTGGCAAAGCATCTCCACTGTACATAACGCATTATCCCAGTTGCATAGAATTTCAAAGAGCCCTTCTCTGAACTACAGAAAATGAAACAGGATGTAGACTGTTTCTGCATGTTGTCCTTTCTGAATGAGAAAGCAAAGTGCAATTGACGATACAAAATAATAGTATATTCAACTTATTATCAAAAATATGAAACAAATCAATACCTCCAGCATTCTCATAAGTATGTCTCTACCATTTCCATTTTCCTGTTCACTTTTAGACCGGATACAGTCTACCAAATTTAGCAGAAGCTTGCAAGACATTGTCTGAATACTGCTAGGCAAGGACTCATCATCAATGTTCTTGGCAAATAACTGGACAGCAAGGGAGAGATCATTGAGTGGTAAATGCTGTCGGACATGATGCACCAGGTCTGCCAGTGTGCTATACGCAAGTGGTCTATCAGTAAAAACAAGAAATGAAGAAAACACTTTGAGGACAATTATAATTGTTGCTAATTGGACTTAACCAATAATTACTGCCTGAAGCTATTTTCAAGATTCTAAACTAAAACTTTCTATTTTATATGCAAACACGGTTCACACAGCTTTTTCAAATACACAGCTACTGCATAACTCTACCAAAGATGCATTAATCCATTTCACAACACTAACGTTAGAATTACTTCTCTGATCTTTATTCAACCAATGTTGAACATCCTCAGCACATATTTTCATCTACATACAGACGAGAGCAAATTAGGATGCTTTAAACCACATATGAAGCAGAGCTGGCAAGCTCTTTCACAAATAATCCTTGATGACTCATGATTTCAAAAGTAGTTACGAAAACTGATAAACTCTGAAAATAATTTATTTTCAAATACTAGGTTTAAACATCTAATAGACGGAACACTCCTAACCCTAGTACATCTTCAATACGGTACAGTTGGTTCTGAAGCAAAAGCAAATAAGTCTTCTGGTATACATACTTGAATTTGGTTAGCAAAAGCACCTAAAAACTAGTAGACCATTGAAGACATAGAAAGTACACCTTCTCCTTGTTTTTCTTTTTTTTTTTTTCCCCCTCCAATTGTTATGTGAACAAGTTTTAAGGTACTTATTGACAAAACAATTTAAGTCTCATTCAGATTTTACACTGAACACAACCTTAGGTAGTAGTTTCAAGACATATTGGGAAGATACTGAGTTGGATTTACTGTGACCATTGTTTTGGTTGCTTTCTGCAGTTCAAGTAATTTTCACTCACCCATTCATCTCATTTTGCCCTATGCTCACACTGTGCTATTCAAGTGCTAAAAAACAACCATGCCTTACAGCAGCAGAAGCCCATCCAATATTAGAAACTAATGAGGGAATGTAGAATAATTCAGGGATTTGAGTGATAAGACAAGGGGCAGTAATAAGACAAGGGGCAGTAATAAGACAAGGGGCAGTAATAAGACAAGGGGCAGTAATAAGACAAGGGGCAGTAATAAGACAAGGGGCAGTAATAAGACAAGGGGCAGTAATAAGACAAGGGGCAGTAATAAGACAAGGGGCAGTAATAAGACAAGGGGCAGTAATAAGACAAGGGGCAGTAATAAGACAAGGGGCAGTAATAAGACAAGGGGCAGTAATAAGACAAGGGGCAGTAATAAGACAAGGGGCAGTAATAAGACAAGGGGCAGTAATAAGACAAGGGGCAGTAATAAGACAAGGGGCAATGGCTTTAAACTAATAGAGGAGAGATTCAGATAAGGTATTAGGAAAAAAAATCTTTATGAGGGTGGAACAGGTTCCCCCAAGAAGCTGTGGATGCCATCCCTGGAAGTGTTCAAGGCCAGGCTGGATGGGGCTTTGGGCAACCTGATCTAGTGGGAGGTGGCCCTGCCCATGTTAGGGGGGTGGAACTGGGTGGTCTTTAAGGTCCCTTCCAACCTAAACCATTCTGTGATTCCATGAAAATGAGTTATATAAACATTTCGAATTCTATACAGACATAGTACTAAGTATCAATTAATCTTGAAAGAAAACAGCCCTGGCGGGCACTCAGGAAGATATTCCAACCTTTTTGTCATACCTCAGTGTCTCTCGGGCAGTATATCCAGAGCCAATTAGTATAGATTCATCAAAGAGCTTGTCCATACATGGAATAAATTCTATAATATTAAAAAAAAAAGAAAAAGAAAATGAAGGCTATACATAATGATTAGCAAAAATAAAAAATCTAAATAAATTAGTTAAGCATTAATCCACTTATCCTCGATATTTAAACCAAAGTCAGAAAGTTTCACTATAAAATTTATCCCTGGAGCTTACAAGAGACAGCTTCATTTGCAAGCAAACTTTCGACTAGCCTCTGGTAACTCTACTGACTCCTTGAGTTAACTTTACAGTATGCAATCAAAGCAACGGCACTAATACAGTAAAAACAGTTACAGGTGGGAAAAAAAAAATGCTTCCATTAATTTCAACTTTACAGAATTTTTTAAACATAACTAACAAGTTATTGCCAAGGATGAGTTTGGACAACACTGTCCAATGCAACTCTGTTTTGTGGGGCATCTACCACATAAGCTCTATCCCAAATATGAGAAAGAATATATGCATCTTGGGATACAAGGAATAAAGGAGAGATAACAGTAACAAGTTCAAATGAAAAAGCAAGATCAAAGAAGCATTTTCTTTCTTTCTAAATACAGAACTCAAAAAGTTAATTAGGAAAGTCTACCCTAAAGGCAGATGATGGCAATGAAAGGAAGGGTTGATTGCTCCCACCTTCAAATAACACAAGCTAAAATTTATTAACAAATAAGCAAAAACTCAAAGAGAAAGAGGGGCACTCAGCAACCTTTATTCTTCAGATTTCCAAATGATATTCTAGATAAAAATTCAGCATTTTCTGAATGAAATTTGAAATGGCCTACAAATCACTGAGGTCCACTTAAATGAAAGAGATAACATGGTAGGCTGTCTTTGCTTTTACGAGAATGTTACGTTCTGCAAAAATACAGGGGGAAGAGAAAAGGAGAGCATCAGCATTGTTTGGGCCGCAGGGAAAGAGATCTGAAAGACTCAGAGTGGAAGGCACAAATAAGCAATGGGAATAAAGAAAGACTTTAGATGCAAAGACAATTCATTATTTTACAAGGCAACCACCACAGCACTCATGTCATGAAATTAATATTTCAGTTATAGCTGACCAGTAATACTGTGGAGGAAAGAGACGGATCAAAAAGTTGCTTGGCAGAGAGGGGGAAAGAAAAAGAAAAAAAGCGAAAAGGCAAAACAGTCCAAAACAAATAGTATGCAGTGTACCTCTTAAATACACAGAAATGATTGAAATCTTTCCAGTTTATAAATACATTATAAAAAAAAGTAACACGTACGGCTCCTCAAATCTGTTGTTAAAATGTGCTTAGCAGCAATCAGAAGCTCCTTCCGGAGGTGGGCTGTTTCTGCTGGACAATTGGAGAGTAACTGCAACATTCCTTTTACCATTTGCTGAGAGTATTTAGCCACTAATTCCTATTAAAAAAATGAGAATACAATTATTATGACATTCTACTTTAAAGCTCTGCTTTACATTTGCAAAACAGCATTCAATTAAAATTCACTGATTTCTCCTTAGGAAGATTACTGATAAAAATAAAACGCAGTAAATGCAGTAGCCATTCCGTAAGTGCTTGAGGGAGGTACCACAACATTTTCACTTTGCATTCACATAAGAATACTTCTGAAAGGAGAGCCAAGTAAAGCCCTGTGGTCCTACTTGCTACTCATTTGCTCTCCTCTCCAACTCCTGATGCACTGCAGCCATTCTAGTAGACTTTCCACCATATAGTAACCAGAGATCTGTTGCAATAAGAGTAATAACAAAAATACAGCCTACCTGGTAAATTCTTATGATGTAAGCCAAAAAAGACAATGTTTTAATTTGAGCAGCGATAAAATCAGCGTACAATTCCTTGTTATAAAGTTTATGTTGCCTGAAATGAAATTGAACAGTAGTTAACTATTCTTTTCCTCCTCTTTAATACCTTCATCCAGAAAATTCACAGAAGTATCAAATTACATCATCTTAAACAGAGGTTTCTGCCTCGTAAGGAAATAAATTCATCATGGGAGAGCCCAACCCTCTGCCATTCAAATTCCCAACATTTTATGCTCTAAGTAGAAAGGCACAGCCCTGAGGCAACAATGCAATTTTCAACTCCCTACAGAAAACCAAGCTAATACGTTGGCATCAAACAGTTGGCTCCCTTCCCCTAGCTGGGGCCATTTTTTCTCCAAGCAACATTCCCTCCCACAGACTTGTTTGTCTCTCGAGTTTCTCGAGTGGTTTTTTCAACCACTTATTCAGATCATCTGGGAAGATAGGGAAAGACAGAGGTATTACTCTTGCTGCACTTCTCAGCACCACTTGCTGCTCCTTAGAAACATCTGTCTATAAAGCAGGTAGAACAGCGGCCAGATACCTGCAATATCACAAAGCTTCACCCAAGCTAGGCTTGGAAGCACAAAACTGTATCACCAGTGGCTCCTAAAGATAAACAACTGCAAAGTCCTAGCTAACATGATCACCATTGCATACTATCTGTGGTAATACAGATTTCTGTCAGAAACTCTGTTAAAAAAACTCACTGTCAATTAAGAAATTGGGATCTACTGCACTACTGCATATATTTTTAGTGACATATGATGGAAATATTCAAATTTGCCAATTATTTCAACTTTAGAAGTGTTATCATAGGATAATTTTATGTCAAATAATCATAGTGCATTTGAACTAAGAAGTAGCTAAGACTAGAAGCAAAAAATAAAAGGTTTGAGACAAAAATATTTTGGGCAATCTTGAATGGCAGGTTAAGAAGTTCATTCCATATATCATCAAAATAATACTAAAATGCTTACCTGGCTTGAGCTGAAACTTGTATTATAATAGTGTTCATAATCAAGGGCACAAATTCAGCTACCACATTGTGAATGTTCAGTTTGTAGAGCTTTAAAAAAAAAGTATTAGAGAAATTTACAACTCACAATTGTGTTCAACATATTTGAGAGCTAATCAGAGAAAATGAAGAAATCTCAATAGATTATTATTACAC
This sequence comes from Cygnus atratus, assembly GCF_013377495.2. Classification (NCBI taxonomy): domain Eukaryota; kingdom Metazoa; phylum Chordata; class Aves; order Anseriformes; family Anatidae; genus Cygnus; species Cygnus atratus. The sequence continues at coordinate 7,327,428 of NC_066376.1, forward strand.
CATATTTTAATCTTGAAAATAAGATAGTTATTTTTAATAATATGCCAGCCAGCAAAAGTTAGATGAACAATTCAGTAGTAAAAAGTATTTGTATGCAAAATACTGTACTATACTAACCTGATACATAAGAACAACAATAATAGGTAGCTCAGCCAAGACCTTTAGAGATAAAGATCCTCTGGGTATTATAGAATGCTGAAAAGAGAATACATGTTTTATGAACAATTTAATTATTAATTCAAAAAAGTGTTTTAAACATTTTTAAGGAATTGCTCATTTTAGTAACACTGTATTTAGAGATAATGTTTAAGGAGCACAAAGCCAGCCAGTATATACATTAAATAAAAATTCCTTTAATTATGGTCGCATAGCAAATACCTGAAGAGCTTCAATTAGCTTCTGCAAATAAACCTTGATAAGAGAAACAAACAAACTAAAATCAAGCCTATTGCATTTATCTGCCCTCACGACTTGGGGTATTGTGATACATACAATCTCATAGTTACAATACAGTTAGAATACTCACTGTTCTTGTTTCACTGTCTTCTCTCTCTGGGTTCACTTTCACCACAATTGTTGTGATCATGCCAACCATTTCAGGAGGAGGCACAGTGTTCTCTGGAATCACCTGAGGATTCTCAAAATACCGATTCTACAAGCAAACAAAAAGCAGAAGAAAATATAATAATGCTAGTTATAGTCAAAAGGCCATTCATCTCATTAGAGTTCTCATCAGAATTAGTATTTGGGTTTCTTTAAAGGGCTATACGTGCAGCCAACAGATGAATATTTTACTACATAAACATACCTCCGTTTTCTCACTCTATTAATACTGTGCTACAAATAGAAGGTTTTTCAGTTCAAAGTCTAAATTTCTCCATTTTATGAAGTATTTCTGTTAAACATTTTTCTTAAGACTACACTAACCGTATCACTAGACACAAAAGTAATTATGTTCATATCTTCAGAGGTAAAATTAAGACAAAAATTAGTTTAATGACTATAGCAAGGGCAATTTAGGAAATAAGCTCACCACTACTTTTGGAAGTTCCTTGTAAATCTGCTTCACAAAGTCCAAAAAATGATGGATCTAGGAAGGAAACATTTGGTTTACCATACAGACACAAATTCACATTTTTGAATCTCTGTATTAGCGGTACAAATACATAAAGTCTTTAGCCACTACTGGAGTGCACTTTTCACAATAGTAAAAGGGATTCTGAAAGTGTTCTCCAGGTGTTTATTCTGTTCCACCATTATTAATTTGAAATGCACTTGGAAAGAAACAGATTTAACTATCACTTCAACGTTGTTCCAGTACAGTATCAATAGGAATAACTGCTTTAAAACAACTAAGTCTTCCTATGAGAAAATGAAAGAGAGAAAGCAGCAGAAGAAAAACGCAAACTTTCAAATACTTCTCCACAAGTCACAGGAGCAACACAAGTATGGACAGAAAAGGAGAAAAAAGGCAATTTTCCTTTTCCAGGCTTTTCCTTTCACCATCTTTCACAAACTAAAAGGGAACCAATTCTCTTCACTTCTGAGGATATTTTATTCTTTTTGGAAGTTCTCCTAAGTCTAACCATATTGCCCATAAACACTTGAAGCAAAAAGAACTAAGCTTTAACAGTTTGCTTTTTTTCTCAGGGGTGCTAGAACTGTGCAATCATCTTCTAAGAATTACTTTAAGGTAATTTCTTTTTCCTAATATATGATTACAAGAGGTCAGCCAATATAAAATGACAGCAGAAATAAACAAACAAACCCATACATAATTCCAAAAAGAGCACAAGAGTAAGCTCTGTATCACTAAGATTTACAACTTACTTCTTGAGTGATTGCTGGTCTGAACTGTTTGTGCAATTCAATAATTATTCTTAGGCAAATCAATACATTTTCTTCATTCTCTGTCTGAAAAAAAATAGAATTTTTATTGAGTATACTGTTGCATTCTTCAACTACTCCAAGACAACTTCAAAACCCCGTAAAAGCATACTTAGCTGCACAACTTGTAAGTGCTCCATTGATATGAATTTACATGAGCAAGATGCCTTTCATCTGATATAGCTTTACCTTGCATCCTCTATGTATGGATATAAGTAAATTAAACTGATCCCTACCCGCCAAAAAAAAAAGTTTCAAGCACTCTATACCGTCAGACCTGATTACACGCCCCACAGACAGAAAAACGTGAATGGGGCTATTTATGCACAGAGACACCTCCATGTTATTTGTTGTGGGCTTCAAATGACAATGTTTTCAATTCCAAGCAAGAAGCAGAACAAAATCTCTAGAAAAAGGTACTTGAATTTATATAAGCTAAGCAAGAAAAGTGCTTCTGAATGAAATATTGTCTAAAGTGATAAAGAACAGTTCCCTGCATCAATAAGAGACAGGTAAGAATAAAACAGAAAAAAATAATAATGAGCATGAAGAAATCCTGTAGCTAGTAAGACATCACACTGGTGAAGCCTATATAGAGTGCCTTTCCACTCTTGCTGCAGAAGCACAGCCAACATACCTACTTAAAAACCTACACCCTGCAATTTTTGGAGATGAAGAAAGAGGAACAACTTTCTAGAAAACTGAAACAGTTTTAAAAGAATATACATATACACACACAAGTAAGAATAAATACCTCTAGAAATCTAAACATCACAGACAGTATATTTTTGGTATGAAGACGAAGGTGTTCATTTGTTGGTATTCTGTGAATTATTTCAAGCACTAACTTTCGGAGTTGCTGTAAAAAATAAGAAGGATAAAAGCCCTTTCGACTTTAATACTTCAGTGCGTTTAAAAAGAAAAAAGACATTTTACTTCACACAGACATACACTTACACACAAACACAATGCTTCCTATTATCCACGTATATGAGTAAGTCAAATTTAACAAATTTACCACTAAAAATGCAAGCTGCCAGACTTTAAGGAACTCATTTGTAAGTATTTAATGACAGATTCAATTATTGCCTTTCATTTCACAGTGAAGTCAGTAATTTGTAACAACAGTTTTTCAGTGAAAAAGCCAATTCTATCGCATTGGTTTTTTTCTTTGTTCTTAGAAGTCTGTTTGCAAAGTTTATGTAACTTACTCAGAAATTGGACTTTTTCAATTTCACTCCTAATGACAGATCTATTTTCAAAAATAAAGTGTATGCAGAAATCAGTTCATTATATTAATCAAGTACTTCACTGAACAAGTAGTCTACTGCACACATTGCAAAAAGCTAACAGATGCTCTGCAAAGTTTACCTGTGCTGGCTTCTCCTGCAGAAACTGAACTTCTCCATCCTGCAGAAAGGTGAGAAACCTGGGGATGATGTGTTCCAGGAATGTAGAATATTGAGGGGATGATGTCACATTCTAATCAAAAACAAAACAAAAACGGGAAGATGACAAAATGGGAATACTACATATTCACAGACTGTATCAAGTTACATTCAAAGCCACTAGTGAACATTATCTGTGACTTTTTAACAGATTTAGTGTTTAAGACTCTGCTGACCCGCTAGAGTTAGCACTATTACTGAAGTAAACAGAAGCAAACACAAATTAATCACTTCTCCAATCCCAACACCATACTGTGAGTTTCTCTATTTTAAGGCACCTCAATAGAAAAATAAAAAATGCATAATGTGCAGCTACTATAAATGAAATAAAACCAACAACCATGCTTATACAACAAGAAAGACTCACACGCACACTCACGTTTCATTACCCTAGGATTCCCAAGACTTCTCAGACACTGCCAAACCGAGATTTTACTTATTTCTGACAATGTGTACACACACACACCATCCAAACTAAGCATTACTTTCCATTGTGAAAATGATCTTACACTACTGTTTACTTGCTGGAAAGTCAGAAGAAATACTGGATGAACAAGCTTCCTCCATCTGCAATGCTGCCTTAAATCTAATTTGGACATCTTGAGGTTTATTTGCGAACTCATCTGCAGTTTACATATGTGCTGTAAGGCAACTCTCTGAAGTATCTAAGATACGGAAGCATACTGGTCTGTTTAATAAAGGTAGAGATAAGAACACAGCTTGCTTTTGAAAATCTGTACAGTTATTTCAGGGTTTTATTCACATCATTTTTTGTATAATATAAAAGCTTTTATAGGTTTCCATTATTATTCTCTGCTTACTGTAAGATTTCAAAACGTGCAATTGTAAATTGTGTTACACCAGGCGCTGTGCAAAGATAGTCTTGGGTTGTTTTTTTTTTTTCAACTGAAGGGTTTTCAAGAAAGCAGAAAGATATCCTAAGAATGGCACAAAAACATTTTAAACGCAAGACAGTATATTATCAATAGCAGATCAGCCCTTATCTTCTCTTTAACTCAAAGGTCTTCCCAAGAAAGTCTGGCTGCATCTTTTCCTCCTCCATTTACCCTATAGTTTCTCCAATTTTGACAGCTCCCTCCTACCCTCCCCAGCTTTATGCCATAAGAACATATCTACTTTGGAAGAACAAGAAATAATGCAAGTCTTGCCACATGCCAGGAAAGTGGTTCACAAACCGATTCAAAGAAAAGCATAAACCCACAAAAACAGCTTGTATTTCTGAAAACATCTTCCCAATATCTTCGTTGAACATCAGAAAGAAGAAAATTAGCAGCATTCTTGATACCTCTGAATTTCTGCTCTAAACCATACAAGAAACTTAGAAGTCTCACTATTCTAATCAAGTTCAGAATTCTACTGCTGGCACAAAACAGCAGCAGCAGCAATGGAGGCTGATTCTGAAAGTTTTCTTCCTCCAGAACAGACTGGAAAGACGGTGAATACACTCTTCTTTCCCAATTTGGGATCCAGAAGCTCTGTGAAGAAGTGGAGAAGTTCCCCTCAAACAAATCATTTCTGACAAACAAGGTTCAAAATTACCAAACGTTTCCATCCAGAAACTGGTTCAGAAGAGCAATATCCTCTGTTATCCCAGAGCAACACCCTTACAAATAGCCCAACAGCTGCCAGTGTCAAGCAGTTAACACTACGGTGAAGCACCTCAGTTTAAAATCTCACTTCAAGAAGTCCTCCCTACTCATCAATTCACATTCAGTTCTACCCCAGCTAGAGAGACATCCCGATTCATAACAGCCAATAGGACTTGAACGCTGTGACAAACAGCAAAGAGCTAAGAAGTGAAAAATAAAATCTGCTGAAATTTATAGCTATTGGAAGCTGAACTAGACAATAGAGAAGAGTTGACATGGAGACTATGGACATAGAAGGTTAAAGCAAACCATCTAACGTAACATGCAACAATAACATCCATACCCTTCAAATTTAAAAAACTGGGAGGAGAGGAAAAAAAAAAAAAAAAAAAAAACCAGTATCAGTGGTTCCTCCTGTACCCTTAAGTATTTTTCGATAAACAGAAGAGCTGTTCAGCCTGGAGAACAGAAGGCTTTGCGGAGACCTCACAGTGACTCTCCAACACCTAAAGGAGGCCTGCAGGAAAGCTGGGGAGGGACTGTCAGGGAGTGTAGTGACAGTACAAGGGGGAATGGCTTTAAACTAAAAAAAGGGGAGATTTAGATTTGACTTGAGGAAGAAATTCTTCACTCAGAAAGTGGCAAGGAACTGGAACAGGCTACCCAGAGAAGCTGTGGATACCCCATCCCTGGAGGCATTCAAGGCCAGGCTGGATGGGCTTTGGGCAACCTGATCTGGTGGGAGGTGTCCCTGCCCATAGCAGGGAGTTGGAACCAGATGGTCATTAACGTCCCTCCCAACCCAAACCATCCTTTGATTCCATGAACTGTACTTCACCATAAGTCAATTCACCATCTTTTTATATACGATCCCACTACAAAAATCAAGCAAGTTCCAAGAGAAGAAAGCTACTCTATTTTGAACATTATCAAAACAAGTATTGAACAAGTCCTTTCTTAATGAATACGAGAGCAAGGAGAATCAACTAAGCTTTCAGATTCTAAACACATCACTAAACTAAGCTGTTGAAAACTATTATTTTACCCAGGCATCTAATTAAGCCGACCTGCCACCTATGAAACAAACACATACGAAAATTCCACAAGGATATTTCTAGTCACTTTAGTCAGTGTTAAACTCTGCTCAAACTGTGTGCATACAGATGTAAAACTGTCACAGACATCTACTTATTCACTTACAAACACTAAGGATTAAGCCTTTTAATTTTATTTTTAGCTTTAATAATACAGTCACATTAGCTCTAATTGTATTCCACTACATTAACCTAAACAAAACAATTCATTGGACAGGAAATTCCATTGATAACTCATAAACAACTGAAATTTGCACAGCTTTGCACATCCAGCACGTGCATGACTTAACCTTACATAAAGCTTACTTAAAAAGATCTGAAGACATTACACAGCACTGGAATGGGTACTTCTGTGTTCTTACCGCAGACTAAGCAAGATCACATCAAATAAAGCAGGTAAGAACAGAGTATATTATAGAAATAGCTTTTTTTTTTTTTTAAACAGCAACATAACTAAAAACTTAGATAAAGGGAGAATTACAGTTATTCTAAGATCTTGCATTTATTTGTTCTACAAAACAAGTTCTCTATAACTTCAGAACAGGTAAGTAGTAGCTAAGTATTCAATGAAAGTATAATTTTACTACCACATGGTTGGTTTAACTTGTTTCTGGATTTTTTTTTCTGCTGCTCATCTGAACTTGATGGTCTATCACCAAGCAAAAGATGTCACTGGAGTCACCTCCACTCCAGATCTCGGACTCTGCATCTGATAAATCCCCCTTACTTCTTTACTATGGAATTATTCAGAGGAGTCACAGAGGACCCTCTGCTTCAGGATAAAATATATGTTCAAAATAAAAGAAAGAAAATTTCAAATACAAAGATTTCTGATCATACAACAAAACAGAAAAAAATATCACCTTTATTTAAATAGTTATTGAATAAAGATTAGAGAATAAAAGCTCTCTAAATTCATATGCTGTAGCTCTCCAATAACCTGGATAGTTACTAAATACATCTGTAACATATGCTACGTATAATATAAATCTTAAGTCTCAAGATACATGATCTTTTAACCATATAACATCAGAAATCGAAGTGACATACTGACAAGAAGCACTGACATTCTGGAAGGGTTTTTTGTTTTTAATTACCTCAAAATTTTCGCTGACTTCTTGCATCATTTTCAATTTGGTTTCATCAGCTGGAAATGGAAATTCAAGCAAAAAAAGTTAAGCATAAGCTAAATAATGAAATAAAACACCAGGTTTGTTGATGAAAGAAGCAGTCAGATCTTATCAGTTTAGCTATCACCACCAAATTATAAGGCACACAATTCTCACAAACACCCCTCTCATACACCTGTCCACACACACGACTCACTCTCTCTTTGGCTCAAGCAAATATTGCTCATCATTTTGCTTCTTCAAAAATTAAAGTTTTAACAAAACTTAAACGGAATTCAGCACACTTTTATCAATTGCGTAAACAATGTCGTGATGCTTATGAAACAAACTACCAAAGAACTGTATCTTACAATACAAAAAAATATCTTACGTGTATTGACATCTGTGAGAGCAGCCACAAACTGAAGGTATTTTTTCATCAAAGTGGTTTGGTCCACCACTGTAGGCCCTTGTGCTGAAACAAATGCCATCTTGGAGGAGGAGGGAGCAGCTTCCAGCACATAAAATCAAGATCAACAAACCTACAAATACACGTATTTGTTAGTTTATATACCTGTTTAATAGCAGCTATTGTATTACCTAAACCCCTTCTTTTGATGCATCGAAGTGGACGCATCTTTTTCCAAAAGACATAGCGGACATCTCTTCATGTTCATAAACACAATGCCCACCATTTACATCACTCGAGATCACAGGAAGGTACTTTTGAAGAGCCAAGGTTACTTGGTTCTTGGCATCTGCTGAAACGTCAATGCATTTTGCTGCCCCCAAGAGCAGCAGCAGACCCCTGGGTGCTCCCAGCACACCTGTCACCTCGCCTCCTGACCCAGCCACATCCCAAACCTGCAGCCACCCTTGGGACGCACCTCAGCAGGACTCACTTCCAGAGGCGCCAAAAGTCGCCCCGCCATCTCCAGCTGCCTTTCTCGCTGGGGAGGGAACCTGAAAGCAAATTTCACTTGAGAGGCCGGACACCCCGCTGCCCACCTCAGCACCCCCGGCACCTCCCCTACCCACCCCACGGCAGCCGAGCCCCCTCCGCAGCACCTCAGAGCACCCCCATCCCCTCCACCCCCGCCGGAGCCCCCCCTCCACCTTCCGCACCTCAGGGCCGGCCGCCCCATCCCCACCACGGGCACCCCACGAAGAGGGATGCCCGCAAGTCCGCATCCCCCCGGCCGCATCCCCCCGGCCCCAAACCCTCACGGCTCCCACCCGAGGCCTCCGCGCGCGGTGCTGCCAGGGATCCGGCCCCTTCCTCCTCCTCCTCCTCCTCCTCCTCCCCGCGCCGCTCGGGGCCCGCCCCACCGCCCGTGCCGCTCCGGGGCTCGCCTCCCACCGCTCCCCTCCAACCCCCCGCCGGCCCCAGGGCCCCGCCGCGGCCGTGCCACCCCGAGCGCTCCTCACCCCGGCCCCGGCCGCCTCCTTTGTTGCTGCCGGAGGCCGGCGGCAGAGCACGGGCGCAGCGGAAGCTCGGGGCCCAGTTCCGGCCGCCTCCTCCCGCTGCCCGCCTCCCTCACAGCCTCCCCCGGCCTGGGGCGGAGCGGGGAGGCCCGGCCTCCGGGCCCGACCCCCCAGCCTGAGGGGGGGGACATGTCGCTGCCCCTCGGCCCTCAGGGCGAGGAGCTGTCCCCCTGAGGAGGCTCTGGGGGTGAAGCAGCCCAGGGGAAGCAGAGTAACATCAAAAAATTTGAGCCAGGTGTCAGAGCTCCGGAGGCTCTTCTGGCTCTCTCCTGCGGCTCTGAGGAGCGATTTACCGTTAATTATTAATTAATCCACTGTCAGCCCCTAAGTTAAACACACGCTCTTCCCCCTTTCCAGCCCACCTCCTCCACAGACGGGGGGCGTTTGTGCCTCCCACCCCTGCTTGTTAACATCCCGCCCGTCACGGCCCCGCCGCAGGAACTGCCCCCGGGGGAGGCTGCGGGGGGAGCGGACAGACGGACAGACACACAGGCAGGCGGAGGCGTCGCAGTACCGCCGGCAGCCTCGGGGGCAGCGCCTCAGCCCCACAGCGCGGCGAGCCTCTAGCCACCTCCACCCCGAGCATGCTGCGGGTGAGCGGCCCCATCCTGCTGGTGCTGGGGGTGGCGGTGCTGGGCCGTGCCGTCCCGGCGGCAGGTAAGGGGTCGCCGCTACCGAGAGGAACCGGGAGGGGTTTGGGGGCGTGAGGCTGTGGGGACGGTGGCAGCGACCGGCAGGGGATGGCGCCTCCTCAGGAGCTGCCGCCCTGGTGCTTGTGGAGAGGCTGGGGCCGCCCGGGCTGAGGGCGGCTGAGGGGTGCGCTGCCCGAGCTAAAAGCTCTGAAATTATTTCTGTTCCCTGCGCTGGCAGTCGAGCAGCCTCTGGATCTCACCCGGGCAGCCTCCTGACAGGGAGGGGGAAAGGTAGAAGGAAGCCCAGCAGAGGACGAGGTGATGCCGTGCTCTGCTGGTGGCTCGCTGGGTGACCTTGGGTTAGCCGCTTAATCTCCAGCTGCTGCAATCACTGGGCTTCAAGGTGGCCCAAGCACCGTGATAACAACCTCCAAGGAGAAGTGCCAGATAAGCATGAGGCAGCTGACTTTTTTTTTTTTTTCCCCCAAGTATTGCTGAAATGAAGTGGAAGGTAGCCTGAATCTTCTAGAGACCTGAAATGTCTCAGCACCGGCTTTCATCAAATCACACATGTTTCTCTATGAACTCAAAAAAACCTGAACTCAGGGCAGTTCCTTGTGTTGTGAAATGGGAGCAGAGGACTTCTTGTTTGGACACTAATGTGAAAATTACTTTCCACAGTTCTTTTCCAGATTTGTCCAGCACCTGTGATCTGTGGAATAAAATGGGGATGCTACTAGGATGCTTTGGGTTTCTTTTCATACCACCCCAACCCAACTGGTGCAGGAAAGGCAGTGCAGGGGTTAGCTGACCTCAGTGCTCCCCCCTGCCTAAAAAGAAGAAAAAACAAACAAAAAAGCAGTACAAGCAATGGGTGAATAAATGCAACTAATGAAGCTCGAAGATCCAGTCCCCTGTGAGCAATCTGGTAGCTGCTGAAGGTGAGGGGCAGGAACCCCAGCCCCAAAGCTGCACTGCTCTGCCCAGCATTGCCCCCTCGCTCACCACAAGAGAGGCAGGCAGAGCAGGGGCAAAGGGTGGGAACAGGGGCAAACCACCGCATCCTGTCCCCAGCTCAGCCCTAACTCACAGCTTGCAGTGTTTTATTTTGCTTTAACACATGCAGGTCATTTAATCTTGTTGCACTGCTACTTTTTAACCCACAGAAGTACAAAAATGCTTTCCCAGTGCTGAAACCTGGAGATAGGTATGAAAACTGAATGTATCTACATATTTCCACAATACCGAAGTTCACCTGCCTCTGCCCCCTGAAGTAGCTGTAAGAGCTGAAGTAGCTTGTGTAATGCAGCAGGGAAGGTGAGGGTGAGCGATCCAGAGCAGCAGGGTGGGTCAGTGTCACACGTCCTGTGCCTTGCTGCTTCCAGTCTGGGAAATCGAGAAGTGAGAAAATTTGTTTTTTAGCACTTACAGCTTTCAATACTGAAGTTTTGTTTACATTGGGATTTTTGGCCCTTTCCTAGATGGGGAAATCAGTGGTAGATCATAGAGAAGCAACTGGTCCTGAGGTTTTTCCATTAGTTAGGAGTAAGGTGGGGGGAGACCTGTGGGTCAATACAGCAGGCAGAAGGAAACTGGGAGATGAAATCTTATCTGGGTTTGAAAGTTCATGTTTTTCAAAGTTTTGCTGAGTGAGAGATTTCTTAAGGCTAGCTGGTAACTTTAGTTTTCCGTAGCCACAGAGGACTCTTCTATGTCCTCACCTTTGACTTCCTTACTCTGCTCCTCACTAACATTGCAGAAATCAAAAAGATGTGAAAGGGATATTATTGAAAAGTTCTGCTTTCACCTTCACTTGCATTTGTGCTTGTAACAAGGTGAGTTGTGTTTAATTAGAAATTAATTGGAACAACAAAGATTAGAGCTGAGCCTGACCTTCTTTCAATAACTGGAAGTTCAGTGACTGCGTTGTTCGATCATTACTGCACCTTCAGACAGAGCCCAGCTCTGCCCATAAAAAAACTCATCAAAGTTTTGGTGATCTAATCCAAGGCTCCTTTCTGTTACTGACACTTCTAGGACCCATTCTAACAGTTTGTTTAACGTTTGAATGTATATATATGTCCAACTGTTTCTGTTCCAGGCTGTTGAATGGCAAAAAAAAAAAAAAAAGATGGTGAAGTCTTAGCTTAGTGCTGTTGTAAGTCACGCACCTACTGCTGGCTAATTAAAATGTGTACTGCATGTTATTTATTTATTTACAAGTTTTGTTTTGTTTTTCCCTCCTCCTTTCCACAGAGGAGTATGGTCTGGAAATAACCAACAATGGTCCCATCACAACGGGAGCTCAAGCCACTGTTCACGCCACTCTAAAGATTAAGAACAACAGCCTTGCATCAGACTCATATCACTTTAACTGGATTTATGCTCCTCTGATTCTGATAGAGAAATCTGAGCGGCAGTTGAACTCTGTGATTAATGTGACTGGTGAATTTCCTGGGACTTTTCCTGTGTCTGTCTGGGTCACTCACAGAAACTGTTGGTTATGTCGGCCAGTTGCTAGAAATGTCACTGTGCTTCAGATCACAGGTAAAATAGCTTAACAACTTCCACATCTTCAGGGATTCAGTACACATCAGCATTGCTGCTGCCTTTGCTAGCATCAAAAAAAGCAAAGCCAGACGTAAATGTGGCTTCTTCGAACAGCGTTTGATTTGTGTGGCCCTTTACTGAAAGGTGGTTTTGAACAGGCTCTGTAGTGACTGGGCCTTGCTGTTGTCTACCTACATCCAGGCAGCAAGTGTGATCCTGCCTGTGTTTTCCTGCTTCTAATATGTAAGGAAACCAAGCTAGAAACCAGATGCTTCAGTAGCTGCAGTTCACACATCAGCGTTGTTCACTGATGTCCAGGCTTCCAAAACAAAACTTCCTATATTTTCTTTCAACGTTCCAACTCAATCATATTGAAATTGGATGTGAAGCCATGGCTGCATTTCCAAATATCGCAATGTGCAATTTCAGCATATTGGGAATATTCATAACCGTAAAACACAGATTTCTTTTTTAGTTTTGTGTGGTTTTGACAAATCAACCAATGGTGCAGCACAGTTAGCCTAATCTCTGATGCAGGGATTGACGTGAAGTATCACCTGAATGCTTCCTACCACCCCCTTGATTCAGGGACTAGCAACCATGTCCCTTCAACCACATGTCTTACTGCTCTATTTAGACCCTCCAAAATAGACCCAGCTGCGAGCTGAAGGACGTGTGAGGACAAAAGAGCTAACCATAGGGCACAGCTGAAGTTTTGGGGAATAGCTATTGAGATTTTCCTTTGAGAAACACCAAGCTTAATGGATAAGCCTTTTTAAAAGGATACATGGCATCTTTTCTTGCTTCAGAATTGCTGTCTTGCTGAACATTTACTTATTCCTTTCCCTCTTTACACTTATATTCTCATGTCTCAAGCAAACGGGATAGAAGCTTTCTATAGCTATGGAAGGTAAGACCCCATTTTACCTTTCTGCCTTCCCTGAACAAAAGCACCCGCAAATGCCCAAGGAGGTTGCCAATAACTAATACAAATTACAACTCCAGTGAGTTCTGCATTATCAGCCCTATTCTTATTCGCACATCAACTGGAGAACAGTTAACCATTTTAATTAATTTTTAACAGGGTAAGAGTCTGTTACTAGTAATTAATATCCCATTAACTTTTATAATGATCTGATTAAGTATATCATCAGTATACCTCTTTATTCATAGGTTAGAAAGAGTTTGGTTTTGTTTTTTAATCAACTTTTGCTAGTCCTTGGAAACAAACACAGTCATAGGATATCTGGCAGACATGAAAATCTAAATTTTATCCTTTCTATATTCACAATGTGTAGCGGATCTGTTGTTCATAGTAATAAAAATTTAATTCCTGGGGAAGTAACTAAAACTTTAAGAACAAACAAAACCAATAAAGGATACACACACACAAAACGAACATGAAGGAAGTGCATACACAAAACAGTTTGATTCTGAATCCCTTTTTCTAAACACTTGACGTTAATCCCAGTTCTTTTAAAATCAATAGTAAACATTGTTATTGATCTCAATCAGTCCAGGATTCTTCCTCTCAGTCCTACGAGAAGCTTCACATTGACCCTTTGTATAACCTTGAGTAAGTCAATTAATCTCCCAGCATCGCTAACACATGTAACGAGACTGAATAACACATTCAAAATACACTTACTTGTCTGGACTGGGGCACAGAAAACCTATGCGATGTATTTCAAATACCATTTTAACACTCACATAGAGCACACTATGAAAATTATATACACTGTCATTCTTTCTCTACGTTATTTTTCTGCAGAATTTATCACAGGGAATCTTACCATCGCGCAGATAGAAGACAGTAGATTTATCAGGCACGGTTCTAGCTCCTCCACGGGTGCTGTGACCCGGATTTCTTTCTGTCTTCATGACCCAAGTGACTACTTCAAGTCAGCATCATTTGTCTACAACTGGGATTTTGGAGATGGGTAGGTGTGGTTACTTTGCTTGCTTTAATGACTATTCAAGATGCCTCTGATTCAGCTGCTCATCTAGAAAGAAATTCTGATTAAATCATAGGACAAAGCATGCGTCTTTAGCCATTGGTACACCCTTAAGCCACTTTGCAGTAGGGAGGAAGAAGGATGTTCAGTTATTTTCTTCCTTTTGAGTACAAATGTATGTCCAATGCAAATGAGTATGCAAACAGAAATGTAAGATTTAGTTTTTGAATACTACATTTTTTTCTTTCTTCCTTTCTTTATTATTTTTTAAAATCTTTATGTTTTCCTCTTAGTGTTTCAGTTAGCCTATAGTCCACCTGTTATAAAGGTAGCTTTCATCTTTCACTATTTGTATTCCATTCTGTGAATTCCTTTAGCGCTATCTTTAATTTAATTGATTAAAAGTGTGTAAATACACTGTGGGTCTGATACTGATGTGATTTTATCGGTTTTACACCAATGTAACGCTGCAGGTGTTAATCCTCATAAAGGAGAATTAGAATCACAGCTGAATGTAGCACTGGCTATTAAAATAATTTAACACTTACCACATTTAAACTTTAAATCAGAAATGTGCAAGTACTTGATAAAAACCAATTTTGATTCTATATCTTTTCACACTGCATGCAGAGTTTATCAGATTACCAAGGAACCCTTTGTCTACTGCAACTACTCCACCATGGGGAATCGCACAGTATATCTGAAAGTCATAGCTGAATGGGAGCAAATTGGAAGCATCATACATGAAAAAGAAACCATGCAGAAAACTGGTGATTTTACCACTGCTCTGGAGCTGTTAGGTAACAATAAAGCATTTTATTCAGAACGGGATTTACTGTATATATAATGATACAATCTAGGTGGTGGGTTTGTAATGCGATACAACTTGGGTGTTGTTTTTCAGTGTGAAGAGTTTTCATTGCGAAATAGACTTTGTGCTGTTCTAGTTCACAAAAAATATAAAATCTGTTTCTTTTTAATTTATCAAGTTTCACTGTCTTCTGTTAATGTCTTACATACAGTTAGAACATAAAATAATTTGTTTATAGTAATTTATGGAGGATTTGTTTAATTTATGCTGACTATCCCTAAAAAATAAAATTAGCTAAAACGAGCATTAGGAAAGTTTCTTTGATTTGATCAGCTTCCGGAGTAAATGAACTAATATTAAAAAAAATTAAAGGATTAATGAAGTAGTTGATTATAGCCTAAAAAAAAAAATAAATCACAAAACATTCAGAAAACTTACAACAACTCTACTGACAGGTTTCTTTTTTGGGTGTGATGGAGGTATTATTATTTGTGTGCATGATGCAGCTAAAATCTGCATAGTCTATGAAAGCAAACCACCCATGGAAATCCAGTGAATTTCAAGTTTACATGTCAAGTGTGATGTGCTTTCTTCCTTCCTCTCAGATGCTGTTAAAAGCATTAATGTAGTGGGCTCCAGAGAGACTCATGTAATGGAAAACTTGAGTTTATCTCTTCATATCAATGGCACGTAAGTAACAAACACTTCTTTCCCCAGAACACATTATCTAAGTTTTTTTTTCCTCTGCTGTTTCCTTAAAAGTCAGTTGCACCCCACAGAACTATTTAAAAAAAAAAAGTTTCCTTTGAAGAAAATACTGTTGAATATTGCTTTTCCTTGACTTAAAGTACTGTGAACTCTAAGAGCCTGACAGAGCCCCCAGCTTTACAGAGAAGTAGAATGTTAAAATGTACACCTCCTCAGCAAATCCTCATAGGTAAATGAGGATCTTTACATCGTTGTAAACAGAATGTTAAAAGAGAATGAGACAGAGAAAGCTAGTGGAAAAAAATGACATTTTAAAATTCCCTTTTGAATTTTTCTCCTTGACCAATTTCCCCATCGCTAAATTAAACTGTATTCAGAGTCCTGTTGAATAACAGCAGTTTTTGGCATGTGGGAGTGATGGGTTTGGGGAATAAGTTTGGCAAAGTAAAGGTTGCCACAAGATGAATGAGACAGAGAGGCTCAAAGCAGCGAGGGAAGTTTTTTTAAAAAACAAACAAAAAACAACAAAACTTTTCCTGTATAAGGAAAAGAGAAATGTCACTGTGTGAATGTGATGCAGTGGGAAAAAGCCAACTTGGGGAACTAATTATTTACTTCTGTAGGAAGGCAGGAGAGCCTTGAGCACCCTGATTCTAGCACGAGCTCTCTCAAGCTGCAATATTTAGAACGTGAGGGAGTTTTTCATATAGCAGAAGCATTTCAAATACCATTGAAGCACTCAGGAAAGCTCCTTCAGCATAAAAAAAAAATATAAACACGATTGCAGAAGTCACTTATTCTCCAGAACAGTGACCCTTATTTGTTCTGCTTTAGGGAGCTTTTTGCCCTAATAGTGGATTTTCAAAAACAAATCCAAAAAGAGCAGGGCTGTTAGGAGGGACGTAGGACAGAGGGAGCAGCACCCAGTGCAGTCATTTGTCAAAGACACAAATAGTACTGATACACAAAGCAGCACAGTTTGCATTCAGAAAGTGAACTGCACATTGACGGTACTGGAAACTGGAGATGGCATACAAGTAAATATGAACAACTAAAAATTATTACAGGCAAACCTGAGATCCCTAAAAGTGGGCTTGGCTCTAGGATGGGCAATGCTTGCCAGACCTAACCTCTAGTGGTGGGGTGACTGCTGTGATAGGAGTTGGTGACAGAAAACCAGTAACAAAGGTTTGAGAGACGTGATCAGAAACAAAGCTAGAAAATGAGCTAAACACAGAAACATGCTGCTTTCTTTAGCAGAGAATATCCTGAGCAGATAAGGAACAAAATGCTAATGGGGTAAAGAAAAGCTCTGTCTGTTGTCAGAATCAAAGTCCATAGTGTGTAAGGAGAGTCCAGGCAGAATCAGTTGGAGCAAGGATCTGAAAATGTAAATAAATGGCATCAGCTAGACACAATGAGAAGACATAAACCCATAAAGTGCACCTAGATCATTTGACAGCAACTAAAAAGCTCTTTGTTATTGTAAGGGAATAACGTAGTCCTTGTAATTTATTTAACTTTCCTAACTGTTAGTCTGTTGTACTCAGCTTACGCTTTTTTGTTTTGTTTTGTTAAATCAGAAGTCTTGGGTGTACTTCAGTAGCACAAACTGTGATCTCCATTGTGAAAAGAACAAAGAAAACCAACCTATACTCCCTTGGAAGGGGAGGGGGGGAGGAAGATTGCTTTTGTCTCTGTTAGAGCAGGACAGTGGGTTTTTCTACACAGTGGCCTGCCTATGACCCACACAGGTATCTAGCTCTCAGCTGAAAGGCTTGTTGTTTGTAGAAGCATCACAAAGACCTTTTTCAATTGACAAATGCTATGAACATAGCGATTGTGTTGTTAATTACTTCTCTATTTGTAGTTAGTGTAACAACTTTGAAAATAATTTAGTTAATCTATTTTATCCAAGTGATTCATCAGCTCCTAACTGGAAATTTTGCAGCTTTTAATTTCTTTTTATGTCATTTCAGCCCACCGCTGTCATTATGCTGGCTTATAAAGTCCGAGTGCATTCCACTGGAAGGTGAAAAATGCCATCTGGTGGTGATTAATGGCTCCTGCTACAATCTCAGCCATACCTTCAGCGATGCCGGGCAGTACTGCCTCAGTGTCCGAGTGGAGAATGGCGTGACGATGCTGCAGACCTACCATGAAATAAAAGTGTGGCCAACAGGTGAGCTGCAGCCAATCTGAGCAGCACAGAGATTCCCAATTGTCTGGGAATCTGACAGTCTCTTACACATCAGGGATTAACTGGCCTGCAGATGAGGTTTCTGGAAACTAGTATGGATCCCCCAAAACATTGGAAACATGAAGAGAAAGGAAACCCTATAATGTGCCTGCTGTATTTGCTCTGAGCTTCTTGTATCCTGCTGAACCCTTAGTCACAAGAGCGTCGTGAAGTTAACGAGTTCCCTGGGAAGACTGACTGACTTAAATTACATATTTTTCAGTTTAAATGGTCTCTTGCTCTTGTAGTTAGGATAACTGGGAAAACATTGTCTGTACCACTGCTTTAATTAAGCAGTCTCAATTCTTCTTTTAGTATTTTTTTTTTTCGTTGTTAAGGGTAGATTTTTCTACATCTCCTTTTCATTACATGTTTCTGTTCCCCCAGCCAGAAGTCCCTGCTGGCTCCCCCATGCCTGTTTGCACCCCTCTCGGGTCCGTGAGTCAGCTGAGAAAGTGGTTAGGTAGCCAAATAAAGAGTACCTGACCAGGTGACACCTGGACTGTGATAACGAACAGTTATACCATCCCACTGTGGGCCAGCACTTCTGTACGTACAGGGCAGCTAACATCAGAAGGCACTGGTGTGCATTCAGGGCTAGGAGGCAAAAATCCTCTTTGCTGGAGGCTGCCAGCTGCTGTGAAAACAATGCTGATCAAGGTTTCTTCCCATCCACTTGGGGTATCGCAGAGGTTCAGACACCCTTGACAGTTAGGGCTAACATATCTAGCTCAGGTATTTGTTTTTTTTAGGCTGTTTAAACAAAAAGAAAGCAGGGAAAAATAAAAAGAATGACCCTTACAATCCTGTATTCCTACTTCTGTGACTTCAGAAAGACCTGTAGTGAGCTGGGCTGAAAAATCTGTTCCTGCATCTGTTCTGATGCACCCGTGGCCTTTGTTCTAAGAACATGAAAAGTTCTTCTAAAACATCTTTTTCTTCTCACTGTTACCTCTTCTCAGTGTATTATATCACTCCAGGAATGTCCCCTTGCGCTCTTTCCCAGGGATCCAGCCAGCTTTCTTTGTCCTGCTCTGCGTCGCTCTGGTTTCGGTGATGGTAGGACTGGTGCTGTACACGACCTTTCGAAGTAACACACAACAGAAAGACCTCGTGGAGGTACTCGGTTACTCTTACTTTGAGCTGAGATAGTAACTAGATACCTCTCAGCCATGCCCCTTCTTTCATCCCCAAGCAAACGGAGCGGGGAGGGAGCATTTCCCTGGTATCTGTCTGACTTGGCAAACATTTTAAGCAACAGGCATGCTTCTACCTTGGGGAGAAATAAAAACATAATACAAGCTACCAGGGCTGTTTTGGGTAGTTAATGATCCCAAGTACTTGCTTGCACTGAAGTATGCCTTCCAGAGGATCTATCAAGCGGTTACATGGAAGAAAGCAGAGAGGGGGTAACAAGAAAGGTTGGGTATATTTCCTTAAAGTGGCACTAAATGGGGACATAACATTAGTATGTGACCTTCACCTCCCCAGTGCCCTTCCATCTCCCTGGTATAGCTTGTTACATTATCATATTTATAATAAACATGAGCTCCTAAATTAAAGATAGCTTTCCTGGCCTTTTGGAAAATACTTAATACATTTTACATTATGCGACAGTATGCATGATACACCTCTAGGGGGACTGCTGTGAGCCACGTGTCCAGCTGGTATAAGTCAGAAATCTGTTTAAAGTTGGTTGATAAATGAAACTGGTTGAGGACCAGGTACTATTTCTGGTCCAAAGTATTCTTGCTGGTCTCAGTTGAGCAGGTAAGACTGGAATTAAAAGTGATCTCTTCAATGTTCCTTTTCCAGGTAGCTGACTTTGACTTTTCTCCACTGTCTGATAAAAACCTGCCTTCTCATTCGGAGCCAGGCTGTGGCCAAATATGTTGCAGATCATGTTTTCTTCAGTCATCTCAAGAAACTGCCAGGGAGAGTCATGAACTTCTACTTTCTTTTTACAAGCCAGTCAAAATGTACACAGTGTGAAGAACACAATTGCACTTTGGTTATACTAACTCCAAGTTTAACTTTCTCACTTATGGTGAGTTACAAGCCCAGTGCTGCATGAATGATTTATTTTTGCCAATGCGATGAGGTTAACCACTTTGCTAAGTCCAGCACTTGAGTGTTTCATTGTGTGATCCAAAAAAGAGCCTGAAACACAGTAAAAATAGCTTTGTATTTTTAAATTATACGGGTGTATACATTTACAGCTGTAAAAGCATTTTATTCTTATGAAAAATTATTTTATGTGCAGGTTTGCTAAACTCACTACCTCTTATAATTTCTCTGTTCCTTTTGCTGTCTATTTCAAAGAAGAAAATGTTTAAAACAAACATACCTCTCTTTCTTATGCCATAAAAATATTACTGGAAACGCAAGTTATCCAAAAGGCTGCTGAATATACATTTGTTCTAAAAGAGAACTGACTCATCCAGGTTGGGAAAGGGTTTAGCCTAGGTGCTTCCAATGAAGCAGGCTCTCTAATTATGTTGTGTTTTTTCCTCCATCTTAAAGGAGTCCTTTTTTAAGTTAACGAGATGCTGTGGGACTGCAGTGGCTGCTGACCTGCTCATAGAGAGCTAGCTGCTCACAGGGCTCCTGGGGGATGGCAGCACCTGCTGTGAAAGCTTTCCCATCTCCAACACGTCCATGCAGTAGTGCACCACTCCAATCTGTTTAAGTAGTGTTATTTTCAGAACATTCATTCTTCTTTTCTTCCTTACGTTACTATCCAGCTAGTCACCAAAGCTCCACTTTAAAAAATGCAATAACCAGTAGCTCAAAGCTGCTCAGCAAAACAAAGTCAATTTATAGTCAACGTTCAAGGCTGTATAAACTTCTTGCTTGATAAAGACTATCTTCCATGATCAGCTTCCTCCTCAGCCAGCTTTTGCCTCCTGCTATGAAGTATTTCAGAGTACCCCGGAGGCTTTCACGCAGAACTGCATTTGGGGCCATTTCTTTTCTTAAACAGGACACTTACATTTTCCCCACCTCTGAGTTAAAGCCTATGGGTATTGTGGTCTTGGGGTTTTTCACGTATGTCATAATTTCTCAGGTGCACTGAATGGGAGGGGATTTACCATTAGATTTCAGGGTTCTTATTTCACACATCCAACTTCTACATTTCCTTAGAGAAAGCCAGAGTCTCAGTTTGTCTGTGAATAGAATTATATAACCTCTGAAGGGCTTTACTAATTAATACATGCAAAATGGTTTAAGATTATCTAAAATAAGTGATCCAGTAAATCCAAGATTTTGTCAAAAAAAAGTTCTTTCCAGGGCAGAGCTCATTTTGGCTTTGGTTTTATAAGAGAAGATGTATTTATAAGTGAACTTGTCGATTAGGAGTGGTGTCCTTTGTGTTCCTTCTCAGTGCCCCAGTGTCAAGCTCTTATCTTCAGTCATATTCAGTCACTGTTAAGAATGTGCCTCTCCTTAGGCTAGCAAAGAAGCTATTGTTCTCAGAAGCTTCAGTTTTACTGCTTATTCCTGAGATACCAGCCACCTGAGCCACTGCCAAAGGTATGTGACTTGTTCCGGGACATCAGTGTGTCTGTAAATGGCTACACAGTCCTTGGACACTGGAAATACCAGGTTTTCAATATGAAAAACACAACTTGGAGTGACAGTGCCTCTAGACAGACTGCACAGTGACTCTCTGTACTAGTTTGGGCTTTTTTTTTTTCTTAATTAAGTTTGTGACAGATGTGTGACACTTCCTAGGATAATACACCTGAAAAACAACCCCTTGGCACCCTAAAGGATCTATAAGAAGTCCTTCCTTCTCCATATTTCACTCCCAGAAAGGCACTAAGTATGAGACAGCAAAGACTGCCAGTTGTAGGTACCTGAAATGCAGGTAACTTTGGATGGAGGATGAGGATACCCAAAGGTACACGCTCTGCCCAATTTACCATTCATACCTAACTTATTCAGAGGGTCTCATGTGGTGTTAGACTACATGCAGCACTTTGTCGTTTTTTTTTTGGTCTATGTGCTCTCCCCGTTATGTCTGAGTTATGGCTGATTGTGCCAAACCTCCCATCATCCCAACCCCAGTCAAAAAACAATGGACATGAGTTGGTGATATGGCAGGTAAAAGACAGGCCTAAGAAAATCCTCAATTTCTTATTGAGGAAAACAGAGAAAACACCCTTCTGAAGAACATTGGTTTCCTAAAATGACCAAAGGATGGCAAAGGAGTCAAACTATTCAGAAGAGCAGAAAAGATAAAGGGCTGCAAGGCAGAAAGTCAAAACTATCAAATAGTAGAAGATATTACTGAAGAACAGACAGAAAAGAATAGAGGTTAGAAAGAAAGACATCTCTTGCAAAAAAAAGCAGCAGTGGAAAAAGTACACTTAAAAGGGCACGTCAAGAAGCAAATTAGCCAAGAAAATTTAAACAACCTTAACAAATTGAGGTATAAGAAATATTCTCATGAACATGTTCGTGAATCTAAAGTTAAACTGTTTCCTGCACAAAAGACTGATCTGTGGGTTCAATAAATGCCTGTGAAACTGAAGACAAAAGGTAATTGAGCGGTTCAGGATATAGAAAGGAGATTAGTGGAACGTAACGAGGATCAGCAGGAGGATTCATTTTGTTAACCTTAGAAATCAATGACCTGGAAGAAGGAATGTTCAGCAAAACGATGAAACTCACTGATACAAAATGAGAGTCCAGTGAATACAAAGCCAAGGAGCAATTAAATTCAGGTGATAAGCAAGAGTGGAAGCAGATAAGAAGTTAATGCAACTGAGAATTATTTTCAAGGAAATGCATCTGAGGACAAAAATGTCCCAGAAAGGCATAGTATGAATATGTATGGTAAAAATAAAAAAAATAAAAAATAAAACCTGCTGTACTGCTCTAATTTGTCTTATAAACACTGGTGCGGTAGATGTGGGGCCAAATTAGCCCTTCATCTTAACAGTAGAGCATAAGGTTCAGTGGCCGACCAGGTCAAGGCTGAAATCTGTCTTTCTGGAAGGCAGATTACGCAGCCCAAGCTGTGGCAACATTTTGAATTCACAAGACCTCTATAGCATTTGCTGGATGCTGTAGGAAGAGCAATTGTTTCAGCAAGAGGAGTGTGAAAAAAATCATATTTAAATGCTCAGCATTATTATTAGATAATCAGCCAACACTTCACCTTGATTTTGGAGAGCCAGTGCCAGTTTCCGTGGAAACTGAAGTGCTATCCTGCAGCTGTCACAAAACTGTTCAATCCTGCAGACCTCAACTCTGACAGCTCACTAAACAATACAAACAGGGATTTTTACATTGAAGACACCAACATGGGGAACACAGAAGCTCCAGAAACTTCTTTCTGAGCTGGGTATGCTCATTGCCAGCGTGTGCAATTCCTACACAGTGTGCACAAGTAGAGCAGTTGCAATATATAGATTTTGGGGGTAGAAAATGCCATAGTTGCACAACTGACAACTCCAAGAGCAAATTACACCGGAGCACTAGCAAAAAGCTTCTGTGGTCCCAGGGCTAGCCCAGCCAAAAGCATTTACTCGCAGCAGTCCTGGAAGGCAGGGAAGTGACATTACCACCGTTTACAGGAGGCAAAAGGGAGCTGTACAGAGATACAGAGCTTGCTGTACAGAGATACAGAGCTTGCTGTACAGTGCCAAGCAAGGCAGCTGTAGATGCCTGCCTAAAATCCGTGATTAAAAAGCTGCGGATCCACGGAGCCCATCTGCCCAGCCCTGCTTCTTGTGCAGCCCGAGGGCGCGCTGCGCAGCAGGGGGCTCCCCATGCACAGCAATCCCGCTCCGCCAGGGCAGCGGGAGCTGCTGCCAGAGGCTCCCAGTGATGATTTTTATGAGCTCCTCGCTGTGGCATGTAAGCTGAATGCACAACCAGGTTCGATAAAATAACTCGAGTTGTTCGCAATACAAATACCGCAGGTTTGGGTGCCACCCCAAGCAGCTATGCGAAATGACTCGGTGTCAGTCCCTACGCAAACAAACTCTTACCCCACGCGGGGTGAGCTCCGTGGCTCTGGCTGGAAGCGGGTGGACGGACAGATTGAGCAAGCTATGCAGGCGGTAACACTCCTGGGAGAGGGCTTTCTGTAGCTTACTCAATGCACTTGGCAAGACAACACCCCACTCTGCGGGACCCAACGTCAATGTACGAGTCCCTCACAGACTGCATGAGCAGACATTGGTGGGGCTAGGCCCATCCCTGATGGAAAACGATACAGTTTTCCAGAAAGGACAGTAACTGTGAAGTGTCAGTCCACAAGGACTTACCTTAAATTAAGGAAAATGAAGAAGAAAGCAGCCCACAGTGGAACACAGAAGCACTGTGTGCACAGAGCTGATGCAAACAGCTCCTGAAAGCACCTGGAGCCCCTCTTGCTTGCTGGGGAAGGTCTCAGAACTGGGAAGCAGAAGCAGCAGCAAACAGGCACGTTCTGGTTCAACAGCTCCATGAGCTCAGGCCTTCCTGGTAACACAAATGAGGCCTCTTGTCAGTTAAAGTCCCTTTTCAGCTACAGTTTAGGTACAAAATGAGAACTGACAACAGCAACAAAATCTCTCTTACTGGATCAATAGCACGTGTTTAACAGCAAAATAAACTTATAGAGCTTTTTAATTGTCTTTTCAGCTTCCTATCCTTAATCTATTCTTCTTTCATTATATACAAATTATTTGTTGTAATATTTTGAATTAAATCAAAAGGAAAATAAATCAAAAAATCCAAACACATTGCCTAATTAAATAGCAATACCCTTACTTTCATTCAATCTTGATAAATCACAGTCTTCCCTTACTAATTAACTTCTAGTTTAATGCATTTCTCCCACCACCCCAAGCTACCTAGCAAAACACTCAGCTTAATAAAAACAAGCTAATATTGAAACTGGGCAGGTTTGATTCTGCTTCACCACAGCGCCCCAGCACCTACGTGCAGACATAGAAGCAGACTTCTGGGGCTGGTGGAAATGCCAGCAGGAAAGGCCAGCAGCTGAGCCTCAGTGACGCCCCCAAATGGGGTGAGCACCCAGACCTGGGGAGCTGGTGTCTGACACAAAAAGCATTTCCTAGGCAATATTGAATTTTCCTAGGCAATATTGAACTTCTTCCACGTGCAAGGAACTCACTTGCAATCACACTTGTGATGAATCCAGCGCGTTTGCACAGGTCACAGTGGACAGGGAGGGCTCCATTTTAGGATGGAGGGTGCACTGGGTTCCCCGCTGCCTGAGGAGGTTTAGGATGGAGGGTGCACTGGGTTCCCCACTGTCCTGTACTGGGCTGCTGCAGTCGTAAAGGCAAGGCTGTGCTGCTCTGCTCCCCAACAGCACCTGGGCAGTTCCTGGGAGGCTCTGTATCTGCACGGTGAAGTGTCTTATCACATGTAAAGTAAGACATTTCTGTTACTAAATAATTTATGCATTTGTGGAGTTGAGCAAGGTTATAATAGAGTAAATCTGAGTGGAAAAATTATGGGAAAATAGGAGAGCTGTTGGCTACGACAGTATTAGAAAGTTGGTGTCAGCCCCTGAGCTGCCAGGGAAAGACTTGAGTTTTTGCTCCAGCTTGAGTTTCGAGTCTAAATTATTCCAGGTAGCTCTACCTGTGATATTTTGAGTTCTTTCTTGTGATTTTTCTCTCTTTAACAGCAGTAGAATAGTGTTGCTGAACCCTGTCAAACAACTGCAAGATTTCACTTGTGGATAAAATTATTCATACTCAGTAACACAAGTGTTTCATATCACAGGTCCACCCCCACAGAAGGAGTGAGGCATCCATTTCCCATCCATGTCTCATCACAGATAGGAGTTGCTTTCTGAAGTATCCTTGAGACCAATCCAGGCCACACAGCTTGGATCAGGAGGGGAAACTTTCAGAGGCAAGTGGATTTGCAAATAGCTGTTATTTTATTCTGCTTTTATTCTCTTCTCTCTGTTCTGTTCTTTCCTTTCTTTGGGCTTGGTAATAAGTAGTGGGGAAAACCTTCTTGCAGACAGGAAGGCAGCGTGTAATTAAAGGTAAAGAATTCCATTTAGTTCTGTAGGAGTGACATCCTTTTTCATAAGGCAGTCTGTGAGAAATCGGGTAAGCAGCGCATACATTTTTGATGAACAGGAGGACCCTCACCTATTACTGATGAGGTACAGAAAGAAAAGACAGGACTCTCAGTAGGGAAATATCATCCATTAAATGCCTCCCTGGGGATCAAATGGCACTTACAACTGAGAGAGAGTAACTGCCTCCTATATTTCAATTGGTACCAGCAGGATGCCTATTTGTAAAGATTTGTGCTGCCTGCATTCTGTTAGTGTAAGATGCCACGTAAATATTTTCTGACCTTTACAGTAGATGTTACCTTTTTTGTTTTCCACAGACCAGTGGCCTGATTTTACTTTTTCGAACTGGTGATCCTGCTAAAGAATGAGCACAAGAGCAACCCCCTAAGTGTGCACAGACCTGCTGAAATCGAAGGACCTGCTGAACATGTGTTTTCAGTGTTTTCTGATCAGGGCTTTAAATATGTCAACCTTTACGACAAGACTGCTGTGGTTCTTTTTGTAAAATCGTACATGCCTTGTACTAAATACCTAGCACCAAAGATCAAAAGGCTTTTGAAATATGTCCCCTTAAAAAAAAAAAAAGAGAACTTGAAATTCTTTCATTTCCAAAGTGATTAATCAAAGACAGCTTTTTGATCCAGTACAGAAAAGTTCTCTGTTCCAAAACAACGAGCACGGTAATAGAGAGCAATTACGGCTCTGTGTGAATAGTCCTTGAGGCACACACAGGGTGCTCGTGGGTGTCACCACCAGGGCTGCCCAGACTCCAAGCACATCTACTTTTCATCATTGTACCATCTGAAAACTCAACAGCTCCATCCTATGCGCTAACGGATGGGTCCATTTGGCTTTCCCAGAGCTTGCAGTAACCTTTCCACTAGCTCAGCCTGTGGTCTGACATATACGTATACATGTATTTGTTTAATATCCCCTGCCATTCAAATGAGAAATGCACAGTGATTCCTTGCTGTGGCAGATTTTACATAACTCCTAGAAAAAAAAATATAGTCACAAATAGCAGAGATTAGACAGCAATGTCAAGGTCTGAGAGGAGAGATTACATGTCCTGTATCAGCAGATGTTTGCGGCCACTGATGGTCCTGTGATTTAAAGAGCCATTCTCCGTTCAGGACCTTCCCACATCATTACAGGACAAGCAAACAAGCAAATAACCAGCAATGGAGCCAGCCCTGCCCCAGAGACCTTCGTCCAGGTCAGACAGAGCTGTGCAAACCCCCCCATGCCCATTCCAGCAGCAGGCGCAGTTCAGAGACAGGCAAAGTGAAAGCACCCTCCAAGCATCCAACCTCACCTCAGCAGGATGTCGAACACAAGGATGCTGAGCAGCTGCACCAAAACAGCAACCTTTCACCCATTACACATGTCACATTTTGAGCTGCTACAGAGATGAATTGTTGATGAGTTTGGGAGGGTTGCAGTGGCATGAGGGAAGTGACAGATGAATGGTTATTGGCATGTATGGTTATCAGCAACCAGCACTCTGCTGGTGTTCATGCCACAGACAGAACGCAGGCAGGCAAATCATGTGAAAACAAACAATTCCAGAGGAACAACTGCCAGGGAAGGAGAAACAACTCCAAAACAAACTTTTCAATTAAAAAAAGGAAAAAAACAGTGGCAAAATCAGGACAGTACAAAGGGACTTTCTGTCCAGAAGGAGGCAGAAGAAGGCATAGCTTCCTTCAGGGAAATTTCAAAGTGAAGCAAAAAGCATAAAAAAGTAGGAGGTAATTCCATACTTTAGGATTTTTCTCAGTTACATCTGGGCTTCTGTAGAACGTATTCCTGAGAGCCAAGAAGGACAAGGGTAATCAAGGCCTGTGTACAACATCACAGCGAGCTTTCAGAAAAGGTGTGTACCATTCCCTGACAGTGACACACAGCAAGCTCATCATCCTCCTAACAAGAGGCAGCTAATGCACAGAGATGGGCGTGAATTCATGGCTCATTATCCCCTCTGCACTCACCTTTCAGGTAGTGCTCTTCCATGCCAGGTGTCCTCAGCCTCGGGGCTGCCCTCTGCTCTCTCCAGCCATGCACTCCCCAGTGCTCGTCCCTGCCCCTGCTCTGGCCCTGTTGAGCAACCCACAGAATTGCTCCCAAATTCCCATCAGCCAAATCCCCAGCCCACTCGGTCAGTTTGCGCTAACCTCACTGCTGCTGCCTGAGCTAAAGGTGTACGTGCTCATGCAAACCGCTGTAAGAGGGCAAAAGCCTCTGGCAGGGAAGCACTGAGACACATCTGGATCAACAGCATCTGCTGGTGGCTCAGCTGGGCCTGCAGAAGGGCAGCTGTCCGGGGCCTCATTGTGCTCCCGAGTAAAGCGAGCTGCTTCATGCGAAGGCATTCAGAGCATCAGCTCATGTGCTGTCCTTTTGCACCCTGGTTTACTTTCTATCAAGCGTTTACACAAGCCTCAAGCCAAGCTTTCTGTTTTCTTGCCCTTTCCCTAAAGCAGCACCCTCACTCAGTAACGCAGGCAGTGGAACATCTCCTGGGTACCACGAGCACACAGAGCCCCTCACAGACCCCAGGTTTGGGGCTGCTGCTCTGCTGTTTCCTACAGTAATGCAGCACAGTGCCCGATGGTCAGCAGAGAAATCTGAAAGAAAACGATAACGGTTACTTGATGCAAAGGCCATAGAGTGTTCAGACATTGCCACACATCCCGTTCAGCAGCACCAAACACAAGCAAGGTTGAGAAGTACAGTCAGAGCATCTTTGTTTCAAAGAAACACTGCACAGCATGCGGGCCATGGGTTGGGCGGGCCAGTGAGCCCCCTCCGAGGCGAGCAGGACCTACCAGGTCATAGGGCCCAGCCTTGAGATGAGATGAAACACTTCTGTCAGAAAATCAGACTTTAAAGCAGATTGTTATTAGCCTAAAAGCAGTAGATTAGGCAATGAGTGTATTTAACAGACTGCTTCAAGAAGAGACATACAAAATCGTTGTTTGGAAATCTGTTACCCTAGAAGTTGCTATTTCTCATACGACATCCCAAATTTTGATGCATACTGGGGTGCATTCTTCATGCTGTATAATTTTTAAAACAGATGGGCCCTGTTTAGTTCCAAAGCTCTTGAGTATCTCAATTTTTAAATACAAATCTGGAAAATTTCCACCTAATTTATGCCTCAAAGTTAGCGTGATTTCACAGCAGCTGGATCTGTTTCCCTAACTCATAGGCTCCACGAGCAAAGCCTGTATCTACAAACACCCCTATAGCTCCAAGAGGGACAGAGACCCATGGAATGCAAATGTTTTCAGCAGCGTGCATGTGGACACGATTACTATTTGATTTTACTCAAGGTTTTAGGCAGGCTATGCCATTAAGGATTCACTTTTACTTCTGTATCTGTTCTGCACATGCCACACTCTTCTGGAAAACCATCGTAGAAATTTTTGAGAGCTGACTTTCACATTTTAAGTAAGAGCATTTTTCATATTCCTTTCACATTGTAACAAAGTGCCTTAGTACCATCTGTTGAATTACTCACATGGAGCCATAAAAACATTCTCAAATAATCTAATATGCCTTTTATTTGCTGGCGAATGCCACTATTTGAAATATTTCTAATTCAGATTTGACACAGCTACCAATCAGTGCTCGACCCTGAAGGGTAAATAAGTATTTTCTTTTTCCAGTGATGTGCAGCATTATAGTCTTTAAAATAAATAAATGCGTGTTAGAAGCCCAGCACTGAATCTTACAAGCCATGAAGTTCTGGAGCGTGACATTGCGCTGTTCGGAGGTGTAAGAACCTGCAGAGCCACAGTCACAACTTAAATGTGCTGCAACTTTTAGCCTAGAAATTCTGGAATATATGTGGCTATGTATTTTTTCAATGGCTTCCTTTCTCCTGAAACAGAGGAAAGATTGTTAAGTGTTCTATTACGGCACAAAGGGAATCACGGTGGCTCTGAGAGGAAACAACACTGCAATCAAAAAGCCTTCAAGAGCGCATCAAGGACCCAGCGAGCTGCACTGAGACCGCTCCTCAGCTTCCTCCCCATGTTCAAGGGGGACGAGCTTCAGTGCGCTGCAGGAGCCAGAGGCGCCATGAAGGGCAGAAGGAAAACAGTCCTTGCATCTCAACAGCTTAAACAAATCCTGTTGGCCTGAAAACCTGCAAAATGCTCTAAAAGCTAAAGCATTCATAGCTATTATCCATTATTCTCCTTTCTCTAACACCTTAGTACAGCATTTAATGCCACGCTCACTGTCACAGCCTAAATGAGCACTGACACACAGGGCCCTGTAGGAACAATCCTCGTTCTGCTTCTGGAAGTTGTCCTGCTGGATTCCTGCTTATCGAGATGGCTTTTGTGAAGAAAGTAACCCAGGGCTGCATTGCTGCCAGAATTTCACTCATCTTTAATCCACCTCTACTGGTTTTGGTCTTTGCTGAGACTTTTATAGCAGCTCTGTTACAAATAAAGGTTGCCAGAATATTGTGTTAGCTGCATCTTTTCAGGCATTTGGTAGCACTGGAGGTCTGCCAGGCCAAGTAGCACAGATGCTCTTAGATCGCGAAGCTCTGGAGATGTACAGTGACAGCACACACCGAATCTGCATTTTGAGCTTTCTACACGTTCTGTGCAAGGTCTCCATAAAAGCAGTCACCTTAGGCCCCTCCGTCTCTTGCTGCTGGTAACGCAGCGACGTTACTGCCTCAGAAACCTGTAGGAGGGATGCAATGGATGCAGACACTGCAGACGGAAATGGGAGCTGAGTAAAGCACTTCACTTCAGGAATTACCTAATTCAGGGAATTACCTCATAATTTCACAGAGGAAACTCCTGTGTAGACAGCCCTTAGTCATCACTGTTTTAAGGCCAAGTGGGGGATTTTCATACACTTCCTCCTCTCTCCTCGTATGTACTTCCCTTCAAAGCCCAAACCAGACAGCATTCACAGATCTGACACAGCACTGTAGCCACACAATTTCTAAATAGTTTTGTGTGCTTCAGACAAAAATTAGATTTTTCAAAGCTGACACTGATGACAAAGGACTCAAAAGAGAGGAGGCTGGTGGTCAGCGAGGTAAGGCAGAGGTGGCAAAGAAGATAAAGCTGCACCTTGAAAAGCAAACTGATGGACCAGGGCCAGGCCACAGAAAGGAGCCTCATTGTCCTCAGAGGCACACGCGCCAAGAAGCAGCAGCAGTCCCAGCAGTCCCCAGCCCCTGCTTCCCCTATCGGTCGGCCCATGGGTGCCAGGAACGGCCACCTGCGGCAAGATGCTGTGATGAGCTGCATCAGCACAGTACTGCTGATGTCACGGACTCCCATTTATACCAGATTTCCACTAGCACGCTTAACATCCAGTTTGAAAAAATATATAAATATATTTATATGTTCTGTAAGAGTGTCCTGGACAGGTTGCCAGCTCTAGTAGTGAGGGATGCATTCCAGAAATCCAGAGCTGCTAGGCTCTGCATGGCTCACTGTCTCTAAAATAAAATAAAAAATGCTATTTCTCTTAAGAATAGATGTTTCATACTGAAATCCTGTCTGTTACAGAAAACTATCATCTCTCCTAGGGGTGCTGCCTTGTGGACCTGGCAGACTAGGTCCCATCACACAGGGATATGTGCACCACCTCCAAGCGGTGGGGTGGGAGCTGGCTACAGATGCTCCCCCAGAAGAGGGACCTGCCCTTTTCCCAGCCCATGTAAAAGGGCCAAGCCCTGGGGCTCTGTGGATAAAAGGATCTGCCTAGGCTATTTCAGCTAGAAGAGGAGTCCCAGCAGCTCAAACACAGGAGCATGCTTTGTTCACGTGTTAGGACAATGGCAGGGGGCTGTTCTGCGTTGGCCTGCATTACACTAGATGGGGTATTTCACAAGTGAGAGGGCCATAGAGTAAATATGGACAGGTTGCAAAGTGCTCCTCCAGTTGTTCTCCAGAGGCTTCCCCCACTCCACATGTTACACCAGACAAGCATTCCCATTCTCTGAAAGCAGTCACCACAGTGCTCCTACCACCCCAAATCTCTGCCTGTCCCCAGTACACCACTACCCTCTGGTGTTAAGCATGAAATGACATGAGTTTTGTGTGCCTGTGCAGTTCCATCCTCCAGTGGGAACCTAGGAAGTTGAAATACTGCCGAGAAGAGCGTCCTAGCAGGGGTTTCAGCCCAGGCTTGAAGACTTGTGACATTCAAAGGGATGAGAGAAGCTTTAGAGAAGTGTCTGAACTTCAGGCTACTCTTCTGAACTGCACTCGGGCACCAGCCCCTAAGGACTTCACCCAGCATTTTTAGAACCTTATTAACTAGAGCTTGAGGGAAATAGCTATAGATTTTATTCAGCAGGGACATTCTGCCGTGTGGAGCAATGCTCTCTGCATTCATTTCCTTTTCTGCAGTGTTTCAGTATTGCACATTATTTAGCCATCAGATCTGAACACAAATAATTGTACAATAAAAAACAGTGACTCAACAGGTTATTGCCACAATAACTCCTACATCTCCACTGTGTATGGAGTTAGCTGGGTTGCTCACCCCACTCAGGCAGATGTAGGCAGCCCCATTCCTAGGCACCGCGCACCATTTATCAGCCCCTAGCCAGAAGCGCACCTCGCTCAGCGCCTTATTGAGACCATAGGGCATATCCCAAACTGCACATGGGAGAGGAGAGCAGAGCTCTGCTAATTCCTATTAGCAAACCCTTCGTTCACTTTTACGTAATGTTGCTTCTCTCATTCTTGAATTTACAATTAAAAAACTCAGAGATGATGCAGTGAAGGTAGAGCAAGCAGAGGTATCTCCAGTCTGGCCACTCTTCACTGCAGTGTTTTCTCCTTCAGTGCCCTCTCCTTGACTTTGTATCCCACAGCCAGAGGGAAGGGGCATCACGTCCTAGTCTTCCTTACCAATTTCTGGCCAATTTGTGAAACCAAAAATGAGAAAAGGGAGAAGGAAACCATGGAATCATTGATATAAACACTCACACTGCACCTGCAAATTTGCTGTAATACACACGGCAGATCACAGACCCTGACCTCCGAGAAGAGATTGCAGCTCTGTGAACTTTGGAAGCACAGAGCCTGGCAGTCCCCACAGGTTTGTGCAGTGTGATGGGAAATCCCATCTTCACGTTACAGCTTCAGCCAGCTACAGCAAGCTGGGAAGGATTGCACTAAGACCAGAACGTAACCTAACAGTTTTTCAGCAGAGTACACTCACCTAACTCTCCTCTTCTGTTATCGTATCAAAGTCTCTGCAGTTTACATTGCAAAGAAGGAATAAAAACCAAACAGCAAGCGGAGGAGGTGCCTGCTTGCAGAGCAAGTCCATACCG
Source organism: Cygnus atratus (assembly GCF_013377495.2). Classification (NCBI taxonomy): domain Eukaryota; kingdom Metazoa; phylum Chordata; class Aves; order Anseriformes; family Anatidae; genus Cygnus; species Cygnus atratus. The sequence continues at coordinate 7,360,351 of NC_066376.1, forward strand.
GGCAGCAACTCTCCCTTTCCCCCCGGACATCCCACAGGTCTCCCCAAAGTCCAAGGGAATTACACAGCCCTAGAAGGGAGCAGAGCTGACAGCACCACACGTAGGGACATGGCAGAAATCCCTCTGCACATCCCATTCTGCTCCTTTGACTTTCCAGCACTTGCGACTTCCCTCACAGGAACTCCCTACAGCTCACTGCCACAGCAGCCACTCGCCTTGTCACGTTTCATTGGGCACTGGAGCAGGCTGTCCTTTCATCTCTGAGGGTTTTTTTAAGCTAAGCTTTAGCACATCATGGGGAACATCTCTGAAATCCTCCCTGATTCCCGCTGGAAACGGTGCCAAGCGAAAGAGTCATTTCCCAGGGACACGTTGGAATGGCTCAGCTCCATCCCACTCGCAATGTCACCTAGAAAGAAAACAAGCTACCAAGGCAGCTCTGGCAGCTTTCTGAAGCTCATTTAACCACAGCTTGGCTATTTCAGCCCAAATTCTTTGCCAGAGGTGGGCAGGAGAGGTCGGTGGTTTAGGCTTTGGGTGGGAGCCCCCTGGCATGGGCAACGAGTGGTGCCCCCAGCCATAGGCACAGCGCTGCCAGGACACGCTGGACCCGGCGCTGAAGCCGGTCCTTCCCTCGGCAGCCACCTCTGATTTTCATTCTGCAGCAGCACTGGAAAGAAATGCTCAGCTACAGAAGGAAGCCTCTTCTCATTATCCGTGTGGCCTTTTTGATGAATTATGAAGAGCTCATGCTGCTTGCTAAGCATGTTACAGATGCCAGGCCACAGGCAGAATTTTATTTTATTTTTGTTGTGAAAGAATTATTTTCCAGAGGTTTGCAGTAAATTACAGAATGAATTTTGTGCAAGATGGAGACTGGGTGCTCCTGCCAGCTTGAAAATGCTTGTGCAATGCTCATGCCAAGCACGTGCTTGGGATTTCACTTTAGGGAACGCGTGATAGTTCCATCACACCTACACGGCACCATCATCAAATCTTTAATTCTTTCACAATCTTTAATTCCTCCTCACAGCATCCCTGTGAGACAAGATATTTCGTGAACCCCTTTTTCCAAAGAGGGACTTTAAGATTTGTATGGATCACAATGAGATTTAGGAACTTAAATAGAAAGTGGAAACCTAAATCCCACTGAGATGAACCAGAGATAAGCCCCAGAATAGGACTGAAATGCTTTAATACTTTGCTAAATTTCTGCCTAAGTGATTTGCCCAAGGTCACAAAGGACATTTGGAAAAAACAGCTCCAAACCCCACAGCTTGCTCAATAATTCCTCTCTCTGTGGACCTGCGGGATGGCAAATTGGCAATTTTGCAAGGTCATTTGGAAAAACAAGACACACCTATTGTGTCAGCTAACCCCGCTGGGCAGCGGGTATATCTCTGCCTGGACACAGAACATCAATGCAGTCATTCTGCTTCCCGCCTCATTCCGAGGCAGGTTGGAAGCCTCAGCACAGGGCTGCATTGTACCCGGCTGACGTCACCTCGAGCAGGGCAGAGGCTTGAGCCAAAATCCCCCGACTTCCACCCAGTTCCTTAACCACAAGGGCAGTCCTGCCCACATCACCCCTGGTCAACCTGGAGGGGTCAGGATGAATGACCGGCGCCTTTCCAAACCCCACAGAGAGGGTTTGATGTGGTGGGGCCTGAACCAGCTCTTTCAGAGCCCCCGAGCTTCTTCCATCCTCATAGAAAAACAAAAATCTTCAGATTTTTGTTTTAAATTCAGATCTAGTTACTGCTGAACTCCAGAAGCAGCATGTACACACAGGAAGCTTTATGCCTCCTTGACTAGTGTCAGGCAGAAAGTAAATTATTTATGGAAGCACTCCATACAATATTTTATTTTGGATTTAAAGGGGCAGGAGTGAGGAGAAGGATAGTTTAAAAAATAAAAATACAAAAGTTAGAAACACAAACCCAAGTCTTTTGTCTTGCTCAGGATCTGCTCCCTGCTCACAGGGGTCACACAGAAGCATACATCCGATCTCACCTCTGTTCACATGGATAGCCTCACTCACTTTAGTGGAGCAGTTCCTCATTTCCACTGGTGTATGCGGGACAAGGACCAGGATTTGACAAAAACATCTCTGGTGTCAGTGCTTCAGAGCTGAGTGGGTTTTTGCAAATGCAAACCCACTTTTCCTCCCACTGTCTGATCCACAAGTAGCTTTTAATTTTCCATGCACAAGACTCTTCAATCCAGTTCTTAAATTAGCAGTAGCCAGACAGCCTCGACCAGCCACGACTACACAAAATTACCCCAACCACTGTGCTGCTGCAGAAGGGCTACGATCCCAAATGCTGGGACAAACCTGACAGCAACATCCCCAGGTTTGCTAGGGGTTATTCCAAAACAAATATTACTTCTGGTGGTTTCAAATGAAGCCCATCGCCTTTAAGGATTAATGTTTAAAAGTATGCCAAAGGCAGGTTTTTGAAAAAGACAGAAGTCATTCCTTGCGCTTAAGCCCTCTACTTGTCTGTACAGTGAGTGGCTAGAGTTTCACTATGAGTTGAAGGACAAAACACCTTGATGGCTTTTCAGCACATCAGGATCAGGCCATTGAGGCCAAGGCTTGAGCATGAACCTTGTGATACATCACTTGAAAATGTGCACCAGTTCACCCCCAGTTTCAGGAGAGCCCCAGGGAACAGACTCCAGTGTGCCCTGCTCCCCAGGGACATGCTGTAGTGGTATTTCAAACCTGGGCTGACCCCTAAGGCTTGTGCCCACCTGTGTTGTAAATCACTGGTGCCAGTTCAGTGCCCTGATTGTTCACACCCTAGAAATCAAACAAAACTTTCTTCCCCCATAAGAAAGGTTTCAATAAACTCCCATTAATTTTCAGTTTGAATTTCCACACTTCTGCATCCTTTAGCATCCACTGTGATAACTAAACTGAGATTTCCACGCTCAGAGCTTACTTTCCTACTGCCTTTTGTGCACAGCCAGGCAGACATCAACACTTCTGATCGTTTAGGGCCGTTTATTCCAAGACAAAGATGATGCCTTTGTGCCAAACCACCCTGGGGCAGGCAGAGCTCAGCCACCATGAGATATGGGCATGCTGGTCAAACTAGGAAATTTCTACTGTAAAGGCAAGGGTTTTGTACCTAAATAGCAGCTCGTATGTGTAGAATTGGTGTATTTAAAATATTATTTCCTACCGGGTTTATAAAAAATCACCAGCATTTAAAGTAAGATTCCTCCAGTTGATGTGTGTACATTTTTCTTCCTAGTTTCTTAATTTTCTTCGGTAAATGGGTGTTTATTTCTGCTGCTGTGCTCAGATCCTGAATCTGGAGATTTTGACATGCTCGTTCCTCTCTTTTTTTAAGCTGTATAATGAATAGCATTGACAGGTGTATCCCAGCATCTCAGCAGTAAGGCCACATGATTTCATGACAGCATAAAAACAAAAAAAAAAAAAAGTAAAATTAGAGAGAAACTTTTCTGTAACATTTCAGCAACTGTTTCCATAGTAATAATTTGTTTCACCAAGCCACCAAACATCATTTCAAGGATTTTTCCAAATGCCCACAGAGAAAGTAGCAGCCATCAATAACCTTTTTTTTTTTTTAAAAAAAAATATATATATATATATATAAAGCCTTCAAAATCGTCACAGACCTTTTTCTTCCATTACTTGCCAAAAGCAGAAACAAAACAGTGAGGGCTAGAAATAACAATTCTATTAAGATGGATGGATGCGAAGAGAGGTAGACGTGAAAAAAAACATGCTGCTGCTTTGTGTGCCCAGGGCCTAAGCTGCCCAAACAGCCCATGATGCCGACTGTCAGCTTGAGATATGTCACTGCTGAGGCATCCAGGATCCTAACCAGGAAAAGCTTCACCCATCAAAGCCTTTTAATTGTCTGAAGGGGGTCACCTACAGGCCAGCAATTTGTAAAACCAAGCAGTGTGACCAAATAAGAGGATTTTTCACCACTGGAAGATTCTGGGCACGTTCTGACATGGAGCAGATGAGAGAGCTGCCACTTGCCGTGCATTACAGTGCTGCAGAGGTGCAGATGCCACCCACCGCAACCACAGAAAGCTGAACCATCTACCCCACGGCTTTCTTCCTAATGCACTGGGATTAGGGAGTTAGAGGAACAGTGGGGACTGGCAGCAGGAAAACCCACAGCACTTGGTATCTGACCACAAGAATGGCCGTAGCTTACCAATTCCCAGCACCCAGAAGTGTCACTGAAGTCCTGGCATCTCAGCCTGGGTCTCCTGAACACCTGAAATACAGTCTGTATGCTCCTCCTGGGACGGAGAACATCAAAGCGGGCTTGGACCTCCTGAATTTAAACAAAATGCCATACACGCATGCTCGTTCTCAAATATTGGTTTTGTAACATTCAGAGAAGTTGTTCTCCTGTAACTATTTACTTCATGCGAGTTCCAGGGAAGAGAGATGTCGAGTTAAGTACGCTCCTCTTACATTCCTCAAATACAAAGCACTCTCGTGTTTCTCTTATGCTCTAACACCAGCAGCACAATGCATCCTGGACTGCAAGTGGAGTACCTAGCAACTACCAAAATACAAATACTGAATAGAAATATTTAGCAAAGCTCTGACCTTATCCAGAACCAAAACATGCTCAAGGAGAAATGATGCCGAATCCAAACCACAATCAGAACCAACATCCCTCTGACCTGCTGTCAGAAAGTATGTTTTTCTCTAAACTCTCCTGATACCACAAGTTTGTATTCTGGAACTTGCAGCATTAGTCATTTTTCTGTATCATTTTAGGCACAGCTTCCAGCAAGCTGTCTCAGTGATCTTCATCTGACCGTCCACGTCTCTTTTTGCATCACTTCAGACTCACCCTTCCCAACGTGTGGGAGGGCAGAGGCTCACGGTCACCAAGAGCAGGCACGTGGAGCAGGTCAGCAGTGGGAGCACACAACTAATTCCACCATATGCGCCCGGAGTTACCTGCTGGGAGTGAGCAATCCCGGAAAGCAAGCGCACAATTAGCCCTCCTGTTGCATGTCAGCCTCTGCTGAAAATCTATAATTAAACTGATACAAGGGTAATGAACAGGAGGTTTAAAAAGCAGACTCGGGGATTGCAGAGACATAGGGACGTGCTTAATTACGTGAGTTTTCCCACTGGGTTTTACAAAACCAGCTTCCACCAGCTTTTTGTCCAAACTGACGGAGCTGAGCATGCTTCCCAAAGCGCACAGCAGGGGCTCCTCCTGGCCGTGGCCCAGCTGGTGGCGTGGGAGCAGGCTCTGCTGTCTCCTGCCCTCTGCTTTACTCTGTGCAGCAAGGAAAAGCAGGCTCCTGGGGGCTGCTCGGGGCAGGCACAGCCCTACCAGACCCAAAGTCTGCGTGTAACTTGCTGGGGGATGTCTGTGTGTAACTTGCTGGGGGATCGGGGCTTTCTTGTTTTCCGTGTCCTCAGAGTGCGGCTGCTTGCATGGTCAAAACCTTTACATTAGAAGGCTCAAGAAAGTAGTCAGTGAAACAGAAAACAGCTAAACAGTTTAGTTTTAGCTAGACTAGGTGTCTATTCAGCTGATGTCAAAATATTCTTTTTGCATGGGGCAGGTTTTACATTTTTGCAGGAGTGCATTGACCAAATTTTCTGAAGGGAAACAGCATTTCAAAGCAGGCAACAAAAGCATTTCCCATAAAAACCCATCAAAATTACACACTTCTAAGTGGGCAGGAAGAGGGCTGAAATGCACTCAGACAAGCTTTCAGTAAAGCCAAAACTCCATTTTTCTGTCAAGCAAATCATTGGCAAAAATTAATTATTGCCCTGATTATTAAACTCTGGAAGTACTAGAAGCACCAGGCTCTGCCGCTGGAGCAGGCTCACGTTCTCTGCAGAAAAATGCAGAGAGGAAACCTAAAATCCATTTGAACCAGTGGGTCACACATACATCCAGCACTAAATCAAGTGCAGATTAATTATTCACAAGCACTTCAGTGCCTGTGTAACATTAATACTGTGAGATATCACTGATTTTACGTGTTACTCCGGAGCTATCACAGTATACAGCAAGAAATAGTATTTGTAAACTTCAAGGCAGCTTGTATATGATGCTGTTCTGTCAAAAGATCTTCTTCCATGTCAATCACGGCTTCAGGATAAGGGTGGGTTTTTGTTTTTTATAAACACATTCATTAATTAGTGCTTAGCTGTATTTGAAAAATGCATCCTTCACAATGTGTCCCGTTAATATGCCGTAGCATTTTGAACATTATTGTTTTTATGCTTATTAGGCATATCCTGCTAGAAGAAGGCATTTTAAATTAGATTAAATCTTATACATGTTTAATGCGGTGTTCTCACAATTTAAAATGCTACTCTATTAAAACAGCAGAGAAAGAAATTGACTCTCAGAATACGAATGCGAAAAGAATAGATCATGAGTGAAATGAATAATAGATTAACTGAATAATCATATTACTTCCTATATGAAGAATATAAATCACAGTAATCCAATGCTGTCAGCAGAAAGAGAGAGGGCAGGCTTTCCAGGACTTAACTGTGTTCATTATCTAATATGAAAAGAAAGCTACGCATGATTAGTGTTAACGAGAGACAATTTCATTGCAGCTGATGCCAGCTATCAACCCCAAAGCATGCCGGACAAGAGCACTCCTCTGGAGATCGCCTTTCCAAGCTGGGGAAAATCATCCCACGCTCACCCATCCTTAAACAGCCCTAACATTGCCACTTAGCAAGACTCGAGGAACAATCTCGGGTACCTTACTGCATCGCTAACAGGAATTAACTTTTGGTGCCATCAATTCAGGCTGAGCATCCACCAGGACTTGACAGCCCTGACCTGGTCACAGGCAGACATGCTCTGTGACTGCCAGTACCGAAGACAAATCATTAGGAAGCTAAACCAAAGGCTACTGATAGCAGTGGAGAGATTCCCAATGATTTAAAGGCACTTGATTTGAACTGTGAGTCTCCGCATACATGTTAATGCTGCAATTTTAAATCACCATATTTATGTATCTTCTATATTTGATATCACTCACTCACATAATTGCTCTGAGTGCGTATTTGGATCCATGCTCGCAGCACTAGGTTTGAGATCGCAGAGATAATTAGGTAAGAGCCAACATTCAAGTCATGGTAAAACAGGGCTCCTACTACTTCAGCCTATTATCCAAACCCAGCAGCCAGGGAGTTCATTGCCCTTGCTGCACGGGATACGCAGCTTTACAACATGACCGAGTTGGCATCCCAGCACACCTGCGTGGCCCTCAGCCAGCAGAGGATGCTGAAGGTGCAGGATGGGAAAACTGCAGGAACGGGACCTGGAATTAGGACTCCTCCCCACTGAAGAAGTTTCCCTTCCATATCACAGCTCTGTGGACCAGTTGCAACCTGTTCATGGTTCTCTCCACCCATCCGTCCCGATTTCCCCTGCTCTGCCACCTCAGCCCTTCCTACTCAGAGAGCAGCCAGGGTCACTTGGAAGTGGGATTCAAATACTAATTGCTTTAAAAAAAATACAGAGAGCTAAAAAACATGTGCAGAGAACCCTGAGGACTGTAATGCCATTCACCACTCCAGCACTACTAGCTATTCAGATACAAGGCTTACAAAGAGAGCTGATAAAAACAGCAACTAGTATACACAAAACAGGAGTTACCACCCAACAGGCTGCCTGTTAATGAGAAAGTAACATTTGTTAGAAGTTACTAGACTTGACCTTGTCGACATCAGATTGAAGGAAGAAGAAAAAAAAAAACAGGACTAGCTGCTGGCATTAGGAGCTGATTGTCAGCTGAATTCAGCATCAGAAGAGCTCGCAGTCAATCTGCTCCACGCTTGCTGAGCACTCTTAGTAGGATGTGTTTAGCTATCTAGGGACACGTGTTCTCAGAGAAGGAAGAATGCAGAGAGAGAGAGACTGCAGAAATGGCAAGGAGAAGACGGTATCAGCACAGACCAGGAGTGCCAGCTCCTGCCTGTCCGGCAGACCTTGGTTAGGGACACTCAGCAATTCTGGGGCTCCAAGAAATTTTGTGTGTAAGGGAGAGCTCTCCCAGGCATTACAAAACCACATTGCAAATGCCACGTAGGGCTGAGCTGGCTGCTGCGAGCCTCGCAGATACAGACCATGCATCAGGATCCCCTGTAGGCAGGTTTACACTTCCCACAACACAGCACGACGGCTTCGCTCACATCTAAAGCGTACCAGGTGTCCTCTGTCATGGTGACCTCTCGAATCCCAGAGAAGATGCTCAAGAGAGATGTTTCTGGGAGACTGTTGCAGGAAATTATGACCATGGTGTTTGATCAGACCACGCTGAATCACTAAAGCATCCTTCGTGGCGTGTGACCAGGCACAGCACGGAGGAAGTGGGGTTGTCTCTCCGTAGACCAGTTTGACCTGAGGAACCTTCCAGGCTGGCACGTGGAGTTTGGGACCACTCGCTGGGCCCCTGCACAAGGCCTGGCTTCTGCTGCGTAAAACTGCGTTCCCATCAATTAAGCACCAGTGATTCAGAGCTGTGGTAAGGCAAAGTGACTCAGTCAGGGATTGATTAGGAACGCAAATTCCAACTGCCACGTTCTTGCAAAACAGTCAATTTTTAGCTTTACAGCTTGTTGCATAGCTCGCTGGACACCCATGCGATAGGAACAAGATCGTTCTGGCAGCCTTAGCTGCCAACCACTACCTAAAATCGCTGCCGCAGCAGGAGCAAATTGGTTCAGCAGCGGCTTTGGATGCACATCTAGGAGCATATGCTGCTTTTAGCCAGTTCTCCTAGCACCTCTCAGCAACAGGTCTCATAACTCAGCACCCCAAACAAGAAGTTTAGGAGCTCTCTATGTGATAGTTCCTTCCACACACAAAATCACCATTGCAGAAGTTTATGACTATTACCAGGAGACCTTGCTTGGCGTAGCCATCTTCCAAACAGGGTTATAACCAAATCCTGGTTTTCAACAGTGTAGCGCTAAGAATCTAAGGATGTAAGCAAGGTCTGTGGAAGGAAGAATCACCTTTAGTATGTCAATTGATAAATGCAGGTTAGACAAAAAACAAACAACAACAAAAACACATATATTCTGAAGAGCCTAAGTACTTCTTCAGGACTGAGATGGAAGCAACAAACTGAGAAGAAATCACAATCAACATCACTGCATTAATTGAGAAAAGGATGACAGTCTCTATGGAACAGAAAATAGTCTCTAAAAAGGCTCAGGACCCCAAATATGCAGGACACGACTTTCCAGGTACTATTCAGCATGTCACTAAAGCTGCTGCTGATCCAGATCTTGCACTCTAATATCATAATATGCAATCATAACGGAAAGGATATTAAAAAATGAGGACAGAACAGAAAGCAAAAGAAAAATCTATGTCTGAGACTTCAAAAAGACTGTTGCCCCCAAACTGAAGAACATAAAATGCACAAAAACTGTCTGAAAAGAAAAAGTAGGGTGAGAACTGAGAACACTTTGGGAAAAAATCATGAGACGGCCAAAAGCCACAATTTCACAATTAAGAAAAAGAGCAAGTTTGGCTAAAGCACATTCTCAATTGGTGTGAAGTGAAGGAGGCAATTAGGAACAAAAAGCCAATATAAAATGACTGAAAAGAGGAAATCAATAGGAACTACTGTGAACAAAGATAGGAAAGATGAAATATTTATTAGGAAAGCTAAAGAAAAAAAAAAAAGCCATTGCAGGTCTGGCTAAGGACAAAGAGTTTTAACAGAGCAGAACCTCAGCAGCACTGCAGCTATACAGCTAGCAAAGTTTTCAATAATGACGCAGAAAAGGCAAAATTGTTCAATACATATTTCTACTGCATATATGAAAAGGGCAGAGAGGAAAATTAAATGCCTTCCAATCCTCGAGTAACTAAGGAGGATGTTAAAGACCTAGGAATAAACATATAAAGGCAGTTATGGAGAGCCTGCACAGAGGAACTGGAGCAGAGTTAGATGAGACCTTTTTAATTTTTAATAAACCTTGATATCTCAGAGAAATTAATTCATTTTCACCAAGTTCATTTAAAGCCAAATTTGTAGCTATATATCTAGGAATAAGAAGTGTTCCTAGGCACAGCTACAGAATAAGGCACTAATAACTAAAAAGTGATCCTTAGATGTATAAACAAGAAAAAAAAATGTAGCATGGTAAATTTACTTCCATTTGCAGCATAATCCCTTGGCACCCCAATATTAGAAAAAAAATCACATCAGCAATAAAAAGCCACCTGAGCTACACAAGCTTAACAACATGTGGAATTGCTTGCAGGAAGGCAAAGGACCCCCATTTGCCCTTACACGTGGAAAAAGAAGCGGGCATGGCTGAGTTTCTCAAGGTAGCACGTAAGCATTAGATTCAGTGAAGAAGCTACGAAGTCTGCTACGCAGGCAGCACTGGGATGCCTGCGATGAAACAATAAAAAGCAAGGAGAAACCACGCCCTTTCTGCATTGAAAATTATACTTCATGTTTCATTATTTATAGCAAAACTTTCTCACATCCTGACGAACCTGCAGGGCATTCCTAAGCGCAAGTTTTTGCATGAGCTGGCAGGGTTCTGCCATACTACTATTGATACAATTACCTCTACACGGACATCTCCCCAACAAACTCAGTCCAAGGATGAAAGGCACGGCGGCTTTCAAAGTGTTCTACCTTGTAAGATTAAAGTTCTTCGAAAATGTAATCACCTTCTATCTAGGCTGCGTCTGCTGGATATATTTACGCTCCCAAGAGGGGTTAAAACAACATTTTTAGCAGCTGCCTCAAAACTCAGATCACATCCTTGTGAGATGCTACATTGATTTGCATATCATTAAGCATGATCCTTCCTCTCCTCTGCAGTTTTGCTCCATGGTTTTGTTCCCGCGTGAAGGTTGCCATTAGTTGCACGTGTGACACCGTCCCTTGCGGATGAGCACCGCAAGCAGAAGCGATGGCAGCGCCATGCTAATGAGTCCCAGTGAGACAGCCATGGAGCTGCAGTTGCCATCGCAGCTTTGGCAAAGGGGAAAGCATTAAAATGCTTCTGGCAACTTTTCAGAGCTGCTAAAATTGAGTCAGCTGGAGAGTGTTTACACAAAGCTAACACTGCACTGGGCAATTTCTGGCCCCAGCGTGTTACATTCTGATTTAATCAGTTTTGCAGTGTACAGTGTCTGACAAAGCAGCGCACTGGGCCAGGCTTCAGGCTTTCACTAAGTAGGGCACTGGGCATTTTGTCTGCCTCCTCCTCCTCCCTCCCACCCTTTTGCAAAGAGATCCGGCAATATTTAATCTTTGGAATTAGGTGAGTCCAAATAATGCCCGGCACAGCCATCGGGGGTCAGGCTGGAGCTTGGAGGTGGGCAGCCAGGCAGAACATTCGCCCTTTGGAGGTGATGCTCTGTGCAAGGACATGCAGCAGCAAAGGGTTTCAGCTACAAGCCAGGAGCATTTTCTCCTCCTGTTAGCAAACAAAGAGCACCGAAGGGAGAACACGAAGAGCTGACAGGCTGTGAGTGCTTTGCCAATGTGTGAATGAACCCAAGGCTCACACCAGAGCAGAGGGCAGGCGGCACGCCACTGCTGTGAGCTCTGCAGGGAGCGAGCCCATGCACCATGGTGCTGCCGTGGTGCAAGGTCATGCTTTTGACACCAGTAAGAGCTTCGTGTTAAGTGGGAACAAGAGAAGCTATTATGTGTATCGAAAGCCAGATTCTAGTCTCATTTAGGGGGAAATCCAAAGTAATTCCTTGGCAGAGAGGCCATCGCACTCCTCCAGTCTCTGGGTATATTGCCATAGTTAGCTTCCCTGCTGCAGTGATACCAGAGGCCCAGCTGTGATGTAGGTCCCAATTTGCTAGCACGAAAGGCCATGCAGTGATTGAAGACTGGCTCTCCCAAGCATAAAGCTGGCCTCAGACACAGGGCCACCCTCCCACCAGATCCCTGCCTGCACCCTGACACCTGTGCCTGAGCTGAAACGTCTGTTAATAGCATTTACCTACCTCACAAAACTGTTACAAAGCTGAATTAATATTTGTACTGCAAAATGCTTCAGGACAGGCAGCAGGGCGTGCAGAGCACTCCTGTCACAGACAGCACAGCTTTGCCTTGGCAGGCTGCGCTCTAGCACCATTTTGTTGCAGTTAGGAACAACAAGATACACACAGAAACACACAACAGGACCACAAACTCAATTCTTTGCAGCCTGCAGGCTGGAACACTGTCCTATGTACTTACTTCTGCAACTACTTCTGCGATATGGCTTCATGAAGACAGCCTTTCTGCCCTGCCCCACTTGCTGTAAAGCCTTGAGCCTGCTGAGCAGTGTCTGGCCGGGGCCTTCTGCTGCACCTGACGTGACCATAACTGCAACAAAAGTTGAAAGGCACTTAATAGAGACTGGGCATGCACAAAAATGATTCAGAGTTGGGAAAGCAGATAGTTCATCCTCTCCAATACCGCAAATGACATCGCCAAATATTGAAAAGTATTTCTAGATGCCAATTAAGTGCCCAGTACAAACCTTTATGGAAATAATCTCTCAGAACACACAAACAGGGACTTAACAGATTTCTCTTTATTTTCCCATCAAACCAGCAAAGGGGAGCACTTTCTGCAGCAGTCCCTTCCATGCTATTGCATAACACTTTAGCTGATAAAAGCAAGTATTAGCATAGGTCCTATACCTGGAATCTCTACAAAGTCTGACATGTTTATAGTTCAAACAGACAGCGAGCTTAAAAACACAGAGATGGAGTCTGGTGAATCATCCATCTGTACACAGCACTGACGTGTAAAGCTGAATTTCTTTTCGTGTTGGAGCTTTGTATTATCTTTTTTTTTTTTTTCCAATCACTCTTTTGTGGGGAAAAAAATGAGGAGCTGAGAGAGAAAAATGTGATTCATTTTTACTAGAGTGAAGCAATAGAGCTCTTGTAAAGTGTGGTCACCCCTGTGCTCCATTTCAATAACAGCAATAACACCTAACCTGCTGCTCCTGCTGCTGTGCTCTTACCCTTCACATGCTAAGCTCCTTATTTTTAATCACAGGCTCCTATCACATTTATAAGGCCATTGAAATTGTGTTCTCCCCCCCCCCTTTTTTTTTGATCGTTTGATAAAGTGAAAAGCGTTCAGTGAGTCACTGATAGATCATCGTCTCTTCCATATGCAAGAGGAAGCTGCTGCAGGGAGCTGTACCCCTGGAGGAACATCGACCTGTCAGTTCGGCTTTGGAAAGCCAAGCGCACAATTCTCTTTTTCATCTCAACTTTTCATTTGCTGTATGTAAAAAGCAGCGTTATAAGAACACAATCGCTGTCTAAGTCAGGGATAATGTTATTTCAGTGCTGCAGGTTAGATACAGTGGTGATAAATAACTGCAGTACAGCACTGCACCAAGCTCCATCCTGCCTTACCTTCAGCTGAGCCCCTCTCCCCATCCAGCTGCCCAACAAAAGTCACAAAAATCAGGGGCTCTGACCATGGGTTAGCTGCAGGGCAGCCCTTCAAGGCACAGCTCATGCAGACCACTTTCCGTGTGGGGTTCAGCCACAACTCATCCCAAAAGAGCTGACAGGGACCAGACGCCGGCTCAAAGGGTCTTTTAGATCCACGCACTTGCACCATCTCTCTGTATCACAACTGGAAGCTGGCCCTAGCAAACCCAAACCAGTCCAGATCACCACCAGCAAGTGGCTGTTCTTGCTGGAAACCCCAGCTACACCAAGGCCAATCTCAACAGCATCACTGAAACAGAGAAACCTGGAACGCTGAGAACCTACTGCTGGAAAATGTTTTCTTCCTTTCTCTGTGCTTTCCTCTACAGTATTTCAAACAGAGATGCCACTTCTGTTTCACAGCTGAAAGGGTCTGAAGTTCTTCCATGGATAACATCAAAGGTCCAAGGTCTTACATTGCTCCTTTGCAAAATGCCTTTCTCAGTGCTGCTCAAGCTCATACGGCGTGGCACCAGTTTGTCAAAGAATTGTGCAAAATATTAATCCGTGAGCTGATTCACTTGGGCCAAGTTCCTGGAGGAAAGGCAGTGGTTGTGGGAATGACAGCTGAGTTTGCGTTCAGAAAGCAGCTGTTCTTATGGGGCATCAGACAACCATTGGCTCTTTGTGGTTTCTGGGCCACTACTTCTGTTTCAATTCCTCGTACAACTTTACATACTTCTCTTACCTGTTTTGTTTTTAAGCTCTCTAGAGCCAAGTATCCATAGCATGAAAAAAAATCTCAGCATTGGGATAATTTTCAATTGCATCTTGTTTTATGAGTATTAAATGCAAACAATAATATTTCATTTGAATTCTGGTAATAGATATTAACTTTGGAAAGTTAATTAACAGGGCTTCTTATCAGTGTCTACTTAATTTCTGTTGAGTCAGTCCATTGGTTCACAAGCCTGAGAACTCAGTAATTCACCTCCTCCTTTGGCTAAATCAGGGGATCCTCAAAATAGATGGAACTGTTCCAGCCACCTTAAGTTTATTCTTACTATTCTCTCTCAGTCTATGTCTTAACGGGAAAATTCCTCATTTCCTCAGAGGCAGTATAGAGCTTGCCACCGTGCACATGGCACGGAGATATCTCAGACTCCCTCTCGTGTTAATGTATGCTACAGTAGCTTGGACTTGGCAGGCTCTTACCTTGCAGGGGCAAGCAATTCCTGCTTTCTTCCTCACTGAGCACACAACTTTGTGCTCTTGGAAACCTACTGAGAATTTTAAAAAAGAATTGCTGACCAGCTGCACTTATTGTAACCACAAATTCTGAATTTATTCCCCCTAAAGATTCATATTCTGAGATGGAAAGAGATCCAGCCTTTTCTAGGAAAGCACAAACACATATATCCATAACCAACATGGTGATAAAACTCCACCACAAATACCTCTCCATTTCTTGTGTTAAATTTCCTTAGTTGGAAGGGGTTTGGTTACAGTCACTGAGGCCATTAGGTGTTATTTTAGATTTACACTTCTAGGGATTCTTCATGAAGACAGAAGAAAAAATCCCTCTTAATAGTATTGCAGTTTTTTTTTTTCCCTGTGTTTTTTTTGTTTTTGGTTTTACATTAGCTAATCAATTTTTTACATAACTGATATTTATGCATTTTTCAACCGCCTCTAGTTTTGTGTATCCTGTTATCAATCCTGCACAATTGTGGAGAGATTTCCTCCCCACTGCCACCGCCATCGCCACCTGTCCCCTCCAATTAGTGTCAATTGCAGTGAAAATCTTTGTGGTATTGAAACTATATTAAGACATATGTACATCTGTTTACAAAGATGGATTTTCTTTCCACAGGAAAAGCTGCCATTTCAAAAATCTGTTTTCTTTTGAATAGGAACATAAAATCTGAATTTTTGTTTACCTGCAGAATGCTGATAAAATAGATTTGCTACCGCTGGAAATATTTTGTTTCAAAAGTGCTAAAACTTTATAAAACAACATTACTATTATAATATGTGCTTTCAATCTTTACATATTATTTAAAATATGAATTGGGATAAAATCCATGAAATTTGATTCTAGTTATGGCCAATATGAGAAAGACCCTGGCTCTTTGGACAACCATGAAATAACAATTATCTGAACATCTCCAGAGTTTTGTCTTTTGTAAGGAACGGCTGAACCACAGCCAATTGCGTATGAATCTGCTTGATGAGATTTTTCTCATTAATGGGCGGTTTCTTCAACACGAAAAGCTTCAATAACCATTGGGCTAAGAATACCTGGTTTTAATTTCATCTCCTCTGAAATGTTCCTTGGTTTCGCAACAGTAGTTAAGCTGCTACACACACCTGAAAGCTGAAACAACTGAAATATTTACCTTGACAGGTAAATATTAAGAGAGTCATTTTAACAATGTATAAAACATTTACATGTGCTTAATGGATTTTTGATGAAATAGGTGCTATAGAATCTAAGGAGTTTCATTTACCAATAGTTTAGAGTCCTCTGCAACATCTATAGATGCACCAAGCACTTGAATACATACGTGTCATGTAGTAAAACCTGTGGCATCTCTCAGTGATTTATTAAATCCTACATAACATCTATGAAATGCTAATAGAAACATTTTGAAATGATCTTCAGGTAACATGTAACTTCATATAACATTCAATTCTACTGATCAGGAATTAATTTGGTTCTTTAAGGTCTAAACTGGCAAGTTACTTGATGGTGATCTGAGGAATACACATCACATTATTTTCAGTTATAAGAAATATTTCATATTTCAATCCTCTAGAGAGCAAAATCAACTAGATATCCTGCACATCAGTTTGTGCATCATCCATTTTCCTAATCACAAATTACTTGCATAAGAAACAGAACGGTCATTAACATTTCAACCACTGTGTGATGCTTTCTGGATTTTCTACAGATTTTTAACATGAAAAATTCAGGTGAATGAATTCCTGTCTGTTGAGATTTATTCTTTCCCTACGAAATTAAAGTAATTAGAGAAAGTGAGAAAACTTTTTTTTAAAATGGTTAATTGAAGGGCTAGTTACCACCACAATTAATTGCCTAATTAAAATATTATCATGCACCAGACTAAGGAAATCAGTTCATGCCAGCCTACAAAGGTACTTTCATCTTTGATAGATACTCCTGCTGAGAAGAAAGAAGAGGCTGCCACTATTACCAATGTGACATGAGAAGCAAAAATCTCTTTTTAAAAAGAACAGTAGGCATAGGAAAGCCTTGTTCTCAGACACAAATTCCTACCTTTATATCCCCAGTTAATACTTTGGCTGTGCCCATATTCTGTCAATAGTTTTTTCCTTCTACATAAGAAATATATTACTGAAAATAATACTTTACATTGGTTGCTTAAGGGCCCTGTAACGAACCAGTTATTCAGTAATGGGAGCTGTAATCAACAGGCTACTTTAGAAACATTTGCAAACCATGCAAATTAGTATGATAGGGAATCTCTTGGTTTGCTTGCACCAGGGGACACACATCCTGCTGAAGTTCCTGGGTTGTGCTCTTTTGTCTGCTAGGAATCAGGACAAGTGCAGGAGGAATTTGGAGTTCAGAATCAGAACTCAAACGCTTCTTGCTGTCTTCAAAATTTTCACGCGCTGATCAGATTATAAAAGCTCATGTTTCAGACAGGAGTGTTTTAAACACTTGTCACTCAATTTAAGCTTCCTATTCAAGTTGAAAAAAACTTCCATTTAAGAAAATGGAGGGAGGACATATATATTATTTTTCTGAAGTTTTTTGCCTATTTTATGGTTAATTTATTCTTTTTATTTCCTCTTCTTATTTAAACCAGATCTTAACAATGTACAGAACAAGAAGTGGTCCAGGGCTGGTGAACTAGATCATATCCATATTTACAAGCATATAGCAGAGTAGGAAATTATTGGGATTTTCTACTAAATACTACATACATCATACAATTAGCTGTTTTTAAGCCCCCTTTTCTTCCCTCCCAAACCTGAGGAAGGTTATAGATGTTACTACTATTGATGTACTCAGTGAACTTCTTTTCTGCCTCCCCAAACCACTTAGAACTCCCGGTAAGTGTTTCAAAGGATACTTGTAAAAAAAAAAAAAATAGTATTGTTTGTATTACCCAGAAAAAAAAAGGTAAGCTGTAAACAAACAAACAAAAAAAAAACACCCCACCACATTCAAAGAGTACAAGATGTTCAGATGCAGCCAGTTGTTGAAGTCTCATTACTGAAGGAATCTCAAGCAAAGAAATGATGCCAGTCATCTTGTACTTAAATGTTAAATGTGCTACAGCAGTTGTGGTTCAGATTTGCTCTAGCCCGGCATGAGGATTTTTTATAGGCACCTGCTCTATTTTACAATTTTATGCAGCCTCCAGTGATTTTCTATGTTGCTAATTAATGCCCATTCTTACAGGTGCTCTGACTGGGGGAGAACAGACCCACCACAGCTTTCTACCTCTTGTTTCTGGATTTTTCTCCCAGAAGTAGCAGGCTAGTTAAACTGCCCAACTCACACTGCTGAAGTCTTGCTCTCAGCAGCTGTGCATCACCACCACAGAGCTCCTGGGCAGGCGCCAAGCTTGATCTGGGGCAGCTCCAGGTGCTGCCTGCAAGCAGCCAGGGTCTTTCCACTCCTGCTGATGTCTGCTCCAAGCAATGCTCACTTTGGTTATTAATTGGGTTTTTCTAAGTTCAGGCCCCTCATCATGCTAAAGTGCTTGCAAATTACAAAACCTCCCTGACCTGAGCTCTTCCACTGAATGATCTGTGATGGCTGAAAATTCAAGAGAAGAGCCAGGTAACAGCAAGGCAGGCAGGAGAACACACACAGACCCTGCAACCACAAAAAAACTGCAAAACGTGAAAACAATGGCAACTCAAAGAGGGAGAGAATACCATGCACAAAGGAGAATCCTTCTGCAACTGAATAATGCACTTAAAATCCATAGGACTTCCTCTTATTATGGATCTCTGGAAATAAGATCTGACAAAATAAAAAAAAAAAAAAAAAAGAAGACTTTGCACTGCAGCACAGCAGAGGCATCTGCAGAGGAGCTAGTGCATGAATACTGGGAAACATCCACTGGTCTTGGTCTTCCCATGCAAACAGAGGCATTGCAGCTTGAAAATCTCCACCACAGTGTACCTCAAGCACAGGTCACATCTTTCACATAAAAGATCACCAGTCCTTCAGCACCCAGAATTTCCAATTATCACCTTGTGTTCTGGCACACAGCAATATGACACAAGGAAATGACTGACCCCTCTATTTTGAAGTTACAGAAAATACTTATTTGCAGTGCTGATGACTGCAGGCCTGCTGTGCAAAGTGGTGTAACGTCCATATTATTCTTGCACTAGCCAAGAACTCAACATCTCAGCTGTTACATGAATCTCTGCCAAGTACTTCATCCAATCTCCTATAGCAGTTAATGAATATGCAGCAGCCAAATCTCTTTTCCCTTTGACATTATGAGGCGATAGCAAAGGAAAACAAGCCTTTGCTCTTATCAAAATGCTCCTCACAGAAGAAAAATAGAACAAAGCTAGAGATGTCCTTGCATGGGGTTGAAAAGTCCATGAAATTTCATGCATATTACAATTTAGTTTCTACTAAATGAGAAAGAAACGAAAAGAGTTCAGTTTCTACTAAACTGGAAATGAAAAATATTCTAGTGTGATATGTGCAGAGACATGCAGAAGAGGAATGATCTTATGGCGAAGGCACTAGACTGCATCTGCAGAAAGCAAAATTCATTCTCTGCCCAGTAAAATACTACATAAATCATGACAGGTCTGATCCAGAAACCTTTGAGAATAGAAGGGGGCTGCGTTGCTACCTGGAAAGAATACAGCCTTGGATTTCACTATTCCTCTTCTCCTTGCCCTGGTGCAACACCTTGCATTAGGAGGAAATGCAAGCATTAAAATATTAAAAAATACAGTACAAATAAAATTATGCTCTCTGTTTTTCTGAGTAATTCTAAGTAAATGATGAGATCATTCTCACTTGCTAATTGTTTTTTAAAAATCTAATTACAATGAGCCCTCAGTAATTCACATAATGTTCAGGATACCCATTACAAATTACTTGCTAATTTGCAAAATTCAGCAAGGAAACAATCACACACACACACACACAAGTAGTTCTTGCTTCATTTAGGCTGTCAACTGCAGTTTATGGTTTCTTCAATTATTTACAGTGTGATAATACATTGGTTTGTATAACAAGAAGTATCACGTTACTTTTCACAAGAATAATGAAATCTCCACATAGGAAATGTTATAAAAAATTTCTACTGATTTCTAATTTCTATTTTAATTTACTCATTTCTAATTTCTACTGTTGATAAGATAAAGAACAGTGTGTATATCACAGAGTCTGTGGGTGGATATCGTGTAGCTCATCTCCAAATGGGAGCTCTGAGAGCAAATTTCCAAGCATCCTTAAGCTGAAGAGAGACCATGGGCCTTCTAGGACAGGCAACATCACTCACACGTGCAAGTATTTGCAAGAAAGGGGCCTGTCTCTGCTTATTTTCCCTACAAGAAAAAAAAGTAACTAAATGTCAGTAAAAGTTAAGAAATCCAGCAAAGAGGACTTGTGGGTCTTAGTCTGAAGGTCAAATATGCATCTTACTAACACTGAGGATTTTAGGAAATTTTTGAAAGTGGGACATATTTACAGTTTCTCATCTTCCAGAAAACAGACAGCATGAAATCCAACTTGAATCTGGAAAATTTAATCATTAGGAAGTAAGAAAAGCACAGGACCCTGGAGAGTAGCCATTAACTTATCAATCTACTCAGGCTCAGAGGCTGGTGGGATTTTTTTAACTGCACTATTCTCATAAAAATAAATAAATCTCTAAATATTTTTGGCATGACCCAGCTGAGATCGAGGTTGTTCATACTCAGTGTGCTCAGAAACTTCACTCACCCTGAGAACTAACTGTACAACTATAGAGGGGGCCACCTGAATGGTGACAGACATCCTCCCCCCATAACACCTCCATCTAAACATCGCTCCCTGCCTACTCAGAGCAAAGCCAAGATAAAGAGACAGATGTTTGGTCTTCAGTTACAGAAATCTGTATCTACTCAGCTGTTCCACAGCTCTCACACATTTCAGTGGAGACATTTCTTTTCCAGCTAAGTCCTTACACCTCTAATCACTTGTTTACCCAGAAGGAAAGAAGAGCAGCATTCTGAAATAGCAAAATAAAACATTTAGACTTTTTTCCCCACTTTTTGTTCTGACAAAAATTATTTACAAATATTTTAAATAACCCAAATGCTGCATTTTGCAGGAAAAGCAATAGCAGCAGCTGACATTTTACCAAGAAGGCTTCTGAAATTACTTTACATTCACCTCCTTTGCTAACACGGTGAGGGCAGCGAAGATGAGAGAGCCAGGCACTTCTGGGCCACTGCAGTGGCAGTACAATGGCACAGAAAGAAAATGTGACCCAACTTTGCTGTTCTTCTAAGGGTTAGGACATAAAAACGGAAAACATGCACAACAGCAGAACTGCATTTCATTTGCTTTTCAAGTCCTGATTTGCATTAGGTGTTAACAGTTCGAGGAACACACATAGCAAGTGCTTCACTAACCGCGTTTAACCAGTGAGCCCCGGTGTGATGGCTCAGTAAGAAAAGACTTAACTAACAGTTATGGCACAGCAGTACTGTCATTTCCTTCCCTGGAGTAAGAACAGACAGCTTCAGATCCATAATATTGGAATAAAAATAATAGACCAGACAGAAACACAGTTACAGCTGATTTACTGGCAAAAATGGTGCAATAACAACAGGACTTGTTTGATTCTTCTATTTTGTTATTTCAGTGCAGTCAGTCCAAGATACAGACAGTTATTTTGGAAAGAGTGGTTGAATTTTGACTCATGTCAGTAAAAAATTATGTTAGTTGAATCTGAATATCAAATTTGGGAAGAAAAAAAAAAAAACACACACACACCCTACAATTTGCCCCAGAACAGTAAGGGAAAACCCTATGAAACTGCAGTGGTTCGGTTCTGTCTGGGCACGAGTGCCAGAGGACTGTGCTGAACTGGAAGGAGTCAGCAGCCCAGCAGCCCCCAGGGGAAGCACGGAAATACAGATTCATAGCAGAGCATCAAATCGAATGAGTCTCTGGATGGACAACAGCAGATCTGTCAAGTCAAATGTAGTTTGTGCACAGCCAAGAGCTGTTCCTGAAGGCTAGCACCGTATCTTCCTGTTTGAGCTTCCTCCCTCACCAGTGACCCTCCTCTGGTCCCAGTGCCTGCCTTGGGACAAGGAGCAAACCCACACTCAGTGTCCTTATCTGCTGGT
The DNA here is from genome assembly GCF_013377495.2 of Cygnus atratus. Taxonomy (NCBI): domain Eukaryota; kingdom Metazoa; phylum Chordata; class Aves; order Anseriformes; family Anatidae; genus Cygnus; species Cygnus atratus. The sequence goes on from NC_066376.1 coordinate 7,382,175, forward strand.
GGGTGACAAATGAGCAAACAAATAAAGCAGAAGAGCCAGAAAGAGCTGATCAGATTGGTATAGAGCAGCAGTGCCCAGACCCTGAATCAAACCACTTGTAAATTACGAGAAAAGCTCATTCTGTTTCATTCTCAGCCAGAGCATCGGATTTTGTAGCTTTGGCAACAGGGCAGGGAGCGGCAGTACTCAGCAGCACCTCATGTGGAAGGTTCACTGGAAAGAGAAAAAAGTTTCTCTCGCTCCAGCTGGCTTTTCATTCTACTGCTCTTTCCTGATAAGGTTTATTTATTTCTACCTGTTCCAGACAGCAACTGAAACAGCAGCCGATGGTTTGTGGTCGATGTGTGGTCCTCTGTCCACACACAAAGGAGGGCATGCTGCTGGGCCACTCTGCTGATGCTACACCCACGGGCACAAAGCAAAGGCACACGCCTGCCCACGAGTCTCTTTCCTACCGCTGCTTTCTTCTGTGAAAGTAATGGCAGCTACCAAATTGAAAGGCAGAGGTTAGCAGAGGCTGATTAAATATCCATTTAAAGAAGAGAGGGCAAAGGGTTCATCCTTAAGTACCTTTCATATGATTTCTGTCCTCATTCCTTTCGATACTGCCATTTTCTTTTGAAGAAAATGCTTCATACAAGATTAAATAACTTACACAACAGCCACGTTAAGGGCAAACTTAATGCACAGAAGTTTGGAGTCCTCATAAGGTAACTGTGCTTTGTAGAGTACTGAGTACAAGACGTTTCTACCTACAAGCCCTGATGCACCTACATCCTTTACTCACCACAGCAATTTCACCACTGAAGTACCTCCCTCCCTCGCCTTAATATAGACCCTAATCTGCCAATTATTTATCATCACAGATACCCAAGACAAAACTATTCCTGTCTCCAAGGGCTAAACGAGACATACCAAAATTCAGATGCTCAGTACTTGCTCAAAACAAGGTCCAGACATACACTAGCAGAGGGGCAGGAACCTCATGGCCTCTGGTGGCACTGGCACAACGGACTAGGGCCAGCACCCCAAGAACAGAGCAAGCACGTCCAGAGGGCTTCCTCCACAAGGGGGCTCTTCCATGATCTGTCTTTCCTTTTGTGTTTTTTGATTGTTTTTAATGCTTTTGTTGTTTGTTTTTCTTTGTTTTCTTTCGTGTTTTTTTTCCTCCCTGGTTTCACATACCTACACCCCCCGCATCTTTTGTAAAGCTGAGTAAAAGCAATGCTCACTTTCAGGAAACTTCTTTTATTTTCAGGCCCCTCACTGTTGCATGTTTGCAGCATGCTTTACATTCTTTTTTCTCTCATATAAATCTTTCAGAAACAGCAGAAGACTGGTGAGTGTGTGACAAATATTACTCCCTGGTCCTTTTGTTCTTTGTGGATTTATTTTTTTTTTATCACTTATTTCATTTTGCTGCAAATAGCACCTTTGTACCCTGGACAAATTCAATAACCATGACTCAATCTACAACCCATACCGAGCTGTCTTCTGTTTCATCTTGCCTATTAAAACCAGCACATGGCGTTTGATGAGTGGAGAGGGGCCTGATCCCAACTGGGGGAACTCTAACCAAGAGCAGGGCGCAGGAGGCCAATGAAAGAGCCGCTGTGTCACTTGGGGCTGCGCGCATCACTCTGTGCGCCTTTCAGCCCGAGCCCTTTCTTTGTCACTTTTGCGACCTCTGGTCCCTGAGAAGCCGCTTTTTGTGATTATGCGTCCCCTTTTAATTTTCCTTTCATCAGGTGGGAAAGGATGACTCTTCCTGCCTGGTGCTTTCACAGTCCGCTGCCCCCAGCTCGGCTCGTGTCACCTGCCTAAGTGACAGGAGTGATATTTCACGGCGGCACAGGTCCTGCTTCATGCATTAAATATCAGCAGCGGTGTGGCAACAGGAGAGGGGACAGAAGCACTGCAGGTTTTATACCCAAAGGCATCATCCTTTTAACAACAGCCAACCTGAGGGCTCTTGTTTTCACACAGGTGATTATTTCTGCTGGATTCAGTCCTACAACTATATATATATATATTTTTTTTTGAGGTCCAGAACAATTCTAGGCCCACATTGTACAGGCACTAGAGAAGGGCCCTCTCCACACACCTGTGGAGGTGCCTGTAGGCAATTATGCCACACACCCTCCTTCTTACTAAATATCCCCATCTTTCTCCAAAAGCAACTATTTGCAGACACACACGTGTTGCACTTTACCATTTTTAACCTCACGGTTAATGGGACGTAGGGTGCAGCAGCCCAGATCCCCCACGTTCACAGCCACCCACCGTGAGCCAGCCGCGAGTTGCAGCAGCACTTACCCAGTCCTGCACCTCAGCTCTCAGGCTGATGCCAACATGGCTAATTTAAATCGTTAGTCAGCCTTCCTGTTTAAACAGCACAAATTAGTGTTCGGTATTTACAAAGACTAACCACGCACTTACGGGGAAAAAATAGCTGTTATTTCACTTCTTGTGCGATGATAATAGAGCAAGTCTAAACTTCACATCAGTTCCATCTGCAAATAACACCTTTTACATTTTAAAAGCCCACGGAAGATTTAAACATGAAAACATGTGGTGTTCTTGCACCGCGGAGAAGCTGAAAGCATACTGTCGAAGGAAGCTGTTGTTAAATGAACATCGGCATTTTCTGTAATAATAGCCTCACTAAAAAGTTTCCATCTAAAGGACAGACATAATATGGTAGCAAAGAAACACGGGATGGGGTCTGGTGTTTGGAGTTCAGCTGGCCAGGGAGACCCAAGGAACACCTTCAAAACCTGAACCAGAAGTAGGTAACACTCACTTCATTATACCCTCCCATATCAATTCTTCTCCTTAGGAAGAGGTTTTCATTGCCACAAAGAAGAGTTAGATGGGTTCAGAAGTATTTGAGTGCTAACTCCTAATTGCACCTTTGACTTTCAGCGGCCATATAAATGGTTCATTCTGCCTTGGACTTTCGTGTGCCCATAGGGGTGCAGAGACTTTCTGCCGGCCATAGTTACACAGCATTTGGCCATGCCATTGACAAATGATGGTTCCAGTGAGAGGAGAGGCCAGAACTGTTGATGGCACATGGTTGTCAGCAGTGAAAATCCAGCAGTTTATAACTCCCAATGCCTTTGCTCAGAAGAAATGTAAGGCAATGGCAGCCTGACTGCTAGAAGAGAGCACTGTGCTGTGCCAGCCCCTCTGAAGTCATGTAACTTGGGATATTCAACGTGTCTCTGAGCCCCGTGTCGGCTACCATTACGTTTAGGCAAGCAACTTTTAACATTTGTCCATACAGAGTATCCGTTGCCTCTGGTGTGTTTCGTGGGTTTACAATGCTTGTTTTAAACGAAAAATAATAGTGTAGATAACATTTGAAGTAGCTTTTCAAGCATAACACTAATGAAAGGATAAAGGATAAAAAGATCAGTTTTTTGTTTAAAAAAAAAAGTCTGCTAGCTAGGATTTTTCTTTAGGTAAGCCTATGAAATATTCAGATAGAACAGGCTTCTCTTTTACATTATAAATACAGTCTAGAAATGCAGGAAAGGCTTTGTCCTCTACAGGTCTAACAAGTAATTGTTATGGTACCCTATACATTACAGCAGTATTCCACCAAAGAGCAATCAAATACTACTTGATCCTCTGATAATTACTCTTTCTACTTGTTAATGCATAAGATTTCACAGTAGACTATGGTTAAAGCTGCAGCTGGAGCATTTCTAGAGTTCTGCAACAACTGTCTTTTGAAGTGTCAGAAAACATACAATTTACTCATCTAATTTTTAAGAGCGAGTCCAAGAACTGCTGTAGCATGTAAAGAAGAGAACAAAGACAAAGGCGCAGCTAACAAGACGCCAAGTGAAACAAGAAAACAGGCTATATTAGTAGGAAAGGGAAGGTCAAAAAAGTCAACCTAATACTCAACAGGAAAGAATGTCTCGGTAAACGATGCTGAGCATACCGAAGTGTTTACTCCCTCCCTCTTCTGCCTCAGTCCTCACTAAAAAGGTTAATTGTGATCAGATGGCTAACAAGATTGATGCTGGCTCAGATGCCGAGTGTACAAACTAAGACAAAAATCAGAAGAGACTGGAAAATACTCAGCTAGGTTGGAGGGTCTTACATTTGATGGCCATAAAAATTTTAAAAAGGCATGTTAAGGGAACTGGTTGTACAATTTGGGGAGCAGAAGTTCAGGATAGGTGAGACTCCTAGGAAACAAGTAAGGGAGGATCCAGGGATTTACATATTATTCAGTATGCAGAGAAATACTGAAATAAATAGCCTGTAAGAAAGCAGAAGATGACATTGAAGATGAGTAATATCCAACAAGGATTTGTGAAGAACAAATATGTGAAATAAATGTAATTTCCCCTTCTCCAACATTTTTTTAATGTTGTTTTACTTGATATTTTATAAGCAACCTTGGGAAATGTGGTACAGTTATACTTACTGTAGCCTGGACAAAAAAACACACTACAAACAACATACAGTTGAACTGGGAGGATGCACTGAGAAGCTCTTCAACAGATGCTGCTATTCAGGGCTTCTGTTGCAAATAGATACCTTGGAGCAAGAAACACTTCCTGACAGATTCCTTGTCAGCACTCAAGCACTCAGGAACACTTCATTAACTATAAATGCACTTTCAAATTAATTGGCTGTCTTATTTCAGTTGTTTGGCTTCTCTCAAGACTTGCGTTTATGTCTTCATTTGTGAGTTTATTAGCACGTGCTGAGGAGGTACAAGGAGATCTCTTGGTACAAAAGGTTCTCATTCACACAAGATAATGCTCCTCACCTTCAAAAATAAAAAAATAATAATAAAAAATCCTGCAGCATTTTAAAGTCACGTGTGTCATCTGTTTTGATGTAGATTTCCTAATTGCAGTCACTAGGGAGCGTGGAGCGGGCAATGAAAGTCAGAAAGCTACCACTGAGGGTTGCCACACAGACACTCCTCCAAAATAAACTCATCTGATACCATCTCAACATGATCTCTGGGGCTGAGTGCCCTTGATTCCCAACAAATTTAGTATCAGTTTAGGGCATTCAGCAGCTCCCAGACCTGACGGTATGTGACTCACAGGATTCAGTGAATGAGTTTTCCAGTTCAGCAGCCGCATTAATACTTTGCAGGTAATTCACCACCACGGCACAAAGTGTATCATCCTATTTGAAACAACAGAGTACGCAAAAATGAGACAAAACATGCTATGACTTGATGTGGTTGCTTGTGTTTTATAAAATATGTCCACCTGGAGGCCTGTGCTCACAGCCAAGCTGCCACGTTGGCTTACCTGTCTGGAGGATGCAGAGCTGCTTCCAGCACCCACATCTTCCTCCATAAGCACGTACTGCACGAGAAGGCAGCTCTGTATCCTCAAACCCCTCATTTAAAGGGATGTTTTAAGAGAGCTTTGTTTTGTTTTTTTTTTTTTTTTTTTTAATCCAGCTTCTTAGATAGAATAGCATTTTCTTCATTAGGATAATTAATTGAATAGAGATTAAAAGAAATTTGGAATATTTATACTTTGTTTTCCCTGCAATATAATTTGGTATACAAGCACATAACTCAGCCACCCTCTAGATTCATGGTAGAAAGTTTTTCTATTCCCTACACAATATTTTACAGCTCTTAATACATTTTCTATTGTTATACTGGTACTTAATATTTTTCCCCTCTGTTAGAAGGAAAACAATAACTCAGGGTGCCTTTTCATCACTTCAGCGTGGCTTCTTGGGTGCTAAATGCACTCAATTCTTTCAGTCTGTCCTTGCAAATTATTGCCCTAACCAGCTTCTTCTGGATTGATGCAATTGTTGTTCTTGAACTTTTAAAAGACAAATTTTCTCTGTCCTCAAGTCTCAGACTCCTTCTCTTTTTCACAGATTCTCATGTAAAACATCTCAGAAACAGAGCGAACTGAACTTCCAGGTTTCATTATAACACCTCACAAAATAGGAACAGGTTGCCTATAAAACACGACTGGGAGCAGAGACACAACTGAAGACAGCTAGGCAAAGGGAGCTTTATGGCTGGTAAAAAGTAGACTCTAACAGTTACCAAGTAGTTTGAAAGCCAAAAGTATTTTCAAAACATATTAAAATAAATTCAAGCAGATGCTTCTGAATACTGATCTCTTTCATTTGTGGAAAGACATGCAGAAACCATTTCTATTTTATTACACAGCAAGGATTTTCACGTAATTAGATTAGCTTTTTTATGTATTCAAACTTCCTACTAATTGGTAATGCTAGATATTTCCAAATGAATAGCATCACTTTTTCTTTCTATTTATCAGGACATGATCATATGTTTTATGCTGGAAACATTCCTTTTGCAAAATAAATGAAGTCTCAGACACAGGTTAATGGAAGCTTCGCCACTGACTTCAAAGGAACCTGAATTTTACCCACAGATCTAATGCAAAATCCTCAGAGGTTAATGAAAGTCTTTCCACTGACATCAGTGTGGTTTGAACAAAGTAAGAATTGCTCTAATTCACTTTAGATTCTCATGAAAACTCTTAAGCATTCCTCTAAGTGCATGCTTCAACGCTTTCCTAATTTGGCCTGTATTTATCAGCGGAAGGGAACCAGATGTTTTCTTTCAACAATCTTTACTTTGCTCTATGGGCTGAATATGAAAGTAGCTTCTGGTCCTATTATATTTTCATAATGTTGGTTAGAAAGATATCTGGGAACTTTCATTCCAAAGCACTTTAACCTTGTAAGACATTCCTCTCAACTTGGTTATCTAGTTTCTAACACCCTAATTCTTGGAACGGATCATTATATAGGCTAAAATAATAACTTCTCTCTTGATCATTTCTTTCAGAAGGAATTCTTGCAGAATTGTCAAGACCATGTAAAATTTAGCATTAATTACCCTAAGGCATTTCACACCAATACTTGTTAAGCAGATCTATTAAAACCAATGATGAGTTCCAAGTGAAACCTATGAGATACATACATGATCCACCATCTATTTAAGCATACAGAAAATTTAAATCTCTCTTCTTCTCCCGACCCCCACTCCAACCCCCAATGCGTATGACGTTTTCAAGATTCAAGTGGGGCAGCCCTGACTAGGAAACATTAGCATGATTAATAACCAGCATGCAAAAAACAGAACTGAACCCCAAAATGTTTTCTTAAGAAAATTACAATGGGGATCTCATTATAGCCATCTGAGAGAAATAGTAGGACATGAGCAGCTAGAAGTCCCAGTCATGACTAGGAAATCTGCATTAACCGGCATTTTACATATACCTAAGTCCATATCCACATTTCTAATACTCATAGAAAAGATAAAGGACTATTATCTGCTTTCTACAAAGGTGAATCAAGACAGAGAGATCTCTAGTTTGCACAGGAAGACCCTGGCTGAATGAGAACACAAACCTTCAAACCCAGTCCTAAACCCTCTTAATCATAACAGCAGCCACCTTCAAATCTTTTGTTCCCTAAAGCTTGCAGGAATAAGCCAACCCAGTAGCTGTAAAAGACCAAATATTTGAAACATTGCTGCAGGAACAGAGCTGAGTCATGAAACCTGCAGAGACTGGTGCCACTTGCTCTCCAGGACAGCAGCACATTTACTGTTAAGAGAATTTAAATGGCAGTAGCAGCAATTCCCATATAGAGCATGTCTGAAGCATTTGGGACTTCAAGGGAATACTACAGCAAATAAATTCCAGTAAAGAGTAAAACAAAACAAAATTTTGCTGTAAACGTCATCCTTGCCATCCCTCTGGTTCTGCCACCCAGCGTGGCAGACAAGGCACTGGCAGGTGCTGGAAGAATCTTACTGCTAGAGAAGAAAAGAGAAGAGAGCTCCATCTCAGGTGACAGCAACACGTGCTGAAAACTCAACAAGTTACAAGAGTTGTGACAACTGGTCTCCATCTTACCAGATCACGTCTCACCATGTGCATGGAGACATCTGACCTGTGATGGAGCTTCTAGACACACCTGAGCCACAAAGAGAAACACAAGTCGCAGTCATCGATGGCGCAGCATAGTGAAGTCAATGAATCAGCTACTCCACTGGCATAGCTTATAAATCACTCGGATTATGTCGCATTAGTCACGCTCCCGAGCGTAAGTTGTTTTCATTTTAATTTAGAAAAACTATCACACTTATTCCATTGAGCAGGAGGGGGAAGCATTTCTGCCCTACTCTAACCTTATATAGTGATATGCAAAAAACACAGCCATATGTCTGGGGGAGGCAGTTGGTAGGACGTGGGCTGTACTGAGTGAGTATTTTACTGGATTTGTGAAGTCCTCGGGACACTAGGCACTTTGGGCCCCATCCAGTAAAAGATAAGTGGAGGAGAACCCAAGTGCAACTCGAACTAAATTTTCTGGAGCTTCAGTGGTACAGAAGTGGTCTTTTGGTGGATGTTTGCTCCATTTTCCAGATCTAGGTATTTCCAGGGATCTGTGCAAGATTCCAAAGGACTAGGAGACAAACTGTTCAAAATGCTAGAATATAACAACCCAGTTTCTAAAACTAATGCCAATTATGATAAATGTAGCAACATTTGGAACAGAGATATGGTCACAGAAGTATTTTCCAGAAGCTGGAGAGAGTGCTAACTTCAGAATAACGATATTTCTCTCTGTGCAACCAGAAATTATCTTTTGCTTTTATCGTCTTGTGGATATTTTTGAGTACCCAGGCTTCAGCCCTGGCCAAAGGAAGCCCAGAGTAAGGTAGCCCAGGGCTCCCCATGCAAGCCACCACAGGTGCTGCTGCACCAGCCTCTTCAAGGGGCACCTAAGAGCCACATGCAGTGAGCTAGGAGCTGCTGAACACACCGCTGCTATGATTCCCGAGCAAACTGAGCCAGGGAGCCCAGATGCAGGAAATCAAACACTGAGTACTCCACACATTGGCAGAAGAGAGCTGCTAAGTATGCCAACAAACACATTTCCATTCTGAACCGCTGGGATTTTTTGCTTTGCAAGCACAGATTACACATAGGGGGAAAGCATTATTCTTCTGTTCAAAGTTATTTTTCATTAATTAAGGAATAAAGCTAAGTTCTCTGTGTGCGATGAAATGCAAGCGTCATTTAAGCAGAAAACTACTTGTTTTATGGTTTAACTGGCCAGATCTTCTTTGTGGCTGTCACATCCTGAGTTCAGATATAGTCTCTGGTCAGACCATTTATTTATTCTTCTGATATTACAGCTCTGCAAAGATTTACATAATAGCATGAATGTTTGCTGGTAACATAAGCCCTGTGTTTCGCTGCAATACCTCAAGCTATTTGCTGACAATATTTTTCTGCTAAATTAGATATGGAATTTAGAGCAAAAAGCTGCTGTCTTGACAGACACAAAAATTCCCTTGATACCGAACAAAGGGTTCCTCTTTATTTCATGGCCAATAATAAACCAAGAAGTTTTGAGGGAAGGAAACAACAGTGGAAAATTAATGATGATGAACTGATTTGGAAAAGCTCCAGCAGAATTTAGATTTCCTTCTCCCCCCACCCCCAAGCCCCTTCCAGTATTGTTAATGCAAAACAAAACAGAAGAAAAAAAAATACAGAAAAAGGCTAAGAACTCCCCCAGGAAGGTCTGAAACAATGAGACCAAAACAGAGGATGTGAGGATGATGCACAGCCCCAAGGAGGATGGAATTGCCCAGACGGATTTCAAGGCTAAAAGGGATCTTCAGACAGCCAGAGAGGACATTTCAAGTAGATGACACAGAGACCTTGGCTGGAAGCGCCCAGCGTGCTGCAATGTGAATTTTCTCCCTTTAGAGGACCTGAAGGATCTGTGCAGAAGTGGTGGAGCAGGATGGGGATGTGGGAGCCCAGCCCAGTTCTCTGGAGTACTGGAGCTGCTACTTTCAAAAACAGGATTTTGGAAGAACTGGGTAATATTTTCCTTTCAAAATCAAAATATTCCAGTAGGGTTTGAAATTTCAGTTCACTGTAATGATGCAAAGGCGGTGTTGTTTTTTTCTGTTTGGTTGTTTTTGTTGGTGGTTTGGTTTGTTTTTTTGGGCAAAAGTTACCTGAGGGTACTTAATACTTGTACAGAAACACTTAGAAGACACACAGAAACATAACTGCCACATGTAAGAGAGTAATGTTATTGCACCAAAATCCAAAGAGGAGGGATGACAGAAGGGAGACAGAGCTGTGAAAATGAATGATGGGCCTACGTCTTGTCCCTAGGCCTCTGCACCTGTCCTACAGAAAAAAAAAGCTGCTGTGAAGGGAATCAGTAGGGAAACCATAGCAGAACTTTCTTCTCTTCCATTTTTCTACCACAGCAGAAGCTTTCCTGTGATTTACAGTTGTCTTTTTTCCAGGGCTAATCTCAGTCCTTACTCTCATACACTGCAGCTGGTTCCTCATGTTCAAGTCAGAAACTTTTAAAGCTTAAGTTTCAATTAAGGAAGGTAATTTGAACATTGTCTGTACTCTATGAGCTTTTACAGCAAAAAGTTAGGCTGTTTAGGATAGTGCACTTCTCAGCACCCGCATAGCAAACAGTAAGTGCTTTGCCTGCAAGCCATCTCTATGAGCACTTGTATCGTCAATGTTTCCCCTTCTCCTAATTACTGATTTTTCCTCATCCATCAATAATTAATGCTTACTTCTGTGTCCAAAACTGACTGCCTTGGCATCAAGATAGACATTACAGAGCTCGCTCAGTGACAGCAGCCCTCGAGCTCTGCCTCCACCACAGAGGCAGCCCGAGGCTTCCCATAGCCCATACCTTGTTGGCCCAGCAGCAGAGACGGCACCAAGTTCTCCCAAGAACCAAGACTTTACAACTGCCCCTGGAGAAATGAAAGACGGGGGGAAAGCAAGATGCTGCTGATCCTTTCTTTAAAGTCATACAACTCACAACTGGTCCTCAGCAAGAGCAGCCGCAGCCCAGCTTCCCGCTGCAGGCAATGTCAGCAGGGCAGGGCTCACACCACTGCAGCCCCTCGCTCTCCGAAAGCACTGGCTGTAACTGCAGCCAGCCTTTTTGGTGTGTGCTTTGCAAATCTGGGAATTTCATCTTCAAGGCCTATGCACAATGATTTATAATTTATATATTTAATATAACTTTTATAATTTTCATTCATAATTTACTGAAAGGTTCAGCGACCCACTTTGATCAGCACTCAGTCCTCCTTGGTCAAGAGGAATTTCTTATTTCTAGTTCAAGAACTCCTCGCTCTTACCTCCCTTTCCATTTTACTGAGCAGAGCTGCTCAAAGCTGAGACATTCAGTTTCACAGAATAGGGCTGAACATTTGTAACTTGCATTTTTCTCCAACTGACCAGATAGGAAACAGCATCTTTTCAAAAACCTCCACAAAATAGAAAAGCTAAAATATAGAAAGTTTGGATATCTTCATTTCAATACCTAACTTTTAGGTCCACAACTGCCAAAATTAATGAAACTTGGTTTCTAATGAATGTTAAAAGCTGAGTTACTTGAAGGCTGCTGCATAAGCTGAGCCCCTGTACCACACAGGAGCACATACAAAGAGAGAACCTTCGACTGCACCATGCAGTTGCACAATGAATACTTTCTTACTGTCTGTGGAAACTAGTTTGGGGCCCACTTTCTTCTTTCAATAGTATTCAAAGCTATCTCGTACCTCTGAGACCACAGCCCCCCTGCCGTGACTGACCACCAGCTCAAGAGCTCTTAGGGATGCCGAGGACCCCAGCAGTGACATACACACATGGGGCGATGGCACTAGTCTCATTTTACTTTCAGAAGCAGGCTGAACTGCTCAAGACAGAATTTATCGCTACTTCAAGCCAAGTACGTTCTGTTTGGATAATTTTCTTCTCTCAGGAAAATATATCAAAATAGTTAAACTCATGAAGAAACTCCCACAACTCGGGTCTCGATGAAACAAGTATTTTTCCAGTCAGCTCTGTACGTACTCCAATCGCATGCCCCTAATGATAAAGCAACGCAGCCTGCTGGAACAGGCACTTGCCTTATTCCACATGAAACTATCCCTGACTCATACAAGAGGCTCAAACCAGACTATTTAAGCATGTGCTGTTCTTATCAGCCCACCGCAGCGCCTCTCCCTGCGCCCATAATGATTCCAGTCCACATTTCCTCAGGCAATGGGGAACGTTGACCACAGGGCCAGCCAGGTTTGGTCACCAGGTGACACTTCATTCAAGGTGCTTGTTCAGCAGTGCCCACTCTCATTCAGACCTTCACAGCTGCAGCTGGAATAATTATCCTTTCATTTAGTTTTACACGTTTTTATCAGCTTTTCAACATACAGATGCTGCCCAAAAAGCAAGATCTGCACCTGAGGATGCATTGGGATGCCTCCAACAGATATGGGAGACAGACAACAGAGGAGAAGAAAAAAAGCGTAACCATTTCAAAATGTCTCTACAGACAGCCATTTCAGTATCAATTTTCCAACGCCAGAATTGTACATTTTCTTTTCCAACTGCTGTTTCTATTCATAGCGATATTGAAATGAATTATGTCCTAATAACGCAGGGGGCTACTGCATCACCTGAGTACTCTCCAGCTATTTTTGGTCGTTCACTTCTGCAGTGACTTCAGCAAATGTACTTACCTTGCGTGGGGATATTAAAAATATCTGAAGCACATGATAATGGAACAGTTTCTATTACTGTAGACTTTTCCCTGAACATAAGTTATAAATTGCAAGTATTTACTGCATTTCCTGTAAAATGCTTTAGCTAAAAAGAACAAATAGACCAGTTATTACCCAAAATTTTAATCACAGTCACCTGTTATTCTACTGTGTGATGCTGAGTTGTTCTGTATAACTCCAAGAAGGTCCTTCCATTCACAGAGGTAATACTTTTATTAAGGTCATTGCTAGCATTGCTCATGGTCATGGATATTTAAATAAGATTAAATAAAATTATGTAATTACATGGAAATAGTCCCTTTTATTAACTGTGACCAGACGCGTATTACAAATGCCAAGATACGTAGCTAACTAGCCAAAGTCTAGTTAAACACTTGCTATCTACTTGTGTAACTGTTGTAGAATAAGAAGTGGAAAGTGCAGAGCCTTTTGATGAGCATACAACTGAAAGCAAAAGCTACATAAACACAAAAAACACAGGACAAAGCACGAAATTAACACTACAGAGGATCACATGGATCAATCACGTAGATGCATACAGAATTCAGAAGAATGCCCAAGCCAATTGCTTGCTAGAAAACAATCAGAAAAACAAACAAAGTAAGGCAAATGAGGACCTGTCCCCCAAGCATACAGAAATCCTGAAAGAGCATCAGAAAAGAGAGGGCAATTTTCTGTGCTCAACTCTTTCTTTCGTCATTTCAGAGGCCTGCATCCTTCTGTGCTGTTCATGGTATTGGAGAGAAAAAATGTAACGTGCAGAGACGCAGATATCACAAGATACACCAACTCATCTGTTTTGGTTATCAGGGAAGTCTCAAAACAGTAGCCGAGGAGGATTAAGATAGGGAAGGCTTGGCATAAGCCGCAGCTAATTAGACACATTGCAGGGAGAGCTGGTCATACATAATTAACTTGCTGAAATTCATCGCACCATAGTGCTGTGAGCCAGGAGTCACGGTCCTACAGCTCCTCAGCTTACACCAAGTCAAAGCGGGAGGGCAGGATCCTGCTTCAGTTATCTTCTCTCCTCCTGTCATCACCGACAAAGCCTCTCTCAGGAACATCACATTCTGCACAAGGTTGCCAGCCCAGGAAAGGCTCTCTGAGCGGTGTTACCCACCCAAATTAACAACAAAAGAAGTTGGAAGAGCTTCTGTAAAAAGGGCTGACAAGTTTGAGAGGTGTCAAGGTAGCAAAAGTTTTTGAATTACAACAATTTGGGGCAAAGATAGGTATGAATGAAAACTGCACTCCGAAGTTACAGCTCTCAGCAGGTGAATTTTTCTCATCCTCCACAGCTTTTCCCAAGATACTCCAGAAAGTTCAGCTGGAGCTCTTAAGACTTAATTCTTGGCCTGACTCCTGTCTAATTCTCATGGTTAGGAGGGCACTTCCTAATTCCCTATTGAATAATCATATTTAGAAAGAAAAAGCATTTAGGGAACAGCTGACTGTATACAGCGAATGCAAACGAGAGCGCCAACCAAAGAAAGAAACGTCTTACAGGATGTCAAGAAGGGTAGAACTTCTTGTTCTACCATGGAAGGGCCATGTTCCCGCTAGCCTGTCCCACGCTGGACAGAATAGTCCCACTGCAAGTTCTTTGGAAAGTGAGGTTTGAGGGCATTTATTCTCTGACTAACGCAGAACAAACCTTGCGATTGCTTGTGAGAGCAGCACACCCAGCACATTCACCCAGGAGTCCTTTCCAGTCTTGAGCTCCCACCCTTGAGAAGCAACACCTACACTAAAGGCAGAGAAACTGAACCTCCTGACATGAGAAGTTTCATCTATAGATAAATCACACCAATAATTTTTGGCATTTACTTTATTCAGATATAATTCTACCACGCATCAGGAGAAACTGAACGTGACAGACACCCCCTTGATACTGCCATTAAAGCTTTTCATGGCTGTAGTGGTAACAGGTGTGCTAGTATTGAGTATTTGCTTCTCGGTGTGGTTCACACACACAGACTTGCACTGTGCAGACTACAGAATGTCAGAATAAAAGCATCTTCATGCTCTTACTTAAAAAAGAGCTTCTAAACTGCCCTTGGCAAAAGGCAGGGTAATAGCAATTTCAAATTTTCTGTTATGTGCTACCTTAAATTTTAGTCTTTCAGCAAATTTTCTTGAGTTGCATCCACTATAAAATGCATGGCATGTTTCTGAGAGTCTTTCAGCTCAGCTGTGCCTGCTCCTACTGCCTCCAAAATAGAACCTGAAGTAACAGAACCTAAAAAGACACAAACCTCCGTTATTGTGTCTCCTTGCCTATATTAGCAGATGGCCATGCCTGAGACAATAAAGCACATAACGAATATTCCCTTTACAAAAGGGAGAGGTGCCTTGCAATATCCACAGCATTAAGCCAAGCAGCTTTATGGTACCACCAGCACCAGTGCCTCTGGCAGGAGTGTTAGCTCGGAGAGCTCTGATGGGGCCAACTTCCCTGCACTCCCCTCCCACCCGAGCCCACAGCGTCAGCAGACTCAGCACTACCCTAGAGCATCGTTTACCTTCTTACAGAATTTCTCCACGAAGGCATGCACACGTGTGAGGAAGGAGACAGTTGCACAGCTGCATGCATGCAGGAGGCTGACCCCGCGATCTCAGTGCTGGCAGCTGCAGCGGGGACAGGGAGGGTGGGCAGAGCAGCACGACTTGGAAATAATTCACCTTTCTTAATACTGGCTTAGTGTGAGACAGGCGTGAATTGGGTCCCTCTTTCCCCAGGTACATACAGAAAATGTCACTGAAAATCCTCCACATCATCTACTGCGGATACAGAGTTATTTCAGCTATCAGAAGTAGATTAATTTAGAAACGCCACCGCAGCACTTAGTAGTGGTAATTTGGGCTTCATTCATTAATTCTACCCTAATGCCACGTTCCTTCCTCTGACTGAGTGCCCCATAGTGTGTCCCCTCCTGCCCATTCGATCAGCTGGAGAGAGAGCTTGCAAAGGGAATGTGAGGAGTGGGGCAGGGGAGGAAAAAATGCACAGGTTACATGTCTACTGAGAGATTTCAGGTTTTTGCTGAAAGATCCTGGGGATTGTTTGTGAGCTTTGATTTATCTTTTATTATTATTTTCTAAATCCAACAAAACAACAGCGTTTTTTCCGTGGAAAAAAAAAATATTATCCATTTCTGAAAACTAATCAAACCCATTTCTGATGAAAGCCTACAATAAAATCTCCACCCGAAATGGATAAGTTGCATGATCCTACAGACACCAGCACAGACAAGGCCAGATCTCCTCAACCACTCAAAACAGATACTCCTCCACCAGTACAAGGCTCTTCAGCACCAGACTCATTTTATTATCAAAACTATAAGCACTAGCTTTGATGGGTGATTTCAAACAGATATTAATGCCTGCCTACCTCTCCATATATTGGCAGTTTGCAGGAGCGCAGCTTCCTCATCCAGCTGACTAAGCCCTCCGGGCTGTTAGATTATGAATTGACCTTTGAGTGCCATGAGAAATGTTGCCGTCATTCTTTTCAGGGGAGTTTGTTTTTTTTCCAGGAGGGACAAGGGAGGGAGGAAAATCCATTCAAAAGAGTAAGCTGTTTTCACAGTATAAATGCATCTTGATGAATGGAATTTTCATTACAAATGGGTCTGACCTTTACTAAACAGACCTGCTCCTTTAAAAGCCTGCCCTGATGTTCATTAAAGACAAGGGAAAGATGCACAGAGATTTTAACTGTAGATGCACTGGACAAAAATGTATTAGATAGCATTGGCTCTTCAGATTGCTATTTAAGACATTTTCATTATGTTTTTATATATTCTTAAATTTATAATACTATACAATCAGTACATTGTAATTCAGTCTCTTTGAAAAAATTAAGCGTCAATAAAACCAACACTAGGCAGATAATTTTCCTGATTAATTTCCTTCTTATCTATTCCACAAGGCTTTATTAATCTGTATTCTTCTCTTTTTATTAGCTGTTTCTATGGTGTGAGGAGCAAAAAAGAACAGAGACAAAAGTCAATTCTTGCAACTCTTGCCACACTGCAGATCCAAATTTTTCGTGGAGACTCTTTTTCATCTGAGGTGTTCGCACGCAAGTGGATTTATGCATTCAAATCCAGTGGGCAGCCATCAGTCAGTAGGAGGGAAATGGGAACTTCTGCAAAGACATTTGTAATTCTAATTATCAAGTTTAGCAAATGAGGAAAGTTGAGCATCATCAGATCTCCATGTTATATATGGTAGCAAGAGAAGTAGTTGCTCTCTGCTTTTTATTCAGCATGCCCAAATTCTGCCACTTTAGCTGGAAATAAACACATGCACTGAAGAAATGCTGAACCCCTAAATGTTTAACCTCTATAACAAGAGTCTCAATCGATGTACCAATTTTCTAGACAAACTCTTTGTCACTACTGAAGTGTCATTAACAAACATGTTGCTCCCTCCCAAAGCACAGATTTTGGCGAATGAGTAATTCTACCACTTTATGTCATCCACAGATTTTGTTCCAAACATTGACAGCTTTCACAGTCATTCCCAGTGAATTGCAATGTATTGCTCTTAGACAGCATTTCCGTACCACTAAGAACTACTCACTAAGACACAGCACCTATATAAATATTTAAGTCCGTAGTTTCTATCTCCATCCCTGTACTAACCAACAGGAAGAGGTGGTTCGTAAGTGACAACTGTAGGTTCACTAAAGGTATCCGAAATTCTGGATCACCCAGCTCGTGTTGACAACCAGCCTTTGCTCATAAAGGGTGCAAGACGTTGACTTCAGTCTTGATTATAAATCCCAAACTAAATGAAGTAAGCAAGTAGCTAATACATGCTTTGTGTGGGGATAACAAAATGAGAGAAATTCTGATGAGGCTTTTTACCTCCGTTTGACACGTCAACTCACTGAAATTTTTCAGGGGGACCGATGGCAGTTTTTATAAATCTCCATCAGGAAACATTCATTTCATCCAGGATGAGTCAGTAATTCCAGTGGGATGGCAAAGTCTGAGCAACCAGCCCTGCCACAACGAATGGACTCAAACGTTGGAGGGTGGCAAGTCACAGATTTGGGCCGGGGTGTCCAGGCCCCACACCCTCACTTCTCTGCTCTGCCACATCTCCCCCTACTTCCACCACCCTCTGGTACTCCCCAGTGCTCCCAGAAGAGACCCTTAAGAGGTCTAACCAAAGAAAGATATCTGAGGGAGGGGGCTCACATTGACTTTTGGGGACTAGAAAATTCTTTCCAACTCTGCTCCTTATTAAACCCTTAAAACAAAGCACTGCATCCAACAGGCTTTGCCATAGGTGGTAATAATGATGCTATTTTAGACCACATTATTCTGCCAACCATCCTGGAGCAAATCCAAATTAATTCCACTAAACTCAGCTTGAGTTGTCGCGGATCTACAACAGTGCAGGGACAGCTTCACAGGCCACATGGTGCCGACGGACCGTGCACAACAGACCCAAGGCTGAGATTCGGCAGGTGGGCGACCACGGCAGAGCAGCTCTTGGAGCAACACGTGCTGTCCAGCCTTGCTGCCTCCCTGGGATAACCAGGGTACAAAGTTTACACCCCAAAATGCAGTAAAACAAAACTACAACAGCAAAAGCACATACGTTTTCCTGGCCAACTGTCAAAATTGCCTGTTTGCTTCTGCAAAATAACTGCCTACACATCGGGGCTAGGAACCAGACCCTCCGGGCCTCCTCTACATCTTATTCCCCGCTGAGGCTCACCAGGAACAGAAGTGCTGGGCAGTTTGGTTTCAAAACTGGCTCATCTGAAGGGCAACAGCCTATTTATTACTGACCTGCTATGTGACACCCAAGAGAAATATTTCATCTTGGAGACTGCAATAGCTCTCCTTGTGCGAGCTGATCAGCTCACCTCCTGAAAGCCCATGCTGCCAGAGGAGGAGGAAAAAAATACCCTGATTCTCTTACCAGGGCCAAAACTGCATCAATGCAAAAGCCATTGGGAAATCCTCCAAGCCCTTACAACTTTATTATGTTCTCCAAACAATAGCTTTTCCGTTTTAGCATTTTCTGACTCGCTTGCTCCAGCTGAGCACCCACCCAGAGTTATAATCAGGGAGCACACAGAGGAGAGCGCAGACCAGGGCGAGCTTGTCCCAGGCTGGAAGGAGAGAGAGACGAGGCTGTAAGCTGGAGGTCATGGGCACATCTGCCCTCATAACTTGTTTTTCCAGACTTTTGTTTATCACTTGAGATGAGAAACCATCGCACCAAACCCTCTCCTTGCTCACGGATACCTGGTGAGCACACCAGAGGCTCTCTCCCTGCCAGTGGATGTGATGCAGCTATTCCTTTTGTGAGACACTCCTTTTCTGTGCAGACTGAAGTATGGCGTATCATGGAAACAGCTCAGATATTTTTAGATGTGAAAATGCATCAATACAGTAAACTGGGACACAGAAAACTAAGCCAGGGTCCAGCACAGTAGCATTTTGCACGCAGTGATTAAGGAGTTGTATTAACTGAAGTGCCATTAACTCTGCTCTGGTCGGCATTGGTAGATGGATTCCTGACAAGGCTCGTCCTCTTTACAATGGCTTGGTGGTTTCGCCATGCAGCATCCTCAGGAAAGGCAGCCTAGCTTAATTCAAATAAAAGGCAAAACTCTAAAACAATATTGCCTATAAAAGTTGATTTTACTCCAGAGTAAAACCTAAGCTGCTTGAGTGTCAAAGCAGAGCAGGGTCACCCTCGAAATGGCACTGCAGAGGACAGCCATCTATCAGCACAACACTTTTAAAGCGTATTTTTAAAGTGTCTGGGCGAAAAGCAATTAATGGTAAAGTCCATATTTACTGCATTGATTTTAACCACACTTATTACTGTATAGAACAGCATCGCTGTGTTTTGCGGGTGCAGCTAAGATTTGGCAACAGACTGCCAGACACGTTACAACCCAACACACATCGCAAACTGGGCTTCGGAGCCAGTGACGTGCTCCCAGGTTAATTTGGCTCCAGACACAAGGACTTCGTTCAGCTCCTACAAAACTTGGTGTGATGGGAGTTAGAGCCCACAAACAAACCCAAAAACTTGGTTTTCTGAGACACTTAGTGCTCACCTCTTGCTGCCATGGAGGAGGTCGGTCAGAGCCGCCACATCTAAGTGGGGACCCCTTGCTCCAAGGGACCTCCGCAGCCCAGAAGTTATCACCAGTTTAGGGGAAAGCAGAATGCCGCCAGGATCAATAGCTGCCTGTGCAGCTTTTTCCTGGTGAAATTAAACCTCCGGCCTCACTGAACTCCGCGAGGACCTCGGTTTGCTTTTCCTGCTGACAAGATTTTATCTTAGGGCCACCGAGCAAGCACTTCTGAGATAACTACACACACAGGAGATTCCCAGTGAGTGGGTAATACCAAAATAAGGACACAGCTCCTTTTAATTATATCGAGTACAGCATGAACAGAGCAAGAAGAAACATGCCCAACATTATGTTATTAAAATACACAAAGGACAGAAGAATAGAGAGAAGGGAAGAAGAGCAGAAGCGAAACAGCCCAAACATCACCTATTTAAGAAAACATATTTTTAGACTTCTCTAAATTAAAAGGTGCAATAGTAAGACAACTGGGACTATTCACCTCTCAGTGCCACTTGCACTATAGTAACTGCGAAACCTCACCTCAGACAGAACCAGTATTTTTATTAAAAATAAGAGAATTTAGGCTGTAATATGATCACCTGGGAACAAGGCACTCAATATTTTCTCTTCACTTTCCAAACATACAGACCTTGCTCCCCAACTCATCCTTCTGAACCACTAAAATGAGCAATCATACGATGCACTGTTTGGATGACAGATTGCTTCCCGATAGCTTTTAAAGCAATGAAACCTTTAAAAAGATCAAAACTCCTTTGATAGTAAAAGCTCCTCTCTAACTTCCCTCAACTTTCTTCTCATCTTGAAACATCACCGGATCACTTGGGGATCGACTGATTTGACAACAATTTCATTGACAGTGATGCCGATGAACAGCTGTAACAACTGAGATGTTGCTGTCAGAGGAGCAGGGAACACAGCTGAGGAGATGCTCTTGCCTCTTTTTAGTCTCTTCCCAACATTTCGCTGTTGGTGCAGGGACCAGGACTGCTGGGAGTCACGAGGAGGCAGCCCCGGCTGGCAGGAGCTGGGGTCACTCTGGGCAGCATCCACACGATGCTCCTCAACTTAAAAGCTGTGCGATTTCCCCCACAAAATGTCATCCAAGTCTGTGGCTTTCAACCCCTGTTCAGACACGCACAGAAAACCAAAACATGGAGTTTCACTGAAATAAAACCTGGGCAGCTGCCCAGGCTTATTTAGGGCTTTTGAGCCACTGAGGATGCCCTGCAAGCCCAGCAGCTCATTTTCGACTGGGAGCTGAGGACTAAGCACAGCAGATGCTCCAAGCAGCAGCTCTGGATCTCTGTGGGGCCAACACAAGCTCAGATGTTGCAGAAGCACCAGGCTATCAGGCTGCCAGATTACAGCAGTGCAGGGCTCAGATACATCTGCACGATGCTTCCTGCCGCACACACAGGGCAGGGGCTCCTGGGGGCAGCCATGTACCCAGCCACAACACACGTGTTGGTGCGGCACCCACTGCTGTCCCTGCCCCGCTTCTCCCAGCCGGCAATCCCATGGACATCACAGACTAGACAATGCCTCTTTCACATACAACGGCCTCCAACATGCAGCAAACGCCACCAACGTTCCTTTCTGTGGTCTCCTCTAGCCCATGCCTAAAATTTATTCAAACTGTATTCCAGTTTAAACTCTACTACATCTATAAATATCTCCTAGAGGCAGGCAGACAACTACTTTTATGTTCTTACGGCCTTTTTTCTCTAGCTTGGTGCATGTAGAATATCATCGTAGATGTTCCTATTTCTCTTTTTCCCAACTGTAAATATTTGGTTCCATTTTCACTGCATCTTATCCTTTATCTTTAATATCATATAAATAGAAACCTGTGTAGTTTCTCCATGTACAAATACATCAAGATTAATTTGCATGCTGAAAGCTTAAATCAAATGTTTTAAACCGGACATGGATAAAACAGTAATCCACTGCTGGGCTAAATTCCAAACAAGTAAATAAAATAGATTTGATATCAGAAGCAATAAACAACGGCAACGCCAATTGCTCATTAGAATTCCCGCTCTGCAAACACGACTGCCAAATACTTTAATAAAAGCAATGAAAATAACAACAAAAATCCCTAGCCCCCAAACTATCATTCCTCTTCAAGCCTTCCTCCTTTCTTTGGCCATGTTGGTGTGTGTTCCCCAAATACTTGGAGGTCCAAAGCACTTAGGAGTCAGTATCCTGAAATCAGCCTGCATGATGGGAAGGGAACCAGAGCATTCCCGTGTAATTTCTAATTCACCTGTAAGACAGCAAAATGCTGTGGCTCATTGCTATTCTGAGCCGCCAATGGTGTTGCTTTTAAAGTTGCAGCTGCACCTGCTGCAAACACGCACCTTGGTGGGGATGGACCAGGAGATTGCGGGTGCTGCCCCCAGCAAGCTGCCACCAGCCCAAGTCCCAGTGACTCACACACAGTCCCGCGGCTGAGTCACGGCTCCTACTCTGCTCCGCTGCTCGCTTCCAAGATTCGAGGGAGGCGATCCACTCTCGAGCAGTAATTACGCCTCCCGGAAAAAAGAGAGGCTCAGTATTGCCGGTCTGTAGTATTCAAATATGATGAGTCAGCCCCCCTGAAGTTGTGTGGCTGGCTTTAGAAGTCACGTAGTTTTAAAAATATTAAGTTTGTGGGGTATGGGTTTTTTTACTCATTTTCTGATTGTTATTTTTAGCCCTTCTGTGCAAGCTGGTTTAAAAGCGTGCTTTTCTCTCCCACCTCCTCTCTTCTCCACTCTCCTGCAAAATGAAAAGCGAGATTCTCACGTATTGACTTGAATTCACACTTCAGAAAAGACACCAGGCAGGTCCAGACCATGTGAAGTGGCACCAGTGGGAGCAAAGGGTGACCTTCTATGGACCAACAGACGTAGGTCAAGCTAGGACACCAAAAAGCCTCTCCAAATTTAACATCTTTTGTCCTTCACCCTTCTCAGCACTGTGCTGACAGAATGCTGTTTAGCTACAATAGCAGGGAGTATTTATCTGCCTATACCAAAGTATTGCACAGGATGTGAGAATTTATTTCAAGCCGTTGGAAGCTGGAATACACACAGGGCAGCAGCTGATATGTCAGTCTGAGATCTCGCTCAGATCTCAGGGCTTGCACATGTGCTATTGAAGTTTTCAGACTCAATCCCCCCACCACTGAGCTTTCTGCATAGGATGACCACTGTACAGCCAACACACATCAAAACGAGTCGCCAGCAGAAGCCCTCCAGCTTGCGGCACCAAGCGGTGCTGTCACACCACAGTCAGCCCAGCAGAGATCAGGAGCCGCTCTGCTCCTGCGTCCAAGCCACCCAGACACAGAGCCGTGTGGCTTGGCCATGCCAGCTCCTCCCGGCAACCCGGCCAGGGCCCAGTGGCCAGATGGGATTTTTGGCCTTGACTTGGTCTCCAGCATCCTGAAATCAGACCTGAATATTATACATCATGGAGGGGGATGCTCGGAGTTAATAAGCACAAGGGGAACGCACACCCAAACGAGCAACCCTGCAGTAGGTGAGTGCCTTTCTCAGTGCCTGCCTTTAGGGCTTCTCTCCTCGAAGACGTGCATGTCAGGCTATGAGGTGCTGCAATGAAAATCCCTCCCCTTGTCGTTCTGCAACATCTCCCTGCGTGGCAGAGCTCAAAGCAAACCTGCACTGCCCAGGGCTCTGTGAATGCCGTAAGCCTTGATCTCCTCGCACAGAAGGCCAACACTCGTGTCAAGGAGGCTGCTCGCCAGCGGGAGAATCCATCCCTGCTGCCTGCTGGACTGGGACACGTGTGCTGGCTGGGGAATGGAGCTGCAGCATGGCATATGGGGAAATAAAGGCACATGCAAGTATACAAAGGGGGGCGAGATATGTTGATGTTGTTCAATTAAAAAGGAAGAAATCCAGTATTCTCTTGATGTCGTGTTTGTTTTGCTTTTTAAATAAAGCCAGCAACTAGAAAAATCTAGCTCTTTTTCTTTCTGCAAGCTCCTGCTGGTATCCTGAAGCACTTTGTCCTGAGGTCCTGTCGTTACCTAACCACCTTTGGTCAGCTTGACTTGCAGGTGTTTAAGCAAACAGCACATACAAGGGCTATGCAAGCTGATCAGCAGCAGTTTTTTTTCCTTCCCTTTCCTTTCCCAAAAGAAGGGTATGAAGAAGCACACCAGGAGGTTGTCCTGTTCCACAGCCACTTCTTGGAAGGAGGAGACAGTGCCTTTGACTACGACACCATTTCCCTACTCGAAAGGAAATTCTTCACCAGCTGGCAGACGAATGCAGCTCTGTGTGTCATTATTGGGATTGCAAACCAGCATATTCTTCCCAGAGTTTTACCCCCAGGTTTATGTCTCCAGCTTGTTCATCCTAAAGTTTTGGAGTTCTTCCAGTACTAGTGGAAAAAGAAAATGTATAAATAGAAAGCCATATAAATAGAAATCCAGGGAAATCATATAAATACAAAGGAAAGACTTGCCACAGCGCTCTGTATACCTTCACACTGCCACAAAGGAACTCAGCACCAGTACATGGTTATACAACTAACAAACAGTCAAGACAGACCACTCCATAGAAAAGCAAAATGTTACACGCTTCTAAACAGTGTTTTTCCCACCAATGACATTTCTGAAGGAACAAACAGGAACAGCCTAACACTTCCAAGTGCTTAACACTTCATAACAATGACTTCTATTAAAAAAAAAATCAAGTTGCAATATGAATATCAAAGACACAGCCAGCAGCTCTCCCAACTGGACTCGCGCAGTCATCTCATCGTACCAGGACACATCTGTGACTAAGCTGTCACGAACAAGATGTTCTCAAATCCACAAGAAGAAAACTTTACAATAGGGCAGCCATTAAACCTACTTGGTGAGATGCAATGTGCTGCTGTCGGAAAACTAGCACAGTTCTATTGTGTTCAGCCTCCACTGACTCACACACTCCAGTATTAGTTAACAAAGGGTTTGCTGGCAATTTTTAGCCCATCTCTCCGGGGCATTATCTTGCTGCCAGAAGGTTACCAGAGATCCCAAGTGTCCAACTTTCTCCCATCAATGTCAAAAAAAGTCTTTCGAGACTTTTCTTCCCTGCAGGGAATCCTTTGCATCCTCATCCTAGAAACCCTTGCATCTATTTTTCAGCAGTGGCAGTGGAATAACAACACTGAAATGCTATAATTCATCATTTTTAGTGTGTCCACCATGTCCTACACAATCAAGTTGCACTCAAGCTCCACACCCATCGCTGCTGGTACCTCCTGTAAGCAAGCTAAACAAGCAGATTTGTTTCCAAGACTATAAACTCTCACCTTTGATGATCCCTCCCTACACCCACCCTGCCTATCACAGAAGCCTGGTCTAGGTTGTGACATCTGGAAACAGGAAGGAAAAAAAAAAACATTTCACAGTTTGTGGCGTTGTTGCTTCTTTTTTCCCCAGGAGGTTGCACGAGAGGGGGCAGTTCTAGCTAGCTCCCTTGCCTCCCCATGGGAAGAAGACAAGCTGAGCTAAATCGAGCATTTCTTTGGTGCAGTCCTACTTATTTACAAAAAAATAAATAAATAAATGGGGAAAGAGGGAGGCTGTATGTACAACCCTGCTTCCTCAACACACAAGAAAAACACAGAAATTCCTTTACTGTTCACAAATCCAAGGCTGCCTCCCCAGCAAGTTCTATTCCTGTTAGCAGCTCTGGCTCTTTGCTTTCTCCCCAGCTAAGCGCTGCCTCTCTCCCTTTTTGCAGTGTTTTTGCTTCTCAAAAACATGGAGGTATATAACAGCACCCAGCCCAAACAGAGCTCGCCATTAACGCGCAGCAAAACCCTCGCCCACTCAGCACATTTGCTCCTTGCCTTGGTACCAGTTTGCTTTTTTTTCATCAGCAAAAAGGAGCACTTAATTGCCCCTTCTGTTCATCATAAATGAAAGAGGTTAATACACCCATCAGCTTTAACCAGCGCTGCAAATGAACAAAAAATACACCCTGCATAACAGTGACCACTAATACCTTCAGGCATAGCCATGTTAATTGCTATTAAGTTTTCCATTTGGAAAGCATTAACGTCACAATAACCAACCAATTTTTAGTTAGCAATGCTTCAGTCCCGCAAGACTTACACAGGGTCATAAACGTCTACAGCAGTGATGCACATATGCAAGGTCTTTGAAGGACCTGGACACAGCACAGCATAAGTGATGCAAGATTCAGTTATACGAGCAGAACAATACCGTATAGTTGATTCTGCACGAGATTTCATAATTATAAACCAAATGTCAGTTGACTACTTGGCTTTGTACGTGACACTTAGAGGATGAGATATTCAGAAACATGCAATTTGTTTTTCTGGGGAAAATATGCCACCAAATCTGCACGTGATAATTTTAAGTTTAAAAAAATGCATAAACTTTTGCTGCTTTTCCAAGAAATGCATAAAAAATAAATCAATGTAGCTGCATAGTTTATGCAGGCAATAAAATAAACGCTGCTTAGCATTTGGGGCAATAATATAAGACACAAAATAAATACAAGTACTATAGAATCTTATAGCATATAAATCGTAAAGAAAGCTTATGCCCTGAAATCTGTGAGCGACTTCTGAACCCGAAGGTAAGATTCCTCATATACCAGGATGGAAACACGGTGAGGATTTTTGCCATTATTGCCAGTTTTGCTTGTCTTTTTAAGCAATTAAGGGTTCTTGGATCTCCAGGCCTATGCTCACACGCACACGTACCTAATTACCTTTTCTTAGATGCCCAGAGGGCCGCCTACACGTGCCTGCGCACTCTGGCATGTTCCCAGCTGAACGTAGGCAGCCAGCAGCCTCTCTTCTGCTTGCAAACCCCTGGTACGTGGCCAGTCCATTTGTTCCCATCCAGCTAGCAAAGGAAAGCCAGATTTTTCAGGCCTGAGCTTCTCACCTGTCATAGCTTTGGGTAAGGAAACGCTCTGTGACTGCATTTCTAAGCAGCAGCTCGAAGCAGGAAATCCCTCACCCTGCTCTCAGGACACAGCATGCCCGACAGTAACGGCAGACAGATCCTCCATCCAAACTCCACATACAGCAAGTCCGGTATAAAGTGCTTTGAAAGGCTGGTGGCAAAACGTAGTTGGGTTCAAGTTCTGGTCCCAGTCAGACTTGGAAATCAATCTGGGACTGCAGCGGGGAAGCAATGGAGTAAAGCAGACCGGAGCTAGCCTCTAGGCTTGTTTCCCCATTATATCCTGCCTCGTGTCCTCATTTGTCTTAGTGCAATACAGGTGGAAAACATCACCATGCTGCAATTCTACCCTTTCTGGGCAAAATTACCAAGCAAAGAAAAAGTCCCAGCACTCTAAATCTCTCACTTGCACAAATCCATCCACTCTCCTTTGTCCCTTTTCTCTTTTAAAGAAGAAAAGAGAAAATATACTTAAAAAAATACATAAATCCGTAACAATCAAAAACTAAAGCAGCCAGAAAAATCTGATGCAGTAATGGGATAACCTTGGAAGAGAGTGGGTGAGAGATCTGGTGAGAGATCTGAAACTCCATGTGGACAGGGCCCATTTTTAAATCTGTAAGAGAACTGAGCTTAATCTGCTGTCCCTTCCTCTGCCCTCAGCCCTCGCTGTTCTGTGACAGCCATGGCCAGAACGTGTCACAAAGACACAAAACATGAATCTGTGTTGATTTTTCCTCTCAATACCATCTGCATTCTCTCTGGGAAATGGCACATAAAGGCAAATGTAACCTCAATAATATATTATTTAGAATTTAAGTAAGAGGCATCGACAACGAAGGCCAGAGTTTCAGCTGCCACAAATGAAAGGCACTATATACCTGCTGATTTGCATCAGTCTGGCTCTAAGCAGTTAGCCACAACAGCACCTTTATAAATATTTTTATTTGACTAGACCTATAATTTGTATTGCAGCTTCATACGTACACATATACACACCTTTATTTGTTTTTCCTTAACTATTGCCGCTTATCTGAAATGGGCTCCCCAGATTTATTGTGTTAAACATTTTTATTAAAAATAAATTTGAAAGCCAAAACCTCACTTGGGTTCATTTGTCAATGCAAAATAAAAATAAATCAGAGTTCAGCTATGATGGCAGTATTCATTTCAAGCAAGCCTCCTTTTAGCTCCAGGTTATATTCCATCTTTACGCTTGTGGCACAGCAAAGTTGTCAGTTAAATCACTGGCCTCTGCATTGCCTTTTCTGAATTTTGTATGACTTTATGGCTGATTTCTTGAGCAGCTATAAGTCACTCTACCAACACAAGGAAAAAAAGAGGTGTTTTGCTTTATCACGCATACCATTCACAGTTTATTTTTCTTCATTCAGTAGTTTACTTTAGGGGGGAAAACAACAAAAACTTAGAAAATGCCTTTCAGAGAAGACAATTTCTACTAACGCCTCTTCATTTCTTCTTTTACAAGAGAGACATTAGTACAATGTCATATTTAACAAAGCACTTTGTAAGCATTCATTAATCATGATGTGCCTCTGAGAGGCACATTATGTAATGTTTAATCTGCTCAGCTGAGGCTGTAAGTACAAGAAACCGCTCAAAATTTTATCAGCTTTACAATAAGGAGAGATGTATTTTAAGCATGACCAGTGCAAGTGAGCAGTTGCTCTGTGCTTGGAGGGAGCCACCTCAGCCAGGTCCCTCCGTCACCAGCAAGCTCTCACGGCAGGTTGTATAACAGAGCCGTGCTTGGGTTCACAGAAAGGGTGCACTCAGTTTCCCAAAGCTACTGCAGATTTTTTACATGCAATTTCTGGGTGCCCAAGGGTTGATTTGCAAAGCTGCTGACAGCTTTGCCCACCAGTTGTGTACTTCCTGATGCTGTGGCATGCCGGTGGTTGTTATCTCTGATAACAAACACCCCTAAACTCTGATGCAACCCTCTTATCCCTCCCCAGCCTTACGCAGGATCAGCCAGACCTGACTTCTGCATCAGTGTCAGAGAAAGCTTTGGAGACAAATCCATCCTCAGAAAACATTACATGGGAAAAGAAGGCAGCAGTGAGCCTCAGACAGAGGCTTTGCATTGTGTCAAATGGCAACCAACCATTTGCATCAACTGATATTTTGTTGTAAAGAATTGTTATTGAATGTTCATTTGTGCTGACTTAGAAATGGACAAGAACCGTTGCTCCATAATGCGTGTAGTTTTCTGGAAAAGAAATCACTGTTTCCAGGCTTTCTCCCAGTTTTTTATATTCTGCTCCCACCTCCCAGTGATCAATATTTCAGTACCACTACACAAAAAGTTTCTTGGCTACTTGCATTTCCTCTATTGCCATGGATCACTGTGCAGGCTTCAAAACCTCCATTTTAACCAGTGCCCTATTTTGGAACATCTCGCTTTGCAGAGTACAAAGCTTTCTTAAATATTCATTTTGTAGGTACGGACCTGCTTCCCTCTATTGCTTTTATTATTAGCTAGTACATTCAGGCGAAGGCTGAACAATAGAATTAAGCTATCAAGACAACAGAGCTGTGTATTTAAACCACACTGTCTGTCCTACCAGCCCCTAAAAAAAAAAAAAGCACAGCAGGTTCACGCTTGTGAGCTACTTATAAGGATTGCTGCAGCTCTCCTTTTTGAAAGGATCTATTTAAAAGTTGTATGACATCTATTTTCTCTCTGGGAATATCTTTGTAGTGTTTCATCTTTCCTTGCCATCAAAAAGAGAGCTAGCTATACTGCAACCCACTGGAGATTGCATATTCTCTGGCTCCCTGGCAGCTGCTAGCTGGTTTCACATTTCCTGACATCATTGAATCTAGTGCCTCTTTTTTATTTTTTTTAAACCATTATTCAATGAAAAGTTCAGGAAAATAGTTTAGTTTTTGCTAGGCTTCTTGAATTCTTATTGTTCATCCATCACTGCATGGATGCCTCGTAGCACGCACACAACATCAGGAGGTGCTGGCAATTAATAGCAGTGGGAAATGAAAACAGCTGAGCACTAATCTTAGCCCTGACACCAGCACACTGTAGCTACACGTTCTTTGGGGCAAGACCTCAGGGTTTGGGAAGTGTTTCTATGGTGCCAAGGAACTAGATGATTATTTTGTTTGAAAAGAAAAAGAACTATAGCAGGGTGAGGGTTGTTTAAAATAAAAAAGTCACAGGAACACTGGCAAACCATGAAACTTGAGTGTCCTCTTTTCAGGATGCATCATGTGAGGTCCTTGGGACCAGACATATCACAGAGCTGACTCACAATTACATCACCTTCTCAGGAAAAAAAGCTGTAGCAATGTACATAAATACCTCCACACGTTCTGGAGGGCGCATGACTGGCATCTATTCCTCTAGCATCAACAGCATTTGCCCACATTGTGGTTTAAGCTGCCTGTTTATTTAAATAATTTATAATGAGTGTGGAACACAAGACGACTTAGGGAATGGAGGTTAACCCAAGTTTGAAGAAAAATAAGATTCTCTAACGTTGGACAGCGAGGAAGCAGAATACTTCTGCCCAAATGCATAGTGTGAGCACAGCTCCAGGCCCCCAGCTTGGGTATCACCATGCAGGCTCTGCTCTGGCTAGAAGGACGTGCCCACAGGGGCTGCAGGATCATGCTGCAGAAAGCAACTCTTGCCTCTTTTCCTCCCGCTTTTGTCCCGTGCCCGTCCCAGACACAGGAGCACCAGGGAGGCACCTTGGACGCTGCACGGCCACCAGGTCACAGCGGCCGGCCCCTTCGCCCCACTCCCAGCTCACCCCTGGTCCTCAGGCTCTCACTGGTGTGAACCAACCCACCGAAGCCCCAGGCGTTGTGCCGCCACGAGCAGGGCAGGAGGACCAGCCCTCAGCAGGGCAAGCACCATGCCCGGTTCCTGGTGTCCAGGAGCCCCAGCAGTGTCATCAGCCATTCATTTCCATCATCGGTTTCTTTTGTCTGAGAACCCCTTTTTGTCTTCAATGCGCTAGATACCAAGTTTTTATAAATTGGAGCTCTGGGACTGAGGGATCTCTTTGGTCATGCTAGCAGTGACAGGGAATACAAATGTGTCAGCTTCCTGAGAGCAATTCAGGTACCAGCAAAGGAAAATTTCTGCTGGTGTGTCTGCTTATTCATTCCCTTTCTTCCCTCTCCCCCCCCTTTATTTTGTTGTTGTTTGCACAACAGAACGGGGCGTTGTTGAACAGAATGACACTATATAACATGCTACAATAAGCAGCCTGCAAAAGAAAAGCATCCTGGCTTTAAAAGATCACTTCCAAATTGTGCGAGATGTGGCAGTGAATGTGCAGGAGTAAATTAGACACTGGGAGAGAAAACCAACCCACTTCGGTTATAAACTCAAATTACAAATATACCTTTCATCATTTCATTTGACATTTGTATATACAAAAGCCTGATAGTAAACCCTCATGCACAGCCTTCTATTAAGTACACCAGAAAATAATATTTCGGGCCATGGATCAAAGGAGGAAGAAAAAATAGAAATAAAACAAGAACTAGGATGAGGAGAAACTAGCGCAGTTCCCCAAAGCCTGCCTCATTTCAGCCTTCCTGGGAGCAGCAGGGACAAACCCCACCCCGTGCTCTGGGAACCTGCTGAGCTCAGCATGGCTCTTTGGGGATCAGCACTGCCCTATTTCGGGTGATAAAGGTCACAGGGAAAACAGTGAAGTGCTGCCACATGCATGACGGGTTGGTCTGCAACAGCAAAGGGAGTGAAAGACACCAAAAGTGTGGCTAAAGTCCACAGAACTGAAGGACAAACACAGAGGACACCCTGCAGACCTGTGGGTCTGCTCCTAGGCAGCACCATGGGGCTGTTGTTCGTGCTTGCCCCGAATTTCTTCCCCCACAAGACAGCTTGCTTCTACATTATGAATTAGCAATATATCAAAACTCTCCATGCATACTGAAGGTAGGCAGGTCCCCAGATGATCGAGAAAGCAGTAGACTGGTCCTCCTTGGAATTCATGCAGCTGAACAAGGGCTTTGTCGGAATGAGAAAAACCTCAATCAGAGCAAGTCTTTTTAGGATTAGCTTTCTCAGAGATGGTCAACAGGACTCAGAGCTGCCAGACAAATTGCAGTCAGCAGGTAGCTGTGGTGATTAGAGAGGGGAAAGAGGAAAACCACCCTCACCATTTTTGGTTGCAGGTCTCACCCTTCCACCAGCCAGAAAAGGGGCTCGGTGACCCAGCTCTCCAACACTATCTGCGTTTCCAGGGCATACCTACTGTCTCAGACAAGGAGGGGTTGCAGGACACAGCATTCATTTCAGCTTTGCATCAAATAATAGTGCTATTAAATTCCCATAGGTAAGCTGAGGTTCGAACACCCTAGAACACAGGAGAACCTCACCACCATTCTGTGATTTTGAGTCATTTGAGGAAATTCCTTTCCTTTGGTCTACTCCCAACCACACTCAGCTTATACAGCTGATGGGTCTGGCAGTGAGGTCCACAGCCCAAGTCCTGCTGAAGCCATTGCAGAGGATCCAGCCTGGAGTTCCCACCAGATTTCTCCAGCCCAAGGTTCATTTCCCCATCTTCCCAATCTGAGCAAGCAGCAGAAATCCCCACCAGGGCAGAGAGCAGCGCCCCACAGAGATGTGCAGCGGCCACTCTGCAGCCCACGGGTGGGCAGTGGCACCCCTTGAAGGGTAAGGAGCAGCACAGTAGGGGATGCCTCAATTCCCCCTTCAATATTCAGCTCTCTCACAGCCATCAGCCACTCGCTCGTCCACCCCCAAGACTCCATACCCACCCTGCCTGCCCTAATTAGCAATGCTGCACATGGAGCACACCACATTTGTAATGGCTTAACCCTCAAAAGGCAACATTTTAATTACAACTGTGTTAGAACAGAATCTGTTGTCTAATCAAGCTTAAATTAAATACATATTTAGCAATTTTCATGCCAGCATTCCCAGAAATGTGATACTTGCACAATGAATTATTTATTTTGCATAGCTCTCTAGTATTTTTAAGAACAGAAACAGCAAACCAGCACTCCAGGAAGGTAGGTAAATGAATTAACAACATTTTTCCAAATTACCATCTTCCCTACTACCTTGGCTTCCGTGGACTTAGACCTCTTACAATAACATGAATAAAGAGCAATCAAAACCTGCCAACAAAATTACAATGTTCATTTCCAGGGTAAACAAGCATGAAGGGTACTTTATTAACAACCACCTACAGGTAATATTTACTCTGCAAGGTTGGAGCTCCAGAGGCAGACTTGCTGCTGCAACAGCTACATTAGATAGGCCAAAAAGAGATCTTTCCTTGTTAGCTGGCGAGTTCAAAGCCCACGAAAGTCGCTGTCCACAGTTACAGAATGACAACAGTAGTAGCCAGACACTGCTCAATGCACCACAAGCTGCTTTCAAGGACATTCACTCATCTGTGCGCTGATCAGCGCTCCCATCCAGCAAAACAGTTCACCTGGAGCCCAGCAAAAAACAGGTATATAAATCCCCTCAATTGCCAGTGATTTTTAGAGTGGATGATCTGAAAGTTAATTAAGTTGGCCAAGAACTTTAGTTACCTAGGTCTAGCAAAATATTTAACAGAATGAACATGGCTAGAATTAACCAAGTGCTCTGGAATATGCACACAGACAGTGCTTTGCTACGCCAAGCCTTCATTGTACACCTGTGCAAACAAACCTCCGCTTGCCTTTGCTCCAGCTCAACTGCCCAGCAAACCAACATGATAGCGCTTACTGGAGCACAAGTAATATTGTTTAGGACTTCAGATCCCACAATAAAAAGTTAGATGAGCACAAAATATTACAATAACGACATAGCATTATACCATAAAAGTAGTGTCATTAGAGTTATACATGGGAAATGTGAGTTAATGCTGTGTAGTTTTCCACCAAGTGCATTAACACTCACCCATTATAGACAAACTACGTGGTACAGTAATTGTTTTATTTTATAAGCAGTAGCCAAAATTTAAGAGAAGCAACAGGTAGAATTCCCTGCAACACCTGAAGTTTGTACATTGGTTGCTTTTGATGAACAGCATCACAGGAAAGGAAAAAAATAAAATCAATGTTATAAGGCTTTGACTGGAAATAGAATGATCTTTTTTCAGTTATCCATCATAATTCCTGCTGATGCTGTTAAGAACAAGGGGTGCAGAGAAACATGCGAAGGGGTCTTGGCAAAAGCACAAGGGGAAACTTTCTCCAGACCCTTAAATTTACATAGCCCTGCTGAAGCTGGATAAGGTATGTTTTAATACTTAGATGTTGATGATAATCAAATTCCACCCTCTGCGACTGAAGGTCCGGGTCCAAAGATATGTTTTCCCCTAACGTACCAAACCATTAGTCAAATTCCTCTGTTAATTATTTTTTAAACATTTTGGGTTGGTTTCAGATAAGAATGATTCAGATTTTGAAGATCTTCACTTAAACAAAACCCACACATGGGCAGGACAGATGGTGTTATACACATAACACATCACTTATGGAGGGGTGGGGAAAGAGTGTAAATAAAATACCATGTCTTTGCATACTTTAGTAGATAAGAATAGGTTGCATCACTTGCACAGTTAGTCACAAGTCCAACAAGGAGCCTGGAAGCTCCAGAGAACTCAGACAAAGAGCTCACAAGGATCTGGTGGTGGGAGATTCCCAGGCACCCGTGGATTACACCTGGCTTGCTCCCTTTATGTTCCAAGCTTTTGGCAGACAGTTTCACCCAAGTCAGTAATGATACATGGTTGAAATGCAACTGGCAGCTGAAAAGTCTCCAAGTACATTGCAAAAATTGAGCACCCTCCTTGGTGCAACCTGGGATGCTTTTAGAAAGGCACTGGGATAGTGGTCTGGTGTCAGTGCCTCATCAACACCTTCCTAAAGCCCTGAACGTGCAATCTCCTGATCAACACTCAACCTTAGCTTTTCCTCCAGAGCCTCCAGGTCACACGCAGACCAAACCCAGTACCCGAAAACTGGTGGTCCCACAGCCTGGAGGGAGGTGTGAGACAGTAAATAGGGCACGGATAACATTTGGATAATGGAGTAAAGATCCCATACTCCCTGTAAATGGAAGCAGCTGAAATCACTTCTCATTTTCATCGTCAGAAACTAAATAATGTTGAAGACTACATTTTTGAAGACTGATATGCATATTTTCCATTCAGGTTTGTCAATTGTCTGAAAAAAATTAGTTACAGTAAGAGACCTTGTACCACATAGAAAAAAGTGAGGCTATACCACCTCCCATGTGAATTTGGTTCTTTATAATTGGATAAGCTTCATCTGTTTTTAAAAATCTGCTTAAGGTTTGCAGATTCCTTAAAGGTAGTTCAAAAACTAGAAAAATATGCTGGTTCTGAGCAAGCATGTGCTGGGGCACGAGGTGGGGGGGGGATTGACTCCATTATTCACAAACCAAGAGAGGTAGAAGACGACTCCTGAAAAAGGGCTGTTCACTAATGTAGTGTACTTGATCTTCTGGATGGTTGGTAAACATCTAAAGGAAATCTGGAATTTAATATTAAATAAAACTGCTACTTCCAAAGTAAATAATAGATAGCTCTCCTAATGCAGCAGAAATCCCACTGCAATCTTTTGCAGCTGTGTCCTTTGACATGGGCAAACAACAAATACATTGGGACAATTTTCTCTAGTGCACACCTACTACACCAGAGATCAGTGTAACCGACCACATTTAAGTGGGGATTAACCTATCAGACTTGCTCATCAACCCAATTCCAGCCCATTTTTAAGGAACAGAGAACCCAGAGAGAATGTGACTGAGACAGCAGTGAGATACACCACCTCCATCAGCTGTAAAGTCAAGATTGACACCTGCAGCACTAGAACTAGTATTAAAATCAGCATTGAATGAAAGTGAAGTTTAAAACGTGTTCTCTCCATGCTGGAAAATTGACTTGTCTGCTTGTTCTCTAAACAGTCTGTGCAGAGTAATTTCTGAGAGAGATCTACCATTTGCTTTTCCAAAGAAGAATGATTTTAGAGATAGTTGTATGCTGCTATGCACTAGAGGTGCTACATACAAGATTTCTCTCAACTTATTAGTTAAAATTGAAATTACTCCCCTAAATAGCATGTTTTTCCCTGTAAATATGGACTACAGACTACTCTGCTATTTTTTTTTCTTGTTCTTGTTTTTGTTTTGGTGGTTGGGATTTTTGTTTTCGAATCATTTCAACTCCTGCAGCTTGATTCAGCTAGGAAGTTCCATTATCCTTGACCAGAACAGCTGTACCAGCTAAAGCCAGTGCAGATGCTACCAAAATCATGTGTGCATTACCTTCAAGTGCATTAAAATATCCACGGCAGATTTCCTTACCTAGGCAGTATTTTGGGGGACATATTCGCTGTCACTGGCCTGGAGCTTTGCTCCACCCTGCATGTTCATACATCTTAGCAAGGTCCTTAGAAAAGGCTCGCTCGCCCTTACCTTCACGAGGCTGTTCGTTACATATCTGCATTTCCACGAAACCACACTGTGCTGGTGAATCATTTTGTTGGACTGCTAAGACGGAGGCAGTCGCATCCCATGACAGAGGGTGATGCAAGTCACTTGGCAATGAACCTAATCTCCTTACTGCTGAAGGGACAGAGGGAGCAAAGCGCTGAAGCTTTTGAAATGTAATTAAAAACATGTGCTATCTTCCAAATGACTGCATGATCTCAGAACGGTTCTGGGAGCATTTAAAATAAGTTGTGCCCTATATAAGCAAGACAAAACTACAAACCTGAGAAATATTAAAGAGGTGCAGTCTAGCTAAAGTCAATTTGCCTGGATTAATTAGTGTACTGTTAGGTATTTGTTTGTAAAGCTCCATAGATATGAGACATCCCCCGTCCTGAGTATAATTCATTCAGTTATTGCCAAGACCAATCCCCAAATGCTTAACCAGGACTAGAGCTCAATGGACACGTGTGATTAAATAAAAGCCTCAAGTTTACCCAAATGAAAAAAATGAGTTTCTAGCTGGGAAGAGGCCTCAGATAATGGCCAAATGCTGAAAAACTTAAAGAAAGAAACCCTATAAAATCCTAATATGTATAATCTGTACACTTGCATTTAAAACTGAACTTGTGATTTCCTTAGAGTACCTAATGCTAAGAACACGCACACAAAAAACGTATGTAAACCAGAAGCATTCACAATTTCGAATAGCTTTCTCAACAGCTGCTGAAAGGCATTGCTGAGGGATCCATACCAGGAGCACAGGCCATCAGACACAGATTTCTTGTTTTTGCATATGGCTTCTCTCGCATAGCGCTTTGGTCCATAAGTAGCATAGGAAGGGATTGGCATATATCAGACCCTGTGCTACAGCAAAATCATTTCTCCCCATAAATCTAATTATTTTACTAGGATTCCAACTTGTACTTCATTACACAAAAACAAACAAGCAAGGGCATGATTGCCACCACTGCAATGCCATTTTTGAGCAGATAAGACATGGACACTACCCATGAACACTATCATCCTCATTGCTTTAGTCCAGGCTATTTATTAAAACAGCAGAAAATGTTTTACTCGTGTTCATAATGAGTGCTGCTGGCTAAGCAACTGCACTACGTACGCCAGTGTTCAATGATAGCCCAGTTGGCAGAGCCTGAGATCAAAGAAACGAGCTCAGAAGCGTTTCCAAAGGGCTCCATTTTTAAGGGGAACGAGCTCCTTCAATATACCCTTAATTTGGGTTCTTTTATGACAAAGAGACAATGGAGGGGAGTGGATTGAGCCAGAGTAAAGAAAATTCAGCATACAAACAGCAAAACTACAGCCATAATTATCTGCCTCGAAACTCCCTAGGTGCAGGATGCTTCTAGGAGCACAAAGGAAGATGACGATGCTTTAGGTGCAGCTGTGCTCCAGAAGTCCCAAAGCAGCTAAGATGGCCTCTCTGTGATTCTTTCCACAGTAGAAAAGAAAAGAAAAAAAAAAAAAAAAAGGACTAACAATTATCATTCCGGATTACATTGGCACTTGGCAGACTAAAAACTTGCAGGGGTTAGCGCAAATTTCTGTGCAGGATGCAAAACCAGAAACCAAAGGTTTGCTCGTCTAATTGAATGAGTGAGCAAGAGGATGGTTGCACGCTCCCTTACAGGCAACAATTCAGAGACTGCCCAGCTTGCACTTCAGACTGGGAGACTGTTAAATACAAAGACATTTGGAAATTTGCTAGCACAATCCCCAGTACATTTGCAAAAGCTATCACAAGGTATGCACAACAGCAGAGATTAGTTGCAAAGACCTCTCCTCCTTGAGCTTTAAGATCCTGCTCCCATAGCCCCGGAGAGCTTGTCAGACTCCTGCCCATTCCTTCAGATATTTCCAAGTAGCAGCACCTTGGGCAAAAAGGACCACACCATCTTGCTACACTTTAATTCTCCACCCAGCTCCTAACAAATTCCTGCACTCTGTGCCCTGCCTTCCAGCCCTTTCAACAAGCCCTTTTATTCAATTTTCACAGAGAAGCTGGGACACAAGCTAATCAATACCACGTTCAGGGTAAAAGTGCGCAGATACATTTTTCTTCTTAATCAATTTTGCACACACTCCTCCCTACCACCTTCAGCTCTCTGGGAAGAAGCCTCACTTTTGCACTGAGCAGTGTCCTGGGGGACGCAAGAGCCTACAGGTGATGCACAAGAGAGCTGATCTGTATCACCTCCTGAAGGCAGCACGGACGCTTCCAAGCCTTGATGGCAGCGAGCAGTTGGGAGGATGTCATATGAAAGTAGTGGGGTGGGGGGCATCAAACAGACCAAAAAAAACAACAACAACAAAAAAACCTACAAATGAACAAAACTTAGCACTGAGAGTTTACCCCACGACAAGGTGATCATCTCTGAACATGAAGCCTTGGCAACACCCAAGGAAGGGAAAGCAAAGGTTTGTGTCACCAGGATGACTGGGGATGCTACAGGCTGTCCTGCAACAGACAAGTTTCCAGGAAAGCTCAAGCACCCTCCTGGTAAAAAAAACATCTTTTCTGTACATTTCAACAGCAGGCCAGACATCCTGCTGGCCTCTCATGGCATCAGCCCGGTGGCCTGCCATAACCTCAGCATGCCCTTAAAGCAACATTCCCAGCTTCCCAAAATAGAGCATGTGAACAGATGTTTTGGAGAAAAGAAAGCAAACATCTGTCCTGCTGGAAGCACAAATCTTCCACACCCAGCCCTGCCATCCTGCAGCTTGGCACCAACCCACCCTCAAGTCTCGCAGTGCAGGGGCAGGCACAGGCACAGGGAAGAGCCCAGTTCCCACGTCACAGCAACCAGCATCACGCTGGATTTCAAGCGATGCACAGCACCAGGAACAGCCTGGTATCACTAATGCAAACCCAGGCTGGCATCCACAGGATCTAAGCAAAGAGGCTCAGGGTTAGCTAGATGTCCTAACAGCGTTTATTAAAAGGAGTTTTGGACATGGGAGATGAGCTGCTTGGTTGTGTGATGGAGTGTGCATGTGGACCACGTGCGTACGTGTGGTTCTGCTCAGTTGCTAGCACCATGCAATAATGCTGAACAAGTGCAAGAAGTCATGGGAGCACCGGGAGGAAAATCCTGGCTGCTACTTTAATTGAAAGTCCGCTTGTTTGCTATGCTCTCCGCCAGCAGCTCCAGCACTTTAAATAAAACATGACCAGTAACTTATTTAGCACGCAAGTTTTTGAAACGTTCCTTTGCACTGCTCTAACTAATTTATGCCACATAAGATTAACCCTGATTTTGCTCCACACGTCTGTGCACTTGGAGCAAGATCCATGTTAAGTGTTCTAAAATACAACATTCAGTCATCTTCAGTGCTGCTCCAGCCCTAGATCTTCAGAAAAAGTATGACCCAACCAATGATCCACTCCCTCCTTCCTAAGATTCAGTTTTACTCTTATCTCAGTCAGTACTTTTTCTTCGGGAACATCCAAGCTGTTATTTGTTCTACACCTTATGCGGCTGATCAGATGATACGTGGACACCTCTGAGCAGTCAGTACGGCTCCAGCTGCAAGTCTGAAATAAGGTGAAAGACTTTATGCTGTATGAATGAAGAATTTACATGTGCGCAGACACCAAGTACACCCCAGTGTAAGGTGGTTATCGTGCTAGAGGATGAGCTTCCTGCAGTTACCTTGAAACATTGCCGTGAAGCTCGGGACAACTCTGGGGGTAGGTTTGCACCGTCACAGTGGTGTCAAAGTCTACATTGAATCTCGATTTCAGTCACTCCCTCTTCTCATGTGCTGGGAACTGGGTACATATTTGTGTATGCACAATTATGTGCATATATACAAGTAAACATGGATAAAATGTGTTCCTACACAACTATGCACACACAATGTTTGTGTACACAAGTTACTTTCCCAGACAAAAAAAAAGTGAGGGAAAGAAGTGTATTGCTTATATAGCTATTAAATATTTATCTGTATCTCACTTCATGTACACATTACTGAAATGCAATCTGAAGGGGAATGCTTAGAGCTGGTTTTTGGATTTGTGTTGTTCTAGCATGCTTAATAGAAATCTTAGAAGCAGGTTGTAAACAAAATGAGAACAGCAATTCATAAAATGATAAACAATAACATGATTAAAAGTCAAAACTGCCACTGAGAAAAGCTCTTCAAGATTTAGCTCCCCCTCCCACCTCTGCTGTCAGTGCAGACCATGTTATTCATGCCAAGAAGACAAACTTTCTAAATACTTCAGGTTTAGGCTGAGCTTGTATTGGATGGAGAATTGTAAAGAGCTGAGCAGCAATAAATCCTTTGAGTCGTAAGTGCAAGAAGACCGTCTCACGTATGTAGCATCCTTTTATTCATGTTGGGAAAAGTCTATTCTTTAAGCCAAAATCAAAAGAGCATGTGTCTCACTGAAATGCTTTTTCTTTCATAAACTCTCTAAACATTTCAAACTTTGTGTAAAACACTGAGGAACCCTCTCCATCCACTAAAGGATTGTTCCTAAGATCCAGCTTAAATTTCCTTGCTATGGCTTGTGATGACAGGTCTCTTCAAAGGTGGATAGCTGTGAACCTTGCATTTATCCTTAACCACACCTTTTGTTCCCTTATGTGAGCAAAAAGGCAGTTTGTGTCCAAATACTGCACAACTAGTTGATTCTACAAGACATTTTGGTACACGGTAGTTTAACTGGAGGAAAATCAGGTCTGGGGAATGTTCAGGCAAACCATCAAATCCAAACAGACCAGGTGGTGAGAATAGCATGTGAATGCCTTCTTGTACATGATCCAGGTCTAAAATTATCCTTAAGAAATGGTTTATATTTAAAAAACAGTTTGATAGCTGGAAGACAGTAGGGGAATTACATAAATGAAGATCTAGCTCAAATCAAGCCTTGCCGAGACCAAGATGCAATTTTAGAAACTAACCCAACTAAGAGGAAGTTTGGTTCTCTCTGCAGGGACATCTTTGGGTTCTCACTACACAAATTAAGGCTGTACAGCTACCTAGGTAAGGATATATAGCACAGACCAGCTCTTCAGCACCAGGAGCTGCTAACAAGCAAGCTCAGACGTGCTGAGCTACTGAAAATACAACAGCTCCATCTGAATTAAACCTGCTTTCAGAAAGCTTTGCTTACCCCTTTCCATAGGAGGGTGCACAAAGCCCCCCTCACTCTGCAGCACTTGCTGGACAACACCAACATGCATCCAGCTGCTCCGCTGGCCCTGACCACCCTCCCAGTTTGCACAGCTTGCTACAGCGACGCTATTTCCTACCAGGACAAGCAGCACCAAGCCCTGGTGCCATACATCGTAAGCCAGCTGCACTTGATTATTAGCAAGGGTGTCAGCATGAAACATTATTTCTCCTAAAAATCCTTATTAGCAAACACAAGTGTGCTAAATATTTAAGGCACAGTTACATGATCTACTGCTTAATGTAAAGTGCAGGGAGAAGGCTGTACACTAATCTGTTGAACATACAGCAGGGTTCATCTTAAAGGATCGTTGAATAGCAATCAAGATGCAGCGGCATTGGGCACTGGTTATTCCACCGCACAGCAGAGATCATATTTAACAATAATGAAACAACGAGGAGGCCCATCTTTTTTGTGGTTTCAATTTTGCCGTCTTCAATAGCTATTTATGTGGTGGTGGCTGCGGAGAACAGGGTGCAACTCTACTTGGAAGGAGTTGTGCAGAGTCTGGTTTGGGAAAAAATAAATCTCATTGGGACCTCCCCAGCACGGCCAGGTGCACCCAGAGCTCAACCGTAAGGACCGCGCTTAGAAATTATGATTGAAAGGAGAGATGAGAAAAACAGCACCATCTCTTCCAAAGGATCTGTTCATAAAATCAGGTGTTTGCATTTATTTTTAAACACTGCAAAATAAGTAGTTAACAACACAACATGCTGCATTTAAAATGCAGTGTTATTTTAGACATTTTCTGAAGGGGGCAGGGAGGGAGTAATAGTGAAGAAACTCTTGGATCCATACCTCTCCCAGACACTTGAGTGCCCAAAACGTACACCACTTTGTTATTTGATCCCATAGCAGCAGCCATTCCTTTCCCACAGCTGTGGTGTTCCCAGACAGCAAATTCCCTGGGTCCCATGCAAGCACCCAGACCCCACTCTAGTACTGTTGGTACCCAGAAAATAAAGCGACTGCATTGTGTCTATATTGATTTTGCTTCCCAAAGATGTTCTAACTCTACAGAGCCTACAACTCACATAAAGATGATCTGATTAACTCTGCAATTGTGCTTATTGCTACTAGACCCCTTTTTTCTTCTTAATGGGATTATTGATTTAGAGTTTATAGCAACTTAAATGTAACAGCAATACGTGCTGTGCACAGAGACAGAGCAAAGAAAGAAACATTCACTTTTAACAAGAACAAAATAATCCTTCTCTGCGCGTATAAATGAAGATAGCACAGCTATTAAAATAACTGATTTGTCAACTATCTTCTTGTAAAACACCGTGATTCATGTACTTGGTACTGGTCCAAGGGACAGCCACTGGCTCTCACCTGATGCTGCAGCACCTCCCTCCCTGGACGTGCCTCTGCCTTCCCGAGATGGGTGAGCTGGCCTGGTCAGAAGTATCCCGGAGAGGGGTCGGGCAGGGAGGAAGGGAGCGAGAACTGCCCATGGGCAGAGGAACACAAGAGACAACAACCAGATACTACACCTTGCAAGGGTAGGAAATGCAGCAGAAAGCCACAGCACAAGCTGTCCCTCTCAGTGGAGTTACTCTGCAGAAGAGATGCTCTGCAAAACAATGCAAAAATCTATGTAGAGGAAAAGTCCAAGCTGGTCCTTCCAGAAAAACAAACCAACAAACCTCCACGAGACTTGATTCACTTTCTCCCCACCTCCACCCTTCATACTAATGCAATTCAGAGGAGAAGGGGAAAAATAAAAATAAAAATAGAAAAGGAAAGAAAAGAAAAGAAAAATTTGGAATTTATGCATTTACCCTAACAAAATACCCATCTCCAGTCCAATTCTACAGTTAAGGAGATTTTGAAGCATTTCCCTGAATTAGTCTGGGGCTATTTATTAGAGATGCAAAGTGATCCTTCTATTTCAGCTCCCACGAAAGATAAAGTTAACATGTAGATCACAAGAGTTGAAAAAAAAAAAACCCACAATATTTCAAAAAAAAAAAAAAAACACTGAAGAGGAATTCAGTGCCAAAAACTGATGTTGCTGTAGGAATCTCAGAATATTACTGTCAAGAAGTACCTGTGTACAGGGAAACAGTACACACACTACTGAACAGTCCAAGAGATTCAACCCCTAAATAAAGGGGGAAGAAAAAAAAAGAAAAAGGGAACAGATATTGATGAGCTCCAAGGGAAGTGCTGGGAGGAAAGCCCACACATAAATTAGGCTGCTGAAGACTACTGGGATTTCAATTTTGATATATTCATTGTACAACTCTGTAGCTTCAATTAAAGTCCATGGTAAACAAATTAAGAGCGGGGAAGCGACAGATTTCCAAAAGTAGATGTCTACAGGGAATTAGCAACAAGTGGCTGTATGTTCCACATGAATCCATACCAGGCCTAGCATACTAACTGTCATTTTTAATTCTGAAACAAACGTATATTTTACTAAGTGAACTTACAGACTACAAATGACACCACAGTAGTAGAACAGGATGGAAAGAGGCCAGCAGTGTGGCCTGGGTAGCTTAATAGATTGGAATCTTTCCAAAAAAATAGATTTTAATAAAGCCAAGACACGGAGCTATATGTCTAGGAACCAATGAGCATTCTGCATGAGGAGCCACATCCTGGAAAGCAAGCTGAATAAAGGATTTGTCAACATAAAGAACAAGCAATTTGTTAGGCGTTCCCAGTGGCAAAGCAATTAATATCATCCTTGAATATATGAATCCAAGAACAGCATCTGGGACAGAGATGATATTTGACTTCTCTACAGGGCATTGGCAGGAACCAATTCCTCCTTCAGCTGAAGAAAGACTCACACTAGCAAAGGAAAAAAGCCCCAGAAATTATAAGGGCTGCAATAAAGACCCCAAAACGCTCCTAGCTGGTTATGCAGCAGAAG
The DNA here is from genome assembly GCF_013377495.2 of Cygnus atratus. Classification (NCBI taxonomy): domain Eukaryota; kingdom Metazoa; phylum Chordata; class Aves; order Anseriformes; family Anatidae; genus Cygnus; species Cygnus atratus. Next base: position 7,426,482 of record NC_066376.1, read on the forward strand.
ACAGCATGCAGCCCTTCAAAACCCTTTCCTCTGCCTGCAAGGGCTCACATCCAGCCCACCTGGTGTTAAGTGCCTTCTGTACCACCACAGTTAAGAACACACTCAGAGATCTATGGCTGTATTGTTAACTGAGATCCTTTAAGAACTGGTTCTAATGCTAAATGCCTGCAGGGGACTGAAGGGATGCTTCACCTCACCCCAGGCCACCGGACTGTGCTTGTGCCCAGCCAGCACCCTCAGTGAGACTGCTGTAGCTGCACCTTTCTACTAAACTTTTTCTTTTTCAAACTCAAGCCAAACGATTCTGTTTCACTTTTAACCCTTGTGTAATGACATTTTTTCCTCCATCATGATTTCCCTCTACATTATTATTTTCAACGCAAGACAGTGCTGGCTATTACAAATTTCATCAGAAATATTATTGCCAAGTGCTGATGAGCAGATGTTAAGCAGCATTTAAAGATTACAGCACCAAGGTAGGTCAAGTTATTTTAGTTCTCTCTGGAATCTAGAAAGCTCTTTTAAGCTGATTTTATGACGAACCCAATTGCCTGCTTTCATTACTAGAAATTCACCATATCTAATCCCCTTGTTTCATGTGGTAGAGCGTGTGGAGTGACACATGACTGTTTCCCTTCGTTCAGTTTAATCAACCAGCTGCAGTTGCATTCAATCACCTTGACTGGGCAATGAGGCTTCACTCACTTGGGCTGCATTGAGAGAATAAATTGGTATGCGCAGGGAGACCTGAACTGCTGCTGACTGCGCTGCAATGTTGATTCAGACCCATAATAATAGTCTGTTTGCATCAGTGACCCAGGATGCACATAAAGAGTTCGGGCGAGTCTGAAAATAATAGACAATAATGCAAAGTAATTCAGCTTGAAGCTGAGCAGAGCAGTACGCTACCTGAATGCCAGTTTTCTTGGCAGGGCACCTGGTTAAAGCTAGTAAGAGAGCAAAGCATTCACAATAACTTGCTTGACTTGAGCTTTAGGAGCCTGTTTGGCCTGTCAATAGTCAGAGGGCAGAGAGGGGACACCCTCTGAAGGGTGACTGAGCACAGCAGTCAGCAAACTCGCTGCACAGCTCTCTGCAGGATGCCCAAACACAGTCTTCCACTTTTGTGACCTGCCCCAAAACCTCACCTTCAGGCTGGACTGCATGCCTGTGCCTTCAGCTCAAGAGGTGACATTTCTGCTCTTAAGCAGAGGTCAGCAGCTCACTTCTGAAATGCTGCCCAAGTGATCAAATCCACAGGAACCCCACTGCTTCTCAAGAAGAGAGAAAGTATCCCTTGAGACAGCAGGGCTAGGACAGATTCAGAGTCTGCTGAAGTCAAAGAAGACTCTGTCATCTTCAACAAGCCCCAGACCAGTCAAACTAGACCAGTATTTTGCTTCATGCCCCAGCTAGCTCGACTGCTGCTCTTACCGACTGCCTCCTTTCAACTACTAGTCTGCATGTAGCTTTCTCCAAATTCTTATCATCTGCTGTGGTTGAAGATTATGACGACAAAACTAGCTTAAACAGGGAGGGAAGGAAAGAGCAGAAACAGGTACCATTATCATGATTTTTGTACCAATAAGAGCGCCAGGGTAACAAAGTCCTGCAGGAGGCACAAAGCCTTTAGACAGACAAATCAGGTCTTGGACCTGATACACTGAGAGGACCTGTTACACTGAGATTTGGGAACATCACTCACTTGCTCTCAATAGTCATAATTAAGTTTCATTCTTCCCCATCCCCTATGTGTTTTGGGGAAGACATGCATCAAACCCAAATTTGCACATTAAAGTATGCAACTATTATGGCAGCAAAATATATAGCAAAATATAGAGACAACTAGAGTTAGAGGGCTCTATTCAAGTCTTGGAGTCTTCTTTTTTTTTAATATCTCCTAAGGAGCTGTTTTAGAAAGGCAGCTGAACTCAGACGCATGAGCTTTGATTTCTTTCCCCCCCATCCTTCAAATTCAGAAAATAATTCAAATTCCAGGAGTGCTAAATCGACCTTGTATTCTCCTCTGCTTGCCTGCTAATTAGAGTTTAACAAGTGGCGCTTCCAGCCCTTTATAGCACATCCAGAACGAAAGTGATGCAAACGTGAACTGATAGGATCAGAGAGCTTTACCCTACCATCAATTTCTACCGAAATCCAGATGGGACATCAACAGGAATTTTGCAGACAGGGGATGGCCCAAAGCCAAGATGAAAGCAGCACTGATAAATCTGACTGTGGTCATGTTGTTCTGTTACACTTCCAACCTTTTTGAGGTTTAAAATATTACAGCAATTCCCATCAGGGGCAAGGCCCCGAAAGTAATTTCATTCTCTTCTAATGCTTTCAGTTGACAAGGTTGTCAACAGGCAAGTTTTAGTCAGTGAAACGAGCACGGCTTCAGCGAACCAGGAACATTTAAATCGTCAGAGATAAACTAAGTGTTAGCAAATACAATATAGCTTAGCATAGCTCCAAATTAAATCCTCTTGCAGTTCTCACCTAGGCATTAATAACGCAACATATTACAGTGATTTTTCTGGGAAGAAAGCAAGGCTCTCTAAAAATCCCCCCGCCTGTCCTGATTTTCTGCTCTGGCTGGATTTGCGAAGTTGTATTTGGCATTCACCCACCTTATTGTACATGTGACTATTGTTAGAGGTATAATTTGATTAAACTAAGGTTTATAGGGTTTTGTTTTGAATTTGTATTTTTCAGAGCCAAAAAGCACACAGATATTTCAATAACGCCTAAAACGCTGCTCAAAAAACAGTCAAATACCAAAGAGCTCATGTAACTAGATTTGTGCCATGTGCTATTATAACAGCATTGCTAATCCGAGAAGATGCAGAGGTATCAAAGGGATGTTCAGGAAGCACCAGAACAATGTTTCAGAATCAAGTACTGTCAGCTCTTCACGCCTCACAATTTATGTACAATTGTCACCAACATCCTTTTATGCTTCACATAGGGAAAGGAGAAGGCAGTGCTCTAGAACAGTTTTTGCTTCCACCATGGGCTTGTTGATATGAAAAGACCACCTGGGATACAACACGCTGCACGTTGCACAGACTGCAGCGAACAGGGGGACCTATGGCCAGGGCCCACTAAAGCCAAGGGACGGTTCCCAAAGTTTCAGCAGTTCCCTGAACAACTTGTCATACAGTCAACTCCCTCCCTTTCTAAGCTGTATCATATGCTTTCTGGTAGTTCCAGCTGGTTTTTAGTACTGAAGGATCATTTCTCAATATCATTTAAAAAAAAAAAAAACACAACACAGAGTCTTTATTGGTAACATGGCCCCAGAGGTGCACAAGAACCATTTGCAAATCTGACATGGGTTTCTACAGCAACCTGTTTTCACCTTGGCATTTCATTCAGACTGCTCTAGAGCGCTGCAGTCTGCATCAGGAAAGGGAAACAACTATGTCTGGTAATGAAAAGAGACTTCACACACACACCCCACAGGACAGTAGAATGAAAACAAGCATATCTGGAGTCAGTTGCTGCTGCAGTATAACCTACTGAAATATGAACTTGACCTTCAGGCAAAGTCCAAGGGGGAAGATGGTTCTCTCCGTGTCCACAATGACCACAACAGACATTATTTCCAATCTCTATTGCTGAATTCAATGACAACTTTTCCCCTTACAACACCTATTGCTATGGTCACAGTTTCCTTCCACTTCCCTCTCAAGTGGGTTATGCTGTCTTGTCCTCCTCCTGCAAGTGCAAGAAGTCTGCTACAATAACCGAGATAAAATAAGTACATAAAGAGAACTGCCAATTCTCAGCTCAATGAAAATACCATTCAAATTAGCATCCTTCACCTGAAGAACAAGTATATGAATGCCCAGCCTTTGAATTCCAAGCACTGAATGGAAAACCAGGACCAAACCCAAGAAATATTAGTAATGTGCTGCTATTACTTATGACAATGAAGGTAGATAAGTTTTTTTGTCCAGGCTTTCAGTTGCAGCATACTTGCACCCAAGATCTAGGAAGAGGGGAGAGAAGTAGAAGACAGAGACCCCCCTGCACAACCCAGCCACCAAAGAGGCTGCTCCAAGAGTTAGTAAATGCCAACCATCGCCCAGTTTCCTGGGGAGTCAATCAAGAGAGAAAGCAAGGTTAACATTTTAATTAAAAGTAATAAATCAACTATTGTTTCCTGTAGTGGCTTGACATGAATTCTCATTTGCAATATTTTTGCCATATCAAAATAGGGACCTGCTTATTTGGCAGTGATATTTATTGTGCTCAGCAAATGCTAGAACATTTCCCCCTTTAACACACAAAACTCATCTCTAAGGGCTCCTCACTGTCTCCTCAAAATTACAGAAGAAAGAAAGAAAGAAAGAAAGGACATAACAGACCAGTGTAACCAAAGTAACCCACTTCAGCTTGTGTTTTCTAAAATAGTTTTCAAGTCACACCGCATTTTCGTGTTTCATTTTTACCAGCATGCTCAGTCTTGTCTCAAACACTTCCTTGCTCCTCTCCCATTCACATCTATGGAAATTTTGCCTCCAGTGTAACCAGAAGAGGAAATGCAGACTTGTTTCAGTCACGTTCATTTCTTCAAGGTAAAGTAAGCAGAAAGGCACTGAACAGCATAGTTTTGTGCAGGTACCACTATGCATCTGTAAAGCCACTTTACAGCAGTCCCTTTTCAAACCCCACCCATGCTGCAGTACACAACAGACTTCGCTAAGTTTCCAGGACCTGAACACCACCTCCTGTCAATTCAGCTCACATTAGCTCATGATTAGAAGAGTAAAATCATGGCTACAGCCCTTAGTGGGCCAACCTCATAGCAGCCCAAATCTTCATCGTTACAAAAACCCAGGCCTCAGTCTCCAAAAGTGAGCTGCTATCACTTTACCCCTGAACCATGAGATGGCACCACAAGGTCTGAGAATCCTATTCCAGCCCCTTCCATTTCCCATTGATTGCAAAATTCAGCCCTCAGATGTTTGCACAGGTGTATTGCTGTGGTGGAGATTTGCAGTCAGCCCCATCCACATCAGAGTTATTCTTGATTTGTGCTGACGCAGCTGAGGACACCTGTACTCTTCAGTGGGTTTCTCACTTTGTACATCCTCCTGCCACTTGTGTGCACAAAGCCCTACCGGCCTTCAGGCTATTCCCAGAACAAACAGTCTGGCTTCTATTTTCAGCAGGAGCCACTGTCATTGCTTGGACTGGCGTCAAAGCAATATTTTTCTTATGTTTTTTCCAAATCCCAAGCGTAGGGAAAAAAAAATGGCAGACATTATTTTCTACATAACTTGTTCAAACCGATGTGCCAGGTCTTAAATTCACAAGTGAGTGTTGCATTCTGTCCCAAATACTTTGTTTAAAGCTCTTCCAAGCTGACCTGTGTAGTCAACAGCGCCTGAGTAACCATAGCAGCATATTTGATCAATGCCAAATACTCATGAACAGACGCACAGAAACTCGAGGTGGAACGCACAACGCCACTAGCAAAAGCACTGGAGCTGCTGCTGAATAGGAGAGCAGAGAGAGATCTGCTGTTTACCAAGATGACAGTCACAACAGGTGAGCAAGAGTGCTCATACACCTCAGAATTAAGATAACACAGATACACAGATGTAAAACTGGAAACCAAACCAGCTCCGGAAGCCCCCAGCATTGCCTGGATGCCTGGGACCAGCACAGGTACTCAGCTGGAAAGTTCTGATCACCCCTTTGCAAAAGCTTTGTAGGTGCTAGCTTTCAGTTTGACAAGAGCCCCCCAATGGGCTAGAAGCCCCAAGCACATCATATTGACAGCTGTTTTCCAGTTCTATTAAATTGTACTTAAGACAGACAGGTATTTACCTACTGCAGTTATCCCTGGAGCTGGCTGCTAAGCTCCAAGACCTTGGAAGCCTTGAAAAACCTAATTAATGCACTCCCATAAATAATTCGATCTCTTAGGAGGAGATGTACTCTCCACACAGTAAGTAACAGCTTTCTTTAATGAAAAAAATGATTTGCCAATGCAGATCTGTATTTTATTACAGGTGTTTATCAACCATTTATAATTGGCCATAAAGAGAAGAAAAAAAATAAAATAAGGCAAGAAGAGAAACTCTAACCTAAAACAGAGCACCTTCCCGCAAGCTACATCATCCCTGGAAAGCAAACCTAGGCCTGTTCTGTTCTGTCAGCCAAAAACATCTCCCCAGGGAAATCTCACACTAAATTAAGAGCCAGTGCAGACTATTTCTCCCAAGACCCCTTTGCAGCTGCAGGGACAGAAGGTTGCACAGGACAACCTCTCCCCAGCTTCGAGCCAGCAAGGAGGCAGCTGCCTGCTCTGTGCCCTCTGAAATAGGGGGAAAACCAACTGCTTCCTATTACAGGTAAAACAGCCATGCCTGGGACCACAACACAAGCACAGCAGGCTTCCCACTGCAAATAGACAGCAATCAGTGAGTATAATAGTAAAATGGAAAGTTATAAATCACCTGTTTACCTAGTGCTGTTACCCAGGAGGTTTAAACATACTCTTTTTAACACAGGAGTATGTCCTTTAAATAGGTTTCCTTTTGTCCAGTGGGATCAGGAGAGCAATTCTTGTTGTGGAGATTAGCCTAGGTGACCAACTCTGATGCAATAGCATAAGGATTTCAAGTTAACCATAAACTGGTTTATTTTTATTTTTTAATACTAAATAAAAGAGCTTCTAGTACCTCAAAAAACATCTAGGTCCTTCTACAAAATATTCATTCGGTTCCCTTTCTGAACTCTTATCCATTAATCTTAAAAAGCACTCCAGAACCACTGTCAGGAACAGCTTAGTGCTGTAACAATCAGGGCAAAACATTTGCAAAAACATCTAGTTTGGAAGAAAAGCACACACCACACCACTGATGCTAGAGAACTGCCTCTGCAAGGCGAGCTCTGCTCCCCACGATCCCACACAAGCCAACCAGGAGTGAGGGGATGGGTTGGTGCTGTTGAAGAGCACTGCTCAGCACCCTTCACACGGCAGGAGCACCACAGGCATGGGCAGGAGGTTGGAAACACCACCAAGAGCTCACCTGCTTGGACAAACGCGTGCTGGGAGCCACCTCAGGGGAAACACCAGGCCTTCCATAGCAAATAAACTGAAGGTCTCCCAGTAGCATCAGGCCATCAAAGAGCTTCTGTACGTGAAGCTTGGCTAAAACACCAGCCCTCACTCATCCCAGCTCTCCTGCAGAGTAAGAAATGGACCTCTGAATGCCTTGTGCAAATTTATACTTTTCTAAGTGCAGGCTTTTAGCAATGGCTATAGCCAGGGGTGCAATTAATTCAATTCTTTCCAGAAGATTTTTAGCTCTGTAAAACTCATGTATTATTTAAGCCTCATAACTAAACTGTGAACACTATCAAGGTCCAGTTTTCTCCTTTACACACAAGAGAAAAAGAAGAGTTTTGGTGAAAGATCCTGCAAAATATTCCTTAGTACCTCCAAAACCCTGGGAGTCCCTGGCTACCAGTAGACCTTTCATTTCTGCTGTGACTTTGATAGTACCTGACTCTCCATCAGCAGATCTCTAATTCCTTGCTGTGTCTAGTCTCAGATTCCTACAGCAACATCAAGGGAGCTTCATCTGTGGCAAAAGCTTTTGCCAGGCTGCTTTCTTCTGTATCTGCACTCCCCAGCAAGATTCAAGTTGCCCTGGAGGATGATGTGGTAGAGGAAGGCTGATCTTCCCTCTCAACCTAGAGAACCAACAGCAACTGGTTGAAGAACCCTCATACTTACAGATAGGTGCCACTAGCAAACAAGAAATAAATCTATTCTTAGTTTATATAAACAGTTTTTTTAGAACAATGATTATTCTGATTGAAGAAGTGCCACCTCTAAGCATCTAATTCAATGGAGCAGGTTCACTGCCAGCCTGCATTTCACCTTTGGGAAAGGGCTGAAAAAAAACCCAGCTCTCTGGAGCAAAACAGACTCAGCTGCTCCTTTGCAATCTCACACATTCAGCCACTGAGGAGGCGTGTGCAAAAACAAGGGTTCGCTGCAAGAATTACTGTGGTCTTCCTTGCCTTTCTGAGACCTAAATTAACAATTTAACGAGCAAGCACAGCCCAGGAGCAAGTCATCCACACAAAGGAGTTGGTCTCCCACTCACAGCTCTGAGGCACAGCTGCCGTCCTCCTCCCCTCTGCAACTCCCAGCTCTAGTTAGGCAGCAAGCACAGAGACAAAGCCCTTTACAAATACTAAATGGACAACACAATCTACACTTTCTAACAGCCAGACAGATAACATGTGCCCCCCCCCCCCCCCCCCCCAAGCGTCTTCGAAGGAATATAATCTGGATTTAAACCTACCAACCAACGGCTAGATCCTTTGTCATTCAACAGCCATTAAATACAGCAAATGCATACAAACAGAGCAGTGCAAAGCAGAAACTAACTGAACAGCATTTGCACCCAAGAAGTAAGCTGGGGACCTAGCCAGTTCACAGCTCCCAAGAGGTCGACTTGTTAGGATCACTGACACGACTCTTAGGAGTCCTAGCTCTGTTTTTTAAACAGAAACAGATTTTCTAGAAATCCGCATTACTGCATCTTCCAAGTGCTGTAGCTGTCAGTCAGCTTTCCATAAGTTATTACTTATGTGCATTCAGAGCGGTTTGGGAACCGAAGGTTGTCTTGTCACTTCCACGCTCTATATAAACAGTCGAGATGCTGGAATATGGTAATATTTACTCCTGTTTTGCCATCTGCTTATAGACGCACATAAAACATGTGACTCCCAGAACGTGGAATAGCAAAATAACAGCTATGGCTTTTCATTGTGAGATAAAGGTAAAAAAATAAAAATCAATACACATCTTTTCTTCTTTTTAATGAAAAAGGTAGTATTGTACAAAAGATAGATATATTTAGTGTGCGCATATATATACATAAATCTTCTCAATAAATACTGCTTAGCTATAGTTTTTACTAAAGAATCAGCATCTTAAAAAAAAAAAAAACAACCTGCCTCCAGATCCCTACAGTCTCAGTTATGTAATCAGTCAATAAAAAGCAACCAGAGGGCTATGCTGTTTATCTTTAGCAGAGAAGATCCATCCAAGCTCTAGGTCAGGTTGTAACAGGATGAATATCCCCAAACGCCCCCTTGCCCAAACACTTTGACATACCTTGGAAGAAAGCAACTACTTTTAGCGTTGATTTCCACTCCGAAGCTCCGTTACGCTCCTATAGTTGAATCTTTTCAACTTCTCACAGCCAGAGCAAAACCCCAGAAGCCAGGCAGCTGCTGCCCAGGACCAGCCCACCTAAGAGCAGCCCCCAGAGCAGCTGTTCTCAAGGTGCACTCAACGAGGCAATTACAGCCACCCCCCCCCCCCCCCACCTCCCCACCCAGGTGCAGTTTCTTACTCAGGTGTTCATTGCTAGGCAGTACCAAAGACAGAACTAAAATTGTGAGCGTGTTTAAGTAACTCTGCAAATAAAGATCAGCATGGCCAACTGAAGATCAAAGCCCCTTTCCTTCTCCCTACTAACAAACCAATCCAAACACCGAACTGTTAATGATAGAGCGCTTCTGTCTGCAGGCTCCCAGCCATGCAGGAAGATGTCCAAGACAATTTCACCATTGCACCCTTTCAAGAACAGAGTGAGATCTGCAAAAGCTATTTCCTAAAGGGCAGCCCTCACCCCAGAGAATGCCAGTCTTCAGTTCCTACAGTTTATTTTGAAAAAAGCTGATAAAGAAGGGTGGATTAAGTAGAAGGCTGATACCCCTTCAGGTCTCTGACCCATAAGATGGTCTCACAAGATGAGAATAGAATGAAATTTTACACTTTCCCTGACCTTAGGACATACAACATTGGGATGTTGAGGTCTGTTTTTTTTTCTTGCAGGGATGGGAAATGCCAGCTCTGTTGTGGGGATTTTTTCGTTTGTTTAACAAATCCAAATGAGATCTTTTGAAATCTAATTGTGTAATATTCCATAGAAACCTCAAACTCTCCATGGCTGGAGAAGGATATCAGAATGTCAGAGCCAGAGAAACATTTCTGCTGCAGCTGATTTTCTCTTACAGAGAACACCATCAGCTTGTTAGCTTACCAAGCAGAGCATTTCGTTTACTGTTAGATGCCGTGGACGCCGCACTTTACAACTTGCACAGATCTAGTGCCTCTGCTACCACACTTCAACAAGTCCCTTCTTTCTGTTTGTTGAACTGCTCTTCTCACACTAGCTTGGGACTCTTAAGATGCCTACAAGCTGCACTTTCATCCAGCAGCAAACTTTTATACTTTTGGTTTCTCACTACTGTAAAAATGAAAAACAAACATTTACTCTGTCCCATCCCACTCCCATAGAGCCACCCCACAAAAAAGCACTTGTCTGATCACAGCAGGAGGTGACGTCTCAGAGCTTGCAACACCCCCCATGTCCAAATGTAGAGACTCACCCCAGGGTCCCCAGGCAAGGTAACACACACAACTCACACACACACACACACACCAAGCCCCTTTTGGTTCACAGATTGTGATTTAAGACATGTAGGGAATTAAGGCAACTCCAGAAAAATCAATTTGTTAGGTCTGTACTTCTATCAGACTAGAGAAATATTAGCAGAACTCACAGCAATAATGAAAAAGAACATTCAATGTCTTGTGTGACCACAAAGTAATTATGAGACTCATTTTACATTGCATTTTAATTAAAAGTTCATTATAAGAATTTTCTTTTAAGAACAGCATACTACATATTAATGGAAATATGTAACTTTACCCTACAAATGGGACTGTCACCATATTATTCTTACAATTCAAACATATGAAAAATAAAATATGATATTTAGCTATATAAATTCCCCCTCCCCACCCCTTTAAACTCTTGTTCTTTTAAATAACAAAAGTATTAACTCTTTCCCAGTACAGTGCATTTGCTATCTGTGAGCCACAAACTAAGTAGTCACGTCAATGCCAAGGAAAACAGCAACGTTGTTTGCAAAATATTGAGAGAAAATGAAAAAATATAGTAGTCAGCCCAGTGCTTACAGAAGAGAGACAGTCAACAAGAATTGAAAGAACCAGCACATTTTACATAGGACCATCATAATAACATAGAAAACAGTGCAGAAGACTTATGTTGGAAAAATATATAGTGATTCTTAGCAAGCTGAAACTGAACTTTGGCACTTGCTCATAAAAAGGCCTTTCAAAGCAAAAGAAAACAGAAATTCACCTAATCACAGCTTGTATATTTAAAGAAGAGACATGGACTAAAGCAAGAGAAACAATAGAGAAAAGTTTACAAGCCAGGTCACTACAAATTCAGTACATTCAGCCTACAGAAAATACAAATACAATCTTTCATCCAACCATCTATACAGGGATCCTGGCTAGGGAAAGACAGGCTTTGGGACAGAGCCTTACCTGAAGCTTCTCTACTTCAGTGGAGCTATGCTGATTACACAGCCCTGTCTGCAAATTGAACTAGAATAGCATGTGTCAAATACATTGCTTCCTTATCATAAAATAAAGATTTCTGAACTGTAAATTAAGAAGCAAGACCATTGCGCTCTGACAGTGGCTGTTCTGCTCTATCCACAGTTGCACCATAATCACTGTAACATAAGGATAAAGTGATTTCTTTAAAAAGGGCTAAAAAAGAATGGCTTCAATTCGAAGGGGAGACAATGGACTGGAAGGAAGGATTCACATTTAGCCTGTTAAGTCTTCGTGCTGTGTCAGCACTGCACATTAACATGTTAACTAGAGCACTCCTTTTGATAACTGCTCTCCATCCCTGTCAGAAGAACTCATGTCCTAACCCAAAGGCGGCTGCAGGCCAAAGCATATTTCTGGATCAGCCCATAAGAAAAGAAGGGCTGCTCTAGACAAGAAGTGCTTCTTTCATTGTCAGGCTCAATGCCCCAAAACTATGGTGTGTTGTGTTTTTTTTTTTTCCACTGAGGCAATTTATTTCATTTTTTTAAGGAGTTAGGGAAGGACAAAGAAAAACAAGTGCTTTAGATTGCACAGAAGATTGTCCTACTAAAGGGGGCACTTGAACGGGAAACAATTGCAGCTATAAATCTAGCAGACGCTCTTCACATGTCTCCACAGGCCATTTAGTTGCACCTCCAAACACATCAACGTTGTTATCAACCCAGGGTATGATGTTGCCAGGCATGTTGGTAGAGCAGTTAGCAATATTCATGATGTCTTCAGCTTTTAAGACCCTGTCCCATATATTGAATTGGCTCATTTCCCCAACGAAGGCTTGAGTTGCATCAAATCTTCCTCCTACTGTGTCCTTCAGGCACACAAGAATTAGGATTAGATGAGAGGATTATTTCAGCATTTTCTTCATCAAACTTGAAGACCCTCCCACCCACAGCCACGCTGCTAAAAGGGGGCACAGAGGTAAGTGACAGGGACAAGCAACTTCAAGTTTCTAGAAGGGCTACTTTGAACAAGATGTCATTCTGTGGAACAGGTAAAAGCTCCAGTCTGAAATGGTTCAAAACAATTCAAAGCAAACAGTAGTGACTGTACATCATCACACAATGGTATACAGTCACCTACAGTTACAGCTACACTTAACTAACCCTGACCCCAAGCAACAGAGCAGGAAGGCAGCTTTAAATATTGAGGCTGATTTAGGACCCATTTTGCAAGCTTGGCACAAGAAAGCTTCAGCAAGAACTACACAGATGCGTAAGATCACTCAAAGCTTCATAGCTATAGATTAAACTGTTACTGCAGCCCTTGACCAATGGTCCACAGGGACTACAAGATGGGATCTTTGGATCTGAATACACAGGCTTCTGCTGGCTGAACCAAATGAGTAACACCAACTGTTACTGTGCAAGCCTGAAGTGTTTATTTGCTCATCTCACTACTAAAGGACAGTGTGATCAGACTAACATGGAACTGGTAGCACAGGACAGAGCCAAGCATAGTACAGGCAATGGCAAGAGAGAGTTACAGAAAAAGCTGCCAGCCATTTAATAGTGAGCTGGAGCATCTGCCGTGCAGTGTATTAGGATTCTGAATTTACCATTCTGTCACTTTTGTCATGGGTAAGGAGCTACTGAAATCAGCATCAGGACAAAATTAATTCTTCATTGCCTTGCCCAGTTGTGAACCTGGGAATCCTGGAGAAAGAATATTTCCTGCTATGCGTTACAATCAATTATTTTTATTAGAATAATATATATATAATCATCCAAAGAACAAACAGAGAAGAACATCACGATAAGAGCCACACAATTCATAGTTAATATCTCATTAAGCTATTGCCTAAAACAAAGGATTTTGAATCTTCTTTTCCCATATTCAGAAAGGACTTACCCTCAACCTCATGAATACTGTCTGTTGGCAATACTAATATTCAAGCTTTATTAGCATTTGCATTAAGAGAGCTATTTACCACTACCTTTAACGAGAAACCAAATATATGATGTAGAATTCATACCTTTCCCACTTATCTTTAAAGTGGGCATCAACTTCTAAATTAGTGACAGGATCCACTTCTGTAAAGATGTGTACACCTGAAAAGCCACACAACTCAGCCTAGAGGGAATTCGCCTTGGCACTTAGGTTATCAGGATAGAAGATCCCAATATACCCACAAGAACTCCAGTGCCCAGTTGTTGGTCCCCTCATCCCCATACACTCTTTTGTCTAATCTGGGGCTCTGGGGCTAACATTCTGACTATTCTTGGGATAATGAGGAGAGGGAAAAAAAAAAAAAAAAGCAATATGCTAAGGGGGGTGGCCAATTTGGCTTCAATTAAAAAAATTCAAAGCAAGTAGGCTTGGTCTGCTTTCAGGAAGCTCCTTTTTAATTGTGCTTACACAACAGCACTGGCCAGTTCTCTCCTTTTCTCTAACTTCAGTGGCCACTTTGCTAGCACTGAGCAACCTAGCTCCAAGGACATCATTTAAGGTATTATCCAGATCATTGACAAAGCTGCACCCTGTAGCATTAAGCGTGGGGATGAGTTGCAACATGAATATTCTGAATATTTAATAAATTAAACATATTATACTAAAGTATGATTATATTAAGTATTTGTTGCTGTTTTAATCTTTCAGATACTACATATACATGAAGACCAAGCATTTACAAGCAAATTGTCTCACAGCTGCTGTTTGCTTGGGGAGTCTTTATTTCCTTTTGTCTTTTTTATTGGGCTTTTTGTTTGTTTGTGGTGTCATGTGTGTTGTGGGGTTTTGTTTTGTTTTTTTAAGCAAAACAAAACAACACAACCCTGGAACACACTATCATTCACTTACCTGTTCCTGACCCAGGATCAAGACACCTCCAGGTTTAATTGGATGCCAAGGAGCAAGATTCTCCCCAGTGCCAAGCTTCTCTCCATCCTGAAAAGCCTCCCACATTCCATCTCTTGTTGTCCACGTAATACAGATATGATGCCATTTTCCATCACTAATGAAGAGAGGGAGCTGGGCAACCTACAAAGAAAACAACAACAACAAAAACAAAGAATAACGAATGTTGTAAACCAAGTCTGGCAGTTCAAGCATGATGTTTGTAAAGGGCCTGTACTTATCTACTGTCTCCAGAGGCATAAACTTCAGGGGCAGATACTAATCCACATTTTCCTATTTTGTCCCAGCTCTCCTGTATTCAGGAAAACGGGCATGCTTTTTATTCCAGATGTAGGACCTTGTTTCATCTGTAATCGAGACACAAGTACCAGAGTCTAAGCTGCTATCAACCCAGTGATACAGCACATTTATCTGCAGCATTTACTGAAATCTCACTGCTAACTTTCAGTCCAGTGCTCATGTTAAGTTCCTCATCAAGTCTACAGTTTGCCTGCACCATTTGCAGTGAGAACTCTGACAAATAGATCGGTCTGCTGTGGAGGCTGTTATGCAGGGATTCTGCTCCTTTAGGACTTTGATCTAAAAACTTACCTAAAGACATAAATGTAGTGGGCTATGAAGCAGCTGTGATCTGGGAGAAAGAAAAACTTATCAAAATGTTAGTGCAACTGACACAATACTTAAGAGAAGTTATTGCAAAAAAACATGCATGCTCAAGCCTCCTTCTCTTCCATAAGCCATTAAAAATAATCTGATTTCAGTTTTATTGATTTGGCAGGATGGTAGGACTGTTACAAGTCCTTAACTATCAATGTGACTGAACCAGCTGAGTTGTGCTGTAAATCTGTAAACACCTGATCCCTCAGAGAACAGTGAGTTACTAGGAAACCTAACAGGCCAAAGAAAACAAGGGATGTGCCTGAAGGCAAGTTACACTACAGTACAGCCTGGGCAAAGTTAAGAATCTAGTTCTGCTCACACTGATTCAAATCCACTCACTTTAACTATTTACATTTTATAATTAACCCAAACAGAAGGTGATGAAAAATGAAGTATCCAGTCCATTTTAATGCAGAGTTTCAACAGGTCTTGTTTGTTTCACCTCGGGTCTAATTCAAAAACCATCAGTGGTGTGAAGTCATGCGGGACAATTAGATGTTGCTTTCTGCATCTAGACATAAGTCTGAAAAAGTTATGTTTCAAATGATGTTCAGTCACAAAACATAATAAAAGTAGCCACAGTTACATGCCTTTTGCTCTCTACTTTTTGCCAAGGTAATTTTAACATAACTGAACTTCTAGGATTATAAAGATAAGAATACTGTAATTAGCTTAGATCCCACAGGTGTTGTAGTAGTGTGGCTTCAAACACCACTTCTTTTTCACAAAAAAGAAATGATGGGATACAAAATTCAAGAGGCCAAGATCCGCTTGTAACTTGAGAGCACAAGCACAGCATACCTAGATGTCACACTGCCTTGCCTCAATACACAAATACATACACCATTTGACTTTGTTAAGAGTACTTTTATGAATTTGCAACAAACAGATGGGCAACAACAGACGGGTACACACTCTTCTACCATCCCAAAGGCGGCTCTCTCAGAGAGAATGAGTTACCACAGAGGTACCAAGGGTTCAGGCATAGAAACACAGTGTTATTCTGCCTATGTAGACGTGAAAAGGATTCTTACCTTATCGTTAATTAGCAGTTCAATTGGATTATTCCCCCACTCTATGAGGACAATTTCATTAGCCTGCCCAGGAACAGCATATGAGAATGGAGTGCCAATTCCAGGAGAAGCACTCGACCTCAGCCATAAGCACACAGTAAAAGCATACAGCTCTGGAAGAGTCTTCTTGATCTTCCCATACAAGTAGTTTGTGCGAAGAGGAAGGGACACTTTGAATTCATCAGGTGATTTAAATGCACTGCTACCTAGAATTACATTGAGGAAGAAAAATCTTTAGCATCAAACAAAACAATATATATGTAATTCAGGCTAGGAAAATAATATAATTTATATTGAGAAACTTTAATTTTACTCATGTTGAAGAGGATACTAATCTTCAGTATATTTTTGTGTGAGTGTTGATTTTGCAGCACAGTTAGAGCATACAACTAGATTTTATATACATCATACTAATTACTTCTTTTTCCTCCTCACTCAGAGCAAAATAATAGATGGCATACAACTAATGAGAGGCTATTAAATATTTTCTTTCTTCATTGCTCAGTTCATGGCTGGAGGCCTTCCTATCTCACACAATTCAAACTGTTTTAAAACATATTTACTGTTACTAAACAGTGAATCTCTAGTATACTCATTATTAAAGCATGACAGTGTTTCAAAAATGATGCTTCTTTTCCTATTACTTCTACACAGGGAGCTAGCAGCAGTATCCCAATTTTATAGATAGCAGACTGAGAAACAGGTTGATGCTCTTGATTTGGATGGCCAATCTGAAATAATAAAAAATTTAATATATTCCAGAAAGCTTCCAAAAAGCAGAGTTAAATTTAGAACTGTTTTCTACCCATAGACAAATCCAGTGGAGTTCTGAACTCAAATATAAAGCTGAAGTTCAAAGTGACATAAAGAAAAATGTGATATAAACTTGTGAACTACCAAAACACTAGACACTGATGTAGTTACGTGCAAGTAATTTTTTAGATTTAAGTATATTAAATGGAAGAGAGAGATCCCACATTATGCCCACAAAATAAAACCCCTTTGCTCCGTAGTAGAGTGTCAACCTCAACCTTTTAACAACTTGATTCCCACCCATTTCCTTTACTCACATTCCCAAAACAAATTCAATCCAAATGGCCAAATTTCACACTCCAATCCAAATGAAGAGCTGCTGTCACAAAAGGTTGCCACAATTTTCATACGAACTTTTTAAACTGTTGGCATTCTTTCAGTTCTGATTCTCAGAAGCAACTGAAGTGTTTTGACTGCATTTTTCACAGAAAGAGGGGGTGGAAGAAGAAAAAGCTCGTCTGATGCTTGCATCTGTCTTGAGGACCTTACAACCCCAAAACTGAAATACTCCATATTTATAGGCAAATAAAAGTAGGGTCTTAAGGCTAATGTTGAGCAACCTCCACTAGGCTGGCACAGCCGATGTCAAAATAGTAAAAAATTTACTCCATTGAGAGCATTAGTCACTGTGTAAAAGAGCTTAAGGAAGCAATAATAGGTTGGAAAAGAACAAACAATATTCATCTTAATTGCGCTTTTAAGGTTTGTCCTTATGACTCGAAAACATCCACAGCTCCAAATGGTACCAAGATTCTCCTGTTCTGGGCAATGTGTACATGCACAGTGAAAAACAGTCCTTTTCCTAAAGAATCTCAATTAATTGTGGACAAGGTGGGCAAAAAAATATTGTTATTCCCTTTTAAAGGGGTTTGGATTTAAATATAGCAAGTGACTTGTCCGTGTTTCCAGCAAAATTATGCATCACATTTAAGGCCAGGTGCTACCAGTTGCGGAATCAGTCCTCCCATCAGTCCTGCTTTTTATCGAAACACGTACTTCAGTTGAAGGAGACAACTTGTATAAATTACCAGAAGACTTTGGCAATCAGGACAGTGAAGAACTTCAAGCTCTTCTGCTCCACTGGTAACTAAAGAATTCTGTCATAGTGACAGATAAAAATCCCAAATTCATACTGCCACCTTGGAAGGTTAGTTCTTCCTCCATTTACTTAGTCTCAGAACGACCAGGTGCTTATGGCACTTTAGTTAGTTGGCAGGAATAGACGTTAAACAGCATGTCATTTAAAATAAAAGCACTGTAGAAATGCTGTTTTCAAAAAATGTCAGATCACTTCAAATATTGACTGCATTTAATCTACAGATTCATTAAGCTGTTAGGTCATTATTACCCTCACCTTGATTTGACTGAGGAGCCAAAGGCACAGAACAGATAAGCAAACCGTGTTGTAACAGACAGCAAATTACACAACCAAAAGAAAGCCTGTGTCTTGATTGCTGGCCCAAATACTTCACTTCCCTGGAGACTTATAGGAAGACAGCCCTCTCTCTTCCCCCCCCACACACACACAAAAAAGGCTGGGAAGGGGCTATTTTTAGCCCAAGCAAATTACACATTCTTGTTCTCCCACTACTGCCTTTCTCTTTCTGATGACTTACTGATATGAGTCACATCTTTCAGAGACATGGACTAGCAATACTTGCCACATAAGACATTAACAGGCCACCAGTTCTCCAGAATTTTAGTTGCAGTGTAGGTTTTATCTTAGCTCTCAGGAAAGCATTAAATGACAGAGTCAATACGGGACTTCTTCTTCCTCCTCCTCTTTCCCTATCCTTCACACTTTTTAAATGAAAACATTAATGCAGTATTATACAAATGGATCCATTAGGCTTCATTTTAAAATTCATGAGATATGCATGTTTATGCCATTTTGAAAGCATGTCCATTAAGCTGCTTTTAAGAACAGAGCCTATTCACTTTGGAAAAATCATTTAAAGATTGGACAGTGATATCTACCGGTACCCTAGTCCTACACTGTCTACTTTGTACGTGTATATCATCAGTCCAGAAATACAGTTCTGTTCTTCAGCTCATTTTCACAGACATTTGTAATTCAAATAAATGGACCCTACTCAAGCATACAGATCTCAGTAATAATTAACCCAAGTATCAGACTAAATGACCAGGATTAAGAGAGTGTCCCCCATTGGCACCATGTGTAATCTCCAAAGGCTATGTACTTGAGACAGGACACAATTCAAGTATCTGCAGTTACTCAATGGCATATCCAGCAATAGATGGAAAGACTTTATCCTACCAGTGACACTTCCAAAGTAGCAGGAAACAGTTCTGGCAAAAGACACCATTTATTACATCAAAGGCAGTGTGCTAATTAGCTTAGCCTATATTATTTTCAGTCCAAATAAAGGCAGCTCTACTTAGATGTGTACTTGACACTACCCAGGTAATTACCTGACACGAATATCATACTTCTTCCTATTTCCACTTGCCTCTTTATTTAACTTTCCACCTCACAAACACTGAGAATTTCATCCTAAACACTCACATATGCCAAGCTAAGAGACAGGAAGCCAAAGCCATGCAGGAAGCCTCTGACAGAAGGAAGAAAGGAATTTAAGTATTTGCACTGTTACCTAATATTCAGTCCAGCACTTCATCCAGGAGCAAGCTGTTGTCCTTCCTTCAACACACACATTTAAACTAGTGTGCTGGAAGGGGGGAGGAGACAAAATAAATCAGCATGGGGAAGTGTTTAGGTTCTGTGCAAATTACCTTTTTCTAATTCAGACACTCTTTCTAGCAATGCATTCAAGGCTGTCTCTGTCTTCTGCCGATGGGCTGATGTCTCATTATGAAGCAAAGATTTTTCATCCTCAAGCTCGGCCACTTTGGTCAGGAGCTGGCGTTCCAGGTCTCCAAGCCTCCGCTGGAGCATCTCTCGAAGATCATTAGGCAGTGCTGCATACGACACATTGGCTCGGAGTTGGTGCTTTAGGGGAAAGGAGAAGAAAAAAATTGCCATTTCTAAAACAACAAGTTAAATGTGGATATGTTTCTGACTAAAAGGAAAGAAAGCAGAATCACTGAGTTCTCCAGCAAGTACAAAAGAGGCATTGCTTTTTAGCACTTGTCACGTTCAGTGCTTTTATCAGCACTGTAGCAAAACAGGTCCTGAAACAAAAGGGCACTTCTGTTAGAGGCTTCCAGTGTTTCACATGAAGGAGTCTTTATACATTCAAATTCAATAAAATCAATGTAGGAAGCCAGGTTTGATGCATTTCCTTTACTATGGGTACATGTGGCACATTAGTCAATTTTTGCTTTACTTACTGCAAATGACATTACCAACTTAGGTAAATAGAAAAAACTACTATTTCAACAAAAAAAAGTTTAACTACTTCTAAAGCAAATTTACCAAACTAAAGTTTCCTCAGTATTGACTTGCAGAGTATGGAGTCAGATGCTCTCTAGATCACCTGTAGATACTAACAGTGAAAGCATTTTTCTTTAAACTGCAACAACCAAAAATCTTTGTTAAAGAGCACTGGTATCTTTAAGCATACCAGGAAACCAACAGTTCCACCTACCTACATCTTACTCTAGTGGAGCTTCCCTTCTACAACCTTTTTAAAAAAAGAAAAAAGCCAACATGAGGTGCCTCAAAAACCCAGCAACATTAATGAAGAGGTTGTTACACAACCTGATCATTCAGAACTACCCAAAAAACAGTCCTCAGTGTTTAGACCTCAGGGAATAACCTTTAGGAAGTTACTCTCCATCCTTGCCAGCACCACTGAATGCTTGGAGGAGAGCAGAAGATACCTACGGATCTCTCTGTGTGTGGAAGACAAAACACGCTTCCCAGCACCATTCATGTGGGATACTCTATAAATTGTTTCTGTAAGTGCCACTCAACCACGGGCACTGTCCAAAAGCATATGACAAAGGATTTCCATCGAGCTTGGATCAAGTCCCCTTTGTATTCAGTCACACAGAATCACGACCTTTTTATTCAACACCAACCCTAAATCCGTCACCTCATCTTCACAACCTGCCTTACTCAAACTCCTTGTCACCACTAGCTGGCTCAGCACCATATGCCAAGGTCTTATCACTACAGATGTCAGCGTTATACCTCAAACCCTATGAAGCCACATTCCCAGAAAAAGAAAATCAGGCATATTAGTACAGAAATCAAGCACTAAAAAAATCCCATAACCTCTCCCCACACTGAGGAAACACTCTGAGAGGAGACCTTCGGGCTGCTACCGTTAAGCCAAGCGGATGAGCCAAGACCTCAAGGGACACTGGCCAAGCGACTGGCCAGCTCGCAGAGCTCCACACAGCCAAAGCGTGCTGGTGGTGTCGTGCTGGGGGGCTCGGGCAGGAGGCTGGGGCAGGAGGAAGGCTGCCTGCCCGGCCCTACCTCCAGGCTCTCCAGCCGGTCCTTCAGGGTCTGCATGGTGCGGCTGAGCTGGTCGATGACCTGTGCCGGGTCCCTCGGCAGGTCGCCCATGGTGTCCTTGCCCTTGCCCATCTCCTTCTTCCAGGGCTTGCCGTCGGTGCTCTCGCAGCGGCTCAGCTTGCCGGTGAGCTCCCGGATGGCCTCCCTCTGGCTCCCGATCGTCTCCTTCTGCTGCAGGACGGTCTCCCGCAGCTGCAGCACCGTGGCTTTCAGCTCCTCCTCGGGGGGCAGCGCGCTGCCCTGCATGGGCACGGGGGGCAGCGGGCAGCCGGCTCCGGCGGTGTCCAGCGGCAGCGAGGTGCAGACGAAGCGGCTGCCCGGCGGGCTCTCCTGCTCCCCCGCCGCCCCCCGGCCGCCCGCGGCTACGGCGAGGAGGAGCCCGGCGACCACGGGCAGCATCCCGGCGGGCGCGGGAGGCGAGGGCCGGGCGGGGGACGCGGCGCTGACACAAGCGGAGCGGGGACGCGGCGCTGACAGGAGCCGCCACCGCCGCCCCGTCCCGCCTCGCCGGCCCGCGGCTTTTATGAGGCGGGGAGGGGACGGGGGGGGCGCTCCCGGCTGCCGCTGGTTGGCTGCGGCCGCCGCTGACGCCGCTTGGTCCCGGGGGCCGGGGCTGTGAGGGGGAAGCCGGCGGGCGAGGGGCTTGAGAGGGGCCCGGGCCAGGCGGGGCTGCTGAGGCGGCCCCCGGCTCCATGCGCCCAGGTCGGGGTGGGGCTGGGCAGGTCACGTCGCTTCCCCGCGGCTAGGCCCGCCCGCGACAGCGTTGGCTTGGAGCAGCGAGCTCCTGGCTCAAAGATCGTGTCACAGAAACGAGGGGGGGTTCAAGTTTTAGTAGGGCAGTATTCACATTTAATGATGGAAAAGGCATGGGACTATTCTAAGAAGGATCACCAGAAGTTTTTACAGAGGACCGCAAGACCACTGCGGTTTTGTCTATATTATTCACGGTATCAGACGCTTTTGACATTGACCACAATTACTTAAAACGTACAGTCAGTGAAGGATTGCCTGTTTTGCCAAGTGCCACACGTACCTCAGCTGAATCGTCCTCGCCAACTACTCACAGACAGGCAACGCAAACTGTTGCCTCTGTTGGAAAAACGGAGAAACAATTTCCTCATGCATCAGCAGAGGCTGCTCTTAGGACTCTAAAACCATTGAGTAGAATTTCACATTTTTAGAAAGTTTATATATGGAAAGGAAAGACATTTTACCACGGGGCAAATAATTATCACTATGGAATATGTAACAAGGAATAATATGTCATTGAAAACAAATTTCAGTGAACGTGTGAATTGCTTTATGCTACAGACTGAGTTAGCAAGTTGCAAGGAGCGTATACCACAGAGATAGTTAAATCACTTGTTTCATGATGTCCAGTTAATTTGTTCAATCCCTCCAGCAACGTCCTGTTTGAAAATCACATTAGTGAAAGCTGACTGTGGACACGGTTAACTCACACAAGTGAGAGACGCAGCTCATATTGCCTACTCAAAGGGAGAGAACACAGAGGACGGCATTTAATAAGCAACCAGAAGCTCCAATTTCTGTCTGAATTCCGTTTGTCTGGAAAGCAGGTCTCAAGAGACTGACCTGCTTCCTGGTCAGATGGAAGAGATGTAAGCACTCATGCACATAGCCTCTGACTCCCTAGTTAGACATCTAACTCCCATTGAAATTGATGGGGTATCACTAATAAATAACTTAGCCAGTCAAAAATTTTGGATGCTGCAATGAGGAGGACCACGCAAGTATACTGGGAACATCTCATCTGTCAACACATCGTCTTTCCAGTCCACACAAGTCTGAGAGATATTGAAACCTTTATGCAATAACATACCACGTCTTTTGCTCTACATGTAAGATCATTCAGTCACATCTGTGTCGCATTTTCTCTCTTTTCTCTTGAATGTCAAGTGAAGCAGTATGAAATAACTTAATAAAATAATTGCATAATGCTGGCTTTGCCTTTAAGACCTATCACCCTACTGTAGGACAACAGTAGACTATTGCTTTTATACAGCTTGATTCCATACCCTATCATATGAATTGTGATGGTACCCCATGAAAATAACTTCATTGTACTTAAACAGGAATTTCAAAATCCTGATCCAGATTTTAAAACCCACCTTCTAATTCAGAGGTGTAAAATCAAGCAAAGATTTTGACTTAGTCCATGACAGTGATAAAGGTATTGTTCCTTTTGAGATTCAAGCAACCTATGGCTTGAAAGTTTTGCTTAATTATAGATGGATTCTGTCATAATCTCTTATTCAGGCAAGCTGAAAAGTAATACAAACAGCAGCAAGCAATACACGTCTGATTTCCAAAGTTCTGTACAGTATATGGTGGTAAATTGCTTATGACAACAGAATTATTGTCCTTTATTACTATACTGTTTCTTTTTGACAGGTGAGGACAGTAAAACAAGAAAGAATCCCGATAGAGACTCGGGAATGTCAGTTACCGCACAGCGAGGGCATAAGTGTGGAGGGAGGGTGGACAGACACGGAGAGAAGCAGATCTTATCCATCATCCTTCCTAACATGCGCAGTCTTTTTCTATAGCATTTCAGTGCTTTCAAAAATACCCAACCCAAATCACCCTACTCTACCCCACTTCCAGATTCTGAGATCGACATTTGATGGAGGCGTTAATTTATGAAAACGCTGCTTGTGAATGTAGCCAGTGTTTTTATATGTTGACGGCCATATCAATCTTCATTTTGAGTGACTAACATGCAGCAGTACATTATCATAAATAATAAATCATTAATTACAAAAAAGGAGAAAGTCTGCCATCTTAATATATTACATGCTAAGGCATAAACAAATTGAATACTTGATAATCTGAGATCTTTAAAAAAACACTCTCGAGGAGTTGTTTTTTTCCCCTATGACCAAGATGAGCATTTTATAGGTACAATGATTATATTTCAGTGCGGTGCAAAAGTTGATCAGGGTAGAGAAACACAGCGAGTACAGATAACTTACTGTTGCAGCTAAAACTCCCTGGCTCTGGGGCTGTCAGGCAGCCTAGCATCTCTGCAGCCCACAGAATGGATTTTTAATTTTTAATTTAACTTTGACAGTTCTGCTGCCTTCAAAAGGGCTTTATTCTCTTTGGATACAGCATTTGCATCCTAGCTGCTATCTGTCTTTATCTTTGATGCACAACTGTAATACCTAATACTGGAACTTTAATATGAATGTAAAATGCAGTTGGACTCTCAAGTATAGAAAGTTTTTGTGTTTGGGATGCAGGTCTGGAATTCAGGAGATCTGACATAGAATTCTGCTAACACACTTCTGTCTACAATACTGGCCAAATCACTAACACTATCTTGCAGAAACTTCTAAATGAATTAGGAGACTGTGACACATTTTTAAAGCATGGCTTAGGCACATAAAAGCCAGCATACAAATGTCTTCAGATGGCAGACAGGATTCTTATTTTTTGGACACACTGGTTTTATTCCATTCATCATTGTCCAGATATTCAGTTGAAATTTTGTCCTAATTATCTAAGCTCAACTTAGCCTGGACCTATAGATCCAGGCTTAGATCCTTTTTATATATGACTTGGAAATTCAGGTTTTATTGTAATGGAAGTTAAGCATTTAACTACCTAGTGAAATTTTCAAAAGTGATAATTGTTCAATTTTGTTAGTTAGTACCTACATTTTACAGCATGGCCCCAGGAACTTTTGAGAAAAATATCTTTAATTTCTCTATGCCTCATTTCTTTGTCTGTAAAATGAACCTATTTTTCATTTTTTTCTCTCTGGCCTTTCTCAAATTGTAAACTCTCACCAGGCAGAAATTGTCTATTCCTGTATGTCTGTGCATCACAATGGGACACTGTCTCACCTGATGCTTATTATTTGTACCAGAACATTGTTTATATCACCTAGGTTATAGTAGTTTATTTAGCACATTCACTTTTAAGAAAATGCTACTTCAGTTACCATTTACAAGTCTTGGAAGTTAAAATAAGATAAAAATACATCGGAAGAAGAAGAAAAAAAAAGAAAAATGTAAACTGTTACTGGGAAAAATCTGATTTCTTTGTCTCCAGGAGTCAAGATTATGGAAAAGTTGACACTAAAATTTAATGCTGGGCTATCCAAAGTAAAGAAGGGAGACTTAAAACTTAAAAGACAGAATTAGAAAACATACAGATAGGAAAAAGTATTTTCTACTAAATTAATTCATTGATTTCTGGTAAGTAGTGAGGGTTTCAGAGGTGTTTCACTACAACAGTAATTGCCACAAAGCACTGATTACTTTGAAATGACTTCTTCGTTTCAGGGACCAGATGGGGAATAAACTGTTTTGAAACACTGAAAAATATGGGCATCTCTCTCTGAATAATCGTGGTTTAAAAAGTGTAGACAAACAGCCTATGTTGTCTAACCCATTTCGTTGAAAGCAGAACAGGAGTCTACACCAAATGTACTACTGAACTTTAGTTGTAGCATTCGGTATGCTTTGGGCAGTGATCTCAAAGATCTAATTGATTAACAAACAAATCTGTCCTTTCAACCTTGCATAATTTGTGTCATTCCTTATGAATGTGCCACTTTGTCAAAGACGACCAACTTCATTCGTATCAAAACTTTAGCAAAACTATAGAATGATGCACCAGCAACAATGCCTGAAATCAGGAACTTTGTTCAGTGTCCTTCTTAATATATTTGGAGAAGAAATCAGAGACATGAGCAGAGTCTTTACTTAATCTTTAGTATCTACTTCTGACTGCATAAAGATCTCCTGGCTACTGATTAAAGGTTTGCCACAAAACTGAACTCAGAAACTGTTAAGTTTCTTTTAAGAAACTTGGTATCCAGCAAGTGTTGGCATCAGCAAATTCAGTGGGGGAGGAGAGGTTGTGAACCAGTTACAGGAAAAGAAGCATGAAACCTGGGTTTGGCTACAGAAGTAAAAAGTCACAACACCTAGGGATATTGCAGCAAGAGAATTTTGTTCAACATACTTTAGATGTTCTTAATATTCCCATCTTATAAAGCTTCTATGGATAAAAGATAGAATATTAGAAGAAACCAATCGTTAAGAGACATACTCACTTATTCTTTCCATATCCTAGACAGTTCTATGAAAATCATAAATGAAAAATGTATTCCCTTTTAACTCAACAGGATTTTTGCCATTGATCTGAATAAATTCAGGTTTTCTCTAGATCATCTAAATGATACATTACCTTTCTGCGAATCATTAATTAGGACAATCTTGCTTCTGGCAGAAGGAAAACAGAACCTACTCTAGAGGTAATCACTGCAAATACTACCTTTGTCAGGGAGAATCACTGCAGGAACTTTCAAAGAACATAAGACACTTAAAAGAGATCTTGCTGCCTCTAGCATTCCCATTTCCTGCTGGTGACTAGAGGCCAGGAGTAGGAGACCTTGCGGTGAATGCACACAAGCTGTCTGTCACCCTGTGGTACTAATCACCAACCTGAGAAACGGTGGGTCAGCTTCTGCAGGACCCGTTATCTCCTGGTACTCTGCAGACATTTAGCCCTAAATGCCAAGCTTAGAAATACATTTGAGAAATGAAATAGGTTACCTGCATGGAGAATAAACGCTGAGACCTTCGCTGGCTTTTATTACTCAATAGTCATTAATGCATTTCTTCCTGAGGGTGAAAGGATTTTCCCCAATTCCAAGTGCAATACGAAACACAGAATACAGAATTTGGCTAGAAACATGCAGAATACATGTTAATGCGTTTTAAAGTCTACATGTAGACATACAGAAAAGAATCAATGCTTTTACATGTTCAGAACTGCATATTTATTGTTCAAGTTTCTTTTCAAAGCTGATAGTCTACTTAGATTTGAATTTGCAAAATAAGATGCTACTGTGAAAAGACCAAATATTGCACTTCCTTCCGTAACAAGTAAGAAGCATCTCCTCTGTGCT
Source organism: Cygnus atratus (assembly GCF_013377495.2). NCBI lineage: Eukaryota > Metazoa > Chordata > Aves > Anseriformes > Anatidae > Cygnus > Cygnus atratus. The sequence continues at coordinate 7,453,757 of NC_066376.1, forward strand.
AGCCCATTAGCACCACCTCCAGCAGGGACTGCAGCTTGCAGTGCGGTAGCTATGGCACACGGTTATTAAACTCCATTGCAGGCGCCACAGTGCTCTGTACAGAGCAGGATAAATTACCTCCTGTTACATCCCCAAATACTGCCATACGGATAGTTAGTACAGGCCACACTTGGGCCTGCCTTGGTGGGTTTCTAGAGTCAATACACTCATGCTAGCCCCTTCAAATCCATTCAGTCCTACACACTAGGAAGTCCAGTGGTAGGTGAATAGTTTCAGTTTCCTTATTGCTGATGGAAATTGTGTCCTTTGACCAGATGGTTCACTGTTATGATGGTATCAGACAGGTGTTTTTTTCTGTGGTAAAGGTACGTAAAGCACAAATACACGTTTACATCACTCATTTACATTACTGCAAGGGTGCATTAGACGCAGGCACATGCTCACATATATATGTTAAACGCAGTTTTGAAGTCACCACACCAGAAATACACACTTGGATTCAGAGCTAGAATTCACAGAATAAAATGTAATGTACCCACCTTGTGACAGGGAAAGAAAGAATACATGAGATATTAGAAATCCAGGACAAAAGGCAGAACGACTTTCAGTGCCTTTCCATTAGAGAACATTACTATAGAAGAAGCTAAATTTTTCACGCCGGTGAGTTAGTTTTTCAATTCTGTCAGAATTAGAGTGATAACCTTGAGTTCTCTCTACAGGGATTTCCTTCTTCCTTTCACTATTTTTGTGTCTGATTCTGTGGCTGACTATTAGAGATGCTGTTTTGTCTTGACCCATACAACATCTGAAATGCCAAAGCACCTGGTGTTATGAGATGATGTTAAGTCACCTCAATAGGTTTCATCTCAAGTTCTAATGAGTGTGACAAAGTACCAACCCATGGAGAGTTTCCAGAGTTTTAGTAGGAAAAAAAAAAAAAAAAACCATCATCTGTGAAGGTACTTTTGCAAGAAACTACAATGTGCACAGATGAAAGAAGATTGACAGAAGAAAATTACAAAATAAAGGGGTTTGCAATTTCAGCTAAGGATTTGGCACCAAGTATGTTTCAGATAAAACACCTGGGGCCAGGTTGCGGATTTGGTAGAGGATGTGGAGATTAGTTTAGCTACACTGGCAGTTAGATTTTGAAGTATTTTGGCTTTACTGCAATCAATGGCAGCTCCACCATGGACCTGTGTAGGTATTTCACCCCCTGCCCTGGTAAGGTTATCTGTGCTAAGCGGTACTTGTGTGTGAGGAAAGTTAACTAGCCCAAACCTTTTCAGATTAGTATTGTCAACAATGCATTTATTTGTCATTGTACGAATACTATTTGACCCAGCTGCAATCGCATTTTCAGAGGGGTAGATACAAATGAACTTATTTGATTTTAATGCTTGTCACAGAGTTACTTTACCCTTCCTGCCACATGCCTTTAGATCTCTTTGATTTCACCCATCTATTGTTATTTTTTAATCTTTTAAGATGACAAGATCTTTGGGGAAGCAACTGTGTTTTCCTTTGTGTTTTATAGCACCCAGCTAATTCCCCACACTAAGATAAACCACAAATACTCAGCATAACAATGTTGTTACCCCATGTATAGTTGCATTATCTAAGACCTGAATTCACTGATAATTTTATATTAATTGCCTCATTCAGTATGTTTCACAGTGTGCCATCAGGAAATGATGCCACAGACTAAATTTTTCTTTGCAGAATGATGTATACTCATTTAAAAACATATACCAAAACAGCAGTAATGCAATGTAAAAAATGTCAATAATTTGCATTTAATTGGTTCACAATATTCTAAGAATTGTGAAATGAATGGCATTGTGGTAATTCATTCGTGAAACAGTTCCAGCTTCAATGTGTTTGTATCTATTAGATGTATTATATAACGCATGTCAAAAATTTGTAGTTGCAAAATACATAATTTCATTTTCAAATGCAATGAAAAATAAAAGTATTACAAAAATATCCTGGACTACGAAAGAGCACATTCTAAATCCTTGCTGTGCCTCAGCCAGTCTGAACAAAGGTCTAATGAGTTTGTGAATAGTGTGAAAAAATCACTGATTGTCTGACTAGCTGACTGTAGGGCAGGAAAAATCCTATTCGTCTAGGTTTGATTGAAACTTGAGTCAACTGTCAGTGCCCACACAAGCCGGAAAAATAGGATTAAAGGCCAAAGAGATATTAACAGTAGACATGTTGTACATCTGCTTTGACAGATGATTTTCACACTTCACAGGTTTAACTAAAGATCACTTTCATAGCAGCTCTTATAAAGCTAAACCCTTTCTAAATGAAATGATTAAAAACAACTGAAGATTAAAGCATCAAAGTCTAAGCTCTCATAAAATTTACCTGGAACATTAATAGTAATGATGAACAAAGATAAATTAGAGCACTTACCTACAAAAGTTTTAATTAATGAGACATCTATACATCAAAACCCCATCAATCTGTTTGTACAATGCTAAGAGCCTTAGTAATTGATTTATTTCACTAACTATGAATTATCAAATACATATCAAACTCATTTTTATCTGTGATTTTGGAAGCATAACATGGTTTCATAGGTTGTTAAAATTTTAAAGAGGAGACTGAAAGAATCACCTTCACTTCTTTCTGCTTTTGAAATGACAGCAATCAGACATCTTCCAAAAATTATGCTTGAAGTTACCCAACACAAGTGAGCTTTATATGATACTGTTTTAGTCTGGATCAATGGCAAATAATTCAATACACAGCCACCAAGCTACTGCAGTCAAATGAACCAAAGAATTTCTTTTCTGCTGTTTGATCTGATAAAGGGCTTAGAGTCAGAGTTGTTCAAGGAAATGTTACAAATCCAAAAGCGTGAGTTCAAATCCTGATCCCAGGTTGTGTGCCAAAGACCACACTCAGTCAGAGCAGTGGTAAAGGAGTACATAGCTGTGTGAGCTGGGAAGTCAAAGACAGCCAGGCACAGTAGCGTGCCACAAGTTACAGATGTGCCTAGTTTGATGTGCCATCACCATGCTGTGAAGAGATGAGTGAAATTCTTAGAACCAGGAGGGGATTTTGGAATCTTTTCCCTGATAGATGAAGAAATACTAAGGATTTATTTTTCTGCAAGAAAAACATTTTAACATTTTCAGAAGTGCCACAAACATTAGGCTGCAATAGCGATTACTAATTTGCACCCCCATTTCCTTTTTAGTGTTGTTCAGTTGTACTTACATAAAATATTCTTTATGAATGAAAGACACTAAAGGGAAGATTCATAAAATAAAGGGAAAAGTAAAGAGAATGTACTTAAAATCTTTTCTAACTTACTTGTCACAGTGCTACAATTCAGAGCTGTGGTCTATAACACACTGTTTTGGGCTCAATCACCAAGTCACCAGCCTGTTCCTCCATTTTTCAAGCCAAAAGATAGCATTAATGCAACAGCAATGAAATTAATTTCTGGGAAAACTAAACATCTTAGCTCCTGATGATTAAAGCACTCGTTTTAGAGATTGTATTATATCTTTGTAGTCAGAAAGACACTTCAAGTGAGGGGTAACTTTTTTCTTTTTGTCCTATGCAGATTTGATACAAGCTCTTGATCCTTAGGATCTACAAAGTAAAACAGAAGGAGAACAAATGCAAGGTACTGCTCCAGAGCAAGGCAGTGAGAGGGAGGTTCATTACTAAATCAGATTTTCTCCAAAGTCTCCCTACAACTGCAGTAAGGCCAAGATTTGTGTATCACTGCTGACTGCAGCACTGATATTCTGGAATGAATAGCTTGATCTTTATAGTAAGCATATATAAATGGGATTTTGAAATAAAAAGGATGCCTGAGCAGCAACCAGAGGGCTTTGGATTATGACAAGGAGAACCACTTGAAAAAACATCTGTCATCTTTAAGAATTCTTATGCAGAGCATAGCTCTTTGTGGCTGCTAAGGAGGGTGGGTAAAATTTATACAATATTCAGTAACATAGAAGAAGAAATGTCATGGTTTAAAATTCAGTCTTAACAGGTTTCATCATTCTGCAGGTATTTCTTTTCAATTTGATCCAAAACCATGAGTACTGCCAAATGTGACACTAATGTCCTGAGGAGCCATGTAAAACTTTGAGGCTTATTTACCTCTCAACCATGCTCACTCAGCAAACACTCACCTGAGTCTGAGCCCCTGGGTCAGCATGCTGCAAGCTACCACCCTGCAGGACATAGCTGCTGAGGCTAAGGCCAACTCAACGATCCCTTTTCCTAAACTGAAATCATAGCTTAGATCATTCAGTGAGACACATCGTTCTACCATGTGGTTGATTTACTCATTGTTATTCATCCAGAAGTACTCCAGTCTTCTAAAAATAACTCGGTATATCATATACATTTCTCAACAGACATTGAATGAGCTTAAACACACATCTAAGAAAAGCAGAGTAGCTCCAAACTCAATTAGGCAAGAGAAACAGTCCCTAATTTATCTGAAGGTAGTCTGGAGTACCTGGAAGCATTTGTTGAGAGAGGTTTAAAAATTCAAGTGCTATTTAAAAATCACACCTGAGAAAATTATTTTGGAATTATGTTCCACAGGATACAAGCTGCTATATCCTAGGTGCATTACTGAACTGTCAGAAAGCACTGACTGTACTGCACCGACGGTCCCTAATTAATCCACTGAGTACCATTAATCCAAACGCCAATAGTTAGCTACTACTTGAATAACAAACACTTGTTCCTATTGATGGGATGTAACATACCAAATCTTCTATATGGATGCTGTATCTTATGGAAACTATTGCTGCACTTACAAAGGTTATGCCGTGATGGTGTTTTTCTTGTTTGTTTGTTTTGTGGTTTATTTTGGTGAACATTCCCACTTGTAAGTCCTGTTGTTTGGAATATTTATAGAAAGCAAATGCAAGGGGCACCAACATGGCTAGAATAAATTCAACTCAACATGCAAAGTCACAAAACACATTTGTTTTAAGTCTACTCAGCTACATGAGGTTTCTGAAACATCAAATTTCTTCGTAGTGAAGTCACTGCATTTCATTGTTTAAATCTCAAGTTTTAATTATTTCCCTTATTAAAGTGTATTTCAATAATCTAACCAGTTTGAGCACATTCCTTGTTAAATCTATATCAATAACCTTATCTCCGTGTGCTATGTTTGAATAATCAGTAAGCATATTAAGACATTATTCTGTGAGGTATCTGTAATATACTATGCAGATAAATGAAAGAGGCAAAGGTTTTAGCCTCATCAATGGAGCCTCAAAGAAGCAGTTATAGCATAACTACATTGTCTCAACCAGATGGGGCTAAAGACAAAAAAGCCCACAATGTATTCCAAGCATTAATTCTCAAAGCTATTGCTCTAGGGTTTGAGTGCCTGCAGAAAATCGTTTCCTAAACCAGGAGTAAAGGGCCACAAACAACATATATCAATGAGTCCTTGTTTCGATGCAGAAATACATTTTATCCTACAATTTCAATAAAAATTATTCCCTTAAGAACCTCACCTTAAGAGGGAGATTCAAGATGTCAGATACTTGCTGCTTCCAAAAAACAGTTATAAATGTGAAGAAAATTAAATGTATGAAAAGTAAGCTAGCAGAACAAGGAATGTATGACATTTATGGGAGACCATTTTATCATTTAAACTTGTGTCAGGATAAGAAATTCTACTGTCAGGATCATCACATCACTTCTAAAGATGCCCAAAGTGAAACTAAATATAACACAGTAAATTTCAGTACAAAAAATACATCCCCTCTTTGCCTAGAAAACTATTGTAGTTACACATCATTTGCAGGATTTTGTAGTTGGATGATGTAGTTGGATGAATTTAACTGTAGGTAGTAACTTTTGATTTAAGAAAGGATCTCACTTTAATCTTCAGTAAGTGTAGCTCCATTGACTTCATTTTCAGTAATGAGTTCACTAACTTTCCTCTGTAAAATCAATGGATGTTTTTATTCAGGTTGGTTGGTCTGTAGAGCTAAATAATCAGTTTTGCACACCCCTTTGGATAAAATCAGTCCTCTCTAGTCAACAAGAGGGTGATTGAGGCTTTGAGCATACAGGCGAGCTTACTACAGGAGCCATGGAATTTGTTCCCAGTAATAGTTGTAGAATCTGCTCATGCACTTATAATACTTGATGGGTGTTCATGTAATCTGCTGTCAGTGGCTGAAGTCAAATGTAAATCAAATATTTTCCCATTATGTAAAACTTTATGTACATATTAGCAATCTAATTACTAATTAGGTTAGTAATCCATCCACTTAATGGCACTGGGATAGACTATTAGTCTATGCAAAAGATGTGTGTATACGTACAAAGAAAATTTTTTTTTTTTTTTAACTTGTTTACAGAAATCAAATTCTTCATTCACCAACCATAGCAACTGATCACTGCTGATCTCCAGCAGTCAGTGAGGACCCTGGTTCTGACTCGGGCTCTGTACCAAACTGATAACGTGTTCCTGCAGCTCTGACTCAGATCCTAGGAAGGCTGTTCAACAGTAGTGGTTCCACAGTTCGCTTTGACAGCTTTCGAAAATGTTTATGTTTTTCTGTATTCAATAAAAGTATTCTTGAAAATACCTGAACAGAGACAGACAAAGGAGAATGTGTACAAAAACTCCCGTTGATGGCGCCTTTCTCTCTAAGAGTGAAAAATGTGTGCAATTGTAATTCCACATGGAGCTATAGAAAGCTAATGTCTGAGTCACATAACACTTTATTTTACAAGTACCCACAGTGTGACGAGAACCCCAACGAGTGAACAGACAGAATAACTGGGGCTGAACTATCTCTCATACAAGCACATCAGAAAGCAGTAAAGTAAACCTACTTTTGAATGGCCAAATGATAGGAATTCATAGAAGGCCAGCAAATTATTCATCTACCTAGAGAACTGCTCTTAATGCAGTGAGGCACGTTCTGTCCCAAAGGAGAACTGCGAGATGACTCATTTACGTTTCTCTGTCATGACTCTTCATTCTCTAACTGCAGGAAATATAATAAAAACCATGACGTCCGGATTACTGACCTCACAAAAAGGAACATCCGTGTATTAACAACAGCAAAAAAAGTTGCCAAGTTCTATTAAGGTTAAGTGTGTTGAACAGAGGGACTGCACATCCCTCATCCAAACCAATTTTCTTGCTCTTGGGCTGTACTGGATGACCTGTTATATATGCCCTGTCCAGTCATTGCATGACAAAACAACATCTGATCCTGATAAAACAGTGTATTCCTTCCATAAAAAAGCAAAGCAACAAAATTATATGGAATCACTCAAGGAAATTCTTGTCTAGCGTTTGTTTGGCCTAACACTCCCATTTTTAAGCTAAGTTCCCACCACAAGAAGCATTCGGTCATTGTATGTTGTGCTGATACACACCAGGATTTACAGGTCTTACTTTCCATTTCTAAATATGCCTCTGAGATACCCGCCTAGCATTTAAAAGGTGCTTTTTCACTGTACACATATTAGCATATTATGAAAGAAGTAATTAGCATATCAAATGCTGGAGATCAATTAGCTGCCAAAACACCAGTCTAGACACAAGCTCCTGACACTTGTAATAAAATCAAAGCCAAGCTGGCCAAATGCTGCTGCTAACTCACTATGGCTTCTCAGAGCAGAAGCAGTAAATGTTCATTCATTACCCCCTGCACCAGCAGTGCAGGAGCTGATTATCATCTGCTTCCATTTGCTGCTATTGTTGAGCCAAATCCTAAGTGAGTTCACAGATTCAGCAACTATTATTTTACTGTCTATGTTGACTGTGTGTTTTTATTCCACAACCGCCCCTCGGTTCCAGTAACTCTCGCACGTACTCTTGAGCTCCCTTCAGGCTCAGCACAGGCGCTGTCTACTCGTCCAGACCTCCCCGTGCTGGAAAAGAAAGCTCCCGCAGAGAGCAAGGGATGCACTCCTGGTGCGCAATACAGTTCAGCTGCAAAAGTTCTGCTGTGTCAAGACTCTTTGAGGTTTTGAAGGAGTCTGAAGAGGATTTAACTCATGATGATGAAACAGGGCCAGAACACTGCACTGCACAAAGCAGAGAGCAAATACAGTTGCCCTCAAAAAAAATATAAGAAATTGTGAGAGAGCTGCAATGCCTTGGTGAGCTGAGAATGAACAGCCAGAGGCAATACAAGTCCAGAGAGCAGCAGATGCAGCAAAACAGCAGCTAAGCACCTCATTCTGCAGTCTAAGTATGACCCATTTCTCATGAGATTTCCCTATACCTAAGAAAGAGAGAAGAAAGCTTTTTTTTTTTCTTAATTGAAGAAAATGTAATCGAATGTCTGCTCTAAATTCACCATATAGTTGTATATCAAACGCATTCTGACAGCCAGGATTCTCCATTCATCACTGAAGCTTTGCCTTCTCTGAGAAACTTTGGCTTTAATCACACTTCCAGTGAAAGAGATGGCTCAAATACCCATTGACTTCTGTGGGACAATAATCAGGCCATTATCACATTTCTATCTGCGGATACTATTTAATACTGAGTCCTATTATATGCCCATTTATTCAGGAAATGAAGGCGACTGACTGTGACTGGAATTTCATCCACGGGTTAAAGCAGAGACAATTCAGGAAAAAAACTGCAGTCAATAAATTCATTCACATTAAAAAGGGAAAAGCATTCAAAAGCTAAAACTTGCTATGACTTGGTTATTTAACGACCCCCACAAAATATTCTCCAACACACAGCATATTTCTCTTATCTCTTCTCACTTCAGCCAAAGAATAAAGAGGAGTTCACCCCAGAAACTTATCATTGGCTTAATATGCATTGTTTTGAACCACATCTCAGCAGGATGCTGACAGACAATAAATACTAGTTAACAGTCCTCAGCTGGATCTCCTTTCCGAAAAGATCAGTCATACGCATTTACTACTTTGAGAAAATAACTCAATTTTAACTCTTTCTTAAAATGTTCAATGCCCATGTTTCTATTTTTAAATGCTGCAAACCAGGCAAACAACTTTAGTGACTGTTACTTATGAATACTCAGTATTAGGTACTAATAGCATGACTCCGAAACATAAAGATGAGCTACTTCCACTGCTGACCAACTCTCAGATCTATGCAAAGAAAGCGTACTGCAGGGGTTGTCCAAGAAAACCCAAGGTTAATACAATCTTTGCTCCCAAGACTTCACTTTGTGGTTTTCTGACCACTTACCACTGTTACTAGTGGGGATTTAATGTAATAATTGTAATTTAGATATGCTAAGTGCACAAACACCACCCCAGTATGAAAACACATGAATATATTTATAATCTAGACATTTTGAACAAACTCAGGCATTACTTGTTAAGAACTGAGAAACTCCTAAGCATTTGCACTACAAGCTCATACAGAATACTACAAATTGCTAAGAATTCCCTGAATATTCATTTCATTTGTTTGTGTTTAATTTGCAGCATATGATGCTTTATGCTAATAATTATAAAAAAAATCAACAGTTATGAACACAAAGTCCTTCACAGCCTAGCACAGAGCACAGTACAATGTAACAAAGTAATCCATTTAAAAGCAAAAAAATACTGGCATCATTTCAAAAACGTAAAGCTCTCAGTGCAGCTGGAAGAAGCATTTATTATTTACACTCTAGAGGGCTTTTCATTCCCATCTACCAACATGTTTACCATTTGGAATGAAGATGAACTGGCAAGGCAACAGCCATAGCTGACTTTTTTTTCCTCCAATGAATTTCAAATTCAGCAATATTCAAGCTAGCCGTTCGCAATCGTCCTTTCAAGTGACTGACTGGCAGAGATGCAAGAGGCTTGTTAAGGTCTGCTTGGATCAGGCTGGTAGGTGCTATGTCACACTCTCATTTCTGGTTTGGGATTTGGATGTGTACCTGAGGTTAAATGCTACCGATACATTTAGGCTTGCCGAGGCAGGTTGGTGTCATGAATGCATTCTACACCAACAAAGCCACCATAAAGCATTTCACATCGTTCCGTTTAACTGCTGGTCCAACAGAACAGAGAGCGTTTTTTTTCACATAAAAGCCTGCCTGGGGTGTTTGACTGTGCACGCTTTGCAAATGACTGTTCAGAGCAAACGCAGGTTCCCCTGTGACCCTTCAGACAGCCCTGGAATACACTAAACTCTATAAAAGAAGTCTGTACTATTTGGGCCAATATTCTGCACCTCAGTATCAAACTCCAACCAAAACAGTCTTGCCACAGTTGCCTTCCCACCAGTCATGAACCTCTATTTCCTATGCAATTTACTTTTGACATTAAAGCCTTCTAGACACTTAGAATCTCTCCTCTGTAGACAGCTCAGCTTACCCAGGCCGAGCAGCTCTACCGTCCATTTTGCTGAGGGGGCTGATCTCAGGCTACGTTCAAGGCATCTACCAGGGATAATGAACAGTTGGTGAAGTTTTCGTTTAAGAAATGGGTGCTTATTTTGATATGTGCATTTCAGGAACAGTCTGGAGATCAGAAAACCCCTCCAAATACTAGGAGGCCCAGATTCAATTTTGTCGTTAACCTGACAGGCTGCAAAGTGCATCTTCCACCGGCCCAGGAAAAGCTTTGGCTGTCGTGCGGAGCAGGCACCTCTGCCTTGCCTGCACAGCACTCACTCTACTGCACAAAAATGGTTGAAGGACATGCAGATGAAAGCGAAAAAACAAACATAATGCTATTATTCATAAATTATGGAATAGAAGTCTAAAACTATTTTAGCATTGGCTAAAGCAATTGACTGTATTGATACAGTCAAACTATGCAGTTTACATTTAATATCAGCTGGAGAAACAAAACAAATATCCAAGAACTAATACTTTGTCAGAGCCAATACATAGGCCCAGCTCCAGCTAACACTATATAATAAAAGTCCTAACAATAGATGAATAGATGTTAATTAAGAGATCCTACTAATGGTGTAGAAGCTTCTAACTTGACAGCAGTCTGCCAGGAAAAGGTAAAGGATATACAAGTCATGTGGAGTGGGTATGGGAAAGTGTTTGCTTATCGATTATTACTGAATAAATTAAAGGTAACTGCCCTGTCATGTTCTAGTTCTGATATACTTCAGAAAAAAAAAACAGCCTGCATGCAAGGGAGGAAAAAAACACATAAGGTATAGTTTCCCTGAATCTGATTTACAAAACCCCAGAGCATCTCTCAAAAAAGTCAGAGCCTGTACTTTACAGATACCTATGCTCCTGGCAAAATACCAAATTATACTTAGCTGGAAAACAAAATCTACACTGTGCCTCGGGGACTAACTTAAAGATGTAACTTAGGGAAGAAAAAAAAAAGAGGAAGGATGGGTTGTAAAGAAAGAAAACTCTGTTTGGCTTCATTAATGCTCAGAAACAATTCTTCCCCTCACATGAACAATGGATGAAAAAGAATTTGTCTCCAAATATAATATGCTATCCGAAGGTGGCTGTAGCTCTCACTGTCTATCTAAAAGGGCTCTAGGTGCAGGAAAAGGGACTTCTTTCCACAGCTGCTGTTCCCACACTGATGCAGGCGAGTAGGAAACAGCCCAGAGGAAATGAGTTTGTGGACCATGATCTCATCACCATCAGGCCAGCACCAGCAGACAAGCTACATTAAAGCACTAACCTGTAACACGCAGCAGGCCCAGGGCAGATGGGTTTGCTCTGCAGCTGGGAGAGCCAAGTCATCTTGAGCCTACTTCTGGCTTAGCAAACCCACATGCAGCCCTCTCCTGCAAGCCAAGCAGGTACTTGCAATGGTCTCCTCTGGTGCACCGATCATACTCCCCTCTGCCAGCAGGGACTTCCTCCCTATGTGCATAAACATGCTACGTTTATGTATATACGAGCACAGAGTTTCTTGCACTGGAACAGAGGAGCTAGCCTAAAGAGATGTGATGCACTTCAGATAAAAATGGCTTAGTCTAGTTACTTGAATAAAGAGCCCCAGAGTGTCTCTGTTCGTAGTTCACACTCTACAGAGGTAAGTTCACAGCACTAAGATCACGGCTTTACGTACTTACTCCAACCTAACAGACCTGAATTGTTGTTCCCAGCCCGCCCTCACCACAAACGCGCCATCCTCCCCCAGACACTGCACAGTCACCTCCTGCAAGGGGTGCAACAGAAATGCTACAGATGGAAATGGGAGCAGAATGGTTTGGGAGCAGCTTGCAGCTACATCACATTAAATGTAACTAGCTGCACTCCTAAAGCTCTTGTGAACCCTTAGGGGTACTTTACAGACAAAAATAATAACAATAATAATAATAATAAATAAATAAAACAGAGAATTGTAATGGTATGTAATCCTTCCATATTGTTTATAAATTTGTCTTAAAACCAGAAAGATCAAAATCAAAGAGTATGACTTATGAACTCCCAAGCTAAGCAGGATCATCCTTCATGGGTTCATAGATGTGCAGAAGACCACAGAGAAAAAAATCACGGGGCTGTAAGAACTGACTGTGATAATGAAATATCGCTCCTCCTACTGTCAGCCCCACACCGGTCGCTGGCTGGAACCGTTAACTTCCCAACCACACAGCAAGTCGCTATAAATACCACAGGTCCTTTTGCCAGACCAGAAACAAGCAAACTGTGTTATGCTCATGATCTCTGCGCAGTTCATAGGCAAGTTGCTAGCAGAAAGCACATTGCCACAGACATGCATATGCATGCATATGCGTGAAGACAGGCTTCTTATACTGACAAACTGAAAAAAAAAAACAAAAAACTCCACTTTGGTAAAGAATTGGGTTCCCTGCTCCCTAGTCCAGCAAGCACAAAGACAAAGAAAGCATCACATATTTGGGACATCCTCGGTATAAAAGAAAGGTATGTATTAAGATGGATGTCAGCATTTTGAGAGATGCTGAACAACTAACACAGCCCAGTATACATGTGGGCCCCAAGGGTGGGGAGCAGAGGGAAGGAGACAGCACCTGGTTGGCTAACCAGGGACTGTTAGGAGCTGACTTCTAACCCGGGGAGTAAGTTACAAGCTAGTTATGTCTAATATAGACAACGGAGGCAAGTAGGCAGGTTAGAAGACAAAGACAAGACTATTGTCTATTGTCTACAACTGAAATGAATATCTCATTGCAGTAAGTCAAAGCAACGCAGTGTGGGTGTGAACAAGGATATGCATTCACTAAAGTTGGATCAAAATATCAGTGTTAGACTGGATGTTGACAACAGGTTTCTAACAATCCAATTTGATTACACCTTTGTGAAAAACACTGGCCCTCCAAACTTAGTGACTTCTGTGGTTCAAAAACTTAAGCTAGCCCAAGGGAGACTTTCCCAAGGAAGATTTCTTCAATATTAGACATCTGCATTTCGCTGTGACTAGTTCTCTGTGCAGGAAGTGACCATAGAAAAGAGAGTGGGGAAAAGTGTTTCTAAAGCCTGCAACCCTTAAATGGGATTGCTGACACTAGTACAAATTACAAGGCTTCAAATAGAGGACAAAAGGTCCAACACTCTAGAATACCATAAGGATCACATGCTGTGACTATAATTTAAAGCTTCCTTCTGTACTCTCTCAGGAGTGCTGAGCAGAGGTCACAGATCAATTCATTCAGGGTTCAGCTACAGCCACGCTCAAGTCTGGCACAATTACAGGTGCCAAGGTTTTAGCAGCTCTATACATAACACTTCTCACCAGTGAAGAAAGGCAGCTGATTTTCCAGCTCAGGGATTTTTTTTTTTTTTCACTCATTGGTAAAAAAAAGAATACAGTATGCCAGAAATCTATTTTCTTACACACACCTAAGACAAGGAGAGAGCTAGGGAAGCTGGACATTCTAGGGCAGCTGGAGAGGAGTGACATATGTTGGGATGTCCATAGCTCCATGTGTTTCAAACATTGCCTCCAAACGCTGTTGACACTCCGTAAGCACAAGTATATAACGCCAGTTTTCTTCCCTGTATTCTCCAGCTATTGTTTTCATTGTCTATAAAAGGCACCCATAATTAAGATTATGGCAACATAAACTTTCAGTATTAATATTCAAAATCCAACTGCTCTCAACTGCTGCAGAATGCCATTAAGAGATAGCATCTTAGACATATCTTGATATATTTTTTCCTGTTTATTCAATTTCAGAAGACAGCTATAATTCCCATAGAATAAATCTATCTTGGAAAAACCCATAGAACTAGAAGAACTTCATTGTTCTGTCACTATTTAAAAAGTGTAAACAGCGTGACTTTTACTGCTGAGTCATCTCAATATTGATTTCAAGTAAAATCATTTCATCATAAAATCATCATAATATCTGATTAAGCATTATTACTTACTTTTAAAGGATTCATTATATTTTATAGCACCCAACAGGTTTTGGAGGAAGACAAGTCTTGTCAAATCATATACTCCTACCAACAATTGACAGCAACTGTTAACAACTTATTTCTGAACATGTTTTAAGCTTTGAACTCAATATCACACAAGTTTCTGATTCTGAGAGACAGAAACACTCAAAAGTTATGTGGCAACATCAAATTGGAAAAGACTTTGTTGATACTACATTTCTTAATAAGTAGTTATCAATTATTTAGGATGAAGATCTACCTAGAGGACTGATTCTCAACCTGTGACATAATGTATTCTTTTACTACAAATATAGAATTGAAGCTGATAATGTTTGCAAAAAGAGCAGGGGTGGATAGAATAGAAAAAAGTGAAGACAGGTCACTCATAACAATACAGTTTCCTTGGTAAACTGGACTAGAAGGGTTCTTCTACAAAGACAAATACATGGTTTGCAATATTAAAATTAAACACTGTAATCCTCAACCATTAAAAGGACCAAAGGAATTGTCAACAGAAAATATCTGAATATGAGCTACCAATTCGTAAGTTGAACCAATAGCTGAAATTTATGATCTGTATTTTCGCAGGGAAACGCATTAGATGGTTATTATTCTAAATGTTACTACTTGTAAAATCCAGGAGTGACAAGTGCTACAGAAATCATTTGTGCTGAGTTCCCCCCATGTAATCTTATAATATATTACATCAATCATAACGATGTGGCTGCCTTTATTGACAGATTTGTAAATTGGAGTTCTTTCTTCAATGTTTTTGCAATTCTAACTTGGATATCTGGGGTATATCAGAAAAAAAAATCTATGGTAGACAGTTATGAGCTTGTCAAATATCTCACATTTGATTTAAAACAAAGCTGCAGCAGGTTTGATCGATGTTGTACTATGTTGATCCTGGACACAATTATTAATAACATCTCTGGCATTTATATAAATAAACTTTCACAGTTTCCCAAGTAGAATTACAAACCTGTAATAACAGAAACTTGTAAGAACCAAGTCAATGTCAGCTTGCTTCACTGTATTTTATGGGTACACAGAGCTCATATATCACTTCTTTGTAAACACTCTGTTAGCCTTGATGCAGTGTCTTCTCACAGTACAAAAATAAAACCCATTTTAATTATCACAATGAGATGCAGAAGGAAAAACAATGCTATTCATTAAACCTTCCCTCATTAATTTGTACCACATTTTTTTTTACCAAGTACAACAAAACAGCTCAGCATAACCATTATTATTACTCAATTTTGAGATTATCAAAGAAGAAAAGGTCGCAAAATTTGTATCAAAAAGCTAGTACAGCTTTTTTCTGACACATTTATGGAATAAACAGAAAGAAAGATTAAAAGACTATGCTACTGCAATTTGCAATTGTGAAACAGAGATGCATTGAAGAATTAGGGGAAAAAAACACTTTCAGATCCTGAGTAGTGTGGTTTGGAAGCATTTTTCTGGTCATGGTCTATATTATAGATGATACTTGGAAGAACATCACAAAGCAAGTCTGGTTTAATTCCTGGACACAGGATTCAATGTAGAGTGGTAATGCTTAAAAGGCAGACCTGAGTATTCTCAATTTCCATTTTAGGAAAAGGGATTTGTTTGTCTGCAATGGCATCTCCAATTCTTCTAATCCTGTTAGCTGGGCTCTGCCAGAAATGATATTCAACATAAGCTCACTTATGAAGGATAAACCTTTGTCTTTGTAATAACGCAGCATACACAATGTGCCAGGTACTTTCAAAGCATTTTCCCAGACACATCACTCCTAACTAACTCCACCTCACTTTTCTTTCAGATTCTGTATGTTTCTCAGGATCAAAGGCAAACCATGACTATTTTCTGCACAGTACCCAAAAATGTTTTCTTTGCAGCACTGCTTAGGGTTCTGAAAAAGTATCTCCTTTAAGTGGAGAAACAAGGAGACTGTTCAATCCCTTTACTTGCTCTATAATCAGATTATAATGGTGTGGTGGTTTCACTCTGATGGACAGCAAAACTCCACCACAACTGCTCTGTCACTCAAAGGGAGAGGAGGGGAAGAAAGTATGATGGGAAAGAAAAAAGCTCACAGGTTGAGATAAGAATAATTTAATTAAAGAGAAAAGAAAGAGGAAAATAAAGGCCACACAGAAGAAAATAGAGAGAAAAAAAAAAACAATTATTCTCTGCTTCCCACCAATGACCAATGTCTGGCCACGTCTCGGGCAGCAAGGCATAGCATACATGTAGCAGTTGCTCAGGGGGACAGGCGTTCTCATAACGAGAGCCCCCCTTCTCCGTCTCCTTCCCTGCCTTCCCTTGCTGAGCGTGATGCCGTACAGTACGCAATGTCCATGCGGTTGGTGCAGTCCAGCTGCCCAGCCATGCCCCCTGCATTCCCACTGGGTCCCACCCGCTGCCCGCTGCCTCTGGGGGCTGGAGGCAGCCCTGGTGGGGAAAGCAGCCTCTGTCCCAGCCAGAACTGCAGTTAATTTCATTCAGAACTGATTTCTGCAGCACTGGCACTTGATGAACCGAGATGGTGAGAGCTGGAGCGGACAGGGCAGCACAATACCCGCAAGGCTACGCTACAACCACCCGGTTGTGCTCCAAAACATGAGTAATAACTCAGATGCTTTCCTGGACATCGCAAAACATACTTCCCACTAGCTGGAACCGCTGAAGTTTTGCGGCATATTTCACACACCCACTTCTACTGAAGGGTATTTAAGAAATACTTCTACTGAGTTCTGAAAATAAAGTTTTTAAACTCTAAGATTACAGCAAAAGAAGGAATGAAAAAAACATTTTAAGAAGAAAGTACCGCAGCACACTTCCCACTCGATATCAAACAAATTTTTAAAATTCTGTCAAGTTCCAGAAAATACTGAAGCATGCCTTTCTTTTCAGTAGTTTAAATGAACATGTAACAGGCAAGCAACAAGCATATAGGAGGAGATTCTGAAATGGTTTCCTACTAATGATCTTGCCCTCAGAAATAAAAACTGAACTCCAGGATGGGCATAATTATAAATTTAATGTGGCAGTCAAACCTCAAAGGGAAACCACTGTGAAACTATAAAAAAGGAAATGGATCCAATTCAATTGCAAAGCATTTATAAAATTAGACAATAAGCAATGCACAGTTTAAGATGAAATGACCACAAGAACCACTTGTCTGCGGCTATTCTCATGCAAGGAGAGGCAGTATTGCAACACAGATAAATAAAACCAGGACAAGGCCTTATTAAAAGAAGTGCATTGAACATTAACTCCTAGCAACACAATTGTAGAACAGCATCCTCTAATTTTTGCTGGGATCAACTGGGATCAAGCAGCTTGGTACTGCTTTCCTTACTTTCATCAGAGTAAACTAAAATACAGAAAACGGGGTGAAATGCCAAGCCACCAAGGATGGCCAGGACTAGCGACCTGTGTTCCAGTTTAGCAACCAAGCGCTGAGTTAGGCTGCCTTCCAGCATTTAGCACAGAGCAGTAACAAAGGCCTTCAAGAGGTTTCTGACGTTCCGTCACCCTGAGCAGAGTTCATTGACACAATAGCTTTTATTTTTAGAAGCATGAACATCTGGTAATAGGTTTAATGATACAAAGTGTCTCACACAACTACTGTATTTTTACAGCATGTTGGTAACCAGTGCTTACACTGATGTTGTAAAATGTTCCTCCTTCACCTATTACTCCTTGTATTTCCACTTCATTATCATAGTGTAAGATATTTCTAGAAAACATCAATTCCTAAACTAAAAAATCCTGACAAGCAAAAAATAAAAATAAAAAATTGAGTTTTAAGAGTCTACACTAAAATTATTATGGGACAATTTTATTCCTACAAAACTATAAACCTAGTTTGTTTGTTTGTTTTTTAATTCCAAAATTTTAGAATATGTTCCATTGATTAGTTTGATTGATAAAGAAACTGTAACCAATGAAAACATCGATCTCATGAAGTTTAAAAAAAAAAAAAGCACCACCAACAAAACAAAACCCACCCTGTACAGCATTAATCTCATGAAGAGATTCTAAATTATACACTTTATTTTCCTCCTGAGATTTATACTCCCATTATCTCTTACACCGACATAAGATAAAGCTAGTATAAATCTGCCTTTCTCAATGCAGGGAATTTTGTAACGCTGTATTAGAGATGTGATTATTCTGTCCTCACATTTCATGACGCTGTTTTCTTAACAAGCAGAAGCACTTTCATTTAATATGAAGACAGATGTTTTGACTGAGAATGACTGTGGAATCGTGTAGCTTTTCTAATCCACTGTAGAAGTACATGAGTTTTAATGAGTGCTTTACAGTACTGCCATTACACCAGGACTTCAGGAAAGCTAAATAATCTTGCTTTTAGGGCACTGCTACTGTTGGTAATCAAGGGATTTAAAAGCACTTATAAGGAAGCTGATGTTCCTGTACAGAGTTGCTAAGTCAAACTGATGTTCCTTGCCTTTTGTTTGTAAGCAAATGCCCATCAGAGAGGGAAATAATCACTTTCCAATCAAAAAAACATGGGGGGGGGGGGGGGGGGGGGGGGGGGGGGGGGGGGGCAGAATCAACCCTTTGAGTTGAAACAGCTAGAACATTATAATGACAGAAAGTGCTGCTTCCCATAGGGTCATCCTTGTCATTACACATGTTAGAGGTAAGTTAAAATGTATTACTGTCTTTAGAAATACACATTGACAGATAAGCTAACTATATAATATATATTTATATATATTTATGTATAAACTGAGACTGTAAATTTAAGGCAAGACTTTTTTTTTCTCCTTTCTTTTCCTCTGGATTCACTAGCTGCTGCTACCCATGACACATAAGAATCATGATGCCATAATTCTAGAGTACTCCCAGTATTTGTCCATAGAGCCACTTGCTAATTTTGAACCTCAAGCACACCAAGAAAAAGTCAGCTACAGTAACGTATCTCCCCTGTAAACTGGGCTTTGATGCAATGGGAAGTGCTTTGTGGTCAAACAATTCCCAGACTTGTACAAAATGAAGTATTTTCTTCACAGCCTACGTGATTTAGACAACTAAACGGGAAGGAACCAGATAAAAAATAATCTATTAGACCTTGATACCTATGGCAATAAGTCTACCAATGAAGAACAAACTAAATTTATACAAACTAAAAAAGAGAATCATCCTGGTGAACAGCATTCCAAGTGCTAACAGCAGAATCTTGTTCATACCTTAGTGACAACTGACAGAATTCAAATTCAGACTCACAGAAACCAAGCCAATAGCAGTTTTTATATAAGTTAACAATTTTAACAGCTTTACAATGTGAAATAAACTTATGAACTCAAAAAAACTGAAAAAAGGACACAAATCTCACCTCAGTGTAAGACAGTACATTACTACTCAGTTTAGTATTCTATAAATATAGGATTCATTACAGTATTATTTTGTTTTCATCAAAAAGAACAAAGCAAAAGAAGGAAAAATCACAATAATGAAAAAGGAAGCTCGGGCCAAATATTTGCAATACAGACCAGCTCTGTGCAAAAGACTTACAAAAGCAATGGCAAACAATGCATGAGTCATGCAGAGGCAATTGGCAGGCGGTTACAGAGCATCGAACTGGAAGGAAAGTCTAGGCTGCTGCTACTGGGGACAACCATCTCAAGCCTGAAAATAAATACAGGTCAACACAGCACCTTCTTCAATAACACTGCCCTGAGTTTCTCTGAAGATGCGTGCTTTGAGAAAAGGAACAGTGGCAAGCTGAATACCTTCAAAACATGTTGTCTTCCTTTTAAAGAAAACAGAGTAAGATCATCTCACCTAGAGGCAATCGAGTGTTTTGTTTTCAAAAATATTTTAGATGCTGGGGTGTTTATGGTCAGCAGGTATACGGGCACAATTTAAATGACATTTGATATGAGGTGGAGATGATCAAATTTGCTTGCCATCAGTGCACAGGTTTATTTTTGTAAGAAACACGATAAAAACTTACTAGGGGTTAGTCATTTAACACCCTTGTGACAAAGAAGCAAAAATGTATTTTGATATTTCCAGTAATTTCTTTCAGAAAAAACACCAAACACCAGACAGGTCCAGGAGCAACAGCTTGCAAACTTACCAGAACTATTCCTTATGTACTGCTCCCTGTCAACAACGAGGGAATTCTCAACCTATTTCAACATCGTTCCCATGATCTCTAGTCCAGAGGTCCCCAAAGCTAAGACAACATCAGTATTCTTCAAGGAAAGCTAAAAATATTGCCTGAACAGGTACCCAGCCTGCAGATGCGCATCATGTTATGCTTTGAAAATAAAGAATTTATATGGGACAGATATGTGCTAAAACTAAAAGCACATATGAATAAATATTGAATTGTACATTAGTCCTTATTCTAAGGGTGACCCTCTACCACCAAGTAAGGTGCTTGGCCAAAATTTTCAGTAAACATTTACAGCAGCCTATGGGATTCCATTGTAATGCAACTTTTAAAATTACATTTACTCAACTTATAAAACATAAAATTCTTTCTCCTGTTAATTGTACATAGGGTAGGACCATCACATCTGCGCCAATTTACACTCATATAAACACCAGAAGTACAGGCTGATTGCATCTAAATTTAGGCACAATTTTTAACAATGCAAATGTTAGGAGAAGAAAATTTTGTAAATATATCAAATTTGTGTTAGATATATTTTCCTACATCATCCCACAATATGACATACATCATCAATTCAACTATGATGAGCTTCTCGCTGAAAAGTTAGCTGCCATCCATTTGCATGTTATAACTACTTGCTCAAACTATTGGAACATTTCAGCTCTCACAATGTGCCCTGGTGAGTAAGGTGGTCCCTTTGATAGGTACAGTCAAAACTTTGGGGTCATTTACAGATTAAATTCATACATTGACTTAGACACAGAGATTTAATAGTATGCCAGTTGAACCATTAGAAAATAATATAAAAAAACTCATAAAAAAACTTCTTTATTGGTATTGGAAATAGTTGTAGGGCTCTTCTAATAAAACAGCAATAATCATAATTTAAAGCATCGTAGGTTTCTTTCAGTGGCACTAAAAGGACATTCTTTTTCCTGTAATATTCATTAAGTTCACAAATTGCATAGTAACTGGCATGTAATTAATAGAGATGCAACATGGTTATACATGCCAGTTTATAGATACACATAGCAGAATTTTATTCGAACATTTTCATGGAAGAGAGCAGAGTTTAATGAATTGCAAAGCCATGTACTTGAAGCAGCAGTAACACACCTTGGAGAATAGTCTCATCTTGATCCTTGAGATGGTTTGCATACAAAATAGTACTCCTCAAAATGAAAATATAAAGCTCTAGCTTTTCAAGTAAAAATTATAA
This sequence comes from Cygnus atratus, assembly GCF_013377495.2. NCBI lineage: Eukaryota > Metazoa > Chordata > Aves > Anseriformes > Anatidae > Cygnus > Cygnus atratus. The sequence continues at coordinate 7,475,445 of NC_066376.1, forward strand.
TTCATAGACCGAATTTTTCATTTTAGCCGAGATGCACCCCACACAGCTAGGAGAAGAGGGGGCACATTCAATCCTCTATCCAGCACTCCCACATCAATCTCAGTCCCAGTGCAATAAAAGACAGCTTTAGGGATGCTCTATATTATGCCAGCCCCCCAGATCATCCTAGCAGTTTATGATCACCTGTGCACAGCAGTACTCTAGCCAAATGCTTCTCAGCACCTCCCCTGTCAAGTTATCCCTCGTTCTAGTTCTATGTCTCCCCAGGATAGTCTTCCACAGGGAAATCCACAACCATCTGGTTAGCTCAGCTTTCAGCTAGCTTTGATCTAACAAAGTGGCTCAAAGCAGTAAAGAGGAAAAAAAAAAGTATATTGTATATATTGAACCAGATTCTGCCCCCAGTTTGATGAATGTAAATTCAGGTGAACTTCACTGAAGCCAGGAAGCCAGGTCAGGGAACGTGTTTTTGCTTTCTATTCAATATTAAGCAAAGCTGGATTTCAAATAAAGAAAATACCGCCACCATGCAAAAAAAAATATTTGACTCCTGTAAATCAGTGTAGCTTCACTGATGTCAATCCAGCTACGAAAATTTACATCAGCTACAGATTTTCTCCACTATGTAACGAGCAGTGCTCTCTTTGCTCCCCTGGGTTTCAGCTCAGGTTTTAATTGAATACTTTTTTTTTTTTTTTTCAAAATGAGTAACAACACATTTTCTCCTGAGTCACATATTCTAGTTATACACTGCACATTGCCAAGATAACTGAAAAAGCTTTAAAAAGTAATTAAATGGTTTTCAATGAAAAAACACCAACAACATTGATTTCCTATGTAACTTAGAAAGCTCACCTCATTTTATTGCTATTTATTTTACAAAATACTAAAAAAAGTAATTTTCTATAGAAAACAGATCTGAGAACAACACAGTACAGAAAAATAAAGAAAAGGAAACTTTGAGACTATATTTTCAAAGCATACAAAATGCATCATTTGCAAATGTCTGGCAAACGTGTACATTTCAGCCAGACCAGATGCTTCTGTGTATGTTATTGTAGATGAGGAAAGGCAGCTATTCAATTTCAGATCATATTGTACACACAGTTTATCTTGAGAAGTATTATTGGCATGCAAAGTCAAGTATCCACAAGTTAGACAGCATCAGAATTAGATCTGTCTGTGTTTACTCAGCAAAACCTTGTGGATATGCCGAAACACTGCATTGTTACCTTGTTTTCACATGATCTCTTTTTTCAGTGCACTGAGCAGCCATTCCTCAGTGTTAGGTTTGCTGCAGTAATAGGAAGGGTATCCTTATAACACAGAAAATATTTCATTCTTAAAGGCTTACTTCTACGGCACTGAAGCCATTACCAAAATGTCAGTCAATTCCAGGGAGAGCATGATTAGTCATACATAATCCTGCCTGAAAGTCTACAAATCTTTGTGGTTACTAACACTGCTTACAACAGCTGAGTGGCCAGCACACAGGGACAACCTTACCTTATTCCTAGCAAAGTCATCTGCAAGTCCATTAACACACACTACTCAGAATCACAGAGTGACAGAGCTGAATAGTCTCAGTAGACCTAGAGGCTGCTAGACTAGCTAAAAAAGAAGTTACCAGCTCCATTAAATCTGTGAAAATTATTTGTTAAAAAAATTTCAATCAACTCTAATCAACGTTTCCATCAGAAGTTTAAAATATAAATGCAGCTTTTGTTATTGACATAGTAAGAACAGCATTGTCTTGAGTAAACAGACCTTGTGACATTCAGATTTATATGGCAGTTCTAGGAAGTCTCCAAGGAGCAGGATACCATTCACAGAAATAAATTGAACAGTTCATGTATAGTCAAGAACTATGACAAAAGTACAAAAAAGTACGTTTTTTTTTTTTAATAAATTGAATCTGAATAAGAACTTTAATGTAAAATTAAGGCCTTTCCTCTACTTTTGCTTTTGACAGAATTTCTATTTATATAAAGAGATTGTGAGATATATTGCAGCAGGAGGCATCTCTTTAAAAGACTAAACATTAGGAATTCTAATGTAGAAAGTCTGTAATAAACTGCTTTCGCTTGCATTGGCAAAAAATAACTGAATAAAAAATAACTGAATTAATTTCAAAAAACAGCACTGGAATTATAATGGTATCAATTAGAAAAAAAAAAATAGACAATGTGATTAACAGTATAATGTTGCTTGAATCAAACACTAAAACTAGGAATTCATAGCAGAAGTAACAATTTTCTCTGAATGCTTACCAGATGCTGATTGGAAACTTCAGTGGAGATGTTTGTTTCCTCGGGAAACTTGGAACAGTTGGAAGGAAAACAGCATGCACCTCAGGATTCATTGGTTTTCCTTCCTGAAGTATTATTAGCTTTCTAGGTGACCTTGGATAAATTGCTTCTTTTCTCTCTGTCTCAACCTTCTCACCTGCAAAGAGGTACAACAATCCCATGTAAAGACTTTTTCTAAATCCACCAGCAGAAAGCACTGTAAGAATCAGCCCTTCCCACTGCTAATAATGGGTGCAGTTTGTTCACAGTGGAACAGAGTTTGCAAGATCTTCTAAGCAATGTTTTCATGCACTTAATTCATAGGTTTAAGTTTCTTAATGCATTTCTGAGCTATGATCAAGTGTATTAATTTAAAAGATACAGGGCCACAATTTACAATTCTTAATCGGTGCCATCTGATACACCTGGGTCTCTAGTTTTGATTGCAAGTTAGCAAACAAACAAACAAAAAACAACAACAAAAAGAAACCCACCAACCCCTACATAGCTAAAGCAAACCAGCAGTTATCAGATAAAACATCTACATAACTACTTCAAACACACACCACAACCTCACAGGCATTTTACCTTATCTGCCACGCAATGACCAAATACACATCCTATTAATCAGTAAGCAACAAATTTGGTTAAAATTACCAGAATATACTCTTAGATTTGAAAATCTCTGTTGAAATCACAAACTACAGAATTAAAATTTGAAGCACAGAACCTGATTAATAACTACGGATGTTTACATACATAGTGGGCACTGAGAGCAGCACACTAGCCAAGTTATTCACACAACACCCCAGCAGGCTGGTTTCAGAGACGGGAATGACAACCAAGAACTCAATGTACAATGGTGGCATAGCAGTCCTGCTCAGGCACGTGCAAGCTGAGGCCAGTCAGGCGAGCTGGGGCTCCCTTGAAGCTTCCATACCAGCAGAGTTGAGCACAGCGAGGGTCATCCTACCTAATGCCCACTGCTGCCTCCACAGTGCAGAGACAAATTATTCTTTCCTTTTTCAAACCTCCCTCATTGCTCAGGCAGGTCTATGATGTTCTACTTTCAGGGATCCTGATGATAAAGAACAGATTTTGGTTATGTCTGCCTGAATATTAATTTTTTTGCCATGTCCTTTGAAAACTGAGTCTATAATATCATTTAAAAGGCGTTTATTTGTGATACTGGTATGTCTCCCTTCTACTAATTATTCAAAAAGAAATACGGGTGCAGGAAGGAATACTGTCTTAAATACCCCAAATTGTAAAATGATGTTTTCAATGCAGATGCGTCACAGCAAACTGAAACAAGAGAGACTACCCCCTCAAAAAAACAGCTGCTACAAGAACAACAAAAATACAGCACTTGAAGATGGGAAAGTAATTTTAAGCTGCTCAAGTTTTGTAAGTACCCAATAGGCTGTAGCAACGCAATTGTTTAAAGGAGTTATACAGCTTCTGAGATACTCCAAATCAGAAAATATAACCATTTCTCTTTTCATCAGCACAGGCAGGTAAAAATATTCCACTCCTTAATAATTTGACAATTGCTGCAAAGTAATTATCAACCTGTGAGTTTAGGAGTTAGAATGAAAAAGCAAATCACTGTCTTGATACTCAATTTTCAATGGTTTGTTTCAAAAAATAAAATGTAACAGTATTTTCTATTTCAAAATTAAACAGGTACTCTCATCACACCTGAAGTAAGCAAAACCCTACCGATATACCCATTTCTGAACTCTGGGGAAGTTCTGATTAGTGTATTCTGCTTTGAGCCCTGCTGTAGTCACTTTATTTGTCCTTTGTTTCTTTAGAACTGGAGTTTACATCGCTTCAGTTGCATGATTATAATTTTTAATATTGCATAGAGTATCTTCATGGAAAGACAGACCATCTAAAAAACTTTATGTATGCTGTAGTTGCTTACAGCCCTGATTTTCTGGGGTTGAACAGATTATAAGAACAAAAACAATACTACCATTTGTTTTGGTAGAAATAGAGAGGAAATAAGGTTAAAAAAAAAAATCCCATTAGAATTTAGAAAAGATTATGGGATCATTTGTTTATGTGAACTGTCATTATTGAGCATCTTGTATCAGGACTATTTATGCTGTGCTCTTTTTTGTTTGCTAGTCCAATTATAGCTGCTGGTGTTGATTTGTGAAGTCTAGGCAGAAAGTTACAAACTGTTTTTGGCACAGAACCCTCAAACTTGGAGTACTCTCTGACCCAAATTTGTTAATTTTCTCTTCCCAACATAAAGCCCATCTCCTCCTCAAAGTTTTGCATTAAATGGATTTGGACTGGAGGCCAAAGTCGTGATAGCTGATGGTAGTTAAGTCATCTTACTGCATTTGTTAAAAATAGGGCTGAAGGATATCTGTTCTCAAAACTAACAGCTGTCATTTTGACACAACACTTCTTATTATGTGAAAATACTCACAGCATTGGGCAACTATTTTTTTTTATTATGTACAGAATTAAGAGATACTTTCTTTAATTTCTTCTTTAAAAGGATGAAAAGTTGAAAGTATTTCTCAAAAGCAGTAAAAAGTAATTTTATTTTCTTTTAAAAGTGCTTTCAAAGAGGGTGTTAACAGCTGATTTATTTTATTCCTCCTACATTCGTCTGTTTGTCTTCATCACCACACTTTAAGGAAAAGCTGTTCCACTGTTTTAACTTGTGGGCTGTTATTTTTTTAGACTGACTAGTGTTGTCACATCCAGTTTCTCAGCAAATCACTCCATAAGGCTCTGCACCTTTCGTGAGTGTTCCTTCTTCTGCTACCATCATCTGCAAAGTCTCTACCAGAACAATGATTCTGCTCCTCGCATTTAAACCCCTGTACAGTATTTCAGTGATTCAGTGGTTCCAAAGCACTTTTTAACTTTTACGTTTTAGATAAGGACTGTCACGTGTGTATTCACAGCAGTAACTGCTTCAAGAACTACTGCTGTGTTGGGCACCTAAAAGTATTTAGCCTTAGCCAGAAGTGCCGGTGATACGCAGGTAACTGGTAATTATTTGGCAAGACATTTGCTGTCACTTCAACCACCCCTCAGCAGGTAGGCTGAGCCATTTTAAAACATCCATCCCCACCTGCCCTCCTACCTTCAGGTATACAGGATGAGTTCCATGAGGAATTAATATTAGCTATTCGTTAGGCACAGGGAAACAATGCAGAATTCAGGAGAGCCACTTGGCCTGGAAATGAAAGCAATTAAGCTGAATGGCAAAGCCCGCAGCAGCACTTCATTTATGAGTATCTTTTCAGCAATACGCTCTCTGAATTGAGTTAAAGAAAAATCTGATTTTAGTAGGTTTTACAAGTACTCTGGTATTGCTGTGAAGAGCATCCTATTTAGAAGTGCAGTTTTTATTGTATTACTGCATTTGATTCAGTTCTGCTTTTGAAATAAGACAATGCTGTCAACATGCAATTTTATCACAAATATGTCAATGATTTTACCGCCTCGAAGCATTATAAAAAGTTGTTTTCTAAGTGGGATGGAAGACATTGTCAAGAATTAATAATCTGGATTCTTTTCCTGGCTCTACCACAAAACCCATGCTATATTCAAGTTGTATAACTTCTCTTTGCCTTGGTTTCCAAGCTGTGTAAGAAACAACACTTAACGCACAGTATTACTGTGAGGCTTTATTAGTTCAGACCTCGTTTTTTCATTTCTTATATTAAGTATCATTTCTACAACTAGTCCCATTAATTCTAGGGAAAATTCTCAATTGGACTTCCATTGCTCTTTGTGCAGGACATATAAAATTGTTTATTAAGAAGCAGCAGTCGCTTTCCCCCCTTCACTGCTTTTTCTAATTAGAAGTACACTAGTTACTTGAGAGAGCCTGGAATAGAATGATGTTCTCCACAAGTCGTATTTCTCAGCTGCCCTTCCTAAAGGGGGTAACACCTTACAACTGAATTAGCTGAAGCCTTGGCAGCAGAAGGAGATTTTCCTTTCTGCATTATACTTACGAACATATACAAGTTCCCTTTTCTTTTTGCTTTAGCCTGAGGCATCCAGTATGTAGAAACCTGCTGCCTAAAAGGAAACTTATACATTTAATAAGAATTCAAGGCTGTCTGAAGAGAATTGGCTTTTTTATTAACTACATAAGTCTGAAACTCAGTTAGACACTGTTCAGAGTTCTGTAAATGTAAGTATATATATCACCATGGACATGTTCAGAAACTTAACAGCAATAGAAACAGGGTAATTCCCAAATGAACATGGCATCTTTTTCTCAGTGCAGTCATAGCCATGCTAGTTCTGGATACTTTACTTCACTATGTTTTATTTCTTACAATGTTCTAACAGTGTTTTTTATGGGAAAACAAACTTGCAAAGAATAAGCATGTGAATAACAAAGGTATTGCTCATGTTTTTAAACATCCAAAATTACAATTAAAGTATAGATGATACTGGTACAACACATTGTTTTGGGTATGAATAGAGCTACGCTTCTGTGCTTCCTAAAAACAAATTGAAAGAGACTGCAAAGGGAAAAAAAAATCCTTTCCTGCCTACATTGTAGTGCTATAATGGCTCAACTGTACATCTGACCTCAGCAGCTCTGTTTTCATTAAAAAAAAAAAAAAAAAAAAGAGAGAGAACCTTCTTAAGCATGATGTTTTCAGACAATTGTTGCCCATGGCAAAAACTGTTGAGGTACCAATGTACAATGTAGAGCAATTCTCAAATCTAAGAACCCACTCTGCCTGGCTCCGGCCACCTCTGCAGCCTCCTTGGAGAACATCTCCTGCTTGTTGGTTGGCCTAACAAATCCATTCATAACAGCAAAGCTGATGGGAAGAGGCAGTGCCTCGCAATCCCAAGCGCTCATTCCCACCCCTGTGCCTCTCATCTCCCCTGGAGCTGACACAACTATTTCTGTAGCAGCAGAACACAGCCGTACGACAGATCCCGATTAGCAAGCCGAGTCCACTCCCCAAACCGACTTACTGCCTGAATGCTGTGCCTGCCACCAGGGCTGGAGAGGTGAGAAGGAGAGATTGCAAAGCCGGAACATGAGCTAACACAGGGCTGCAGCCTCCCATGGTACTGCTGGTTTCACCTGCACAGAGCGAGACCTGGACGCTGGAGGTAGCAGGGAGAGGAACTAAGTGTGAGGCTGATTTGACGCTTACGATTTGAACAGCCCCCAGAATTATTTCCATGGAGTCTAAAGATGAAAAGGATGCAATATGAGCTACATGAAGCAAACAAAATGGGCATAAACAGGGACCACACAACTTGGAAAACATCTGTAGGCCACGAGATTCACAGTGTCGCAGGTCAAGGATGGCAGAAACCGTAAGAACATACATTCCCTATTCATATCTGTACCAGTAAGCAGGCTATACTGATCCTCTGTGTTGCAAAGCAAGCTGGTCATACATTATTTGGATGTAAGTGACAGACGTAGCTGTACTGATGGAAGAAAGTACAAAAGCACAGAATTCCTTACAATTCTGTGAACATTTGGAAAAGGCGAGAAATGTCCTTCTAGATGGCACCAAAACCTTAGATTAAAAACTGTTCAAACAAATTTTTAAATATCCAGAGATAACTAAAAATTAAGACTGAACTTCATCAGTATAAGATGCTACAACCATAGCAGAAATTAAGTGCAATGACTAGGCATACTTCTCTTGCCAGCAATGAAAAAAATTGGGATATCCTTTATCCATGGTGATTTGAAAAGAGTTATTATTAACACAGAACTGAAGTGATCAACATCCTCTCTCTAAAATACGGAACTTTTCATATTACCTGGTGATAAGCACTTGACAAGGTGAGCAGTCTCACTAGAGCCCAAGCGTAAATGGCTACTGACAGGGAATATTTCACACGGTGTACTCCAAGTCCACGGGACTCCAAGAACTACACGAAGACTGCTGCAGAACTGCAGAGAGCAAAAATCCTCTCCAAGAGTATTACGCAGTAGGTAGGTACAGATAAACCAACAGAGAAAATGACAAGAATGCCCGAATTGTCGTCAGACAATGAGCAGGCTATTACTTCCTCAGCAGACAGCAAATCAATGTGTGTATGTAAGGCGGCACAATTTAAGGGTCAGAGTTTCGTTAGTTACGTGGATGACATTATTGGAAGCGCTAAGATTCTTCGTTAAGGGATGTGGAGTTTTGGAACACACTGTAGTGACAATTTTATGAATACATAGGAAGTTTCCCAGTATTTGTCCACAACTGTATGTTTTGGCCTTCCTTTTTAATCCCATCATGATCTAACTGGGATTGTTGTCCTCTTCAGTTTAATTAAGCTCTTATGCATAGATTAAATATATTCAGTTGCTTAAAATGTACAAAGGCACATGTACTAAGTAAAGTATCAACAAATAAAACCAATGAAAAGTTTCTGCAAAAACTGTCACACTCTATGTTACATTTATAATCTCAACTATATATATCTCTGCAGTCTGCATACTCTTAAGACTTGGAAAAATGTATGTCATGTCTAGAGACGAGCCTGAACACAATACTGACTTTGAAACCCATTTTCTCTCTGGATTAAAATCCAAACTCTGCAAGTTTTAAAATAAATCAGGCCAAAATGTTTACCCTTTATATAAGGTTCCATACATTAAATTCAACATGCAGTCCCATCTTAGCATTGTTACTAATCTCTTTTATGAAATTCCATTTAAAAACCTAAAATAAAAATAACCCCAAACAAGTTTAAAGCCTCGTGTTTCACTTTAAGCCAGCCCTTTGATTTGGGAAATCTGTCTTGCTTCAGAGTGCCTGAGACTGGCAGTATACTTGGACCTTGCATTAATGTTTTGATGACAAACTACCAGCATAGGTGCTGTGCATTATCCAAACAATATGGCATCAGATGGAAAAACTGAGCAGGCGGTTAAATTCATTGCTTAATGCCAGAAAAGAGTTACAACTCCTCTCTTAGATTTCACAGTCATAAGATTATAATTCCTCCTCAGCCAAAATTCTGTGTTTAGAAATTTCTTTCTGAACTTAAGATTTTTCATGACCGTCATTATTTCTTTCCTTGTGGAAACATCAAAATCTGTTCCTCCCTTTTGGTGCTGTTGCTTTATTATTATATTATATAGTATATATATTATATATTAAATAGCACATTATATTAAATCTCCCTTATATTATCTATTGATGAATCAGGTCAGCAGCACTCCTTTTTCCTTCTTCCCACTCTACTTACAAATTGGGAAGCTCTTTCCCTGGAGTTCTGAATTGAAAGTTTCTACCAAAAGAAAATACTTTTCCAAATCACTTAGCTTTTCATTATCAGTATAGTCTGCAGAGTTTTCTTGGATAGGAAAATCTTCAAAGGCCTGAAGATAATAAAAAAAAATTCATTTCTGTACTATGTAAATCACTGCAGATTTAATACCATTACTTCCCAAACAAATGACCTTTTAAGTTCCTTTTATTAGTGTTGTGTCCCCCCCCTCCCACGTCCCCCCCCATTGTCATTGTGGTAGCAGCTCTCCATATTTCTATAGACTGTCTTTGATATTAATAGATTCAATGTATTAAATATGAAAGATGGTAACAAAACACAGGCACTAATATCCAGTGTCCATACTTTGCACTTCTTAGGCTTACCATGAATTATTTTCATATAAATAAATGACAGGTAGGGAACAACCTAGAAGAGATCTTTATCCTACAACTGCAAATGAGAAATCAAAGGGAATACGTATGCAGCCATCTGATTATTATTTTTTTAATTAAGGTTAAAGATTATATCATTTCATTAGTTATGTTTGCCTGTGGTAATTTTACTATCCTACAACATTTGCAGCTTTTTCAGGATATTTTAAAAAGTTATAAGGAGTCAAATGGCAAATAAACATGTATATAATGCCTACATATATGCGTACATGATATCAGAAGTTCCTGGTGAAATTTGAAGGGGTATTATAATCCAAAAAACTTGTGTTTTGGTTCACTTAAAAATACTTTCTTCCTCATATAAATATACAATATAGCAAGGAGCAACAGGCATCATAAAAATCAGATTGCTGAGTACTGTCTAACTTTGTTTATATTGTTGTTTGTTTGTTTTAAAGATAACATCATTCCTCAGACAAGATTTTAAATTGGATTTGCCTTTGCTCTCCAGAGGAGCTACGCTATATACTAGCAGAGAAGTTACAAAAGACCTAGGGTCAAATCTGCAACAACTGAGTTGTAAGTGCTCTTACTGCAGATACTTGATAGCAGCCACAATATACAGATTATAGCAGAATTTTCATTATAACACGCAGATCTGTGAATCTTGCAGGTGATCCTGTGCTTTCCATCTGCAGCACAGTCTCCTGTGGTTTCAGGAAAGGAGCAGAGTTAAACAAGGCTGAAAAATACTGGTTTTCATCATGAGGCTGAAATTTCCTTCTCTTCGTTGCAGTTCAGGGCTGTTACTTTTCAGCATTCAGAGACATGAATGCAGCCATCTTTTTTCATACGGAAAGTGAAAATTGATGCTTATAGTATTACCACGTACTTGTAGGGCTACATCAAGCTCACTCAGCTTGACGCTTGGGAACTTACATGTCTTTATGGGAATAGCCTTCCCGAGGTTGGTTAAATACAATAGAACCCAGAAATCTGTTCTCCAGCAATAGTAAAAATATCAGCACCTAAATTCAATCAACACCCATGTTTTGAACACCAAAACACTGATAGGTTCAGAGGCATTTCATTGCCTATTCCTAGCTAATTACAATTCAGAAATTATAAGTAAAGATGCTGCCATTCTGCCTAAATCTCTGCAAAAGCCCCTCACAGTGACAGTTCACTCATAGGGACAGCAGGAGTACCCCTCAGAGTGGAATTCAGCGAGGAAGAGAAAATTGTTGGTTGCACTCCCAGATCCCTGGATTACTTCCAGTTTCTGACCAGTGACTCCCTGCCCAGATAACTCCCTGATAAACAGATGGCAGGATCAGGCACTGCTGACCATGCTTTTGCTCTAGGCCCATTTTCCTAGCTCCATCGTGGCCCAGCTTCTGCAGGCCAAAGAAGATAATGCGCTGGCTTCTCACCACATTGTCCTGTGACCACAGCATCCCTGATCTGGATCTTCAGCAGTAGGAAAGGAGAGGAATCCCAGCCTGCCTCCTCCTGAACAAGTAGCCTAGAGCCAATGCGAGAACCAAAAAGATATGGCACCATTACCTTTTATAAAAACTAGAGTTAAGTAACCCCTCACACCCCAGAAGATGGATCCTAGAAAGACAGAAGAACCTGATCCATTGCTTTAAGTCACATCTGTGGGTTTCAAAGTGAGCAATACTCAGACAGCTCATGTTAGCTGGCCAGTGACACCCCCCTGCCCAGCATGTAGGCCATGTTGGTCATCCTTCAGAGGCTCCTCACTCTCCTTCCCTCTCTGAGAAGAGCATGTACTTGCTCTTCACCCCCTCCCCAACATCTAAAATATTTATAGTTTTTCTGACTCCATGGAACTAAATTTTGCTGATTGGGGAGCTGTGAAACAGCCTATTATTGTAACTAGTTGGCGTAACAGAAAACATCCACAAAGATCATTTTCAGCACAGATCTATTTTTCTACTTCAAATATTATAGCAATCTGTGTGCTTAAAGGTTTTACCAATGAGGTGATAAATTCTCTGTTTAGCTTTGAAAGGCTGACACTGGAACGTCCCCCTGGCCGCTCAGGAGCCAAGAACTGAGTCCATGTCTAAAGCAGGCACCTCCCTGAATTTCCTTGATCTGGCCTCAGAAGAGAGAGCTTTGGAAAACCCATGTCCTCAATATAGCTGGGATGCATTTATTTTTTCTCGTTTTCAGGAAAAACAACAACAACAACAAATAAATGTATATTAACATCTGAAATTTACTCTTAAAACTACAAGCCAGACACAGGCTTGCCAAGCTGTCCGCTGTGATGACACTTGTGTACTGGTATGAAGCCACACGAATCTGGCAGGGCCCCATGCACCTGGGCCACTTCATCGAATCGGTATTCATCGAATCGGTATAGTCAGTGAGCAGTAATCAAGCCCAGACAATTTTAAAATATCTGTGCCTGTATTGAGCTTTTTACTGTAAGCTTTAGTTAATCAAAACATTGTTTCTCAAATAATCCAATATAATATCATACGCTTTTCTTAAGGATTAATTTGGAACTGAGCATGCTGAAGTCATTCATATTTTAATTCCCATGCACTCCTCTAAATTGAATTTAATCTGACATCTTATTACCAAGTCCTATCACATTCTCATGGAGCCCTTAGTAATCTTCTCTAATATTGCCTAATTTAAATAAATGTGTGGCATTACAAAGTATCGGCACACCACATCTCAGCCTTACTCCAGAAAGATAACACAGCACTATAACAGCTGGTGGGTGAAGCCTCAGGGAACCCCAGTGCTTGACTCTTTTCTAGACCTTTCCAGCCAGACCCCTTTGTTTCCTACCTCTTCATGCATTTTGCACAACTGGCAGAACTTTCCCCCTGCCTTAGTTGCTCCAATTCTCCTTAATAACTTTGTATACATAATTACACTAGCAGAAGCCCTCTGAATGCCTAAATATATTCTAGCTCCCAGTTCTCTTTTTGTTTGCGTTTCATTAAACCCTTCGAGAACTTGGAGCAGTTGGAAAGCTGTGATTTAACTTTACAGAAGCTACGCTGATTTGTCCCTTGAATTACTTTATATAAATGTCACTCATAAATACATACATAACATGTTTGTGTTATCTTTTACGGTATTCTCAACCACTTTCCTGGCTCTCAACAACAATTCATATTTTCCTCATACAAATTGTTATCTTTTAAAAGGGTAACTGCAAACCTGAGTACCACTGAATCTCTGGCACAGATACAACTGGTAATAGGGAATTACAGTCTTGCTGTAACTGTTACTCTGAAAACTTTTGTAAGAATTCCACTAAAACTTCCACTAGGAATTTATCACAATCTAGGTTTTGAAGCCTAATTTCTTCATTTTTCCCTTATTTCTCTTTTCCCAGTTTCTCAATTTTACTCCCAGCTGAGTAAGTATTACCCTCTTGGGTCAAACCAAATGAACAAAGTTTCAGCTAACATTTCTGTAATACCTTGAAGAACATCTCTCTTTTTCTCTTCAGCATACTTCTTCTATACTTTCCATTAGCTGACGAGCAAACAGCCTCCACGCCATGACTGAGCTCAGTCCCTGCTGACTACTCTTTAAACAGACGCAAAATTAAATTTGCCTACTGGGCCCATTTTTGAAACAACTCAAACCTGTGGAGTTACTCTAAAATTACACTGCTAAAGTGAGAACAATCTTAAAGTTTTCTTATAAGTGATAATTTTCCTTAGCTAGAACACAACTTACAGCAAGATTATTTTTAAAAGCCTCTAATAGTGTATCACTGGTGTAGTTGCTACCCAGGTTTGAGACCTGCCTCAAGGTGAAGTAACTTAAAGCTGTAATTGACATCTCTCATGCAAAAATGATTATGGTTGGAGTATCGGCTGTTCCTGTATTTCATGTTAAAAAACTTACTGCATAAGCAAAAAGTAACTAGATAAAATATAGAAACAGCACCAAGAATAAGGTCTAGATTCTAAAGATTTCCTCTCACAGCTGGCTTCACGAATCACTAGAAAGTTATTATCCAGTTCATCCCCTCGTTATGCCCGGTAATAATGAATCTCAAATATTTTTCAGTCACTTATGACTGAAAAAACTGCAGCTTCAGTTGTCCTGAAGTTGAGGTCTCATGATGTTTTAGGATCACGATTTTAGACAGGAGAGCCTACACTATGGCTAAATTTAATCAGCTTAGAATCCTTTTTGGATCTGACATTATATTCCTGAATAATTGAAATGCATTAGCTGTCATTTTATAACACGTTCAAAATAAATGTCATTTCTAGACTTCCTATCATTCGAAGACCAGAGTTCTTCAGAGTTAGTGGAGGTTGTGACAGTTGGCACATTAAGAGATGGCTGGTACACGGGGGCTGAAATTGCACTTATTGCCTCCCCTGTTCTCCTCTGTTGAAAATTCTCAGGGTCAACGGCTATGTTTGGGCTTATTGTAAAGAAGACATTGATAGAGAAATGTTACCCTTGGAGATTTTAAAAATCCATAATAAAGAAAATGAAGCATTATTTGAATATAAATTGAAAAATGTATTTCAGTTCTGTAAGTTTATCAGACTTAAACCTCCAAGGGAAACTTGCAAAACTGTTCTCAGTTTAAACACTTCCCAAACATTTACAACTTCATTTTGCAAACTTTTCCTCAAACCAAACTCCCCCAAATTTACACTGCCTAGAAGGTTATTCATACAACAGCCGGGCAAAGCGTGCAAGGATGGGCTTTAACACAATGATGAGAAACAGTGCAGGAAAAAGCTTCAGCAGTTCCTGAAGAAATAAAAGATAATATATTATCACAGTAAGTCTATTGAGGTAGATTAAGTGACACCCAAGCTTCAGTGCCAGGTCACTTACAACAAGAGATGCAGAGCCCAGGTAAAGCTCGATGCAGGAGGGTACCTGGTGTGACCCAGTGGGAAAGAAGAGCACAGCGTTGAGACTCAGGTGGGATCACACCATCTCCATGCAGTGTCTTCCAGAAATAAACCACGCAGTAGCTATTTGCTAGGGTAGCATCTTTTACAGCGTAAGAAGTTATCTCACCCTTCAAATGCCACCTCCGTGTTTTAGTCTGCATCATGCCAATAGTTAAGCATATATTTATACTTACACAAATATTTATACTTTATAATAGAGACCTAAAAATAAGAACAAAGAAACAAAGAGATGGCGGCAGGTTACAGTGAATGCAATCTTCTACCCAGGTGTAGACCTGGGTCCTTTCTCCTGCTCTCCTGTCTCAACAGTGGGAATGTGCAAATTTCCAAGCCCACCAATGGAGAG
Source organism: Cygnus atratus (assembly GCF_013377495.2). Lineage (NCBI taxonomy): Eukaryota > Metazoa > Chordata > Aves > Anseriformes > Anatidae > Cygnus > Cygnus atratus. Next base: position 7,490,665 of record NC_066376.1, read on the forward strand.
GATACAACAGACAAATTCCATATCCTGGACAAAGCATCACACCGAAGAAAGTCTGGAGAAGACAAAGACTGGAAGCTCTATCTTTCACCTATCTTTGTCAAAGCAGAACAACCAGACACGCTGCTTGGCAAGCCTGAGGAGCTGACAACAAAGATAAGCTCACTGGCAGGTACTGCTGAGAGCAGGATACGACAGGCCGCTGTCTTTCCACTCTTTATGCCTATTACCAATTGGCTTCTGCTCTGAAAATATACGACGTTCTTCTCTTGTCCTGGACCATAACCAGAAGGGAAAAAAAAATCAAACTCAAATGTGGCTCAAACTTCAGACTTGATTCCATGCAAGTGGACTTCATTACAGATCCAGACAACCATAAAAGTATTGCAAAAAGCAAGTGTGATCAGAGATTAAGGACTGCCTCCTTAAATAGACAATGAATTACCAGTTTGGAGAAACAACAATAAATAAGATCTTGGTTTTTGTTTTGTTTTTTTGTTTGTTTGTTTAAGTTATCACAGTGTATTTTTGTTATACTGTGGTATTCTTACAAGCACTGAAATGTTTTCAATTTATGTTCCAAAAATACTAGCACATCTTTTTTCTTTTAAAACACAAATAATATCAAAATTGTACATAGATATCGGTGCATACTACTTGTATAACTGCCAATTGCCAGGTGCCAAAAGGTCTATCCATTTCAGTTCTAGATAAAAAACAAAGGTCCTCCTTTTTACTCAGATGTAAGATCCCTCAGCAATGCACTCCTACCTTCTGTGTTTTAGATCAACATTGGCATATCTGTTTTCTTCTTGCATTTGCATGTCTTTCTATGACCGAAATATTAATTAGCATTAGATTCCTCTGACCCAAAGCTCATCATCTGCGTCAAGGTGAGAAAAGGATTTGCGGGGACAGACAGAATGACGTAAAAGCTACTTTAAAGATGAACAAAACTTATTAGCTTCTCGCACTTCACATAGATCTGCTAAATTGATTTGAGCTGTGAAACTGTTGGAGCACAGAACCTGCTCAAAACCTCTGTTATATGGAGACTGGGTACAATACTGAGCATGAATCAACAATATACTACAGCTTAATCTATTTTTCATTTTCCTCTCTGAGCCAAAGCATAAAAACGTACAATGTTGAAGTAAATGCCACCACTGTTAGCTTCAATATATTTTATCTATAAAATACATAGGGTTTTACGACCGCAACAGGAAGGTGATGCTGCCAGTAGATCACAAGCTTTCAGCTTTGCATTCTTCCACTATGCAAAACAATGAAACAGTGATGGTATAGTTTGTATTTTCTTATCGTGTCCCACAGGAAAGAAACACAAGAGGTAAATTTTGCATTTAGATACTGTTTCAGCTCATGAAATTAGCAAGAATTAAACCAAGCTCTTAGCACAGAATGACTGCCGTGAAGGAAGCGGGCATCGGCACCACGCAATCTACACATACGCCACTCTGCTGGACAAATTCGTTCTCCCTCTCTTCGTGTCACTCTCACATGTGGTCGGTGCTCGACTTCCTGCACAGCACAGTTGTTACACAGATGTGTTAAGTACAGAGGGAAAGTGATACAGCAGGAATGGTTGGGACAGTCCCCTGAAGATGGATGAGTATTAGGATGCAGTCCTTGCAGCACAAGTTATGTTCAGTGCTGGCTTACTTGAATACAAGCAGACACACACAGACACACACATGTATTGCAATAGAAAGGAGGGTTTCAAGCTATGTTTTCACTACAAAGTTTGGGAGCTAAAATGCCTGTTTCCATAGTGAATCAAGAGAAAAAGGCAAAAATTAAGGAGGGAAAAAAAAAGAAAGAGGAACTGATAGTTCTGTTCCCAGTTGAACAGAACTGTATCCAGGAAAAAAAAAAAAAAAAAAAAAAAAGATGTAACACAAAATGTTTCACAATATTTATTGCAAATTTTTATCCTCTTAAAAACTATGGAGAAATCCAAACATTAAAAGAGTTTGTTTCACTGGAATAAATGGCATTTAAGCAATTTCAGGACTAAGAAAATAACTGTACTTAAACTGAACTAACATGCCTTCCCCAGGAGCAACTTCTGCTGTAAATCAGTCAATAGATTAAGCTCCTGTCTCATTTTAGAAGCCCTGTATAATAGCACAGTATTTATAACTGCAGTTCAAAAGTCTGCATTCACATATGGTAACAACACTATTGCACTGACCTCCAATGATTAGTTTTAATTTATATGCAGGGTAGACCTTTTTCACCTTCTGGGCTTGTTTAAGAATATAACAACACAGCAACCTTGACAAAATTGGAATCAACTGTTAATTAGTATCCCATTTAATGTAGATGAAAGCCAAAGCGTTCTGACTAAGAGGATTCTGCACAAAGCATTCTGACTAAGAGGATATTGCACTTATTTTGGTCTGATAAAAATTACATTAAGCTATATATAACTGCATCAAATGGAATATTTAAGCATTTTAACTTGAGTATTTTATGCGTTAGTAATTCGCTTAATTATTTTCTCTAGAGAACAAGTGGAATAATATCATGCTGATGCATGGGGAGTCACAGGAATAAATCTTCAGGCATCACGATAGGATCAGATACCCAAGAGCCTCACTTAAATCAATAAAAGCAAGAGGAAGGAGTGGGAAGGATGCTGCTTCCGGCTCACTTCGCATCACCGTACGTACAGCAGGCATACCAAGCAAGCTGCAGCCTGAGTTGCCTTAACTTAATAAATATGTTACTCGAATTTTCACGCTTTCATAAAAAATAAAGAGCCACCTATCTACTGTTACATTCTCATTTAAAATGTATCTGCTAGCCCTCTTGCTTCATGATAATTGTGCTGTAGTGAATCCGACTTATTTAGGTCATGTTCTATTTCTATACAGTCACTACAATCCCAGAAAACAGGTGAGAATGAATCAGGAGGAAGAGTGAAAGGGCATAAACAAGAAATTTCACTAACAATTCCCTGCGGATAGATAAATTAATGTGTCACTACTCGCCAACACATAACCTTACTAATTCAGCTATAACAGCCCTTCTCTAAAATATTTTCTGCACTGTGGCCTATTTTTATAGCTCTAAATTTGATATGGGAAATATTACACCTGAAATCAACGAGTGCAGAGAGAAACTGAGATGGGGAAGAGCCATAAAATGAGCAGAAAAGGCAAGAAGAAAGGGAACATAATGCTAGACAGCTGAAAACGGGGAACGGGCCTTCTGTTAGTTTGTGGGCATGTGTGCGCCTGGTTTATTTTATACGGTACTTATTATATTGGTAAATAGTAGCTGTGGATGGGGCAGGAGAAATTAAAAAAAGAGACAGAATAAGAGACTAGCTCCAAGTTGGCACAGAGGAAGGAGCCCAGGAATTGCAATGTACCTGATACTACAGGCTGGGTGGCACCAGGGAGCTCCATCTTCAGACCTCAAACTCCTCAGCAGCTGGGGTAAAATCGAGATCACCATGAGTCAGACCAGCAGTAACATCAAACAGAGCTCGAGCTATTGCATTGCCCTACTTCATACGCTGCTACTTTCTTGGTGAACTGTGCTGATAGCCATGACTAACTCAGAAGCAGAAACAACTTTCCAGCTCTCATTTTGCTCAGGAATTTTGACAGACTGGACAATGGACACTAAATGGAATTCCTACCTAGGCACTTGGACTGCCTCTCCAACTGCCTTCTGCTGCTGCTGGAGAAGAGATGCGATTTTGGCCCACAAACTAAGAAAGAACTAACCAAATATTACACATTTTTACATTAACCCATTAGCATTACCCAAACAGCACAAATTGTTGGCGGCACTTAGCGAGATGAGTATTTCTGAATATTTTGGGAAAAATATCCAGCTGCTAGCTGGTGAATCACCAAAACAAAATGTTCATTTCTCTGAAAAGTTATCCATCAAAGTAAGCAGTGCGTTCTTTTAGGCTCCCAATTACATAGCCTATTTGACTTGGTCATTTGGACATCATTCCTGACGTGACACCAGTGCCATAGTTCTCCTCAAGTCTTGGAAAATTCCCCACAGTGAAGGAAAAATCAAACGATGTTAGCTATCCTTCTCTCCCTCCTTGCCTGCAGTTACTCCAGTAACTATTTTCATTGGGACTACCAATGAAGTTGTTCACGATCTCCTTGTCCATGTGCTACTGTGCTGTCCTTCACCTTCTGTTTTCTGCGAGTAGATTTTGGTCCTTGACTGCCAAGGATGTTTTTATTCTTTTTATAGTATTATTCCATTCTGAATACATAGCCAACCATAATAAACAGATTTCAGCCTTTCCCTTAGCCAGACCTTGTTCCGTTGTCATCGCTGCACTGACTGTTACAGCTCTACCCCCACCTTCATTATTTGCAATACTCTTTTTTGCCTATAGAGTTGCCTGTGAGCTATAGGTAGATCTAAAGTGGTCACACACCCTAGAACACAGATCTCACAACAAAGGAGCTCTGCTGCTGAAAGGCTGCGGGGTTATACAGCAAAGCGTGGGGAAGAGAGAGTGGAGACGCCCTGCCTGTACATTCCTCCTGCAGTGCTGAAGAAGTACTACCTGCATTGATATTTCCTTAATTCTGCACGCCGTCTCATCCCCCAGAAGTTTCCAGAGAAATCAACAAACCAGGTTAATACTAGAAGCGGTTTTCCTGTATAGCCATGAAGCAGAGAATTAAAAAGGACTGGAGGTATGGGACTTCTTGAAGGAAAGACCTATCCTCAGTTCCCCACAGTGTGGATTTCGAAGGATTCAGAAATTTTAGGCATAGATGAACCATCTGTTCTGTCAGCTGGGGGAGGTAGGGGACTTAGTACACAGATCTAGAATAAACTCCCAGTAAAATACTACATCTTTTTTGGGTATTCCAAAAAAGGGGACGATCAGAATTGCCTTTTTTATTTTCTTGCTATGTATGGTAATACTGTACGTTTCATTCCTGTGTCCCGGTCTGTACCTGGAACTACAAAACACCCAGAAGCAGAACCAGGCCGCTCTGACAGCTTTGTACGCTTCATGTATATAGCACTACTGACAGATCCCCTAACTTCGGGGAATTTCAGATCCAAACTGAAATCCAAATTTCACAGCTTAGGCCCTTCTGTTATAAAGATGGGGGTTCAGGGATTTTTGTTGTTCTTTTGATTTACTTTTAGTTGCTAAGCAGCATTACGATAGTAACAATGTGGGCAGTGATAAAACCTCACAAAATGCTTTAACTGGAAAATAAGAGTATTCCTTGATAATACTAACGGAAAATGACTTTACAAAGACCTTCCATCTCCGTATGCACTACAACCAACTGATGAACAGCAGGTAATAAAAATATGGTACATTCAACAAATTTCAGACTGCAAGGAGGAGGAAACGGTATCAAATTTTGTTTCACAACCGCTTTCCTATCAGTATAAGAGTTTCTGCTGTTTTCTCTTTTAAAAGTTTGCATTTAACACAAATCAAGGCAATAAAAGATGAAAGCTGAGCTTCACTGAAATACAGGGAAAACTCCCATTAATTCTAGTTTAACCAAATTTTTGTCCTAAAGTTAACAAATAGCCACAAGTCTCGTAGACAAGATCGGGCAAAAGAAGATCTACTACACGCCTTCATTCCTAGTTTGGCCAAGCAGTACTGTACAGCCCTTCTACAAGAAAAAGAGCTTCCAAAGTTAATGCCTCATCCATTTAGAAACCCCTGAAGTTAGTGAGAAGCTTTACATCCGGTACAGTGAATGTTAGGATGGAGCAGCAGTCTAAGCAGCACAGAAGCAACTCCACTGCACCCACCCACAAGGCCCTCTGGTTCCAGGACACCCCGTTAGTTCTAAAAGATCCCCAGGAAGCCCTGAGGCTGAAACTACAGTCCTCATTGAGAAAGAAGCAGGAAATCGTTTCCTCCTCAGAAGCCATACAACTGAGCAGTTGTAACATCCATAGCACAACACAACACAGAATAATTCTACTCCGTTCTGTTCGATTCCAATTCTTACTCCAATGTACCTCCGATCATTTGCTGTCTTAATATTAAGGAAGAATTATGCCTTAGGACCCCACTGAAGGTCAGAGGCTCAGTGCACTGTTATCATAAGCCAAATGCTTTCTTCTCGTTTGTGAGATGAGGATGAGAAACAAGCTCCTTGGCTCACTCCTAGATCCCAGTCCTCCAACCATCTGTGTAACGCACCTTACAGGATCTCTTGTGCCACAAGCCGACCTTTCAGATGAAATCTGAGGTGCACCCCAAGAAAAGCTCCTTGCAAGGACCGACCTTGAAGGCCACAGAAGCACAGCCACATCGGGGTTGGCTCTCTCCACCCAGCAGACACTGCAGTGCTGGGAAGCTCCATCCTCCTGCAGACTCTCCCACCCCTCGTGCCAAGCCCCAGGGCACGCGCTGCATGCCTGCAGCATCGCTCCTCGCAAATTCTGCTAGGGCAAGCTGCAGCACAGCTCTCATTAGTTCATGTGCTTGAACTGAAAAACACACAACAGAGTAATGGTTATGGCCCTACAGCTGGAGCCCAGCGGTGTCCCAAACTGAGTGATGTCTGGTGTGGATGCAGTCAGTGTGGCCTAGAGCAAACCCACCCAGAACAGGCTAGGAATCCTTCCTTGTGATACAGCCCTCAGGTTTTCATTTTCAAACAAGAAAGCGGAGCAGCAATGATGAAGAATGTCAATTCAAACTCTTCCAGCAAATCTACAGGAACCTCAAAGACGACAGTTAATCAGGAGCCCAAAAGCCATCCAGAGCCACTCTAAGTTCCCTGTTTTTCCAATGCCAATGCGATCGGAACTGCAGTAGTTTGACCCTGGAGCTGCCACCCTCCAGCCAAGCAGATTAAACACCCTCTCCATCAAAACCTCCAAAAATGGCCTTTGCCGGTCCAACCCAAAGACCATTTTCCTGCCTTTCCACAAGAGCGTGCTGCCTCCAGCCACCTCTCTTCTCAGGCTGTTTGCAAGCCGGACGTGAGGCCCCCGGTGCAGCCAGGCCCTGCCATCGTCTGCAGCCTGCTACAGAGACACGCTCAGCTGCCTCCAGACTGCCCTCACACTTGTGGTAGGCCTTGTTAGGAAAATCCATCAGCAGCTGCACAGATTGCTCCCCAGATCCGCGCTGTTGAGCATCAACCGTTACTGCCCTCACATTCTCTAGAAGCATCACCACATTGGCACCAGCCAGGGGCGTCCAGAAGGCAGGAGCGGGCCCAGCAGGGTCATATTCTGCTTCTGCAGCTGCCTGGAGCAGCAGCGCAGTGTTAGAGCAGCAGGCAAGCTCATAAGGCGTCCATCCAAAGAAATGTCAGTATGGCTCAATCCAAAAACCTCCATGTATGGCTTTGGAATAATCACACTTTTGTTACAAAAAAATAGAAACTGATTTTTTTTTTTTTGGTAACATTTTTAGAAGCTGTACTGATAACAGCTAACTGACAAGTTACAGGAAGAATGTAATTGTATTTCGTTTGAACTGTTTATTATTAATACAACCTTCCCTGAATGTTTTTCTGGTAATTCCCCATTACAGTAAGATCGCATAAAAGAGCTTAGGCTAACAAGGTTAGGTTGGAAGGTTAATGAGCTACAAGTTTCTTTATAATATGGAAATACAGTTCTAGGATTTTTGCCAAACTATAATCAAATTCTAGCTGTGAAAAGGAAGAGGTAAGGACAGTACCAAAATTTATGTTCCAGATCTCTGCAAACACTCACAGAAATGCCACTGTACACCTGTCACAAGTTCAGTTCCTAGCCCAGCACCAGCATCACACCCTAGCAGGGGCCTTTCTGTTCCACCCTGTAACAAACGCTGCGTATTAACACTGGGGTGAGAGCTACCAGTGCACTGCTCTCAGTCACATCAGCAACACACACGTGCTCTGTTCAGCTGCAGTATCCATGCTCGGCATCAGGCAAAACCAGTTCATCCATTTGGAACAGCACGCACACACCTGTTGTCAGCTAATCCCCGCTTGACAAATTAGAAAAGGAAGAATAATAAGTATGTTGTTATTTAAAATATTGCGTTTTTGGCATGACTCACCTCATAAACCCGTGGAACCTAAACGGATTAGGAGTTTGCAACGAGAGTTTCACCAGGATGTTGGCTCGTTATTAATGCTGACATCCAAAACTAAGTTACAGATCCCAAGGCATTTTCAGAGTCTAATAACACGAACATCCTAACAGCACTTACACAGGCTTGGATTTTTTTTTCCCTTGGAGTGTACGAGCAATATAAAGGCTGCCTCATTTGCTTACTACTACTGTCTATCCCATTACAGTACAAACCACTCCGAGAAAGCCTCGAGCACAAAGATTTTGTTCCCTCGTGCACAGCTTGCTTGCCATCTAGTGGGCACAGCCTGTGAATTAAAGCAAGCACAGCTACTTTCAGCAAGAACTGAGCAAGCACAGAACATGTGGGTATAACAGTTTGGAATTAAATATTTTAATTAGCAGCAGATAAAGATTAGCATTGCTAATAGCACTGGCTATTAAATTCCCTCGAACCCTAAATTTGTCTAAACCCTAGGCACTTCCAAAACACCTTGTCTTTTAAGAAAATGCATTCTTCTATACCATACATTCTTTCCAGTCCCCAAAAATAAAACCGCAAAGAAGAAAACTGGTTACAATTCACCTTATAATATAGCCAAAATAATTCACAAAGGGAGACAACTGAGATAAAATATAAGTGTCCAAAACATTCATCTCAAAGACAAATCTGTCACCCCATGTCAGCGGTCTGGAGAAAGAAGAGATTATCAGAACCATTTTTCAGCTCCTTGAATTCCCGTTCTCTCTGCCCCCCCCCCCCCCCCCCGAAGTACAGTGAATTAATTACATGCTTAAATTAAGCACTTGATTAAATGTCTTCCCTGATCTGAGAGCTCAGTATCTTATTGAATTGACCTGGAGGTCTGAGTTACAGTTCATCTGCTCTGAAATCAGCTCAGGACAATGAACAGCACGTAATTAAATGATTTTTGTGCTTGTCTGCATCAGTTTAAAAATGGACTGACTCCATTTAACCAACCAGAACCAAATCAGACCACAAGGTTCAGTAAACCTTCAAAAGTTTTAAATGCTTCCTTTGAATGACACCTTGTGTCAGTTTTACTTGGCTTTTGTATTAGCATCTTGAAGGGGATTAAAATACTTGAAAAGTTCCTTGCAAGTGCCAGCAGAGGAACAAAAAATCTTGTATTTAAAAACTTTATTTTAGAGACACATTGTTCAAAAGACTGAGAAATATATATATCAATCAGAAAAACAAGCTGATGAAGTCACTTTAATTTCCTGCTCACAAAATTTTATGATGATGATTCTGAATGTTTGATCCCACTAAATAACGCACTGTGTAGACATATATACGTATATATACACCTTTTCTTTTGTTAAATGTCTGCTGATGACCATGGGGACTGAAACAGGCCGCAGCTGGCTATATCATGCATATGCAATTGCTGCTTAGCTACAATTTATGTAGGTGGTTGCAGTCATAATATGCTGTTTAAAACACACGTTAAGATCTAATGATGAGCTGACATTAATGAGTCATTACAGTACACTTAAATAGTTTCCAAAGAGTATTTGTATAAGCTGCTGACATGCAAACAGAAAACTTATGGAAAACAATTATTCATTAAAATCAGTAATACTTTTATGCAATATGTATATTTACTCAAAGGAATATTTCTGAGTATGTACTTTTTCAAAAGATATGTCAATAATACCATTTTCTCATTAAATCTTCACAACTCTAGAAAGCTGACAAGTGCGTGAGGAAGTGTTTCATTGCTGCTACTCCTGTTCCAAAGCTTAAGTGCTACAAAGGGGAACTGGCCTTCTGCATGGAATAAATATAAGTGCTTACTTTGAGCTGGTCCCACAACAGCACTTTTGCTCTCGGATCTAAGTGATTCTGCCTCTGGCCAACATGGAATCAAGGGCAGGACTCAAACCAAAAGCACACGCTTTACAGAGCTACGTGCAGGAACGTAGGCTCCAATCCTGCCAGCCTCAGCACCCACCCGGCCGCTCCTCTTAGCCACGTACCAGAGAGAGGCCCCAACCATCTTCACCATGGCAAGGACCACAGGAGAGGCTGCAAGTCCGAGTCATCCCTTAAACTGCCAGGATCAAGGAGATTACGCACAACTGCAGGCCTACAAATATTTTTCTTTGAGGTCTGGAAGGCGTGAGGCAGAAGGGAGGAAGGACAGGAGTTCTGTTTGCTTAACAGGCACTCACTGTGTTAGAGCCCAGCGCCGAAGCTCTCCTTACTACATGGAGGATGCCTGCAAGGGACAGGCAACTCAGCTGGGTGGCTGATGTATCTCAGGAGACACCCCCATGTAAAACACAACCAGCATACCTCCCCCAGCAAGCACTGCAGAGTGTTTTCTTTACGTGCAGAGTTGCGGGTTATTTCAAACAGAACTGTTCCAGTTGGGTCCTCGCCCTCTGCCTCCTGGAGGCTCTCAAAACTCAGCCAGACAAAGCCCTGAGTGACCTAACGCTGAAGTTAGCCCTACCCTGACAGGAGGCTGGACCAGGTGTGCTACTAACCTACCTGATCTCCTCTAACCTATTCTCGAGAGGCAGTTATTGCTTGAGATGCAGTACAAGGACTCAAATGACCACAGGACGGGCTCACCACCAAATTAAGAATAATCCCTTCTTTGCCTTTTCTGGCCATTGAAACCACCCACGTTAAATGTAAGCTTACAAAAAACGTAATCAAATTATTTTAATTCCGATCAGTTCAGAGAGCATATATGATGAGTGTTCACAATTATACTCCTGCTCTGAACTCATCCCTACAGCAGTTAGCAAGTACTCTTCAGAGCCTCTAAGAAGCAATTAAACAAACGCACAAATGTGAGTATTCAAACACTGCAGCACCCAAAATTCAGTGCTATTGACAAATGTGATAAAGCAAACTTCTAAATGAAAGTAGTATCTCAGTCCATTTATTATAAATGCTTGTGTTGGTATGCAGACAGAGCATACCAATGTATTCAATGAGGTTTCCATTTTGCACATTATTAATAGTAATTATTAATAATAATTCTAATACTACAACAGAAAGAAAATGCAAAAAATGCTTCCAAATGCTCTACACACATATAATATTCTCAGGATCTGGGAATAAAAAAAAAAGTGTATAATGATATAGGAAAACATAAAAAAGACATGAAAATTATTTTCCACACATTGTTTTGTACTAGTGTCAGTAACTAGCATTTGTTGTAGCATCTAATTTCAGGAATACAGGTTGATGGGTTTTCTTCAATAAAAATACAACTTGTTATTTCTAAATTTAATTTCAAAAGTTTTAAGTAAGTATTGTTAGTTCTTTTATTTTAAAAGAAAAGACAGTCCTGCTATTTTCTCTGTTAACACTTCTTTTTTCTATTTCTCAGCTGATGCTGGTCATTTTTATTTTAATCATTACCCAAAATTAAGGAGTTTTCCTTTCTACCTACATTTTCCACTTTTGAGGTATTCTTTAAAAACTACTTTTTCTTGTTTTTTTCCTTTCCCACTACTTCACATTTTCAGGCTTTATTTTCTTTGTCTTTATAATCTACAGCACTAAAAACTTAGAAAAGATAACATAAAAACAAAAAATTGTGTATACGTGAAGACAGCAGAAACTACTAGGAAAGGTCAAGAAGGGCACAGAGAATGTGAAGTTCAGTAGACCTTTAAAATATTTACATTGGCTTACAAAGTAAAAGGACCTTTAGAAACACGTATTTTGAAATGTCGCGCATCAGCACGATACTAGAGAATGTTAAGATCATTACATTTCTAAACAATTCTACCTACATAAATTATCCTTATCATTTCTTTCAGACACGCATATTTCATTAATGCTTACATTGCCATTTACCATGACTGAACTTAGCGTGCTAATTAGAAACAAACACACTGAATCCTGGTTGGTTTCCTGGAGCTCCATAACGTTCAGAGGAAATAAGACAAATGCTTTGCCCCTAACAGAGTAACATGCTCCCTGCTACGTAACAGCCAGCTCCTTTGGCCAGCACCAGGGAAGGATAAGTCCTTTTTGACACCTTCCTTTGGGCACTCGCTCCCTGAAATTTTCATGTCAGCCTTTTAGGGAGGAACATCCTTTCACTCATTAGCATAAATTCACACAAAAGTAATAGTAACTGTTCATAGGCTGCTTCCAGAGCCGTAAAAAGCCTTCCAGACAAAGAGCTGGGAAATAAACAGTGCGATTCTATATCCCATGCTCAGGCAAACAGCCACAGCACATTCAGAAGGATGGTCTGTATGAGTAAACGCTACTTAGTGCAAACACAAATTGTAGACTTGGGCCCCAAATAACTCACTGTAATTACAGGACAACACCATAAATTGGACTATTACAGAAAGGTGATGAATACAGCAAACACTAGAAGTCTGCAAGGACTTTACCTGGGAGTGCGAAGTCTGACACAACTCCGTCTTGCCCCCGCACTTTAGTTGTGTTCAAGATAATGCTCTAAGCGCTCACTTTTTTCCCCGGAAGGTAAACTGTAGTTGTGAAGGAATAAACACCTCCATGTGCTTGGATTAAAACATTTTAACAGCTCTTGAAAGCTGATAACAACCCCCTCCCACACCTGAGTCCAATTTCGAGGGTTCTGGTCTAAGTCCAGTTTTGTTGCATGCCCTGTGTCATTTTATTGCGGCAATAAAATGGGGAGAATGGAGGGAGAGGCAGCGACCTGGAGAAGGAGGTCCAATGAGCACGGGTGTTCATGCCACACGCACACAATATCCCAAGCTGGGCCTGAGCTTTAAATACCCAAGATTATCAAATTCCCATAAAGTCCTTCAAGATAGCGCTGGTATTATTTTATCGGAAAGGCATTCCAGGCAGCATACTTTGAATTAATCTCGCAATCTCCAGGTGATTTATGGTCCACAAAAAATAAGTTACTCCAGACTTTCCCCCACGCTGTCCCCATGAAGGCCTTGTGAGTCATTTCACAGAACTAGTATGATCGGGGCACTTTTTGTTTTATTGAAGTGTATTTGAAAGGAATAGAAAACTTTAGGGTGCAGTACGGAGCACGGCTGGTGCTCCGCACGCGTGTACAAATGTTTTCAGGGGGAAACATCTCTCTCCAGGCCTGAGGGGTCCCAAGGGAGGCCCCTCAGTTCTGCCTTGTGCAGGGCTGTTGTGTAAGGGGGAGAGGAGAGAGGAGAGCACCCCCTGCCTCACAGCCAGCCTCGGCCTCCCCTGTTTGACATGAGAAAACCAAATAATTCTTACAGAACCTTCAGGAACTCTCACAGAACTCTCACTCAGCTGCTGAGAGGAAGACTTTACCTCCGGCTTCCCTGGACGCCCAACGCGGAGCTGCCTCCCGAAAAAAGCCTCTCACGCCGCGCACCCACACCAGGGGTCTCCACGACCACCGAGCGCGGAGGCTCAGAAGAGGACGGAGGCCCCGCAGGGGCTGCGGGGCGGGGAGGGCGAGGAGGAGGAGGCTGAGGAAGGAGGCCTGAGCAGGCGGCACCCAGGTGGAAGCGGCAGGGCCCGCTGAGGCGAACACCGCCGCCCCGCCCGCCGAGCCAGTCCTGCCGCGTCAGGCGGCCCCGGCCCCGCAGTCCCCGCCCGGCGGCGGCGCTGCCCGGCTGGTTCCACAACTTTTTGACAGTTTCTCAGCGGCCGAGGAGGGGGGAAAACAGCTTGGGCTCCGGCTGCGCTGGGGCCGTGAGCGCTCTCCGGAGGAACGAAGCCCCCCTCTCCCCGCCGGCACCATGTCCCGGGACCCCGAGGAGGTGAACAGGCTGACGGAGAGCACCTACAAGGTGAGCGTGGGGGGGGGGGGGGGGGGGCTGCCCGCCTGTCGCCGCCGAGCCTGAGGAGACGACGGCCGACGGAGGCAGCCACGGCCCCTCTCGCGGAAAGGGAGTCGGCTCCTTGTTTTTTTTAATTTTTATTTTCATTTTATGAGTAAGCTCGCCCGTCCCAGCGTGCCAGAGCCCTGCTGCTCGGTGCTGGCTTCCACGGTGTGAATAACGCCAAGGGGCTTGGGCAACAGGTTTAGGGCAAGGCAGGCTTTAAGACTGTTTTTTTTTCCCCTCCTCAGCAGGCTCGGTTCTCCGAAAACCATCATTCCCCCGGTGTGCTTTAATGAGAACACGGTTCGGAGAGCTTGGGGTTTGTGGTTCTCTGCTTAAGCCATTCCTTGATAGGGGCCTGAGCCTGGAAGTGGCTTAACGGTGAATTAAGTTGCTTGCCAGAGTCCTAAACTGATAATCTGATTTATGGAGGGACACCCTAGGGTGATTCAAGGCATCTGCTGGAAAAGATAGTCCGATTAATGTTGGTAGACTTCTAAACTTTCTAGAAATGCCTACTTACTACCAGAATGAAAAGTGTTTTGTGTGCTGGCAGGAGGCACTCAAACTTTTTCTCTCAACAAACAGCCCCTCCAAAACACACGAAGGGAAAAAAAAAAAAAGGCAAAATGCCCTTAAAAATCCTGAGTAGCAATAGCAGTCATAGATCCATGATCTTTATTATGTGCAGTGTGTTGTAGTACAGAAATCATTCACATTTGCAAATGTATTTAATCATGCAAATGAACCTACAACTGCAATGCGTTTGCAGCTTCAAGCCCAAAGGAAGGCTTTCTGGAGATTGTTCTGTTTTGCTGTTTACTCAATTGTACTGGCATATTATCAAATGTTTTCATATTTCTGAAGATGTTGTTACAGTATAAAGGTCTCCGAAAACTTTTACAGGAGTATTTTACTGTTTTGTTGTTCTCTGACACACTTAAGTCAACTTCACTCCTTCAAGTAGTCCACCTATATTGGTGTCATGTCATATTTCTATTTAATTTCTCTTAGATACCAAATTCATGTAAAATTAGTGGAAAAATGAGATTACTTGGCAATAAAGGTTGTCCTCTAGGATCAGTGTAGGTCTTAAAGAGTCTGTTGCTTTTTGATATCAGTTACTTTCATGGCAAGGCCATAAGCAAACAAATTATTTTTTCTCAGAAAAACAGTCTGTAAATACAGGCTCGCAGATGAGAAGCCTGGGAAGTTCAGGGCTGTGCTGAAGAAGGAATGCCCTACCCTGTCTATTGGCTTCCAGAATGTAGCTAAAACAGGACAGAAGATCTCTTATTTGTGAGTTTTAACAGATATACTATGAAATAGGTTTTAAAGGAATGACAGACCTCTTAAACCTTCCCTGGTACTTAGTACTTGCTTCCTGGGAAAGCTTCCCCCCTTTTTTTTTCTTTGTTTTCTAAACTAATTCAAAGGGACACTTAAGATTGAAACAACCAGCAAAACCACAGTAATACAAAGTTAATGTTGACAGTGTGATGAAATGTCTTCTATGCGGATATTTTGAGAGGTCTGGTATGTTGCATCACATAGCTAGTACTCACAGGCCTGGAAACCCTCCTGCCCTGCCCTCATTAAAAATGGAAACTTTATCCAGATAAGGTATAAAGGCTGCTTCAGATAGACCCAGAATCCATTCTCTGTTTTAAAGTAGTTATTTCTATATCAAAGTTAAAATCTGGAAAATACTTCTTTACTTCTTAAGGGCAGAGAGAACTGGCCTCTGTATTCAGCATTTGCTGTGACTACAATTACACCTCCCTCATTTAAAGCACATGAACGCTTCTTTGTGCCATGCTTCCATCTGCCTGGTGAGCGTGCTCTCCGTTCAGCAGTGTCCCTGTAACTTCTCGCTGGGTGCTGTCCTAGCAGCACAGCGCTCAGAGCACCGGGCTGGTATCGACCAAGTCAGCAGCAGTATTTGTGTTTCTCTTACCAATAAGAAAGCTTGCTCTGGAGAAACCAGCTCGACGTAGCATAGGGATGGCATCTGTGTGCTGCGGGATCAAACGCAGGTTTTCAGTGTCTCAAAAAAAAAAATGTAACCTTTCTGTGACCTGGAAAAATAATAGAAAAAGAAGTTTAATGCCTTGCTAGTCTGTTTTCCTTTTTTTTTTTTTTCTTTCTTATAGTGCTAATCCACTGGATTTATTAAACACGTAGTAACCTGTGCTATAGAAAGCTTTGAAATATGCTTACAGAGGTCACCAAGTGGCTAAAAGTAATGCCCTTGTATTTTTTATCTTATTCATCCTTTTTGTTGGCAACGACATAGGGAAGCGAATACTTCAACATATTTTAGCTAACCGGACTGAATAAACAGCATAATCCACAAATATGTGCATGTGTACACATATGAAAATCAAGGTTGACATTTGCTCTTTATGTAATACCTGAAGAATTATTTTAGTGCATGATAGGAATGGCACGTGCGAAAGGAAGCCCGAGGGTGTGGGAGCCTGTGAGCAAGGAGGGCCACGGCCTCCCCTGTGCCGGGGCGCTCCTGTGATGCCTCCCAGCTCTCGCCACTGCTGCAGTGACACGTCATGCTTGCAGTGCGGGACATTTCGTGACCTCCACGCACAGACCGTGTCCGTCGGTAACCCGGGAAAGCCGGTGCTTCTTGGTGTGCCACTGCAGCTGATGCAGTTTCCTTTTATCGGCTGTATAAGGAGATCTGTCTGTCATCTGGCTATGACACGCAAAGCAGGGGAAAGGGGAAAAAGGTGGAAGAGCTGAGTTACGCACCCATGGTTCTGTCCATGGAGTCTGAGGGCTGCGCCGACATGTATTGCTCCTCTGGTTTGAGGCTTCTAGAACTCTTGATATTTCACAGGTGTTGATCATCTTGAATTTTAAAGATGAATTTCTCAGTATAAAAGCAAATTTTACCTAGAAATTTTCATTATCACCCTAAGTATATGATTAGACTTGAAAAAAATAAGTTTGTTCCATGGAGTGCTGTGTTACTCTGAACAGGGGCATGTAGAATTATTTTGGTAGGCTATATTGCTTTCTCCTTGAAATATTTCTGATAAACTCAGTTTAAAACCCTAACTTCCACATATCCACATTTTAAAAAGGCTTACGATTAGATTAGACTACCAGACTTACTGTCAGTAGTTAAAATTCACTTGTGGCATGCTGCAGGAAAGGTATTGTTTTGAATCACCAAAATATAAATCCTAATTTGGGGGAAGAGGGGCCTCTGGGAATCTGTGAGCGTATAAATTCTAGCTTAGTACAAGTTATCTATTTGACCTTACTTAATTATGTCTGCTTATATTCTGTCTTGGGTCACACATTCATAACCTGGAAAATTTTGTATTTAGAACACATTGATGGATGATGTATTAATGTTTCTCTTAAACATGAAACATCAAGCTAATAATTAATCATAAGAATTAGACTTTTTGATTAAACACTGTCATCCCGATTTTTTTTCTCCATTCTGTTAGACCAGTTTTAAAACAATATTAAGCTCATTTACAGCTGAGATGGCTTAACATGAGGACTTAATCCTGCCCTTATGAAAGCTTTATTCTGGATTTCAAAGGCTAAAGAAAGAGATGAGATGTCATAATGTACAAAATGGAACACTGGGATTGGCTTTCTATAGGGCTTTTTGAATCTCCTCAATGGGTTCTCAGACAACATGAAAGACTCAAAAAAAATTAATGTTGCTGTTTTTTTTTTAATTGACCTGTAACGTTATAAACAAAATTATTAGTGGCTATACAAAGGTTAGCTATGAATAGCTGTAGTGATGGTAATATGAGTAACATTAGACCTACTTTTCTGTGTTAGTTCTGTAATTTCGGATTTCGACCTAAATACATTGTTATCCACTCTTGCAAAAGTGCCTGCAGGATGTAAACTTGAAACTACAGGGAGTCTGTGCATTGTTTGGCTGTACCCATACCTGCTGAGCTATTGTTCTGCGAGGTGTGTCTTTAAGTAAGAAGCAAAGCTGCACATTTACAGGAAGGCACTTTTACAATGGCTTTCATTTGTTTTGAAGATTAACCTTGTTTATATGGCTATCAGGAACTGTGGAAGATATGATACCTGTACCCAAGTGGAAATACACCGCTTGTTCCTCCTCAGTCTTTTCTGCCAGGCTGGTTAACGCATTGGTTTCATGTGGTGAAGGCACATAGCAACCTTCATACCAGAGAATACATCTCCCTTCAGCTCTTTTTTTGGGAAGGTCACTTGTGCCAACTCTAACGTTCTGCATAAAAAGATGTTTCCAGTTGCCTCTCTTGAAAGTGTTTCCCTTCGTTTCCGTTCATCCTAAATACTAGAAAGCTGTAGGATCTAATCATGTGCCTCCTGTTCTCTTCTAGTTAATTATTCTGTTCACGAGAGGTAGTGTGTCACTAGAACATAGGGCACGAGATTGACAATTAGGAGGCCTGGGCTGGGTTCCTCACTGAACAACCAAATGATGTCTTGTGAACTACTTTATCTCAGCTGTTGCCTTACTTTGTCATGTCCTGCAGGATTGAGACAAAGGTTTTATTACAATGTCTGTGTACAGCACAGCAGATGTCAAATAACATTGGGAACGTGTTACTTCTGACAGCTTTAAGTTAGTGGGCCTCGTGGTCAGAAATTCCTCTGTTCTGCCGTCTCTGCTTTATTAGAAGTTCTCAGATCTGGCTTTAATGTATGACTAGTGCTACTGGTGGTTGGTCCCAGTCATTGTCGTGACCTTTTCCTCAGACTGCAAATACGGGAAGCTGTAAAATAGTAAGGCATCACCTGAAAATAAACAGCTATAAAATTGATTTCTGAGTGGCTTGTTTTTAACCCTGTAACTTCTGAAGTTAAATGAAATATTACAATCATTTTAAGTGATCTGAAATGTCTTGGCAATATCAAGTTTATATCTGATCCTGAAAAGGGAGTTGCCAGTGACAGTTTCGTTTTTTTGAAGAAGTGCTCTAGGTATTTCTTCCTGGAATGAAGCTGCTTTGAAGATGGCAACAGTCATTAACTGTATAAAGAGAGCTCTCAAAGCAAGAGCAGGTTTTTGTTTGCTCTGAGAATCTAGCCTCCAGTAGAAAAAACAATACGTATGCTTCTCTCTAATGCTGGAGAGAGGAAAAAATCATCTAAAAATTATTTCATTAGGTTGTCTTGTGGATCCAGCAGGGAGGAGGAAAAAAAAAAAGTTGGGTCTCTATCAAACACAAACCCTCAGTAAGAAAGACGAGCCTTGCACAGTACTGCGAAGATCAGCTAAGCATACCCTGTGTTAAACCGAGCAAATTCCAAAGAGAAATTTCCATTGCAAAGGTTTTCACTGTTTCTCATGCGTTCCTGTCTAGAAATTGGCGCAGACACTCCAGCTAACAATCAACCACTGTGGCAGCGCAAAGACTGAAAAACTTCCAGAGACTGCTTGGTCTAATGGAGAAAAGATCCCTTGGTTGTACGCCTTCCAGCTCCTGAAGGCACTGAGCTAGAAATTGTTTCTTCATCCTTCCCAGCAGCTTTACATATACATAGAGCAGATGTGATGTACCAGAGCTCTCCCTGGGAGTTCTCTTTCAGTGGACTTGTTTCCACAGTGTGATGTCTATCTGCTGTACCTGGACACCTGGTATGTCTCAACTCAGCTAGTGAAAACAGAGCTGAAAAACTGGGGAAAAAGAGCAGAAAATGGCTTCAGAGAGGGGAACTGCTGCGCATTTTCTTGCTGGATTTTGGTCACGTCCTCCTAAATGAAGACTGATGATGCAGGTGCAGTCACTGTTTTCTCAGTCTGAAGTCTGATTAGAAGGTGTCAAGAAAACTGGCATCTTAACCTGGACGCGCATTCAACAAAATGAATATTTCAAGAGTAATAATTATCACACTACTGTTATGATTTTTGGATAGGGGGCAGTAAGGTTTTTAACTCCTTGTTGTGCAGGGCAAGGTAAGCAGAGAGAGGATCAGTCTTGCAGAAAAAAAGTTTTCAATATGGGGTGGGGATTCAAGGTGGCATTGGGATTCTTACCTGCTATGCATGCATACGTTTTCCACATCATGTAGAGCTTTCTCTTCCCCCATATCCTTGGAATACAGGACTCTATCCTAAAGCAATTCTATAATTCATCTAGTCACATGATTCGTTAACTCCATATATGCCAACAGCTACCTTTCTTAGCGCAACGCTGGGAAGAAAAGTCAAAAAGGTGGTAACAGGAAGGAACACAAGCACCTAGTTGCATGGTGCCAGCTCCAGGAAGGGCAGCAGAGGCCCAGCAGCAAGGTTTCCAGCAGTCAAACAGCTGGGGTAGGAGGAGGAACATTTCCAGACACTGCAGCTTGAAAGTCCATCCCATTAAGTTGTTGGAATAGCCCTGGGCGTTGTTGGCCCAACCTGAAACACACGTTCCCACATGATTTCTGGATGTGGTTTGTGAATTAACACAGACCAAGGGCCTGGGGACAACAGGTAAGTTTGCTCGCAGTGATTGTGTTTGGACGGGTAAGAGTTTATTGGTACAGACAAGAAAACAATCCCCATTGCATTAAATTTGTACAAATAAAAGCAACAGGGCTGGGCACTGTTGTTGTGTCCATTTCTGATGTCATAGGTGCTGTAGCAGTATCAGAACCTAATAGCTTTATGTCTCTTGGTATCATGTTCGCTCAGAACTGTGATACCACTGTGTAATGACATCCCATCTGTCATTGTTAAAGAGTAACGATAAAATGATTGCTTGGACTGCAGATTTTTCAGTTCCATTACCTAGAAAATGAAAAGTCAGAGGCTTGGCAAGAGCTGAAAATCTGTAGGTTTAAAAGGAAATTCTTGCTACTGCATTTAACTGTGGCATGCTTGAAGGACGCAGTTGTACTGGCCCCGTAACAGAGAGGCTGACAGTTACCATTGTATCCCAGTACAGGAGACAGAGAGATGGGCCAGTAGGGAAGACCTTTTTAAGGAAAACATTTTGAAGATTAACAGAATAACAACACACGTCCTCAAAATCAGTCCTCTAACAGAGTTTGGGGAAGCAACAGGATAGATGCTAACTCGGTATTGAAGTCCTTTCTTATGGGATGTTGTCAGACCGTGCCATTGGACTGTTGCGTGTGAACCTATAATTTTATCCAGGTCCAGCAATATTATGTATGCGGGTCAAGTGTCTTTCATAGTGCCAGTAAAATATGTAATGCGATACATAAATACTGAAACCATGGTATGACCTTTATGTGGAAACACAGAATTGCAAGTCCTGCTGTGCGAACAGTATCCAGAGAGATGTGAGTTGTGCCATTAAAAAGAGTGCCATTTAAAATAGTAAGAATAACAGAGTGGTGTCTTCACCTATCTCATGATCTTAGAAGATTTTAGAGAGTGATGTCACCGTTGTAGTTTTATTAGGAAGGTTCTGGGAAAAGAAGGTCTAGAATCTTCAAAAATGGAAGATCCATATCTATGGAGTACAGGGCATTTATTAAATTTATATTTAAAAGAAAATATTCATTACCAAGTTGTTCCTGAGACTCAGCAGCTGTTTTTACATGAAATTGTATTTTGTATGGAAGACAGTAGAGATGAAGGATTGGAACTTTGTGGTTACTTGATCTTTAAATGACTGGGCACATATGGAAAATGCCATAATATTTGTTCAGATATAGTTATTGACAGACATGGAAGGATTTGTTGTTAAACTAGAGAGAACTATTTTCCTAAGTACTAAATACTAGCTGTAATGTAGAAAAGAGGATTTTTCAGTTTATTTTTCTGCTTGTTAAAAAAAAAAAGTCTTCCTCTAATCAGGTATCTCATCCACTTCTTGCTCAAATCTTACACCATTGTCAGAAAGTTATTGTTATTGTCTGACTTTAGAAAACAATTAGTAGAGAAATGGTTTCTCTCATGCTTCTTTCTCCATCACTTATTTATCATAAAAGCAAGGTCTGTGCAAACTTTGATCATATACTCAACATCCTTTTTTATTATAAACAGACAGATTCCTCTTCAGCCCTAGTTTAGCCTAATTTTTTTTCCTGTTTATTGATCTTAAATGCTCAGTTTCCTCACCCTTCCGTCTTTTGCTCTCCTCTTCCTCCTGAGTCTTCTAATTTTCACCCATCCACAGACTTTCCAGGTAACGTACTGTACATAAGAAATATAAAAATATTCATAAGTGACACTGAGATAAATACTTTCATCCATTGCTGAATTGCCTTGGCTATAACACAAATTTTATTTTGTTTGCTAGAATGTTATGGAACAGTTCAATCCGGGACTGCGGAATTTAATAAATCTGGGGAAGAATTATGAAAAAGCTGTTAATGGTAAGTCTTTTGGCTGTTAACTTTAGAAACAATGCTTAATTTTCATTTAATTCATTTTCATATTGGATGTGAGGATTGCGTAAAAGCTTAAATTCCAAATTGAACTTTATGCATTTATAAAACAAACTAAAAAGCACAAACACCTCAGCATATGTACCTCCTCTTCTTTTTTTTCCTTTAATTTGGGAGGGGAAACAGGACTTTGTCCAAGTTCAAACACTGCCCTGCAGAAGCTGCATCCCAAACACGCAGGCACTGAGCTACTGAAAAAAAATTTTAAAAATGTATGAATAACACACATTAGAATCATAATATAAATTGAAGAAACAAACAGTTATGCAAGTTAGATATTGGGGTTTTTCCTCCTGGAAATACCTTCCAAAGATACTTCATGATCTTAGATTTGTTCCTGCTCACCTGTACACATGTCACTGCCCGAGTAAGTATGCCTATGAACAGAACAACGTGAATGAGTAAGAGTTGCAGGAATGGATTCAATTTTTTCTTATCCATACTAAATCTGATGATGTCTTTCTAACGGAGTCAAAATCACAATCAGAAAATTTGAATCTAAGGGCACATTCTCTCAGACTTCATAATGTGTTTGTTTACTTCCATTATTGACTTCAGAGAAACTATTTATATAAGAATTGGTTTCCAAGACTGGGCTCTGGATTCCCAAAGCTTATATTGTAGGACCTGTTAGAGCTTGCTCTATTTCACTTATGCAGACCTGTTGAGCTGCTTGATACCATATTAAAGCAATGTAAAATGTCTCCAAATTTGCCTCATTAAAGTCTGTGACACATATTTCCCTGCATGTAATCTAGCACTCTGAGAAATGTGATACTGCAGAAGTTGTGCATAGCCAAATAGTCACTGAAATATCTCTTCATGCAAATTTTAGACCAGGCTTGAGACAAAGATAAAAAACAAAGCCTGCTGGAGATGAAAATAAGGAAATATTGACTTAGTTGCAGTACCTTACCTTACCTGATTCATTAGCAAATGCAGTTTATGGATTATAGCTAGTACCAGAAATAATATGTTTGGCTGAAAAAAATTTATAGCAGTTTTCGAGAGCTGCTTTTCTTTTTTTGTACTGTACTATTGATGCATTATATTGTGTCTTTTGTCTTTTTAAAATTCAATTTGTTATCAGTACTTCACAGTATAGCTGTGCCCAGCAACACTGGAGAGAGGCTGATAGACATTGTGTTTTACAAAATTTGCCTTTAAGACTGGTTGATAAAGCCTTTCTAGTATGAATGCTTAATTTCATGAGTAAATGTTTGCAACATTGCAACAACTGTTGAGAAATTGTTAGTCATCTTTGGGCTCTCATAAATTGTTAATCTTTCCTCCATAAATTCTGAGTGGTATAAATAGATCTTCAACAAGGAGTAAATATCCTGTTGCTAAACAGTCAAACATTTTGCAGCTTTCCAAACAAGTCAGAGTGCTCTAACAAAGAACATAAATCTTACAAAAACTTCTCTTGGATTTATAATGCGTCTTTGTGCATTTTCAGGCTAAAGGGTCAAACCTCCTTTTCTGCCCAAGTACAGTTTACTAGCTGTAGTACTAATGAAGATACTATACAGATGGAGTTCTTGATTTAGCTTGATAAACACAGGTAAAAAAATCACATATTTTCTTCCTTTCTTAGTGACTACACTAGGAGATAAGACTGACTTGGGGCTATCTGAGAAAACATTAGATAGGCAGAGTTGAAATGACACAAGCTTTTCATGAACGTGTGGCAGACTGCTCCATCAGTAGCACCAACATAGTTGGTGGTGCTACTTTTTTTTTTTTGCTAAACTTTTGTTTTGTTTTTTTTTCCAACAGCTTTATCTGTACCAGGGAGTTTTGCTATGTCCTGAACAAGGGCTGGTACTAAACCTATCCACTGGATGCTGATTGCTCCTGGGTATATATGAAAGTTGGAATTAAAGGCTGCAGCTTCGCTGATATAGTTTGGTGTCCTGCCTTTCTGTCACCTGGTTTCACAAATTAGGAGGTAGCACAGGGACTTGAGTAACTTTTTTCCAGCAGCAGGATTTCCTTTTTGCTGTACGACCCTCTCTTACTTTGTGTCCTGGATTCCAAAATTTCGTAGGATCATAGATTAATGAAAATAGAAAATCTTTCCATGTTTTTAACTCTTTTTTTTTTCTTCCCTATAAGCTATGGTAGTGGCTGGAAGAGCATATTATGATAGTCTTGCAAAGATTGGTGATATATCAGCTGATTCTCCTGTTTCTAAAGAATTAGGTAAGTGATTTTTTTTTTTTAATATTTTATAATCTAAACTTCTTTTTTGTTTTCCTACTGACACTTCACAGAACTAATGTGACGTACTAAAGTATTGGAAAAAGAGCATTTTACTCTTTAATAATGCATAGATGGAAGGAATTAGATCGCTTTAAAATGTATTTTTTTCTCAGGAAACTTATGCTATTTTGATCAAAAATGTCAGTAAACGTTCTCAGATATTCTAGTTGAGCTTTTGAATGAGGAACTGTAGAGTAAAAGATATCATTTAGTCTATCAGTAGCCATTTATATTAATGTAAAATTAATCCAAATTCTGTACTTTACCAAAAGTAATTTCTGAATTTTTGAAAGACTGTCATCAGCACTGCATTTTGTATTCCTTTGGCTAGCATTGAAACGATATCACTCAATCTACAAAAGTGAAGTTTTCATCAAAGTACTTGCAATATTTCTGACAAAAATATAACATCATTACAAAAAAAAAAAGAAATTGAGCTATACTGTAAAGAGGAAACTGTTTAAAGGCTTGATCTGCTTATTGACTAAAATAACTGGATAAAGTGTCTTTCGATTATGGGCAATCTTTTGATTACGGGCAATGTAGGACTCTTTCATTGGTATAATGTGCATCTGCTTCTGTAACTCTTAACTTAGAATAGTATACAAATTCAGGTGATTATAAGGAATGGTTTTAGTAATTTTTTCTTAGTGATTCTGTTGAAGGTGATTTGAGGGAAAGACTCTCCTTGAATGGTGACCACAGGTTTCTATGTGCCTGCATGTATTTTTGATTTGTTCTGAAACCTCTTCTGTGTGTTAACATTCTGTGTTCAAAGTTGGGAGCGGCAGAACAGCAAACAGTACAAAGCAAACAGTCCTAGGGTAGTTACTTTCTGTATTTGCTTTGCATGTTGTTTAAAGGAAACAGAGTTGCTAGTTTAAAACCATAGAACAAAAGTATGAGAAAGTTAGAAGTATCAACCATTCAGTCTTATAAAAATGTCAACAAAAGCATAGTTATGATTTTTGTAATCAAGCAGTTGGTCAAATACATAGAAGTAATATATTTGTTGAACTTTGTATTGACTGTGGGATATTATCTGCATGTTTGAAAATATCATTGGGTAGTCTCAAGCTGAATTCTGTTTCTTCCCTACTACAGGGGCATTACAGAATTGTGCTTGAAAATAGATTTTTGGTTTAATTATGAATTCTTCCATGCAGTTATAAACATTTTTCTAGACACATTGAGAAAGTATTGCCTTCTTCAGGCTCAGGTGTCTAGCACTGTATTCTGTTCATCTTCTACTTAAACTGATACTGCAATAAAAATCTTCCTAAGGAAGACAGCAACTCTGGATTTCTTCCAGCAAACTCTCTGATAGAATACTTCAATTAGTGAACATTGAAAAAGCCAGGATAATGTGGTTACACATCTGTGACAGATTAGTTACATTTTCTTAACTTTTTTAATAGTTCTGAAGCTAGAATATGATACTGAACTATTTAGCAAAGAAATGGATACACCCCAGACAGCTGTAAAAGCGTCTTTCCTTAAAACAAAACAAAAAACCATGCTGGACAGCTTTTACCTTTTTGTATTTTAGAAATACTAAGAGAGAGGCTACGCAGTATTGGATGTGTAAAGACTAGATCACACTTTGCTGTGATTCGTTCCTTTGAGGACCCTATTAACCCTACCAGAGTTACCATAGGCTCAACCCACTGCAGAAGTGTCTCCTGTCAGTTCCTTTAGATTTGCCAAAATGCGTGTTATCGACCACCAACAGCTCTATCATACATAATGCTTCAGGCATCCTTGCCAGAACAGAGTTCAGCAGTCATCAGTTTGGTTTTGTGACCTACCTGTGACCTGCCTTACAGGACCGTATTCTCTTGAGAATGAAGTGAGCTGACACTGGTTTTGTTTACAAGAGCAGCAATCTACAGGTGACTGGCAAAGAAGCAGAGAGTAGCAACTTCCATAATTTTGTGTGTGCATGTTATCTGTATTCACATCTGATGCTCTGATATTTCTGTAACTTCTTACCTTGCCCTGGTTTTAAACTACACTACGCCTCTTCCTATATCCTGTATTAATTGAAATCAATAGTAGCATTCCCACAGATGTCAGTAGGGGGATCATGATATTTTGAGTATGTAAAACATCATCCTGGCTGCTCACAATGAATTAGATAAACCAGCAATGACAAGAGCTGTTTTGGAATGCTTTAATATTTGAGCATGAGTTGAGCTCCTGTGGTCTGGATTTCCAGTGTTAAGGGCTTTGGACAGACAGCAAATTTAAATGTTTTAATTTGAGTAATAAAAATTGAAACATCCGAAGTAAGTATTGAAACTAATACAATCAGTCTGTCTGAAAACAAACAAACAAAAAAAACCCATGACTTATCTATTTAATCAAAATCAGGTCAATTGGTGTATGGATGGCAAGGCTTTACAGAAATTACTTTTTTTCAGAAATCCATGCTGATGGTTTTTTACCTTACTTTGTCAACTACAGCAGAAATGAAGGGAAAGCAGATCATCAAATTATTTTTGACTCAACTTAAGCGTAGATGCTTCCAGCATTGACTTTGTGTTTACAGCAGAAAAGTACCACCCACTAGGTACTTTTTGGCTGTAAAATGAGATATTAGAACAAGATTCCTCCCTTTTGCATAGCAGCCTGTGTTTTTTGTGGATACACTTCATATTAACATCAGCCTTATGAAGTCTGAACTGGGCAACAAGGCAGGAATCAATGTTTCAGCTCTTTCCTGTAGCAATGTCACCTTCAGTAGTGTCAGATGAAAAATAATGTATTATTCTTAACTCAGTCGTGTTGCATTAAACTTCTTTCACTTAATTACAAAAGACTCCAAGGCTTAGACGGCTAAAATACAATATTCTTTCTAATTTATGGATAATGTTTACTGGAAGATCATACTGAGTCATTTTACAGTTCAAACCCAAACCTGCTGGGTGACCTAGAGTATATTTACTGCCAAGTGTGATGTAAAGATTTGTATCAAAAACACACTCAGTCAATCTTTCCTTCTCATAAGGAAACACAGAACACATTCTCCCTGTGATGAGACAGTAAAATAGAGAGCGCTTTCTTCCCTCTTCTGCTCCCATCTCATTCTATGGAAATGACAATGAAATGGAAATCCGGATATTCCAGATGATTTAGAGCTTGTGTACTAAGTATCTATATCTTTCAAGTCTAGATAAAGCTCTGAAATATTTTAATACAAAATAATTTAATATGAGTAAGTTGAGGAAGTAAATGAATATACTGCATTCCTATTACAATCCTTAAAAATAAGGGATAAGTTTATTTAGGTCAATTTCCTTTCTAATTTTGGATTTTCCTAAATTTCTAAGCTTGTAGTCCCTCAGAATTAGCTACAAGAACTATACACATGCAGGTTATATTCCTAAATTCAAGTTATTTTCCAATATGGAATTTCCATGTCTTTCTTTTCTAGAAACCTTTTCTAAATCACACCAAGAATTAAACATAGGAAACAAGAAACCACTCGTTTAAAAATGTAGTTTCATACTATTTAAATTACAGCATATCACATCAACACAATAAAATTTCAAGTTTCAATAATGCACTAAAATTTACATGTATACATTAGCACTGTATCAATATTAAAGATACTAACTTTCATGATGGTAATCTTTTGTTGTCATACCCAAAATACAGGTTTATGAGGTTTTATCTAATGGATTTTTTAGTACTTATAATTTTAATAAGCTCTCTCTTCTAATAACGTAGGCTGTCTTTTTAGCCTTTACTTTCTCTAGGAATCAGGAAGTTTTCCTGCACATTCATTGAATACTTCTCATGTTTTCCCAACTATTCCCTTGTAGGTACAATAAATGGCAGGTGCTAAATGCGTTTATAATACTGTGGGTGTGAAGTCCCAATTTGGTTGTTGTGTGGCAACTGTATCTATAACAGTCACCCACAGTTATATTACAGATCTGTACATAGAGCTTATTGCTCAAGAACTAATAAGTGTGAACTGTTCACTGCTGCTCATGCAACAGATAGCCAAACCATAAGAAAAACACTATATTGTATGGTCTTGACCTGTGGAACTGAATTGCAGAAATCTGTGGCAAACCTAACCTAAACTGTTAGTTTATTTAAAGATTAGTCTGTGTCATAAGCTTACTGTTTTCACAATTTCATTCTATTAAAACTCATCTGGAAACAGGTACGCAAAGCTATTGCTCATCTACAATCTGAAACTTAAGAATTTGTTAAAAATAGGGGGTTTGTTTGTTTTTTAGGAGAAATTTTCAGGTTAAGAACCACTGCCCATAATTTACAGAACCAAATATTGGGCAAAAAGATTGCTCTGTGCTGTGCCAGTCACAAGGCTGAGGAAGGGAGCCCCTCACGGCGCAAACAGTAAGCAGAATGCCTGACCAAGGAGAGCCCTGAACTTGATGTTCTGCTTGGGCACAAAAGGCATTGAGTGTCCTTCTAAAAGGGCTAAAAGACAACACTTGAACATGTCCACATAATGTAATTTTAAAGGTCTCCAAAATTTTGTCATGCTTTAAGTACAAAACATCCACTGAAGTGATATAGTAATATAGTAATTACACATAATAATACTATGACGTAGATAACTCAGGGCAGGAGTTCTCTATATAAACATTCCCCCCACCCTTTTTTTTTTTTTTTTTTTTTTGAGAGAGAGTCCTTATTCTTCTGTGAGCCAAATGCCTATAGTTACTGGGGTAACTGTGGATCAGTTTGAGAGTCATCGTTGATAACCGTAGGTTAGCTGAGAAAATAAGCTAATGAGTGGTGAATATGCCTACAATTCGTCCAATAGTGAGCATTTCTTATCCATTTGAATGGAATAAAATTCAACAGGATCATAGAAGACAGTTACCAGAAGAATTCAAGTTTTTCAAAGCAAACTAACAGTAATTTGATAATAATAATACAAATCTAATATTAATGTAATTAAGTGAAGTTAAATCTGTAGAGAGCACTGTCTAATTTTACTTTATTTTGTAAGTGATAACTCCTTCATTTTACATATTTAGCTAAGAGAAACCCAGTGAACTTTTCTCCCCTTCCTTATTTCAATTTGTAGAGAATTTTGATGTAAGAATCTGTGAGCTTAGTGGCCAATTAATAAAGAAAAAAAAATGGAATTGAATGGCAAAATTTTTATTTTACTAAAAAAATACGTATCTTCTGGCTGAAAAATTTCTAATCAGACTGTAACGTAAGGTAATACCATCTTTCTAAAGCACTATCTTGCAAGTAATTGTCATTCAAAACTCTTTTTCCTTCCTTATTAATAAGCAACATGGCCATTTGAGCCTGTACTGTCTCTTGCTACTTCTGCAATACAGCACTTAAGCATTGCTCTTGGTATTGAGAAAGCCAAGCAGAAAAACAGAAAATTTAATCATTTAGGATAAATGTAGCTAGTTACACTTAAATTTAAAAACAAAACTAAAAAGGGAGGCAGAGGGAGCAGTGGAGGGAAGAGTTGTTGGCTTGCTTTAGCATAAAAACTGACCTGTTCAGCTGGACTCCTGTCTCAGTTGTCTTCGAAAGATGACACCTAGCACGCTCTCCTTCATTGGCTCGTGTAATCTAAAGAAAAGATCTGTCATCTTGTCCCGTCTTACTTACTGCATCAGTGTCGTCTCCTCTATAGTATAAATGTTCTACTTTTAGAATAGATTCTGTTGGATAGAAAGGCAAGTGAAGTGTGCCAGCAACTAGAGAACCTCTTTAGCACCTCATCTTGTGGAAACTTCTGGGAAATTAGCTTAGAGGTTGCAGCTGAAGCAGTTAGTATGTCAGGCCAGTTTTTCCTATGGAGCATTAATAAAACACTCTTCTTCTATATTTATAATGAAATGGAATTGGAAGAAGCGACTGAATTCTTTTATTATAAAAAGAAAGTATCTTGAATATGAAACACAAAATAGTTTTCTGTTTCTCAGGAGTGAGGTTTTGTATCTTCTAATTTTGTGGTAACATTCAGTCTCAATGCTACATAGACATCCAATTTGCCATAAGTAAGCTAGGAGGAGATGAACCAGCCTTTCTAGGTATATTTCTACTGATGGAAACAGTAGCTGAGTTAGTGGAAACTTCCTGCTAGTCATAGTTCTACTTTTCCAGGTCATTTATAAAGTTAAAGCAAGCCAAACATTCTGATTGACAATTTTTTTCCTCTAGGATTGGTACTGTGGCTTTTGGTGCTCAGTATTCTGCATGTAAACTTTTGATGAGTCTGGTGGAGGAAAGCAAAACAAAGAAATAGAAAACCTTCAGTCTTAAATTCTTAAACACGAACAACTCCATATCACGTAGTAAGCTGCCTGCCCACCTATTGCAGAGCTTTTGGAAGCTGTATGTGTTCGCTGATTTATAAATTGAATCAACTATTCAGATACTCACAAACATGCCCTGCCAATGGCCTGGTAAAAACTCCTGCAAGTCAAGGTGTTCATGAACAGTGGAGAACTGGTACGGTACCATTAATAAATCAAAAAAGAAAAAAAAGGCAAGAGAAACCTGTTATCCTGTTGCTATCCAGAACCATAATTAACAAACAAAACATCACAAAGCAATAAATAATCAGTGAGGAGTCTCTTTTCCGAAGGTCTACAATCCTTTCTGATAAAATATGATCCTGCCAAGAGGAGTGAACAAGAGGTGTGTATGTTAGTACACGTAGAGAATGTAAATGCTTAAAAACAGATATTGTGGCTTGTTCTTGTACGATTAGAAAAACAGAAGTTTGTTCTATATATAATCACATCATTCTATTTGTAAGTTACAACAACTTCCAGCTAAGGTGCAAATTTTCTGGTTCTGGAAATGGCTGAGGAGAGGAGCAGAATATGGAAACACAAAAATTTCTTTGAACAATTGCAGGGTGCTGGTTGCAGAATAATACTAGCCCCAGAGAAGAAAAGACAACGGACACTGATATGACTTAAATGATATTTTTCAGATTGAATTCTAGATGGTCTCAAGGTAATCATTCAAATTTCTCAGATAATTTCAGTGTTTTTGTATTTTTCCCTATAGCAACCTGTAAACTGAAGCTGATTCTGGTATTTGATTTATATTCAAAATAAAAGTGGGTGTGCACTTACTTGATATCATCATGCAGTGCTTCAGAGGCCT
This sequence comes from Cygnus atratus, assembly GCF_013377495.2. Taxonomy (NCBI): domain Eukaryota; kingdom Metazoa; phylum Chordata; class Aves; order Anseriformes; family Anatidae; genus Cygnus; species Cygnus atratus. The sequence continues at coordinate 7,522,357 of NC_066376.1, forward strand.
AAGAAAATAGGGAAAATACCTCGAAGGGCATTCTTAAAGATATCTGACTGTACTGGAACAGTTAGATTTTACATGAGCGTCACTGGTAGCACAGACATCTTTCATCTTGCAGTGAATTGCACCTGGGTGTACATGCAACATTTACTTGATTGTGGCTTGTTTTTACGTAGAAAAGAGTAGTTCCAAGGTGAGAGAATGTGTGTTCTGTGCACAGTAGGTGCATGTTCCCTGGCAGCACTCCTAACTTACCCAAACACGGTACAATCGCAAGATACTGGGGCTGGTGCAGGCAGGAGGCTGTTCTCTCAGCTGATGCTAAGCAATCAGTTTTTCTTCACTGTCTCCACCCCCAGGTATGTCTGTTGGCAGGCAAAATAAAAATAAAAAGCCTGAGAGCCTGTGTAGAGGATTCTTTCTGTCTACTCCAGTGAGAGAAATGGATGGAAAATGGAAAGTAAATGTCATCATTGCAAGGAAAATTGCATCATGCATGTAACTAGCTTGTAAATCCTTTAATCTACCTGTATTTTCTCTGTACAGTCAGCTTTTACTAATTATTTCTGAACAACAACAAAAAAATCCACAAGCAGTGGTAGATGTCATTAACATTCCTAAGGAAAAAAATAATAATATCTGCCTTGAAATTCCAAGAAAGAGACTTTTATCAAAACTGTAAGCTGCATTTGGGTTTGGATTTTCTTTTTATTTTTTTTTTGAAACTGGCAGTTTCAAATTGTTGTGATTAAAAAATGCAGTGATTCCTTGCACTTTATTGAAATTCATGTAGCGTTTACAATGACAATTTAAGTATTTATCCTTTTTGTTAGTACTGGAAACCCATAAAGAGCCTCTGTTTTTGCTGGTTAGTATAATTTTCTTGTTCCAGTCCTGCTGAAAAACAGAGATTAGCTCTGTTGTATGATCTTCCCTAACTAATCTGCCTAAAAACAGCAGGGCGACATACAGGCAAGTTCAGGCCTGTGGCTGCACTCTAACTTATTTTCTTTGCACCTGACGTGCATGAGGATTAGAAGCTACTTGTTTAACACCATTGCAGAGCTCAAGTATAAAAACCTTGTGTATAAGGTTTTCAAGGCCCTATGAAAGATCAGTCAGTGTAGCACATACCTTAATATAGTGTTTTTTTTACGTATGGGTAAAAAAATAAAATAAAAAGAAATGCCTCCAGCAGTTTTTAAATATATTAGTAATGGAGTAACAGGTGGAAAAACAAGTTTGCCATTTTTCATGCATTATTTATGTGGCATATGCTTTTCCTTTCCTTTTTTTAACATGAAATTTAGTTACCATGCTTACTAATCATCTAAAACAAGATAAATATTTCATGTTAATTAACATCTGATCAATGATGTAGTAGGTTTAAAAAAATTTAATCTGAATTTTTTTTTGACTGAGAGATCAAAACAGTTTGGGAGAGAAAAAGGCGATTAGACTAGCAGACTGGAATTTGCTAAAGCTGGAGTAAACTCACACTTCTCTTTATAATAATATATTTTTTGGTTGTTGTTGTTCTGTTTAAAATCCTAAAATAGGAGCATCACACCAAGAACAAACTCCAAGGAACTGGAAATTGTAATAGTCTTGATAATCTTTTGTATTCGCTCCGGTAAATTCTTAAGTGGGAATGGCTAATTTATGAACAGTTTATTGCCTACAATATAGCAGGTAGTGCATGATATGCATTTTGTAGTACTTTTTAAAATTATTTGTACTAAAATGAAAGTATTTGGCATTAATTTTAGACTAAATATATTTTAAAATAAGTCAATACCTGGGTTTATCTTAATATGACTTTATAAAAAAGTCGTAGACTTTGAGGTATACAGAGCTGAAAAGTTCTCTATCTTTTAATACTTAATAATTCCACAGTTAAATAATAATAATAATTTTAAATTATTTTTATTTTTTATTTGTGTTAGTGTTAGGAAAGTACTTCATTATGGAGTCTTATCCTTTTTTGTTTCACATGATCATCAACAATGTTTTAAGACAAGGAAAAGATAAATGCATAGTTTAGATCCTGATCTACAAAAGAAAATGGTATAAATAGTAGGTGCTAGGCTACTAAGTAAAAGCAAATTATGCTCTATCCCTTGACTGTTTATGAAATGGGGAAAGGATTTTTGAATAGCAGGAGTCTTTGATTATACTCCTCACATGGAGAACAGTGTGTCATCTAACACGGGAAGTGTCAAAGAGAGCACTGCCAAGTGTGTGCTCTAACAAAGCTTATTCCAAATAACGTAGATAAGCTGCTGAATGTTGGTGGTTAGGCTTTTTGGTTTTTTCTCCCTTTAGAAGCACAAATTCCTTTTGGGTAAAATCCCAGCCAACCTTTTATAAATGCTCCTGACTGCATTTTCCCAGCCAGCTCCGCCAGGTAGTACATCTGTGGTGGCTCATTACCACCGAGAAGACAGAAATCTCGGAGAAGGTGGCGGGCACTGTTCAGTTGTCGCCAGCAGTGCAGCGTATGCCACTAGCAGTGCATTCTACTCTGGGTCCGGAGGCATGCTAGGAGAGGATGAGCAACAGAAACTGGCACTGGCAGCATGCTACCAGCAAACCTTTTTTTTCCCTTCTTTTTTTTTCTCCTGATGCTATTCGGTTTTGGCACAGAGGGAACAGGCTGTCAAATGCATGTGTATTTGTATGTATACGCTATATATATATATATATATATATATGTACAAAGATGTACATATCAAAATAAAGCTAATACTCCAGGAAGCATAGAACTGAACCTAGTGTGCAGCATTGGTTGTAAAAGTACAATGGTAAAAGGTACTTTTCTTCCAACAGAAGGAAGTGTGTTGTAGCTAGAAAGCAGTCTCTGCTGATCAAAACAGCTCTGGACTCCTGTTGAATGATGTTGCCTACGATGTAGCTGGAAAGAAGTTGTTTGACTGGATAAAAACAGAGGTTGTATCTTTTCTTTTCCCCCCCTTTTTTGTTCTGCTTGATTATAACTTCAAGCAACTGAAATTTTCACTTTTGTCAAACATACATTAAAAACAACATGCATCCCTCGTCAGTAGCCTTGTGAGGAACAGAGGCAGTGAAGTCCTACAAAAAGGAGGAAGAGTGGCTTGAGTTCATCACCACCTAATAACACTGGAGCCCAAATCACTAAATTAGCAAGTGTCTTGTATAAGCGTAGCTGTTGCTTATTGTTTTGGTCTGGAAACGGAACCATGATATTTAGGCATCTTCCAGGCTCTTCGGAACTTTGGAAGGTTTTCTTTCTTCTGTATCAATCAGACTATATCTAAAAATGTTTTAAACAATTGGAAGTAATGTAGCTTTTGGAAAAAAAACAGGTGATCAGACAGAGCTATGGAGAAATTGAAACTTCTCAACTCAAAGCATTAAATCTGTTTCAGATAATTACCTAAAATATTGTGGGTTGTGTAACTTGAGCTAACCTCAGAGGAAAAATGATGCTTTAAAAGCAACTTCATATAAAATGCTTAAATAGTTAAAGGGGTGCTAAAAGCATGAGATTGCATTCTAAATGAATATTTGCTGCAGTTTATTTTGTGTGGGAGCCTGGTGTAAACAACTCTGACAACATTCGCTGTTAAGAGGGCTGCATTTTTGCTGCATGAATTTGCCATGAATGAAATGAGAAGTAAGGCTTTTCTGTGCCCACCATGCCCACCAACTAAGATGGCATTAATTTATTATTAACTTCGGATATAGTAGTAGCCATTGAATTAAGAAAACAACAAAAACAAAAAAGACTTCGGAAAATGTTTTCTTATGTTTTCTGGCTTTATCAGGAGGGGAGAACACTTATCTGTATAGGAAGTCATATTCCTATTCTGCACTCATAACAAAGCATATGCCTATTCACAGTAGTCTGACTGAATGGACAGTGAGATTGACAAATTGATAATGCATTCAAAAGATTGTAACGTGAAGTGCCTATGATAAAACTGTCAGGGATCTGTTTGGTCAAAAAGACAGTTCTGTGGGATAAGCATGGAGGTTCAGCATACAGCAGACTGACACGGACTCCATTACCTCCCCTGAGCTGGGTTTCTGAAGGGCTAGACTTTCCGAGATGGTACGGTTTCAGAGTTAGGTTTTGGCTTTGCAGTTACTTTATATCTGCTATGGCTTTCTGGAAAATAAAGTAATTTTTAATAATTGTTTTTTTAAAAACGTATGCTTTAACCAACAAGTCTGTCACTCGGTTTCCAAAATTTGTTTTAACTGTATTCCTCTCACGTGTAGATTTTATTCATATTATTTATTTATGTGCTGTTCTAGCAAAACATAACTGTCCGTTTAGAAGTGCTGTTTTGGGACAGTTGGATCTAGCACATATAAGGGACTTCAAATACTTTATTATATTCTGAAATCTCTTCCCTGTTTCTCTACTGCAGGTTTTATTCTTCTTCTTCCCCTTCACCTTCTAGTGTCACCTTCATAAAATGGCACTGAATGGTCATGTGTCAACGCTGTTTTATAAAATGAACTACAGAGAGATTTACTCCTTGCTTCCTATTTCATGTTCGCTCATGCAGTAAGGAAAGGCAGACTTGACCTAGTCCTATTGATTTATGTGCATATTAGTATTAATTCTACAGATTGTGGTTTTTTTGTAAAGTATTCTGGACAAATTGTATTAGAAGCAGAGCAGTTAGAGGTTTGGAAACCTTCACGTTGCTTTTTTTCCTTATTATTTTTTTCATGTATATTACATTCCGTTAAGACTTTTTGCCTTCTTTAAGGCATCTGCTGCACAATTAAATCCTTCTGCAATAAATCCTTCCTATGAGAGAATGATAAATTTAATGCATTTGAGGCTTAACAGATGTTTAGTTCAATCATATTCATCTGTTATACTCTATTCGTTTGAAACTTCCTATTTTACTGCCTTTCAGGGGCTAATGGCTTCAAAGGACTTCTTCCAACTTTCCTTTGTCATAAATGCCTTTCTTCTGGGCAAAGGGTAACTTCGAAGAAGGAGCATCTCAACAGAAATGGGATCTAGTAATACACTTGAACTATATTGTCTCATCTGTAGCTTTGACTCAGCCTTTCACTCTTGTTTAATACAAATAATTATGTGGTTTCATCTTGAATACATGAAGTTACTAGACCTGCTCTGAATGCAAAATAGGACAACAGGAGATAAATGAGTGATTATAATTGAGCACTTTGTCTGTTCCCAGACATCTAAGAAAGTCTTACTAGAAAGACTTGAATTTTTTTTCCAGTGACCTCCTCTAAGGAAAAACAAAATTTAATTATATTTCAAGTAGGTGATACAATTCATATTTTTTATTCTAATATAATCATTTACTATTTTAAAAGTTTAAGTGATTTTGTTGGTAGCTACTAATATTTGCTTCTCTGACTCTATTGACTACCTTGCACTAATTTTTCTAGTTTTCTGTTCATCAGAGCAGTCAACGTAAGCTAAAAAGATAACCAGTAAAATCGCCCAGCATATACAGAGAGATTAAAGTGTAACTGCTGCAGAAATTTTATATTCTGGCCTTAAAATGAATGTGTTTATTAGCTATTCTTTCTTCAAGTGAGAATTTGTTAAAAATTGTTTTCCTTATTTTTCGTCTACTGTGAAGACAGGTTTTTTTAAGGATGCTTTCTTGCTCATGTGAAGCTGCGTGTGGAGGAGTGTTATGTATTTTGGGTTAGTGACTTCTATATATTTATTTTGGTAACAAAACCAACAGAGCATTAATGGAATTCTAGTCCATCTTATTTTCCTGATAGAAAATACAGATACAAAAGCCTCAGTTAAGCCTAAAAATCTTTCATGAATTTCTTAGGTTTCAGTTTACAAGATCTTTCTACCTGTGCATTTCACCTATTTGAAACTAAAATATATTTACCATGAATTCCGCATTACTGTTCATGGTCATATTTCAGATTATATCTGTATTATACAGCCTAATATCAAGAACTGTACATGAGAAATGTTTGGTTTATTTTTATTTTATTTTTAAGGTGAGATGCTCTCTCAAAACACCTATCTGAATTGTTTCTTTTCTTCCTTGTATTGCACTACTAAGCTAATAGTAAGATAAAGTATCTATAAACATTTATGACTACATTTTTGTTTTCTAAAATAAATGTGGAAATATTTAAAGTACCTTTATCGTTTTAGTCACAAAGATTTTACATTTCGGGTGTGGAGGAATGGAAGGCAAAAAGGTATCTTTGAAAGGGATGTATTTTAATAGTTATGCTTATCATCAGGACTGGTGGTTTTGGTTTGTTAATTCATTGCATAATATAATGCCTAAAGCTGGTTCAAGTTTACAGTATGTCTGTCATAAATTGGACTTAAGTGGTCTGTTATCATGCAGTCTAGTCACATCATTATGCTTGCTAGCTATGGGGTTTGACAGTGAATGATGATAAGGCTAGTATTTGGTTACTGTGTATTATGAGGTCTCATATATAAAACCTGATCATGAGGAGCTTTAATATATAGCAAAATGTTTTTAATTGATGTGAGAAATGCGTGTTTGCCTTCACTTCAGGTAGTTTTCTGTACCTTTTTACAAACTGAATAATCACTGAATGCCAGAGTCTGGTGTTAGTTTATGCCGTTATTAATCTAGAGTAACCCATTATCTCTTTATTAGAGCTACTCTATAAATCACTATGGTAATTAAAATCAAAATATTCTCTTGAACTTGTTCAGTTTCCAACCCACTTGGATACTGTTACAAGTAGGCTAGGGGTCATTTTGCCTCTCCTGAATTAGTCTCCTGCAAAAACTTTTCTCCTTGTATAAATCTTACTTGGGAGGGCCATCTAAACTTGGCTAACCCATTATCTTAAACCAGCGATAAAAGACCATGGTATATGTTCACTATAAAAGTGTTCTCTATTCTAAGTGCAGAATCTGACCTCTAATGTAAACTATAATTTAGATCTTAATAGGTCAGAGTGTGCTTACTATGGGTTCATTTCAAAATGTTGATTCAAAACATGAAAGAGGAAATGAAATGGGTGAGCCAGCACATACAGCGAGTGCCTCTGGATTACCAGCAGCAGTAAAGAGACTGCAGTATGAAATCTGTTCTGTCTGATGCACTGCGTACAGGGAGCCTTTGGTTAACAGTCAAAGAAAATGCAATGAGACAGTCACTGATATTTAAAAATAAAATTCAAGTGTTCTAGGGTGTATGAAGAAAAAAAAGTTGTGAAATAATCCAGCACAAACTGTTCAGAAGGAAGCGTAGTTCTTAAAGTTCTCTTAATCTCAGGACATGTTTTGGCAGTATTCTTTGCAATAAAGATTAACAAAATAAAAATGTTTCTAACCAAGTATTCAAAGCCTAAAGACTTGAAGGCTGCAGTTGGTTCAAGTGCTGTGTGAGACAAAAATAACAACCTCCGAGCGTCAGGTTTTCCATTCTTGACGCACCAGGTGAATGGGTTGTTTTATTGAGCGTTTACACTGTGGTGGCAGGGCCGGGCAGAGGAAGGGAGTGTGAAAGAGCGACGCGAGAGCTGAGTCAATACCCGGCGTTGTTGGATGTCTGTCAGGGCTTGGAACGCTCTGCTTGGCTGCACGAGCGTTGCCAAGTATTAGCTAAGTGCACCGCTTTGGCAGCAGATCTCAGAGCGGACTTTTTATGAAGAGTGAGAATAAGTTCATTTTAAAGAATAAAAACCTATAAGAGCAATTTTTTGATGGCCATTCACCCTGAATTTCTTTGACTTTCCGAAGTAGCTTTCTGTTCTGCATACTTAAAACCAAACAAACTTTGTAATCTAACTTGTATTGGATTTTTTTTCCTTATGTCTTCTAACACTATTTTTCTTAAGTTGCTGATAAATTTTTACAAAACTCCTCCAATTTTAAAATGCCATTACAGTCTAAAATGGAACTTCTCATTTGAATTTGATGAAACAAACACTACAGACTAAATTGCATTCACTTCTGCAGCCTTAAAATAACCAGGTGGCTTACCCGTGTTGATTCCTTCAGTGTTTATGTAACTGCATGGTATTTACTTCTCTGTTGCATATGAAATAACTAATTACTGTAGCAACTCTCACTTCTCATAGCATTTACCTTTGTATTTTGGTAATCACCAGCAACCTTAAATATAAAGGAAAAAAAAAAAGCATAGCACTGTAGGCTGTACAGAAGGACTCAGAGAAACAGGGTGTTATATATATTGTATAGTTTACATACACATAGATATGTGTACATATAAAAATATATATATAGTTTGAAAAGGAGAAAAGTAATGATATATATCCAGTCACTATGGGAAGGTATCTGCATTATATGGGAAGGTTACCAAAGCACTAACATATACTATGGAGAGACAGGTCTTGATGGCTGTGGAAATGTTGAGAAAGGAGAAGATGAGAAGGATCTCATCAAACGTTCTGTGTCATTTGTTTCATTTAGCTGAATTTGTCAGTTATCTGCACCTTTTGGGGAGCTTTTTTGGGAACTGAGGCACTGCAGGATGACATGTCTTTGCTGACTGACTCAGTCCTGTGCTGGGGCTCTGCCAGTGGCACAGAATCAGAAAACCAGAATTAAGGAGCTTTGTACATTAGAACAAGAGCCTTTCAGGTTTAATACCGTAAGAACCTGCATGGCAAAGACTTCAGTGTGGGATAACGCAAGGTTGATCAAATAGATTACTGGAGGAGGCATGACAGTGACCCAGCCCTGAAACAGAACCTGTGTTCTTGCCATGGAAATGTAATGACAGAAAACAAATCTGTAGACAAAAAGCCATTATACCAGCTCCTGGCTGAGGCCTGGTAACTACCTACAGTTCTAGTCTGGGTGAGGTCAAACTGGCCACTTTGGGACATGTCCAGTTACTCCTCCAAGCTGTACACTGCAGTCTCCCAGACAAGACTGGCACACGTTCAGCATGTCAGTGCCAGCACAGCCGGGAGGGAGCTGGATGATGTGGCCATCGGCATCCTGAGCAGGATGATGTGGCTGCTTGCGTACAGGGCAGGACCGCAGCAGGCCCAGTTTAGATAGGTTTGCATGTAGAACCACACCCAAGGAGTTTTTTTCCTCTACACCCTCCTAAAGTGAAGTGAAACATTCCAGCTGCTAACTGCTAGCAGTTAAAAGTAAGCTATGCAACCTGGTGCTAGAAGACAGCAAAGGGTAATAGACATTTTTAGGATAAGTTGAGAGGAAGCTGAGAAATCTGCCTCTCCATGGCTGCTAGTTAACGCCATACAGTCAGGCTCTGATAAAACAATGCAAGAAATTAATCAGCATGTGTATCAGATCTGCTTTACCAGGTGTGCCCTCAATGAACGTGAAAGGTTACTTTGATTCTGAGGGAGCAGTTAGTTAACCATTAAGGTTCAGTTTTCAGACTAAGAAACAGCTATCTGGGTAGTAACAAGTATCTCTACTTTTTATGTGCTATTCCCTGACTTGGCAAGAAAAGAGCCTGTTCCTGAACCAATGTGTGCTATGCTGGAGAGAAGGAAGTAGTTATTTTGTCTGGCACTCCAAGTCTTCTTTGCAAAATAATACGATTAATTATTCTTCTATCATTTATGAGCTTCTTGGTTTGTTTATGGCCATATATATTTATTTCAACTGCTGTGATGAGCAACAGCAAGAGGTTTCCTATCTCTTAAATATTCTAGTTAATAACTGTATCAGTTAAATATATTTTATTGCTGCTCTTTGTTAACTAACTTCAGAACTCTATGAAAGAAACAAATACGTTTGTATGCTTATCAACAGGCCAAGTTCTCACAGAAATTTCAAGAACACACAAGAAACTTAATGACAGTCTAGAGGAAAGTGTAAGTTAAACAAATTCTTAATCTATCTAACCTTTTGAAATTATAAACTATTTTTTGCTGATTTTTAATAACCCTTCATTCATTTGCTTTTCAAGTTCAAAAAATTTCATAAAGAAATTATATCTGAACTGGAGAAGAAAACAGACCTGGATGTAAAATATATGACTGTAAGTACATCCAATTTTAATACCAACAAGGTCATACTTTATTTATTTGTTGTTAGGCATAGACTTTTTCAGAAATTGTTCCCTAGCAGTTAGTTTATATGACAGATTTGAGCTTTAAATACATAAACATGGCCAAAATTTTCATGCTTATGTTGAGTTAAAATAGGAACCAATGCATGATGACTTAATAGCATTCTTAAACTAAAAGTGAGAAAAGCAATTGGTCACCTAATTTGATGTGTATTAGTGATAATCTATGGTAATGCTTTTTAACTGCTTACAAATGTTGCACTGCTGAGTGCATTATGAGATGTTTTAAATATTTTGATTGCAGGCAACTTTAAAGAGGTACCAAAACGAACACAGAAGCAAATTAGATTCTCTAGAGAAGTCTCAGGCTGAGCTGAAAAAAATCAGAAGGAAAAGCCAAGGAGCACGAAATGTAATGAAATATGAGCATAAAGAAATGGAGGTCAGTGTGTTGTCTCTTAAGTTTTTTTGTTTTGTTTTAAATGAGAATTGGTCAAAACGTTAAGCTGTTTCAGGTCATATCTGAGTCTGTTTTAAAACTTGACTTCTGAAGCTTACAACAATTTTTATATATGCAATGTAATTAGTTAATACACATAACTCCTCTGTAAGTTGTTTGGCAACAGTTAAACTAACTTCAAAGAACGTGTATTTTTGATTTCTCAAAGCTGTTTTATATCAAGGGGGCTCCTAGAATATGCATTCCGGTTGAAAATAAATGCTGGACTGTACTGCTGTATATGTTCAGAGACTTTTGCTTCAGTTTCTAGGTTTATTCACTTGACCACTACTTTAAATTACCTCAGTAACTACACCTTTATGCAGAAGTTTACGCAGCTATGCCATGCAACTTCAACAGTAATTTGCTATAAATTAATTTTCCAAAGTAGGCACCATCACTTATTATTTATTACCTTTCCTGCAGATCTTAAACAGCATTGCCATCTTGAGGCAAAATAAGAAGTGGCAAGGCAGTAAAGAGAACCTTTGTTTTAAATAATAAGTCATATTCTGGTTATCATGTATCTCAGAAAATACTTGCTATTGATATTTTTATTTGCACAAGCTTTTTATTTTATATTAGCTTTTACATTTTTTCCTCCATATTTCTGTTTTAATTTTCTCTTCAAAGAATGCTTTGTTTATAACAAAGTACAGTGAAAATAAATAAAGAATAGCTCTTATTTCTTACTGCCTGTCTTTTAACTTGCATTCAGTTCTTTTTAATGTATTGGACTGAGTATTCAAGAATTAGCATTTAAGCACATTTTAGCCATGAATCTTCATAACCTTAGATAAATATACTTCAGTCTCTTTAGTATCTCATTTTCCCTTCTCTAAAATGAAGTATAGATTCATCACAGTTTTGTGAGAGCAAATGTAACTGCTATGGAGCAGATGAAGGTAATTAGTCTAATTAGAGAATGAACACCTGTAGCCTTAAAATTGCTCAGCTCAGTTGCTACTGCTTTGAAGTCATATTCTTATTTGCTGCAGATATTACTTAGAAGCTAAAAGACTTTTCCTTGTTTTCCTTCCTTTCCCCTTTTAAATAGAATCAGAGAACTATTTAGGTTGGAAAAGACCCTTTTCCTGATCTTTCATGATGTCCAACTATCTGTCCGTCATGACAAGTCCACCACTAAACCATGTCCCCAAGTGCCACATTCACACGTCTCTAAAATACATCCAGGGGTTGGAACTCCACCACCTCCCTGGGCAGCCTGTTCCAAAGCCTAACATCCTTTTTGAAAATAACTCTGCCTGACATGCAGCCTAAACCTCCCCTGGTACAACTTTTCTTGTGCCTATAATTGTGCCTACTAATTGCCTATAATAAAAATATACATTTACCTGATGAGGTTGGGGAGTTAGGTGTATGTATGAAAAGAGAATGACTTTGAAGTAGAGCCACCTCACCCCACTTTTCCAGTAACTTTTTCTAGAGTTTTTGGAGTTCACTTCAGTAATTGAATAGAGTACTACATAAAACTAAGAGACTAATTTTTTGTCCCTTAGTATTTGGAAACCGTGAACTCTCGACAGACTGATATTCAGAGGTTTATTGCAGAAGGCTGTAGAGAAGCTCTACTTGAAGAAAAAAGAAGATTCTGTTTTCTGGTTGACAAGCACTGCAGTTTTACCCAGCACATGCACTTCTATCATGTTCAGGTCAGTGGCACGAGTGTAAATAGAAATGAAATCTAATCCTATAGGAGATCTTAAGCATCTCTATTAGTATCAAGATGAAACTGCCGTAAATACTTAGGACAGCACTAGGAACACTGTAGTACCAGACAAGTGTTGCAATCTGTTCACAAAAAATGTTTACAATGCAATATTCTCATAAATGTATTGTAGTGACAATAAAGGGTTACTATGACTTTTTAAAAAATCTACAGAAAGTCCAGTATCTGACCCTGAAAAAGAGCATTCTTTCTATTACATGCTATTTGTTTCAAAGAGATATTACTTAATTATGAACATGTTTGAAAAGACTTCCATTTCAGTTACCATTTTGCTGTAACAAAAATTAGCAAGTAGCTCTGCGTAATTTTATGCAAAAGCGTATCTTTGACTAGTACCTTTTACACCTGGATGCAGTGTGCAGAATTCCTCAACTCCAAGCTGCCTGGGTGGCAGGAAATTTGTAGTGATGCTACCAAAGTGCCTGAAAAAGTCAAAATGATGATAGACGAAATAAGGACACCTGGTTCCACTCCAATATCAGGAACACCACAGCCTTCACCAATGATAGAGAGAAATACCATGGTATGTCATTCCCTGATAGTTAAAGGTTCTCTTTTAAATGGGACTAGATTGGCTTCACTAGTTTCTTTTGTACTTAAGCATTTGGATTCAAGTCTATAACGTAACTCAGCAGGAATATAATGGGGTTGGGTATAAAAGCCAATCATTAAGCTGAAGCTCTACCACTGGAAAAATGCATAATGTATATAGTTGGCAGAAATGTATATCCAAACAAGGCTCAGTTTTCAGTTGGGAGCCCAGGACTTTTTCTGCAGACCCCACTCTTACAACTTCATTTGTTGTAACAGTTACATATCCTAAATTTTTAACTGTAAGTACTAGTAATTTCATACTCTGTTAGCTCAATATAAGCTAAACAAAATGTTTCTTTCTTTCTTCCCTCTATTTTTTTTTGTTTTACCATTAGTTGTTGAATTTCTAAATTATACTAATCTCCAAATGTATCTATTTATTTAAAGAAATTTACTTATCTAGGTGTGAGCGTGCTATTTGTGGAAATGGAGGCTTTCATAGCATTCCCACTAACAAATGTGTATCAAGGGACAGGACTCCCTTACAAACTATACTATCAACAACTTCACAGGAATGTAAGGACTTTCTGGCTGGCCTTCATATGTATAATCTGGGAAAATCTGCGCATTGCTTTCTAGAATTTTTTGTTGCAAATAACCCAGGTGTCACTGTCACCTCAGTATTGTGATAACGTTGTTTTTGTGACTCTAGATTGGAAATGATTTTTATACTCTTTATGAAAATGCATCAAGGGTGCCCCCTGCTCCTACAGGTAGGGCATGCACTAGTCCACTGGTCGATATGTTTAACAATCCTGCAACGGTTCCAAAGACATCTTCCGAAAGACTAAATTCAGCAGGTGAGTGTCATTTTGTTGCAAACTATAAGTGCAAATGGGACGTTACAGTATTAAAAATTATCTTTGGATTTCTTGACTACTATCATGATGTGAATTCCAGGACATATGGAGGAGTAGAAAATGGTCTTTATGAAACATTTATATATGAGTTACCTAACAGGCAAAATATACGTCATAAGAAGGGAGGAACTGTTAGCAGTAAAACACGGGTCAAGATAGGTAGATTCTATTTTAATCACTTCGCATGCATACCTGATTCACACAGTTTAACTGCTCTTCAGACTCCCAATCTTACTGGAAGAATACATTCTGCAATTTTGAACAAGATACATCTGTGTGATTATTTCAGTGCACACAAACAAACATGAACTAATATAGCAGTCTTGTTTTGGTTTCCTTTAAGGATATGTAACAGTTAGGGAAGAATGCACGTGGGACAAAATGAGCAGTCTTGTATTTCTTTCTTGAAACGCAAAATCCTCTGAAGATTTGTTTTGCTAGTTTCTAAAATACTAATCCTTGGCTTACCCTGCTATAGGGAAAGAACCAAGCCTACATCACAACAAAAGAAATGCAGAACGCTTCAGTGTAATAGTAGCATTTCCAGCATTTCTTCCTTAAAAAATTCCTCTACAATGAATTGTGCTATTCAAATAATACACATTTTTGAGACATCCTTTAAATCTTCTGGTAAACATCTGATGTCTGAAAAGTGCCAAGTGTCTGCATTTCTCATTGATTCGGTTGAAGCTGAGTGCTTGGCTCATTTGCAAATGAAATCTTGGACTTTATACACAGCTTTTTCTTTTTTTTTCCTCCTTTTTTTTAAAAAAAAAGAATGGAAAATTTTCAAAGGTCTTTTGTGGCTGTGTATGGTTAGCGTTTTCATGGCAAAAGAAGAAAGCAGTAGCAAGTTTAAATTTACATAACTTCTTATATCTGTTGGTTCAACCTTATTGTGATATGTGCATTTGTATACACATACACACACTATTAAGAGCTTTGTGGGGATAAGAAACGGTGGATAACTGAGAGTCTAAGCAGAAAGTAAAGCAGTACAAAGTCTCAGAACTTCATCTGCACTTGAGTTTTCCTTTACCTACTTTTCCTGTCATATAGCTAATTGTATTTTATTAGTGTGGTTAATTTTGCTTTTTTTTTCTTGTTTTGCTTTTTTTTGACAGAGAATTCAGAAGATGCCAATTTATCACGTTCAACTTCTGTTGCCACAGGGTTGAATATAATGAAGAGGCAAAAAGTGAAGACAATCTTCCCACATACTGCTGGAAGTAACAAGACATTACTTAGCTTTGCACAGGGGGATATCATCGTACTTCTTGTAGCTGAAGAAAAGGATGGCTGGCTTTATGGGGAACATGAGTCAACCAAAGCGTAAGATAGTCAATACTTTACCCAATCTGAACATGAAAGAAAAACGTCTCTCATCAGGTTTCATTAGCAGATAATAGTAAATGGTTTTCCACCCTTTTTGCTGGCTGTCATTGACTGGGGACTTGAAGTCCTCCTGTCAGGTGAATCACTGCACTTATTTTAGGGAGATCTTGTACACTAATTTGGTATCATCAGAACCCAGGCCTTTAAATGTTAAGTCTTCTGGAGTCTACTGTTTTGTCCAGTGTTGTCTTTTGAAAGATCATTCCAATCATATATAATACAAAATTGAAACCTTTCCCATTACAGAAAAGGATGGTTTCCATCATCGTATACTAGACCACTGGAAGAACCAGCAGAAGAAAAAGCATTTGCCCCAGTGCCAAGGTAACATTTTGAGTAGGAGTTGCAAAAATGCCCAAATCTTTACAGTTCCGTAACATCCAATAATCATGTTACATTTCTGCTTACACTTGATGTTGTTCAGTGGCATATATAGTAAGTACTTTCTAACAATTTGTAGCATGATCCCTTGATTACATTATCATGTTTTAACGGTTATACAGAGACCCCAAGAACCCCAACTTTAATTTGGAGTCCCACTGACCAGTGAGGTTACACACTTTAATTAACTTTCAGCTCATCTACTTCTGTTCTTTCCTGGGACTAAAGACGTGAGAGGAACTGAAAATGATATTTGTTGGGTTCTGTCTTACAGCCCTGCACCAATTAGAAGTATTAGTTCTGTGAATCTTGCAGAAAAAGCTGGTGTTGTCCTCCCACCACCAGACTATCTGGGGTCTTCACAAACAGGTTCATCGTCAGATAAGAGAATGGAGTCTTCCAAAGGTACTACTGTTAAAACACCAACTGACAGACCAGAAAACGTTGGTCAGGTAAGTAATCAGTACCACAAATCCAAGTGTTCTGCCCTGCTTCCTTTTCTTGACCTGCTTAACTAAGTTCTTAAATGAGGCCCTGAAATATTCTGGTTTAATTACTTGTACTTGACTTCAGCGGCCCTTTAGTGCACCTGTCTTCTGGATTCTTATTCCTTTTTGGTATCGCAATCCAAAAAAATCATAGTAATAAGAAGGGAGAGAAATTGTTTAGGGATATAATTAAGAGTACTAGCAGCCTTTCTCTGCATAGCAGAAAAAATCTCAGGAATGTAATCTATGAAACTTGAGAGTAAATCCTCATAGAAAGTAACACAAATCCATCATCTTAAGTGACTTTAGAACTGTAGTGGGACAGGGGATTTAGAATAACATAAGCTCTGTTTTAAAGAATATTTTAAACACCACCATGAAAGTTAGTGTTACTTCTGTGAATTTTGTTGAGGGATATACATACTAATTAATGCCTATATTCAGCAAAATTACAGACGAGTGGAAGTGCATTTTTATGAACAGGTAATGCTATATAAAGTTGGTATTTCTACTGTTATGTCTGCATTCAAACAGTGATTCAAAATGAAGACTAATGTAATCAAGCAATTGCTGGTACCATAGCAAATTTCTAAGAAGTTTACTAAAAAAAAAAAAAAAAATTGGTCAGTTAGACCAAAATATTTTGTATACTATTATAACATCTAAGCAGCGTTGGGCTGTCCTTCTGCAAGATGTTTTTGCTTTCTAAGTGATCTGTTGAATCATACTGTATAAATTGAAGAGGATTTTGTAAGTTTGTACGTGATGGAGGTAAAATTAAGAAATCTAAAAAGCAAAAACTGAAAGTTTATTGCATCGCATTTTGATTCATAGTGAAAGATTCCATGTAAGTTCAAAGAATGACTATATATATAATGGTACTTATCTCCTGTAAAATGGAAAGACATCAAGAAACAATGGTCTTCATCCAAGAAGCCTCCTTTCCTTCTGTTTCATTGAAGTCTACTATTAGTAATGTCAAGTATATCTACAGCATTTTTTACTTCAACATATTAGCTATTTTGGGTGGGGGTTGACAAGTGTTTGTTATACTGACAAGCAAAGAGAATGAACTATGTTTAAAATAAGTAAAAATAGAAACACGAATAATAACCAAAATATATAAATAACCTCCAATACATCACAATAGACAAAATTACTGTTAGAATGACACAAGCAGCAGATGTACAGAAATACTGAATTTTATATATATTTGAATCCACACTCAAGTAATTTTATTTATCAGTACTGAACCTTGTTATCCACTATTCATCCCACTAGTGGGATGCCACCCACTAGATCAGGTTGCTCAGGGCCTCGTCTAGCCTGGCCTTTGAACACCTCCAGGGATGGGGCAGCCACAGCCTCTCTGGGCAGCCTGTGCCAGAGCCTCACCACTCTCTGAGTGAAGAATTTCCTCCTATATAGGAGGAAATAGATAGATAGGAAGTATATAATTTGTGCAGTGATGTTGCATTTCTAGGACACTGTTTTTCTCCAGGAATAAAGCTTTTAACATGCATGAAAGGAATATCAAGAAGTAAGATCTAAATTTTAGTGTTAAGTCACTTTCAAATGGAGTATCTGGGAACTTCTAAAATTATTATGAAGACAGACATCTGTAGATTAATATATTTGTGGTTTTCATTTTTGGATAAAGAAGCAATGAGCCTTAACAATTGTGATGTCAGATTTATACATTGGTTCATTTATTCTATGACTATCTGTTGAGACCTATGGGATCAACATGTCCTTCAAATGTAATTATGTTCTCAATAGTTAAAAGACGTATCAGCCTGTGAAAGTTGCAAAGCAAGCAGTACAGTGAGTTCTTTGCCCTGCGACAAGTAAAAGGTGACTTACTATAGACCTTTTAAAATTATTGAATCCATTAAATTGCCATGGTATCGCTGCTCTGTGCTGCTGTCTGGCCTTAGTCAGCTCTCAAGAGCTGTCAACCTTAAGGAAGGTTTTCCTATGGCATTAGTTTAGGGGTTTTATCAATAAAATTAAGGCGTGTGGACTAACTTTTGTACTGAACTGAAAAAACAAACAAAACAAAAAAAAAGAGAGAAATGGCCAACTATTTAGTTGATAGATGAGGTCAGAGAATTCTATTTAGAACAGTATTCTCTTTGGAGGCCAGATCAGACTTATACCTTTTTAGGCATCTGATAGAAGACAAAGGCATCTTTTTTGAGATTCTGCATTTCCACAGGGAATAAGTGATTATTTTATGCTCTAGAATTCTTCATTACTGTTGTTTAGGTACCCCATAACTTGTAGCAGATACATTTTGCTGTGACCCCATGATACTTACCTGTTATACAGAAGGAAGAGAACTGTAGAGGAGAGTTCCTGCACTTGCACCAAAGGACTTTGCTCCAAAATTACCATTTATTTTCATTCTTTTGGAAAGCTGTAGAGCTTCCTTGTTATTCCTGCTTCTGGGCAAGTCAACAACTCCCACTACATCTTAAGGCTTTGGAAATAAGCTCAACATTACAGCAGGCTGGCCCTGTACAGAATTTACATGCATGTAAAACAGTATGCTTACAGTGTCTTATATGCAGAAGCACAAAGTGACTTGAGGCATCTTATTTTTGTTTCAGAATACAAAGAATAATAGCTCACGATTTCAAGGAGGAAAGATGAGGAATGGTTCTTACAAGTTAAATTGTTCATGCTGCATTATGTAGGACAGTTCTATGCAGACCAATATCAACAACAAAGGACTTGGTCACTGAGAAAGCTTGGATGAGGGCTAGTGTTTAGTAAACAGTAGCATATAATTAAGGCATTAGTTCATTCATTGTAATTAATTTTAAGGCCTAATTAGACCTAATTCTACTTATGGCTGATGTGATCCAATGAAATTGCACATGTACGTGCACAAGTTAAGCACAGGTTTAAGAACACGGTCAAATTAGGTCCTTAAATACCGATTTCTTCACCTGTGTCACAGTGTCATCAATATGGTAGCTAGGAACTACCAGTACAATAGATGGTTACCTAATTTGAGAAGACAAAAATTTACAAAGATAAAAGGTGGCTTACAGACATTCGCTTAGCAGTGAAATCTTATGTATTGAAAGCAAAATGGTTGTACAGACAGAAAGAGTAGTACAAATCAAGCAGTTACACAAAAGGCAACTGCATACTCCTGCTTCCACACGCATGAATGTTATTCAAATGTTCACTTTGACCTTTAGCTGACACTTATCAGAAGCAAGGCAGTTAGTTTGCCATTTTAAGTACTTGATTTAAGTATGATTATTTCTAAAAGTTAGTGCAGGGGGAAGTAGAAGTTAAATGTTTCCAAAACTGCCCTGTTGTGCAATAGGCTTGCCAACCCTGCTTTGTAGCACTTTTCCATCTTATTGCACCTGAAGCATTGCATCCTGTACTAACGTTGTGGCAGTGCAACACTGCCCTCTTCTGGGTCATCTTAAATTCACAAAAATAAACTCCATCACAAAAGTACCGTGCAAACAGTAGCTGTAAAAACAAATGCTTTCAGGTTGTACATTTAACCAGGACTGTTTGATTATAATGAAACATTAGCAATACCTGTGCAAAACTATTCCTCCTTTTGTATCACTTGCCCACAAACACTGCAAGTTAAATATATGAATGCTATCAGCTCTTTTCTTGCTGTTTTTATTATTATTATTATTCACCATTATTACTCACAAAAGTCACAGGTGATACCAGAACTTGTCCTTTGTAAATCAACAGCAGCTGAAAGTGGTAGTTTGTATTTTATTTAAAACAAACAACAACCAAAAAACCAACCCTGCCTACTGGTCAGAATCTGCTCTCACTTCAGACTTTTAATAGGCCATTAAGCTGGCTGCTGCCTTTTTTAACTTGATGCCTTTACAGCTGTATGAAGATAAGCTGTGTTCTCTCTGTAAGATCTGCTCCAAGCCTAGCTTTGGCATTGTGCAGTGACAACTAGCTGTTTATTAATTATGCTATAGAAACAATATGGTAAAACTTGTGTTCTGCTAATAGTTCTGTCCTTTTTCTTTTGGTTTTTGACTTTCAATGATTTGCTACTTTAACTTCTAAAATGCACTCTCAGGTGACCATCGGTGTTAAAGCTGGGAAAACAACAACGGAACAAAGCTAAGGCTGTTACTGGGGGCACAGTTCTCTACACTAAATGTTTTAGCCTGCTTACATGATAGGGCCTCTTCTCCTTAGCAGAATGGGGAGAAGATCACCTGTAGCTTTTTTGTTGTTGTTTTGTTTTGTTTTTTAAGTCTGTGTAAATATCCTTTTCTTTTGCAGAAACCTGATATGAATGGCATTGTAAAACCACCCTTTCTAAGGTATATTTTTTAAAGCTTTTATCCTAATGCAGTTGTGTTGATTTTTATATTGGCTTATAGTATGTTTTAATTGTGAGGGGAAATTGAGATGTTTTTTTCCTGAATTTTACTCTATGACCTTTCTTAGGCATTGTTAAAACCACTGTGGTTAAAATCAGTTGTACTTTTCTCAAGAGTGCTGTTAAGTGAAATACAATGCAATGCCTTCTCAGAAGAGTGTATTTCTCCAGTGGTTTGGCAGGGAGGAGGAGTCAAACAGTCTTTAAGGGTTAAAACTAAAAGTTTTTGAAAACTGGAAGCTATTTAGAGAATGTCCAGATCTAATTGGAGACTAACTTAACCAAGTGTTGGATTGCTGTAAAGTGAAGTGTATGGAAGCTTGTTTTAAATACTGAAGTTAAACTAAGAGTTGCATACAGTCCTTTAGTCTAAACCGTAACTTAATCTTCAGATAACGTAGATGAAGAAATGGCATGGCTTAAATTTCGTTTTGTATCACAGTGAGCCTTGTAGTAACTTTGTACATTTCCTTTCAGTGGAGAAAATCCATTTGCAACTGTGAAACTCAGACCAACAGTAACAAACGACAGATCAGCACCAATTATTCGATGAATATACAACATATATACACTTCCTCCTTATAAACATCATTTTCAGTAATGTCAATTGCTATCTAAAGTTGTTCTAAAAAAGATTATTTAAATGTAATTACTGTACAATAGAATCATACTGGAATGGATTTGTGATTTTTAAAAACCTATACTTTCTAATGAGGTTATCGCTTTGGGCTACTGTTTGAGCACTTTAGCTTGATTTTATGGTATGCCTTTTTGTAGTAGGACAATTGTGAAAATACTGGAGGTAGTTTGGATGCTGTAGAAAATCTGAGTTAACTAATAGCTCAAATCTGAATCTTTGGCATTTGCTATTTGGAAATTGCAATGGTAAGTTCTAGAATGCAAGTCTGCGTATGCCACTTACTAAATTAGAAAAGGCTAACTTTTTTTTTCCAAATTCAGCAGTGTAACAATTGCCTTATTATGCCAGAATAGAGAATTGCCTGTATAAAATTATACATTATTTTGTTTAAAAAAGATACCCTAGGTCATAAATAAATATTTATCCTCTAAGCATAGACACATTTGTAATGCTTTGCTTAATGTTCAGATATAAGTTTTTAAATGTTAGGACTAAGCCTAATGCATTGTCAACACATTCTTCAATGATTTTTTTTTCTTTAACACATTGTCAAACTTTAGCCTTATAAAAGTTGTTAATAATAAGGAAGTGCCATGATTTTTCTTCATGTATTAATATTAAAAAAGCTGCTTTTGAAGTTACTCCATTCCTGCAGCCTTCCACAAGACACAGACAATGCCTAGCAATGGCATAAATGTTGGCAGAGTGTAGTATCTCAATTAAATGACATATAGCTTTTAAAACGCACAACTCTGCTTGGGAGTGAAGTTACATTGCTACAGGCTTTGAGTTCCTGAATCAAATGCAGCTAGCCTGTCTGAAGAAAAGATTCTTCCTACTGTACTAATCAGCTTCTAAATTAGCCTAGGATCTTATAACCTGTCTCTTCATTCTGCATTAGTGTTAGGTGCGTTGTCAGAACCTGTACTGTTCAGGTGATATTTCCAACCTGCTATGTGAAGTGTCTCTCTTGACTACCCTCAGCAATTAATCCATACCCTAAAGCCTTCTATTTCATATATAAATATATATGTATATGCCTCCTACAGCATCCTGTGGATATTCATTTTGTTGTGCCTGCTTCTGCTACTACAGTGAATTCAAGTCATGTGAAATGCCTTTCAGTTACTTAATATCAAAAAATAATATAAGAGCATGTGATGGCTGCAGAGGTAGAGTCCACTCATTCCACCTCCTCTTCCTCTCACCCTGCCTTTCAGTGTTTAAGGCTGAGGACACTTCATTAGATACTCATGGACAGTTCCATAGCAATTACATCACTTTGAAACAGTGATGTTTCAAGGGTACACCTTACACCTGCACCAATTTTCTAAACTATTAGAGAGAGGCACATCAAACTAGACTACAAGCCCTCAACAGTTCAGCACCAGAATTAAATATTTTGACATGCATAAATCTTTAGTCATGGCCCATAGCAGTGCCACAGACTCTCTTTTTCAGTAGGAGCTCCCTGCTTCAGTCAGCAGTTACGGGTGTTATTGAACACTAGTTCAACGATGTTAGGAAGCTTCTGCTACAGCAGGAGCAGTTCTGCTACTGCAACCCCTTGGAAGTAACGCTTGTCCATAAGCAAAACCTTCACTTGTTAAAACAGGGCTTGTACTGAGCCTTCAGAAGAAAGAGACGGTATCTATTCAGCCACATCCATTACACAGTGGTAGCACAGACAGTACTTGCACTACTTTCCTCAGAAAGGCTCAGGATGAAGGGATCTGCGTGTTCCAACAAGTACAGCCCTAAAACATGACTATTGTCATCATAATGATCCTGACACTCATCCTTAGTTGTAGCTAGGATTACTAACTTCACTTTCAGACTACATGTTATCAGACACATTAGTCACATATGTAATAACCCAGCCACAAGTTGAGGATTGCAAAAAAGGAAAAGCAGTTTTATTTAGTTTTCAAGAGGTGCCACTAAACATGGAAAACAAGTTGGGTTTTCATGTTTTGCAATGCACATGCTCATAAAAGATTAAGTTTAAATTACATGCAAGAGACTAAATTTCTTCACACTTTACAAAAACAGGTCTGAAGCAAATAAAATGATTGTACATGACATTTACATTAGAAAGAGTATGCTAACAGTTGTAGCTTCCATAAGCACGTCCACGATCGTCCCCTTTAGCCAAAAGCCGCCCCACAATTAGGGCATCTTCGCTGCCTCAGTGCAAGACAGAACAGAATCCCAATTGGAAAGAATACAATGGCACACAAAACACCGAGGCAGGTGAAGGTGTCCTCCAAAACGCCAACCCTGTAAAAACGGAAAACAGACTGAGTCAAAGACACCCACTACGTTTAACCCAAAGTTACCACTTTATGATCTGATAGTCACTAAAAAAAAAAAAAAAAACAAAACATTTTGTTGAGCAAAAAGAAGTGCATGTAGTTTTTTTTTCTTTAAGAGTCTTTTATGCCATTATCTTGCAACAGGATAATTTGAATTATACCACTTCAGTTCCAGAAAGCAGACATTTCTTTTTCAATCACCACAAAACAGGAAAACAGGACTGGTACTTAGCACAAGACACAGCCACCACAGCTCTGAGCAGTAGCGTCAATTGGTTAATTCCAGTACACTGAAAAACACACACAGGTGCAGCACCAGATACACAGTGGAACTCACTGAAGCCACATGTGCTCTCAGATTCAGAAAGCTTTAACACAAAAGCCTTTGCAGCTTCTGACGTGTTATTACTAGCTGGTCCCTGAAGGATCTGAAACTCACGGCTCCTTTCTTGTATTCTTGCATGCTAGTTCAACTAACCTTGCCAAGTAACTACACAGCACTGACAGATCAAATGGTCAGGACAAGCAGTAAAGCAAGTATCAAACCTTTTTCCTTGCTAGCCCTTTCTAGGGTCAAGTTTTTCTGTATAGGTAAGGATAAACTTTCCTAGAACTTAACCTTACTACCAGCTAAAGAATATCCTCATAAAAATGAAAACAAGTGTGCTTTTAAAATACCTTAATCTGTGATGATGACTTTTATTTAATTATCAGTGTTATACTGGTTACTTCAGGTCAACAAAACAGCTCCATTTCTCAGCTGTTTAGGTCTTTCACAACAGGCAGCAGTCACGCTTGTGTCACATGCTTTGCCTACCTAGTTTCCACAATATCCCAGTGTGAACCCTCTCAGTTCATTCAGCCTCATGTCACCCAGAGGATATGCGCACTAGAGCTCTTTCAGGAAAAATAATAATAATCCTTGCTTTCTGAATGTTTTGGTCTGATGATCTGGAGTGTTTTTCTCAGCTTCTTTCTAACAGAAAGATCTGAATTGAAGTTGTGTAACACTGGCTAAAGGCTTCTGGTCAGCCATCCACCTCATGCTTTCACCAGGCAAGTTAAAACTAGGTAACTACATGTAGTATAAGTCTGTTTCATCAGCTAGGCTTGTCACTGAGGAAAGCAGCAGTTTTCCACTTTGTCTGTGGAAACATCAAGTAGTGATGTGAAGTGACCTCAGATAAAAAGAATATTGAGTCACTTCTGCCCAGAAGTGATGCTCTGGTAATTCAGTTCTACTGCAAATAGCCCTGGTACACCGCACAGAACCATCGGTATCTGTACAGAGCATACACGGTTCAGAGTAGCTTTGTGCAAAGTATCTTTTTAAAGATAAGTATTTCCAAGTAATCAGCTGACGAAAAGGATGTTTTCACAGCAGCAAGACTTCTATTTAAGCCATGAAATCTCCCAACTCCCCGCCTCATAGAAAGTCAAGTGACAGAAGGAAACAATTAAAGCAGAAGTAATATGGCAGTTGCTTCACTGGCAATGTCAAAGGTTATATAAGCAAGCAGTCTTACTAGAAACGCTCCACATTTCCTTAGCACAAAGGCACGAAAGAACCTTTTTTGCTATTGACATGTGAATGTCTAATAACATGACTTGAACTTCTTGTCCTATTGCATCAAGATCACCAGAAACCAAAGTCCCAGAAGAGCTGTGGTGGTTTTACCCAGCTGGGTAACACCACAACTGCTCTCACTCCTCCTCCTCAAAAGAAAAGGGGGAGAAAATACGATGGAATGGGCTGAAGAGTTGAGGTAACAACAGGGAGATCACACACCAATTATCACTACAGGCAAAACAGACTCAGCATAGGGAGATTAACATAATTTATTGCCTATCACTAGCAGACTAGCACAGTGAGAAACTAAAAGCAAAACTAAAAACACCAGTCTCCAGTTGCCAATGCATTATTTCAGATGGCCACAGATCTTTCTTCAGACTGCATGAGACCATATAACATGTGAAAGGCTAGGTACACCGGGCACTTAGGGCTCTGACCACATCAGCAGGATGAGAGGGACTTAAAAAAAAATCTAGCCATAGATTGAGTGTAAAAGTATTTTAAATATCAGCACTTCATTGTAGAAAGTGCCAATTAAGTAAGTGTGTACAGGACTAGGCTATCTACTCACATTCAGGCTTTCTAAGTCACTAGAACAGCTCAGAGGTGCAGCACTACTGTCATAAGCTGTTTAGCAAGTTTATTTCTGGTAGCTAGAGAAATAATCCAAAAGGCCAAACATGCAGCACTATTAAAATAACCCTCAGTAGGTGTTCCCAGGCTTCTATTTCAAAAATCCCAAGTTTTTGTAGAGCTGCAGGAGAACCTACTATTTGACATCGCGTGGCTCCAGATCAGGCCTGACTGAATGACCACCCTAAACGAGAAGAATTCTGTTTCAGCAGTTTTGTGTCACAGCAGAAAAATAGCTGAACAGACATTTAACTTCAGTCCCTAACCCTTTCTGAAGTGCTGTATTTGAGTGTCCCCCAGAATTAATATAGACAGAAAAGCCTAAGCATTCAGACTTAAGAAAATTGAGCAGCTATAAAAATCAAGATTTGGAGGTTAGCAGAACACTTGAACAAGAAGTGACCTCTGATTGCCTGCTACAGTGAAAGTCAACAAACCAAGCTAAGTGACCTTGAAATACATGCTACAACAGGCAAGGTGCCAAGACCAACAAGTTGTTTTTTCCCTACAGAGCAGTCCCAGGCTATTGTACAAGTGAATAAAGTGAAGGAAAGAAGATGCAGTCTCAGAGACCTCTCCCTTACTGCAATTGACTAAAACATTACATCTTGTTTTTAACTTAAGAGCTGCTGCCCTTCTCCTCAACCATCATAAGAAGCCAAAGGCTTTTTTCAAGGCATTCTTGATACTCTGCTGCTTACACAACTTCACATTCAGTTTAGGATTTCAGCATCAGTCCCCTCCTTTTGTTGAACGTCCTTTTGTTTACAGAGTTGCATGATAGAAGTTGACTTTCTATTTGGTGTAAGGTATTCTCAGAGTACAGCTGATCCCAGCAGTAATTCCAAAAGGCTCCATTAAGGCAACAAGCTGAGATGTAGACTAGCATTCTACTCATCCTACTGATTGTAGTCTCAGCACACAAGTATCCTGACTCAAGAGTTTTGTAGCCTGCGCTGCTCACAGTGGCTACTCCTACAACCTCAGCATCACACCACCTCTGTTGCCTCTCAGTCACACACTGCCAGAGCTCCCTCTGTCCATGTGAGCACTTAGTTCACTACAAGAACAGAAGATTACTCTTGAACACTAACACCTGTGTGTACAGAGACATAAGAGCAATGAGAGATCAGCTCTGAAGAAGCGTTCTACAGTTCTAACAAAATCTCCAGGATTTGTGATCCTACCATTTTTCCCAGACCTGGCACAAATTTTGTAGATTTAGTCCCAGTGGTATAGGTACCACTTTTTTTCCCCCCACAAGGCTCCATAGCACTTCTTGGAAGCCTCTTCAGACATGGGAAAAGTTTCATCTTTCCTTTCAGTCCCTTTTAGCTCCTGTTCTCATACTTCCATTCCCAAATCCAGATATCAACATCTGCTTAAAGTACAGCTGAAGTTTTTACCTGCGATGCTGCCCAAATCCATAGAACCATCTTTCTCCAGGATAGAATCTCCAAATTCAGCACACCGGTAGAGTCAAGACACGTTGTAAAGGATAATGATTCTGGCTTGTCACCCACAGATATTATTGCTAATACTGCAAGTACTAATGACACTAACATTCACAGAGTACTTTGTACAGTAGTTGTGGTATCAGTAGTATCTTATTCTCCAACCAAAGCAAAAGATATGTGCAAGAAATCAAGCATAAGGTAACGATGCAGCCTTTTACTTTGTAAATATTCTTTACATCTTCTGCAGAAGGACAGGATGCTCTCCACAAGACCTAAACAAACAGACTGCCATGCCAGAAAGTTGCTCCAGCTTATCTCCCAGGATTCTGAATTTGATTCAGTGACTGATTCTTGCCACAATGAGCACCTGACTGAAAGAACGTAGGACTTAAAGCACAGAATCCCACTTTTATACCTAATACTCCCACAAGTTTTAGCACTGACCATTGACTACAGACACAGCAGAGCAAGAGCAATGTCTCAAAAATCACTACCAGTTGTCTTCACAATGTAGTTTACCCGACCTCTCTTCTGTAGTCAGGCTTGGCAGCTCCACACCTGTCCAGAAGACACTGCAGGCAGTTCTTGTGGGACCCATGCACACAGCTGTAGCCTTTTCACTTCTGCTGGCTTGATGACAAGTACGTCCAGTGGGTTTATGAGGGTCAGAGAGAAAAGCTTTGTGTCTCCCCCACCTGGCACGCAAACCACTTCTACCTCCATAAGAAAAGTGCTGACGAACTACACTACATGCCAGCAGGCAAAAAGGAGCCAGACCATCCCTGCTGCAAAGCAGGAGCTCACCTGTGATTTGGCACATTAGTCACTGACTCACAGCACTTGCCCTGCATCTTCCCCACATCACCTTAGCAAGCAGTACTCATAGAAACTACAGACACCAGAGTTGCTCAGCTTGTTTAATATTGCTCTTCAGTTTGTGTCTTGGGTTCTGCTACAAAGAACTCTAGCCCAGGATTCCCCTCAGACCGTGGCAGTGGTGGCTGCTTCCCTTCCTCTCCCACCACAAAGCATTCCCCAGGAAACTGAAATATCGATGGGAAAAACAGAGGGGATAGGTAGTAGGAGAAAGAAGAGTGGAAGGAGCTATTAAAAAATTATGAAGACAAGTCATCACTGTCACAACTAGAAAACAGGCAAACACCATAAAAGAGCATATCACAAAGTATATTTTTTCTGTATGCTCTGGATTATTAATGCTTCATCTTGACTAATATATGCAGCTTTGGTCCTCATTACAAAAAGAAAGTGTCTTAATGAAGAGCGTCAAAAGGGAAGAATAATAGTAGAGAAAAGGTAGCCTCCATCAATTTGTCCTTGCTACCCGACGTTCAAGTCCTAATCCCAAGTCAGCTGTGTACTACTAACCAGTCAGGAAACATCAAAATTGGCTTGCTAGGTCAAGTTCAGGGCATACTAACCCAAAGAAGAGACACTTCACTAGACTGACTTTGAAAGCAGAGCGAAGAACCCCCTATTAACACCTGCTTCCAGAGATTTCCCACTAGCTGTCCTACCTGAACATACTGAGCACAAGCAGAGTTTACACAGTATGTCTTAAGGCTAATAGCAAAGCTTCATGATAATTTGTTTGCTAGGGCACATCCAGACACTAAAACTGTACAGTTACATTGTAAGGAACCCTCAAAATTAGACTATAATTAAAGAATAGGGTCAGTAAACAAGGATCTCATGCCTTCAACTTCATTCACCAGGGAAAAGATGTGCTACTAGAATTGCCATCTCCTGGGAAGAATATGCTAACAGGACTGAAACACAAGGAGATTCAAAACTCTTTAGACATAACCAGACTGGTTATAGATACAGCAACAGAAAGGACATCGGTGTTAAATTCAAAACGGCCACATATTTTAATAATTTCGTATTCAGGTCCTGCCCTGAAGTCTACCTTTGTGACAAGTACACCAATGTGTTTAGTTAAGAGTATAAGCAGCCTTATTTTGATTTGGCCTTAAGGTATAAACATACTAAACATTAAAGAGGGATCAGTCAGGGTACTTCTGGTCAGCCCTGAGCAGCTGCAAACCCAAGCATAGATGACTGCTGTCTAACCCATTACCATCAACCCTCTTAATCAGCTTGCAAAGGCCCAGGTCTCCTGGTCAGCAGACGTCCCTGACACCTTAAATAGAATTTACTTTGAACTCCCTTCCCCCTAAACACAGTTATTCGGGAAGTGTTCTTTGGTCACGCAGAATGCCAGTGAAATAAGACGACGACAACAACTTGCCATCCATACTCAACACCAGAACCAGGGAAAAGGTCTGAGAGGGATGAAGCAAGCAGCAGGAAGCACAGCTGGCTCGGCAGCAGAGGAGGACCAGGGCCAGCACAACCAGGGAACAGACTAAGTCAGTTCCAGGTGACGCTCATTTGGGAAGCTCAGCAGAAGTGTATCTGTGTGACCTCCCCCACAACATACCTGTTATTTCAGTCATTTCCTAGCACCTCCATAGCAGCGTGACTGCTACTACAGCATTAACTCCACAAGCATGCTCTGGTTTCTGTTGATTTGTGTCACCACCTAATTTTAGATGAACACTTATCCAGTCACTGTCTCTGCTTAGCCAGTTACTAAATTTAGAAGGAGGAAAAAAAGCTTTTTATAAAGGAGAACATGAATATTTTAGTTTGTGCTTGTGTATCTTACCTGAGCTACAGAGTAATTAGATTCCATATTCAAACTGCAGATTCATTAACGTAACCAAACATAAATTTTGTTCTACACAAACCACATAAAAGCTGATTATAACTGCACCACTCCCAATCTAAAAATAAAGAGGAAAGGTTTATTTATATTGCAAGCAGTGTCTTGGATTTAAGCTATACTGCAGATGCCAATTCCATAAAGCAAGGTCAATTATTCCCACTGACAAGCATTTAATAGCAAATTACGTTTCAGACAAACCTTTTCTTGGAAATAAGTCTCAAAACGTTAACATTAAGTCATGTGCTCAGGATCAGAGAGCCAACACGGAGATTTGCAAACACAATATTAGTACAATTTACCACGAGCATTTTTAGACTTAACACTACATTACAGTACTTAGATGTGTGCTTATCAGCATTTTTGATCCCTTATAAATGAAGTCCAAGGGTCAGCCTGGGTAGTCCAAGATAGCATTCTGATTGCACGATAAGCTCTGCAAGACCTGAAAAGAAGCTACACTTTACTAAGAGGTGCCTCCAGCTGTCTTACACACAGATACTCGCTGACTGATCAAGCAAGGGGAATTTTCAGAACAGTGTCCCAATTTCTCCTGCTTCCAAGGTTGGTTGAGTCTTTAACTTTAGATTTCAGTGGAAACAGTCAGACCGGGGACAAGCAGGGACTTTGGAAGTTGCACACGAGACCTCTAATTTTGAACGTGAAAACAAACAGATAGCTTCTCCTTGTGTCTATCCTAGCTAATCCAACAAAAGCAGCTAGGTTAAGCGGTTTAAATTTCACATGCAAGCAGCAGAAGAAAAAAAAAGTTATAACTATAGATACAACTACTGATGGTATACTAACACAGTTTTAGTTTCCACTTAGAGAGGTGCCAGTTCCTCCAGCCTCAGCTTGAAGGCACATTGAATGGTTGTTGATCTGTGTGGTTTCCCCACCACCACCACTCATCATGTAACGTGGCCAAGTTAGTATCACCTCGGGTTACCACCTTCATCTAGCAAACAAGACCAGTTTCCTCCTCACTGCTACAAAGAAGTTCTAATTATCAGAGTACAGACACCAAGACAAATGGTGACACTAAAAAAAAAAAAAAAATGTTATCAGCTCAGGCCCAGCAGCCAACTGGGAGTTAACAGCCACTATAAGAGTGATGATCTGGTCCCTAGGGAATATATTTCTGATGTATCTTGTTAACTGCATAAAGTCTCATTTATTAGAAAAAGAAGTGTTTTGATTATTTTCCACCAATCAGTTCAAAACAGTAATACAAAAATCCTCAGAACTGCTATGAAACTATGCTGTTCTCACTTGGGACCCTATTCCAAGGGTCACCACCTCCTCTGTTCTTCTGGGCTTAGGTATCAGACTTCCTGCTAAGTAGCTGTGTGCCTCTGCTATAAGGCTGGTGAAAAAAAAAAAAAGTTACAGCTATCCTAGGCAGTAATTCCGAGTGGCAGACTCATGGCATCTGCTCAAGTCTGCTGTATCAAGGCTTTCTTCTTCACAGTCACATGCATAAGTCACTGCTGAATTTCATGCCCTAACTGCTCCAGCCACCAAATTACAGCACAGCAGGGATGAACACCCCAATCTGTCCAAACAGCATACATTTACAAAAAGCTGCATATTATAAGGAAGCTACTTTGATTCAGCACAGGCTGAGCTTCTTTGTGACAGAAAGCAGTGTCATGAGCTGCTGCACTATTATAGCTGCTACTCTTTATAGCACCCTTGAAATGGTATTTCAAAGTTGGCTTTACTCACAAGATTCAAAAGGATCTCTGTAGCATGTCAGCCTGTTGCTAGAAACTGAAAATCCCCAGCTTTTCTTCAGGACAGAAAGTACATCTGATAAATAGCTTTTTTTATTATTATTATTCTTTGACTATTTAGCCAGTACATATTAAGACGTTACATTAAGAATCTTTATATAAAAGTTATTTATTGTGAATACCTACTGAAATCCTGTACCCTGAATGAGCTTCTCTCAAACCACACACAGCACTTGTGATTGAAGCAAGCAGAAGATTGACATTTTGAAGGAGTTTATCATTTAAATGCAATTTTTCCAGAACACACTTCTCTCAGCAGTGATGCCCTTAATTGAATAAAAACAAATATCAACCAAAATCTGAGAACCTACTACCTTATCAAATCGAAAAATCAAACAAACAAACCCACACCACTCTGTCAGGAAGAAGGCTCTAAGAGATCAGTAGTCCCTCATCCTTCAATCCTGGAAGAAGCTTCAGTATTACCATAATTTGGAACCCACTGTAATACTTCTCAAGCAGGTAATTCATAATCATCAGAAGAGAAAGCCACCACAACGCAGTGGCATGTCCTCTCCCTCACCCTTTCTTTCAAAGGACCCAATTCGTGTTAAATACAAACATAAACACCCAACAGGGCCAATCACAGGCTCTGCCCAGATTTTGAAAGAACCAGTTTTTGCAAACTTCAGATCAAAAGCACGTTTGTCACAGTTTTTAAATGGATCTTTCCTCTGTTAAGAAACAGGAAAGCAAACATTCCTTTGCAGTTTGTTCTACCCACGGACGAGAGATGGAGAAAAAGAAAATGAAAGTGACCACAAGAGAAGCAGCCAGGCTGCATTCTCCCAGCTAAAAAGATAATTAAATTACATGGCTGGATCTCTGAAGTTAGTGGCTGTAATGACTCAAGCTGTTCTTGGGAACATAAAATAGTTTAAAAGCCAGACTTGGCTAATCCTTACATGTCAACTACCAGCACTAAAACTGACAACATTCCGCACCTCAGTTTCTCTGTACATCAGGGCTGGGCTGGAAGAGGACCTCACACTACGAGTACTGCAGCCACCTAGACTTCTTAGCAATGCAAAGAAGGATGAAACGCAGCAAGGCTGAAGTCTGTAATTAGAAAGCAACACTGGACGCAACAAGGACGAATGAGGATGATTTGACTAACGAATAACTTTAGGCAAGAGGTACAGCTCACAAGGCAGGAGAGTCATCCCTCAGATACACCAATGCTTCAGAGATTTTTTAAAAATAAATAAAATAAAATGCAATTACATGGTGACCAGGAGCACACTACCTACTTCTAGAGATACTTTGTACTTTTTATGACTTCACACCACAAACTAAGCCTGAAGAGGGCTAGCTACCTAGCTACTGTAGCTAGCCTGTAAACCCCAAAATCATTTGCATCTGCAATAAAACAGACTCCTACCAAAATAACAGATCAGTACCACATGTTTCTCCTCAAAATCATCTATTTTAAGTTGAAAATGGCATATTTTTTTTCAATTAGCAACATTTCCATGCTATAGAGCTGACTGGTTTGTGTTTCTGATTGCAGAAATCCTGCTGATGGGCTTTAGCCCTCTCCATCAGTTACGTTATTCCACAGCCACAAACAAGCCTTTTCCCCCTCACAGTCTAAAGCATGTGGACTTCTCTAATAATCATGCACAACTTCAAATCCAAGGAGTAACAAGACAACTGTCTTGGCAGTTTAATAAAAGTTTTAGGCACTATTAATAGCTTTTTATGTTATCAATGCCCTTTCAGTATCTTTCTGTTCAGTGATGTATTCAGAACCTACCTGCGTGTTGCATTCGTCACAAAATAGGTTTCCAGGCCAAGAAAGTAAACTAGAGCTACGTTTAAGGTGTTGAGAAGCCAAAGAGGATTACGAGCTCTTTCTCAAAGAGAAGTAAATAATCAATGTAACCTTCCAGAACATGAGCCTGACGCTTCAAGTTCCTGTGAATATTTCTAGTATTATGCTTCCCATCAAGCCTCGCTGCTGCTTCTCTTGAGGCACTAGACTATCAACTCCTTAACTAAAGGAAAGACAACCAGTCTGAGCTTCCCCTCCCCCCCCCCCAAATTTGACTCTTTCACTACTGTTAGGGAAAACACAGTGCAAAGACAATTATGACACAGTGTTACTAGATGCTGGTCCTTGCGAGTCCCTGATCAACAGTAGGTGGGTCCTACATGGAAGCTGCGTAGTACTGTGCCTCAAAGGAACCCGTACAGCAGGTCTCACACCTGATTTCTTTTCACAGACTAAGGCAAAACTTGAGGATTTAAGAGCAAAAATGTGGTTACACTACGTGTGTCTCTCTCTCTCTCTCTCTCAAAAACACTGACTACTTCCAGTAGCACCAGGATGATGACTTAAAAAAAAGCTTTTCAAGTCAGGTCACTTAACAGCACCTTACAAAAGCTTCAGAAACTTGCTCATTTTTCCAGATCTGGCTGAAAGGATACTAGAATTAGATTCTTTATTTACAAATGACCATTTCAAAGGAATCTCCTAGAGAATCTCTGGATAACCACTAGGAAAAAAAATCCTAAAAAATAGCAGCAAGAGTCTACCAACCTTACGTTATCACACAAGACTACTTCAATTTTTTTTTTTTCTGAAGTTTCCTGATTCTAAGGCCAGAAGACCTGTATAAACATACTGCTTGCCTTTTACCAGACAACACACAACATCTTTCCTGTCTTCTGGTTCAGCCAAAACATGAGCATTTTAATGTAATTACTCAAGTAGCAGGATCTACGACATCCTCCCAGCAGCTCGGAGGTTACTTACCCTCGTTGTTTAAAACATACACCTTCCAGATCAATAGCTCTAGCTGGTACAGGTTTTTCAGCCTTAACTGCTGGAATTTCAGCATGCACCTGCTTTAACCTAACATCACAAGATACTTATTTGAATCCACCTTTGAAGGCAGGTACCGACTCTCAAACACACATCAGTTTTAACACAACCAAAAGGCATCAGAGGCGCTGTCCCCATCACTAAGACAATCTTCATCACCTTCCTAGCACTGAAACCCCGTATCATTTAAGCTATGCTAGCAAGTCTGTTTCCTACATGTTTTGAAATGGACAAGAAAAGGCTCAGACTTGCAGAATACAAAGTGCTTCCTCATAAGACACCACAAGGGTAACTCCCATACGTTTTAACAGAAGGGGAATGATTCTGCATTTGAGTCAGAGCTGGCCAGGCACACAAACGCCTGAACTGCACCAGCAATCTGGCTGCCCTCACCCATTAGTTAATATCCTGGGAGGAGGAGAACTGAGAAGTGCAAAAGAACTACTGCAGACTTACAGCACTAATGTGAAACAGAATGCCTCCTTCCCTTTTCTTATTTTATGGCTGTTGATCACTGAAGGGGAAGTTGCCCTTAAGTTGCCATTCTAACTAAGAGCTGACCATTTTTTTTCCTCATTTTTACTGCTTTGTCAGATTAACACTTTGAATCAGATTTATTAGTTTTCTTATACTTCTGCAGTAAAGGGACTTACAAAGTAAGAGGACTTTTAAAAACATCAGTATCATAGGGTTTTAATCAACACTGACAACCACCTTGCCTGGTTTTGCACAGCGGAGACTGTGGGGATGAGGACACTCACCACAGCAGCAGAAGCCCTTCCACGGGACTGCCGGATAACCAGAATTGCCGACAGTCAGAGATCACAGAACATTTCACAATAAAGTCATGCTACTCGCTATCACTAGTCATAAATGTATCAGAAAGGACTTCCTATCATCCTCTCCCCCAAGAGCTGACCCTCTACACCTGTGACTGAATTGTCTTTTCATTAAAAATACTGCCTACAGATCTTCCTCCATCATACCGACAGATGCATGTTTGCATAAAGTCTATTGTATTAATTATAGCAGTTGTCTACAGCCTATTAGGACATACTACATAGATTAAAGAACTGCTGAGTTTTAGTGCTTTTTCAGTTAGTTCAATTCTAATACAGACATACACACACAAAGAACCAGGCAACTACATGGATACGTCTCGTTTCAAATATAAAACATAAGGCTCAGTTTATTTCTCAATTAGAGGACTATTTTACCTGCAGGCAGGGCAGCCACCAACTACTACTACAGAAGTGGTGGTAGCAGGCTGTTGAATAATGGTGTATGTGCTCGAATAGTTTGGCTGTGATGTCGGTGGAGGAACAGCATATCCTAAAAAGAGGAAAAACAACTGAATCACCATGTATAAGGCACAGAAATCACTAATAGTTCAGTGAAAAGTACAGAAACAGAACACTTTTAAAAAAAATAGAAGTGTCTTGGTGAACAACTTTAAGAATGTTTCAAAGTCAGAATCAAAGCACACTGGTCAGCACATCTAATAGCAAAACCACTTCATAACTCCAAGTATCTAGCACAATTTAACCATCTAAAAAGGATTTTGAGCTAATAATTAACTTTGAGAGTTTGTTCCAATGCTGTTTGAACATTGAACAAAAACAGTTTAAACAAATGAGGATTGTGGAGTTCACTTCTGGACATTACGCATCAGGTATGCCCCACTCTGGCAGACAAACCAGTTGAAACAAAGTCTTCCTCTCCTCTGGTGTCCAGCTCAACTTCCACACCTTACATTTTTGGCTACATAGAGAGGCAGGAGTGATAGGATGCAAGTGGAAAGGAAACAGGCTGCATGGCACAGAAAATAAAACCTTTCACAAAACCCATCTTGTTGGCTAGTGAATGTGTTATTTGAAGAGCTGTACTTAAAAAGCACAGGCCCTTGGAGACTACATTAATGTGAAAAATAAAGACATAAATGTTTTTAAAGGGCTGGTTAGATGTATGCAGTGCACTCCTACAGCTAAGACACACTTTGCCCAAGTATAATCCATCCTGCGCTTCTCTCCCAGAGCACAGTTCTGATTTCTCTTCAGTCACATTACACACCAGAGAGCCCATGAACTCCACTATTTTAAAATCAAAAGGCCAACCGTCAGTAATATCTGTATTGCAGCACAACATCCCAAGTTACTGGCAGATTTACCTGCTACCTCACAGTTCTGCCCAACGCACCTACTGCGCTCTGCAGACTTTTTGCCATTTCAGCAGCACTCCCTTACAACTACAGAGCTCCTGACAGGCTCCTTTCTGTAACTGCGCTCAGGACTGACTCACCCCTCACCTGCTCCAGCCTCTCCAGGACTCCTGAGGTGCACCAGACCAAAACAAACGTGAACCGGGGAGCCGCACAGAGAGCGCAAGTTTTCTCCTGGGGCCACTTCACTGCTGTCGTTATCCCCCCCCCCCGCCCCTAGGAGCCACCCGCCGGTGGGGCGGCGCCTCTGTACCGGAGCCCTACACACCTGGGGCCCCTCGGAGGAGGAAGAAGAGAAGAAGAGGAAGGAGGGAGGCAGCAGCGCCTCCTCGGAGCCCCCTCAGCGCCTCCCGCCGGGCACTACAGGCCACGGCCCTGCCCTGGGGCCCGCGAGCGGCCTGAGGCGCGGGGACAGCGCCCGGCCTGAGGGGCTTGGGGAGGGGGGTTGGGAGTTGTGTGAGGTGCCTGAGGGGGATACCGAGGTGTGTGAGGGGGGTTGGGGTATGAGGGGGCTGTGGGGGGTGTGAGGGGTGCATGAAGGGGGCGCTGCCCCCACAGCCTCCCCTCAGAGGCCGCCAGCCCCCTTCCCGTCCCCGTCCCCCCCGCCTCAGACCCACCTGCGGCAGCCGCGGCGCCCGGGTACGGGTAGGGCGGGGGCGGCTGGAAGCCGGGCTGCGGGGCGGGGATGGCGCCGTAGTTGCTCTGCCCGTAGTCGTAACCCGCGCCCTGCGCGGCGGGGCTGTAGGCGGGCGGCCGCTCCTGCAGCAGGGGCTTGTTGTCCATGCTGGGGGGGACAGGGGACGGGAGGAGGAGGAGGAGGCGGAGGCGCTGCCCGCCCGAGGAGGAAGCGGCGCCCTCCCCTCAGCGTCCCGGGCTGCCGGGCGCCGCCCTCCGCCCCGCCCCGCCCCGCCCGCCCGGGGGCGCCGCGGCCCGGGGGGGTGAAGGGGGGCCCGCGCCTGAGGGGAGGGGAAGGGAAGGGGGGGGGGGAACGGGGAAGGGGGGCGGCCCCGGCTGCTGCGCTCGCGGCCGGTCACGAGACGGCGCCCCACGTGACGCCGCGGCTCCGGCGGGGCGGGCGCCTCGCTGAGGGGAGCGAGAGCGGGGCGGGAGGGGCTGCTTTAAAGGGGCCGCGCGGGGGAGCGGCGCGGGAGCAGCGTGGGGCGGTGAGGGAGGGCGCGGGGAAAGCTGGCGGCTCAGGGCTGACGGGAGGGTGAGGAGAGCGAGGGGTGCCGCGCTGTCCCCGATGGAAACTGCCCGTGGCTTCACCAGCGGGCAGCCCTGCGTCCAAAACCCAAGTTCTCAGCACTTTGTTCAGGCCACATGCTGAAAGGCTCTTCCCTGTCTTTTGTTGTCCTCACAGCTCTGCCCTCTCCTCTGCGCCTTTGTCCTGTGAGCACCTGATCTGTGTCCTGTGGTGTCGAGGTCCCGCAGGCTGCCCCTTCGCACAGGCACTGGCAGGCCTCGAAATGAGGTGCTGAGAAGGGGAAGCCCAGGGCCCAGGCAGCCTTGCATGAGGGTGCCCAGATCCATCCCTGCCCTGTTTCCCCCTCTGGCCCTGCCCAGTGTCACCGCTGATGCTCTGTGCCGTG
Source organism: Cygnus atratus (assembly GCF_013377495.2). Taxonomy (NCBI): domain Eukaryota; kingdom Metazoa; phylum Chordata; class Aves; order Anseriformes; family Anatidae; genus Cygnus; species Cygnus atratus. Next base: position 7,560,533 of record NC_066376.1, read on the forward strand.
GGAGGCTTCCACAAGAAATCTACAGCCCAATGCGACACAGGGCTTCTTCGTCTGGGGAAAGGCACTTCCCTATAACAAACACTGAGTGGTGGTGAGAAATCCCCCTTTTGAAGAAGTGAGATTTGGGAAAGTGGGGAAGAGCCAGCAGGCAGAAGGGAAACCACAAGAGCCACCTCTGGCCCATCAGGGCCATGGCCAGAGGACAGTGGAATGTGGTGTAAAATGCCTTGGATGGAGCAAAACCTTTCTTCAGGACAAGAGGTTTACAGACTCACAAAGTCAATACCTGAGGTCCGGCCTTGCCTAGGTTGGGGCCATGTCCCAGCTGTGCAGGGAGGCCCCTTCGGACTGCACCTTCTGTGCAGCAGAGACTTTGCCATGGTACGCTGCAACCTGCATTAGGAGCGCTACAATTACGGGCAAAACTGAGAAATTGCAGCAGACAAGGGCTAGCGGCCATAGCAAGTGAAGCGTGGTTCACTGAAGCTGTTTCCTCCTGTGCTGGACTGTAACCAGAAATCGGAGAGGGTATTTGGATACTTTCTCCCTCTTTTGCAAGGCCTCAGAGCCCCATCCACAGACAACAGGACATGGGGCTCACATTCATGCCATGCCCCAGATAACACACAAAATCCATTGCTCCAGCAGGCAGCAAAATAAAAATCTGGCCCAGAATCTGTTTGCATTTACCCGTTGTTTGGTTTTGTAAAATCTTTCTTGTTACCTCCTTACCAAATAGCAGTCACTGTTGTAACAGCATCACTGCAGAAAGTAGGGCTCAGCATCAGACACCCAGAAGGAGCCTCCACAAAGGAGGCATCCTGCCTAACTTTTACATCAAACCACAGGTGTAGCATAGCCACTGTCCTTGTTGGCTGGCCACAAAGAAGTTGTGTGCTGCCAGTGTCATGGATAATGCACGTTTGGCCTCACATGAAAGTTCCTCCTTAAAATCAGTGTGAGAGAACTCTACAGGTTGTAAATGGCTTGTCGTGTGAGCTCCCTGCATGGTCATTCCTGCTGCCACCGTGTAGGATTACAGGACTGCAGGTCAGAATGCAAACTGAGAGAAAATCACAGAAAATATGCCTTAAGCTCTTCTACAATCCAACTCCAATGGAAAACAAGTCTCAATTTCACCTGCTTAAAAAGGCAGCTGAACTGAGTAAATGTCAAATGTATCAGAGACACAACTGACAATAGACCTTGCAAAATGAAATTCTTATGACCTAAGCAGTACTTGGTCTTTATAAAAATTTTTTACTGAAATGATCAGATAAAAACACTACTAGGGAGCAGCATTTCTGCATTGAGGTTAGGCACCAATCTGCAAAAGGGACCAAATCAGAGCCATGTGAGGCGTGTTTCCATGGCCCCACAGGAAATGTCCCAGGCAGGATGGTTTTTCCTCACACAGGCATCCTGCTAGAGAATTTCACGTGCACGTCACACCTGGCTCCCTCTGAAAATACAGGAGCAAGGCAGATGTATTCCAATCACCCAGCAGCTAGAAGCCCCTTGGGTGGGTTCACAGCAGATCTGCCGGTTGGTTCCCTGTGAGAAAGGCCTGAAGCAGATGCCTGACTTTTCATCCTCCTTCGCTGCATCTCTGAGCGAAGCCAGGAAATGATCTTTGTGTGCAGCCTGCCTTCCTGCCTGGTAACTCCAACAGCCGATGGAAGTTCTCGTCTGTCGCGCTGGATTTTCCGGCTCGCTGTAGGCGAGCGGGCGGGATGGCAGCGGCAGGGCCGGGCACGCAGGCGCCTGGGCAGGGAGGTGGCAGTGCTGCGGCAGGCCGGCAGCGCTGAGCAGGGAGGGCCGCTGCCACCTGCCCCCGGGCCGCTGTTCCCGGTAAGCGCCGCCTGAGCCGGCCCCGAGGGCCCTCTCCGAGCCCTGAGGAACCGCCGCCCCGCGGGGCCGCGTAATGGCGGCGGGACGCGGGCAGAGGGAGCGCGGTGTCACCGCCCCGCGGGGCCGGGCCTGGCAGGGCCGGGCGGCTCCTTCAGGCGGCGGGGAGCGGGGCAGGCCGGCGGGAGGCAGGTGAGGGACTCGCCCCGGGCCGGGAGGGGAGCGGCGGGCACTGGCCCTGAGGCCGCGGGGGGAACCGTGGAGGGGCTGGGGCCTGGCTGACGGGCGGCGTGCGGCCGGCTGCACTCCCGCCGCGCCGCAGTGGTGCCCTGGGGAGCCGTGCGGGTCCCCGGCAGCCGGTGTCCCTCCGGTGGGTTGCCGTCACCTCAGGGTGCCGGTGGGTGCTTCGCCGGGAGGCACAGCCCTGCTGCCAGCCGCCGCCGAGGCCACCCCTGAAGCCGTGTCCCCCGAGGAGCTCCCCCGGCTTTGTAACGGGGATGTTCTTCTTGAGCTGGTAGCAGCCGGTGTTAGGGCAGGCAGTGGGGAATTTCATCCCACAGCACGCCTTCTCCATTGGAATAGCGTGCCTTCTGCGTTGAAATAGCTCTGCTTGTATCAGAAGAGCCTGGCGAGGTTGAGGGGTGAGGGGAACGTAGCTGGTGGGGGTCTGGCCCTCCTGCGCCCCAAGACCACCGGGCAACTTGTGTGTTCACCGACAGGCATGAGCCAGCGGCACAGAGCGTCCTTGAAAGCCAAGCAACGTTTGTCTTAATCTTCTGCAGCGCTGCCAGTGCGAAGGGGCCTAGATTTAATTCTTAAAGGTAGGTAGTAACCCCAAATGCATTTTCACATCCCATGATTCTCTGAACACTCAGTGTGACAAGTTCAAAGGAAAGAATATCCAGAAACTTGCTTATTTCAGCTGTCTTGAATATTTTAATTCAGTTGCATCTTCTCAGATTAGCTTAATTCCATCCCATCCATATCCGTCTATATTCTTCCTAACCTCATCGTTTTAGGGATATCTGAAAATTCCACTGCCTTTTTCTGAACTGTTCCAGGCACTTTTCTGCCTGCCTGGACTGTGGTTCCAGACCCAGGCCTTCATTTGTATATGTGCCCATCTTTAATACACACAGGCATCACTTTTCTTTATTATCTGACTGTGGATCTCTTCACTGCATTATCCATAATGCTTCCTTTACTCCAGACTTGCTGGTATTCTGGTTGCTCAGCATTAAATGCATATTTTTCTCCATTACAGACTGTTCTGTAGAATTTTCAATGCTTACACTGACAGGTTTATTTTCATGGGCTTTATTTTCCCAGTGATACATAATTTTCACCTCACCCTCACTTCTTCCCATTCAATTTTTCCACATTTTGCCTTTCTGTACCAACCTCTTTTTACCGATGTAAAAATGCAGATAAAGAAGATAAATGGCTGATCCAAGAGTGAAGTCAGTTATACATGCCCTATTTCTCACCTCTATTTCCTAACACAAAATTATCTTTGTCTTAGTGTTTTCCTTTGAGAGCTCAAATGAAGATTCCCAGGAAGATTGTCCTGCAAGGCTAACTTCTCACGGTTTGTACTGCAGAGTTGGGATAAAGCACAGAGTGCTGATACTCCCAGCAACAACAAAAACAACAAAACCAAGAAGCCCAAACCAGAGGATTCATCATAGTTATGCTGTCACAACTAGCAGGAGAATTTTGCTCTGTGACCTCCCCTGGCTTTCACTCATTCTTGACTACTGCAGATTTTCTTCCCAGTGTTACCGTTTTTTTCCTTGACAGACCCAGTTTTGTAGGTACTTAGCAGCAGCAGCACTAGGAATAAAAGAATTCCAGCACAGCAGAAGATGAGTCTTTGTGTTCCTCCTGCCTTCAGAAGCATCCTCCCAGGGTGGACCTGTGCATTTACCATGCAGGTCATGATACTGGCTTAGCTGTTTCCAGATGTGCATTGATTCTTTCCTGCATTCAAGCACAAGGTACAAACAAGTCCCCGCCGCATCTCTGCTAATTACCTGTCAGAAAGCAGGCAGGCGAGCTTCCTCAGGCTCATTTGTTGAAAGCAAAGTTGCCACTTGACCATGGAGGCGGCGTTCCACGGTGACTAAGCCAGATTTCACTGGTTTGGCTGTGAGTTCTCCTTTTTACCTTTCCCTTCCTGGTCCCCCACTACATATTTATAGAACTGGAGGCGAAGTTCAAAATACTCTTCACTAGTTTTGTCGTACATACAGAGCAACTGAAACTTGTTGGGTTTAATGGCATCCAGAGAGCAGCTGGCAGAAATAAGCCAGCTTTTCTTGACTTCTGAAAGGACTGGCCAACACCTACCTCGGAGAAAATGCTGACCCCTCCATTTAGGGAGAGCTTCAGTGCCCAGAATATAGCAGCTTATTAAGTGATAAAACTGGAATGGAACTCAAACAATTGTCTGCTGTCAAACAGTGCTCTGTGTATACTTAAATAAATATCACACCTATGTATATTAAATAAATATTAGATCCCAGAGTGGTCACCAGCATGCTTTGGAAAGAGGTTTCCTGGTAGCAGTAGCACCTCGAACATCTGTCTGAAAGCATGAGATGTCCACAGACTAAAACTATATGTGTGTTTATGGAGAATTCTCACTTCGCATTCTTTCCCTTGCACTTGTGTGGCTATGTTGGCAGATGGCAAGAGGAGGCTGAGAAGGAGGTACCATGAGACACCGTGGCTTTGTGCACCTGAGATGAGCAGTGTGTGTAGGGCATGACCAGCTCTGGAGAGGGAAGCTTTCTGCTATGAAACACTCCGTGCTGCTTCATCAGTGTGTCTCAGTTCACTGTTGGCTTCTGTCCTCAGCCTTCCAAAACTGTCCTATTAACATTGCAAGGTCTTGTAGGATGGACAAGAGTGGCTGTAGCAAGGTCTTTCACAAGAATTTTCAGACCAATGTGTGGCTCTGACTCAAAGAGATCTGTCTGTCAGCTTCACATGGGCTGTTTATAAAAGATCATTCTCTACTTTTCTCTTTAGTTTGACTGGTGCTGGATCCGAGCAGAACAGTAGGTTCGAGATTCATTTTTTATAACTGTCATTTCCATTAATACCTCCTTTTTGCCTTTCAGACATGGCGATGTCCAGTTCACTTCTGTGGGCTGTTGACATATTTGGGAGGGTTTACACTCTGTCCACTGTTGGCCAGCACTGGGAGCTCTGTAAGGATACACAGCTGGAATTCAAACGGGTCTCTGCTGTCAAGCAGTGCTGCTGGGGAATAGCCTGCGATCATCAAGTATACACCTACGTGTTCTCAGGTGATGTTCCTATTAGATACCAGGAAGAGACCTATGAGAATCAGGTATGGAACACTATGCATACCTCTGCTGTATGTTCTTCAGAAAGCAAATCTGTAGATTAGCTGTTTCTGTTGGTTTTTCTCACAGATTGATTGTTTGGTTTTATTTTTAATTTTTTACCTCATGTTTCTGAAGAGTATATATGCATTGAATAGGTTATTATTTTAATATTTTAATTCCCAAAGGAAGATTATACTTTCTGGCTCTTGCTAAAGGAACAGCGTGCACTGCAGCATCCTTCATGCAAGCTGTTTCACCCATTCCACCTGACGTGTTCCTTTCTGTGGTGAAAAAGACACAGTTTCCTTAAGAAAATGTCCAGTGTAACAGGCAACAAAAATACACTATTCTTCCAAAATACTCTTTTTCTAATGTTTCAAAGAATTCTTAAGAATTCTTTGAAGTACTATTTTTAATGTATCAGAGAATTCTCTAGTAAGGGCATTAACTCTCCATTAAAGTACGTTTCCAGCTTTTTTGTGTGTGTAGAAGTGTTATTAAGATGATCCTTTTTATGTAAGATACATCAAAAGAATGTTTTTAACAGTGTTTTTAAGTATATTTATCTATTTTGTTTTTAACTTCACCAAAAGTTATTTGAGAGATAGAATAAGTCTCTTCAACACATTTTTCTGCTTTCTAAGGGGTAAAAGGATAAATGTAAGTTGAGAAAATACATTAACTATCTACATGGGTAAAGATAGAACAAACTATTTTGGTACATTATTTAACATTGATACAACTTTCTGTCCATTCAAGAATGTTCATTTTGCTAAGTAAACGTGCACGTTCTTTAAAAAATGAAAAACTTTAAAATCGATTTGGTTTGTTGTTTTAAAACTTTTGTTTTGTTTGTTCTAGCCTATGAAAAAATGGAAAACAAAACACTAGAAAGTACAAAAGGAAATACTGTGTAAGAGCTAACAACAGAATTAAACTCAAGTAGTTTACAGATAATGTGCAAAGCAGTTTAGTAAGATTCCTAGTAAGAAAAAGTAATATTTTGCATAATGGCAATTTAATTGAACAACTAATTTCCCATGTGCCCTAAAATGCAGGACATTATTACCTGACCAGTCTTGCCAGTATTTCTATAGCGGGTAAAACTGAGGCGGAAAAAAAGAAAAACCACAACTGCATTGGTGAACAGCCTAGCAAGTTACTTGTTCTATAACTGATTTAGGAAAAAAAATGGTAAGATAAGATACAGGAAGATTTATTGATGTAGTTGTTTTGACATAGTTTCTGGTGTCGAAACTATGCTGTTTTCCTAGTGTAGGCCACGTGTTAGTCAACTTTCTCACATGGGATACATTAGAAATCCCAAAGCCATCTACACAGGAGTTATCCTAATGCTTCAATATCATGGTGCCATACATCACCAAAGAAAAATGCACTGTAAGTAGTAAACTATATCATCCATCATTCCTATTTTTGTAGTTGAAATTTACTTGGTTGGGACTAGCTCTGCAGTCAGTCCTTCTTTGATACTTTAAAACAGCTTCTTCCAAAGACCATATTAGCTGGGGATCTACAGCATGACCACTTGCTCATTCACCCCAAGAATTATTCCTCTTCTACTGCAGAAAAAAAAAAAGGTATAATTTATGACTCACTAGGGCTCTGTAGATGTCCAATGAGGTGATGTGATTTCAAATAAAACTTTTTTTTTATTATTTCTGGCAGCGCTGGAATCCAGTTGGTGGCTTTTGTGAGAAATTATTGCCCAGTGACCGCTGGCAGTGGAGTGATGTGAGCGGGCTAAAACATCAGCAGCTTGATAGTTTCACACTGCCTTCACCACACTGGGAGTGGGAGTCTGACTGGTATGTGGATGAAAATATTGGAGGGGAACCAACAGAGAAAGGGGTAGGTGAACAATACCAAAAAGAGATCTCTTCTGGGAATCCTTAGTCTGTAAAATAAAAGGCACTTTTATAAAATGGCAAAAGGTCTATAAAAATAAAAGGTACCTCTTAACTTCCCATAGCTACTTTTTTTTTTGGGAAATAGCTCAGCTATAATACAACACAAGGAAGGATCTTGTTTGAAAGCTTTTGAAGTCCATAGGAGTTGTTGTTTTTTCTCTTTGGATCAGGCCAAGAAATGCTGCCAACTTTGTATTGCTGCTATTTAAAAACTTACTATGAAGAAAGCAAAGTGCTTTACTGTATCTTGTTTGTTCTGTATATATCATGCAGAGGAATTAGGACATGATTCATAAATCATTCACAGAATTAGCTTGTCTGTTAATCAGGCTGTTAAGACATGCACAGTAACCTGTACTGTCTGTAGGAATGACTCTTGTGCAGAATCGTTCTGAGTTAAGATTTCAAGCTTTTCCTTGGTCCAGTTTTTCACAAAAGAAAACCTCTGTTTGCAGGGCTGGACTTACGCCATAGACTTCCCCAGCAGCTACACAAAGGATAAGAAGTGGAATTCTTGTGTGAGACGCAGGAGATGGATCAGATACAGGAGATACAAATCACGGGATATTTGGGCAAAGGTTCTGGATATCTTTTTAACATTAACTAAACTGTTTTTGTTTTTTCTTTTCTGAAATAAAAATTAATTTCCCTGCACTTATAGTTGATTATTGCTGCTCTGGAGGTTGGACTTTTATTCCTTGACTTCCAACCTTGTAATTCTTGCAAGCATAAATGGAAAGCTGGGATTTCTCTTAGAAACTTGTGGTAATAAGGTACCAAATCTCATGTTAATGCAGTTGGAGATAGATGTTCAAATCCTCTGTAAATTTCACACTAACTATTGAAGTTCCTTTGGTTATTGACAAAGCATTCTCTTTTGAGATGGCACCTGTTTAGCATCATCTAACTAGCTGTGTCCTTTATCTGAATAAATAACTGTTATTTAATAAATGTTGCTCCATTCTGAGAATGTGCAAAAATTGAGATGTTCTGGCTTTCCAACTCAAAGAACATCTGTTTGGAATGTTCTGTGAGCAAAACTTTCCTTTAGTTTGGGGCTGAAACAAAGACTTTTTCGTGCTGCTTCAGCAGTGTTTCTCCGCCCTCTGTAAATAGCAGCCTTCAATGAGAGAAAGAAGCTCCATGCTTAGCCTCTTTGGGAAGCGATACTGAAACCAACCTGCAAAAAGCAAGTTAAGCCATCGGCAAAATGGCCTATCCATTTGCAGCATCTCTTCTGTTCTAAGTCTTCCCTCTCTTTGCTCCAGATTGTATCACAGGATGATCCGGATCAGTTGCCAGACCCTTTCAATGACATCTCAATTGGAGGATGGGAAATCACTGATGAGCCTCTTGGCCGTTTATCAGTGTGGGCGGTTTCTTTGCAAGGAAGGGTATGTGCACATTCCATACGTTTTCTAATATAAATTACTACTGAAAAGGAGTTAAGTACTTTTAAAGCAAAGCATGTTTGTTATCATCTTACGTTGGTGAGGAACTACACTGCTTGTGCAGGCAGGCCTGCTCCTTACTAAAATTCTCTAGGATCGAGAGATTTGAGGTTACTGTTTGAGTCTCCAGACTTGGCAACGCAGAATCCAACTGTGGAATGTTTTGAATTTATTCTCCTTTGAAAACTATACATCTTTCTTTTGTTGTTGTTGTTTTGTTTCTGGTTTTAGGCCCATTGTAATGCTTCTCATCTTCTGCTCAGTATTGTAGAGATAGCTTCTTGCTTTCCTTCCTTCATTGTTAGAGCATGCATCTGAGTAGCCTTCCTTTGTCTCTAGACAATTTCTAACTTGTGGTCTCACAAGGAAGAATGTAGTAATTGTAACAGGTAGCCTGAGATTGCACTCACGCTTGACACTGCCTGGGGAGGCAAGCAATCTTGGTTAAATTGTTTAAAATGAAATTCCCTGTGCCTCAGGCTTCCCCGTAATAACTGACTTGCATCCCACTCTACAGGCTTACTTGACTGACGTTATAAAATGCTTTCATTTCTCAAAGTAAAAGTCCCTAGAGGAAGAATGTATTTCTAAAACTGATGATTTAGCACTTAGCAGTCGTCTTTTGGAGCACCTGTATGACCACCACAGGATGCTTTCTTTGACCTTCCTGTTTTGACTGGAGTCAAAAAAATCATGCAGGCAGTCTGAGCACGACTGGCAGATGGATGGGATGTCACTGCAGGCTGCGCAGAGAATGGAATTTTTACCCATGTTGTGGCAAGCTCTGTTCAGTGAAAGTGAGGTTGGGCTCTCATCTAACAAGAACATTTTCATGTTGTGTATTTGTTCATTCTTGTTTTGTATTGTTTTTTTTTTTAACATGCCTTGAGATATAAAAAGTTGTTTTTTTTTTTTATTGTTGAAATATACACAGAACTTGTAGCAACAGGTCACGTGCCCAATCCAGATTCAGGTCCATGATAAAAGCTAATCTGTAAAAACACCTCCTCCCTTAGTACATAAGGAAATAGTCTTCAACAGCATAATTGGCATCAAAAAAATACTTCTAACAGCCAGTGCAAACACTGCATTAAAAAAAACAACTGTTGTTAAAGGAGGACTGTTCTTTCATCAGGATGTCATCATGCTTCTCTGAATAGCTTCATTGTTGTAGTAGTATTTTTCTAAGTTTTGTTTTGTTTTTTTAAACTTGTCTAGGTGTGGTACAGAGAAAACGTTTGCCATCACAATCCAGAAGGTTCCATGTGGTCCTTAATCACCACTCCTGGTGAAGTTGTACAGATCAGCTGTGGACCATATGACCTCCTCTGGGCAACTCTTTGGGAAGGGCAAGCTATTGTGAGAGAAGGAATTGATAGGAATAACCCTCAAGGTGAAGTGTTGCTACATCTAGTATGAAACCTCCTTGATTTTTGTAATGTTGCATAAGAAAATAACCTACAATGGCTTCCGGGCTTTGTTTCTTGCAGGAATTTCCTGGAGTACTGTGGAGTCCCCAAACTCTGAAAATGGGATTATGCATGTCTCTGTGGGTGTTGATGTGGTGTGGTGTGTTACAAAAGATCGGAAGGTAAGAGGTGTTATGCTCTGGTTCTGTTTTTTCTCCCTTTTTTATCTGCCTTTCTGAAATCGGCATGTAACTTTCATAGGAAATATCATTGATTTGGACTCTCTATACGCATGGTTTGGGCAATTCCAGTAGCCCTGTTGTTACAGAAATACACTGTGGTTTGTGATACACATACTTGTGTGCAACTTCAATATTCCCTTCAATGAATCCCTTCATATCGAATCCAAAACCAGAGATTAATTCTGTTTGGGAAGAAAATGTGTTTGATTTCAAACACTAAGACATTGTAACAGTTCAAGATTCTTACTTTGACATCACAGACAATTTAAGAATGAGATGGATAATATGAATGAGATTCCTCATAGGCTGTGTGGCTTATGGGCTTCTTTACATGAGGAAGAGTGTAAGAGTGAAGCACAGGAAGTGATTTAAATCAAAGTAGTTACATCATTGGTGTAGCTCTCCCTTTGAGCATTTATTTTGGGATAAGCGTATGTGTTTTAAGTAATTCAAACAGTTTAAGCTGTTTTAAGTAATTGAGTTACACTGGTTTAATGAGTTACTGCTTGTCAGCTGAGCCATGGCAACTGATTGTCCAGCCTGCTCCATCTGCCCCTAAAACCACTATAATAAATGTAAATAAACTAGTAGGTTTTTCTTCAGGTTTGCCAAAGGTAGTCAAGTACACAGTCTGTTACATGTTTCAACCAACAAGTTCTAAAGTAGCTACTTGTCATTATAAGACCATATCCTAAATATAGAAGCATAACTGGAAAATTTTCCAGGTACCCAGCCCACAGACATTTTCTCATTGGTAAAAACTAATTTAAGAGGAGACAATTTAAAGAGCAGTACCAGTGAAAAAAATCCCTTTGTCAGTTCCCTCTGTCAGCTCAGCTTCACAGGAACATTGTTTGGAAGTTGATTTAGAGTCACCAAAAATAGCCTACAGTTGACATGTAATAGCAAATATTTTCCCAATGGCTGAGAAACTAACTGTCACAGAAAGTCATAACATGATGTGTCCTTGTGGGCTCTTCTGGCTTTAGTTGATCACAAAGACACGTTGTCTGGTTACTATTAAAAGAATTATTTTATCTTCACCTGATTAAAACAAACAAACATGGAGGTAAGTGACTTCTCAAGGCAATGCAGTAGTCAGTATTGGACATTAAGACTAATCCACTAAAGAAATTAAATTCTAGCTGTCCACCTGCGTGTACAGAAGATGCAAACTTCAGACTTTTGTTGTTGTAGGTATGGTTTAGAAGAGGTGTGAATTCACATAATCCTTGTGGAACAAGCTGGATTGAAATGGTTGGAGACATGATGATGGTAAACGTAGGCTTAAATAATCAGGTAAGATACCTGTATACCAGTTGTGAGGCTATTTGTGTTCCTCTTTGTGCAGATAGTATTCACGTGTGAACTGTCAGCAGTGCCAATATGGACGGCTGAACAAGAGGTCCATGTGCTTGAACTGCTAGGAAGGAATGCGTGGCTGCGTTCCTCACCAGAATACAACAGTCAGCCTGTCTCTCATGTGACACATTCAGGTTCAGTCTTCTTTTGATGGTACTGAATTTCATATTGCATCTACGGTATCAGCAGTAAAGAACAGAAAGGGAAAATGCTGAGTCCAGCAGGTTTTTGCACTGAATTTTCCACCACTGCACCTCTTTGTAGATGCTCTTTGCCTGCATTCCGTGCCATTTCCTTCACCAAGCCCTTTTCTTCCCTAGGTCTGGGGAATTGGCTGTGATGACAGAGCAATCTATTTTCGCCAAGGTGTCACGCCAAGTGAGCTCAGTGGGAAGACGTGGAAGGCAATTGTATGTGGCCGAGAGAGTGACAGATCTCAGACTGGGAGCTCAACAAGTCTGCTCAGGTGCGCAGTAAAATACCTGCTCGAGACTCTGTATGCCAGGAGTTTCAATGCTAGGACATATTTCTGTACATTCTGTACGTTCAAATGGTACAGACAGGGAAGAGCAGGGAAGGCATCTCTAACCGTTAAGCATGCCAAAAAGCATTTGCTTTTTTGCCATTAAAATTAACAATAAGCAGCAGCTGATGCAGTCAGAAGCTGATGCTCCTACTTTGGAATTCACTGCATGCTTCCAGTACAGTGTGTTTTTCTGGCCTTTATTATCCCTATCTGGAGCTGGTCTCTAAAAAGATAAAATGTTACCTGTGAAGTAACATGAAGAAGTGTCAGCTTCACTTAGCGATTATCCTTCTCTAGAGCATCACTGTACGTTTCTTTCCTGAGAGATTAGATCAGTAACTCCCTGCTGACTGCTTGCTGTTGACTGTGCAAGACATGACAGTGCAGCTGGCATGCTGCAGAAGCTACTTAAGTCAGAGTGCTCTGAGTAGGAGACCTCTCTAACTAAGACAAAAAGCACAGAGTTAATAATGGGCTTTAAAAAAAATCCTATTTATTATTTCATATCCCAAAAATGGGATGTTGCTTCAATGCTTTTCTTGGAATTGTTGATAGCCAACACGCCTGATTTTTACAAAGATCAATTAAATCTCCTCTTAGATCCGTATTAGGCTCTTCTTTCTTAATGATTGATTTTGACCTTTAATGAGAAGTCTGCTGCTTCTCTCCTAAAGCTGCAACACTCCATCAATTTCTGTATGTCTGTGGTCTCAGGCCTGTGTTAATTTATTATGTTTTGAATTACAGTTAATGAATTATCTATTTGTCCTTCAGTGCTGGCTGTTTCTTTACTGATGATATTCAGAACCAAACAAACGCAATCATTCCCGGTGATGCAGACACTTCCTCTGACACAGATCTTCCAAGCATCCCCACGTACCTTGCCAACACTCCCCCGATGGGAGCTGCAGCCAGCAGCAGTGGTAGCAGCACAGGCAACCAGACAGCAGAAATATGTGCAAATTTGACTGTGGATCCTCTGGACTCTGATCAAGGAGAAGCCAATGTTGCTTTGACTGGTCATAAGAAATCTAATCTTGAAAGCCGTAAGTCTACAAACCCAAATCCTTCTGCAGAACTGCAGTGGACAAACATTGACTTAAAGGAGGCCCAAAAGCATCCAGTCCTCTCTGTCAGCACCTTTGCAGAAACATCCAGCCTGTCTTCCCTTGGCATGTTCTCAGTGGGAGCTGAGGAGCAGTACGGAGCCGATGAGCACCCGCTGTGGGCCTGGGTGTCTGGGGGAGGCTGCCTTGTGGATTTGCACAGCCCACTGAAATGGTTCACTGTCTCCTCAGGTACAGTCCAAGCACCACAGAAGACTTTAATTTCCAATTTCAATTAGTCAATATTCTTAAAAAAAATGTTGTTTGTTTTTTTTTTTTTTAAATAAAACCTTGGCACAAAACTTCTGAGTACTGCTCTTCCTGCAATTTGTTGTTACACTCCATGTCTGAGCATAGTGCTGCATGTATTTAACTGTAAAGCACTTTGGGATTGAGATATGTAAGTGTAAAGGTGATAAAGGAGTTTCTGTAAGAATTTTATAAAATAATCAGTGTGCTGGAACTGCATCTTTTTTTTTTTAATGGCACTGAAACTGCAACTTCAGGCTAAACCCATAATACCATTGAACAGTAACTAGAAGCAGTGAAAAAGGCTCTCTTGAGAGATGCCAATGCCACAAATACTGCCTTGCTACTACCATCCCTGCTGAGGTAAGGGTAAGATTGAAGTTGCTGAGGGGCAGTGTGGATGTGAGCCCCACTGATACCTGGATGAGGCTGGAATTTACATTTTTGAAAGACAGTGGAGTATAGCCATATCTTAAAAATAAACCATGAACTGTGGCATCCTAGTACTTACTAACGGCATAACTCTTAATGCATTGTATTACCTAATTATCTTGCAGTTCAGTGACAGAAGTCCCATTTGTATAAAGTTACAGCATTGAAAGATTCAATATAATCATGTAGCAGTTCTATTCCTATGCATTATTTACAAAGCTCGGCTTTAATACACTGATTTCAAAGTGTTAATTAGCAAAATTTGTTAGACTGGGTTGATTCAGTCCAGTGTTCAAAGCAGTATCATGATACTTTTCCACAGGACTGTATTCAAAGCTCACTGAAATGTGTTGGTTTTGCTTCTCTTGTAGGTTTGTCGTCCTCCGTGCAGTCTCTTTCTCTGTCTATCACTCCAGCACAGACAGCAGCATGGAGAAAGCAAATTTTTCAGCAGCTCAGTGAAAGGACAAAGCGGGAGCTGGAGAATTTCAGGCACTACGAACAGGCTGTTGAGCAGGTAAGCAGCGAGGATACCTACTTTTGTCTTGTGAGCACTTAGATCTGTCAGTACTAGGCATCAGTGGTACAATTCTGACGTACTCATCTGAACTTAGCTGTCAGCTTTTTATTCTCTTCCTTATTTCTGTCTGTGACAGCTTTCCAGGAGTATCACTGTCTGGGCTCCTTGTGGGAAACTAGTGGCTTATTAAACATGCAGTAGCAATCTTCATCTAAAAATGTTAGCTGATAGTTTTGTGTAGGAGCAACTGAAGCACTGGTCAGCCATTATTTCATATACTGAAACCTCAAATTCAGAGAAACGTTTTCAACAGTGGAACATTGTAAGAATTATTCCACCACAGGATGAGGCTCCTTAATTGAAACGGTGACTCACATAGGTGAACCTTTCCTCTCCGTGAGCGTTAGGTGATTAACATAACTTGCATACATAAATCAGTGATGATAATATCAGTAACAGCACTTAAATATCAGCTCCTGGTCTCTTTTCAGATTCATTCATGGTTTTGGTCTCTTCATGGCTAATTACCAAATGCCAATTGCCAAGTCTGCAATTCACTTAATTAAAAACACTTGGAGTCTGGGGCTTTGATTCAGTTTAAAAGGTTATGTCAAAATCTTTCAAAATTGGAACAGAAATCGTGTTATAGTAAGGAACACACTAGAGTTAATTAGTATCTGTGTGCTATTGCATTCTTTGCAGAAGTCAAATGTTAACACTGACGTACACATGCCATTCCAGTGCCTTTCTATCCAGTTTTGTCAGTTTTCATTTTGTTCTCAGCTTCCTGAACACTGGTATACTCTGTGTCAGAAGTAACTGATATGATACAGACCTTACAGACCTACAGCAGAGATTTCTTGTGGTCACAAGAAATAATGTTTGGGAGAAAGAAGAGTCATGCAGTTTCCTTACTTTTGAAAATTTGTGTTTGCATTACAGTCAGTTTGGGTTAAAACTGGGATGTTGCAATGGTGGAGAAATTGGAAGCCTCACAAATGGATGGATGTGCGAGTGGCACTTGAGCAGTTCACTGGGAGTGACGGAATGCGCGACAGCATCCTGTTCATCTATTACATGTATCATGAGGAGAAAAAGGTGTGTTCAGCTCAAGACCCTCAACATTGTTGTGTATGGCAAAAGACAACCTATGAAGGAAAAAAAGTTTTTTATGGAAGGCAAATTATGATAAGCTGTTGTTTTGGGAACCAATTCAAATGTAGCCCAGGGTAATAGCGAATTGCAAGCTTTTCTAAGCTCTGTTAAATGCTCTGTCAGAAATGCCCAGTCAGCAAGCATCCACATTGCTTAAACCATCAGCTTTGCACTAACTAGGATTGCCTTTGGAAGTTCAAAACATTCCTGACTATGAAGAAAGAACCAAGCTTATCTGGCTAGGGTCTTCACAAATAGGGTTGATGCATATGGGCAACATGAACCAGAGGTAGTGCAGGCCTGGATACTGAGCCCCACGTAAGGAACAGCATTCCTTCTGCACCAAGAATTGATTCTTTGCTACCCTTGGCAGCAATGCCTTGCTCATAGTCTTGAAGTGCAAAAATGCTGGCACTGAGGAAGGTATATCTTGAGTTTACCTTAGTCACTTTTTTTTTTCTCTTGTCTTAGTATATTCATGTATTCCTGAATGAAGTCACCATTATAGTCGATGTTCTGAATGAAGCCAAACACTCCTTTGCCCTGTATACACCCGAAAGGACGAAGCAGCGATGGCCAATCCGCCTAGCAGCCACAACAGAACAAGAAATGAATGACTGGGTAATTCAGTGAAATTTTCGTTTCAAGCTGGCTATTTTTGAAATAAAACATGAAAGCTAGTCTCTGAAATCTGAGCGTTACGTTTACAGTATCTAGGCTACTTAACTATCTTCACAAATTAAGTATTTTAGAAGTTCTCTTCAAGCTCCGTCAGGGGCACCCAAGGCTTCCTGTCTCCTCTAGAGTTTTCACTGGTTCTGAAGCCACAGTTATCCACAGTAAAACCAACATTGCTTTTCCTTCCCTTCCTACCTTTGGATATAGATTGGGCTACAAATGAGTTAGGAGTTGAATTCAGTGAGTCTATTCCTCTGCATTGGTAGAAGAACTGTTGTCACTGTTGTAGAGAATCTTACATACAGGCAGGCCTGTGTACACACACCAAAGCAAATGAAAACCTGAAAGATACCTCATAAAAGTCAAATGCTACAAACCACATTAATTCCAGTTATTCTGTTAATAATTTCTAAAACACTGCATCCCAGTGCCTTTGAGAAAAAAATGCTAGTTCACTTTGCTGACTTGTAAGAACCTGCAAAGCTAAAACTTCATTTTGTAGTACTGGGGCATCTATATGGAAATTTTTGTTCTCGCTGTAAAAGTAACCTTCTGGCTCTCTGCTTCTCGTTTTTTAGCTGTCTTTGCTGAACATGTCCTGTTGTGAAAGCAGACGGATTCAAGGCCCTCCTTCTCACCATGCCATTTGGTCAGTTACTTGTAAAGGAGACATCTTCGTTAGCGAGCCAAGTCCTGAACTGGAGGCAGGACCACACCTGATGCCATGTGATCAAATGTAAGGGGTTTCAGAAGCTGTTCTTTCTGCATGGGGTGCCTTGGCACAGATTGTCTTTCATGTCAAGTTGGTGACATCGATGGGCTGTTGGAATGTATAGCACACTGCAGATGTCTGCCAGTCACAAGGTTAACGGCTGCCTTCATGCTTACGAGTGCATCTGAAGAAATTCACCAAATTGTATTTTAGTTCTCAGATGATGGAGCTATTCGTGTGATTTCAAAAATTTGGGTTGAGATCCCATCACAAATGACTTGAAAATTTTTCATGATGGCATCCTTAATGTAGTAATGATCTAAATCAAGAGATGGCCTACACTAAAAGTAAATCTAGTCACTGTAATTGTAATGTAATTTGAGCTTTCAGTTTTATCTGAGTCAGGAAATCTGAAAGTCTCATTTCTCTACTGTCACTTCAGTCCAGGAATATCTCCTTTAGAGTTTCTGTTACAACTGTGACAATGTCGTACTGCAAGCTCTCCAAGCACAAACTCAGAACTGGGGGGTCAAAGGCCAATCTTCAATTTTTAAAAATGCCTCCAGTTTCTTTGAATAATAACACTTCAGAAATACTTTGGTCCTTTTTCTTCAGGGTAGAGCACCTTCAGCATCTGGAAAATCACAAACTGATGTTCTCTTACATCTTAGTTTAGGGGATCTGTGATTGAAGCCATCTCCTACCATTTGCACAACTAAAACACTCCTCTGCAATTTCTTTACTTTCCCCATTCTTCTCCAGAAAAGTTTCATGGCCAACTGGCTGCATAAAGCTCCAGAAAAGGATTAACCTGCCAAGATTAGAAGTATTGGGAGAATTACATCCCTTCTTTTCTTCCCAATCTCCATAGCAGATATATAAATGATTTGTTTTTTGTCAGATAAAGGTGATTCCTGCCTTTAAAAAAAATGAGGACGAAGTTAAAGCTGAGGCAGCTGATGGCTGCTAATATATACAGATTCTAACAAGATCGTCCTAACTAGTTCAAAAAAGAAATCAAAACGTAAGCCATAAAATAAAAGGAAAGCAGAGTACTTCAAAGCCTGAAAATTCCCAGTGAAGGCAGACAGGTTCCTTCCAGCAACCTTTCCAGTTCAGAGGGAATGCTTTCAACTGGCAACTGCCTTCACTAACTGAATGAACAGAGGTTGAGCAAACAAATAAAGTTGCCTTTCCGTAGGATGACAGAGTTGTAGGGGGCAGGGGAAGCATAGATTCCTGATGGATGTAGTATGGGGTAAATGTCAAATACTGTCCCTTTTCTGGCAGGTTTTGGCGTCAAGTTGGAGGGCATCTTCGGCTGATAGAGTGCAATAACCAAGGCATAGTGTGGGGCATAGGATATGATCACACAGCTTGGGTTTATACTGGTGGATATGGAGGTGGCTTCATCCAAGGTAGGGATGACTGTTCTCCTGTGGTGTACATGTTTCTTTCTCATCTTCACAACTGGGTCAGCTATTCAAGTGATTTCAGCTGTCCTTCCTTTAGCCTTTGTCATATGCAGGGGTGTACACTGAACGGGCCACACATCAGGAAGGACTTGGTATTGAAGTCTTATATTGTCAGCTTAGAAGTAAGAAATAGGGTAATTTACAATATTATTGTGGCTAATGGAATTTAAAATGTAGTGCCTAGAAGGTTTAGCTTCAGTATAATCCAAATGATTTATTTCTCCCAGGACTGGCCAGTAGTGCTGATAACATCTATACACAGTCAGATGTGAAATGTGTTTACATCTATGAAAACCAACGGTGGAACCCAGTCACTGGATACAGCAGCAGGTTAATTTACTTGATTTGTGTTTATTGAGTGTACTTTTTTACTGATGTCAAATGAATCATTAAGAGGGTTGTTCTAGCTTTTTAGAATAATTACTACAGATATTCTGTCTTCAGTCTCCTCCAACATTTGTGGTTAACCTGAGATGGAAGGTGCAGAATTTTTGAATTTCCTAGATTCATAAATATCCATTCAAACTCCATTTGTAGTAAAGCATTACAGATTTGTGCTTTGTGAGTGCACTAAGAGTGCCTGCTTGCAATACCTTTTATTAAGGCCACAGAGTGAAAGTTCTTATTAGGTTACATATATGTTCATGTATATTTTGTTCTAAATACATTGTACATTTGAATACTTGAATAATATATTTAAATGGAAGTACTGAAAAGCATTCACATATATGGGTGTCTATGTCACGGACACTCAGGATTCACCTTGTAATTTTTAGCAGTGAGGAATATCACTCTAGAGAAAAATTTTTACATGGTCGTCAGGTTTGGTGTGACTGGAAGCAATTGTACAGATTCTTTCCCACTATGCTCCTCACTTACATAATATTTCTATATACAGAGTTTAATGACAGAAGACTTTCATTTATGAAAATAGGAACTGCTAGAAATAGTTTTTTTTTTTTCTTTCTCCCCTTTTGAATGATGTTGTTGTAAATGACCTTGCATTCCTTATGCACTGTCTCACTGCAGAGGCCTTCCCACAGACAGATACATGTGGAGCGATGCCTCTGGCCTGCAGGAATGTACAAAAGTCAATACCAAGCCTCCTTCACCACAGTGGTCTTGGGTAAAGTTTGTTTTAAAAGTCTTTTTACTACTAAAGTAAGGCTAAATAGGATACAAAACTTGTGATCAAGTGACCTAGATTTTTTTTGTGGGTTTGTCATTATATTTAACCTTGATTTCCCTATTTATACAATAGCAATAAACTTCCATAGTCAAAAGAACATTAAGCACTGAGTGGGTTTTGTTGTTGTTTAGTGGGACTTAGACTTCTCTTCAGATTGCTTTGTCTTCAGCTGAATTAAAAAGACTTGGGAACCTCTGTATGAATTTATATTGCAAGTATTAGAAGGTTTTTAGCAAGTCATTGCACTCCAAAAAGTAGAAGGGGAAATACTGAAAGAGGTTATTATTATGATACAGTAGGTATTGATTGTGCTTCTTATTGTTTCCTTCTGACAATAGGTATCCGACTGGTACATTGATTTTAGTACTTCAGGTGGAACGGATCGGGAAGGCTGGCAGTATGCAGCAGACTTCCCAGCGTAAGGAGATACCTTTTTCTGCCTAAAATCCTAGCAGGCATTTTTAAGTTCTTGTTTCCTCATTTGCTGTTTTGCACATAAACCATACTTTGACAGGGGCAAGCGTGCCTTGATTTCTCTCATGGTATGGGGACACTAACACTGAAATGTGTTGGGGAGGTAGGGCAGCAAGGTGAAGGTCACCTTAGCAAACAGAAGTTCCAAGTGTTTTAAAGTTAGCAGATGTGTCTGGTGGGCAGATACATAGACGATGCTCTCAGGCTGTCACTGAAATGGGAGATGCTCTGACATCCTCGTGAACACATATTTACATTTGTTTTGGTAGGTCCTACCATGGCCACAAGACAATGAAAGACTTTGTCCGACGGAGGCGCTGGGCAAGGTGAGGAACTAAGATATAAACACAAGCTTTGATGCTAGCTGCTGCCTTATCATCTCCTTTACTTGAGGGGAAGGGTTGTCACACAATCAACAAAAGCAGTAATAAAGAAACATGCAGTAACTAACCCACCTCCAGGATAAGCTCAGGATCTTTAGCACTCTGGCTCTATCTGAAGCCTTTACAGTAGATAACCTAATTGATTTTGTGGGATCTGTAGACAAAATCAGCTGGTGATTCTCTGTATCTGTTTTTCCTTACGGTAAATAATCAAGGAACAATAAAGTCTAGGTATATTAGTACGTACTAGTTCATTTGTAACAGCTGAAATATGTCATCTCTATTAGTTGCTTTAACATATGAATTCCACATACCATGCACTAGGCCACAGATAATCCCAGACCCATTTAAATCAAAGTACACTATATTCAGACGGGTCCAGGAAAATAGCGAACTGCCATTATATTCCATTAAGCAGTGAAAGTCTGCATTTACTGTTTTTCCAGCTTTTCTATGCTTTCCGTACTAGGCTATCTAATAACTATGCTAAGAAATTGCTGTGAATTTACAGTTATGCATTGTTCTATTTGATACTGAGGCTGCAAAGCTAGTATTTTGGCCTTTGTATAGTATCTTCTAACTAAGGTCCTGAAGCAAACTGTTGTTGTTCCAGGATGTGCAACCAACCAAATAACATCCATTTGATCAAAATAAGCAACTTGAGAAATACCCTTAAACCTGAACATTTCCTCCTACTTTAACTATCAATTTAAAATTGCAAACAGGTAAGGAACAGCTCAGGGCTGGATCTTATTTTTCAGATTTGGGAACAGAGGAATACCCCAAGTTTTTTAGGACATTCTTTACACACAGAAATAGCTGCTGTGATGATAAAATCTAATATAGTTTCCCTAAGACACCACTGCTTTGCAGCAGATTCCTTCCAGAATACACTGATTTCCATTGACCTACCTCCAACTCTTAACTCGAAACTGCCTTTTCTCTGCTTACCTCAGGATACTACATTTGCTTTTTAAGTCACCACCAAAAAACAAATTGTAAAGTGATTCCCTTATCCAAGGCAGTGGAAGGAATGAATTGGGTGTGAAGTTCTCAGTACAATGGGATTCCTAGCTGGGGTCAAATATCCATGATTCATCTGTTGCCCACTGAGTTTTAGAGAGTTAGGAAGCAGAGAAATTAAAGCTGCAAAACCTTCTTTGGTGGCCTTGATTTTATATATTTTTTTCTAAAGAACGACAAAAAACAACTTGTGAAATCAGAACAGATGTAAGATGTCAGAATTCAAAACCTGATGCAAAATGATTGTTGAAAACCCTTTCAAATTAAAAAAAAAAAAAAAAGCTAATTCTTACTGTACCTATTTAATGAAGACTTCAGGATTGTTCACAGTAAAGTCACCAATGGACCAGGGAACAAATTCAGTTATAGAAAGTACATACTTCTGATGGGTCTGGGGTTTTTTTGCTTCAGAAAATGTAAGATAGTCACCAGCGGGCCATGGCTGGAAGTGCCTCCTGTTACCCTGTGGGACATCTCCATAATTCCCAGTTCAGATGCGGTTGATGAAGAATCAGTAGCACTGTGGGCAATCAGTGACAAAGGAGACGTGCTCTGCAGACTTGGAGTGACACAGCAAAACCCAGCTGTAAGGCTCCTTGTTTATTTTTACTGCCTTATTGATGTATATAATGTAATTATGCAAGTACATACACAGAGTCATGCAGTGCCTTCTGTCAAAGTACCTTATTTTTTTCCCTTTCATGTCCCAGATTTTAAAGTCCTTGTCCATCAACTGTGACAGTTTTCTGCCCACATTTTTTTTTAATATTCTTTCTCTTGCATAATCTGCTTTAGCTTGTGCTACATTATTTGCAGTAGCCTCTCATCCCTGTATGATCTTTGAAGGTCTCTTCCAATTGAACAACTCTATTCTAATCTATCCCCTCTGTATCTCCTCTTGAAGTACTTGATTTCCACTTTCTGCACTGATAGCTTAGTTCCATTTTTTTTTTCCATCGTCAATAATGTGTATATCCTATTCATTTAACTGCCCAGGGATAGAAGTTCTCTAAACTATGGCCCTAACCTAATGCCCACTGATAGCAATAGGAGTTTGTCCATGGACTTTTCAGAGCCTGGAACTGACTTTGTTTATTTCAAAGGCAGGTAGGCCTGGATGTACCTACTGACTATTCTATGAACTGGGACAGAAATAATGAGTACATGTCCAGTAAGGTACACAGAAAGGAACAAATAGTTTGAGTAGCTTCAATAGGAACCTTTCCTAATAAAATACATGTGCTAAAACAACAAATTAGGGTTGATATTCACTAATTTTAAGCCATATTTATAATTGGAAAGAAAATATACTTTCAGTGGAATTTGGAGAAAAACTGCAAGAAGATGAAAATTTATAGGGATGAATTTTTTTCTTCCTACTCAGTCTGTTACAATAGCACAGGTCCGTATGGCAGTGCAACAGCAAGAAATGGAATTCTGTGTCTGGAATCTGAAGCCAGACAGACTTCAGTCTGTTGATTTTTGTGAGATTATTGCTCTATATAATCAAAAAAGATATTATTTGAAAAAAGGAGGAGAAAAGAAAGAGAAAGAGAGAGATCTCGATCCCAACCATTCAGAGACAGGCAGGTCCCTAAATTTCAGTGATTTCAACTGAAAAAGGTCTGGTATAGTCCAACACAGCTATTAATTTCAAAGAGTTAAATATCCAAGTATCTTTGAGGATCAGCGACCTTGTTTCTGTTCAGTCATCCTAATTTTTTATTTTTCTAAAAAGAATTATTACTCAGAGTCTTTTTTACTACCTAGGGTTTTCCCCATTTGGTAATAATCAAAATAATTTTATCATGGTTTCCCATGGAGTTTTTAACCATTGCTTCACAATTTCTTCCACAATTTGTCAGGGAACATCCTGGCTTCATGTGGGAACAGATCAGCCCTTCATTTCCATCTCCATTGGAGCATTTTACCAGGTGTGGGCTGTTGCTAGAGATGGTTCTGCCTTCTACCGGGGCTCAGTGTCTCCAAAGAAACCTGCAGGTGAGTACTTGTACTATTTTTGGTTACAATCTTCCTCTTATACAGGATGTAAGCTCTACTACGGTGCCATGTCTAGAGAAGACAATTTTTAGTAGAGGTCTTTCCAATAGGCTATACAAAATAAGGGATATGAATAATCAGCATCATGTTAATTAGAGCAGTTAATTTGCTTTTCACTTGGGTGATTTAGAAACAGTGTTCATCTCTAAAAACAAGCTAGCAAAAATACATCAAGTGTAATGTCATTCACAGTTTTCTTGCACAGGTATGCATTTCCACTGCAGATATTTCCCAGAATTCTCATACATAATCCTGTTTTCTCAGTGTTTTACTCAAGTATTTCTGACTTTTAGGTGACTGCTGGTACCATATTCCTTCACCTCAAAAACAAAAGTTAAAACAAGTCTCAGTAGGACGAACATCGGTGTTTGTGTTGGATAAGAATGGTGAGGATTTTTTAAAAATTACTTATCATTGGTAGAAAAACTACATCGGTATTTATTAGATTGATTTTAAAAGGAGAGTCCAAGTCAAACCTTCTGCTTGCACTGCTGCTCTTACAGAATACTCTTGTATTCAAAGAGACACGTAGTGCCATAGGTAACAACAATCCATTGCCTATACCGTTTTTGCAAGAAAAAAACAGTAACAGGTGAACCTCAAAGAGAATTCCGTGAAAGGATTTTGTGTCTGAAACCCTAGAATGTACAAAACTGAAGAATACTTTCCTGTTGAGAAAGCTAGAAATAGCACCACCATCGCAAGAAACATTGTGAAGGATTGTTTTGTGAAAGAAACAAGCCTTTAACACCAGTCTCCTTCAACTATCTTGACTTCATGTTTTACTTCTCTAATGCATAGTTCTTTATATAAATATTTTTTCCTCAAGAAATTTTTCAAAACAGTGTAGCTGCTGTTTTCCAGAAAGTTATAAAGAGTAACTGCAGAAATACAAATTCTAAAGTAGAACATTCATCTTCCCTTGCTGTAAAACATTAGTCAATGCCCCCAGTGATGCATGCCCACAAAACATAGAAAGTATTAACTACTGATTTCTTACGTTGTTTACTAGCACTTTATGCAGAGCTGTAACCAGGACTATTTATTTTATAGGCAACCTTTGGTACCGGCAAGGTATCACACCAAGCTACCCTCAAGGATCTACTTGGGATTATGTATCAAATAATATCCGCAAAATGTCTGTAGGGCCCCTGGACCAGGTGTGTATTGTTTCCTGGTATTGTATTAGTTTACTCAAAATTATGCTTAACATGTTTTTGTAATTAATTTTTTTTTCAGGATGTTTTTTTTTTTTGTTTAGCTTTATTTATTCCACAAGATGATGATCTAAGTGCTGGAATCCCAACAGCAGGACAAAAAAATGAGACCAATGCAATAGTGATACAGACAGTCCTTTGCCTTAAAAAGCCTTATTAATATATTTTTAAAAATTGTTATATATATATAAAATCTCTTTCCTGCCGAGTCTTACTATCTGGCACTGTTTTCACTACAACTCTGGTATCTAGTTACCTGTTTGGTTGTCCCTCTGACTAACTCAGAGCAGTTTTGGCCTACTCCAGAGTCAAGACTAGTCTGTTAATGTGGTAAAGCGAATCAGGATTTTTCACATCTGGGAAGAGCAGCCTGAGGAATGCATTTTATTGCCACTTTTTGCTTTCTTTGAGGTCTGGGTGATAGCTGACAAAGTGCAAGGAAGTCACAGTTTGAGCTGTGGGACAGTGTGCCACCGCACTGGCGTTCAGCCAATGGAGCCCAAAGGCCTCTCATGGGACTACGGAATTGGGGTAAGTGCTGGAGGACATTATGCTGCTTTAAAGCCGGTACCAAATGCCCATGGGCACCATGCGGAAAGCAAAGCACTAGCCTGCTAAGCTGGCAGGCTTCCTAAAGCTCGCACACACCTGCAGGAGACTGATGTTTGTTCTCCAGTTTTAATTCCTTTTTTAAGTTAACTATAATGGCTTGTACAATTATTGCTAGGAAGTCATTTATTTACGTTTGATAAGTATTCATTTTAAATAGGTCATTTAAAAGTTATAATGGAAAAATTAATAAAAGTAAGTAGCATTTTTAAAAAGTGGATTCCTTCCTCCTCTGCACATGATTATTCCTCCTTGTTGCTCCCTGTATTACCCTCAGTGTTCTCAGAAAGGCTATTTCAATGTTTTGGTCCCTTGCAGATGGGTGGAAAACCTGCAGTGGTTCTATAGGAGGCTGGGCAGTCCCCCAGTCTGGATCAGTGGGGCCCGTGGCCAGGCAGGAGGACAGCTTCCTTGGAGCTGGAGCTCATGAGGGGGCAACCACTAGCACCTTGGCACCCCAGGGGATGCAAGGGGACCCTGGCTGAGGTCTCCCAGCCCAGCTGTCTGGGAGCCTCTCCCCAGGGCCTCCAAAGGGGAGCGTCAGCCCTCACCAGCACTATCTCTGCACAGGCTCAGAGCCTCAGAGCCCCCCAGCCCAACCCAGAGGCAGGGGGAATACTCTGAGAGCCCTTCCTTATACTCATCCATTCTAGGCGCTCTGCTCAAAAGAAACAGCAATGTGAATGGTGGGTGCTGCATGTGAATTTTAACGGACGAGGTGAACATGCACATTCTTTTTTGGGGAGTTACACTTGCAATCACATTTTTGTTTTGTTTTACAAGGAGCCTTTTTTCTGACTGAGCCCAGAGCAGGATTATTTTCTATATGAATAAGCCATATAAAAGTAGTAGTGTACATAAAGCATCACATCAAGTGTTGTAATTACAGGGTGATGTTTCTCCTTTTATGTTTCTTTATCAATCTTCTGTAGGGTGGATGGGAACACATTACAGTCAGAGGAAATGCAACTGAAGCATGTAGGGTCGCTATGCAAGACACTTCTGAAGAAAACTCTGCAGTATCAAAGGACTTGGAAGAGAATGAAAGTAAAGGGAGAGCGGTACCCTCCAAAACCCCTCTGATGGTCAGTGAAAGACAAGACTTGGACAGAAGTGCAGTTAATTGTTAAGTTGCCACTGTCTACGTTTTGCAAACAAGCAGTAGTAAATATAATTTAAAAAGAAACAACATCCATGTGAATGTCCATGACCTGGAGAGAAAAACATGATAGTTTTGTGCTACTTATGTTTTACTGAACTGGAATTTACAGTGGGGTAATTTTAATACTGATTTCTTCGACTGTGTCGTGTGTAAAATGTGACTTAACAGAACTAATAGTTTTGTCAAAACAGGCAAGCATTATAGCCACAATGTATTTCTGACCCTTTACTATAGCTGGTACAAAACTATACAAATGTGAATCTTTGCACATGACCATTACATTTATTTAATTTTTGTATTACAGTTCTTGTCCCTACATTTCTCATATTCACATTGTCTTCCATGCTACACTTCAGATTCATATTTGAGCAGAGATACCTATATAACTGAATTACAAGCATTTCCATGATTTGCACTGCAAACATCCATACATGCACGTAACTTTGTCCATGTGAGCCCTGTTTACATAAGCCTGTAGGTTTGGTCACCCTACGCTTGCTCAAATCAGTAAAATTAAATTCTGTACAACTCACCTTAGGATGCAGTTACCAGTAAGGGCCAATTTTTGCTATCTTGGCACTCAACAAATACCTTAAGAAGAATCACTGGTTTCAGCAAGACTTTGTAGAGAGCATGGTCCTATTCAGTCTTGGTTAGAGAGGCAAAGTCTCATGCTAGATTGTCAGGACAAACAGCAATAGATCATGTTTAGTCTCCATCTTAACTGGAACCCTAATCACTAAGGTATACAGATACCTACCTTATGATGTTGGAAGGGACCAGATGCTCAAGGAGTTAGACTGTGCACCAGGTAATTGCAAATTATACTTTCGTAGCATAAAAGAGAAGAGCAGGTCTTAAATAAGATTCTGGCTTCACAGTGGTAAGAATTCAAAACAACCGTGCTGGTACCAGTGGAGTTTGTCACCATATACTTATGCAGGTTTAGGAGCGGCTCTGCATTTTGCTTTTAGCAAGCAATTGATTCATTCCTTCTTCCAGCAAGAAACCACTTTTTTTCCCCCCAGAAAAGCATTTTTCCTGTCTTTTACTTATCTTAGACTGTGATGTGAAATTGTTTGAAATCATTATTTGAAATCCAGCCTGTGGAAGTGCTGAGAAAGCATTCTCTCCCAATAGCTTCAGGAAGGCACCACCTTTTCTCCCCGGGCAGCAGTTTACAATCATTTTCCCTCTGTATGTGTGACTACATATGAAGTTATTTTTATACGATAAGCAGTGTGGTGTGGTCTCAGTACTGTATTTGTAGAAGTAAAGCTTACGTTTGCACGTATTTAAAGAATATATTTGATATTTTAATGCCAAGGAAAGCACTGTTTCGAAACCCAAATGTGAATGAAGATGGAAGATGCTTTACTGTTTAAAAAAAAATCTGTTGATCTTTCCAATATGTGATTATAGATTTCTGTTTTATACATGCATTGTGGAAATACCATAAATAACGTTTTGCGTTAATTACCATAAACAGGTTTTGCGTTAACTTGCACAGTATCTTGTCCAAATAGATAACTTTATCATGTATTTTTAGAGAATTATTAGGATTGTATTTTCTCTGCAGCATATCAAAAAAGGCCTTTTTCCTTTAATAGTGTCTACATGGCCAACTAGCAAAACAATTCCATACAATAAGCTTTATAATGTTCCTTTGCATTTTCCCTGCACTGTCAAGTTTCACCTACTTTCCTGTAAAACACTGGCTTTAAGTGAACACAGGTAACTTATGTTTGAATATTAAGTATTTGCTTTTTGAAACTGTTGATTAGAAAATGGATTAATTTAAAAAGATAATATTGTTATGGCTAATTAAAAACAGGAAAAGTGACTTTAAAACGATTTTGAAAAATAAAAGTAATTTATCAGAAGAATACGCCTTTTATGAAATCCCTTTTGACACATCCTCAAGAGTAGCACTTTGCAGCAAATAACCCTTTGGGCACCAGCTGCTGCTGCTGTGTTTAAGTGTGCTGGTGCCGTGCCTGGTGGTTCATCAGGGTGGCAGCATTGAGAGAAGGGCTGGCCTCTGGTCTCTTTGGTACCGCAGCAGCAGCCAGGTACTGCATGCCATTTGGGGCCTGATATTTGAAATAATGCCTCTTTGTTTGCAGTAAGTCCTATCAGAAATACGCTGCCGCAAGCATTTGAACTCTGTACTTGTAACAGCACCAGGAAGCGGCGCTTGGAGTGATAGGCAATTCTTCCATCCACAGCGCTGTTAAAATACTGGTTTTCCAACTCACTTGGTTCCTTCCTCTGCCAAAGTAACCAAAGAGCACCTCGGCCACCTGCTCTCCCACAAACATCTTAGAAGGCACTGAGGACCTGGAAAACGCTCACATCTCCTGTGTAATGCACAGGTCTGGTGGACCTAATGACTTTGAAAGAAACCCACAAACGTAGCTCCAATTACCAGTGCACAGCACGCAGCCGTCACTCCCCTCACACCGCACGGGACTGAGGCTGGACAGGGCCTGGGGCACTCCTGCCGATGTGCCTCATGGCCACTGCTGCCTGGCACCAACCCCTGCCGCCCCAGGCACCCTGCCATCACCGGCCCTCCCTGCCACTGCGGCTCATACACCCCAGTCAGAACAATGCCCTCACAGCCGCGGGAGGATTTCACAGAACCTCCATCAGGCTGCAGTCATTCCACAAGCAGGTTAGAACTGCGAGTCACCAGGGCAGGGAGAGGGTAACATTTCATTTTCAACACAGGCTATAACATCCAGTTCCCCCATCCCAGAAGGACAGTGGATTTTATAAGTTAAATCACCAGAAGGATGCTACGTGTATTTAAATATGTTTACATACTGCCTGATAGTTTGCTTCCCTTTCTGGTTCATTGTAGAAGAGTAGAGAAGCACTGTGACAGCTGAGCACTAGCAATATGCTTCCCCAGTAGAGAAGAGAAAATTTTGTTAAAT
The DNA here is from genome assembly GCF_013377495.2 of Cygnus atratus. Lineage (NCBI taxonomy): Eukaryota > Metazoa > Chordata > Aves > Anseriformes > Anatidae > Cygnus > Cygnus atratus. The sequence goes on from NC_066376.1 coordinate 7,590,042, forward strand.
GAAAAATTTATGGTGAGAAATCACCAATTAAAGCCTAATAAAGCATCCCTTGCTGTAAAAGAAGGGGTATAAGAACTGAAGGAAAATGCCTTAGTGTTACTCATATCTCCCATTACAATTAGACAATATATGTTAAGTGAATTACAGATAAGGAGCACCTGTTGTATGAAGTAAGATACAGCAGCACCATTACTGCAAGTCAAATCTGTAAGAGACAAGGTAATACTTTCACTAACACTTAAGTAGTAGGACAGCCAACCACAGACATCCTAAACACGCATGAAAACAGGTTGGAACCTAAGGAAATCGAAGCCAAGAAAGCAGGATCCAAATCATTTCTCTCCCCCCAAGTAAGACAACCACACAGAGACAACACTAAGTTGTTCCACATCGTATACCTGTAGATGTCCGTGGTGAAGAGTAATTCACATCCCTTGCAAGCCTGTCTGTGAAACCTTTCAAAGAAAAGTTTACTCTTTCCTTTGAAAGAGGAAATGAGAATTTTTCAGTGACAAAACATTTTCCAATGAGATGGGAAACAGATTAAAAAAAATAATTTTCCTGTTTGAAGAGCTCCTGCTTCATTTATTATGTTTCATAACACCAGAATCTAGCACTAGTCCAGAAAGAATCCCAATCACATTACAAGCTTCATTAGCTAATAATTGTAATTGGAAAGATCATTGCCTAGCTTAAGACTAAAACATTTTTATACTTTTTGCAAAGATTACTGATTCATCCATTATTTAATATTTGTATTGCAACAATATTTGTATTACAATGGCAGCCAAAGGACCCACTTAAGAAAAACTCCACAAGGCTGGATGCTTCAGAAACATAAGCCATAAAATGTCCTTACTCTAGTTTACGATCTAAGATAGCTTTGTAGTTGCTTAGAAGTATTTTAAAAGTTTATGCTATGCACAGTATGATTTCAAACCTTGCAATTTAAATACAGTAATGCATCTGTGTTTTGGACCCACATAAAGCAAGAGAGTCTTCCACCATCTTCAGACATTTTCAGAGCTGATCCAAAGCACTCAAGATAAATACTCAGATTTGATGGTCAATTTCACATGTGCTACTTTGCTTGCCAATTTTGTCAAGTTTGCCATCAACATTGATTTTCTTCAGTAACAAGATAGACAAGAACCAATTCACTGAATGGTTGGTGATCAGTGTTACAGCCAAGATTCTCAATAAATACGAGTGAACTCGGGTGACTCAGGCCTTAAAAGTGAACTCACAACCTTTCCCAGGAGTATAAGCTCCGAAAATTCCTTATAATTTAGGGTAACTTTATATGCAGCACAAGCTATAGCTGTTAGTGTTACCTGTTTGTCTTTTTATGGAAAAAAAGGAGGACAGAGAGAATTTAAAAGATTATTTTTCACCTCCAGCTATGTACTGAAATGTATTATCATGCAAGTAGGAAGAGGAATGAAGGTAGTAAGCTAAAACTTACTAAAACTAGCTAAAACCGTAGGTATTTTTGCTGAAGCTATAAATCTATGTGGTATGTTTTTGCAGATGTTCCTCATGATCATCATCTGCATACTGCTGTTGATAATGCTGGCACAGTTTGGACCCCCAGGCTCCCCCCATCCCTTCTGCAAAGTGTCCGTTGGACATACTGAGTATAATGGAGGTCAAGGATTTAATGTAATTTTTGGCCAATGTGAGAGTCTCTATTTTGGAAAGTTTATTCTCAGCTCTCACATGAGGGATTACCTCCCGCAAGGCCTGGAACGCATTGTTGAGCTTGTGCATTCTCTGCCTCTCCCGCTCGTTGCTTTCCAGTCTCCTCAAGTGTCTGTCTTTACTGCTCCAAGGATGCTTGGCTCTGGCTGCAGTACTCTTGCTGCTCTCCTTACTTCTCCCATTCCTCCTTTCTTTGTGTCTCAAGCATTTCACCAGTTCTTTGTTTTTCATTGCTGACTCCTCTGAAAATGCTTCTTTATCAACAGTATTCTTTTGCTTCTTCCCTTTGGCTTTAGTCTTCATGTTTCAGTAGATGTACTGGTATTAAGCATCAATGTGCTGTAAAAACATGACACCAATATCTTTAATTGTTGAACAGTTCAACACCAAACAAATGATCTGATGCAGGTTTGAAAAGTTTGTTCCATACTGGAAGACCACCACTGACTCAATTTAGTGATGTGCATTTTAGAAGTTGTGGATGGTACTAGCCAAGATGAGCTATGCCAATGAATCAAGGAGAAAATCCGTTTTCAGAGAACAGATTCCCCCTTCAGCTGGAAGGGGTTACAGAGGGAGCAGAAGCCAAGTGAATGGAACCACTAAAACAAAGATGCAGTGAACACCACCTGGTGCCCTCAGGGATGGAAAGGCAAGTGAAAAACAGACACCTCTCCACTTTCTCTTATATAGGCCTCAAAGTGGAGAGATCTCTCCTCTCACTGCATGCAACATAAGCAAATGGTCTCCAGGCTCAGCCAGTCATTGACCATTCATTTGTAGGCGTCTACTGGCATGCTTAAACTGAAGCCAAATCATTTTTTCCAGCGTAAAAATGGATTTAAACCCTGCTTCCTCCATTGAACTGACAGCACATTCAAATAATGCTGAAGTCACTAATAATCGTTGTGCTGGAATCATCTTTGGATGGTAGAAGTGCTGGCCGCAGTCTCCTCTCAGCTATGGCGTTATCAGTGGTTTACATGAAAAGAGAGTTTAGGCAGTCATGGCACTTGACAACACTGGTAATAACTATGTAAGTATACCATGTAAAAGCAGGGTCTCCCTTAAGAGAAAACAGAACAGAAATGTAAACAAGTTGAGATTCTGCTTTTCAGATCTAAAGATCTCAACCAGAAAAAAGCCTGTGGGAAGAGGGAGCCACAAATCAAAACATGCCAGGAACATAATGATCAATTAGGTTTGATAACATATTGCCTCTATCTCACATGCTTTTATTTTTTCCTAGCTCCACCTATCAAAAGTAATAAAACTACACAGTGCCTCATCATATGTATACAGATTTATGTGTGGAGCATTAGACAGAACCCTCAGGCTCTTATTCAAAGTAACTTCTCAAACTCCCGGTAATTGCTTTTTGTAGGAATAGGTTTCTACCATGTTTATGAGCAGTCCACTAGAGGGAAACATGACCCACTAACTCACGTAGCTCAAACTCTTAGCCAGTAACATTTTCACCCACAGCTTCTCTGCATTCTGGGCCAGACCACAACACTCACAAGCACAATTCCCGCAGTTTCTTCACACACACAGCCTATTTTTCTTTCAGACAAGCAAAGAGGGGAAAACAGGCAGGCCAGGTACTAACTACAAGGAGATGAGCAGTTCTCAGCTAGAGATTTGTTTGTTTCTTGTTTGCCCAAGCCCCTTCACAGGTGTCTTTCACTCCTTGTTTACTCTGTCTCATCCTCAAGGTGCCAGCTGTAGCTGCTACAACAGTGCAAGCAGCAATTCCTTGCTGGTGGTCTTCCCAGCTCTCAGTTCTGCTTTTTGATGCTGTTATACAGGTCAGAAGTAGTCTGGGTATTAATAACACAGAACAAAATAGTAAATTTTGAAGCAAGGGGGGACCCTAGATATAATGAGGGCTAGAGCAGTTTGATGCAGCATTAGCAGGATTCCTACTATACACCCAAAGTAACACGCTATACTTCTTGTGTGACTGACAGCTGCCGGGAAAGGGCAGCTTTCCCTTTTTAACAACAATCAAATAATGATGGGGCATAATCGCAGCTACTGCCCCAGTATGAGTGTAGCAGAGTGCTATTTATTGTCCAATTTATCCAAAAAGCCACAGCAATGTTCCTTCCTCTTGTGTTAGCAGGGCAGGTGATAACAGTGAAGTTTTACCCTCCCCTAGCTCTGATTCTGCCACACTTGAAGACAGCAGTCTCACAGCAACCCTTCCTCTAAAAGCAACTATCAATGTTACTGTGACTATTTCCAAAAATTCTTCCCTCCACCTTCAACCAGTCCATGTAGTCACAGAAAGGTTTGGTCTTAAACAATGCATTTGTATGCTGATGCTAATATATGAGTGGTTTTAGAAGTTGGTGAGCCAATAAAGGAAACTTGCCATGGGTGCCATCCCAGTACAGGTCATCACCTTTAGCTGCAGCAGGCTGTAGAGTTCCCAGCTGTGTTGCAGTAACAACCACTTCCTCTCTCTCTCTCTCTCTCTTTAGGGGTATTTTCAGCTGTTGGGCCTTTACAGAACTCAGTTCCCTGCCTGAGAGGTAACAGGAGGTTCATGGAAGCAGCCAGCAGAGAAGGCTTTAAGGACAGCTCAGGACACTTCAACAAACCACAGGAGCAAAGATTAAGTGTTAGAAACAGCAGGTGAGGGTGAGCAAATGGGATGACATGGGATAAGAGTTCAGCTGGCTGAAGTTTGCTTTCAGACTGCCACACACCACTGCTGTAACCCCCTGAGCAACTACCTCATGGAGCCACAACCAGAATCCTTGGCACACCCAGAGAGATGGCATGGGTGCAGAGAAAGAAGTGGGAGATAGAGGAGATTCAGGATTCAAGATGGGGGTTGTCAAGAGAAACCAAGAAGAACAGCCAAATACCAGCAAGCCTCTATATCCATCCATCAGGGCTAAGATTCATCCTCTGTGACTTACCGCTGTCACCAGCTGCGGAGAAGGCACCTAGAGCCCAAAGGAGGACATGACAGAGGTTTCCAAGGAACCAGGAGCAGCGGCAGGGTCCGTGGGGGCAGCTGGGGCACTGCTTGCCCTCGGGGCCCCGGGAAGAGGAGCCTGTGAGGGACCTGGGAAAGAGGAGCCCATGAGGTTCCCTCACGCTGAGAGGGGAGCCCAAGGGACAGTGTGGGGAAGCATTGCCAGGAGCCCCCAGGGCTGGTGCTGCCACTGTGCCCCAGAGCTCTGCCTGCAGTGTGGCGAGGCAGCAGCCCCAGGGCTGTGCGGCAGTCTGTGACACACCGACAGACAGGCCCGCTGCTCGCCACGCCACGCCAGAGGTGGCTGCGACACGACACGTCGCATTAGCGGCGGGGGCGGGCCCTGCAGCTGCCAGCAGGCATGCAAAAACACCACAACTAGTCCCTACCAGCACCCTGCTGCACTGAGGCCAAGCAGCACGGTTCAGAGCTGGGCTCCGGTAGAGGAGTCGTGCATGCACAGCATTCCCACAGCCCTCTTCCCCCACAGAGGGGGAAGTTGTGGGGAGGTAGCCGGGAGCACAAGGCTCCTGTGGTTTGGAGGGTCACAGGGCTCCGAGTGAAAACAGACAATTACAACAACGCTCCCAGGGGAGGCAGAACTGGAGCAGCATTTAGAAGCGGTGCTGTCAGACTGATGGAAGCTAAGCCACACAGATAGATACACCCTTGTCACTGCAGGAGGGGTGAGTCCCAGACTTACTTGTGGAGCGTCTTCAGGTGGCAGAGGAGAAAGGCTATCTCAATTCTCTGTTCTGCCCTGGGCAATGCAAGTTACCATATCCCCTGCATAACAAGGGCACAGAGCCAAAGCACTTCCATCCCCTGCAAGAAGGCTGCTGCTGATAGATTGCGAGAGCTCAGATTCTTTGATAGTAAAGTTCTGTATCAGACAGCCAGTTAGTGCCATGGATGGGATCTTTTACATCTGTTCTCAATAACAACCAGTATCTTGGTCAAGTTTCAGCCCACTAGTTATACTTTAGCTAATGAAGTCATCATCTTGATATCAGTTTCTTGTTCCCAGGTCTAAACAGTTTCCAGGAGCCACGAACAGCTGTCAGACAGATGCGGGGGCTTCCACACCAGCCTCCATTATCTACTTATATTGCTGTGCCATCATATCTCAACAGGTAATGAGGAAAAACAGCTCTTTCACGCCTCTGGCAGTGTCATGACTGACATAGTCTGAATCTCAAGTGAAAGAAGCTACCCATTCAGGTAAGTACATTAACCTGGAGATCTTACATTAGTTCAGTACATGCACTTAGATTAAAAACCATGATTTTCTATAAATAACTTCAATAAATATTAAGAAAACATACAGTTAACCTGTTTTCTGAAAGGTAGTTATGCACTCTGAAATCTGCATTCTTCCTACAAATACTTAGTTCTAGGATTAAAAGCAATACTCAATTTTTAAAGTTACCATGTTTGTATTTCAAGTATTGCTTCTCTACTGACAACATATACATGTTACCTGTGTTACCTGAAGTTAAAACAAGGGTGATAACTGAAGATATTAAAGGTGATGACATTATTTAGTGTAGACTCATCTGCTGTGACTGGGGCTTTGAGCCTTTGGTACCTTCTCTGCATCTGGATGCTAACAAGTGTAACTCAGAGTAGCCAACTATGCTATACTGTGGACCTGACTCGTTACTGGCATCCGTTTAAGAATGAACAAATATACAAAGAGATTATAAATATATAACTGTATTTTATTTTTAATATTAAATATTTTTAAATTACAAGCAATTTATCGAATCACACTATGCATGATAATCAATATACAGTAGAAATTACAATTTAAAAATGTACACAATTTAAAGACATTTTGACCTGAAATTTCATTAACTATTATATATTGCCATAAACCTCATACCTGTATTAAATTACAATAGGAAAACCTCATACCTATGATTTTGTTACATAGTTTCTCATTTACAAATAGAATTAAACATTATATATACACACATCAGTACCATTTATCATTTAAGTTACACCTACAACTGTGCAAGTTCAAACAATTTCATAAACAAAACTAACTAAGTCATATTCAAGTTTCTGAAAAACAGGCTGCTGGTATTACAAATACTTATTTTCAATAAGTTTATATGATGTTCGACTCCCCTCTAGATTTTTTCCAGTCTTGTACCAAAACCATTAACGTACAAGGATATTTCTGTATGACTTAAAGCTGAAATAATTTTGTACACTCCATTCTTATTTAAGGCTATTTCTTATAAGGCTAATGAACTTTGATTCCACCTTTCACCAACACCAATAAAAATAGCCATGTCACTAACACCTGACAATGCTGACATTTTAGCATAGTGCTTAATCAGAAAAAAAAGTCTTTCTACCAACCAGCCTCCTCATGAAAAAAGATTTGAGTACTACATAAAAATCTGCTAAAAATACTGATAAAAAGAATGAGGCTTAAATGGCTTTCATTAGTGCATCAACAAGGATATGAAAAATGCTTAACTCATTCACTTCCATGAAAATGGCAGTTTCCATGAACGCAGTTATACACACAACATGTCTGCAGCTAGGGAATTTGGGAAAGTACAGGTGTTTCCATTATAACTGGACACTTCTCACTTGGTTAGCTTCTTACTACAGATCCTCTGTTTCTAAACAAACTTCTTTAGGTGGGAAAAATCAGATCTTTTAAAGAATTTTAGTAGCCAAATTGAGACAATGCCTTCATTATTCAAATAATCAAGGTCTTGTACTAGAGAAGGAATTAAAATGTAACCAGTCCTCATAATAAACCATTGAAAATAGATACATGTACTTCTAAAACTGAAACCATGCTTTGTAGCTAGTGCAAGAAATTACATACACAGTTTTAAGAATGACTCATAAACCCACTTACTAAAAGGTAATTTGTTGGAAATACAGATTCATCTTCATTGTGTCACTGACTGCTAGGTGGGTATCTCAATATTGCTAGTAGTTGATCAGATTTTAACTATAATTTAACTATAATTTTTTCCAAAGAAACCTTTTAGATTATTGCAATCCAGCCTACTGGATTACTAAAACTAAATTCTTAGTTTAACTGAGGTGAGTCAACTTCAAATATTTCTTTCTTTTCATTGTACAGCTTAAAAGGACATTACCTTGCTTAATATCATACATATCCCAGCCCATTTTGGAAAAAAAATGCTCCTTTGGCAATTAATTAGCAATGAGTCCATTTGGACAAAGGAGTAACTTTCACTTTCTATGCAAGATTTTCTCTAAACCCTGCTAAAGAATAAAAAACATTTCCACCAAGCAAAGGAAATTCCTGATGTGCAGGATGAAATACTGCACGTTTGAGAAATATCTGAGTTTCCAGAACTACAAGAACCAAAATGCACTACTAAATTTTAACATTTTGGAATAAAAGCTTTTATTTAACTTTGGACTCTATTCTAAGTTAAGCAATTCAAAATTAAGGCTGAACTCCAGATCTGATCCAGTAGATTTCTCAGCACACAAGGCAGATAAACCCACGCATTATTTGCAGACCACTTAGGGAGTTTCATTCTCAGTTTTGAATTTCCGTACTCAATGTAGTGTGAGAATTACACAACACAGATGAGATCTAATTAATCTAGCCATATCAAGGAGTTCAATGTTGGAATTATGGAATTTCTAAGCAATAATGTGTGCACAAAGTCTATTACCTATATTTTAAAATATTACAAACAGCGCACAGCTTCCTTAAGTGCTCTACAGTACGTACTGTAAGCATGTATTAAGAACTATTTGGCTTTGTCTCTTAAATCATGTTTTGAGAAAAGTCCATGAAAAATTCTGTTCCTTGCTCCACACTGAAGTACAGTTCTGACCAACTCTGAACCTGAGTGCCGCATCAGAAGTTCTCAACAATAAATTGGCAAATTCAAATAACTTTACAGAACTAAATCATTCCCTTTTGACTGGTATGGAAGCCATTCTGGCTAAGGGCTAAATAATGCTGGACAAAAGCAGTTAACATATTCCTGTCATTTAAAACATACTTTAAAAATGAAAATGCATATAGAAGTATACAACACAAACTTCACATAGCTTAAAATATGTGGTCCTCCTACACTTCATGGGATGACAATTCTCTGGTGAGTGGATCTGAATACAGAGCACTCGGACCACCAATACAATGAAGCCCTGCCAAAAAAGCCACTAAAATACAAAGTACTTTAAAGCCGGGTAAACTGTTCTTGTTAGCGTTTCCTGCAGATCAACAGCTGGATAAGGCATTCCAAAAGGCCACGGATTTGTTTCTCAAATTAATTTGCTTTAGAGTAGTGATTAAAGATTATTTTTTTTCCAAGCAATTTAAAGGATTAAACTAGCTGAACACACAGCAGAGCATGAAGGTTAAAAAACCACGTTGTATTCCCTTCCCTACACACAGCTTCAGAGTAAACGTTAAACGTTACTATACAGCATCATTGGGTCAGTATGCATTCCAAGGTGTAGCATGGAGCCTTGCAAATACCTTTAAATGTCTGGCCTTATAAAGGGTGCAAAATTGGTTATTAACCATTAATCTAATTCTTAATTGTCGGAACATCACTGAGAGGTAGATCTACCACAGGCCTCTGAATGGCAGCCCCAGTCTGCAGTCAGCAGAAGAGAGCTTCAAAATTCACAGAATGTACAATTACAGGACCAAACATGCCTAAATCCAGTCTACTGAAATTAGTCGTGTTTTAGAATATTCATAATTTCCAGTTTTGTACAGTCAATTTTATTTCTTCTCTCTCCAAGGCAAAAGTTGTAATAACAACTGGAAGGCCCTTAAGCATGATATAGTCAGATGGTATTACAGTTTAAGCAGTCAGTAGGATTGTATTCAGGAATTGAGACATTATTTCTTTCATCTACAAATTCCAGATTATATCATATATTCTATTCCAGTTTCCTATAAAACATGAACACTAACAATCTATAATCGTTATCATTTAGAAATGGTACTGAATAGAAGATTTCAGCAAGTCTAACATAACACTCAGAAGTTATGTACGTTTTACAAGTACCGTGCATAGCAAAGGCTACAAAAGAGGACAAATTAAACTGGGTAACTGGGCCAATTCAACTTGTCTTACTTTCCTTGAAAGATTTAAGATTTTGATTCTGTACATCATCAGGAAATAGAGGAAGAATAATCCATAGTGCAATCGTAATAAGCAAAGTAACATGTAGTGATATCTTTTTGAATAAATATGGCTACTACTGATCAACTATCATTCATACAGTTTCAGCAACACAGACACCTGTTGCACAGGACAGTTATACACAATTCTACAACAGGTGTATGTTCAAATAGATAATGAACTACATGGAAAAATATAAAAAGAGTATTATACAATCTCATACATAAACCAGACTAGTGTAATTGCTTTACTTGTTTAAGTTATCTGAAAAATACTTCAAGTACTTGAAAACAGTGGCAGAATCATCTTTCAATGAAAAGCAAAATTGCACTGATTTAAAAATACATTACAAAGTTAAATACACATTCAAATTAATGTCCTGATTTAACATTTTTTTCAGTGTTTACTCTCATTTCTTAGGACTTCTTGATTACCTGTATTACTCCAGGAGATCCAGAGTTCAGATAAAGAAGTTTCAGACGCAGAGTCTGTGTGTTCTGTGTACGTAGTCCCAGGAAGTTTTAAATCCGTTTAATCTTTTTCTCCATCTTCACTGCTTCCTATTAGCAGAGGAAAGGTAATAATGTACAGTGAGATTCTTCTGAACAACCATCACTTCTTTGCAAGACTTATCCTAGAACTTGGCATTCTTCTGTTTCACACTTCCAAGTATTGGTTAATCTTTCCCTAGAGCTTTCATCTACTATAAACATTTGGTACCTTTGTACATAGACATCTGCTTAAATCACACAGTTCAATGTCACTTCCTAGGACACGTAAGGCAGTGTAGGATCTCCAAAATCTCTTATCTATAAGTTACTAAGCAGCAAGCATTATCTAATCAATATGCATGATACAAGAACAATACAAATCTATGTAACAGTGATTACGTTTTTATAGACATTGACCATCAGCAAGGTTCAGCAATCAGTAGTATTTATTTTTATAATGCAGTATTTTACCAAGATTAATATGCTAAACTGCTTCAAATCTGTTTTCTTTCCCCTCTTAACTCTCAAAAAACGTATTAAAGCTTTATAAAGCTTTTTGTTAGAGACAAGAAAGCTTCCATTAACAAATACTGCTACTAAATATTTCTATGAACTAATTTGTTCAACTCTATTCTACCTCCACTTTAGAAAACATGCTGCAACTCTTGAGAACGTAAAAAATGCACTTTCTAAAAAGCAGCGCAAACTGAACTGTAAAATAAGCTTAGACAACAATTGCAGACATATTCCTCACCCTGTGCAATAAATTGTGTCCTATGACAGGGCAATAATGAAAATTAAACTGCCACAGTGTTACAGCTATACATAAGCGCTTAAGGACTGCTAATATTTCATTTATATAACTATCATACTAATTTAGGAAACAAGACTTGTGAGCTTGTCCCATAAACATTCCAGAAAATGTACAGCTGTAAGTTTGTAGCAATGTGGATGCAAATAATCTCAAGCTAAATGGAAAGGTCTACCTTACTGAAATACAAGACCAGACATAACTTCTACAGCATTAACAATATATTTATAAACTAAGTATTTATCAAAGAAGAAAATTTGTCATCTACATTACTCACATCTTTGCACGAAGCTTTCAATTTGTAGTCTCAAAATAATTAACTAAATCACCTACCTCCTTGCTCTATATCTGAATCTGTAAGATGTGTAAGGGAAAAGCTTGCCATGTTTGCAGGAGAGATAGAGAATCTAGAATATGGGGATGAGTGTGACCAGTTCTGTTCAGAAGTCCGGGTGGGTGGAGGTGGAGAGAAGTATTTTGACTGAAGAGGTGGTTTAGAGCTAATAAGGCTATTAGCTGCCTTTGATATAAAGGATGGCTCTGGAGAAGAGAAGTCATCATCCCATTCAAAACCGCCACCTTGGAAGAAGGAAAAAAAAAACAAGAAAGCAGTTTAGAGTAATATAAAGTCATATATTGTTTTAAAAGCAAGTCCTGCAAGTCCTGGAAGACTGCATTAATCCAAAAGGAACCTGTAGTAGCTTTTCATACAAGATCTCTTACAAGTCAAAAGGAATGACATTTATCACACAATTACAGAGGTTACCAATGAATTTTGGAAGCAAAATCTAAACTTGGGGCTTTTGATACACAGCACTCAAAAGCGTAATACAGCCTTAAAAACATTAACCCTGACCCTGTCCTCTGCTGTACAGAAAATTTTACTTTTGTACTTGCTGTTATTGACACTCACCAGAATTAGAAATTACAACCTTCAATCTGAGAGAAGCTGGAGAATGCCAGCTTTCAAAGCACAGAACAAAAATAGTTAACACAGGCAAAGTCTATTGGGGAAATTAATATCAGATGAATAAATAAGTATTTTTAAAGCACTTTACAGTGCTAGGATTTAGACTGTGTTTATGGATATCAGTATAAAACATGTTATACACACACAAAAAGATTTAAATGCATGTCCTGAGGACCTCCTGATAAAAAAATCTATAGATTCCCAGGCTAAGAACACAGACAATTTTTCTCAGAAGCATTATATAGACCTAAGATAATTCAATGCAGTTTAAGAAAATATTACTTACAGCATCCTAACATAGAAATGTTGAAATAACACTGACTTCATTAGGAGTGACTGGCTGTGGGGACAGGGAGGAGACTAAATCCTTGCATCTCCTTCTAAGTAGTAATGGGGGAATAAGGAAGGAGAACACTGGCTGGTAGTTTACACATTGTACTGAGTCTGGCTGCAGTGGAGTTCATTTTCTTTATTTGCTGCTGTGCTTTACATTTGTAAACAAAACAATGTCGATAATATATTTTACCTACTGGCCAGTGTTTGCACAGTATCAAGGCCTTCTATTTTTCCTCACTCTGCCCTCTCCTCACCCTACCACCACTGAATAGATTGGGGGTGCATAAAAAGTTGGGAGGGGACAGAATCAGGCAGATGAACCAATCAAAAAGATATTCCATGCCACATAACAGCATGCTCAGCAATAAAACAGAGGAGAAGAGATTGGGAAGTTAGCCCTCTTTTGCTCAGCAACTGGCTAGACGTCTGTCTACCTAGGAGAGGTGGCGAGTGCTTGATTTTGCACTATTCGTTTTCTTTCTTTCTTTCTTCCACCTCTCCTTCACTTATTAAACAATTTTTGTCTTGACCCACAAGTTGTCCTGCTTTTACTTTTCCTTCCTCTTCCGCCATCCCACTGGGGGTGGGAGAGATGTGAGCAAGTGGCTGTGTGGCATTTAGCTGCCTTCCCATCTGTTAACCCACGACAAGCATACACAGAGTGTAGAGACTGGACAGAAGAAAAAAGGTCCGGAACGGCAAACTGACAGCCGTTATCAGACTGCATTTGGAAGAGGTATGTAGCACCTCCCCAGATGCAAAACTCAGCTTAGAGAATGCTGAGTGCAAATCCTGCACTCATACTTGAAATTCTGGAAAAAAAAAAACAGCTGCTAAAGAAAATTATTTGCTTTCCTTTGTTTTACTGAATGCAGCTTTGAACAGTACAAAGTCTTTACTGAGTCACAAGAGCACCGAGGTCTAGAAGTGTTGGAATGCCACAGCATCCAGACCTTCTCTCCGACTCAAAAAAAAAAAAAAATTATCTTGAGCCAACTGTGTTCTAGTCCAAGAGGCCACAAAGATTTATTGCCTGTACTTTGGTTGCCTCTCAAGATAGCCAATACATGTCAAACAGTATTTTCTCTCAAGCTTTGATAAACAGTAACACTACTATCCAAGCCTAGCTGAAGTATTTACTTAGGATGCAAAACTGAAGCCAGTATGGTATAGTGAACGTACAAACCACATATTTTAAGTGACACTTCATTAAAAACTATGCATAAAATATTCTCAACCCCTGCTGTGTACAAATATATTTAAGTACCTTCTTCATCTGTCGAGCTTTCTGAATTTGTGAATCTATTTAAGTAACTAAAACCCGAAGATGGAGCAGGAGTGCTGTGAGAGCCTTCGCCATTAAGGTCTGCTACACGGTTTCCCAGCTCCTTAGTTGGCGTTTCCTAATGCAAACAAAACAGCTCGGTTAACTCTTTCATATACACCATGCATCCATGCAGTTGCATGCTAGCTTTCCAAAAATACTTTGTTTTCCCCATCAAATCTACTATGAAAATAAATGGTCTGCAAGCTCTTAGTTATTACCACACAACAGGACTTTGAATTGTACATTAAGCATATGGATACACCTCCATTTTCAAAAAAAAGTTGCATCAGATCTATGCTAAACTGAATGCAGAAGTGACTATTTACATCATTTACCATATAAAGAGGTTTCATATGCCCTAGGAAGAAAGCTAAAATATCTTCCAATTGCACAGAAAACAGTTCCCTTACCGCAATACACAGGTAGGGATTTTTTTTTCTATTCTGGAAAAGCCTTATATAGTCCCATCTCCCAACGTTTTACCTTTTTTTAACCCTTTAACTATGCTTCAGGATAAAGAGACACGCTCTGCAGGACTAGTATTTGAAGCAGCCAACATTTAATCAGTTACTATAATAAGTGAGTTCGACAACTAAGTACTTTAACACAGATTATTTTTTCCTTCCCCTTCGACAATAGGATTACTATTCTACAGAGGACAGAAAAACAAATACATACCTGTGTTTTCTATTCCAAAAGACAATGACCCCTAGTATGCCTGACAACGTCACTGTTCTTTTAAACTGACTGTACTAGTTCAGTTCCTATAACGTTAAAATACAATCCCCTTTGTATCAAGTTACAGAAGCTTAAAAATTGATAAAGCAAATAGGGAAACAAAACTAACCTTGAATTTTATAAGCAGATCAGTATTGTTTTACTAAACTTGAATAACATTGTATTAATAAAAAGCAGCACTGTCATCTAACTACTGCTCTCATCCTTGATTATAGCCTAAGGTAAATTAATGCTAACTAATGCAGGACTCAGTTTTTATTTTTATTATAAAGACATTTGAACTTAAACTGTAAGTCCACAAATTCATTAAACAGATAACCCACTTCTATAAAGTTAAAACATTCTATTTTTTTTTATTATTATTATTATTATTTTTTTTTTTTTTTATAAAATCTAGTCCATAATACTGTCTCTCACTCAAATTCTGTACAGCTTACATGCATCAGTAAAACATCACTAAAAACCAGGTTTCATCCAGTGCATACACAGTCAAGGTTCCAAAAGCAGTGGAAATTTAGGACTTGGCAAGCAACCCTGTTCAAAGCAAAACTACACTTCAGGTCCCTGCTGCTATTCTACCATCAGCACAAAACCGCACCTAGCCAAGAAAAAAGTTTCTTTACATAGAGAATACAAACACATCACAAACAAGATGCCAAGACAAGAAAGTGATCTTGTAACAATGTGCCCATATATACTAGTAAGTTATTTACCATGTCTTGTTTAAAAAAACAACTTTACTTAGTAATTAAAAAAGGATACCTGATCAAACAAATAGACCGTGACATCATCAAAGAAAGTTACAGCCTTTTTCTCATTTTTCCAGTGCTCATGTTGCCTTTCATTAAGAGGTTTTGGAAGTTTTAACAAGCTTCTCAGATGCTTTCCATCATCCTTGTCAGTAAGTATCTCAGGTACTCGATGAACAGTTTCATCTTCACTGTCAGAACTCAGACTATGCATATGAAAAGTCCTCATGTCATCCTCAGAATCACTGTTTTCATCTTCCTCATCTGCATCATCGCCATCTTCTAAATCAAGCATTCCAGAAACATCGAGTTTGCCAAGGTATTTTCCTTCAATATCTGGCTCTTTCAACTTTTGTCCTTCAACGTGATAGAAGGACTTCTCACTGTTACTCGAATCTAAAGGATTGTGTATGTTATGCACAGATTTCAAGTCTCTGTGTGAAAAAAGTTCTGAAGTATTAGTGCCAACACAAGAGACACTTTTATGGGAAAACTCCGACAGCTTTATTTCATCCCTTAGGTTATTCTCCATTGATATGTCCAGGGAATTCAGAGTTGCCTCAGTCCACTCGTCAGGACACCTCTGTATCCTTACATCCATCTCTTGTATCTCTATCTTGTGATTCAGTTCTGGATTTGTACTTTGATTACTGGTATCCTGGTAATTTCTTAGGTCACGCTTTTGCTCTCTCTCTTCAAAACAATAATCCTTTTTAGTATTATTCTCTCCTCTATTTGCAGACGTGATACACATAGCCTCTCTTGATAGATTTACAGTCTCTTCTGTTTTTTTATCTGGCTCAGAATCATTATCAGAGAAATAGGCAGAGTCTCTATAGGAGTTTTGATTCCCACCCACAAAAACCTCCGGGGTTATTTCAAAATTGTTTACTGCATCTAAACAAGCTGCTGCTTCTGAAACAATTATGACTGGATTAGAAGGTAGATCATTGGCATTGCTCTCACTGACACCACAGTTACCAATATCTGCATTAGAAGCATCCTCAACAGTAATATGGGAAGTCCATTCTGGAGACTCCAGATTCTCTGTTTCATAGCCACTGTCAGCAGGCTTATCAGGTGGTAAAAGTTTCTGAGGACTTTGAGCCTGTAAAGATTCTAAAACCTCATTTACATCTAAAGAATCCAAAGAGTCAGGTGTCTCTAAGGCCTGTTCTGCAGTCTGTACAGGAGATGGGCTGTCTTCCAAAAGACTATCCTGACTAGTGCAATCTGAAGTAGCAACAGAAATTAAGGTCACCTCTTCTGGAACATCCTTACAATTCTCAAAATGACTTAATGTTTCTTGTCTTTCCTCTGACAAATCATCTTTTTTTAATATGGGAGAATTACTTTGCAAGTTTCTTTCTGTATCTTCCTGATTGGATTTTTCCCTATTAAAAGCTATTTCAGACTTGGAAAGTATTCCCTGTTTCATTTGTACATCACTCCCATCTGTTTTAACAGCAACACCGTAATATGGATCATTTCCAGCATTATTATTTTTTGTATTACTGGACAGCTCTTCTTGACAAAGAGTATCAGTGTTACAGGACAAGACTTTGTTGACTTCCACATTTGAAAGTTTTCCCTCATCCTTCAAATAAGGAAGATTTGCACATTTATCATGCAACTTATAGGCTGCAGATGGACTAGAGGATGCCTGCATCTCTACAGTCTGAGAATTCATATCTTTATCCGTTGTTACTGGATTACAATTTTCATCTTTCATGGTTCCAAGATTTTCACATACTAAAGAAAAGACCTGTGCAGTTTCAGCCAACACAGGCTCAGGCTCTACAGAGTTTCTATGTGAGGTTTCCAACATACTTTTTAGAACAGTTTCTGGTTTTTGCCCAAAATCACTGCTGGTTTTGTTAGACAATATCCCTGTTAATAAGTTTTTCTCTTGAAGAAATAAGAAGTTACCAGAAAGTTCTTCTAAAGTTACTAAGTCAGACTGGTTAGAAATATTTTCACCTAAGGAAACTGCTTTGTTTTCAGAAACATGACTAGAATGCTCTTTCTCAGCAAAGCCTGTGACATTTGTAATATCTGTGTTTGAGTTTAAAACAGTCAGTTTAAAGTCTTTAGGAATATCATTCGTTTCAGCAAAACCAAGTATTTTTCTGTTCGTTAATTCTTCTGATCTGTTAATGTCATTAAATATATTCTGGAAAGGACTTTCTGGACTACTATTAGCAGGCAAAAATTCCTCTTTAGGATCTGTATTGTAGTGGAAGAAGTCCCCATCAGTGCTAGATTCTTCAACATCAAGATCCCTGAGAACCATGAAATGAGAACTTTTTTCTTGAACAGCTTCTTGATCAACTTCTGTAGTTAGTACAACCGATTGGTTATCGAAATTCATGCTGCAGCCACTACCTTTTTCCTCTAACTGGATATAGTAGTCATTTCCAACAGAAAGTTTGTGTGCATCAAACACAGGTAACACCCCAGGAACAGCAAGCGATGCTTCCTGACCACTTCCATCCTGTGCTCCTGGCCCTTGCTCTGAAAGCGATCTCTCAAAAACCTCCACGGGAAAGAAAATACTTGTGTATGCCATTGCTTCATCAGGATTCACACGACCACATTCATCAAAATGATCATGTTTAGCTGCCTCCCAGATATATTCAAAGCTGAGGCCCTGGCTTGTTTCAGTTACAGTAAGAACTTCCTCCATTTCATGGCCAAGTCTATCTCCTGTAAAGTGATCTAAGATTGGAAATGCAGAATTATTTGTTTCTCTGTTTGAGGTGTTTGGTTTAAGAGCATTCCACTGCTGTTCAAAATCAATCTCTGAGTCCCTTTGGCTTTGCATGCGAAGGTAAGTTAAAAGTCTATGCACTTCTTCTGCTGTTGGTCTCTTTTCTGGAGATAGCCAGCAGAACTGCAGAACTTCATACCTATAGAAGTAAGAAACACCTTTCAATAGGTTCCACAAGGAAAAGGATTTTATAAAAATCAGGTACCTAAATACTAAAAAGTAACAGCAGTATTACTGGCAGGAATTTCCATCTATAGCAACTCCTCATTTTCTGTAGGCTGCCTTTGCAAGGAACATTTAATTTCAATACACTTTTGAGAGAAATGGGTAATATGAAAAACATACTCAGCAGCTTTAAAAAATAAAAAAAATGTTTACCATCTATCAGAGTATGGCTGCTCCAGATGTGGCTTAAAAAGTTTAATCTGCTTCTCCTTGATGACATGGGTTAGGACTTCCCTGTCAGAGAATTCTGAGTAAGGCTGAGCAGCATTCTCAAACAGCTCCCACAACGTTACACCCAGGGACCTAAAAAAGACCAGTAAAATGACTGTACGTTCTAAGAACTAAGTTGCTCTCAAGAAAATGTGTTATGCAAGAACAGGCAAGAACTACCAAATATCACTACCCCACGGCTCCATAATAATTTCAGAATCCATTAACCCATTTCAAGTGCGCTTGACAGAACACTAAAAGCCTCAAAAACAAAGTTCTTTGAAGGCCAGTGCCAATGAAGGTAACAAAATGAGTGACTTATCTATGGAAGAAAATCCTGCATATTAAAGAAAATTAGAAAACGCCTATTTAAAACAGAGAAACAAGAGGAAAAAAAACTATGGCTTCACTAAAGACTACTGTTGGACAAAACTGCACTTGTGAGTCAAACCACTAGAAAACTAATCTGTTTCGGACTTCTTTAAATTGGTATTTTTAAGCTGAAGTACTCAGAAGCCTTGTTTTTGTTCAGTGCTGTATACATATGACATACAACACTAATCACATTTTCAGTGCTTAGAGCTGATCCAGATCTTTGGGCAACCTTTTCTTGACCAAAACACAAAGTAAATTCTATTACCATAGAATAATTTAGATCAGAAGGGGTCTCTGAAATCATCCAGTCCAAACCTAGTCAAAGAAGCTTTGTATAAAAGGCACTGAAGTTCAATTTGGAATGCTTAAGACACTGGCTGCTGGTAGTTTAGATGAACCGTATGATTTGAGGAACTCTGCTTGAAGGATACAAGGAAGAAAGTATTTAAATCATTTCTATCCATCTCGCTTTCTGCGAATCTTGTTTTACATTAACAAATAAAACCTAGTTTATTATTCAATACCCTTAAAATATAAAAGCAGGAATTTAGCTACAATGTTTTTGGAAATGGCAGCCTAAGCCTCAATTTCCGTTATCCAAATTTTCCTGGACTTGAGAACTGAGGTGGAACTTGGCAACTTCAAAAAATGTTCAGGATTTTCTCTAGTCTCTCTCTATAAGCTTTGTGGTAGCAGAGACTAACCTTAATGGGATTCTAGTGGCATCTACCTCAAGATTTTGTTTTACATCATCCACAGCTACTAATGAAAAAAATACCTTCCTTTATAAACATCTGAAGGAATTTGGCAAATTAAGTAAATATTTTATTAGTATAAACATCTATTCTTCTGCTATACATTTCTCTTAATCTAATCGTTCTTGCAACAAATTTTTAGGCAACTTTCCAAAGCAAGATACAGTTTCAGATTTGTAGAGATTAACCTACTGTACATCTGATAAAATAAAAAAAGCACTGCATCAGGCCAATATTCAACGATAAATATTTACTCCTTTATGTAATATTTGAAAATGTATTCCAAAATCTCTCACAAACTATTTTATTATTTACTACATACCATATGTTACTGTATTTATTTTGCTCTGCTGATAACAGTCTGTCTTGAAAACTTGTTATTAACTCAGGTGCAGTCCATCGGAGAGGAACAAGTTTCTTCTCATCTGTCTCAATATAATCTTCCTATATTATTGACAAAAAAAAACAGAAAGACTGAACAAACATTGGGACAACTTCCAGAAGTTGACAATCTTTTTTCCCCTAATCTGTTTTTATGTGATCACTATGTGTAAAATGAGAATTAAAAAAGTAATCTCATTTTACCAAAGTAGAAGAGCATAATGCTAGAGAAAAACGGCATTCAAGAAATCCATTTCTTGTACACAAGAAAATTGAGTATCAATTTCTTGTTTAATGTTTGGTACTCAAAACTTTAATGAACACTTTACATTTTTCACTTTCTTGGTATATTTAAGTATGTTAAACATTTTCATTAAGCACTTTGATAGCATTTTTCCTTTCTTAGAACATTCGAATTAATTTTTTGCATAACACCTGCCATTATTATTTTAGGGCTACTGCATATATGACATACAAACATAAATTTAACCAAAAACTTCTATAAGCAGGAACTCCATTTCTGGAAAGATCGTTTATTCCATTACATGACCTTGCTACAGTTCTTTGCCAGTTACTCTGAGAAGTTCACTATTCAGAAAAATGAAAAGGACAATCTGGGATCAGTTCATAACATTGCAATATGCTTGTTATAATCTCAGGCTTTCAAATCCTTCAAAAATTTAAAAAAAAGTGGTACATTACCAATAACTTACCTTATATCTACTGAATCCTATACCATAATCTCCTACTTTGACATTTAAATCAGATGTAAGAAAGCAATTTCGTAAGGCCAAGTCACTGCAAAGGCAAGCAAATAAATAGTAAGAACAAACCAAGAAGTCTTCAATTAAAAATAAGACAAGTGGGTTAAAAGAAGTAACACTACTCAGTAGAGTCAGACCACGGCTTGAAAAATCAAATAAAAAAAGCCACAAAATTTAACAAAAAAATAAAAAAAATGCACATTTACAGGTTACAGTAGCAAATGGCAGGAGCAGATCGGTAATATGAAGCAACTAGTGCTAAGGATTCAATATCCACACTATATACACTTCAGTAATTTTATTCAGATGCGCTGTAGCCTGGTCCCATAGACCAAAAGGCTCCTAAAAGCTGAAGCAAGTTAGGCATGCACCTGAAGCTATCTCTCTGATTCTCTTTGGATATAATTAAACCAGTCCATGCACTCCAGAAGATCAACTTATAATACAAGCCCAGTCACAGTAACTGGCAACAATAGGGAGATTCATTTCAAAAGTACAATTTTGATTCAAACTAAATGTGGTGGTAGTTCTTCTGTTGCTTGTATTTTCATCAAGTTTAAAAATATATATATAAACCAACAATTGATTCCCAATCTCACTAGAAAACTGCGGACACCGTAGTTCTGTCACTCTTCACTCATACTAAGCAACCAATAATATATTACACGCACTTATAAGTTCCTCTAAATAACAAAACCACACATTACATTTGAACTAGAACTATACATAGTCTTTGAGAAAGACCATCAGAAGAAATCATGTATTTCATAAAAGTTCCTTTAATAAAGGAATCAAAGTTCATTTAACAAACGAATCAAAAAAGCTCTTGAATATACATTTCCTGTTTCCACTATAAACCAGACAAGTGCTAGTAGCCAGCAGTGTTGCTGTAATAATAGCAAGAAGCTTTTTTAGAAAACCCATCATGCAAATTCAGAAATCTATGCAAGTTTAATGAAATTGCATGCTTACTATGAAACTATAGCCATGACAGCAAAGAGTTCCACATGCTAATTGCTCAAATATTTTGCTTCTCAGTTCCACAGAAGGGTACCATGCAATTAAGTGCACTGGAAGAATTCTACCATTGCTTCTGTGTACATTAAAAGAAAATCTCTGAAGTGTAGATGGTCTGAAAACCACACAATTTCCCTACTTCAAAAGAATAAGATTTTTTTCCCCCTCTTTGAGAACTGTTGAGCCTCATAGGTCAGAAACATCTGTAACCTTCAAGTACACTCCAAAGCTTTCCAACTTGTATTATACTATTTAAATAAATATCCCAGAAGAGAAGATAAAGTTTAGCTGCTAGAATTTACCACTAACAACAAAATCACTGATGCTGGAGCTTTACCACTTACTCTGACAGCATCAGGATAGTGCTGCTAGAAGTAAACATTTACAGTGATAATTTTGCAGATCCAAAGAATAATTATTTATCAAGTTTAACTGTATTTCACTGAAAACATACTGCTAAATTTAATACCTACAAAGCCACACTGCTGCAATACAAGAAACAGTGCTCAGTTTAGAAGGCACAACTGGTACTACCTTCAAGTAACTTGAAATTGTTAAACAGGTTAAAAGCTCTGCTTATCTGGCACCAGCTGAGTCTAGGATTGGGGAGTTTCTTAGGGTTTTGTTGTTTTACACATGCACTTTTTAAGACTGAAGTTTAATAGTTCAGCTTCTCCCTGAACGCAAGGTCTCTGCTTTCTCAAAGTAGTACAATGCATTGACCAGCAAGTTCCTAACATGCTAAAAGGGATGATAAGTGCTGCTTCTACAGCAAAGAACAGTTTGACCCAGTACACACACACAGAATAAACTATCCTGAGATATATCAGGTTTCATCAGGTAAGCCACGTCTGGGGAGCAAGTACTCTAATATAGCATTACAAGTCTAAGGTTGATGTCTCCAGCTGCTTAACAACTTTACAATTAAAGCAAAAAAAATTTTTTTGTCATAGTTCAGAGCAGTGAGTTTCACGACTGCATTTTTTCTTAACTGTTAAAACTACTGCCATTGTTTCAGTAGTAACTGCATCATCTTTTAATAAAATAAAGAAATCCAGGCCTTCCCCCACCACTAAAATGAAATTGTTCTCCCATTATGATCTGACTAGCTCCATTACTGAAGATTAAGAGACACTGAAGATAAACAGTGCTTTAGTGAGAGATCACCTACTTCAGTCAGATTTTTCAATTTAAGCCAGGTTCTCCCTTAACATATTAAAAGGGTAGCAACTTTTTTTTTCCATTTTTAGTAACAAAGGTAACGGATTACAAAAATTCTAAATTGCTATGATCTATAAAAATACAGTCCGAAAGATTGATTCTAACAAAATTTTAGTTTCATCCCCCCAACCCCTAACACACATACCCCCAACAAAACAAACTTAACTTGTGCAAGAATTAATCAAACAACTACATCTTCTGGATTGGCCTAGCAGTAGGCTGTGTTCTACAGACTGCAGATCACCTAAAAAGAAGGTGATTAGCTTACAGTCGCACAAGGACTGTAAGACCATATCACTGCAGTTAAATTAACATCTTCATAAGCATCACACCTTCCTGACATAGGATATGTAAATTAGATGAAAGTTTATTAAACTAGTGTCTTTAAAATGCGCCGATTTGAATGAAAACACCTACATGATTTTTGGAGTGCGCCATAACAAAGAGTAACTTATCTGGAAAACATACCTATGCACAAAATTATGCTTATGCATTACAGCAAGTCCAGCAGCAATCTCACATGCCATTCTCTGTAGCAGCATTATTTGTGAATCTCCTTTAATGTGGTCCTGTTCGTTGCAAATATAAGTTTTTAGGTCACCCTGTAAAAGAAGTTGAAAATACTTAGCCTTGTGTGTTAGGTGAATCTAAGAAATACTTTATGAAGAGGCAGCTAACTACCTACGTTACTTATTTACCAGTGAACAAGGTTAGCACTAGTTATAAATAGATTTGTGCTTAATAAAGAATCTCCTTAAGTTTCAGTCATCACTTGTATAAGAAGTCATCCAAGGCATGTGGTATTGTCCTTGTAAAGGTTTGTAATCACTTCATTTAGGAGTTAACAATCTAAATCACACTGCCACATAAAACATAACTTTCATACAATAATGCTTTCCATTAAAAACGTGATGAGCTTCTGTTTTTTAAGTGTGGTCAGTTTCAATTGCTCCCCATCAGCAGTTGCCTGTCTGGCACGTGCAAGGGGATGGAAGGAAGAGAGCACAGAAAACTGTTTTAGATATTGCCAGCTCACCAGAGCTTTAGATATTAAAAGACCATGATAATACAGCCCACTCCCATCACTCAGGCACCAGAGGATGGATGGCAGCAGTTTTGTTGAACCTAGGCATTGCTGATCAGCATCCATACAACTTACAAGCCTACAGAAGCACTCCATAAATTACCAAAAAAAACGAAAACAGCTTTGAAACAGATGGAAAAATAACTGGGAGTTGTCAAGCATCTTCTAGTCTTGCTTTTCCTGTGTAGGACAATCCAAGAAAGGTAAGAGAACAAGTTTCTTATGCCACTGTTCTTACTTTCACTTGTACACAACTTTTAACCTACCACTTCTGTATTTTTATTCTTATTTAAATTGTACTCTTCCTGCAAGTTTATCAAAAGATTTCAGAAATTGTTTTTGTTTTTGAAGAAAATTAATTGTATCAAGACTGCACAATACATTACAACTTACTTCACCAGTGTAACATACTCGGCTATAACTGTACACACCAACCGTGCCTAAACCTTGGACCAGGAAAAAGACTGAAGAGAAGTCTGAGATTGAACAGACATGGCAGCAGTCTTTGCACTGGCTAAAAAGTGTTGTCTTCAGAAAAGAAGAAAATATCGCTAAACTTCTGTTCCTCTGGTGTTCCTGTACGTTACAGATCTGTAACTAAAGCATCTCATTTCTCCTTAATATGGCTAATTAAAAGTGACAATTTACAGTTCTCTTAATTCAAGCAGTAGATTGCAACTCACCACACAGACATCTAACAGTGCAGTAATACCTGAGAACTAATTGACTGGAGAATCACAGATCTGAATTATTTAATAAAATAAGAAGTCGGATAGACAGTCTGCTTAAAAGCAGACACTACTCCTACATAAAACAATTTTGTTTTAATTTGTTTTAAAACAAGAACAGATCCTACAGTACTTGCAAGCAACTTTCTATCTTCATCTGCTTTATACATGCTACTTATATTACAGAGCTAGTAGGTAGAGCTAATACCACTTCGTGACAAAAAATGTATAAACTCTGAACTGTTTGATGTTGTAGAAACCTTCATCACATTCTCTTTATCCTGCTTTCAGCTACTAATTAGGCAACATTTAAGTATTTGCATCCTACAGAATTGTGTAGAAATGTCTCCATATATGTTATTATGACTTGCAATTACAGCTTTAATATCACACTGACTCATACATGTGTATAAACACACAAACGCACGCTTCCCTTTCTGCCTTGCCAGAGCAGATTAACCAGAACAGAATTCCGGAGAACTACAAAATGAACAGTGTCCGTATCACAGATTCCCAACTGCATAGCCTAATGAAGTACAAAAATCCAGTTTAACTGACTCTAGATGGCAGCATGCTGCTGTACAAAGTCAAACTATCCTGTGAAACTGCTGTCATCCCTTGAAACAGCAACTGGTTACTCACAGTTTGTCCCAGGTGGATTAAGTTCTTAAGATGCCTGAAATGCACCAAGGAATTACTTTTTAATTTTTAAAAGCCTTAGTAACAGCAGCACTATGTGGCATCCTTTATTTAGTAAATAATTGAATTATTTAGTAAATAATTCATGTAGACACATTCTTATAGGAAATGCAAGTTGTATTAAATCCAGCATCTTGAACCCCACTGGCTCTGTTTTCCTCATCCTATTAATAGCAACAATCAAAGTTAAAATACAGTTGTTGTGGTTTTTTTTTGGTACTGGTTTAAGAGGACATTCCTTCATACCAATGAATGCACTCTAGTGCTGGACTGACACCCAGATGGACCTGGCAGGCTGGAAGAAGGGGCCCACTGAAACCTTATGAAATTCTAGAAAGACAAATGCAAAGTCCTACACCTGGAAAGAAAAAAAACCCTTGCAACAATACAGACTGAGGACCGAACAGCTGGACAGCAGCTCTGCAAAAGGGGACCCAGGAATCTTGGTAGACAGTAAGCTGAACATCAAGCACCTGTACTCCCTGGAAGCAAAAACTGCAAGCAGCATCCTGGGCTGCATCAATATGACCATAGCCAGGAGACCAAGGAAAGAATTACTCCCTTCTCCCCCACGTTTGTTACACCACATTTAGATCCTCTATCCAGCAGTGGCTGCCCCAAAACAAGAGAGAGACTGGAACAAGTTCAGTAGAGCGTCATCAAGACTGTCAGGGGATCAGAACATTTCACCCCAGCTAATTCAGGCTGGAGAAGGAAAAACTGCAGTGGCACCTGATAGCAGCTGTCCAGTACTTATGAAGCTATGAAGACTGAGCCAACTCTTCACTGCAGAAGGATGAGATGACAGGCGCAAGTCAAAACAGAAGTTCAGACTAAGCATAAGGAAAATTGTTTTCCCAGTAAGGACACCTGAGCAGCAGAGCAGGTTGCCCAGAGAAGCCGTGCAGTTTCCACTCCTGGATGTTTTCGAAGACCCACCTGGCCAAAGCCCTGAGCAACCAGGTCTGCCCCCAGGCTGATGCTGCTTTGCGCAGGAGGTTGAACTGAAGACCTACTGAGGTCCCTTCCAACTTGAATTATCCTATGATGCCTCCCTGTCTACAAACAGACAGTAGTAACACATCAATAGTATTCCCAATTTTGAGCCACACAATGGCTCTTTATTGGACAGAGTTTTTTAATGCAGAGCTCTATAAGTATCAAAACTTATACATGTCAGGGGAAACACAGTTCTGCAAAATTCACTGCTCAGACACCTGAAAATAAAAAGCTCGGTAATCATGCTTAAAGAAGGCTCCACTTCTTCTCCAACTTGTTCTGCCTCATCCCTTTTCTCCTGGGAATCTGTGAAGAACGAGATTTTTACCTTTCCTCCCACCTCTCTCAGTTCTAGTCAGGATCAGTTCAGCCTTCTTTGTAAATAAGTCTTAATTTTATTTTCTCCTCTAACAACCAGAAGCCAGGGGCACATTTATCTGCAGTATTCTTCTGTAGCTTTCTGCTTTGCACAAATTCCACGTTTGGTCCATAAGAACGCCCAAACTGCTGAGGTGACTTTTTAAACAAGTAGGTACTGACAGGGTTTGAGAAGCATAAAGAGGTTACCAAATTATGTCCACTCAACACTTCCTACCAAGTTGGAAAGCTACCTGCCAAGTCACATAACACCACATAATTAAGAAAACTAAAAATACTACCCCTGCCTCCCTGCTTCAACATTGCTTCACCATATACTTACCCAACATCACTGCTGTTAAAATACCTGAAAGTGGTATATGGTATGGACCCCTTATACCATTAGAAAGTTGTTTAGGCATATATAAGTAAGAAATACTAAACATTTCTGAGAATAAGAATTGTTTGAACCCAACAGACATGATTTCTGGAGCTGCCATGTACTGTCAACCTCCCATTTTTTCCTCTTTAAAACTACATATTATTGATATATGTAGTATTTGACTCCTTCATTGTTATTAACTACGATTATTAAACTGATTTGTTGAATACTTTGGTTAAGAAGTTTTCATTGCAAAGATTTTTATTTTATTTGAAGATAATGTTTTCAAGTGGCAGTAATCAGAAAAAGGCCAAATAAGAACCAACCACTGCAGGCAGACACCTTCCAGTAACAACTACATCCCTGCAGCAAGCTACAGGGCATTCTGGGCAAATACTGCGTCCTGCTGATCTCCTCTGCTCAGGGAATTGCAAGATATAAGAAACTTCTTCAAGAACTATTTGATAGGCAAATCACCCTCACCATATAGATGCTACTTCCACATTTGAATAACTTTCCTTTACTCATAAATTATGTCAAACTACTAGAAGAGTTGCTGTGCTGACAAAATGCTGGCCACACATGACTGAGTAATACGTCGAAGTTAATAAGCCAGCTACCACTATTTTTAACCTGGCACCATTCTACAGCTTTTAACAGTGGCCAGTTAGCTATTCATAGAAGACCTCTAACATACTAAACAAACTAATGCAGGATCTTTTAAGGACTTATTGACCATTTCATTTTGTATTTACCTGTTAAAGAATTTAAACAATTGTAACAGAAGCAAAAGAAAATTAGAATTTAAGTCTTTCAAGCACTTATATGCAACTGACCTCCCTTGCTTCTTGCCCAGTTCTCAAAAGCAAGGGACACACAGCAAGTTGGATTACACTACAAAATAGGCTAAATGCTAGCAAATATAGTTGCTGTGTAAACAACATTGTGTAACAGAAATGTGTAAATAGTTTATATGGCCAGGGAAACAAGTAATTTAGCCCACATGACATTCAGTACCGCTCCAGTGACAGTTGGCTCTGGTATCTCTGCACTAGTTTCCAGTGCCTCTGACCAAGACCTTTCAGTGCCAAGGAACCTGGAAACTGATAATCCAACAGGGCTGCCTGAGCAGGCAAGGCAAGGTCAAATGGCCCTATAAAGGGCCCACAAATCCTATTAAAAGTTGCAAAAGGGGGAGATGCTATAATATGCTATAATTTTGAAGGCATGTGAAGAAAACACCCTCTGTATCCTCTAGATGGTCTTGGTCAGTAGACCAGCCACACTTTTCATTACTTTATTATTATAGTGTGTGTGTGTGTGTGTGTGTGTGTATATATATATAGATATATACACACACACACAAACTTGTGTATATATACAAACTTGCAAAGTGGAATCTGCACAGCCGAAAAAAAAAAAAGCTTGTCATCTAAAGATAAAACTTCCTATCCAATACAGCTAACCTATTTGTCACTTTTTTAATAGCCATCTCACTCTTAACCACATAAGTAACACAGATCACAACAAGTTTATTCTTTGCTAAACATGTATATACGACATCAGTAATGCAGGGTAAAGAGCTTTAGCACAGTATTATACTACCACCAGCAAAACAGCAACATTTTCCATCCTTCCTATATGAACAACAAGCAGCCACAACAGACACTAAAACCTTCAGCCAACCACTTGAACTGCATCTGTTCCTACAGTCTTTCTACTGAAGAACCTGAAACTGGCATGTTTTGGAAGCACCTCCACACTCACTGTGTTACCCAATTTCAGAAAAAAGGTACAAAAGAACCTACCACCTTTTGGCATCACTTACTAAAACCCTGAGAAACCCAAGTAACTGCCATTCCAGCCACCGTATTATGAGCAACTTCTAGAGTAGTAGCCTGCTGAAAGTCTACTAAAACCAAAGAACTACTGAAGGAAGCTATCTAGTCATACCTTCTATTCCAAATGGTGCTGTCTGTCTTCCTTGGCATTTCTCCCCTCACCATGTTTCTCCTCTCCCCTCACTTCAATATTGCTCCCTCCCACACTAGACCCTAGGACTACAGCAGAAGTTAGTGACACAGCAATAACTGAGCTAACAATGCGCTCATCTCAATCACTGCATGAAACTACTTAAAGTGAATGCTGTTTTATCTGCCTAGCCCCTGTATATTTGTGTGCACAATGAATAAAATACTATGATCTCTACGACATGCTCAGCTCTACCAAGTAGAAGTCCTCAAGTGAGCCAGGCTTTCAGTATGAAAGTCATGTTTAACTCCCTACAGTATGTAATTTTCTAAAAAACAAGCTTTAGTTCACTAGGAATAGAAGTCAGCACAGATATTTATTTTTCTCTTCCAATGAAATATCTAACTACATTCAAATTTGTAAAAATACCATTTTGGCTGTCAAGCTTACTGCCCCCAGTTAAAGTAAAAATCTATTTTATCTGCTTAAATAAAATCCTTTCCATGACAATTTTTGGCACTAATCATCAGGCAAACAAGGATTTTTTTTTTAATATATACTTAAAGTAGGGCAATCTTTAAAAGTTACTCCAAATTCAAAGTGAGATTTAAAAATGTAACAATTTAAAAACATGGCAGCAGTTAAATCTGATTAAATATTTTGATTTATATCTACTAACAAAGCCTATAAAATACAGTTCTTTTTCAAGGGTCCTTTTAAAAGAAACTACAACTTGAATAGCAGGTTTAAAATCAGTAAGAAGTATTCCATTTCTGCACATTGAAAAAAAAATCTGCTTAACCTTAGGCAACCACTTTTCCATTCTTAGCCAAAAATTGAACATTTCACTTTGATCAATCATTTTAAAAGTTCAGGCCTTTCTCCCATACAGAAAAAGAATGCTTTTATCAGCATTTTCGCCTCATTAATTTACCACAGATAGTAAATTTGAGCAAAAGAGCAGTAATGAAAAATATGATTATTTAAGGTCACAGATTAACTGATGTTTCTCAAAAAAACTCAAAGTTCACGTTCACTTTTATTTAAATCGCCTGAGGCATCTGGTGCAACTAGAACTGGATTTGTGTACCTGAGTTTAAAGGAAAATACTGTAGTAGTGAAGCAGGTTAAGAAGGACTATATTGAATTTTATAAGTACAAACTATTTTTACTTCTTAAAGACTTCTTAGTAGCAAAGTCATGATTTTGGCTGGGACAGAAATAATTTTCTGCGCAGTGGCTCACACAAGGCTGCATTTTGTTTTTTTGATGAAAATAGTGGTGATAACACACCCATGGTTTCAGCTGTTGCAGAGCAGTGTTTACATAGAGCCAAGGCCATTTTTGCTTCTCATGCTGCCCTGCCAGTGAGGACCCTGGGGGTCCACAAGAAGTTCACAAGGGGACACAGCCAGGACAGGTGACCCAGCCTGACCAAAGGGATATTCCATATCACATTGTGTCATGCTCAGTAATGAAAGACGGGGTTAAGAGAGGAAGGGGAGGGATGTTCAAAGGGATGGTGCTTGTCATCCCAAGAAACTGTTAGAGGTGATGAGCCCTGCTGTCCTGGAAGCAGCTGAACACCTGCCTGTTGATGGGAAGTAGCAAACGAATTCTTTGTTTTGCTTTTGCTTGGGCACACAGCTTTTGCTTTGCCTAGTAAACTGTTTTTATCTCACCCCACATGTTCTCACACTTCTACCTTTCTGATTCTCTCCCCTTCCCACCTGGGGAGAGCGAGTGAGCAGCTGTGTGGTACTGAGCTTCCTGCCAGGGGTAAAACACAACACTCCTGAGTTCACTTCTGCCTTGACATTTCTCAACGAACTGTTTTCACTAATATCTAGACCACAGATTTAAAAGCAGTAATTAAGCCTACATTTAGATAGCCACTTGGGAGTTCTGGGTTTGTATTTTTTTTTAATATTGTATTACACTACAATAAAGCAATTCAAGTCTTTCCAGACCATGGGACCATTGCCATATCCAAATCTTAGTTTCTTAAGATTCTGTGTGTACTGGGCACAGCGCAAAGTTTCCATACATGCATACCACCTCCTTCCTCACAAAACTTATGTAAATTCCAACACATGCTCAAGAATGCAGTAGCTGAGCAAGGTTTTTGTGCAACTACCCTTCCTATCTTCAGTGGCCTTTGTGGCACTAACAGCAGAGCAAAAACCAATGAGAACACCCTTCACTGTGCTCTTAATATTTCTTTAGGTGTTCAGGAAGCACAACAGGTAGATGCCTGGGGCGGGAAGAGACAGAAGGAGGGAGATAAAAGAATAAGAAAGTAGGAATAATAGAAGTACAGTAACAGAAAGGATCAGGAAGAGCACAGGATGATACTTTAAACTCCAACTGTTGGAGCACACTCATTACAGATTCTGGAGATTAGCCCACCACTGCATTTTAGCTGCACAGCACAGGTAAAATTTGGGCACGCTGGAGGGGAAGGGGCAGGAGGGAGGAAGTTCTTTCAGTTTCCTAAATTAACATTTTCACAGAAGTCGTATTAAAAACAAATTAAGGTTCCACAGACAGCAAGTAAAATTTAGGATGAGACTGAGCACGTGCATGATACTGGACTGCAATAAAAAGCATCCTTTTTTCCTTCCAGCCTCCTTGTTACATGATGTAGTTAGACTGATATGAGTTATTAGTGTCTTTCAAAGAAAGAACAACTAGTTTTTTCCTCAAAACATTCCACAAGAACAAACTTTTTTATTCATCACATAAATTCTAAAAAAAAAAAAAAAAAAAAAACACACAACACTTCTGCAGTCTGTCTCTAAACTAAAAAAAGTATCCTTTCTGAAATTCTGGTTATTCAAAAAAAGAAATCCCCCAAAAGAAAAATAAGAATAGTTTCGTGCCTGAAGGGCAATAAATATACCACATAAAATTTACATAACAGAAAAATAACCTCAGCCTTTTGTACAAACGCACTTACCAAGTCACAGAACTCAAAAACTAGGAGGTAAGGAATGGCTTCTACGCACTGCCCGATGCACTGGAGAACATTTGGATGCTGAAGAATACTGGAGTGAAAATACAGTTGAAGTCAGAAAGATTACAGTGTACATTATTTGCAGTATAACATAACACACTGAAATCTCAATTGTAAGTCTCAAAACATAATCGGGGGCAGCATGAACAGAAGGTGCAAGTATCCAGCCACAGATTCCCTTTACACCTTTACTTTGTATTGCTGCAGCATATCATCAAGAGCAGCTGAAACTCAGAGGCTCTCAAAACCACCGAGCCAGCACAGCCAGAAAAGAAGTCACACCTATCTTCCCACCCCCACCATTCCCTTATACCAAAAATAAGTGTTCACGCATGCAACTGGTTCGTGAACTATGCTTGAGGAACTGATCTGGCTAAAAGCTAAACCCTTTTTTTAGCCAGGCTAGTTCCCTGCCAGATTAGTTTTTTTCTAAATTGCTTCAAAAATACTTGTGCCAATGCAACAGAAGGTATGAGATTCCTTCTGACAACTGCCAACAATTTAAGCCTATATGCAAACGTAACTAGAACATTAGAAAGCATCTGTAGCATATTCAGGCAAGGTAAGCCACACAAAAGTATACCTGGTAAACTACAGTACTCCTCTCTATTCCACTCAAAACATGAGAAGAGAAATTAGAATACCTTTAATACATCAAATACCTTTCTAGTAGGCAAAGACTCAATTTCTAGAAGCAAATAGTTCCAAACAAATTCTGATTTTTTTTTTGCACAAGCCCAATTGCAAGCTACCTGTGCAAATTTAGTTTTTAGCACTATGCTGTGTTCATTTTTTTTGAATAGGGGAATTTTAAAGAAATTTAAGTGCATCTGATAAAGAAGTGTTGCCAGTTCTCCTACTTCCAATAATAAATTCAACTACAGGATTTAAACTTCAGTTCTTAAAGTCAAGTAATTAGACATAATGATAGTTTGCAACATCAGGATTTTTCCAAACAGCTGCAGAAGAAAATCTGATAAACCAAACCAAGTGTGTTTTCCAATCATGAACAAATAACTACCCAACACATTTAAGCAAAGAGCTTATATCTAAGCAAACTTGTATTTTGTCACTTTGAATTGACTGTATTTCATATCTTAAAGTCAAGAATTTGACTTGTAAGGGAGGGCAAGCAGAGACAGCAACACTGAACAAAAATTTCTGTAACTCATAAGCAGTAGTATGAAAGTGTTTAAGGTAACCTAGTCATGATTTACTTACTAGTATGGTTCTCCATTTCTTAAAAACTGTTCTTGCTCCTTGAGACCTGCACTTGCTTTCAACTCTTTCACTATCACTCTTGCCACACTAGTGCCTGTATAGATCTCTCCAAGCAGAACCTGAAAAATGATAATCATTGTCTTTAAATCAGCAGAAAAAAATTGGGAGTTTCTCTACAAATGAAAAAAGAGCTAAAAACATGGCGCATGGAAGATTTTCTGGCTTGTCAACACATGTAGAGCTCTGATAATTAAACACCCATACTTAACAAATCTTGACAATTGATCAACACATCAGCTTTCAGAAAATGTCTTTTTGTGAAGACCATTTATTTACTTAGGTTTTTTTCCTAGAAATCATTGGTAGTAACAGGAACATATTAATTCAATCCCATGGAAGTGAAATGTCTAGACAGTAAGTGGCTTTGGTAAGAAATTGCATTTAAGTTAAAGAAGCATTAATCATAGCTTAAAAAAGTGCATGCAAGTAAGCAATTTCAACTACAGCTTTTCTTATGCTACTATTATTCTTTTAAATAAAGAGCATCATATTAAAGGAAATAGAGTAGTCTGGTTAGTTAAGAGGAAAACTCAACCTGCAGTACAACATTAAAGAACTTCTCACCTTTCCAAACCAGCCATTTCCAATTTCCTGGATGTAGTTTAGACTCTGACGAGCAACTTGAGACTTTGATCCATCTGTTATACACAACAAAACAAATGTTACATGCAGCTAACCACTCAGAATGACAAAGTCACACAACTGTTGAGGAAACAATGCGTGCTCCTAGAGTATTTATTCCTACTTACATGTATATATTCACGCTAAACAATAAAACGTAGTATGAACAAAATGAAGTATGAAGGTAATGTGACAATAGTATTCAAGAGAAACTTCTCAGCTTCTAAACCATTTGTACCAGAATACCCATCCCACCCAAAAGATGTCTCTATGACACAAACATCTTTAAAAAAAAGTAAAAAAGCAAAAAAGCTGAAAAGCTGAGTTCTAATTCCAATACAAGTGTATCATACACTGTATTGGGCATAGCAAATTACCCACTTACACAAATTTCTATGTAAACAGAAGAAAAACCAAAACACTCACTGCTTCTATATCTTAACATTTATAGTTATAGAGTTACCATTTTAAGAGAAAAGGGTTGACTGCTTTACTCTTCAGTCCAACTGCCCTACTTATAGCTACCATCTGGAAGGAGGACATTTTCTGACTAAAAATACTTTGCATAAAGAGCATAGAGAGGCAAAGGACAGAAAACAAGGCAAGGATCTTGGCAGAGGATCGACAGAAACAATGGTAGACTATACTATAGAAGAGATTCAGCAGCATTATCTCTCTTACAGTGATATTAAGAAAGGGATACAGCTGAAACACTAGCACTGCTGTCAAGTAAGAGATTCACTCTTGCTTCCATTTAAGACCAATGTCTAAAGTCCAATGACAACTCAGCCACAATGACAACTACTAAAGCGTGGAAGTCACTGACATCCTAGAGCATTCCAAACCCTTTGTGTATGTAGATACATAAAGGA
The DNA here is from genome assembly GCF_013377495.2 of Cygnus atratus. Taxonomy (NCBI): domain Eukaryota; kingdom Metazoa; phylum Chordata; class Aves; order Anseriformes; family Anatidae; genus Cygnus; species Cygnus atratus. Next base: position 7,625,038 of record NC_066376.1, read on the forward strand.
AGCAGTCTAAACAGATTTAAGCCAGTTTCAGTCTCTTAAGCTACTATATATAGCACCTGCTGTAAGTTATATTTTAAGAAATTTCACACTATACCCTACAAAAATGTAGGGTTAATTAACTCAGTTTAATTCAATCTGTAACAGTTAAACTTAAGAAGTCTATTTTACCTGCGCGAGATGGAAACTGGGAGGGAGTTGGTAAAGCAATACTGGGAACTGAAAGAGTAAAAACTTCTGCTGGAGACTGAACTGATGGAGTGTCTTCTGCTGGAGGTGTAAAATCTATTTCATCATCAAAGTTATCTTCAAATTCCTGCAATAAAAAAATATTAGTACTCAAACTAGTGTCTTAAAAATAGCACTAATACATTTCTTTTAGTTTATTATCTGAATACATAAACTTGACTACAATAAAATAACCACCTGAAGGTAGAAGTAAAATATGACCCATTACAAAGAGCTTCATTTTTAAGGGAGATAACCTGATAATATTAAAAGAAACCATCTGAAAAGGTGAAAAAAAAATCATAGTTTTTAAAGCACTTCATCTGAATGAGTAACGATAAGGAGGCTCATTTTTTTCTTGACAGTGACAGATTTTTTATACTTCTATTCCTTGTTTTCAAATTATTGCTGATTAAAGGAATTAAAGCATCAAGTACTATCTTTATCAAAAATATGTAGGGCTTTTCAGGGCCTTTCCTCAGAAATGAGAGCAAAACACAAATTTAGAAACACCAATAACTGATGTTTCAAAAGTAACTGTTCTCTGATAACACCTTCTCAATAGATTTGCCGCATTAGATGTGCATCTTCAATAATATTTGCCAGGAACATCTTAAACACTGTCAGCAGACTAAACCCAGCAAATGAAAAGAAAACAGGCAGCAAAAAATATTCTGTACAGTAAAATTTTCTCGGGGTATACTTTTGCTACTGATCCTAATAGATAGTAATGATTTTGAGAAGACACTAAAGATCCTTACTGCAACATGGATCAAGTGCTTAACCAGCTGCAGCAGTATTTTACAGCATGCAGAAATACATTTGCCGGCTATTTCAGAAGAGGAAATGTACAGAGACAGAAGTGTCACTAACCACAAAGTATTAGCACAAGTAATAAGTATCCTGGAAATCAGACTGCAGCTGCAAATACCACTTGCATATAACATCTGTAACTTCTAATGCTTACCTTGAAATCTATCTCAGGGTCTTTGCAGCAGGAGACACAGTTCACAAGCAGTATTACCAGTACTACTAGAGTACATACACACAGAATCACAAAAGATGAGGAAAGTTCAACTGTAGCTCCTTGTCCTAGAAATAAACATGTATGTAGTATAATATAAATATATTTAGCAATTCAGAAGTTCCTTCAAACTATATTACCCCTCAACATTTATTTAAAAGATAAATTTGAACATTTAACTCTGAAGATATGATTAAAATAAAAGGAAACTGACCAGAAAGGATATAACTGGCAAAATATTTCTATGTTCTATAACCTGCCTGCACAGTTTGGACTTTTAGCTAGAAGAACTCCTCGCATGAATTGCGTACAGATTTCTAACATGCTACTGTATGGCAATGCTGTCTCTTTCACTAAATGCAATCATGACAGTCTGCCAAACACACAAGTTGTTTTCATAAGCGCAATGGATCTAACCAACTCCACCCTCAATTCCTGTTTCCTTGTGATTCTTCAGGTGATTTGTCTCCATTTCAAGTTTAGACATGCTCTCTCACCATTCTGTAAATGCATTTTCCAATAGCACACTTCCATATTAGCTGATAAAGATGTTCTATAACACATTTTATACGAATGAGTCAGGTTATCATTCCTTGCACAGAACCAAAAACCACACATAACATTTTAACACAATCTTAAGGCATTGCCAGAAGAATTAAACTCATTTTCATGCCTGTTTTTGATTTTAAGTTGAGGGGGGAAAAAAAAAAGTATTTGGGTAGTCACCTAGGAAACCACAGCACACATCTTAAGGGTTGGGTTATTTTTTTTTTTTTTTTTTTTTTTTGCTGTTAGTTTGTTTTTGGTTTTTAAACAGGAACTGGTATATGGCTTGAAGAGTAGTAGGACCATAACTGATTAAGATATATTTAGATATTACATCAGCATTGCAAAAGTTACACAGTGTCAGGTGACTTAGTCTGACTGGATTTTTAGGGAACCTCTAAGGATCAATGGGAACCTCTGGCGATGGAACACTATCAATAAAGCCTTAAAAATAAAGAAAATAAGAAGTTGATCACCATAACTAAGGACATACAAACCTGCCCAACTAGCTCTTAAGCTTTAAAACCTACAAAGATTCCTAGAAAAAGCCACAGCTGTTCACCATGTTCTGCAGAACACTTAGAGCATATTTACTTATTTTTATTTCATGTCAAAGATAAATTGACAAACTACTGCTTTATCATACTTTTGAAACTTGTAAGTTTGCTGCAGAACAGATTAGGCACATTAGCCATCCATACAAAAATGGAAAAGTTAAACAAAACAGTAAGGTTTTCAAACAAGCGATGCTATTTCTAGTCTCAACAGCAGCTCTGGTGTTCCAGACTCATTAGAGGACACAAATACTGCATTTCTAACTATTATATGCTGTTTGAATGCAGATCAACCATGACGTGAAGCTATTTAACCACCTTTTAGTCATAATTCTGAAAAGTCTCTGCAGAGGGTTCTCAGTAGAATGATTTACATTCATTTAAATCAAGGCTCCCACGTTACGCCTTTGTATATTTCATTTATAAGCATCAACAAGGAAATGGAAAAGTAAACACTAATTTACATTTGCTTCCTTCAGATGGTTAGTAACATTGCTAAGCAGACTGAAAATTACCTAAACCACAAATATACGCAAATATATTGTGGAATAAGTCATTAGATAGCTGCATCACTGAAATAAACACACACAGGTAAAAGGGCTTCAGACGAAGCTTAAGAGATTCCCTTGAACTTTTAACTGAAGCCAAATAATAAAAGGTAGCTTTAGTACAGAAAAATGTAAATGTATTTATGGTACCAGGTATTACTGATTATTACTTTAAATGTTTTCCCAAAACCATTCCACCCAATTTCCAAACAGCTTCCTCACCTTCACCATCAACAGCCCTGAGATAAGAAGCAAACACACCACAGACCGTCTACCGACTAGATGCAGATTCTCCTTCATTAATACACACCTGGGAACACATCACCACAATTACAATATATATTCTTCCCAGTAGAAAACCAAAGTTCCTGAGCCCCACTCTAGCACACCTTAGAGTGCAGTTTATTGTACTACAAGGATTCTCTCGGTCTCGGAGGATTTATACCAGTCTTCTGGCTTATTCAACTCCGAGGCATTAATGATCATAAGCCGTGTTAACTGTACAAGTTAGATCCACTGTATATGGCCTCAGCTATTTATATGAAAAAATAAACAACACATTTTGATTACAGTTTCTCCTGTAAAGAAAACTGTAAATTTATCAAGCCTGAAGTCTAAGTGTTTTATGCAAGTTATACTCTTCCCCATAATGTAACCGTCGCCGTTAAATGTCTTGGAAGGAATTCAGAAAAAAAAATCTGCTGCTGCTCATTGTGTTACTTCCTAACCTTACAGAATTCCCAAGAAAGTGTGTGTACTAACAGCACTTAACTGGAGAAGGCAATGAAGGTGTTTTTTTTTTTTTGTTTGCTTGCTTAAAATAAAAAAGAAAGCAAAGATCATCTTTGAAAAGGCAACTAACCATTAATGGTTCATTAAGATGGAAGACACCTAATCTGCCAAAAATGCAAGGAAACCGTTCATATACAAAGTTATAAAAAGATGCTTTAATGTAAGAAAAATGCCAATTATCATGGGCAAGTTTCTGCAACACTTACAGAATAGCATTTCAGATGACTCACACAAGTGCTACTTACTAAGAATTACAGAATCCAGATCTATTTGGATAAACTTTGAAGTCTCTCACACAGTCATTAATAAGTGGTATCTTTAATTTGCACTTTTAAATAAGATTAATGTAAAATTAAATATAAAATGACAACCTGTAATTGAGCTAAAAATGTAACTGAAATTATTTTAATATCTTGCATAAATACATATTCAGTGATGGAAGTCACTGATTAAATATTGGAAGTAGTGTTTGACAAACTGCTGAACTATCTGCTGCAGTATAACCTCTTTTGCATTTTTTCAATTATTTCGATATAACTATTAATTCACTGGAACTTCGTAAAATGACTGGGAACTGAAAAGGTAGGAGGTGTTTAATTCCTTCTTTTGTTTGTAAATTGTGAAAGTATTTGCACCTATTATATAGGTATATGTATATATTTACAAGATCCTGACCTTAATGCAAACAGAGAGAAATCAGTTCAGTTGAACATAAAGGACCATTTGATACAGTTACTACAAGAGTTTCTCTAATAAAAAACTGCTAAAATATTTTGTAAATTAAATTTATCTAAACCAAGATGAAAATATATCCAATATCACTTATAATTTCGTAACAAGTATCTAAGTTTAAAATCTTAGCATAATAGATGCTGAAAGTAAAGCATTTATTAAATTTACTCAGCATATCATCTCAGTTAAGAAACTATCATTTACTGTAACTATACTCAGCAACAACCTACTACATTCTTTAGGAGATGAACTGCAAAACATCCAAAAAATACTACATGAAAAATGCTAACAATATAAAGCTTCATACTACCTGATAGACACTGTCTAGCCTACTTAGGTCTGGTCTATCCAAACTCCTTACACAGGAGGAAGAGGCCTGGATTGTCTGAGTACCATATTAAAATCAGCAGAAGATGCAGTATGTCTTACTATTTGTTTCTGCATGGTTTACACAACATAATGCTTTGCACGAATGTTTAAAGCTAGCAAGCATTTCTTCTCAAAATGATATCTAAATGACTCTAAATGATGAACACACAAAAATAAAAAGGCCTTTTTTCTCAAACCTTTACAGTGTTAGATTCCAACTTGATGCTGCTACACACTTTTTAAAAGCGTATGTTATTGTAAGTAGTAGGTATTTAATTAACAGTTATTGGAAGCAGGTTCTTCAGCACCTCTGAAGACTGCCATTGCAAAAGCAAAATTTACACTGAAGTGTAAATTTGAACACAGCACATCTGAAGTCAAGCCCTGTATATGTGCAAGTACAGGAAAACACAAAAACCAATAATGATAAGTTACACTGGCATTCTCAGGACCAAGTATAGACGTGAGAACATAAACTTCAATAAGTGCTAGCATGTCTAGATAGAAAAAGGCTACTTTCATACAAAGTATATTTCAAAAAAATGTATATAGCTCAGGATTCTGTATTAAGGTTTCTGTATTTGAAGTCTACTTTCTTCATAATATAGTAGACATATATCAAATGTACCAACTAAGCAAACAGAAGTTGGTTTCTCATCTAGAATTGGTTTCCCTCCCTGTCCAATTTTCCAGTTTTGCTCACAATCATCTCAAACACTCACTCATGTCATCTGTGGCATCCTGTGCTACCATCAAGTAGGAATGACACGCACACCAGGCTGCCGAGCAGTAAATCCACGTTCACTTGCCAACCAGCGGCCACCACTCAGAATGGGCACAGGATCAGATGTAACTGCCTGCCCGTACGAGGGACAGCAGACCTGCCTCTCTTCCCTTACCACAGATCAAAAGCCATGGAGCATGAATTCAGCCTCTCTCAAATTTGGTTCAATGTGATTAATCATATTATTAAGGTCTCAAATCTTCAGGAAATTGGGCTAAAAAAACTAGCAGCACAACAGTGCACATTTCTAAGCTCAGGAAAAAAAAAGAAAAGTCAATGTACATGACAGACATGACTTAGTACGCTAACAAAAGACACTACTGTGATAAAGACAGCGCAAAGCCCAGATAAAGTAAGCATTATTAGGGCAGCACAGGGAACTTCAAGGGAGCATCTGATTTTAAGCTTTCAGCACAGTAGTTGCTATGCAACAACGGTCCCACTGCATAAGCAAGTGCCTCTTTTCTTTCAAGAGCATCTATCTAAATGGCAGCTCCACACTAATAGCTGTAACTATTCCAGCACAAATCTAGCATGACAGCAGTCACTTAAACTGCCTTTTGAACACCCTGAAATTATATGATCAGGAACTGAGGTGTTACCTTATGACATCAAGTCAGAACACAGCATCATTTCAAATACTATTGAATGGCCAAATCCAATGTTTCTCTCCAGCTACATCCATGATATCTGTCATAAACCTGACCAGTTTACTTACTGTGCTATTCATAGATATTAATGTAACCAGATTAAATATGTAATAATGCTAATTTATACTGTTTTTCATAAATACGCATTTAAAAGCTACTCTGACTTTCCTAAATAACACTGTCATTTTCTTCTGTGCTAGCAATTAACTTGAAAATTAACTTATTCTCAACTCCTACCTAGTTCTTCACAAGTCAGATTTACATCGCTATCTGTTCTCACAAGGGGTTTCTCCTGCATTTGTTTACTCCATGAAATCTTCAGAGGCTTGCTGCTAATACAGACAAAACCAAGACTCAGTGCTATCTGTATAAGAAGGCCTAGAGGTAACAGGCAGCCTGCTAAAACAAAAGCCTATCTAAAACAACCTTAGATGTATCCATTGTGTAATGCTTGATTAGCATGGCAAGGCAAAGCATGGTGTGCCTTGCAACTCTTCTGTTTCGCAAAAAATCTCAAGAGTCAATTCTGTTAGTTACTGCATTCCTATCATCTCAATTTTTTCCTGTGCTCCATTTAACAGCGGAGCCAAAAACCAGCATCATTTTTGAGAGTAAGTTTCAGCTGGTATTTGTGCAGCACCATCACTTAGCTGCGCAATGTTACATTACAATAGGCTTTACAATATTACATTAGAATTGCATCAAGTCGCTGTTAACCTTCAATTAAAGCACAGCACAAGCAGATGAACCTAGCGTAAGTCTGGAAGGAGTGTTATTTACACTTCAGCCATTCTTTCAACAAGAAATAAGGAGAGCTTTAGCACAAGAGGCACGTAACAGAACTCCATATGCCAATCGGCCGTTTGATTTGAATGACCATTACCAATACAGCAGGAGAAAACATTCCCAAGATCTCAGATGACTTTCATTGACTTGATGTCCTCAGCATAATGCCAGCATCTTAACTGCTTCCAAATGCCCAAATTATATCAAGTGGTTCCTTCAACAAGCAAATCCCTAAGAGCAGACATATATAATACCCCTCAAGGGACTTCAATCAGGTTCTTAGCTCATGTCTGAACTCTTCAGCTTTCACAATTTTAATACCTGTTGTCATTCAAAGAAAAACACAAACATTTTAAAACAATAAAAATCATCTGGAACAAACTACTGAAAAGTTTATTAACTGAAGAGTTATTTCAAAAGCCTTCTCTCTCATTATGTTATTACTACCCTCGTATTGGATCAGGCAACGTTTGCATACCTAACACAAATAACCTTTGATATGGATGACACATCTTATTTCCCCTTCTTCCTTACAACTATACAAAATCCCAATAGCTACACTCTCAAGAAAAAGAACTCTTAAAAACTTAACAGCTGAGTTACTTGGGCACACTTGTACTTAGTCTTTCTGAATACAAAAGGCAGCAACTAACAGTTTATCAATAAGAAATTACTGACTGTCTAAATCTGAATTCCCTTACACAGCCTAAATCAAAGTATCACACTTAAAAAGATGAGAATAAGACAACGTTTTCAGCAGTAGCGGAAAAGAAATCACAAGCAAGTTACTCAGTTACTGTATTATTCTAGACAGAAATTGAAACATTTTACCCCTCTCTACTCAACTTGGCCATTACCATCCCTGCTTTATCCTAGATTTTTATTAAAGTCCTTCATGGGGAGATGTGGACAGGATAAAAGACTAAAACAGGTGCACAGACGTTTCTTTTGAAAAAACACCAGCTTTTCTTCTTCACAACAGCTAATATTCAGAAATAAGGGTAGTGAAGACAGCAAGTGGCAACTTCATACTGAACTTCTCCCGTGAAGCAATAAAAAAGCACCTTTGCCCCCCTTCCTAAAGCCTCCTTTGTGCTCAATACAGTTCTACTCAAAGAAAAGCCAAATTCATAATTAAAGGTGTTTTGTGGACGTGACCCTGAAACCATTACTGTCCCATGCAACAAACAACAATACATTCAGGAAGAAATATTAGCTCCTTCATATCACAACCAGATGAGTAACTGTGTCAGCAATTCTTGGCAAATTGGCTCAGTCCTCCCATTTGTCCTTAAAAAGAACACAAACCTCTCCTGTCATCCAATGTTTTTTTAGACTGTTTTATCCCATGCTCCCCCCCCCCATATACTTTTACAGTATGCTTCAAGTGAGCTTCTGCAGCTGCTGAAGTCCACTTTGTACTCGAGGCTGGCAGAGATTACATATCCTAAGGCACGAATAGCTGGGACAACGTTGGATCCCCAAGTCATACAGCATCCCCAAAACAACACTGCTCCAATCCTCATTTTCTTCTGAACACTTATCCCAGCCCACCTCAGTGCTGGCTGAACAACTAGCAAGTAGCACAACTATGAGCTGGGGTTAGTTTTGTATTTCTGTCGTTATTCTGTTACTCTACAAACCTTCCAAGTGATGTCAAAGAATCGCTTGTGAAACAGCACAGGGCTCAATTTTAATAAAGAGTAAGTATAGGCTAGCACTTCCAGTGTTTACAGAGCAAGGTCTGTTTGAAGTTGAAGTGTTAAAATGTATTTGCACAAAGCAAGATCTTAAGACAAGGATAAAAATGTAAATCTTCAATAACATATCCTATGCTTTCATGGTAATGTTTCTGGAGAATCTGGGTTAATTAAAATCTTGCAAAGGCTGCATCTGATTCTTAAGTGTGTGCGTACACACACACTATACACACACAGTTTTTAAAAAAGAATTCTGCAGAGCACACTTTTTAACATGCTGCTAGATTTTGGTTCTAAAAACATATTCCTGCCCAAGGACAGTATGATTCCACGCACTTTAACATCTCTCCAATTGTGAGGCACATGAGTTGGTTTTTTTTTTAAAAAAAAACAAACAGGGTAGACCACAGTCATCTAAAGCATGGTGAGATTACATATCGTGGTATCTCAAACCATCAGAGTTATCTGCAGCATGGAAACCACAATTTCCATACCTCTTCCTCCCACCACCTGAAAGACCATGTATCTGAGAGCACTGTCCAAATGCTTCATGAACACCAGCAGGCTTGATGCCATGACCACTGCCCTAGGCAGCCTGTCCCAGTGCCCGACCACCCTCCTGGTGAAAAACCTTTTCCTGACACCCAGCCTGACCCTCCCCTGTCCCAGCTCCACGCCGTTCCCTCGGGTCCTGCCGCAGTCCCCAGAGAGCAGAGCTCAGTACCTGCCCCTCCGCACCCCTCATGAAGAGATATTGTTTTGAAGAGACAAATTACTTCTGGTTCATGCAAAAGGAATCCACACTTGCAACATTCATTGATGGTATTTTCTAGAATCTTAATGTTACCAAAACATTTCCAACTTCCATGTAAGGCTGGGATAAGGTACATGGAAAACAAGGTCATCATTTTGCCAGAAGTTGTTCATCTTTATTTGTCATCCCCATCCACAGATGAAGAATCTCTATGAGAAAGAACAGGCCACAGGACACATGCCTGATTTTGGACAACTGGATCTAGTCTACAAGCTGAGAGCTTAAGGGCAGTCCTCAGAAGCCTGTCTGAGTACTGCCCAGCTTCCCCACACCTCTTTCATAACAGAGAAATCTCAGGGTACAAAGGTAGCTCTAAAACAATTCACATCCCCGTTGAATCACTGAAGTGACATTTCCTTTCCATTAAGGAAACTCTACATGTAGCATTGGACGACACTTAGTGCTACTTTGGACCAGCTTTTCATACTGAAACCCCCTCAGAAGACAATTCCCTGACACAGCTTGCTTCACTCCATCACCCCGCCTAAGCTGCATCTGGCACAACACCTTCCTGCTCCAAGTTATGCTTAATGAACCTCTCAGACTTAACTACCCTGACACACTTTGAACATCTCCAATTATGTCTATGAGATGTTTCTAGCACCACTGAAGTTGTTCAAGTCCTTTCAAGTAGTACAATGAAAACAGTTTGTATAGAGCAATCAAAGCGACAAAGCAATTGAAAACTGTATCCAGAACCCCACCAGGCTCCATATACTAGATGCACTCAACAGCAAGGCAGGCCCAAAGTGAAATTTAAGAAAATCCAGTACTCCTTGCATTGTACTTCTGCTGCAGAAATAGCGCATTAGGACCAGGACAGAGAACCAGCCTCTGGCATTATGCTGAGGGTCCCCATGTCCTGCACAGGCAAACCACACATACAGGGACTGAAAACAGATTACAGCAAACGTTCAGAAAATTACTTCTATTCAAATTTGCCTGACAGTTGTTCAGTACACCCCCCCACCCCAAATATAACCTGGCCTTTTGTGCTTTCCAAATAAAATGTTGGCATGTTGGCTCTGACTATACAACACAAACTCCTTTTCCATCCAGGACCTGTGGTAAAAACAGTACTCATCAATGGGGCCCTCCTTCAAACCGATGACCCAGGCCTAGTGCCACGACCACAGCTTTGAGACTTCCTCTTATCAGTGCTATCTTAACATGCTACAATACCTGAGGAATTATTAAACATACCACAGCATTCAAGATGTGAGAAAACACCTCAGAAAGGGGCTGCCTCCTCTAAGGACTGCTTTAGTTGTAGCAAACTCCAGACACCTTACAGCCAGAGGAAGAGAAAGCAGACCAAGCCTGTGAACAAAGCCTTGCAGGGAACATTCCTGCAGGCCAAGAGCTGGGGTTGCCTTCTTACCTCAAAGTCACAAAGTCACAGAGAGAAACAAAAGATAAAAGACAACCCAGCAGCTCTAGCTCTACAATTATTAGGCATCTGGGTCAGAAGTTAGAAAAAGAAATACAGGGAGAAGTAAACAAATTTAGTGCTTGAAAGAGAGAAGAAAGGTTAGATGAACAGATGACTCCCAAGAAAAATATACCACTGATTAAAACCCCCTTTACAAGGGAGATTTAACTTCAAATGATCTGGGTCTCTACCTTGCATATGCTTAGAAAATTGCTTTTCTCATTATGTGCAACTGTCACATACACTGTACATAGATCCAAACCACAGGCTACAACCACAAGCGGGCCCCAGGCCGACACAACTCCAAGTAAAACATCAAGCCAAAGCAACTCAAAACCAACAACTTTCCCAAGAGTACACGTGAACTACAGAACTCATCTTAGCACACAGAAGAAAATTTCAAACTGTCACCTATGACCAGTCGACTATACTAGGTAGAGCTGCACAAACAACATCTAGCTATCTCTGGATGCTATACGCCAATTTCTGTGTCTTTTCTGGAGCTGTACATTACCCAGCTCTTCAACAAGGCTCCACTGCTGTGCCATGCAGCTGGTCCAGGAGGGCAGTCCACAAGTGAGGTTCCGGCACAAACCAAGAAATCGTGTAGGTGCCAGTCCAGCAGCCTCATTTCATCTGAGCAGACTATGTAATTCAGCACAGATGTAAGAGTGAACACACCTGTTAAAATGCTACCACCTATTCAAGTTTTGCAAGAAAATAAGAGTTCTTTTGAGTCCCTGTTCCTTTGCTCTTGCAAGGACTTCATAAAGCAGAGAGATGATAGAAATGCTTTGTCTGACATTAACGTATATACCCTTGATTCGCATTCCAAGCTTTCTGGGGAGGCAGCTGAATTAAGGCCATGTATGAAAATCCCAGTCAAAAACAAAACAAGCATGAATTTGAATGGAAAGCTTTAGCACAGTAAAGCAGAAGTGTCAGATTATAATTCAGTATGCTTGTCTGCAAAACAGTGCTGCTACCAATTTCCCAAACACCCTTACTTCAGTCACACAACACTAAAGATGAAAATTGTCCTAGCTTGATGCATTCAGGTAAAATCACTGATGCTCCACAGGCTCAGAAAAACTGCAGCATTTCATTTTATGAACTCTTCTACTTTTAACAGATTAGGTAATAAATTCTTCAAAAGCTGCTATCAACTAGACCTGCCCCCAGCTCTTACCTCCAGGATAAGGTGAAACCATTAATTCAGAACTATCACCGTACATATCAGTATCCTTCTTTTCCATTCACAGAATAAATTAAATTTAAGTTGGCCTAAGTATTTCTAGATAGGAAAAGCAAGATGTTAAAGATGTTACTATCTGTTACAGTAATTGCTATGAAGCATACTAGGGGAACAGTTAAAGCAAAGTTTCCTTTACCACCACCTTTTTTTTCAAAAAGTTTAGAAAGACAACCTCAAAAATGGGAGACAAACACATCAATGCACACCTTCACCTGCAAACACTGTGAAGCCATACTTAACGTATGAGCTGCATCATTCATCTTGATCAAGACCCCGGGAATGTGACAATTCCCCAGCTGTGGTCTGGCATACTTCCACACTACTTCCACAAAATGGAACATTTTTGAACATTTTTGGACTCCAATCTATTCCTGCTAGAACCTGCCCATCGTCACTTCTTGCTTTCTTCCTTCTTTCCTGAAAGGGAAATCTATTTATTATGGGTATATTCCATGAACTATTCCACGAAGTTCACTACAACAACTTCAGACAATACATATCCTTTCCTTCTTTTCTGTGGATTGCCATCTCTCCAGTAAAGTGCTCGGGGCAATGCACCTCAAAATGCTTCTCCCCTGTCAGAGAAGCAATCCTTCTTGCTAGGTGCAGAATTGTGGGATCTTGAAGTAACTCTGAAATCCATTACTAATTATTTTATGAAAAGTCCATTAAATTCTTCACAGGTTCACAACTCTTTAATATCAGACTGAGCATTATGGTCAACTGCAAGAACTGCCAAGGCCTACAACAGAGACCGTTACTTCCAAAATCATCAATGAACACCAGTCTCAATAAAGGAAATCAAAGCAGCTTGTCACAGGATACATGAGAAAGTCATAATACGGCTGAAGCTGTTTTCAAACACAACTCATGCCTCCTACCCCAGCAGAATAAAGTTACAGGCTTGTTTTCTAGACAGTTCATAAAATTTGCTTAGTATGACAGAGAGGGTTCAAGACAAAACTGTCTGTCAACCATGGGTGAGTTATTCAAGGGAAGGAGAAAGAAGTCCTTGTAGCTTTCCAGCTGCTTACTGCTGTCCTGATGATATGGGATGTGCTGCAGAATCTGCTGCACATAAAACCATTTGTACACATTATCTCATTCAGAAAAGAAAAGTCTGTAGAAAGTCTTCCCAGTAAAAGCGATGCCACTGAAACTGGAAAAGGTTCCTCTTGAGGCTTTAAGGATCTAAACACTAAATATCTTTCAATCAAACAATCCAAATACATTGCTTCTTACTATATGGGCAACGATACAGGAGAAAGCAGGAGTTTCATTTCCCCCAAGTCCACCAGGTTCTCCATGACAGGATGTGGCAGTTTGCTGAATTTCAGGTAACAGCCCACATACGTATACCTTGGGCTAAGATTATAACTGAAGACACCCTATAAAGTTAGGGTATGACATTCACTTTGTATTAGTGCAACATTACAGCATCGTGAGTACTTTCCCTAGCAGTACTATACTTAACATATCTAATTTAGCCTTTTTTTAAAAAGGTAACTGTAATGCCATTTCCTGCAATATGTCCAATCAACTTTTCATTCTGACAGCTAAGCTTTTTGCCAGTGTTGTGGAAATTATGTCTTCAGCTCCAAGCTTTGTAAGATACATACGTGATAGTCCTGATAGCAGAGAAATTCTTATTTAAAAAAAAAAAAAACTAGGCTACTTTGAGAATACTTAATGCAGACATCGACACCTAGCTTTAAATAGAAAAACTAATAACACGTCAGGAAAAGACAGATAGAAAAGGAAGAAACCGCCACACAGACCTGACTATGCTGTCTTACCTTGGGGCCTGATGACAAGCCAACGTTATTTGGAAAATCTTCAAGCATTTCATAAGTGAGAAAATTATCGTTTAGTCTCAAAGGAAATACAAATGTGTTCTTGTTTTTTTTAGAGGCTTACTTTTATAGAAAGACTGACCTCAAGGAAGGCTAATGGAAGGAGTAATTCATGAACAATTCTGAATTTTTCTTGGGAAGAAAATAAATGGAAAAAAATGCATAGATCCTGTTAAAGGCAGTATGTGTTCCACTGCCAGTTTTGATACTTTCTGTGGACCAGTAGCCAAATTACCTAACCTCTGTGCTTCAGATCTCTCCCTCCCCACTGCTGCTGCTCCTCCACTCCAACCGTAGCGTCTATTTCAGCTGCTAAACTCTTCGTGGCTAGCACTGAATCTCAGAGTGCATTCAAACCAAGCCTAACCAAATTCTGTCCTAATACAATTTCATGCTTGCCGCGATAAAAACACCAAAAAAAAAAAAAAAGTGGTTGTTACCTATGCGTACTAATAAACTTTCCATCAGTAATTCCTAATATTGAGAAAGCACATTTTTCATTCTACGTCTTCAGGATAAACAGGAAAACGAGGAAGGGAATCGGAGGCAGGCAGCGTTACCTAACGCATGACAAACAAGCACGGACTACATGCCTACTCAGGGAGACGAGAGCGCGGGGGGACCCGGCTAATCGGGCCGGAAAAGAGGGGAGCGCCGTCTGCCCTCGGAGCCTCCACCCTGCACCGGGAGCCAGACCGGGCGGTCCCCAAGGAGAAGAAAGAAAATCCCGCGGAGCCCAGAGCGGCGCCCTCCGCAGAACCACCGCCTGTGGCCGGACACCGGCGCATCGCGCGCCCCACAGCGATGCACGACGCCCTCCCGGCCCCCCCCCCCAGGCCCCGCCGCGCCTCACCTGCCGCTTCTGGCGGAAGCGGAGCCGCCCCGGCGGCGCCCAGGAGCAGCGGGAGCAAGAGGGCGGCCGGGAGGACGGGCCCGAGGAGCTGCGGGCCGAGGGGCTGCGGGCCGGCCCCCCGCCGCCCGGCCCCGCCGCGCTGCCGCATCCCCTCCCCGCGCTGCCGCCCGGCGCCCAAGCCGGTGCTCTCGGGTCCCAGCGGCTCTCAGCGGCTCCCCGCAGCCCCCCCGGCGGTCGCTGCCCCCCGCCTCGGCGGCGCGGCCGCCCGCGGCATCGGTCCCGCAGCTCCGCTCCCCTCACGGAGCACCGCCAGGCCGCCGCCGCCGCCATCTTCCGGGCTACCTGACGGGGAGGGAGGGGCGCGCTGCTGACTGGCAGCCCGGTGGGCCAATCATCCCGCGCCTCGCGATAGGGAGGCGGGAGCGCTGGGCGGCACACGACTGAGCGGTGATCGGCAGCCGCGTCGGCCAATCGCTGCGGGCTGGGCCGAGCGAAGGCTGCGGCGCGAGGAGGGCGGGACGCGTTTGGCGATCGGCCCGCAGTACGGGCCATGGAGGGGGCGGAGCTTCTTCGGCATTGAAGGCTCTCTCCGCCAATCGGCGGGCAGCGCGGAGCCCGGGGGCGGGAGGAGGAGCCCGGCCGTGCCCGCGCGCAGGGCGGGGGGAGCCCCTCACAGGGCTGCCCCCTGCAGGAGGGGCGTGAGTGGGCTGAAGGGAGGCGGAAAGGCTCCAGGTGCACTCTGCAGCCCCGGCCTTCCCCAGGCTGGAAGGGACCTTGTTGTTAGACGGGGCACGAGCACGGCGCAGAAAGTCTGTGATTCTGTGAAACAAGGCCCGACCTCGTTCACGTTTGTAATTATTCTGGTTTTACAGAGCATGAAGACGAGGTGACGGCTTTAAGCAACGTAAACAGAGGCGTTAATCCCAAGCAACCAGACGCTCCATATAGTGAGGAAATGGAGAAATATCATACAACTCACTCGATTTCCATTTTCCCAATAATTTAGCAGAAAAGGCTAATTATGTCAAGGTTATATAATGAATCTGGGAGCACAAGTTGTCCCAAGCAATGTCCTACGAGCACACCCCTGGGGCCTCAGGAAAGGAAAGCTTCATGCTCCAAGCAGCACCAAGGACACGACGTTCAGGAAGACACAAACAGAAACCAAAATCCTTCTCTCTAGTAATTTTTTCTAGGGTAATTTTTCTCCTGCCATAGACATCTACTGAAAGTCTAATTACTTTCCTGCTACCAAGTCTGTGTCTACCCCCAGATACGTTCTCTCTGGCTTGAAGATACTAATTGTATTACCAAACGTCCCATATTTTTTGAAATGTCCTAATTACTTTTTCTTCCACGGGAAGTATTTTACTTGAATAGTGATGTGGCAGACAATCTTTTGTCATTTTAGTAAACTATTGTTAATGCATTATGCTGCTCCTTGTGAATGTTTTAAAGCAATAGATAGCTCCAAATTATTCCTTGCCTGGCTGTCCATAGATTTTAGTATTGGGAAGGCAAAATAGGGCCTCTTCCCTTTAAAATCAGTGATATGTAATAAGCAGTATGTTACACAACATATATATTTTTTCATGTACTAACAGCTACTATGTTAATTTAAATAGTTCTGTATGGATTTAAAACTGGTGCTGGTGACAAGCCTGTAGTCTGGTCCTTGTCTACACATATATAATATCCACTGGAAACTTCAAAAATATTCCTTTATTCTTCACTCTACCAAATCTCCCTTCTGAATATGGACATCAGGGCTGGGGCCTCTGGATGTGTTTTCCTTCTAGTTGACACTTTATCCACTTTAATGATGGTTATTCAAACCACACTGTGCTATTATGGTCTAACTACATGAGCAAATCTAATTTCTACCTATCACTCTGGTATCTAGGGTCTATGGTATTTCTGAGATCTGTCACTGGCTTCATGCAAATTCCATAAGCAAATAATTTTGAGGTTCATAGCAGCTACAGACCTTAAGTTTAAAACTTCTCTTGTAGCCTAGCAGCAGGTTTACAATGTAAGGGTGTTCTCACTTCAACAGTGAAAACAATTCAGTGCATTTTAAACACAGCAGACTGCTTCACTTCACAACCCACCCCATCCTAATTGAATGCTAGACCTTTGATGTTATTTGCTGATAAAGCATCATGTTGTAATATTATCTGGGAAGTTATGGTAGCCTATCATTAAAAGGACTTGTCAGAGCACTATTCTATAATGACAGTACACTTAAGGTTAGCTGTGAATTAGTCATTGGTAGAATACGAAGTTGAAGCTACAAAACCAACCTTTCCTATCCTTTGTTCTACGTGTTAGTCACGGTTACTCCCTATCTACAAATATACCACAAGCATCCCAAAAACAAAGACACAAATCCTAATCTCCTATCTGCCATCATCAGGAATGTTACAATTTACTCATTTCCCATTTCTGCAGCTGAACATTTGTTGCGACTGTACGAGAGTAATGGGATGAGCAACCTAATGCCAAGGAATCCAAAAGGTACTTATACAGAAAATATATTTACTTAAATAAAACAAAAATCTTCCTGTACACAAAATGGGATGTATTACCACATCGCAGCCTCATGTTTCTTGATTATGCGCTGTTATCACTGCCAAATTACTGAAGCTGCTGTTCCGTGTGGGAGGTGTTAAAACCTTTTTTTAGAGAGGGATAATTGGATCAACTAAAGGATGTTGATAATTTTATTTTCAGTTGATTTTCTTAAATATTTTTGATAACATTATTGGTGCGGAAGGAACATTGTCTAGCAGACTGAGCAAGTTGCCAGAGGAGTGTTAAAGGTCCTCAGTGTAACTGTGAATAACGCCCCAAAATATTCACGATTTGCTTACTACAAAACAGTATGGCTGAGCATCAGGAACGCAACTGAAAACAGAACCCAGGTCTTTATTCCAGGCCACTGTTTTAAGCATAAAGATTAGTGTCTGTATATACGAATGCTGAGATACATGCCCAACACCTCCTCTACCCAAAAGAAAAATCTCTCATCCCTTTATGCATAATGTTTTCCTTCACTGTCACTATTCTCTTTTTATATTAAACAGTAATTTGCTCCTCTACCTGATAAATAGGGACAAATTTTAACCTCCACTTTCAGTCATAGTGACCAAATAGCGTTTTTATATAACTAGAGACATCTTTCTCAGTTCACTGCTGTTCCAATACTACAGCCTACAAAAGGATTTTATATAGCACCCAAGGAAAATTGGCTAAAGAAAAGCGGGTTTAAAACAATGAGTAATTTGCTTATTTAAGTCAAATGTTTTCCCCTCATTCTGTATCTGTCACTCTAAAATGGGTTTAGAACAGAACTCCCTGATTTCTCCCACAAATGCTTAAGCTTGCACATGGAGAGACAAACTCCTGAAAAACATGGCAGGGCATATTGTGAACTGCTGGCAGAAAGTTCCATTTATATGGATTTTAAAATGTGTTAAACAATGGACCAGCAGCTCTTGTCATAACCACAGAGGAATTACATTCCTCTTGGGAAACATTTTAGAATTAGATTTGCATCTGCCACTGATGTCCTTGCAACCTTAGTAAAAATTTCATTTCTGTTGACTCAGTAATACCTACTGTATTTTGATGGCCCTGATCTGGAATGGCGCTACCTACTTTCGCTTCAGACAGGTGGGCTTTGAAGAGGTCTTAACATGAAGACATGAAGGTGGTTCATAATTTTAAATATACCTTATTCCATTTATGTTGTTTATTGAATCAAATTAATTTCCCTTTTGTCCACTGAACCATCCTAAGGACTCAATTAATCTAATGAATGATTTTTTTGTAAAAGAGTGTTTAAGTACTCCCTCAAGAAGGCATAAGAAGTGCTTTTTTATCAGTATAAATTTCTTATCAACAGGATTAAAAGAAATAGTCATGAGTGGGCAAATTTCTTTCCCCAGGTATTGCTCTCTGCTGATGCTGCCAGCCAAAATACCAATTCTGACAATTTTGGAACTCTTTTCTTTATGAAGATACTCTTTTCTTTATTTAAATGTTTAATGCTGGACTAAATCACATCTGTGTTTTAAGGCTTTCTCTAGAACCCTGCACCAACTGTTTCAGAGAAAACCAGGAGATTTAGCTAAGTAATTTCCATTAATAAGACAGGAAATGCAAAACAATGACCTTTGTGTAAAGGTGTTGTACAACTTTCATAGCTGTATTAGATATTCCTTGCCATCCTCTCCTACTTGTTATTCTTCCCTATTTATTTTTAGCAAATGCTGAGCTGTGTGCTCTATTAAATTTTGTTCCAGATGCAGGAAAGCAATACTAAATAGAATGAGAAACTATTTAGTCAAATGAGTGTCTAATGCAGTACTGATCTAAATATACATTATATGTGTCAAAGGAAAAAAGCAAGACAGAAAAAATATTCTCACAAATAGACCAGGTAAGACGCAACAGCAACAGATCAAATAATAAAGTCTCAATTCAGTCTTTCCTCACGCGGTACTTTCATTACAGCAATAGTTGTGGAAGCCGTTCAGCAGCTCTCAAAAACTTGTCCTATCTGAGATGACTGAAATAAGCAAGCATTGCTGCTTAAGGTTTCATATGTTTTTACACTGTAGGTGTCATGACAAGAACAGCACTCCTGCAATGGCATAATTTGGCAATGCTTTAGCCAAAGGGCATGGGTTTAGTAAAAAACCTACAAACTGTAGAACCACTGCTTCTGAAAACAAACAAATTAATTACCCACAGGCTGCAATGAATGGTCCCGTAATTAGTATCTTGCTGGTGTATACTCTATTCACACAAGCTTGCCAAAAAAGCAGTGTTTGTTTCTTGATGTCTAGATCAGGAGGAATCTCTCCATCACAAATCCTTTCAATAAAGGAAGATAAGCATTAAACAAACAAACAAACAAAAAAGGTACAACATGATTTGCATGTCTACATAAAAAGTAATGCTAATACTAAATTTTGAAAATATTTTACATTGCCACTTAAATGTGTCACCTGTTGAAAGAGAAAAACCAAATGAGTTTTTCAGAGCTGTGTTTGGAATCCTATCAAACTGGGTATACTTGGTCAACCTGCCTATTAATTTAACACTTTCCATTTCCAAGATACCTTATACTTGACTTCATAAAAATAATTAAAAAAAAAACCTCATACAAATACTATTTCTCATTAAAATTGAGCAAGCTGAAGCTCAGAGAAGATGAAAGGACAGTTTTTTACATATATAGATACACATCGCTCATTTTAAGTATCTTTAATAACCTGATCCCAAATAACTGGTCCACAGTTAAACCAGGAATTGGCCTTAGACCACTTGCATTCCCCTTCAGTGGACTCCAATTGGCTTCCAAACTTAGTTCTAGTGAAAGCACAAGCAAAGTCTTCCTGCTAAGGATCAGTATATATACTGGGGGAAAACTCATCCCAATTTGGAAATAATTGGCAATACTGCCAGAATAAATTTTAAAAAGGAGTATTTGAATCTAGAGGTCAGATACAGAAAGGGATAAATTAAATGGAATAAGTAAGCTCTAATATACAGACATCTGGTGTTCTTGATGCTTTAAGATAAAATTCACATTTGGAAGGAAATCCACAAGGATTCAAGATTTAACAGAAGGTGTGGTTTGTTGAAGCCACGTAGGGGAAGAAAGGGTCTACCTTGTACTGGAATGCTGATGCTTTGCAATCTTATTTATTCCTGTGTTAATGAACGTTGCCTCTCAGAGCACTGACATTCAACATGACCTACTAGCTGGAAGCATTAGGCAGAGAAGAATCGAGATGAATCAAGACAAATTAAGCAGGATCAGGAAGAATCCTGCCAGCAGAGCAAGCAATATATCCAGCACATGTATCCTGGAAACATAACTTTTGATACCTTCATTTATTTTTATAAGTTACGGGTTCAAAAGACAGAGTTCAGAACAAGAATGGCTTATTGAAGGTAAGAATTAGATGTAAGTTTCTGTAGTATTTGCTAATCAGAACAGAAAGTTGTATAAAACCCTTCAATGAAAATTTGTTAGAGAAGCCAATCAAAACCAGTGAGAAAAAAAAAAAAGAAAAGAAAAAAAAGCTTAATGCCCCAGACAAAAAACAACTCACTAAAAACAAATTGCATGAACATTTTCAGAGAAAACTTTGGCACTATTAAAGGACTTCTTATTTTAGAAGTTTACTCATTAATTTTAACTGGTTACTTACAAAAAACAATCAGACCTGAAATCTGTAGCTTATTTCCCTTACCACTGCAGTCTGAGAGTCTAAAGATCATACAAGAATCAATGGGCTCCTGTCTTCCACAATCTCTTCCTCATCTGTTTAATAACACTAATCCAAATTATTTAATTTGGATTAATTACAAAATTATCTAAAAGTTCAAAGTCTTACAGCAGAAGTTGCTTTGGTAGTAGAATTATAAAATACAAACAGATACAAAGAGAGCAAAAATTTAAGTGAGGATAATATTTGTGCGACTGTTTTTTCACCTCCAATAATAATAACTGAATGAACTCAACTCATTCAGTATGAGGGCATTCTTTTTCCTCCCCATTACAGCATCATAGCAGTATTGCATGTA
Source organism: Cygnus atratus (assembly GCF_013377495.2). Taxonomy (NCBI): domain Eukaryota; kingdom Metazoa; phylum Chordata; class Aves; order Anseriformes; family Anatidae; genus Cygnus; species Cygnus atratus. The sequence goes on from NC_066376.1 coordinate 7,646,558, forward strand.
CCTTAAATTCCGCACTATATTGTTCTGGCCATATCCTCCTAGGTGAGCATGTGCAGTGGGGCTGCTCATGTGATTGATATTACTCATATCTGCCAGTATATGCAGGAATTTGCCTGATTTTTTAACTAAGGAACTCCAGGAAAATCCAGAGAATGATCCCATATTGTACAAGCACAGCTACAAGCAGGAAATACAGTATTTTTCAAAACGCTCACCCTTCTGCTACTTTCCGAAGCTTTGACTAAACTGGAAAGGTCTAATTTCCTTCAATAAATGTTAGTAGTTACCAATTTCCTCTCCAGTCCAGGAAAGGAAAAAAATATCCAAATCAAAAATGCATTAATCCATACAGAGAACTGGTGCTTTCTTTTGCTGTTAAAGGAACCTAACAACCAGTAAATATCCTGAGCAGGATGTTGGTGATATATCCAACATCACAGAATCCAAATGACTTCTGAGCAGTACCAAGGGGCTTGATGATAAATGGCTGGCTATTTATGAATCTTGTGAATCAAACTCTATATACACTGAATAATTAGGAACAACTCATGGCTGACAACTTGCGTTTTTTTTCTTCATAATTCACAAATGTAAATTACTTGAACATGAAGTAGATTCAATGTAAAGGTGCAAAGACAACCAACATTCAAGGGCTGTTTGGATATTCAGCAAGAGGAGGTTTTTTGTTTTTTCTTTTAACCAAGAGGATGTGCTGTTTCAGTGCTGTAAACTCCCAGGGGTACACTGACTATATCACTGTAAATTGAGAAAAAGCATTTAAGAGATTAAACTGCATGAGAAAACAGTTAACAGCACCTTTGCCAAAATTTTCATTCCTCTACAAGCACACACTACCAGATCTAAGTAATTCTGATCATCTAAATGTTTTTAGAATACGGCAGATGAAGTACATGCTCTAAGACATCAGAGAATGTTAAAATCACATCTGCTTGGAGCTTCCTCTTAACACAAGAGCAGACCAGGGATTTTCCACCTAAGAAAAAAATCTTTCTGTCATCATGAAGCACATAAGCATACAAAACATGATTTGATCTCATGTTATGAGCATGTATCATCAGCACATGGCTGGAAAGCTGCCCAACAAGCTGACAACTTATGAATTAACCTTGTGTGATCACAGCTCAGGTTATCTATTTATAAAGTCATACCACAGGTGTTGCCTACAGTGGGATATTACAATAAGCAGCAGTTAACAAAGCTATGCTCATTTTGATGCAACCCAGGTGTTCAGTTGTGCCTTCTCAGTCTTTTTAGCTAGTGCTCTCAATTAGAAATTCAAAGAGCCTGGCATCTGGCACAGGAAGACAACAGAAATTAACATTTCCCATTTCCCAGGGGTCATGGATTAAACATGGCTTGCACCTGCTCTGTTTACCGCTGAGCTGGCATTTTAGAAGCAGGATTATCACTTAGACTCTTTCATTGGTTACATTTTACAGCTTATCCATCCAGTGCAGCATGGACCACTCTTTAATTTGACCCAAATATAATCTTTATCCCACATAAATCTCTAGACACATTTATTTTGGTTAAAGACTTGTCTCAAAAATGCTGAATCACTCAACGTAGGTAACAGAAAATGTTGTTTTTATCAAGCATATTAACACAACTCATTACATTCCTACACATTGCAAATTCTCCTTTCTAATATCAACATATTCCACTGTGTTTTTGTACATAAGCTGAAACAGGTCCGATTTTCCTTCTGCCTGACATTTGATTACAGTTGCTGGAGATGAGAACAGTTCCAAGAGCTTCCCTCTTCACTAGCAGTATTAAACAATTAGCTAGTCCCACCACTGAGAATGGGTTTGTACACATGTCCCTGCTGCAATGTGCTTTGCTCCAGCTGGCAAATGCAGACCTGGCAACAGTCCATTACTGTTCTCCACGCTGACCTACATTCCCAGCCTGTGCAGACCCACTGGAGAGGAAATATCCCCAGGAGGATCCCTGGTCTCATCTACTGGGAGCCTTACCATGTAAAGGAAGTGCTAGTAGTAGTAAAAGTGGAGAAGGAAGATCCCTACAACATCAAGACGAACACTAAAGGCAGGAGATCTCGCCTGTGCACCACCATCACTGGCCAATGATTCCCACGGAGATATGAACAGGACCAGCCAAAGGCTGCCCTGCTCCACTGACAGCGGTGCTGTGGCTCTCTCGCAGGTGGCCCAATTCATGTGGAGGGCTCTCCCTGCAGTCAGAGGGAGCCCTGAGTGAGGAACACGCAGGAGCTCTGCCATGGATTGGTTTAGCTTTCAAAGAGCTTGCTGGTGCATATTGCTCCCCCTATTTGCTCTTAGTCCTTTTCTGCTCTGTCATTCTGGTCCTTGCCTGAAATACCATTTTGTTCACCACTGAGAAATTTACATATATCTCCAGATGGCTCTGGATATTTATTTGCTTTCTTTAAGCAGAGATTTGGACTGCTGTGTAGAATTGCAAGCCATCACGGAGTATCAGAGAAAGCATGCTTGGTGCTGCACAATGCTCAGCCCACTGTTAAAGAGCCTAAAAACTAAGACAAAGATGGAGGTTACCATTTGGGACACAACAGGTACATAATAACTTACGAATTTGCTGAGGTCATGTTGAAGGGAACTTGCATTTAATGTAATAGAAAGAGAGACAGCCATCATTCACATAGAGAGAAAATATTCATTAAGTTCAGAGGGACCAATAAATTAGTTGTTGCACACAGCAACAAATGTATGGACACACAAAAAAAGGAAACTTTTTTGAATTTACTGCTACTGCATAACAATGCACTTGTGATTATTACAAGTTGAGATATGCAATTGGTCAAGCATGTTGTGTATGTAATTTTGAGCCCAATACATCATCTGGCCCAGGAAATACTGGGAACAGCTATCATTTATAGTCATGTTTATTTACACCACTCTGGAAATGAAATAGACTCTTACACTGGGTGTACTTGTTTACTGCCTGATCAGCATGTAGCAGTCAGCATAAATAAGACACAGTCAAATGGATTCGAAGTAGTTCAGGCATTCAGGTGTCCTGTGATGCCCACTGCATTATTACTGGTATCCCTTTGCTTTTTGCTTCTTCTGTCACAAGAAGATTTACTACATGTGGCAGAGGAACTCAGACTCCTGCCCAGCCTTAAAAAAAAAAAAAAAAACTGAGCAAGGGCTCAAAGGAAATTCCACAGATAGGTTTGCATGTGGTAAGCATACATAAGAATGGGTATAAAATCCTGAAGAAACAATGTCTAGTACTACAAATTCTGTAAAGCCTTTAAGCTGCCAGCAGCATAACTCTTTGATTCTGCACTTTCTTTAACTGCCGCAGACTTCAATAGCAGTTCCGGCCATTCACAGAATGAAGGGTGAGCCCCTAAGAGACTGATAAGATATTACAGAGATTACTAGAAAGGAAGAATTAGGCCCATGTAGGGCTTATTCTCCTACAAAAGGGCACGTTAGGAAAAAAACAGCGTCTTCTAAAATGGACCTATAACAAGGTACAAATTAGGAATCTGTCCTGTAGCTAAGTCAAAAAGCACAGTATGACCCTATTTATGCAAAGGCTTCGACTCAAATTAGTAGAGGAGAACTACATTCCCAAAACTATTCATATGAAAGATGGGAAAAGAACATGTAACTTGCATTCACTTAAGACTCCTTTCCGACTTGTTCTTCATTCATTATATGGTTTTGTAGATGCTGAAAAATGAGTTCCTAACTGAGAAATTAAACAAGAAGCACACTAAGAAGCAAAAGAGGATAATGTGAATGAGACATGAACCTAAGGAAAAGTTCATATTGAATTTGCAAAAGTTGAGTTTCTGTCAGAAAGATGATTATGACTACATCAACGAGCCCCCCAGTTAATGCCAGCAATGTGACTTTCAGCAGCCTTTGATGCACAAAATGACAACTCTGCAGTATTAAAGCTTAATTTGTTCTGAGTAGAATACTCCCTGATTTTTCTCTCCATTGACTCTGGTGCAATTAATTCCCTCGACAATAGTACTTGTAAAACCAGATAAGTCAAGTCAAAGCAGTTAATGGACCAGATTTTTTTTTCCTGTCTGAAATATCTTGTGCATATCTTTATGTAGATACAATGACTCTCCTTGAAAATTTGGTATAGTTTATGTAGAAAGAGGCTGGAATTCTTAGTTTTACATATACGTACATTGAAGATCTTAAGAAGAAAATTGCTGCAAGACATAACTTTATGTAGCTTTCAGTAATGAGAATTGGATCTACGTCAAAACTGACACATTAAATAAATACCAAAATCTGACGGCTTTGGGGAAATTGAGGTCTAGACTGTGCAGCTTTGGTTCTGTAACCAAGAAAGATTAATCTGTATTTTCATTGGCATATGATTCACATTACAATACAATTTTGAGCAAACAAATATGCAATCACTTAGAAAACATTTTTTCTAACTGCTAATGAATCTATGGTGAAACAAAATAACAGGATTGGATATTGGGATCTTTCCTTCTGCTCAACCCCCAAGCAAAAATCCCCTATAAACTTTGTGTATCTTCAGATTACAGATCAAGATATGAGATATTGAACAAGGTTTCCCTATCCTTGAGGTCAGTTGGGAGTCTTTGTGCTTTGATTCTGCAGTCAAAAGAACTTCAACTGTGGTGACTCATGGACATCTTACAGGATCACATTTCTGAATTGGCAATATTGCCTGAAAGAGTTAAAATCAGAATGAAAGTTCCTGTTACAAATCTTTTTGTCAAAAACATAATGTGAATATAATGCTTTGGAAAGAATTGGACTGATGATGTAGACTATAAATAGCTGGACTGATAATAGCTGTGACTGTGAAGGTACCAAAACTACTTGTTTCTCCAAACCATTCATTCATCCCTAATTGGGCCTTGGACTTACGCTGGGGATTATGCACTATTAAAATACAGATTGTATTAACGATAATACCATTAATACTGTCATATACTTGTACCGGTATCACTCAGAAACACAACATATGACATGGAGTTGTGCCCATAGCATAAAAAATGTTTCAGATTTGTTTTGTCATCTCTATTAAGCAATCACATAAACTGCTGCCTGTATGAAACCCCATCTGGGTTGCAGCTGAAAGATAATATTCAGAAACAGAGCACGCATTTGCCCAATTTTCTTTGTCAGCATTTAATTATGGTAGTATTTGCAGTGGCACAGTGCCTAAGAGCAGAAGTCATGGACAAAATCATATCTAGCCAATGGAGCTTACAACCCAAGTAGCATTACCCAGCCTGCATGGAAGTATTCATATGAATCACACAAACTGGAGCTGGCTCACCAACCTTAGGTAAGAGTCATGTTCACTTTCCATCCTAAAACTGTAGGCACAAGATCAAGTGTTTATTTCAGCTGCCACTTCCCATCTGTAATTCTTCCCCCATGTGAAACAACCTCCTGTCTCACCCACCTATCAGTATAAGCCATCCAAAAAGAACTGGCAACAGACAGCATACGAGCCTCGGCTCCAAACTCTTACATGCAAATCTGTTGACTTCAATGGAGTTGCGACAGGCAAAAAATGTTTCTGTTCCAAGTGAAGTTAATTATCTAGGTAAAACAAGGACTTCAGCTGGTACTGCAACTATGCTAGCAGTGAAGACACTTCTAAGGGTAAGGATGGTTGCTGGTTTTGTTCCATGCTGGATGTGTTCCTTCACTTCTTCAAGTTAACCTTTCATACATCATCTCTAATCTCATTCAATGGAAGTATGAATTCCCCTTTGGCTGTCCCTTCCAGGAAGAAGCAATTGTAAGATAACACTGTGCAATGTAACCGAGTACTACCAAGTGAGCTCTGTGTTCAGCTCGCCTCAGCTCAGTCCATGCCGTTGTGCCTGTGTTTCCTGTTCTCCGGTTCTAGATGCTTTAATTCTGACAGCCTCATGCAGATTATATGGTGCTTTGCCAAGAAGGCAAAAAAACATAAATAAGTTTCTTGCCTTTCAACTAGTAGGAGGAAGGCACAAGAAATTTGTTTCCAGCAGGCCACAAGTTCTTTGCAAACAATTGTATCATCTTAGAAACACCACTGCACTTGTGATATGGTTTCAAACCATATTGTCCTTTTGCAGTAGTCAGTTCCCAAGCTCCTCAAAAGACAACTGACCAAATATCTGCTCCAAAAATATTCCAAGCATCAAACAGAGCCCACAAAAATATCAGTGAGACATTCCAAAACTAAACTTGCTGTTTCTAACCCTTCTATTGAGAAATTAACTTCTAATAAGCCCTGAGACTTACTAGTTAAGAAAATCTTTTCAGATGCAATATGCCAAACAAGTGCCAATCCTTCTGTAACACACTACAAGGAAAAGGTAGAAGAACAGCAGTAGTGAAGCACAGTCAGAAAGTGTTATCAGCTAACAGGAAGGAGAGTCACTGTATCTGAATTAATAACATTGCAGCTAAAGAAAAAGTTCTTGCTACATCAAGAAATGCAAAATTCCTGACCAGAGCTGCTAAACTGTAAACATTGTGAAACTGCTGGGCTGCTGTTGTTGGCAAACATCTTTGTAGAGGGGTTGAGCTATTTTTGATCTGATGGAATAGTTTGAAGATGAGTCGGATACAAAATTATTACTCTTTCTCCAATTCACTGAACTTTTTGCAGCTCTCCCCCTTTGTAATTTAATTTTACATCTCTGAAAAATTAAGCACAATGCATCACAGCCAGTAGTAGCCGTTGAAAGGGGAAGCATTGCTTGGACTGCACAGAAGCCCCATCCTAATTCAGGAGACAAGAATGTCTCTTTCCACTCACCACCATAGTTTCCCTTCAGGCTCCAGCTACAGTGCTTGCTGCCCATAGCTATTATCAAATTTAGAAATGCACAGTATTTACTTTGTGAAAACAGTTGTTCTTGGCCCTATGATGGGAGTTCTTCAGGGTGTAAACATCTGAAAAATGCTTTGCATCACCCAGCTCTGTGTCTGGAGCCGCTCCCATCAACAGCAGCTGGGTGTGTGCAGCCACAAGTGACTGGGGTGACAAGAACTTCAGCAATGCCATTTCCCAACAAGTCCTCTGGGTTGTGTTCAATGTTGTGCCCACTGCCAAGAAGCAAATCTCGGGTGGATTCAGAGGATCGGGTATATGGGAGCGCACTTCTCTCCTGCCCATGCTGAAATTTATAATCTCAGGGAATGCCTTCATGATGTGGCTAAAATCATTTCTCTGAAGAAGCAAAGAACAAATAACACTTGGAGACGGCTGGTTAGCTCAAATAGTTCTCTCTGTAGGAAGTGCCCTGACTATTCTCATTGGCTCTGGATGCCAGGACAAACATACAAACAAACAAACAAAAACCCTGCCAGTTCAATAAGCATGAAAAACAGTGTTTCTGTTCTTTAACTTCATATTAATACTTCTCTCTGATAATCCTGAGTGGATAGTCAGGGCCTAAAGACCAATGAAGTCTGGGTGTGTAGACAAGCAGCTAAAGTATCAAATGTCTATTACAGACCATCTTTGACTGTGAAAAGTCAGCTACGAGCTGATATAAAGCACAAGGGATGTAAAAATATAGGAAAATAATAAATGCAATTTCACGTTTATGGAAGACTTTAGCTTCCTGGGCATAAAGCAGAAAATAAATGCCACCAATGATGGCAGAGCTCCATCAAAGGCATAGCATGGTAAGCAATGAATTTCTTTAATAATCAATTAACTAAGGGGAGCTGGTGTTATTCCAGGGTGAGAAAATAAGACCTTTGCTTTGATTTGGTTAAGGCTGATGACAGATGAGAATGATACACAAAGGAAACAGCAGCAGGATAACAGAAATAACACCTTCTTAGGAGAAACAAAACTATTTCTTAATGTGAAAAGGGATCCATGTAATTGCTTCCCTAGTATGCCAAAAGAACTGGTATATGAAATTATAAGTAAAGCAGCAGGTTTTAAATAAATTTGAATGAAAATTTACCTAAGGCTCAAGTATAGCAAATATAATGTATATATATTCCAGAAAGTATTTTTTTAAATTCAGTATAATGCTATGTCTTAGAGCAAATGCTGAAACAAGGCATGATTAATTGTAGTGAGGCGAACAGAATGTGAGAAAATATACATGGTTTACCAAAGCAGAGGATGTCAGACTAAGCTGATGTGTTTTGAATATGACAATTGTCTTTTTAGAAGCGAATAATGCAGTAAAGTTGGTCTATTGAGTTTGAAACAGTTCACTTGATACAGCGTTCCACAAAAAATAATTACTGAAAGTGGAATTTATAGGGATTAATAAAAAAGCAATGTGAACAAGGAGCGACAAGTTGTAATAAAAAAGTAGTTATAAGAACAGAGCAAATTTCCTGATGCCATTCCTCAGGGATCAGTCTGTGGAGCAATGCTATTTAATGTGCACGGCCGTCACCTAGGAATAATGACCAGGCTCAGCATCAAAAAAACATGCACATGATGCAGAGCTGAAAGATACTGCCAGTACTGAGGAGGACCTGATCACCACATTGGAATTAGATGACCTTCTTGTCTGTAGTGATAGAAATTCAATAATGTGAACTGCAAAGTCGTGTTCCTGGGATTCATCAGCTGGAAGCAACAGAGAAGGAAAAAGATCTGAGTGCACTGATAGACTGTCAGTGTACCAGAGCTGCCAATACAACACAGTTTTGGAAACAGATAATATAACGCTAAGACGGGTTAGGTGAGATGTTTAGTAGAGAAGGAAATATTTGTACTTTTACACAAGGAACTGGTAAGATTTTGTGTGAAATATTTATGCAATTCCAGTCAACAGTGTTGAAAAAAGATTAATTTAAACTGGAATCAGTGCAGGCTGGCTATGAGAACAAGTGCAAAAATGGAGCATCAGTCTTAGGGAGAGATAAAAGAGCATGGTTTGTTCAGCGTGACAGCAGAGAAACAATATGCCAGTCCTTTATAAATAGATTTTGAGATAAACATAAAGACAAAAGAATGAAATTAAAGGTTAACACTACCATGAGTTCAAATTGCTCCAATCTGATCAGCAGTATGTTTAGACTGAAAACCAATGCAAAATTTTCTAACTATTCACGGAGTTCATGTTTTGGCATTATCCTTCAAAGAGAGCAGTAAGGGCAAGGAACCTAAATAGGCTTAAAATGGGACTTGATATACCCATGTAAGAGTTACATAACTATGTAAGAAAATGAGTTTGTGGCCAATAAATGTTTGGGGCATACCAAAAGAGGTTTGAAACAAGACTAGATCTCTCTTGTTCTGTATTTATTTTGTACGGATCCCATGCCTCATCGTGTTTTCTGATTGCAAAAAGATTCCACCAACAGAGAACCAATGGGTTTCTCCCAACACGTCCCCATTGCTGGACAAGTTACATTCTGAGTTTTTTTCACCTTCCTCTGAAACACTGGAGCTTTGCCAACTGTTCACTTTCACATCTTATGGTTTGACATTTTATCTTCTGCAACCTTACAACTCAATTTTAGGCGTCTTCATTCCTCCTGTGATTGTTTTTCGTTTTCTCACTTGGTGTAAGTCAGGCACAGCCTTCCTGTAGGCCTCCCTTGATAATTAAAATTAGACGTGTTATAACAGAAGACTTGGTAAACTTGGATTGCTTATTAAATACGTTTTGCCCTCTAAGTATTCCATTTAGCATCAGACCTTCAGTCTACAATCTAAGCTTTATTGATTTTTGTTTTATCAAGGAATGGTATGTGATAAAGAACTTTTGCTGTGACACTAAGTTCAAGGACACAACTTCTATACCTGCCAAAAGTGATTCTCTGGACTTCTGCAGAACGGATGAATGTCGTTATATTTTTCTTTTCTCTATAGCTGTCGTCTTCCCCACTTCATTTTAAGAGGAAAGAAAGCCAGAAGAGTTACATAACAAGTTCTTAACGGGAAGCAAAGTAATTGTTTGTTTTATTTGTTTCCATGTCAAACTGGAAAAAAAAAGCTCTTATCCCACTGTAAACTGCCTGGCCAAATATAATCCTCTTTTTTATGTCTGAGAAGTACCTAGGACATCTCAAACACTTGGGGGGAATAGTATTAGTAACAGCAACAACAACAACAACATGTTTACCATGGTTTGAACCTGTTCTGTTACATTCTTTTTAAGCTCTTTCCTGATGGTATCATAAGCTGTACAAGCTCTCACAAAGCCCACTCAGGTTGCCCACCACATGAAATCTTTTGATATTTTTCTGGATTTTTGAATATGTGAAATTCGTACAAATAATTCAGATTTAATCACTAAGCCCTCTGTAACTTCTAGCCTGTCAGAATAAGCTGGTTTATTCTCTGGCAATAAGCAGAATTCCAACAGGCTCCAACTGTGCACTCAGACTCTCCTGTGTCCCAGTAGATACTGCACTGCAGGATATTTCAAATCCCAAAGGCCTGCTTTGTTCAAAATTGGGTCCTTTACTCATTCAAGGATCCACTTTCTGACGTTTCTACATAACAGAACAGATCTACATAAGGTTTAGCAGGGGTGGATATGATTCAGGTAGCGATGCCAATGGGAGCTATTCATAGCTTGATGAGACAATCGAGATATAGGGGAAGGTCTTTTTCTGGAGAACTGAACCTCCACTGTGGGGAAATGCACAGGCAAAGAAGGCGCTGGGATGAAGGCTCATATACAAGATACACCAGCAGGATGAAAGGGGCTTGGGTCATCTCAGAGCAGCTCAGTGCTTACCTGTGGAAAACAGAAGACTCACAAACAGCAGGCACACAAGTCAGGGGAGCAGCTGGAAGGGGCAGCACTGGAAGCTTCCTTGACTTCACTGCTGCACTGATTTTTGAACCACAGGGCAGGATTTAGCAACCTATCAATTAATCCTCGTATTCATCCTCCCAGCTAGCTCAGCAGTGTCAGACGGGTCTAAGAGCTGTTTTCATACAATATGATTACACGTGTTTTTAGAGGCTTGAATTTTTATGTATTTAAGGCCTCGAATTGCCTGTATAGCTTGCCTGCACATTGTCGAACCCAACAGCGTCCCGTTAGGCCATTGTGCTCTGCGGGAATGCAGTTAACTCACAACCTGATCCTGCTGCCTCCAAGAACCACCCATCATCCTTCCCCAGCAGCCCCAGAGGACTCGTCCGCAGCCAAGTAGCCACAAGGTGGTGCTCCTTAACCTCTGTGGTTGCACTGAGGCTGGATACTTCAGACAGCGAGATGCTGAGCTGGGCTAGAGTCAATCTAGTGGCTGGGAGCCCGGCTGGGTGAATGCTTCACACACTCGGCCATTCATTGAACAAGTGTTTTCTACACCAGTGTTTACAAATTCTCCACATCTAAAGGTTTTAAGACGCTTTGAGAGGTCTTGTGAAGTGTAAGAATCATACAAAGGCAAGATACAAGGAAAGAAACTGGGGGAGCCAAGAGATATCCTAACATACTGATGTCAATCCTACCAGTTTATAGCTCAGTATTTGCAGGCTTACCACCCTTGCCCAATTCTTCCAGCCAGACTCAGCCAATGGCAGCATAAAGGAGAAAGGCAAAACAGCCCAAGATAGGTACTGCATGACAGACAAGATCTTGTTCAAATTCTCGCTCTTGTTTTTTTCCTGTCTCTTGGCCATACCCTTCCACCTGACTATTTCCACCTGACTGTTCAGTCTCCTGTTTCTCCCATTCTCTGCTTTTACTGCATAGCCTGTTAGAAAATATAATGGAAGAGGATTCAGCAAGCCACCCCCCCAGTGGACATGAACAAAGCTTTGATCTCCCCATCGCTGTCACCGTGGCTGCAGCAGAGCCATACTGCAGTGTACAATTCAGAGATGGATTATCAGCCTTCCACTTTAATCTGAAAGGCATCTTCTGTTTGAAGAACTGACATCGATATAAATATCACAGTGAAGGAAAGACAACTAGACCTTACTGATCACAATGAAGAGCTCTCCCTAAACAGTTCTTGATTACAATCACACACCTTGTTGCTTATATTTCTCCTGCAAAAGCAGGTCAAGCCATATGTTTTATTCACATAAGCACGTCAATGTACATCACATGTAAGGTGTGCTACTTGTGTTAACACTAGCTGGGAAAGATTAGGTATTTGTGTTTGTTTATATTGCACCCTACCTCAGAACAGGTGGTCTCCCTGGTTTTTTGGCATCACCACCATGTGTGGGGCCATTCTTGCACACACGGATGTATATGTCTGCTATGTTCTATGACTTATCCCCAGGTAATGCCAACTAAATCGTGTGTTTATGCATAAGACCTGCTTTATTTTTCATGCATCCAGCTCTAGTGCAGACAGTTCAAAAAAACCCTCCCTTCTTTTCTTGTTAATACCTTGTCAGAATTTGATTTGTTCATTATCCCTAATATTCTTCTAGGACCAGCCTTTAAGCAACAGAATTCACTCTTCTTTTTCATCCTATTCTTATGACATTTTCTCTTCGGGCAAATCCTGCCCACTCCATCATCACAGAGGACTCCAAAAATAATCTAATCTGCAAAGATTGACTGCCAAGTGGGTGTAGAATTTAATGAGTCTGCACGTGGTGGCCACATCCCTTGCAAAGACTAGTTCCGTGGGTGTACACTGTTTACATACCTAGGAAGTGTAAGGGAGTGCAAGGTGCATGCTTGGAATAGTATAAAAATCCACTGCCATTGCTCCATAACACCCTCCAGGAGCATCACAGAAACATCAAAGCCATTAAAAAGCCTCTGCTGGCACCGTGCCCATTGGCCCTGGTGAGACAGCTTTGAGCCATTGCTGAATGCTTCAACTAAGCTAGAGGAAACCATTTATCTTTCCTCGTCAGTTTTAGTTAGACCAGTTAATTGCCCAGCTCGAATGCTCTCCTGCTACAGCAATGATTATCTAACATACAGCATTCCTTGGAGCACTTGAAAAGCAGAATACTCTACAGTTCACTGCTCCAACAGCATACTTTAAATTGTAACCCACCCAAAAGAGAAGTACCAAACGCTGGCAGACCTCACCCAGTGCTTTAGTCACTTGGGAACAAATCCTGAATCTTTAAGTGGCATTCAGAGAGCTCAGAGGTGCATTTCCATACCCATGATAATTTGCCACTTGGTCAGTTGTCCCACTGTCAATCAAAGAAACCAAAGTGATTAACAAATCTGAGCAGTTTCATACAGGCTTGCTGTAAATTCAATGGACAGCACGATCTATCATAGTAGAGAAAGATGTGCTTGCTTTCCTATTGCTAATTTCACTTTGGGGAGGTCTATAAGCCAACCATAAACAGTTTAAATTACAATTAGACACCAGATCTTCATGTACCAGAGTAAGATAGATCAGCTGCAATTTATTTATATGTTTGTGCCTTATTTTAAAGGAGACACACTGAGAAAAAGCAACTGCAAATTCTGATTGAGCAGCAGTCAAAATCTGCACAATTTTAGCCACGTTTACATTGGCTTAACCTTTAATATCACTTAAAACATTCTCTAGTCCTGAAACTGATCTTACTTATTTACATATTTATTCTTGCTCTGCTCCAAATTCCAGAAGAATGGTTACCGCCCAGTGAGTGTCAGTTTTGAAAAGAACAGATCCAAACAGGAACTTTGCTGTAGAAGTGAACCTTCCTCTCTTTCACACACATATATGGTTACTCTATGCTTTATAAAAGCAGTTGGTTGGCAGTTACCTAAAAATAGAAAGCCTTAATTGTTTTCCTTTAGAAATAAAAGCAAAACATAGAAAATATTCTCTGATTACTCTCTACCTGATGCTGGGGGGTCATTTTAAGCAATAAGTGATTTATTAAAAACTGGAATTTCCTTTTAACACCAGAGGCATTTTTTAATACATGAGGGCTCCCTGGTATGTAGTTGGTAGAAAGTCACACTAGGTTTTCAGGGTGAAAGGTGCTTAAAGAACAAAACCATTATTATAAGCATTTACATTTATGATCGGTGTTGAGCCTGTAATGACTGATTTAGCTGACAACCAGGCGAAAAGCAATGAGAGACCCTTTCCTTAAAAAGGAAGCACCTTGCCCCATCTTCTGGACAAAAAGTGGCTGAACAGGATGGTGAGTTTTGCAGCCAGGCCAGTCCACGCAACCACACGCTCAAGCACCGGTGATGATCTGAGTGTACTGGTCTGTGACAAGACGCTAGCACGTTTCAAGTCTAGCCCTGGCTCCAGTACAGATTTACGAAGTACAGAACTGTGCTGTCACACTGCACAACAACCCCTTTAACTACAGCTTTAACCACAGCCTTGACCACAGCTCCTCTCTGCTCACCACTTCTAAGGGTCGCATGAGTACACAGAAGCTGGTGAAGATGGAGGGTTAACGTAGCCCAGTGTCAGCATGTCACTTCTTAGCTTCCCTAAGCCAGGGATCTTGTGTCTGCACTGGAGAATGATTCATTTTAAAAGAATGTAGGTATCAAAATGCAGGCAGATCTCCAACTACATACAAGTTAGACTATCTGTTTCTTGCTGATACAAATTTTCACACACTAGGAGGGAAAAGTGCTGGTTTCATGCATCAGTTTGCACTGGATTGTGTCCAGTTGCTTTACTTATCATTATGCAACTTAACCCAGGGCAACTCAACACCCAAAGACAAAATTAGAAATGCATAAATATATTTGCTCAGTTTCTTTTCTCTCCATAACAATATTTGTTTTGCTCCCCAACCCAAGATGAACTGTACAGCACAAAAGGAAGTTTAGAAAAATATACCAATAATTTTATTTTTCTAAATTGACTATTTTTGCATTTTGTTATTGTCTTGCTTATCAGATCAGATGGGACTATTTCAGCTTAAAATAAACCACCTATCATCCTCATCACTGGGAAAATTAATCCGTGGACCAAATCTATCACAAATCAGCCCTAATTCAGGCAAAAGTTCAACTGACTTCCAGTAGAGACTTTGTCAATGTAGGGATAAGCAAGAATTCAGAACTAATGTAAGCCAAATTCTGCTTTTACCAGCATGAAGAACTTACAGAAAAAAAATGAAAATAAATGAACTGGCCGGTACTTAAGTTCATTTTTTCATCTCCAGAATTGATTAATGATTAGCAAATTCATACAACACCTTTTTAAGCTGTTAAAGAGATAAGCCATACTTTACTTATAAAATCTGTCATCTGTCATCAGAATGTCATCTTAAATGACATATAGGAACAAATTTGTGGTACGCTTACACTGAGTAAGATCTGATTCCTAGATTCACCTCTACTGTAACGAAGCAGTTCATAGCACAAGAATCTACTCAACATCCATTGAAGCTCTATCAACAACTTGCCCTTCTGGCTTTGACCTCCTTGGGACAAAACCCGTCACTTAAATGCATGTGTGGCAGACCACGCCAGGAAGCAGTGACATAAGGCACACAACAAATAGTAACTGTCCAGGGTCACATAGAGGCTCAACATCCAAGTCAGAATTAGAACTCAGGTGCCCCATCCTGAGTTGCGTGTATGTCTCTCTGAGAAGCATAGATGATTTAAATATACAGAAGTTACCTGGTGGCAGAATGACAGAATCTGCTGTAGTGGGATCCAGTCCTGGATTTGCTGCAGGTCCCTAACAGAGTAGATCCTTACCCCTGAACTGAGCTCACATGAATTACTCAAACACTAACCTGCTGCCACTCCTGGAGAGCCTGCAACTGTTACTTTCTCAAGAGTGTCTGTTTCCTCCTTACACTAAAAATTACTGTCTTTTTTGACCTTATGTTGAAATGTTCCTCTTTTGAATGAAAAGTAAACTTAAGAATACAGCTAATATTCTGAAGAACATGGCTGATAATAACCACGTTGCCTTAACAGAAACTTAAATTTGTCTTGACATAGTCTACAAAGTAGTTTTCACTAGTAATAATAATACAATGGCTTTAACCACAATGCGGTACAGGATTAAATATTTATAGAGTTTGGTAAAAACAAGGACACTACTTAATCTTAAAATCAAGCAGAGAAACAAAGATCCAGTTCATATAAACAATCCACAGCTTCTATAGCTATCAGATCCAGCTCATTAAGCAGCTTCCTGATGCTAATTATATCACAATTTTAATGGGAAACATTTGTTTTAAGGCCTGTGGTCCAGATTCTGTTGGCACTGAAGTCAGTGGGAACTCTGCCATTGACTTTAATGGAAACAGGAAGTCTCTGTATAGTAAGCAGTTATAGATATCATATGTTTGTCCCTATAATTTATAAATGATTGCTCTGCTTGGAAGACTGAATCTTACTCCAGTCCCTTTAAAAAGCAATGGGATTTCCTTGTCTTAGACCTAGGAACAGTGTGTAAGCTTAGTACTGTATTTCCCATAACAGAAAGATAATTTCATTCTGCCATCTCATCTGTTCTCTAGCCAATACAGAAATGATAGTGGCATCCTCTGGAAGAGCTATGCCCAGCTCTCATCAGCCAAAGTGAATGTCACTGTGCTCTGTGCTCCTGCAAATCTGAAGAGGCTGCGCACAGGGATATTGCCAGTCTCTGACAGACTATGGAGATACCCAGGGTGGGATGCACTGAGACTTTAACTAGATTCATTTGCCCACAAAAATTAGTTCAGATAAAAAGGATTCATTAATGCAGGTTAAAAATACCTGACTCCTATCAGTTGCTATAAAGTGTAATTCTCTGAGAATCCCCTTCTATAAAGTTATAAAGGTGTGACACAGCTACCACAAACCTGCCTGTCTTTGCATGCACAGGGGAAAATCCCTGCCAAGTGTTACTGACTTAAAAGATATTTATTTTATGTTGCTCAGATGGGAGGATTCACATTTAGATGCTAACTTAAAAGGCTGCATTCCCAATGTCAAGAAACTCAAAAGTTTCATTAGCATGAGAAGTAAAGAAAAATACTCTGAAGAGGTACAGATAATAAATTTCTGCGCTGCCATGCTTACTAAATCAATACAGAAAAATACTATCTAGGCACTTTACCCTTATCAAAACAAATTAAGAGACTGATTCCACAATTCTTATTCGTTAAATTCCCACTCCTTACCAGAGATCAGCTTAGAAATTTGCCAACTCCTGTTTCCTTTAACTTTACAGCTGCAGAATTTACAATCAAATTCACCACTGAGCAAACATTGTCCGCAGAAATGTCAGATGATGCAAAGTGTCTCAGAAAGATCTGGAAAGTGGTCAGTGTTCCTCTGAACAGAAATAGCTGCTACCACCGGGGAAAAATTCCTGTCACGTATGGTTCAAAGAAACGGCCTTTAGAATATTAATTGCATGCATTTAAAAGCAGACTAAATACAGACAATGCCTTACATTAGTCTGGGGAGTGGGCCTGATTTTCAGTGTTCTGAAGAGTCACTTTTTCTGGGACTGCCAGCGTAGCAGCAGCTTCTACTATGGTATTTACAGACAGATTTTTAAAGCAGCATTCAGTACACAGCTCTTTTGCAAACTTAACTCTAGGAGTCTTTTATTACCAGCTACAAGATAAAGGCAAAAACGTTTTGACCATGTTGCCCATGCAATGCATATAGCAAAGATGTGCTCCAGTCATCATCAGAAAATGTCACCTCTTCTCAGCTTGTCAAACTCGCACGTTTTCACCTGTACAAAGAGAAAGAAAATCCAGTGCTGCATTTTTGCCTACCAATGCACAAAAGAGACCAGGTCTTGGAGACTGAAAAACTGGTGGCATTTTAAGAAAGTATCTTCGGTTTCTTTACCTCAAAACCATACCTCTTTCCACCAACAAGCACAACTGATAAAACTTGAAACCGGTATGTGGGACATAATTAACAGGAGAAGCTGGAGAGACCTGGGATTCCAGTGATACTTTGGGGTATGGAGGCAGAGTGTATTACCCAAACACAGAACTAGTGTTTTTGTTAAATATAGCCCTAAACTCTCGCTATGCTTGCAAGTATGTGTCAGCTTTATCTGCATTGACCACTCTGTAATTTTACACCCTGCCAGGGATCCGTAAAAACAGTCTTAACATGAACTAGGTCTGTTTAGCTTGCTTCAGAGCCTGCCCTTTTAGAAAACCCTGGGGCTGGAGTAATAGTGCTGGTCTTTTTTAAATTTTGCACATTTCATTGCACCAAGACGGCACTGTGTGTGTTGTGAGCAGCAGCACAAGCCAGGGGAGTTCTTTCTACAGCTTATCCAGCTTTGCTCAGTGTAGGCATAGTGGGCGTAAGGCACATGATTCTCTGAGACTTGAGTTTTGAAATAGCCACTTAAAGAGTCCTAGAAAAATTTCTCATTTTCACTTACAATTTTGTTGTGGAGGATTTCCCCGAAGCAAAAGGGATCCATTAAGCTTCTTTTATTTTCTACCTAATCCCATACTAATAATTACTTCAAATAACAGCAAAAAGTAAGAATATTCAAGACAGTGTCGTTTAATCCTGAGGTTTCTAATACTGATGCCACTATCTTTTAAATTAAATCCTCTTCCATGATCAGGTAAACAAGTCTGTTGTTAGTCACCAAGTCTGCATGGTTCTCTTAAGAATGGTGCTAAAATCATGATGGGGATTTTGGGTCAGCTGAGACACAGGATATCTGATCCTGCAGATCCTAACTGGAATTTCCTTCGTAGCTGAAACAGTAGAGGACAAGCTGAATTACCAAATTCATCAGACAACTTAAAATGGTCCGAAATTAAGTGGTGGAGTTAAACATATTGATTTGCTTCTACTAAGCTGGAATACAGGGAAAGAAAGACCATTTTGAAAACATTGTTTGAATCAGAATTAATTCAATTCCAAATGGAGTTAACAAAAATTTTCATGTTAAGCCTTTTTCACCATAACACCTTTCAAAATAGTCAGGAAAGAGACATACATACGTATGCACAAATTGCACGTTTGCCACTGTAATTGTGAACATTTCTCATCTATAATTCTACGTTTTTTTAATCTCTTGCATCTGCTCCACATGTGTTCAGCATTCCAAGGACACAGACAGTTTAGTAACTAACTTAGCTCAGTTCTGAATTTCTTCCACCAAGCAGATGTCATTACAGGCAAGTACATTGGGGTATTTAGTCTTAATCCTACTGCATATAGCGGAACTGCAAAATTGTTGTAGCAACCGACCTACAGCCCACTGCTCACACTGTGAAGTACGCAGGGTGAGCTCGCTTGGGGGAAACTAACTGCTACTCTATTTTGATGGGTCTCACGCAGATTGCTTTATATAAACAAGAAAATACTCAAACTCTCTTCAGTTATATGTCATGAGACAGTGTCTCAAAAGAGACTTTGCTCTTTTGAGCAAGCTGAATTTCGGGTATACATTTCTTTCCGGAAGCACCCTGCACAGCTGAGCGCGGCTGTGCAATGATGGCTCCCGAGCTGCGCAGAGCCAGCTGCCACCTCCCCGTGCTGCCATGGCCTCTGACCGTGGTTACTGTCGTCGCTGAGATCCCAAGGGATTTCCGAAGTGCTGTGGCCTCATCCCAGAGTTAGCACCCTCAGCACAGGCAACACTCCAGGGTGCTTTCTTCAGGAAGTTTATGGATATTTGCCCCAATAAAAGCAAATGTGGAAAGGGAGTTAAAACTTTTCTACTTCTAAAGATGGGATTTGTATTTTCCATTTTACTGACTGGTTTTGTTTCTCTAATAGCTGTCTTCATATTTTGCGATTGACGTTGTTTACACAGCTTTCTTTGGAAAACTCTAGGGGGTTGCTGAAGAACTGGCAGAATTAGATACAATGAAAGATACCAAGATACAATGAAAGCGATGCCTGATTATCAGACCATGATTTCCATACTTTTAGTTTTAAAACTGGGTGAAATCCAATCCCACTCACCCAAAAGAAATCCTCCTTTCAGAAGGCAACCTGCTGGCCATGTCAGCAGAAGATGAACTCCCACGTTTTTCTTTGATCCATTTATATCACTTAGCTAAATGCTGTCCATAAACCTGAGATCTAAATAGAAGTGTATTCTACAAATAAACACAATTATAGAAAATGTTCAGGCAATGCTCGGCTGGTCACCTCTACAGGGAAGTTACTCCCCCTCAGAGACACTGGTCATCAGAAAGCTCTCTAGACCATCTCCATCAAAATGGAACAGGCTGACAAAGATTAAGCTGATCGTTTCAGCTGCCTGCTTCCATAAAAGCACTGACATAATTGCTTGTAGGTATTATAATTTAAGGTTGGTTTAATTTAAGGTTAGTTTATACACCAACTTCAACAAGGCTTAGAAAAACTTTCAAACATTATTCAGTGGATGCTCCTGTCTGTTTTGTAATAGCTACATATTTAATATAAAAATATGCTTGGTTACCCAAATATTCATGAACTTTAAAACTATGTTTAATTTTGTACTTTTCTCCAAAGCATGACTCAAGTTCTTCTACTAGTTCTAATAATGCATACACTTTAATTCCTATGCCAAAAAAATTCCATCATTTATAACCAGAAGCATTCATAATTTAAATGACTGTCTCTGCTGTTGATGACACCATCAATTATAAAGTTACACGATGGGGAAAATCTTCTGCACTGATTAGCACACATTTTTCAACATCACTGTTAAGTAAAGTTTTATATAGCTGTATCTTTCGGGAAACAGTAAGGATTTGGCAATCTGAAATTACCTTACCATGGTACTCTGAGATAACAGCTTTGGAACACTGCTTAGTAAAGGCTTCACATTTCATATGATAATCAAATTTCAGTAACATCACATTTTGCACAGAAGTATTTGACATTCCAGCAAAAAATTTAGGTGCTGAATTTTGCCGAGAACTACAGCTTGTATAGCCCATCTCAGCATTGCATACGACACGCAATACGTTTGCAAAAATTTGGTCTTATTTCTCAAATTCAACAAAGCACTTAAGCATACATTCTACTTAGCACCTGCTTCCATCCACCTCTACTCGGAGAAGGACAAGCCAACACGGAGAATTCAAGAATCAGCAAACTGCCTTCTGCTCTCACTTTCTGGATTTTCAAATCTGGAGGTTGCTATTAAGTATATCCAAACGCAGAAGTTAAAAACTAATGTGCCAAAATCCTTCAAAAATCGTAAGACTCATTAAAGAGTCTTGTTCATCTATTTGTTGTCTATGCATTATAACACCACTCTGTGAGTTGTTTCAGAGAATAATAAATGCAGACAGGCATCTCCCCACCTGCAGCTGGCAGGCAGTGTCCTCTGTGAGCTCATGATCAGTTTCCGCACATTTCAAGGACATTTTCTGCTGTAAGAGCTACCCATTTACAGCCATACCCGAGTTTCTGCTTAGGAGATAGGTATCCTGTTCTAGAGCTTTACTTAGCCTTTTGCTCCTAAGTTTCCAGGTTAGTACAGTTCCTTTCTAAATGTATGCTTTTAGTAAAGTGCAATCAGTGCTATAATCCAGCTCAGTTGGAGGACATTACATTCTAAGAAAGATTGTTAAGTGCATTTATTGCTGGAATACAGTAAATGTATTCTCTATTCAGAGCAACAGATTTGAAGTGATTAAATTTACACCTACTGACTACAGCAATTTATTACAAGGATCCATAGTGAATATACTGTAGTTTGTCAAAAATGAATAATAACAACTCACAATTTCTGTCTGTGTTCTATAGGATACAATAAAGCTTGAAATCGCTGGAATATCTGGACACTGGTATTACTCAGGAGATGCAGCACAAATGCAGCCCTGCGTAAGAAGAACAATGCCCTCTTCCATCTTTTCATCCCACCGATCCCCTAAATATTTGAACAGTGGGATGGCTTTATTGATGCACCATTTGATTAAGCCAGGCTTAGCTCTCAAACGTAAATGAATTCTTGTTTGTAAAGACCTAATGCTTTCATATCTGATGCCATTATGTCTCTAGTACCAATTACCGTATTAATTCAGCTTACTTTTCTACAGTTCTCATTATTGCCAATGCTTTGCTGTTGGCAACGTCTAATGTCTAACAAGGGAAGAAGGGATCCTTCTGAGTTCCTGAGTCTGAGTGCATGGCCTGGAGACATGAACTCTGCATTTGGACAATACCCAAACGCACATCAGCCCCTTTATCATGCTCTAGTTTCCATAGAACAGAAGCCTGAGCACACAGACTGGCCTGGAGCAGTGGCAAGTTGTGAGCAGTTCTTGATCTCTGCAATCGGAGGAGCACAGAGGGAAATCCCTCCTCACCAGGCACCTATAAATCAGACTGGGTATGGGCTTTGTGCACAGGGAAAACATCTCTGAGAGTCAGTTTTATGTCAGTTAGCACTTAAGTTTTTTGAAACCTATATATCCTTGATATATATATATCCTTGGCAAGCAACTCTGCCAGAAAAATCAAAGGCACTGCATTGTTCAACAATATCTGTACTAGATTAGTATATGCATGAATAATGACCCAATTCTTATTTCATACTCCTGTAATTACATAACTGCAAGGGGTTGTTTCTCTTTCCAGTGGGATATGCTGTTTACACTGTGTGAGAAGTAATAAACAAGAATATACAGACAGGCTCCAAAACATCTGAGTTAATTTCAAACATTTGAAAGCCTGCTGCAACTGATGATTATTTATAGTGCCTATAAACCGTAGTTATGGAGCATGACTGCACTGGGCCACACAGTGTAAAAACACAGACCACTGACAACTCCTGTAACAAGGACCTCTCTAGGGCTGTTCATGTCTGAGAGCTGCAGAACATCGCACAAGAAAACAATACAGCAGATAAATATTGAACACAACTTCTGTTTTCTCAATGTATCTTCGCTTCCAACTTAGCTAGAGAAGATTGCTTTGACAGAACTGATTTTATTTTCTACTCAAGAAGCATGATTATCCTACGCATACATTTTTATTGGTGATTTTATTAGGATACTTCCAAAAATAGGTAACCTTTTTGCTTCAGAACTTATGTAGAACTGTACTTCTTTTACATGCTTCCTGACGCTTGCTGCATGTAATTTTTAAACTGTTGAAATAATCATCTGATGGTTCAAGTACTTTATCCATTTATGAATGATTCCATCGGATTTAATAGATCCAGGAATCTAGCACTTCAGGAGTCATTCTATGTGATTTCTCTCTTCAGAAAAAAAAAAAAAAAAAAAAAAACAACTTTTTTTTTACATCACCACATAGGCATTTTCAGAAAGAAACAGAAATGGAAACTGATTTTTTGTAATTCATTTAATTCTGTAAAAACACAACAAATGTTATTTGGTATATTACCCAGGTACAGCCTCCCCACCCCATAGCAGCAGTTTTGATGTTCTTTTTTTTCAGCATTTTACTGAAGAGTAGCTAGAATGTGTCCATAGATGTTAGTTTAAGTAATATATACCTAAAACCACTTACAACTATTTCCAGATCACTCCAAGAGTTATGTTCCTAGAATGACAGCAGCATGATGCATTAATGCAATTACACTAAATTACATTCATACAATTTCTTTCATCTCACATATTCCTAAAGCAAATGACAAGCTGACTGGATATTGCCCTTGCACTATGTGCATGTCATTCTTCACATGCAATAGGTTATACACATTATATGAGGTGATTTCTATTCCTTGACTGCTAACTATGGATATCCATATCATAGGCAGCCAGGGAAAACGATCAAAAGCATATACAGAGGCAGCAAATCAGATTTATTTAAATCAAAATGGGCATTCACAACTGTTTAGTGTATTTTTGTTATTCTGCTGCACGTGATTCACATCAGCACTCAAAGAACAATGACAGGAATATTACAGAACAATTAGAGAAGACCTAAAATACAGCTGCTCAACCTGGGGAAGTAACTTCAGGTGCCAGAGAGGTTAAGATAAAAAATGGGAAAAATAAAAGAAGAGCATTCCATTACAGAATCCTCCAGAAGTCAGTAAGACTTGAGGAAAATGAAATGCCCAAGTGCCAGGGTTTAAAATTGCCTTTAGTGGTAACCTGACCACCTGAAGGGATATCTTCTCCTTATTTTTTAATACTTCCCTAGTTCCTCTCCCTGCCAAATTGGATGGCAGCTGTATTTGATGTAAGAAGGTAAAAATGACCAGACAGATGTTTTTGCAATCTCTAATGTAAGGCTTGCAACTAAAATGGTTGGTGGAGGCTGGTTGTAAACAGAGTTACATGATCCTTGTGCATTTCATCCCACCAGCCAGTGCACATGTTCTGGATCTCTAGTGCCTCCAATCTCACTGCAGAAGCGACTCCAAAATTCATTGGAGTCTGAGTGCAGCTAAGCAGACTAGAGCCATAAATCATTTGATGTTCATGCTTTATCCTTAAATTTTCAGAGAGCAAAAGGAATCACGTTCTTACAGCCTCTTAGAAAACAAAGCACACTTTAAAAGACTGCATCCTTATGTGATGCACATACAAAAAAGTTCAAACTAATGGCAGGAGTCCACAGGCATTAAGGGAAATAACAGCAATCAATGCTATTTTTAAAGGGAAGAGTGGGGGCGAGGGGTTAACATATGTGGAATTAGCTCTAGGCAAATTGAGAAGCCATTGCATCTAAAATCAAATACATTCTCTGAAATAGACACCAGAGCCCAAATTCCCATGTAGACTCCTGCAGTCCAAGAGTTTCAGCAGAATTTGGCCTTCCTCTTAACTTAGCTTCATTAGGTCATATCATGCCATCGATTTTTATGTTGGATGCCCTACTTACTTCGCATCAGTTGTTGGCACTATGTAGGCAATTTTCCGAATTGGAGGGGGAGAAAAGGGTGGTGTGTGCACAAGGGTGAGGATTTTTTTTTTCCATGTGGAATAAGTCATTTCTTAGAACAGTTTGAGGGGGGAAAGTGGTATTTGTATCCCTTCTGCCAGATGTCACTAGTGGCAACAAGAGCCAGGATTAAATATCTATCTATCAAATTCTTCCTGAAATTTTTAAGTGCCAGTTGGTTAGCGACCCATTCAGAAAACTGGGAAAACTGGCTGTCTTCCACAGCCATTCTTAACCAACAGTTCCTCACCTAATGACAATTATCTCTGACTCTGAAACTTTTTGATGGAGGACAAACATACAGAATCTGTAAAAAGAAAACAAAAAACAAACAAAAAAATCTTGTAGCAATATATTTTAGTGTTTATATGCAGTAAGTGAAGCAATGTCCCCTCCTTGCACACTTTTACAATAGTCTTTTGTCTATTTTTCATCAGCTGCTGTCAATGTCAGATGGACTAAGGTCTCACAGACACCCCATTCGCCCCTCTTCTTGCCTCACACAGCAATCTGTCAGTGTTTGTCCTCAGTGCTTGGTTAGGATTGCCTTTCATCTTAGAGGGAAATGCTTCTGAAACAAAAGATGCTTTGATACTCTCTCCAACATTAAGACAGTCTCTGCACTGTCACATCTTACTGTGCCATCACCTCAGGCTGTGATGCCAACTGCATTGTCATCCCTTGCCATCCCTCACCCTGGCCATAATGCCATCTTGTGCTCTCATCCATGACTTGTTTTCTATTGTTCTGCTGCCTGAAACCACAAACAAGATCCAAGCTGACTGGGTCCTCACCCAGTTAGGCTACATAGTTCATGAAAGAAAACTGAGATATCAAGCTGTTTCTACTTTATCTTAAAAAAGGTGAAAAGCACAAGGGAACACTTGGAAACAGCACGGGGGAAAAAACATCCTAAAAATGAGTTACCTAAAAGAGATTGGAAGGTAGGTTACCAAATTGCACAGACACTCCTCACGTATTGTTCCCTGCAGTGATGCTGCTATCAAAATTTTTCTCTCTATTCTGAAAGCAAAGATCTTTCATGTAGGGCTCAGAAGCTTTTGTCTGAGACAGCTGGGTGGATCACAACCCCTTTGCTTCATACATACGCGACTAAACAGGATATCAGAACCTTACAGAATTCGAAGATTTTCTCTGGAAACATACCAGACTAAATACCCTCCCCCAACCAACTGTTCCCATGGATTGACATAATATTATTTTACCTCCTGTAGCAACACATTCACTGTGTGGTTTTTTTTTTTTTCAAAATGACAGCAAACCAGACATTCTGAGACAATCTGACTACTATTTTCCCTAAATGGTTTGCTACACAAACAATATTTGAACAGGACGTTTTTAATTTTTTTTCTGTTTAGTTCTCTAATGATTAAACCCTATCACATGCAGCGTCTACAGATAAGATAGCAAGTCATCACATTTAAACATTAAAGGCATCTCTTCAGAAGCTAGTACCGCTTCATTTGATCTGACTCCTCAGATCGAGCATATCAGATAGGTTTTTTTTCTCTCTCCCCTACATCATGAGGAGAAGTTGGTATTTTCTGCTTAAATCAGAAGAAATTTAATGAGACTCAGTCCGTTTCGTGTATATAGCTGCTTATCTTGTTTCGTTTGCAAATATCGTATGTATTCTCTTGAGATAAAAATAGTGCAAGATGATTAGTTAGGCAAGTTCATTTGACACCATTCCCCCTTCGTGACGCTGAAATCTAAAATCTGTATATGGTATACAACTTAAAGTATATATATGCAAGCTCAGCTCTGGGAGAGCCACACAGCAAGTACTTTCCTCCCAACCAGACGGCTTCCTTATCCCATCAAGACGACCACAAAGGTAAGCTGATTAGATCCTCTGCTTTCAGAAACACAAAAGCAAAATGCTCCCTAAATGGAAAGCACCTATGCAATTAAAATATATATTCTTATATCAGCTTTCAGTGTGCCATACTTTACAAGGTCCCATAGAACAGAATCAGCATCCAGATTGCAGGACGCAAAAAGACAGACCGGTGCCCTTCACAAAACCTGAGACCACGCTGCAATTTTTAGTTTTTCCTTCAACTCTTCCCTGTTTTTGATCCTGTCAGCAGTGAGAATTAGGTGAATGGCAGAGCTCCAAATTACCTTGCCTAAAACTGAGAGAGGGAAATACTCTGCACAAGAAGCCACTGGCACCAAATAATTGCTAGCAAAACAGAAGTAACTTATCTGCCTTAGCTGGAGAAATGCTCCTTGCCATCAACACGGATTTGTCCCATTGTCTCCTTAGATCTTCTGAGACATTCAGAAAGAAACTGCAAAGACTGACTATTTCTTCTGCTGCAATCAAACAGGTACAGAGGTATCTCTTTCATATTCTGAGCAAAGTTTCAACCAATGTGTAGATCTCAAATCAATGTACAGACTATAAATGTTTACCAGCATTGATTTCCTCCTAACCAATGCTGCTTTCCAAACTTAGACAGGATGGATGATGCTGCTGAAGATCGGTTAGGAATTCAGGAGAAGAGATTTCTGTTCTCTTGTGGTTTTCAAAAATAACTTTTCGATGCCTCAGTCCCTCTTCCTTAATTAACATGAAGCTACCTCACAGTAACGTTGCAAGTTTTAAGTTGCACTGGAGTGCGCTACGAAACTGCAGATGCATTGATGCTGTATTCACACTACAATAACTGAGAAATTCAGGCCTTGTAGCATTTTCTACTACTTTGGCAAACAGACTATTGCAGCTGTTGGTGGTTGACTGAGACAAAGAGTATCTTTTGTCAAATGCTGCTCTATCAGAAGAAAATGCCTCCACCATTCTATTAGGAATAAGATTTAAGTCTCAGTAAGTCTGTTCAATATACTGAAATGCCAAAACGTGGATAAAAATCTGGTTTATTCCCATCTACACCAAAACAAAACAAACAAACAAACAACAAAACATAATTAAGACCCTTTTTTAAAAGCTACCATGAAATGTAGTCTTTTAACGATGCAGCAGCCCAGCTGACCAAATTTAGTGTCACTACATTTATTGTGTGTAGCTAAACAGAAGAGATTACCCTCTGATTTTAGATTTCCTTGAAAAGAGTGGGATTATTATTGTTCATTCTACACTATTATTTTTATTCTTGTAAAGATTACTGCATTTATAGACAATAATACCAGATGTATTTATGTTTTTAATTCCAATTAAATTTATTCCAGATGTAGTTCTAGGACATACTTGGCCCTATCTTTTATGTATGCTGTAAATAAATGCTGAATTTAATTGAGTAATAATCCAGCTCCAGGAAAACCCACAAAGAATTCATGAACTTTTGTGGTGCTAGCCACCTTTGATTTGCTCTCCCAGTGCAACAGAGGCATCAGATCTTCCTGAAGCCCCCCACTCCTGCATGCAGAATTCCTCCCTCATTACCCAGCTTTAAGTGGAAGCACCTGCTGCAGACATCTGTTACAGAACACTCCCCTTACAATTAGATGAATAATGTCTCCCCTATCACATACTGTCACAGCAGCAACTTCAAATAGAGCCATGAAAGAAGTAGAGAAGTCATTTTAATGACTAAGTAGCTCACTTTTAATTTATTTTACAGTTCAACAATGGCCATCACTGACATCCTTTCTGCTAAAGATATTGAATCTGCTCTCTCCAGCTGCCAGGGTAAGGAATGGTCTCTCCGCAGCCAGAAGATGCATATCATTTTTATGTCTTAAGATGGCATGCCTATCATTTTCCCCTTAGATTCCTTCCCTGTGAGATCTCATTGTGGCTACATTACCGTATAGCCCCTTGAATTCAGAAAGTCTTACAAGTGGATATTTGGTGGGTAACATTCCCGGAAACACAAAGAAGTAATTAAAGGGCCACAGTTTCAGTTAGTACCAAACTGCCTCTCAATTTCTAAACCTGTTGAAGATGTAACTGGCTATCCTTGTCCTTCGGAATGTCAAAAAAAAAAAAAAAAAAAAGCGCCACAGCTTGCAGAATCCAACCACCATTTGTGAATCAATGACTAGCCTCAGTTCTCTTAGAGTTCTTCCCTGGCAGGATCAAGCCTAATTTCCAAATGCTCAGTGAGCTAGTTCGAGACTGCAGCTTACTTAACTTTCTATCAAATTCTTCACTGAAGTAAAAGCGAACATGCAATGTTAGGAGTTGGTCTGTAAGCCACAGTAGCACCCTCTAAATATTTATTATTAATTGCATGACACAGATTGCAAAGATCTTGATTTAGCAGGATGTGCATTGTAGCAGAAAATGTCAAACTAGCTGAAAGGATATATGACCACAGGCACAGAGTGATTAAAAAGGGAAACTATCCACTATATCATCTTCCTTGCTACACTGAGGAACAAGAGGAACAGGGGCAGGCTGATTTTTAAGAAAAGACATACATATTCCCAAGGAATACATCCAGTAGGAGCAACTTCAAGGGAAAACGTTTAAGAGGGTTTTGTTTCTTCCAGCTGCGGATTCCTTCAATTACAAGTCTTTCTTCTCCACGGTTGGTTTATCCAGCAAAACCCCTGATCAGATAAAGAAGGTTTTTGGAATCCTTGATCAGGACAAGAGCGGTTTCATCGAGGAAGAAGAGCTTCAGTAAGTACTGCTCAGCTGATGTATTTCTTTGAACAGCGTAAACCTTTGAACATTCTTGGTGTCCTAGAAGAATCTTGCTGTTATTTTTAAAACAAAATGCAGTACTTTGCCTTTCCTTGAATCTGGGTGGACTTCATCAGAAATTAAGAGCAAGCATTACATTACCTTTTTTTTCTTTTTTTTTTGGCATGGATTTAAGTTAGAAAATCAGAAATACCAACATGCCAAGGTCATTTCAGAGAACAAAACTCAAGCACAGCACTCTACCCTGTTCAATTCCAGGCTGTTTCTGAAGAATTTCTCTTCAAGTGCCAGAGTCCTCACTTCTGCAGAGACCAAGGCTTTTCTGGCTGCAGGTGATACTGATGGCGATGGCAAAATTGGAGTAGAAGGTCAGACTTTTGGCAATTTCATCGAATTTATGTTTTAAAATGCATGCATTTAGCTGCATTTAAATGGTTGAATGAAGAATGCATTGCAGCAATTTGGCCTGCTACTTTCTGACACAATTTTTATACTAGCAAATAATCCTTCGTTTTCATAGCCTTATTTCTGTTTGGTCTCTATTGCAGCAAAAGCACATTTAAGCCCAATGTAGAACCTGTTCTTTCAATCCATAACAACAGTTTTGGGGTTAATTTCTACAGTGCATCTGATCCACAGGCTCAGTGTGATGGATTTTTAAAACATTCTGAACATCTGTTCATTCTCTGCATTTTCATTTCAGCAGTGGATGCTTTGCACTTCTGGTCATATGCCACTTTCACTTTTAAACAACTTCCAACTACATAAACTTATTTATCTACCACTTTCCAAGGCTGGCCAGTATTACTGAGTGGATAATTTAGTAAAATAAAGTAAAACTGGTATTTTTTTTAAATCCAGAACTGCTACAAGGCAGCACATAATTTTCTGCTGGAGAACTATCTGATATTTGCAAATTTCACTGGGCAGTCCTTCTGTGAGAAACTAAATCAAATTCCTCACGAAACCTCACAGATGTGATGATGTGAACCAGCAAGGACATTTCTTTTAGAAATTGCAGTAGAGGAAAATAGGGCATTAGACATCATGTATTAGAGATGAAGTCACTGAAAATGGGGCTGTCTTAGCTGAACTAGGACAGGTGGCAATAACTCCAACAGACACGTGCTAATCTTAGCCAGAGTTTGGGAGGAGAGGGAGACACTGTTGGAGGAATTTGCTTTAGCAGCAGCTTTTGCAGCTTCTGTTTATGAGCCCCAAATAGAGCATTATATTACGCTTAGCTATTAACCATCAAATTTCCCATTCTGAAATTATGTCATTATTAATATTTTTTCTTTGGAGTAATAAAATCAAAAAAAACCACCCTCACATTGAAAGCTACAGGCTTGACCTAATTAATTCATTCTCTGCTGCCTTAACTATTATCAGACTTTGTAAATGGGTTAAAGATAGTTTACTTTTAACTCAGGATTTCCTACAAACACGAATTTACAGACGCACTCCTCTCTGCACATATTCTTTTTAAGGAGTGAAAAATCTGTCACGCCCCCAGAATCTCAGTTTAGCAGTAGCTTGTGCAGTGTTATAATAACTATGGGAGCCCTCCACGGCTAGGAGTTTAGGACAATTTTATCTACCTTTTTTAAGGGTGTTAATAAGCACTTTCATCTAGTTTTATTCCCTGCCTTTCTCATTTTCTTTCTTGACAGAATTCCAATCTCTGGTGAAGGCATAAACAGCATTAGACCAAAGGCAGCCTTGGACTGACTCTTCCAATTACCTCGTCCAACAAGCACTTCGCACTCAGCATGTGTTTGTACATTTTTATATTGTTTCAGGCATTAGCAATTCCCCATACGCCAAGTTCACACACAGGATTGCTGAGAAATCTTGCAACGTACAGATGTTTTGGTGACATGGCATTGTTACATTTCCATTGTAAAGAAGGCACTTTGTCATTTTCAACTCCTAGTGTTGAAATCGTGGCTGGAAGATGGGACAAAAAACATTTAAAAAAATGGGGAAGAGCTTTTTTTTTTTTTAATTTATTTTGGTTTTGTTTAGGTTTTCCATCTCTGTACTTTACCATGCTGACTTGCCAGACACAGTTTTGATGTTCTTAAACAATATGACATCTTTTAAGGCTTAATTGTCCTGATTTTGTTGAGTTTTATTTCTACTTAATTCTCTGATCCTTTAGGAAAAGCAATGCTAACAAGATAGCTCAAAATAATTTATATTCAGTTCCAGACCTGAGACTGAGAAAAAATTTAAGAGGAGCTGACACATAGCTCAAAGCATGGAATAAATTTGTGGGTAATTTTACAAAATGAAGTACTAGGCTACAGCATACATCGTCAGAAAGTGTTTATGGCCTAAAATGTAACTCTCCCTCAAGAAGATTTATCTTTCATGAAACCTAAGGCAGCTGTGAGACAGAGGAGAAGGTTCTAATCCCATATCTGACACTGTCACAAGTCACAGTGCCTTGATGACATGGGCCAGGCCTGGAGGTTTTTCTGTTAATCATGAGCATGTTGCTTGTTACCTCTTAATACCTACTAAACAATAATACTTCGTCACATTTGTGAATTTCTGTGATCACTACAGATGAAAAAAACAGCCAGCCTTGCTGTTTGATTATCTTAAAGTGAAGCAGAGTACAAATACTATCTGTCTTATGCAGCTAAATAACAGCCATTACTCAATTATTTCATTTATTATAATGAATAATCATCTATATAACCCATTATATTAGCAATTTACTTAGGTATGAAAATCACAAAGAGCTAGTCTTTCCTTTCCTTTGATAAGTGTCTTACATGGTTTAGAGCTAGTTATAGCATTGTTTTCATTAACGGACAAAGTAAATATTATTCATGGTTAAATGCAGAGCTCAGTAGACTGAGTAGATGCTATGCATTTCTGGATGAGTGGGTTGGAAATTTCCCCACCAACATTTAGTTGAGACCTCTCCCATCTACCATGACTTGGTTCCAGCTCAGAAGTAGACTGTCATTTTAATCCTCCCCGCTGAAACTGGGTGATAATTATAACATAATTTGGCAGCTGTTTTGAAGAAGAGCAGAAACAAAGCCTGCTGGAACTTTTATGTAACATTCAGTGCTGGCATTTCTATGAATTGCAAGATGATTACGTGAGGCAAGTGCAGCTCACTCATACCCAGGCATGTAAGAGAGCTGTTCGGCAGATTTAAGACTGTTAATGCAAAAGAGGAATTCTAGCAATCAGATTCACTGAAGCCTTGGCAGAATTATAATGAATATAAATCTTAATTCTATCCCCAATGCCTTTGATGTTAAATCTGGGCTTAAATTATAGCTGCTGTTAGATAGAGCACTGAAATATTTTGCATAATGATGAGACTGGTGGTTCCTTTTACCTTATTCATTTTCCTATCTGCTGAAGAAACAAGCCAGAGCAACCCAGACCTGCAGCAGTATACAGAGATAACACATACATTAGCTCTTCACACTGCTAATCATTAAAATATCACGTCATTAATTCACAAGCAGATGGCACACACAATACACTAAGTGACAAGCCTGACATTTTATTCGTTGCACACCTGAAAGTCTCATGTGGAATGCAAGAAATGCAAGACTATCCTGTAGTTCAGAGATGTTAAACAACTGCATGTCAGTCCCTTCTGTTGCCATAAGGGGGAAATTAAGTACTTCTACGAATTAGGCAATTTTCATGTATATTGCAAATTTAAGTAAAACGTAGAGAACTTTGTTCATGAGAAAATCCATCCTTCTTCAAACAGTAACTCCTGGTAACAAGATGAGTTTTAAATTTTACTAAAGCCATCCAGACATTTCATTAAGAAATTACAATAAAACTCAAAGTCCTCAATTTCAAAAAAAGCTCATAGACTGTTCATCAAAAACAATGCTTAGTCCCTGTTAAGTCTTCTGTTGGCCCTAGGATGCACATTTTTAGAGCTGAACTAAATTAGAAGAAAATAAATTCCAACAAGAGGAAACAACTTCTTTTGTGTGACAGACGCATTAACAAATGAAAACAATACCTCTCATGTTCCATTTAAAGACATACTTTTACCAAGTATGGCACTACACAGACACGTGTAAGTGCCAACAGCAATTGGCTATATAGAAATTTGAAAAAAAAACAAACAAACACATGATTAACCTTTATTCTACATCCCAGATTATGTACCTGAGGAACGTACCAATCGTTGCTTAATGCCCATTGTTTTGTAGCATATTGTCACAGAATAAACCAAGCAGCAGACGTAAGAGGAAAGGTCACATCATTCATTCACCAAACTACAGAAACTCATAAAAACATCTGTAAAGAAAAGTTTTCTTGGAAGGTTCATTTAAATTAGTTTAAGTTCAGCCAGTGGCGGCCTTCAATTTTTTTTTTTAGGCTATAGCAAGGAGCGCTCTCTCAACTTCATACTGCCATAGTGCTAGAGAAAACCTTTGTTTGCAGGATATGCCATCTTAAGTAGCAAAGAGACAAATGGTGATCTCACAATGTTACCACAACCAAGGCATAGGATCACAGAGTAATCTATGCCAGAAGAGGGTTCTGGTGGTCACTGGTGCAATCCCCTGACCAGAGGGCCAACTTAGATCATACTGCTCTAAGATGAGTTTGAGTATCTTCAAACACGGAGGCTCTATAACCCCTCTGATCAATCTGATAAGTAAGGATTAAATCCTCTGCATCAATCTTTTATGAAAAAAGTACACAAATAAAACACTGATAAGTACACAGTTTAAACCCCATATTCTATTATAAATTGTTTATGCTACATCAAATCAGAAAGGATCTAACAACCCGTGTATCACACCAATAATCTGTTCTCAGTTTCTAGAGTAATTCCATCCTACTCAGTATAATATTGCTTCTTAATTCCCAGCATGAAGGAAATTTTATTTATATGTTTTACCTCCACTTAAGACAATTAAATATCGACCCAAAACATGAGCAGCAGATCTGAGTCCCACTGAGCCCAAAGACTGTGAGTTCTCAAACACACCTCAGCTGCATACAGTCTCCTCATTACGCTGTAGGAACAGTTTAATCTCTAATCCTCCCAATACCTCTTGCGAAATAAAGACTTACTATCATCTCTTTAAGTGGGAAATCAATACATTTTGAATCAAAGAATTTTGATTGTCCTACACAAGCTCTTATAAGAAGGATATGGTGGGTCAGGGTTTGGAAACCTGTTCTCAAAACCCAGCCTATTGCTCCAGACACTGAATGCACCATCTCTCTTAAACTAAAATTTAGTTTGTCCTGATAAAGAAAGGATAAAGCAGCAGAACCATGCATGCAAAGGTAAAATCTCCTGATATTTAATGGAAGCTGGCTGCCTAATAACTTCATGTTGCCAGAGAATACTCCAAGTAATTTTACCACCACATTGTTCCTTTGGAAATCCCAACCTAGAGCCATTTGTAAACTTCAGATTCAGTTTGAGCTCTCCAACTGTTCAAAATCTGGCGTTCATTTTCTAACAAGAGGAATGAGAGAGCACAGAAAGGGCAAGGGGATGTCAGAACATTCGTTACATGCACAGACTGGTAAAGTTTATTCTTTGAGTTAGCAGACAGCCCATGTGGAAAATCTTTGATGCAGCATCATCAGAGGCGCCTGGAGCCCTTCACCCAGTGTGGGCAGAGGGGGCCAAGGCTGGATTCATTTCCTGGAATGGGTTACCAAAATAGATACATCTTGATTAAATCCCTGAACAGACATGTACTTAACATTTTTATGCTTAGTTGCTTGTATTTTTACAACATTATACTAAGTGGGTGCAGTGGAATCTGAACTTATTCGAAGTGTTTGTATTTTATGAAACTGAAACTCCACATTACTTTTGCTTGCAAGCACACACAGAAAACATTAGATTAGTATGGACTTTTAGGAAAACTTTCTGTACAGAAGGCCTAAGGAGAAAACTGTCTAACAGATGGGATATGGTTGCTCAATAACTTTTGATTTGCTTATCAACATGTCTTACACTCATGAAAACAAGAAAATCAGAGCTTCTGTGTATCAAGCTCCAGAAAAGAAAATCAGATTACCACATTGGTCACAATATGAAAAGAAGGTGCTCCTAGACAATGGCTTCCCCTGCAGTTACAAAGACAATGACCCTACAGTTTGAAGGGGAATTTGTCAAATTAAAATAGGCAAATACCTGACTGAAAAAGAATCGCACTGGTTTCATCACACCTAGATGTTCATCAGCAGGTACTTCTCAGACACTAACTTCCTGCCCTAACTCCTGGGTTTCCACAACCAGTCTTATCTCAGATTTGCAATGATCACCCTGACAGACTGTATTATCTAGCCAGCATAAAAAATATATACAGTAAAACTGGTTTTGTTAAGTAGCTGAAATAATCTATTCTTCCAAACTATCATTATAGGAAGGTCTGGAATTATATTTGAGTTTTCGATTTAACTTTTTTATATTGCAGTCTTTCAGTTGGTTTGGTAGATTAGACTTTTATCTTTTAAATATCAGTTCTTTCCTCTTCTAGTCCTTCCTTATGAATGTCCACCTGTGAACGCATTCTCATTCTGGTTTTTGGTTCCCTCTCACCCAAAATAATCCTGGAGATTTCATGGGTGCACATAACTGCCTTTGGTGCCATCTACAGGCAAGCTCTAACCAACCACATAAACACTCAAAAAGTTGTATCAATAAATGCTTTGTAATCTCAGTGTGGTCTTCTGACAAGAACTGCTTCTTGAATGCTCAGAAATTCCAGCACAATTATTAGAGCCTCTCTGATCCCATGCCATATTCTCAATTATTTCCTAGGAATCTGACCCAAAGGCAAAGCTAGATTCCCAGACAGAAAGACTGGATCATTAAATTTATATATTCTCCAGTTCTGAACGAAAAGTCTTTAAAAATAACTTGCTCAGTTGATTTTATACAGTCCAGAAAGCTTTGCTTTCACAATGTTAAATTTACCATATAGCATAGGCTTAGAATAATACAGTTAGCACTCCTTGCCCGAGTCCATCTCTTGAAGAAATGATCCAAGAAAAACCAAGAAATGCAAGATGAGGCTTTGTCTGTATTTTCACGTACATAACTGCTGAGAGAAAAGACAGCAGCTTTATGTTACATTGACCAAGTGTTAGGATTTATTTTATACGTAATGCCATTATTCAAAGACTATCTAAAGCTACAACAATACTCTATGCGTATCTATAAATATGTGGGTGTGTAATGTTCACCCAATGGCTTTTTACACCATTGTAATTTCAGCCTTTCTCAAGGCCACTGAGTTCCAACAGATTTCATGAGATCGCCAAGTGGAGGGCCCAGCAAGAGAAAAGTTACAGCTTGTGCTTGGTCAGTGTTCAGATCCTTATGGAAGTTTATCTTCTCAATACAGAAAAGAAGAACCAAATATTACTGATTCCATTGCTCACATTTTCGCTTCTTACCTTTAACTGGTGCGTAGTGCTTTGTGCTGCTGAACGACTGACAACTATCATTCTATAAACGGACACATTTACTATTATGATTTAAAATGTGTACCATGTAGTAAATTAATACTGAGCAAAATGTCTTCAGTATTAAACTTTTATAGTCTAAAGTACATATTGCAGTAATTGGGTAACCGATCTTTATGTATGAGCTTATTAGAAATACCTCAGGCTGATTTATAATGGCAAGTTTTATCTATGTGAGATTCTACTTGCATGTCAGTTATTTTTACTACATTTGTATCATTGTAGCATTATTTGAAGATTATTAAGGCAATTACAGGAGTAATGCTTCATGGGCAATTAGTGTCAGGATTGGACACTTGGAAGTCAAAGTCTACAATGAAGATATCCATTTGCAGCTATCATTTAAGTAGAAAAAAAAGTTCATTTACAGCTCAAAAATCACTCACTGGACTATAAATAAGTGCAAGTGAGATGATTTACTTTGATGCCACTAAACCTTATATATTGTGTAAAACACCATGCACATTCCTTTGGGATATAAATATCAATCTGATTAGCTAGCAGGTCTTGTTAGCCACAGTAACTTATCCCCTAGGGTATCTGAGCCATCACGTGGCTCCAAGACTTCTGTAAAAGGTCAAGAGAGCTTAACTGAGATCTATATAAGTCATTATCTCTGTCATCTGAAAAACAATCAAGTCAAGAGGACTCTGCAGATCTTTTACCTTAAAGATTTTTCTGTTCTTGGCGTGGGAAAAACTATGCTGCAAGGTGAACTGAATCTTTCCTCTGGGAGCTTTTCAAGTCATCCCAACAATCCGTGCAAATAAATGCATGGAAATAACCAAAGATTCCACAACGTCATGCAGTTCTATAAATACATTTGGTTTCATCCTCAGCTTGTGCACCTGAAGCCGTAACTAGAGATAACACCAAGGCAGATGCACTGTGGATGGAATAGCCTGCTCCTGCAGGGCAGCTCCCTTGGTTTGTGCTGTGACCTACATTACAAGTGTCCCACTAATCAAACCTGGCTGCCCACACGGCAGCGTCAAAGGCTGACAGAGCAAGATCAATGTGCACTCTACCCAATGTTATTTTTCATTTTACAGTAGCATGGCTCTTGCTGGTATCCTGACAGAAGCTGAAATTGCTGCTGGCCTACAGCGCTGCCAAGGTAAACTTTAACTTTTAAATTTGTTTTTTCAGTTTATATATCAAATTCGTCTTCATGTGTTACAATTCAAGACCCTCTTCTTCTCCTACCCTTAGTCTCACTGAAGAAGGAAGATTTTCCACTGAGTTCAAAAGGATTTCACAAAGAACTTTGAAATAGTCTGAAGGAATGAATCAGGCTTAATTTTTTACAGTTATTACCAACAACTCCAAACGCTTTCATGACTGAGGTATGTCTCACTCCTTTTTCCTCTCACCTTTAACAGACTTTTCCTGCAGAACTTCTCACCCAGTGCCAGAGCTTTGACTAATGCTGAGCCCTAGGCATTCCTGGCAGCATGCGACAGGGATGGAGATGGTAAAATTGGAGTGGATGGTAAGACCCCCTTTATGGAATGGAGTAATACTTGCTGTTGGGACTTCCTAGTGGCTAGCTCTAAGCAGCTGCCATGCTCCATACACTGGCTGTTACAGATCTGATTCTGAGGTGCTCAGCTCTGCTCTGTCGTAGAAAGGATTTAACACAGGAGTGTGTTTGTATTTTGCCCTCACCTCTAGGTAGTCAGTCCCTTTTTTCATCTGCAGAGATTTCAGGACTGGAATCCAAACATATTTATAAAAACTTAGTATATAATTTCATTGCTTTATTATTGAACTATTGATACAATATGACACTTAAATGAAACATTTCTTACGTTTTAAATATCTATTATTATGAGTACACAATGTGCTACTTTTAAGGAATGATTATCAGATACGAGATACAGAAAGTACTTTTCTGAAGATGCAGTTATAAAATATGGTGTCGTTTTATTGTTCTTTTCTTTCTTTTTCAGAGTTTCAAGCCCTCATCAAATCTTAACAGGCACTCAAAATAAAGACCAAGATCTGTGCCATGAACAATCTTTCCCATTGCAAGCACATTATTTATTTATACATTTTGTACCTTGAAAGGTCATGAACAATTATTGGCACGTGACTTCGTATTGCTAAAAAATGTATGAAGTAGCGCAAGCACTACCTACATAATGTTCCCCAGTGTTTTAGGCAGAAGCTCGTTATACCACTGGGAGACTGAATGGGAGTTCACTCTGTTCATCTGAATTTTGATCTTTAAAGATCCTAGTAAAAATGTTAAGAGCAGGAGAAATTAAAAGTATCTCTGTGGGCCATTTAATTTTCAACATTTGCATAATAGCTAGCAAATGCTGTAAAAAACTTGAATTAATAAAATTTCTGGGTATAAAAACTGATTATGCTAAATGGCGATATTATACTTGCATATTCAAGAGATGTATTTAATAATCCATATGTTTTTACGTCATTCTTTATGCAACTGATTATGCTTCATAAACTAATTAAATGGCAGGACTTAGTGTTAATTAAGCTGTTAATTTTAATAAAAGATCAAATGGATCAAGATGAATTCTGATTACTGAAGCAGAAATACATTTAAAATTCTGCCAGGAATAACTCATCTTCATGTCCACCTGATGGCACTATTGTTCCACTTGAAAGAAGTTAAATCAGTATTCTGTTTGAATTAATTCAAGCCAGAACATTACTAGTATCCCGTTTGTTCACTTCTGTTTATGACTCAGTTTTGCCAGATTAAACTATCCCTGAACACAGAACGAAGGCCTGCACAAAGACAGCCAGAACAGAGATTCTGTATCTTTTAATCATATCAACAGAATTTACACCACAATGAGTTCTTGTATGGTCAAGGTAAAGAGTATTAATTGCTACCACAATTCTAAATTGCTTATTTTTCCCCAGAAATCTTCTTGGAGGAAACATGTTTTCCAGCCCTCACAAGTGTAACTGCAGGCAAAGGGAGCTGCATTTTGGATACAGTAGCTAAAAAGCACTTTGAAAACTCAAGTCCCTGCCTCCATATTGACAAATTGGGGCATGTTGCCCCAAAGTAATCAACGTTCTGCTTTTCTCCATCTCATAACTGAGCATAACACAATGTCCACACCTCACAAGGTAAGTAAATGTATAAATATTTGTGAAGAAGGTCAGGTAAAATGAAGAGCACCATAAAAAAAGCTTACTATGAAATTAATATATATTTTTTTTCTTTACAGACAGATTGAAATAGCAAGAAGTAAATAAGGAATGAGAAAAATGCAAAATTCTGGACAGTTCGCATTAACTGAACTTCATCCAGTTTGTGCACTGACTACATTAGAGTTCTGGTTAAAAAGTAAGAGTGTGATGATGTCATTACAATTTGTCCATAATATATACACAGCTGTCAAATTAGATT
This sequence comes from Cygnus atratus, assembly GCF_013377495.2. Taxonomy (NCBI): domain Eukaryota; kingdom Metazoa; phylum Chordata; class Aves; order Anseriformes; family Anatidae; genus Cygnus; species Cygnus atratus. Next base: position 7,686,791 of record NC_066376.1, read on the forward strand.
ACCTAATTACTATCAGTACTTACCTAGGCATTACAGTCTTTATGTTCTTTTTAGACTTACGTATATGATAAAAATAACTAGAATCCAAACATCCCTCTAAAAATAAACAAACAAAACAAAACCAAACCTGTCTTTTACCATTTGGAAAGGAAAAGATCTGGAACTCTTTGAAAAGTCTTTCTTTGGGCATTAATCTTGTCAAAACCTGTCTGACTGTCTCAGATGGCATTTCTTGGAGCTACTTAAGAAGACGTTCTAGTACCTGTAGACCAAAATCTTAATTTCAAAATTATCTGCTAATGCTACAATGGTACTGATGCATAACACGTTTATGGTAAGACATTACAGAGAAGCAGGAAAATATTAATACAATGTTGGGGATCAATATAATGCTGGGGAAATTACAACACTACAAAAAATTAAAGCAAGCTACATGACTTTAATGAATACTCAGTAATTTGTTCATGCCTTACGGATTAGCCAACAGATATCTCTCCATTAACTTTTATGAATTTAATCAAGGCCCTAATTTTATAGAAATTTTCTGAACAGTGAAAAAAGAATTATCCATCCAACGAATTCACATTTATTATTTCAGTGGCATCTCAGGAGAGTAATAAACTAACGAAATTCTGAGGAATTAGTAACTGCAGTCTGATTGCAAGGCTAAAAGCTGTCATTGTCAGAAAATGTTATGCATCTCATCTAATACTATGTTTTATATTTTCAGCACGTAACACTGGTCACCTGAGTTTCTTCAAACATTGTACCAATTTAACTGCTAAGAGAGAGAAATGCACGGACAGCTCAGGCATCTCCTTTATTTAAGCACACTTACTTCCATGCTGACTATTCTGCCAGGTCTATACAAACCTACAATAATTTCACCACTTACCATTCCATTAAGGACACTAAAAAATTAATGATGAGGTAGGTCTGATACCAGCTTCAGTGATCGCTCCCGAATGTTAGGGTTTTAGAACTTTCCTGCTTTCAGCATTACCACTAAACAGATCAGCGGAGAAAATGCTGTTTCTGTCTACCAGAACACTCACTTTTTCTTTTAATTTCTTTCTTTCACTCCCTGTCTCTCACTCACACAGGCTGTCAGGTACTGTGGAAAGTCTTTATCTGCTTATCATGTGCTTTAAGAAAGTTCTTCAAATTGCGCCTATAAGGCCGCAACTGGAAAGAACACTGCGTGACCATAAACATGCATTCCCACTCAGCTCCCTTAAGTGAAGAATGCTCTTCTGGAGTGATAAATTCTTACGTCTGGGACTATGAGCCCATATTCAGCAGATGTTTCTATCCAACGCTTTCCACCTGTCTTTAAATATGTGGTTGACTGTTGTCAGTGGAATTTTGTTCTGCTTCCCCTCTATTTAGAAGGGCATTTCTGTTTAACAAGTGACTTTAGATGAATACTTATGATAAGGTTAACTGATTTATAGGGCAGTTTTTATTTTTATACATTATTAAGGGTTACACATCCTCGTATACAACATCCATATACAACTGACTACTGCTGAAGTCAATTGTAGAAATCCCACTGATACCAATGAGGAGAGGCAGTAAACACAGAAATAGTTGGAAACACTTCAGTGTTACTTGCTTTATTTTACTGTGGCTTGGTACACCGTCGGTCATAGTGAAATACAGCCACGTGTAAAAGGCCTTTGGTAACAGTATAGTACTGCTGTACAGATCTGTTACAGGCCACAAAAGGCAGCATCCAGAATCTTTGACAGTCTTTAACCTTAGGGCACAGTTACTTTTTAAAATGCACAGAAAATCTGAACAATTTACACTTTCAAATATAAGTCCATCTGATACTACCTACAATGCTGACAGCAGTCAAAAACATCTTAGACAATTATGTTTAGGGTCACAGTGAGAAAACAGTGTTACTGAGTCACAGAAGCACTTACAAGTACATTTGAAGACAAACACATAGCATATATAATGCTAGCAGAGATCTTCCAGGACAGCTTTTTAAGTGGAAAAGTATTATGATCAGAACCATCTCTATGAACTAGCTATGTTATTAATGTTAGCATGTTATCATTTTGAAATTTTCTCATTTACACACAATGATAAGGACATAACTTGCACTGGGGAAAGCACACGCGACATTGCTCCTAACACACAAGAAATACCTGTCTCTGTTTAGCTCCAGACCCACAGTGCCGTGGGATGTATCCTGTAGCTTGGATTCAACAGTCCAGATCTCTGCTCAGTCTTCTGGGTAATATCCTCTGCTTGCTGCAAAGGCAAAAAAAGCTTCGTCACTGAGGCTTCTGAGGCCTGGATTTCATCGTTCATTGTAATAATGTGAAGTACAAAATAAAACTCAGATACTAAACCATGTTCTTAAACCTCTCTGCTAAATGTGGTAAGACTATGGCCCAAGAGGCCACTCATAGGATTCTGTAATTTTTTCTATACAATTAGAGCATGTACTTTGAGAGACAGCTTGAAGCAGCAAGATGTAACACACGTCATTGCAGAGACCCTTTCCAGTGATAGCAGCTATATTCACACTGAGATTTTTTGCCATCACCACTGAGACATCAGCATTCATGACCAACCACATAGGTTGATGAGTATCTGTTTTAGTTACTTCCACGCTCACTACAAAGGCAGACTCTGTTATCCAGGATCATGATACAACTGTTCTAGCCCTAACGCTACCAGGGCTGAAAGATGGAATTGTTTGGGGTTTAGAACAGCTGCTACAGCATCTCTTTACACTACCGTAGTTGGTCTCAGGTTAACACCTCTCCTCTGATCTCATCTGAGACAACTCCTGACATTACTTCGCATCTGCTTCAAGTCATGTCTTGGGTTGATTTACCAATTAACTGTACTTTATACCAAACAGAACAGAAAGAGTACAAGACTTGTCCACAACCTGTCAATTATTTACTAAAATACAACTTGCCTCTACATATTAGTTAATGGTACTTGATTTTTTTGTTGTTGTTTCTGTCAGATTTCACTGAAAATGAATTTATTTCAAGGTAAAAAGTAGAAGACTGCTACCAAGAACTTATCAATATGAACATTCTGTATTTTTCAGAACTACATCTTCAAGTTCACTTCTAGAGGTTTGAAGCAAACAAACACAAAAAGGCGCTAATATTCCTGTAATGCATAATGCATGCAGAGACATCTCAGGAGGAAAAGAACAGAAGTAAGTTATGGAAGTACATAAATCTTAGGAAGAAAAACTCAACAGCACTTCCAAAACTCCATAGTAGAGCAAAAACAAACAAACAAAAACATCAAAATAAATATTTTTTCTTGTAATTTGCAGGAACAAGTGCAACCATTCCTGGAAACTGCAATACTCAGATTCTGTATCAGAATTTGCACTATTGTAAACTGCTCATTACCTAGCAACTGCTCTTCTTGTGGAATAAGTATTTTTTTTCTATAGCATTACATTTCCTGCACATTATCTTTTATAAATATTCTTTTACGGTTCTTAGTTTTTGAGCCCCTACAGTGATTACAGTCAACTAATTTAACACATATCCCACAAGTAAGGAAAGCAACCAAATAGTTTAGCTGTACGATAGATTACCAAGTTAAGATGTCCCTTTATATAATATAGTCATCCCTGATTATTTCGTTCTTATTGTAGTAGAGGGAAACCTGTACTTCAGATGCAGTCTCATTAATAAATAAATAAATACCAGTAACCCTAGATTCCCACCTGTATCAATATACAGTGACATCAACTTGATTCTGAAATTCAGCTGTTTTAGGCTTTTGTAAGTCATCTTTCAGGCAGGATTAGCATCACTTCCATTGTCAGCATTGAATTTCAAATGTTACAATACCCCTGCATAAGCAATAATAATGAACCTATTGTAGCAATTAGCTCATTTCTATTTGACATCATATTTTAATATAACATTCATTCTGATTACTTTACTGTTGTCGAATACTCTCTGCCACATGTAGAAACATTTCAGAACCCTGTGTGCCACAACAGAGCGTATGAGCTAACCCGAGGCCATTCTTTGAGCATTTGCTGCTTATACTTTAATACAATGCCTGAATAAGTTGCAGACATATTTTGAGCTTGAGTATTATTTACTTACCTTTATCTCATCATTTGCTTCTACATCATTGGCTTTTAATAATTAGTGAAGTATGACAAGTCAAAGATTTACAGAAAGCTAGCAGCTCAGCAAGCAGTTTGTAGGTGCAAGAAAAAATAAAGGAAGGCTACTATGAAGTCCAGCAGTGAAATTCTGCTCTCAGTAAAATCAATAGCATTATTACAGAGGTCAAAAAAACCTTTCCTGTAGAAACATCTTTGTTATAAAATATATCAAAGGGAAGCAGTATGAAGGCCTATGAAATCTCATATTAACATGAGATGGACATAAAGGAGAAAATTCGCAATGCAGTGTAAAAATGTACATACAGTGATGGGAATTATTTCAGAGTGGATCTGCAGAAAGCATGTATGCACTTCATTCCTATTGCAGATTATAACAGCATGCAAATCTTAGGTAGGAAGCAATATGAACATACCGTACTAAGCAAAGAGGAAAGAACATTAAATGGAAACATTAAAGAAAGAACATTAAATGGAAAGAACATTAAGAGACCTGAGATCGGATCTTCAATATATACAAATCAGCATTGTTCATTCGGTTTTCTTCAGACAATTCTAATTTGCTTCAGCCAATGATTCTTAGATTTAATAGGAAGGAGTCCTTCCAGGTCACTATAAACAGTTTTCATACTGAAAGAAATAGAAGAAAGCATTCTTCTATGCAGCTGGTATTTGGGATGCTTTATCGTTATGTCTGATTATTTGTGATTTACACCTTTTTTTTTTGTACAAAAGAGATATCAAAAAAAGGGTAAAACTGTAATTAACTGATGTTTGCTTTCTCATGTTATTTGTAATTTATATTTCTCTACCCAATTTCACATAAACAGATGCTATGCCTAACTGCTCTCACTGACATTACATAAATGAGTAAAACTACCACATTCCATAAAGTTATACCAATGTGAAAAAGAACCATCTTAGATGTACTACTACTCTATTTCACTGCTCAATTTATAACTTTTGCCACTATTAAAAACAACGAAAACAAAAAACAGTGTTCTGGTATTAAGAGAACATTAATTTACATACCATAATAGACCATTATACAATAAACTAAATACATGTGTTCTTTTATTGGACTTCATCCTAGAGTCTTGTCCACATAAACCCCCTTAATGATGAAATAGATTATATTTTCTCAGAAGGAAAACCTCATTTCTGCTGTTCCAATTTTTTTTTTCCCTCCAAAATTAATGATCTCGAAAAACACACACACAAAAGTCCATTATTATATACCTGCAATTTTATTTTCTCATTAGGGAAATTGAGTATGTGTGTTGTAAACTGTACATACCTCTATCTCCACAACAGCAAAGTCTGATTCCTATGATTTCAAGTAAATCTATTATTGATTTCGTATAATTTAAAATAATTGAAATAAATTATTAAGTAGACCATAAATAATCTTCCAAGGATACAGACAAGAAGATTAGCTTATTCAGCTTTGCTTAGTTACTTGGTTGTGCTGTCAAGGAACGCACTGGTTTCTGTTCTATCCCCAACTAGGGACGGCACTGTAATTTAAAAAACAGTCAGGACACATGAAATGAAGCCTACTGTAGAAAGATTCCCCTAAATTATGCCACACTTCCCTCTACCCCAGTGACAAGTTATCTTTGTCAGAAGGACAAACTGTCACCTCAAATCTTTCATCTCCAACTTCCTTTATATGCTCCAAAGGTCAGACAGACTTCAGGAAACCAACCTAGTTCCATTTCATAAGGCTTTGACTGCTGGAGTCAGCTTCCAGCAAGCAACTGGAAGGTCCAGAGGTTAACTGAAAATCTTTAGCACGCTTGGAGTTGGAAAGACTATGTTTTGATGGCAGAGTCATAATTAATTAATCCCAAGTGGATTTATTAAAAACATTGTTCTTCTTGTCCATGTTATAAGATATAAATAGAAAGAAAAGTTTAATTAGTTCAGGAAGAAATTTGAGCTAGGTCTCAAATCAAACATTTGATCCATGAAACAGTAACCTAAGTAGTGGTTATTGTCACCTTTTGAATCCTTTATAAGTCAGAGTGGCAAGCCAGAGCCAACAATACTATTTTGCCTGGTATCTCCTCAGCTATATTTCCTTACCTAGCTGAGAAAACTATAAAGGTGAGCAGCTGACTTGAGATTGGTTAAATGACATGACTGTGTAGAGCTGCACCAGTAGTAAGTACAATAACCACTGCTCTAAGATTTTAATTGCTGGAATTACATGTGGATGGACCTTCTGTAGATAAGTATGTTTTCTTTTTATTCTTCAGAGCTGTTGGGGGAGAAAACAGAAGCAAACATTCTTGACTTTATTGTTTCCCACTGTCTATACTGTTATTTGTATTGCCAAATGCCACGCATTCCAGTAAGAGTCATTGATAGATTAATGGTAATATTGAGTTTACTATGATGTACTTAACCAGGATGCAGGCAATAGATCAAAAAAGATTAAAAAATTGTACATCAACTCACAATACTGTTTACGTGATCCATCTCATTAAAAAGTATTATTTCAGCAGTACTATTTTTAAAGAAGTAGCATACTAGATCTTCTAATTTGCTTAGGAACAGCAGCAATTTCAGTCTGATCAAATAGGTTCATCTACCTTTAGAAATCATTAGCCATATAGTATTCCTCAAAACATTAAAAAAACAATTTGCTGTAAGATGCATTTGCATTTCATAAATCTGTTTGCAATATATTATTTTGAACAGGTTTAAGATGAGCCTCGCAGACATTCTAAGCCCTTCTGACATTGCTGCTGCTCTGCGGGACTGCCAAGGTGAGAAAACAAAACTCTAAAAATCTATTATTTTGTGTAACACATGGGAAGTCTAATTCAGTTGCAAAAGCATACGGGACAAGCACATACTCTCAACAGACTTCTGTAGTCTCCTTCCGTAGCAGCTGTCACAGTATACTTGTTCATGAGATTTCTATTTGTGGGTGGTTTGAGATTGTTCGTAACCTATCGCCCTGTGATTTCTTGATGTTTACCAGGGTATTGTGCAGTATAGCAAAATGTATTCTTTGTCAGTCTTCACCTACTGTTCATGTTTAGAACAATTAAAACATAACAAAGCTGCATCCTCAGACCATTTAGGAGCAGTAAACACAGTGGTCTGGGGTTAATTTATTTATTAATTTATTTTCAGCTCCAGATTCCTTTAGTCCCAAAAAATTCTTTCAGATCAGTGGGATGTCTAAAAAGAGCAGCAGCCAGCTCAAGGAGATCTTCCAGATTCTCGACAATGACCAAAGTGGCTTTATCGAGGAAGATGAGCTCAAGTAAGGATTTTCTGTGTTACTTTAACTAGTAAGAGCCTATCCACAAATTACCACTTTTTTCTTTCCAGAACTGTTCCATAAAGGGGTGTCTCAGGTTATGCTAAACATTGAAAAACCCTTCAGCAGGTTGTGAATGGTGCATTTGAGTAGACAATCCCTACAGTCAAAGCCAAATTAGTAAATACCTGCCGTTACTGCTTAGTATAGAAAAAAAATAATAACTCCCTGGGGCTGGATTTTGGTAGTGGGCAGAATCCAATGTATCAGGGCCGGACTTACAAAGCAGAATCGTACATGAAGAAAATTTACCCTCCAGTGTTTATGGTAGATAACTTATTTACAGATAGCTATCAGTGTGATAATACAGCCAACAAAAGAATTGTATGATCTGAAAAATCATAATCAAAGGTGCTTTCCACCTAGGTATTTCCTTCAGAGGTTTGAGTGTGGAGCCCGAGTGTTAACTGCCTCAGAAACCAAGACTTTCTTGGCAGCTGCAGACCATGATGGGGACGGTAAAATTGGGGCTGAAGGTATTTATTTCTATATAGAACTAAGATCCTCAAGATATGTTGTAAGTAATGCGTGATTCTCTTTTATATTGATGGTACATTAATGTACCTCCAGTTATTTTTTGCTGAAACCCCTTCAGCACTGACCTCTATGAATACAGAAATGGTCCCTGACCTTACAGCTTCATCTCTGCAACTCCTCATGCATAAGCAAGTCAAAAAGAAAAATAAAAAAAACTACCCAGCTGCTCTAAGGAGCTTCCTCACTGCCACCCATAAATTTCCAGTTACTTTGCAAGGAACAGCTCCCTGTTTCTCCTCCCACCTACTCTGATGTAAAGCATCACCAGTTCACTTGTGCTACACGCACGTGAAACAAGGACAAAAGAACCAGCCCTGCACAGCAGAATCACCAGCACATTCAAAGACTCATTTACAGCAGTATCCCCCTAAAGAAATGCTACTAGTTTCAGTGAAATCACTCTCAATGTGCAGGAGCTAGCAGCATACAGTTGACTATTAGTTTTGCATAATAAGGAGAACAGCATGATCAAGTGTCACTACCCCGACATGAGATACCACAGAAGGGTCTGTGTGTGCAGATGGAGGTTTTTTACCTCCGGTGCCGGGCTACGCATCAGATAAGAAGCGGCTGTTTTAGGAAGCAGCAGATTGCATCCACCCCCTGGAAACGCTGGTGTGGTTTAATGGCTGCTCAGCGCGAAAACCTCACAATCTCCTAATTCCACCCTTCTGGGTCTCATTTTGGACAGGAAGCACACGCTCACAAAAAAGGCTTGGAGCCAATGGCAGCTTGTCCCACGCGAGCAGCAAGCTGCCCAGCGAGCGTGAAAGGGGCTTAGGGAAGGGCACGCAGGGAATGTGCTGCTGTGCGGACTGCCCAGCTCACTGCGCTAGGGGCACAGGACTCTTCTGCTCCTTTCTTTGGAAGGAATTAAATCCAGTTCCTTAGGAAACATGTCAGAACAACCACACATGATTTATGAAGCAATCTATATATTTAATAGAGTCTTTCTGGGACAGGATTGATCAGATGCTCTTAACTCACAGAAGACAACATTTAAAAAAAAATCTTCCTAATGGTGGTATCTTGTTGAACACCACAATACCACATGAAGCTTCACACATTTTTAGCTTTATCCTCTCATCTAAATAAACAATTCTCAGCTGCCGAAGCACTACAAATAGCTAGTAAGACACATGGACTCACTTTTAATCCTGCTTCAGGTCTGCTTACTCTGATTCTACATTGGCCATTCCATTAACTCTGCCCAGAATCATTATTAAGCAAAGAAAGCTAAAACTATCCTGGGAACTTTATTATTCCTTATAAATGTCAGCAAATCACTGCCTTTCCATCCGCTGTTTGATTAATTAGATTTGTCTGCCTGAACAGGAAATATAGGCAATGTCTCTCTTGCATGCAAGTTTCTTCCATTCTGATAATCTATCAGGTAATTGCTTTCTGTTTATTTTGATTCTAAACCTCTTGATAAGCCATTAATCTTTTCTTCCTAATCCTTTTATTTTACTATTTCTACTGTAAGTATCGTCTTCTTTTTCACAGAATTCCAGGAAATGGTGCAATCTTAGAGGTTCAAAAAGACCAAACAAGATAGAATTGGGATGAATCTGCAAGAAAAACTCCAAAACCTTGAAAATCAGCAGTCCCTTATGTATTTCTCTTGACGGTGTCTGTTATTTGTTCACTGACTTAATAATATAATGAAACACTGATTAATTATTTTTTTTCATTGTGTGGACCATTTACCATGTTCTAAACTCTACTTCACCAGACACTTCCCTTAAAAATATCCAATAAAAATTAATTACTGCAGCTTGTCTGTGTTTTTTTGAACAATAAATGGAAACATGAATTCTTAAACAGAACGTGTTAATCTCTCAAAGATCTTAATCTTATCAGAGCCTCATATATAGATCTGATTGAACTCAGTGGGAGTTCTCCCTACACTAGACTTTCCGTATTAAGCTTGAAGCCCTCAAAACCCTCAGTTCTTAGGCCAAGACTTGGGGCTCAGACATAGCTAGCAGGTAGGTGAGGAGTCATCTCTTACTGACTTCGAAATGAAAAGCAGTATTTTTTATTTTTTGCCTAGGAAATGGTTTCTACATGAGAGTGTTGCAGTTTCAAGCTGTATTTTTTCACATTAACCAACCAAGAGAAGTTAAAAATCATATGCTTTCCTGCGGAAAGAATTAAAAAAAAAAAAAAAAAGGAAAAAAGCCTCTGTGGGCTTAAGGCTTCATATAAACTGTAAGGCTTTAAAAAACATAGGGGAAGCAAAAGATGTCCTTCTTGGTGGTATTTTTTTTAAATTTTTCTCAAAGGGAGGACTAAAAGCATGGAGGAAAGACTTGCAGAAATGCATGTTGAGAAAGCTCCAACATATTCTAGCAGGTATTTCTGGGCTATGTTGCCTAACATAATAGTAATTAAGAAATTCCTCTTAGCCTCAAATGTGTTCATCACTGAAGTGAAAGCATTTAAATACACTAAAGTTTTCTCACTAGACAGCAGCACAAACACAATCATGATTCATCCTTGAGTACTCACACCTCTAATGCCTTCTCTACAGCCAATTACTCTTCTGGGAGCCAAGTACTGAAGAACCAGCCAGAAACATTTACTGCTTTAAACATGTATACATTACCCTACACCTCTTAACAGCTGATGGTTGAAAATAGATTTTTTGTCCTATTTCAAAATGTTTTAAATCACCTTAGTTTAGTTATTCATACACTGGGATACTCAGGACACGTGAGAATTTACAATGATTATGACATTTTTCCTTTTATTGTGGAAAAATAATACTAACAAACTGATAAAAATTTAACACTGAATTTAAATAATATTTCTTAACATTAAGAAATGTTCTCACCTGGCAAAATTCACTAGAGTATCAAGGACTTGAACAAAGCTACTCAGATTTACACAAGATAAGGATCAGACCCATGGAGATTCTCACAGCATAAGATGGATGTCACAGGATATTCACAAGAAATAAAGTTTGTTCTTGGCAATGAAACCGGCCTGATGACAGAAGGGTCTTGGACTAGTTCACATGTAAGTAACAAACTGTTCTCCATTTCACTGGCAATTAACTTTCCTGACCTTGACTAACCATATTACATTAAGCAGGAAAATGCATGTAAAACAAAGAAGTTTCCAGTTGCTGTTGTACTCTGCATTTTATCTCCTCTCAACATCTCAGCCTCTTCACCATGTTCCTACACAAAGAAACCCAGAGGCAAAGTTCAAATTCTGTTATTCTCCACTAAGATGCAACACATTGCTGGAGCCAGTCACTGGACAGGAGGTGGACAGAAGATTTATGCACTGCCCTGACCCAAAAAACGTTTTTCAGTGAAATTAGAACTCTCTTCGTTTTCCAGAAAACAGAATATATTACAGTTGTCTGCATTAGAAGTTCCTGTAAAACATCTGAGCTACAAAACTTACTTAAGACCAATCAAGATGCCAAAGAACAAAAAGACTAGGGAAGCACTTTTTGGCAACTACCCTGATATCTATCTTCTTTTACCCAATTTGTATGTAAAGTCTTTATTATAAACTCGTGCATCCTTACTAGCTTGAAACATGCCTCAGTTGTTTGTTTATAGCTTATTATTTGATACAAGTTGTGTGCTACGGTACCAAACAGGAAAGATACAAGTCACTTACTCTGAGCTATTTTGAGATATCTCTAGCACCCCAAGTACTGCTGTTAAAGAAATCCTTCCATACATTTCCAACACACACACATAAAAAGTACCTGAAAAAAAAGCTCCAAAGTACGGCAGCTACTGCAGCAGATTACTGGTTTCTGTGGGAATTTGCATTTTAATTAAAGGGAAACTCTCTGACGTAGGATTTCTGAAATAGAAGAAACTTTTAAAGTAAAATCAACTTATCATTTCCCTGGGGTCCCTCAGGTACTAAATCATACTTTCAAATGCTGTTGGCCTTGTCTGTAAAACCCATGAAAGTGATATCTCAGATTGGATTTTCTCACTGACAGGGATACCTTTCTGCTCTACGGCCTAAAACAAAATGTCATGGCTAAGCCTCATTCTACAGACATGGTACGCTGAATTCTGATTGCTTTCAAGCAGGGAGGGAGTTGTAACTGAGAAAGCTCCCGCAAAGGGGCCTACTGACTGACAAAGAAGGAAAAAATATATTTACCATATTGTAAGGACACAGTACGTTGCATCATTTATCACATGCATACTGGTGCACACTGAAGAACATGAGCAGCTAATTTCTATAATCATTGTAATAAATGAAATGGAAATAAGGACTGCCTTAATCAAGCATACTCAGTACCAAGATTTGACCAGAGATAGTATTCAGAAATCAGCTACAGCTAACAATCATGTTTACAGACTGCAATCAAATTTGCAACTAGTTACCAGAACTGCCACTTGTAAATTATATTCTAAAACTTTTTACTAGACACAACTATAAAAATACATTTTTAGAAAACACCAGAATACTTATGAGTCCAGCAAGAATACAGGTCTCCTTAGTTCCTTTGCATGTTTACATTATTTACCCCATAATACTCTGTAAAAATATCCTGTGAACAGTTAAAATTAAATTTAAAATATAAAAGAATAAACAGTGGCTTATTCAACCTCTCAGCATGAAAAAAACAATACCATGCCTTAAATACATCAAACTATGACATAATTTCTCATGTAATTCTCTCTCTTTCAAGTCTTGCTGTGATCAGCAGGGAAATAACTAACATATTACTGTTACTCATCTTCAGCGCTGAAATCCTTTTACCTGTTTAGCCCCTTCCTCATCCACTCTTCCCAGCTTTTCTTTCATGGGTACTACAGATTCAGTCTACAGACAATGCCTAGGCTATCCTAACACATTAAACAAATCAAAACATTTAAATATCTCCAGTTTTTCATGAAAGTAGGGTTTTTATTGCTATTCAGTGACTCTGTATCCTTAACTGTAACCAAAACTAGTATAAATTTACTACCTTCCACTATGGAATCTTGGATTCTGCAAAGCATACACAACTGTTATTAAACCATCTCTACTCACCGTGACACTCAAATAGTTGCTCGCATTCCTTGACATCACACTAAGAACAAATCTGGGGGAGATGAACAATGCTCTTCAGAGCAGAGGCAGTACCCTCGCATCTGGCTGCAGTGTTACATTTTCACACAGAGCTACAAAGGCCTGGTACAGAATTAACAAAGCGTGCAGACTAGGGATACACAGGCATTGTGCTTTTTGCTGGATCACAGCACTATTTTGTAATTTATTTGCGAAACTAATCCCAAACTGCTGAGCCCACACATTTGTTAACACATTTAGACCACATACTGTCAATGGAACAGCTATTTGAGCTGTCAGCTGTATTTACTTACAGCTGTCAGCTCCAACACCCGGAGTGATTGATAGTATACCTTTTTGTTAAGTCTGTTACTATGCAGCTGATGGAAATGCTCAGAATAGTACCTAGAAGCAGGCTCAACAAACCAAAACGTATGACTGTACAATGCTGTAGATATTATTTCTTATTCCAACTTTTTTTTAATATAAATTGGAAAGCACTAATGAAGTCCTTAATTATTTGTCTCTTGATGCTGGGGTTGTTCTCTGTCAAATTTCCAAAGTACTTATGCAGCAGCTTAATTTTACGTAACCATGGGCTAGGAATCACATTTCAAACTCAGGGAGATCTGATGCCACTTTGCAAATGCCAAGGTGTGGTGTTACTGCACATACAATTAAGAAGATGGGATGAAATTGGAACCACAATTGAAGTTCCTTCCCACCCTGTTAATGTGTATATTAGAGATGTAATAATTTAAATTAATTGAATCTATTATCACTTCCTCTTTGTAGATTCTCATAAATACTTCCACCAAGAATGATATAAAATTACATGAGAGATTGCACTGAGCGGAACTGTATTTTAGCAATCACTACACATACATTAATTCCCTTCCTAAAGAAAGTTTGGCACGGAAACACCTTCCTTATCAATCACGAGTTACACTGAGTATCCACTGTCCAACCATACATGACTCCCCAGTTCATCCCTTGCAACAGTATTTGTATTACAGCAGTAAACAGGCATCCTAGTCATAGACCAGGATCTTAGTTAAGTCCCGAACAAGCACACATCTAAACGATCATACCAACCCAAACCAAAATCCACAGTCACTATGGTTTTATAGTTTCGTTGGTAAGAAATTAATAAACCTGACTATTTACACCACCAATTTCAAGGATTTCCATGTTTTGCTTAAAGTGAGTGATATAAAGAAATTTAACTTTTCTGGCCTGCCATCCTGATCACCACTGCCCTGCAGTATAGCATGGATAGGGAGGAACTTTTTTTTTTAACTGATATATTCCGTACTGACTGGATGTTCCCAGAAATTGTCTCACCTGTGCAACAACCTTTAAACTGACAGGCCATAACTCCAAATGGTTTATCTGAGCAAAGCACTGAAATTTAACTCACAGCTGTAGGGTAGGAAGCTAGAATTACCATTTTTGGATGCCTAATCCTGAGGCAGATGGTCTGATACTTATTCAACGTGAACTCAGGGCAACCCTGTAGGCCTCATGGCACCAGCACCTTCCCATTCCTGCTTTTTGTGCTGGCCAGGGGCAGGAGTCACTTTAACCTATGGTCTCTCTGAAAAACCGAAATTAAACTACAGATCAGAATCTCTTGGCAGCTTTGGAAACACTTCCTACAGCTGCTTAAGACCTGGCTGACAGTGACTGGAAGCACCGTATGGTGTCCCCCCAACCAGTCCAGTTCACGCAACACCAATAGCTTCTTAGCTCTTAAGAGGTTTGGGTTAAACACCATGAGCACAGGCAGAAGAGGTCACACCCAAGGCAGTGTTGAGCTCCACACCCATGGAAAACAAACCTGCACACATGTACTACCTTCATATGAATTCACATGCTCACACTCTGCCTTGAGCCAGCCTTACAGGCCTCATTCCAGCAGCTTGACTGACACACTATACCTTACAGCCAGCCCAGGACCGCCATTCTGTGCCTCCCCTCCCTCACAGGAGGTATGCCCAGCCATTTTGTGCCTCCCCTCTCTCACAGATGGCAGCCCCTGACATTTTCTGCCTCCCCTCCCACATAGGAGGAATACGCCGCCATTTTGTGTCTCCCCTCCCTCACAGGAGGGGCACCCCGCCATTTTGTGTCTCCCCTCCCTCACAGGAGGCACACCCCGCCATTTTGTGCCTCCCCTCCCTCACAGGAGGCAAATCCCACCATTTTGTGCCTCCCCTCCCTCACAGAAGGCAGCTGTCTCCCTCAGGCTAGGTACCAGGTGGGTTACAGACACAGCATCCCAGCTGGGATGCGAGACAGACCTAAACATTGACCCTGCCAGCCCTGGAGAAAATTGCGTTCCTCTCTCTCTTGCTTACACTGCTCACTTTTTGGGTACAGACTGATTAAATATTAAATTACTGCAGTCTTACATCATCTTTATTTTGCACTGGGCTCACTCAGCACCACGTTGGGTTTTCAGGAATCAACTCACGAGGCTGATTAGACTATCTGGAATGACATCACTAGCGCTGGAAGTACATAGAAACTAAAAGAGCAACGAGAGCAACCAAAATAATGACAAAGTGGAAAATGAAAAACCTAAGAGTGCAAGATGTGCAATTATATTTTTACACCTTTTTTAGGTGGTTAAGTAGGCAATTATGTAACTTTGTTTTTTTTCAGATTCCCAAGCTTCATACTTGTAAGAGATGTATCGCTGCCCTGCACCACGTATCTGTCTCTACTTATAAACTCACACTGAATTTTGATTAAATTGGAATTGAAAGACAGCAGAAAAGCTTTTCAAGTGCTTCATGAGTTAAATGCAGCTACCTAATATGTGCCACACAAAAAATAACCAGAATAAATGTAATGCATCCATTTATGGAGAGAGGATTACCTGCACTACGTGATGCTGGGACGACATGTCCTTCAAGATATTCAAAGTTGTGGATCTCATCTCTCAAACCTTGGTTTTTACCCCTAGAAATAAGGCGTTTCTACTTATTCACCTACTGGGCGTCTTTAAGCAGAAGGGAACTGAACCACACTGTGTTTTTGCCCTTCAGAAAGGGGCAGCTTTGGCCAAACGCTTGGTATTTTGGCACCGGCCAAACCGTCAGGAACCTCTCGCCTGCCGACGGGCTGCTGGAGGCTCCAGCAGGGCTCGGGGATCACCTCTCGCTAAGGGGGACGCCCGCCCCGCTCCCCGACTCCCGCTGCCCCTCACACCACCGGGCCGTGCCCGAGGCAAGGCTGCCCGGCGACGGCCACCTCTCTCTCTCCCCGCCGGCGGTGGCGCTGGGGAGCGCCGTGTCCCGCGGGGCACGGGAGCACTTCCCGCGCCGTGCCGTGCTGTTCCGGGGCGGGGGAGAAGGCGGAAGCGGTGTGGGGCTGGTGCCGGTGCCGGCGGAGGGCCCTGGGCTGCTCCCTGATGGTGTGTGGCGGCGGCGGCTGGCCCCAGGCGCGCTCGCTTCCAGCTCGGTATGGCGACGGCGGCGGCGGGGGGAGCCGCCCAGGAGAAGCAGCTCGCTCCGACCTTGCTCAGTTTCTTCATCTACAACCCCAAGCTGGGGCCCAAAGAGGGAGAGGTACCGGAGGGAGGGACGCCGCGGCTCGGGGCAGCGGGGCGAGAAGGGTTTGGGGGCCCTACGGTGTTGTCCCGGCCCTGGGGCGGCTGTCGGGGCTCGGCTGCCCCTCTCTGAGGCCCTGGGGACCGCGGGATTACCGCTTCCCCTGGCTCCTGCGGCCGCCTTCCTCTGGCCGTGTCCTGCTTCAGGCAAAGCAGTAACCAAGGTGTTGTCAGTGGTAGCATGTGAAATATTGCAGGTGGTCTGTTAAGTACTGTGTTTTACTGATGTGGTAACTTCTTCTAAAATACCTTTTTCAATCGCTATAATCTGGTAAAAAACCTCAGTCATTAATTTAGCTAAATCTAAGCTATTGCTAGTTAGCATTAGCATCACAGTGCTCATGCCACTGTGATTTTTGATTTCAATAAGCCAGAATCTGTATTTTTAGATAATAACGTATTGTACAATTTGTGTGATAGCCTGTAGTTTTAGTAGTGCTTTTGCACAGGGCTGTGCCTATACTTACTTATTAGTGACTGACGGGGCTGACTGCACCCTCAATGAGTCCGTGGATGGCTTGAAGCTGGGGGGAAGCTGTTGATGTGCTGGAGGGCAGGGCTGCTGCTTGGAGGGACCCTCAGTGAGCTGGGGAAACAGCTACCAGAGACCTCGCAAAGTTCAACAAAAACAAATGCAAAGCCCTGCATGTGGGACAAAACAATCTTACGCAGCATGGGCTGGCTGGTTAGAAAGCAGCTTTGCAGAACAGGACCAGGGAGTCCTAGTGAGCAACAGGTTGTACATGAATCAGCAGTGTGCCCTTGTGGTAGTGAAAACCAACAGCATCCCAGGCTATGTGAGTGAGAGTGTATTAGAAGGTCAAGAGAAGTGGTTGCTTCCCTCTCTTTGTGGGCAGTGTGGTCCCCTGAGGCTTCCCAGGGTAGGAAAAACACTGACAGACTGAAGCAGGTCTAGTGGAGAGCCCCTGTTGGTCAGGAGGCTGCAGTACCTGATGTGTCAGGAAACCCTTAGAGAACTGGGTGTGTGCAGCCTGAAAAGCAGAACGTGTTGGAAGGGGGTCTTGTGGCTGTCTTCACCTGCCTGAGGGGCCATTATTGAGAGAATGGAGCCAGGTTCTTCTTGAAGATGCACAGTGAAAGGATAAGAAGCAATGGAAGACATTGCAGCAAGGGAAATTCTGATGAGATAAAATAATTTCTTCATGTTGAAGTGGTCAAACACCAGAACAGGGCCCAGAAAGTCTGTGAAATCTTCAGCCTTGGAGATACTCAGAACTTGACTGGACAGGGCCCTGAGCAATCCGAGCTAGCTTTCAAGCTAGCCATGCTTTGATCTGGCTTTGAAGCTATCCTTGCTTTGAAGTAGCTGTGAAGTGGTTATGGCCTGTTATTTCAGTAGCCTTGGAAATATAAACCATTTTGAAATGTCTTGGGATGACTGCTTAAGTATGCTTAAATACGACTTTTAGCCATTATTACAGAAGCCTATTTAGGTACAAGATAAAATTCTGCCTAAAAGACTGTGATTGAAGTTCAAAAACAATCAGAACATGATCTGAGTATTCTTTAACTTTGATTCTGTTAAAATGCATTTTGCTTTGATTCTTTTAAATTTTAGGAAGAAAAGAAGATTCTCTTCTATCACCCAAATGAAGTAGAAAAGAATGAAAAAATTAGAAATGTGGGACTGTGTGAAGCTATAGTACAGTTCACAAGGTATAAAGTCTGACCGTATGACTCATTGTATTAGCACAGACAAAATGCTTAAAATTTCCCAATCATATATGTTTTCTTTTTGTGTGTGTATATAAATATCTATATCTACATAAATGTTTTCTTTCTAGGACCTTTAGTCCAACAAAACCTGCAAAATCCCTACATACACAGAAGAATAGACAATTTTTCCATGAACCTGAAGAGAATTTCTGGATGGTCATGGTACTTATGCATATGATATGCATATTTCTAAAACATCATATCAGAATGTTCTCAATGCATTCTGCATTGTCTAATGCCAGCCTGTTCCACCTTCTAGGTTGTACGAAACCCCATAATAGAAAAACATAAAGATGGAAAACCAGTCTATGAATATCAGGAAGAAGAATTACTGGTAATACTGAACTCTCCCCTCTCCCCCTTTTTAAATAAGTTACATTGCATTTTAAGAGTAACACCAGAAATACCTTAGTTTGATTCTTCTTGAACTGCTGCCAAATTGACTTAAAATATGCATATAGCCATAAATGGAAAAAAAGCAAAGTAGTTTTCAATACAGTTTAGAGAAGACAGCAAGATAGGAAGTTATCCAAATGGCAGTTCAAGATCACCTAATAAACATCAGTGAAATACACAGCTGTGAGTCTTTTTTTTTTCTTGGAATAGACAAATATTTCTCACGATCTGTTTATTTAATAGGTTTCCTGTATGATTCTGAAATGTAGCTTTATTAGGTTTAAGTACATGTTCCACAACTATAAGACTACCAGTAATCTTTACTAATAAGTTGGAAAGCCAAACAGCTCAAACCTATCATGGGATTTCTTGTCCAGACTGCAGTATCTTTACACCAGTTTAATTGTATGCAGGAAAGGTATTTGGTCAGCTGGAATAATGTTTAAAGAGGTGGTTGTTTATGCTGCCTCTGTTCATCACAGTATGCATACTAATGCTGTTCCTTATTTAGTCCTGTGAAAAATATTGGTGTTGTCACTCTATTTCGTCAAACAATAAAAGTCTTTTTTTCATTAAGACTGTAGTCCAGTAACAACTTGCTATGATGTCCCACCTCCTTTAGCCTTTGAATGTGAAGAAGAGAATAATGGTCAGAAATAAGTTCATTTTAAATTGACCACTGGCCTTAGGAAATACACAATTTGTAACTGATACCTTGTGCTTGAGTTAATAACATTTGGTATTAAATTTAAGGGGGGGGAAGGACTCCCTTTGAAATAGTACCTTATATGTATGAAGAAATCTCTAGATGTTGACTGAAAATGCTATTTAACTTTTCAGAGACCAACTTCTCTAATTTGTGCACGTGCCTGCTCTTTGAGTGTTCGTTACATGTAGCTCAGCCAAAATATTTGAAATACTGCCTCTACTTTTACTAATGCCTTGCTCTTTTTTCTGCAGGATAAGGTCTATAGTTCGGTCCTGCAGCAGTGCTACAGCATGTACAAGGTAGAGTTAATAATACAGAAATACAGAGGCTCTACTTCTGGGCAGAGAAAGAGATCCTTATGGTACCATTTGGATGTGCAAGCTCATCATTGCTTTGAGATGCTTCTCATTGCTGTTGGCTGCAGTAATAACTCTTAATAACTATTCCTGAAGCTGTAATAGTGGTGATGGAAGAGAAAAAATAAAGCTGTTGCAGTTGTCAGTGTTAGTTCATTAGCTTACAGTAAAAATAAGAGCCTTCTAGTTTCCGTGAAGTCCAGATTTCTTCTTTTGTGGACAGTTCTGACACTAAGCACTTGCTTTTGATGTTTATATTATCTGTTGGAGAAACAATACTGAATAAAGGCCATTAAAATGTCTTTTAGAAAATAAGGAATTAAGATGTTTAAGCAACACAGATAAATAACTTCTCTACTAATGGAGAATTTATTTTCCTTCTCTAATTCTGACCATGCTGCCATGTATACCTGGAGTCTGCAAATCTGAGAGAGGATCTTTCAATAAGGGAGGGGTAAATTTAGATCTATGCAGAGCTGTAGTACTGAGGAACAGAAGCTGTATTGTAATCTAGCTATATTCATATTTGAATTACGTGAAATTAATGTAACTACACAATTATCTGACTGACTTCTTTTAACCACTAGCTTTTCAATGGCACATTTGTGAAAGCCATGGAAGATGGAGGTGTAAAAGTTCTAAAGGAAAGACTAGAGAAGTTCTTCCATCGGGTAAGACTTTATTTTTCAGGCACATCTAGTGTGATTCTACATTGGAAATAAAAAGTAAAAATTTTCTCTACGTGGCTTCAGTGTAACTCTAAAACAGGAGCGGTGGAAAAGATGTAGCAACAATACAAAAAGCCTCGTTACTTGTTCTTTCCAAATACTTCCTGCTTCCTACTAACATGGTAGATTCTTTAAAGGAGTTGAACCACAAACAGGGTTATAGCTTGATAGAAGAGTTTAGCTATTGAATATTTTTTTCTGATGGAATCGTGTTCGTTCTTTGGAAATTCTGCATTAACGTTTGAATTGGTTAGTGGGATAATCATTTGTGCAGACCTATTCGAGAAACTGTTAAAGAATGATTCAAGTTGGAAAGAACCTGGAGAGGCTATCTAGTTCAACCACCTGCTCGAAGTAGGGTAACATTGAATTCAAATTAGATTGCATGTGGCTTTGGCTGGTTGACTCTTGAAAGTATCCAGGGTTGGAGTTTCCACAACCTCCATGCACAGACATTGAAGTTCCATAGCACAATGAAGTAACTGGTAGTTGTGACTTTTAACTATATTTTTTTTCCTGTGTGGGATCAATAGTCATGCCTGATAAGGTTTCAGGAAATAAACCTTGTTTATAACTTGTCTTCAGTATTTAACTTCAATTTTGAACAGCAAATGCTTTAGTAAAAGGATGGAAAGCAAAACCTATTTCTGAGCAGGAAGTCAATCAAATATTTTCATTTAACTTTCATGTAAAGTAGTCACATCTAGCAAAAGTTTGAGTTCCTACGTTAAAAGTTTAATCGAGCTGACTTCAGAAGATAGCAGCCAAGTGTCTGTCTGCCCCCATTCTTCTCATTTGCATGGAAGGAAATGGAGGGTTACTGTCAGCAGTTAGTTCTCTTGTAGAGATTTGAATATTGATATCTCTGATAATGATAGAGTGTAGACACTGTATACTGATGTTTAAAATTGTTCTCTTAGCAACTTTTAAGAAAAAAGTGTAAAAAAAAAAGTACAATTCAAACTGATTTTAGGATAGGCTTCTTTTTTGTTTTTTGTTTTGTTTTCCTTAGTTTTGGGTTTTTCTGTTTGCATGTTTGTTTCTTGTAAGGCTGTCATAGGCCCCAGAATGAACCCTGTTGGCACAAGGAGTACTTGTTTGATTTGCTGGTGTATACTTTTGCCTAGACTGCATTCAAATACAGCATGGCAGAAAGGGAAGTAATAAATAATCTTTAAAACATTAGTTTTCCTTTCAAGCTCCTAGTGAAGATAAAACAGTAGTCACTGAGATTAGTATAACAAACAAATCCAAGGAAAAGTTGTTTCTCTTTTTTGCTGGGGAATTAGAAATGCTTAGAAAGTTTGGTCATGCAAATTACTGTATTGTAACCCTATTGAATGAATTGGTTACGTGCTGATGGCAGGCTTGGTCTGCATTGAAACTGTGAAGGGAAATGAGACTTAGATTATAAACTGTGACAGAGACCTGTCATACTGTCTGTAGCTACCATGGAATATGTAAATGTGAACAAGAATACGCATTTCTAAATGGAATGAGAACAAGCTCTAATTTTTAAGCTAATAAAATTATTCTGCAAAGCTGAAGATTGATCTGAGCAGTTCAATATGTATGTATGTGCTTGGTTGAATGCAGATTTTTTTTTTTACTAGGTAGACAAAGATTTTTGTAATGACTTGATAACAACTTGCTTTAGCTATGCTGTTTTGTGTGTATGAAACTAATTTTTGTTGACTGTTTCCTACTAGTCTAGTACGGTGGTAATGTATGCAGTGCTGAGTAGTGAAGTTCAAAAATGGGGCTTATTTTATTGCTTGGCTTTTGGTAATGTGAAATGACTGTAGAGGGAGCCACTGGATAACTCATCGTTCACAGACCAGGGTGTCTGATAGTGTGTTTAAAATCTATTGGTAAAACTTACGATCTATCAGGAAAGAGAATAATAAAAATTTTCTTTTGCACATTGCAAGCTAATGTATTTATCTAAAATTCCAGTGAAAATATTTTATAGAATTATTCTGTGATTCTATGATCTAATATTTCTACAGAGTTACTTCTGAAATTAAATAGTAGTATGATGGGCTTTGCGTTCTTGTCCTCTCCAAGGATCTTGAGCTAGCCTTAAAAGCTGTTGTCCCTGATTAAATAGTAGTAGATTGACATCCGGATCACATTGATACATTAAGGAGTACTTCAGGCAAACAGGACTATAGGGGATTTTTTGGATCGTTAGTCTAGATTACAGGGAATGAGACTCAAATTTGTCATTTAAATGTACACATTGGAAATTTTCTGAATTCTAAAAACAACTGTCATTATCCTCTTAGTACTTGCAGACACTGCACTTACAATCTTGCGATCTGCTGGACGTATTTTGTGGAATCAGCTTCTTTCCACTCGATAAAATGACTTACTTGAAAATTCAGTCATTTATTAATAGGATGGAAGAAAGCTTGAACATAGTCAAATATACTGCATTTCTCTACAATGATCAGCTTATCTGGTAGGTACTAAGATAATTTCTTTTATGTGTTTTTAAATTATCATCCTATAAATAAGTGCCATAATAGCAAAGCTGAATCAGTGGACAAGGTGCATGAAAATGCAAAAACAGAATGCTAGGAAGAGTGATGTGGAAGAAAGTCTTTGATCTTTGGCTTTAAAAATCTCTAAGCTGTACCAAATTATTATTTCCAAGTAGCCCTAAGGAGCAGCTATAAGCCTGTTCTTGTAGTTCTATTTTATGTCTCCTAAAATCAATGAATCTCTCCATGCCTGCAATAATTTTAGGTCTTTCCAGTTCTACCAAATATTGGACTTCTATGTGAGTCTTGTTCCTACTAAACTGCTTAAGGTGAAGTCTCTGGAAGTTTTGAGCTATCATTTCTGCTCTTAAACTAGGTAGTAATATGGCAAGTAGATTCAAAAGTTATTGGGGAAGGAATGTGAGCCTTTTATTAACCTAGCTTCCAGAGCAAACGAAGAAAAAGTCCAGATTTATAGATCTGTATTTAGTTTTGCAGGGGCAACTTAAAGTAATAAGCCTTGAAAAAGCATGTTTGATATTTAATTATTCTTTAATATGTCCCAGCCCTCATTGTGAAAAATATTGGGGGGAAGCATTTTTATTTTTTTTTAACAAAGACAAGTATTTAAGTTTGCAAAACCAATGCTAACTTAACTTTTCAGCTAATCTAGGGGGTATTTACTGACATGACACAGTTGTTCAGGGCATACTGCTTCATTTGCAGCTAAACATTTTATTTTTTAAAGGGTGTGAGGAAATCATAAGAGAATTGCACTGTGTTTCAGATGAGAAATCTTGTGTTGCTTTTTTTTTTTTTTTGAAATATTTTTTTAAAAAAATCCCACTACTTTGTACTTACACTATGTAATTATGACATCAAATATGAGTTAGTAGCAGGAGATATGACTTCTATTTTACAGCAAACTTGGATGTTAGTTTGTTTCCTAAATACAAACCACATCTTATTAAAAATGAATATTCTGGGACTGAATCTACTGAGACGCTGAAATGTTGCTACCCTAGTTTTATGCGTGCTTTGCTGCCTGGGTTGTGGTTGGGGGAAAATGTGTGACTTGAGCACTGCAAGACAAACAGCACTTGCATTTTTATCTCTGCTTGATGTTCTAGGAGTGGACTGGAACAAGATGACATGAGAATTTTGTACAAATATCTCACAACATCTCTGTTTCCAAGACACATGGAGCCTGAGGTATCATAGTGGGAGTGTTTGTTCTTTTTCCTTCTGTCTATTTTGTAATGCTAAAGCCTAAAATACCAAAGAGAAGCATCTCTTTTCCCCTACCCACCTTAAAATTCAGTTTAGGAATGCCTAAGATTTATTGCTTTGGGGGCATTCTACTAAACTCAGTAATGTTTGTACCTATCACTTACAGTATGAATTCCGCTGATAATTTGAATAAGGGTTGCTGATAGGGAATTTCCTAAATGTTGATACCTGATGACTCCTTATAGTACCAGTGGAGACCTGCTCAAGCTTAAAAGTGAATGCTCTGCATGTTCTTAACTGTAACCTTCGCAAAAGCCTACAGTGTTTGAGGCAGAGCTGGATAAAGCTGAATCTTTTATGAGTAGTGGACAGTGGGATCAAAATAAGCTTGCTGCTCTTCTGATATACTTCTGTTATAAAAGGAAAAGAGCATTTTAATGGAAGCGTTATTTTAAAACAAAATTATTTAAAAATGTATGCATTTGGGTCTATTAAAGATGTGCAATGTTAGTGATCGAAGGCGTGGAAGCTTTTAAAGTAATTGAGTAAATTGTGTGTAGTTTTCCAGTTAATAAAGTGTTGCTCAAATACACCAATTTTGATATACAACATAGTAGAAACTCCTTAAGCTGCACAAATACCTAGTAATTGGCCTCTGAGTCTTTGTCTAGCAGCTCAGTGCTTGATGAATAGAACTTTCACACTGCTTGAGGTGAATTTCAGAAGTCATCGAGCCTTATTGACAGGACTTTTTCTTCTCCTGTAACTGAATCAAGCGAGCTTCTATAGCTTTTAGTGAGCTTTACAAAAAGAAGACATTTGATTTAGGGTGTTTGTTTCAGTCTTCCATGGATTAGCATATGAAGCTGGAGAGGGGAAAGCTTATTGTTCCCTGAATTTAAAAAAATGTATTTGTAGCTATTTAATTAGCTGCTACGTGATGTTCACAAACAAAAGGGGAAACCCTAGGTTTGATTTGAGCTTTTCCACCTTAGGATATGAATTTTGATGATAAAAATAGCAAGGGATCTCATTCCCAGAGATGACTATGGCAACATAGGTAACATTTGCGGTGCTAACAGTTTGAGTTGATTCTCACTATAACTAACAACAAAACAGGGAGAATAGTGCAGAACATCTTCTAAGAAGAAAAATCATGTAAACACAGAACTGTTTACTTCAGTGAGGATTTTTTGTGTGTGAGCTTAAGTGGCTGATGTAAATAACTACAGGTAGTAGATAGCGTGTGGCACAGCCTCCTAATTTGAAGTACAGGCTGTGCTTTGGCACAGCAAATTAAAAGTGAGGGCTCAGCTAATGTGTGTGTTGCTAATGTAGGACTTGACCACAGCAGATAGGGTGAACAGACCTGCCTTCCCTGTATGTCACTTTGAAGAATTCATTCAGATGTGTTTCATACCTGCATAACAAAGATACTTCCCTACTTCATAGTGCTGACCATACTCAGTATAGCAAACAAATCGCATCAGCCTAATGGCTAAACAGAACGTGGAGTTCTTTAAGACCACATGGAGTTAGTTATCCTTTTCCCCACCCCCAGCAAAGCTCCAAAGTAATAAACGCAAAATCAGAATGTTCTGTTCTGTCAGCATCTCTTTAGCTTTGTCTCCATCACGTTACACAAAGAGTATATATCTTCATGAGCGTTATTTTCTGCAGTGGTTTATATATAACATGATATAAAGACAGCCTACAAAAGAGTAACAGAAAATACCTCTAAGGTGTTTTTTTCTTGTGTTCTTTTTTGCTTCAGTTAGCAGGAAGAGATTCTCCAATACGTGCTGAAATGCCAGGAAATCTACAACATTATGGAAGGTAGCTCTTAATAACTGTCACCGTCTACTCCTCCTTCCCTCAAGGGCAAAACGTTAGAGAGGAGTGAATTTATTTTTGGGTACATGTTCCACATGTAGTCCATTCCACAGGGTCACACAGTAGTCAGTATAATGTAAAACTTGACCTCTAAGGAAAATAAATATGCAGAAACAGTAATTAAGCCTTTTCTTCCCTACTGTTCTTAATGCACTGCATGAAAAGTTTTGGCAGTGCTCCAGACACTTCTTTTCAGTCAGGCACTTCAGACAAAGGTGCATGTATCTAGTGATTTGTTTTTCCTCTGTACTCAGTATGTCAGAGGGGGGAATTCTGCACTTAAGCAGCTGGGCAACATTTTGAATAATTGTGGGTTCAGCCATCTTTCTTTAACCACTATAATTCCCTTTGCCTGATTTAGAGTATTGTGTTGTGATAGAAGCAGTGGCACGTGTTTTCCTGCTTTTCCCCTCAAAGTTAAGTGCTTCTAATACATCACTGTTCTACGTAAAACTAATCTGAATATACTGTTGGAAAGTGGAGGATGAATGCCTTCCCAGTAGCAACAAAAAAAGTTTTTTTTTTTTTAAAGTCACAACTTGGATGTGGAAGGAGTTCGGCTGTCGTTCACCTGACAGTCTGTGCAGTTTACTTCCT
This sequence comes from Cygnus atratus, assembly GCF_013377495.2. NCBI lineage: Eukaryota > Metazoa > Chordata > Aves > Anseriformes > Anatidae > Cygnus > Cygnus atratus. The sequence continues at coordinate 7,713,591 of NC_066376.1, forward strand.
TATCATTTTTTACTCTGCTTTTCTGATCCTGTTTCTATAGCTGGAACATATATGTAAGTAATACTTTGACAATAAGAGTGCTGAGATAATATATAAACGAAAGGGTTCTGTGCCTATCTGGATAGCTGAAAATTTACTGTATGCAAATCCATTCATGCATGCAAGTAATTGCTAGTCTCAAAAACATCTGTTAAATAGGAAAAACTGAAATACAAGAATTCATCACATCTGACCTGTTAAATTATTTTATAGGTTTCTCACTGGACCCTTAAATCTTAATGATCCAGAAGCAAAATGCCGATTCCCCAAAATATTTGTTAACACTGATGACACTTATGAAGAGCTTCATTTAATTGTTTATAAGGTATTACATTTTTCTCTGCAATTATTCCTCAGAATTAGGAACCTATATACAACGAGAAGCCAGTGATGTGAAATATTTGTGAACTGCATAAAGAGATGCATTGATAGGACCAGGTTAGAGCAAAGAGACAGAAAACTGTGGAATTTATAGCAGTAAGATTTAAAACCTGAATCTACTTCTTCCTCTCTCGTATACCCTCCCCAAAACAAAAAAGTTTTATCAAAACAAAATGTCAGCCGTAGTAAGTTTACATGATTTCATACCTGGCTTTATATTGCATTAATCTGTGGGGAGAAAAAAATAGTATTTTTTGTAATGAAATGCAATTCCTTGCAGACATATGTCCTTGCATAAAATGCACTTAGTAGCAAATTTTACATTTCCCCTACAACTTAAACACTCTAAACTGGGCTGAATTTTAAAATCCTAACTATCCCATGTTATGGTAGATTGCAAAGAGATTGTTCTATTAAAGGGTAAGGATAATCACCTTTAAACTAGGTGATTATTTTATTATTATTATTATTTAACTGGTTTACCTATGTGTGACTTCACTGAGTTATTGTCAAATGACTTTGAGGTAGTTGAGGTAACCTGTTGTAAATGTTTTTTTGCTTTAACTTTTTTGTTCCAGGCCATGAGTGCAGCTGTCTGCTTTATGATTGATGGTAAGTACCTACTAGTATCACTTCTTCAGTGAGACACAGTTAGTACAAAATGCATACAACTTGTTTTATTTTTGAAAATATTCAAGTTAATTTCTTATTTGAGACACTTCTTCATGAGTGCTTTTTATCAGTCTTTTGATTTTGTTCCAGTGGTATAGGTAATTCAGTTTACACAATAAAATGACTAAATATTGCTTAAAGTTAACCTTATGGATGATTTGGAAAGTGCACAGGTATAACTGAGAAGTTTGTCCCGGGACTCTCAAGGATGTTTAAAGAAAGCAACTACAGAAACTGTACCTTCTACTGTGGGAAGGGAATCTCATCTCTCCCCTTTCTTTACATGCCATGTAGCTTCAATTCCGCCTACACTGGAGTTTTGCCGTAAACTGGACAGCATTGTTGGGCCTCAACTTACTGTGTTAGCATCAGACATATGTGAACAATACAACATCAACAAGAGAATATCAGGGTTTGTACCATGTTTCTGTTGCAGTCCTGCTTTAGTTGGTTAAAAATTAGCTTTAATGTACTGCTTATATAATGGTAATATGATTCCCAAATTTTGAAAGCATTGAGTTAATTGTATATCTTAGGACGTTTTTCTACCTTTCTGCATCTTAAGCCTTTATAAAGTTCCTGTTGTTGCATATTCAGGTCTCCTTGAAATAATGACATGCATGTTATTAATTTTGCAATGAATGTTTATCGTGTGGCTGAAGCCTTTTTCTTCTATGTGCATAACTGCTGCAGAAGAATCATGTAAATATTAAGATGATAAATCTCATTTATTGATCAAGATTCTCCCGCCTCACCCCGAAGATGTCAACAGACTTTTCAGATACAGCAGGTGGAACTTCTGGGTTTTGCTTTTTTCATATGTGAACTTGAGCTTGATCTATGGAGATGCACAGTTCTATGGATTACTGTGCTTCCAGAAATACATACAAGATAGTAAAAATGCAGACTGAACTGGTAGTTTCTGTCCATCCTCGCCATGTTGAAACAGAAATAACAGTTCCTGCAAAACTTTCAGTTTGTATTTTGCAACTTTTCTTGATCAAACAGGATCTCTTAATGTTCACAAATAGCCTTTGGGCAACTAGAACTTTTGAGTTTCTTTAAAATATCACTGGCTTTGTGCCCACCTCCTTTCTTTTGTTGATTTCCTTTGACTTCTGCTTTCCTAAACTGATATTTTCTGTAACATTAAAAATAGAGAATTTTCTTCTTCACACCAAGTAGATGCTGACACAGCTAGCTCTGTCTGTTTCCTTAGACACATGTATCTACAGCTTGGACAGAGTGTATGTAACTCTTAAATCTGTTACAAATGCACACCATGTGTTTATCAGACAGCATGGATGTAAAACCTCTGGGCTTAAGTTGTTGATTGAGACAAGGGCATAGAAATCAAGTGTGACCTTTCACAAGCAGCTTTATTTTCTTGTGTTCTTCATTTGTAGAAGTACTGTACTTGCACATCAGGGCATAATGGGCTGCTCTTTGTGGCACTTATTTCAAGTGGAAGATGTAGCCTATAAACAGATGAGAGGGCTTTGAATAACCCAGTTCTTCCTGGGGAAAGACCTAGAAGCATCCAGTGTAGTCTACCTGAAGGTAGCCTGCCTGAGTGAAGACTTTTTCATGGGACTGATGTTCTAGTCTTCCCTTCGTTATGTTGAGATACTCCCTTGGTCCCAAGTTCTTGTGCTCTCTTTAATTACCAATTCCTGGCAGGGAAACACTTGCTTTGTCATAGTTTCTGCCTCATCTGTAGGGCAGGATGGGTGGTGTTTTTCTGTTTTTTTTTTTTTTTTTTGTATTTAACTCCTGCAGGTTCAACTCTTATCCCATTTTCCAGTTCCTCCTCCAACTGTCCAATTCAAGAATTGTCTTTCATGCTGCATTAACCCAATAGAAAGGTAGTGAGAGCACAGGAAAGACAACTTTCTTGCTGTTGCTTTGGAGCCACAAGTCCGTGCAACATATTCGATGGATATCAAAAGTTTTATCTAAGATGCTGAAGCTAGGCTCCTTATCTTATGGGAATGATGCTACAAGGAAAAAGAAGTTCTAGATACTAGAATGACTTATGTTGAACAGGTTTTTTTGTTTTTCTTTTTGGAGTAACATATTTGTTAGTTATAATGCAAGCTTTAAACTTAAGTACTTTTATTCAGAATTACTGCTTCTCGGTGTGGCCACGTATGATAGGCGAGGAAAAAAATGATTTATTATTTTTCCATTTTGCAGAACTAAGGTAACAAAGGAAAAAAATGAAAAAGCATGCTAATGCTTTAGAAAATTTGAAAAAAATATCTTAAAACTATAGCTGATTCTCCATATAAAATGACTTATTTGTAGGTAGATCTGTTAATTGTGGAACCAAGAACTGCAGTCACATAAAACAACAAAAAATGAATTAAATCAAAGATAGGTGTGAGACTTAATTTTTATAGTGGTAGCATGCAAAATTAGCAGAATTGCAGGGTACAGAGTAGGATGCACTTGAAATTGTGCCAATCTACTAAATCATTAAACTTGGTGGTTTTTTTTTTTCCCTGTCATCTGGGACTGGTTTTGGCTGCTTTATCTCTTTTAAAGTTTAATGCCACAGTGTCCTGAAAACATGATACAGTTTCTTGACACTAATGCACTGGGGTGACAGAGACAAAGGGTATCTAGTTGTTTGCTAAGGTGACTGGTGTCATCACAGTATCTCCTTGACTCTGAATAATACATAGCCTGAAGTACCAATTGCTGTAGCCAGTTTTCGACGATCTAAATTTGTTGTGGCTTAAACCAAAATTACAGCTCTAAGTGACAGATTTTATATTACCTTAATAAAAGAGGAAATGGAGGAGGATAACTGAGGCAGGAGTTTGAAAATAGTCTTGCCTGGGCCACACAAATGATGGTCAAAAACTAACTGTCTGGATCAAGGAAGAGTCTTTCCTTTTGACTTAACAAATAAAGATGTGAGTGAAAAATTCCTAAGTAGTCACGTTAAAGACCCATCTCTATCCAAAGCAGACTGAGCTGACACAGCAAGGAAACAAAATTGTAATGGAGGAAGAAATAGTTTATTAGAAAGATCTGAATAAAATACTGATGGAATGTGGGACCAGGCCCTTAGACTCCACCGTGTCTATTTCTTAGCAGCCTAAGAGGAGGAAAAACTGGTCTTGGAGGTTTTCTTTTTTTTTTTTATTATTTTTATTTAAGTATTGAAATTAAGTTTGATCTTGCTGCAAGTCTTAATGTACTTGGTCTCTGCAATGTGAAAATAACCTCATGATGTTTCAGTAAAGTTTTACACTTCTTAGTTAATAAATGTTTTCTGTGAGTCTTGTGCTTATAGAACATGTTAGTACTTGCAAGTCACTTTTTTTTTTTTGAATCTTCCTAGGGCTGAGAAGGAGCCACAGTTTAAGTTTATCTATTTCAATCACATGAACCTTGCAGAGAAGAGTACTATTCACATGAGGAAAACACCCAGTGTATCACTTGCATCTGTACATCCTGACCTCATGAAGATTCTTGGTGACATCAACAGTGACTTCTCTAGGTAATGCTTAACTATTAAATAGCCTGTAACCCCTTCTGTCAAGTAGATTTTTCAAATGTGTGAAGCTTTCGTGCCTTTTTGTTCATGGATGGCTTTCGTAGCTCTATAAGGAACTGTGTAATGTGGGTCATATTTACTACTTCTAACCAACACAAAATATTATGTCATATATAAACTTTTCTTGTCCTTTAAAAAAATAATTTAGAGGTCCTGGCCCTTTCTTTATCCAAGAAAATATCTAATCTATGTGAAGCTTCAGAGTAACCATAATAAACTTAGAAGGAGCCTGAAGCCAAGTGCTTTTGCACTTAAGTCCATCTAATGTCATGATAAGTAGCATAAAGGACAGGGAAACCTGCTTCTGCCTGTTACATTAAACCCTCTGCTGGGGTTTAATAGCTGGCTGCTTTTAGGGTTCGGACAACAGATAAAACACAAGTCTTGCAGTTACTACAGTACTGCTTGTAGGAAAGATAACTGGCTTTTTGTAAAGGGTATCCTCTTATCTAAATCAAGGTTGGAGAGACCTTCCTAGAACTACAAAAACTCATAAAAATGTGATAATGTGGAATGATTGTGATGCCCATAGCTCTTACTAGGGACTATCAATAGTCCCACTCTATATAAGTTTTTCATTTTCAGTTTTCATCATATTATGGAAGTACCAGGTTAGTGACAGCCTTATATAATAGACTTAGTTGTTCAGTTTGGTTGAGTTCTGTTTAACAACTTGATACGGGGTGTGAGTCTACTATCTCCACCTTCTGTTACCTAGTCACAGTGTAGCAAAACATCATGCTATGAAATATGTCCTTAACTTCATGGACACTGTTTTCTTCAAAGTGCAGGAGTGTTTGGCCAACAGACAAAGCAAGAATTGTGCCTTCAGATGAGTAAATCATTCTGTGCAGCTTATTTATGAAGTCTTGGATTGATGAATTATGTTAAAGTTAGTACTCTGTTAGTATCTCTTGATACTCCACAACAATTTATGATGTTATTATTAATAAATTAGTACAACTGAAAAATTGATGACTATCAACTTGCCACCACCTTCTTTACTTTTTGAAACTTCTTTCAGAGTTGACGAAGATGAGGAAATTATTGTGAAGGCAATGAGTGATTACTGGGTAGTTGGGAAAAAGTCTGACCAGCGAGAACTGTATGTTATTTTGAATCAAAAAAATGCAAATCTGATTGAAGTTAATGGTAAGGATTGGTTTTTATTACTTTTAAATACAGTTACTACTGAATCGTATGCCCATGGAAAAGTAATAAAATCCATCTCATGCAAAATCTAGAGAGGGAGTTATCGATGATAGACCAGGTAAGTTTGTGTCAGGTTTTAGTCTGCTTTCTCTATTAGCTATGAAAAAAGAACAACATAAATATTCATCAAACATTCTTAAATTATTAATGAGTCATTCTTCTTTGAAATAATAGAGGAGTACTTTGTGATGTTTAGGAGTAATTAATGAAGTGTATTACAGGTGAGAGATGAAAATATTTACATCTGATGTAACCTACCCATGGATCACTGACATAAAACTTACTTACACATCATGTCTCTCCTGTCAATGATCCTTCTGCCAGTATTGGTGTTTCTAAGACTGTTTGAAGACTGATTTGCTCTGAGAGGGCAAATGAACATTAAGATGCATTAAGCTTTTAAATAGATTGATTTTAAAGAGAAATGGCAGTTTGAGTATTACTTGCAGCAATTTGGGGCTTCACGGTTTTAATAAAGAGGCAATGCTCTTATTTCGATGATAGGAAATAATATTTTTTCTATGACCTAAACCTAATAACTTAAATTTTAGAAAGAGGACCTGGTTGCATGCCTTACACAATGACCACTAATTGTCCTTTAGCATCAAACTTGCCATACAGAAACAGTGCGCCTTATAAACTCAGAACGTCCTGCTACCTGTGAAGCATTATCTGCCAAGTAGCACGAAGCAAAAGTTTTGTTGACTTGATCTATTGTAACAGGCTACAGTAATCCTTCCTTCCTCTGAAAAGGCGTTCTAATACACTTCCTTGCGTGGAAGCTAGGTCTTCTGCTGTTGTAGTGTAGAAGTTTAAGACATGTGGTCCAGTGGCAAGCTCAAATAATCACTTACACTTCAGCCACTAAGCAATACAACTTATCTTTCAGACAGTCTGGGACTTCAGATTTAACTCAACCTTCTCTTACTGAACACAAAATTTATTACTTCTACAAGGAAACTCCTACTTTTTTCTATTTGAATTAAATTATACTCTACTGGATGCTTGCCATGGCTTTTCTTGCACAGCTTCCTGTATAATATACTGATTTCTAAATTTATTTATTTTTTTACAGAAGAAGTGAAGAAACTTTGTGCAACACAATTTAATAATATTTTCTTCTTGGATTGATCTGTAAAGGGCTGATTTATTGAAGATGTCAATGTCAGACACTTGTTCAACATGAGAAGTTATTAGTCATATTATTGACTGGAATAATGACAATAGTAAAGCAATACTTGCTTTGTAAGAATCAAAATTTCTACTAAAATCTGTAAACTGATCATAAAATTTTTAGATTTTAAAAATGTTTATGTGCAAACTAATTAAAAACCAGTCTGAATTCATCTGTACCATTCCATTCTGATGTTATGTGAATATTTTACTGGAAAATAAAATTAATAATTGTTACACTTTTAAGGGCATCTTTTGGTTTCCCTGTGTTGATTTGTAGAAAATTAACAGAAAGTCATGCTGTGATATGGAACTAGACTGGTTACACAAGACCTCAGAAAAGGTGCTAGAAGATTATTTGTTCAAAGTTGACCTGTTTTTAAAGCTTCTCCTTCATCCTGATTCACCTTTTTTGTTGTCAAATTCTTACTTAAACGTAGGTCTACTCCAGACTGGACCACAAAAATACTTGCTTATATGAAGCATTTCAATCAAATAGACAATGGTTTAAGGAGAAACCATTTACTTAGGGCATACACTCATGATATGGGATATCAATTCTATACCAGCTTAACAATGATAGAAGTTTTAGTTAATCATCAAATACTGACTTTTGTAATAGTTTTCTTTATGCAAAGGGTTACGCTCATTTAACTAACATTTTTTTTCCCAAAGCCCTTCATTTAAAGCAGCTGGCCATGAAGTTTAATTTCCCTGTGAAAACATACCATGCAGTTTTATCTCACTTGTGTTTTAAATGCTACTGCAGGTGTTTTTTAGTGTTTGTTTTTTCTTCAAAGAATACTTACATACTTGAAGTTTCAGGCCTCATCAGAAGATTTACTTCTTCTTTCTCTTTGCACCAGCAGGCACCTTGGTAACAACAGGGGGTGGTACAATGGATGCCTCTTCCTTTGGAGGGGGTACTAACTGTGGAACAGGCTCCTCTAACTCCTTAATAGCTGTATTGTTGGACTCAAAAGATCCTTTTTCAACTGTGGCCTCTTCCTGCCTTTTTGCCTCTTCTGCTTCTCTTTCAGCAATAAGCCTGAGTGAACAAAGTTTATATTTATGTACTGCAGATTTATACTGGCCAAGCAACTACACCTATATTCACATTATAAGCTGTCATACTGTAGAAAAGCAGAAAGTCCAGCTAGTTAATCCTTCAAGTCCAATTTATAGCATTCAAAAATACATTTGACTTGACTGCCTTTATACAGAGCAGAACTAGGAAAGATTGTTCTGTAACCTAAAGAGAGCCTGCATTCATTATTCCTGACAGTAATAAAGTTACACAAGTTACGTTCTATATGTTGCTTACTACATTTAGATTATTTTTCCCCAGTTGCAGTATGCTATATTACTTTATTACAGTGGATTTCCTGTTTTCAATAATTTTGCTAATAGAAGATAAAATATTTTAAGATAAGATACCATACGTACTTTGCCAGCTCTTCATCCTTCATCTTTCTCAGCTCAGCTAACTCAGCATCCTGTATTTGATTTTCTTTTATTTTTTCCCTCAGTGCTTTTTCATGATGGTAGGCAGGAAAGAAGTTGTTTATAAAAAAGATTTGCACCTGATACATCCACCGACCAAATTCCTCATCTTTTACAGTTTTGGCTTCTAGTTTATCTGCAACATACAAATTAAACACGTTTATTTAACATAATATTTATATTTCAAATGCCTGTTGGACTACAGTATTTCAGATCTGATACCCTGCAACAGAAAAGTCTAGCTGCACTGATCATTATGCTCCTCACCTCTTCATATCTGAGGAATACATGCTTGTTTCTGCATGGTATAAAAGATAGAAACTCAGAACTGATACACATGAAAGGGGATGGCCCTTTTGCAGATCTTCAGAGCCACTCATCTCTGGGAATGGCATCAGAAGAATATAAACACTCCCTTTAATCCTATGACAGATGTCTTAATTATGCAGTAGTCTGACAACAGTTCAGGACCTGGGACTCCCGTACATGTGGGAATGGAGGGATTAGCATGCCTCTCTGAAAGAACAGAACTGCATCCAATTGCTGTGGCTGTCAAAAAAAAGGCTAGGTTACATCTGATTGTTCTTTACGAAATAGAGTTTTTTCAGATCTAACTGTTCAGTCATCAGATTTCAGTGAAAGATATGATGGACTGCTTAAAAAAAAAAAAAACACAAAAAACCACCTGGCCTACTATGTTCTTGCATTTGGGTTCTTTACCCTTGTAACAAGTTAACAAAGACAAAAAACAGCCCCAATGAGACCTGCTAACCAGCCAGCAGGGCGATGTTATAAAAAGGTGAGTAACAGGAAAGTTAGTAGGCTCTATATATGAAAATGCTCTTAGCAATTTTTCTTCTGCATGAATGCTGGCCTGTCATAACACAAAACATTTTAACCCAGATAACGGTGGCATGCCATTCCTGAATATGCAATAATAATTCTTTTAATAAGTAAAAGATGCAAGAAATAGCCATAATATCTTTTATTTTTCCAAGATTGAGCTTCCCATAGAGTAAATAAAAACTAAAATTTATAGATCCCCTACAGATAAGATGTGGTGTTTTAAAATTGTGGAAATAATATTTAAGTTTTTACTTTAAATTCTCATTTAAGTTACACTTTCTTTAAAATAATTCTTTTAAAATTTTTCTTCAAAATATTTCCTCCAGAATTAATGTTCATTTACTGCCCTCTTGTGACAAGCTGAAATCTGCATATACAAATAATATTTCACAACTGAAGAGCTATGAGGGGTGTGTATGTGTGCATGTTCATCTTAAGACAGTAGGATTGCTTTACCTGTCAGTTCCATTGCTGGACAGAGATCTTGTCCTTTGGCTGTATCCCAGCTGGACAATGACCAAACATCTTTGACTTCTCCATGACTTGTGTGGAATGAGAGGACAGGATCTGGTACCGCAAACACAGAAAAAATAAAATGACTCAATCTGTAATTCTGTGTGTTAAGTATTTGTTTTGATCTTCAGCAAAAACAAATACAGATTATCATCAACCTTCCAGCTTGTTTAGTGGTTGAAACACTTCCGTACCAATGAAAAGATTGTTTATAATGAATGCACAGTGTAGAGTTCAATCTCCTGCTTCCATGCCCAAGAGTGGGACAGACCAGTAAGAATTTAAGTTTAAATTAAGTTTAAAAAAGCCTCTGAGGTTTTTTGTTTGTTTGTTTTGTTTTTTGTTTGTTTTGTTTTGTTTTGAGGGGTGGTAATGAAAAAACGTGATTGTTTACAATTAAAAAGCACAAAACAGATTCAAACTTCTCCAGCTAACTGAGCATAACATGTTTTGGAAGCTAAACATGGAGAGGTAAACCTTGTCGTAAGTACAGAACTGAATGCCACTACCCTCCGTAATTACAATACATCCAAGTGTTTCAACAATTAACTACTGTTTTAATCATCATTAAATTTGTAGCTGCCTATAGATGCTTATGGTTAACTACAGTACTCACCCATTAGAAATTCTTGCAGAGACTGCCCTCGGTCTTCACAGGGTCTCGGTGGCTGGCAAGAAGTTTTAAATTCAGTTACTAAATGCTTTGTCTTGTGTTCAAAAAAAAAATATTGAAATTACATTGTCCATTTAGATCATGCAAATATCTACCCCCAAAGCACTCTCCTAACCAAATACATTCTTCAATTATGCCTATTTCAAAACATTTAACTTACAATAGTGTTTGACACATTCAAATATTAGCAAAACAGTCACAACACTTTGCCTTTGACAATGGCCAGGGAATTAGGATTATCCTATTTCAGAGTAAAGGAAAGACACAAGTACAGAGAACAAAAGCTCCTGCTCTTATTTGCTGTGCTATATTCTATTAGTCATCTATTTCTGGCTATAGGAATATACTACAGGAACTACATTCAGTGAAAAGAAAAGATCATTATTTAAAAGTGTATCTGAGAAGGATCCTTTGAAATCTTCCCTACTGTAATCCCAAGCTTTTACTGTAGCCCAGTGATGCCACTCTTCAGACAAGTGACAGCAAAAGTCTCACAATAGCTCAGGTCAAACATGGTTCCATTTTCAAAGTGTTGGTATGTTTTATTTCATTTTAAGTCAGGAAGTTTCTAAATTCTCTGACTAATCCTTAGTATCTTACCCTAGAATCACAGACATCAAACAGAACATTTTTGTTCTTGGAATATCAAGAATCTCACCATAATCATATTCAGGTATCTTTACTTCACTGATTCTACCCATGGTTAAAATAATACAGCCTCAATGGGTGCAAAACTGTAAAGGTGGTGATGTTGAAAAAACTGCCAGAAGAAATCTGAAAAGTGTTTTTAGGAAGTTACAGTTACTTTCTCCGGTGCTACTAAATCTCTTTGCCCACTTCTAAGCCTCTAACTCCCCACCTTGCTAATACAGGTAACACACGTAGCTTTATTCACCACTGGCTTCTGCTTTAGTTTATGTAGAAAATACCAACCAATATCCTAAATAAAAATAGCTAAGAATATGTGTAGGAGCAAATGCTTTGTTAGCAGTAGAAATATCCCACTTGTAGGCTCATACACGCATTCAGGCAAAGGAACACATTTTAATATTAGGTGAAATTCTAGCCCCTTTCAAAACATGTAACTACCTTGGCTTCTCTGTCACCCATGAATGGCAAACCCTCAACTTTCAGTATGGGCTTTTTATGTACCTCATGCTTCTTTATGTCATCTTGTGATATGACACTTTTGCTTGAAGACAACCATGAGCAACTGTTGAACTCAACTGCCTCAGAAATGTCATCATTTATGTCTGCACCAATTATGCTTCTGCTGTAAGTGTACTAGTAAAAAGTAAACAAGATATTCAATATGTTTTAAATGAAGATTTTTCTATTAGTCTTTGAAAATGAACTAGTTGAATTGGCCTGTTTCACTGTGCTACTGCATGAGTACTTGCAGTGATGCAAGGTAATAAGGTTACACAGGAGAGCAAAAAATGGACAGAGAATGGGAAAAGGTGGTGTTCAGTGGCGCTACTTAGAGACTGAAATTAGTTTCTGAATTCTCTGCAATTTAATAAAAGATATTTTCATCTTGTGCATAACTCTTAATAAGTCTTGCTTTCAACTATCCTGTGTCCATTTTTTGGATGTAAGATGTAATTACACGAGTGTCATAGGCAGCATCTTACAACCTACAGAATCCTTACTCAAAAGATTAGCAAAAAAAGGAGTGCAGCATAACCTCTGGGAATGCACAGTCCCATCATGTCCAATAGCTTCAAGGCCATTCTTACACGGCAATTTTAGACATCCCACTTAGAGCAGGAGAGGCATGTCCTCCACCAGTCAACCCACTTATCAATTCCCCTTTGAACACTGGAGAACCTGAAAGTGCTTTATGTGTGTTTATAATTATCTATGAAAATGTGCAAGCCTGTTTATACTGTCTATACCGATAATGCAATCTAAGGTACCAACAAACAGAAAAAGCAGAAGGATCCAATAAAATGAGCGTTTATGCAAAATGATGAATTTGGTTTCTATGTTCAGGCTTTGCAGGGCCTGACTTTGCCCTCTAAGTGGACATACATTTATCAGGTCTGTATTAACTTTACCTGGGAGAGAGAATATTCTGGACACAGAGACACATTCGTGGTTTTCTCGGAGAAATCCTCAGCTCTGAAGTTACTTCTCTTCTGATTATCATGATCTACCTGCTCTTTAATCATATCATTGGTAACATACACCAGCGCACAATCGAGAAGAGCTTCAACAAATTCGAGAAAAACCAACTAGAGTAAAACAAAATACAGTTATTAATTCATTAATTTTCACAAATCCTTTCATCACAGGTAAATGTGTCTGAGCAAACAAAGAACTCAAAAACTGATTGTTCACAAAGCCTCACCTGCTTCATGTATCTACTCGAACATCCCTTCTTTTGGAGAAAAAAAGAAAATTAAATTGAAAAATTCAGTCAGTGATATACTGTCTTATGCCTTATACAAATCTCATTAAAATAAAATACCGAATAGATTTTTGCTATATCTGGAGCTACAAGAAATTTTTCCCTGAGCAATAACATAAAATTATTGGCGTTACTTAAAATGTTTAATTTTACATGATGCTTCCAGAGAGACCAAGAATGGATGTATAATGAATCCTTTATTAGTGCTTATACACTGTACTCTCAGTTTATCAGATACTGTTTAAAATCATATTCAAATCATATTCAGTCATATTCAGTTATGTCATTTACAATAGATTGTCACTGGATAAGAGCTAGTTCTTTAAGGGTGAAGGCCCTCTATGGCATGCCAGCTTGTAGCTCAAGAGTCTTCTACCATTCCTCAATGGATAGTGACTCTTGGTGACACCTCACGCATCACTAACCAAGTATTTCGTCCTCTGTGTTACAATACTTTTAAGGTGTTATCTCTATGATCAGCGCACAGGTATGCTGAGACTATACCAAAGGCAATATAATAAGCAAAACATGGAATTACACAAGCTGTACTAGAAGATATGGGCACAGAACAACAGAAGATAAAAATATTACAAATTTTGTGCTCATTTTTTTCATAATAAATTACATTTTCTTCACATTTTAGCAGAAGGGAAACTGTTTGCAACATTTTCTAAAATTAATTTTAATTGTTCCTGTAGCAATGAACTACTACGTAGTATATTTTTTCCATACACACCTCCTGTTCCAGGTTGGTACTACTGCTGTCATGTAGAGATGGACCATCTTTGACAAGTATTTCCACAAGTCTTGAAGCAGTTAATTGTTTGCTGAGAAGTTCAAAATCCTGTGTGAGATTAAATATTACAAGTTAACAGCACTTAAGGCATTCCCATATGAACCTAATCCAATTCCCCTTAAAGCCTGTGTCAAAATTTCTATTGGTTTCAAATGATACTTCCACTACGCAAGTAATGATAGACTGAAATTCTGGATCAACAGAAGTCAACAGTAATTTTTCTGGCAATTCAAAAACAGTGTTAAAAAAGAACTTGAGAAAGCTCATAAATAAGAATATTAAATATTACAATTTTGCCATCTGATAGTTTTAATTAGAAAATTTCAAGGAAAAGAAAAAAGGCTTGGATTTAAACAGTGAAAGGGACTCAAAACACAGTTATATCAATGGAAATTGTTCCATAGCTTCAGTGTAATCTATGTCCGTCCCTGGATTGCTGAATTTTAGTAAAGAATCTCATGACCATGATGCAGTAAATTAAATTAGTACCTTATTAAAATTCTTTATTTTGTTATTTCTAAAGTTTCCAGTCTTTAAGTTCCACCAGTATGACATTTCGGCACATATATTTTATGGGAGGAAAAAGAAAAAGAAAAAAAACCAGCAAAAATATTTATATTCCCTTAAAACATGTGTCTAAGTTTTGATGATTTGAAATAATCAAGTAAGAAATCAGAAGGCAATCCTGTGAGGAGCACATAAATTTCTATGTAACAACTGTAACATCTGTTGGACAGTTTGTACAAACAGCAATACTCATATTTTTTCAACTGTGCAGAAGTCACAGGGAGAATTTTTAAATGCCTATAAAAACTGAAAAAAGTGCACCTAATCACACAAAAAAACAAAAATAAATTACATTCAACATCCAAAGGAACTGCCTCATTTTCATTGTGGGTTCAAATGGAGGTCTGGTATTTGATCTACAAAAGGCTCTGTATATTTCCCAGCATTTGTCAATGTAGCTCAGGGCAAAAACAGTACGACGTTGTTCAGAAAACAAGATACCTGTAAAAATTAATTGGGAAAAAACATAAGTTACCAGAAAATTGTGATGTATGTAGTACTAAATGAATTTTACACAGTACAGAAGAATATCCAGAATATTACTTACCCTGGATATGACATGCAGTGGGAATAACATTCCTGGACACCATTTCTACAAAACACTTACTCAGATAAGGACCTTTGTCCCTACAGGCGAAACAAAAATTACATTTTTTTATTTTACATTTTGTGCAAATGAAAGTTTTTTTTAATTATGATGTTTTTAAAAAAGTACATTTATCCTGTAAAAGTTTTACAACAGATTTTTCTTGGACACTCTTCAGTGAATTTCAGGACTCTTGGTAAAAGTCCTTCCCAAAACCATCTTGAATTATGACTCCATCATATAGAACCAAGGAGAAAAGATTCACATTTATTTCTGTTCAGTATGAAAATGTCATTTAATTAATGCAAAAAACATTAAGTAGAAATTTCAAAAACACCCTCATGTTGTAGGATCAAAAGCCCACTGAAATTCCACAGTCTACCTTGCACTTCAGAAATATTTGCTACAATTTATATAGACTAGTTTAAAAAAACAAAAAAAAAGAAGAAAAAAAGCATTTCACCCATACAGCCACCTCCAAAAGCACTAATATATGGTTTCTGCAATACCACAGCTGGTACTACTTTGTTAATAGTTCCAGTATTGGTTACTGGGATATTTTGCCCAGTATCAGAAGAGGCAACAGAAAGAGAATGAATAATCAAGAGTGCAAAGGCAAGCCAACGTCCTGGGAGAAGTAGAATGAAGGAGAGGAAGAAGTCCTTGTCTGGGAAGAATCAAACATTACGCTGAAATAAATTTCACTGAAAGGTGAAACTTACTTGTGCTCCTTATGATAGATATGAAATGCTAGATGAATAAGGTGAGATAAAAATGTTCTGAAGAGTAAAGTCTCATATGGAGAATGTATCTCCTCAAGTGGCGTTTTATCACCTAAAAAAATTGAAAAAATAACCTCTATTGCTATCATGTACATTAAAATGCTCTATAACTGTATTGAGCTTATAGCTTTCTTACCCTCTCCGTCTCTACCTATCGCAGTGAAACAACACTCCTGGAAGAATCTGACGAGACACAGCATCACTTCCAAATAAGCAGGGCAAGGTAGCACAGTCCACCTATATCTATAACTTATCATTTCTCTTTCTAAAAACTCATCCCTTCAGCACATGCAAATAGAAGGGGAAGTGAAGTTGGAGTTAATGCCTTCACACACTGGGGACACTGCAGTGTGTCTTTATAACAAAGGCACAGTGCAGGTCTAAATGGAGCTGACTCATAAACTGGCTCTATGGAAGAAAAAAAAATACTACATGAAAACCTGAGATAAGAGCACTTAACATAAATACGGAAGATTTTTGTCTTCTACTGGTTCTTCTCAGACCTCTTAAAACTATGTGTAACTGTAGCAACAAGACCAGTGGTGAAAAAGTTTTTATACAGATGTCTGTCTCCATAGAACAATTTTTAAGTGGTATTTTAATTTTGCATTTCTCTCACCTAAGCACCTGAAGTGCTTTTAAAAGTGTTAATACATCCACTGAAAATTCACAAGCACAGAGGAACTTGCTTTGTGCCACTTACCTATGAGTAGAGCCTGCCACTCCCACTCTCCATAGCTTACTATTGAAATACCTAGATCCTACATCCTAATCAACAGAAATACAAACCACTCAATATTCGATCCATTTCAGCGAGAGTTATGTTGGAGTGATGAAGTTGGCAGTCCTTCAGAAATCTCCAAAATTGGAGCCTAGTCATAAGGAAGGTGTTGTCATGAGCATCGTCACAGCCTAAGCTGCTGTAGAAACTGTAAACTCTTCTCAGTTCTGTAATATGTCTCAACACAGCAAATTCTACCTAAATAAAGCAGGATATGTTTTCAGTATAGTCTCATAGAAAGTAGGAAGCAGCTCATATGGAGTACGTAATGCTTCTGATCTTCTAAATTCCTGGCTAAGGACTCAGCAGAGGATTACTCAAATGAAGTTACAATACATATTTTTTGGTGACTGATAAAAATAAATTTGTCTATGTCTGCTAGTAGACAACCCTCCCAGTAGCTGCAAGTAGTTGCTGAGTGCCCTTATGAATGTTAACATATTTTTTATTGTTTTCTAGTAGCTGCTCAGTAAGAGTCAATACAGTGTATTCATTATTTGTGCTTTTTTTTCACAGCCTTCAGATTTTTGAAAAATTCTTGAACAAAAAGACTTACACTAATATATGTAAACTAGAAATAATGTGAATCTCACTGTAGAAAAAAATGACATGAAAAAAATGACTAGACAGTAGGCTCTTACTTGTCTCGTTTCTTCCTGTTTCTCTTCCCCTGGTAACAAGTCAAGCAGTGAAGATATATCTAATTCAATATCTGATCCCAGAGTAGAAGGATTTTCTGAGTCGTTAATGATTCCAATGGTTTCTAACATACAAGTAAATAAATTAGAAACAAAATGAAATTAAATACACACACAAGTAAAAGAAACCATACATTATTCCTTCTTGTTTTACTGACTTCAGAGAAAAACAGACTCCTTTACAGTGAACGGTGCATATTTCATTATCAACAGCATAGCTATTAAACTGTATTTTTTTTCAAATCCAACCACTAACAAAAAAAAATGCATATCTTATATCTGCTATGAAACTTCTAAACAGTGTTTCAAAACTGTAAGAAGATGCAGTGTGAATGTATCACTTAGTGTGATATGTATCAGTGTGAATGTATCACTGGAAACAAGAATAGGAACAAGAATATTAAAATAACTTTTAAATTAAAGCAAAAAGTATTAAAATAACTTCTGTCTTCATCAAAGTTCTTTGAAGAAATAGGTCTGGCTCTCAAATTAGCATGAACAGCTTCACATTATAGAAGAAAGAACAACAAAATCTGAATTGGGTAGAATTTGTGTTCTTAAGCTACTTACCAGTGCCAAAACGACTTCCTGTGCAAATGGCATTCAACTTTTGTGCATCCATTGCACCCACTTGAAAAGCAGGATATCCTACCATATTATCATCTACAAACTCTCCTTCATAAACATTCCCATTCTTGAAAACAAACTTGCCCTACAGACAGATGCAATTGATTAATTTTCTTATTTAATCAAAGACCAGGAAAAAGTAACACTAATGTTCTCAATTAAACTTCCTTTTAAACAATCTTGGTTATAAAGCATTATACGAGATAAAATAAAGCAAAAGAATTTTTCATACCCTCTTTTATAAAGTATTTTGTCATCTGTTAATTAAAGTACACTGATGGAATGAAGAATTGCCAACATATCCTTTTTATTTTTTAACATATTTTGAAAGAAAAACATCCCCACACACACCCATATAGAAAGACTGCAGTCTTTCTTACTACTTTAACAATGTGCCCATGGTTGAGTGGTTTTTTGTTTGTTTCTTTTAAACAATCTGCTAATGTGAGAACACCTCTGTGCAAGGATAGCTTGAAATCCATTAGCTCATAGGATAAAAGCACTGACCAACTGCTGCAAAAATCAAGATGCACCAATTGAACCTAAAATCTCCACAGTGAAATATATTTCATTATACACGTAACACACACTTAACTATAGAGTCAGACCAGTGGCCCAGCAAGGTCCCTGAAAAGGCTCCTACTGCTCTCAGTGGACTCTGTCCTTTATGTTAGGATTCCATCCACAATGCAAATTGAATGTAGTTTTTGGTACAGAAATCTCGAGATCCACTATACAAAATCAGAATGGACTAATCTGGTGTTTTCTCTTGCTTTGTCTTACTACTTGTCAATACGCACCTTGCCATGCTTCTTATTACAAACCCATTCGCCATCATACACTGCTCCACTGGCATAGATGAACCTCCCACGTCCATGTCGTTCCCCATTTACAAAATTCCCTATGTATTTATTTCTTAAAGGGTACTGGGATGCAGGCATTCTCTTCAGAAACCATATGTGGGTGCCATATCCATGCTGAAAAAAATTTGTGTGGTTAAAAAAAAAAAAAGTCTCCAGAAGAGCTACTACTGCTACCTGTCCTGACTTTTATAAAGGACGACCTCCTAGGCATCTCTAAGAGTTGCTACTGATAAATCTCTCAAATAAAAGCACACAGTGAATAGCTGTAGTACTTCAAACCATACACAGAACTATATTCTACAAATGTGCGTGGGAAAAGCATTCAGCGGATATACCGAATGAACATATACTTAAGCAGGCTTTACCAACAGGACTCCTAAAAACATCCTTCCTATCTGAATCCTTTCAACTGTAATGCGGAACAGCCAGGTGAGGAACAGCATGCCACAAAGCGCCACGATGTTCCAGAAGCTGGACTCCTCAGCAATTTTATGCAGAGTAAAAAGACAGAGGAAGTTGTTCCCATTCTTTTTCCAACAGAATAATATATGGAAGGAACAGAAAATGCCAGAAATCTCCTTATACCCTAAACCTTTTACAAGAGGGAGCAGTGAAGTCTCACATTTTACAGATGACACAAGTAAACTGTCACATACAGTCATGGTCAAAGTCTTATCTCAAGCTAAGTATAGCCACAAAAATTTAACTTTTCTAATGGGAAATAAGATTCTTAATAATCAAAAAAAGTTTTAAAAATTAAATTATAATTTTGTAAGATTAAGTCAAAAGCCGTTAAAAATGGGAATATTCCAAACATGAGAATTAACTTAGAACAAACATCATATTTCCTCGATCTCAACTAGCAAGATCGTACCATGCTCCTTTGATCTTGCACAAAACTCCCTATCTAGTTTGAATAGAGCAAAGGATAGATGTTCAACTAAAGAGGTTGCTGGGGAAGAAATCAATACCTGTATGCCATACACCCACTGTCCAATATACTCTTGATTATCTGTCAACCACCTCATTCTTCCTCTTCCGTGACGTACATTTTTCTCCCACTGACCTTCATAGGTATTGCCAGACTTATAGCTGCAAAAAGAAAAAAACGTTAAGATTTCACACTGAATTCTGAGTGGGTCTTATGAAAGCAGAGTTTATGCAAAGCCTCAATGCTAATAAATTTAGCATTTCTTAATGTTAAATATTAGTGTTAGTTTGAAAGCTGGCTCACTGTGACATGGATACACAGGTTTGACTGTGCTCACTCTTTACCAAATCTTAACTAATAAACAATTGTAAAAATATTAACCAGATCTTTTTTTTCTCCAAAGAGACTTTGTCATAACTAATAAAAATATTATCTTATATATAACTAGACCAAATAATTCATTTATTCATGAAAGCACCTCTATCTGTTCAAATCAATTTAGTTCATTTGTTTTGAAATGTTGATTTGTGGTTTACTAAAGCTGATTCAGGATAATTTCATCTTTATAGTCTATCTTTTTGGCAATAATCAGTATAAATACATTAACATAAAAACGTAACTCATAGAGAAGGTCTACGTTATTACAGTCAAGCACTTCGTACAGTTATTTTTTCCACTGCAGGAAGTACATACTACTATGGAATGGCAGCACTTGCACCTGCTTTAAACAATTGGAAAAAACATATGACAATATATGCAAAATAAATAATATGAAGATAAGAACAAAAGTGTTATCATCTTTACCATCTCATTCCCCATCCTTCCTTGACGTTATTTAGCCAGTCACCTGAATACCAAGAGGTGTGCTCCCGATCATAATAAACGGTACCCTAAAAGAAACAGTACCATCAAATTAAATCAATACCTAAGTATTCATCTACACTTAGAAAACATCACTTGGTCTGTCTAATACATCCGGGAGGTGGGTTCACTTTATCCTTTGTGGAAAGCAGGAACACACTGCTGATAGAATGTGGCTACGGATGCAGTCATCAATTTTGGCTTTGTTGTCATCTAATTGTAGCAGCCTTAAGGATTAACAGAACACACAACAGACCAATTACTCTTTTGGCAGACTACTCATCCCTTCTACTACAAACAAGATCCCAAAGTAGTTGTTTTAATTACTATTCACAACCTCAGAAAAGGTTCTGAAAAAAAAAAAAAAAAAAAAAGGAATCTCTATGTAGGATAAGACCATGCAATGACACAGAACATTTTTGGAAAATCCCTGCACAAGAGTGGATTATGTTCTAGAAGGTACACACCCAAAACTATGCTCTCATTTGGTGTTTTTATTTACCTTTCCATGTCTTTTGCCTTTATACCAGTAACCAATATAAGAAACTGGATGGGTACTGCTCCTGAAAAAGCCAAATCCATGCCTAAGTCCATTCTCGATCGATCCTTCATAATAGCTGCCATCATTCCATGTATAGCATCCATTAAGCATCTGCACATTCTTAACAAATGTTCCCTAAAAGATTAAATTACAACATTTAAAAAACTAAGGCATTTGACTCGCTGTTCCTTCTTAACGCAAGGAAGACATAACCAACTGAGGACTCAGATTTATGGCTGAAATCACTACCACAGTTCTGCAGTTGCAACCTGTATTGTACCAATTACTGTAATGTAACTACTTCCCTCAAATTTATACATCTAATCAGCTGTAACAGTGTTCAGTCACAAGGTATAATGCACTTTACCTCATACTTCACTCCATCAGCCCATGTGTAAGTCCCTTGTCCATGCATAAACCCTTCAGAAAACATCCCCTTTAAAAAGAAAAGAACAGTATTGTTTGCAAATTTATTCCAACCACAACTGAAGCCTACAGTGACCATAAAATTTCATAATAATAGCATATTAAATTCCCTCCAACTACTAGTTGCCAATGAAGTTTTAATGCCGGAAACCAACAGAGCTTTCGATGCTTACACATTTTAAGCACTCAACCTCCACCTACATTAAGAGAAACAGCCTGTTTGATCTAGAAAAATAAGTTTATCCATCACTATTTTTAAATTAATTTATACACCCACCTTATACGTGTTTCCTCCCTCAAAATATGCAACACCTTCACCCTCATACAATCCATGGACTTTTTCACCTTCATAGCTACAAGGAAAACAAACTAAAGATGAACATTTCAAGTCACCAATACACCTAAATCATGGCAGACATACAATAAATGACTTTTGTTTTACCATGGTTTGAACACAGGTCAGTTATTGTATCTTGTGTAGAAAACAGAGCTACAAAATTTCCAATTTTCAGAATCCTCCCTGTAGCATTTCACATAATTACCATGTCGCCACAGACCCAAATTATTTTCAATTAAAAAATAAATAAAATAAAATCATACTGGTAGCATTTATTAGCTTACAACCAGGCAACTTGGTGAATATCTGAAACATTACATACAGTTCCCTTGAACTACAAAAGTATTTGTTATACAATGGCATTCACCTGTCTTCCTCAGTTTAGGATATTTGTAAAGGATATGAACAGCTCTACACATTAAAAGGCAGCAACAACTGAAAATTAAGTGATGTGGGTAAATTTTTTCTACATGTTGATATATTTAGACTAAACTTCACCACACCTAAACAAAGCTTAAAGAATGAGACTTCTGGCAAGCAGCAAGTGCCAGCAACACTCTAGGATCCAGAAAGGCAGTAGAATTTCTATGTGTATCACTTTTATAACATGTCAAGGCTACTAGATCTGAATAACCTCATATGCTGTCTCAAATCACGGATCTGATCCATATTTGTATGACAAAAATGTGTATCACTGTACACCACAGATACTTAAAGGAGAATTCCCAGTTTAACTGATATATTTGTAACAACCATACCTTTTTACAATAAGCTGAGTAAGAATAGGCTCCTCATAGTATTGAGGAACATTTTGGACTGGACGTTCTTCTACCTCCTCTGGTTCTTTATCTGATACTGCTGTGCTTGCCTGTGCTTCCTGCAAATCCGTTAGCTTTGTTGAACTACTCTCAGTTCTGGCACCTTGTTCAGCGATAGAAGGACGTACAGACCTTTCTGACTTCTTGACATCTTTCTTCTTATCCTTTGCCATAACTACTGAATTGCCTCAACATCTATTATCCTCCCAAGTATCTACTGTCTTCTTATACAAAGATTTTTCCCCATATCTGATGCAAAAACAAACAAACAACACAGATAACTAAATGAAAAAATTATAAATCTTTCCTTACGTATATTCACTTAAATACATACACATATTCATACAGGTATTTAAAATCAGTGCTGTAATAAGAGTAATTCCTCAAAGAAGTGTTTTCAGCTTGTGGCAGTCAGACTGCAGGGTTAACCAGAACCAATGTCTGCCTCTATGAAATCCATCAAATACTGACAAAACACTATTGCCAGTAGACCAATTTTAGCTATGCAGAGAGGTGTCCATCTTTACTAAGGGAATTTTAGGGTCTAGATTTAATCATGTAGAAAAGTTGAACACCTTTTTTCTTAAGAAGACAGTTTAGTGGGCTTCTTTAAAGTTACAGTTGAAAGAGTATTTTGGATTTTAACCCACTTTTGTTGATCTACAGACAACCACAACATACAAAAACCATTACAGCTTATGAAAAAACAGGCTATTTTGCCAGTCGTTACACGAATGCCTTGGGACAGCTTCCCCAGCCATAACAACAAAAAAACCCACTCTTTTCACAGACGGGCCACCACTGCTCTGTAATACAAGAATCAATCCCGCATTTTGCAGCGGCGGGAACCGACAGGGCCAGCCTCAAGCACCCGCCATGTTCTCACCACAGCCTGGCTCCAGCAGGCGCCTGAACCCCTCAGGCACTACCAGAGCAATCGCGCCCAGGCTTCGCGGAAGAGCCGAGAGGGCGCGAAATGGCGACCGGGTGCAGCCCCTGGAGCACGGGCAGAGCCGCAGGGCCCCCCGGGCCGCCGCCGCCTCACAGCCACCACCCCCTCCCGCGCAGCCGCTCCGCGGCCGGGGCTGCCGTGGCCTCCGTAGCCGTAGCAACTGCAGCGCCCAGCCCGGCCCCCAGGCCGGCGAGGCCCCGCCGCTGCCCGGGGAAAAGCCCAGAGCGGACCCGGCCCGTGCCGCCCTCAGGGGAGCGGCCGCCCCCTTGTCCGGCGGTGAGGGGAGCCTGGCTTTGTGCTCGCTGTAGGGCCGGAGGAGGTTGTTTCTGCCTTACGCGGACCGCGAGGGAAACCGCTTTACCTCGAGTTTATTTTACTTTGTGAAATCATGGATTAAAACTGCCCGTTAGCAGATGTTGAACTCGTTCCACAGATAGTGTATTTATGGCACTTGGCACATTCACACTCAAACGCAAGACAGCTACAGACATTTGGATATGGTCTCTGAGTGTGCCCATCAAAACCACAAAGCTGAGAGAAGCAGTAGATGCTGATCTGCACCAGGACAGCTCCACCATCACAGCCACAGCGCTCCATAAAAAAGAGCAGTCAAAAATAAAAAAACAAAGTCCCCTAGGTCAAATCTTAGTCCTACAGAAGTCAAAGACCTTTTTAGTTTTTTTTGTTTTTTTTTTTTTTTTTTTTTTTTTTAATATGACAATTTTCTAACTACTGTGATCCTAATAAGAGTGAGTTTTACTCACAAGGTCTGACTTGTAATACTCCCTCTCCCCAGCGCCTGGTGAAACAGCTTTTTGGGTGTTCATTCTCTGAAAAACAAGCACTGTTCTTGAAAAAAAGTGTTTGAGATATGAATGGGAACAATGCTAATTAAAAGTAAATATGCTGGATAAGTTATTCTTTTTGAACATTAACCAGCGATGCCAGTAAGTTAATCATTAAATGCAATATTAATGCTTGAAGTAATTACAAATGAAACCCAGCTTTATTGTAAGTAAAAAATAATTGTATTTCACTTGCAGATCATTTACATTTTCTTTAAATGATCTGTTTGTACATCCTGTATATGATAATTTTATGTTTTATGGCATTACTAGACTTAAATTAACATTACACTTAAGAATCACTGTATTTGCTACAACTGAGGGTCACCCACTCTTGCTCTTCATATATAAATATTTATTTTAAAAAATCTTGATTACAAAAGTAATACAGAAGGCAAATGACAATAAAAGATGTTATTTACACATGAATTCCAGTATGTAGATATTGTTGATAATGAAACCCTGCTGAACGTTTTTAAGTGCTATTTTCAAATTCGCAAACTGGCTAAAATCATTTTTAGTCAAAATAAGAGAACCATGATAAAAGGTTGAAATATTGCCAAGTTATTAAAATTGAAATTGTTAATAAACAGAAACTGACTGTTACTCTGATGAAATCAAGTCTAGACTGACTATGTGTCTCATAGTAGGCCTTCCATGGGGGCAGTTCCAGGGATGCTCAATCTCACCCATATGGGTGATCAGTTTTCTCATCTCCTGTATGTTCAGTGCAGTTCCAATCATCACCTGAAAATAAATGCTAAATAAATAAATAAATCTTACTCCATATTGACAAGTGACATACAGATAAGAGCAGTACCTCCACTACTACAGCAAGCAAAATACTGTGCAAAGCATTAAAAGCAGAAAGACCTACCAGAAAACGAAATAGAAACAAGTATATTGTTCATCAGTGCACTAGTTTGAACCAGAATAAAAAATTACCAGGATTCTTCCCAAGTTTCACTATACAAAGACAAAAATGAAGGATGTTGGCTGCTGACACCTAGCAGTAAATAAACTTCTCTTGCAAGACATACGCAGATACAGCCACATATAATACAACAGAAAATATAGTATTTACTTGAAAATAAACATCAAGTGCTGTATACTTACAGATTTTCTGCAAGCTCGAGAAGCAAACATCTGTCTGACCCTGGAGGGTCTACACATGACTCCCGGACAGTCACTTAACATGAAGATCAGCTCATCTATGTCTTGTGGACCAAAAGTCCAATTTTTGCTTGTTGGCAAAGATATTAATTTCACTCTCTGAGTTACAGGAGCTGAAAGATTTGCAATAATTAATAAAGAAACAGCATTACAGGACATTACATTTTTTCCTGAGAGAAAAATAGAGAAACTACTTTGATATGCTACTGTGTTCTGCATATATGACAAATTTAGTCTTTTGATGGGATGTTATTAGCTAACCAAAGCAATGACTATAGCAGACATGCTTTTGTTTTTAACATTGACCAAGAATTGTTTGCAAATTTAAAATCAGATAGATATGATTTCTGAAAAACCCTTCAATTTCAAAGAGCAAAAGATTTATGAAGGTATTTTGAGGTTATGTGACTAAAAAATAATCAAGGATTTTTGTTTGTTGGTAAAAGATTAATAATTAATAGCATTTCAGGCAAAAAAATTGGGAGATTCTGAAGTGAAGAATAGGGAAAAATCTGTAGTGACTTCCCAAATACCGAAGTGGTAACATACGATACTTTCACAATCCTTCCCAATAAAGCTCTGAGATGTAAAGCAAGGATAACACATGTATAAGAAAAATAAGGAGCTTGCAGTTTATGCAATTTGATCAGAAATACATAGCAAGTTAATGCTACAGCCATAAAGAAAACCAAAGAACATTATTTACCAATGCTATCTAATAGTTTAAAATTACTAGATTTACCATTTGCCTGTATCTAACCTTGCTGGGACCCACAAGTGTAATAATAAAGCAAAATGATTTTAGTGTGACACATCCAGAAAATACAGATCCTGTCATAAAGCCAAATAGTGATGCCAAAGAGTCTACAGCAACTTTAAAAAAAATGGTGAGATAAATATTCTACAATGTTCTGTTAAATAGTGCAGAAACACTACAGAATGGGAAGTCTTAAGAAAAAAAAAGCCTGTATACAATAATACATTATTTTCATGTTTCTGCCTAAACGGATTCTTGAATAAGAATGGGAATGAAGCCATAGAACTTCCTTACTTCCAGTAATTCTGACACAAACTCACCATCTTCATTTATCACAAAATCAAACCCATTTTTTCTGAATATTTCTATGTTTTCAATCAATACTGTTTCATTTACAGCAGTTAAGTTGAGATTTTGAGGCCTGAAAGAGAGAAAAATACATTATTGCATAAGTACATAGTAAAGACTGCTTAAGGTAGTGATAACACAGGGCTCTCCGAGATAACATTTCATTTTGCTTTGTAAAAAAATCCCACTACTGAGTAGAACTCTTTGTTTCCAAGCGTTACTCAACAGAGTAAAATGAACTAGGCAGCACTCCTTGGTGCTATAGCTGTCTCCCATATCTTCAGTATATGACCAGGCTTACCAAATTAACATGTAATCCTGCCATGAAATCTGTTTGACTGCTGACTTTCTACATAGCTATGATTATCTGTGGAATTTAGTTGTAACTCTATGTGAAGGTTGATTCTCTGGAACACCGAACATAAAAATAACTTTTGTTGTAAGTATTTTGAATGTGTGAAATACTATGTAAGTATAATCATAGATACCTTTCAAAAACATCAAATTAAACTTATAAAATTGTTAAAATAAACAATGAAAATACTTACGCTATCAGCTTCTGACCTTGAAGCACTGTGTGTTGTTGTAACATCTCAAAGTTGTACTTCTCATCAGTAGCATGTTGGTCGATTATGAAAAGATCAGAATTCAACTTTGCTATTATAAACCCTAAATTGAACTGGCCAATGATCTCCATTTTTGCAAACATTTCTTTACTGTATATAGAAAATATAAACAGATTACAAGTCAAACCACATCAGTTACCATGTTAGTGTAAAACCTCAAAACATCTTTATCTCCCCTGCAGAACACGCTTTACATTTAAAACAAAAATAAATACAAATAAAGATGTAATTTAAGCAGGATATGAACAAGAAAAAAGAAAATGGTGATCTGGATTCTGGCGCTGACTGATGATGCCATTCCTGGCACAGCACAATCCATCCTTAAAACAGGACTTGATCAGCATTCTTCCCATTATAAATACAGCCACTAGCAGTAATAAAATTAGAAACATGCAGTATGGTGATAGTCTAATTGAATAACACTGAAGGCAGCATCATGGTTTTGAAGTAAGGCAGCTGACACATTTGCTGCCTTCTTGCTATAAGAAGGCTTTGTTAATACCTTTTTCTTAAAATCGAAGTTCACAAATCATACAGTGTTACTCCCCAGTGACCATCTGACCAAAATTTATTTCCACAGACATATATCACTGAATTTTAAATTCACATGAGGGAGAAATATGAGTTGTGGAATCTATTTAGTGTTATCTGTCATGAAATTTGGCATTCCTCTGAAAATTACAAATCTTAGCCAAGTCAAATCTAAGATTCGTTGCCTTTTTTTAGTGTTTTTTTCCCCACATTCTGCTTGCACTTAGCTCAAACAGCTGCAGACCTCTGTCAGACTCTTGCAAGAATGCTGTTTTAATGGCATAAGCTAGGTAAGAGATCCCCAAAATTAGAAAGTAGGTGTAAGCATCCCTTCCATCTCCCCCCACAAGGCAGTTTTTATCTATTTCCTTAAATGTATTTTGTTTATTCATGAATACAACATGTTAAGAAGGTTAAAATACCTGATCTCTTTTCTTAATTCATCTTCTGCTACTTTATTTTCTCCAGGACTAATTTTTGCTCTAAATCTTCTGTAATTTTGTGTTTCTGTACTCTTCCGTTGTTGCTGCATTACCTTTCTTACCCTTTCTGCTAAAACCTTCATAGAGAACTCAAGTGGCACAGTTTTCTTTTTAACTTCCACCAGTACATCAACAGTTGCCATACAGTTTTCAGTATTCTTCACTTCAGGATTTACACCTGCCTTGAAGTCACCTGACTCACTTTTAAAACATTTTCCTCTCGGGGAAGAATTACTAGCTTCCAGAGATAAGTTACTTTGATTATTCCAGTCATTCATGCGATTTAACTTATGTTCAGTGCCCAAGACCTGAACATCACATTCCAATGATTTCTCACTATGTCCAGCCATTTTAGGACGCTCATTTTGAAGTTGTTCTTCCGAGCTAGAGAATTCTTCTTCAGGAGGATTAATTACACTTTCACTATTGACGCAGCTCCCAGCTTCCGTTGTATTATATCCAACATCTGATTCAGAGGTGCTACAGAATCCAGAATCTGTATTGTCTTCTAATTTTCTCAAACAGCTGTTTGGAACTGACATCTTTGACTCCATCTCATGACAACTCTCAGACTCCTCACTCAAGGTAGTCTTTCGAGTCTTTACAGTACTCAAAACAGTTTCAAGTGACAGTTGTCTAGGGGAGCTGTGCTGCTGTTTTGCCCTTTTAGGGCTTTGAAAATTACTCTCTGTTTGGTGGAGAGAGAATGACTCCCTTAACCTGGCAAGAGTCATTCTTTTTCCTCCACTGTTTGTATTTTCAGTCTCAGAATTGAGCAGCATTTCTTCCCGAGGCTTTTCTGTCTCTTCAGGAAGTGTTTTTTTCAAGTTGCCTAATAAAACCAGAATAAAAAATATTTCAAGACTATAAGTTAACTTATAACTTAAGTTGAAACATGAAGGGAATCATGTGCTTCAGTAAAAGGAATGAAGGGAGGAGTAGAAAACTAACAAGCTCCTCAAAGGAGCCCTTAAGTTTCAGACCATGACTGAGTAGGAGCTGAAATGTATTACTATCCAATGGACAAGCAGCTATACCTTTAAAAAATTTAACATGAATGAATTTGTAGTATCTTTTTAGGCTGCAACAGCAATCAGTCCAATCAGCGCTCTTATTTATATTATCAAGAGTTTAAATGACTGAATGACAAAAATGAATTGCTCTTCCACTTCAATGGTCACTATAAAAGTCTGTGGGTGAGGAATTAAGGAGCTGGCACAACAGATACCTCTAGTACATGTGATTCATTGATAATTAAAGGACTTAAATCTTGCAGATTGTCGGTCCAACATGTATTTTATTAGAGATTAACCTAAAATAAATAATACTAAGTCTGCAATTGTTCCTATACATAAAAAAAAAGGAAATTAGAAGGGTTTTTATTGAAATGGGAGAGGAAGAAAAGCTCCTGCCAACATAGAAAAGCAACCCTGAAAGATTACATAGTGACAGGAGAAACAGTGATTTCTGTGGTTAATATAAAAGAATCAAAGTACTCAGGTTTCAGTTTTTGTTTTTAAGACTTCAACCATTTTTTCAGAAGCACATTTACATAAACGATGCTTCTGTCCAATAATCTTCACCTAGCCTTTTTAGTTAGATCATAAGCTCTCAGTAAGTATCCTGATATCCTCCATGACAGGTATAAAAAGTATTCGGTTTTTAAAAAGAACAGCCCAAATCAGATATGATGTTTCAGATGCTTCTATGGGTTAAAAAATAAATAAATAGCAAAAACAAATATATATATATATATATATATTCTTTCTCTCTTCTTCTGGGAGGAACACAAATTTCTTCCCAGTATTTTGTGAAAATTCTTTCAGACATCAATTAATTTTGTGTTAATCTTTTCCCCATACAGGTGACTAAAAATCATATTGTATTAGTAGTTTTTGGTCTTCCTTTATTATATAATATTTCAGTGTAAGCAACACATGAAAAAAATCTGCCCTGAAAGGCATGTTAATTAAAAAAAATGAAACTTTGGTAATTTCTTCTTTGGGTTTAAAATACATTTTCCAATTCTCTACCATATATCATACGCGAAACTTTCACATTTTGTGTCCCACCTGCAATGTCTAGAAGTTTCTGATTGACGTTCAGTTTGTTAAGGTCACTACCAAACATCTCCATCAGAGAAGTTTTTAAAATTGCTAATAAAAGTTTTTCCTCCTGAAGTAAAATTTGCCTTTTGTCTGGAGTAACGTTGATGTCAACACATTCTAAAAATCAAAAGAAAGACAACCATATTATAGATGGAAAAATAAGTGTTTCCTCCGCCCTTGGTTCAAAGTTCCCTGCAGTTTTGCCCTTCATTTTTATTTCACAGGATTGAAAACAAAACCACAGTCAACATTCAAAGTATATCTGCAAATTAAACTTTTTCAACATTCTAGCAAACAAAGCAGAAGCTAATTCTGTGCAGTAACATGACAATCTTGTGGTTAGCTTAAATACAAGATAGCTTTTTCTCATTCATTAAGAAGTTACTTCAGAGTCAAGTAGAGACTAGAGAAAAAGTAGAACCACAGCTAGACTCCATCCTCACCAAAGGTAGATCAAAAAAAATCATTGCATTGCAGAAAGTTAAAGTTGGAAAAGCCCTCCAAGCTCATCTGGTCCAACCATCCCCCTACCACCAATGTCACCCACTAAACCATGTCCCTAAGCACCACATGCAACCTTTCCTTAAACACCCCCAGGGACGGTTTTCTAAATAACTATGATATTCTTTAAATAAGTATGATTTATTCCTCAATGAAGTTTTAGCCTTTACAAAAGTTACTGAAAATTATTCATAACTCACCAGAATCCACACAAATGTTAAGGACAATAAAAGGATACTGGTGTTTATTGTACACGTGATAAACTTCATTCACAACCTTGACAACCTGCAGAGGTGGAAAATCAATTAAAACTAGTACTATTATCTTGTCTTTCAAACCAGAATGCTATTTAACCCCCCACAAAACAACAGATGTTCTAAACCTTATCTCATACAATTCAGCTTTTGTTCACATAAATGGACCCGATGAAGACAAAAACTCAAGACAGGAATTTGCAGCATCAAGCCACAGATAGGTATATCAGCTACTAATCAATCAAGTGGTTTTCAGAGAATACCAAACAAGTTAGTGTTGCCGTTGTTAGAAAACACAAATAAAACAATTCACCTTTGCTGGATCACATGGACGTTGGTTGATAAAGAAAAATTGTCTGTCTGTTGCGCTCCTTCCAACACCGTGATCACAACGAGAAATGAAGCCTGTAATACTGTTGAATAAGAATATAACAGTAAGGTAAAATGGAGGAGGAAAACAAAAGAAATTTTTCTGAGTCAGAGCATATTTGAGGGAAAAGTATTTTATAAACTGCTAAAAGAAACCCTATTACACAGTATCAGCAAATGTGCGTACTTATTTTCCTCTCCCAGTTACTTATCTAACAAAGGCTTGATGTTCAGCTCTAGAAAGTCGTCAGACATTTCAAAAAGTTATTGACTGATTTAAAAAAAAAAAGTGGCATTTGTCATTTTTCTGCTCTGAAAGCAGAAGAGAGGTCAATTGTGAACTGGCATTGGTCAGATATCGATGCATCTATTTGTCAACCTCACCTATAGTGAGGGGGAAAAATACACTTTAAGTAAAGGGTAATTTACTTACATAAACTGATTCACATTCATTTCACACCATTTCTCAGTAACATTACTGAAGAAATACAGGTGTAAACCATGGATACAATTCATGCATGCAATTACTCAGAGCACCTTCATGGATGACATTCAGCAGAAGATTACAGTAATATAAAACTAGATGGGTCGCAAGGAATAGCAGTTCTGCTATTCCCTCTCATCTGACTGTCAACATCTTAGTCCTGTCCTGAGTTATCTTTTTAAATCAAGTGATGTTGTTTCCTAGACTGTATACTAATACTTACTATGCTGTTCTTAGTTATTTTTAGTACTGTTAACTGCATTTTTATTTTATTTTATTTAGGATTATGCTAAAATGCCACTGGCAACACTGCTTTGTACTTCTCTAATTACCTATAAAGATTTGGTGGCATGTCAGTAGCGTTAAGTCCATATTCTTCACAAACAGCTTCATTAGGAGGTAGCTGAACAAAAGGGATGAGGCTCTGCAACTGAAAAAAAAATAAAAAAATTTTCTTCTATTACTATTTATTAACCTTAAACTCCATTTGATAAAAGGGTATTTCTTTTCAAGTTGACTCATTCAAATTACCCAAAACCCAAATGTAGCCTAGCAGAAGACAGTAGCACTGCTGATGAGTGCTGAAGGTATCACTACATTTGAGGACAGATTTAGATTAGACATTAGGAAGAAGTTCTTTACTATGAGGGTGGTAAGGCACTGGAACAGGCTGCCCAGAGAAGCTGTGGATGCCCCATCCCCTTTTACTGCACAAGGAGCAGTAAAATGTTTTTGGACTTGGGAGAAATTTAGTTACCCCTTTAAAATAACCTGGCCATTACAAACTCTTTGTTAGGGAAGTGTTTGAGGCCAGGTTGGATGGGGCTTTGAGCAACCTGGTCTAGTAGTAGGTGTCCCTGCCCATGGAAGGGGGTTGGAATTAGATGACCCTTAAGGTCCCTTCCAACCCAAACCGTTCTATGATATGTCTTATTTGTTTCAGAGACCCTTACTTTAAAAGACACAAAGAAAAACAAAATGATTGACTTAAGTTGGAGTCTCAGCTACCTACACATTACCTAAACAAGTTTTATGCGAAACAAAAAGGCAAGAAGAGTAATAGAAGTTTCTTTTGAAAAAACAATAAAACTACTAGAAAAGACATGCTATTTGAATCACAAATTACCAAACAGATGAGGGGACACATTTTCCCAATCATACCACTATTTTTTTTTTTCTGTCCTTACAACACCTCCTACTGATTTTACATTCACGTACTTGATATTACGTAACTAGGTTATAATCGGTATGTTCTACTCAGGTAACACTGAATTTTCAGCTACACTTGTTGCTATCTGGCAAGACAAAGTTACATCTTTTGTCTAATCTTTCAGGATGGCATGAACAGGCTTTGATAACTCTGCAAGGGGCACTCTGAAGGGTAGAAGGGCTTAACAACCAGAAGGCAGCTATCAAGCACTCAGTATTCCTGGTGGTTGTAGAATATGGTTCTAGAAAGGGTGCTTTGAGTTTCTTTCCTTTTTGCTTTCTTCTAGATGCTAACAATTATTTTTATAGCTATTATTTAGAAAGCATCAGAGTCCACACTTCTACAGGGGCTGACTGCAACATCCATTTAAAGGTTAATGAGGCAGGCGTTGCCTCACTTTTCTATTTCCCAGTTAAGAATATCACATCACAACTATTTTTATGATTTTTTTTTTTAATTGCTTGCTCTTGCAACAGCCTTTGATGTCCATACTGTTTTTTGAAAGCACAAATCATGGACCTTCAGAGGCCTTCTGTCAGAACAACTCATAAAACTGGCTTCAGAGATATTAAGCATTAACCTTATCTCCTAAATCATTTCTCATCCATCAAAACACAGTTCCTCTCAGATTTAGAAACTTCAGGGGAACTGTAAAGGCTGCACTGTTTCCCCTTCTTCAACCTGTAGGGTGTGCCAGAAGTCAACACAAGCTCCATCCTTTTATGTTTTTTAAAGGCCTCCTGCATCCCCTCTATTTTAATGAGGTCTTAAAACTACATCTCTCCAACTACATTACCTCCCTTTTCATTAGCATGTAATACCTGTTTTTGCCCAAATACTGCTCCAATGTTTTCCTTTAAACTAGGACTTCCAGTAGTGGATACCACAGAGGTTTTTTTCCCTTGGCCGACCTGATTAGTGCAATTAATCCGCACTCCTTTTGAAATAATACAGTATGCTTGCAATATCTGGACCATTTTTGCATATTCCTATTAAAGAAAAAAGAGTTCATGCTTATACAAAATGTCTTTTTAAAACAAAATTGTATAACACTTTCAATATTTGCATGCAACAGAGACTTTATTGTGTCCAAAAGGGGAAGTGTCAGATTTTTTTTAATTGTTACAAGCTAAATGTATGTATGTATATATATATATATATATGAAAAATAGATGTGTGCAAATAGTCATACATTTTTTATTAATCTATGTCATATTTACAAGATTGATATTCAGTCATTTTTAAACACAGCATTCCCTGGTTTTAAAATACACAAAAGTGATCGTGTTGTTGTTTCTTTTCAACACACGGAAATTTGAGACTGCACCTCTAAAACTATCCATTGCAAATCGGAAGAGGAGAGCATATGGGCACACTGCTTACATATATGAAGATGTAAGACAGGCATGAAAGAGTCTGACAATATCAGAACTGAACATTATTCAGCAGTGAAAAAATCTGAGGTAAGACAGTCTTAAATTAATAATTTCTGATCTAACCTACCTTTTTAATGTTTCTTTGAAATTCTTTATGTCGTACTGGCAAAGTATAAAACAACTGCTGTATGTTAACAGTTGTTCCTTGTTGTCGCGGATAAGGAGTTTTCTGAGTAATTTTACCATTGTGATCAAATACCAAACGAGTCCCAACCTTTGCAGATTTATGGCAGGTAAAAATGGTAACATCACTGATGGAGGGAAGAAGGGAACAGAATTACTGACTGAGCATTATCTTTTCTTAACCATTCCTTACAACCTGATCAGGCACAGAAAACATTCATGTATTTTTAATTATAGTTATGTTTTCACCACAAGCAACTTAAAATATAACTGAAGAGTAGTATAACATTTTCCTAGCTACAACACAAACATTTTTATCCCTTTCATCCTTCTCATATAAAATGCAAAGTTAAAATCTGGTTTGGTAGGACACTACATTCATTGTACTAACACACAACAGCAGAACATTCTTGTTGCAAAAAAATCTGTGCTATTTGAAACACAGCTTCTCTTGGAGGAGTTTAAATGCAGTTTTAATGAATTGCAGTAATTGCAGCCTAGCAGGCAGCACTTAGGTATAACATCAGGGTATCAAAGACTTCTGCAAATACACAATTCCATCCTGCAGAGACTTGCATACTGAAGTAACGCTAAATTTTGTGCATAAAAGGACCATTCAGACGCTTAGAATCTTAGAATAATTTTGGATGGAACGAACCTCAGGATGCCATGCAACCTGCTACTCAGAATGGAGCTTACCTCAAGTAACTGCAAGTTCCCAAAGCCTCAATTTGTCAATAACGGTAAGCTGAACAGTTGGCTTCAGTCATTTTTTGAGTATAGTAACTTTCTACTAGTAAGAAGGTTAACGTTAATACCTTAATGCACACAGTGAACTGAGAGCTTCACCTCGAAACCCAAATGTTTCAACATGTACTAGATCAGAAAAATCTTGTATCTTTGATGTGTAATGTTTCAGAGCTGGAAAGAGATATTTAAAATATATATTTCACTTCAAAGTTACAGTGGTCTATGCAAGTAGGTTTTGCATGCATATCAAGAAGCAAAAAAGACTTTTGTATTATTCATTATTTAGATAATAATCAATTAAATATGCAACGTTTCTTTTCTGCTATACAAGATCTCTCTAAAATCCTCAGATATACCTGTTCATTCCATACTTACACCTGAAATTCACACAGCATTACTGGCATGTGCATCACAAAATGCTTCAGAGCAGCATGCAGTAGCTGCTTCTGCCACTGTTGTACCTGCCACAGATGCTGCCATACAAAAAAACAACTGCAGAGCCATGCTGTGTAACAGTATACAGCAGGCAGGGATAAACCTGTGCACCGCGACCACAGCTGGGAAGGACTCATTGTACATGACCAGCACAGCACTAGTCACCAGGTAACAACCTGAGCTCCTGACAGCGCTCCTGAACTTTCCCTGTCCTGAACAGCAGAAGAATGAGTTTGCTAGCTACCAGATAAACACTGTGAACTCACAAAGTTACTCACTAATAACTTATGGTGAAAGAGATCCCTACTATTACAGGAAAGAGGAAAGATAGGTATTTCCGTTGCAATGGCTAGTTACATTTGTCAGACAGTATCATGGCTGCTCTCATTCTGCATTACTTAAAAATAGCAAACGGAAAATTTGACAGTCAAGCATGCAATGTCAGTTCATGGTCTGCAAATACTCCAGTTCACAATTCATTTCTCAAAAGCAGTCACTCTCACAAAGTTTGCCTCCTTCAGCAGTGACTGATGACTCAACATGAATAAATCTACATGAACAGTTCTGGGGCATTCTCCTCTGTAATTACATCTATTCTATGTTCCACTTAAACAAGCAATCAAATCAAAGACTAGTTCTGAGCTACAAAAACTATAACCACAACAGCACTTACGAAGTTCATTCTAGTTTTGTCCAAGTCACTGCAAGTCACGCAAGCATTATGTAAATGCCAAGTGCTCATTAAAAATGACTAGATATAGGAAATTTGTAAAAAACAACAGCACAACATAGTAGTAATTATACTGAAAATATATTTTCAATGTGTCCAAATATAAATTATGAAAAAGGTTAAACTTACTCAAGCCTTCAAAGTTTTCTTCTTCCACTCCACCTCCATTATCTGAAACCTCTATCAGTTCTGTTCCATGATCCTTCAGTTTTATATCTACAAATTTGACAAATAGAGTCTTTTAACTCTACATGTTTATAGGCAACATTCAGCGTTAATTCTGTAAACAATTTTACCATACAACTGATTTCCATATAGTTTTAATGACAATAAAAAGTCCTGGTATCTGTCAAAAGTCAGACAACCTAATGCAAGCCTGCCTGTACTTTCAGGTCGCTCTTTGGCCCGTACAGGAGTTCTCACCATTGTAACAGCTCTTATCCTGGCACTTCTGGAACCTGCAGCCCTGACTTAAAGGTCTGCTAGCTTGGGGCAGCAGAACCCAACCACCACAACGATTTAGGGGCAGAGCAGGCTACAGATGAAGTGCAAATTGAGCCTGCACGAGCTCAACTGGTGCCCAGTAACTCAAACGCTTTGTGTATCCGAGCTGTAGAATCGCTGCCAGCGCACTTGGATGCGCGCTCCACAGCGAGGAAACAGACGTATCCCAAACCTCGGGGGGGCTCACGAAGTGCTGACAGGCACGTTACCGATGTTGGTCGCTCCAGCGTCCAGGCTGTTCTCCACCAGCTCCTTGACGGCGGTGCCGAGGTTCAGGACGACCTGCCCGGAGCAGATGCGATGCACGGACCTGCTGTCGATGGCCCTGATGGCCTTGGCGGGCTCCGGGCTGCAAAGAGAGAGAAGGGATGGGGGGCACGGGGCGGCCTCTGGGGGGAACGGCGGGACCCGACCGGGGCGGGGCCCAGCAGGCCGCGACCGCTGCAGGGCCCGGCACGGGGAGGGGCAGGGGGAGGCCCCCGGCATCTCCGGGCACACGGACGCCAAAGGGGCCCCGGCTCCGTTTCCGTTCCCGGCCCTGTTCCCTCACCTGGGCTCCGCCGCCACCGCCTCCATCGCGCCCCCCCTCACCCGCCCGCCTCCTCCACGGCCCCGCTCGCCTCAGGAAGCCCCGCCCCCTCCCGCCCCCGCCATTGGCCGCCGGAGCAAAGCGCCCACCAATCCTAGTCCCCTCTTTCCCCCTTCCTCGCCAGCAGTTGGCCGACAGAACTGCCCAATCGCACCCGGCGCCGTTCTCCCTGCGGCGGCTCGCTGACGGACTCGGTGGCTCCCCCCTCCCGCCGGCCAATAGGAAGAAGGCGAGAGGAACCAGCGCGGCTCCCTCCAGTCGTCATTGGGCGGCGGGCCAGTCAGTAAAGAGCCCTGCCCAATGGGCGCGGCGGGTGGGCGGTGCCGCGCGGCGCGGCGCTGTGCGGTGCGGGGGCGCCATGCCGATGTACAAGGTGAAGCCGCTGCACGGGCCGCCCGGCGCGCTGCGGGCCGAGGAGCTGCCGAGCTGCATGTACCGCCTGCCCTGCCTGCACCGCCCCACCGCCGCGCGGCCCCCCCAGGTAGGAGCGGCCCCGCCGCCGGGTTCCCCTCGCGCCCGGCTCGGGCGCGGCCTCACGGGGCTCTCGCGGGCTGCGCCTCGGCTCCGGCTCTCTTAGGGTCTTTTATTTTTGGGGGGGGGGGGGGGGTTCGTTCTCTCTTTTTTTGGGGGGCTTTTTTTCTTTATTTTTTTTTCTCCTTTTATTTATTTTTTTTTTTCTCTGGGGCTGGTCGGGCCGGTTCTAAGCGGCCGGGCGGGGCTGAGGCCCCTCTGTGGTGCCCGTCCCTGCGCCCTCCGGCAGCCGAGTCACGGAGCCGGGGAGCGGCACGGCTGGGGAGGGACCTCGGCGATCGCCCAGCTCCCCCGCCACTAGGGACACCGCCCATCGGGTCAGGGTGCCCAGGGCCTCGCCCAGCCTGGCCAGGAACACCCCCAGGGATGGGGCAGCCGCAGCTTCTCTGGACAGCCTGTGCCAGGGCCTCGCCACCCTCTGAGTGAAGAATTGCCTCCTAACCTCTCATCTAACTCTCCCCTCTTTTAGTTTAAAGCCATTCCCCCTCATCCTGTCAATATCTGATCGAGCAAAGAGTTGTTCTCCATTTTTTATTATAAGCCCCCTTCGAGTACTGAACAGTTGCAATGAAACGCCAAACACTTCGTTAGTCTGCTTGGCTCCATCCCCTCAGCTGTGTCAGGAGTGCCATGAATTCCCCAGCACCCATGGTCCAGCTCAGCCCAACGGCACCGTGTCTTTCAGAGCACACAGCTTGTCAGTGGGAGCCCTGAAGAGGATTAAGCTCGGGGGGCAGATCTTAACAGACACCCTCACTAGCATGCTTAGCATTGCAACAGCCACGGGCTAACCACCAGCCTTCTCCGAGACTGGGGTTTATCTCGTTTAATTATGTACGTGCCAAAAACCATTCGCGTAAAGAAATGGCTCAGCATATGCTCTATGAGAACAGTGTGTAAGCTGGTGGTGTGATCCTGCTTAGATACCTTGCCTCTTGTCTCTTTATCCATTAGCCTGAAAGATGAAGTCTGGTCGATAGGTTGGGCTTCTTCAATGGCTGTATTCAGGAGGCTTAGAAATTGATTATCTACATACAGGTTTTTCTTAACATTAATGTAGGGCTATAGACTTAAAGCCTCCCACGGAAATGTATTCTTTGTCTTTTAAAGAGGTCATATTGTAAGATGGGAGACTTCTAGGCAGAAACTGAGATAACAGAAAGATGTGTTGGGATTAAGATATAACAAAGTCCATGGGTTTGGGTTTTTCATTATTTTTCCTCATTAGTTTATGCTCTCTGAAACAAAGAGCAATCTCATACAAGGTACCACCCATCTGAACCTGCAGCTTTCCTTGGCTTAGCCATGGAACTGGCCATGTGAACTGACAGGAAGTGTCCTTGTTTGGCAGCTTCAACACAATCTTCATTGGTTTACTCAGCTAGGCTGAAGGAAATCCTGACAAGCAAACTTTGGCTTTTCAGGCTTTTAATTCAGTTCATTGCTGCTAACTGTAAGTGTCTGTAGTTCCATGGTTGTGATCTGACTTTTACTAGATTTTGGTTCACTGTAGCTAACAGTTTAAAAAAAAATACATTAAACAGATTTCACTGATGTGTTTAAAGAAGATATAACCCATCTCACCACGTTCATGCAGACTGGAGAGGCAACTAGTAGACATAGGAGCTTAATATGCCATGATGTAGGGTTATGCTTTGAATAAGGTGTTTAAAGTCTTTCAGAATCTACTGTCAAGTAAGCTGTGAACTACTTAGACGCTGAGCTGATTGAACGTTTCTGTGATTTTCTTTTTCCCCTATTATAGGAAGAGGTTGACCCATCACTTCAAGCACTTGAGTCCCGCCAGGAGGAGATTCTCAAACGCTTGTATGAGCTGAAGAGTGCCGTCGATGGTCTCTCAAAGATGATACAAACCCCTGATGCTGACTTTGATGTAACTAACGTAATTCAAACTGATGAATGTTCTACTTTGACAACAAATGGAGCAGATTTAGATTTGATGCTTGGAAAGGTAAATTTCGTTCAGTATATACAAGGATGGGTATTTTCTTTGCCCTCAGCTCTTTAGGGGTGGCAGGGAAGCATTAAAACTTGAAACACTTGGAACTCAATTTACAAGACATTCTTAGGAATAACCTACAACTACCAATTTATTTTGGGCATGCAAATTAAAGCTGTAAGTCTTTCTAAACATAATACCACATATATTCTCATTTTGATACCAACCCAAGCTGGAATGGCTAATCTGGAAATCACAACAGTTGGTTTCTTGTTTGTTACTAACTGGAAATTTTGACTTCAGGTTGGACTAGAGTTTACCTCGATCATGTTCTTAAATTGTATTACTATTGAAGGAGAAAGATGTTTAATTTTTTTAAGTAAACCTTAAGTGTGAAAACTTGAATTGTTTGAATATCCGTAGAATTTTAGACACACGTGCATGGCTTTGTACATTCTGGTGTCAAATGAAAAACCCAGTACTTCAAAGTCTTATCGGGAAAATGTCTTATCTGCTGATTATTTTGCTTTCCATTCAGGATTATGGTGCCCTGAAAGATATCGTAATCAATGCAAATCCTTCTCTACCTCCATTGTCATTATTAGTACTACACAGTCTGCTTTGTGAGCACTATAAAATATTATCAGCTGTTCACACACATTCATCAGTGAAAAGCGTGCCAGAAAACCTCTTGAAATGCTTTGGAGAGCCAACTAAGCAGCAGCCACGCCATGAGTATCAGTTGGGCTTTACTCTCATCTGGAAGGATGGTAAGAATAAGTTATCTTACAGATGAATACTTAACAATAGGTCAGAAAATGAAACTTGTGCTATAGAACAGATGGTTTGGTGTCTTTTTGCTGACACGTGATAGACACATAGTGCAGGTAACATTTTTTGCTCTTCTTGCAAGTATGGACTTTAATTTTCATAGCTGTATGTAGTGATGGGAACAAAGCGGGAAAACTGAATTACTGCTATTAAAATACAAATGGTATTTAACGGGTGGTTATTTGAAAAACACCTCTATGCAAAAATCCTGTGGGTACAGTTTCTGTAAGTGATTTACTAGAATGTAAATTAGGTGAAAGATTTTGCAAATTTCAGTCCAGTGTGAGCTTTTTTTTTTATTTTATGCTAAGTGCTTGCATTAGCTTAAGTAAAACTGAAAGTCAAAGTTAAGAGTGGGCTGCTATCACAAATGAAATGAATTTTAAATTACCAGTTTATTTAGCTTCTCTACCATGCGGTAATCACTTTTCTTCTCTTGATTTCAGTTCCAAAGCCTCAGATGAAGTTTAGCATTCAAACGATGTGCCCAATTGAAGGAGAGGGGAACATTGCTAGATTTCTCTTTTCCCTTTTTGGCCAGAAGTACAATGCAGTTACTTCAACTCTGATTGACAGCTGGGTTGATACCGCCATCTTCCAGCTAAAAGAAGGGAGCAGTAAAGAGAGAGGAGCAGTCTTACGATCTATGAATGCTGCTCTGGGCAAGACACCGTGGTTGGTGGGAAATGAACTCACTGTGGCAGACATTGTTGCATGGTGT
Source organism: Cygnus atratus (assembly GCF_013377495.2). Taxonomy (NCBI): domain Eukaryota; kingdom Metazoa; phylum Chordata; class Aves; order Anseriformes; family Anatidae; genus Cygnus; species Cygnus atratus. Next base: position 7,755,448 of record NC_066376.1, read on the forward strand.
GCACTTCAGCAGACAGGTAGTACAAATGCTGCACCAGCCAACGTGCAAAAGTGGATGAAGTCCTGTGAAAACTTGGCACCTTTCAGCTCTGTTATTAAGTTACTAAAGTAAGGCTGTACTCTTCGTAATGGTATAATTTTAATCTTTTTTCCACCTCATGGCTAGTGTAGTGGTTTGAGTCCTTTCTGAGATATAGTCAATTTCTACAGTTGGACAGAATTCTAAAATCAATAAAAGATTACAGCTACCTTTTGTATGTGATCTTCCTTTTTGGTAACCAATGTGTAACAAGCATGTTTGTTTAATGAATGAGAGTTACCTAAAGTTGTCCTCTACAAATACAAGCTGTTATTTTGAATTTTTAGTTATTCTTTTGCTGCAACCCAAAAGCCTCAGTACTGGTTAACTTGGAATCCTTTCTGTTGAAAGAAGATTTGCCTTAGCAAAACAATTAAGGCCTTTAAAGAACAGACAAGACAATCAAAATGCGTTGAAATATTTTATGTAAAAAAAAGTTTCATATAACTTAATATACAATAGTTTTGTTCTTCCTGTACTTAAACTGGAGAACCTAGGCTCATAGGTTCATCTTGTTCATTAGAAAGGCGTCTTAATTTCTCTTTCAATTTTTCTATTTCTTCCTCTTGCTGTCTCAACTTCTGCTGCAGATTATAAATAACCTGAAAGTAAGAGTCAGTTTATTTCATTTATATACAGGCAAGCATAAAGCCTTACTGATTTATTTGTGTGTCTGTACTGGATTGTGAACAAGATTGATTCTGCAGCACCACAGGTATTAGGGGTATTTGATATTACAAATTGAAAAAAACTGGCTCAAGGAAAGGGAAAATAAAGATTCTGCAGAGTTGACAGAAAGCTTCAAAAACTTTTATGACATTTACCTCAAGCGGTATGTAAATCAAGTGTCCAGTCTTAATTAAATTACATATGCCTAATGACCATTTGTCTACTTTAAGAGACCAGAAACAGGGGCCTAAATATTGTCAGGGGGAAAAAAAAATTAAAAAAAAAAATCAATCACACAGTCCTCTTAAGTTATTTGAAAAACAAATATACAGGTACAGTAGAGGCAGGGAAACTAAGGGGATCATTATAAAGCAACTTTCTATATTTCTTTATCCTGCAAAGGCTGAGGTTACTGGCATAACTTACATGTTCTGTGGTATGAAATAATTCACTTTCACGAAGCTGAGCAGCAGTTGGTCTTTCTGTAGATAGCTGACTGGTGAGAAGCTTAACATACTTGGCTTGAATAGGCCATTTTTTGTAGAAAGTATGAGGAATGTGGCCATTCCTCAAATGTGTAAGAACTTCTGCTCTTTCCATTTCTGTTCCAAACGGCTGGAAGAGTTCTAGCAGGATAACACCCAAGCTATACATATCTGACTGAAAAAGGGATGAGGAAAAAGTTCTGGGATAATCCTTATTTTAAATGACTTACTAGATTTCTGCTCACCTAAGATTCACAATATGAAAAGTTTTTGTGATAAAGTTACATGGCACTACTACAGCAACTCAAATTCAAATCTACACAGATTCTTCAAGATGAACCTAGAAATGCAAATTTTGCATTTAGCAGCTTAGTTGAAATTTGTTTCAGCAAGAAAATGGAGTAATGGTAGAAGAGATATTTACCAGCTATGATGCATAGGTGAGGGGCTTGTTTTATTCCTATAATCCAATTCTAAGTACGCCTTACAGAAGTCAGTAATTTCACCGTAAGGCTCTGTTCAGATGAATGGTGCTATTAAAATTAAATACATAATTTTTGAAAAATTACATTTCAGGTTCCACAGATAGACACAAGGTGTAACATTAGACAATCTGAATATCAGTGCCTGAATATCAGGCAATGAGGCATCAGACAATCTGAATATCAGGTAATATTTAACAGCATTTAATTGGCTTCATAGAAAAAAAAAAATCCCTACCTTGAAATCATAGTCAGAGCCCTGCAGTTGTTCTGGTGAGGCATAGAGGCAAGTCCCCACACCTGAAGTATGCATCAGACCTTTAAAAAGTCAGTTTAGACTTAACTCAGGGTTACCATTTCATTTAAGAATTTAGTGTTTTTAATACGACATAAACTTAAATACTGAAACCTACAAAGATTTCTGCTCTTACCATTTATCCTTTCTGTGTGAATCTTCATCATCCTATCTGCATCATCCGAAAGGAGGTCTTTGCATGCTAATCCAAAATCTCCTATTTTAACACGATGATCTGATCCATGTAGAAAGATATTTCTGGGCTATAAAATGAGATAGTATAAAGTCTTACACAAACCTATACATAGGATTACGATGTATTAAGCTGTTTCAAAATCTGTAACATCCATTCAGAGGGGTAAGATAATGATTATTTAATAACTTCTGTTAGTGAGATAGAAAAAAATAGACTATCAAATTATGTGTTAACAAGCACTGGTTGGACAGAAAGACCACACATAAAGGACCTAGGGAAAAGTAAAGAAAGCAAAACAGGAAAAACAAAGATTTAGTGAAAAGACAAAGTACTTTTTTCTTCTCAGCAGGAAATGGAAATTTGCAGAACAGTAATCTTAACAGGCAAGAGTGCACAGCAAATTAGACCAACTAACATAGCAGGAAGGACTGAGATCTTTGGGCTAGGCATAGCATGAAACAGACGTACTTTTCTGTATGACAAGCACAGCTGCAACATGCTACTTTGTTCCAGGAAAGTTGCTAAGAAAGTAAGTGCTGAGAGGCTGCAAAGTAGGGAACGCTGACTATGGAAAAACGGAAATAGTTTTATCTGTGTGTTTTGGCTGTATAAGCACTAAGCAGACATGTTAGTGCTATGTGTCTAGGAAAAAGAAATACTTGCCACATGAAATAAAATGTAATATCAAATTAAAGTTTTTACTTAGTCTCTGCAGCACAGAATTTCTGAACTTAGGTACACTTCTATAAAAAATGAAAACAGTGTTGCTTAGTACAGATTTTTTTCCTACTAAATAAAATGAACACTGGCAAGAAAGCAAATGGAACAGAAGACTTTTTCCATTCTTAAACTTTTGCTGCTTTTATAGTGCGTTTAAAATGTTGCACTGAATAATGAGGTTACTTCAAAGCTACTCTCGAACCAGACATCCCACAACATCACAAACAATGACGCTGCTCAAGTGATAGATTCCAAATCTTTTTTTTCCAATTATGGATTTTCATTACAAAAACTACAAGTCCCTTGTCTACGAACAATATGATCAAGAGAGACATTAGAGAGACTGGCCACTCTCTACATTTGCTGCGTTCTCCTGGGGACAGAGGAAATGCTGTGAAGAGCTATATGAAGTAATAATGGAAGATGACAACACTTAAAGCTTTACTATCTGATCACTCTGACAGTGAAACAGTGTCTGCTTGGGGAGGACCCTTAACTCATAGATCTGCTCTCCCTCCAGGTAACCATTTGATCGGGATTATAATTTATGTTTAAAGAATCTTGTAGATTTAAGAAATCCCACCGTTTTTTTTTTCCCCCTAATGAAAAAAAATCATTAAAAAACATTTAATGGTTGTGGCTTCTAATGAAAACAGACTCCTAAATCTTAGTAAAATTGAAGTCACAGGACTTGCAGGCACAAGTATTACTTTGGGGAAAATGGATCTCCAACAGATCACAACAGGGGCCTTCCACATCTCACATTTCTTTGAAGGAGTCAGTGGGCCTCTAGTTAACAGCAATCCAGCTGAACTCATTTATATTAATTTCAAAAAGATATTTGTCCAGACCCTCACTGAACTCAACTGTAGTGAAGTTAGAGGGAAGGTCCCCCCAGATAAGTATCTAGCTTAAAGACTTAAAAGAAGCGATAAATAGTCAGCTTTCAAGGTAAAGGATATCAACTGATTTTTTATGAATTTGTGCTGGGAACTATGCTGAACAACATATTTGTAAATGATTCAGAAAAAGGAGGGTGAGTGGTGAGATGACAAAGTTTACCAGCTGTACTGTATTATTCAATGAAATAACGATGAGGTCTGAATGCAAAGAACTGTAGAAGGATCTTGCGATTCTTAACAGGCAGGGAGTACAGTGACGAAAGGAATTCAGTGCAAATAAGCATTAAAATGTAAATTTAAATGTAAAAGGAAAAGCAATCCCAATTTTATATGGGCAACAACTGTCTCTGAGCTGACTGTTACCGCTCAAGAGTGGTCACAGACAACTCCAAAAATGGCAAATTGATGTTCATCATCAGCCTATAAAGCAAATTGTACATTACCAACTAAGGGGGGATATAAACAAGAAAACATCATATGATACTACATGAATTAATACGCTACCATCTTCAATACCGTCTACAGTTCTGAGCCTCCCATCTCAAAAAACACATAGAGCTGGAAAAATGTGCAGAGATGGTTCACATGAACGCTGAAAATTTGGAATGGCTTCCATTCAAGGAATCGCTAAATATAAAGCACAAGACAAACTGTTAGGTTTAAAACAGATCTATTAAATCATGCATGGAATGGAAAAAGTGAGTAGGAAACACTACTCAGTAATTAATATAAACAGAAACTATAACCAGAGGTAGTATCTGTTGACTCAGAGTCATATCATTGTTGAATACACTTCTTATGCTGAAAACTGCCTTGTTACAATAGATTTTTAAATAACATTTTCTAAGCTGAAAATAGAGAAGAGGCAAGAACTAGTCACTAGCTGATGAAGCCATCTATAGCAAATCTGTCCAAGAAGCTGCTAAATTTTGTTGATTTACAACCCAAATCTGACGACAGAACTGACCTATAACAAGCTGTAATCCACACGTCCTGAAGCCCAAGCACTGTATCACAGACATGATGGTTCTGCCTGCTTATGCTTCTTCTATGAGATTCAGTGACCTGAAGCTGAACTATGATGACTCATTTATCATCCTATAAAACTGGGAAATAGAGGAACTCAAGGCATAACATCATTTTATGCATTCCTGCTGGGCACACAGAAGCTGTGGTTAGCAAAAATGAATTAATGACCTAACTTCTGTTAGGTTGCTAATGACCTAACTTCTGTTAGGTCATAGCAACCCGTAAAATTTGTTCTGACAACTAACATTTTGCAACCTGTTACAATGCTATGCCCTACCAGTCCAAAAGTATTTTAAATTAAAAAAAACAACTGAAACTGTGTTTTGTATTACAGAAATAACAAGAGGCTACACAGCACTTCATCTCGTACTAAATTTACCTAGTACTTATAGAGCTGGGACATCCACTTCAGGCAAATTTCAGAGAGATCAGCAAACTTGACAGCATATTACAGAAAAGTGTCTCTGTATCTTGCACACTGTAAGGTATCAGACAGATCCTGAAATGAGTAATTACAAATACGACCATCTGCTACATTCAGGCCAGCAGTCTGATGATGCCTTTCCACCTATACGCATTCTTTTTGAGTATTGTCTCAACATAAAGGACACTGCCAAGTCTGGCTGGACACCTCTTCACATAGCTGCAGGATCACTAAACACAGAGGAAATAGCAGCTTTAATCGCACGTGGAGCAAATATTAATTCTGCTATTCCAACTTGTGGGAGAACTGCCCTTCACATTGCAGTGTGTGCAGCATCATCTAAAGCAAGCAGAATTTTAGGTGTCAACACAGATTGCATCCATTTACTGTTAAGTAACGGAGCCAGTGTAAATATCGAAGATCGTGAAGGACGAACAGCTATTCACGAGGCCTGCTCAGGTGGCAGAAAGGAAATAGTTGATCTCCTGTTAGAGTATAAGGCAGACGTGAATACTTTAACAAGAGATGGACAATCTCCACTCTTCTCATTTCTTCAGCGCAGACCAAATTTGAAAGATACAGCGCTGTTGAACAAGTTGCTGGGATTCTCCTATCCATTGAAGTTAACAGATAATCAAGGACAACTACCCGCTGGACTTCTGTTCCCAGAATTCCAAGCATTGAAAGACTTCCTTTTAACATTATCACAGAAATTACTGTCCCTGCAGGATATCTGCAAAATCACTGTTAGAAGAATGTATGGCGAAAACAACAAGCATTGGCTCAAAAATAGGCTTCCAGTAACTGTATGGGATTCTTTATACAACTACCAGGAGTTTGGAAAATACAGCCATGACAACGCTAAACAGGAAAACAAACTGAAAAACTGTTAACCCAGAAACAGCCCATAGAAAATTAAAATTGATCCAGGATGAAGATTAATATTGTGTGTTTTTAAGTTGTTCCACGTTCTCTTATGTGGAATGTTAATAACTAAGATAATATTTACAGTAATTTCCTCATACAGGTATCATCTCAGGTGCAGAGAACCTTTGAAGGAAGCAGCACAGAATACACATTCACATCATTTTTAATCAATTCCATGAGTTTAAACTGGGGGGGGGGGGGGGGGTGACAAGATGTATTCTACCTATGTTTCACATTTAAGCCAGCAAGTCAAAGCTGTTGTTATGATTAGAGTTCCAAAAAACTACAGAGGAACATAAAATGGACATCTATTCTAATCCACTCAAAGTGTATTTTTCTAAGTCTGATCTTCACTACATTTAACATGAATGAAAACAAACTTTTCATTCCTTCACTGAAGTCACCTACAATTTCAGTCCCTTACATTTGATAACAACCATTTTGAAAGACAGCAGTTATTTGCAACTGAGGAAAAATTATCAAAAAATAAGCATGTAAAAACTATAATTTGAACTCATTTTCAAAAGCTAACTGATTTGCTGTTAGCAAATTGAGGAGCACTCAAAGGTCTTTGCTTATTTTTATAGTTACCTAAAAGACTACTTTTTAGGTAATTTAGCTCCTACCCTGTTTAAGGAAGGACCAAATAAAACCAATCTGTCCATCCCTGTTTAGGACAAGACAATGGCTTCACAAAACATTTCCAGAGCTTAATCAGAATTTACTTTAAGTAATTGAGAAATATAGTAAAGAAAACATGGTAATGGTATAGAGGAGACAATTTATTTTTCATATATAATATAGCTAAATTCTTAAGAGCCCAGGTCCTCTCAAATTAACCATGAAGTTGCTTTCATCCTCCCATCATGTAAGCTATCTTGGTTTTCTTTAACCTCAAGTGATAATTCAATGAACTTACTTTAATGTCTCGATGCATCACTCCCATGCTGTGGATATAGCACACTCCTTCTAATAGCTCCTGAAAAATTTTCATTGTCCAGTTGACATCCACAAGATGGTATGGACCTTAAAAGAATTTAAAATCTGTATTATTTCAGCTAATTTTGCTGACTTATTTGTGTTTATGATACTATGCATTGCTGAAATTAGTTTATTTATGAAAAAAAAAATAGAATGAACACAGTTTAAAGAATGAAATTTCCCATAGTTCTCCTAAAGGGTATTTTGAAACAGTAGAAAGTCGCTCAGCTCAAAATTCGGAAGGGGACATGAATGCATCTGCATGAAAAGATTTGTCCAAACCTATCATAGTTATTAGATTAAAAATTTAACAATCACAGACTTGAAAGTAAGTATCCTCACTGTTTGTATATTTGACTCCAATTTGAATTCTGCTAGGCCCCAGTAATGACTGGAAGTTGTGGTTTCCATAAATTAATCACCACTTTTGTAAAACTGTACTTATTTGTTCTGGATTAAGAGATCCATGAACTTAATTAAAACCAAAACAATGATATTCTTATCACTCTCCAAGAGGATCAGAATGGTATATGAAAATGAAAAGAACAACAGGTTATTGTCTTCCTTACAACATAAATGATGGAGTTTGAAAATCAAGGAAAATGCATGAGAATCTCTTGAACGCTGTGAAACACTGATGGACTTTTCTTATTGTTATCCGCCTGACCACAGCATCAGAGATGACTGACATCTGATTACTCTTCACTGTGCACCTTTTGTTCTAGTCCCACCTCTCTTCTTTCTTACTACTTCCCATGTTTTCTGCTCTCATTCAAAAAAAATCTTGTTCCTTTAATCTCTTTCTACTGTGTTTTCCTGAACTCTTCACTTCCATGCAACTCATAGATTGGAACGTAAAATACAGTTCTAGATAAAACCATAACAATTTGCACGATAGTATGCTGTCTGTATTAAATTGCAATATTCCTTTTTGGATCCTTCTGCAGTTGTGCTCCCCTCTGAAATTCCCAAACCTTCTCTGTCTGCTGCTGTCCTACATAGACTTAACAATGTAATTGTTTTTACCATTTCCCAAACTATTATTTTATTAAACTGCATTGACTTCCTACTTTAATGACCCAGATCTAACGTCTGCTGCTACTTTCAACACTCACCATTGTCTCCCTCTTGGGTTTCTATTTCTTAATCTCTAACCTATAGCATTCACTTTTTCTCTCCTGTCACTTGTGGAAAGTTTGTGAAAATGGCATTTTGCAAGGCCAAATGCCCTAGCAATTCTGTCATTCCTAGAAGAGAAATGTCATCTCTTAAGCCTATGAAAGCTATAAAGACTATGATTACGGGAGACATCAGGGAAAGTCAGCTGATGGGGAAAAACAGTTAGCTGCTAAACGTCATTCCATGACTAAACGGAACAACAGATTTACCTTAATAGTGATTTAACTAAGATTAAATGTTAGGTTTTTTTTTAGATCAATGGCAATTAGCTTTAAGAACAAACTTGAAAGCTTTTAAGTACGTTTTAACTTGTTTGGAACAGTAGATGCATTTATGTTTTCCCCAGCAGATAAATTAGCCTGCGCGGAGCTCTGTTTTGTAGCAGCTAGACTGCTACCAAAGTAAAAATTCAATTATTTAAACAGCTTACTGAGAAAGAGCAAATTCTCTCATTAAAAAATTCTATTCCAAACAAGTAGCAGTGTCCATGCACAGATCTCTCCAGGTAACAACTATGCCTCAGGCATACATTCACTCTTCTTTGATGAATTGTCTAAAACTCATGAACTTAAATCTCTTTTACCAACACATAACATTAAAGGTTCAATACTAGCAGCTACTAGATGAAGTGAATAAATAACCTAATTAAGAAGATCCGTATTATAAACTGCTGAATTAAAACATTAAATCATGTAAATGGACTTTCAGTTAGGACAAAATAAATATTTGCTTTACGATATGTAAATTTTAAAAACAGTGATGAATCTTACTGGCAGTTTCCTCTGTTCTCTCATTGTATTTTTTATTACGGTCAACAATCCAATCCCATAAGGATAGTTCACACAGTTGCATCTGTATATGAAGCATCAAACGATACTCCACCTAACAGAAAAATAACAGTCCATGATTTTGCCAGTGTAATAGGAACAGTATTTCCTTAATTATTTGCTCTAAAAAGTAATAAAAACTAAATTTATTTTAGACATAAATTTAAGTTACAAGTAAAACTTTTCTGTAATTTTGGTTCTTTAGCAGTCATTTTCTTTTTTAAATTTATCATTATAAATCATTTCTGCGTTTACCGAATTCTACTTTATAGTCATCATTAAACCAGACAGTAGCTAAGTATATCTAAAGAGAAAGGCATTTACCTCAAACTCGCCACAGAGAGCTACATCGTTCTTGGAGCATTCTTCAGTGCAGGACTTACTTTCAGTGCTAACATCTAGATCCAGACTACAATGAGGTCCATGTGATGAATGATTTTTAAAATCAGTTGACCCACTGTCAACATTACTTACAGAGTCTTCTTGTACTTCTAGGGGTAATTCACATCCATTTGGTTTCATACATTCTTTACTACTACTGTTAGTAAAATCATTCTTTACATCCATGTTCTGCACTGATTCACTATCCAGATTTCTAAGACAGGTACTATCACGGGACTTCTCTTCTTGTGAAGTAAGGTCAGCAAAGATAATTGAACTACCACTTCCCATGCTCTGAATGTGACAGTGATTACTGAAAAGGATAAAGGGAGGGAAATCAAAATATGTACCGTTTTATGCCATCTATTTGTGATACACCATTCTGAAAACTTTATTTTTTATTGTGAACTGCATTCCAGAGTAAAAGTTCATCTGCTTCGCCACATAAAACTTTATGTAACTGGCAGTGTAGGTTCTAGCCTTTTGTACCTTCCCTCAGCACAGATTTTTTGATAGCTGACCCAGACAGCTCATAGGTACACACAGTCCTGGGTCACAGCATTTACTGGGCAGAAGTACGATGATCCATTCCTTCTCAGTTAGGAAGTTACACTATAAGATACCTCATTGGACTCTGTCTCTTTATGAAAAGGGCCAATCAATACTTCTGAGAAACAAAAGGCCACTTTCCTCTAATTAGACTCCACAGTATAAATCAGTGTTGGTGAATACTACAGAACTTTTGAAGTAAACTTGAAGCTCAGTTCAACACTCAGACACTCTGAAATTGAGAGATCCAAGGAAGGCAGGAGAATCCAGCAACATTCTTCAGCTCATACAACCAGAAGAGAAACAATGACAAGGATAACTAATACTTATTCTTTGTTATAATTTGGAAATAAAAAACACTTGTGCAATACATGCTGAATTCTGTACTGTTTTAATGTTATTAAAAAAAAATGTCTTTCTGTTAAAGACAAATTAATGTTATTATTGAGATGTATAATACTTACTTGCCACTTTCTTGCTCCAAAGATAACGACTGCAACTTCAATATTGTCTTATCTATTGGATGAAAAGATAAATGGTATTTTACAAAACAACACATGCAGATGGGTACTGCAAATTAACATTTAATCTATATCATCTTACTGAACTTAACTTCATTATCTGCAGATCTCTCTCTCTCTCTCTCTCTCTCTCTCTGCTAATGCAAAAGCCATCTCTTAGTCTACTAGGAACCTCAGTAATTGGTTTTTCATTCTTCTTTATAGGAAACGAAAATAAATGTTCTAAGCAATCACTGAAAATGTTGGACTGTGTTTCCTTACATTCACCCAGATTTCATTAATAACTTAGCCAATTCAAAATCAGGGCTTACAATGTGTACAATAATACACAGTTAAAGAAGCAACTCCATAAGACACCACCTTTTGCATCACCTTGCTGCTGTTTTGAAAACACCTGAAATAATTTTCATTAAAATTTCTTGTTTATATGAATAACGAATTTGTTTTAGCACACACAGGTTTCAAAAGCAAATATGAAATACCCATCTTGTAAGCCAAAGAAAAACATTAAGAACCACAATACCCACATGTAGATCTAGTTATATATTAACATTATTGACATTAAATTCTTGTGAAGTATTCCTTGCACTAAAGATGCATCCTTCAACATTCTCAGTATCACGGTTAAAATCTCTTGTCTGTTTTACTATACCATCAACTTCCTATGCATTTTCTTTTGTGCTTAAGGCTGACTGGGCATCAATCCACTGACTTGGAAGACAATAAGGTCATATAGAGGATAAGCAAACCTCCCACTAAGAGAGGATCAAAAGATTTAACTGCTAAAGGCATTCCGGAAGAGAATGACAAAGAAAAGTGACCAACAGATTAGGGTTTGAAAAGGACCAAAGGACAAAGTGTGGAAAGAGCTGAGAATAGAGGAACTGGGAAAAAAAAAAAAAAGAGGGGGAGGGAAGGTCACCAGGGAAGAATGCGTAAAATGAACATAAAAGTAGAAAAATTCTCAACAGCTACAGATAATAGCTGATGCCCACACACAAAAAACAAAACCAAACAGCTTCCTCTGTCACTGCAGAACTATGAAACTCAATTTGTCAAATTTAAAAACTCTCCTGCAGAAAGCAAAATAAGTTTTTATTTTTTCCCTTCCCATTAAAGTATTTCCAGTCTCTTACCTAACAAACTTTTTTTTTTCTCCTATTCACCCCTTTTCTCACGGTAGCTGAAATAGTTAATTCCCAAGTATTCATTCTTCTCCTTGTTAACTCAACTAGTTTTTGCATTAAGAGGTTTTCATTGCATTCCACTGAAATTCACCCAGCTTTAAAATCCTCCTCAAATACTACCAGAAGAGAAGCTAGTAATTCCACACTTCCAAATTTGTCATTATCATCATTTGTTATTCACCAAATAACACAAGCAAGACTGAAGCGCACAGAGGGACATAAAGACCTGGTGGTCATCTTTGGTTTGCTTTGTTGGTGTTTTAAGGAAGAAAAAAAAAAAAACACAGTTATTTTATCAGAGAAGTACTCTCCTGCAAATAATAGTACAAAGGTTATACATAGGATGCAAGAATTGCACAATATGCTGTACTTTCCTTTTGGGCATAAAGTTTGAGCATGTTCCATCCAAGCAGTGTGATAGCCCACAATATTAGGATGCTGCAGTCCAGCCAGCACTTTAACTTCTCGTAGTACCTAACAGGACCAAGAAGAAACAGTCTGTGTTCTTTATTCTGAGTGCTTAGTAAACCCAAATGGTTTATGGTTAAAATGGTTTACAAAAAAAAAATAGTTTCTGATAGAAAAAAATAGATAAAATTATTACAAAAACTGAGGAGATTTGGAAGCTTTAAAACAAATTAAGATTATTTTTTTTTGAAGGGATAACCAAATTCAAGTTAATATACTACTATTAATGGACTTAAACACCTCTTAATTACTTTTTTTCTATCAGGTACTGATAGGGTCAAGTCTTTGGAAACACAATACTAAATGTATAACAAATGTTATTAATATTTTTGATGTTTTGAGAAATATTAACTGCATTACTAAATTAAATTGAAATCAGTTAGAGGAGGCACAGAGTTAGAACAGAGACAAACCAGGATAAATGATACCTTCATGCAATCTCTTCTTGTGGCCTTCTTAATATTGATTTTTTTAATAGCATAGAACTGACCATCTAACTTGTTTCTGACCTGAAAACAATTGTAATATGACAAAATTAGATCTTAACGTGTTTAGATTAATAAGTTATTAAATCCTATAGAATCAAACATTTTCTAGTAATTAGTTTCTGCACTCTATTTGAATAACCTCTCACTTGTATCAGAAAGTAGCTATCTAAGATGAGGATACTATACTTTTACCATATTTCAGGCCTGCAAACATCTAATCCAATCTTTCTGAAATACATATCTCTATATCTGTCTTTCCATCAGTTAAAAAAAAAAAAAAAGCTGATAGGTACTGAAAACTGCTTGATCAGGTTCTCAATAAATCTGAGAGACCACAACGGTCATTTACATATGGCACATACCAGATGGGAAGCTTTAGGCTGGCTGTATGCTACAAGTGTTCAGTACAATTCAACATTAGGTTGAACAATTTACATCCAAATTAAGGTTGCTTTCTTTTCAAGCAGCCACAACTGGAACATTGGGATATGCAGATTAAACGGCAAATCTAAATTTGAAAGAAAAACTAGCTATAAAGTGGTAAGTTATAAATGGAAGGTAAAGAATACCTTGAATACTTGACCATATCCTCCTTTTCCTAGTCTTGCAATCTCATCAAATTCATTCAAGTATCGTGAAGTCTGTGCTTCCAAGAGAACTTCTTTTCCCCTATTCAAAAAAGTTAGGCTGCATTAAACTAAATTGAAACTTTTAAGGAAGGTATTATATATGCTACAGGTATAGACAATCTAAAAATACTGTCTACATCATGAAAAGAAGAGAAAAAGAATCCTTTGGCATTGCCATACTGCATGCTGAAAACCAGGAGACTGCAACAGCATGCACGTGGACAGTTACGGTAAGAGTAACCTACGTGCTACACATACATACCCCGAGTTAGTGTAAGTATTCAAATGATCTAAATTTATTCCTGAAAAATTTGTTTTCGTATGGCCACCCTAACCATGAGAGTTGTATTGAAAAAGGAATTTCCATCAGATCGTTCTGAGAGAGTTTGGAAAAATTACAATTTTTTTCCATGTTTCAGAGAGGAAACATGAAAAGCAGTATTAATTAAATTAAGAGTGGAGCACAGAACTTTAGGGAGGGAGTTGTTAAATATCATTTAAATGCTTTGAATACATACCCAATTGCATGAGAATCTCCATTATCCAGTTCCTGTGAAACAACAAAATCCAACATAAAAACATGCCACAGAGAGATAGGTCTACCATGCCATCAGCACAAACAGCTAAATGAAAACAGTAACTAAAACTATGCCCTTAAAAGAAAATGAGGTTACAGATAGCCTTTCATTCTGCAGAGAGCTTCACCAAATTAAAGTATTATTCTCCCACCAGTAATCTGCTAACATCCCTTTACTGGAGAGATTATTGTCCTTCAAAGTTCTGCTGGCAAACAGGATAAAATGAAGGCTCTAAAATGTGCTTAAGATGACATTAACTAGCTTAGTTGAAGTAGCTAGGTAAGCAAACCGGTCTGATTCAGCCTGAAGCCTATTATGCAGTATATAAAATTATGCCCGCCATTAGTATTAATCCATTATAATAAACAAGGGTGTTAACACAAACAACTGGAACAGTTAGAAGTTGTAATGGATGCTGGTCTATCGTTGGAAAAAAAAGAAAAAAAGCTGTAGCAATAGAACACTTAGAACACTTCGCCTGTGTTTAAAAGAAAAAAAAAATCACTTTTTTAAAAAAATTAGAATTTAATAAGGAATGAAATATTGCTGGCTTCAAAAGCATTGTTTTGCACCTGTAAATCCAGAATGTGTCATCCCACACAGAAAAGACAGAGCTGGAATACCATTTTGTATAATTATTGAAAACATCCAATCCAATACTAAAAGAACCCCAAAACAAAAGCTTCTTTGGATGCAATGATGTGTTAATTCCTTAATGCAGAGGTTGCCAAACAAATTTAACAAAGCTTACCCCATTAAGTACTTGTCGATTAGCTGCTTTCATTAGTTCAGTAATGGCTCTATTATGCTGCAGTCTTACAGTACTAAATTCATCACAGAAGGCAAAAGGGGAGAGCAACCCTGTTCTTGTGAAAGCCTGACGAAGTACTGTACAGAGGAACAGAGAGAAAGGTCACATTAAACGAAGCCTGCCAATAACCACTTGTTTTTTAAATGAGAAAACTTTATTTGAAAGATAGCACATCTGAAAAACTGAACATTCAGTCGCTCTTATTCTAATGCCCTTTCCCATACTCTTAGCAATAAAAACTAATTAAGACCAAACTAGAGCTGCTCTGGGGGAATCTGTTTGCATAATGCAGTCATTTGCCATGCCTTTCATGGCATCTCCTTTCTCACCTCAGTAGATGAATTATACAAACATCCACCTGTTCACTCACTTGTCACCTCTAGACTAATTTTGCTTAGTAAAAAGAGAAATTCAAAGCATGTTTACAAGTATGAGGATATGTTTATAATAAAAAGTGGTATTGTCAAGACTTTCTAATTCCCACACAAGCTCACACATTTGTGCATGTACTTGTAGTAAAACATCACCCCTGACAAAGCACTGCATATTTCACAGTCTGAGTTAAACACTGCTGTGGAGGGGAGAAAACTAACAAATACTGGAGATGGGTGCAGCTGTAAAGATACTACGAAAAAGATTTAGGAGTTTCTTGCTCCAGCAGGGGGATTGGACTGGATGATCTTTTAAGGTCCCTTCCAATCCCTAACATTTTGTGATTCTCTGTTCCAAGGTCTTAAACTTACTTGTAAGATTTCTTTAAGATGTTTCTTCAGTATTGGTATTTCAAAATCAGCCCATTATCTCTTTACGTACATAAAATTTACTGAAAGCAAACCTGTAAGGAATCAGGAATTTTGCTATACAATCCTTATGGACGCAGTTATATACAGCAGGAAAGTGTGTGTGGGGGGAATGGGGCTGGGATCTAACCATGCCAACATGAATACACCAACCAAAACCACAGAACAGATAATGCTTAATAAAAGAAATACATATTGCAGTAATCAGGTTTATTCCACTTGGGCAACCAGTTTAAACTATACCAATGGAGGAATGTAATCTGCCATAGAAGTACACAGGGAAATCAAGCAGCTCCATACTTTGGAAGGTGCCTGATCCCTGGTCACTGGGGGGACATGGGAATAACCACATCTTGCCCAAGGCCCTTGGGTCAATAAGGGGGACGGTGAAATGTTCAAGTATTCAACAATCATTTATTAGCTTAAATAAACCCCCCAAGGTAATTCTAAGATGCTTCAAGTCTTCCTACTGGCAGAGCTGTCAGTTATTAGAAAACACACACAGATCCTTGGTCACCCTAGGGTAGAGATGGCAACACTGTCTCTCTCAGGGTGCTTGTGACTGAACCAGCAAAAGCAAGTTCTGATTAGACTCAACTTCTGGATAATTTAGTTTAGTGTTTCTAATAATTATTTAACATATCACTAAGTAGATAAGTATGTGGTTAACAGTGAAATACTTCTATCAGGTAAGAATTCAGTGTTTCCACAATCCATTTTTTCTTCCTCCTCTCCAATTCAACAAATTCTTTTAAAATTATTTTAATTTTTGACATGATAGAGTAGATATGACATATCAGTATAGGGCAGCCTATAATTCTATAGGTACAGGCCAACCTAATCCTTTATCAAACAGGTAGATACAGGATTTCAAAATAGGTCTGTCTATGTCTTTATAGAGATAAAATTATTTTTCCCCCCCTAAACATTATTTAACATACCATAAAGTAAATAAGTATAATGATTCTACTGCTCTAAAATCCAGCACCCCTTCCTCTAATCCAAATGTTTCTAAGAAATATGTTGTCTTCATTTACGATAAGTTTATTGTGGATATGGATACCAGTATAGGACAATTTTACTTTTCTAAGGTAAATTCTGCTTTTAGAACAGTGAAGATCCAATCTTTACAATCGTTTCTTTACTTTTCCTTGAGCTATCATGAAGCAGACAGGTACAGGCTGGCCAATTTAGTCTAGTCTACTACTAGACCTTTATAGGTCTAGGCCACATAAGCCTTTACAGGTTAACTTCATAGGTTTTAACCTATATAGGTTTTACATTCACAGGTTAAAAATTCAAATGTCTTAATTTATCTTGTATCATAAATCAGGCATATCAGTATAAGCTGACCATACCCATACAGGGCGACCTATACGTCTTATGGAAAGTTACTTTTTTGTTGTTGCTTTGTTTCTCTCCTAAAACAAGGAATTTGCTTCTTTTGTTTTTGACAGGTATTTTTGCTTTTGATAAAGATATAGTAAGACCTGGGGCCAAACATCTACATCACACTTCAAGAATGAAAAAGTGACAGTTGTCTGTTATTACTGGATGCTAGAAATGGCTTCAAATATAAGCAATATATTATGGCTATTTTTGTTTTCTATGATTACATAGAATAAGGAAAAAAAGCTTAGATTGTTTCTCAAATGCAGTAAGCATATGCTTAATTAAACAAAAACACCTAAGATACACCATATAACAAAAAGCTAGATTTCAGGAGAGACACCTCACACCTAAGATGCAAGGTCCAGGGTTACGTCAAAGGATTCTACTAGAAAATAAGACTTCTAAAACTATTTACTCTGATTTTCACAGAACATAATTTGACAGAGGTAGTGAAGACTATGTCACAGCTATTTCTTGATAAATATTTATGGTAAATCCCACTTTTATCTGTGTTTTTAAAATCATATTTCACATTTCCACTAAGTGTAATCTCTTTTTAAAAAATTACCTTGCTACCCTTCCTGTGATGCAGCTCTCATGATTTAGCTGAAGCAGAACTGTCTGTTCCTTGCATCAGCAACAACAACATTTGCTTACTATTTTTGAAAACAACACAGGTCCTCAGCCCCCATCAAAGCTGATTCAGGGCATACAGCCTCTTTTCAGTACTAGTCCTGTCGCCTCATGGGACAAGACCTACAGCTTTTTACTGATATTCCACTGTAATCCTCCACAGAAGATACAGGTATATATGGCAGTAAGAAAGCACTACTCTTACTAACTTCGGAACAAACACCTCGAATGAACAGGGTTGTGCGTGTACATGTGGCAGAGATGCTCCAGCAGCGACACAAGCAGCAGCTGGTTTTGGATGGTCGAGGTGAAGTTTACAAACTTCTGTGACCCATTTGCAACTCGCAGTTCTGCTGGCACATCTGATTCTGGAAAAGGAAAACCAGAGGAAGGAATTTAGAACTGATTATATCCTAAGTTACCAAAAAACGAACACACATACCCACCTGCCTTCCACAGCTTTAACATAACCCTAGCTCACAAAAAGGCACACGAGCTGCTGCTGAGCAAGAAGGTTAAGATGCTAATTAGGAACCTAATTATAATTAATTTTTATAAGTGCCTATATAACAAAGTAACTGGAGAAGACGAGGCTCCCCGGTGGCGGCCCAGCTCCCGCAGCGGTCGCGGCCCTGCCCGCTCTTGCATCACCCCCCGCGGCCGCCGCTTCCTCAGAGCTGAGGGGAAGGGAGCGAGGCGCCCATTTTACCTCCTCCTCACTCAGAGAGCCGGGGCCCCGCCGGCACCCTCAGAAAACGGGGGGGAAACGGCGAAACCTCCTTCCTTTCCCCACAGCCCCCGGGGCTCTCCTCACGGCCGCCAGCCCCGCTTACCGTCAAAGCGCGGCTCCGGGCTCTCCTCGGGGAACTCGATGGCGGGCGGCGGTAGCGAGTGGGGAACCCCGGCCCTCGGTGGGGTCCCGAGCAGCCGCCCCGTGCGTCCTTCGCCCCGCCACATGCCGGGTGCCGGGGTCGGGGCCTTTTTACCCCGAGCCAACGGCGCCTTCCCGGCCGCCTCCGTGTGGGCGGGCCCGGGGGCCGGGCCAGCGGTTTATGGCCGCTCTTTGAGCGTAGAGCAATAAAACGTTAATTGAGGGGGGGCGATAAATCGGAGAGAGGTAAATACAGCCCGGAAGGCAGAGCCGGGCGGGAAGGCTACGGCCGAGGAAGGGGCTGGGCTTTCGGCCCCGCGGGGAGGATCGGGGGGCTCCCCGCCAGCAGCGGGGTCCCTCACCTCCGCGCCGGGCTCGGGCTGCCCACATCCCCCGACTCCCCGCCGCCTTCCTCGCCCCCCGAGCCCTGACCGGGGGTCGCCGAGCCCCCTCTAGCGGCTCCCGGCAGCGGCACAGGGGCGGTGCTGGTCCCCGTGTGACCCGGAGGAGCTCGCTTCTCTCTCTCTCTCCTCTCCCCCCCTGCCGCCGCCGCCGCCTCCTTTCCTCCCCCCCGCCCGCTTATTGCCCGGCCGGCGCCGGGCCCCGGATGGAAGAGGCCGGCGGAGGGACGTCATTGTTCCCCGACGGGCCGTACCAGGAGGCGGAGCGGGCCGGGCTGAGGCGGGGGCTGCGGCGAGGGGGACCCGGCAGCGCCGAGTCAAGCGGGGCCGAGCCAGGTAATGGGGCCGGGCCGGGGGGTTGGTGGTGGCGGCGGGGGGGAAGCGGCGGGCCTGGCGGCGGCCTGGCACAGCCCGGCAGCGCCGCGTGCGGCTCCCTGCCCGCAAATCAATGGGCCGGGAGGAGGGGCCGGCCCCGGGAAGAGAAAAAGGAAGGGGAAGGGAAGCGGCCGGCGGGAGCAGCCGGCCCGGCCCGGCCCAGCCCTGCCCAGCCCACCGGGCGCGCTCGGCCGCTGCCCTCCCGGCTGGCGGGCCGCCGGAGGGGGTGGGACCCCCGGGCGGGGCAGGGCGCCGCCCCCAGCGCTCGGCGGGGGGAATCAGCCCCGCTGCCGCCGCCGCCACCTCCGCCCCCACCACCCCCTGGGCCGGCGGGACCGGCCCCTGCCCGGCGGTGCCTAGCCTGCAGTCCCCGCTCCCGCCTCCTCCCTTTCCCTCCTCCTCCTGCCGGCGCGGGGACCCGGCGTTGCTTCCTCTGCGGGCGGGCTGGCTCCCCTTTTCCATCCCCTTCCCACGACTGCCATGCCGTTGTTGCCGGCTGGCCACGGAGTGGGCTCCCCTCGGGGGTCCTGGGCTGCCCTCGGGGGTCCCGGCCTCCGCCGAGCCCCGTGCCGCCCTCACCACCCCGTTGCCATGGCCACTGCCGCTCCGAGGGGCGAACCCTGCCCGGCCGGGCCGGGAGGCGCGGGAAGGGAAAGGGATGGGAGAAGAGAAGGGAACGGAGAAGGGAAAAGACCGGGAGGGCGGGCGCTGAGGCGGCACGCCCCGGCTGGGCAGGGCGCCGCGGGGCTGAGCTGAGGCGCACGGGGCTCGGCGGGGCGGCCCGGGAGGGGAGGAGGACGGCGGGGCGAAGCGGCGGCCCCCTCGGAGCCGTGTCCCCGCCGCCTCGCCCGCATGTCGGGGCTTTTTCATGTCGCGCCCTCGGGCTCTCGCCGCGGGCGAGATGCTGCTCCCCAGCGCGGACATCTTGCGTGCGGGGCCTGCCCGCGGCGGCGGCGTGAGGGAAACCCCATCCCCAAAGCCCTCCCGAAAGGGAGAGCTCGGGGTGAGGGCCGATCCGGCACCGACAGCAAACACACGCCGGAGGAAACGCTCTAGTTCTAGCCGTGAGCACAACGGCGAGGATAAAAAGGCTTCACGCTGGAGCTCCGAGTTCGGCGGCGTTCCGAGGCCCTCGGGGCGAGTTGTGGAGACGGCCCCGGCTGAGGTGGCGGCTGCTGTCGCTGCTGTCCCCTCTGTCCCCGCTGTCCCCGGCCCCTTGAGACCCCCGGCACCCCCTGTGACAGGATCTGTGGCCCCGGGGAGCTGCCGCCGCCTCCTCGGCCAGCCCAGCAGCAATCCTGCCAGCACAGAATAGCTCAGTAGCTTTCTGTGCATAACCGGCATCCACTTCGGGGTAAAGTGACTATTAATTTCTATTTCCTGGCATGGTTGCTGGTTTATTCTTTAACGAAACTTCAAGGACCATGACATGTGTGTTTGGGGTGTTTATTTCCTTTTTTTCTAGCTTACAGCAGCTTCAGAGGATGGAACGGCAGTTTGTAACTCACGCGTGGTCTTAATATCTATGCCATAACAGTTTTCTCTTGCTGCTTATTGCTGTTTAGTTCTTCGTGTGTTTTGGTTTTTTACAACCGCTGCTGCAAATGTTTGTTTTGTAATAAGATATGTGCATGATGACTGCTGCCTGGTTAAACTCAGTTTTGTGAATGGGATCTTGTACAAAATCTTAAGCTGTGATTGACTCTCTGCTACGCGGAGGCCAAACGTGTACCTCCTGAGAACCAGGTCATAAGTGATATCGTTTTGTAAAGAGACTGCTGAAAAAATCTGAACAGTGCTGCTGCAGAACTCTGAATGGGGGCATAGCAACTGTCTTAACTGATCTGCAATCTTGAGTTTACTTTTCAGTGGGCAGGAGGAGAGTCTATCAAGGCAAACAGAGAGAAATAACACCCGATGCTTATGTCAACATAAATTGTGTTCAGAATTGTGTAGGAACAGCATCAATGTGTATATGGAACATTGGGAGAGGAAACAGTATCAGTATTTATAGTTCTCCTGCTTCCTTGTCAGAGAGATGTTATATCCAAATTAGAAATTGATGTATTTTGAAAAAGTGGTGATCGATCTGACTTATTCTTACTAGTGTTAATATTTGCTGTTGAATAGTACTTAATATCTGGTAATGCATCAATTGTCAAAAATAAATTTAAAAATGTGTAAGGCTTATCTCATTGGTCAATATAAAGCTCAAGTTTGTTTTTTGTTTTTCTTTTTTTTTTTCAGTAATGTTCTTCTGTTTTCCTTCTCACTGCGGTGTTGATTTTGTTTCTTGGCCCTCAAGTATGTTTTCAATGTGTTGAACATTTTCCCTTTCAATCAGAAAAAAAGGAGATGTCACTGATGTCTGCAATTTGAAGACTGGATCTTGTCTGAAAATCACTGAGCCCAAGAGCTGTCACCTTAGTCTTCCAATAGGACAAGGATGTCTTCATTTCTCAGTTAAATGCATTTTTCAGTTTTGTGTATTATATTCTCAGAAATAGCAAGTGTGTATAGAATGGATTTAAAATTAATTTTAGATTAAAAATGTAAAGGGAAAAAGTTCTAATTATAACCTCTGCACACAATTTGTCAGTTGTGGGACTAGGAGTTTTCTTATTTACTGTGCTTTGTTTAACCTGTCTTAAGTTTAATTGATAGCAAGCAAGTTGTACTATAAATCTGAAAACACTTTATGCTTTGTTCTCTCAGTCATTTCAGTATAACAAACTAGCTTATGTTTTAAACCCTCCATTAGGTTAGTGGTTTCACTAAATGTACCAAGTCTCTGTGTGCTAAAGTAAGACAGTAACAAAAAATTAGATAGAAGTTGATCATGTAATTATTCAGCTTCTGACTATGCACTCACAATTACACTAATTTAAAGTGGTATCATCTTGAAACCTAATCAGCATTTTAAAAAGGACTTAATATCAGTTATTGCCTTTTGTCCTGGAAGGCTGAGGGTTTTTTTGTTTTGTTTTACATTCAGCATTTCCTTTTCTAGCTTACATTCCCCTGTTGTTTCACATCAGGAAAATGTGCAACTTTGCAAAGTAGAACTGAAACGGAGGCTTTTTAGTCTAACTTTTCAGTTTATCGTAGGGGTTTTAAATGTGATAGGTGCAAAATACCGTAAGTGCTGTTGCCAAAGTTATATCCAAGCAAGTATTTCATGGAGAACCAGAAGAAGCCCAAGGAGATATACATTTACAAACATCTTTATGCTCTCCTTTCCCTGATTTCTCTGAGATATATCCCATCCTCTGTGTGTTTTGAGGTATGTGGTTCCCAGGAGTGAAAAGGAGGGCCAAACATCTCTCCTCTTGGATCTCAACATGCCAAGGCTTTAATGTACCGCCACTTATGGCTCCTGTTGGCCTGGAAAAAGCAACCTCATGATGTAGACAGAGGAGCCCTCACAAATTAACTTGCTATCACAAACTGATGCCCAAAAAAAGGTTTATTTAAAAGCTAGGCTTATAGAATCACAAGAAGCCCCTCATGACTGATGCAGTAGACAGCGAGGTAGAGGGTGAGCCCTGGAAAACAGAATAAAAGTAGCAGCGAAATGTAGGTACCTTTGTGCACATGAAACAGAAAAACGCAGGCAGTAAAGTAAGTGTTCCATTACTAATGCCAGCAATAGATAATTGCAACAATTATCTATTGGATAATAGGTAATATTATCCAAAACTCAGAAAATGCAATAAATAACTGATTCCCCTCAGAGCATGTCATCTACATTTTTATATTAAAAAGACTCCAGAGTTGTAATGGATTAAAATCCTGTGAAAGTGAAAGAAATGACATCAGCCACTAGTTCTGTAGAAGCTAAAAGTAGTATGGATAGAGTTTTGATGGAAATTTTTACTTTGTGTGTTTAGTTTGGGGATTCTCTTTAAACCATTCATACCAGTTATTTAGTTCTTCAGGCTATTTCTTTGAGATTAAGTGACAGGACTGCTACTATTCTTTTCTTCTTGGAATGCTTTTTGATATTCTTACGTCAACCAGAACTTTTGTCTCTGTCACAGATATGAACAATGACCATAGTTAACAAGCCAAAATCTTCAAAGTCTAAAAAATCATCTTCAAGGCGGTCTGGCAAATCCAAGAAACCACGTACTAAAAAAATGAAGTCACGCACTGCAAACTGGGGCCGGATACCACCTGCAGAAGATTCTAACCAAGTCTCTGTGGCCCAAGGACGTGGAGGTGCAATTTATTGTAGATCATCTGAAAAATCTAAGCCTTTTGCCCAAAGAGATCTAAGTAAGTGCATGTTTTATCCTGCTTCCATTTCCCGCAAAACAAAAGTAGAAAATGCAGTTCTTACTTGTTACACTGATAGAGAATAGGACTACTGTGAATAAAGACTTCAAAAGGGTGTCCTCTAAGGCAACTGAAGTGACTGATGTTATAGAAATTAATTTTGATATATTTACAATCGACAGTGAAATACGGGGAGCTTTTTGTAATACACAGATTCATCCATGTCTTTTCTATTTTGCAAAGAAAAGTGTTTGATTGTTGCTATTCACAGCTTCCATTATTCACAAGTTTTTGAATGATAACGTTGCTCAGGAAAAGGTCTGATATCTACTGTCTTTGCTAGTTACTTGTTTTTACATTGTCCTTGCATTTATTACCATATAATTTCAAGTATAAGTTTGTGGTTTAAGTTATAATAAGGAAAAAAACTGTAGTTGAGTTAATCGGGTTAAAGATTATAAATGAAAAGGCACTTGGCATTAGTTACTAAAATCAGAATGGCAGGTAGTCTTGCCTTAGAAAAATTAAAATGGTTGAACACACTTTTTTTTATTCCAAAACATTGTGTTGACCAGCCAATTTGAATTTGGCGGTATTAAAGCTGTCTGTAATAAGTTTTTCTGTTTTGGATTGTAGGTAGTTCCTCTAGGTGCTCCTGCAGAATAGTATTTTTTAAATACCTTTCTTAGAAACAAACGAACAAAATCTCTTTTTAAATATAACTTTCTTGCAGTCATTAATGATGGAATTGCTCCGCCGCAAAGAATTCTTTTTCCGCCTGAGAAGATTTGTATGGATTGGCAACAAACACAAAGTGTTGGGGTTGGACTGTACAATCTTGGCAATACATGTTTTCTTAATTCTACTCTACAATGTTTGACCTACACACCCCCACTTGCCAATTACATGCTTTCTCTTGAGCACAACCAGTCATGTGAGTACTTTCTAACAGTATTTTAAATCTGTTGGATAGCTCTGAAGGTGAAAGAACAGCACTGATTCTGTGAGACAAAATTACTTGTCTGATTTTACCTGTAGAAGCTAGCTTTGAACATTGTATTAGCAGTGGGCTCAGAATAGCATATGGAGTGCATTTAATGCACCATGTTAATAAAAAATAAAGGATAATTTCTTGCTTCATGTGAGTAATGAAGTGCATTGGAAAGCAAGGCCTTTAATGAACATTTGGCATTTGGGCTTCCTGCTGGTAGAAAAGCAATAAAATTTAGGATGTTGGCACCACAGATCTTTAGTCTTCAATGCCTAGATTCCATAATGCACTACAATAAATGGTATGTTCGTTGTTGAACTAATTAAAAAAAAAAAAGTAGAAAGCAATATGAGCTCTTACGAACTTGACTAGAAATTTTAGTGGGACTGTATTAAAATCTAGACTGATCTTGTCCTAAATAAAATATTGTATTTTTTAAACTGTTGAATTTGTGTTCTTTGAATTTCATTGTTATACTTCGGTTTATTTAACCCTAGGATCCTGTTGTCATATCTGTATATGTGTGTTTTTACAAAGGCACCTGTATGCTTTCTAGCCTGGTATCTTTGTATTGATACCTAGAAATTTAACTGTTTTCTTACTGTATATAGAAATTGTTTCAGTTATGAATCCTGTTGAAAAAAGGAGGGTAGAAGTACTATTACATGCATTAATTTTTCCTTTCTTCCAAAGGACTCGTAGCTCTGTATCATGAGGCTCACCTGACAGCACTGTGCTGAAAATAACACACATTCTCTTAATGCTGTATCATCAATGTCAAATATTCTTTCCTCATATATTTTGCAGCCTGCGGAGTTCACATTCCTGTCAGCCTTTACAAACGTGACTTTGCAGTAGTCTTTTAGATTTCTCATCAGAAAATACATTTGAATACAGGCTTAATGGATATTTTTATTCTGTGAAGTTTTGTGAAATGAAATGTTACAAGACTGTTGGGACACTGGCATCTTGGGAGAATAGAATGTAGCAAGGAAATGGATATTGTATCTATAGTGTAATTTTTCTTTATATGTTTGTAGTTACGTATATTTTGCTAGACTGGGGTGCTTTCTTCTTTCACTCTTCAGGTCGTGAACAAGGTTTTTGCATGATGTGCACAATGGAGACTCACATTAACCAGGCCCTGTGTTGCACTGTTGATGCCATCAAGCCTACACGTGTTATCAATGATCTTAGACGTAAGTGGCTTCAGATGTGTTTCTTTTTCAATATCCTGTAATCTTCAAATAATTATTTGATGTGTATAAATGGTTTTAACACTATAAAGAAGAGAGATTTTAGAAATACGAGAACTATTTCATTTTTAAATGAGGTAAATACTATAATCTTCTTATTTAGGAATAGGAAAACATTTCCGTTTTGGCAGTCAAGAAGATGCACACGAATTCTTGCGCTATACTGTTGATGCTATGCAGAAAGCATGCTTGAATGGAAGCACCAAGTAAGCATAAACAAATTCACTTTTATATGTTCTCTAGCACCTTTTAGTCCTCTATTTACTATCAAAAATGAAAGTCTACATCCTTGGTTTTCATAAAACTCTTTGAAGAGTTAACTCTGCCTTAAATCTTCTGAGCTCTGATTATAATTTATTTCCAGATTGGACAGATCTTCTCAAGCAACCACCATCATTCATCAAATATTTGGAGGATTTCTAAGATCAAGAGGTACTTTTAAAAGTATTCCTGTCCTTAGAACTGATCTCTGTCTTTTGTCGATACAGAGAGCAGTCTGTAGTTTGTCTAAAGTAGTATCTATCAACAACTTGAATTTGGATGGTTAGTCTCCTTCACGTATTGTTAAGCATTTATATTTTGCTTCCAGTAAAGTGCTTGAATTGCAAAGCAGTTTCGGATACGTATGAGGCATTTCTTGATATCACTTTGGATATAAAGGTAAGGTGTTTTGTAAATATAATTCATGATGTTTAAATACATGTATAACTTTCTAAAATAAACTTGTTTATCTTAAAAAACAAACAAACAAACATATAATGTTAAAATATAAGAGCTTGGTCATGGTTAGGAAGTGGATTGGACGTCGTCCTTCTGTAGAATCCATATAAATAGTCTCCACATTTGCATTGGGCTAAAGCTGAAAGAATTTTATATCTACACAAATTATGATACTGTCATATTTCTTTGTTGTTCTACCTCAATATACATCTAATTGTTAGATTGATGGGTTTGATTGTTCCACTACTGATGACAAAGCACACTATAGATGCCGTCTACGTTATTGGAAAATTATTTTTTCAAAGTAAAATGACTTCCAAGTGAGGTAAATGCTGAGCATGCTCTTTCTGCCTCCTTTTTCACAGTGCTCGTAGTAGATTGCTTAAGTATGTATTAGTAAGAGTCTCTTATAAACTACTAGTACGTCTTTGGAATTCTGAATTTACAGTGACTTTATGCTCTTCTTTCTTGCTCCTCTAGGCAGTTTCATCTGTTACCAGAGCTCTAGAACTATTTGTGAAACCTGAACAGCTGGATGGAGAGAATTGCTATAAATGTAGCAAGTAAGATTATTACTAATTATGTCTTAATACTAGCTACTAGTTTAATATATTGCATTGACTTAGAGCATAAGTTATCTTTTCATTTAGAAATGAGACACAGCTTCGTTGTTGTTGTTGTTGATGCTTCATTTTGTTTAAACAACTGATGCACTGAAATAATCCCAAACTTGAAAACATTACATTTGTTTTAGAAAGATAAGAAGAGTGGCTATTAGCTATTATTGCACTTTTATTCCTAATATTGTCTGCACCATGGCTTGTCAAGCTTCCTAGGTGTGTAGTTGCATGCTGAAATATTCATATTGCAAGAAGTTAAAAGACGTGCCCAGTAAATAGTGGTGTACTGAAGCAAGGAGCCATGCAGAACGATTTGGAGTAGAAGGCAGCAGCAGGTTCCTGAAGGTCCTAGCGTTCACTGTGAAACAAAGTTAGATTTAGTCTCAGTGAATGTGAGCTGGCTCTGTGATAATTAATGTTAGCAGCCTGTGCTGGCTCACTAAACAGCGTCTTGCACAGCTCTTGAACTGTAAAACCTGTGGACTAATGTCTGAAATGAGCTACCTTAAGGCCTAACGCGTGCTCAGGGAAAGCATATTGAGTTCAGGCGCTCTATATGCTGATCAATATGTAAAATGTTTCTATGTATTTGAGAAACAATTGAACATTTGTATAAGATGGTTTGGCACAACAAGTTGTTATTCAAACATACACTGAGAAAAGCAAGGAATGCCAGGCTCAGCTCTGTAGGATTCATGCCTGACCCCTCTAAATGAAAAATGCAGTATCCACTTTTTGTTGTTGGAAACTAAGTAAATTAGTATGTTGAATCAAGAGCATTCAATAGGTTATTAACGCAATTTAATCCCAGGTTCATCTTAGCCTGTTGATTCTAGAAAGCCACATGTAGTATATTCAGGATTCTTATAACTTATGTCTGAGGAAGAGAAAAACTGTAATAAGCACCTCACATCTGAATTGCATGGTCCTTCATTAATGTGCTCTTTGAGGTGTGATTGGTTCAGTAACACACAAAGCCAAAATTTTTCCATCTTTTTGTGAGTTTAAAAGGAAAGGCCTTGCACATGTACAGTACTTTTTCCATTGCTGATAAACTATCTTACTACTTTAAATTTTTCATAATTTACATTTTATTTTCTACCATGAATTCTTCTAATAAAGTGGACTGCCTCTAAACTTTGTATCTAATTACAAGTTTTGTGGAGTTTTATAAAACACTTGGATTTTTGTTTCTTTTGAGGGGGAAGTCTTTCTTGTTCATAGGCATTCTCTATGGGTTTGGAATTATCTGGCTTGTATTTCGACATCAGAATTCAAAAAGAGATACTTTAATTCTTTCTATTTATTAGCTATCAACAGTATTTTTCTTGATGTAAACTGACCAGTTTCAGTTGTTCTCTGGCCTAGTGGTTAAATTTCACTGCTTACACTGTAGGTCCTACCTTTGAGTGGGCAATATATCAAACTTAATTTTAACTATTTTGTTTCAAAGGATTGCAGATGGTTTCAGTGTCTTTCCAGACAACCTCAGTACATGAAGACTTATTACTGTTAAATGTCTCCCTCCTGTAGAATGACCATGTGCTTCTGTTGTATTTTTGATGTTGATAGATGATCTATTTTGGAAATTATTTGCAGTTTCTAGTCCTGAGGACCAAGGCTCTCTTGTGGCTCTCTTGTTCCACTTTCAGTATTTGTATTTCACTTGAAAGCTGAAAGAATGTATCCAGGATTTGAGTTCAAATAGCCACTTTTGTATACCAAGAAATGGTACTTTGCCTTACAATCTCGTGATACACTTTTGTGAGAGATTCCTGTTCCCTACACTATGAGTTGTTGGGAAAACTTACCTTTTTGGTGTAACAAAAATATGTATTCAGACATTTGCTTGGCTATCAAAAGATAATGTTCTAAATCCTTTATTCTTTGTTCTGTAGAGCTGTCCTCTAATATCCTGCTATCTTCTCTGTATTAACAAACCTGAAATGCAGTGTATGGATTTATGAAAAGAAAAAAACATATTATGCAAGTAAATATCATTCAAATAGCATAAGCATGTGTGAGACATTAAAACTAGTTTGATTTTAGGGCAAAAAAAGAAGATGCTTTTAAACAGTTGTCTCTGCTTGTTTTTAAGGTGTAAAAAGATGGTTCCTGCATCCAAGAGATTTACTATACACCGTTCTTCCAATGTTCTCACAATATCACTGAAAAGATTTGCAAATTTCACAGGTGGAAAGATCAACAAGGTATATTTACCGCTGTAATGCAACTTTATCATCATGTAATGGGGCATCTCCCAAAGCTGAAAGTTGTTAAAATTTTCAGACAATAATTGTAGACTAACAACTATGGCTTATTCTTTCTCTTAATATCAATAAAGTTCCTGCTTGACAAGAAGCATATGCTTTCCTCTGAGAAGGCTAATTCATCTGAAAACAGTTCTCTGCAACTTCTGTTATTAAACGTTGTTTATGGGAAGACTTCTTTTTAATGAATTAAGAAACATACTCATATAATTCTAGTCTGTGTGTTTTTGGAAGTGTTTTTCTCAGGCTAGTCCACGAAGTACTCTGGGATAATTTTTATATCTTCTTGATCTCTCTTTAGGAGGTAAAATACCCAGAGTATTTGGACCTTCGAGCCTACATGTCTCAATCAATTGGAGAACCACTCCTCTATGCCTTATATGCGGTGCTGGTGCATAATGGTATCAACTGTCACGCGGGACACTATGTATGCTACATAAAGGTAGATGTCAACATCATTTCTAACAGGGTAAAAGTTGTGCTGGCAAACCAATTAAAATGTTACTAGTAACTAGTGTTTCTAGGGAAGAAGATTTCGTTACATGTTTATTTGATATGTGTGTATTTTGTTCCTATCTGTGATTTCATTTGGAAAACATGCAATCATCTAAAGATATCGTTGTCTTTATTTGCAGGCTGGTAATGGACTTTGGTATCAGATGAATGATGCTAATGTAGTCCGTACTGACATTAAAACAGTTCTTGGTCAGCAAGCTTATTTACTTTTTTATATCAGGTAATAACAAATATTAAAATGTGTTCAGAAGAGTTTTACTTTCCTGTTATTGATATTTTTCTTTTTTGCAAGTGTTTTTCTTTCTATCCTAGGAAAAGATTATTATTTGTATAATTCAGTTCTGTCTAACCTGAAATTCTCTGTGTCATTTATTATCTTTTGTTGCTTGGCCTTAAACTGCAGCACTTGTGTAAATTGCTATATACGTGTTATCTGTAGGTGGCTAATTTAGAGAAGAGAAATTAAGGTCATCTGTGGTGTAAGAATGAGTTATTGCTCTGAAAGTGATAGTCATAGTAGGAAGACTGTTATCTAATTTTCAGTTTGTAGTCCTGGTTAAGTCTTGTGTATAGAACACTTCCATATTGTATGAACTGTTCCTATAAAATTATAGGATGGGATTTAATCCAAGAGTAGGTTGAAAGAAAAACTAAACTAAGATCACTGCTCTTTTCTGAAGGCGCTATGATTTGACACTCGGAGAACGTGCTTTTTACTTACCAGCACCATCTTATCCCCGTTCATTCCTTGGTCAGCGGGGGGCTAATAGTAAGCAGGCTGGATTTATGGGACCACGACTTCCTCCTCATATGATTAAGGTAATTTAGGGAAGTGGGAGGGCAGATAATGGACCAAACTGATAGTGGGTTTGGGGTTTGGTGAGGGGTTTTTTGTTTGTTTTTCAGCATCTTAGTTTTGTTTTCCTTCCCACGCTGCAGCTTTCTTCACAGCCTTCATGCTACAGCCAGTATCATTCAAACAGTGGCTACTGCTGAATTGTGCAGCCGTGCTACTTCATTACTTTATACCTCCAAGACAGCTTTCTAAAGCACAGAGAGCTATGCTCTTTGACAATTTGAGTGTACTAATCCTTGAATCATTTAAAAGAGGACTTTTTTTTTTTCCTATCAGCGTCGCATTAGCTAAGACAGTGAAAACAAATTGTCTTATTCGTGAGCACCAGAACAATTATTCCAGGCTTTTCAGTGTATGTTTAAAGGGGAAAATAAATATGTTTGGGAATAGTTTTAGGTAATGTTAAGTTGTTTGGATGGTTTTCAAAAATGATGCTCATTTGATACCAATATGCAGTAAACCAAAAGCAGGAATTAAATACATTTATTGGATTTGCATTTATGTATAAAGGGCAGTGTTTTTTTCTTTTTAGGTGTTAAGACCATTTGTAGAATTAGTAGGAGAATTTCTTGTTTAAAATTTTTAAATCTAGTGTTTGCATTAATCCATCGTGCAATTTCTTCTTTATAAATACAGAATTCAAGTCGTTTAAATGGAAATGGATCCTTAAAAGAGGATCCAAATACCATTGGTGTCACCCTAAAAAGGCCATCTTCAGCACCACCGACGGCTTGTGTTCAAAACTGGGCAATTACCAGGCCTTCAATTACTGACCCATCAAAAAAACAGAAGATCACTATCAGTATTCACAATAAATTGCCTGCTCGTCAGACTGTGTCACAGCCTGACTGTCTTAGCAGTGCTGTGGAGGATGAAGATCTCAACAAGGCTGTTCCTTCATCTACAATTACAAATTCCACCGCAGCAGAGTCTACCTCAAATCCATCTACTATGTCAGTTACTACTAATGTTTCCAAACAAGAAGTTTCTGATGAAATTTTCGTGGAGCCAGCAGTGAATGGAAATCCTAAACTCAGCTCTGATAACACAGTCCCTTACGGTGCAGAATCTTCAGGAAAATCTGAGGAGGAGTCGAAGGGCATATTTAAAAGGAATTGCAATGTAATATCCTCTAATGGAATTTTGGTTGGAAAGGTAGTCCGTACATTGCAGAATTCCCATTCTTCCTGTCAGAATGCTGAAGAAGAAAGATCCCAGCATGAGCTGCCAAAAAATGATTCACTAAATGGTGCTATTAGTTTAGTTAATGAATCTAAAGAAAACGGACTGAAACTTGATGATTCCACTTGCCAAGCTGAACCTGTTAAACCTTCTGAGATGTTCTTTTCTAAAACAAATGGATTGCTTGAAACAGTGAGTTTTGTTTGCTCCATCTAGGATTTATCACCTATGATGTATTCAGGAGTATTATCATGTTCCTAATTCCTGTGAAATACTGAGAAAACACAGCACAAATTTGATTGTTACACTTTGTGATATTATCCCATTAGAATTTGCAGAGCTGAGCTGACATTAGAAATTGTCAACTTAAGGTCAGCTGAGATAAAAATTCATAAGTTTCATAAAGTAGATTTTTGAGGGGTGAGTTGGGGTTATGTTTGAAGTGTAGATAAAGCATATAACTCAGAGTGGTCTTGTTTAGCATTTAATGGAGAAATTCTGACAACGCTAGTCTTCAGTACTACTACAAATAGTATTTTTTCTGTCTGCTGACTTGTGCATTTTAATTGCAGATGCCTATAGCTATGCCTCCAGTCCCTCAAGAAGTAATGTTAGAATCCCTCACAGACAGCCAGCTGAACAGCTTGTCAGAGGAAATAAGGTAAAATGAGCACAGTCTGATTAAAACAAGAATTTATGGAAGTTCATTGTGGTTTTATCTGTCTACTAATACTATTTAATGGAAGGATTTAAATCAGTAGAATTCCACACTGTATGTCCAGTGTTATGAACAGAACTAATGATCAGCACTGTGCATATTACTCTGATAAAGGTTGGTGCCTCATAGAGAACTTCTGTTTCTTCATAGAATGTTTTTCTATTTTTCTCCATTGTCTGGAGAAACATTGGCTCTTCCCCTCCTTTTTTTTTTTTCAGTCATAGGATATGTGAATGTAAATTCTTGGGAGAGAGAGAGAAAAATAAGTTTCAACTGTTGTTTTTTCAGCTATGGGGGGAGAGCAAATATAGTGGTTTGGGATATTTTGGCTATTACTCAGAGCAGCACATGGAAGGAGACACGTGTTTGGTTTTTTACTGCAATGGTTTCAGAAGCAAGAGGGGAAAAAACACTTTCTCTGGGAGCTGAAGAAGGTGTAATAATCACAGGATAGGTTTCTATGTGGAATATCTTCTAGAGTATTCCTGCAGTCGTGAGTTTTTTTTGTTTGTTTGTTTGTTTTGTTTTTTTACTTAACAAGATTCTACTCTTAATGTGTTTTTATTTTGTGCAGTGTCCCAGGACCTCAGAAATCTACAGAGAATGATGCTCTTATGGAAACTGTAGTGATGGAAGCACTATTGGTCTATGAAGAATCCAGGAAAGTTCCTTCTGACTTCAGCTGTGAGGCTGAGAATCCTTTTATTCAATCAGATTCTGAAACCATTTCTACCAAAGAAGAAGTTGGAAGTATTATAACAAAAGCTGATAATGCACATCCCAGTATCAATGGTCAGCACAAGATTAGGGAAAGATGCTTTGATACTGAAGATGAATTCCTTGAACAGTACCGATCTGAGGACCGTGGAGACAAAGACAAATCAAGAAGATCAAAAGAACCTGAACTCATTTCAAAAGAAAATATTTTGTACATCAAAGACTCTTCTGAGGCTGATGAGAACTTGCGGCAAACTTCCTCTCTAAAGTCGGACAGTGAATGTAGTTCTAAAAATCTTTCCTCCTTAGCTGTTACAGATAAATGCCAAGATACAAAGGACATATCTAA
This sequence comes from Cygnus atratus, assembly GCF_013377495.2. Taxonomy (NCBI): domain Eukaryota; kingdom Metazoa; phylum Chordata; class Aves; order Anseriformes; family Anatidae; genus Cygnus; species Cygnus atratus. The sequence goes on from NC_066376.1 coordinate 7,789,199, forward strand.
TAACTATGTAGAGGTACCACCTGTTAATGACTCGTCTATTACAAAGCTGGATAAAGTTTTGGAAAGCCAATTCTCCAGACCAAATGAAGAATTTGGTGACAGAAAATGGGAAGAAGACGCCATGCACAGGAAAAAAGATAAGAAAAGGATACACGAAACTAAAAAAACTGACAAAGAGCATTACCGAAGAAAGAGGGAACATTCTGATACTGAAGAGAAGGAGAGTCAAAACAGAAGCAAAACAGATGGTCATTCCAGCAAGAGAAGGTGCTCTCGCAGCGTGGAAGTTATTAAGCAAAATCGTCATAAGCAGGAGCATTGTGAGGGAAGCAAGTACAGATCTTTCCATGGTGAAAGAAACAGCCCTGATAATGGGAGAAGATCAGTAAAATATTCAAAGTACAGATCTCGAAGCAGAGGAAGATCAGAACAAGATAGGAATAGATATTACCATTCCAAAGGGGAAAGAACTTGGAGCAGAGAAAGATACTATCAAGATGAACCACGGAGATGGGAAAAATGTAGATATTACAATGATTACTATTCATCTCATGCAACAGGAGACAGTAGAGAGAGAAAGTTCTCTCACGGTGATAAAGACTTTGACAAATTGAGTCAAGCTTACAACAGCAGGTCACATAAGGATTATCATTACAAAAGCAGATGGCCTCACAGTTCCCTCTCGAGAGAAGATGATGTACATCACTTTAGCAGCCACAGAGCAGACTTACATCGTTGCTCAGTACCTCAGCAACATTCTGAAAAATATTCTCGTGAAAGACATGCACTTCCACCTGTGTCAGGTCATTTTGAGGACTCTCCCCAGAAAAATGAAAAAGAAAGAAACAGAAAAAGACAATATACTCGTGCAGAAGGTAGTGAAAGTGAAATAGAAAGGAAACGCAGAAAGATAGAAAAGGAGCTTTTAGGTGATGAAAAAATGAAAAAATATAAGAAGTTCAAGAAGAAAAAGAAGTCTAAAGATAAACATCGAGAGAAGGATTACAAGTAAGCAAGGATTCCAGCATAATCAGCAATTTTTTTCCTAATTCTTTTCTGGGTGTTTCTCATGTCTTCCTTTTTTTTTCATAGTTTCAAAGTTATTTTGGTAGCATAATCTGGCTGGGGATCATGTTATTAGGTTGATCAGTGAAGATAGGAAAGATATTGCTGAATTGTGTTAGAATACTAGATTTGGACCACGTAGTTAGAATCCTATCTGCACACCATTCTGGATTAGGTTAAAACATTTTTTTAATTGCACATATTCCAGAGCTAGCCACTGTTAATGATTTGTGTACAAACCAGGACCTATCGTCCTTCAATCTGAGGGCTTAAGTTTTCTGCATCTAAAGTAAGTTACATGTGCACAAAGTACCACAAAATAGCTGACATGCCGCAAATCATCACCTGTGGTAAAATAAATAAAATTTCATATATGCATCAAGTGCCACATCTTTTTTTCTATTTTTAACTTGCATGTTTCCTTCAGACTTTATGATTTGGATTTCTCTGTGCTCCACTTTGACAATGACAATCGCAAGCGTAAGAAAAAGAAGAAAAAGAAGAAACACATCAGGAAACTGAAAGGCTTCTTGGAATACTTAGATCCTCGTTTCCAGAAGAAAACACGGGAGAAGAAGGAAGAATCCCGTCCTCCAGATGGCTCTTTTTGTGAGCAATACAGAAATGAGGGCAGTAAACAACCTTATAAGGAAGGGAAGCCTTCCACTGCAGGTGAAAGCAAGAAATACAGCTCCATTGCATCCAACGAGTATATTAAAGGTAAGCAGCTGCAGCATGTTTACGGGATTCCTTTTTTATTAATACAGAGAGCATTTAAAATGGTCTTTAAATGCTTGATGACTGAACAGTCTGCATGGATATTAAAAAAAAGTTGATAGACTATTTTTTTCCATTTTTGAATGACCACTAGGAAAGAAAGTCTGAAAAAAAGAGGTTAAAAGAGAAATAATTTTAATTTGATTTGATGATTAAGTGGCAAACAAGAGGAAGAGATGCAAGATGCCTTATTAAATTCAGTCCAACTAACTAGGAAAAATAAATTTGGACAGCTGTATCTTGGAAAAGAATATTGTAGGTAGAAAGGAGGTTCAGTAGTCAAGATGGAAGACGATGACATGAGGCTTACAGGCTAGTAATGTAATAGTGAAACACAGTCTTCCTTAAAAAAAAAAAAAAACCTGCCTGCATAATTCATTTGAATAACATACTATGTTCAGCTATTTCATAACATAGAAACAGTGCTGACTGCTTATTCAGAGTAACATAAGTTGGTGATAATACTGAAATATTTTTGTTTCAGATGTAGATCTGCCTTCTCCTAAGCACACTGAATTCACAGTTATTAATCCTCCAGAGGACGCTTTGCAATTTAACACCTGGAGAGTATGTTAAATTCCTGCTATTCTACTTGTGGTTTTTTTTTCCTATTAGTATAGGCTTAAGAATACAGAGAAATGGGCTGATGAAACAATTTTTAGTATAAAAAAGCCATCTTGGTACATCTCCTTAAAGAAAACTAAATACAGACTTTAGCTCCCGATTGGCTTTACACTGAACTCTGTGCTGTTCTTGTCACAATCTTCGTCTCTCAGTAGATAATATGGTTTAATTAGCTATAGAATCTTGTGATGAAGAAGATTGCACACTGCAACAAATTCAACATCTAAAATCAAATTTTACTTTTTCCATGACTTTTTTCCTGAGCAGAAGTGTGTAGTATTAAATATATATGTATCTGAGATGAAGCCACAGTCCCAGTTAGTCAGATATTTTAATAAGCACGTGCAGTAAGATAAATTGCTGCATCTTTTAGCATTATTTGGTTTAATTGTAGGGTTAGAGACACATTGATTCAACAGAGCTGTAAAGTTTCTAAAATCTCACTTTGAAAAATACCAGCTAAATTACTGGCAAGACTGCATCCGTTCTTAAAAACAAACAACCCCTCCAATCATCTATTTTCCTCTTACAGATAACTGAAGTAATCCCTGAAGAAGACAGTTCACTATCCAAAGGCAAGTTTTAAACATTTTATACATTTTATACCTAGACACAACTTAACCAGTTAACAGTCAGTGACAAACCTGTTCATTGTTGAAAATGCCATTCTGGCATAGGAAAAAAAGGAATTCATCTTCTTGCTTTACAGCTGAATGCCTTTTATAGAATGTTTCGAGAAGTTAAATCTTCGAAGAGATTTTCAAAAATTCTACCTGGTTTTAATGATGAAGTAAATTGCCATAGTCAGTAGATTCCTGGCACTGAAAAGTTTCTTAAAGATAAAGAGGACGTGCAATTGTTGCAAAGCATGTTTGTGTTTTGAGATATGGATGACCAGAAGTTTTAATCTTAAAATACCACGTGGAGGGGAGGCTGGTTGTTCACACACTCTTGCAGACTTTAATACAATCTGTCCTATTATCAAGAACAAAATTAGGGACTGAACTGAGGTCTTTCAAATACCAATGTTGCAAAAACAGACTTTTTATGATATTAATGTCAGAAGAATCCTGATTGTGTACTAAATTGTAAGTATCTCTTCTAGCTGATAAATCAGGAACAGCACAGAAGAAAATGTATCTGCTCTAATCTCTTTGGGCTTCAATGAATTCTCTGGCCAGCAGATGGCAAACTCGTTTTTCTAAACCAGTCAAAAGTATAGGAAGAAAGTAAATGTCTTGCATACATTCCACAAGTCCGGGGCATTAAGATCACTGGGCTATATAAGTGAAAGCGATGTTTGTTGATTAAAAACAATAGTACCCCACTTAGATACACTGCTTGCAACATAAGCAGGATAGGAGGGCTGTGCAAAGCAATTTTGGTAAATTGAGGAATTCAAGTATTTAATCAAGCCTAAAGATATTAATTAGTTTCATTTTGGGGAAGGTCAGTCTTTCAAAGAAAAGAAAAAATGTCTCTTAAGCAGGATTTTCTGAATGATGGAATCTAATCTGAAAAAAAGGCCACTTCAACAATGTGGTTTTTTGTTTGTTCGTTTTTTACAGCATTGAACCCCTCAAATAAGCTAGGGACAGACTAGGAACAACTGAGGACTTGTTAGAGTGTGCCTTTTCACCTGGACTCATGTTACTTTGAATAAATTAACAAGGATAGCTAGTGATAATTTGTGATATAAGGAAAATCCAGATACGTGAGAGAAAGAGCAGCATTAAAGCAGGTTAAATTCCTGCATTCCTAAGTGCTCTCTCTAGCAAGTTTCTGAACGCTTCTGTTCTGTGGCTAGGATTTGGCCAGCTGACCACAAGATCACTAGTAAAACAAGGATGCTGTCCAATCTAACCTTCAAATAAATTTAATTTACCTAAGGTCTACCATTTGCCATTAAAGTAGGTAGCTTTGTCCTAATATTCTGTACAGTTCACCAATTTTAGCGTAGAACTGAAATGCAGCAGCAGTTTAATGGGAGGGCTTTGGAAGCCACCTTCTCCAGTCAGTTCAATCCTGTAGTCACAGAGCAGATCAAGCCGTGTACAGGGTTGTGACTTCTCTGTTTAGAAAGAAAACCACTGAGCCAGACAGTTCCATGTCGAGTAACACACCAGGGAATGACACTTCTTCCTTTTGTCTTTCAGACGCAGAGCTTACTGATGGAAGCCTTCAGTACTCAAACTAAACCTACCATCAAAACCGATGACCTTTTTACCATCCAAACCAACCATTTTACCATCAAAACCCAACAACTTCTTATCGTCAAACCCAACAACTTCAAACTCAACAACTTCTTACCATCAAAAACCCAACGACTTATGACTTCTTACCGTCAAACCCCATGTCTTCTTACTGTCAAAACCAACCTTTTATGGTCAAAACCAACCACCTTTTACCTTCAGAACCGACGACTCAACATTATCAAAACAAACTATCAAAACTTACTTAAAATTTATCAATACCATAAAATTACCATCAAAACAAAACCCAATCATAAGTGGTGCTTCAAATGTCTGTACAGACTTTTACCATGAAAGAACTTTTTTTTAGCTTTTAACTTGAGACTTTCTTTTTTAAAATGTACTTCTAATCCAAAAGGGTGGAAACTTTCTACAACTGCTGAACATTGTACATTACCGAGTAAATATCTCACTGAAAACAATGCCCTGGAATAGAACATCTCAAATGCTGCTTAATTACAGACTCAGGTTGATTGTGTGTTATTCATGTAATGTTACTCCAAGTTAGACATCTGGTGCAAGAACAACCAGGAAAACCACAGAATTATAAAATTTGCAACTGACAGTCTGTATATTTAATTTAAAGACTTATTTAAGATTTCACAAGCTCTCACATAACAGGAGTTTTGCAAGAGCTTCATCTTTTTTGTGACGCCTGACACTAGAAACTAATTTACTTCACATTTTAATTCTATTCGAGATCGGAAGAATGTTCTGGTTTTCAACGCTGTGGAACAATGATCAGAATATGCAGTTCTGAATGTATCTCTCAGACTATTTGTATACTCTTCCATATGTTTTTATTACACTTTTTAATACAGCGTCACTTGTCTTAAGTCTCGGTTGTCTGTTTTGTCCCTCTAAAGTTTCTAGTTACAGACAAATTCATACTGTGATTTTTATTTTTATTATTAAATGCTATCAAACTGTGATGCACTTATTACTCACTGGTCCTGCATCAGGAGATGAGTGGGGAACCTGTATTAAATACAGTTCATCTGAATAATCTGTCTGGTTTATACAAGCTGTGTTGTTCAGAGATGTCTAAAGTTTGATCTTTGTTTTTTTAAAGATAAAAAGCACTTGCCCCACTGTAAATATATAGCATGTAAAATTTATATAGTATATAAATACAGCGAAGTTAAAATGGATTTTTACTTGAGTTTTACTTGAGTTATTTAACATGCAATATGTCATGTGACTTGACAGCTTTCAGAGTGTTGGATAATCAAGAAATCAGATCTTCCTTTCAGTGGTAGGTGAGAAGATGCTGTTGGTATGACCCAGAGAAGACAAGTAACTTGGGACCTCAACTGCCTAGACAAGAATGCAGAAGTCTTTCTCCTTTGAAGTTAACAGCTTCCAAAAGCAGGCAACAGGTTGGAAGCTCGGCAGTAGCTTTCCACTGTGTGAGACACTAAAAAAGGAGCAAGGTTAATGTTTTACTAGATACTTCAATATTTTGGTACATGGAGAACACCATAAAGCCAAACCATAAGTGTACCCTGCATAATGTTCCTATGGCAACAGTTATGTTAAGTTACATAAAGTAACATGACAAAGAAAACACCCACCTGTCCTGTATCTGGCTTTTTTTTTCCTCCTTTGTCCTTTGGCTCCAAGATTTGGTGTCTTGTGTTTTGTCTGATCAATAACTCTGGGCTTAAATGTATAAAAGGAGTTTAAATGTTGACTGCTGTATCTTTTTAGTGCTCTGTCTATTAAGTGCTCTGGCAACAACTACTGCTGGAACTAGCCGTCATACAGGAGTGGGGGAATGCAACGAGAGACGCTTCAGCTTAGCCCTCTGAAGAAGATGGGGCAACTGCAGCGGTGTTGGCTGCTTCTGCCAGGGGGAGGTCTCATTTGTCTCCTTGAGGAGAGGAGTTTGCTTTTTCTCCCACTTACATTTGACTGAAACACAGGGAAATATTTTGTCAGGTCCTTTCGCTAATTTAGGGTGGTTCTCAAAGAAAATGGAGATCTCCAGCTCTTACTGGAATTAACGTTTCATAGCTGTAGCATACTTTATTCAATCTATTTTGCAGTGAAAGGGTTTTCTCTGTAACCTGATCATTTAAACTGTTGTGGCTAAAATAAGGGCACTTGCAAGAGCAGTTATAATCCATGCTATAAAATTGAATCACCCTCTAGAAAGAAAAAAAAGAGCAATTATCTTGCATATACTCTTGAAAAAGGAGGAGCTATACAACAGTATATAGTTTCACACTTTATTTTTGAGAATGTCCAGGTTTAAGTAACAGCTTTTGATGATAAGTGAAAAGATTAATATTGCAGTGGATTTACACAGAACATTACATTTTTAACAATGATCGATACAGAGTATTTGTCATGCAAATCACCTGTGTACACCAAGTAATACTTATATCAATACATATCTGTACAGTATTTACATTTTATATTTAAACTCTAACTAGAAACATTTTCCAAGAAAATATAGAAATGAAACTGGTAAGCCACAAGTCTTAATTTGTAGCATTTGGTCTACAACAGACCTAGCTTTTCCAGCAAGCATATCTACATAGATATGTAATAAATCTTAAAAAATAGGCATTGTTTTTATATATGAAGCATTATAAATGCTGCTTGGTTTATAAAGGTTCAGTTTTGTACCAGTTTAAAACTGTTCAAAATGTTAAGTGATTTAGAGCTTATTTTGTCAGAATATTGTAAAATTTAAGTCAGTCCAGCTGAGCTTAAGTATTATATACAGTTCTCTCCCTAGATTGCACTGGCAGCGTGGCTGAAGTTAGTGGCCAAACGGTTTAGGTATTCAGAGAAGCCGTATGTGTGGCAGAAGCAGTAGCGGCTCTTGCTGGCCCCTGTAGTTTCAAAGGGCAATGGTAAAGAGCTGAAGAATTTATGCAAATTTCAGCGCAACGGGAAGGGAGAAGTCTGCTGTCCCCAAAGGACTTTTCCTCAGCCTGGCCAAACTGTAACAGGTATTGCTTTAGGCCACAGAGCAGCTAGTCTTAGTAGCTACACCTGGACTTGAAGCCCAATAAAAAAGGGAAAGGTTGAGAGATTTTTCTTCACCCTCATGGATAGTACCTGACTTGGCCAAAATTTTCACAAGCCACTTTGTTTTACTGGCCTCGTGGCCAGTGGAAATTCTGGGCCAGTTTCACTCCCCGTTAATACTGTTACAAAAAAAAACATTTGAAATCAAATATTATCACACAAAAGAATGATATTCCATTAGCTTTGGTAAATTAAATAGTTATATTGAGCACCACAAATAGCTGGTTTAGATGTTGCATTTTAATGCTAGAAATGATGTATTTCCTGCTATGATATCCTCAGTTACATGTTAATCTAAATAATTTCTGCAGGATATAAGAACTTCAAACCAAATACAGCAAATAAACTCTCAAGGCATTTCCTTCATGCTTACAGGTAGACACCCTCACCTGGCTAGATAAACAGATTTTCTTGAAGGTGATATTTCAGAATATAATAATTGATTTAAAAAAAAAAAAAAGTGCTTCATGGCTTACTGTTTTTGTAATCTCACATTTCTCCAGGAATACTTTATTTGCTGCATTTCACCATTACACTCGTCAGTACCACTGATTCTGGTTTATCACTATTTGCATTACAAATCTACTTGTCCAAAGCTAAAACTGATGTATGCACTGATTGAAAACAAAAATTGAAGTTGCAGAGCAGAAGACTCAAGTCATTAGGTTAGCAGCTGGGTAACCATACTGCTTTCCAAACATAAGATGTACAACTTAATTCGTTTCTATAAAGAGTTTAAATGGCTACCATTAAGCAAAGATGTCCCCACGTTGATACTTACTGTTAAGCAAAGATTCTACCTCCTTTGGCTGAGGTTTGCTCCCCTACTCACATTTGAACATTCATCCAAGTAGCCTACAATTCCACATGCTCGGGGAGTATAGAAATAGTATATAGTATAGAAAAGGTTCCTCCAGGCTCTTCCTCTCAGCCTTTTTTTGAAGCATGCAATAAAGCGAAATATTCACAGGCTGACATTCCATGCAAAACAAGGCAAATTAGTAAGACAGGAACCACAAAAGTGACTGTCCTTTAAAGTTAAAATGAGATTTGAAATAGATCAACTTAGTAAGCGTCTGTTTTTCCCAATGCAGCATAATTTCCTATCATGTATCCAGAGCTGCTTCTGTTAACTCCAAGAAGCAAAACTGCTTTGACAACATACTGGGTCACCAAAGCATTCGCTGGCACAGTAGGCACGGCTCAGGTTCAACAAGTTTGTGAAAAAAATGAGTACTAACAGAAGCAGCAGGATCCAAACAAACACTATGTCCCCACTGCAAAATGAGGGGCTTGACCTTGAGTGTTATGCATGCACGCTGTCAATAGAAAAGCACTGTAACAGAATCTGCCAAGGCAGTTTATATGTTACTGAAAGACCATCAGAGTGGGACTGCAGAAAGATCTTCCAGAAGTTACAAAAAAACATGTGGGGGTGGGAGTTTAGGTGCATTAGATAACACAATGTTAGATACAGATTTTGTTCTTTATGTAAAAGTAAGGATGTCTACTCACTTCTTCAATGACTGAAGCACAAGTCTGAAAAATCGCCTTTAAGAATGTAATGAAAATATTTAACTTTTCTGTATGTTCAAAGTTTGCTATTAAGCAAAGGAATGAATGCTGATGCCTTAACTATCTAGGGCTGTATCTTACAGAAAGAATACACGTTCCTGTTTTTTCCCTTTAAAAATATTAAATGCATGTGAAATTATTAGGGGGTGTTTTCACATGCAAAGTCTAACGCAACACATGCAAGCCCTGTCATCTTATTCCTTTAGTAGTAACTTAGTGTTAGTTTAACTACAACATACCTAAAACATAAGAAGGATGTTACTATATAAAAAGCAGATGAAACCGGTCATTAAATCTTACTGCTTATTGTGCATGAGCAAACTGGAATGAGTTTTAGCCTACTGGCAAATATCAAACCACATCTGTACTCAGTGTCATGCCTACAGACAATCCTTTACCGTTGGGACCTGCATATTTTTCAGTGTATTCAACACAAACCCTTTGGCACAACTAGTTAACTACATAGCTGCCAGTCCACCACTCAGCTGCACTTCTGAAGAAGAAAAGCTATTTCCATCTAACGCAGGAGCACATACTCTAAATGAAAGCTTCACTCAGCTGGTCATTTACTGCGAGATGCACAAGATTTAAAAACTGCTACTGAGATTGTGGGTTTTCTGCTTACAGAAAAATTAAGTGCTAGATCGCCCCCGACTCCACTGTGTAGTGCTGCATTTAATGGAGATTAAAATAATTTCAATTGCTCCTCCATTTATGGACAACGAGCTCAAGGAACAGGTACAGCATATTAGCCTGGAATTCCTTCCCCGCCAAAGTAAACTGGAGCTGTAACTAACACAAGCAGAAACAAGGCTTCCATGTTTTCAGTTGAATAAAGTTCCAACAAAATCATCCTCTGGGATTTGAAGCTTACTTCAAATTATATGCCAATAACTATTTACCTTGAAAGGTCTTGCCAAGTTTTTATGTCATAGTAGAGTATATATATATATATATATATATAAAATTTACAGTTAATGTCTTCACTTAGTGTGTCCAATTTTTACATTATCACTCAACTGTATGCTCATTTATAAGTTGATGCATGTATACAAGCCGCTGATCACGTTCTATTTCTTGTTTGCAATTCTTCGTTTCCTTGTTGCCAGCATATCGTAAAACGGATCCCTGCTGATACTTGCTCTAGAAGAAAAGGAATCATCAGTTTGGTTAACAAATACCCGTTTCTGAAAACTAGAACTGTTTTGTTCTCTCTTCCCTTTGAATGACTCCACACTTCTAATCAGATAATGGATTGCTGACCTAGAATCACAGAACATCCCAAGGTGGAAAGGACTCACAATAATCACCGAGTCCAACTCCTGGCTTCACACAGCACCATCCAAAAATCAGACCCTATGTCTGAGAGCGTTGCCCAAACGTTCCTTGACCTCCATCAGGCTCGGTGCCATGACCACTGCCCGGGGAGCCTGTCCCATTGCCCAGCCACCTCTGGGTGCAGAACCTTTCCCTAACGCCCAGCCTGACCCTCCCCTGTCCCAGCTCCATGCCATTCCCTTAGGTCCTGTCACTGTCCCCAGAGAGCAGAGCTCAGTGCCTGCCCCTCCACGCCCCTCGTGAGGAAGTTCTGTAGGCCTCTAAGCACCAGAAACATTTATTTTAAAATAAGATCATATTCAGCTGTGACTTGTTAAGAGTTCATGCCTTCCTCTTGAACATTATTTATTCCTTTAAGTGTGGGTCTGCTTTATAAATCTTACAAGAGGAAGTCAAATTATCAAAGTTCAAAGCTACACTGTGAACATGCTCAAGATAGATGTCACTGAAGTTAATTAGTAGTTGAAGAATTTAAACAAAATCACAGTTAAAGATAATTCACACAAGGCTTTAAATTCACTTCAAAAAAAGAAAAAAAAAATCCACATTTTCCTCATTTGAGTTAGGAGCACTACTATTTCCTTAGGACCAGACAGTAAATGGAGACTTATCCTGATCTATCAACCCCATGCAGCTTTTCATTAATCCTAGAGGACACTGCCACATCAGAACTCTTTAAGTAAGTTAGAATACAAATTCTCTTAATACCTTACTCAGAGAAGAGCTTACATTTCATTTCTGAAAGACATTTAGGACTCAAAACTCACTTGATAGATTTAATCCATTCTTCTTTTTCTTCTGGGGTGGGAGCAGATATTCTATACACTACATGGTTGCCTTCTACCACTCTACCATCAGCTTCGGTTTTACAGGCTTTAATCACTTGCCCTTTATGACTGGGGTTATAGAGCTCAAAGCAGTTCTGGAAGGTAGAAATGGAAAAATAAATTTAAAAAGCAAACAAAACAACAAACAACTGGCAATCATCTTCAGTAAAAACTTATAATGAAGATATCTTACTGGTTTTCTAGGGTCTTCAACTTCTCTTATGCTAAGGTTTTCTAATGGAATAATCCCTCTAGGTTCTTTGTCCTAAAAATGAGGAAAATATCACATTAGCCCCTTAAATACCTGGATTACAATTGAAGCTCACTGCAATATATACTCACTGTTGTATATTCAAAGTAATACAGGCAATTATCAGTCAGAATAAACCATCTTCGTTTCCATGTTTTTACTCTTCCCCCTATAATCAAAAGGTATCGATAAATTAAACGTGTGTTGCTGTCAAGGCTTCAGTAATGGATAAGAAGAAAGTATTTAGTTTTGTTTTTCAAAATATGGCTTAATTAATTGCAAATGGATCAGGCACAGATGAGCTGAGATTAAAAGAACGTGTTTCTGTAGCTCTTGTACTGAGATCAAACTCCTGAGACTGCATTAACTACAGTGCTGTTGACCAGCCACATGAGCTTTATGCTGTAAAGCTGTAAATGTCTCCTCTCTTACACGTTCACTCGAGTCTAGGCCTGCTCCCTCTGTCCATGTAGTCACAGTTATTTCAAAAATATTAATCCTTCACAGCCCTCAGAAACACAGAGCCAGTGCCGCTATGGGAAAGGAGGCTGAACAGCAAACCCAGTAACTGGGTTTCAATGACAGGACCAACCCTCTCCACAGCCTGTCTTTTTACAAGGAAGGTGTCTCATCAGTAAAATTAGTGGTGTTTTATCACCTTCCTTGCACTCCACTCATGACCATGCATGTGATTAAGAACCTATCTCTAGTACTAGATTTAACATCAAGCACATCAGACGCTTACAAACTTCACCGCTTGCAAACAGAACAACTCTGATGAGTCATCAACTTGGAGCAAATGCAGAAAATGCTACACCAAAATGTATCATTTGTAGTGACTTTTCACCATTTATTGTTTTAAAAACATGTGCTTTTTATGGGGAAAATATGTAACGGAATACACCTGACAAAAGCCATAGCTACTGCTCCAAAAATACCATTTTTCCCCCCACATTAGTGGTTTAGAAAACAGCAACCACTGAGATGCTCTTTCTCCCACCTGTTAACGTCAGGCTGTATGGAATTGATCCTTTCAGAAACACACATTGTCTCAGACTTTTCGCCTATTGCTCTGCAGTGTGCTACCTCACAACCTCTCCAGTATTCTACAATTACTATTTTCAGGACTCATTTTCAGGAAAGACAACAGTAGATAAAGAATTCACGTGTTATCAACATACAGGCTTAGTTCCACCATAGTTACATGACTTCAGGATTATGTCACCACCTGTGCATCATCCATTCAGCAACGATTTCACCTCATTAACCCAAATGTCTCAAAATAGTTGATCTTGCTATTGAACACCCTGGCATAAAAGAGTACCATTATATACACAAGGCCCCCAATTTAATTTAAGTCATGTAACTAAATTTAAGACAAACATATTTTTTCATCTGCTCTTCTTGAGATAGTTGGAACTTTTTTGATATAATCCTCAATTCTAGGAATACTGTTATTTTTTATACCAGTCTACTATGTATTTGCAATGCAGACCAAGTCTTGTTGAATGTTGTATCTTCATTTCAGTTGGTTTTATGACCTATGTGTGTTAGCACAGTGCTAACACGCTGCAATGTTCAATGTACTCAATAAATTGCACGTTTCCACTACACGCACACATATCTCAAGAAAAAATTAATCTGCAAGCAGGTGTGGTGAAATAAGAGAAGGCAAAATAGTGCAAGATGCAGAAGCCGTGACAGAATGGATGGTTGAGTGAACTGGAGACAGTGAGGGAAGAATTGGTGGCATTTTAGTATGGCCACTGTGACAGGTCCTTAAATAAATCATTGTAGAAACAGTCAAACTGGCACATGAGTCACTAGAAAAATTCCCATCACCTTGACTAAGAGCTGGTTCAAGTATCAGGAAGTATTTGGGCCAGGAATGGAAAACCAGCCAACTTTAGCTTGATTCACTTCTGGATCAATGAATAAGCAGCAATCAAGTCAAGATGACTGCCAGGGCAGTCCTTCCTATCGCCGTAACAGGATCTGTTTTTCAGGTATTCTAAGGTTCATTGCAGTGTTCATTGCAGCTCCCTTCTCTCTCAGCCAGCCAGTAGCTCACCAGGTCACAGCACTCATGCGAGCTGTGGAACTGCAGCACAGGTCCCTATTCCCAACCAAGCTATGAGTTACTCTTCTCCTCTCTTCCAGAAAAAAAAAGCAGCGAGGCAGGATATTTTTTCCCCAAGATAAGCAAGTATTCTAATATATAAATCTCTATATCCCCACCCCATTAATTAGTTGCAGCTGTCAACAGCACAGAAACTCTAATAAAAAGCTTGAAAGGCAATCTAATCTGTACTCATCAAGTTTGCAGGGGTCACCATACAACGTGTTTAATATGCCTTTAAAAATGGGCTAAAACCCAAGAGGCTGGTTGATAAGGCTTTGGGGATCATAAGCATGGCATACAAGATTAATGGTAAGAACTACTGATAACAAAACATTCTTTTCCTCGGCCGAGATTGCTGTAGGCTCACAAAACAACAGCACAGGGGGTTAGTACTGTGTTTCATATCTTATTCCAGTTGCCAGCCTCTTAGGCATTAAAACTGAAAGGAATTGAGTTATCAGAAAAGGATCAAGAAAATCGGAGTATGAGTCCATAAACTTTTACAGAAATGGAGAGATACAAAGGATGTAATTCTCACAGATCCGGCTGATTAACTGAAATGCAAGGACAAACAAAATAAAGTACATCTTGTCAGCCAAAATCTAAGGAAACTACAAGAAAAGGCCACAATGCAAAATACATAGAAAGAGGAAGACAAATCCTCTTCACCTCAGTAACCCAACACTGGATTTTTTTTTTTTTTTTTCAATTCTGGAAAAAGTATGAACTAGAGAATAAGGTAAAATAAACAACCTAGGCCAAAGGGAAAAACAATTGGCACTGACTTAGGAAACACTGACTTCAAAAACTAAAAATGGTTTTACAACCAAAGGCAAAGTATCTGAAGTCAGAAAATCCTACCCAAATCTTCAGCACGTTTGTAAGTAACTTTTAATGGGGAAAAGGAGACAGGCAGACAGAAATACAAAGAATTTTTTTGTGTGTCTCAGTTCATTTAGATACCACTAGGTGGAATTGGACTCAGAAATTGCAGTTACACACAATTCTGTTCGCATTTCTTTGAAAATGTTTACCTCAACAGCAACATTAACTGCCTTGAACTAGAACAGCATCCATGTGACCCAGATGGGTACCGGAAGGCATCAGTTTCCTGATCATCAACCATTATTTTCTCGCCCTGGATTTGGGAGAAGCAGTGACATCCTCCAAAGGACAGATGTGCTGCAACAAGCGCCATGAGCAGAATGGGCCCAGAAGGGAGGCCTTTGGACAACCTCCAAGCTCTCAGTTGCTGCCTGACTGGCAGAAAAAAATTAACACAATCACGTATTGGGCTTGAATCATTTCCTCTCCAGTTTGGTAGAGCTATGTCACAGCTTCCCTCTAACTAGAAGAAATTACGCAAACCAAGCTGTTTGCCAAGAGAAGCTGTTTTAGACACGGAAACGCCCTCCCCGAGCAAAATGATTATTAGTTAGAAATTAGGACAGACAGCCCATATAAAAATTTCAAATACCTTCAGTTGGAAGGTACAAGATTTTACGGTAAACACCACCAACAATCATCATGCAGAAAAATCTAAAAGCTAGTAATGTGTCAAGCTGTTCTACACGAGGATTCATAAGCACTCGGCAGCTTTCAGCTTTTTCCCATGTAGCATTTGTTTTCATTACACCATGCTTCAAACGATGTAAAACCAAATGATAATTTAGGTTTACCGAGATTAAAAGCATCTACAGGAAAGAGCCAACTGAGTCTAGATAGATAAAACCAGAAGTGCTGCCTGGCTGCCCGGTTTGGCACTTGGACTTGCACTAAGTCACCTCTGAACAATTCAGAGCAGCAAGCTTCACAACAGCAAGCATTTGTGAAGCACAGCTTTCTAAAACACAGTGCCTGGCTAGAGAGCTGGGGAAGTCTTCAGGACAGGTGAATTTTACTATATACGGTAGTTCCACAATATCCATCTCCTGCCCAGAGAAGAATCAACGCAGCAAGCTGCAATACCAAATAGAAGGGCACAGGCAGACAAATGGGAAGAGATACTGTAAGTAATACAAAATAGTGTCTTGATAGACTCAGGGTTTGAGGGCTTGTCTTAGTCATAGTTTTATATATGAACTTTGATCTTTTACGCAAGAATTAACACAACTGAGCACCTGAACTCTCACACAGGAATAGAATCTCCTCAGCATTTCAACAATACTGAAACTTTAAATATTCACATCTTCCAGAAATAAAAGGAAACTCCATCAACTTCAGAGTAATTGTTTCCCAACAGAAAGGGCTGTAGCAATGCAGACTATGTGGATCGAGATGGGACTCTCTAACATATAGTTTAAGCCTCCCAGTAAATAGGAAACTCAAGGGAGAAGAAAGAAGGAGGAAAGAATGAAAAGGAAAGAATATTGCCAGGTTTGTTTTCGGTCAATTCACCTAATCTACCAAAACATATTTGTCTGTAAGCAGTCTGCGCCTGCTGAAAAAAACGCGGTCTTTCCAGGAAGCACAGCTTCATGCATTCACAGGCTGATTCACCGGAGGCTTCAGGACACATTTCATTTCCTTATTCAAATAACCCTGCCGCTGTGGGAGCGTCACCAGCAACACCCTGCAGTCTCATGCACGCTTTTGCTGTTGGGTTTCCTGTGTATTGTCTCTCATTTACACCATCCACAATGAAAAGCTGGCTTCATTGGCCCTACTTGGCAGCACTGGAGGTGGCTGGTGCACAAGTATCCAGTAGCTTTCAGCAGTCACCTTTTTTCTTCAACCTCTTTGTTCCTCTATTTTTATTTATTTTATATCTCTCGTATGTATTTTATTGACTCTTTGTTCCACAGTGGATGTTTGGCACTCCTCTACGCACACACTCCCACTCTTGCTTGCGCTCTCTGTATGCATATAATTCTATGAGGAGTATTGGCAACCGACAGAGAAGGGATAGATATGCCCAGCATTCATAACAAGAGCTTATTCCCAACCTCTTCTCCAGAAAATGCATTTTATCTACTTCATCTTGAAAGCCTTTTTTGTTGAGAAAGCTGTGCCAGGAGACTGCAAATTACAAAAGATTCCAGTGACCTTAAACTTTGCGCTCATTTAACAGTCTGTTAAGCAAGCTATATATATTATTTCCAAAGGAAAATAAATAGCAAAAAGAACAACTTTTATATATGCATAGTTCAAATGTAATCAAATTTTTCAATAATCCAATACAATTGATGTACACGTAACAAAATCACCCTGAAACTTGATTACAAAGGTAAGAAAGGTTTTTCTCTCAGCTGAAATTATTCTTCCCTTGTTATATTCTTCAGTGACTGTGAGAAGTTTGCTGAGAAGTCATCTTTATTTTTCTGCTTTACATTTAAACACTTTCTTTTTTTTTTTTTTTTAAAGCAGAAGACACTTGCATGTGAGCTAGACACTAACATGCCAGTCTTTTGTGGACAGAATACCACTGATGATACTGTTAGTGACACTGAGTGAAAAAGCAAAATGCTATAATAAATTTGATTAAAAAAAATAAAGAAAAAAAGAAAAGAAAAAACAGGAGGAAGGAGGAAGAAAATAAAAGAATGAGCAACTGAACAAGATGGGACTGGAAAGCAATCAGATACGTACCTCCTAATGCAGAATAAGCAGAGACAGCCAGTCACAGAACAGAAAGGTGATAGGTCATAGGCCATAAGGAAAACAAGAAGGCACATTTAAACCACTCATTAAAAAATCATAGCCAAAACCAAACCAAGAGAAACTCACAAATAATATGGAAAAATAAAGACACAAAAATAACTATTTGAAGAGAAATCCTTTCTTTTTGCACACAAAAAACTGAATTGAAATTTCACATTAATTTTCTGAAATGACTTCATGGAGATTTAGATGTTATTTATCAGTCATGGCATGTGGCAAATAACATGTGGAGTTTCCTTTCTGTTGCTGAGTTTTCATTTCTCAAATATCAGAAATAAAACTCCAAAGTTTGAAATAAGATCGCTAATTTGGATATGTAAAACAAGAAGTAACAACCTTTAGTTGTAAAGGAGTTACTTATTTGGGTATACATTTTTAAGTACAAGTTACAAGATTAATCCTATTACATTTAGGAGAAAGCAGTTAGACAGAGAAGGAGCAGACATGCTAACAACGAACAAACACATAGCAGCAAAACTGCCCTTATAACTAACCTAATTTCAGCAGCCAACCTTCTCTATCTGGATTAAAAAATGTATGCGTTAGATCATTTCCATCATCCTCTGGAATTTTAAACGGCTCATTCTTAATACTTTCATATAAATTCTAGAAGAATAAAAAAAGAGGAAAAATACCTCATTAATAATGTCTAACAGAAAATGCATCCTACTGCTTCTCAGACTATTTGTATAAAAAAACAAAGGAAATATTGTCCATAAAATTCTGGACCATCCCTTCTCAATCGTTGTTTACTACTTTGAGTAAGTCTGTTTTTAAATTACATCATCTATAAACAAATGTCTCTTTCTCTCTACAGATTTTACAAGTACATCCCAACAAAGACATTTTTCTTTCAGAATTCAGTATTTCAAAGGTTTCAGCTTCTCAAACAGTTCTCATTTAGAACAAGTGTGGGCCAAGTGAATCTGGATTTTCAGAAAATTCTTTAAACCATCACAGTCTTAGAGAAATGTCTACTGGTATCTCAGGGGACAGGATGAAGCTTCACAAGATACATGGAAATATATCAAGGGAATGTTTTTAAACTAATCGGGAATGGTTTTAAACTACAAGAGGGGAGACTTAGATTAGATGTTAGGAGGAAATTCTTCCCTCAGAGGGTGGTGAGACACTGGCAGAGGCTACCCAGAGAAGCTGTGGATGCCCCATCCCTGGAGGTGTTCACGGCAAGGTTGGATGAGGCCCTGGGCATTCTTTTCTACTGGGAGGTGTCCCTGCCCATGGCAGGGGGGTTGGAACTGCATGGTCTTTAAGGTCCCTTCCAACCCCAGCCATTCTATGAAGGAAAAGAAAAGCAATAACAAAACAATGATTTTTTATTATTTATTCTATTTTCTCTGACTTATCCAGAAACAGTATTTTTTCATAAGAAGCCAATTCCACAAGAATTTTGCCATAAACAAACTGCTGAGAGTAACACAGAGTATTTCCTCTGGAATCTCCCCTCCTCAACATAAGATTGAGGACAGAGACAACTAGCCAAAGAGGCCATGAACATCAGAGAATGCTTCTTTCAGCTTCTCAAATAGTTATGCATGCTAGGAAGTGTTCTTACTTCCTTTGACAAATCAGTCTGAGAACTGTTGCATGTGCTTTCAAGTTTCCTATTAAAAAACACAAAGCAACCTCTTTTTTTCCCCCCAATTTAACTTACCCGTAGCAATTCTTCTGGAAGGTCTCCACCTTCATTAATTCCACGATTCATAGAAATAAACCTCTCTACTGTTGGTTTATCTCTTACGTTGTGGTTGTGCAGACTGGTATTTAACATAATGATCGCAAATGATAGCACATAGCACGTATCTGAAATGAGATTTGAAAAATGATTTATATTTCTTTGTACACTTTCTATGTTTACAGAAACCCATAAAGCGAATATGTAGCTCATCCTGACTGATGAAGAAACTGCCAGTCATAAAATACTACGCACTATACACAAAAAAGTCAATTTTTTTTTTATGAACTGTTGAGTAAGCCTAAGAAAACAAAAAAGTAACAACTCAAATTAAAAGCCAGTATAATAAACACAACAGGAGAATATGAAAAATTTTTAAACTCTCTGAAATCATTGCTATCACCCTAAATTAACGTTTCACTTGAAAGTCTGAAGTGTTGGGCAAAATTTAAGAGAACTGTCATTTCTGTTTTCTGCACAGAGATTTGGTATTGATCACGTAATAGACTTGGTAGATCCAATAACAGACTTGATCCATCAGACTTTGACTCAAACTACCTCCAAAACTTTATCACAATCACCCAGATAAAGAACAGTCTCTTCAAAATCATACTTGAACTGCATTTACAAAGACTGAAAATAACATTTGACTCAATTTCTTGGCATAGATGAAGGGGTTAATAGCACTGGACAATACCAAAGGATAACAAGAGATCTTATCATGCCTCTTGATATGGTTACGACTGTGGTGAATTCTCCCAGAATTCAAGTACAAAACCCCGTGTGAGAAAAAGCAGGATGGAAATCCTTCCAAACATCTTTCCATTGAGGAAATCAATGGAAATCATTGTTTGCATCTTCAGCATTTTGTTTTCAACAAGGATTTCCCTCTGTAGCTGTTGCTGACCTGCTTTATGTTAACCTTTTCCTCGTCTCTTTCTTCCTCAAATTAACTGAGCAGCAGCAAGCTCTGTGTGCATATAACAATGCTAGAACGCTAGGTCATTCTGTGCAGTATCACAGAGCTTTTTTAGCCTTTTATGGCCCAAATAATGCTAGAGCAAGCAATTCAATGCAAAGCTGAGGTGCATTTCTAACTGAGATAAGTCATCGATGAGCAGACTACTAAAGAGAAAAGATACAGTCCTCATAAGGAAAAAATTGATGACTTTCTTGGTTAATATACTACAGCCACATATTAGGTAGACTTGATAAAGAGAAATTCTGGTGTGAAGTCCTTATACTTGACAGATGAGATTACCCAACCTGTAGGTCTCACCTGGCTGAGCCCCTTAGTCTATGTAATCTTACGTATCGTCAAACAATCATGTTTCCTGCAGGTTGCTCTGCCAATTATATGCATGTCTGCTTTAAGGGTTTCCTGTCTACTGTTTGGTTGGTTTTTCTGTCTTTCCAACTTTGTCCACCATCAGTCACTTACTACTTTTGGTTTGCTTTGCTTTTCCTTTCATGTTTCTTGAGGAACAGGTAATGCATTATCATTCTGAAAAAACATCAAAGCATCAAGATCTTCTTGGGTCATCACTGAAACTGCTGCTTACAAAAAATGGCAGTTTTACCAGGATATACTGAGATATCTAATCCTAGAGCATAAAACACACTTTAGAAATGTCACCAGAGATTTTTGGCTTGGAATTTGAGAACTAAGATTCTAATTAGCTTATATATTAAAGGTAAAGTTTTATAAATGAAAATGCATTCTGACCATCAGCTTGCACCTCCTGGACATAAAATATAGGATTAGACAGTGGCATTTTCTCAGTTCTCAGAAATGTATTAGTTCATAATACTTTTTTATCCTGAACTTCTAAATTGGCCATTGTTTCCTTGCACCAGATATAGAAGAAAACATATCATGCAAAAAAAGATACATAATTAACTAACCTGTAGACTGAAAAACTCCTGGGTTACAAAGGCAATAGCGTGAAGCAAAAGCTTCCATCATACGATCAATTTTTTGAGCCTCTCCTGGGAGTCTGAAGCTCCACAGAAACTGCCTATAGAAAAGAAGAATAGTTGTTAGACTCATTCTAGTCATTATATATTAAGAATCTATTACAAATAATCAGAAACAAAAGTCAGCAATGTCTATATAAAATGTCCTAGAAATAGGTTCTTAATCTCTCAACACACAAGTCAGGAGCTGTTATAAAGCAACATGCACAGATGGCTAGCCCAGTAATGCAGCCAGCAACACTGCATGCTATCAGGCAAGGTAACATGGCAGTTCATATTCTGAGACTCTTTATTTTCCAGAGTAGTAAATAATTTTCTGTATGCATCCCATTTTGCCATGAGAATACTATGGGGAAACAAAACAGTTCAATCCTCCCTTAGGTTTCCTGGATACTAAAAGCAATAAACAATCAACTAGACTTTTCTTTCAACGTAAAAAGACATAGTAAATAAAATATTTCCGGAAGGAGAGAGAAGCAAAGAACACAACGCTCAACATCTTTGCCTGAATTCCTCAAACATTAAAAAATAAAAACAACAAGAAAAACCCCAGTGCTTTGACAGAGATGCTGCCTGTTAAGCGTGAGTTCACCTTACAAGAATCAGACCCAGATCTTATAAAGAAAGTCTTGCAGTGTCATCTCAGTAATTTTGTAATGTATGTGGGAGATCTGTTCTCCTGTTTAGCTGCATGAACTGAAATAGAGTTTTTAGTTTCGTAACTGACTGTTTCTACATATAGGTACACTGGAATGCATACAGGACAGAAATCTTTACAAATTCACTTTTGGCACACTGCGGAACTAAAACGCTCCAATGAATTGAATCACTTTTTTCTTTCTTAGCAAAAGAATTATCTAAAGTAAAACAGGACCTAAACCAGCAAATTTACATGCTCTGCCATGCAAAACAAGTTCTCTATATTCCCTGTACACTGGGGGCCAATATAATAATCATTTACTTCCATCCCTGTAAGTTTTCATTTTAGGACATGATACCAAATTGTCACAGACCATCTTTAGCTTGTTCAGTTCTACATACTGTCTTTTACTCACCTCGTACAAGGTTCCAACCCAGCTCACGAATTTTGTAAGCTACCAAAATACAAACATTTAATAGTAGCAGCTGCTAAGGAAGAATAAAGTCAAGCCTAACATTAAGTTGGGTAAAAGAGATAGGAATATGAAGCCTCCCAGACAAGCTTCAGCAGCCAGAGCCTTAGCTCAAGCCTCAGGCAGCTCAGGTTATCATCACCACATCACTCAACCATTGCAAAGCTGTTCTGACGCCACATCACAAGGTGCTGCACCAGAGACAAAGCTCACATGAACAATTCAATTTATTTGGTGTCAGGAGGGAGTCACTTGTGGCAATGAAACTGGCAGAACTGTCTAGATCAACTTTATTTGCTGGATTAACTGTGGATTTCCACCAAGACAAGAGCAGCCTTCACAAGGTCACTGTACACTGCCATCCCAAAGAAATCAAGTCAAGTGTTAACTTAGCAAGGGCAAAAAGTATATTAAGATTTTACACTTTTGTTTTCACATGACAGTTCGAAAACTATGAAGTAGGAGGAAATTACTTGTTCCAAAGTTTGCCTTTTTGCAATTGTAATTATGGCCAGCAGGACTCCCCCGCCCACCCAAAGAACAAGTTAAAGTGGAAGAAAAGGAGAAAAAAGAAGGCAGTAAAGAAAATTTGTTTGTTTGTTTTAGGTTAAAAACAAACAAAACCCTATCTCTGTGCTAAGATATAAAATGGGTCTTCAAATGTCCTCATTTGGCAGGCACACCGAAGAGCCATGGCTACAGTTCAGTTGTTTGTATTTGTCTGAAATAATTAAAGTTTTCACCTTTAAAGGCAACATACACACAAACAATTGGAAGCGCTAAAACAGAGCTGTCTCTGCTAACTTGTGGAATATATAACCCTGCTGAGCTTTAGATCAGCTTTCTGACAAGTAAATCAACACAGTGACTCATACAAACGTGCAATTTGATAAAGGAAGCTCAGGGAGAAAAACAGAAAATTTACTCACCTTAAGGCTTGTACAAGATTGAGATCAGCGAACTCATGGAGTTCAACAAAAGCCTGAAGAACTTTAATATTAAATTCATCTCTATGAAAGACAAAAACGGAAACAGACATTTACAATTCTGAACTTCAAAGCCTTCTTAGTTATCTTTATTTTTCTCCCTGAGAATAAGCAAACAAATAGATGATCATACTGATCAAATCAAACCACCAGAAATTGTTTACATATTTAGTTGAGTATTTTAATTGCTAGTGTTTTGCTCATTTTTGCAAGCATTAGTAATCTAAATTAGCAATAGCCAGTATACTTGAATGGATTTTAGTACTGCTTATTTAAACGACCTGAAAAATGGCCTGGCTTCCTTTGCTTCATTATTTATTATTACTGCACCTACCTTGACATGGGAAAATATTTGATAAAACTGTTCAGTACAAAAAATCTTTTGCAGAAATTGTGTCAGGAACACTTAAAGCAACAGCTAATGTACGTTTAATTTCTAATACAACACAGGAAAAATAAATTATCCTCTTTTTTCCCCCCCTCTAAGAATGAAAAATATTAAATTGATATATTAATTCAGATACAGAAACAACAGAAATACTTCAACCCATTATGCCTAAGAAAAGAACAGTTTTTTGAAGTATCACATTCTTATTCCATTCCCAAAAACTGTTACAAAAGAAGTATACTAAAATCAGAATAGCTTTTTATTTGGTTTGCACTTAACTATCTTTTACATCGTTATGCATTATTTGGCATTGTAAGCCAAAGCATGCTTTGTTTGATACAAGGGTATTTGAATGCAAAAGTAATATTTAAATGTTGATGAACACAAAATGATTTGGATACAGATAGAGTTTAGTCTACACCATCACTAAGTTCATATGCCAGAAGTATAAAGGTTTGTAATCCTTAGGGTGTGCTTTAAATACATCACCAAGGCAGAATGCTGCATATCAGCCTCCACCCAAAAATAGAAAGGTGTGCATCCACCAAGAATTATCTGTTGCATTACTGACTAAATGCGTGTAGCCACCCTGGAATACTCACAAGCAAATACTTTAAACCAAGCCATTTATTAAGATGCTTCCATGTTCTTTAAAGAAACACACATCAGCTCCATCAAGCAAAAAGAAGCAGCTCTCATCAAGTTCAGTAATATACAATTTAGCTTCAAGACTATTTTGCAGGGCAGTACACTGGCACAAGTGTGCAATTAAACCGAGCACTCAAGAGAGTTATTTTGTTTTAAGGCAAAGATCTATCTTGCCTACACATACATAAAGCTGCAGTAATTCAGAACAAATATTAGCCTTATATTGTAATTTTTGCTCTTTTAGGTTTTAGTGTAGACTGGATTAATAGTCATACTTGTGCTGGGTACGGCTCCAACGACACAAGCCAATATCACAAAAGGTCTAGAAAGCCACTTAACAACAAATGAGGACTTGTCCACATATAAAGAAATCTTAAATCTTTCATAGCGTGCAATTCATCTCTTATTTATTGTACATTTTTTGGTATTATTTTGTTCCATTTTGCCATTCATTTTTTCCAGTTTGCAGAGCCTGTAATACTCTGTAAGTCAATAACTTAAAACATCTCTCTTTATGCCATGATATTCTACAAATTACACAAATTTTTCATCCTGGTGACTGTCCCAGTCTCATCCTCAGCTATATTTAGCTAGAGTGCAGAAGCAATTTCATGATGAGCCCCAGGGAGGGAGTGGCTAAGTAAAAGGGAACATCCTCAGACTCCAGGTGCCTTAATAAAAGGTAGGAAGTACATATCTGAACAAAAACTCTTCTGTAATATGTGCTTCCATTTGCATAGCATAAATCACTGCTTATAAGGCAGTCACAAAAGCAGAACTAGCAGCTTAAGACCACCTCAGTTGTCACATTCTGTTTTATCCCAGGGCAGTTATTTCACCCCAGGACTTAAAGGCCTAATATATTGTTTTCAGGGGAAAATGAATACATATTATTAGGCTTCTAGGAAATTGATTTTGCATGTAAAGAAGTACTATGAACCAATTCCCCTTTCCAGACCTGACTACCTTGAAATTTTCATACACATTCCTGAAAATCAGATTGTCATCTCTTCACCTTCCTAATTGCTATTAGTGGAAAAAAAAAAAAGTAGACAAAAAAAGTAGATAAATATGATTTCCTTTCCCACTACTACGCTAGTATCATATCCTTCACAGAAATGAAGAAACAAGCAAAACCCAATTAGAGTAGAATGACTGAATACATTGAATAAAATCTTCTTTTAAAACAAAACATAATTTTATGTATATATATTTTTTTAATTCAGTTGCTCCTTAAAATGGGTACACTTCTGCTTTGTGGCAAAATAGAAATGGCATTTTTTTTTTCCAATTCTCCTCAGATTTTATCACCTATTTAACAGATTTATTTAAAAAAATCCTGATTTAATTTGCTATTCAGGACTGATTGCTAAAATTTCTCTTATTTAAATAATGAGAAATCAAGAAGATGCAACTGAATTGCATATTTGTCAGTATACATACTCAATGTTAATAAACATTGCCCAGTATTTTCAGATCAGATGACAGTGCTGCCCAGCTTGGAATGAAAAAGGATGAGCAATACATTTTTGAATTTTAAATGTGAACCTATAAATAGTCACATGACTGTTCTAGATTATGCCTGTGGGACTGAACATATTGGAAAGACCTTTCTGCATGAGTATGCAGGCTCCAGGATTAGGGCTTGAAAAACTGGAAGTATTTCAGAAGGTAGAAAGCAACTGTCAAAAATGAATACAGACTGCTTTGTACAAGCTTTGTTACTATTCTGTAATTATGGATGTTAACATACGAGTAATTGTATAACACTGCCCAAATATTCAAGATGAACATCCTAATGCTTTCATATAAAACTTGTTGAAATGTCTACATATACGGTACAGCAGCTCCATGGCAAACATTTTCAAAATGTATATATCACAGTGAAAACCTTCATTAAACCTGTTAATGTCAGAAGGAAACTGCTGAGCACAAACTAAGCTGCTGATGCTGTAAACAGATTATGGATGTCTCAAAAGGGATCTGCCAGAACATATCACTGCAGGAGTAGATCCTAAATGAGTCAGCTTTCAAACCTCCGTAACTGGCATCTGAAGCAGAACATGTGCAAGCACGTAGATAGATGTACTTCAACCAACTCTCCACTTCTGTCTCTTGCTCTTGCCTTTTCCAAAATCAATTCCTAGTTTGCAAACCAATGGAGGTAATTTACATTTTTATTATGTTATGTAACCATATGCAAAAATATGCACATTGCATGTTTATTGCACTGGAATTGATAAAGCTGTGGTACAGCTGCTCTTTGAGATACCTACTTACTAACGGGAAGTCTATGTGCAGAGAAGATGACAACACTAAAACCTTCTTAGAACTACTGTCCCAGGAACTACCAACTTTAATAAGTTATTTCTTTACCATCCAAATATAAGCAATTGTAAGGCACTCCTTGTCTGGGCACGGTATCAAGAATTACCGGAACTGTTGCAACACAACTCTTTGTCATTCCAGAAGCTTATGGCATTAAATTATGTGTTATAGCCAAATTTAAGGATATTTTCTCAAAATGGTAAGTTACAATGAATTAAATATTTTTTTCCACAGTGCATCCAATTAAGAAGAACAACAAGCAATCAGAAAAAAAACAACATTATAATAGGTTAGTATTACTTCCCACTGTAGCTTTTATAGATTTCAGAATAGCAGCTATTATGTGCAGCCTGTGAAGGGGAAGGTAACTACCAAACCAGTAAGAATGCTTTGTAAACAAGAACAAAGTTCCAATATTTTTATTTTACCTTTCACCGAGGTAATCGCCAATTACGGTTTTATTTAATCCTTCTCCTTTGTAAAGGAACTGTGCAATGTCTTCTGCAGTGTTCTGCAGGAGGTCATTTTCTATCAGAAACTGTATTCCCTAGGAAAAGCAATTCCAGAGGAAAAGGAACGTTATGTTTTCTTCCACAAACATTTATGTAAATACTGCTCATAACAGTTGGCATTAATACAGTGACACAGACATACACATAGCATATAAGAATTAAATTAGCCTATAGAACTTTTTTAGACGAAACGGTAAACAAGTGAAAGTTTTCCAGTCAGATAAGCAGTATTTAGTACTGGTTTACACATAACTATGGGAACACATTTTAAGGCTAGAAGTACTAGGTGGCTGTTAGAATTCCTCAACTGCAAATATCAAATACTGTTTTAATTGAATAAATTGAATTCCACACTGCTCTGTGGAGTCGATGCGCAAGTTGGCCTGTTCACTATATTGCATAAATGTCTGCAGAGTCATAATCTGTAAAATCATATAATGAAGTATGCAGGAATAACTTAATTACCACCATAACACAAAATAAAGCATCTGCAAACTGCAACCCAATACATCAAGCCACTACTTGCAGTAGAAGTCGTGGCTGAAGATACTGAAACCAGTTTATAGAATTTATGCTGACGCTGTGATTATTGCTGACTGCTGGTTGTGCTTGAATTAAACTATTCACAAAGGACTATCCAGAAAAATCAGTCAAGCGTCTACCACAGAGCTTCTACCAAAGCCAGGAGGAGTCCTACCCTGTCCCCCAGTGGGCGCTCAGTCAAGCCCCTAGACCCCCACGCTTCCATAAATTACTGGCCCTACAACTTGCCTGCTCTGGGGGTGCCCAGAGAGCTTTCTGCAAGGCGGTAAAGAAAGGAGACAGAGTTAGATAAAGATTACATGAAGGCTACAAAGGATGTCATCCCACCACCTAACAGGTCATGAAGAGACATCTCTTCCCCCTCTCCACCACACCCCCAAAGTTGTTAATATTCCTGCTGATTTCACAAAACTGTGAGCAGCACGCTGCTAAAAAGGAGAAATGGCAGATGCAAGGATCCTTAATGCCTTGGATTCCAAGTATGCACAGGAGAGCTCAATAAATTATTCCAAGTCTTTCCTACTAGGATATTGGATAATTTCAGAAATTTTCCAATTGCCAGAAGTTTTCAAATTTCTGCAAATTAAATATATTTAGTTTTTGTTTCATTACATCTAGGAAAATTTCCATTACTTTTTGACATAGCACAGCAGGCCCTGCAGTAATATTCAAAAAAGTAATCATCTTCCTGTTTGGTTGTTTTTTATTTTTGTTGTTGTTTTTGTATGGCTGGTTGGTTGGTTTTTAGCTTCAAGACTGCATCTTCTTTGTTAAATTAGGTCAGAAAATTGACTTCTTGTCAGGCACATAATCATTTAATTATAAAAAAAAGAGTCTGGAATACAATTCTCTCATAACAGTTTCATCATCTGGAACTTAGTTCAGTGACATGCTGCTAGTCTGACTGACAACTCAATATTTTTGTAACTCATTTCAGAACAGAGATGACTGTTGCAAAGAAAATATCAGTTTTATCTTGAAGTAAAAATAGCTTTCTTCAAAACTGATCACTTCAAAGCTTATTTGGTAACTTATTATTTGTACAAAAAATTAGAGTATGAAATGTAATGCTTTTTTTCCCATAGCAAGTTATTCAAAAAGCTTTCTCAGATCTGTCAACCACCAGAGAACCTTCCTTCTAACAAACATTAGAAACAGCAGTTGCAGATTCCCTTGTTCAACACCCAGACCGTATTATTCATGTTTAATGTAGACAGACTGTCCAGAATAATTTTTTTTAAGTCATACAGGTTACTGAAAAATGGAAGTTACTAGAATCATGTAAAATAAATTTCTATGGACAGAAGCAGGTATCTTAGCATGCTACAAAAATTATTCTAATTTTTTTCTTTTTCCTTCAGATCTTTAAGAACCAGAAGTCAGATAGACAGGAAAGGAATGTCTGGGACAACTCCAACGTCTGGAAGAAATTGTAAAATAGGCCAGCCAAACACCCATCAACTCCTACACTATCTTTTGTCCTGATGTAAATTTTCTTTCGCTAGACTGATACAAGATGGGAGGCAGCTGTACTTGTTTGACCTCCCCATACAAAAAGCACTGTTACAGAAATATTCGATATTCACTACAAATATTGCATAGATTTATTTATTTATTTAGGTCTGTGCAATGCAATCTTCCTTGAGTTTCAGTTTTTACAGCAACTTAATTAGAGAATTTGCAGTTATTTAAATCCTGTCTTTGTTACCCTTCATTTTCTGGGCCCACCACAGACAGTACTAACATCCAATGCAGGGATCTTCAGACACAGCTTTACATCCCCTGCACTGGGATTCCTAAAGTGTTTGACAAACTTGACCGTCACAGTCCTTTCCACAGTATCTAACCAAATCTGAACAGCAAATTTTGTGATGTTACATGATTTAACTGCATTAAACACAGATATTCTGATGATGCTTTGCTGGTAAGGGGTCAGGGACAATTATTCAACATACTAGTTAGCACATTAGAAAATTTAAATCTTTAAATAAAAATGGTTAAGAAAGCTCAAAATGTTCCTGCTACTATGAAAACATTGTATCTCCATTATTTGATTAAAAAAGAACCAACACCACCACTTTGGGGATTCAGTGCATGTATTATTACTTTACTTTTTCACATTCCTAAATATGGAGACCATCTTCCCTCCCACTACGAAAGAAAAGCATTGTTTTCACAATGACCCCAAGTTCATTCTCTCATACAACATGAGAATGACACAGATTTCAGCTGCCTGTAATTTCAAGTAGCAGCTCCTAACAGAGAGGCAATACAGCTTTAGAGCAGCCAGCTACTGCAGGCTGCCACTGATTCATAAACATTATTAAGGAATTACTACTGTAAGTCTGTTTACCACATTTATATTATGTTACAGTAGTAATGTGGCCACAGCATCTATTTATAGAAATAATTTCATCCAACAAGAACAATAACAAAAAATAGTTGACACTGGAACAAAAGCATCTGACATCATCCTGTGATTTTGCCACAAGCTTCTGAAGGCGAAAGAGCTGGAGGAAAAGAGCAAACTACCAGGATATTGGGGACATTCTGCCCTCAACAGAAATGAAGTTACACAGCTACCAAAATGGAAAAGAGAAATAAAACACATGGTCACTAGCTTCAAAAAGGTTCTACATCACAAAACACTTGAGTGCTTCTGGTAAATTGAAAATAGCCAGAAGAACGGTAACTATTACTGTACTTGAACATTAAGGAAAAGTCATTGAAATATAACTGACTTCAATACAATCTGAAAGAAAAACAACGTTAAGGCAATTTCAATAAAGACGTTAAAGAAAAAAAAATCAAAACGGAATCCCAATGAACACTGTAGAAGGCAGAAAAGCAAAGCCAGAAAGACGCAAAATTTAACATAAACAGTAAAGGGAAAAAATGTAAGAAACCAAAATCATGTATATTGAAACTGTTCTTTTAAATATATTGGGGAGTCTGTAAAAGAATGTTCAGGTCACTCAGTTTTCAAGACAATTAACAACGCTTGAAGAAACGTAGAGGTAGTGCAGAAAAATGAACTACTTTACTTTTCAGCTAAATGAAACTGATAACAAAAGTCTCTACCTGCAGGTGTTTGTACAGACTGTATAGATACATATATGTGTACATATGTACACAAATATACAAATGTTCAAATATGACTTTTTCACAAACAGAATTTAGATATGCAAATGTAAGAGCCTGTATGAGAAATAATTATCAACCACGTTAAAAGCATTTTGGAAGAACCAGAGGGAATTAAAAAAGTAAAATCTATTTCCTCACTATTAACTAAATATCAACGTATTTTTATAATTGTTTGACAAGTCAACATTGAACTCCCTCTATTAGGTACAAATAATCTGTCTGCAAGCCTGCTCAATCAATACCTGGCATATTTGATTGTTGATAAAAACCCTTTCTGATCAAAAAAAAGTTTGCTTAAGTGAAAAAAGCACACATGACTGGCAAATGACTAAAATGACTGCTTCTACATTAACCCTCTGCTCGGTGTACTAAAGGATATGCAAATAAGGCCTAACAATTTATATTATCAGAAATGTTTTCTTAAGAAAACAGACTGTATTTGCCATAGATCATATTACAAGCAGAAACTCGATTCCCAACAAGCAATAATAATAATTCTGTACCTTCTTAGGGTCCATGTTGAATTTCTTCCTTCCCATAGCTATCTGCTTATTTCTTTGTGTAGTTTTGCTACACATGGAGAAAAGGAAAGGAAAAAAAAAAAAGCAGTTATCAGTTATTCTTATAAAACAGAACAACTTCTGGATGACTTTCTTTTAATTTGTATCGGACTACTTTGTATTTTTCTATTACAAGAAAAAAGAGACATTCACTTTTTATAAGGGGGAAAATTATGTTACTATTCACGGTTATTTCAAGTAATTGCAGCTTCAGTTAACTATATCATTATTAACTGGACCATCTAAAATACTACATTCTGTTGAACATATTCTCAATCCAAACAAATGACACACCTGAATGGGATAGCGTCAAACTTCAGAGACTTTATAACAGACTAAATAAAGGTGATCAAATGTTTGTTTAGCATAATAAAGCCATTTTTATTTTCTGTTCCTAGAAGAGCTTATTTCAAGGTCTTACTGAATCATGGCTGTACGTTGGCATTACTTACCTTTCTTCCACACTGGTCAGGTTATCAATTTCTGTCATAACCTCAGCTATTTCAAATTTTAATCTCTGTCAAAAGAAGGAAGTAAATTAAATTAACCCACATTAATACTCATTTTTAAATTATCATGTACTAGTAAGATGTTATTTTTTTAAATTATTTGCTAGTCATCTGAAGACAAGTGATAAATCTCATGGTTTCTTTAGATATTTTGTTTAAAGATTTTACCACAACTGAATCACTGATCTGAAGTATAGCATCCAAGTAAATGCTCGTCAGAATATCAAGACCAAACTGTCATTACCAACCTCAATACAAGATTTATTTACCCAAACTTCTTTCTCACTCCTATGTTATATACAAATCTACCACTTCTCAAGTTCTTGATTACATAAATCAAATGTGTACGTATACACATAATGCATTACATAAATACAGAAGTTAACATTTTTAAAAGCACATAAATGAATTGTAAATCCTATTGATAATTAGTAAGTTTTAGCTTAGGCCATTTACATGCTTTTAAAACCATTATGTACAGTGATTTATACGTACAGTGAAATGTTGCAGTCTGTTGTAAATTTCATCTACTGAAGTAGTCTCCTAAGGAATTTTACAGATAGATAAATTACCTCAATATCATCAATCAGTTCTTTTTTCCTGCGACGAATATTTAAAAGTTCTTCTCTTTCTTCTATGGAGAGGTCATCAGGCACTGAAATAGAGCAAAACGTAGCCTTTCAAGCATTTGCAAGTGTAACTCAGCAGAAAACTGAATAAACTTGATCAAGAAAAACAAGTTTATATGGAAGTTTTTTTAGTTGGAATTATTTTCAGGAAAAATATTTTCAGGGGAAAAAAATACTGAAATTCTATTTTGTAAAATCATAAATAATGTAATAGACTAGGGACTGAATCAGTCCTTCAAAAGAAATCTAGACAATTTAAGGGAACTTGTTATTATAAGACATGTGGTAAGATTTGGCTCTACAGTTTAATTGCCAAAGTCATTCCAGTTATTTTAGTAATGGACCAAAATTTTTCATGTAAGTAAATTATGGTTCAAAATACATTCATCTAACACTTTTCATGTGGGGAAAGCCAAAGAAAATCCAAGACTATAAAAACTCATTACCAAAATGTGTATCCTGATACTGATTTCACACATCATAACTGCAAGAGTAACCTTCCACTTGGCGGCTTTTTACCCGTACGTATCAGACGCAGGTAAGTAGAATAATACAGACAGCCCTAACAGCAATTACTTTCCATCAGCTAGATAAACACTTTTGTTTTCCCACAAATAAATATGCAGTTACAATCAGTTGTTAAACACAGCCTATCACAAAGTTCTGCTTTTGTGTACCACCACTTAAGTGAGTCTGAAGCATTTAAGTCAACTTGAAGTATCTCCTTGGCCATGCTAAAACAAATACGTTATAAAAAGTACTTGCCTCTGAAGATGCATGTTTTCCCACATGGTTGTCACTTACTCTACCAACAGCCCCTTACCCTGCATCTCTGACAACTAACAAATAAAAAGTTACTTGCACAAAACCCCTGCTTTTCTCGAGCAATCAGATCTTCACCAGCAAGAAACTACTTTGGACATGAATTCAGCTCACTTATTTGTACAGCAGTAGGACATCAACCACAAATATTCACCTCCTTTGCAATGATCCTGTAATAACAGTTTTAACGCTACCCACTTTCTTGGAAATAGCTCCTTATTTATAGAACAGCTTTTCCTTCCAGCTCCAATGGAACAACAAAAATAATTAAGATGTTTACATGGTTCTGTACCAACAGTAACAACCAAAGTGCAGTCACTTCAGAAGGCCAAGCGTGTTTCTTTATGTCATATATACATTTAATGGACACAACAGGATCACGAGCAAAGATTCAGCTTGACAAGAGTTTTTTCACTTGGACACTCGCACCATAGCCTCTGTTCAAATCTTAATAATGAAATATATTGATTATTTTTGACATCCAGTGGTTAAGCTCCTTTCCTTTTAGGATTCAAATCATAATATAAAATCCAAATGGCAACAGAGCTTGTTAGACATGAAGTAATTATGGCAAATGATCTCATTTAGCCATTCCAGATACAGACATGATTGAATTACTTCCAGTTTAGGAAATTACAGGCTTCTGTTGAAAGAATACTAGACTTCGATGTTTACCTGCTTTTTCCCCTCATCAGATCAGAAACCCACCCATTTCTAAACACTCTTTTTATGCAAATACTGGTTGATTCTTTTCACATCAAACCTCAGAAACACATGTGATGCCTAGACAAGGGATCACACCTTTGTCTCACGTGTACTTGAAGATTTTAACCATCCAAACTCAAGAGATTCTGTGCCTATGCGCACACTCTGTACCTACACATACCAGAGTTATTCCACTTTGTTAACTGAGGACTGAAAACAACAAAACTCAAGTCTGTTAGCCAATGTTGATTGTTTGAAAGGCAAAACAGACATTATCACTCTCCTAGCTGGGAAGTACGCTCAAGTATCATTAAAGCATTTTTGCAGTGTTAGATTAGTAGATGAAATTAGATTAGATTTTGCAGTATCAGTAAGTCCTTCACTTACACACTTCCTCCCATAGCAGGGACTTTGGCTGATCTCACCTTCACCGGTAACTAGCAATACTAAACACAATGCAAATAGAAAATAATCTTAAAGCATTCAATATTTAGTATCCACAGACGGTGCTTGGTTTGCCTTCAAGATGAGTTACAAAATCGGTGTATTAGCTGCTATCACTAACTCCTCCTGAAGCCTAATGGCAGTGAGTGCTGCTGCAGTTCCTCTTCCTTTAAGTTACTACACAGTGAAAGCTTGTAGGTGTGGAATATCTGGGACAAGTGAAATTTCTATTTGAAATCAACATGACTTGTGACAGTTTTCCGTGCTCAGGCTACCCAGTGAAGGAAAAGAAAACACCAAAGTCCTACAGCACTCAGAGACTGTCTTCTGGTTTTTTTCATTCCCTCTGATCACAGCAGCAGCAGAGAGACAGCCCTCACAACACAATTAATGATACTGTTAGACAAAAAGGAAGTAAACTAAATGGAGGCAGACTGTCTTTTGCATTAGGAAATAACATCAAGTATCTATCTGCCAGATGAAAGACAAGAAAAATCTGCTAGAAAATAAGACTAAGTGCTCTTACAGAGCACTCTTACAGAGCACTTAGAAGAGAGTACTTAGAGGGAACTCCACATTACTGCAACAACTGTAAGTAATGGCATTAGTATCAGAGCCAAAGGACTCCAATACCCTTTGATAAGGATAAAAAACCAGGCTAGAGCTGAGCAAGGGTCACAGTACTGCTCAGGCTCCAGCCACTACTGGTGCAGTCGGTATTTTATATCCACTCGCAACAGAGGAGGGATGCTTTAATTGTAGGAAGTGCACGGTCCTATCACCACCAGAAACTGGCAGATGGGGAAGATGATACTGAAAGCGTTTGCCTTATTCTCAGCCTTCTTTTGGTGGTGTATCATCACTACTGCCCTTCTCCAGCACTTCTGTTCATGCTGATGAGGAAGCATACCAATGGGCACACAAACTCACCAAAGACGTTTTGGAACTGCCCGCGGGGTGTTACAGCCTGCAGTTTCAGAGGTGTCTGCTCCAGGAGGGTGCATGACCTCAGCCATGGTTGGTGTCCCTGGTGTTTCAATTCCCCTTCTTAAAACAAAATTTTACAACAGTGCTTCTGTATTTCAATGAAGGTTTTTGATACACTAACTCTGCAGGATGTTCCTACCTGATCTGAAAGGAAAAAAACAGTAGAAAATATTCAACTGCTGCTAAAAAAAATAAAAAGAAAAATCACTAATGCAAAAGGGCACCCACCATTACTTAAACCTTCTCCTTACAAGTAAGGATCTATTCTGTTTTTCACTTCAAATATGCTTTCCCTTTCATTGATCTCCAGTGATTTAAAAACACCTAGAAAATACAAGAAAAACTCAGCATCCTACTTCTAAATGGATAAAACGTTTCCCCAGCAGTAGAGCTGAATGGCAATCAGTCTGTCTCACTGTGTGTGAGGTGCCTTCCACAACCTGCAGAGCAGACACCACAGCGAGAGCCTGAAAAGAATTTTCTTTGGAAAGGAAACCTGCGGAGCTATGGTGCCCAGGTATTCTTAGACAACAGAGCTAGTGCTTGCCATGCTTCCAACCTGAAAAGAAAAATATTCATTTATTCAAAAAATTCAAAAACCACAGCTGAAAAGTGTGACATCAAGGCTGACGTTCCGGCTCATGGCAAGCAAACCTGAGACCAAAGATGCCTGAAGAGTAACCACAGTGCCTTGAAGAACCACCACAGACCTCAGCAGGTACTCCAGGTCCACGCCACAAGGGATGTGTGCTCTGACCACGCCGCTTCCATTCAGTTGTGCTGAATGTGCAGGCAAGTGCTCTGTAGCTAGAACACTTGAGATTATTTTTTTTAAGCTTGTGCCCATATAACCCTCCACGCACAAGTGCTCCTTGAATGCATATTACCTATTTGTTCTCTAAGACAAATTTCCTAGCTCTCTTCTCTGAGTCATTTCCAAGCCTCTTTTTTTCTTTTTTTTTTTTTTGGCTTTCACCAATTCTAAACACAAAGTAGACAGGATGGGAGGAGTTAGCATGAACATTTAAATACTGAAAAAGAACAAAGAGCTGGATGGAAAAGCACTTCGGTATAGCGAACAAACTGGAGTTGCATCATGCTTTTATGCTATCTTCTAATCTTTAAATAAAGACAATGTTCTATTTCTAACGTGAGTCATTCATGAGAAAACCCTTCAGCTCACAGGGAGAGCCCTTCCTTTTTCTTAAGCTTCAGAGTTTCAGTTATTACTAAACAGAAAGACAATTTGCCTAGCAATGATTTTACTAGATAGACACAGTATTGTTGTAAGTCCAAATTATATTCCTGGCTAAGTAGCAAAACAGAAGGAAAGACAACAGTATAAATCTTGCTAGTACTAAAAATATTTAAAAATCATTAAAAAAAGACTAAATAGATATTCCAACTTAGCCCATTTCTGTTCAATCACTGTGACTGAACTAAATACATTTAGATGAATTTCCAGTAAACAAATACTTATCAGAATATGCACTTTTAATGCAGGTTTGTTTACACTAAAGGTGTTACCCAAAAAAACACATCCCAAAACCAAAAAACAAACTGTAGCTTGCCATAGTAATCAGTGTTTTGTCCTGTATTTGTGATGATGCCACTTCAATCATCTTCCACTATCAGCAACACAAGCACAGCATCCAAACACGGGCATTAGCCCAGAACTCTGAAGCTTACAAA
Source organism: Cygnus atratus (assembly GCF_013377495.2). NCBI lineage: Eukaryota > Metazoa > Chordata > Aves > Anseriformes > Anatidae > Cygnus > Cygnus atratus. Next base: position 7,826,413 of record NC_066376.1, read on the forward strand.
GGCACCTTCAGTATTCGTTTCTCTCGACAAGTCCTACAAAAAAGCATGGGAATCAATTCACTTCTCAGATGCTGACACTGAAGGTATAGCATCATTAAAAAAAAAAGAAATCCAACTGTCAAATGCAATTCTTTACATTCCTGTTTCCCAATAATTTCTTTACATCACCAATTGTTTTCCCTTTGTTTTACACTTTTGTCCTTCATTTGTTAAGCATGAAGCAAACTTAATAGCATGACCAAAATGCCATCAATCTAAATGCTACATTTTTGAGCAAGCAGGCACCAAAAATTAAGAATAAGCAAGTCTTTTGCACACTGAGAAAGAACTGCAACAGATCAACACACAAAAAGCATCCCACAGGTCAGTGCAAATTAGGAGTTAATCCCAAAATAAAGGAGAAAAATCCAGTACTTTCCAAATCCACATCCCTCATCTTTTCTAGTAGCAAAAATTAAATCCTCTCCAGTGATGTTAAATGAACCAACAGAATTCCTGCATTTCACTTACTAGCCTTTCCCCTGGCGTTCACTGGCCAAGATGTAACGCAATCTTGCTCCACCACTTCACCTGATTTCAGAGTTCAGATTCTCAAGAGAACACCAAAATAATCCCTAGCCAGTAAACAAGAAAGCTCCTACAATATCTATCAATAGATAAAACACTGATTCTCTAGCTCACTTATGAAGAAACCTGACTACTTGATGCAATGAAATTTTGGTTTCGTAAATACTCTCCTCCTACCATGTCAGCCCCAAATGGGTGATATTAAGCACTCCCATTCCAAGCAAAGAACTTCATTTAGATAGATAGAACAGATAGATTTCATTTTGCTGCTACTGAAGTATCTCACGAGTGCAAAAATAGTTACACAACACAAGGCTTAAAACTAAACAAACCTATCCTTGCCCATCCACAGAATCTGCACAACTGTTTCTTCTGGCCTTTAAAAATAATACACATCCATCCTGAGAACAAATCTGATCGTCTCAGGACATTTGTCTCAACGGATATTCTCAGGCTACTCTCTTCCTTTCCCCCTACACGCTCCCTTTTTTAAACTTAATTATAGGAACATTTTCCAGCTTTCAGACAAGACGTATAAACAAAGCTGTGACCACTTGTGGCTATTAAAAATTCCATGGACGGTTTTGTAGGAGGACATCCTCCTGCACAGATTTATTTCAGTGTGAAAACAAAATATATCTGCATTAAATTCAATCAGTAAAACTAGCTGGATTTGGTTGCCTTTAAAAATAAATAAATAAAATAAAACTATCCTAATGCATGAATCTTTGCTATTTAGTCACTGCTGAGCATGTTCTAGCACAGTAGTGCTCACACATCCATTAACAGTGAAAATAAACCTTTACACAATATCCTTTCGCACACAAAATTACCAGTTAGCGGTATGAGGAATTTAGGACCAAGTCCATGGCTTGCAGAGTTATTTTGAGAGTTTTCGGTCACGAGGGACGCTGTGACCAGAAAGCACATTAGCAGCAAAACCCAGAAGAGAGCCTCAAACATGCATCCATCATTGTAATTGTTTAACTACCGGAAAGCACACCATTACAAGATGTTGCTGAAAACATCTTTCCCTCTAGGACAAGGAGATACTTTACAAGCAAGTCATAGCTAAGATACCTGTCCTTTGGGGCTTCTAATAATATGTGAAAAAGCCCAACTTAATATTAAACCCATTATCACATGAAAACGTATTTTCAGGCATTTAGAGGAAACAGTTTCCCTCTGACATGACCCACTAGACCTCTTACATTTAGAAATTGGTTTATTTCCTCTGCAGGGTAAGTTTAGTTATACCAGTGATTGACATTCAACATGTTTTTACTGAAAGAACAAACAAAGGCTTAAAAAATTGTAAATAGAAAATACATTTTTATTCTACACAGAAAAGAGACAGCAGGCTAACTGCTGCCAGGTATATAATCACTTCTTGGAAAAATCACGCATTATTTGTTATAATGTGTAAGAATGACTTCAAATAACACAAAAATATGTTTTTGTCCTGGTCAGAAATACCCACATACAATTTAGTTGGTGTTAACATGCCTAGTCAAGCAGAAAGTAGGCAATTCTGAAGTTGTGCAAAAGCAGGGTCTAAAAAACACCAATCTGGGAAAGAAAATATATATATATATATATATATATATATATATATATATATTATATATAAAAATCCAATCCGTGCCATTTACCTGCCTTCCCAAAGCCAGCATTAGGATTTCACCTATCACACACAGGAGACAGCTGCACATATGCTTATGTCTATAAGGTACAAACCACAGTAAATGTGTTTCTTGAACTCGATGGAGCAGGAGTTTGCAGCAACTGACTGCAGCATATGTATCTTTACAATCTGCCCATGCTGATAACAGGAGCAACAACAGCTGTAAAGAAACAGACGAGTGTACAAAGGCTTTTTACAGCTCGCATGAGCAGCTAACCCTCACTGCTCCTACTTGCCTTTCCCAACAGCACTGAAGCACAAATAGGTACAGCTTTACAACAGCTTTCAAATCTTCACCCTGCTAGATAGATATGCCGATAGAAACAACCGAAGGGCCAACCGCCTTGCTTTTTATTTCCTAATTATGCCACTGACACACATATCTGCCATCTGAAAGCAGTGTTTGTTTAGGTTAATGAACACTTCTCTTTTACCATCCCTGTTATTTTTATGAACAGGCCGTACTGAAGACCACGATTACACTACGCTTACCTCCTCTACATCTTATATTCACTAATGTACCTTCTCTCATCATTCTGATGCATTTCCATTAGGAAACCAAGTGTTTTGCTAACACAAGTAAAAGAACCACCTTCAAGCAAACGAAGGGGTGTCATGTGTGGAGGAAAGAAAAACCACACAACGAGCAGCTCTGCACGAGTTGCTTTGCCACTTGCTGCTGGATATACAGCCCTGCCTGGATCCCTTCTTGTTCTGGGTTTGTTTTCTGCCAGTTTAGCAAGCCAAACTCTTTCACAGAAGTATCACAGAGCTGCCCAAGCCAAAGCAACTGGCATGGCAGAAAGCCCTGGCAGAGGGAGGCACAGGGGGCAGCAACCCTTGAAACATCATAAAACCAGCTCAGCCCAGCCCTCAAACCCCACCCTTGCAGCCTGTATCCTCTAAATCCTGAAAGTAGTTCAACCTGATATTAAAAATAGATAAGTGTGGATTTCCTTTTAGGCGCATTTTTCTTTTGAAGTCACTCTGCTCCTGATTCAAGATCAGAAGATGCTTCTAGGCCAACTTTTCTTTTTAAAAGTATGTAAATACAAATCACTGAATATGGAAAGAAAGCTGAGTTTAACTTCACATTCTAAGTCTCTTACCCAAATAAATTAATACTGGCATTAATAACACAGTGTTAAAATATGCATGGTCATGCATATTGAAGAAATGCAGCAAAATTTTATGCTAACTAACGTGGAAATTGTAATGGGAGATGCTGGTCACAACATAGCAGTATGTCTGTCGGGGTGGGTTATTGACAGGTTAGCACAGATAGTGGAAACACTACCCAAGTTAGCATGCACCTTCATTGGTATCGATTGCCAAGTACTGTTTAAGAAATCTGGTGAATGGCCATTCTGATTACAGTTACACCTATAAACTGATAAGTACACCATCACCTTCACATCGCTGCCCTCTTTCAAAAGGTAAAACAGCAACACTGAAATAATGAGGGACAGACGTAATACCTTTGCAGTGCCAAGCACTAAAAGTAAAAATGCATTCTTGTATTGTCTTGCTGTGTAATTTATATTGCCTTAAAACTTTCTTAGGATTTCAGCTTTTAAGCAAAATGATTACATTTGATTTTCCCCACAGTGAATAATGGGAAAGGGTGATCAGAATCAGCTCTGTGTAGCAACACCACCAGGAAAAATGCAGATGGTATTATGACTCCAAAATTAAGAGGCCTCAAGCCTTTTCTTTACGCTACATCAGATCAACAAAACATTGTCAAACAGAATCAAAAGATTTCTTCCCCATCAATATGTATCCTGCAAGGCAGAGTCTCACAAATATGTAATTTTGGGAGAACTCAATAGTATTTTTCCTCCCTGTTGAGCAATCGTTATGTGCAAAACCAGGGAAACATAGGTTACTTTGTGCTACAGCTGAAATTGAACTCCTTTCCTCTGATGTTTGCATTTGAAAGCCCACAGTAAGTGTTACTCTAAGTGTTAACACAAAATAGAGTCTTTGTAAAAACTGCAGATTCCATATTTCTCTTGTTGACTTTCACAGAAAGATCCAGGTCACAACAAATTCTGTAATTTTGGCTCATGTTTCAGCACTCCAGAGTGAGAGACTGATCCAGCAACAATGCCAGGAGAGGCCATGGTAACAGCTGATAGCAAATTATGCACCCGCCTGCAACGCACAACAGCCACTTTTTAAGTGGGAGTCTTGGGAAACAAATCAGGGTTCCTCCTCCTCAGCGTTATCTAGGTGGTGAAAGCAACAGACCACCGTGCCAAGTATGCACAGCTAAGTGACACATGAAAGATACCGCATATTTATTTGAAACCCTTCATTCATTACAGTGCGATGAAAGGGCAGCTGAAGATCAGTGGATTTAGCTTGACTACAGTAGGAAAACTCTGAAATTCAAAAATTAAGATCGAATAGCTTTCCAAGAGTAAGATCCTTTAAGCTGCATGTACCTGTTAGTACTTTTTAACTTGGGGCGTTTATGATCTTGCCCAGTAAAAGCATACTGTATTACACCCCACACAGTACTATAAAGACTAATACGAAGAATGGGATGGAAAGGGACTGGATGATCCCATGACTAATTTCTGTGACAGAGCTATTTGCTTCTAATTGAGACAAGCATACAGGCAATGCTAACAGTAATTTAAAAAACTTGAAACAATTGCCAGATGACAAAACTTCAGATAAACAAGGTTTAACAGATTCCCATCAAGTCTTCAGCAGACTGATATTATATATCATTATACTATACAGCACAAAGACATCATCTAGTTCAAATCCAGGTCAGAAAATAAGCAATTATCCACCTCTGTGAGTTACGCTGCATTCTCTTCTAATGCAAAAAGGGAAATGGTTAGCACTTGGCTACCTCCAGGTCATCAGCCATGACCAAAGCCGCTCTCCCCACAGGGCACAGGAGTGGTCACGTACATACATGCTCCACAGGCAGCATTCAGCACCAGCTACTGATGGAAATCAGGTCAAGCACACGAAATACGGAGCAGGCCGGGAAGCTGGATTGCTTGAGCTACTGTTACCACTGAACAGGGTTTGGCTCCATGTTCACATCAGAGGATACGGGATGATTCCCAGGAATTCAGCATCTCCCACTGGCACACACCACCTCCCAGTAGCTGCTGTGAATGACTGGACTAACCACAAACGTCTCGCTTCCAACCTAGGCAGCTTCCAGCTCCAACATCCAAGCATCCTGGACCAAGGACGGGACAATTCCCTCTGAGTAGCAGAGATTATTCCATCATCTGTTGGGTGTGGGAGAAGCAAACAAGAACACACTGATCCTTTCAACTTCTGAAAGGACACTATGAGAAGAAATAAAATTTGCAGCAATGTGTTTCAGCTTTGCCCTTACCACAGCACCCCCAGCTAGAGGCAAGGAAAGCATTGGCTGGCTAGCACCTACGTTTCCAAGTACAGACCTGGAAAAAGGCTCAAAAAGCAAGCAGACCAGAGCAGTATCAGACATTCCTGTCAGATCCATTTTGAGTCACAGCATGGAAAATCAACAGGAATGTCGCTGAGCAGCTGCAGGGGGGTCCTAGAGGCCAGACCCCACAGCCGCCCACCAGCAGTACCCTCAAATCCTGCTTTAGATGCGGGCGCAGTTCACCAGACATACTGTGCTCCCAGCACGTCTGGGGCTCAACCCGTCTTGCTGTCATCATTTTCCAGTAACATCTACTCTTGGCAACGAGGGAGCTGCTCTCTGTACTTCACTCATTAGTGGAAAGCATTAGTCAGTTACTTATGATTGCTGGCTCTTTCTAAAGCACACAAATCCAATTTTCAGAAAAAGCAAGGGAAAATTCATCCTTCCCCTTCCCCCACCCCTGCCTGAGACAGCTCTGGAGTTAGATTTCAGAAGCAATATTTATTGCAGAAGCTTTCTATTTATTCATTTTCCAAGATCAGTTGCAGGTTAAAGGAAGTGGAGCAAATGCTGGATTTGAAAGTAGTCTTCGTTCTCCAAAGAATGTCTCCAGACAGCAACCAGGGTGCCATGGTAGGACTACTCATGCATCAAATGACTGCTCGAGTAGCATTTACTTTCCTCCAAAAGAAGATGAGCTCCAGGGTGCATGATGGAATACCTGACACTGCAAACCATCAAAGTTCTTGTGGTCTCATCCAAAAAAGCAACCCTCATACCTGCTATGGAAGCTGCTGAGCTGCAATACCTGAAGGAAAATGCACCTTAGGTCGTACAATATTTTACTTCTTGGTCATCTTCAGCTCCAAGTGTTCCAGCATCTTGCTATGACATCAACAAGCTCATTCGCCACATGCTCTGTAGCCCAAGAGGGCACTTTAAGAGGTCTGGAATTTATTCATAGGTTTCTTAGTGAAGGAATAGTAAGGCTTAGTTTAAGACTGTATAGTGTTTTCAAATTCCTCACACAAGAGTATATTTAGCCTTTGTGAATTGTTGGTTGCCATCACTCCGTGCAACAATTAGCTTGACAGGTCACTAATCCAGATATAAAAGAGCTTTTTCTCTGGTTCACTGATAAGAAGTTTGCTGGATGGATCACTTACTGTAAGGTCAAACCCCTGCTCTCCCATTCCTAGCTTGGCAAAAGACCATTGGTAGTTTATACCAAATCTGGCTCATCATACTTCCAAAATAAAGCACATTCACTTTGAACATGCTTTAAAAAAGTTTGAATACTTTTTATTTATTTTTTAGTGTAGACATAAGTTCTATGTTGAAAAAAATATATATTTTTTTCGTACTTCAAGCAGACCCTCTGGCACTCCAAGCAAAAACTCCTTTGAATAAATACATTCTTCTATTTAAACTTTTTCAAACAGTTTCAGTCAGATCTGCCAAAATAGTACATTGCACTTTCTAGGCTGTTTTTCCTGCCTAGTATTGACAAAAAAAGTCACTGCATTCCTTCCCGAGATCAATGAAAAATAATCTGAACGTGTATTTTTCTACTTTATTAAGTTAATCATTTTTCCTCAGCTAAGTGCTTAATAAGAAACAATCTGTATCCCTACAACAACTTCAAAGATCTAAGCAATTAACTTCTATTACACTCTCTCTGTCTCAGACTTACAGCATGTTAAATTCAGCATTTTCCCTGAAACTGAAGGGAGAAAGGTTTACAAAGCTTTAAGTAACTAACTGGCATTCAACACTAACCTCCTTCCAAATCCATCGACTCCTGCTGCTCCTATTTATAAACATTCTTACTCAGATTTCCACTTCATCCTGCCATGCTCAAATAGCAAACATTTTTGTTGATTAGGAAACAACTGAATGGGACCAAATGCTTTAGTTGTGTTACCCCTCACCACAGTGCAAAAGGTACCAATAAAAGATAGCACTTTCTGCTAAACTTGTAATATGTACGGCAAATTATGTCGTCTTTAACTGCAGATACCAGCTTCATAAGACAATGCGGTTATATATAGCTTCTGAGAAGCAAATTTCCAAAGAGCTCCTCTCTCTCTTCGGAGCAGTGCTCTACCTGGCATGAGCTTTCAGTACACAAAGACAAACTTTGTGTAAGGCTGTAAAAAATCTGACTCACATTAACAGTCGCAATCATCCTAATTTTGCCTAAGGGCAACCAAAAATACCAAGTTGGAAATTCTGCTGAGCACTCTGCGCCAATAGGGTGTTTGTCTGCACCTCCATGGGCACTGCTAGCGAGGGGCATAGGGAGAAGACTTGTTCACCCCGGGCAGAGATCCTTCTGCCTTCCACAAACGGGCAATATGGCACTGGGTACAAAACACCCGGTGAATGCCATTTGCTGACACTTTCTTCATTGTTTTAAGTATTTTTTGCCCACTGAGAAAGGCAGTTGCTAATAACAATGGTGGCATTATTAAGCATAGGTTTTTGCTACCGAGTCACCTAATCCCAACAGCATAGAACCATGTAGAGAGCAGTCTACATACCACATCAAAATTATACAAAAGCTAGTTCAAAAAGATTTTTCAATTACAGCATCTGCCCTACCATCTCTTCAATGTTTGAACTGATTTGGACCTTAACCTTTGCTAAAGTATTTGAAGCACGACCAGAAAACCCAAGCGCCACATCCACAGACGTCCAGCCAATATCTCTAAACATTCAGAAACTAATTCTGAAAGATTACATTTGGAAATTCTCCTTAAAGAAAAGGAGTCAACAAAAATTGCTCTTATACAAATTTTGAATCAGGCTGTTAGAAAACATGAAATGCTTCCACTTGTCTCCGCAGTTGTAAACCTTCGTGATGAACTCCGCTTTAACGGAAACTTTTTCCTGAATTTTCCTGCAGTTGTAGTTTAAAAAATGTCTTCCCATATGCCAAAGAAACACAAAGCCTAATTAATTGCAAACTATCAATGGAAGTCTAGCCATCCTGCATTGTTCCAGCTAAGAACTTATGAGCTCACTAATGAAATCTAAAAATACTCCCTACTGATTGAATGGCGATACACACGTTTTCACTAAATACCGCGACACGCAACTTTGCATGGCACACATAATGTGTTCATACTGAATAGATGACATAGCTTCCATAAGAATTAATAGCAATGGAAAAAGACAACTTATACAGACCCACAGAATATAATCACTACATTGTTCGTTAATCCCTGCCACCACTGTTAACTCTATTCCAGAAAGTCTCAAGAGGAAGCAAGATACAGCAGCAAAGGCTGAGGAACGTCCAGCTGCAAGGGGGTGGGAGGGAAAGGAAGCAGACTGATTAGTTGAAGAGATTTATTGTATGCGCATATTCTATGTTAAAATTCATTATCTACAACAACAAATTTTTTGGAGTCATTTAACTGTTCTCAATTCAAATACAGGAAAATGCTATCGGGCTAACATGTGTTTGTTCAGCACGAAACCCTTTCTTTAAAGCATAAAATGAGGTTGTGAAAAGCCAAGACTTCCACAGAATTATCATACAATTATTTCAATAAAGTGAGAAGGACCTCCTGATGATTTTCGAATGTGACAGGATAACTTCTAAGTCCATATGAGCACCAGAGAAAAACAAAAAGTGTAACAATTAAAAAAAAAAAAAGGCAGCATTCTCTCTCCCTTTCAAGACATTATTATACTGCTTTCTTCAATTTAGCTGGCATATTTCATTCTCTAGGCAACAATACTTCCTGAATTTCCTCTCAAATACACCACAAATGCAGCCAAAGCATCCTGAAGCATAGTTCCTTATTCTAGTTGCTGTATTTTAGTGGCCTTTGACAAAGGCAGAGTCTACATACAACCAATTCTGCAAAAGACAAATTGTAGAATGCTTACTGCCAGTTAAGATCGCAACACCTACTGTTCAGAAGAACTTTGAATACTATTCTTGCAAAACAAAATGAAGCAATACTGATAATTTAATCACTACAATGTTGGGAAAAAAATTACTTACATGTATTAATTTCATGTATAATATTGTATTTAAAAATAAGATAAAACACAGGGGTGCTCAGGACAGGAATCAATCTCAACAAAGCCCAAACATAGCTATGCAATATACGACACCCAGTGCAGTAACACAGCAAAATGAATGTCATAATTTGCTTAATTAAAAAGGAGAAATAAATGCCATGTAGAAAAAGAAATTTGGTTGCAGGTTCACAAAACGTGCTGTTAGTCACCATGTTGATAATCACCACGTTGACAGTCACCAGTCAACCATGTAGATTCGGTGACCATACAAACAAAACCAACTGTTACTGCCACTTATCCATGGAGTGCAGCAATCCTACCACAGGAACAAAACTTCCTCATTCTTAACATTGACACTGGTGAGCAAGTACAAGAACTCCAAAGATTGTTATATCTTACGTAGCTGCATGGACAGCATAGGGATTTCTACATTGCAATTGATTTGCTTCAGAAGTATTGTGCCTTCAAAGCATACCATTTTGTGCACATTCCACTTCCACTTTGAAGTCACAGATCAGCTCCTACTAGTTCAGGAAGGAAAATAAATTGTTGTTATGTTCTAGCACAGTGGGGTGAAATGCCAGGTTGTCCAGCAAGCCAGCAGGCTCACCACAAATCTTTTTTTTTTTTTTTTCTCTTTTTTTTTTTTTAAATAAAAGAATTAGTAAGGTGTATACACTAATATTTTCCAAAATTATGCTATAGACTGTGGTTATGTTTTAAAATTCCTCTATTGCTAATAATATAATATTTCAAGCTAGTTCTTCCAGTCAATTAGGACTTATTTGTATACTATTGTTATTAAACTTATTACTTTGACTAGCATAATTACGAAGTGATTGAGTAACTACATTCAAAATTAAAGACTTGGTGGCAGTAACAGAATTCTTAAGTTTAGTAGCCATTTGATGGATTCCACTTGCAAATTCAGTGTGGAAGGAAGATCTGAAAGGCAGGCAGAAACCTATCAGCCACTGCAGTTCTACCTTGCATCACTGGTCCCACGTAACTCACATACAGGATGGCTGGCTCAATTATAAAGAAACTCAAGAAATTTGATCTTTTTAACAAAGAAAAAAAGAAACAGAAATTGTTTTGAAAGAATAAAGGATGCATTATTTTGGTCATCCTTAAGTATTCTCACATTCCGTGTACCTACTGTATTTCTCACTCATTTTGTTTAATCTGGATCCAAACCATCATCTACATAGTTGGAAGCACAAAATATACCAAAGGGAAGCTGAACTCTGAAGAAAAATATTAGGCTTCTCGCTTCCTTAAATACTTAGGCTCTGTAAAACAAAGACTAGTGAAACACTGCATAAATGAAGTTAGCAAAATCAAAACTGTTCGATGAACATTGAAGAACTCATTACATATTGTACCAATACTTTGAAGACAATAAAGGATTTCGTTTCAATTAAAACTTGTACTAGGAGTGATAAATTGATACCTTCTTCCGAAAGTGATCTAAAAGTATGGCTACCTTCCCATTCCATTCAGGCAACTTCATTTCTTTAAAAAAAAAAAAAAAAATCCTAGATGCCTTAAAGTCTACAGCAAAATCTGAAGGCGTTTAAGTATTTCAGGATGGGATTTATGGCAGAGTTCTGAAATGGATACTCCTAGTTCCTGTTGCTTTTACTGGAATATTTTTATAGAGAGTCACTTTTTTCCCACCCTGCCCTTTTCCTTTACTGAATTTCCACACAATAACTTAGATTTGACCATCACCGGACATCTGAACAACAATAAAAAAAGTTACAGCTGGATCCTGTATTAGTCCCAGCTGCATAGGATCTCTGGCTGCGTTCACAAAACAAGAAAGCCAATAGGAAAACAGTAGGAGAATTTCTTTTAGCAACTTAACTTTGAATAAATTGCTTTTCCATATGCTACTACAACAAACTATTTTACTACTCGATGCAAACTGAAATTATTCTTCCTATTTTTCATCCCCTTTTCTAAAAAAAAAAAAAAAATCCTACTACAAAAACCTTTACTACAAAATGCCAGAAAATAATCATCTCCATATGGTCTTTCAAGTCTAACATACCACAATGGATGTATCTGCCAAGTCCACCCACCCACAGGCTCCATAAACTTTAGAGTATTATTTGTATTTAATTTGGATTACCAATTTCACCCAACCTTTCCCCTTCATAATACGTTTCTATTTCATGCTTGCAACACAGGTAGAAAATACAAAAGGAAAATGAGTTTTCAGCAATTAAGAACAATGACGTAACGTGTACTCTCTACACTTATCACTGAATTCATAGTGGAAGGACTTAAGCTAGCCTTCTTTTTATGTTTGCACTTATAAAATATCACCTAATCTTTTAAAACATTCATGTGAGACTATGTCATTTATTGGTACAAAACCAAGACTAAACACTGCAGTCCTTCCAACTTACAGTGCAGAAAACGAGGGTGAAGAAAGATGTATTTTGATTTCAAAAACGCTGGGGGGGGAAGTTTCCTCTCAGATATTTAAAAAAGAAAGTTACTATATTTAATGCACAAAAATGCACTTCCTATAGCCAAAAAAAAATAAAAATCAACACCATATGCTCCATTTATCTGTCCTGAGCACACCACCTCCAGCAAACTGCAGTGTCACAGGCTTCCCAAAAAGGCTGACCTCACGTCACACACAAGAGTTGGGCTTGAGAACCAGGCTGAGACTCCCAGCCCGCAGAATTCACCAGCATCAGCTACGCTAAGAAACAGCAAACCAGTCATGTACCTGAAAGCCTTTAATCTCTCCCTTCTGTGGCTGGAATCATTCTCATAGACACAACAGTCATTTCTCTAACTTTGCATCCGACTAACTTTGGCTTCCAGTTTCAAATTCCACTTCAGAAACAGTTTCTATACAAACTGCAATTCAGGAGTAGCAGCACAAGGAAAAAAATGCACAGATATTCTCCTTGTCCCCAGATGAATGCTGGATTCTCCTTTAGAAGTGTTGCAGGTACAGAAAGTAATAATCCGAGTAACTAGAAGGGCGGTACAATAGGTCAGAACTGACTTGCAGAAGAGCGGGTTAAAATAAAAATTTACTTTTGAGACTATAAACATACACTTCCATAACATAACGTGCCCATGAATGCGTTATGTGACGGATACCACATCCAGAATGAGTCCTCCCCAGTTAGCATGCACCAGGGTTACGCCACGGTTTCCTCCAGGCTGAGCGAGGCTCCTGACGGCATGCTCCCCAAACACCGAGCGCTTGGTTTGGGCATGGCCCAAGCAGGATCCTTTCAGTCAAAGGGAAAACCACACAGAAAGGAAAGAAAGAGAACCAAAAATGGAGAAAAACAAAAAAGGGAGAACCCCAAAAAGATGCACAGACACACGTTTACCTACCCCAAGCAATTAAGTCCATAGATCTGCGAGGGATCACCAGCCAGCACAGCCTGTACACGGGAGCTCCTTTGTAGGCAACCCCGAGCAGCTGAGCACGTACAAGCACAAGAAAGGGGGCAGGTCCCTGGGGGCTTCTCAAGAAGGACTCAAGGCTGTCCTACATAGGACCAAGCCACTAGCCTGAAGTTGGGAGGATTTTCATGGTCAGAAAATGCATTTAACTTGCAAGGTTCCTCCCAAGGAAGGGAGTTGCCCTGTACCAGAGCCACCAGCGCTTCTTGAAGCCACTTGGTTTAACCTCCACTTCTTGGGAAAGCCTTCCCCCGCAGCCCCCAGTTGTGAGATACAGCCACAAAAACATGCAGCAGTTTCACAAATTCAAAAATGGCATTTGCAAGTGGTCAAAGTTGTACTCGGGGAGAGTACACAGCCTGGTGGGAAAATTCCTCTCCAGTCGATTTGAATGACGAGGCAGGAAGTTCATTAGTCCACGCTTACATGAGCGAGAATAAAAGAAAAAAAGTACTCAAAATCTGACTACTGAATATAAGAAATGCCACTTTACGCGACAATAATCCCTTATTTTGTAATATGCGGCTACAAATGCCCCTTTTGCCTATTCCCCTCTCTTGTGCATGCCTCATGAGGCAACAGGACCCATTCGGGTCAGAAGTTGACCCTCCAGACAACGTTGCTTATGAGCTAAACAAAGATCTTATTAAGGAACATGATATTTACAATATATGAAAGCAAAAACGTAACAGCAAATAAAGACTTCTGAAAACTTGGGAACCGAGCAGGAAAACAACCTGAATGGTATTTAGCACTCCAAATCACACAGTACGAACACACATCTCCATGCTGGAAGTTACACTGCCTATTAATAAGGCACTTGTATAAAAACGGAGAGGTGACTCACTAAATGATTACATCTCACTGTGCCTTTCACAGAAAGCAGCAAGAGGCAGTTTCCCTGCTTGCACATGCCAATTTTTTCAGCCTTTTTTTTTTGCGTTTGCATGTGTGTGAGAACAGGAGAGAGACAGGATACATTTCTTTTCTTCCCCATCTACTCCTTCTGCCAAACGACGTCTTGCGTACCACTCAATTTCAATGTAATTTGACTGAAGGGTGGATATTACAAGCCTTGAGAGAACTGGTAACTGGCTAGGGGAGACACCAACATGAATTCCCACAGTTGCTGCTCAGCCGCTCCTGCACCCTGAGAGGCAGCAGACGGCGAGCGAATTTGCAGACGCGCTCTACGTGGCCACCCCGCGCGAGCCCTGCTCCAAACCAGCTGCAGAAAATCACATTATTATGCAGATAAATGCACGGGGAACAAGGCCAGAAATAGAATACCGTAAGGAGGAGATGCGTGGTATGTCACTGGAGACATGAAAAAGATTCAGGCCTCCTAGGGGAGAAGGCAAAGCTTTAGAGATACCAGACCATTTCCATAGACTTGGGTTTCATCATTTTCATACAACTTGCTTGTTTTGTTCAAAAAGTTCAAGGTATTTCACCTAAAAATCAACAACTGTTTTCTCCTTTGGTATTAAGGACCCACAGCAGCTCCTCACAATCCAACCGGGCTGCTAGATCCGATAGGGAAAGCCAGATGTGAACTCAGATTCAATCATCACAAACAAACTTACCTCCAAATCTTGTTTTAAACAGAATTTTCTTACGAAATTCTATAGCATTATTAATCAATAGTCTCGCAGTAAAATCTATCCTTCACAAATCTTCCGTACTCCTGGCATAAGCTATTTCTTTTTATAATAAACAGAGCATCTGAAAATGAGGCTAATTAGTAAAACCATGCCAAGAAGTCCAACCTATTGAAAAATTAGATCAAAGATCTCCAGTACTTCATGTCCTGGTTGAGATTTCCCAAGCTTCCAGTGTGCTACATTTCCTGTTAAACTCCATGAGATCCTACTGAATTTGTCAAAGAAATGTTTGTTTGTTTTCTGGGAAATACTAGATAACGTCTGTATTTGCCTTTTTGCACGTCAACTTATATTGGAAAAGCTACCCACTTATATCCCACCTACGTGTAAGTAGATAGCAGAACTTCAACAGAGTTGTGGAAGCAGCTATGTATCGTTGTTTGTTTGTTTAATAAAACTTTATAATACTGAATAATGGGCTTAAAGAACTTCAGAAAGTAATGAAATAAATGTGACACAGATGTTCACCAAAAAAAAAAAAAGAACAAGAATGTTTTTACTTCATAGCAACGAAATAGGTCAAGCCATTTCCTTCTTCAGGCAAATCTCAGAGGACCGCAAAACACATGGTTTTTTAGTAGATTTTGTGTGTCTATCCCACTAAAAGGAAACACTGTTGTCCAAAAAATTTGCAATACTAAGTTTTCCCATGAAATTGTTGGAATTAAAAGAAGGAAGTCATATGCAATTAAAAACAATTTGCTAGATGCTAAAGTTATACAAATGGTATATAATTAAACCCACTTTTACTATCTAAGTCGCATACCTTTCCTCTACAACACACTGCTTTAAACAAATGCGCAGTGAAGAATTCAGAAACACCACTCATGGCTGTTCACATGAAGTTTTCTTTGCCTCTATGAATATTAAAGTAAAATATCACAAGTTCTTCACCTCCATGGGATTGCGGCCCTACAGCCCTGCAAGCTGACAAGCTTTCCCAGCAGACTCGCTGCTAAGGGCTTAATTTTATCCTCAGTGAAAGAAACCCCTGGTCAATGTGTCCAAACTCTTCGCTAAAATGAATGCAATCTTTTGGTACCTGCTTAAATACTCACAAACCACAGGAAGACAAAGCGAGGCAGACAACCTTAACTACCACTTTGCCTCAAAAATGTGGAAATAATTCCCACAGACAGCTTCAGTCACCACGAGACACTACCCCACACGCTGCCTAGAACCCATGCAGAAGTGTGCAGAAAGCGTAGTGTGGGATCCCATAACCAGATTAAATTTATTCGTGCACTCAAATAGGAAAACAAATATTGCATAGGAACATGCAACTTATTTCCTAACTTCAGGAGTAAGATTGCAAAAGTGTTCAAAAGGTTTTGCATTGCCTTTTTTAATGTCTTTTTCGTACAACTTTTCTATGTACTTTTTAAAGAAAGAAAGAATAAATTCTAACATCTGATTATTTCCTTGTCAATAGCCACTCGGGATGTCGGTGTGCACCCATGGACACTAAGAAAGGCAGTGGGTGGAAACAACACTAACAGCTCTGGTTTAGACTCATTAAACTTAAGATGACAATTATGCAATCTTAAGATCTTACACAAGGTAGCATTTTAGCTGGGACAGATGGCACTGGATCCAGAGCAGACAGTGTATGCTGGAAGTCATCCCTTTAAACACAATAGTTTGATTTCTATTTGCAAATTTGATTGTTCAGAACAAGGAATAGGGAGGAAGACCATTAAGGCAAGCACAGGATCCTGCAAATCTTCACAAAAATTTGGAAGCAGAAAGATGATCCTCCATATGAAAAAGCGATTAACGAGATCGGAGGGGAGTGAGGAGACAACAGTGAAAGAAGCCAAGAAAGAGCAAGATTTCAAAAAGAAAAGTATAGTAAACAGTACTAGAGGCAGCTGGCGGGACGAAGAGGAGGAAGGGAATGTACTGAGTACAAGGGGTCAGGACAAGTGTGGAACGGACCTAGGATGAACCTGGAGAACATGCTCTTCAGACGGCAACTGCAAACAGCTCATTTGATGACTTTCAACATGAAAAGAAGATGGGGCAGTAGTTCAACATGAAAATGGGGCCAAAGACAGGGTGTAAAAAGAAACAGACCAAAGCATGTTTGCACTGGGAGGGAAAGGAAGCAAGCAAAAGATAGCAGCAGATAAGATGGAGCTACAGTATAAGTGAAACAGTTTAAAGCTCTTAAGGCAATAGATCAAACTTTTCTATAGTGCAAGCAAGGGAGAGACACAGGTGGAAAAGACAGCAAGCAGAAGAAACTGCAGGACAGACACACCTTATTTCATCAATTTTCCCTTGGGAAGTGTTCAAAATCCTATAAAGAAAGAAGGGGAGGTAATAAACATGATGAGACTGAAAGATTTGATGTGAACCGCAGGATGTACCTTGGAAAACCCTGTGCTGCCTCGAGACGTGCAGCCCCTCAACTGGTAAAAGCTTTTATGGAACCATTGCTATTAAAAGACTGCAATATCCATCCCGTAACAGCAGCACATGGGGAGCCCCCTTTCACGTGGCTATTACCGCGATTCCCATACACCGTTCTGCAGAGAACACTCTGTTCCTCTCAGTAAATCCTACAGGTGTTTTGTTTTTTTTTTTTTCCTAGATGTAGTAATACACACAGATGCTACGTTATAGGCATGCTGTTCCACTAAAATCCACGCCATGCTTATATAGCTGTGCACCAGACACCAAATACTACTTAACAATTTGTCAAGTTTGGCAACCTCTGGAAACTTTGTCAGCAAAAATTTAATGTTTTCTTCCAAGGCACAGCTAAGAATATTGAATGCTAGGCTCAGAAAAAAATTCACGTGTTATTGCAATTAAGATGCCCATTTTCCGATAGCATTATAAATAACTATTATTCATAATTACACTGTAAATATTAATATGTTTGGAGCTCAAAATTAAGATCCTATTGAACCAACAGGTAGCCTGTATAAATGTGAAGTAGGTTGAGCACGGAGAACTATTTATTTAAGCAAAAAGCGACTTAATGTGAAGCACTGCTGGCTAACAGAAGACATTTATGTTTAATTTTGTGCTGTATCCCCAGATCTGCTCTTTTTCCTCTTCCTAGAATCCCTACATGTTGTTAGTCTAACACTCAGGTGCATTTTTATATTCTTGGCACTCCCCCAGTGTTATTTAAAGCTACAAGCCTTCCTCCAAAGAACTTTTGGGACAACTTTTTAAAACCACCAGTACAAGTTATCCACTTTGATGAGTCTGGAGTGAAACATGTTTAACATTCTTCTATGCTAAATAAATTCTTTATTTCATGAGTTTCTTTTAGTATAAACAAAACATGCAGATTTAGTCTCAAATGCAGAGCAAACATCTAGAACCATGCGCAGGCCACATGGATTCTTCTGTCTGTAACATCTACCTTTGAAAGACACAAGAATGCGCAAAAAACAAAGCAACAATAACAAAAAAAAACAGAACCGGTCTAGAGGTTACTGCCTGAAATTGAAATAGATATCTCTATATATATGAAAATCATTTTTAAAAACATTTTTTCTAAGAAGAAAATGTTTTTTCTTACATTTAACAGATTTTGCCTATAAACGTGTAACCGCATTGCCATGCAGAAGAACAGAAGTCATCTTGCTAAATTTGGTTTGGCAGCAAATCTATTCTTCTGAGTCTTCTGCAAGACGATCTGGTCTCTTGGTCTAGTTCCTCATGAGCGCCTCTGCATAATAGAAATCAGAGTGCTACTTGGCACCGTCACTGCAAGTTGGGCCAACTAGCACAGCCTGGCAACTGAACTGCTCTAACCCCCCAAAAAAAGCTTCACAATTTGGGAATAAAGAACAGAGTTTGGGGAACAGTATGGAAACTTCACTGTCACAATCAGTGCTATATTTTTTATGTTTGCTAAGTTGAAACAAGATTTTAACCTTTTTGCATGTCTGTTGAGAGCCCTTCATGGAGATAGGCTCAAAACAAGCACACACACACGTCACTACGTACTTCATTGTGTAGGTTTTTCCAGGCAGACCAGCACCGAGTTGGATTTCGGTGACCACGAAGCAACTGCACAACTCAACTCAAATCCAGGGAAACAAAGAAGAGTACTATTCCGGCCTGCCTTCCACACACCTGCTGCAATATTCAATGTAAAGATCTCGGTTCAATGGTACCAACCCTGTGTAACAGTAAGCATGTTAGAAAAGCCTCAGTCAGATCACAAAACATGTGATTTTAAACCAAGCGAGGAGAGGGAGGGGGAGAAATTTCCTGGATCAAGTGAACCACAGAGATATTTTAATCAGAACACAAAAGAAGGCTGAGACAAACACCAACTGACTCGGATCATATCACATCAATAATCCACGCACACAGCCTCCACTGAAATCAATGGGAGGTTTGTGTATAAATGGCTTGCATAAAATAAATGCATGTCCCCATTTAGACTCCAGAGAAGAGAGAAAACACTGAGAACAATTCCCGTAATTAACATTTCTCTTCTGTCAAGTGTTTCTAAAATAATAAATCCTAGCTTTACATAGCTCCGCTGTCATTCACAGTTTTTACAAGAGGTGGCAAAATAAGTGACCCCATTTGACAACTAAGGGAACTGAAGCATCAGATGCAAATTACACAGAAGAGCAGGGCAGCAGGCAGAACTGAACTGGGAATAGCAGTTTACCTTCTGAATCACAGTGTAATGTCCTAGATATTTAGATGCTTATCTAGATCAAGTCTCTAATTAGGGTGATACCATGCAGTCCTCAAATAATTGTGCACACTTCCTAAAGTACCTGTGCATATCGATAAGCTCAGCTTTATGAGTCTGCCGGTCAATCATGTGAATTTTTGAGCACTGGAGGTGTCCTGCAGAGGTTCAAATGCTGGGCAGCCCTGCTCAGACGCCCCTGGCAGCCCACGACTCTCAGTACTTAGTGGCACTAAAGCATTTTAAAATTGGTTATCAAATCAACACTTTTCACATGCTTTCTATTGTTTAGAAAGAAGAAAAAAATGACTCTTAATTCAAAACAATTCATTAGCTGGAAATGATCTAACTGTGTTCCAAACTGACTGTGTTCCGTAAGAAAAAGCCAGACAGGATCTCTAGTCAGGAAAAAAGTTCAATACTCACAAGAAATTAGTGTAAAACATTAAGTACTGGTTGAAAAAAAAAATACAGTCTAATTAGTCTACGATTGTTTTACAACAAAGCCAAGTAGGAACATAAGCTATTCTGTTCTGACATAAAAGCAACATGTTTATTAGTGATATAAAGTTATAAATAATAGTTTCATTTGCACTTTACATGAAAATCAGATGTCTTCATCCACAAAACCAGCCTTCAGAGCAATAAAGACCAGCTCCGCCCGAGCTTCCATCTTTTTCCTCCTGTGAAAATGCAACTCTGAAACACTTAACACTTTCTGAAAGATGATTCTCGATTCAGCAAGAGGTCCACTTGGTCTAAGCCTTGCACATGAGCAGGTACTACTACATTACACAGGGCTCATGCCAACAGCAGGCACGGTCATCTCCCTTTACTACAGATGCAAGCCCATAATGCTGTGAAAACTTATTTTGAGTTGAGCGAATTTTCTGACCTTTACAATTACAGTGTTCAATTGTCCCCAATGACATTTTTTAAAGGAAGACTGTCTTGTTTTGTTATTTGGTTTCCTTTTTCTGATTTTTTTTAAAGATTTAAGCCCAACACTAACCAAGGGACAGAGGTGCCTGCTAAGAAATGGCCATGCTTACAGACGACTCCTTGAATTATTTTTCTGATTCATCACAGACTTTTTTTTCCAAGTTGTCAAAACAAACACCACACCCACTTGATTTCCGAGTTCTGGGTAATTATATTTAGGATTAGCAATCACCGTGTAACTATTAATCATACAAGGCTTAGCCATTACTTTACCTATCTAAAATAAAGCAACATGTTCAAACGCGGGCGGTTTAGTGCTTTATTCAGGAGAGATCCCCACCACTCTTCACTCCGAACCATGCCACTGATGCAGACAGCCATGGTCGCAGCAGCAGCAGTGAATATAGGGCCACAGTCGCAGCAACAGCAGTGAATATAGGGCACAGCATTGAGCCAGTGCCTCTGCCCCAGGGCAGGACCGGCTGCTCCTCAGCACCATTATCACTGGCGGCACCCAAGAGCTGAGTGTTTCAGACACAAGCTTTACAAACGCGCTCACACCACGAAAATCACACGAGGAGAGCGGGCTGCAGAGCTGCAGATCCTGGAAGCCGGACGGTACACAACCCCGTCTCCCAACGATTAAGAATTGAGACTAAAAAAGCTCCCCCAGGACGCGAGCCCTGACTTTCTAAAGGCAGGTTTTGGGAGCACTCACACCGCTGCCTTCAGGCTCGGTTCACCTTGTTCAAACTGGCCGAACCACTCCGTGATTATCACCGAGCCGCCACGAAGACGACACACACACACTCGCAGCAGCCCTCACAGAACATAATTGCCCTTTTCACCGCCCGCTGCCAGCCGCGTACTTTTCCCCCCTCCTCCCCAGCAGCTGCACCGGGGCAGCGCAGCGATGTCGCCGGGCGGGAGCGGAGCCAGGAGCGGGGCCGGCCCCCGGTGAGGGCCGGGGACACAGGGCCGCTGCCGCCGCCCTCCCCACTCCGTGCCCGGCTGCCGGAGCCTCCGGCCCGACCCCGCCGGCCATGGGGCTCCGAGCCAGCCCCCGGTGGGGCCGCCGAGCACAGGCGCCAGCCCCCGCACCCGGCCGCGGTCCCCTTCCCCTCAGCGCCCGCGGAGCGGGACGGGGGAAACGTCCCGGGCTCGGGGCTCCCCGGCCACGAACGCGGGTGTCCCTCCGGCCCCCCCAGCGCCACTCACCGCCGCCACCCCCGCCGCCCTCTTCGTCCATGTTGGGGCCGCAGGCAGGGCGCTCCGCAACGGCCGCGGCTGAGGGAGGCCCGGGGCTCGCTCCACCCGCTTGGCGCCTTTCTCGGCGGCTGCTCTTCCTCCTCCTCCTCCGCCCAGCCCTACCTCAGCCCCGGCGGCAGCCGCCGCCTCTGCCCAGCCGCCCGCCCCTCTCATGTGACGGGCGGCGGGGGGAAGGCAGGCCCGGCCGGCTCTCTGCCGCCGCCCCCCGCCGCCTCTCCCCCTCAGGGGGCGGCAGCTCGCCCGCCGTGCCCCCCCGGGCCGAGGGGCCTCCCTCCTGCCTTCTCCCCCTCTGGGTGTTCCCGGCAGGTTTGGCCTGGCGGAGTTGAGGCCACGCAGAAGCGTTCCCCGGGGGGCGACGGTGGGAAGGGCTGAGGGGAGCCGTCGTGCTGGGTATCGGTATGGCCGGGGTGTCTTCTGGGCTCTGTAGTAGCCAGAAAACGTCTGCAGAGTCGTTCCAAGGTGTCTGCAGAGCCGCAGAAGTCGTTCCAAGGTGTCTATGAGGGAAAAAGGTGACAGGGAGATGACAAGAAGGTGAGGGGTGAGAGCTGGGCTGGTGTCACACTATCAAGGGGGACGAGGTGGGTGGAAGTGTCCGAAAAGGAGCCTGAGGCTCATGGTGTCTGTGCTCGTTTCTTTTGCAGTCTTTCTTGCTCCTGATGCTTTGGTCTGCTGCTGCAGAGATGCTGTATGCTTCCCCTGCTGCAGTGGTCATGAAGTTTTGTGTATAAATGGGACTGCTTCATATGCAGCAAGGGGTTTTGCCTGGTATGTATCGTCTGTTTTGGTAAGGGAAAAGATTTGCCTGCTTACGGATCTAGGACTCAAATATCTGTGGGATTTCCTAAGTCCTTGCTAAAGATCGTCGGTGCGATACCACAGTGGTCAGGATATCAGCTGCCTCCAAAGTCTGTAAAGGTAAGCAGAAGTGTGCTGGCACAGACCAGTCTTCCTTCCTTCCCAGGCACCACCCCGCTTTACTTTTTAAAACCTTTGGTGTCAAAATTTTATTCAGAGAGGAAACTGGGGGAGGAAGGGGTCAGCCAACAGGAAAATATCAGGGTTTTCATTTTCCTGTTGTAGGCTGGCATGGGACAGCATACTGTCTAAAAAGCTGTGTCAGGAGTGCTCACCTCTGGACACCACTGCTAATCGGTGGCTGTTACATCCATCCCCTTTTGCTGAGGGCTGAGCTTTGGTTCTTACAGCTGCTCTGGTGATAAAGCATTTTACCTCAGCGAGAAATCATAAATGTCGTACGCCTCTAAGATACTCCTCTGTATTTCATATTTTAAATTAACCTTTATTATAACTTTTATCAGTTAGTGTATAAAAAGGAGATGATTACATAAAACAGAAGCATTGCCTTGGTAGGAGATTTATTTTGAAATGTGTGTCTATGAAGTGAAATTACAGAATGATTTTTAAATAAATTTGAATGCGGATGAGCTGACAGTGGGTTCTGAATATTTTTGCCCACTGAGCGGACTTAATTTACATTAGAGGGGAATCTGTTTCATGAGAAAAATTCAAATTTTATTTTGATCACAGATTGTTTGCTTTCATTTAATCTGTGTTGTTTTGCACATTTATATAAAATATATTTCATTCTGTTCTTGTTTTTGTTTAGCAGTATCGTTTTTCCCTTCCTGTATTCCATTATAGCTTAATATGCTTTTGATACACAGAAAATTCTACCACAAAATGAAAGCCCAATCATTAATTCTTATAGCAGAGAAGAGTGACCCATGGTCTTCCTCCCACTGGCAAAATTCCAGTTGACTTCAGTGGAAGCAATACTAAGGTTTAAAATTCTCAAAATTAGTAGCAAAGATGAAAATGATGTTGTGATGCAAGCAAGATGAGAAAAAAAGGATTGCCCCAACTATAAGTGATCAGTTGGGATATTTATATAAACTTCATGCTGAAATCAGATAAACTTGTGAAATAAACTAAATGTTCTTTATTATAACCTAATTATTAACTTGAGCAAACAGTTATATTTCCAGTTTTTTGCCCTATTGAATATGTAGCTTACGCTATTGTAGGTTTGAAAGATATATCATTCAGTATCCTCTCAAGGAAAACCTGTTCTTTCAGTCCTGTTTTAGTAGGATGACTTACCAATGATACGAAATATAAAAGAGCATTGAAATTATAGTGTCTTCTTTAAGGCTGTATGTCTCTTTTTAAGATCAAAATTGTTACCTTACTATCTGCTTTTCACATGTTTAACTTTAGTCTGTCATGTCTGGCTAAAAATCAAACTAGGGCAGAAGATTTTTTGAAAATGTACAGAATAAACTAAAGAATTACAGTCATAGTTCTACAGTGTAATTAGAGTGCTTCTACCATACCAGAACAGCTCTGTATTTTTTGGTAATTCAACAATAACATTATTAAATACTGGGCAGTTCCCTACCAACAAAGAAGCAGATGCCAGATAACGAGACAGGTTACAGTCTCAGCAAATTTTAGGATGCACTCCAATAAAGTATTTCTTACTCATGTGAATAATTCTCTCACATCTACTTTGTTTTCCTGAACTTTGATCATTCTTCTGTTATGAAACATATCGATTTTATTTTTCTCTCTGTGTAAATAAGGGTTTCAATCAACAGTTTTGTGAAGATTATTTGATCTTTTTTTTCTTGCTTGCCGTCCCTTCTGTAGTCATAGCTCTATTTTTACCACAAGTATGTTTTGCCAGTTTTATATCCACAAGTCTAGCCTTCTGTGTTGGAAGAACTTCATAGTCTGTCATTCGTGTAAATAATAGTCTAATAGTTGGTCTGTTTAAATTATTTTTAGGGGAAAATTGGGCATTCTCCAAAAACTGCTGTTGGCAGGATTGATTCCTTGATGATAAATGTGGATATTTGCTGAATTTTCAGGTAATATACTTTGCCTTTATTCTCCTTTCTCAGATAGCTTAGTGTCTTTTTTGATTAAGTTTCCACTAAGTAGTAATTTATCACATTGTGTTTCATTTTAAGGGGTCAGGAGCACATCTGTTATGACATTTGTCGTAACACAGAGAATCAGTGAAGACAACTGAATCCCTTACATCATATTTTTGTGGCTTAAGTGACTCATTAAATCTTGAGCCATTTTTATGGATTGCAATTTAAACCAGACCCCAAGTGATAGTGAATGAAAATTGCTCTTCCCCCCCCCCCCTTTTATATATGTTTTTTAATAATTGAAGAATTTAGGTGTAGGAAAGCCCAGTTGGTTATCACATCTTTTCCTCAGCGTGAGACGATTCCCTTTTTTCTGGATTACTATTTATCAGTTAATGGAAATTCTGAAAAGAATCTTAATTATTCATCTTCAGTTTACTTGTAGAAAGAAATATGCTTAATCTTACCGTGATAAGTTTCCTCTTTCAGTAATGTAAATGTTGCAGTGATGTAAAATACCATTTTGTGATTATAGATTTTGTAAACTTCTAATTCTAATTTCTAAACAAAAGCATGAACTATGGTGGTGTTCGTTACATGAATTACAACAGGAAAGTAGATGGTAACATTATATATTAAATACCATTCTGAATTTTCTCAACACAGAAAGAAATAAAGAACCTGCCATTGTGCCATCAGGCTGGATGTCAGTATCTTACACAGGGAAATGGAATAATGCATCTTACTGTTGGAAGGAAGAATCTGAAATTGTATTTGAGGAGGCAGTCATCATGCATGCAGGTAGTCCCATTTCATATGTTCAAGACATCACTAATTGGCAACTTTTGCTTATTGTGACTTTGTTAGACTTGATAAGAAGGATTTTGTAGTTACCTTTAAGGAGACAAGTTACTCTTAAAGAGCAAGCATCTATACGCTTTTAAGAATACATTCTTAAAGAAAATGGATGCATCTTTTAAAGAATATACATACATCTTAAAGAACATAGATGTTGTGCAACGTTTTGTGTACTAGAATTATTTGATTGATTTTATTGCTCACTTAGATGCTCACATGGTTGGAAAAGTGGTGCAAGCATTTCATTTCCTGAGACAATATCTTTTCTGAGACAGTCATCGATACTCAGCTGTTGTATTAAAGATTATTTCTGTGTAAATTCTAGACGATCAAACAACTTTTATTTTTTAAGAAGCAATGCCTGATAGTTTCCAGGAAGGAAGGTCTTAGTCCATCACCATGTCTTTTTTCCCTGTTTTTTATTTATTTATTTATTTATTTATCAGTACTTGAATAATCTGGTATTCTTGAATCCCTAAGGCAAACTCTTTGACTTCCTCTGTCTGGCAGATGGGTTTTAGTCATGTATTGCTTCTCAAAATGTTTGTGCTGTCACACACATCATATTTGTCTCAGC
Source organism: Cygnus atratus (assembly GCF_013377495.2). Lineage (NCBI taxonomy): Eukaryota > Metazoa > Chordata > Aves > Anseriformes > Anatidae > Cygnus > Cygnus atratus. The sequence goes on from NC_066376.1 coordinate 7,852,428, forward strand.
TGGAAAAACACGTTTATAGAAAATCCTGTTTGCTGGTTGTCTTAATGGTTTCGAGAGTGCTTGCACTTTTCATTTAGTCCAAAAAAAATTTTACATGTAAGTATTTTATATTGCTTTGGGGAACATCAAAGCTCAAGCTTAGCAAGTAAATCATATTTTATGAATGGTGCTTTTCTGTATGGATAGGAAGCTTATTCCCCTAAAATAGTCGAAGAAGCAAAATTAAATGCTTGTTTAAATGCTTGTTTTCTGAAAAATTTATGTGCTCTTTATGCAAATTAACTTCTAAATCACATCCTGATTTTTATTTGTGACATATTTCAAATTCCAATTCTTGACATATTTTTAGGCTTTTTTTCAACACTTCTAAATGACTGTAATCTATTCTTAGCATCAAATACTACTGGTTTTGGAAGTCATTGCTGGCTTCCATTGTGTAACACTGATAGGGCCACTGGTGAGTGATTGAGCGAAGAACACCAGAATGATCCAGTGAGGAAAGCCAAATGCATTAAAAACCGTGGAGGTCCACCAGCTCTGTAAGGCTTACGATGTGAAATACACTAAGTGTTAGAACTTGTTCTACCTGTATTAATTATGCATAGTACTAGAAACAAACAGGATGCTTTTGAGTATGAAAGCTGTACCTAAAATAACAGAAAAAGATGACTTGTATTCAAAGCATCAGGTCTGAAACAGACCAATAGTGGGATTTTGTATAAAACTTGAGGGTTTTTTTTATCTAAGGGAAATGAAAGAGCTTGATATAAAGTAGTTCTCCAAGGGAGAGCGCACTGACTACGGCCACGCTCTGTTCTCACCCTGAGAAATAGCCACAGTCTGTGAATTCACCTCTGCTGGTAATTCCAACTTGAGGTGGCTGCAAATATTACTGCGTAGCGCTCTTCAAAATCCCAGGCCTTGGTGAGACTGGAAGTCCTAACTCATCCTACCCTGGGAGCTGTAGCTGGCTGCAAGCCACATATGAGTCCTGCTCTATCTACATACACATGGCAGCAGTTGAAGGATTTATTGTAGTAATGCTGATAACAGGGGAGGCCCCCACGGTTCCTTCCTCCCCGCCTGGAGAAGCCTGCTTAAACAACTCCACAGTGTAAAAGGGCTGGCATCCCAGCGTACATATGGCAGCCAAGTGACAGGCTGGACTTGCTCATGACGTGCGATGTTAGAAGGGTTAGACCAGGTGCTCTTGTTGATTCACCAGCGAGCATCTGAAATGCAATTGCATATCTCCACGTGAGCTGGCTCAAATCTGGCTTTTGGCAAGTCAGCAGTGCACAAATCTGGGTTTAATAAGTATGGAACCATAAATTTAGCCAGGAGTAGGAACTGTCAACTAATGATGGTGATTGTTAGTGCCCTCTTAGCTGTTCATGTAACTGTTTGGAAACCATGCTGTAAATCAGAATACTCAATCCAGATTTTAAAAGTTCTCTCTAAAATAATAATTTTCAACCTGTATTACTCCATTGATCAAGTTTACACCACAAACAATTGAACTGGCAGAATTACAGTGCCAGTTGTTAGACTGTGACACACAGGTGGTGTCAAAAGAAGGCAGAGTGGTGGATAGTTGTTTTGTCAGTAGGGACAACATCCCTGTATAATCCTAATTTTATTCCGAACCACAGGCTCTCCATCAATTTCACTTTCTGATCCCTCATGCTCAGCCCTTCTCCAACTGTACCTAGAGCCAGACTATGCTTGTCAATACCTCATCTGTGCACTGCTAGATCACCTAATGGTAGTAAATTGATCCAGATCAAATATGAGCATGTAATTGCATTCTTGTCAAGATCAGACAGCTGCAAGTCCCAATGTTTAGACCACGCTTTAACCTGGCTTTATAGTGGCAGCTGAAATACCAACTTTAATTTAAAATCAGGGGTAAAACCACTCTTTACTCCTTGTTTTGTTTTTTCCTAAACGAACTTGTACTGTTGGGTTAAATATGTCCTAAGAATTTTGTGCCACGTGGCCATCCAAAAACTGAATTTAATGTAGCATGAAATTGTAGTTGTGTACTGGTGAGAGTGTGCCTTCAGCTTCTCTTGTACGTTATTTTCAAATACATAGCTCCTGATGAGTCCAGAAGCAAAGGGAAAATGATTCCTCGTTAAATGGTGGTGTGTAGTATTTTAAATTCTTACTGTCTCTAACTAAGAAAGGTCCCTATTTATTCCAACTGCTGTAGTTAGAAAAAATATTCAAAGTCTGAAGCAGAACAACACTACCTAAATCCTTTCCTTCTCGTGTCTCTGCCCACTATTTTATTCCTTGTATGTCCTCATAGATGTAAGAAAAATCCGGTACTCTTCTGTATCAAAGCAGAAATGTTTTGGTATTTTCTTGCCATAAGAAGTGTACTTCCAATTTAAAAAACAGTTCTTCACCATAATTGTCTTTCTTGTGCTGTATTTCTCTTTAAAGTCTTAAAGAAAAACTGTCTCTAAGTGCAAGATGATGTTAAGCAAGGGAGAGTCGAAGTTAAAACTTGGCAAGCACTAAAACAAAGAATTTTTCTAAGGAAATGGTGGAGACGGGTCAAATTAATTCCTGATGTAACTCCATTTACCTCAGTGCGGTTACATGAAGGATGAATTTGGTACCTTATGCCTCTGGGGTCAGAAAAGGATTTCTGTGATCTCAATCAGCAGTATAAAATAATCATTCTTAAGAAACAGAATTGTAAATTAAGCCTGATAGAACTGTCTCTGTTATTTTTAGTCTATTAATATAACTGTAAAAGAACAATAGGTCTAGAGAACAACAAAAAGGGCTTCATAAAAAGACTAGTACATGATGATTTGCAGCCAACATCCTCCATAACAGTTTGTGGGAAAAAGGAATTATAACAGACTGTTAAAATGGGCAGTGACATCAGGGACAACTTCCCTTTCTTGTAAGTTCCAAAAGCTTTTCTCTAGTTTGCTGCATTGCATCTTCAATTTTTTTCCTCCAATCTCATTCTTCTCCCCTGACCATCTCTAGTTCAATTGTCCTTACCCTCAAGTTTCTTTTGGTTCCACTGTGTGCGCAGGGATCTCAGGTCTCTCTGTGGCTTCTCACTGCTGAGTTAATCTAAATTCTTCTCTTCAAGCAGAAACATTCAACGTCTTTGGATGGAGAAGGGAGAGGTGTTTGGCCTTTGCCCTAATTTCTTTTTAGATTTTAAATTTCGATATGCTTAAATTTGATGTGCTTTAAAGCAATGTATTTGCACTCTGAGAACCCAGCCTCCATGTGTCAATCTGTAGTGCTCAAATATAGCTATACCCAGAGATTACTTCAGTTTTAAAGCCTTGTTATGAAACATCAACCTCTGCCTCCCCATCCCACTCTCAAATTGAGGAAATACTTCTAATAGCAATATGTTAAGATCTTTCCATAGTATAATGTAAAAAAAAAGCCATGTAGTACATTAGTGCAATTAAATTGAAATCAAAAGTCTGTCTTTTTTATCCTTACCAACATGCAACTGTCAGTTTTAATACAGAGGAAAGGATCTATGTATACATGCATATAAAAGATGTGAAAATACAAAGGCATTTATTGAAAACAGACAAAACCAGGAAGATGATAAAATAGTAGGAGGAAGGGGCCTCAGATATAAAAACTTGCTTTGTATAGCAGAATTTATCACTAAAAGCTAGGGTTGGCAAATTGCCACACTTTAGATACAATAAGCTATGTAATGTAAAAAAAATGCTTGACAGTACAAAATACAGTAGATGCATTTGCAAAACTAATGTCCGACCAAGAAATTCAATAAAACATTTTTTGAAGTTTTCTTTTTTTTTTATGTGTATCTTTAAAAGCTTAATTATATTTTCTAATCCTGGAAATCTCAGTTGTACAGATGCTAGCTCTCCTCTTAGGATATCTGCATCAGGTGTACCATTCAGCAGGATATTGAAAATTTCCAAATATCCAAATTAAAAAAAGATGATGAAGATGCATTTTGAAAGTAAATTTTTGTTAGCCAGAACTATTGAAGCATGTTTTATAGAAAGATTATTCACATTTTAAAATATCTACAGTTTTAATCCACAAAGTACTCAGGTAAACATGTACTGCTAAACATTTTCAAACTGGATAAAGAATATTTTTTCATGCAGAATATCTTTTCCATTTCCTTATTTGTTTCTGGGAAAAGATCCAGAGCTTTAGGAAATAAGAGGACACTTATACCAGAAAGACTTGTCATGTAAAAGTTTTTGAAACCTGCAGAGAACACTACAAAAACATGAGAATCTTGGGTATTTAGTTCAGGTATTGTATCAGCTTAGAATAAATGAGCTCTCTTCCGCAAGGACATTTTCTTCCTCTGGCCTGGCAAGGTCAGAATTCTGGTCTTCCTGCTAAAAGAGAAACCATTTCAGTAGATGATATGGATAATGAGCACAGCTAAATTCTCATGACTAACAGAATCATGCCCTTACTCTCTATTCCCATCTGCAAGGCTTTTCCAGAGCTCAGCATGTATGGAGGATACCAAACCTGAAAAACAAGATGGCAGATAACTACAGTTAAAACAAACAGATAATTTTTTCAACATCTTCAACTGATTTACAAGATAGACTGTTACCTGAGTACTGCTCATATTCTTAAATAAGGTCTCTCTCACAGCAAAAAACTTCTGTAACTTGTTGACAGGGGCTATTATCTCCTTCATAGATTAAATCATTCCATGAAGTATTTTTAGGCAGTTCTTGTATCTGAATCTTCAGCATCCTGATTGCGTCTACAGAATTTCAGATTTACTCTTTATGAAGAACAGTAGCTTGGCAGTTCTTTTTCTAGGTGCTGCTTGTTCCCTGAAATGGCCTGGACTTTCTGCATAAATTGTACAAATCTCTCCATTCTATAAATGTACTTCTTTCTGCTTTAGTAAAGCTGAGATACATCATTATAAGTTAAAAGGAGATAAATTCTTCATTATTCTTCAGCTAAAATAAAAAAATGCTTAAAATTATTAGAGAGGAGATAAAATTGTTTCTGCTAGGTTATGAAACTGCAAATAATGGCAGATACATGCAGATAAAGTATTTTTCTCAGAAGTCTAAACTTATAATCAATTAAAGATACTGTATCAGAATGCTGACCATGGGCAATAGGAACTAGTAAAGCAGTAGCTTTATCACAATGGGCTTTTGGAAGATCCACATTAATTCCACAATAATGCAACAGAAAAGAAAGGTATGCTTTTATCATGCTTCATGTACGTTGAGGAATGTATTTCCATTCTTTGCTACCAGACTTCTAATAATTTATGGAAAGTACTTAAAACTTAAGCAGAAATATACTCTTGAGCTAGAAAAGTATTCATGCATGTGTATATTTATATGTAAATATATGTATGTCTATATACATGCAGGCAAAAAAACTACAATTTCATATTTTATGCTAATGAGACAGTCTTTTATCTCTAGATCATAGGATTAGAGGCATTCCTGGTTGTGTAATGAGCAAAAGACTCTCTGAAGGCTGTTACAAAGCCAGCGTGGATATCCTGCCTTGGTTCCAGCCCAGTTTTGAACAGAGACATGGTGCTCACTTTCAACAGCTGGTTCTAATGGGAACTCTTTCTCGATTCCTTTACAGACCCCATTTACAACACACGAGGAGCAGACTCCACCTCTAACTTTGGAGTCTGCCTGAGTAAAATCATTTCTCCTCCCATTCTGCCAATCACCAGCAATTGTTTAACACTTCTGTAGTACTTCTTAAATAAAGAAAGCCACAGCTAGTAACAGCAAATTAAAAAGATGTCATCAACTGAAGTAAAATTCTCCCTGAATTACTGAATTTACTGGAAGCTGGGGTGTCTTCTTTTGTAAGTGGAAATTGCAGGGAGGCACTCTATTATTGCTGTGCCTATGTATGCGTCACAGTTGCAACACCCTTTAGGATAACTGGGAGAAACTGACTGGGGGATTCTTCTTTACGATAAGAAGCCATTTATAAATAGAAGAAGAAATTATTACAACATGACAGTGTTTGTCAGATTAATTTGAAAGCATAATTTGAATAAAGATACTAAACATTTTCTCTAACTGCAGCACCAATGTCAAGCAGCTGACTTTAAACAAAATAATGCAAGAGACAGTACATCCTAGGTGAACAATGTGTGAACAACAACAACAAAAAAACTAATACTCTAGGAAAGAAAAAAAAAGGTTACATTTACTCCGCAAAAAGGCTATAACTGTATTAATGACTGTGTGCAGTTCATGTGAGATTATGTAAGATTACAAACCAATATTGACTAAAGCTATGTAAAAAATGTTAGCAAAAGTTATCAATTTAATCATTCAAAGAAAGTGCCAAATGATACCATTTTATAAACTGGAATTCCCAGCAGTCTTCTTTGTTTTAGAAGGCCACCCAGTGTGCTCTAACTTTGGACATTGCGTAATTTACTTTTCTAATTCTCAGCTACTAAATGCTGACAGTGTGTTTCTAAATAATACATTTATTTTAACAGTGTTTTTTGCTAGGAGCACACTATTAGGAAAGTATGCAATGAATTTGAAACCACCTCAGACGCATGGTATTGTATCCATTTGAACCGCTGGAAGGGTGCACGTTGACTCTACTGTCAGCAGGCCTGGACCATTAACTTAGCCTAAATTTAAGGACATTCCCAAAAAACGCAGGTCCTGACCTCGTAGTTTGGTTCACATAGGGATATCCTCATGCTTACAGAGCTCTGATTAAGTCAACAAGGCTAGGCATCAGTACTGATCCTGTGTGATTGGATTACAGGATTAAAGTTGTGATTTGTCCTACTAAAACCACTTTAAGTTACTTAAACAGATAAATACAACTATCAGATTTCTAATTGATTACACTTTCCAAAATGAAAAACAAACAAACACCTTGCTTGCTTCACATTTTTAATGAACTACTTCACCTTCCTGTTTACTTTTTCATAAGGTGTATCTAGGGCTGGAAAGATAACAGAAATAACAACTCTGAGGGAAAAATAGTACAGGTGTTATTTTGCTTTCCCATGAAACTGATATAAAATACTTTTGCTTTTTTATTCCCTCTGATCCCATTTCCAGTCCTTATTTAAGTCCATCCCCCCGTGGCCCCTGTCCCGGTCTGTTTGACAGAGTTCTCTCTGTAAAGGAAGGTCAGCCCATATCCAGGTTGTCTCATCTCATGCTGTAATTCACATTCCTCATCCTGTGTTCCTGGTGAAAAGATTTATCAAAAATAACCAAGGATACGTTCAATGCTTTTTTTTTTTTCTTCTTTTTTTTTCTTTTTTTTTAATTTTTTTGTTAGGCCTTCCCCTGCCCTGGGTTTATTCCTTGCCTCTCAAGCTCTTACATGCTAGGTTGAGAAGAGTTGTCCTGCATATGTCATTATCTCTCACAGCTAGAGTATCTGCTAGGAGGTGGAAATGCGATTCCTTCCCAGGCAGATCAGCTGCTGGATTTGACAAGCACGTATGAGTAACAAAGGCTTACCAGATGTGTTTTCACTGATAAAAAGCATTCTTTTATAGTAACTATAGTAGCAATAGCAATATCCAAAATACAGTTGAAGCTTTGGACAATGCTATTTCAATAGGGGCCTTTAGAAAAAAGCATTTCCTATGTGGAGGAAAGACAGACTGCTAAATAATCCATTCAGGAACAGCTATAATGCCTTGTGGATACTTTATGAAAATACATTAGAATTTACTGTAAATTGAACAAGTAACAAAGAAGCTTGATGAAGCTTTAAAAAAATACAGTGATGAAAATCTCTACAGACTTCTGGATTGCTGTGATTGCAAAGTAAACAGTTTAGCTAAATAGAACTTAGAAGGTACAGTTACCAACTGCAAATGCCTGATTATAAGCCAGGAAGAAAAGTGAGGAAGAACTCTGAAAATCATGTTTGACAGTGACAACACAGACCACACAGTTATTATTTCAACCAACAGATTGTAAGGAACACATACCATATATCACAGTGAAGGACTAAAAGCCTGCTATAGTCTGCACAGATGTTCTCCCTAAGCAAGCAGCTAGAGAACAGAAGATGAAACCTGACCTAAAAGTGACCTGAAAGTATACAAGCAAGCCCTTAGAAAGGTGCTCTACTTCATCATATGTTTTTTTAATCTTAAATACCTTTATATTGTAGGAGAGGAGCAAAGGGCAGAAATTGGAAATGTTATAATTATTTCTAACTCTGGAACAAGTCATACGTGCTTGCAGTCATACTTGGAATGCAAGGCTTAAGATCTGAAAGGCAATTTATAGGAAGCTCTGCTGTAGAAAAGATTTTTTATTACAAGAGGCCAGACAGGAACACTGAGCTCAGAAGGGTCATTTGTGAATAACTTCCAGCTTAAGTGATTAAGGGCTCCAGCCACTAGCCCGACCCACCCCTCCTCCCCACACACATAAAAAAAGGCGTATCAGAAACATCCTGTTTGTCACTGCTGCTGGCTTTTTGTTCAATGAGCAAGAGGGGGGAGCATTTGACTTGTGTTGGTTTGGGGTTCTTTGCCCTTAGGGATACTTTTAACAATGCATAATACTTGAAAGAATTCTGAAATATTGATTTTTTTTTCTTTGAACTATAAGGTTAAAGATAAATACATTTTGATATGCATAGAAAGCATTTATGATAACAAATAAAAGCAGCACTTCCTAAGGCTCAAAATACCGATAATGTGCTTTACAAGCATGCTTGACAACAAGATCCTCATCCTTTTTTTTTTTTTTTTTTAAATGGAAGGTAAAGCATTTCAAATACCTTTCAAAAACCTTCTTCTAAAGAGATAGGCATAATTTCATCATTTTGTTAAATTATTTTATTTTGGTTGATTTTTTATTTTAAGCTGCTATCGTATCTGCCAGAAAAGACAAGAGCTAAGAAACACACTGCAAAGGTGAAGGATGTATGAGTCTAAATTGCCAATTGGTTCCTTTGCCAATTTCAGATTCACATAGAGGAGGTCTGTGCTCCTCTACAATGAGAGCTCTATTGTGAAGTGCAGAAAGAGGATTGATGGCACTCTGTTAACTGTGGATGTCTAACCATATGCTAAAACCTCATGGCACCTCCTAGACTATTAGATTTATTACCCCCCTTTCTTTTTTCTCACGTTAAATTCATGTTTTGAGGGAAAAGACACTCAACATTTACCATTAATAGTATGTTTGAATTTCACAGCCATTTCTTCAAAGTCAATATCATTTCTTTTCAGAATGAATACTGCACATAACAGTAGCATGTTTCCTCAGTATTGTCACTTACAGCATCAAGGGACCCTGAGAACAACCAAAAAAACCGTAAGTTAATTATGTCTTTTGATTCCAGAATAAATCATCCGGTAGCAGCTTTCAGTAGGGAGATCTGAAGTGTGAAGGTTTTCTGGCCATTTATTTTTTACTGCTCAACATCAAGCAGAAAATAAATGTTTATTCGACTCCTCTAGTGTCACTTTGGTCAGCAAAAGCAGTAAGTCTAGCATTTAAACCCTTAGGAAAAACATGCAACAGTATTATCCTGACTTATGCAAGAGAATTGCTGTGCATTTTCTACATGTTTATCATGGTTTTCTTTGCTCTTCTAAAATGAAACTATGGTGCAAGACTAGACCTAGTTAGTAAATACCTTGGAATTAAATTCACTGTGACTGGTTCATTAAGGTGTGTCAAAGAAAAAAGTGTAAAAAGAAGGCCAACCAATTAGCATGGGTTGCTAATATGATATGATTAAGCTACCCTAGAGCTCAGCTACCATATTTCCAAAGCCAAGCATAAATGCACTTGTTTTAAAGGTTTTAAATGTTTGGTATGTGATAAACATTTTATATTGTCAGGAATAGGAGCTCTTAAGTTATATGCACATCTGTACACCTGACTGAAAGATCAGAATGAGGAGCAGCACAACTAGCTCTTCCGCTGAGCACAGACAAAACATCTTTTTTAAAAGACTTTTATTCGTTTTAAATAGCTTGATAAAACCCACCAATCGGTATTCAGAGTTCAATTGTAAACAGTTACAGTAATTTACCACTGTGTACTGATTTTGTACATTAAGCTATTTGCAGTGACAATCCATAAGACAGGTCAAATTCATCATATTTATAAACTGAAATGCACTGTACTAAGATAAAACAATGCCATAACTGAAAATATTCAAAAGACTGATGTTTAACTCCCTCCTGTGGTGTAAGCAAGCAGCATCACAATCGGCTCCTGGCAGCTTAGACAGCACTATTATTCAAAAGTCTGTATTCATTGCATTAGGACAACAGATTTCAAGTTTGCTATGGAAACTCACAAGTTGAAAAGTGTTATAATAAATTTCTAAAATACATACAAAGTTGTAAACATCTTTCTCTGGAACACACACAAAAATGGTTTGTGCCAACCTTCTCTGTCTCCCACACTGTAATAAAAAAATAATTAGGCCAAAGACCAAGGCCATGGACTAAAATTGCTTTGCATGGGTAACATCACAGTTCACAGAAAGTATTCTAGTGTCAGCATTTAAAATTAGTGTCACCAGCAGGGAGCAGAACCCATCTTAAAGGAAGTTCATGGAACACTCATCTACTGATGAACCAGGCACTAAGCAATAGATTTACCTATTTTTAGTAACAAAAGCTTAATTACATCCAGATATTTTTATATTTGAAGAAAAGGTGAAATTGACTACAAGCAGAAAATAGAACATTGCTACTTGGAGAAGATTGTTTTTTAACCATTTTTGCTATCAGGTTCTAACTATATAGATCTTGCACAAAAAGAGATTTTCCAAAGAGACTATAATTGAGACTATATTGAGATCACACAAACACATAGGATCATTTCAAGGCAGATTTTTTTTTTCTGGAAGTCCCTCAGGCCATTTTCAAAAATGTATTAGTTTTCAAATTGATTTCGGCATTAACAATGAAATAACTGTTTACTTGGTCTGAATCTTGTATCACAAATTCCAAAAAGACTAAGATCATTGAGATTTTGGAATTGAATACAGAATTAATTTCAAAGTACACACTAATACGGCTTACTTAATGCAGGGTAATAAAGAAGGATAGCTTCATTCTAGCACATCCATATTATTATTCTTATTTTCACAACAACTGCCAGCAGGTAGATGATCTGTGTCCTTGTATTGAGTATATGAGCTGATCATAAATATTAACATTTTCATAAACAAGTTGTTTGTTTGAAAGTTCTGTCAAGTGCAGCTCCTCACTGAGGATTAGAGGCTTTGTAGTCAGAGATACCAAAAGGGAATTCATCACAAGTATTACAAAAATCCTAAATTTTTTTTTTCCAGTTATTGACTGTGCATCACAGAAACAAGCATCAGGACACATTTTGTAATACACAGTCTAGAAAAAAAAGTTTTAAAGTATTAAGAGTACATTCATGTGATTTTTTCAGAAAGTTATGCTATGACTTAAAGTTTTGAAGCTAGTGTAACTGTTTCTTAAATTTCAGCCTCAATGTATTTGATAAGCCCTAAATCCTAGCTGCAATTCTCAGCTGACAGAAGTAAACAAACTTAAATATTAGATTTTAATCAAAGCAAGTGCTTTGTTGGGAAAAAGCAGAAATATATCACACTGACTACTTACTGTTCTGTAAGATATACCACTTGCCATACACCCTCATGCCAGACTATGGATACTTGCATCTTGATGTGGTTACTGTCAGTTTGTTATTCATTACAGGGGAGCATTTCTGAAATTACACAATTTCAGCATATGCTTATGCTGAGGAATGATGTGGAGGGAAGAGAAGGAAAACATAAGTAGGATCAGGCCATAATTAAAAACAAAAGGAACAACTTGACAATAAGCTGATATATTGGGGAAGTAAGTACAGATTTGCTTCTTCCAAAAATTAAAAGAATGTATACTTTTAGTATAGGTATACACGCACTCCTTAAGGAGGGGCAAAGGAGGAAAAAAGGAGGAAAAAAAAAAGCAAACTTTGGCAAAGTTTAAGAAACTGCCGTCTTTGAAGTTGTAAAAAAAAAAAAAAAAAAAAAACAATAACACTGAAGAAGCAAGAGGCTAAAAACTGTCTACAGTTAAAACTGTCTCATGGTGCATGAGAACGCATACAAATAGTTTCTATGATTGCACTAGCTAATACCACACTGCGAATTACAACATCATCTCTACTGAATTTTGCATTGTAATGTCAAGAAGTAAATAATAGTTTGCATAAGCATTCCAACATCATACTGTGATAATACATTTTTATCCACATGCAGAGCTCTGTGCACATACATTTAAAAGTATATTATTTTTTTTTTTTAAAGCAGTACGCCATATAGTAAATTTCCACTTAAGTGTATGTTTGTGGGAAACTATTAGGCAGTTCTCTAAATATTGAGTATTTTTGTTGTTTTCTAATGACAGAAACACAAGTTTCCTATGTAGTACTGGAGGGATCTGGACACTGGTCGATGAAATTTTAAAAAGCAAGAATTGTTTAATAGAAATACCCCTTTTCAGCAGCAGTAGAATAGCAGGACTTAAGAGGAACTGGAAATAAGAAGGCAACTCCCGGTTCAGTTTAAAGATCCCTTGCCCCTATTAAAAGTTATTTTTCTGTACTATAATAAATCATCCAAAAAACATTCTCAACCCTAACAACACATTTATTCAGAAAAGCAATTTCCATATAGAACTTAGAGGCCACAAAATTCCATACAAACTGGTTCTAAGCAGAGACATTTTCTATCTTTTGAGATGAGTTGATAACAAAACATTTGTGGAGAGAACAGTGGCCTAAACCATATATTGTGTTTGATTTATATACAGTTTCAAAGGATTGACACCCTTTTGGTTTACTATTCTCCCACTAGAGAAGAAAAAAAGCCATTTGAGCATTGTCTCTGCTAGTCAAACAGTTCTATTAGTGCAAGAATAGTGTTTCCCATTTATGGCCTCCCCATGCTTAAAGTGCAATATATTACATGAGATTTCAGCATACCAACCATCCTTTATTTGAGTTTCAGAAGGAATGTTCAAGTTAGAAAGTTACCTTTTAGGCTTCAAGCAATAAAATCCAAGGCAAAGTATATAAGCTATCTTAAAAATGGATTAAATCCACTCACTTAAGACATTATTTAAGTCTTATATTCAATATACATATAATACACAAAAAATAACATGTCACTTAACTGTATTGTATCTGTATTTAAAGTGATCCTGTATTAAGTAATTAAAGGCCACTCAATGCAAATTTTGTTTGAAACAGGACTATGTTATCTGGACTGTGATACATAGTATGTTTCAACATTCCGAGATTCCCACCTGCACAGGCTTATCAATAATGAGACAGCCCTTGGCACCCCACTGTACACACAGTTAAATTCTGATTAACAGGTGGTTTCTCTCATTTTTCCTTTTTTTTTTTTTTAATCACCATTAAGAGTCAGTGTGTTAAAAACTGGATTAGTAACTTTATGCCTTCAGCAACGCCTCTTACCTGTTAACATGACAATACTACTTACAATCTTTTGTTTTATGTACCTGTGGTTCCCAAAATACATGGTTCCCAAATGACGTACAACAGGGAAGAGAATCTTCCAGGCCATACTCTTCATCTGAACAGAGGGGGTTCTAGGCAAATACAGGTACAACCATACCAACAGATTCTCTAAATAGGAAGTTCAAGAAATCAGTTGTGGATTCAGGACTATGTTTGGGTGCAACTTTAAAAACAAACAAACAAACCTCACCATACCCATACCAGAAGATGGTATTTCTTTACCTGTGTAGCTGCTTATAGAAATTAAAGATGCAGTTGCACATTTCTGTTAAGCAATCAAGCCAGCTTAAACAGGCTCCAGCCCCAACCTCCACCTCCATTCCTGTACCCACAGCTCTGCCAGCTGTTAAACATACAGCAGGGTTAAACTGTATACAGACAACAGTTCACACCATAACTCAAATAAGCCACAGACTTTTGGGGAAATGTCTTTGTTTCTTGTGTTTTGGGGAACCACATTACCTCAGCAATCTTGATCCATAAATGCTTGCGTTACTACCACTGCAAGAGTGATAAACTGCAGTAGTGGAGATGGGGCAGAAAAGTATGAACGGCTTGACGAGAAGGAAACTATTACTGTCAAAATAATTAAGATACATAATGCATTATTATTTTGAAGTTTCTGTAGTTTGTGACTAGAAGTCACATAGTCAGAAGTCTAGAACTTTAACAATTAATAAAAATACACACCAGGGAAAAAGTTATTTTTTTAAATTAAAGCAAATGGCTTTTTATGTCTTCTAACATCCAGAAGAAATAGTCAACCAGTTGGGATAAAAGCACAGCATGCCACCTAACACAAGAAGTAGTATACCTTACTTTTAGCACTCAAGTAAGGCTTAGAAAAAGATATATCCTCCAATATCTCGCCCCATAACACTGCTAACCAACATCTCATCTTCATAATCAAGGACTTTTCTATGCTAGTATACCAACACCCAAGCAAACATTAGAAACACTACTAGCTTTCCAGGTCAATACAATTCAAACTGAACATAACATCATCACTTTGTTTCCAAAGTGAAGTAGGCTAGATAGTAAAAATGACGTGATGTGTCAGCCACTGGCACGAGTTTACTCCGCATTAAATCCTCACTTTTAACTCAGACTGAAGAGTTAGCTGAAGACATATCCTAAGCCATCACATCAATACCTCCCTCTTTAGGGACGTCCACAGAGCGCACTAAGCCTATATACTAATTCAGTTGTTGAGAATTTTGGACACTAAGTTCAAATTTTGACCTACTGCACAATGAGTTTCGCCATCTACGTGTCCACAGGATCGTATTCCTACAATTTCTTATTCACAAGCAGCTCTATTGATTTCAACATGCTTGCTCCATTGTTTGCCAAACCCTGTTGTCAGAAGTCTGTCCCAAAGCCAAAGTCAGCAGGCCAAGAAATGATTACTGTGCCTCAGTGATAACAATCACTATTTCAAGGAAAGAAAACGTTCTCTTAAAAAATTATTTATAGTGTGTCTATTGTAGCCCAATAAAGCTCATGAGATCCTGCTTAAGTTAGAGCAGTATCACCCTTGAAAAGGAACACTGCTGAGAATTATGCCATATTGAAGACCACCACCCCAACAGCTTTCTGATTCATAGTGTTCTAAGGACTGATACATTAGTTATGGTTGATTTCACACTGGGAATTCAATTCTACAAGCGGGAGTTTGGTTGGAAATGGTTGTAAACAGTAGCCAAAGTACTCAGCAAATACAAACCCTTAAGAAAACAAAAGGATCTGTGCTAAACAGTCAACTTGAGTTCTAGTCTAGTGTTAACAGGACACCTGCAGAAGTCCCAGAAAGTGTTGAGATTAAGTTCGTTCCAATCAGAGGCAGACATTCTGTGCTAAAAAAAAAAAAAAGCCTCTTATTTCAACAGCCAGTTTTACCAGCAATTACACAAGTATAATTTTTACTTTAGCTGTCTATCAGTAAAACCTGAACTGCAACCTTGTCTCCAAGTGAATCGATTCAGTTTCTATTAATGTTAAAAAATAGTAACTATTAAAATTTTAGTATGTTTTTACCTTCACTACTGCATACCAGAGACCTGCTAGTGCAAAAGCTAGGACAGATATTACTAGCTGTATGACGTGAAAACTGGTAGTCACATATCGTACACTTGAAAGCATTGTCTTATATCCAAGTGGTTGCTCTGAAGTAACAGGGCTTAAGTAACAAAGAAAAATACACGATTTCTGGTTGTTTAAGAGTCCCATAGCATAATCATTCAGTGAGGCAACTGGAACAGAATAGAGATCAGTAAGCCCACCAAACGCCGGCTCTTCAAGAAGTGCAAGCTGCAATTCATTCTCTGTGCTGCTTCTCACTTCTAATTCCAGAAACTGCAGTTCTTGATTACACTGCACCTTTCCCAGCCATGCATGTGCAAAACATACAAAGTTATCTCCTGGGCAGCTTAAGATAAAGTCTGCAGCAAAACTACGAGCTTTCTCCAGCCAACCCATTACTGAAATATTAACGCAGTGAGAAATCCCATCAAGCCTGGCTTCCCCAGAAGAAAAACACAGACAAAATGAATCTTTCCAAGGAACTGCTGGACTTGAGTTTCTCCCTGCTGATTCACTCAAACTCAGAGGCATTTCTTTGCCAACATAAGGCGGAGGTATATTAATAAAGAGAGAACAATTCCTGATGTTAAAATAAAATAATTCTTTTTGTAAACTGCTACTATGATTCTGAGAGTTGTTCAACACGGAATGTACACGTGTCAGGTGAGCTGCAGCCTTGTGATGATCTGGGCCACTGTCACATACTCTTCCTGGGTTTAAATCTTCTTCCTTCATATTCCTATAGAAGACAAACATAGCTTTGCTGTTTCACAGCAGAATGAGCTTGAAGAGGAACGTGACTGACTGTAGTTGCAGCATAGAGTGCAAGCAGAATAACAAGTGACAAGTCAGTGGATCTCAATATGGACCTAGGGAGAAAGAATACAGAAAGTTATTACACTAATTTCCCACCCAGGTTTTTTTTTTCTAAGCTCATCCCACAAGAAAAGAGACTCATCTTTTCTCTAGCTCTTAGTATATAGAAAAATAAAAATTCTTTAACATAAAGAGGAGCCCAAGTGCAGAACTTAAGAGTAGTCCAAACAGACAAGTCACCCTGAAGACTGCTTTGAACATATCTAAAGGGGTAGGAGGTGTACCCAAATATAAACTTTCTTCTGTACTTTCAGTTTAATGTTACCAAAAAAGAGTTAGTAGCAAGCAACAATGTGAGTCAGCAAATGAGCAGCTGTAAAGATTGACTGTGTAACAGCATGATTTTCCCTTACCAGTACAAACGCAGACTGTAACTGATTAGAGACTTAACGTTAAAGGCAAATATTAAAGTCACGTTCCTGTAAACAGAAGTACATGCTGCAGTCAGTCAGAGACAACGCCGGAAATCAGGAACGTGGTGTGAACAGCTTCCCGAAGGGAACTGGCCAGACTGGCAGTTAGAGGACACTGCTTATACTGCAGCCAAATGACAAGCTGATGGTATTACAAGAGAACCATTACGTAGCAGCATAGATAAGAAGCAAAGGCGAGGCGTTTTTAGCCACCGAGCTTATTACTATGCCATGTGTGTAATTTTTGGCAGCGTGGCTCAATATCAAGCTTCAGAATTGCACGACAAATGCGTCCCAAAAATAAAAATATGAGACACCACATTTTGACCTCTTCCCTCTCCAGCGTGCCTTTCACGAGTCGCAGGCTGCAACCAGCCTTATCTGTTAGCACTCGGCCACCAGCCAGACGTCAAAACTTTGAGCACAGTTATGTTTACGAGCAGAGAGCAAGCGCCCAACCTTTGGCTACATCAGATGTCCATAGCCTTCTTCTGTTGCCAGTTATGTTAAAAGCAAAGCTTTCATTTCAGCACCAAACCAATAAAACTTCCACCCTGTGAGGGATACCAGGAATGTCTTTAGGTCAAAGCTTGTTTAGGGAGCCCCACGTTTTGTAGAAGACAGGAGAGACATTAAATTTGAACTGTCATTTTCATGCAATTACGTTATTACTTAAAGCTACCCCTGCGTTCTCCCTGCTTGAACTGTTCTTGGCTTTAAACACATCATTTTATTAGGAAATTATTTTATCAGGCGCCAAGCACACGACACCCGAACAGAAGCGCTCCCAACCCAAGCTAAGGATGCCCTCAAGGCGAGGATGACTCGGTAACGAGGACAAACGTGAGGGCGGCACACGGGGGCACAGGGGCTGAGCAGGGAGCAGCCCCAGAGCAAGGTGCCGGCCCCGCCAGCCCGGCGCCGCCGCCCACCCACCTGCAGCCGCACGTTGAGCATCATGGAGGCGACGATGTAGAGGTACGGGAAGTTGATGCGGAGCTTCCAGGCCAGGTCGAAGAAGATGAGGAGGGTCCTGGTCAGCCCCTTGCAGAACACGCCGTACGACCTGGCCACTGCCGACTGGGAGAGCCTGGCAGCCAGGGCGGACAGCGCCGCCGCCATAAACCCGCGGCCCGGCCCCGCCGCCCGGGCCCCTCCGCCGCCTCCGCCGCCGCCGCCACCGGGTGTCAGCAGCGGGGAGGAGCCCGCCGCCGAGCGACGTGCGCGCCGCCGCCTGCGTGCTGCCGCGTGCGCGCCGCCGCCTGCGGGACGGGGCACGCGTGCCTGAGGGCGGCGCGCGGCCGTTGGGCCCGTTGGGGCGGGCGCGGCCCCTCAGCTCCCTCAGCCCGGGCACCACCCGCCGCCGGCCTTCGGGTGTTGGGAGCCCCCGGAGGGTGGCTGGGGCTCCTCACAGCCCTTCCCAGGCGGGCTGGAGAAGAGAAGCCCCAGGGCTTGGCTCGCTGAACCTCCTCAACGCAAATTAGTGGGCTGTCTGTATTGATAATGATTTTTGCTTGTTTTGCCCCCCCCCCTTTTTTTTGTAATTCTGTTCTTTATGCAGTTCGGCGATCAATTCTGAAAACCACCTATTTCCACAAGGAAATGCTTTCTATGCTTTTCAAGCCAGCGCTTCAGTTCTGAATTTAAAAGCAGTGTTCAAACATAGGTTGCACTTAAACATTTTGCAGTCATACCCTAGGAAGCTCTTTGAGGTACATTATCATCATGACACTTAACTTTGCCAGTAGGGAAAAATGCCCCCCAAACAGACAACCAATATCATTTATGAAGATAAGGAAACAAGAAAAAAATGCCCTTTTCTACCAGAACTCTTCTATATAGTTTCATTCAATTAACTTTCAATAACTGTAACGTGAAACAGAAAAATCAATCTATTGATCTAAACTCCTCATGAAATATTATTTTATTGCCACAGGATCACTCTGGTGCACAGAGAGAAATTCCGGTACAAAATTGGACACGCTCCCAGGTTTATTTGCAGTCCCTTTGTCTGTAATGCTGTTTTGTTCGTTAGTTACATAATAGAGCGGAAAACCCCTGGAAAACTCACTCTGTGTCTGGAAACTGTAAACAGTCCAATTAAGGAGAATACAGGCACTGGCTTGTGCTCTCAGGAACTGGAGTATTTTAAGGATGCGGTGTGTTTTGAGGGCTTGTCCATCCTGCAGGTGAGGAGGTACCGCAATACCTCCCTGCTGCCTGAGGTACCAGGCAGCCCCTCCAGCCTGATCAGGATGGGTAGAACGTGGTTGTAAATGGCAGAACCAGTCACTGGAGCGGTCCTTAACCAGTTCTTTCACCTTATCCGGCTTCTGAACAGATCTGAAGGAACCCACTCGGATCTCAGGCCTTCAGATAAGCCTCTTATGAGTGTGGAAGTCCAGGACCACCTTCCTTCACTCCCTGTTCTTCGATTCTGGACAGCTGTAGCTCACTGCGGTCATCTAAGCAGATCTGACTGAATGTCAGACTGTGGAGTTAAATGTTCTCTCAGAGGTAAGATTATCCTACTGATTCTTAAAAGCAAAACACTGCTTATTCAGATCAAAAAAAGTATCAAAGAAAATGCATCTTTTAGAACCCACCTTATCAGAAACCTATCCATCTTCCCCAGGGTTTCCTAGCAGATTCAAAGCTCTTTGGATCCCTCTTTAGTCACAGATGTTAGTCAGTCCTTTAATCAAAGCTGAAGAATCCCCTTTGAGGCCAGGATTGATCTGTCTATGATTTGACATCTCTGTGCCTGGGTCTCTTGAGCCTACCTGCCGCTATTCCAAGGAAGAGACAGGACTTACCTGCACCATCTTCATTTTGGAGAACATGAAATAATAGCCTCCACTCTCCTCACAACTTCATTCATAAAGTGTCCTTTAGGTTATTTCAGCATGTCACGCAAAAAAGAGAAAGAAAATGATGTATATTATTCATAGAGTTAATGCAATAGCTTGCAATTCAGAAAGGTTTCCAAAGATGGGCACATGCTTCTTTCTGAAAGCAGTAGTATTACTGCTGTGTAATGTGTCTATGTCAGTTCAGCTTGGGTGTTTTGTGAAGGCAGTGGTGCTTTTTTCATCTTTTTTATCTTTATTTATCTTTTTTCATCCACATCTGAAGTTTTTAATAACCCTGTTAGTACTGAAGACACTGGAGACACAGGAACAGGGATGTGTCCAGGCCCTACAACTGGAATTCCAAGATAACTCAAATTCCTTAATGTCTCCATTCCTTTCTCTGTTATGTGTACTGCAGCCATCTACTCAGCAGATGAGCACAAAGTGATTTAGCTGCTCTAAGACATTTAGCAGCTTTTTGTGATTATATTTGAATGCAACATGATATACAAAGACTAAATCGGGAAGCTGATTAGCTTGTATTTATTAGTTGGTATCTGTCATTCTCATTAGTTTGGGCTCATGTTGTTAATTGACAGAGTTGTGACACTAGCGACTTTAAAATCTTGATTAAGAATTTGACACACAAGAGAAAATACTGACAGTAAATTACTTTTTACACTAAAATAAGCAATATAATTAATAAATTAGGTCATAACAACAAGTTAGTGTTGGTATTGATTTGGATCTAATTATTTAATTAAATATTGTGTTTGATAAAATAATCTTTAGTTTTCCAACAAAGAATGCAAATTGCAAAGATAATTCAATTGAATACCAACTGAAGAGCTTCATCAGATTTTGTCACATCAGGATTTGGAAATTAGATACTTATTAGACAGTTAAACTAAACCCCAAAGCCACCCCCCACTTCCTCCTTTGATTTCAGCTCTGTCACGGTGGTAAAATCCTTCCTTTTCAATTTAGATAGAACACTGATTACTTTAATATGCAGAAGTTCAAAACTATTGATGTGCAATTTGTGGCTGAGAGCTGCAGAAATCCTTTTCCATCAATTTAGTGCCATCATTCCATTTTGCTTCCTAACCCTGACTCGCCTTTCACTGTTGCATCAGACAAGCACAGCTTTATCTTTGAAGTCCTTTCATGTTTTATTTCATTCTGCCTAAAATTTCTCCTCAGGAATTCAAATATTTATTCTTCTATTCAAAGAAAAAATGTTGTTAGTCAACATTACTCTTGTTACATTTTCAAAATGTACTCTGAAGTGTTCTCAACTTTTGTCTGTTAGGTTTAGGAGTTCCTCATATGCTCATACAAAGATTTCTCTGTTCTTCTTCAGGGCTCTTATGTTACCATACTTCCAAAAGAAATAAAAATTACGCCCTGGATGTGCCTACCACATAGACCAATGTTACCTAACAGCATCCCCGTATTTAACTGTATCTGTCTCTCCTCTGCTTTTGGATAGGCCTCTTTTGGGAAGGGACTTCTCTGTGCTCTGGTGTGTAACACAACAGTCTTTGTGCCTGTGATAGGGTCTCCAGGGTTCTCTGTAAGAACTACAAAAGCATAGATACACTATGAGCACTTAGAATTTCAATGAGAGAGAATTTAGGGTTATTTATACTTAGTTTCTTTCTGGTATCTTTTTATATCCATTGCTATGTATGCAAAAAATAAGACAATCAACAAAATGATTGCAAAAGACCAAGATCATAACAAAAACTTGAAAAAGGGAAAAGTCAGATTTTTTAAACAATAAAACATTTTGTTCTCTTCAGTTCTTGTAATCTTCTGTACTCTTTTGGACTGAAAGTTCACTTTAAAAAAAAAAAAAAAAGGAAAAGAAAAAAAAGAGAAAAGAAAAAAGAGCCAGATGGTTCCTAACAAACCTCTTCTTGTGAGTGGGTTTTTAGGGCTGCAAGAAAACTTGTCATCAGCTCTGGTAGCACGTCTGCTGATGCCGTGCTTTCCTTCCCCAGCAGCAATCAGCCTTGGCACTCTGCAGTCCCAGGCGTCCCTCAGAGGGTTTATTGTCCCTGCTGACAAAAGCGTTCAGATTACTCTTTTGGTTTGTGATGTTGTCTAGTTTTGAGCCCCCTCTCTACAAAATCTTTCAGAAAATTAGGTGTATAACATGCTGCGGATTCTAACAGCACGTTGTTGAGTCATAGTTAGATGGAATTGAAGCTCCTGACAATATGAACAACTCTTGCAGAAGCTATTGTGTTACCATACAGTGCTACAGTGAGCTTGTACTGAGAAACATTGGTCCTCTAACATACACAATGCTAAAAAGACACCAGACTACATTTGAACAGGCATTTTTCGTCAGTTTAATAAATGCAAAGTCTAACAGGAAATCAAATTAGCTAGCTGCCAGAAGTATGCAGAAACACCAGGCACCCAGTTGCATCCTTGCTATTGGGTGAAAACAGAAAGAAGGTGATTAACCTATGCCACCATTAACATAGATTGTTTTGCAAACAGGACAATTTTGTAATTGTTATATTTAGGAACTTCAGAATAAATCAGTTTAATTGGGGAAGTCTTCCTCTTCACATGAAGAAGCAGTTTAGCAGCTTATGTATTCATTGGGAAAAAAAAGGGGGAGTTTTTCAGAAAGTTTTTAATTCAGCTGGGAAGTAGGCTTCTTACCACTCTGTCTGTCCTCAGGCAAATTGACCACAGAAGACTTATCCTTTTAGGTCCTAGCTTTACTGAAGTTCATAAGCATGCCTGCAAGCCTGGAGCAAAAGTAACAGTCTTTCAAAGGAATTCAGGTGGCCAAGTCAAACCTCGTAGCCTTCAGTCTTTATTCATGTGAAGAATAATTGGCAGGTGGAAGGCAATATAACTAGTAGGGCTGAACGGGCTTCTGTCGTGTTTAAACCTTTACCCGTTTCCTCAGTATCTGAAAGCTCATTTCTGTGAAATGCTTGATACCGACATAGGTAGAAGACGAGGGAAATCTTTAATTTATCCATTTGTGTACTTTGGCAACGTCTCACCTAACGGCATGATTTGATGCCTTCAGTTGGCAAAAAGACTTATTCCCTTATTTCTGCTGAGGTATTTACAGTGATAAATAAATAAATAACAGAGAGTTCTAATATCTTGTTAATAAATATATAATAATGTCTCTATTCCAAAAAGCTTACAGCCATATACAGGGATTACTGTATAGTCCCGCTGTCTTCAGCAGCTCTCGCTGTAGTAAGCACTGTTACTGCTTGCTAAACCTGAGGGGAGGCAGAAGTGAATGCAAAGCCTTATGTGGTTTTTATAACTGAAATTCTGCACAGAAGAGGTATTTGTCAGAAGCTATCTAAAGAAAATACAGGACTTGTTTGTGTTGTATATGTATACCAGCTAAATCATCTATGCTAATATCACACGAATACGATGCATTTATTTTACAACGTTTCATTATTAATTTAGAGATTTATATATTAACATTTTATTTTCATACTCCTTTAATCTCTTTTATCTGATGCAGCAAATGCTGACATTTAAAAGCTGTGGTTCCTTTTTTATTGCTGGCTTTGGTTCCTCTAGAGCAGACTGAGTACTATATTTGAACAGTGTACATATCACATGCTAGTACTGTTTTTTTTTCAAAGCTCAGGAAACTAATCATGCCAAAAATGTCTGCCTGGAATAGCTAAAATTTGTGGATGATTATTTGCGGATTATATTCTTTTCTAATATGAATTTTATGTTACTATATCTCCCCAACTTCAGTGAAGATTTACTCTTATCCAAACAACTTGAATACGTCCTTCTATCCTGATTTAAAACTGGGAAGGCAAAGGGGCTCAGTGAGTGACAGGCAGGCCATAAAGGCAGGTAATGCCACAGATGGAACTAGAGTCCAGGAGGGAATGTTGGTTGCCTAGTCCTGTGCATAAAGATTTCATTCTTCCAGTTACTATATCCCTAATACTATATCATTAATCACCTGAGTTTTACCACCAACTCAAGTGAGGATAAAATCTTTAAGAACAATTCTTTGAGACAATTCTTTTGGCTTTTATTGTAAGATGAAAAAGCACCTAGAAACCCTATTTTTCTCCAGTAAGAGAAATCTCTCAAGTTGTTTCGGGTGCTTTTGGTGGTGGTGGTATGTTTTTTTTTTTTCTTCCTTTGTTTTTCTTCTGATTCTAATACAAATATGTAAAGAGACAAGAGTGCAGCATATGCTGAAAGCCGTACTCCACCCTTTAGTAGCATGTGATTCACTTTGCTTCATGCAAAATTGGCTCCTGCACTGCTTCAGTCCAACCCCTAATTTCAAGTGGCTGTGAGCTCCGATTACAGCTTTTCACCCCTAAAACAGTTTTGACACTATCCATAAACAGGCTTTTACTTTTGACTTAGATATTGTAGCATGTTATTTCCTGGAGACAATCGAACAGAACTGGTGTCTGCAGGAAGTGTCATCTACGAGCAGTAGAACACATCCATGAATCACTCTTAGGTGTCCTGTTTTTTTCACTGACGTGTTTTCTCATATGTACCGGGTGTATACTGGTACTTCTCTACTTCTCTGTGCATTTGTTTGTGGTTTTATTGACGAACTAACACGTTAAGGAAGACAGTAATAGTTTGGGATGAAAGATGCTATAAAAGTGCAAATTATTGTTGTCTCTGTAATGCTGATGTTTTGTGTCATGGTGACTAACACTTTCCACTATTGCATCAGTGTGATTACCCTGCCACTCCCCATCCACAAAGGATAATAATCCTTCTTCAGTGCCAGCACATACACAATACACACATTCAGGCAGTACCCGAAACAATTTTAAATAAGGATTTCCTCTCGATGTCTAAGAAATACTTTCAACAATTGTCGTGGATGACAGAAGATAAGGTGATAGGTTATGGAACAATATTAGGACTGATCTAAGCCTCAACTTTATGATTCATGACTTTATCAGAATTATGGAAAGATTTATAATTGGTTATAGCTACTGCCATTCATTCTTTTCTTTTTACATGCTCCTCTGTGTACTGCATCTGTAAATATTCTATATACAATTCAGCAAAGCAATCATATCTATCAAGCTAATATTTTTTCTATTAAGCTGTTTGTTATGAACTTCTCACTCCCTTGTCCTGTCTTTCATCCTGTTCTTTGATTCTACATTTATTTATGTTGTCAGACTGTTTCAGTGTATTCCCTGTGTACACCTCTCCCCCGATTCTCAGGGAAAAAACATATATGCAAAGTGTTAAACATTAGTAGCACTACGTAAGGGATTTTTTTTCTCTTTGAAAACAAATACACTTCATAAGAGAGTAGCAAAAATGATGTAAGAACAAATTGAAGCATATATTAAATATGTTAAAATTTAATAATAGAATAATTAATGTATCATGTACTGTAAGGAGCATACACGCAAGTAAGAATTTGTCTTCCAGAGCATGTAAAGAATATTTACCTTAAAAGAGATATCAGTTAGGAATGCAACTGAAAATTTTGAACAATTCCAAAAGGCTCTTTTTTTAGGATATTGGAAGGAATAAAGATATACAAACATGTGGGAAAAACACTGTAGGAGTCTATTACTGTCATCATCTATCCAAACTGTAATATTGTTTTCAATGATTAACAGTAAATATTTATCTAGATATTTTCTAATATTAGCATCTATATATCCAATTACAACTGTAAATTTAAAACATGCTTGAATTATACCCTGTGCTTTAACTTAAGTAGTTTTTGACAATGCTTTAAACAATTGATCCCAAAAGAATCAGATGGAAGAGCACTGAAAAGAACATACATAAAAAGATTGCTTGTCTCAGGGCAGGATCATAAAAGCAATTGTTGCTAATGTGGATGTTTTCTCCATTACAGCCTTCATGCTTATCTTTCTGTGCTATTTTGTAATAAGATTGTAAATGTCGCTGTAGTTCCTTTTCATGTAAAAAATTCCAATCATCTATCTGGGTTACAATGAGCAAAAAAGAAGCAGTGAAGGAATTGGTAGGTGGTGGGATAATCAGAAGCAGTTTTACATGGCACTTGAATCTTTCCATGTTCTGGGTCTCCCCAGGACCCTAACATAAATTAGACAATCTTCACGTCTGCTCTATTTCTGTGCAGTGTCTCAAAGGCCCCAAAAGCTGTTGTAGCAGCCAAGAACAGCAGGAGCACTGTGCTACTGCCCACACCTCTCTTCCACAGCTCCCGGCTGCTGGGTAGAGAACGGTTGCCAGGTCATTGGCAGGAGCAGACTCTTGGCTTTCAGGATATTTAGCTTAAATGACAAGTCATTTTCGCTTCCATCTGTACAAGGGAACGTGGACATACAAGTGTTGCAAAAATAGCCTTTCAGTATACAGCAGTAGTTATATTTTCTTCACTAATGTTAAATATCTGAGGATTTTCTTTGCTTCAGAAAGAAAAATGGAAGAGATTAAATATCATGGGATGCTTTGTCCACTGATGAGGTTTTGTTGTATGGTATCAAAATCATTTAGAAATGTTCTGAAATTAATAGATCAAACCACTTGAAAACCACCCTTGGTGGTACACTGTATCAATTTCAGTGAACACATCCATTTGGCACAAGAAGCATGTGCTTTTCCCCATACTTTCTTTGAGGCACGGATGGATGGCAATGTAGAGAGAACAGTGGTTGTGTGCATCAGTCCAACCAGAAGCTTCTCTGCCAAGTAGAATAATGGCAAGAACTAACTGTAGAAATGAAAAGACTCCTGGGATTGTTGGACCTGCTCTGCTTGACTTTCACTTCAATAGTTACTAAAAATAACTGGTTTGCTCAGGGAAAAAAGGAACCCGAGGCTCTTTGTAGCCTGGCAGTCCTAGTGTGAGCGGCTCAGGCTGTCCCGTCTCATGAAGCTGACTGTGTACTGATCTGTCTAAAACTTGCCAGCAGAATTAATTAATGTCACAGCATGTCAGGAGGAGGGAGGGCAGCACGAGGGTCTGTCGATGAAAGGAACTGTTCTGGCCCTGCGCTGTGCTGGCACGCTGAGCGAGCGACTGGCCTGTGCTGTGTGGCTGTCCCGGGGAAGCAGGCGTCCGCCCACAGCGGCACGCAGGGAGCGCAGTGGGTGCTCTGGCGCCCCGAGTCATGTCCACACGGTGACTGTGAGGCAGACGTCGCTTCACACTAACATGTGTGAAGCTTCACACTAAGATGCCTTCACACTAAGATGCCGTACGCTTCACACTAAGATGCCGTACGTTAACTCGTCCACCAGCCAGAGATGGCTGGGAGGGCCGTAGTGGACGGCCACAAGAGTGAAGCACGGGCTCACAAAATGGTGTCCGCACACGGCTTCTTGTTCGAGGGGCTGCTCACGTCGTGTCCCCAGCCAGCCGCGGCCCGGGGCCAAGGGCTCACAAAATGGTGGCCGCACCCGGCTTCTTGTGCCCCCAGCCGCAGCCAGGCTCCTGCCCTGACGGGAGGCCGGCGGGGCCGCAACGCAGCCTCCCGACGGGCGAGCTGCCCTCCGGCCACGGCGTGACATCGCCTTTCGGCGAGGCTCCGGCCGATTAAAGAGCCAAACACCGAAGGACCGTACTGGGGGCACCCGAGGCAGGGGGCACTGACTGGGCCGGCAGCGCGGCCATGGCGGCCATGGCGGCCGCTCCCTCCCCGAGCCGAGCGCCGCCGAACGCGCCCGAAGTCCTCAAGGCGGTGCCGGAAAAACCCGAACAGCGCCGGGAAAAACCCGAGCGCTGCCGGAGAAACCCGAGCGGTGCCGAAGCGGCGGTGCCGAAGCGGCTCGCCGTGAGGGCGGGGTGCCGCCGAGCGGGCCCGAAGGCGGGGCCGCGGGGGGCCGAGCGCGGCCCGGGCGGATGTGAGCGGCGCGGCCGCTTCCTGCTCGCCCGCGGCCCGCCCTCCGCTCTCCTCCTCTCCGCTCCGCTCCGCTCCCCGCCTCGGGTGGTGGCCGCTGCCTCGTCCCCGCTGCCAGCCGCAGGGCGGAGGCGGCCGCGACCCGCTGCCCAGACCGCCGCCCGCCCCTCCCCGCTCGGCAGGAAGGCCCCCCCGCGGCGGCGCAGCCCCGATGCAGGCCATCAAGTGTGTGGTGGTGGGCGACGGGTGAGTCCCGGCACGGCCCTCGAGAGCCCCGGCGGCGAGAGCGAGCCCCGAGGGGAGCGGAGGGGGGAGGCCGGGCCCTGAGGGGAGCCGCGAGGGGGGCGGCGGGGCCCTGAGGTGATCGGTGGGGCCCGGGGGGGGGGGGGGCGCTGAGGGGGGTGGCGGGGCTGCGAGGGGGGCCCTGAGGTGATCGGAGGGGCCCTGAGGGGGCCGGGCCCTGAGGGGGCCCTGAGGGGCGGCGGCGGGCGTGGGCCGCGGCTTCCTGCTGGCGGCGGGGGAGGGGAGCGGAGCGCGGGGCGAGGCGGCGGCTGCCGCCAGCAAATGGTGGCTGCGGCGCCGGCAGCGGCGGGGCTCCGTCCCCTCCCGTCCCCTCCCCGGGCCCCGGAGCGCGGCGGGAGCCCCGGAGCGGGGGCCGTGGGGTGCCGGGGGCCCGGCGCTGCCGCTGGCACTTGGGGCTCGCCGGGGGGGGCCGCGGAAGGCGCAGCGCGCACCGGAACGCCCCGCTGGTGTCTGGGTGCCTGCGGCTCGGTGCGGTCCCGCAGCCGGGTCTCGCAGTAAGACTGGGCGGTCTCAGCACGTCTGGGGTGCTCGGGGCTGGGACCGTTTTTCTGCCTGCGTGAGTCTCGGCTGGTAGGGTTCCTAGCCCAGGGTTAGGGTTGGGGTTCCCAGCCCGGGGAGGCTGCTAAAGCAAGTGAAACAGCCAACAAACGGCATGCAGGTTGTCTGTACCGACTGTTATGCCTATAGTGTCCTGAGCATGGCATTATCAACTAGTTGGAAACAACTTGATAAGGCATTTTAGAACCAATTTAACTCCCGAGTTTCAGATCTCAATATAAAGAATGCCGGAATTGTGGTGGGGAAAGAGTCGGTGTGTTTACCGCTGAGTATTCTCCGTGATGCTATCGCCATCAGCTCAGAGGCATTCTCTCTTTTACTGGTTGTCAGAGCTCAGGGGAACATCACGGGCCAGCTGGAAAACAAGACTCGTCTTATGCAGTTTGAGAGTTGTGTGGTGTTTTTTTTTTTTTCCCTTGGTAGAAACAAAAATCCCAGTGTAGGCTGAGCATAATTGGTATCACAGCAAACTTCTGTAGATGACAGAGCAGCGTAAGTGTAGTTAAATGGGCTCGCCACTCTCTGTGTAATTTCGTGTGGTGGATTAGTCTTCAAGCTATTTGTGTGTGTTTTAATTTTTTTTTAAATATGCTTGGAATTCCTAAAAGCCATCTAAGTATGCTTGAAAGATAAAATTACCTAGTATAACAGATTTGTTTCGTCTTCTCTTGCTGTACAAGATTTTGAGCAATACGAACATGTGTTCTTCCATGTTCTTCTTGCTTGACAACCATCTTGACAAATGAAGACTTCTTGTAGCAGTGTAATTCAGTGATGCTGGACAGAATGACTCTGGACTGATCTTTTGGTTGTATTGATTTTAAAAACAACTAATTTGGTTTTTATTGTGTGTGGGTTTGTGTTTTTTCAATTCAGCTGAACTGTGTTGTCTATGACGGTGCTGTAAATAAAGGTGATGCATCATGTTTGGGTGGGGAAAAAGTTCCGTCTACTTCCTCCTCTGGATTTGAGAACTCTGTATAGACAAACTATACATTATTCAATAGTTCGTTCAACAAAGCAGCTCTTTTTTGTCACTAGCTTTATAAATTACTCCTTTTCTAAATGTACTTACTGCTGCTTGTATTGGAAATGAAAGTGGTGCAATTAAGTTCTTCCCATATTTGTGAACAAAATACAGTAGTTTGATTGGTTTTTCTTCCTCCCTAGTTAGAAGAATGTCTCTCTTAAGATTGCGTTTAGATACCATTGCTCATTTTTGGTAGCTTTTTATTGTCCTCCACTGAGATTTTTAGATGTTTACTTACTTGTGTTTCTTTGCTGCTTCAAAGCTCAAGCATTACAGGTATTATTGAAAATGTGTAATGTTTGGCTTAGATAAGGCTAGAGCTTTAGTGTTTCTGTAAAACAATGCAAGTTAAAGATTTGCTTATAGGATATAAAACTTAGGTACTGTTTTATGTACCTTTTGCAAAGATCTGCTAGGAACAAAATAAAGCTGTAGAAGTACCTGTGACTTCTTTTTCTTAATTTGTAAATGAGTAGGCTGTTTCTGATATACAAACCGTGTTTGTTCTTAGGGCTCTGTCTGATAATCTGTTTAGAGATCTAATGTGACTGGCAAAACACTGGAAGGAATGCTGGTTGTGCTATCTCATTTTGCGCTTGCTCTACTCTTCGCTGTGTCAGGAAAAATAAATGGCAACTGTTGCTTGCACTTCTTGTAGATGCAGATAAGTAGGAATGTGCAGGACAGATGAAGAGCACTCCACTTGAATAACAACTACAGGAATCACTGCTGATTGACACTTGAGAGAAAGCACTGGTATAGGTTATTTTTAGCAGCTTTTGTTTTTACTCTAAAAAAAAAGTCTGTTAAGTGGTACGAAATCTCAAGTGATCTTGTGTAACGCTAGGGGAAGTGCTGTGTTTTGGAGAAATGATTACTGGATGCCAGAGAAATGGTCAGACTTCATGCTCTGCTGTATGCATCTACTGCAGAAATATTGTAAGAACGGGAGAGGTGAATGGAGAGTCCCTGTTTGAAATTGGGCTCACCTTGAGGCCCTGCCTGCTAGAGCCGTGCTGTTGAGAGGAGCAGAGAATAATTGGCTTCTGCTCAAGTGCAGTGCGTGTTTGAGGAAGGTGCTGAACACCTCGCATCTCTCCAGTCCACGGAGAGCTCAGTGACTTGAAGTCTGGAGATTTCTGTTGTTGCCATTCTAAAGTTAATGCATAGATAGATGTAAGTTCTGAGCAGCGTACTGGGGGAGAGAGTGTCACAGCGAGTAAAACAGCTTATCTGGAAGAGCAGCATGTAACTAAACCTACAGCAGCAGAGATGCTGCGCTTCACACCTGACAGTGAAGTTTGAGTGGAGACCTGGGCTGTGCATCATGTCAGGGTGAGAAAGAAAGGAGGCACTTCAGGAGTTTTGAAGGCTACCACCTGTTTGCAGATGTCAGCGTTTCTGGAATGAAACCAGCAAGTACTTCAGCTGGCCTCCAGTGCCATGGCTGCAAGTGGCAACGAAACTCTCACTACTGGTTTTTAGTTGCGGGCAAGGAGGAGACCGTGCAACATCTGTGGAGCCCTGGCACCTTCAGAGCGGAAGAAATGCTGGTGCAGATCCTCAGGTGGCATTTCTGGTGTCCCTTAACGTGGCTCCAGGCAGCCCCAGCGCTGGGGGGAAACTTTGCAGAACTGGTCAGTGTAAGTGAGGCCTGGGAAGAGACGGCTTGTTTTGTTTGCAGGAATGAGTACATCTGTGCTTTTAGAAAGATTGATTCCTGGATGGTGCCAGGAAGCAGTGAGGGATTCACTGCCATCTTTATAAGCCTTTTGCTTACAGTTAAGTGGTTAAAATGCCGGATTTCTGTAGGCCGTGCTTTTAATTACAGCCAAATGTTACCAGTTACATTTGATGTACTGGTGGGAGGACAGAGCTATGATTAAGTAGTTGCTAGAAATTTTGTTACAACTAATACTGGCTTGGTGATATTTTAGGGTCTTAATCTTTATGTACAAGGGTTTATACTTTGCCAAACAATTGCATTTTGAGTTCCTTAGTACAGACCCAGACACCTTAAAGCACTCAGAGGTTGTTCTCTATTTATAAAGATAGGTGTTGGTGTTCATTTTTAAGACTGGTGACTATAATGATCTGATTCATGGGGCAGTGAGCCAAAAGGCAAGGAAAGCAGGAAACCGAGGATGGAGCAAGCCTGAAACAGGGTTGTTGAACATGTTTTTTCTTGTTCAAATGACTGATGGGTGCTGCAGATACACGCTGCAGACACTTCTAAGCTTGGAATGAAACCTTTCACCACCTCCTCCTTGCACTGTTTTGATTAGCCAGAGCAGACTCACCAGTTTCTGAGCAGGGTGAACAAAGAAGCCTGAGCACAGAGAAAAGTTCTTGCTCCACTGCCGAAAATGTAAAGTTTCACATCGATTTGTTAGAAGCTTGCATTATCTGTAACAAGCCTGCTGGTAAATGAAGCATCAGACCAAACAGGTTCCAGAGGCATGAGAACATGTGGCCTCTGAGCCTCAGAGGTTTCCCTGAGGATCTGCCCTTTGCTCCTCGGTGCTCTGAGGGCTTTCACGTTTGTCCTCCGTGAGCCTGCTTTATGGCGGTAGGAGCGCAGTCCTGCGATACGTTGTGGCTGCTGAGACAGCCCAGAGAGAGAAACCCGTGCGGTGTCCCTGTGGGGGAGGGAGCAGTTTGCTGAGGCTCCTCGTGCTGGCCTGTTAGTAATGCTCGCTGGGGCAAGAGATAAGATGGGATCTCCTTCTGACAGCTGTTAAAGCAGCATAGCTGTGTCACGCTGCTCCCAGACTTCACCAAAGTTTCTGTGAGGTAAATCCCTGTCCTGCTTCTGCAGACCAGCACATCTCAAGCTCGTTACTTCAGGAAAACGTTCAGCGATTGTACTTACCGAGATTAGAGAGAAATTGTGGCATTTAACTCTTACAGCTTGGCACGAGAGGGTGTGTGCTGACAGCAGGTCAGGCTGTGGAAGGGTCTGGCGTCGCCTTCCCTGGGGGCAGGTGGGGAAGGCAGTGCAGACAGGCGGCTGCCGTGGTGTGGTGGGGGCACAGAGGGCTGTTGGTGGGACGTTGTGCTAGGGGGCAGCTCAGAAACAACATTACACCTAAAAAAAACGGGCGTGTGGGACAAAATCCTGACATTTTGCACACCGAAGCAACTATTCTTTTATTGCTTGAGCGCGGATGGTGGTGTCATCAGGTGCTGCTGTCATGTCACTTGTGGGCTGCGGCAGCGTTGGCCTGCGGGAAGTTTGATGGAGGCGCTTGTCACGAGCTGGGCTGCAGCATACCTGGGAACTTGTGGTTGTGGCACCTCAAATTCACTGAACCCGCCTTACATCGTGCGTCACCGGGTAAGGCTGGTTGGGTAATGCTGAGTGCTAAATGATTTTAAGTAATACTTTGAAGATGGCAGTGGGTAAATAAAGTGGCAATCCATAGTCTTCCAGACCAAGAGAAGAAATGCCAAGATTCAGATGTGAAATTCAGATGTGAATGCCTCAGATGTTTGCAGCAGCAGAGCTAGTAAGCCCATGACTAAAGCTCATTTCTGTGAGCTGTTTTTTTCTTCTGCAAAAGCTAAAGGATAAAAAGATATTTTTAGCAGTAGCATTTGGTTCCTGGGAATATTTGTTGTTTTTTAATATTAACTGTAGTTCTAAACTAAAATCTTGCTGAGTTACTTGAGCTTGTAGCAAGTTTAGGAGGCATATGCATTGAACCTAATGCTGATGGCAAGATTCATCTGTAAGGACAGTCAGGTGTCAAAGTTTCTGCTGGCTTGCTTTGAGCATGTGGTTTTAGAGATGCAGTTTGTCTGAGAAGAGTAACTGGGAGGACTGTGAGGCAGTTTGGGCATTTTCTTCTTTCAGGCACTGTTTGCCGTCACCTCTGGAATCTCTTAAGCTGTTGAAGGACTGCGCTTGAAGTGAGAAGGCAGCATGGGGCCCAGTTTTGC
The DNA here is from genome assembly GCF_013377495.2 of Cygnus atratus. NCBI lineage: Eukaryota > Metazoa > Chordata > Aves > Anseriformes > Anatidae > Cygnus > Cygnus atratus. The sequence goes on from NC_066376.1 coordinate 7,885,899, forward strand.
AGTTAATTAAAAAAAAGGTCCTATTTCAAGCATTCTGACCCTTTAATTGTAACTGTAGCAAAAGTTCAATTATGTCCTTCATATAATGTTTGACTGCAGATAAGATGTGAGGAGGAAGGAGGAGGAGGAAGGAGCTTGCTGACAGAGTTCTGAAAGAAACCTGGAAGAGAACCTTGTCATGCCCACAGTTGTTCCAGGCTGTCCAGGACTAGATCTGTGGGGGAAGGTTTGGTGTTCCCAGTTTCTTCAGTGCTGGAATGTGATTTATCTGTACCTCAGTTAGCGAAGTGTTGGGGTGGTTGATGAGTGCGTGTGAGGGGACATTCTGCAATAGCCATAAGTATCGTGAGAATTGCTGTTTGTATTTTCTAAAATACACAGAAGTATTGATATGTTGCAAAAACATACTTTTCAAGCTTTTTTCAAACTTACATAAAATAAAACTCAAGATTATTGAAATGGATGTTTATATCAGGTACGATTCCATTACCAGCTACCTCAAGGCCACAGCCTGTTAGGAGTTTTCATGCACAGTAGTGACTACTGACGCTCTACATTGTTCCTTAGACGACTGGTTGTAATTGGTTTTCTTCCCTAAAAAGAGTATTTCTTACTGAAGATGAATGGTTTTTACATGTGAACTTTTTCTTTTTACAGTGCTGTAGGTAAAACATGCCTACTCATCAGTTACACAACCAATGCATTTCCTGGAGAATATATACCCACCGTGTAAGTACTTACAGAATTCTAAAACCTCATTTATATCCACGTGTGTATGCTTGCTGCCATTCCAGGTGCCTCACTGGGGCCCTTTGAATTGGCTGCAGGCACCCCTCGGTTTCACCTTAAATGTTGAACTGGGCACCTAGGTGTGTTCAAGGAGAAACACTTTGGACTTTTGCTATTGAGCATGGTCATACCAGGGTTTGTTCGCGCTAAATCAGTTCTGATTCTCTGACCACTAAGCCTGCCTGACTAGGGACTAGTATTTACTAACATTTTATCAGTTTTTATTCTCTTTTTAAAATTTCCATGTTAAGTATTACTCATAATAAGCAGTTTCAAGGCTGTAAAACCTTCTAAAACATAGACATAATTGGCTTACGTTACTACAGATGAGATTTTTCTGTTCCTCCCTTTTTTTTGTACTAGTGCCAGTCCTGTACTAAGCCACAGCTCTACAGCTCCTCGGGCACAATTGTGGGGACTCATTTATTTTGGTGCTTCCCATTTTCTTGCATGGACAAATTTGTTGGTATCAGTATTAGTGTAGTTCTCTTATTTGAGGGCATTTTGTGTGCCAGGGGAGGTGTTTTAGAGACAAGCATCTCCCCTGCCCTTTAGAGATGTCTCTATAAAATACATTTATCTGTCTAACTTGCTCTCTATAAGCATTGATGAGTTTTTCTGGTAAAGTAGATTTTAATGAGATTTTCTGATGACTTTTAAAACAAAAAGGTCTTGGAGGGGACCTACTCCTGATTCTCTTTTTTTGTTTTTAAATTCAGTTTTTTGCATTATAGTATGTATATGTTCTTAGTGAACATAGTTTATCCTTAGAACATCATGAAAACCTTTGCACCTACAGTAGTGATAAAAGCCATGTCTGTTCTGGCTCCTGGTTATTAACTTTGGTGTTTCGTTAGAGGAGATTTTTGTGGTGGCTTTTGATTAGCAGTATTAATATTTTTTTTATCTTACCTGCTGTTGTCTTTAAGGATTCCTTGGTTGTTGCTGATGTATCTGCTACTCTAAATCTTACAATATGTGACAGGCTGTCACTGTTTATTGTCCCACTAAGACTGGAAGATGCTTGCTAAGTGCATCACCTGCGTTGCTCTGTTTGCTGAGGCTGACAAGACTTCTGTTGGAAGAGCAATGAAAAAAGATGACTTCTGCACAGACTGGACCAAGTCTGTTGTGCATATTTCTTCCATCTACCACTCAATACCAGACTTCGTATTTAAAAAAATGACTTCTTGGAGCAGAAGGATGCAATAAATAAAAGCTTTATTTTGTAGTCTTCCCAGTTAGGACTCTATGAGAAAAAATCAGTGTGGGCCCTGTTTTACTGCAACCAAATGCATCTAGCTCTTCACTTTATTTTTTACTTTCAGTTTTGACAACTACTCTGCTAATGTAATGGTTGATGGAAAACCAGTCAATCTGGGCTTGTGGGATACAGCTGGTCAAGAGGACTATGACAGACTACGCCCACTTTCCTACCCGCAAACAGTAAGAACTACAGTGTGAAACTTTACGAATGCATAGTTTTGCCTAACATATGGATTTCTCTTTTTAAACATTTCATTGTTGCATCTGAAGTTGTATTTATTAGTAACTGTGAATTGTTTCAAGCTACTTTCCTTCATCCTACAAACTGTAGCTGTAGTATTAGAATCTCTGATGTGTGTATAGCTGTCCAAATGTTAAAATCTGCATCCTCGCGTATTTGTGTGCTGATACATGTTGGCTTCTTGTAGTTGCAGCCTCAGAATTAGCTTGAATCCTTGATTTTAAACAAACAAGCAAAATCTGGGTGAATAGTCCCATCAACAAGTCCATTGATTTTAAGGTTAGCATGCCTGCCAAAAGCAGAGTTTGTTTTTGTTTTTAGGCATGATGTTTGGCTGCAACCTGACACTGTCACTGCTAAGCACTTGATATTGTTTAGCCTTTGTAAAGAGGTACTGAATGTGAGAGGCGGTACTGAGTGTGAGAGGCGGTCCTGACTGAAGATACTACTGCTATTGACAGAGCCTGGGTTGTTGTGGCTTTCAAATGTACTTAAGCCCATGGCTATTTTATTACTTACTGCAGTTTGTGCTCTAACATCAGTATGAATGTGCTTCTCTCTTCAGGGCTTGCAACTGGTTAAGTCCTGTCTGCGCACTGTGCATTTCCTTGTACAAAGCAAATGCTGAAGTGATCTGCTCTTTTCTTTCCAGTGCGACTTCAGCTACAGTTGATCTTTGTAGACTGATTTTTCTCGTCTCTTTAGAGTTAATTTTATCTAGTGGAGTTGTCCTTTAAGAAAAGAAGGGTGGTAACTTGCAGATTTTGTTGTCAACTGTTGCTGCTATGTTGAGTGCTAATAATGTAAAACAAGCACTAGTTCCAGTTTGCTCTCTTGAATAATATGAATCTTATTTAATGAACTCTAGTGTTTTTTTAGTAAACTTGTCTTAATTCACAGTTTTCCTTAATTCACTGCTCACTAACTCTTAAAATTAGGCTTTCCACTCGGTTTCAAGACCCAAGATGTGCATGAACTTGCCAGTTGTAGACACGTCTAGTAGAAATGCCGGAACTACCTGCCTTCCCTTGTAGAGAACCAGCATAAATTTGTTTTTCTCCAATATTTAAATCTTTTTAGGATATTAGGAGAACTTCAGGTTTGCTTAAAATCTTAATTAAAAAAAATAGTATGGCGGGGTAGAAAAAATACCCTAAAAGATCACTCAGTAGTGTGTGAAAGCAGAATTGTAGAGAAAAATATTGTTCCTCTCCTGTGCTGAAGGGACAGAGTGCATGTGTATGTCTTCAGCCTGCTAAAATAATAGCAGTAAATTCTTCTGTACAGGCATGTATATCTGACAAGTAAAGGTCCGAAATACCTTCCATTATTCAGATTGTATGTTTTTTACAGCAGAAAATGAAACAAAGATAGGGTGGTAAGTCTTGAACTTCTCGTGATGCAGTCTTTGGATCTTAGACTTATGCAATAAGTAAGCTTTATCATCACTTAAAGGACAAAACCCACAAAATTAATGAATGTTTTGGAAAAAAAAAAAAAGGAAGAGAACAGTGGAACTAAAGAAGCCTGACTTCTGCAGGATCTGTATTCCTCCTCCCCCTTTTTTCATTGTGCTATTTAAAAATCACCCCCGCATGCACGTCTTTCCCTGTACGTGCGCATGAGCTATGTTCTGGGTGAGGTAGATACAGCCACTGCCTTTAGTGGGACCACACGTGTGTTTCTTGGTTAGCCAGCCAGCAGCCCAACAGCTGGTAACTTCACAGTAAGAACTTTGTTGTAGTTGGGGCATTCATTTATATCTTTTCTCCTGTATTCATTTTTCTTAAAGTATACAGGAATTTCATACCTTCTCCCAGATGTATTTGAAGTACACGAATATTCCTGGGTATCTGGGGGAGGGAAGAGGTTGGGACAGATTATTGGGATAATCTTGTTTCCTTGAGAGACCAAACCAAAAAGAAAAATAGCTAGGAGGATGCTTTTTATGTGGGGTTTGCTCTTGCAAGTCCTCTTGGACAACGCAGACAAACATCTACAGGCTTATGGGGAAGTCTGGTGGCCTGGTTTGCGTGCAGGTAGTTGGTTGTGCTGAATTACAGGGCGGCACATCTCGGAGAAAAAGCCTTCTTGTGAGTATTTGTGAGCACAGATTGCTGGTTGAGAGAACATTTTTCTCTTAAATCCATTTTTGGAGTAACTTTATCTCATACTGTTACTAGGTTGGAGGAACCAATGGTAAGAATCTATCTTCCAGTCTGACAGATCAACCTATTGCCGTATGTAAAACTTTAAGTAAACTTCAGTCCCAAGTTCTGTACATCTTGTCTCGCTTACGATAGTGATAAATTGGCCCCTATTTTTTTAACAAACTACTTTTCTTGGAACTAATTGCTAGATCTGAGAACTTTGTTACATTTCTTATGAGTTGCTAAAGACTAAAGCTTTTTTCACAAATAAATAGTGTTTCCTCCTATTTATTAAGATTGCTAGTGTGCAAGACACCTGAAATCTTGAAATAATTCCTCCAGGTCACACTGATTTTTTTGATCTCTGGAGATAGCAAAGGAGAGAGTCTGCATAACATACAGAAATTCAATCACCACAAACTGCACGTTTGGAAAACAGAAGTAGTGGCCATAGTATCACATTATTTGATGTTGTTTCTTTTTCGGGGACGCTGCTACGGAAACTTCTTGGGGTGATGCATGAACAACTGGGTTGCAAGTGCTTAGCAATGCAGATGTCAGATGCTGACCTAACAAAATGCCTTGAAATGCAGCACAATCAACTAACATTCTGAAATGTCTGATTCTTTAACACATTTGATACTGGAGTAAGTATGGATGCAGAGGTAGGCTGGGAAAAGTTGGGCTTGCTTGAGATGCGTTTATTGAGTTTTGAGTCATACAGCAAGACTTAAGAATGGTCTTCATCTGGTTAGGTAGAGAAAATTGATTTTGTGGTTATTCCAAATGCTTGTAGATGATTGTTTTCGAAATGTATACTGTACAGCAGTTAGCATGAAGATCTGCTATGTAATATTTTTACCTGATCTTATTTATAATCTTCCGTTGCTTTCAACTGACAGGCGAGATGTGCAAGATCCCCCAAAACATCCACTCTTCTGTCTGTACTTTTCTTCCATTTCTAAATTATTAAAAGGAGCTAGTGTGATGCTTAGAGGTATTTTGTGCCCTTCTCGATCCTACTTTGGTTCTAGAGAAATTCTGGAGTGTTTTTACAGTGACACTCAGTAGTAGTGACAGTTCTAACAGATTCTTCTACATTGGGCATGGAAGCAACAATTGTGGAAACTGGTGTATGTTTTTTTTATTTTTTGCTGTTCCATGCTCTATACTTTGCCTTTGCAATTAAAGATTACTTTAGAGTAGCACATCATTGATAAATACATTCCTTTTTTCAGAAATTGGTGTGAATGGTAACACTTCGCAACAACCTAAGCTGAGGAGTTGCATGTCTTTTAGGGCTTAAATTGCTCAGAGTTCTGCAAAGAACCATCCAACCCTGGTTTAGAAGCCAGTCTAATGACTCTTCGTGTGCTGTATTTGTTAAAGATTTGAAGTGTTTTTTATTGGATGTTAGTAAGAGAGGAGGAGTGACATTTAGGGCAAAAAGCTTGCAGTGCAATGATATTAGAGTTTAGTTGTTGGCTACTGCAATAGCTGATTATAACTTGAGTACAGTGTTTGTTGTTTCCCTCCCCACCTCTTTGCCTCTGCTTGTAGCTGCCTGGGAATGGATTTCCCATGGGGAAAACCACCTCGAGTTGTCTTGTTGAGCTGTGTTGTTGACCTTGCCTTTTGCAAGTGTGATACGGATGGCAGTGTGATACAGCTGGTGGTGATACTGGTCTTGGTCTCTTCATGGTGATGAGATTTTTTTTTTTTTTCAAATCGCTGCTCTGCCAGGCTAACTTCTGCTAACTTGTTTTGTAGGATGTCTTCTTAATCTGCTTTTCCCTTGTGAGCCCCGCTTCTTTTGAAAATGTCCGTGCTAAGGTAAGTATAAGTTGCTACCATTTTATTTCAACGTAATGTTCATGTCACAGCGGTTTCAAGAAAACATTAGGTGATTTTTTTTTTTTTGGCAGGCAATGTAAATGTAGCTTGAGAAGGCAGAAATCCATTTCCCTAACTTCTAAGTCACAGAAGTTCAGGGCACCTGCAGCACTGTAGGTGTGAGTTTCTCCTTGATGCAGCGATAAGACAGAAGTAGGTTGCGTTTTCAGCCAACAAGATGTTAAGATCACAAACAGGAAGTCTCGTTTTAATGCAATGTAAAGAAAAATATGTATATAAAAAAGTAAAAATTGGGTTGATGCCACTTGTTTTGTAGATGGGATAGCATTTAAGTGCATGCTGTGCTACTGTTGCAGTTTTTCATGCCCCCTGACAAGCTAGCCTATGGCAGTGTGGCCGTAAAAGAGGTGGTTGCCATGGGTAGGTGAAGTACAGATGGGAGTTCCTCCAGAAAATGGAGGGGGGGGGATACAGCCTTTAATAGGATGAATTTTTAAAGTATATGGAAATACTTGTTGGCATTGTTTAAAAATGTTCTGCAATTGTATACTTTTTAAATACTACCTTGCCAGCTCTTACATATTTCCTTTAACTCTTTGATGCTTGAAAGAGTCAGGAAAGGCTCTGAGCCCTTCATTTGTCATGTTGCAGAGCCTGCATGGCGATCTGCCCCCACACACAGTTATTTTGTCTTTGCAGTGGTATCCTGAGGTGCGGCACCATTGCCCCAACACCCCCATCATTTTAGTGGGTACCAAACTTGATCTCCGAGATGATAAAGACACTATTGAAAAGCTGAAGGAGAAGAAGCTGACTCCCATCACCTACCCACAGGGCCTTGCCATGGCAAAAGAGATTGGTATGACTGCATCTGGGTTACTGGTGGCTTGGTCAAAGTCTGTGGAAGAAACTGCATCTTTATTAAAATAAATGCCTGTGTTTTTTTTTTTTGTTGTTGTGGTGGTGGTGCTAACTAAGCAGCAGTGCTTTTTGTAATTGTGGAGAACTGCTTTGTAATTGCCCTCTCACTTCCCACAGGTGCAGTGAAATACCTAGAATGCTCAGCACTTACACAGCGAGGCCTCAAGACAGTGTTTGATGAAGCTATCCGAGCAGTTCTTTGCCCCCCTCCTGTAAAGAAGAGGAAGAGAAAATGTCTGCTGCTGTAAATGTTACCTTCCCTGCCCCACTCCAACTGTGTGCTTTGCTCAGAACGATGGAGCAGTCACATTCAATGCCAAGTCTTTCTGTTATAAATTAGTTCTCTTCCATAAATTTTGAACCAATCAACAATTTCACGGTTTCATTTGTTTGATGTACGAAAGTTTTCATTCTACTAAAAGCAGAATCCTGAAAAGACAAACTTATATAAAGCCTTATTTTTAAAATCCTATTCTTGCTCAATTAAGTGTTGCCAAACTATCTGCTGAACTAAGTTGCATTGTTGTGCTACGAACACTAAGCACTAAACTGTTTTTTAAAGATTCTTCTTGAAGATGACTCTAATTTCTGTTAGGAAATGCAGAAACACTTTCTAGTTTTTCACAGTAACAGTACCATATAATTAGCAAAACACTGCAGCCCGATGTGTTTTATTATTAAATGTTTTCTCAACCAGGGTCATTGCATAGCATTGTGTATCAAACCTAAGTCATTTACGATGACTGACACCCTTGAGTCACAGTGTAAAATGCTTTATCATTGGTAAGGGCTTGGTTGCAATCTAGTTCTTGCTGCTGTGATTTAAAAAAATAAATAAATAACTATTCTTACTGAAGTGTATCTAGTCCTTTTGACAGCATTGTGTTGTGATGGATAAATGAAATATTGGATTGGATCACCTGATAGTGCCAGACAGTATTTTGACACTGTACAGATCACCTTACACTACACTGCCAGAGTAGTTGAAACTGAAGTGACTTTATTTAAGGTTAAAATCGGTGACCGTTTTCCCAGTCATGCAGTAGTGGAAGAGAGGTTGGTGTTCATAGGTAAATTCCTTTGAATTTCAAGTAGGGCATTCATTTAGGTACAACTTTGAACAGTCATTCCCACAATAGTTGTGTAGTAAATGCTTTTCTTGTAGAATTTCTTCTTACTGAGCAATATAACTTGTATTTTAAAACCTTTCTGATGATAGAAATTTGCTTTTCTTTTTTTTTTAGTAGAGTAGAATGTTCAAGCATAGCCTCCTTATTTTCCTGGTATTTCTGACCCAGTAAGTTATACGCTTTCTGAGGAGCTTTTAGTCTATTAACTAGGTGTAAAAATCATGTGAAGCAGCTTTACACGGTTTAGTAATTTTTATATTTTAGACCTCTGTAAACTATGAACCTTCTCAAATATCACTATTTGCCAGCTATCCCCAACACTGTAACATTACTAATGCAGACCAGTGTTTTCTGTCACCTACATGTCCATGTGCAACATAGCTTGAGTAATGGTAACTTGGGTCTGTGAGGTTCTGTAAATTAGTGCTAATGTTCTGTACAGCCTGAACTGGCAGGAATATGATGTTCAACTACACCCTTTCAACCACTAAAGCAAAACTTAAAAGTTGCAAAATTGTGAAGTTTTTACATTGATCTTTTGCTAATGCAATTAGCAGTATGTTTTGCATGTATGACTTAATAAATCCTTGAATCACACGTATGGTAATGTTTGAGTTTCTGAGCAATGTTCTCCTTCCTGTAACATAACATCATGACCCAGCAGGCTGCCTGGGCCAATGGCAGCTCGGGGCGCTGTCTCCTCAGGGTTGTGTGTGCTAACCATGGCCTCTCAATGCTGCGTATGAGAATTAAATGCAGGTCTTCACAACAGCTCTTCAGAGGCTGTGCAGCATCAGTGTTGTCACTAGCTCCCATGTTTTAAAGATTCTGACAACCAGAAAAAAATGCATGTAGCACATACATACATCATTCAGCTTATTGTATGCAAATAAAAGTGATGATTACTTACTTTCTTCTAAATCTTACAGGCTTTGAAAGTGATGGCTCTGGTGGAAGCAACTTTGTTTAGCCTTTTAGCTGTAAATCGAGTAGTGCTGCATGTGTCAGTACTCCAGCCCCCCTCACCTGGAGCTCATCGTGCACCAGGGGAGGGGAGGGGTGAAGCTGCAGCAGGCAGCAGGCTGCCCATCTGTGCAGTGGTCAAGGTGCTGGACCTGCACTACTGCTGGTGACTTACCTGAGTGAAGGGCATCGAGCTGTATAACCAGCTAGAAACCATTAGTTTGGGGCTTATACCCAGAATACCTGAACATAAGAAACAAGTTTTTAGCATGTATTTTATTTTTTCTCTGCATTAAGCATCACAGCAAGCACATAGCCATTCTCAACCATGTCATATGGTTACTTATTTCTAGCGATGACTTTTAATAAGAAAGAAATGTCTTAAAAAAATTGTTCAAGTAGTACACACTAGAAACAAGGAAGCTTTTTTTTTTTTAAAATCAGTTCTACCATACAAATATATATATATATATATATATATATTTTAAATTTTTGGCAGAATTACAAATTGATCTTTCCATTAGTCAGAGCTAGAGCATAACATGATGAACACAGAGCAAGAACAATTTTTTTTTCCTCGTTAAGTAATTATAGTATTAGTTTAGTTTCAAACAAACTAATAATAGTAGTTCTGTGGATCAACAAATACAAAAACCAGGTAGATCAAAGAATATTGCACATGTCCAAGCAGCACTTAAACACAACCCCACCACCACGAGGGATTACCACAATCTATAAGAAAAGTAGTGCAACCAGAACTGCTTGAGTTCAAAAAAAACAAAACCAAAACGAAATTAAAAGAGGCAGTATGCCTTCACCACCCACCTTACTGCTTGGTTACAAGTAGTCCCTTACTTACCTGCCTCCTGCCAGCTCACGCTGCAGCGCTGTGTTACAGCACCTGCTCTATCACAAACTCCAGGCTTTGCTGGGGCAGGTAACGGGACACCACAGCGCACCAGCTCCGAAGCAGAACTGGATTTTTTTTTTTTTTAAGGTCTGACAGGGCGCTGCTCTGTGGAGCAGGCCGAGCTGGCCTCGTGCCTTCACGTCAGTCCAGCAGTCAGTTGATCGTGCAGCTCTCTTGTGACAGTTCACAGCAGCTGGGCTAGGCCTTGTCCTACTGGTCCACGTTTGGAAAAGCGCAAGCTTCAGCATAAGAGCGAAATACGCGCTTCAACCATCAACACTGCTTGAGATCACTGCAGAGACAAGGCCACTGAGACCTCTGGTTTATTATACACAGTAAGAGAAAAGTACTGCAATCCACTGCTATATGAAAGTGGAATATATCGTGAATACTTGAAACCTGCATTTAAAAACCAAAAGCATACCTCTTTCCAGCTATGGTTATATGACATTGGTGTTAAGTTCCCGTGTCTGACAAGAAATACAAGATCCGTGTTCCTGAGACAAACTGTTCAGCGCGTTGAGCACAACATCTGGCATGTGGTCTGTTATCATCTTGGGACTTATTAAAATGCTGCTGAAGACTGTTTCGTTTGACCAGCTTGCCGTGTATTTAATATCTGAAGAGCACAACCTAAAACACACAAAGACTGGACTGTCACGGGTGATGATGCCAAGCCGGGAAGAGGTTTCCTGAAGCTCTGAACAACCTGGAGATGGCTTAGGGAGCAACGAGACCCTCCTCACTGCAGGAAGGCAGGCTTCCAAAGAGCAACAGGGCTGGCCCTTGGGAAACAGATGGAAATACTGCTATTGACTAGCCCTGAGGACAGAGCTAAGCCAAGCAAGTTTCTTTCACCATTAAGGCACAATCCCTGTTAAGGTGCAAACAAATAATCCTGCTCACAAAGAAAAGAACACTGATCAAAGAGTGAGGAGGGGTTAAGCAACACATTCATAGAGGTAACAGCGAATTTGGGGCACACAGTGGAATCAGTAAGAGGCCAGACACCAGATTTAATGCTGCCTATACTATCTACTTAGGATTTTATTTTACAGAACAGTACATGATGGGGCTCTCATGTGCTAGTCTAGTTGAGAAAAAAACAAAAAACATGATTAACTGCTGTGCTGTGGAGTAAACGAAGGAGAAAAAAAGTGAACTCACTAAAGTAAAGCAGAACAGCAGCCATCAAGAAAATCTGCCAGGTCTCAGATGTTGAAGTATCTAACTTATAAAGCCAGTATTAAAATCTTTAGGCGTTAAAGGTTATATGAAACTTAAATAAAATACTTATTAATCTACTGAATGGGAGGAAAAAAAATTTCCCCATCCCTTCTCTTCCCTCTTTTGCGAAGTTAGAGAACTGTAAGTTAGAGATTTTTTTTTAGTGCTCTGTAAGATGGTCTTGTGCTTTACAGATGCTCTTATTCCTGCTTCAGAATGAATGGGGATAGAAGAAGCAGTAATAAGCAGGGAGGTGCAGAACAAGGAAACAAAACCACCACAAAAGCTGGCTAACATGTAATAACCAAACACAGTTGTTGGAGATGCAGATGAGAAGCTGAACTGGAAATGTACTTTGAAAGCGAGAAACAGCTTAAAGTAGATTTTAGGAAGACAGCACAGTGAATATTAATGAACATATACACAAATGAACATATACATATATGAATAAATGTAATGAACATATAATAACAAATACCATTATTGAATGAACATATATTAATATATATAAAAATAGATAATTAATATTTAATAATGAATGTAATGAATCCCATTATTCCACTTACCTCTTAGAGCTGGATTCTTCTACAATATGGATAATCTTCCCTGGAAGATACAGATGAGGATACTGTGGCGGTGAATGTAAGTGTGATTCACAATCAAGGGCATTGTACGAAGGGGACCGATGAACCATTAAACTCTCCTCAGCTAGAAGAGGCTGGGTCAGGGCATCTTGGTTTCTACCATCCAGCTCCGTTGGGAAGTTATCTGGATCTCCTCCAAACACTTCGTACCAACACCCACGCAACAAAATCTGGTACTGAATTCAGAAAGAAAAACAGCTGAACTGAGGCTTGGTGTCTCTTTGAATAACTTATTCTACTAGTGTGCTTGCATGCACATGATCTGAAACTACAATTAAAGATTAAAAATGACTGCATGCACACGCTCCCCAAACTTTCTTGTTCGGTAAAATCTCCTTACTGAATTTTCCCCACAGTAATATGGATTCCACCAGTACCCAGCCCAAGACAACAGTAACGCTGTATAAAACATTACAATCTTTACCAGGGGGATTATTCTGTGTGGATTCTACTGTGCAGATTTAAGTCTTCTTGCACCTTTATTTTCTAACTGTCCGTTAACTTATTCTATATTCGTGATGTCATCCAAATAGTGCATTACTTTTAATCCTGGGACTACAAGGAAATCTGGCGGACACAGCATGTTTAGCTTCGCATATACAGAAATGGCTGTTTTAAATCCTTAAACCTCTCCTCCATAACTTCAGTGTCATTTCGCCTGACAACACTGTTCCAGCACTTTCAAAACTGTGTTTCTAACCAACAGTAAAGAGGTAAGCAATTAACACCATAACGGAGAAATATTTGCCTTCCAAATTAATTCTGAAGGGAAAAATTTCTTTTTTTAAAATTATTTTTTAATTAGTTTCCTTTAACAGCAAAACTAGCAAACTGATCATTTCAGGTCTTGGATGTTGTACACTATTATCTTTCAGGTCTTGAACCTTGACGTCTAACAAGACAGCCTTCTAGGATAAGAGACTATCACAAATGTCACTGAATTAAAAAGGCAATTTGTTTCAAGGCACAATTGAATTCCCACCATTAAAACAAAAATACACACACCACCTGCCACTTCATTAAAGCAGGGGCTTAACACAGCTGACAATTCCACTGACTTTTAACCATGAACTGTTTTTAGTTACCTTAGGTCTGTTGCAGTTTGCCACAATTCTCACTATTCTCCTCTTTAAATCCTCCATGTTGGGCATGCTTAATCTGTTCAAACACATACAGAACAAAGTAAAGCCTCCTATTTTATGTAATCTAACTTATCTCTGAAAGAACAATTTAAAAATACTTCCATCTCACCTTGCAACAAGGTCCTTTCCAAGAATGACTGAAACAATGAAGTGCTTAGTGTAATCTGCAAGTGTTTTGCTAAAAGAAAAGACACGCTTTAGATACACTGAAGAGATGTGCACAATTTAGTTTTATTGTGGTCACTGTCATTCAATAATAAAACCAGTATGTAGCAAGGTCAGCAGCATTTGCAGTCAGTTCTTCAGTAGGCCTTCAGACCCACTCGCATACAGAGGAATTTCGGTGCTGATTATAACACCATGAGAGCATTTTATTCCTGAAACATTTATACATTCCCCCAAGAACTCAACTGTAACTAAGAATGGAGCAAATACAATTCTATTGGAGAATGTACAGAAAAACTTAATACAGACAAGCTCATAGTCATCATCTAACATATCTGTCAACTATCTTGAAGTTCTTGACAACTTAGATGCAGAACCAAATAACAGAAGTCTCGCACTTACCTTAAAAGTCCTCCTGGAGGAGAAAAGGCGTAACATTTTAATGTTGGGAAAGAGTTCCTTAGCATGATTGCCAATATAGAAGCTGTTCCACCACCCAAACTGTGACCAACTATCACAAGTTTGTACTCCTACAGACAGAAAAAGAAGACTGAAACATAGATACAGAAAAAGCTTGGTGTAACTTCTCTGGCAAACCAAGTCATTTGGAGGGCAACTTACTGGAGCAATTGTGAAAGCTTGGTTTAAAATTCCATCATTTATTAGCTTTTGATAGATGTAATTTGCAGCTTGAGTTATTCCCTGCAAGACAGCATTTAAAGTTAGACGGGTAATATTTAATCTGAAGTGTGATACATGTGTACTTTAAAAGCAACGCTATACTAAAACAACTTTCTGTTTGCAAAACCAACCTTCTCTTTTAACACACTCCTGACAGCGAACTATAACTAAGTGGTCTTGGGCAGAATGGCTAAAAAGCTTTCAGAATACTTAGTAAGGGCATGAGGTTGGTCAACAGGATTACAGGTTCTACCTTGCAGTGCCACAGACAGCATTTGATGCAACAAGCAAGCCACTGAAATAATTTGTGCAATCCATCTCATTAGGAGAACGCTCTTCGAGTTTAACTACAGGATCCCAAGTATTTCATTTTTTTACTGCAGAGATAAATTCTAAACAGCCACAGACTGCACATACCTTATGTACAAAGCCGTTCTCCAGAACATCCTCCAGTGTCAAGTCTTCACAGTCTGCTGACAGATCAGTGAGAATGTCCTGGAAACAAAGCAGCTTTTGTCAGACCTCTCTGCAGGGCTTCATGGCTCACGGGTCACACTGTACCGCTTAACGTTCTCATGGGAACAATCACCACGTCGACTTCCCAGTTTGTAAGCAGCCAAACACAACTGACACCAAAACAACACCCAGGCAATCATATACAGCAATCACGATTATGATTTCAGCAACTATTTCCAAGCTGTAAACACATGTTGCGAATGCACCCTCACTCACGGTAAAAAAGAATGACCACTGTCCTCCCTCCACACTCCTTTCCAGAGGCACAGGGAAAATCACCCACCCAAGGACAGGAGCGTTTACACCTTAAGCCTGGAAGACCCATACATGTGAGTGGGTTGTTTTTAAATGTGCCACTGTAAAACAATTTCCTCTAGATCCTAAGAGTTCACCCAGTTCTATAAAGCCAATTACACATATCAGATGGATGATACCTCAAAAGACAAGGTTCCTCTCACAGCAACCACAATAGCTTCTTTTTTGTGATCCAAAGCAACAAAAAATGGAATCTCATAGATCTGGAGGGAAAAACTGTATTCAGTAAACATACCAACTTTTTTTTTTTTTTTTTTTTATAAAAGTAAGCATTTGTTCTCACCTTCTGAAAGCTCCCTTATTGAACTCTTTATTATATTATGGAAAGAAGATGAATTGTTTTGTTATCAAATTATTAAGTGCCTTTATTGCAATACTGAGACAGATTTATGTCAATGGTTTTGTGACTGTTCCCTTAGACAGAAAAAAAAAGAACTGAAGAACATGTTTCAGGGCCTGTTTTAATTTGGTTTTGCATCTTGTGCTTTATAAATGTTGAAGGCAAACTAGAAACTTCACCCCCTGCTTTCACTGATTTAATCATTAACCTTTTTTTGGTGAATGCCTGTCCAGATTGTTTACCTTGTTATGAAAACTGATATGAATGAAGTCTCTGTACTGCAGTCCTGTTATTTTTAGGATGGATCCAAAGTGAAAGTTATGACGATCACTGCCCGTTATATCAGAATCTGTTGGTCTACTTCCGCAACTAACAAACACAGAAGAGAAAAACTTTCACGGTCAATTTTTTTAGGTTTCCTTTCAGGAATCAAATTCATTACATTTGCAGAATGATTTCTGCCAGCAATCAAAAGCTCTCTCTTTTTTTTTTTTTTTTCCCCAATACTACTATTAGTCTGTACAAGATATTACCTCTGCCCACAAACCTGGTTTTGCCTGAGCAGCATGCCATACATTTTCAGCTAAAGGACTGGCAAACGCACCATTGTTACAGGACTACCAGCAGAGCAAACAAGGCAGTAAGAATAGAATTCTTAAGACTAGGGGCCAATGATAGAAAATCGAAACAAGCAAAAAGGAAATTTCAAACAAATTCTCTGCAGCAGGCTTCTCTGATGTTTTATCCATTGTATTGCATGATTTTTTTCCCAAGGGATTTATATCTCAGAAGATTAAACAATTTCATGTTACTAATTAATAAAACCATGGTTGCAGTCATAAACCTCAGTGGTCAATTAACTATGCGGTAATCCTACATAGTATTATGCATACTTCAACACTGACTGTAAAAGATTTTCTGAGTAAAGGGGTCAGAGGGAATAAAATGGAAGCTAGAGGTACAGGAACTTTCCCTAATTCCTTTTCGGATTGGGAAAACTGCTGATACATTTATTTCTACACATACTTACCCAACAGACAGCTCTATAAAGCCTCATTTTAAAACATGGTTTAACTCTAATACTTCTTTGGTTTAATTCCAATCAGCTCCAATTCCATTGTCATTTTGCTAAATTAATTTTATCTCCATCACAAACTATTCTTAAGAAACAAAAGCTAATCTGGTTCTGAGGGCGGAGAGATGTTGAATTTTTTTTTCCTATTGAATTTATGAAGGATAACTCTACCAGTCAAGCTCATCTACTCCCATGAGTGATATAATTTAATGAAACAAAGAACCTGCTATTGAAACTATTTTGTTTCTGCTAACACTAGTTAAATAAAAGAAAGCTATATGCTTTTACGGAATGTTACGTGTTCGTGATCCAACCTACCAGTCACCATTGAGCTTACAGAGTGCAGTAAATGGGTTGGTGTATATGTAGTAGGGCCAGCCATAAGCAGCTGCAGCAAACAGCATATAGTGAGCAGCATTCTCCAGCTCAATGTCCAAACCATCAGTCTGCAAGGACATGGGGAAAGAAGAAGGAGAAGGGAGAGAAAGAAGGGTGTGTTAGGTAACCCCAGAATAAAACCTCAACACAGACTACTGAAAATTAAGGCATGATGAAATACTTTCCAAAAGGAATACCGCAGGGTCTAAAAGGAACATAGATTATTTTCCTGGAATATGAGTGGCTATTCTATGTTTATTTACACAGCTATAGAGCTAAAGAATCTTGAAAATCTCTCTCTCATTGAATTATTTTTCTTCCAATACTTATACACCGATAAGCTCAATACTGATAAGCTCAAAGGAATGGCTGAAGAGCCTATAGCAGGTCTCTCTGGAACGGATGTTTTAAGCATGACTCCACTTTGCCTGGTTTCAAAAGTAACTTGATAGGAATGCTTTGGTTGAAGTAGAATTATACACTTCAGTGTAACGTAGACTAAAAGAAGATAAAATAATTTACAAAGATGTTTTACCATAGCAAAAATCACTTAGCAAACTGTAACCCATCATGTCCACACATTTAAAGAATGCTGGGTTTCCTTCTTATCTGCTCTGACCATTTGTATCAGACAGAATTTAGACAGACCACAATACTAAAAGACTACCAAACAATTTTCTCTCTGTTCCTCTTCTCTCACGTCTCTTCAACAATGACCTTAAACGATTCTTTTTTGTACTTAATTCCCTCCGTTCATACATTCTGTGGAACAGAAGCGCTATTAGTGTAAGTGAATACACGTCAAGAGCTGGAATTTTTAAAGAGCCAAGACAACTTATACCCCTTTTCAAGATAAATATCGCAGGAACATATATTAGGTACCTTTGAAAACTCCTACCCTTAGCGTCTTCAAAAGCTGTGTCAGTCTGGATTCATAATCAATTTCTAATCACTCATTTTTAAGTTGTATTTATGCAAAAAGCAGACAAATGTTTTGACTGCAAATTCATCATGATGTTTTCACTGTGTTTATTAACAAGTTGAATTGTGAATTTTTATAGTAGTGTTTAATTTTGTCAAAAAAAAAAAAAAAAGGTGTACCAGGCACTACAACAATCCTATCTTACCACAAGAGATGATGGAGAATGACAGAGGACTTCTTCAGGCTCTTTTGGACAACTTTCCATTTTATCTTGCTCTTGATGGAGTAGAATCAGACCAGCTGCTATGTCACTTGGCACCAGATCAGTGTCCTGTTCAAAGAAATGAAAGAATGCTTAAAACCATCCCATACCTCAATCTGTCAAAACAATTTCATAAGAAAAAGCACGAGGCATTCTATTCTCTTCAGTTTATATAAAAACTAACTATCCTCTCCCTACCTTTAGTACAAAATGAATGTTTTCTTCAGTAAGACTGATGATGACTTTACACACGACTTTTATAATTTAACAACATAACCTACAGAGGGCTTGCTCAGCCAGATAACAAATAATGATCCAGATGTTACTGACCATTCTATGCCACTACACAAAAAGCTCGTTTCTCTATACAGCTATTCCTACTCATTGAATACTGAGAACAAGAAAGAAGGATTTTACATGGGAGAGGACTGAAGGGCTTTTATTCAATTACCTGGCACAGTAATCTCTCCATAAGACTCACACCCTTTGCCCTACAAACCACTGGGTGTGCTGTAGCTGTAAATCAGCCTGCACTAGTACCGCTTAATAAACAAGAACTACTCGTCTTGAAATCATGAACACAGCTCAGAGTCCACACTCAATCACGGTTGAGCAGTAGGTGACATAAATTTGAGCTAAAATACTATGTCTGCATAGTCTTGCAGATTCTACATTCTCTGTTTCCAAAAAGCAACTTCCTGCATGTGCACAGCCTAGCCTCGTGTTTGCTCAGAAGTCATTCAGACCAGGAAGACTGCCGTAACATACTGCGGGGCTCTTTTGTTTAAATAGTCAGAAAGTAGGCTGACTTTTTGCCATGGTTATGACTCCTTACTGGCAGTCAGGAGGCAAAACGCCTGGATCTTCACATACTGAGGAAAAGAAAATCACTCTTGTTCTCCTGACTAGATACCTAAGGAGAAAATACTGTTTTCTCACAGCCCTTACACTTGTGATAGGAGAGACAAATCAGAGTTGTATCCACTGCGTGAGAATCACCTTTAAATTTGCAATTAGCATATTCAAAACCTGATTTCAGGCAGAGACCAGGTACACGTAGCAACATCTGTAAATTCAGAGTTAGTCAAGAAAGAACACTAAAAAAGCTTTCCATCTTACTGAAAAGTAGTTGCGGAAAAGCTCTGCGATACTTGTAAAAGCCACTCGATGGTCATCATCTTGCACAATACAACAACACATTAACCTGATTCGTTTTTCCCAGACTCTGGTGGCAGTGTTCTTCACATTAAATAGCAATTGCCCTGACTGGCTGCTTTCCAAGTTCCGATTCACACCATCAGTGAGGTAAAACGTCTTTTTTCCTCCAAGTGGATCAAAGACGATTAGCACTCCAATGATGGTAAAGATGATGATAACCCAGCTGCAAAACAGGAGGAAGCAGGATGAAAGGGCCATGAAACCAGGTATTTCTGACACATATGCAAGAAAATAGAACTATAGGTCTTGAAAGACAGAAAACAAAGTTAGGTATGAAATACCACACAAACACAATCTGTTAATGTCAGAAGGGTGCACGTGTTGTTGTTGAGCTTTCAGTCCACTAGGTGTAAGGACAAGGCTGGTGGCTCATTTCACCAGGGCACCAAACTCAGAATCACAGCCCTTCTCGCTTTGGAAATTTAAACCCTGGTACACAAAGGCTTCATTTTTCACTACCAGTTAAGCGATCTAGTCGCTCCTCTCTTCACCTTTATCTGGTTTTCTACATTCCCATCTATCCTTCTTACCCTTTCTGATCGTCACCTCCTTTCTTTCACCCTTGAATGCACTCTTGCAAGGCAGGAAACTCAAGCCTGTTTATTTAAGGAAAGGCATGAACTCAGTCTGCTTGTCTAGACTAAAAAGCTTCTCTCCATTCACAAAGAAAATGTGAAGAAACCAAAATAATTCATAAGAAATATCAAAGCCCTCATCTACCAGTAAAGCGTTCACCGAACACATACAAAACAAGTAGAAGCACTATTTTCTGTTTCACGTGAACTGTCAAACTTAATTTGTGGGTGGCAGAGTGGAGGGCACCTTTACCTTGCAATAACTGTCCCCAGGATGGCATTTATCACAGTCTTCTCGCATTGCAAGCTGCTGTCTGACACCCACACAGCTCCTACAATAGCCCAGATGAATTCAGGCAAATAGAGAAGTAGGCGAGTATAAAGTAGCTTGGGAAGTGATTTTCTTGGGCCTGGATTAGAAATTGTTCCTGAAAAAAAGGGGGAGAATTTAGAACAAGAACAGCTTACGAATGCATCTTAAGTACATAAAATCCTACATAAATAACTTTCTGAGCTGTACAGAAAGTAAGAAACCTAATTGAAACTACGAATTATTTCAAACTAATGGAAAGCGATCAGTGAAGCTGAGAAAAGAAAACTTTCCACTTGAATAATTTAAATACTCTTCTAATTAGAGTGTGTTGTGAGAACCAATATATTAGAAATTGAGAGGTCTCCTCTATCATTCCAGAGACCACACGCAGATTTCAGATTAATCTTTGTGGCATTACTTTGTAACGAGGTGCCTCACCAAGAAAAAAGTACTTCTCTAGCATTTTTTTAAAATCCAAAATGAAGCATTTCTACAAATGACTAGAAGTTGCACTAGTTTAGAAGTTCTGTTTAGCTACGTCAACTAGTTTTAGAAGTTCTGTTTAGCCATGCACTTCAAGCTTTACCTCCTGTTCTACTTAACGTTATTTGCTGGGTTAATTTTATTACAACACTTATAGGGATCACTTTCCTATGTATTTTTTCCACAAGCAATCCATTGCAGCTAATGAACTTCTGCAAGATGTGACTAAATATGCCTACGCAAGGCAAAGTTTACATCATACTTCAGGTAAGGAATGGATTGGGATAAATTCCCACAAACTCCTGTCAGAGACACTGAGCAGTGTTCCATCCAGCTCTGGGTCCCCCAGCACAGGAACGATGTGGACCTGTGAGAGCGGGTCCAAAGAAGGGTCGTGAGGATGATAAAGGGGCTGGAGCACCTCTCCTGTGATGGCAGGCTGAGGGAGCTGGGGGTGTTCAGCCTGAAGAGGAGAAGGCTCTGGGCTGACATTACTGCAGCTTTTCAAAACTTAAAGAGGGCTTATAAAAAAGATGGAGAACAACTGTTTACACAGGCAGACAGTGACAGGACAAGTAGGGATAGTTTTAAACTAAAATAAGGGAGATTTAGATACAAGGTTGGGAGGAAATTCTTCACTCAGAGGGTGGTGAGGCACTAGCACAGGCTGCCCAGAGAGGCTGCGGATGCCCCATCCCTGGAGGTGTTCGAGGCCAGGCTGGATGGGATTTGGGCAACATGGTCTGCTGGGTGGCAGGGGGTGGAACTGGATAGGCTTTAAGGCCCCTTCCAACCCAACCATTCTACGGTTCCACGGTTCCAGGTCATGTGCTAACGGTGAATGTAGAAGAGATTTTTAAAATGCCCTGGTGGCAATGAACGTATCATCGTTAGCCATACCAAATTATTGTGCCCATTAATTATTTTAGATTTCTGACTAACAGAATAAATACTATTAACAAATATATATATTTGCTAGCATTATATTAACATATATATTAATGCTGACAGTTACTTAAGTTTGACTACCATTAAAGTACTTAAACTTTTTTGTATGTTTTTTTTCCTAAAATCTCAATGCTAGAAGAAAAGAACGCATACATATTCAAATTTTACTAGATATGTACAAGACATTGTTATTAACTCTTTACCTTGCATACTGATGTACACAAGAGCGGATAACGCACATATTATAGCAGCGAGAAGGACGAGGAGGACGAGCAGGTAGCTGTGCAGTAATCCTCCCCCGGGACAGTTGAACTGCCCTTTATGAACGGCGTAAAGCACGAGGATTCCGATCCACCTACGGGAAGGTAAGATAAGGAAAGTTGTAGCTGGAAGGGAAAAGCGAGCGCCACGAAGTTTTCATCCCAGTGACAGCACTGAGTAACGGAAGGGAGTTGTTGTACGGGGATCTGTGGGAGCTAACGAAGAACACGCGGCAACAATTACCGAAAGTCGGGCTGCACGGCGCGGACCCCGCCAGGAGCCGACCCGCACGGCGGTACGGCCGCTCTACACCTCGGGCAGCAGCACGGCCCCTTCAGCACGGCGCCGTGACCGGGCACCGCCGAGCGGGGCCGGCCCGGGGCGCACAGACCCGGCGCTCACCCGAACGCGCTCCCCGCGCACCGCCCGCAGGCCGCAGCCCGCGGGGCACCGGGGGGCCGGTGCTGGCGTCTCACCACAGCACGCGGAGGGACAGCTCGAAGGCCCCCGGGAGGACGAAGTCGTCGCTGCCGATGGCCCAGCGCCTCCCGAACACCACCAGCCCCGGCATCCCGCCGCACGGCCCGGCCCCCTCGGCCCGGCCCCGCTCCCCTCAGGCAGCGCCCGCCCCGCCGAGGCGGTGCGTTCCCGGCCCGCGGCGTCACCACGCAGCACGCGGCGCACGCGCCCTTCCCGCCCTCGGCGCGCAGCTGGCGAGGGGGCGCTGCGCTCTGCCCGCGCGCGTGCGCTAAAGACGCCGGGACCGATGCGCGTGCGCGGGGCCCGCTGCCCACCTCCCCCCCCTGCTCCGCCCCGCCCCGCTCCCCCCGTGTGGCCGCGGCTGGGTTCCAGCCAGGCTGAGCAGCCGAGGAATCTAAGCGCCTGGAGGGTTAGGAACGGTAACACCTCTAACCAGGGGAACAGTCGTGGTAAACTAAGAGAAGCCAAACAATTTCCTAAAGGTTTCCTGAGCAAAACCATAAAAGAACCAAACCTTCATCTCCGAGCCCCGCTCATCACGTTACCCCAAATTCCTCCATTTTAAACCCTGTCACACCAGGCTGAAGGTGGAGCTCGTACAGAACAACCAGAACCAAGTCACCACTGCTCCATTCCGTGACAACACCTCGCAAATCCTTGAAGAAAAGTTTGTATCAATAAAGCAAACAATGACATCAAACAGCTTGTTCTTACCACAACTTTTCTTCCAGTCTCAGACTAAAGGAAAATTTTAATCCAGGAGTAATAAAAGAAACGCTTTCACCATTTCATAAAGTGTTTATTGAGGATGGTAACACAGGATAAATCATGCAACAGCTCAGTAAAAAAAGGGAATCATTTAAAGGATAAAGAATGGTAACTGGTGCTGCTGATTTTGGAAAGTCTATAAAAAAAAAAAAGTAATTGTCCAAAAGTGACATCAAAAACCACTTGAAGCTGAACATGGATGTTGCTTATAAAGCATTCATTAAAAGGAAAATGTAGACATTGTTTAAAATGATCACCTACAGATTACTGTAATCAACAACTTACAAGTCTCCCATTTCTATGGCTGCAATGGTGTAGCAGGGCTGTACATCCAAGATAATTAACCTTCTTTTCCAGAACAAAGAATACAGTTACAAACATTTGCCACTAAGCAACAGAACCACAACTCCCACCCTTCACAACCTGCACTGCCAAGTGCTGTCATTGTTGGGATTACCTTCCCAAACATCATGGCAGAACAGGAAAGGGCACATTCTTGTGGCCACAAGAGATTTCCTGACTGTCCTCTTGCCATCAGCCTGTTTTAGAAGGGGGACAACTACAGAACGTGACTGTTCCCCTTCTGGCACCAACATACATTTTAAATAAGGAACTCCACGTCAGCAGATGGCACAAAGACTGGGCACCAGCACATCACATCAAACATTGGTGGTTTCAGATTTAAGTTGACATATATTCACCTTTTGGAAAAAATAAATATAGTGGAATGAAAATTGAATCAAAGGGAAAGAACAGATGACTACCATCCATCAAGGATGCACATATTTGTGCACTGAAAAAAAAAAGAAAAAAAAAATCAGTCATTTCAAAGAAATTCTTGAAAATTAAAAAAAAAAAGTTTGCACTTTTTCCTGGTCATAAACAATCTCACAAAAATCTCACTTTTGGAACTATTCCAATTGAAACCATACACTGAATTTATTAATACAGTATAAGTTTCTTTATGTAAAAAATCTTTATACATAGTAATAAAAAAGATAAAGGCAAGATGCATCAAACAGAAATCTGCTGGTTGTTTTTCCTCCGTTCTTACAGAGCCGCTGATGACTACCTGCACTATATAGAGCTGTGTTTCTGACTTTCTGTCTCAAGCATCTTCACCTTTGCTTGTGATAAGGATTGTTCTGTCCAAGCATCCAAAAGGACAGATGCTGGTGATGTTTTTTTTGGCACTTACGCTGGCAAACTGAGCTTCTTTCCCTTGAGTACTGCAAGGAAAAATAGGAAAGAAAACAGTTAGCAATACGAAGCACACAACTGTCAAAACTTCAAAGGGACTAAAACCTGTTGTAGAGTCACTTTGTTACAAAAGGGATGCACTGCCATCAGCTCTCCCCAACTCCCCTCTCTATTGAATACAGACCAGTAAAACTACAGTGAAGTAACAATTCCAGCTCTGCCCTCTTGTGACACCCTGGTATTCTTACTTTTCAGCCTCATCCGACTTATTAGCCTGTGACTGTGGTTTCTTAGAGTTTTGCCTAACACAGCCACATTCGCATAGTTTTGTGGTTATATGACGGATGCTGGAATACCAGTAAGAGCTGAATTACTAATAGATCCAGCAGGAACAACGGCTTCTATGCTTAGTGTATTCATAAACAACCAAAATCCTTTGGACTCCTCAAGTATTTAGAACAGAGAAAGTTGTCTCTAAGTGTAGAACCTAAACTAAAAGTAGTTTGATAGTAAAAACATGAGAATCATGCTTGTTGACAGAAGAAAACTGCAACGTGTATTTAGCCATACTTATTTTCAAAATTGCCAATTAAGTGTATCAGATCATTTATACATTCACAATTTTACCTGTACTCAAAACAGTCCTCAGAAACGCCCCAAACTAGCAGAAAGTGTACTTGATTAAAACTATCGAGGAGATTACAGTGATAACTTGCACACAGAATTAACAACTTCATAATGTCTATACAGTAGATCCTTATGAATCTGTTAATTGCTACATTCTACTACCTGAAGCTGCGAGTTATTCCAATACTCACCTTTTGTAACATACAAATAGAAGAAGTCACAGTACAGAACGGTCTGGACCACACCAGCAACAACAGCTATGAGGTCAAAAAATCCCTCAAAATAGTAGCGCCAAATCCAGTTGACTAAGTACAAGGCACGGTACAGACCCAAGAAGAAAAGATAGTGAGTAGTGATGGTCTCTGCTTCCCCAGTTTTGCTGATCATAAAAAGCTGAGGGAGAATAGCAACTGATTCAAGATAGATGGAGAAAGTCCACAATATCTGAAAAGAAACAACAGAGATTATTCAGCTGTCTTACTGATAACAGAAGCAGAGAAAGCATTTGAATTGCCTTGACTTTTCACTCAGCAACAGATCTTCACACAGCAACAGATCCAGTATTTTGGCAAACTATGTGTTGGTACAGGAAAAGCTAAGTCAGCCCTGGGATGGCACAAGGAAACAACTTTTCACAGACAACTCTCTCCAAATCAGCTGTCTGGTGAGCTTGCCAATACAAGTTTACTCATGAGGAAACTTGGCATGCATCTGTCAGCTCAGGATACACAATGCCATGAAACACAGCGTATAGAGCTGATGCTTTGAAAAGCTGCACAGAAGATGAAGTCCTTTTTCTTTCATGTTTTTCCAACTTTTTCAATCAGTTGGTTTAAAGAACAAGTTAACAGAACAAAGTTTAAAACAAAATTTCAAAATATGGCAATTAAAATTATTTTACTAATTACATCACGTAACTCCAATGAATATAAGAAAAGGCCTGCCCACTTAATATAAGCATCTAAAGTTACCTTTATTTAGTGTAAAGATGTACCTGTTTGAACTCTGATTACATTTACACACATTTTGTTCTGATAGGCAAACACAGCTACATTTAACAAGTATAATTTCTTTTGCTTTCAGCAGGTGGCACCAACTACTCACAAGTTGCATTCTGGGGTTATTTCTTTAGCAAACATAACAAAAGGAGGGTTTCTTTTGAATTAATGTGACAATCAGAGTGCACTGGGAAAGAAAACAGCCTTCCGCTTAACAGAACACTCAATGTTAATTAATAATGCTAGGCTCCTGAAGTGCCTTCAATTTGCAGAGGCATCTATAACATAAAGATGCATTACAGAAACAGGATTAGCCCGAACCTACTAAGCACAGGCGTCTTTCTAAACATTCCACATTAAGCTAAAGAATGTTTACCTTCATGTACTACATATTTTAGAGGAAAAGGGTGTAGCCTCCTGCCATAACCAACTCACCTCCAGAGGAGAGAAGTCATGATTGACAAGAAACGAGAGGCCGCCGACAGGAACTATCAGAAACTCCACCCTGAATGTATCATGGTTTCCATCATAGGTGGCCTTAAATTTCATGTAGATCAGGTACACGGTGGCATACGAGCAAGCAATGTAGATAAGCTAAAGAGTAATAAAGAAAAAAAAAAAAAACAACCCACAGAGGCTGCAGGATTACACCAAACTCACTGAACAAAGATATTCCCAGACACTAAAAGGAGTAAGCTCTGCCTTTTTTAGTTGTTTGTATACGTTGTTTGTTTACATGCCTCTGCAAATTCATGCTACCCGGTGGCATTTAGCTTTTCTCAGCAGAGTAATAATTCAAAACCAATGACCCAATGAGGTTTTCAAATGTCACCTTGCCTCTGGCTGAAGTGGTTGTCAAAAGTTTCTTTAGAGACTCTTCCCTGCGTAGACAGAAGTACAGAACAGACTGGAGGTGGAAGACTACTTCTGCAACTGCAGAGCCCAAAACATTTGAATTAAAAATGTACATGTGATAATTATGGGAGAGGTCTTTTTGAATTCAAAAAGCCTGGGGGCAGTGTGGCTCACGTGACAATTAAAAATCTATTGAACAAGCCCCACGCAGACCCGTCCCATTTAATGTCTAACAAATTAGCTGATTTGATTCAGACCTTTAAACATCTCTTAAATCAGAAGAGTGGCCAGTGTCTTCCACCAACCTACAGACCATAAAACTTAAAGCTAGAAGACTGCCAGAAGCATTGAACCTGAGTTCAGTTTTAATTTCAGTTCATCTCTAACCTTACTACTTCTTACTGTTACGACACAGTAGACTTCATACCTGTTCCCTGGGGAATGGGTAAATAGCTGTATTTTACAGATGAATAACAGAGTCATCGAGAGAATACATGAGTTTCTGAAGGTCAATGTGCCACCATCAGGACACAGCTCACAGTGTACTGAAGAAGACATGGTACCATAGACTAGACTGGACAATTAATTTAGCATCTGCCTCAGTTTCATCAGGAAGATTAAATAATCCAAACAATTTATTACATTAAATATAGGTTCTTCACAACTGAGAAGTAACAAATTTAAAACAAAAACCGCTGTTTGCAGATTCTGTTCATCACTAAAAGCAGTGCTCACAAATACAAAATACTACAAATAAAATGTTAGGGAGCTCAGAATCCAAAGACTTATTACACTAGCACCCTGACTAGCCATAGATAAAGGGCCATGTGACAAGATATTAGATTTAAGGAATACCTACTGCAGCTGTAAGCTAATCATAATTGGTACGGTCACAGAAGGCACTAAGGGATGTGAACGAACCCCAACTCCTTACTGGAAGTTTCTTCATGAGAATTAGTGTATTTGGGGCAATCAAAAAGTTTTTATTTTCATTTTCAAAGATACCAAAATAAAAGAAATGCATCCAATACTCAGATACAGGTGCTATGCAAAAATCAACTGTAAGATGCATAATGCTAAAAATCACAAAATTCAAGTCTACAGATCAGTAAGAAAGGTAGTTAGTGCCAATTTGCATATTTATATATATACACACACACACTCCTGGAACACAGGAGAAATAAATATTTTCTTAAATATCTGATGATTGCTGCCAGACGAATACATCTCAATTTGGCACCTACAGTTTAATTTATATGTCTTTTTTAAAAAATGAAGTAAATCCTAACTCTGTAGAAACTAACAGCTTTTTTTTTTTTGCCACTGATTACAGCACCTTCCTCTGACTAGAAAACTTATCTAGCAATGCTCTGGGTCAGCTTATTTGTATAGCATCTCCTGTTCCCTACCACAACTTTGTAATGTTACATAATTCTGAATATACGCACAGAGAAGAAGCTGTGCTAAGGGCACTCAAGCAGCTTTGTCTTGGCACTACAACAACGGGCTGAAAAGCCTGTTAGATCTAACAAAGTGTGTTTAAGTAGGAATCTTTGAAACTGTAACTGTTGTTATATATAAGCCTATAACCACAGGCTTTCATTTTACATGTTAGTACTGGATCTGAATGGAGGACCACTCTCCCATTGCTGGAAAGATAAGTTAGTTCAGTATGCAAGTGAGTATCATGTGTGATTTCCCACATTCATTCATTTTCTGGGTACAAGGGATGTAGAAGACACTTGGCCATGACTCTGAATCATGACCATTAAACAAAGAACTAGCTGCTCCTTTAGGGCATCCAACACTAGCTTTCAATAGTCTTAGAAATCCCCTATGAAAAACAGCTTGTGTTTCAAGGAAGTTGTACTTAATCCACAGCTCTTCATCTAGAATGTTGATGTTAAAACACAATCATACCCATATTTGACTTGTTAGAAGACAGCAGCCTGAGCAGGTTTAAGATCTAAAATTTTATTTTACAGTATTATTCTCTT
Organism: Cygnus atratus; assembly: GCF_013377495.2. Taxonomy (NCBI): domain Eukaryota; kingdom Metazoa; phylum Chordata; class Aves; order Anseriformes; family Anatidae; genus Cygnus; species Cygnus atratus. Next base: position 7,914,513 of record NC_066376.1, read on the forward strand.
AATTCTTCAGTACTTTTCATGTTACTGAATGCCTAGTCTTCCCTCTTGGCAAAGTTATGTTCTTGTCTGAGCTAAAATTGAAAGGCATTAAGAAACCCAAGAATAAAGGCACTGGATTAAGAAGGTGCCTGCTCCAGTGCCACAAATGCCAAACAAGCTGCACTCCTTTAGTCTGATGCTTTATTTTCTTGTACTCATCATCATAAACAGCACAAACAAACAGAACTAACAAAAACAAATTTGAGCTCACTAACATTCAGTGGACAAACAAAAGGGGTATAATCAGATGGAAGCTATGCTCCTAAAGCACTCTCCTGCAAACTTCTGGTCAGCCTCGGACAAGACATTAGCTGCAATTCTGGCTACAGAATACTTTGAATGCCAATTTACCTTGTAGCGTGCAAAAAGCCATTTTTCTTAAGCTCTACTCTCCCAAATGAGAAATACAATTTATGTGAAACATTTTTTGCCACAGGCTTTTATTTCCAATAACCAAACTGGCATTTGTTCTACGTGTCACAGTACCCATTACAAACGGTTTTTAGATAATTGCACGTAGAGTGTAGAAAGAGTAAGGTTTTAAGTCCATTTTCCATGTTCTTTATCCAAAGCCCTTCCAGAATTTGTTCTGCACTAACTGTGCAGTGGGCCAATTAAAGAGGCCTTGATTAATGAAATTATGCACTCTGCATGCAACAACACTAGCTTTTCTAACTCTTCAGTATACTCTACCTTCATAGATGTGTTATACAATGAAATGAATGAAGTGAAGAGGTCCAGATAACGGGTAGTGAAGACCAGTGCAAACAGAAGCTGGCTTTTCCCAGAAATACCTAAAGCAATAAAGGAAATAATTAATTATTCAAAAAGCGATGATGTTCTTTAAAACACTTGATGCCAAGGCTGAGGAAGAATAAACCCCTTACTTCTGTGCAAGTTGATTACAAAATGAGGACAAAAACTAGGCTTACAGAAGTACACTGTACAATCAGAACAGTAAATTAGATAGCTGTATCTCAGCAGTGTGAACGTACACTACCTACACATTGCTGTGCTGGAAAAGGCGCAAGCACTACTTAGAAGTCACTCACAGTAGTTAGTATAATCTCCAAAAATACCACCTGTGAGCTATCTGTTCTGCATTATCATTATTAAGGCTGCATTAGCTTTCAAGTGTCGGTGTTGTCATGCACTACCTTTAGATGAATACCTGGAAAGGTGTAAGGGCAATAGTTACTACAGATCCAGAGATAATCAGAAAATGTGCTAGCACCAATTACATGATTTTAAAGGAATTAATTGATTTTAAGACTCAAGTAAATTGAATTACAAAACTTATGGAACAAATGGTGAAAAATAATTCTATCAGTCAAAAAGAGATGTTACTACATGATACTATTTACGAAAACAGAGTAGTGAGCTAAAGTAACAGACATCTACATAGAATCTTCAAAGTAACTTTCAACTTTAGGTCAAAGCTCAGACATCAAAACCTTTGTTCTTCGGCCACCAGAGTTTCTGAAGGCAGATATACCACTAACTACAGCATCCACTGGTGAAACGCTGCATTAAAGCTTTGCACAGTCACTAAAAGCTTCTGAAGATTCAAGTGAAGCATCACGCTGTAACACTGATGTGGCAGTGTTACAGCAGGGGCACAAAACCACCAAGCCTTTATCCTGTTATTACAATTATTCTTGTTTTCAGTCATCCAGTGGGAAAATAGCTTAATTTGTTTAGCTAAGCATGCAAACATTGTTCAGAAAACAAGATGGGAAATTATTCGCTAGAAAAGGGTTACAATGCAAGGCTGAAAACCCTCGTCCCTTTACACCAGCACTCTGACAACAGCTTTCATTAACAGTACCATAAACCAATTAGAAGGCAGGCTGTGTGCTATGGTTATTGAACTCCTTTTCTATTTAGGCTTAGGAAACACCGCACTGCCCCAAACGAAGGGACTTTACATTCACAGATGAAGCACAGGAACGGCTGAAATTATAACAATTTGAAGGTTTTTGTTTGCAACATTTGTACCTGAGATGTTGGCCATTCAGGTAAACCTAAGGCGGTAGCTACAGAACAGCCCAACTGTCAATTACCAAGCATAGTACAGCAAAGGGTGAGCGCCTCAAAACTTTGTTATGCAGACTGTAAAACTGCAAGGCAAAAGCCCCATTTAAAAAACTAAACAAAGACACAGCTTTCCAAAGTTAACAGAAAAGTACACTTGACACTCCTCAGACCCAGCTCCAGCCCTGCCTTGCAGTCTGAGCCTGCAGACACAGAAAGCCACGTGGATCCAGTGCAGCATCACGCCACTGCGCGTAATGATGCTCGGCTACTTCGTGTGCTATGTTCTTTTAGTAAAGAATTGCAAACAGCAAGAAGAAAAGCATATTAAATACATGAATTATTGATCAATGGTTTATTATAGTCAAAAGTTCAAGTTCCTGAAATACATCTTAAAGCCAAGGCTAAACTAATTTTCAAGTTAAGTTGGCTAGACTAGGCAAGGTTCAAAGTTTAAACCAAAGGCCTGCGAGGAGCCAGGCAAACTGGGAGAAAGCTAAGATCTATTCCCTAGCAGAACTGCAGGGAGGACACCGGCACAAACTCTGCTGCAAGGACTTGGTTCACATCTTGGTTCACATTAGGAAAGGTGTCAGTACCCCTGCACAGCGCTGCCCAGAGCTCGTGGCTGACATCTGGGACAGAGCAACCACGTCGCTGTCATTCTGCTCCTCCTCCCTCACACATTACTTAGCTCTTCAGCTAAACATACACACTTTTATTTCTTCATCTTCCAAAGCTCTGGGCTCAAATTTTCAGGAGTCAAACCTCTCATTTGTGTTTCATCCTCACGCATGGAAAAGCTCCTTCAACTTCTGCTTGGCTAAAAGCAAGAGGATGAGATTCTTCCGAAGCTCTGCTGATTTTCACAGACAAGGAGGCTGAAACAGACAAGCGGCGCTGAAACTGGAATACTTTCTCATCAACCACAGTTGCTGTTGTGATTTCGGTGGTGTGACAGACTGCACAGCAGAGGCGTTCAGGCAGCCTGGCTATGGAGTCTGTGCACCACTTACCTGAGTGCGAGCTGCACATCACAGCTGTGAGATCTGCAGAAAGCCAGTCTGTACACAGTCTTGGAAACCTCACAGACTTTTTGTAGAATTTAATAAAAAATAGTTTGTTTAGCATGAAGTCCACATCAGTCACAGAACCACAACTTCTCTGGTTCTGCTAATGAAATGCTGACATTAAAAAAATCAACCTAACTCTAAACTCAAATTTATTAACTAAAAGGCAAAGTGTTCCTTCAAAAAGAGAAATGAAATTCCAAACCTACCTAAAGCAGTGTTTTCTGAGAAAACACAGAAATTGGCAACAGCCAATGTCAATGCACTTTCTAAAGTCTTCAACACAGTATACAGTCTGGTCCATAGTGGGTGAGACAGCTACATTACCTAGCAAAAGTGTTACACACTCACTACCTATGCCTTTTTTTTTTTTTAAAAAAAAAAGAAGACAATATTCAGCATATAATTTGACAGCCTCACAACTGCAGGTCACCTTTAACACTTGACAAATGACACTGAGAAAAGCAAATCAATTTTCAGGTTGTAATTCACAGCGCAAACAATCTAATTTGACTTGGAATGGATTAGAAAATACAGTCTGAACATGACAATGTTTGAAAGCAGAGGATTCTTCAAGTCTCATGAATTTCCTAATCATGACAGGAGAGTCAATAACAGAGTTACCTGCAGCATTCTCCACAGCTCCTGGTAATTATTTCTGAGCTGTTATTTGGAGTGGCGAACATTTTTTCAAATTCTAAATGTGGAAACTCAAATAACCACTCATGCAAAAAATTGTTGCCCTGCCAGCAATGAAATCATGACTTGATTTGCTTCCCCTTGTTATCTTTTTAGCATATTGACTAAATTAGGAAAAAAAGAAATAGATTAAGCTCGTCAAACACTGAAAACGCAGACTGTTTCATAACGCAGATTATCCTGGCCTCATCAGTTTTCTTCAATTAGAGGACTTGCTTCTTAGGAAAGGGAACAGGGACTAACACATCTTTTCAGAAAGCAGAAGCTCGCAGCAGAGGTACACGGGCTGCCTCCCGCTCAGCTCCAGCTGCTTTTACAGGCCTCCTAGCTCCTCCTGGAACAAAGGCCTCAGACACACACAGATGCAACTAGATGAGAGGAGTCGGCACCATGTGGTTTGCCAGCTCTTCATGGATCACAGCCTGCAGTTTAGCAATCATTTAGAAGCCTCTATTTATTTTCTAAGCTTCTACTGCTTCAGAAGCGCACAGTTAAACCAGCTGCTGGTTTGCTCGGTTTCCTTAGTCACCAACAACCATGGGGCATACATTTATTTAATTTATAACCTGCTCTGCTGACCATGCAATGTAAAGGAATCGCATGAAGCCCTTTAATAACAGCATCGAGCAGCTGCTGAACAGTTACCGGCAACTAGTTAGGGGTTATCGTTGTGAACTTTATAAACGTATGTTATGTGAATTTGTATTTATGAAACTTTTATCCTCAGAAACTGCAACCGACAACAACAAACCACTACAGGAAGGAGCCCCCCAAAACAGAACCCCATGCTCCTCTGGGGCACTGTTCTCCTAGCCAACTCATTAGGCCTCTGACACGAATACTGGAGGTACAATGAATCTGGACTTACTCCTAAAGGCATAGGCAGAAATAGAAGACACCATGAAACAATCCCACTCAAAAAGTATTTCAGCCTTTTGCTGAGGAAAATGAACGAAGCAGGCTTTTCAATTGAACGAGTGCATGCAGGCACACTTGTGTTGGAGGATGCTGGCTGATTTGGTGACGGGAAGAGCTGAGGGTGATACAGGCCCCTTTACTTCTCTCTGTTGCAGAACGCAGTACCAAAAATGACTGCTATGATTCTTCTTCCCTACAAGTAAAATCCTAATAACAGAGATCCTCAGTCATAACTGACCCAAGGAAAACAACAGATCACTTTTTAAACAGAAAGATGGGACTAGGTTATGCTGTACTACGCTGTGTAAATAACCTCGTGTACAAAGGTCACTTACGAATCTCCTGGATAAAATGCTATTAGAATTTTAATCTTCCACCGAAACTTCTCGTTGTCCTTCTTCAGACAGTAAGATATGATTATTTTTCAGCTCGTTAACTCTTTAGTCGTTTGTAGCCTTGACAGCGTTTCTCAAGTATGACGGAGGAGGAGAGAACCCCAGAGAAGAGTTGGGGGCCAGATCCTCTCCTGACAGACCTAGACAGAAAGCCTGATCCACCAGAGCCCGAGCCAGGAACGTTCATTTAGGAAAGAGCTCTTGGGTTCCCTGGCCTCAGAAATGACAGTTCCGCGCAATCACTATATGTAAACTGGGAAGTCATTTACTTGACACCTTCACACATAAAGAAACGACTGTTCTAAACCAAAGTTCTTCATTTACTAGAGTTTTTCTTTTGCGCTACCAAGTGATTTGCAAAAAGCAACCTGACCTGAAAACATAGAGAATCGGTACTTCCTCTTACCTGTAAATTGAATGAGATTTAATTTCCCCATTCTCAGTTCTTTCAGGTTGCAGCCTAAACTAATTCCTCATGTTGTTAACCAAATACTTCACAGATGCATCTGCTCCAGAGCGTACGTGCACGTTACTCCACGTCAACACACGGCCAACCGATCTGAGGCATAATCACTCTTCCTAGCAGCACCAGTAGCACTTCCAGGCCTGCCAGCCTGATCCACCTAACCCACACACGGTGCAGAAATGCCCCTTCAGAAGCAAGCTCCTGGCTGCGTGCTGGCTGGAGCTGTGCAGCGGTGCAGGGACCTGCCTGCGGCTCCCCCCGAGGCCGCAGCAACCCCGGCGAGCAGACAGAGGGCACAGGGCAGGGAAGGGAGGCCGAGGACGGCCCTCCCCAGCCCTGCCGGAGGCCGGGGCACTGCTCGGTGGCCGCGGGGCTTCTCCCGGCCCCGAGCCCGGAGGGCGGCCGAGCCCCGGGGCCTCCCCGCCCCACCTTCCGCGGTGCCACGTCAGAGCAGGCCGACGAAGGCTGCCGGCCCCGGCCCAGCCTCGCTCCCTTCCAGCCGGCAGCACCAAGGCTGCAGAAGGCGGCGGCACGGCCCGGAGGGCGAACGGGCTCGTACCGGGGGTGGGAGCAGAGGGAAACAAAGGGGAGAAGGGAGCGGGGCCAGCCCGCCGGGAGCGCTGAGCAGCTCAGGGGGAAGGGAAGGGAGGGAAGAAGGGAAAGATGGAGGGAAAGTTCAGGAGCTGCAGCCTGCGAGCCAGCCGCTCCCATCACCACGTCGCCTGTAGAGCGGCGCTGCCAGCGACGGGCGTGCGAGCCCCGGGCCCGGCGCCCCCCCCCCCCTCCGGCCCCATTCATTCGGCAGCGGCGGGGACACGGGGCTGCCCGCCGGGACCGGCCGAGGCGGCGCTGCCGGGGGTTAATGCACGAAGAAAAGGCGGCCGTTGAGGCCGCGGAGGAAGGACAGCCGCCACGGTGCCCCCCGGCCGGGGATGCGGGCGCCCGCCCGGGGGTGCTCCCCGCTGCCGGGTGCGGGGGACCGAGGGGGGGCGCTGAAGGGAGAGATCGCCCCTCAGCACCCGCGCGGCCTCCACCGGGGGGCCTTGAGGGGGCGCCTCAGGCAGGCGCGACCCCCCCCAGGACACCACCCCCGCCTGTTTTACCGCCGGCCGTCCCCTCCTCAGGCAACGGGCGGCCCCTGAGGGGCTCCCCTCAGCCGCCGCCCGGGTCCCGCCGCCCTCCCTCCGGGGCCTGCCTCCCCCACACGCACCGGCGCAGGAGCGGCTCTTCCAGATCTTGAGCAGCAAGATGATGATGGCCGCCAGGTGGGACAAGTCCCCGGTGAGGCGGAAGATGTTCATGGCGGCGGAGCGGCGAGACGAGGAGGAGGAGGAGGAGGAGGAGGCGCAGCCCGGGAGCCGGGGAGCGAAGATGGCGCAAGCTCAGCGGGCACCGAGCGACGTGGCCCGGGGACGTGGCCAGGCAGCGCCGCGCCCGCTGCACCCTGGGAAACGGGCGGGAGCGGCGCCGCCTCCCCCCGGCCCGGCCCAGGCCCCGGGGCCGCCCTCAGCCCTCTGAGGGGGGAGCCCCCGATCCTTTTTTTTTTGTTTTGTTTTGAGCTTTGTAGAAGAGTGGATTTGAGGTTTTTCATCAGGCAGGAGCGGTGTCTGGGCTGATGGTGCTCCCGCGACAAGCATGATAGTGATAGCTACTGTCGTAGTAGTAGCTCTTGGAGCTAATCTTCCAAGAAAAAAAAAATCAAATAAATTGTTTCTAGCACCAGTAATGTTTCTGTAAGTTAGCATGCTGCACCATTGCAGCCCAGAATCCCTGAACTTGAAGGAGGGCACCACTCTAACAGTTGGCCAGTGTCCAGTCCAAAGAGTATCCCCTCTAATAACTCTCCACTGTTGTCTGCAATAAAAAATAACAAAGAAAGCTAGGTATAGCTTTTCATTCCAGTGGGGACAGGAATGGGATTTCCAATGATTGTGAAAAACACATATCAAGTTACCCTATCTAGACAGAGGTACTTAACTTACTCTTCTGGGATGCTATAAAAAGTAATTTCTTAAAAATCTCATTTGACATTATTACACACGCTGTAGCATAAGAACCATGCTGTATAAAGTCCACAGAAAATTTCCATCAGAACAACATATATACTTTGAAAACTTATCCTAGTCATGAGATAAAGACAGGGAGATCACTTACCGATTTCTATCACAGGCAAAGCACTCAACTTGGGGAAAGTTAATTTAATGTATTGCCTGTTCTTCTCCCTTCCCTCTTTTTCCCAGGCTCAACTTGACTCCCCCAAAACTTGGACACCTTAATGCTTGAGAGTAAGTCCCACATCTGAAAGACAACAGGATATTGCTCCCTGTTGTGGTATTTAGCCTCTAACTGAGGGAGGCCAGAGCCCGTCCACAGCTCGATCTACCCTGCGGCATCCGCACTGACCTGGCTCCAGCCGTCCACAAGAGCTGGCAGCATTGCAGGTCGGCTCTAACTTCTGTGCAGCACGCACAGAAGATGAGGACAGAGCTCCCTGTGTTAACAGCACAAGGTAGACCTCAGACAAGTCCAGTCTGGCTGCAAGTTTTACCCACAGGTTTAACATGAGAGCCCCCTTGTTTTACCAGTGATCCTATGGTTAACTGAAAAAAGGGCAGACATGAGAACCACACAGAAAAGATTTAGGAAAAAATCTTTGCTTAGTTTAAATCTTTATCTCAGTGTTCTTCATTGGGTTTCTTTTTCTTCTTTACCTTCTCGGATTTCCAGTCCCTGAAAGCTCATTTTCTATCTTTCTCCTTTTCATTTCTAGTTTGCTTTCACTCCCCTCTTCTCAGGTCTGTTTTCTCTGTTTCTTCATTTTCCTGGGGAAAGCCAGCAAAGTTCCTTTTCCATTCAGTAATATTAGATGGGTAAGCAGAGCTCCCTGGCAGTCTCAGGACAGGCTTGCCACCCTGAGGCAAGCTCAGCTTTCCCTGGCCCTTGCTGTTCACATGCCCATTTTAACACCTCCGCCTGTCCTGGTATCCTGAGGTGCAGCTGTGCTCCCTGAGCAGGACAACAGGAAAATTCTGCAGAATCTCACTCCACTTGCCTAAGATACCTTGCACTCAGCAACAGCAAGTGAAATGGAGCAGTTCTCATCTTTCCTTGGCCCTTGACCAAAGTCTCCAGGATCCTGACATTCAATGTCACTGACTAGGCAAGAGAAAAAAAAATGTGGAAGGTGAGAAGTACATCTGATGCTCTGCTGGACAGCCAGTGTTTCTCAAAGGCACTCTGGCAATAGAGCTCAGGGTACTGAAAGCTGTGGTGTCCTTTGCACTAAACTGGACAAAGATTTTCCTAGGATGCAGTAAGGTACTGAAGTCCCATTTGTGCTGCCTGAAATCAATGCCCCATGAGAGGGGGATGCTGTGCAGCATAACACTCTGCTTTGGTTTAAAGGATTAAAAACACTTTCATCATGGATGAAATAAAATACCACCTGAGAAAGACAGGTATTAGAGCATGAAATACCACCTGGGACAAATACGCTGTCCTGGACAGTGGCATTAAGTGGATAGACTGTATATTTCTTAACCAGACGAAAGACTTCTTCAACATCTTTTCACAGTGGTTTCAGGGAAAGAATCCATGTGAAGCTGTCCATGTACTTCAATGGGCATTGGCTCAGACACTGACAGGCGTTAATATTATACTGTGTATTCTTCTGACCAGCTGAAATATATGCTACATTCCATGGATCTCTTCCCAAATAAACTTCAAATTTCTAAAACTGACCTACCCAGCTTGACAAAGGCCCAGTATAGAAATAAAGTACTTAGTCTTAATGATCACTGTTCTGTAAAGAGGGCCTGAAAAGAGTGTGCATCTCCCCTGAAACAGCTGAACATACTTATTTCACAGAGAAACTTGTGATTAACCCAAGCTATGGAAACAATTACATGGGAGGTAGTAGGGTCCAATTCAGATAAACTACCTTACATATAAGCTTTCTTGATGACCTGGTAGAGAAATGATGTTTCATCTCTTTCAAAAGCTATGGAATCAATAATATTATGACTAGAATAAACAACAACTCTTATCTCAGTTTATGCAGTATATATTCAGAGCTTATTTGTGATCTAAGTTGTTTTCTGATATCTGATTAAATATTGAAACACATCAGGTCTCACTTGAAGATGACCCAGGGCATCAAACCAGCATGTGATTTTAACTAGAGCAAAGACTATTCTTTGGTAAATCAAAACAGTTCTTTTCTATACAACTGTTAAAAGCTCATGAGGAAAAAGAGTACCAGAAAAAATACCCTGCTGTATTTGTGATGAATTAGTATTTTCAGCAATTTTCTCTTCTCTTCTAGGAATTTACTCCTGTCCTCTCTCCCTTTTTTTTTTTTCAGTAAAGATTTCAGATACTATGAGAGACACTGTTAAGTGTTTCCAAGGGTAATTAATACCAGCTAAAATATTAGGAGATAAATGTTACACTGTTGCCTGCAAAGCAAGAAATCCAGCAATCATAATTCCTCCATTTAATGCTGCAATGTATAGTCACTTGGATGGTAAGCTCTGAACATGCCTTCTGTTCCTACATCATGAGGGCATGAAAATCCTTATTAATCCAGATCAGAAAAGCAGAACGATGCTGAACAGGAAGGGGCAGGAAGAGACAGATGGACATTGGCTGATTTGTACTCTTAGCAGAAAAAAATACAATGCATTCCCAGACTGTATACTGCCAGGTACAATTAATAAGATGCTAATTCTGACAAAAATATTTTATGGTACAAAATTGCTACAGGTCCTGGTACCAGACGAGGGCAGGTGGAGTGTATGAGCTAGTCTTATAATTTCTCTGTTTAGGAACTGAATAGATAGGATGAAAAGATATTAAACATTTTATCAAAATATATGAAAATATATACCTGGATGATACATTGATTTGTTTGACAGGTTTGTCTTTTATCTGTACATTTTAAAGCATGCTGTAAAACGAAGTACAAAATACTATTTCTGAGGAATAATTTTAGATGTTCTAGGGTATTGATAAGAGAAATTTAACTTACATTAGGAGTTTGCGTTTATTCTTTGCAGACCTGTCTTTTCTATCCAGTTTCCTTCCTGCCTTATCAGGTAGGGAAGCCAGAGCCTGTCCGCAACAGCAGTGGAGTAAGCAGTCCACAGGGTTGTGCCACATCATATGATACAGGAGAGAATATCTTACTAATCAAGACTGTAAGAGTAAAATAAGGATCTTAGCCCTCCTGAGATGGTAGGCTCATGTATCGAAAGCTCGTTTTTAAAAAAAAATAAACATTATCAAAATGTTATCAAAAACATTATCAAAATGTTATCAAAAACATTTTCATTGAGATAAAGATATCACATTGCTTACAGTTGCATATTAGCCTACAATATCAGTTTTGTTTTTTTTTTTAGGAGGAGAAAAGGGAAGAGATTATTTGATTTCTACTTTTCTCTAAGGATGACAGCCTATCACAAGGGAACATGGTACTGCAATTTAACAAGTTACTGTTCCTCAATTGATCTTCCATAACTGGCATCCACTGAAGCAGAATGAAGCATCTACAACCACCACAACACAGTAAGAGCCAGAACACCAGCATGTGAGCTATGGTCAGTGCTATGGGATTATCTACTCACATGACTCATTCCAGGCAACTGTTCGATTCCTTGCTTATTTGTGAGTAGCAAAATAAGTGAGTTAGTAGGATCTCCCCCCTAACCCTACATAGGTTCGGCTGGCACACCTGGAAGGAGTGGCTCACAACTGCTGCAGCATGGGTGGACAGAATGGGACTTCTAACAAAGCCCCAGTTGAGCAGGATGGGACTTGCAATCTGTGGTGATGATCCTAAGACAGGCACAGCAGTCAAGTGATAAACTAAATCTGCCATAATGCAGTGTGTAATTGCCCCTGGAGTATTTGAGCGTATTATACAGAAGCATAAATGGTGTTTTAACTTTAAAATTAAAGAAGGATGACTTTTTTTTTTTTTTTAAAGTGGTCTCTTTAGAGCCTCACACTGATAGGTATTGGTTAGTCCTGATGTGACAGATTGAGATCACTGGGAGTCAAGCATTCCATGTACTGCACAAAAACAACAGCCATAATGCCAGCTTTAGAGGGACATCTTTCAGACACTGTGGATATGTAGTCGTTTCCTTATCTCCAGGGATTTAAAGATACCACCAGAAATGTGGGATTTCCCCAGTACCAGGTGGTAGGGATAATTTTTCCACCAGTGACCTCAAACGAGTAGCCCTTTTTTCTCTTCTAAACACGATTACTGGACACAAAAGGTGGCAGGCACTGAAATAATAAGCCAACAGAGTATCTCTTTCTGTCTGACCCTTAACAATCCTACATCTCATCAAATGAATTAAATGAAATACCTCCTCTGACATCCTGCTAGACACGGCCGCTTGTCACATGGTTCACAACACTTGGAGGAGCTTGGCCTACACCAGAGTTATGTCAGACTGTCAACAGTCAGACGTATATCCTGCAGGATCTACAGCAGTGCCTAGCAACCATCAGAGTAGGCACAAGTGGAGAGGAGAGCTGCGATACTCAGAGTATGCAGAAAATTAGTGTCATGGCATATTCAGCAGCAGATTTCTGCATTAGAGTCTGGTTTTTTTATGCTATTCTCAAATACGAGTGTTAAAACTAAAAGGGTATGGGGAAAATTAATCTTGGTTTAAACAAATGTTACCCACATGTAAAACAAGCAGCAACATTTCTTTAAGGATCAAAGAAAACTTTATACAGCATTTCTCTGTCAAAAGTCTTGGCAGTGTGAAAAAAGAGGGAGTGTGAGACATCTTTCCCATGAACACATGCCAGTGAATGTGATCATGGGTATTTGGTATATAATACATAGCAGCACTGGTGACAGGCGCTTGTGGCTAGCAGTATCATATGGCATGGATGCCTGCAGTAAGCAATTCTGTGGTTTATAGGAGTAAAAAGGAAAGTTTACGTGTTTCAGTTTCTTCTTAGCAATGGAAGCATGCCAGATTGTGAATGGACAGCAGATTACTTACATGGACAGCAGACTACGTGCTGTGCGCACTACTGCTCTGACTCTCTCCTCCCCATCCATTCTCCTCACAGACATTCATTTTCAAGAGTTTTGAGGAAGGCATCTTATGAATCACAGTTTTTGCAGAATGAACCGTTATATCAGATATCTTTGTAAGAGGTGCACCAGAAAAAGTAAAATAGCTTTTCTGCAATACTCACCATCCAAGATGCTCACATCATCACACAAACCAAAAAGGGCTTGTCCTCTCACCATGAAGCAACTATGACATTAAGTATGTGCTCTGCATTTACGTTTCTATGCTACTCTTGTAAGAAATAGATGTCTTTGACCAAATGTAAATGCAATGCTAAAGATATTAACATAATTATTAATTTAATAAAATAAATAATCAAGGAGTTTAGCTATTTAAGAGCACTTGTGCTTGAAAGGAATCACAGCACAGATGGCACAAAGCAAAGAGCTCACTCCTGCTCCAATTAAAAGCTGAACGCTGACTCACATAATTGCAGACAGAATCACTACCAGGTACATTGACAGAAGATCATTTTCAGCTCATATGGATTTTTGAAGTGCTTGATATAGCTAAGTCACGTATCTGACTTACACAGCTGAACTGGAAACACTGACTCTCTTCTTGACTATGAAAATACTCTCCTGCATCTTCACTGAAATACACACAGAATTCAGGTCAAGTAATTTCTAGAAATGAAACAACCTTTTAGTACTTTCACATCTAAATGAGGCATGACTTTTTAAGATGAGAAAACATAAATCTTTATAATGTATTGGATCCATTGAAGCATTTTTGGCTTTTGGTGGGTGTTTGCATGTATTTACTGGGATTGATCATACAAATTTTTCTATTTAAGTAAATGCTGCAATCTACTGTTTATATGCAGAAAAGGAAACGCACTGGGAACAAGCTAGAATTTTATCACTGGCGCTAGAGAAAAGGCTGCAAGGCAATTTGCAACAATAGTAGTTCTTTGCTCATAAAATACAGCATAGTAGTACTTGTAACATCACATCATATTTGCTAGGGTTAAAGATAGGCAAAGGCAGTTCAGAGAGGAACAGATTGCTAAAGAGCAAGAGGGAACATGAGGGGGTGAAAAATGGCCATGCTCTTACTGCTTCCTTTGCCAATAACAGAGCCCTGAAAATCAGGCTGGCTCCTGCTGCTGCAGGAATTACAGACTATCTGGGAATGGGGTGGGAGCTGTTATTCCCAGCAGCAACAGCAAACACTCGCTCTTCCCCAGCAGCACCAGAAGCTGGGAGCCTCTTCCCTCCAGCCCCGATCCTATCCCTTCCCCACCCGTAGGAAAATTTTAAATCTGCTTTCAGTACTAAGAAGCTAGGTGTGATGTTTGCCACAAAGAAATACAAATAAAAGTTTGAAAGGTATTTCACTCAGGACCACTTCTTAGCTGAGCAGGATTTAAACCAGCATCCCAGAGATTAAATTATTTTATTGCAACAGCAGTAACTTTCAGCATGGTTTCTACTATGTCACACAGAAAGACAGCCTCTGTTCTGAGGAATGATTCAAGGTATAAAAAGAAAACCTAACAGACGGATAAAATAGTGTGACCAAAGTAGTCAACATAAAAAGGACTGCGTAAGTTTTTTTCTCATGATGCACATAAGGCATTTCCAGTTTTGAAATGTGTTCTGAAGCACTTGGAGGGAACTCCTGTGTTACTCATTAATGGTAAAGCAAGGAAAAGGGGATACTTCACATCACAATGATGGATGAAGGTGTTGCTTTTAAGAAATTAATCAGGTTGTACTCGGACATTTGAGAACCTCTTCATTCTACTATTTGTGCTGAGCTGCAGCTCTTTAGCATCTCCTTTTTAAGTTCCAGGACACTGAAAATCAAAAAGCAAAGAAAAAAATGAAATCTTTTGACATACCTTGGTTTGCAGTCTTTAAATGCTCTGGTGTTACACTCAACATTTGTTTGCTTAACTAGCATTTACAACATAAGCCCACCAGTGCTCTTGTTAAATTTTATTCTGTCAAAATTGTAATATCCCCTCAACAGTTAATGGCAACATTCATTTAGCTGGAGGTTATCACAGCAGTTGTGGAATAAAATCTTATCAGTGGACTGGAACACACAAAATACAGCTTAATACCAACAACACGCTCCAAATAAAATGCACTAATGGATTGGTGTTGCATGGAATTTTAAATATACGTTTGTTAAGGCTGGCCTTACAGTAAAGATGAGATAAAATGTTCTCCCCTTGATTAGGGTCAAAGATAGTCCAAGAGAGGTACATAAAATACATAAAAGTTATTCAAAAATTGTTATCTCTGTATTCAAAGCAGGAAGGGGATCTCTCAGTCCTTCACACTGTTGTGTAACTGCTAAGCCACCACCATTGCAGATGAACTGTGTCTCTATTATAAAGATACTTCCAACTGAAAATAAAACTTACCACAAGCTTAACAATGATAGATTCAGGAGAGCACGCACAGCATGAACACGGCACACAACCAGATGCTGAAGCCACTCAAACAGGGAGCACCTGAAAAACAGAGCTTTATGCCTTAGTGTTGCGACACAGTTCAGACTAGTGCAGTCTTACCTAAGCCAGCCTAGAGAGGAACAGCAAAATCCAACATTTCAATCCTCCCAATTAGATTCAGCAACTCTAAAGATGATACAATTCAGAATGGTCAACCTCAGTTTAACATACACAGCTCTGAAAAGAAGCATTCCATAGGGGTAGTACAGAATGACAAGTATACTGGGAATAACGAATGAGGAGCTTAAGAACTCAGGTGATCTTCACCCAGGAAACTCCTCCTTTTGGAGTATCTACAGGGGAAACATGTCATGTGCATGAGAGATCTGGGCTGAGAGCACAATTCAGCTGCTTCTAGGAAGACCTGCTCTAATTCCTGCAAGGGCGTCAGAGTAATTTAGCCACCTTTACTGCTATTTTAGCACCTCGGCATCCTTGTCTTTTCTTCACAACTTCTCTCTCACTGGTGGTAGTGGAAAGAACAGTGTTTGCTGTCTGACAGCGATAATTTCTCAAAACTGGCTTGACTGTGTAAAATATCACTAAATGTAAAATGTCCATTAATACACTTGCCAACATAACTTGCCCAGTATAAATTACAATATGGAGAAGTAGTAAGTTAAACTGCTGAAGCCTAGGTACGAATAGACTTTCATTCCAAATAGGATGGGAACAGAAGAAAAAACTGCTCCAGGGGCCCAAGATCAAGTCTCGGTAAAGGTGCTAATCCACCCCAGTGCTACCTCCTTTCCCACTTGCAGCTCTGCAAACCAGGTTCTGCTGCAGATAAAGGCTGTGATCTGAAGGTCCAGAGATGGAGGGACCTGCTCTAAGTTATTTAGGCAAAGAATATGGGAACAAAGAAGAAGGGAAAGATCATTGCTTTGGACAACATTCTACACAAGCTAGTGCTTAGCACAATGTGATGCGCTAGCCAGCTGACTTATCTTCCTCCATTATCTCTTGCTGTGGGTAAATCCAATACCACCCTTGCTGCTCCTCTTGGTCAGGTGCATGATTGGAAGCCTGACTTAAAAAGTTGATTAGAAAATTCACTCTAGTCTACTCTCAGAAGACGTGAATGATCCTGGTGGGTGCTGAGATACCTGTCCCACTTGTGCACCAGTGTCCTCCCTTCTAAGCAGGAGAGGGGACTGGCTGCACTCACCACCTGGAGCTGGGGTCTGCCCCACTGGGCGTGCACAAGCTGTGGTGGGTGCCTCTGGGGTGCTTGTCCTGGCTCCATCCAGTGCCAGCTGAAGGCTCTGGAGCTGTGATAAAGTCAGATGCTTACGTTGAGATCCTGTAACCATGGCAGCATTTTCAGGGCCCAGGTTTGCTATTTGTTCTGGGGACAATGCCTGGGAGGAAAAAAAGTCAGAAAGTCATTTAAGCTGCTGATAGGCTAGTGGCTCCAACACTGGTAAGGAATCACTGTTTTGCCTTTGGAATGAGGGGAAACAGCCTTCAACATTGTATTTCTATAGAATAGCTCAACAGAGCTTAGAAAAACCTTTTTGTTCATTTACTTCACTGGCTACTCATCTATCTTACACCCTCGTCTTTGCTGCTCGGGTCTGAAAGTTTGAGAGGCTTTCTGTGCCAACACTATATTGGACACTGCTTCAATATGTAACTGGAGTTTAATTTTCCAGGCAGTTTTCTGATTTGCTCAAAGACTGATGACGCTGTGCATCCTCCTGCGTTTTCATTTGTTTCCTCTTACATCTGCTCCCAAGCAAACTCTCTTGAACGTATGTTCGACCTTTGATTTGAGTTATCAGTAGAGCAGTGAGATAAAAAAGCAATATGCTTCAATCTCATTATTCATTTTCCTCTTTTAGACTGCAAATCTTCCAACTTTGGTCATATTAAAACTTGTGTTTAAAAAGGAACACGGAAATCATAATTTTACAGTATTTGTATCACACAGAAATTAACCAGTCTGTAAAGCCTACATGTATTGGTTGGTCATGCTGGATGGCTTGCATTCCAGCTAACAATATGCAGTCACAAGAATTGCAGCCCTCCTGTACAACGTGCTGTCTGTGCTGCAACAGTTCTGCATCCTAGTTCTACTTTATCTTTGTAAGGGACTATATTCCGCTTCCAAGTAGGTCAGACAATGGAATAAACCCTTCCCAGTTTTTCATTATCTATCAAATGGTGTACTCTTTTAAAACTAGTAAGCTCAAATAAATGCCTGTCAGTCCAGAAATGTTAAGATAAGCCACTTTAAAACTAAATTAAGGTCCATAACACAATGTAATTTTTCATAAATCAAAAGCTGAATAATATATGCAGCCCTATACAAGATCTGTGTAAACACAAATTCTGCTTTGAATCTTTCAAATGCAGAAAACTGTTCTGGGAAGGTTCCCTGTTATTTGTTAAGCACATTTTGTAGTATCATTACTATTCTTACTAACAAAAATGTATGTTATTTGAAAGAAATTCTACAAGATGATGTAGACCCTCAGCTTTGCCTGTTTTCCAGAGAGATAGTTTGACTAAGGACATCTCAAGCTTATCTAAACTGTTGGTGGTACTGTGCAGAACAGTGTTCAAGGAGTTTTTCTCATTTATGGAACCTGACACAGTTAACTATCTGTTTAGCTCATCTGTCCATAAGTATATTGCTTGCCCAGGCATCTGACAGAGACCAGCCTAGGCAGAATATTAATCTTGTCACTAAGTCAAATAACGTCTGGGGCAATGATCTCAAGATCCATGTTCTAATTTCTGGTCCACATTCAGAACAGGTTTAATTAGATGTAATTCCTTTCTGATCTGTATCTGCTTGTACAGTCTGTTTCTCAGAGCCAACTCTGGAGAATGGTGCCAGATTTTAAGATAATAAAAAGGCTCTTAGGCAGTCAAGCAGAGAAATGTGTAGCTGTGATAGCATCTCTGCAAATGTTAATAAACAGAAGAAAGCTCAGATCTGAATACAGTGTCAGAAGAAAGAGTCCTTTCTGTGCTTTCTGACCCTAGATCTTTTCTTTTCCCTTGGGACTCATTTGAGGGGAAAAAAAAAAGCTTGTTTAACATATTTTATGTTCATCACAAATACAGATGATATAGTTGAAAGTTAATGTTTCAGATCTTTGACTGTCTCTCACTTAACTGACCACAGAAAAATACCTGCTGAAACCCCAAGCCAAACCATAAATCAGTGTTGCAGTTCATTCATAAGAGAGTAAAAATAAAGCTCTTACTTGGAAAATTTCACCAGGTATGTGGCTTATTGCTATTGGCTGGAAATATGGCATCAGGTTTTTATCGAAAGCTTTTAATTCATCCTCATTCAAACCACCTGCAAAGGTAATACATTTTTTATTAGACTGACTTTTAAGCTAACACAAAATTTAAGCTCTTGCACAAAATATCTAAAATATATTTCTTCAACGTTTCATAAAAAAATACCAGTTCTTTTTTTTTGTTTGTTTTCTCTTTCATTATATTCAAATATTAGAAATAATCTGACCTTAGCTAACGGTATGGAACCTACACTACCCAAGGGACCATTAAATAACTCTTTTGCTTCTAAGAGAGACAGTTGAGGGGAGATGTGTTTAAATCTATAAAATCTATAAAAATACAAGCAGTGTTATTCAGGAATGCTTCTTGACAGCTTCTTCTCATACAAGAAGTCTTAGGGAGCATTAAGTGAAATTATTGGAAAGCTTTAAAAAAAGTGCAATGGGATGCACCTTATGGAAACTACCACGGCTTTTCCTTAGCACTGAAGAAATTGCTGAACATCCATCCCTGCAGATGACTCCTCCCTGGAAGAAATATATTTTGCCAGTCTAAAAAAACGCATTACTACATGAACCTGTCTCCTACTGCTCAGTAATACTGCTTCACATCTATTACCATCTGCAGTCTGAAGTTTGTTACCTGCTATAGTACCAATCTCCTGTAACACAGAGCCATTCCAGCTAGTTGCAGATCCAAACACAGACTCTGCCATCTTCTTAAACTGCCTCAGAACAGGGGTGCTACACAGCAACAGGCCAATTCTTGCAACAGCAGCACTGCAAAAGGCAACAAGGTTAATATGACATGCTGCAATCACATGCAATATTAAAAGTGCTTGGAATATACTTAGTCTGCAGTAGCAAGACTGTAAACCTCTTTTCCAGTTAAAAATATATGTACAATTGCTGCATACAAAAGTTTAATGCTTTGAGCAAAAGCCTAAGTTTCTCAGTGCAATATTTGAATAGTGAGATATAAATGGCAGAGAAAATCTAAAATGGACTATATTTTAAACAGCTACTGTATGCTTTCCATAACATCTATTGGCTTTCTTAAAGCATCTTAAGTGCAAACTAAAAGAGGCCTTTAGGCTCTGGAAATCTCAAAGGAAAACAAACTGCATTTTGTCAATAGAAATACTAATACATATTTCATAAGTATCGAATGTAGTACCTGAATTCAACACTCCTTATGGACATGATTTCTGTGGAGTTCAGAGCACAGAGAATAGCTCCTAATCCAACTAAATCAAAACTTTTTAATGTACTCATTGTCTGGCCAGAGTCTTCTAGAAAACTGTGCAAAATAGATCTTGCCTGCAAAAATAATAAGATATTAGGCAAGAACAGAGTGAACTTAATTGAAGGTTTTGTTACTAGAAGCTCAAAGTCTTACTGGAAGCTATGGAGTGTTACAATGGAGCCTCCCCAACATAATTAAATGGAGTTTTGCATGGTCTTCAGGACAGGCACTGGCACCACCTCTATGAGGCATCTAAGCAGAGCATGGTTACATGGCCACTTCAGAAATGAAAGCAAGTTAAAAGAATTCAGTGTGTCTTCTGCTGAGTCACAAGAGACCACTTCACCAGAAGAAATGTGCATTGAAATGCCTAACAGAACTGCCCAATTCAATTAAATTGTTAGACAGAAATGCAAATTACTCAAGGGAATCAACATGAAATTTTTAGGTTTTCTAATATCAGGTTGTCCTGCCTTATTTAAGTGTCACCTATAGATGGTGACCTGTGTTTAGGACTAAGATTCAGATGTGAATGGGATGTAGGTGCCAAAATGTCTTTGCCAGCCCTCATTTGCAGGGGCCAAGGCTGAAGACAACAAGCAGAGAGTGGTGGGGGTGGCTGTATCAATTTCCTAGGCAATTCTAGGACTTGAGTCTCAAAAAGCATGAATCCAGTAGTAAATTCAATAATGTACTTACTTGGGTATGAGTCCATTCTGTTTGCTGACTCAGAACAGAAATGGTGTCGATCAGATGTAAATCCAGCTCTTCAATTTCATCTTCAGTGAGTGCCAGAGCAATGCGCCCCAGAGAAACAATATGGTAACTCTTCCAGACTGACAGCGATCCCCAAACCTTTAGAACAGATTCATTAATGTACAGCATCTGTTAGATCATTGTGAATCTTCCTGTATGTAAACCATTTCCCAAAACTTTGGTTTTAAAAGTCCCAATACCTGATGTAGGCTTCTTCGCACACAAAATGCAGAGACTGGATATTGTGAAGCCTTTCAAGGTTCTGCATTAACAATGGTTAGTTTATCTAAAATATCAATACCAATGTATTTAAAACTAGAAGCAGTAGAACTCGGTTTATCTGTGATATAGTTACAGTGACTGAGAAGTTGTTACAGACCAGCCCCAAGGAAATTTTGATTACAGGAAAAGATCTATCTGGATAAGGAATAATGAAAGGGCATCAAGAGCTGGATTTGCAGAGCCTGGAACTGTCAATAATATTTAGCTGATAGTCGGTGGGCAGTATTTCTCAGGATGTGGCCAACTGCCTTTGCAAAAAAAAAAAAAAAAAAAAAGTATGCTAGGTTCTGGCTGAAGGGAGTAACTTGAACAAGACAGGTATAAGGAAAAAAAAAGTTCCCTTTAAAGGTCTCAGAGACTTCAGCAACGTTGCAATGTTAGTTGGTACAAGGAAGTTTTCTAGTACAATTGTGCCGCTAACTTCATGTAGAGAAATAAATGTAAAAAGCCAGTTCTGGGCTAAGTTAACCATTCCATGGAAATACTTCTTTTATTTTCAGGATTGCCACAATCTAGCTTTTGTTCAAAAAGCTTGAAGGGTGAATGCTAGTGAGGACTCACTGAAGAAATCTCTCTGTACTTGCCTACTAAATAGTGTTTGCACCTTCAGATACATCTGGTACTGTACAACCCACAAAGGGCCAGACCTCTGGAATAAAATAATTCTCACCCAGAGTTGCTGACTATGTGCTGTTCACACCAATGTGCACATCTAAGACAGAGCAGCCCCAAGGCTGCTGAGGTGTTTCTTCTCAACTATGACACTTGGGTTAAAGATTTGCTTAAGAGAGGCTTTTGCTGGACCTGTACCTCCTGACTGAGTTTCCACCGGATCTTTTATGCTGGTTTTACAATATCATAAAGAAACAGAACAGGGGCCTAAGCGTGGGAAATTTCAGTCTTTCCAAAGAAAAGAGACAGTAAAAAACATTATCCTGATTTTAAAGCTCCTAATTCTCTAATTTAAGAGGTACACGAAACACATACAGTTAAAAATGTTGTGTGTCTGTTTCCTGATCCAGGTCATAAAATACGGGGTTTCAGCTGTTTCATAAATAGCATCATCTGACAGCGCTGCATGAAATCTCAGACATAATGGTATAAATAACACAACACATTAAAACTGAACCACTCCTTTGTCCTCATTCACCTAGAGAATGCAAATCCACACATCTGTTACTATCACAGAGCCTGGAGACCTTCCCCTTACAAGTGAGCTAAGCTGCTTACTTTCATTAAGACCCAATCTGATAACTATTTTTTTTGAATTAGTTTGGGACCACGAGTAGTATGTTGTTTATTTTGGAATAAATAAATCAATTTAGGAGAAATTAAAGCTGGCTTAATCAAACATTTAATCAAAGATGCCCTTTAGTTAATAATATAACAGCATCTTATACATACAATGTCGAAGAGCTGCAGTTGTTTTGCCTGTACTATCTGATTTCTCATGCTTGGCGTTCAGTGTATATAGAAAGTCTGTCCTTGTCCAGCAGCAGTTTGTCTTACCACAGAGACCCAATATACAAAATTCAGTGCACTACAGATCTGTGTATCTTTCGGTATCTTTGCATTGAACATAGCTGGGCTAGGAGCACATTAACCTTGTAGACAATTTCTCTAGAGCAGATACCACTTCGTAAGCACACCATTATATTGCACTGCTGTAAAACACTTTAGTTTCCACCATCTCAGATAATAAACTAACATTCATCTCCTCGGATTTTTTTTTCCCCTTTTCCTACCCACATATCTCTGTGTTGACAGAGGAAGGCTGTCTTGGGACAGAAGCATTTGACACGGGGGGCTGTTGTCCTACCCCAGCACGGCAGCAGAAACAGAACTGCAGTCACTGTCAGCTTTCAGAAATCTGACCAGTGCTCTCTCCCTTCCAGCACCTGTAGTTCAGGAGTTTTAAAAGCTGAGCTGCACTTCTAAAAACTGCACTGTCGGCCTTATTTACCCAAAGGTCATGGTCAGCTCCACTGCTCTGACTGCAACTCGTGATTACAAAGATACTGCCCAGGCCCACCTTGACCCTTGTCCCAGCCCTCAGATCTCCAAGCATCTGCACTGGTCCTACTGGCAGTCAACTGGACTTGTAGATGCTTCCTACCCTTGTTCTGTCAGAGCAAACCGTACAAACAACTTTTTAAGGGTTGGATCATTTTGGTAGAATGGGATTCAGAAGTAGCTAGCCATGAAGGGATGGAGACAGAGAGCAGACAGCCTCCATCAAATGCTGGTGACATGCAGCTGAAGACAGCCTGGGCTCGGTAACCTCTTCACCTCTGGGTCTTCCGCAGCCAAAACAAATGGTTTCACTACACCCTAAGGCTTTTTCTGGCTGAATCAAAAGTCTGTTTGTGACAATACCAGGAAGCAGTACGAGGAAATCACCCCCAGGAGGGTGAATCACCAGTGCCAGGGATGGGGTGAGGTGTGGCTTTCAGGAGCCCACAGCTGGACAAGGGAGCACTGATGAGCACCCAGGCACCCTGCTGACGGTGGCCCCGGACACAGGGCACAGCGCTGGCATCACACAACCATGTCCTGTGCTCTGGCAAACACCATGGGCATCAGGTACGGCCTGTGCCCAGGGCAGAGACCTGTTACTTACCCAGCTAAATACCCTCTTGGTCCATCTGGTTTTATGCCACCATAAACTATATTTAACATAGATGTAGACACTTTAACACTCTAAGCTGAATTCTCAGCAGGCCAGCCAAATTCCCATAGGACAGCTTGCTGGTTTTTCATTTATAAAAGAAAAGCAAGAAGCAAGCAACCAAAAAGCCATGGGAAAGCAAAAGCACTCAAGTTTTTCAGCAGCGAATAGCTCAGAACAACTTGCCTGTCGACTCTAAAGCAAGACAATAGCTTTCTATCACCATCTCACATTATTTTTCCAATAAGCAATAGATATTCCTGCAGCAATAGTGACATTGCCATAACATAGTTATTTTTGAACTATGCAGCTCTATAAAAGCAAGTCAAATTATGGATTTAATTTTCTTTCACAGACAGTATAGTTACCTGCTTGGCTTTTTCCTTCAACACCATAAGCTGTGAGCTGTTAAAACCAGAGACAGTCCCAAGACGTTCCACGTTTTTGTCAAAAGTCCTTGCATCCATGCATTTCAGTTCCTGAACTGACCAATAGACATTTGCTTCTGCTAATTTAATAATTTCATCTGAAGAAGGGGCTCTGGTTCCAAGGCAATCTGGAAAAAAAAAGTGAAATACTAAGAGTTTTCCTCAAGGAGACTGCAAAAAGGAAATTTACCAATAGGAAAATGTAAGAGGCTGACAGACTGTGAATTAACTGCAGCCAATGTGATATTGATTAACTAATTATCTTACAATGAAATTATTTCTTTAAATATTTACATCATTGATGTAGTGGATACAAAAGCAGAATTTGCCTAATTAGCAAGAAATCAGGTACATTTTTTGTCGTCCAAAGGCAGTGCATGCTGGAAGAGAAAAGAGGAGTAGCTGTATTTCAGAACAGTTACAATATAGAATGCCGGGAAAAAAAAAACACTAAAATCTGAATGTGCACAGTGCTAAGAGCAACCAAGATGTTCCAAGTTTCTTTCAGGTCCAGTTCTGTAAAGGAAGCAAAACCCAGGCAAGGGCTTAGCCTGCGGTCAAAGCAGTGCCCACTGGGGGCCACGATGCAGTAGGAATGCAGATCTCTGGAACAGCCTCAGTGGAAGCTTCCATCCACGGCTAAGGCTGCTCACCCCTGCTCTCCCAGAAAAGCTGCAGCTGAATGAACTTCACGTTTAACCAGCACATATACGAACCCAGCTCAATAAGAAAGTAACAACCACAAGGGGCCCCTTCATGCTAAAGTACTGTGACAGAGATGTATGGCTTGTAAGACTTGCCTGACATTTAAACAAGGTGAAGACAGAAACTGGATGTGTCAGAGGAGCACAGTGCTTGTTCTCCGTATCAAAAGCAGGTTGTTAAAATGTCAAGAATGAGAGAGAGTGGCTCACTTAGAGCACAACTGTTTGGACAGACAACCTGCATTTAAAAATCTGATTTATGGGCAGGTTCTGGATCCATACATGATCAAATGAGATATTTTCCAGTGTGAGTATTAACAAAACCTGATCTTTGTTGGTGTAATCTACATCTAATATTGATGGAAAGCAGAAACTGGAATCCTAATGTGCTCACTTACTTCTCTTTCTCCTGTCACTAATTCAGGAAAACCTTATTAAATAATGACCTAAACCAAATAATCTCTACATGTCTTTAGATATGACCATTACCAGTAAAAATCAAGAGTTTCACAGATGCTCTGTCTGAGCTAAGCTCCCACAGATAAATAAAGTGAGGATGTACAAAGTAGATTTGTACTTTGAAAGGAGGCAGAGGAGGGATTTATTTGCATCAAAAGAAGCTGCAGTAGTGGGTAGAACACTGAAAAAATTGAATCTGTTGAGCAAACGAAAATGTTGTTCAGCTTGCAGTGTACCAGCTGATGTTCTGCTCTCCCTGTATGTGCTTTCCTGTGAAGCTGCATTGTTTCACTTTCCCATGCTGCAAAAAGGTCAGCTTTTCTCATGTAAATACTGGCATCCAGACACAATGCAGTTCCCTTCCCCAAGTCATGAAAACCTATTATTTTTTGTTCATGGAAAAAAACATTGATTTTATTATTTGCAACATACCAGATACATTGGCACTATTACAGAGGGAAATACTAATTAGACTCCTGGCTTTACTTCCTGTATCTGATGCTATTTCATTCTTCCTTCTACTATATAATCATATTTAGTTTGATGAACATATTATATAGGTAATATATTATAACATCTCAGTGCTGTGAGGTAAGCAACTTGAATTCTTTTTCCACCATCGCTGCTCCATTCTGGTAGCATCTTGGGCAGATGATTCCTCATATGCTCCAACTTGCCTTAAGCAAATGAGTTTTGCCCTCATATGCTCCAATCTGCCTTAAGCATCACCTGTGCTTTTTCCTTGGCATAGGCATAGATGTAAGAACTGTCACTGTAATTATTACTTTTGTTACTATTCGCTCACAACCAGACAGTAGGAAATGTTAATTATCAGGTTGGTAGCATGGAGAACCATCCATGTCATTCTAGAGCCACTTTCCTAGTAGTCAATTTTCTAGTGATTTAGAAGTCAGAAAACTTCAATCCTTACTGAAACTACTGTGTGAGCTCTGTGGAGTTGATAAGATTATGTTTGGTAACAGAACTTCAATACCACACTTGGACTGCAGAATTTCTTGGACTAGAACAAACAATCCCTCCATTGCTCATCTTCCACTCTTGCCCCCAGCTACGCCAGCACAACCTGAGTGAAGAGTGAGCAGCCTTGGAACCCTGTTATCCTTTGACAAAGATCATTAGTTCCACTGGCAAGTTCATATTGGTCTTGCAGTGCAAGTATCAGACAGCTCTGCAACTGCACTGGACAGAAGTTTGATTAGAGGAGCCTTTGGGATTTGTGTGTTGTGATCCAGAGTTCTAAAAAACCGTCTGTGAGGACAAAAATGTGCTGAAACATCTGATGCTGAACCTTTAATCCTGTGGCCCATGCCTACACATTTCTTAATTAATTTCTTAACAGTTAATGATCTGGTGGTTTATTTGTTCAGGGAAGAGTGAATTTGATCCATTCAGCTTGACTCTGCTACTCTACCAGCTTGATCCTGCTTTTTTAGAGCATGAAAAATGTGTAATGACTTCTCTGCTCAACCGAGGTCATGGTTTTGTTCAGGCAATGCAAAATACAGCTCTGCAGAACACTTTCTATCTCCCTCTGTGTATGAATACAACATTGTAAAGGACGCCACAGTCATCATTCAGAATCGCTATTATACAAGTGGGAGGATTTCTATGCAGGCACAGGGCTAGGTGGGAGCTTGGACGTGCATTCTGTTGGACAGAACCGATGGGGAGGTTTTCGAAGGCATAAAGGTAGACAGTACCAACCCCCCTGAAACTGTTGGGCTCTAAATTCTAAGCAGTGCATTCAAAAGCCTCCCCTACAACATTGTCATTCTCCACAGCACAGGACAGCATGGCCTAAAAATTCTGCCTAGGTGAATTTAAGATAAGAGAAGGAATTGTTGTAATAGAATATAGTCAGAGTATGCATTTTCTACAAAGAAAATGATCCATTTGTCGCTAGCAATTCTAGTAGACTGATTGCTAATTAAAATATATTTTAGATTATAATAAGCTTTGCCCATTTGGACAGACAAAACACGGTGCCACCACTGATGTCAGATTTCAGAACAGCTGAGTCAACACACGATCATGTCTGGCAAAGGATTAACTACGTGTACTCTTTTGGCACAACAGTAACTTGTCACCTCCACTGCTTCTTAATTCAAGGAAGCTTAATTTCTGTTACAAAGGAAGCCAAAAAAAAAGCCAAAATAAACAGGAAACCATAATACAAGTCATTAATCTTTTCCTTTGTGCACTCACAGACATGCCAGGAGATGTTAACCATGCAATCACGTACTGAGATCAAATTTTTCAGCAATTGGTCAGTGCATCAGATGGCCACAGGCAACAGAGTAAATACTCACTGTTTTAGCTAGAAGACTGATCCCTGGTAAGTTACTTAATGCTTTAATTTTTACTGTCCTGCTCTTGGAATACATTTAATGACTAAGTCAAAATGAAAAGTCAGTTTAAACTGCACCACCAGAGCCCCAAATGCAAATCGGGCACTTTGACACCACACAGACACCAGGTGAAACACTCACCTGGTCTGACAAGAGGTGGTTCAATATTGGCAGTGGCATTGGAGACGGATTCAAATACAGTTGATAGAAGCTCTTTGGCTGAAGAAATTGGCCTTACTGTCTTTGCTATTTGCAAAATGATATCCTGGAACTTTAAACGGAAAGCAAAACAATGAGTAAGACATCTTTCCCCCTTTTAAAACAAATTGTTTTGGAGAGAGACTCCTGCAGACCTCAGCAAAGTAGGGGTTAGTAACAGCTCAGCCTCCTTCCGAGTTGTGCAGATGTTTCACAACAGAAGGAGAATAAACCAACTGCTTCTGAAAGGTTAGTGGTAGATCTTTAAGGAAAAGCAGTATTAGAAACAAAACAAATTCAGAGCAATTCTTCCTTTTGTATGTCCTCTCAGCTTCTGGCAACATCTGAGACTGCCTCCAGACCTTATTGTAGCAAGAGCTCCTCTGTTACATGATATACGGTATGGAAAATATTTTGTTTCAAATTTGTCAGATAAATATAAGAATTGATGATATAGACCCAACTAAATTATGAGGAATATTTTTTACCTGTTCACCTTTTTTTCAGGCTTTTGTGATGTTTTGACCTTTCTCCTCCACCCTGCTAGACACCTCCCTTTCAGTTGAGAAGTCCCATGCTATTTGGGCAATTATATGCGTTATCTCCTGAGGAAAAATTGCTGACTGTGCTCACATATTTCTGCAGAATAACGAAACCTCATTCCAGTATAGTTTAACCCTATACATAAAAAATTGTAAGATTATATGAACTAAAGAGGGCAAAGAAACTACAAAGTGCAATGCTGAGGATATCAGTTACTACTGTGTGTGCTATGTTGTACTTTGGGCAAAGGGCCACATATTCAGGTTACATAACTTAGACTGTGAAACCCAAATTCTAACATTATCTCTTACAAAATTAAAAGTTAAAATAAAAACATACCTTTTCAGCAAGTACATTTAATTCTCTTTTTGACAACTCAGCTATGAATGGTCCAATATCTAATGTTGTTTCAGCTGTCCAGTTCTTCGGGGAGCTGAAGAAACATTTTGGAAAAGTATATTGATCAAGAATGTTTGCAATCAAAATTATACTAAAACTTCAGAGTTTTTATTACGCTGTATTATATAGAAAAGACAGATGCTCCTATGCCAGTGTGATGAATCATATATATTAACATCAGACTCTACTTTCTCATCTCTCTCTGACACAGGGGGCATTAGTGGAATTCAATACATTCAGAGGAAGCCTTCAAACATTGCAATCATGGAGCTTTGTTCTCTCTCTCACTCAATGTTCATAGCATTCTTAGCAGGACAGTGTTCAAGCAAGGAGAAAGACCTTTAAAAAAAAAAATATCCCATTTTCTCTCAGATTCATGCTGCAATGGTATCCTGCTAAATGGCATCAAAAGAGAAGCAGAAACCTCACAGCCAAACCTGAAACCATCTTTTTTCCAAATACCTTATCCTAAGGATCAACTTGGTTAATACACAGGTAAGCAATATTTACCAGTACTTGCTTAAAAATTTGAACAAACAAACAAGCCTATTCCAATATTAAACTATCTGCAGTTTTACACGGGCTGGTTTTCCTTGCTGTTGGGCAACTGCAGCTTTCTCTGATGCCAACAGGAGCTGTGGGTGCTCATCATTTCTGAAAAACAGGCCCACGCACACCTCACAAGAGTGGACAGTTTCCCGCTGGTTCTGAAAAGATCAAATTCACTAAGCAATTCAGGAAAGTAACTCAAACTTTTTGAAACTAAGGGACGGGAACATGAAACATAGGTGATGAAACTGAAAAATACCTATCTTATTGGCTCCATATTTTTTACTCTCAGTGCTATTTTCTTCATCTGTAATATCAAGAGTAGTGAAAGGCAGCTCTAACACCTTGGACAGCCACATCTAATGACACCTAAGCCATTTCTGTATTAGAGATTTTTTCTATGATAGGTACCATACCTCTTGAAATAACACGTTAAATTATTTGTAGGAATAGGAAGGAAACTCCGCTCTGAGTGGTGCTGGGAGTTTCAAAATGTATGTTGCTTAGCACTATGCCTATTTGGGCTGTGTGACACAAACCTGACAAACCCACTCAGGAGTTGATTTAAGACACAAATCTGACACATGTTTGCCAACCCACTCGGGAGCTGATTAAGAGAGCACTTGGATAAATAAATTTCATCCTGCAAGTCCCTGCAGAAGGTGGTAGTCCAACCAGTCTGTTACTAGTGTGTGTTCTCACAGAAAACTTTGTGGAGTTTGTTGCCCCATTATGAGGGCACTGGACTAGACAAGTATTTTCTTAATAATAAAATGAAGTATTATTTAGCACAGCGAACCATGATTCATTCAGATTTATGCAGGGATGGTTTCTGGTGGCAAATTTATCTACTCCATTACCAGAAAAATGCTGACAACTAGGAGGAACCTGAATGAGCAACTAAAATGACTAGAAGCACCGAGTGACAGACTTTGGGACTGAAGGCATGGTCAGAAACTGTGTGTTCAGTCTCTGTCTTCAAATGCAAGATATCTCTAAGAGAAAATGTAAGAGACAGATGGTATATCCTTGCCAGAGGACAACTTTGCTTTTTGCATGACTGATACAGCAGCGTGGTTCAAACCAGCCTCCTAATCTGAGTCATTAATGACATCCAACGTGCTTTCCGCTCTGTTGCTTCACTTGGTTGAACTTGACATCCCTCTGCTTCCTCCTCTGGCTCTCCCCCTTTGCCACAGGTTGTCTTTATTTCTCTTCTCGCACCAGTGCATTGAACGTGAGAATTCTTTGCATTCCTGTGCCATGCTTTGCCAGTAATGCTCTTGCTCTTGCCATGCCAGATTCTCTTTGCCTGCCCCTCCCTCAACTGTTATGCTTTCTCTCCTTTTTCTCTGGGACTTAACTCATTCAGAGTGTCCCTGGGGCTGTAGTTTGTTCCACAGTTATCACATTACACACCAGAACAGAAATGTCATTCTAGTGAGCAAAGAACACTGCCTTAATACCTTGCATGCCTTAACCATCAGCAGAAGCAGGGTGGTATACCTAATACCTTACCCGTATAACTCAAGGAGTTTGTATTTAATTTCAGTCTTCTGCTCATGGCTGAGCTGTTGGCAGAGTTTGAATTGATGAAGGGCTGCTGCCATTGCCTTCAGGGACATTCTGTCATGTAGAAAGGTTGGAGGTAAGTGGCAGATTAGATTTCCGAGTAGGTCAACATCATATTCATCAGCAATGGAACCATTCTGAAACAAGAAGCATTTACCTTGTTGGTAGAGCTAATCTTGGCTCTTGCCCTGTATCACTCAGCTGCATCAAAACACATTTAAGCTTTGTGATCCTCTAAGGAACAAAGACACAACAGTTTGCACTGGCAACTTAATCTATAGTTTCTGTTGAAGCCACTTTATACTTCTTGCTCTTACCAACAAAACTGGTGATATTTAATAAGCACTTGATATTTAATAAGCATTCTTTGTTTATTTCATATTGAACTACACTTAAAAATAATTAAAACCAGATCTCCTGCCACAATCTCCAGGCAACCACCCAACAAGCGCAGCAGCAGCGCAGTTCTGCTAGCTAGGAGAGTCCTCACATGGCCCTGTGTGGCAAAGGGGCCACAAGCTCTTGCTATCACAAAGCTTCACTCTGTGGGATTTTTCTAGCCAAAAACACGAGGGATTATAGGGCTGGTTTTTACGTACAAGGACATGAATAATCACAGCTACATCAAGAACTAGTTTTCCCTAAAAAATGGTGACTGCTGCAGCTCTTTGGTGGCAGAAGCCACAAAATATGCCAGGTACACAAACACAGAGCCGAAAACATCAACCCAAGACACAGGCTCTATCTACAGAAGAACATGAGCATCTGCGTGCAGACTGGAGAGTAGAAGCAGGCAGTATGACTTCGTGATGCACCACATGACAACAAAGGGAGATAAAGCTATTCAGCCACTCTCACTGAGTTTGGAACGGTCAGTGGCTAATTACAGATGACTTCTGTGCAGCTTCCCCTCTACCACTGGCCCCCCTAACCATGCCTACCAAACACTCCTGCACTTTCTGCAGGACAGCGTCTTTTTTGTGAAGGCTTGGATTCAAGAGGTCCACCTCAGTCTTCCCAAGGCTTTCAATGAAAGTGACACACAGAGGGCCTGAAACATACTCCAGGTACTCAACCCTGCCAAAAGAATTAAAATGGTCTCAGAATGCAAACCTGACTCTCAGATGCCCAAAACCGCACCCATAAAATCTGTGGAGACTGAAAAAATTCAGAGGCAAGCCTGAATTTGAAAAATGATAAACTAGGCAGGCCAGAAAAGTTGCAATTAATCCCCAACATGTTTTAAATAAAATTAATGCCTTTTTAAACAGAACCATTTTATTTTCTCATTTTTGATCAGGTTTTTCTTAAATTAGTTAAAAACATTCTGGCAAAATAATAGTTCTCATACCATTTTATCTCTTTCAGCAGGTGTGAAAAAAGAAAAAGAAAAAAGGAGAATTCACATGTGAGGAGTTACAGCTCAGCAGTTCCTATCAAGGTATGATCGTTAATTGTTTTCTGAGGAAGAAAAGCTGTTACTGAATATTACTTGACTACTTACATCATGGAAAATTTTGCTAACTGACAAAAAGTATTTCTAAACACATTGAAATGTTTTTAACAACACAGAGCAGTACTCTCGGGCGGCAATGTGATGGCTTTATCTTACATCCCTGCTTTCAAAAAAAACACCATAAAAAAAGGTAAGTGGAACTAAGTAGCATATTAAAAAAAAAAAAAATCAAGCAACCACCCCCCCTCCAAAAAAAGTATCACAATATAGGAAGAAAACAACAAAAATGCAAAGAAAAAAATCCAGCGTAAACTACATTTAAGCTAGTTTTGTGATTCTCAACAAGACACTCATGACAGCCTACTCAATTATCCCCTTTATTTCAGCAGGCATCAGAAACAGCGTAAACTGTTTTACAGCATAAACAACATTACAAACTTTTTCATTGCTGCTGTATCACTGTGCTGTGATTCAGTCTGCACAGAGCACGCTTCAAGGGAGTCTGATTTCAAGGATGCAAAGGAATTCACAATTGGGACAAAAATAGGGTATACTAAAAGACACCGGGTGTTACCAGCTTTCACTTGACGTAGACTTTGGCTGCAGTCAGCGAACACTTTTTATATGTTATCTTTTACCTGAATTACTGGCTTTCCCAGGACTGAAGAGGTTATTAAAAAAGTGCTCACAAGGACTACTCCGAATGTTCTACTATGGATGTGCTAACTTAAGATACAGTAAAATGTAACTTACGGCAGCACCAACAAGAGGAAGGGAGGAATGGATGCACTGGAGGCTTTCCAAAATTTCCAAGCCAAACAATTAACCTAAAAGTAACAAAAAATTAAGATCTTAAGTATTTGTTATTTTTGAGGAAGAACTGAAATATGGCTTGTAAATTAGCATATAGAAGACTGTGCATGTTATCTTCAGAGAGAAGATTTTTCTTTTTACAGAGGATTTTACTTTTTCCAGACATCAGAGATAAAACACCCTATATTTGGGTGCATAGGAGTGTTTGTATCTTTCCAAAAGTTATATATATATATTTCCAGACAGATTATTCATGGATTAGCAAGTTGGAATGACTGTAGAAACTTCTTGCAATTCCTAAGTGAAAAATGAAATTGCTTTTTTTGGTCTTACCTGATATGGAGAAAGCAGATGAAGGTTCTTTTCAAAGAATTTAAAATGGCTTAAAAAAAAGTCTGTGCCCATACTTTCAATCAACTGGCAAGTCACTCCTTTCACAAGCTGTCCTGTGCTGATAGGGAAAAGCAAAGTTCAAATTTTTCAGTATTTTTAGCAGAATTCAGTCCT
Source organism: Cygnus atratus (assembly GCF_013377495.2). Taxonomy (NCBI): domain Eukaryota; kingdom Metazoa; phylum Chordata; class Aves; order Anseriformes; family Anatidae; genus Cygnus; species Cygnus atratus. The sequence continues at coordinate 7,947,919 of NC_066376.1, forward strand.
TACTCCCCACAACAATGTCCTAAGATTTAGTTTCCACAACCACCCCCCTTCTCTTTCTTGTAATCTAAAGGCTGTCAAAAAAAACAACAAAACAATACCTCTGCAGTGCAGTGATTTGGATTTGGAGACTCTTTTTAAGGAAGAAGCTGTTATCTTGTGGTACCAAGGAATGAATAAACAAAACAGTACAAAATAACTACATACTGTTTACCTCAAAGTTGTTTTGATCACAGATCTAGACTTAAACCCCTTTCCAAAGACAATCATCCATACCTTAGGAGGTCAACAGGAGAGCTTTTCTTAGACAGTAACTCATACAGATATAAAGCCTGAAATAAAAACCACCACACAAAATTAAACTTCGGTAATGCAGTTGAAAGATACAATAACTACTGCAAGGTTTTTGTTTGCTTAATGCTTTTATGTACCCTAAAGGCATTTCTGGGGTCCAGCCTGGCCAACAATATCGTTTTGCAGGCATCCAGTGGTGAACCTGTTCTTCATAAGATATCAGTGACAGGCACCGTGGGATGATGTTAAACATGTTTGTGGAACATGACCACAGAATAAAATTTAAGTTTAAAGGGACTTCTGGAGGTCATCTGGTCCAACCTTCCATCTCTGGAAAGAGCCAAAGGACTGGTCGTACATGCAAGTATCTAGTATACACAGTACCAGAAAGAGAATTTATGGCAGAAACTTTAATATATTTGAACTCAGAACATTAATGCTTTCCTTTCCACTATATTGACTTAGAATCCTGTCAGGCTCTAAGTGACCACTAGTTGCTTACATGAAAAGATATTTGCGGCAGTTCCTTCCTTTTGCCTACGTTCTTTTAACACCTATTACAACACTTTTCCTATTCTCCCATCATACTAAATCGCAGTGGAATGGAAAGCTCACAATGTTTTTTACCTGGCTTCTTCTTAGTTCTTTTTCTTTCATCACTGAAGAATTATATCCAGTCTCTTTCCATAAATCAGGAAGAGATATTTCTCTAAAGAAAGCCCCTTGTATATCTGTGACTGGTGAAGAAAAATCTCTAGATGAAGCTATCTAAAAAGCGGAAGAGACAAACACATGACATTTCAGAACTTATGCTTAGAATTACAGGATCTGACTTTCTATTCTGTATAATATTTCTCTAGAGAGGATAAAAGAAAAACTTGTCAGTATTAAAAAAAAAGCCATAGACTAAGCTAGAGAGAGCCTTCAAAACAGACTTTTCCAGAAAAAAAACAACACTAGAAATATTAACCATTGAGTTAAACCCACATCTCAGTGATAACATTTTAAATCATGCTCTGCATATTATGCTTTATTATGCTTTTGCACAACGAGAACCTGTTACGCAGGTACCTTCCTGAGGATCCCTTGTTGTTGTGCAGGTGATAAGTCTGGCGAGTATTGGGACATTGTGCCTCGAATGACCTGAGAAAGCTCCTTTGGGTTCATCCTGTAGAATGACTGGGTGCTAATACCAGTTACCAATGCACCCATTTGACTAACATTATAAAATAAAACCTGCAGACATAACAGAGGAAAAGTTATCTGGGTTGTGTACAGCAGACACATTAAAAGTGAAAGTTAATAAATCAAAACTACTTTTCTTGAATATTTAATGCCTTTCTTGCCTAGGGATGTACTTTCCTCTGATATTTTTCAATCCAGACAAGACTGTCCAGGGAACAAATACGACCATTTTCCAGAGGCTCCTTTATTTTGAAACAGAGAAGCCTGATTCCTTCCATTATGATATATTTTAATATATAGCCCAATATATAGTCTTTGATCATGCAAGTTCTGCTGCATGCGGCAGCAATACAAACAAAATAATATATACAATTGCCAAACGCAAATAGGCATTCTCCATGTCACTAGAAAATTACTTTAGGCTACAGTTTTGAATGTTTTTATTTAATTTAAACAAAAATTTCTAACCACTAACAGTACTACAAAAAGTGTCATACTGATACTAAGCTTTTCAACATCTACAATGATTGTTGAGAAAAAAGACATTTCACTATTAAAAAAGAGAAGATAGGAAAGCTATATCAAAGGTACCTTTTCATAAGAGAGGTATTTACTGGATAAAATCATAACTTGGCTTTTTGCCCATCCAGAGACTTGGTTTAGTGTTGCAATAGCATTATGAACTGCCTCAGGTGACAAAGATTCCAGCTGACCTGAAGTCAGTCCAACCACAGCGTCTGACAGTGATCCAAGGATATCATTCAAAGTCTGGTTCTGCATAGCAATATTCAGGAGCTGAGATTTGAGCTAAAGCAAACAAACAAAAAAAAAAACAGATGGGAAACAAAAGTCTGCCAAGAACAAATTTCCAATTATCACCCAAAACTTTAACTGGAGTTTTTGGAATAGAAATTGGCAAGCATTTAGTGACCACACAGTTCATAAAAATTCAAAAGTAGAACCACAGTTGTCAAAGAAATACAGAAGAAACAGAACAAGAAAAGAATGAGCACTGTGGAAAAAAAAAAGATAGGCTTTTATTCTTTGCATCATACACTCGAGAACTATTTCCTTTATTTCTTAGATCCCAGTAATTTTTCCACTCTTTTTTTTTTTTCCTCAATTCAAGAAGTCCCTCCCTCCTCTGTTTTCAGGAATAGGAAAAACGCACGAGCACAGTACCCACCTTCTGAACCTCAGCCTGGAAACCTCTCAATTGATTGCATTTAATCATTTGATGAAGCAAAGCCCGGGCCACAGAGGCATCCATCTGTTCCATGTCATCATAAAAGCAAACCAACAAACCTAGCCTATATGGAAGAAATACATTAGCTAGCTTCTGAGATAAAAGCTGTCACTCTCAGGAATGTGAAATATGGTATACCCTACTTGCGCACCAAACTTAAGTCATTTGTTTGTCACCAACGCTTTAAGAGGTGATCTTTAAAACTCTACATGGCCTGAAATGTTGATATGAGAGACTTGCACTATTCTCTGTAGTTAGCTAAACTCTACTCATATTTGTGCTGTCAAAAATTTAAGTTCCCCCGTTCCATTTGTGCATTCCTGGACTTTCCCAGTTACTAGACTCCACTGCCCTTGGCAGAATTGGCAGTATAATCTCCACTTTGAAAAGGATGGAGGGCTATTAAGAAGTCTCAAAGTAGCTTGCTGAGTTTTTATCTGGATTGAATGTACACTTTGAACTCTACTTCAAATCCTGCTTGGATTTCACAAGTAACACAACTCATTCATGTGGTGGCACAGCAGTTAAGAGCATTGCATAGCCTCTCTGTTGTCTCAGGTTTAAAGGAAGCCTACTGTACTTCTCACCAAACATATTTCTTTATCCCTATGACAGGCCCTTGGATGGATTCAACGTGCTGTGGTTCATCGCCTCAGTTGTGCCAGAACAGTAAGGCTGTGTTGTGAACTAGATGAGGAGCTCATTTGTCTCCACACTCTAACATTTCTTGGCATTTTCATTAACCTCTGTAAAGTGCAACCATGGCTGTAGTCAGTGGGCACATATCCTCACACCACCAAGGGCTAGCACCTGCTGTACATGGCCTCCTGACTTGTGCCTTGGGAATATTTGTTGCCATTACCTGCAGGCCTGCATGGATGGAGGTCTGAATTGTGCATCGCTCTCTCTGCATTTGAAACTTTAAAGCAGTGGTGATGAATTAGTTTATAGGGAGCCTGAATTTGTGGGAAGCCTGAATCAGTCCCATGTCGCTGAAAACTCCTAGCCTTTTCTTTCATAACTTATGCAGGACAAGAACTTGCAAAGATATGGGCAAAGAACAACTCACATGCTGCAATCTGTGTTTTTTCCAATTCAAGGATGCGGGTGTAGGCAGAGTTCAAATGTCCACACCCAGATGTAAACTAGATCAACAGTGGACAATGCTGTGGCCGCAAAGTTTGTAAAAACAAAAAAAATCTGCTGCATACAAAGTCTCAGCTTTTAATTCCCCATGTCCCTCAACAACAACCAGCCTAGTGATGTAACAACCTACTGCTTCTGCAGCCCATCTGAATTCATGGGACATCATCAAACTAACATATAAATCAAAGAAACATTATAACTGCACTTTTATAACAAATAATTACCTTCTGATGCATTATTGCATAACCACCAAGAGCTCTTTGTCTCCTTTGGGATTGGCAGTAATGAATAACGCTACTTCTTAAAAGTAAAAGTGCATTTAAATCATCAGTATGGTTAAAATAAGTAACATAAAATAAGTGTGTTGGGAAAATGGAATAGATTAAGGATTATGGAGCATGATATTCCTCTCATTGGTGACAATCTGGCACCTCTCATGAGTGATAAAATCACTTTAAAAATTTCTGACATGAAATCTAGACAGTGGGCACAATTCTTTTGTCACTTACATCCCTGACAATCAACAACACTTCATGGAAGTCAATGAGTTACACTGCAATAAAGACAGGAGCTCTGAAGTCATAAAGCATATTCTCCATTATTTTAAACCTCTAAGGTATCCCCCAAAGAGACTACAAATAACTCCAGAAAGTGGTGTCTTGGGACTAAATGCATCCACTTATATGACAGCGCAAATGTAAATGCACAGCACTCTCCTGCAGGTAGCTCAAGCTCACTGCGTATTTATGAATAAAAGCTAGCTTTTTTTGTTGTTGTTGTTATTTTTAAAGTAAATTAAAAAAAAAAAAGTGCTAATTTGAGAGCCCTAAAAGTGCAGTTTCCTGCTTGCACACACAAAAGTCACAAGCATCTAACCATGGCTCTTCTCTGCTCAGTAGGACCACTTATAAAGAGGACAATGATGAGCAACCCCTCTGGTGACACCAAGTGGACACCACCTGCAGCCCTGGCTGGTGTGAGCTACAATTTCCTCCTTAAATCCTAACGGTAACACAATTTCCAAAAAATATCTGCTGTGATTCGAACACCCAAGGCAGCTTGTGTCCTGTCATCCCAATTTGTTTTATTGCTGTACCATACAACAACAGAGTTTTGACTGGGTGCCCCAGACACTGCTGTGGTCCTCTTACTGTTACTACAGACAACTCCTCACTGCAGAGCTGGAGACAAAGCATCAGCTAATTAGGCACACGTCCAAAATTCATAAAATAGCAGTTCTTCACTGTTGCTAACCAGGGTTGGATTTCAGCCTAGATTTTTCTGCTAGAAGGAAAAAGCTATGCCATATCAACAAACTCATCAGCTATTTACTGCTTATACTCTTCTCTTTTCTTCTTACTTATTCTCTCCATACACAGCCAGAAAAAAAAAATCAGTCTTGCCTGTAGATAGTTGAAGTGTTTCTCATATCAAATCCTGATGAGTTTATTCTTTCCAGGAAAGCTTGTGCAAGCTCTGGTGTGATATCATACACCGTGTCCAACTGCTTCGTTGCATTGTCGTAGCTAATGAATAGTCTTATCTGATCAATGCAAACAAAATCATGCATGAGGATTAGGAAGTGATTGCATCTAATAAAATGTTTGACACTATAAATTAATTGACTCCATTTATGTTATACAGAAAGGAAGAAGATAGATTTGGGTAAAACTGTTTTTGAAGGCAACACTGAATGAATGATTCTCTGTTGAACTGTCAAATATCACTGGTCCCCCATCTTTCTTTCGGTACAAGTCACAGAAGCCCAATGCAGATAAATAATTACATATCAATGATAATTCTTTTGAATTACAAAAGGGAGGAATATTTGGTTGACAATGGATTTGAATTCATTTTATATTTATTTTAAAAATTATATTTAAGAAATTAAAGTATATAAAATTCTTTTTCATGTTTAAGTTTACATTTGTGTTTATACTGTTTGTAGCTGACATCACTGGACTAAGATAGATCCAACCATATTTTTTTACTTACTTCATTGAGACTAATTTTCAGAATTTCTTCTAAAGGCAGATGGACCATGTATCGTCCCAAAATCCATAAATTTTCTGCGCTGACCCATGAAGCTGATTCACTGAACTCTGTTTTGTACAAATAAATACTCACTAAAATGTTTGGAAACTCATCACTTTTTCAAATTTGTTGTACCCAGTATTTTATTATTGGTAAAAAAAAAAAAATATATATATATATATCTGCAAATCAGAAAAATGCTTAGCAGAGAGTCAGGTTCCTTCCATTAGCTCGTTTTTAGCACCACATTTTTATGAAATCATTTTTTTTTTTAATGGAAACAAAATAGCATTGCAAATGTTTCTAATTTTCTCATATGAAAATGATCAATGTTTTATGTTGTTGAAACAGAAGTGGACAAAGTATGGGACTGGAAAAATTACACCAATAGCATTAAGTATGGAGCAGCATTTTTTAAACTTGGTTTTCCTAATCAAATATATTATTGAAGAACATCAGGAAGGCATGATACTTTTTAACACTTTATATATATTATTAGCGATGATACCACTTGTTTCAGCAATATGCAATAGCGATAATGGAGAAAATTAAAAATCATTCATATACTTATACGGAGAAAGTTTGGCAAAAATACAAAATAATGCCTAACAGTTAAGAAATGTGATTTATTTAGTAACATTCTCTCAATGTATTTTAAATGAAAACAGGATTCCTACGAATAAAGCATTTACAGACTAGCTGGGTACTCTGAGCTTCAAAGACAGTGTTTTCTCCAAAGTGTCTTAACCTAGATGCTCAACATGATACCTTATCTTCACTATATCTGCACTGCTTTGCATGTGAAAGAACAAGCAGGACATAAGAGAGGCGTGGCAATTCTCAGTCCCTCCTGAGCTGAGTGATCTTTTACTACCTTCAGGCATGAACCATGATGTCTGATGCTGTGGGATTTTCACAGGACTACTGAGTACCACGAGGCAAGTCCTGCATCTCTGCTTAGCACACGATAGCACGCATCATCACAGAGTTGTGAACTTCCCCTCCACAACTTTATGCTTTACACTGACATTTTGAAATAGCCATGCTCCCAGAAGCCAGATTTTGCTCCACTGAAACAAGTGGGAATTTTGCATTTGATTTCCAGAGGAATAGGAAGAATATAAACTGGGATGTTTGCTGAAACTCAAGTGCTGGCTTTGACACATTAGTGGCACCACATTACAACCCTCTCGTGGAACACCCCCAGCACTGTCACAGCTGTGGCATATCTAATTAAGACATATTAGCCAGGCTAACAGAGGTAGGAAAATGTGTAAAACTGGATTGAATCCACTTCGGTTTTATCTTTGTCCCTTTTCTGAGCAAGTCACTGCCATGTGCAGTAGAACTTTCGCAATTTCCCACACATATATATATATACATATACACATATATATATACATATACATTAATCTGTGCATTGGCTAATGTGTTCCCAGCCAGATCCGCTCTAGTCTGAGTAGGAGTTCAGAAGTGAGCAGCACACCTGTGCAGAATGCCTGATGACTGTACCCTATTTAAGTCTTAGAAAAAGGAACTTGGGAACAGAAACTTGGTGCATAGCTCTGTGCAGAAGAGGTGAAGAACAAGTGTCTTTGGAGAGCTATTTGCTGTGAATAATAATATTATGTTTATTGCATTCTGCAGCAAAGGTATTCAAGACAGCTACTCTTAAACAGTCCTATGCTAAATTTGGGAACCAATTCAACACAATGGACAAGCCTTTTGTTGACTGTTTTTCTCTTATGATAAGCAAGAAAACACTTTGTACATAACATACCGCTCATGTTATATGATTTTTGTAGAATCTCCCTCATCCAGCCATACAGAGCTTTCTGTGTATTTGCTGAGGTTTTGTCATAGAGGTCCTTGAATACTGTTGACCTAAGTGATACAATGGCATATTAATTCACTAAACAGTAAACTTTTAAAATAAAAAGAACACATGGTCAAATGTTTTTAGAAACAGCAAGATAAAAGCAGAAAGCTATAGCTGACAAAACAGAGACCAAATAGTAACCTCTTTACAGTCAGCAAATGCTACATAGTACTAATTGTGGTGACTGGAAAAATAAACGGCTTACAAGTTTCTGAAAGCATCCTCCTGCAGAACTTTTGGGAGGCTCCCAATGACATCAGGTTGGAGATAGTTCACTGCTGACACATGCAAAACCTGGCTTAGGATATCCACACAGTCCATAGCCCTTAGGGCCAGAAAGCATTTCTCCAGCGTTATAAGAAACAAGGTCCTGTTCACTCCTGGGCTTTGGAAAATTCTCTCTCTAGTGTTTTTCCAATCAAGAACAACATTTCCCACTTCCTGCAAGCAACACAGGGTTAAAATAACGTCTCTTTGATTCAATATATTTTTCATTTTGAAAGCTGATAAAGTACTCTACAAACGATATAGTACTATTCTCACAAAAAATAGCTGCAAAATACTGCTGGGTTGCATTGGTTCAGATAATTTCTGTCTGGTGTTGGCCAGAGACCAGCTTGAATCTTTTGACAAAATCAAAATGAAGCAGCAGCCAAATGGCCGAAGTTACAGCACACACTCTCATGAAAGAGTAAGTTATTGGAAAAATGAAAGGATACTAGAATAGTATGGGTATTATTTCATATACAATTTAGTATGTAGGCATCTCTAGAACAGATCTTTTCCCATGCAGTATTTCTTGCAGCTGTTACTACAAACAGTCCCTCCAAGAGATCAGGTGCATCAAGAAACAAGCCCAGGTAATAAAGCCAACCTGGCTGGGGATGGATCACTTTTTTTTTTTCCTCTCTCACAGACTGGTATGTCTAGGACAGCATGGTCAGAGCTGATAGTCCAAGGTCTGGTGACTTGTCACTGATATTATTGGTCTTGGAAGAACAGGGTGCACCATTTGAGAAGACAAAATTCACAGCGTACTGACAGGGCTCATGCTCCGCTGCTCTGGCTCCCATCCGTGTGCTCAGGCAGCAAGAGCTGTGCTGCCACTGCTTGAGTAGTGGAGCATCCAGCCCTTGTCCTGGGCAGTCACCTCACACATCCGGAGAAATGCTCTGCCTTTGTCCCACGTTAGTCTGCAGCCCTGCAGTGACACCCACGCTGGAGGCCCACAGGGAGGATGCCAGGTGCTGTCACCTGCAAGGCCACCATCCCACCCCAGGGGTGGCAAACCCCTCTGCAGGCCACCTCTCTGGGGGGCACTCACTCAAAGCCAGTGAGTTGTTTAAGATGGGTCACCCACAGAACACACCACAAGGGCAAGCAAAACGTGTTGTGCTGCTTCCCCTCCAAATTGCCTCATGATTTGCTTGTATGGTGCTATAACAAGATAACTAATTTCACCTTCTTTTGCCGTCTTGCCTCTCTTTCTAGCCAGCGTAGAGAAGCAGACACACCTGGAGAACAACCAGTCCTACCCTCCCAGTAGTATCTGTGCAGGAAAGTAGGTCATTCTCTGGGGATGCACCTTTCTCCAGTGGGTTCAGAGAAAATCCACACTTGGATTTGGCACCAAACTTTTAGACGCTGACCTAAGGAAAGGGGCTCCTGCAATCTGCTCCAATCCAGCTAAGTAACAGCACAATATACACAGTGAGACCCCCCGGTCTGGCCCCTTCCCCTTTATCTAAGCCTTTGACAGCAGCTTTTGTTTCTCACGCAGTGACTTACAAGACGGTCCTTTCTGCTGTTGAAGAGGTACTTCATTGCAGTCTGGAACTGCTGCTGATCAAGCTGCTGAAACACGGACAGCAGCTGCCTAGGCTGGTATAAAAGGTTCTGCAAGTAACTTTGTATGGACATCTGAAGTGTAAAAAAAAAATGCACAATAAACATAAAGCTCACAGTATTCTACTAGGGGCATCTTTTAATCCCTGAAAATCTCCACTGAAGGAGGGATAAACGCTTAGCTTTCTGTATTGTCCATGTTGTCAATGACTGGAGTAACCACCCTCAACGCAAAATGTAAACAGAAAATTGTATCTCAATGCAATGCTGAAAAGACAAACATTTTTAAAGGCTATTCCTGGTGTCATTATCAAGTCCTCTGCAGTGAGCCATTTAACAAAAATGTCTGTTTCTCCCTTCATAAAAACAAGGGTAATAATGCTTTTCTGCAAATGAACCTTTTAAAGACCTCAGAACATGTGGTAATGTGTGCATATTATTACTACTTAAAAAAAGTGCAATTAAATGGGAGGCAAAGCCTGTACCAGGTCATAAGGCAAGAATCTCCCCTCTCACATCAAAATGCATTACCAGCTAACAACCTTGTGCCTGTTTTAAAACTCTAAGGGGAATTATAGCATAGGAACAGAAAACACTGTAAGGCTCATTAGCACCAGACTGGAGAAAATCTCTTCTAATTCCCACCAGAATTATTTCAGAATTGGTTAGGAATTTGAGTCAATGCTGTCATTTGTTGTCTTGGCATTGCCACCACCACATATTAACATAAGACCTTGTTTGGCTGGAGAGTTCAGGGCTGATAACAGCCTTAAAGTGATTATAAAATTCATCTGTGTAAGTGAATTTTAAAGACATCAAGAGAAAATATGAGGAGGTGGTGTCAGTCTCGTGCAGGTTTGGAAGAGCAGTGGCAGTGAAACAGGACTTGGGAGTGGATTTGCGTGCTACAGAACTGCACGGCTGTGGGCTTTGGGTATGAAGCCCAAGGCTGCACATTTGACATTTTCCTTTTTCGGAGTGTGTGCATGCAGGGAGGAGAAAGAGCTCCATGTCTGGGCTAGCAGGCTATAGGTCCACTTAAACTGGTGAGGTTGGGGGATTTGGCTCCTAACCAATCATCATGACACAGGATAAACAACTTTTTCCTACCTCACTGACAACTTACAGAAAACAGAGCTCAGAGAAGTCTTACAAGGTGGAAGCGTTTTGTAGGATGGTCTGGAGGCTCTCATTCCACCAAAAGCAATGCAAACTACAGCCACAGTCAAAATCTGGGAGAAACCTTCCATTTTATGGAGAAAAAAAGCACATGCACACACACAGTTCAGAAACAAACACTGAGCCTGAAAACTCCAAATTTCTGCTCACCATCAGGTTTGATACAAAAGGATCTTCTCGTGATTTAGTCCTTGCATACTGCTGCAATCTTGGGGGGGGGGGGGGGGGGGGGCGCGGGGAGGCATTCCTATTTCCTGTTTCTCTGCTACACTTCAGGACTATTATCTCTATTAACAAACTAGCTTTGGCCATGGAGATAAGTTGCTTATTAATTAAGAATTCCTTTTTAAATAAGAATTTGGATGCATTTTAAATGTCACAAACCTGCAGGCTGCTAAGAGTAAATACAACATCTTGGGCATGAAAATATGCCATAACTTTTGTAAGCGTATCTGCTGTCCAGGCATTAGAACTGCAACAGAAAACAGGACCAAAAATGCCAGTAAAATAATATAACATTTAAAATGGCTGATTACAAGACAAAACAAAAACAGGAGAAGCAAACACTGTCACTATCAACATAATGACACAAGTATTCAGCTTTTTGGCCTAACTAGATTAATAGCTAATATATTTAACGCAATGAAAATTAATACTTGGATGAGAAATTACATTTTTTCTTCATCTAACTCCACCTGCCCCACAGTAATCTCAATTTTCTGACACATTGCCATTAGTACCATCTCCAGTGGCTATTTGGGAGCTCTACAACTACCCCTGGCACCTTGTTCTGCCTGCCCTGATCTGCTTATAGAAAGAAAGTATGGGGACTAATTTTTACTGTGTTTCCCCCAGCAGCATCTTTAATGTTTTTCTTCTTTACCCAGCCACTGAGTTTCACAAAAGTAGAATTGTCTTTGAGGCTTTTATTGCTCTTTCAGATTTAGACAAAATTAGAAAATAATTCAAAAGTTGCCAAAAAGAGCTGGAGGAAAAGGAATGGATATGAGATGGAGCGGGACTGAAAGATGGGCAGAAAGCTGGAACTACACCTAATTTCCTTAGAAAGCCATTCTGAAACATATGAACAAAATTGATTATCGAAGTTTTTGAATACTGTAGCATGTTCTCAGCCTCATTCGATGCAAGTTTTTTGCTTTATCATGAAAAAAGGCTTTTTCCTCATTAGGAGGAAATACTCCTCACAGGAGATCTAAATCAAAGCAATCACAAGCCAATTTCATTCTATCCATAATGTTCCAGCTTTTGTGGAAATGAAACACATTGTATATGAAGTGCAAGATGATACCTAAAATCAAGATGGTGAGAGTAATACATTACCTCTGAAAATGAAGTATATCGAGGAGAGCTATACATAAAAAATTGAACAGAAACAGTTATAGTGACATATTGAGTTTTAATTCCTTTTAGAAACATAAGTGGGAACAATTTTGCATTTTACCATTCAGATATTTCCCAGTTATTACTTCCTCCTAAGGAAAAAAAGATAAATATATGTGAACGGGTATTATTTTTAGATTATATGACAAAACATTATTAGAGAGATCAAATAAAAATACTAACCACAGCTTTTTGTAATAACGGAGGCAAATCTGTAAAAGATTATCCCATTACTAAAAGTTGATTTAACATTTTACCATTCAATTGCTATATAAAAATGTTTGTCATCAAACTATATATACACCTATAATTTACTTTCACACATGCAATGCAGCTTTGATTAAAAGTATTTATAGAAAAACACTGAAAATAAAAGGCTACTGTTTACCAAACAATCTAGCCTAAATTCTTTGCTGGTGGAGCTCCATGAAGCCAAGAGAGCAGAGAATATGATCCTACTTACTAAATAGCACTGCACCTATTTTACCACACGCAGCTTTTTCCATCCACACAGAATCCATCCCTCAGACAGGATTTCTGGTCTTACCTGCGGAGTTCTGACTGTGTGTAATCTCAGCAGGACTCATTAATATCAATAAGAAACATATCTTCAAAAGTCTGGGCATTTCTTCTAGTGTTTAATAGAATCAGAAGATATTTGGATTGAAAAGGAAAATAAAAAGAACAAAGTCAAAAGGCAGTATTCACCCCAAACTTTCATAGCTATAAATTAGAGCCAGCATAAGCTATGGAGTGCAGACTGAGATCAGAACGATCTAAAAGTGCTTGCTCCCAAGCTATCCATTTAGATCTTTTTCCAGGATAGAGATACACTTCATACAAGCCTACTAGGTGTATGTGTGCAGCCAGCTTTCCCTTTTGCCAAACAACTCTTTTACTTTTCTTCTTAGCAGCACTGTTTCCTTACTAAGCCACATTCCAACTAAATATGACTTAAATGCAATTTAGTTGGGAAAAAAATTAAATTCAGATAAAATAAAAAGAAATAGAATGAAAAAAAAGAAATAGAAATGAAACTCCAAACAATCCCAAAGCCTTCCCTAGCTTGTGGAATTGCCTGTATGACCACTGCGGAGCAGCCCTTGGACCTTCCACTGGCAGAGCTCTGATCTGCACCACGGCCTGGCCCTCTGCATCAGTGCCAAGTACTCCACCCCTCCCTCGTGCCACCGCTCTGCAGAGAGCCCAAAAAATATACTTGTGCCCCTGTGGAAAAGCAACACGTGGGTTCACGACCATGCCACTTTATTTAGACTGCTCAAACCTCTAGTCTTTGTACTCATGAGAAGTACACCATCAATTTTTCCAGCATCGGCCAGGTCATAGTTTCTAGGCAAATACGTGCTTTAGTAGCTTCTGCTATCCCTGCTGCCTTGTGCTGTGCAACATGAAGGTCACCAAAAGCTAAATGAACTGGAAGGAAGGGCAGTAATGGGACTCCCAGAGCTTTGCACCAGGCCGGCACTGAATCTTGTCAGGGAAGACCAACAGTCTCAGTTGTCCTACACAACGTGATTTCTTTTTTTCCATTTGGTCTACATCCTGAAGGACAAGGATACATAGTGCAAAGCTGCTTGGCCTGACACACAGCCAGGATCGAAAAGAAGTGGGGACTGAGCAGGTCTCTCTCCCAGAGGCATTTCTGCAACCACGCTCCCTCCCCTGCACCAGGACCATCACCTGTCGTAGCCCCCTGCTGCAGCAGGTCCCTGCAGGGAGGGTTTCCTGCCTCTGCCCAACTGCGGGGGTCACCATCCCCACAGGGGAAGCAACAAATTAATTCAGATATTACGTGATGCTCTGCAGATTGCAGCTTCTTGCATTGGAATTACTCCATGATTTTTAACAAATGATACAGAGGTCCCATCAGCCAGCTTTTCTCTGACCACAAGATCACTTTGTTAGGCGTTCTCTCCCTTACCTTCCTTTCAAAGGCTTATCTGCCGCTACGCTTAATTTCCCCATTTCTTTTTTTTGCTGAATTTGGATCTGTTTTTTTTTTTTGTTGTTGTTGTTGTTCTCTGCCGTGGATTGAATTACAGATTTGAACATTTGATAATTAGAAACACCTTTTTCAGACTGTTTAAACTCACATATCAGCAGGGTACTCTTATGAGAACGTCTGTCAACAGCCTCTAGCAATACCTCAGTCTAACCAAATACATAACTCAAGTCCTGTAACAGGAGCAACTCAAACTGATGGATGACAAAAAAAATAACCATTAGGCTTCAAGAAGGTAGTGCCTCTGTACTTTTCTTACACGCACTGAAACACTTTTCAACAATTCTTTTGGGAGTACCACACTGCAGTCTCTCATTCAGATGTATCTGGTTTCCTGGACAATGAACTTTCTTGTGTTTGTTTCTGCCATTGTCCTATTAGTTTTGCAGCAAGGTTTGATTAATCTGTACGGTTTAAATCATGCTACTAATGTCAACCCCGATTTGTTTATTCCAACACACTCACTTTGATCAGGGAGTGTATTTTAATTAAAGCATACCAAATTAATACACAAGGAGATGAAATACAGGGAAATATATGAGGTGGGTAGTGCTGTTTTATCCCAACTAACTGCAATGGACAATTAGCAGGTGCAGAAGAGATCTGCTGTGAAATAGCCCTGCTTGATAAAACAATCCGTGGGGTGAAGTATTCTCCTTTGTCAGTTAAACTAGTCCATTTACAGAAGTTGCCTAGAGCTCTCACAATCCCAAATCAGCCTGTGGCTCTGCAGATCCTATCTGGCACCTCCCTGCAGAGCTTTCCCTGCACCACAGCAGCATACGCTGTGACCAGATCTCAGACTTCCCTTGCAGGACTCTCAGGTTATGGGGAGCTCACAGCCTGCCCGTCCTCTTGCTCCCCAAACACACGCTCCTCCATGTAAAGAAATCCTAGACATTTTATCACCCACCTCCTCGATGCAGCCAGTGCCTTATCTGAAGCCTGATAACCAGAAAGCTAACCTCATAATCAGAAGTCTTGCCGATAACCTCACGCACCGCTGGTGCCCGTCCTCCCCCTCACAGCCAGGCTCTCAGCACCTCCGCGAAAAAGCCCTATATGCAGCAGCGTATAACCCCCTATAGGAGAATGCTCAGGGGGTTCAGGCTGCAGAGGGAGGGAGGGAGGGAAGGAAGGGGAGGGCTGAGAAAAAAGATGCTGGGCTCCTGTGGCACCTATAGAGAGCCAGAGCCCCGCAGCACTTTACCTGCCTCTGCTGTGCGCGCCTCCTTCCCCACGCTCCGCAGTGCAAGAAGTGGGCGGCTGCAGCCAGGACCCCTGCGGCAGGGCAGGGCCCGGGGCCAGCACCGCCTCGCAGCTCCAGGTGCCTGCCCAGCAGCACCCAGTGGGGAGGGAAAGGGTTCTGCTGGGGGGAATCAGAAGCTGAGGGACTCCCACAGTGCCTCTTCTCGTCCTGAGATGAAGAGAGCTCAACGAGCTGAACGGGGTCAACAAATGGGGCCAGGCTGGTGTTGCCCAGGGCCCCCCACCTCTGTACCCCGAGCAGGAGCAGGTGGCTCTGGGCTCCTGGGAGCAGGATGGGAGCTGACTGTACCTGGGGCCACGCAGCCAAAGGGGGCCGTGCTGTGCCTTCTGAGAGATGAAACTCATCCAAATTTCTGCTGAAAGTTCCCAACTAAACCATGCCCTTGCACAGCATCTTTTTTTCCAGCGATGCAACATATCCAGTGCCACCTCGACAAAACAGATAATTTAGTTACTCTCCAGGGCAAAATACTGCACATTACACCTCACGTTGCGACTTACAAGTCCCTTAGAAGTTCAATAGGTCTAAGCAGGTTTTTGAGGATAATCACCAGATACATGAAATACTTCTGGTTTCCCCTAAAACACAGCAGGGAAATGGGCAGTTGCATAGATTTTCTGCCCAAACTATTATCTTTACAGGACGAAGCTACTAAGTATTTTTTTTCTTCTGCATGAATGTGTACATAGCAGATATATTACAGAAAGGGAAACTAGGCAAAACTAGCACAATATTAAGAACAGGACTGCAGTGTTTTGATTAATACCTACACCCATATTTGTGGCCCTTTTAACTTACTTGCACTTAATTTTGCATCATCTTAATAACAAAGACAACGTGATTAGACAAGCATGTGACAAGTGCCTTGTGTCACCCATGGTAGTTATTAGGTGAGGAAGCTGTCACACAGCAGAGCTTTCCGTGCTGTGAGTGGTCCCCCCAGCACCCTGCCCCCCAAGAATAACCCACAGGACTGGTTATGGACATCCGAAGACCAACATCAACTCTTGCAAGACTCAGTCCCTTAGAACTCAAGCTTACTCTGGTCACAGCTTTTCCCTGTTATTGCTCATGTTTTAGGTAAGTGTTTAATTTTGTACCTCAAGTGTAAGAATACTTGTTTAAACAAAGGGAACAAAATAGGAAATTATAAGAAAAATTACTTTTACATTGCATCTTCTGTCCCAAAACATCTAAAAACTATTACAAACTAACATCCCAAATGACAGGACTAAAAGATATGAAAGATGTGAAACGTGTAGTCTCTCATGTGATTGTAACCTGTGGGAGTAAAACTTTTAAGTACCATGGAAGAATTTTGTCTTAATATACATTTACTACATGAAGCTAAATTAATTATACAAGAACCATATTTTCTTATTACGATATAGGTCCAAATAAAGTAACAAAAAAGAATAAACTCACTCCAAAACATACACAGCTCATTTTTTCTAGACAAATCTGTTTTCTGTGCCAAAATTCAGTAGCAGATGCTGAAGTAATTCTGAGCCTGCATTACTGTTGGAGGAAAAAAACCACAACCAAAAAACACTAGTCAAGCCTCTCACTCCTTACTACACAACACAATCTTACACAAAGACAACTGAGAATAAAAGGCTATTAACTTTGCAAGAGACATCACTAAACAAAGGAAGTCCAAGATAAACCTAAAAAGACAAGCTAAAACATCCTACCTGGCATAAGATCACCAATTGTTAAATAAATTGTTTATACTTCAAAAGCATAAGACAAATCAGTTCTTGCTTTACTTACCAGTTGATACACAAGCTAAGGTTCCTCTGCTCTCTCACAACACTTACATCCCAAGCAACAAGACACGTCTGCCAGTTCTCTACTCTTTACTGGTGATGCCACTTGTCATTTTAAAGGAAGGTTTTATCTCAGCTGCCAGAAATTAGCTATTTTAAACAGGATTTTTAAAATAAGACATTTTAAAATAAATAGCATTTATTTTGTATTCGTGGAAAAACAAACAACTGTTCCAAGCTATTTAAACCTTCAAAATCAGGTCCCTAAGCCTCAGAGGCAGTTTGACTCTCAAAAAGTTTGCCAGTAAGTGCCTACAAGTTCTCTTGGCTTTTAGGAACAACTCGCTTAGGAAGTTTGTTATCAAACCCATAAGTTTAAAGTGCCGTTTTGTCTAGTTCTACCATAGCCCCTTTTAGGTGGAAAATGGCATATGCAAAAGCAAGGAGAATTTATGAGGCATTGAGAGGAATATGAAAGAAACCCAACCAAAAGTGATTCGTTTTTTGTGGACTGTTATCCCATTAAACAATACTTACATGCTGTTTAAACAAACTCAACTTTGTGCTGCTACTGAGAGTGCAATTCTTAACACAAAGAGCAGCTGCTGCGGACAAACGTGGCTATGGTTACAAAAATGAACACAAAAGTTAATGCAAAAAGTCATCTCAAAAAAGTTTATTAGCATGAATAAAAACATGAAGAATGACAGTAAGAGAGAAAGTAACTTAGCATGGAAGAATATCCATTTCAACAGTTTATAATCAACAAGGTTTGAACTGAATGGATAACTTTATTGCCAGCTTTCAGTTGATTTCTTTAACAACAATTCACATTGTATCAGTTTCCTCATTATCAGGACTATTGCTTTTGTTTGGATCTGATCCCTGTTGCAGGTAAGTGTAAAAAAAGTATCCCCCATTACTGCTGGACTGCAGAATGCATTGTTGGTTTAAGAGCTGGTTAAAAACAAAGATTCTCAGCTGAAGAATCTGTTTAATAAAACAAAACCCTTTTTTTTCCTAAACACTACAAAGAAATACATTAGTATTTTGGCCTTTAAAATTCTTACATGGTATTTATTTAGCACGGCAATACCCCAAATTCCCTCCCTTTACGTAACCGTAAATCAAAACTCTCTTTCAGAGGCTGCTTCTTGGGACTGATTCTGGAGATTTACTTCATATACACTTACACTGGCTTCAGGACAAAGACAGCATCATCTAGTACATAGTAGTCATTATACATATCACCTTCACATAGGTATGGCAGTCTCGTGAAAGCCTCTATGGCAAAACCAGCTTTACTGAAAACTTCTGGCAGGCTATTAACCTGTTCTTCCCAAGTATGCCCTTTGATTTCCAAAACTTCTGAGGGCTTTTCCCACTTGCCACCTACTGAGAAAAGAAAAGAGTTTCGTTTTAGTTATAAAACAGACTTTATTTTAAACAAATTATATTACACATTATATTCCATTCCACTCCAAATATGAGGTTGACAAGCCATTTGTAGAATTGTTGATAGATCAGTTTTTTTCCCCCAAGTTTTTTTTTTTTTTTTTCCCCCCAAGAGTTCAGAAGAGGCTCCTTCTTAAGGTTATCTTTGGCTACATTTTTAACTAGCAGCTCCAAAACTGGCTGAAAAGTACCTTCCTTTATTGAGGCTGGTGTTCAGCAGACATGGACGGACAGACAGACAATTTAATGAAGACGTTTTTCAGCATTATAATTTTTTTCTTTATGCCTACTGTCTGGCCAAAGATGGCTTCAGGTAGTTAAGTAAATAGAGACAGCAAGTTGAAAATTATCATTTGCTGTTATTTTTTTTTTTTTCTAGGAAACCACCATGCTAGTTAGATAAGGGATGACTACAGAATCTGTTACTGTCACAGCCACTTACTAGCTGATATACTAAAGACAGTTTAAGGCCAGATAAAATTACAAAGCTGAACGTATGCATTACATCAGGAAACGTGTTGTCATTTGTTATATCCAAAAAAGCAACCTGAAGGACTACATGCACAACTCCCAAGTTTAAAAGTAAAAAGTGTTCACTCACTTTCAAAGTAATGCCATCCACAAACAACAGAAACGTTTTCTGGTTTGGTCTGTACCTTTAACAAGTTTACCAAATACAATAGTAAAAGCCCTTCTCAACAGGAAGCTCTAAATCGCGTGATACAGAGCATTCTGCAACTCCAAAAATTTCACAAGTTCCTCTTCCTTCAAGCAGAATCATTTCCAGAGAGATACAAGAAATGGCATCTTTCAACAACTTCCAGAAAATGCTAATGCTGGCATTCAACTGGATTCTGTACAGTGCTGGTAAGACATCTTTTAAGCTTCTTGTATTTTCTCATCTAATAGAAATTACAGGATTGAATATGTTGTGGTTATGATCTGCAACATAACTGTAAGTGTAGTAAAAAGTTTTGCTGAGAATTGAGCTAATTTCTGCTTTCTTCATGCAACTTCCAAATGAAATGACTTAGCAAATGCTTTTTATTCTGTAATTCTGAAATGTAATCTATGATTTCTGGGTGAAACCGTACTGCGCTCTCCTGTAAAGAGTGCTCCAGCAGCAACAGCATGGTTTCAGTGCAGCTGTGCTTGTTTGGAAGGAAGGTTTAGGAAGTCCAGCAGACAGTATCTGTATGAACTGAACCTATGGTGTTCTGCTCTGCAAGGTCAACCAGAGCACTAGAGTTAGCTGGAAAGGAGAAGGCAATCAACTGTAGGAGCACAACCTACTGCCTTTCACACTTACACTACTTTACACTAGTAGATCCTTCAGGTTGTTGTAGCTGCTATGGAATGGCTCTGATGTTCATCCAATGGAGAAATAGAATTTAACTTCATTCCCGTAGAAGTCACAGACACTGAATCTGCTTGGATTTGGTCCATAAAATATTTGGTGAGAAAAACGATAAAGGGACAGCATTGACTGTCTGCAGTAGATAGGCTTATCAATTGTGTATCAGCAATAGATTAAGACAGATTTCAGTTTATTTTTATTCTAACTTTTTACTTTCTAGAAAGCAGGAAAGGATGCTGGTAAGCTACTACCTTCATTTTCACTGCATAATCCTCATTCTATTGTTTAAATAACTAAGCAATGTGCATAAAACTAGACACATCAAAAGTATCTAAATTATAGATTTCAGTAAGGACTTTAAAACATAAAATAAATCTCCCAGAACAGTCATATTAAACATTTCGGTTCCTTAATTAGAATTCTCTTCCCTGATTGAACTTCCTGTTTTCTCTACGCACATTTAAAAATGTCAGAACTAACAAGCAACATTGTTATCCTTAGAAACCCAGAGTCAGTATGTACCACGAAGTGAAGGCATATCCAGGAACTATTATGAATTCTAATCAATGTTATGAAATTGCTAAGTTTTAAATGTCTCCATTTATGACACTTCCACCACCTGCAATCAGGCTGTCTCAATTTACTCCCACATCAGGGAGAGTAGAGGAGAAACAAACCTTTGGAGAGACATACCACTGAGCATCTAGATTTATGTCACCCACCTTGTCCATCCATCTTAAAAAATTAAAGTTTGAAAAACATTTTTCCCCCTTTCTACCTACCTTTTCTAGCATGAACCATAAGCATCTTATTTTCTTTCTAGATTATGCCTTGCTTATCTAACTACCCCTCATTGTTTATTCTCAACAGGTGCAGCAGATACATGCCAAGTCACTGTAAGACAACCCAGATATCAGGAAGCTGAATATTCCACCCAAACAGTGTCCCTACCGTGTACTTTCTCTGCCTCTGGATGCTCCCTGTCCAAGCCTCAAGTTCTATGGTTTCGGTTTTTTACTAACAAGCATGAGGATTTGTGCACTCCTAAATGCACAAATGATCAGAAGTTCAAAGTACAAATATCAGAAAATAGCATTGCACTTCAGATCAATGATCTGACTGTAAATGACAGTGCTGTTTATTTTTGTGGAATAGCATTTTCAGATTCAAGTTCATCCCATTCTAAGCGAACAGGAGATGGAACCGTTCTAACAAAAAGAGGTCAGTCGGTTATTCATCCTTAATGAATCATAAAAGAAAATTCTTTCCCAAATACTATTATACTCTCAAAAATGGCATTTAAGATTGAAATACCAACAAAGCAGTTAGGAGTAGTATGAGTTTCTTAAACTGTTAATTGTAAAACTATGGAGGGATTCTACAAATAACCATCTTAATGGCATTTGCTGGTTAGACTGCTCTATCATTACTCTAGTATTCTAGAGCAGAAAAATGTACTCTGTACTATCTAACCATACTCTACATCCCCTTATACAGACCTTAATGGCTGTCAGAAAGGAAGTATCAACAGAAAACAAGAAGCAGAGAAACTGTTGTTTAGTAGAAATATGCTCAACAGAGCACAGCGTTTCAGAACTGGGGATTCACTGGTCCAACTCAAGCAAAATGTTTTAGTTCTGTACTTCTGTAGTGTTTGCCTTCTAACTAAAATATGAGGAGGCTACATTAATTACATTTCAGTTTTACATGGCTAAAATAGAAAAAAATAGGGAAAATAATAATCCAGCTGTATTAATTCCTTCCCCTGTCTAACTGTATTTCTGAACAAAAGCCTGTAAGCTTTATTCAGATATTCCTTTATTAGAGCAGAAAACTGGACTCTATTCTCCATCTATCCCTCAATGGGATCATAATCAAAAATAACAAGTCTTCATTGCCCTTACAAATGTTCAGAGAAACATAAGTGATCTTGCAAGGGAATTCAGACTGAAAATAAATCAAAAAATAATGATGTGTGTGAAGTTTTTTAATTCCTCAAAGGAAGGGGGCTGAAATGCAGAGTCTTCAGAAAATTACATAAATCAGGAGAACTATCCGTTATTCTAATACTTACTCTTACTTAATGACCAGAGAGGCATAGCACTGAAGAATTTAACTGCATGATCATCATCTCAACCTTACTACTTCTATACTGCACTACTGTATGCGCAATCCTTATAGTCTACAAGGTAGGTTCAAACTGATTTTGTTCATTATTTAACTTATTTTTGTTCATTATTTAACTTAGCAGTCTTAACATCTCCATAAAGAGAATAAAAGACATTCCTAGCTTCCATAACTTTTACAGTTAAGTTCTAAAGAGGTGCTTGGTTGAAGTTCATATGCTGCACACATCTGCGAACCCATACCTCTACTCTAAATAGCAACCACATTTTAAGTAAATTGTCTAAAATAACAGTATTATAAAACTAAAATTATACCAAGTGTATTAATCAGCAGGTTGGACACTGTATCTGTCAAGGCACACTCAAAAAGCAAAGTTAGAAATTACCATTGCAAGTCATAAACTTTGTGGATTAGCTTCCATTAAAAGTAAAATAATTTAAATTTAATGTCAAAATATTTGTGAGCTGCAAAGTTACTGCAATCTGACTTTGCTTGTACAATGTAATTGTATTCATATACTGTACATATACAGAAGATAGACAGTGGTAAAAAAATTTAAAATTATCAGAGACTTGGCAGAAGTTTTATGGATATAGGAAACAAACACAATAGAATGCATACAGTTAAAATTATATAAATATCTGATATTTATTTTTTCTAGAACAAAATTGAATTTAGTTAAATACAAACACCCAAAGCTGCAACTGGAATCTTTAAATAATTGCTTTGACATGAGAATAAGGACTTCCCAGTCCTATGTGGTATGACACGGTAAATGGCTCTTTGCTGCAGTGATGGCTGTTTATATATAAAGACAGGACACTCATTTTTGATGTTGTTTTGTTTTCTTTAAACTACCTGAAGTCATATAGTGGAAAGAATTAATCATGCCTTTTCTCAGAAAACCTGGTATCCATGATGTAAATTGGTTTATTTTTGACAACTAGGTAGCTTCAAGCAAGTTCCATTGTACTCAAAGCAAAGATATGTGCAACATCTACTACCAGAAGATGAAAAAGGCCCTAAATGCCTGATTTTTTTTCCAATGGTATAAGCTGATATCTACTTATAATATCTACTTATCTACAGACTGTTTTCCACTGTAACAGGGCACCACTCAACTATTCTGCTACTTTAGCTGTTGCTATATCATTTTATGTTTCCATCTTTTTTTTCTCCTTCCTCCTAGTTAAAACCAAAGCTGCTAAGTAAAAGTGGAAATGAAGACCAGAGAACAGAGAACTGTGTATGTTATCACTTTGCTTTATCTGTGATTCTGAGCCTTTTTTTTTTGAAGTACATATCCGATATCAATTTTGTGATTAATTGATGACTCAGTTAAAGGGACATATACAGCTGTTAAGGCTTCACTTCAGATTTGTACAGAGATGGTTAATGATTTTACATTTACCTAATGTTTAACTAATTAGTTAATTTGTAACTACCTGGATACAGGATAAAGTCAAATCTACCTAAAGATCATCCTTTACATGCAGCTTCCTTTAGGTTTTGCTTGCAAGAAAATTTTGTTTGAACTCCTTTTTAAAATAACTTTTCAATATTGATTTTTTTATTTATTCAAATGGTGCATTCATGTAAACCCCTAGTTTAAAAGTCTACTTAGACCATTTATTGCCATGATTCCTTAAATTAAAGAAAAAAAACCACAGTATTTAAATATCTATTAAAGAAGGTATATATGTTAAGAGATGTGATATTAATGCAATTTAAACCCTTCTGACTGACTAACTATATGGTCCTAAAGTGTTATTCGGTAACTTTTCCAAAGACATACACAAGCAAAAAAAAAATAAATCAGAATTACAAAAAGATGCTAGAAAAAGATGCTTCTCCCAACTTCAAACATAATACTAAGCTAAAATATTTTACATAATTTGCAGAAAATCACTAGCGGACGAAAAATTTTTCAAGCAATTGCCCAAGAACTTCAAAAGCAGAGGTACGCTGAGCACTCCCGACAGCCTGTAAGTTTCTACTGGTATGGGGAATAAAAAGTGGGGGAAGAGAGGAACTAACAGTTTTTAAGAATTTACCATTTCTATTTCCTCTGGAACTAGATTTTTTTTTCTTATTTAAAGTCGATTGAGGTCTCTTAAAAAAAAAAAAAGTATTCTGTGCAATAGTCAAAGATTCTACATGATCAAGAAGAGATCAAGACAGTTTACAGGAACATTTTTCCTGGGACAGATATACACCTTCACATTGTGCAGAAACACACTCATATGATCTGTAATCTAAGAGCACAGATTATGATATTCCCATATATGCAGTGTCTGCATGTGCAGAAAACTGATAGCTGAGTTCAGATTCAGTACTGAATCAAAAAAAAAGCTTCCATTTCCTAAGCCATCCAACATTTCTTAATTCCAATATGGCTAGAACCAGGACAAATATGTCGTCTGGGAATAAAAATTCTTTTCCTCCCAGATGGACACAAAGTTTCGTGTCACGAAAGGCCTACAATACCAGGGCTCAAGTTAGGCATCCTTTCTGGGGAAAAATAAAATATAAAGCAAGACAGTTTTGTATCAGAGATGCTCGTGATGCCAGTATGTCATATGCTGTTACGTATATATACACAACCAAATATGAGTGTATATACACACTGCGCTTTTCATATACCTTTAAAAATGTGTGTGTATGTACACTTCATGAAGCCCCTTTAAGTTTGTATTTTGCCAAGAAGAGGTTTCAGCAAGTTGTTCTGGACTGTTTGATAAAACACACAAACCTACTAGAGCTCATTCGTGAAAATATTTCAACGGTAGTTCCTCTTGTCCCCTTAGTCCAGAAGAGTAAGATGACAGAAGCAAAACAAAACAGTTTCAGCAAACTCTACAACATTCTTACAGATATTTCCCCACACACTTAAACTTCTGTAACCTAAGCTAAGTATTCAGCACACTGGATAAAACCACACAGCTTATTTCATCATTCCAACCTTAGGCCAGTAAATCTTGAATAACTATATGACAGTAATTTTGCATATGCCAGGTAAGTTACAGAAAATTTTAGAAATCACATGTATTTGCAAGCAATGAAAACAGCTTCAAAATCATCCTTCAAAAAAAATCTGTTTCTCTAGAGAAACATTAAAAATTCTTTCACATTCTAAGCTTATGCTGCACTATTTCAGAGATGTGATGAGAAAGAAAAAGAAACAGAATACAAAGTCAAACACTCCTCCTCTAAACATTTTTAGTTTATTCACCTCTGTACTGCCAAATGATTTCCTCTGTAATTATCCCTTTAAAGTCCCTGCTGACCCGGTCCTTGGTTTGAGTGTCAGATAAAAACATAGTGAAAATAACAAGTGTGTTTTACTGCCTCTGTGCTCTTTGAAGATTAGGAGAAGCCAAAAGCAAAAGAAACATGTTTAGAATCCTGCAGATACCACACAGACAAATGCAACTAGATAAGTAGGGAGGGAAGGAGTTTACTGAAACAATAAAGAGATGGAATTTGCCTCAAAAAAGTTTTGCCTTTCAAAACAATAACAATAAACATTTGCATCAGTGAGTAAACGCTTCCACATTTCTTTTTCCCCTAGGATCATCTGGAAGATGACACTGTTTACCAGAACAGATGAGTATGTGCTGCATTTCCAATTTGTTGGACATTTTTAGTGTAACCAAAGAGGCAGATGAAGAAGTTAAGCTTCTTCACAGACTTACTTTGCTTTAAAAAGAAAGGAGAAAACCTTACAGGGCAGTGATCTTCATAGTGTTTTCTAAACAGACAATGTTCAATGCACTTGATTTTGATGACCTATGTTACACATTATTTCCCATTCAGCATGAATTTACATGTATTTCTTGTATGCAAATTAAAACTCTTGTGTAATATGTACATTAATCAACACCATTAGAAAATAAACTAATTTCATGGTGAAATTCTGTTTTCAGTCATGTTAGTTATAATGGATACATAGATCAATAGTTACGGAGTCTTACAGTAGCTTAAACAGCAAAACATACATGTTCTGTGGATAGGCAAGCAGAAAAAAAGATTATATAAATGCATGTACTATCATTGTAAAGCTCATTTGGGTTGGGAACTTCATCCTAGCTTACTGAGGAAAGCAAAGTGGTGGTCATGAAAAGGTTGCTCCTGTAACTTCAAAATTCAACTGCTAGACAGACAACCCCCTTTCTTCCAATCCTACCATCCAAAGTCAGGGTTACTTGTAGCACCAATTTTTGCTTTTGCGTGCCTGTTCCAAACAGATACAGGCATGAAAAGAGAAGTATACTGAGAAGTTACTACCTAGCCAATCTACAAATCAGCACTTTCAGAAGAGACCTGTTGGTATCAGGCATTCTCCCTGCTAAGGAACAGTTACATCTTTTGTCATCCTTTAAATAAAGCAAGGCTTTGTTTAGCAACTGAAGCCACATTTTGCACATCAGTGACATGAGAACTGAAAAAAAACAGACAAAGTAAGGGTCCATCTAGTACTGTTTCCAGCTCAATTTAGTACTAAATACTTCAGGAAGATGAAAAATGCACCTTCCTCTTCTTATCCACGTTAATCAATCATAGAAACATTAATCAGCCTGGATAGTGACATTTTCTTTTTGAGCAAATTATCTAATATTGCCTTCATATATATATATATACACGCACAGACACACACACTGTCTATATTAGGAAATATAAAACATTTATGATCACCCTATGGGATGCCCACCAAAACCAAAGTTAGACTATTCACACAATAACATTTTATTACGATACCATACGATTCGTATGGCTTGACAAATTTAGAAATGCACAGGAAGTGCATTTACTTGTTGTTCTATACATTGAAAACAAAACTCCTCTGGAAAGCTTAATATGTGATTAAGCTACTTTGGACTCTAGGTGTCACTGTAATTCCAGAAACAGAAAGCACAGAAACAAATTATACCTCCTACTCCACCTTGCTTTGTTCTCTTAGAGCAGGCTTTATACTGTTCACACTGAGGGTTTCTCCAATTACCTTCGCATTAAGTGTAATAACCCAAATATCTTGTTTTGATTGAAATTTATCTTTAGGTCTCCAGTTCTAAAAACTGATCTATACACTGATCAAACACCTTACCTGCCTAATCCCTTCTCCATTTATTCCCCCCTCTAAAATTCACAAGTTTCACCTGGCAGGTCCAGACTTTTTAATTAGCTGATAGTAGGGAGTTATAAGACAGTCTGGCAGCTCACTATTTCTTTAGACTACAGCTGAAAAGATCTTAAGCAGGAAAGCTTTAGTGGAATGACACTAACTTGTGCATGAGGTAACTCACATTGTCTAGAGATGTTTATATGGGCCCATATCAGTGGTAAAGCATCAGTGGTCAGTGCTAAACAGGCAAACTGAGTATGTTTAAAGTTTCAGTAGATATTTGCTAACTGGAACAGCCTCAACTGATAAAAGCGTACTAAAGCTACTCTGTCACACCCTGCAGATCAGAAAAAAAAAAGAACATCACTGTGCTAGCTGAGACTTACAAAAAGCAAAGGAAACAAAGATGTCTTAAAGAAAGTGACTAATCGTTTACAAGTCGCCAGCACAAACTAGAGTCTGACTTTGGTTTACAAGAAGTCTTAGTCATTCCTACTTGTTGGAAGCTGAAATCTGTTCTGAATTCAACAATCACAGGACAGGTTTCCATTCCCCAGGGATTTTTAAATTTAATATCCTATTCTTTTCCCAGTATGCCGTAGGCAGTTAGTGATAGATATAAATGGACCCGACGTAGTTTTTTCTTCCTTAATTTCCCCACCTCCTGCTGCGTGAGGAAGTTGCATGTGGCCTATCACATGGTTACCAAACAACACGTAGAAAAGTAGATGCGGTGTGCAACAGTGATTGCAAAACACCATGGCACACAGCTTTGAAGTCACGCAAATGATACAAACACCCAGATCACTTCTCAATTTCTGCTTCTAATATGCTGATGAAAGTCAAGCAAGACATGGCTGTTATACGGAATTTTAAAGAAAGGAAATCAAATTGTTCCACGTTACAGCAACAGGACGTTGTAACCAAATGTGCTTGAAAATACCATACAGGTGCCTAAGTCAACCCTCCATCTCATATAAGACATACTACTTTTTAGAATATCTACAAAATTATACGCTCAAATACTGTATTTTAAGGAATTCTTCAACTGACACCATTCATTTTTACACTTAAAACTCTTTTTGCAGTGTCCTCCCCTCCCTCCCCCCAAAATACTACTGACATACAGAAAGAGAAAAATAGTTTCATTTTGATTGCATTTACAATTTCCAGAATGTTAAGGTTATTAGTTCTGTATTTTCTGTGCACACATGCCTTTCCATTGACAAGTCAAGGAGAGGCAGCATCCAAAGAATGACTGATGAACACCAGCCTTCTACAACTCAAATCACCTTTAGGGTGCCTCAATCTGAACCCCCACAATCACAGGCATCTAAAGAAGTTTTTAGTCTCTTTTGAGGTTTAGTCACAAGGAAAGATTCATTTGAAAAGTCTCTCATGTATTTCTTTAAAATGCAACTACAGGAAATAAAGGAATTTTAGCACTTAATTTTACTTTTTATTCCAGTTACTAATAAAGTATTAATAATGGTTGGTATTTTGTATTAGTAGGGGTCTATATTTTATTCTGAGAGCTCATATTGGACAGCGAACGTTATCATCCTATGACTTTTTAGGTGTAGTTCATCTGGAACACTTGAAACAGATTGAGCTAAGCTGCTCCATTCAGTATTACAGACAGTTCTGATGGATTTGTTCAATGGTCGCTAAAGACAACTGGGGTTACCTATATGAAGGCAGCAGAGGGCCCTAATCAGAGATCAGTTTTCCCATGTTGCTCCAACACAGCTCAAATGTGGCAACCTGCAGAACAGGATATGTAACTTCAATATCTGAGCTTTTTGTTGGTGCCAATAATGTATGTCGGGGAATTAAGAAAACATCTTACCTCGTGTGGCCTATTTACCTATGATTTCATACTTCTGAACATGCACCCTAGA
This sequence comes from Cygnus atratus, assembly GCF_013377495.2. NCBI lineage: Eukaryota > Metazoa > Chordata > Aves > Anseriformes > Anatidae > Cygnus > Cygnus atratus. The sequence goes on from NC_066376.1 coordinate 7,977,149, forward strand.
AGCTATTTGTAAGAGTCATTTACACACATGTCAATTATTTACTAAAACATTTAATTCAGGATACTACAACCTACAAAAGCTTTCTTTATTTGCGTGAATAGCTATTAATCTGTGTACTTACCATTTTCCACATATGGGTGAAATGGCAGAACTAATGCTAGAATGACTCTGCCTCTAGTTGGCTCCAGTACACTCCTAATATCTTTTAATACAGTCAGTGGCTGATCACAACGATCCAGCAAATTCAAACAGCTGATAACATCATACTGAAATCCTGTGTTCTGCCATTCATTTATACCAAGCACCCTACAAACAGAGAGAGAGAGATACAGAGCTGAGTTCTGAGAGACCCACCAAGGATAAAAATTCCCTACGGATGTGTTCATAGTGCAGGTAAGGTCAGCCAACTAGGCAATGAGGAAAAGCAGACGTGGTCTTTCTAGTCTTCTGGAAAAGAAAAACTAATCAACAATGGGCATGGCTATATATTCATCCACACCTTTATATTGCCTTATAAACTTCAGGCAATAAAAGAAAAAAAAAAAAAGCCCAGGTATTATAAAAGTGTGATGTCCTAGAATAAAAGTGAATATACAGCAAGGAAAAACGAAGCTGAAATATGATTAATGGCTTGCAGCATTTTATCCACTCTGATTTATCTGCATGCAAACCCAGTTGCTGTTCGTTTTCCATTCAAGGACATTTGAAGAAAAGATATCTACAGCTCCTTCATTCTTTGGGTTGCAGTCTAGGGACACAGTGCCCCAAATACTAGCCATTACTCAACAAGACAAAGAACCTCCAGGAGCTGTGACCAGTGTACAACAAAGTTCTGAAAGTGCTGAGGTTTTTATTACTAAATATTTTTCAGTCTTAGCAGCAGCTAAGCATAACTAGAATAAAAGATTCTTTACATAGTAATCCATGAGCACTCCTTTCCTAGTCATTAGAGATACCTGAATAATCTGCGTCTATTATCAAGATTCAGCTTGCTTTCTTTGCAGTCACTTTCCTTCCTCTTGCAATTTTGTACTGTTCATTCATCAGTATCTGAATTCTGTCTTCCTAACTGTCTTGATTAAAGCAATTTAAGCAAACTATGAAGAACGACTTCAACACAGTTGTTGCCAATTCTGTCTTAACTGGTAACAGGGAACATCAGCATAGCAAAAGTCCTGATAACAAGGAATATCAGATGTGTTCGCTCTCCCTGTTTTGTACAGGTCAGCTCTTTCCATAATGATCAAACATGAGAAGAATTGACTGAAAACACTGAACATTCATAAAATATTACAAAGATGATTTTGCTGTAACGTCTGAAAAACACAATGTAGGAAGTATTCAGTACAATACCTGTATTTCTTCTTCTGAAGCTGCCATATCATAGTTTCAGACAACTCTGTGGCATAGATTTCTTCAAAGTGAGGACTCATGACTTTAGTAACCTCTCCATCCCCAGCCCCTAAATCGAGAAGTCTGTGGGATTTCCATTCTGGATTTATTTTAAGCAGTCTTTGAAATTGTTCTGGGGAAAACACAAACATTGAGCCCCTTCCCAGCAGCCTGAAAGGTAAAGATGAGAAATGTCCAATTTCATACAAACTTTAACAAGGACAATGAAGTAATTTAGAATGGCAGCAATCAGTCACACAAAACAGACAAGGTCGCTCCTCAGGTAAATTTTAAATCCAGTTCAACTTGCCCTCCACTTGTCAGAGATCCGACACATGGCTACATGCAGTTATAGTGGCTAAGACTTCAGGAGGAATTTGATCAGGAAAGCAAGGGCTTGTTGGGTGCAGCGCAAGATGATCACACACACACACAAAAGTGAGGAGGGTGGAGAGAAAGACAGAAAGAGAAAGGCTAAGCCTTATTTGTCAGGTTTGCAGATTTGAATCTCTCCCACCTACCTTAAAAAAAGGAAAAAAGGGAGAGAGCAGAGGAAATACAATGGCTGCAGACAGAAGTATGCACAATAAATGAGGAATGGGATGTGGAACTAGGAGGGAAGCCGGGGAAGAGATTTAAAGAAAGAATGGGGGTAACACTGCTGGAGTGGCAAAAGAGACGACTTTTTAATCGTATGTTACAATGGCTTTTGCTGCTATCTGCAGATCCTTCTGCATTTAACACAAGAGCTGTCGAATAAAAAATAGACAACTCATTAAGGAATTGGGTAGAGGTGACAGCTGGATTCTTTACGGATCAAGTTAATGACATACCCGCCTGTAACTGTTTGAAGACTACACAGTGACAGATTTCAGCTGTCATAGCAGAAGATGAAAGTTAGCAGAACAAGAAGAGGAAGAAAGAACTGGTCAGTGACAGACTAGAGGTGGATAAAAAAAATCATTTAAACCAACATTGGATAGCAGGTTAAATTTAAAAAATACAATCTACAGATTTCTTTTATGACCAAGGGGGAAAAAAGGTAAACAGAAAAAGCACAAAAGAATAAAAAATCTGAAAAAAAATAAGAGGCCTAGGAAAGATCGGCTATTAAAAACAAAACCACCAACAACAAAAAGGAAACACTATACAAAGTTATATAGAAGAAACTAAAGCAAGATATTAAATATATATAAAAATAAACAGAATACAGCCAATTTAAGTACAACCCCTTTGCAGCACACTTGTGTCAGTCCATGCTGTCTAATTGGTTCGTGGCTATTATGCCTAACAGCACTACGAGGTGTAACTCAAAGCGCTGGAGAGCCTTTGAAAAAAAAACAGGAAGAGAAAGGAAGACGAGGAGACCAAAAGAACCTTTACATAAAGCTACAAGCAACTAAAAACACCACAGGAAAGCTCACAAAGACATCTGGTTAGAAAATAAAGAGAAAGATTATTTTCCTAGCCTTAGCAGCCAGGCACTATCCTCAAATCAGACTGCATCGAAGTATGCAGCAGGTGCAGAGGTGGGGATGGCAGAGAAATGAAGTAAATGTAACATAACGCATTATTCATAGAGTTAAAACTGGTAAACATATGTCTCAATGAGCAAAAGAGAAGTAAGCAGAAAAGGCAATGACTTTTTGGGAAAACATACAAAAGCACCCGTGAACAGCTGAACTCCCCTGCAGCCGATGGCAGATGAGACCAATGCAATAACAGTAGGAGAATAATGTTTTATAACTTCTCTATTCCCACCTTATTGATGTTTCATCAAACATGCCACATCAGAAGCTACCGTCCGAGTATAGCTTACACACAAACCAGGGTGAAATTTAGTTTTAAAGAATAAGAGAAAAGAGAGAGTTCCATTCCACATCAACGTTACAAAACACACCACTCAGCAACTTCTGCACTGTGTAGCAGTCTGCCTCTGCCTAGTCTTGCAGCACACATGGACACAAACTTCAGATGTAATACAGAACTGACTGGACACAGCCACCTTCTACAAGGACAATCACAACAGCACATGCTATAGGCATGGCAGTAGATAAAAGGGCAAGGGGGAGAAAGACAGAGGGAAGAAGGACACATTATCTAACACAAAGAATACTCTCAAATTCTTTCTGAGTATTCTCTGGAATAAGACAAGTAATGGTTATAAAATACATATAGAGTCCTCTGACTTATTAATTGCAAATACACCCTCTGCCCTGCTCATACTGGAAATGGCGTTAATTAGGAAGGTTTAAGTGGAGAGCAAAATGGGGCTTTGCAGATCTATTAGACTGGCAAAGGGAAAACTGTAGATGTTTAACAAAACTGGCAGATCAAGGAATAGGGATGAACACCTGAAAAAAATTCAAAACGTATTTAGTTTACCCAAGATTGACTTTTCACTTACCCATTGATAGATGTTCTAGACATAAAGAGGCTAAAAATTGAGGACACAAAAGAGTGATAGAGCTGGATAAACAGCCAGCCTGATTTTTCAATGCTGTTGTTTAAGAAGATCTGTGTTCCTTGGTCAAGGTAACTCTGGACAAAAATAGGCTGAAGGGATTCAGACAACTGCTCTGTGTTGCAGACATACCACTAGAAAAAGAAACAAAGCATTATTAAAATGTTCAGCAGCAATATAAAAATAGAAGTAGTTAAAAAGAAACAGAACACACAGAAAGCTATTATCAATTTCCGTAAATATCAAAATTTAGTTTTCCCTACAGACTTTTGAACAGGCTTCAAGATTAATTTAACTTAGATTGGAACTATAATCAGTTGAGGACAGATTACTCACTAGAAGTAACACATTTTGTCTTACACATTACCCTGTACTTTGAAGAATTTTACTAAGCAACTTCCCTAGAAACCAAACACAAGTCTTCTAGGGAACACCACCACACGGGTAAAACAGTATGAATTCGGATAACCTTGTTTTATGTATTCCAACTCACTCTGAACCTGTCATATCCTCTGAAAAGAAAACAGGAAGTACATTTGCAATATTTTTCCAGGAAAATAGATAGATAGAAAATCCAATCTATACTTCAAACAGCTTTTCTGTCGTGTATCACTGCTGGACTACATTTCTTCGCTTACCAGTACCCAACAAGCAGGTCCACAAGTCTTTCAAACCAATTTTGTCTAAGGAGCTTTCTCCCATCAACTCTACTAAAAAAGCAATCAGGTTCACACATCGAAGAAGTCATCAATATCAGCTGACGGACAGTTCTATACTTTTAGATTTCTAGAATATGAAGCCCAAGTTAAAATGGGCTCACGGTTCCTTTCACCTCATGCTACTTGGCAATAACCACTCCTATACAAACTACGCCAAATCTGAAATGCCAGCTGCTATCCAGCTCATTCTGAGGAAAAGGATGCTTCTTCTTGCTATCAAATCTAGCTGGTAAAGTAATAAACAATGTCATAATAGTCCACGTGTAAGGCACATCTAAACTTCTTTAACACCTAGCTTACATTATTTTAAATGCACGAGACTTGTGCAAAACAAAACAGACCTATAAAAATTCTGAAGTTTAGGACCCTCATGCCCACCTTACACACCTCTATCTCTAATGCTGCAGCTTTCTGGAATGCCAGCGTGGAGTATAAAATTCAAAAGGTTGTTCATTGCTATGTTGCAATGCCAAGCTAAAAAAAACATTCACTCAATATGCTGAAGTTACAAAAAAGTTTTAAACATTATTTTAATTGCTATTATTTTACATTCTCTCACACTCCTGCAGAGTTATTGACAGCCCTTCCCACATAATCTCTAAAGCCAATCTATATTCTAATATCAAGAATTATAGCCTATAGCTAATATTTACTACCATCCCCTCAGATCTTGCAGTGATGTTCCCAATCTGGTTGCAACTGTTCATGGTGCAGATAGAGTCACAAGTAGCTTAGAAAGGTATGGAGAGTTTCAACAGAATCTCATAAAAATGCATGCAGGACATGGTCAGCTGGGGCAAGCGTGCAAAATTAAGTGCCTAAATCTCTACAGTCACGCTATGCAAAATACACTTACATCCTGTTCCCTTCATGTTTATTGCACCTTGTTGGGAGAGAACAAGGTTAAGGTCAGTTAACACACGTTTATAGTGCTCAGCAGCACAATGGGACTTCCAGTCACTACTGTAACATGAACAATAACGGTACAGGTTTCTTAGTCCAGTGTCCTGCTGTGTCACAATACCAGTGCCAGCAAGCTGAGGGGAGCAGGCAGCTGCAAGAAGGCCATTACATGCTGGATTCATAAACAGGGGCTCCATCAAACAGTCTCTATGTAGGAAGCTGTTTCAAGACCCTTCAGCAAAGGAGCCAATATACACCTTCATAGGTCTAGTTTGAAAACCACTTTCACACTGGCCAAGTTTCCTGCAGAATCAGGCCCTCAGCAGTACTTTCAAGCACGCTTGCAGGTATCGCAAGTGATCCTTTGCTCTAAAACCCACAGTTTGAGAAACCCTGCACCACGTGCTGGAGCCTGGCACTGGGACCCCCAAGACTGCTGATTTACCCATTTGAGTCTTTTCTCACTGCAGCACAGTGCTAGTTGAATGAATCAGCATGGACCAGCGAGTCTCGAAAAGGATCCTTAGCAAACTGTTAAAAAGCACTAAAGCAGCAGCCAGCATACTTTGCCCATCCATCTCTAGAAACCAATTTCAAGAGCTGGCAGAAATGAACCATCCACAGAGCTGAGGAGCAGGCAGGGATGGGTGTCAGCTGCAGCAGTAATTTGGGAGGCTGCTGCCTAGCTACAGCAGGCACTTTTTGAGTGCCTCCTTGTGTTGCCATTTTCAATAGAGAAGAAAATGTATCCAAATATCAGAGCTGCGTTAAACATGGACTTTGACCCATAAGCAATACCGCTACACATCTGCCTTACTCGAGCTCATAAAACTTGGTTCTGCACCGAACCCTGTTACCTGCAGTTTCAGGGTCTGACCAAGGAAACCAGCTGCCCTACAATTCCTGTCCTTAAGTCTTCCAAACATTGATGTATATTGACATAAAAGCATGGGCATAACAGCGACAACTGTGAGAAGCTTATTTCCAGAAATTAGTCATTGTTTGCAGCCTTCCTCTAATTTCTTCTTCATGGTTAAGTTTGCCAATAAGCTTACTGGCTAAAACATGTGCAACTATCTATGTAACACCAGAGAATATTAGAAATGACAACAAACTGCAAGGAAAAAAAACACACCAGATAAAAACAATCCAATTTTCAAATAACAGAAGTGGTGAAAAACAGTTTTATTCTAGAACTAATTCCCCAAAGCAGAGATTACTTTTGTTTTTCCCCACATCCAATATATGAAGAGCTCTTTTCATGCCACTAGTTTTGTGACAGAAAGTTCATCAATCTGACATAGTGCAACAGTAGAAAAGCTACAGCACTAAGTAATCTGAAGAGAAATCTTAGGATATATAATAAAAAATATTGACAACTCTCACCTAATATTAGTAAAAAGAAAAAAATTGTAACTAACTTATGCAAAACTAACAAAATTAGTAAAACTGCAGAGTGCAAGTACCCAAGGCCTCCTCATATAATCCTTACTTATGACTAAACTCACAAACTCAGTAACTGTAAGTCTTATTAAACTTACTAAATGACCGATATATTAGAAGTAAAATCCAGATCCAATAAATTACAAGTGGAGACTATACTGCAGACAATTTACCTGTGAATGACAGTCATCTCCACAGCAATATTTTCTTGATTTACTTGTCTTTCTAGTGCAGTTTTTAACAACAGAAAAGATCTGCAAATTTAATTTGTTCAGCAGAAAGTTTTTTCTGTAAATCTAAATTCTGTTTCTGTCATTCTACATATGCAGTGAATGATCCGAATGCGGACCGTATTCATTAAACCCTAGTAATACGGTCACCTGATAGCAAGATTCTCAGTCAGCATCCACCCAGAGCACTAAAACAACTTCAGAAGTGGAAAACTTCTCCTCAGCTTGGAGAACTACAATGTATACTTTTTTTTTCCTTTGTACAACACTCCTCAAGTATTTATGCTGTCTTCTTCATGAGCTTGGCTATGTATATTTTACTTAGCATAAGTCAATACCTTTGTTTAGTACCACAGCAGTTTCTACTAGCCCCTCTAAACTCCTGCCAGGTTTTCAGTAGCACAGATCCGAACACACGCAGTCGTATCCCCAAAGCACTGCACAGCACCTAACTGCTCCACAGAGCAATGATCCACGTACCCACACTGCCCAAGTACAGCACTAACCTTTTAGAGCAGTTGTATCACATTGCCAATCCATTTCTAGTCAACCACCTCCTACCATTCCAAGGCCTCCGTGAGCTCAGTAGTTTCCCAGCTGCTCACTTTTTGCAGCCGGTTCAGATTATTTTCCTCTAGACACACACGTACGAACCAAACATCCCGGTGTTTATAATCCCACCCAGACAACACCACCTGCAGACCTCGCTCAAGCACTGTTACTCACAGAGCTCACTAGGACAGGAAGCAAAGCGGAGATTTTAGCCCCCCAGGGGCAGTCTGACCCCCCAACTTGACGCGTTACCGCACTCGGGACACCGGGCCTGCCTCCCACCCCCGCTGTGGCTGGCACTGAGCGCTCACAGAGCGGCAGCCCGGCCTGCCCCCCCCCACCTCCCCAGCGCTTCAGGCCGACCCCAACTTTCTCGCCGGGAGGCCCCAGCCATCGCCTCTCTTTGTCTGGGTCAGGCGGGCGCTGCCCGGCCCGGGGCCCCCTCAGGGCGCCCTCAAACCGGGGGAACCGCGACTGTCCCGCCGGGCCCGGCCGGCGAAGGGAAGGGAAGGGAAGGGAAGGGAAGGGAAGGGAAGGGAAGGGAAGGGAAGGGGGCTACCTCAGGGGCCATACCTGGTGGCTCTCCCTGGCGCCCGGGGCGGGCTGGCCGTGACTGCCCATCACGTTGGTGTACAGGGACCTGGATAAAGGGCTCCTCAGGTACCTGGCAGGGCCAGACCACATCCTCCTCCTCAGCGCCCACAGGAACAGGGTGTAGCAGCACAGCCAGGCCAGCCACAGTCTCATGGGGGGGGCAGGGCCGAGGAGTCACCCCCTCCCGCTGCTGCTGCTGCCGCTGCCGCCTCCCCTCCGCATGGCAGCGGCGGCGGCAGCCCGCGGCCCGCCGAGCTCGGCTCCCCGCTGCGGGCGGAACGCGCGGCGCGGGGGCGGCGGGGGGCGGCCGGGACGCTTTGGCTGCAACACGCCGGGGCCCGGCGCGGCCCCGCTCCCTCCCTCGCCCCGGCCAATCGCGGGCCGGGCGGGGCCGTGACGCGCGGCAGACCGGACCCCGCCTCCCCCGGTACCCCGGTACCGGCACCGCCCCGGCGCGCACGTGCCTGGCCCCGCCCCGGCACCCCGGGCAGCGCGTGCGCAGAGCGTGAGATGCGCCTGAGGGGCGGTGGCGGGAAGGGGCTGAGGGGACGGGGCGGCGTCCTCCCCCCCCCCCCCCCCGGGGCTGTCGTCCCGCCTTTGATCCCCCCGGCAGCTCTCCACCACAGGTGTATGCAGTCACAAAGCAGAACAAAAGGCACAACTCCCTTTTCACCCTCACTCCAAGCTCTCATTTTCTGCTATAGCATTTCATCAGAGCTGAAATGACAACATAGTGGGGCATCTTGGAAGCCGCCTGCTCCCTGTGTTCCTCTAAGGAGGTGTCTTTTAGAGGAATAACAAGGGGCTCGGTAACAACCTGGCAAGCGTGAGCTTTTCCAGGGAGGCTTCGATAGTGACTAAAAACACTGCTGAAGGCCTGCCTGACTACGCACTGCTGTGGTTGTTTGGATTGATGATACAGAGGACCCCTCTGAAATTAGTACCTTTCCTTACCTTGACTAAAGTTCAGAGTTTTGGGGATTAGTTCACCAAATTCAGAAATTCTTGGCCGCTACAACGGTAAATACTTAAAAATGGATGTGGTACTTCACCTCGACCTGTGTTGGGTTTCCACTCTCTTCAGGTTTTTCCTCCAGACAGACCCTTAAGGTCAATAGGCGTGGAGGTGGTGAGATTCCTGAAAAAACACAAAATGCAGGCATCTTAAGATAAATTGGGTCTTTACAGAGTTTGCCCTTCAAAACTTCTATCTGCAGATGAAAGAGTACAGCTGTTTGAAAAGGAGGATTTGGCTTTAAGTCCTTGAGCATTGCATTTTTCTTGTAAATAACTATTTTGGAATGGCTCAGACTAAACCTTACTGCTAATGTAGAATTTCTGGAACGCGTTTTAATAGTTTTTTACAAAGCTTACACTCTTGGGTCTGTGACAGGAGCATGGGTCACTAAACAGAAGGTTCTTAGGTCTACAATCCACAATTATTGTCCTGAAGCTGTAGGATGTGCATACAGAGGACAAAGACATTGTGCAGGCAGGAGAACAAGAACTTGAGACTTGTGCATGCTATGTCTGTGTTCGGGAACGCACTGGGGTATAGTGGAGGCTAGTAGATCAGTAAGTGTCCTGAATGCAATACTCTACAGAGGAAGGATAGGCTGGAAAAACAATCTGTACTGAAGCATTTTAATCTGGGGTAGGTCAGTCTGTATAAAAATCTTGTGGCTTTTCACACAGGAGCATGTGCCCTTGCTAGAACAAAAGCTTTAGTTCCTCTGGGTTTGGGTTAGGTATTTTACCACAGTAATCACTTATGTTCTAATAAAAATGTTTATTTGTGGTAATAGAAAGAGAGGAATACCATACCCAATTGGCACTGAAAGCAAATCTAGACAAAACCCATCTCATTAGTTGAAATTCCAGCTGAGTAAGGCATCAGGGCTAGTATCTCTAGTCTCTCAAAAAATGTTTCTTAGCGACCACAGAACAGTTGATATTTTTCCTTTTGATCCAATTTGAATGGCTGGAGCCTAGCACCTTCATTTCCTGGTAAGAGTGATACTGGAAGCCAAACTACCAAGGCACCCTAGCTTCTACCTGGAAGATCTTCTGCTCAAGCACTAATCAAATCCAACCTTACTTATCCTGAGAAATCAACAAAACCAGAACAACAAAATATCGTTGGAGGATTTTTCTGTTCAGTTCATTTTCACTGATGTTTAACCTCCTTGAGGAATATTCTTGACATGAGCGCTTTAGACAGTTCTCCCTGGGAAGATTTTCTTTCTCCAGTAGTTAGATGGGCTAAGGCACTTTTCAGTCTATTTCTTTTTATTTGGTTTGGGATCAGGAGTCTGCTTTCTATGTACGTTCTTGTTTGTAAAGACAGATTAGCTTATTTTTCCCTTCAGGAATAAAACAACTTTATAATCAAAATCCAAAATGACAAAAGCTACATTTGCTGCTTTTTAAACAGACATCTGCTTGCAATGTGTAAACTAATAAATACAATTGGTTCAGGTTAATTACATGTTCTTCACAAGGCAATGTATTTTATCACATGTGAAATGTAGGTAATGAATTGCATACTGAATAAGAAATATACTAGCTTTCATCTTTGCATTGTTAGTATACAACCTGGGTATGTTTTAATAAGGCATTTCAAAGTTCCTATCCAGTGTTACATTTGTCATTAATATTTTGCTGCAGTATTTGTATACTAAGCATATTTTTTTTCTGGACAGGCCATAAAGTATGCACTATTCATGTACATTTAGGTAATAATTTTAATATATTGTTATTTGCACATATGCTGGTGGAATTGTACCCTATATCAATTGGTGGGCATTCTCAGAAAACTATTTGTTATATAAGTGTATGCATACATCATTCAAAGCAATTAGCATGCTTGGGGAGGATTTCTGGAAAAAAAAAAAATTAACTTTTCTACTTTCTCCTCAACTTTTTAGGTAGTATTTCTTCTTTCTCTTGGAGGAAAATTTATATTATCTATTTAATACTTAGTGCCCAAAAGGTCCAAAACATACTCAAAGGTTTTGAATACCTACCTAGAAAGGAGTATTTTTAAGACAGTCTGCATTTGCTTGGTGGTGATCACAAGGAGCTTTGTCTTCTGGAACAGGACACACAGCTACAGGACCGGCTGCACAGCCTCATGTATTCTAGGACTGTAATTTTCCCAATTAAGCACAGCAATTTAACAACTTTCCCTTCTATTACTATTAGTAGTAAGAAATCAACTACTAGAAAGAGGGTGTAAGATAAACAAATACAGATACCTGATCTAAAATCCTTTCTCCCAAAGGTAACCTAGAAATCCAGTTCCTCCACACATTCCTCTTGGTATCTTTGGGTCCTTCCAGCTCTTTAAGATTGGACACAACTGGACTCCACCAGTCTTGGCTGTATGTTCCTTTACAAAACTAGCTTGAATTCTTTTGATGGCATGTATTACTGAGCTTTTTCCTGAGCTGGTGTAATACTGTAAAAAAGAACTCATAAGTGTTTGTGGAGATGAAACATATCTTAACTGTTCCTTTCCCTTCCTGCTCGTCTTTCCTGACAGCAACCGTTAAGCTACACAACGGTATTCAAATGTAAACATCCTACTAGCCATGTCAACAGAGCATATTCATTAATTACTGAGCAGTTCCAAAATCAGCGCAGCAGGAGACTGAGAAGGTCATTTAGTACAAAATGAGGACAGAGGCAGGCCTGTAACCACCACGAAGTATAAATCTAATTTTTGCCTACTTAAATACTCTTCATCGTCATTTATTCCATCTGTTTTCAGTTTATCACTAACCACATATTATAACTATATATAATTATACTAAATTTCTTACTATTATATAATATTGTTTTAAATCTAGTAGACACTTATCTATTGATTTTCAATAAATAAAATTCATTCAGTGTATTAAGGTCCAAATTCTCAGAATTTATACAGAAATTCTGTGAAGTAACGGGATTCTCATTCCCTGAAGTTATCAAAACATTTCCTATTTTATATTATACACACTTAAATCCTCCTTATCAGTTATGAGGCTATTTTAGACATTCTTAAATTATCAAGAGTAAATTGTGGCATTTTTCCAGCAGTGGGATTTCAAGCTCACATACTATGAGCTAATAAGGAGAGAAAGCAGACAAACCAGCTGTTACAAGACACTGAACTTTTGAATTTGATCATCCTTTACTTGAGTCACAGCCAAAACCAATCATGTAGGTTTAGCAAAGGATAACAAAGTTTAATGAATGTCAGAGAAATGGAGAACAAGCAATGTCAATCATAAAATACTGTCAACCTCCTGTCACTACTTTTTGTAGTTAGACTACCACCTGAATTTAAGCCAGTTTTCCAGTTCTCTTTTAGATTGACTGCTGGTATGATGAAAGATGCTTTCTTTTTCCTGCCCTTATATCAAGAGAAATAGGGCAGACAGAATACAAAATTCTAGTAATTTGCAGAATTATTAACATTTTACCTATTCAATTATTTGTATTGTGCTTCTAGGATTTGTTTTCTCAAATAGGTTACTCTACACAATTAATCCCTCATATTTTAAGGCAGTCTCACTTAGGAAAAGTAAATAGTCAAAGATTTTTATCTTAATTCTAAACATATAGAAGTTTAGAGGCTATTCAAGGTGTGCCTTCAGTCGTATCACACCTTAATCCTTTTTATTTCAGCAATTAATATACTAGTTTTATCAAAAAACTTCCAGGAAAAAAAATGAAAAAAAATGAAAGAAAGAATGAAAAAAAAATCTGGCCATTTCAAAGAATTCTTAGTATGATTTTGACACTTACTAGTTTTCCTAATCAGTTTGACATCTTATTAGTTTTCCTATCAGGTAGCACCATGCTTTCCCAGTCGTTAACTATTCACTGTAACTAACAATGCTGTATTAGAAGAAATTAATAAACACAGTCATCTAAGAAACTCTATTTATGCAACAACATATTCACCTATCAGAAAATGTGTATTATATGGGGATTGGATGAGCATATGAAAATTAGAAAATATGTAAACTCTAAAGAAAATTAAAACTATTGTAAGTTATTTATTAACATTTTAAAAGGAAAAATCAGGGAGAAAACAGTTTCGTATACTGAATTAAATATCACATTAACCTAAATTCCTTCAGATTTTTCTCCTTCAGCCTTTTCTCCTTCTGCCTTTTACACAGAAAATGCATACATAGAACACAGCATATCTTTTAAAATTCAGAATTTAAACACAAAGTCTGTATCTGTCCTGGTATTTTTGCAAGTACTCTATTTGGATATGTAAATACAATTGACAATTGTATATGAGCATAATGCTATTAGCATGTACTAAGCAAATAAATAATGGTATATCTGACAACAGATAAAAACAGGTAAAAAAAATGTCATCACATTTCCACCTTCTTACATTTTAACATAAACCTTCACATTTGTATCAAAAGGTTCACTTGGATTTCTAAATATTTGAAAGATGGTTTTACACTTTTTCACTCATTGCTTTGAAAACACTTTGTAAAAGCAAGGAAACTTTTTTTTCTACTCTGTGAATGTAAAAACTGAGGCATAAAATATTATTTTTTCAAGATTAGTATTTCAGATCTCAAACCTTCTCATTAAATGAGGCTATTGCCCAACGAGAAGCACAGTAAATTCTTACACTCCTCTTGTTTCCAAGATTCCTATCATGATAAATGAGCTGATTTAGCACCTTAAAATCTTGATACATGCAATTCATCTTCTTGTACTCTCAACTGACTGGTGCTCTGTAAGAAAGGTGATTCTAAAATTATATTTGACCAAGGAAAACAGAATGAAAATGAGGCGGGGTTAGATTATACTTAAGCTATCTATCCTTACACAATTTGAAAAACATTGTTGCCCACATAGATTTTCTAATGCCAGATATATTGGAGGAAAAAGAGTATGTATTAAAAGGAGTACTAAAAACATGCTAATGTATCTTATCATTACAACATGTGTGAAATAAAGAGAGGATTCAATGTTTCTGAAATTGTATCAAAAACTTTATTTTATAAAAATCACAGGATCCATTTAAAAGCTGAAAAGATTTTGGTAAGGATAAGTCAGAAATTTAACTGGATTAATCAGAAATTAATTTCAACTGTGAGCACAGCAAAATTACCAAGCAGTTTAATATGTGTGCTTACATTTGTCCAACTAATTCAACACTACTACAACCATATGCTGATGTCTTTCTTACGAGAATGAAATGACATTTTGTATCAGCTACTAACAATACAGTACCTCAAAACAATTTTCCCATTCAAAAAGCCAGAAAACTGCATCTACCTACCACCAACTAGAGATACTTGGAAAGCCAGTGAGGAAGTATGGAGCTTTTCCCATAACCTGCAATACTTCATTGAACACCATTTTAATCTTCTTATTTAGTTTTGCATGGACTTTTACAGGGTAGTTAATTATTCTTGGTGCTTCCTGTAGCAGCTGGCAGATTTGTCTTGTTAATGGTCTGGTAGACACCATCTACATTTTTCTCTTCATCTCTCTGCCATCCCTGAGGGATGTCTATCTGGGCTTTTCTGGACTATCCCTAGAGATCTGATATTTTATCAGATATGGCAGAATTAATCCACCATCTTTCAGTAAGCTTAAGAACATACACTATTGTTGAATTCCAGGGATTCCTTTACCTGATCTGCCATATCCAGTCTTCAAAGGAGATAAACGGTGACCAGTATATACCAGAAATTACTTTAATAAGTAATTATGGATAAAACACATCACATTCAAATAGCTGAACTCAAAAAATCCTCTGTACAGGGACTCAGAATTAAGGCTGAATGTGATCTGTGTTATATTCTACTATACTGAAGAACACAGTGTATTGAAATGGCTCAAATAGTATTTGGTCTAGCAGTCCATTTAAAGCAATTTTGCTTTTTCACATTTAAAACATGTCAAGTCCAGTTCAGCAGTTTTAATGACCACCTGTTACATATTTAACGTACAGCTGTTAAATGACTATTCTGGATTGAAAAGCGAGTCCACGTCAGGATCTGCACGACTGCAATGCAAAGCGGAACCATACAGATCAAATAGAACATGACATCATGAAGACCTAAAAACAAACTGGTGAAAAAGATGAAAATACAGATTTCAAGATGAAGAAGATAATTTCATGGTCATTTCATAGCAAATTATTTTTTAAGCATTCACCTTATATACACATGCACATTACTGGGTACAATAAATTCTAAATAAAGGAATTATTATCTCAGGTATCACTGAGATGTATTCAGTTATATTTTCTGATTCTACATTCAGATTTTACGTTGTTTACTCCTCTCATAATAGCCAGGAGGAAATGAGATAACTACTTTACTACGCATCTGTATTATTTAATATATAAATTAATTTAAAGCAATATAATTCAATTATAGAACAGAGCATCTGAAAAGGTTTAGTGAGACTGAAAGATCTGGAAGATAAAGAAAAGCAGTACTGGAAGCAAACATTTTAACATGAAATTATTTTATTTAAGTTAAAATCTGAACTACTAGCTATCCACAGTATACTACTATAGTTGCTGAGGGCTAGGTGGGAGTCACGATTAATGCACAAAACTCACTATACTGTGTAATAAATAGGCTGCTTGATATACGAAGACTAATTTAATTTAATCTATTGTTTTAAAAGAAGGGATTAAAAGATTATATAAACTACTAAAATAATACTTGTGAAATTAACACTCAGATGCTTATTTATTCTTGTGGATGAATAGTATTTCCTGATCTAAATCTTCTTAAGGAATAAAAGCATCAACAACTATGAATCAGAAAGGAGAACATGAGAGTTAAAAAACTCCTTCTTTGAACAGCACGGTTTCTGACATCTCAAATTATACATTTTGGTATTCGTCTAGTAGCTAGAATCGTTATCTACTGGCATTCTGTTAATTATTGGATTCTAATTACTTAAATATTAGGAAAGTCAACTCAAGCTAAGAAACAGTCCCTAAATGAATTTTCTCTCCAAGAGACAATTTATTATCTATTTTTAATTAGCATTCAGGGGTGAGATGGGAGACCCACAGAACAGCTACAGACATGATCCAAGAAACCCTGAAATCTGTGAAAAAACTCTCATAAACTTGAGTACGCTTTTGAATGGAATCTAAGAGTTTCTTTATATCACAAAAGAATCAATTCATGTCTCACTGTATTTAACAGAAAAATGCTCACAATCTTGAACATAACCTACTGCGTACATGTACACCCCCCCCATCCCAATCACAATTTATCTCAAATCCTGTACATGTTAATGCTACATAAGAAAACAAAAAAATATAGGCTTTCAAGTGAGTTTATTGCTCAGGCAATTGCATTTAATAAATGGAAGCTATTCACTAGCAGGTCACTGGTCCATAGCCAGTGTTTATTGGTAGCAACAGTAAACCATTTACATATTATTTACTGGCCTGTATGCACTTGCATTTTCAGTCCACCTACAAGCAAACAAGGGCCCACATCATGCACACCACCATCACAACCGCCAATAGTTAACTGTAGGAGCAGTGTCAGCAGAGATGCCATAGACAAACTACTTACCTATCTTACCTATCTGCAGTTGCAGACAGGACTAAGATGCAGTTAACAGCATGTTGGGGTTTGTACTTTGGCTGTTCTGCACACTAAAGAGGATTGCAGTTCTCAGTACTAATTCTTCCACATTTATATAAAGAGAAGGACAAATGTGAAAGAACACCTGCCAAATTACTGACTTTCACTAATGCAATCCTGATTTGGTTTGAGTGAAGCAATATTGGTTTAAGAAAATAATAATGCCTATTTTTGTGTTGTAAAACCTCAACTTATGAAAAGTATCTGTGGCACAGAGAACAATGAATGGGAAAACATTTCATTAAGGGACCAGGATAAATCAAGAGCAGTGCTCAGATTTCATCATAATAATTAGCTGAACCAGTTATCAGAAACTTCCAAGTCTACTGTCATTTCTTACACATGAAGGAATAAAACATACTATCTTCCCCTAGACCTCCCTAATATCTGTCTGAATAGAACGTGATGTAGTCCAGCAATTCAGTACAAATGCATCAACAGTTCACAATGCCTCCATTACATAATGAAGAGTTACTGTCAAGTAACTTAATTCTGAAGAATGAATTTGAAAAGCACACTTTTAAGAGAAGTTAATTGCAGTTGCAGCAACTCTCCAGAAGAGGGAGTTTTTAAACTAGGTATCTTTTCCATAGCAAAATATAAAATAAATGATAGTAATTTAAAATATCAAGCCGTATGGGACAGGTAACATTTTATTACCATGATGGATCAAAAACAAACAAACAAAAAAAAAACAGGACCACTCTATTCTGAAAACTATTGCTCAAATGTTAAGCTATCACATTAAAAATACTTCTTAAGGTATCTTCCACTACAAAATGCTTAACTTATGTGTAGCTACCCCATTCCCTAAGAATGTGGTATAATAAGTATATTAATGTATAGCGTATATGGAATCATGTGTAACACACAGAGAATTGTGTATTATATATCAGCCAACTACATGTGTGATAGAGGTTATACCGAATGGCAAGAACACTTCTGGAAGAGAAATACACAGTTCATAGCAGAAAAGTCACACTTTAGAGTTACAAAATGAGAGGGAAAAATGAGATAGAAGTGGATTTCTCCTAAGGAAGAAGACATACTGATGGCTAAGAAGATACTACCATTGGGGCAGAAGTAAATACTGGTAATGGTAAGTAAGAATTTGGTGATGCTAAAGGTCAGTTCAAAGGTTTCATTACAGAAGAAGAGTAGAACAATCTTCCGTATGCCTGGTTTATTACAGTACAGGGATCACCGTCCAGTGATAAGCATTTTATCATTTTTGATTAATCTCAACCATCAATCTGGAGGTGCTCCAGATGAAAAGAGAAAGGAGACTAAAGCTTCTTTTCTTCTAGGCCTTCACTTTCCATATAAAACCGTTTCACTGTCTTACCGGCTTGGGTGCCCTGCAGAATACAACTGTAACTGAAGCCACCAAGATGATGACAAACTATTGTCTCAGAAGATCTCCAGGGATAAGAATTTGACTCAGAGCATGCCAGATGCCCTAATAAGCTGGTCAGGAATGTCGTCCTTACACAGGCTGAGAATGTGTGTATGCAGACTGTTCAATATCACAATGGCAACAAAAAACAGACAAGCTTAAAAATTGGCAATTTACAGTTGGCTGGTATTCTAATAGAGCTTTATTAACTCTACTGAAACAATAATGAAATACCATGATCATGGAGAATATAAAAGAGTCATAGATAGTATCATGTAGCTGAAAAATCAAAATGTCACTACTGGAATGATGAGGTATAGGTAAGGTAGTGCCATCTTATAGACTTTTTGCCAGACGCATAGAATCAGAAGACATGATTTGCTCAGCAGATAGCTTTTGATTGACAGTTTCTTTCTGATACAGTGCAAGATGAGCACCAAAGACAGAATATTTGTGAAGCCCACTTCTGAAGGGAGTACGCTAACAAAATGATTTCAAAATATATAAAACAATGAAGTATGGGAGACACGCCCTTCTGCCATAAGGTAAGAACCTTTTTTTTTATGTATGCAAGTTGAAGTCATCCAGAAAGTTTGTGAGCTCCAGCATTGCATGTGGTCTTGCATAAGCAATGTATCAATAAATGAGAAAATGAAATGACAGTATCAAACAAAAATAAGAGTGAACAAGCAGAAAAAGCTTATTCCCATAATTTGTCAAGTGTACACTCATTGCTGGAAAAAGTTTCATAGAACAGAACAGAATAGTTCTGTTGGAAGGGACAAACAAAGATCAAGTCAACTGCCTGACCACTTCAGGACTAACCAAAAGTTGAAGCATATAATTAAGGGCATTATCCAAATGCCTCTTGAACAGTGACAGGCATGGGGCATCAACCACCTTGCTAGGCAGCCTGCTCCAGCAAAAACTTGGAAAGTTGCTGAGAATACAAAAGCCAACGTTCAGACTTGAGAGCCTGAAAGGAAAGAAAAGGAAGGCACCTGGACATTACTTTTCTATGTTCATTCCACAGAACATTAGCATTCAAAACATACAAACGACAAAAAAAAAAAACAACAAAAAAACCACCACCACCACCACCACACGCAAATCAAACCAAACAACCAAAACCCACAGCGAATCCCATACATCTTACTGAGATTCTTCCACTTTGTGAGAGAATCTGTAGAACAAAACTAACGCAACAGACAGTATCTGTATGTAAGAAGGCACTGCCCACCTGTAACTGTAACACACTAACATTTTCACTATAGCTAAGTACTGGTACTTTTTTTGTTATGCTTTAATTTTCAGTTAAAGAAAAAATGAATAATTTAGAATTCAGCAAATTTTGCTGACTAGTTTATGGTTTTTGCATCTTCTTTCTTTTCTTGGTGAATAACATGCTGGAAACTCTTAAGACACATTTATTCAGGGCCCAAACATTTTAGTAATGCAGAATAAGGATTCTCTGTGCTATCTTCACAATTCACTACTACTACTGTCTAATAAAGTAAAGGCTTTTTAGAGCACTTACTAGATATTGCCAGCATTGGAGAAGGAAGGACATAGCTGAGACTGTACTGGCATGGGTCATAACACTCCGTTATATGTAATTTGCGTGTTATTTATTGTTAACACTTTGAGCATGTTTGAAGTGATCTCCTGTATTCAGTTTCTGTTCCTGTTTTCAGTTTCTGTTTCAGATAACAACTCTGTCCTGAGACAAGTGTGCATATGCTGCCTATGTATGGCTGAAATCAGAGATCAGTTGATAGGGTTTGAATATGTATAAGTAATTTTAGCTCAGTCAATGGTCAGAGTACATCGCCATGGGCAAAGTGACTCCCGAGAAACAATCTTCAGTAGTCTGGTCTTTGTGAACATGCACACTGTACTCCATTCACAAAGAAAGCACTTATTGATCAATCCAGAAATTACTATTTTTTTTAATATCTGATTTTCATTAATTCTTCTCCAGAGAGGCTGCTGGATTTGTCAGCTAGCTGGAAGAAATGTCAAATGACTAAGATCATACTCCGATGGTCAAATTTGGAGTTCACGTCTGATGTGCACATGAACACACATATATACAGAATGTGTGCAGACTCTTTTGTATTTAAGGCATTCTTTTTGAGGGGGTGGGCGAGGTATATACGCAGAATATTTCAGGTGTTTTTTGATTAACTGATCTCAACTTTGTACCTTTAAGCTGTTCCTTGCACTAGTAAAATAAATCAACATAAATCAATTTCAACACAACTCAATTTCAAATACAGGTTTTAGGGACTGAGTATTCAAAGTCTTTCAACTCTATATCCAATAAATTTATTGTTGCTATAGTTCAGAGTCTACTTATTGGAAAAAAAAATAGAACTACTGTGATTTAAAATCCATCCACAAAGGGATCGTTTGTCTGGTTAAAAGGGAACAGATCTGAAGTTTTCTTGCTTCAAATCTGAATTTCTCTGAGTCATCAAGATGAATATATTCAAGCTTTCTCGTAATTCAACATCCAGTTCAACCTACCACTCTTCTGCAAAAATCACTCATCTTATTTGACATTATAATGAGGTTCATGTCCTTATCACATCATCTCACTGTCTGACTATCCACAGAATGCATTAAAATCAAATCCCTCAGACATAAGCCTTCTTTGCTTATGTCAAGATGCTTTTCTGAAGACTCCCTGTTGCACTTTTATGTTGTATTTTTCCTCTTTTTTTTTTTTTTTTTTTAACAAATTTCCTCAAATATAAAATATTCTGTTAGCCTTAGGTAACACATAACCAGTCTTTTTTCCTTCAAGAGCTATCTCCACAAAAGTTGGTACAGAATAATTATCTTCTATGCATTTTTTAAGCTTTCTAATCAGAATTGAGTAGAGGAGCTATGTAGTACTTAGGATATCCATGTTGTTCTTTCAAACAAATCCTAATAGGACTAATTTTTGCTTTTTAGTGCTGACTTCAATAATTCTGTACGTTGTTACTTCCTTTTGTTGGACATAAATAAACAGCCTGACCTTTTTAGTGTACTGACTCCCTGTTAATTTATTTATTTACTTTTTAAGACCATGCATTTCCAATGTGTTAACTAGCAACCACAGCTTTATGCTGTATATTAAGGTCTCCAGGGAACGCAATGAAATCATTAGCATTAGAATGGTAAGTAGTATAGAAGCCAAAACGATACTCCTATTTGAGGTAAATTCTCCTCCCTCCAGTGATTACACTGCTTTCTCTCAAATAGAAAATATATCTTAAAAGCAAACCTATTAGGATTATATATTTAAGGAAATCGGCTTGTGAGATAAACAAAACACAGAAGCCAGGACTACATCTATCTTAATAAGAAGTAGTAGGTGACCTCAAACTGTTCTTTTTATTTTTTCATAATGAAAAGGGAGATGGACAAATACTGAAATGTATCCTTTTTTTCCCCAAAACTAGGTAGGTGTGCTTAAATGTATTGTTTAATAAAGGATTTATTCCTTTTAAAAAAATCTAGAAAACATTTTATTTCTATACATAAAAAGAAAACAAATGAAAAATATGTTTAAAGTGCTCATATTTTTGAAGCACAGTTGATGCAAACTAATGGTAGATTAGTTTTCCATTTACTGTCTGAATGACAGGATTATTTCACTCTAAGTTCTGTGATTTAAAGCATCCTTTCTGAACTCACCTTGGATCTGGCTGAGCAACTTCATTATTCAAGTTCTCATATCCAAATTGATTTAGTATGGTAACCACAAGCATTGGAGCCAAAGATTGAGCAGGCTTGGTAAATAAAGCATTGGTACCAAAAACCATAGAGGAAAGTGGTGATCTAAAATATTTCAGAAAATAAAACCAAACATACAACACCATGTTATTAGTATGTAGAATCAATTACAATAATGATTCTTTAAATCCTGTTAATATGCAAATGTTAACTCACAATAGCTAGCTTTATATTTTACACATACTGATTGCAAACAGATCAGCCATCATAATGAAATCTCATTTTCTTTGGAAATTAAAGACAAAAAACCCACCTCTGGGCTATATACAGCTTGTCCCCAGTTCTGAAATGACTTGCACACAAGTTCAACTTTTGCACACTGAGTAATTATTGAAGCTAAGCTAGACTGAACAATGCATGGAAAATTAATTACAACGTAAGATTACACACATGAAGCCATAAAAGGATTTTTTTTCTCCGTGAAAGCAATAGTTCTCACCTTTGAGGGTGAAGTCCTGTAATACCCTTTGACCAAGATTGAATCTGCACTAATACAAACATTGGTGTAACCAACAGGAAGTTGCTTGCACTTTGATAAAAATCCAAAAGATCCATGAGTTGTCATATGCTAGCTCACAGCTGGTTTTATCACTTTTTATTTCAGAGAGATAACAGCAACCACTTAGACTTTGAAGTTTGCACTTTAAGTAGCATAGGTAAAACTTTCTAAAGTCCTTTTTCACGTTAGAAAGGTGACAATAGATGCATAGGGTTACAAAATAATTCAATTTAAGCTGACATTAACAAACATTGAAAAAAAAAGCCACCTGGAGAACTTGGCTTATATGATAGTCCAATTAAAACCAGAAATTACCTAATAAGCCGTTCAAAGTGCTCTGCTGAAGTAATGGCAGGAAACTTCATTAAAGTTCTTATCTTTACTTGTGCTATGTTGTTCTTACAAAAAGTACTTCTATGTCGAGCACCCAAGATCACTTACAGCCTTCCCTTGACATAATCTAACTTACTAAAGAGTAACATCAGAAATTACAGCGTATTTCAAGAAAAACAGTTAAGAATGACATACCTCCGCTTGTGCTTTATTAAATCTGCATCAACAATATCTGCCAAGGGCAAATTGAACAAACTAAATGAAGCTTGTACAATTACCCTAAAGAAAGACAAAATAATTAAGATTCTTTTTAAAATACATTTTCAAAATAAAAATGGTAACTGATGCCTAATTCTAGCACGTGCATCCAACTACACTGACATTTCTGCAAACACACAAAACTGACATGTTCATTAAAACATAGTGATGTATGTTTAAACAGAAGTTCTGAAAGCATTGGTAGGTCTGTTCTTAATTGAGAATTAGAAATTGATATGCAGACCTAACTTTTTTTTTTCTTTTTTCCTGGACACTGGTGGAAAGAGTCACAAATACTTGCTTGATATTATCAGTAAATGTCATTTAAAGTGACATGAAGAAAAAAAAACACCTTATAGGAACAAAAAAACTCAAAATTTTCTCTTGAAATCTGACATGGACGTGGAAAGGACTGGAAAGACCACATGCAAGACAAATTTCAAAGTGGAAGAATCAGAAAAGTAAAAAGATTTTATATGCATTCCTATGTATGTATTCACATTTTGCATGCATATATGCATTTAAACATACACACACACAAATCTGACTCTTAAACTGCTAACTGAAACCATAAATTCAAGTATCAGGACTTCAACATTTTGTTAAATTTTGGCTGTGATTAGCTTTTACTAATGAGAGGCTTTGAACAATTACCACTTTAAAGTCTTTAGGCACCTTTTAAGATTTTCCTGTGGAAATCCAAATATATCTTCATCATTTAAAGTGTGCAAGTAATGAAATGCAATTTATTGGTCACACAATTCAGTGTTACAGTAGCCCATGACTGAATTACTGAAAATGAGAATGAAAATAGGAAAAAAAAAAAAAAAAAGAAAACAAAGATAGAAAAGGAAAGTAGGAACACGCAGAAATAAAGCAATGAAATAAAAAAAAAAAAAAAACAAAGAAAAATGAACCGCTGCAACAATATTCTGATACAAACAGGTCTTTATTTCTAAATAAGTTTTTGCAAATGTTATAATGTGCTTCCTCAATTAAAGAATTACTTCCTGGCATCATACTTCCCCATTACTACTGAAAATGCAACCTAGTATTGGTTACCTAATGGACACCTGACTTACTGGTACTTATTTTGCAGTGCAATACACAGGTGTTCATGCACTACAAAATGTGGTCCAAGGCTTCCCTAGCAAACATGCACTGAAGAGTTCCTCTACTAAAATCTTTGTAGTCAACAAGAGGTTCTGCTTACCTTGAATCTGAACTTGTCTCATGTTAAAACATACATATGGCAGGAGGCATTTGGCTGCAAACCATAGTCACTGATCATTTCTAGGCCTTTTTTTTTTAAAACAGAAATTAAAAGCTGAAGCATACTAAAATGAAAGCTGAAAGAAGTTGTAAGCAGAGTTTTGAGTTTTCTGACGAGTGAAACAGAACAGAAAGAAAACCATAAAAGCAGTGGAAAAATCTTCAGGCTATTAGAAACAACTGTCCACTCTGTTAGAATAATTTGTGTCTATGAAAAAGGAAATATACTTGCTTACATGTTTGTTGTGAGATAAAATGCCAAGAGATAATAATGTTCTGGTCCTAGAAAAAACATGACAGCAGCAGCTACTCCTTCAAAGTAAAAGGAAAACAAGATGATTCTGTAATAACCAAACTTCTTCAATGAAGCGTGACTGAGAAGAACAAGGCACTGAAAAGACAACATATACACATATATGAGGAAAAGACGTAGCATAGTATTTCAGCAGTAGGAGAGCTATAAAGCACAGAACAGACACAAATAAATCATTACTACCCAGTAAAGAAGAAAAAGCTTTTTAAAACGTACAAACCAAATTAAAATATAAAAATTCAACAAAGAAAATATTTACTGGATCATTCTATGCTGTATCTACCGGGTAAGAATGGTTTCCTTTCACTCAAAACTAGCCAGATAAGAACTGTTACATTCTGAGGAAAATCCTATTTCCCACGTTGCCTCACTATTATTTAATGGTCATGATCTTTGTTTGATACTCTTCAAATAATTAAATTTGCAGCACGTTAACTGTAAACCAAGCATCTTGCCTCTTGAATTTTAACTGCTGATCAGTTGTCTTTCTCAAACCGTGTCATATTCAGATGAAGAACAAGAAGGAAATCTCCTTATACATTTGTTCTCATATTTGAATACTTTAACACAATGAATAAAACCAGGATGCTATGATGAGACAAAAATTACTATGGCAAATACTATTTCCAAGCTCAAGACTTCTATTTAAACCAATGATCAAAGAGGTAAAACAAATCTAGAAAGTTGGTATAGCAACAAAATCTGATTGTAAGAAACTAAACATACTCCTCGCTCAAGGCTATTTTCATTTTTTTCATAAATGGGCTTATACTAGAAATTGTAAGATGTTATTTAGTGGATGCTATTGTAAAAAACATGACCTTGTCTCCCTGTAATTGAGAAATAACCCCGTCTCAGGAAGCACTTATGATTTATAAAATTCCTTATTACCTGCATATTTTTAGGACAGCGTATTTTAAGAATAAATGCTAACTTAATGATGCTTTACATTTAAATTTGCCTTTGTTTCAGCAACAAAGTTTCCCTTGTAGGCAGATTTTATTCTTTGCAGCCACTACTAAAAGGAACCTGAGACAGAAGCTGCAGTCTGTTTGAGCACAGACCGTCAAAGCACGGTTCATAAGAAGGGGCTTTATTTTACACGGGCTGGGTGCTTTTCCAGTAAGTGAAGTTCAGGACATTGCCACCAGAGAATTCTCTTATTATATCTTGAGCTCAAAGGGACAAAACCTGAGAAAAATAAGGTCACAGCAAACTCTCTACAGTTCAGTGACCTCCTAGACAAAGAGTCTCTGGGGACCAGAGAGAAATGCATTTTCTGAAAGATTGTTCGTTTCACACTGTCATGCTGATTGTATCACCAGTGGTGACTGCTATATATTGAGTGTAAGTGTATGCAAGCTTTCCTAACTTCTGTAGTTTCAGATTTATTTCCAAAGTTCATAGCCTAGCTGAGTTATAGAAAAAGAAACTATAAAACTTGTGGCAAGGATAAAAGTTGAAATGATTTATATTTAAGTGTTACGGAATAGAAAAGGTATGTTTAGGATCTGGGGGAGAAAAAAAAAGTCACTTCTGTGTTATATATGCAAAAGCCAAAAAATATAACTGACTTTGAACTGTGAATTCCACGTGCACTTCCATGCTATCCTCTTTTAGATTCTACCTACTGAAAAACGAGTATGTTTACATTCAGTGGGACATATTTTTGCTGGTTTTCATGCTCTCACACATTACTGGTTTGGGTTCTCCTTTCTTTTACAGTCTGTTACTCCTCCCTCCATCTCTGTCTGGGGTCTTGAAATCTTTCTCCATACCAAGTAAATGTAGCTGACCAAGACAGTAAACAACAAAATAGATGGGAACGTATTATTCTCCAAAACCAGCCATTTAGAGTTTTGTTTGCTTTCATATATTTCAACAATGCTTTTAATACCCAATTAATTCTTCCAGTGTTTTGTGCAGTTTATCTCAGAAACTTCCTGAAGAAGAGATTATTCTTTCATCATATATTACAAATCAAAAACAATGACAAAATAATTATGCTTTTAAGAACTTTTTATCTTGACCATGCTTTTCATTCCTTTATGCTTGGGTATTACAAATC
The DNA here is from genome assembly GCF_013377495.2 of Cygnus atratus. Taxonomy (NCBI): domain Eukaryota; kingdom Metazoa; phylum Chordata; class Aves; order Anseriformes; family Anatidae; genus Cygnus; species Cygnus atratus. Next base: position 8,004,022 of record NC_066376.1, read on the forward strand.
CTGTAGGCCACAAAACATTCATTCCTTGCATATTCACATTTCACATTCTTGTAAAATGGTTTTCTACCAGTCTGCCTGCTTGTCCTTTCTCACTACCCTAGCCTTACATCCGGTAAGCCTTCCATACCTACAGGTATTTTCTTCTTTTAGGGCATTGGTGAGCTAGATTTGTTTCTTGGTATGGCCAATCATTTACACTGGAGACACCACTTTTTCAACAAACACTGTAAATAGATACCTTAATCTAATAAGAACTACTGAAACACCATATTTTCATATTTTGAAATACAAAAGTGATACTGCCTACCTGAGGACAAATAAAACCTGCTCCGTACATGACACTTCTTATTGAGGAAGAAAGGACATCCTTAGGAATGAGATTATCCGCAAAGATCATCATAAAATTGTTGCAGAATGCTAGGTGAAAGACTTGGAAGAAGTTCATAGTTACAAAAAATAAAAAGTTTTTCTCTGTCATAATCTGTTTGGTCAACGAAATTACAGAGGACCAGGAAAGAACTCTATCACCATTTTCTAGATCAGCATTCTCCATAAGAACTTCTCTCTGCTCATACTGACTAGTACTATATTTGCCTGTGTAACACATACAAGCTGTTGCTAATGCTGCAACCAAAACAGCAAAAGCCTGAAAACTGGCAAAATTTTCCATATTATCTGATATTAGACCACAAAAGAGAATGCTCGTAGATCCGATTAATGTTGCTACTTGGTTGTATTTAATAAGCTGAAGCCTACTTTCATGTCTTGTTGATATTTCTGCAAAGAGCGCGCACTGCGCTAGAAGCACAAAAGTAAGCAAACCATCAAAAGCACATAATGCAACAATAAGGTGAAGACCACTTAGCCAGTCACCTTCTTCATAATGTTTCCAAGGAAACCAAGGAAGCAAAAAGGCTAACGCGTATAAAGGAGCTCCATATAGAATTGAAAACTGGCGTCTTGAGCAGCATGCGAATTTGGAGTTATCTTGGATATATCCAAAAAGAGGATCGTTAATGGCATTCCATATCATAAATACAACCTGTGGCAAACAAGCAAGAAACACAACAGAATTTATCATTAGTGTGATTTTCCTGCGGAGGTTACACAAACCCAGAAATAACAATCACAGTATTTATTTAACATGAATCGCTATTAAAAGAATAAAAAAAGATGAAAGGTCAAAAACAGACTTGGGACCAAATTCTTAAAGGTATTTAGAGTTTCACATTAATTCTGAAAGAAATCAAAATGAGTAAGTAGGCAGGTGTAAACAACAAGTGAACCTGCACCTCTTAGACTTCACTCCTTCAAACACTTTTATACCTGGGATATATCTTGCAAACTCTCACAGCAAATAATTCATGACATGAGCTGGCCCATTATATTCAGGAGTCTATTTACAACAAGAGTTGCACACCTGGATAATGACTTGCGGAATAAGGGCAGTATTTATGTACCTGAACACCCCAAAGAAAAGCACTAAAGTCAAAGATATCTATGGAGCTGAGGTGCAAGATTAGTTTAAAACATTAAGTGAAAATATCAAAGGTGAAAATCTTTCCAGCAATTAAAGTTTGAAGTCTTTTAGTCTTAAGACCGTAACAAATGGGTTTTATGTGTATTTTAACTTGTGTATAAATTAACTAAATTTAAAGTTAATGTACAGTATAACTATTTGCAATGCATTCAAAAGAAATTCTTAAAAAAGAAACAAAAAACTTTTTTATAACACAGACACATAATACACAATGGTAATCAAAATATTCCTTTGTACAATACCTGTGCTTGATGAAACGCTACTTCTGAAATTTTGTATCGGTTTAGGAAAAGCTTAACGTAGTAGAAATTAAAGATACTGTTCATCATTCCTGCACCTAACGTAGTCATGGAGTATGCCAGCGCATTTGGTTGAATTCCCAAAACAAACTTCATCTTCCAAATTGTACGAATCTATTCTTCCTTGAGTTACAAAAAAGAATTACAATGGTTGGTAAAATAATTTTCTGAAGTAAAATGATATAGGAAATTGGCTTGTTTCAGAGGTGTAGGGATGGACTCTTATAGGAAAACTCCCCCATCCTCACTTTTTCTTCTAAAATTAGCAACACATTTTATTGAGTTATAAGACACCGAGCACAAAACTGAATAGGTACAAAATATTAAGAAGTCAGTGACATTTCTAAATATAATCAATGCTTACAAATCAATAGAACAAGTAGACAGAAATTTAAAAGAATCTTTTCTGAACTGGTGCACATTAAAATCTGCTATTGCAAACACTAATGCTTGTGTAGAGGTTAAAGTAATTGCATAAATTTTAGATCTTTCTTGCTAGCTACGTAGTTTTAGAATTATGAAGCTGTGTAGGAATGAAGTGACTCAATTCATAACCCGACGTATTCCATAGCTATGAATGTCAAATGCAGCATACACTTAGATGAGTATTTCTTTCAAAACAAATATAGTTTTGTTTTCGCATTTTTAAATGTTAATAGCTAACAAGCATGGAAGCAGTACTTTTAACTAATAAACAAGTGAGATATGAACAGAAGCCATAAAACCATTGAAACACTTTTTAACAGTTTAAACATTTTCCTACTATGAGAGACCACATGTAAACAAAATCCTGAAACTAACTGGTATTGGGCAATACAGCAATTAAAGTACTTCCAAGTAACAGAGATACTTTAATATAGTTCTGTAATATATCAAACAGATCTTCAGCCAACAATTTTTAAGATGCTGACTTTTTCCACATATCTAGGAATTAAGTGAAATATGTTTGGTATAATCTATCCCGTGAAAACAGCTAGCTCCAGGGAACCTCTGCCTTCTAAAGTAATGATTACCTTTATTGTTCTCGACCAGATTCAATTCTATGATCCCAATACAAAAATACTTCTACCAGTTACCTCTTTTTAACTGAGCCTTTATTATTCTTTATGTCTATTTGAAAGACGCTGTCTGCCATTAATTTGGAGATACTTCAGGTTCAAATTTCAGCCTTATTACGCACACTAACTCCAGAGCTTCACAACCTGCTGTCAATGGTCCACGCTTTGCTCCTCCACATTGTATTTACAACTTTATCCTAAATGCAATTTTCAAATATCCATCAAAATACACAGTTTGAGTATCTGTTTGGTTTGAAGATCTGCTTGACAAGCACTTCTATAAACAACTCCCTGAACTCATCATGTCAATGATCATGACCACACAAGAAATTTAAAGCAAGGTGGTTTCTAACCTTCTAGCTTCCTGTGGCTCACAAAGTGGCAGAGGACAGGCTGCTGTGAGGGCAGATGGTAACCTCCTAATCACCAGGTGAGGCCAGACAAAAGCTGCAAATCAAGTAGAGGGCTGGAGAAGTGTCTATTCTGGCTCAGACAGAGGGCGGAACAGCAGTTTTTCCATCCACTCCCAAACACAGAAAGCGAACTACTTACAGAGCACATAAAAGGTGGTTGGTTGCATTTTTGTGCATATCTTTAAGATGTTCACATACTAATCTATATGCAAAGAGAAGATAACTTCTCTTGACAGGTAAGAAAAAAATCAAGCTGACAAACAACTTGAACTAAGTTTTTTCTTTATAAAGCCAGTTTAATTATAAGAATATGACTGAGTTTTTAGATATTTGAGCATGAGCATTTTCAAATTTATTTTTCAGAGAGCTATGGCTGCAAAGGCTCTTTCATTTCCATATGATTAAATTTTTCATCTTTGTAACACGTTTGGTTTCATAAACTGAGAAACCTTAAATGAAGAATAAGGTTATTGAAAAGATGGAATCTAGAATGTTTGTTTTTCTGAAGAGATATTAAAATTGTGAAAGACATTATAAGTATGTTATTGATAAGCATCACATTCTTTTTAGAAGAAATGTGTGTTCAAGTCTTCACAAATGTACTTCATGAAGTGATTCACGTAGAAGATATCTTTGGAAAGGTAGACATTTCATCTGTAACCCTTTCTGGGTTTTCAAATGGAAAACGGGAGGCCTCTCCTCTCCCTTAAATTCCACAGGCACCGGGAATAAGCATGCTTGACATTAACATTCATTTCTCAAATCGTACTTGACTCAGTTCCTTCCTACACATAAATAGAAAAATGGTTCCCTTAGCTTCAGAAAAATTGAAAGCATTTCTTCTACAGAAACCTTCTAACAACGTGCAACCAGGCCTCTAGTGTCATGACTAATTATAATACACAGGATCTGACACAACTCTTTACACTAATTGGTACATCTGGTCCTGTACCTTGTTTATGAAATAGGTTCAATTAGAAGTTGAGGTACCACACTTCCTTTCCCAAAAGATGTACTCTTTAATTGTACAACAATGAAATCATGCATGAGTACCCCCTCCCTCTTCCTAAGAGTCAGCCTTTACATTGAGCACATTAAAGCACAGGTGTTGACATTTTGTGACTCACAGAAGGCAATCAGTTTCAGAAACGTCTAGTGGTTGCAACCGCGTTAATACAGATGAGCCAAGAGAAGAGGCTGTTTAAAGCAGTGAGACGCATCATGGCATTACTTGCATCTCTCCCAGGGCTGGGTGACGACCTCTAGAAGCTGGAGCACAAACTTAGAGAAGAAAAGTGGATTCCCAAGTGGCAACAAGCTTCGGCTGGACCACACCGGGTGGCAGCAGGCCCTGCTGGGTCCCGCACTGCCGTGTGGTGCTCATAGCCCTGATGGTCACAAACACCTTCCTCGTCCTCAGCCCCATTAGGGCAGAGCTAAGAATAAACCCTTTCCTAGTCCTGAGGGGCAACGCCAAAGGACAGGCTGCTGAGGGCGGATGAGAACCGAAAGCACCCGGAGCAGGAGGCACCGGCAGCGCCTTCGAACCCGCGGAGCTCCTGAGAGGCTGAGGAGGCGCTGCCCGGGGGCACTGGCCTGCGAGAAGCGGGCACACGTTGCTTTTTTCTCAGTAGCCCCCAGACCCAGCTCCCCGTCTCTTGCAGGGCAGGAGGCCGCCGGAGCCACCCCCTGCCCAACGCGGAGCCTCCCTGGGAGCAACGCCGCTGAGGGGAGCCACGGCTTTCTCCCCGCGCCCAACCCCGCCTCAGCCGCGAGGAGCCCCCAAAAGGACCAGCACCGCCGCGCCCCCCTCAGCCCCCCGCACTGTCCGGCCCTATCCTGCCCGACCCACCTCCTCCCCCTGCGCCGGCGCCTGCCGGGGCGGGGCCACATTAACCCGGGCCAGCCTTTCCTTCTCTCCCATTGGCTTCTCGCCGCGGATCGGCGCGATGACTGGCTCTGACTCCCTTCAATCCGCCGGGCGGGCGGCTCCCCATTGGCTCCCCGCCGCGGAGCTGAGGGTGCCGCGTTTGAATCGCGGGGCGACGGGGGGCGGGCGGCCGGCGCCTGCCACGTTGCTGCCGGCGGTGGCGGCTCCGCGCGGCCCGGCCGGAAGGGGGAGAGGCTCGGTGAGGGACGGCGGCGCCCGGCCATGGCCGGAGGCGGCCGCTGAGGGGAGGGGGAGCGGCTGGGCGGCTCGCCCGGGCCCCGCCGGGGGAAGGGAGGAAGGGGCGCGATGCTGGCCGGCAGCCTGGTGGAGGAGTTCGAGATCCGCGAGGATGAGCCCTGGTACGACCAGCAGGACCTGCAGCAAGGTGAGGCGGCGCGGCACGGGGCGCGGGGAGCCGGCGGGGCGGCACCCGGGGGGCGCCCCCGGTGCGGTGACCCCCGGCGGGGCGATCCCCGGAGGGAATGGGGTGGGCTTGGGCTGAAGCCGCCGGTGAGGGGCTCGGGGAGGCGGCGGTGGCGGTGGCAGCCCCGGCTCGCCTCGCCCCGCCGCTGCAGCCCGCGGCTGCCTTTGTTCGCCGGGGCGAGGCGGGGAGGCGGCTGCCGGCGGCTGCACCTGGGCTGGGGCTGGCACCGGGACCGCAGGGGGCTGGCACGGGTGCTGAGGGCAGCCCGCCCTGCCGAGCCCACCCGAGGCGGTGGCACAGCCGGCGCATGGCGGGTGTAACCACACCAAAAGTCTCCTGCGGCCACGATATGGAAGGAACGCGCGGCTTCCCGAAGAGCCTGCTGGCATTTACTTCTCGGTACCGGCCCTGCATGTATTTTAAAAGGCCGGCTGAGAGCGGTGAGGTGCCGTCCTGCGAGCCTGCCTCAGCCCCACGCGGGTTTTAGGGTGTCACGTCGCCACACGCTGCTTCTTGCTGCCCTGCTGTAAAGAAAGGTGCCTGCGGAAGCCCTCCCCGGTTAAGCGGTTTTCGTGCTGGGATCAGGCACCTGACAGCAGGAACTTCTTCTGAGACAGGAATAGGTGCCTAATTGTATGCTTTGGCTTTAAAATAGCTCGCTTCTCAACTATGTTTAGGGATTCTTTGCTTAAAAGAGATGTCTTCGTGGCTGTAGGTTATAAACCGATTAATTTAAGTAAGATCCTGAAACCATCCATGGTTTGCTGTCAAAAGGAAGAGAGTTGGAAATGTGAAGACATGATTTAACTGTGTCTTTACAACATCAGCGTTTAGGGGGATAGAAGACCTACAAAGTGAGTTCCTGATGCAGAGTGACTGACTTCTTGCCTTACTGATGTTTCTTAACTTCAATTTTTTTCTTTGTTTAAATGACCATAAAATCACCACTTGGCTCCCTGCTGTGAGCCAGAAGACAGTACTCCCTTCTAGAGGTCAGTGCGTTTTGAGGGCTGGTTCATGCTCTCCCAGCAGTTGAACCATCTTTTTCCGAGGATTATCTCTTACAAGCCCAAACGGAAGTGTCTGCTAGCCTTGCCAAAAGGGAAAGGAGGAAAATAATTTGATGGGCAAGTTGAAACGCAAAGTAGTTGTTCCTTAAGGGAGTGTTTGTAAAATGTTCCACTATCCTCTGCTCCTGCAGTCTGAAAGATACTTTTCAACCCTCTAAAACTAAGCGATACCAGCATATGTAAACAGAGGAGCAAGATTGCTTATCAAGGTCTCTTTGTACTTCTCACAACCCAAACAATCCGTGTGTGTCTGAGAACTGAGGAGCATGTTAGTGAGAAAACACAGGTTCTTAAACATTTAAGAAGCATCCTAAAACAAGCCTGTACTCCTTCTCAGCCTGTCTTTGAAACTGAAAATCAGGGTAGGGTTTCAGATGAACTTTGATGGTCTTTGTATGCACCAAAAGCTTTTGCCTTGACAATGGAGGTGGGCTTCTCTGGCATGCTGCTGCTGAAAACAGAAAGTTCGTGGAATTCTTCTACGGATGGGAACAGCCATCCCTGCTCCTGCAAGATCCGTGTCTTGCTGCAGTATGCTGACCTTTGGAAAAGAACTCTTTTATGATTGTTCTTCTTGCTGTTACTTGCTTTAATAAAACAGAGTAATCTGATCATGGAGGAGAGAATATACATCTCAGTAAGAAAAAGAAGGGTTTAATTTTACAGTTAAATAAACTTCAACCAGGCTTACACGTATATCTTGCACTACTAATGCCTTCTGCTATTGAAAAGTACAACTTATTTTTAGATTGAAAATTATCTGAATCATTTTGTTATGTGGGTTATGAAATGTAGAAGAGACGGATTTTGGTGCTATCTTCATCTTTTTCTCAATTACCGTAACACTGTCAAAAGAATTTGTGGGGAAGTGCTTGCAAATGAGGGCTTTGTAACACCACTGAAGACCTGTCACTGAAATCCTGTTCAGTTTAGAGATTCCTGATGCAGCTGTAAAATGGCATGAGTAAGACTGATCAGGTTTATGAAAATCAGGTTCTTAAGATTTGTGCTTATGCAGTTTGCATTATTAAAAACCTCTCTGCTTACATCTTCATGTTGAAAAGGAAATATGTGTAATTGTCTGTTGCAGGATTTAACTGTTAGTTTACATAGATTTTAAACAGAAAATGCAGTGTGCTTCTAGTATTATACAGTGACTAAGACAAATGTAAACTAACTTCTGTATCAGGAGAACACGTTCTACATCTGACTTAAAATTTGCTCTTAGGGAATATAGGGAATAAAGGTACTTAATGTGGAAAAGCAGATGCAAAGTAAACTCTTAATTTTAGGAGAGGCCAGATTGTTGTTGCCTTTTCTAGGGGTAGCAGTTAGAGCTTCATTGCATGTTACTGAGCTCTTCCACTTGTCTTCTCCCCCTCAAAAACAAATTACCTTAATTACAAAATAGCATGCTTCTCCCCTAGTAACTCATTTGTGCTTCTGCCATGCTAATGAACAGATTGGGCATATAAGTACAGTGACATGAATTCTATTATTCGCATTGTGTTCAAAGTGCTGTGTGGTATGCACTCCTTGATTTAGTAGATGTGGGGGCATTTAAGAATGGAACTATCTACTCCTAAGTGTATTTAAACATCAAAACAAACTTTCACTTTGGGAAGGGAAATGGCAGCAAAATTCCATTATGCATTAAGTCTTTAACATAATCCTAAAATCCTCTCTAAAGCTCTTATTCTACTCTATTAAAATAAAAGAATGGACTATTTAGTCTTTGCCTCAAACGATGCCAATATTGTTGACGGGCTTTAAAGATTGTGGGTGTTAGTAAAGATTTGTGTAGTATGAGAACTTGTGAATCAGGACTCTCCTTTATATAGGATGAAAGATGGCTGGATTTGAAGACTCCAGTATTCTATGGTGTGGTAGAACAAACAGCTTGGTGTTTGCTTTAGGAGTTTCTCTGGCCACAGATAAACAATATGTGAGCTTTGTTTTAAAATGGGAAAATCTTAAGCAGGATGCCTTAAGGTTTTCTTATCCAAATACTTTAAACCCTGGAAAAAGCGGTAAAATTGGCTGTTTCTTAACAAGTGGTGTAACAATGAAAGAGCTATGTGAGGATAAACTGCTCAGTATAAACCAGCATGCAGTGGGGCTCCTAGTTCTATCAGGAACGTGCACGCAATGTGACTTGAAATAATTTTTGTGGAATTTAAGAATGTGACTTTAAGGTAGGAAACAATGCACTGGAGCTGTAAAGAATGTGTAAAGAATACCACAGATGCTGTTTGTCCAAACTTGGACATCTACAGCTTACAAAGACAAGTGAACAGGAACATTTGGCTGTTAGGTCTGAATTCAGTCCTTGGTTTATGCATCTAGATCAAGTAATCATTTTGGACAGGCTGCCAAACTGAAGGTTAGCACAAAACAATCTTGGAGAAGCATTCTGTCTACTGCAATGACTAGCTGATAAGGTAACTGGGAAAGGGCAGGAAAGAGGTAAGAAAACATGTTAAAACAAAGGCATCTTAATCAAATGAAAATGGGATGTGTTTTCTTGCCTTGCTGCAACTGCTGCTGATGCAGTACGTGCTTCTTGTACGTTAATTTAAGACTTCTTGAAGAGAACTTAATTTTTTCTTGAATTTCCTTCTGTTTCCTGTCCTTCCCATTGGTGATGCCAGTCTGATCTATGAGCAAACTAACAAGACTGTCATGCATGCAGGAGACAACATGGTCATGGCCCAGGTGATGGGAAGGAGGTGAAAAATAAGAGACTTTCAAAATCTGTTGGATTTTGAACATGTAATACCCTGCGCAGAGCAATTATTATTTTAACAATAATACTAGATAGATTTCATCACATAACATTAAATTTTAAATTGTGTGTGTCTTTAAAGACAATGTTATAGAATATCTAGCAATACTTAAGCTGTGCAACAAATATCAAGCCTCCCTTGAGAAAGGAACTGGGTGTTCAGATGACTTATTTCTTAATTTGAAACAACTCTAGCCACTGCACCCTGGAGGTGATTGAAGATGACTAAAGTGAAATAGAGATTAAGTGCCTGGGAATAAATGACACTTAAAATGATGTTTTGGAGCACATAAAGCAATTGCTGTCTCCTAGGTTTATGAGCTTGAAAAGCAGAATAGCTACATTTCTTTATTAGTTTTATGTCTTCCCATATTCTTGTTTCACCATAAAGTGTCTGAAATTTTAATTCACCACTTTGATCCTGTGTGACCTGAGCTCCTTGCTGAAGGGGTAATGGGGAAGAACAGCAAAGTAAATGAGAGCACCGGCAGCTCTGGCCCAGGTCTAGCCTGATGGGTTTGCTTTTACCTTTACTTTTCTAAAACGTGATTGTTGTAAACATCGTGAAATGTAGTTGACAGATACCTCAAATAGAGATGCTGGTGCTGTACTGGGCAGGTAGAAGAAAGTGAAGAGAAGATGGCTGGCTGTGTCTGATGTATGGCTGAAAGACCAAAGGAGGAACTAAGGAAGGTTCATGAAATAGGATTGATTACCTTCTAGGTTTTGTGTCTGACTTAGATTTACATTATAGGTGGTATCTGAATATTCTACGTAAGTATAAGCTAACTTACTTTTTGGGTACTGCAAATGACTTAGGTCAGTTACAACAGTAATAAAAAACACCTTGAGTATTTGATTAAAATGCTTTAAAAATAGATCATACTGTCAGCTCTGTAACGTGTGTACATATGACTTCTTTTTTAGATCTTCACCTTGCTGCTGAGCTTGGGAAGACACTACTGGACCGAAACACTGAATTAGAGGAATCTTTACAGCAAATGTATGCAACAAACCAAGAGCAACTGCAGGAAATAGAGGTAAATATTTAAGGGATCCAAGTGTTAAAGCATGTAGACATGCAACAGAATAGCACATAAGTTAAGAGATCTGAGTTTCTTGACATCTGATTGACACTTTTAAGACAATCACTGAGCAACTTTTAAGTACTTCTGATACCTCAAAAACATAGATAGGTTTTGACCATAGTTAGACCTGTTTGCCTCAGTAATGGAGTCTTTGTGCCACTAAACTTGTTCAATTTGTTTTACATAATGACAAAGGACTGGCATCTTTATATAGGAAAAGTTATTTCAGGAATCTTATTGCTAAATTTTGCTGGTCTTAATTTCATATCATTTTACCTCTTATGTGATAAATAAATTACTGCACTGAAATTTAAATGCTTGACTAAAGCATGAAGAGATTTGAGTAAAATCTGAGGATATGTACTTCTGTTAAACTGAGCTGTGGTAAAGGGAACTAAAGTAAAGTTCAATTAAAAAAATCAGCAAGAACAAACATTTAACTTGTACCTAAATACAGGATGCAGTGGGTATATTTTTCTGTGGTTATGGGGTGAGGGATCAGAATCACCCTCTGGAAACACTCAGCTTTATGTTACTTGATGGAAAAAACCTAACCATTTTTGGCAATCTTTTTTTTTTTTTTTAACAGTGCTTATGTGCTTGCAGACATAGCATTTGTCAATGTAATGATTTTTTAGCTATTAAGAGGGCAATGCATGGTCTCTAATAATTAAATTTATTAAATATTCAGTACTTCTCTAACTGACAATATAATGGAAACATAGTCCATCATTTTAGTTTGGCTCTAGTATGAATCACAGGGATCAGGCTGTGACTGGTATATGCTAAATTCTTACAAAATATGAATTAATTCGTGTAAGTAGAACTTACGCTGTTACAGTGTGTTTATTTTTGTACAGCTGCAACTTAAGACTTAAACGTTTATCATTGTTATGAAGGTGCCATACAAATAATGTTCTACTTGAGGTATTCAAAAGATGTGCAGATGGGGTGCTTAGAGACATGGTGTAGTGGCAGACTTGGCAGCGCTAGGTTAATGGTGGGACTTGATGATCTTAGAGGTCTTTTCCAACCTAAATGATTCTAGAATCAGCCATGTTGTTGGAAGCATTTAACACAGTTGCAACATGTTTTGAAATAACACAGCATAACTTTGCAATCTCTAAGTGTCATATCCAGCATCTATGCTTGATGTTTCCTTATCTTCCTAATTCTTAAAGCGCTCATCTCTGCAAGTAGAAGGTGGTCTCTCAGCTGTTCTTGGAGCTACTTTGCTAGGGTTTGGACTAGCTTTTTTTAGTGCAAATAAAGTAATGAAAGTCTTTCTACCCCCCACCTCTACCCTCCCCAATAAATTCACTTCTTACAGGTAGAAAACTCTAAAACTACTTCTTACAATGATTAAGTCATCATTCTCAAATATGGCACTACCTCTTCTGCACTGAAAAGCAAGGGTCAAAGGCTTTTGGGATGCTTAAGATTATAGCTGGTATATTATATACTAACATATTAAGTGCTTTACAGCCTTGGATCATTATATCTGACCTCTGTGCTGACATGTGTGCCACTAGTAAATCATTGTAGATGTAATAAATGCTGGAGTGAAAGGGCAACTTTATTGCTGTCTGAATATTAGTTCTTGGCACTCAAGACTTCAGGAATACTGACTCTCCTTTGTCATGTAGTAGAACGGAAGTCTCAGCTGCTGCTTCATGTTAGGTGCTCAGTTGTTGGGGAGGTGGAACAAATGCAAACTTCTAAGGTGTTACCACAGCTATGCCTTGTTTTCATGGCCTGGTTACAGCAGGCCAAGTTAATACGAACTCTGAAGATACTGGAGACACAAGGTTGATAAAACTGGTGCTTTTACATCTTCCATTCAGCTAAACCTTCTGCAAAACCCCACTGTGAGAAGTGGTAACATCTAATTCTGGTACCAAAACCTTGTTTCTGTGCTTGGTCACTCTTGTATTGCTGAACAGAATATGAAGATCTCTAGCTCCTTCTGAGAGTGACCAATAGGGAAAGTTAATCTGAAGTGGGTCACATTGAGATTCTGCTGCTAATCCATGAACTATTTTTGTGTAAATCCTCTGTCACGTGCATACAGGCTGCAGAAGGATCTAACCAACTGCTATCGTGTTGATCTTCTAGAAGTCTGTATGTAGCAGTTACTAGTGCTAGATTAATTTATAATCTGTTCTTAAATTGCCTAAAATGTAAACCCATCAATCTCTTAAGGAGGTAAAAGGTTAAGTAGAACATTACATAAGCACATACTGAAAACTTCTAAAGGGAGGTAGTTCTGCCTCGAAGTCCAATGGGTGTTCTTACTTACCAGTGAGTAGCATGTAGTAAGGATATATTGTAAGAAGTAAATTCTGTATAACAACAAAGTATTTCAGAATTAAAGGATTTTTGTTGTTGTTTTCAAGCCTGTTTAATACGAACTTTTTTTTTTTTTCTGAATGGGCTCAGTCCTACCCTATGTGAGACCATATAAGGCACTTGTATTAAGAGTCCTCGGTTATTGTTAACTTCTTATGCTGAGAATTCCAGGCTTTCTGAAATTATTCTAGACACTTAACAGGCTATTTTCGCAACTGTAAGACTAAAGAGGACTAAAATGAGGCCACTTTGTGTGGAGTTTTATTTAAAAAAAAAAGACTCTTGGTATTACAGTAACTGGAGTTCCATATGAGAAATTAAAGAGTGAATCCAAAAGATTGTTTGTACTTCCTGACACACAGTAGTCCACAAACTCTCTTAAGTGTGACCACAATCTAAATTGTGTTTTGCTGAAACTAATGCTGCTTCAAAATGGAAAAACTTAGGCCAGTTGAAAAAAATACATAGTGCCACCCAATACTTCAGTTTTAATGCTAAGAAAACTGTTGGGTCAACATCATTACAAAACTTCTGATGGAGCCCACTGCAGCTTTTAGAAAGACTCGGTGGATAGTTAAGGGCTGCGTTGAAATTGGGATTTGTGGCTCTATTAGTGATGACTGCACTACAGACAAACCCAGTAAAGAAGACATGGGTACTGGCTAACAGCTTAGCTGCAGCAAGGATAGATAAAGGAAAAAAAACGTAGCACAAACAAACCAAACTTGTCTGGGTAAAAGGCTGGCTGATCAGCCTGTGTTGACCTCAGTGACAAAGGCAAGCTAGCTAGCTGAGCTCTGATGGCACCTTTACAACTGTATGTTTTCCAAAGCAACCACTGGCATCTCTGTATTTCTGAAACTCAGTAGTTTTTTTAATGAGTGTGAATAAAAGTGCAGACTAGTAGCTCTATCAGTGTTTCAAGTGCAGACTAGTAACAGCAGTATTGTCTTGCAGTATCTCACAAAGCAAGTGGAGCTCTTACGTCAAATGAACGATCAACACGCAAAAGTCTATGAGCAGCTGGATGTGACAGCAAGAGAACTAGAAGACACTAATCAAAAACTAGTTGCGGAGAGCAGAGCTTCACAACAAAAGATACTAAGGTAACAAACTTAGGCTGGATCCTCTTTTCTCCCCTCTGCTCCCAACTGTTAATATGGAAAAGAGCAGGCCAAGCGTGTTTGTGCAGTTACTGAATGGCTGTTTCTGTCTAGTGTTGTTCTATGACACTCTTAAATTGATAACTTTATTTACAAGTGTTTTGTGGCCAAAGATCAGAAATTGCAATATGAGGGGATGAGAGCTTTATCTCGTGTCCTTGACTGAACAGTTAAATGTTTTAACAGCAGTCCTTCACTTTTAGCTTGACAGAGACTATTGAAAATCTGCAAACGCACATTGATGACCTTCAAAGACAAGTAGAAGAACTGAAAAAGTCTGGACGAGGCCGGATGAGCCATGAGAGATCTGACCAGCCAAGATCAATGCATAGTTTCTCGTGTTTGAAGGAGCTGTATGACCTTCGCCAGTAAGACTCTTGCCTTGCATAGCAAACAAAATAATGAAATTATTTTAAGCAAAGTTTCAAAAGCTAGAAACAAGCACAGATGTCAAGGAAGCTACCAGAAAAGCATCTTACGTTCACAGCTAGCAAAATATCTCTGCAGTCCTGCATTATGTGGTGTTGCCACTGCTTGTGGCATGCTTCTGGTTGCAGACTGTAATAGCCTTTGTGGAAGAGAAACTGTATGTTCCACTCTCTTATCTTGAAAGGTTCTGCTCCAAAGTTTTTAAGCATATCAAATCGTAGCCCAGGAAGTCTTACAAGGATTTGAACCTCCTTCTTTTCAGTCAGATAAAGCGCAAACAGATAATTACTAGATAAACATCCTAAACAATCTTTTCTGTAACTTACCCTTTTCTTGGACATCTGTGGGCATCTTGTCTTCAAGGAAGGTGGAATTACTGCAGTAGCTTTGCTGAATTTAAGCTGGTTAAAATGGTGCTTAAACTGGTAAAATGGTGCCTGGAGCTCTGGGCTGCTTCTTAATTTTGAGCAGTTCTACCCAGCTGAACTGCTTTTGTATGCTTATCAAAACTCACCTGGGGTAAAAACTCAGTCTAGCTTCAGTCCTAGAAGGTAATGTCAGAAGTGAAGCACCTTTACAGACAGGGAGAACAGGCTTTTTTGTCTGCTCTTCCAGTACTACATGGAAGTAGGACTGCAGAATAAGCAATCTCTGCATCCAAAAGCGTTATTTCTTGACATTTCGAAAGATAAATATGTGGCTTCTTTCAAACTGCCAAAGGCTTGTGGCTACAGAATTGCCTTGTCTTTTTTGAAGCTTGTTTCCACTCTCAATAGTGATACAAGTTGTAAGAGTGGAAAGCTGTGGGAAAAAGTTTTGAAGGGTCAGAAAGTATTACATGATACATGAATATTTTTTTAAATTCTAGACCTAGTTATTCAGTAAGCTGATCTGTAACTTGAAACTGTTTAAAAAGCTGCCATTCTGCTAGAGGGGGAAGGCTTGATGGCACATGAAGTATTTACAAACTCCCTTCGTGATTATTAAATGGACTGATAGGTTAGCAAAATGACTGGTATGTATACTTTGAGATATGTTAGCATTCAGTTTAAGTCTTTCACGAGTTACCTAGGACAGGGAAACTCTAGGTGTGGTCAGCTGTACTTCCTACATTTCATAATACTTTTGTGTTTGTTTCTGCAGGTATTTTGTTTATGATCATGTGTTTGCAGAAAAGATAACTTCAATGGATAGTCAGCTAAGTCCTCTAGAAGAAGAAAATGAGAACTTAAAAAAGGCAGTTACAGTTCTGCAAGCCCAACTTAACCTAGAAAAAGAGAAGAGGATGACCATGGAAGAGGAATATAGTCTTGTGGTAAAAGAAAACTGTGACCTTGAACAGAGGCTTGTTGATATAGACTTGTATCGGGCTCGTGCAGAGGAGTTGGAAGTGGAAGTAGCTGAAATGCGCCAAATACTTCAGTCTGAAAACACATTCCATAATGCAGAGAAATTGGTGCCAGAATCATTTTTCATTTCATTCAAGGAATCCTTAGAAAGGGAGCTTGGTCAGAGCCCAGCAGATGATGGACTTCTGACTGTATGTGAGCTTGACAAGAAGGCATTGAAGCGGAGCAGTAGTGAAACTTTCCTAAGTAGCGCTGCAGGGGGAGACATTCTAAGGGGCCACGAAGAAACGTGTATTAGGAGAGCTGAAGCTGTGAAGCAGCGAGGAATCTCTGTGCTTAATGAAGTTGATGCTCAGTATAATGCTCTGAAAGTGAAGTATGAGGAACTTTTAAAGAAGTGTCAAATCGATGAAGATTCTTTGAAACACAAGGCTGTACAAACACTGAAGCAGTATTCCAAAGACCTTAACGTGGGAAATACCCAGTATGATCTTTCAGCTAGCAATCAAGAATTCACAAATGTGGAGCTAAGTGACTCTCCTGCAAATGCTCCTCCTGAATATAAAGCACTCTTCAAGGAGATCTTTAGCTGTATCAAAAAAACAAAGGAAGAAATAGATGAACACAGATCTAAGTACAAGTCCCTCTCTTCTCAACCCTAACACTGGACTTTCTGATGACCCATTTTCTGTTGATGACTAATCTGTTATTCAAAGAGGGGAAAACCTTTATACAAATGTCAAAAGACCCCTTATACTGTTTCTTTTAGCACTCAAAATGAATGTTTTCAATTGGTTTGTAGACATGTAGTTAACAGGCTGGTTAGACTAGCAGTCTCCTTGTACCTATGTAGCAATAGATTTAATGTTGTTTAGCACTGTCACACAAACCAGTGGTTGGAAAGCAAACAAACATCATAGCTTAATACTACACTACTTCATACTACACAATGTCTGTCCAGAGTAGTAATTGACACTAGTTTCCCTAGTCCACTTCATATTAACAGAGCTAAGAAATCTGTTCAGTACTTCTCACAAGGAACCAGGCTATAAAGCTTTTCTTTGGCTTGCAGGTGATGATCTAGCCCTGTAACTAAGCAAAAACATGTAGAAAATGAACAAAAACAAAGCCCCTGATCATGGGCAGCCTCTCCTTGAGTCTTGAGAATGAAGCGAACAGTCTAGCTGAAGTTGCTTTGGCAGGGAGGTGGAGAGCGGGCACAGCAGCTTGCGCTGTGCTTGGTTTAAGTTAATACCACGTTTTCACATGCACTAAGCTCTCCCACAGGTTGGTATAAACGTCTTCTTACTAAGAAAGGATTTGACAAAGTTTGTGTGGCTTCTAGGTATGGTTTCTTATGTAGGGAACTTTGTCTTAAGGCAAGATACTGTGAATTGATTATGTATGTTATTTGGGACCTACTGTTCTTTTTTGGTGGAATGCCTGCAAAGTACATACATTTGTGTATTTGGTAAGATAGAAAGTTGCAATTTAGCTATTTAACTTTAGCAGTAGCATTGATATAGTGGAATAGCTTTTAAGCCTACATACCACAAGCTCCCAGTGCTTGAAGGAGACAGGTCAGGTAAAACCTTATATGGGTTTGTCTGTTGCTTCCATTGTCAACTTCTGTGGACCTATTCCATGCTGCCTATGGGGTGGATGCAACACTGCCAGAACATATCCTTCTGAAAACAGGGGCCCATGTTCTTGTTCTTCCTCTCCTTCTCCACTCCCTAATAATAAGTTCATAGGTTTTCAAATTCTGGAAAACAAAACATGAAGATGTTCTTTAAAACTGCTTTGAAGTGTGAAGAATGGGGAAAAAAAGCTAAGCAATTAAGGAGAAAGAGGGCACCAGGAGTGGCGACATCCTTCTTATAAAGTGTCTCGTAACTTAATTTGTTCAACTGTTCTTGGGAACCACCTACTTATTGCCTTGTCTGAGTTGCTGCAATACACCAAACAGTTGAAAGCGTGTTGACAATTTCTGAGCTCTAGTTCAGCTGCTATTACAGTTCTGTCTGCCTTATGTACCCTGTTAAGCTTGTGTATAGCTGTCCTTCAGTTGCAGTATTAAGACTTCATATTGTGGGAATTTCTCAAAAACATGTTGCATTCTTTAAAGTTATTTAAAAATGGGAATCTGAATGTTGTGAATATTTTTCTAAGCAAATAAATAAGCCAGTCAAGCTACATGTGTAACTAGTAATTCTACCTATCTGTGCCAATCAGGAAACTCTGCAGATGGTACCTGCACTATCTAGTCTTGCAATCTTTCCATGATAGCTCAGATAGAGTTCCCATTACATTTGCACTAAAAAAAAAAAAAATTGCACTAAAAGGAAAAGGATAGGTGTGCCTGGGATAGAAAGCCAGAGGCAACTAAGTGGTTTCTATTTGTTTTCTTGTTGTGGTGATTCTTTTTTTTTTTTTTTTTTCCAGAAAGTGTGTGAGGGGTGGAAGGCAGGAAAGCTGCTCTTCTGCCATTAGGTTAACTATATTGTTACTGTTTCCCTAATAGTTGGGTCCTCATCATCTAGAGACCTTCTGCTGGAAAGGAGTAACCTTAAAAGAGAAAGCTGTAATGCTGTTAGTCACAAGCCATTTACTGCTGATGCTGCTCACCACTTCAGGAGAAGGGGATCCACACCTGTGAGACCAGCAGTTATGTAACAGCAACTTGGAATGTCTGGTTAAATAGGTGATCTTTAGTAGTTTAATGCTGTTTGCTAACAGAGCACATTCTATATACTTTTGCACCCTTTGAAAATATTCAAAGTGTTCTTAAATTTCCAGAGAACTATTTAATTCTTCTGTAGTGTAACTTGCCCTTGCCCACCTGTGCCACTGCTAAAGTATATCACAGTACAGCCAAAGCTTAACACATTTATTCTGTAATAAACTCCTAGGCTGTGTTCTTTTGTAACTTCACTCATACTGTGGCTTCCCCAGGGAGAGGCTTTATATACACAACTGTAGGTTACTGCTACAGCAACAAGGTCATACTAGGTAAGTGTCAAGACATGGATGCACAAAGGACAAAGGCTGCAAAAGCTGGCTGAACTTCAGTGCTGCCCAGTTACATTTAAGTAGCTAATAAACTACACTAGCATATGAACTCAGGTAGGGTTTTAACAGTTTAAAAGTGTTTTCCACAGAAGTGTGAAATGCTGTAAGTATGCCAAATGTTACGCTTGGGCCAATCTTCTCTGGCTTAACTACGTTAATCGGTTTATTTTTGTCAACAACTGAGTCTTTTCTGAGCATAAGTAGATGAAGCTAATAGAATCTACTTGAGCTTCTCATGTGATGGAAATTATAGCAAACAAAAACCAGTAAAAAGTAACCCTGCTCTAAAACTCCTCCAGTAGGGCATTCTTTATCTTACTGCAGTTAGGCTTAAATGATAAACCTAGAACGGAAAAAAAACTCAGTTACTGTACCTTGTGCAACAGGCTTTCATCTTGACAGCCACCTCTAAGCACCCCCTAAAGAACATGATGCAAGCAGAATAATGTAAAGCAAGTTAAGAGGTAGTTCACTATCTACTTGTAAGGTCTACTAAAAACGTTCCTGACCTTTCTTTCCTCTGTAAGCCTTTGGGCTCTAAAAGGAGCAGGGATAGTTTCCATTTCTTCCTGGACAAACAAGGCAGGGTACAGCAATATGCCACAGCTGACCTTCAAGATAAAATTTTATTTTTTAAAAAATTACACAAAATAGAAGTTTTACATTGTTGCCAAGTGTGATAACTACAGCTGGATGCCTTCTATGTGGTGCACTTACCTTGTTGTGTTTGCACATAATGCAAAAAAATCCCTCCAACAAAACCCACATCAATGCACAAAATCCAGTAGTTGTTCCACATCTGTTTCAAGTGTAAGTTCTTTTGCCAGTTCATTTCACATACAACAGGTGAGAACAATTGCTATGTAGTACAGTTTAGAGACAGTGATTTTTGTCACCCACCCCCCGGCCCTGACCTTTCCATGAACATCACTATCTCCTCTTTACAAAGAGAGCTGCAAGGGCTATTATTATAATGCTCAGACTAACGTATGAGCATCTAGATATTTAACAAAAAATGGGATGTTTGTAAACAATTTTATTGGCATAACTTATAAAATAAAATATTAGACCATGATTTTTCTATCATGTCTGTGTCAGTATATGGTTTTATTTTATTATAATGAAACAGAAGGAGAAGCAAAATACATTAGAAATTCCAGATTAATCAAACTGCAGACAGGGTCCCATGTTGTCTTCCTAGTTGCTCTCTGCGCCTAGGTGGCCATGCAAACATATGTGTGAGTATGTTGTGATGTCAGTGACTGTCTTTCTCCAATGCCCACGTGCCCCAAAGTAAGTCAGATCCTGCCCCACACTCCCAAGGCCATGGCATTACTGTCTGTGCTGCCCACCGCAGGTTTCCTCTTTCATCCTGGAGAACATCTGAAGTAACGGAACTGCTGACACCGCTGTCAAGACTGCACAGTCCCTTTAAGATACCACATTCCACCGTAGCTCACACAGCAGTCCTGGGAGGGGAAAAGAGAAAGTCCGTCAGCACCCACAGCACCGAGCTATGCTTCTCAGGGACTCTGCACAGGAAGTTGTGCCCTGCCTGTTTTGGGAACCATTACTGGCTTTGTGACAGTAAATGTTACCAGTAAGTCCCTCCAGAGCACAAATGAGAGCATAAATGAAGAGCTGCAGGTTGTCTCTACCCTGAGGATCACATAAATTAAGATGACAGACACGGAGGGGAAGGCTGAGAGGGCACAAGCAGGATAAACGATGTGATGGCAGCAAGAAGCCATGCTTTTTGGGGGGAGGAAATGGAGGGAACCATGCAGAAACCAGCTTAGGAAAGGCTGAGGAGAGAGGTGACGACAAGAGGAACCGAGGGGTAAACACAGGCTCAAGTGAAGACAGAAGCAGAGAGAAGGGCTGAAGCACACAGCACCAAAGCTGAAGCCTTACAAGAAGCCATGTTCTATGATAATCAAGTGTCAAACCTCAGAACCGTACTTTGGTATTCTGACCACGTCTGCTATGCTTACAGCTGGTAAGCACCACAGCAAAGGAGCTCAGTAAGTGGGTTTTCTTGTGGTTCATTTTCTCATTTCTATTAAATGAACACCAGGTCTCTTGAGTTCTGAGCTAATAGCTACTCTTTCTTTTGCTCCTACCCTCCCATTTAGGTAATTCAACACAACTTAAGAACTGCTACAGAATTGATACTGTGGAACTTAAATGGAAAAAAAAAGTTCTTAATTCTTGGGATTTAAAGCCAAACACTCTACAAATAAGAAATCAAGTGCAGAGGCTAGAAAGAGGGTTTGCAGTCTTGATCTGCAGATGCAAAAATACAAACCCTGTCTGTCTCTTCTGCTGGGTATTAGAAAAAAAGAAAAGGAAAAAGGAGCACATGCAGCTGGGGAAATAGGAGTCAACGAAACCAATTTCATTCAAAGTGGAATCCAGTCTCTCATGGTTTAAAGAAGCCAGAAAAGTTTCCTGTTTCATTAAATCATACTTTCAACATTTATTTCAGAAACAAAGAATTTCAAATGCTTCTGTGACAAATGTACTGAAAACGAAGAGTCTGACACCGCACAAGGCTGGCTGCACGATGACTTTTATATAAACTTTTATATAAACTTTATATAAACTTTTATATATACTTTTATATAAACAGTACCCAGTTTGTTAAGGGAAAGCATTTTTTTCCCAGAATAGATTATTTGTTAAGTAGCAACATCATTGTGAAAACTAATGCCAGTACATTGTCTAGATGTTTTGGGAGAGCTGATACTGGAGCTCATCTAGTTGCTTGACAAACCTTCCAGCAGAGGCGAGCCACACGAAATACCGTCTTGATTAACAGGCAGAAATGTCTGAGCTTATTTTCATACTAAGACCAGGTTCTTTCAAGCAAGACCAGTTTGCTTACTGTCACAGCAACAGATCTGTAATTTTTCATATATGCTATTATTCTGCTTACAGATCCCAACGCACTTAAGCACTTGACTTATTGAAGCGGGTGATGGTGAGGAAAGGCCCAGCAACAGTGATTAAAGCGTTACACTAGTTGGCAGTGTTCTGCTTAGCCATCCTGCATCACTTCTAAGGTTTGTCAATCATGGCCCGTGCGGTCTGCATACCTTACGCTTCTTTAGAAAGTAAATGGCTCATCTTCAAAGACAGAGATGAAAGGTTTCAAATAAACATTCACTATGAAATGTGTTAACTAGTACTTTGTATGCTTGTTTTGGCTAGGGTTTTGCTCTCTACACTGCTCTAAGTCCTACTATAGAATAAAATGCATTTCCTTCTGAATAGATGGCACTTGTGTTCTTCAATGTTAACCAACAGCAGGCAGCTGGTATGCTTAGAACACTGTGCTGAACACTCCCACCACCTTAATGTTTAACTCCACATTATTTAATGTTTAGGTGCACTTATTTTAAAAAGTAACTCTGATGTATGACATTTACTGAGCTCTACTCTCTGGTGATCCAAGATCAGAAATAAGGATTTGCTGCAATAATGCCAAATAACATGGAAGTCACAATCACTGCTCTTCAAAGGGAAAGAAGGTAGAATGACACAAGTGTTAGTTTTAAGAAAACAGGCTGAAAACCAGGCTCTGTCCACATTCCAACAGCAATTGTTCTAGCATCATGTTCACTTGTCAGCTCAAGGTAAAATATCCCTTGGTCAAACCAAAGCATTAAAAATTCATGCATTAATTGGATCAAAACCACAACTGAATAGAAACTTACCTTTAACACTCTATCCACCTCCTGCTTGTTTACATCTTCTCCGCATTCTTGACTCAGCTGATTCTGAATGACATTTCTGCGCACTCGATAATTTTTCGAAAAGATTTCAAGCAAGACTTGGCGATGCTTTAGAAGAAAAACTATCGTTAATATAAAAGGAACAAACATTTTTAGCTTTCTATACAACAAAACTGCATGTGCACTAGTCTGTACGAAGCTTTCACTGAACTGCATTAGAGGATTCTTGCTTCATAATCTTGAAACTTTATCCCCTCCCATTTATATCTGCTGTCTATCAGGTCTGCTCCTATTTTCTTAGGGCACTACAGGGATCTCTGCAGACCCCATCTCTGCCCTGTCTGTCACAGGATCTGCACCTATCCTCGAACCTGGGGCACCTCCAAGGGCACGAAACATGTTGAAGAAGGAGCTTTGACTTACTCCTCTCAAACGCTTCTCATGTAACTCGTAGTCAGCTCCAGCCAGAAGGCTGGATACTGCTTTTTCTCTAGAACAATGCATAAGCCTTCCCTATAAACACTGATTTAGGTCACGGACACAGCAGTTATATTGTCCATCTATACTTTGTTAGCCTGCCTTTCCTTCCACTTCATTTACTCTGATATCAATTAAAACTCAAGAGATGCTCACATATGCTGTAATCATTTCCTATTCTAAATATAAACAGATGCACCAGGTATCAGCATCATATAATCACTGGTTAATGTATTACCATCAGCAAAAAAAAAAAAAAAAAAAAGGAAAATTGGACTGGATCCAAGCGTAAGGCCGGCATTCTAGAATTCTTCTCTTCACAGGTTCAGCATTATTTGCATTCCACTGAGTTAAGTCAGTTACTAACTTATATTACCATTACCAACATATAATGTTTCTGTCCACACCACTTGGTCTTGATACAGTGATGATCAACCTGTGATCTGAGAGCTTCCTCTCAGCTGGAGAGTTTTGAGTGGTACTGAAAACTGGAGACTTCCTTAGGGAAAGGGTAAAAAAACAACCTGCTGTACCACTTGAGGAAACACAAATTCAATCACTGCCAAATGCTTGCTAACCATGTATTTGGAAGTCTCACTTTTTTTTTTTTTTTTTGCCTTTACCTGATCATAAGTGTCACCGGCTTCCCAAAGTGCATAAACCTTTAGTTCATCTGGTGAAGCAGCAGTCTGTGGAGGAAACTGAGAACAAGAGGCTGTTAAAAATAACTACCTATTTAATGAGTTCTGCCTAATGATTCTACGATACAGTATCCCTTGACATCTATCAGTGAATCAAAAACGTTGTGGCCACGTAATGAGAATTGCTGAAACAACAAAAGCTCCTCTCCCACCCCACACTCAAAGGAGTAACTTCCCTCTGGCAGCCCCTGTGCCTGCACAGGCATGGCGCATCCTGCAGCCACAGAACACGAGCCACGTGTAACCCATCCTGCAGCACACAGACCCCAAACGAGGGGGTAATTATGGCCTAGAGAATGGGACAAGCACTCTGGTGTGCATCCTGATGTGTGCCTTGGTATGTCCAAGTGATGTCTGACTGATGCTTCTGGTCACACTGGGGTAATCCTCAGCAGCATGACAGGCACACCACCAACCATTTCAGAGCTTTAAAATGGGGCTGCTGGGCACTCTAGGACTCCATGAATAGGGGACATGGGCACAGTTTCCTGTTGGAGAGAGGACAACCACCAAGTGCCAGAAGACCAATGCCAGGGCTTGCACCTCAGCCAGTATTTCACTACAAGATGTATAGGTTTTTCCTGTCAGCAGCACTGTTTTCAGAACACCCAAAGCATTATTCAACTGAGCATCAAGTGCACTACAGGGTCTTTCTGGAGATTTTTAAGTCTACAGTGGCAAGTTTTAGACATTCAGACTCTAACCTGGATGTATCTGCTTCACTGCTCCCAGGTTGGCGTGACTGACAAGCACTGTGCTTCTGCTGCATTTGTGATCTCTGCTCTGAGACAGACTACAGGACTCCTGAAGACTCAACACTGATGGAGAGTGAACCAGACACCTGCTCATTTCAGGCTCCAAAAATGAAGTGTTATTTTTTTCCACCCATGTGCCAAGCTAAGGAAACACTGTTTGTTTTTTCTGAAGCAGAGGCTTTCTGAAGCTCATTCCCCTGCACACAGGAGGGAATGCAACTGCCTCTCCTCCATGTTCCAAACTCCTAAAAAAAAAAAACCAGTCCATTTGCCTTATCATGTCCCCTTGGAACAGTGACTAACAAGCAATGCTGGAATATGCCTTCACTCCTGACATGTCTCTTCCTGTCTGTCACTAACAATTTATTCCTTGCTAACCACCCAGACGACCTAAATCAATCATTTCTGAAAAGCTAACAAGCCCGTCCTGATTATTCCAGTATTCCTCAATCCTGGCTGCTGGTACAAAACACACCTTTCTTCCCAGCCTCTCCCACACCACGCCAAGAGACTTGTGCATCGCAGAATGAAAGATCAGCCTCTCCTTTCACACAATGCCTCTGATCTTATTGCAGAGAAGCATTTTGTCCAGCAGGATTAGCAGCTTTAGCTCCCATATTGGCCCAAACAGCTGGAATATAACAAGGTTTTATACTTGGTTCAGAGGCAGGATTCAGGTTTATTAGGCTCATAACACCTGACATACTTCTCATATGGACACTCCATGTACTGAGGAGTACAACCTCTTGTATGCTTTCAGCACAGATAAAATCAAACCCTTCAGCCTCTCTCCTGACAGCTGCAGCAGGAGAAGCAAACTGCAGGGCAGCATTAGCACCAAGCTACGCGCTGCCTCGCTCTGGGAAAGCCACCAGTGCAAACTCCTGCCTCAGCCACGCTGGAACACGGCTGCACTTATCTGGCCATTCAACGAGGAAACAGCCTCCAAACCAACACAATACTTATTTGGGAAAAAACACAGAACCTCCTCCCCTTGCCCAGCCCCACTCCGTAAACTGCTGCAAACACTGGTGCCAGCAGCTCCCTGCTTGCTTGCTGCTGTCACTGCTGGTCCTCAGGGGAGGGAAATGCCACCAAGGACTCTTCAGAGAGACGTGCTGCTCTGTCCAGCTGTCCTGCCTTCCCATGCACGCTCTCTGCTATGTTCATTATCTGAGCCCCTCCAGTCTCACCTTGAAACAGCTCTCCACTGCCTTAAAGCCCTTCTTTATAACCTTTGCCCCATGCCCTTCCTGCTGTGAGCCCCCAGAGCCATTGCAGGGCTTTTGGACGACTTGCTGCCCGTGTCCCAGGGCCACCACGTTACAAGGGAAGCTGCTGGGGAGGAGCCCTCGGCTTTGGGATGCGTCTCGCTGGAGCACTGAGCACACCCTAAAAATGGCCACTGCCAGACAGCCCCTTGTTCCAGCTACACCAGTCTGCAGGGGGCTGAAGCTGCCAGGAAAACTCATCTGCCGGAACAACCTTAGAGGCAAACTGTTGTGCTTTGCCCTCGGAGAGCCGCGGCACTGCCCTGTAAGAGTGGGGCAGCACACGTACGCACCCCTCCTGCTGCCCCAACCAGGAGGAAGCCACGCTGACATCATTTCCCGACTGCTCCAAAATATCCTCCAGATCTGGGCAGAGCCTGCCCACGCCACGGAGCAGGGAAGGGAGCCAGCAGGAGCCAGCCACCGCTGCGCACTCGCTCCCCCCCAGCGCTCGGGGAGCATCTGCCTGCCCGGGATTCGCTTTCCAGACCTGCTCTTCCCTCCTGGCCGAGGATGCTACCAAGCAG
The DNA here is from genome assembly GCF_013377495.2 of Cygnus atratus. Classification (NCBI taxonomy): domain Eukaryota; kingdom Metazoa; phylum Chordata; class Aves; order Anseriformes; family Anatidae; genus Cygnus; species Cygnus atratus. The sequence continues at coordinate 8,030,459 of NC_066376.1, forward strand.
GCAAGCATGGCGCCCTACAGGCATCCTCCCGGCCTCACCTACAGATGGACTGGCACCTCTCCTGGTTCCCCACAAATACTATTTATCTTGTGCCCCAAGTGCAGCAGGTCAGCTTTGTAAATAAAGCCTGCATTCCACTGCTAAGGTTTCCATTGTTGTTTCCAGCAGCACGTTTTCCATAATAGGGCAATGTGCAAGTCAAAAGTGTCTTCACCCCCCACAGAACATCACTTCAATTACCTCAGATCATTGATTTTTATCACCAAAGCCGTTTCAATTACAGAAAACTAATGAGCAACTACGAAATCCCAGGCTAAACAAACCCTCCGGGCTTCCACTGAGCTCAGGCAGCCTTGGTGGGTTCAAACAAAACTGTCCAGGGGAACGATCAAGAGATACTGGAAGATATGAGCCCATGCAAAGGATAAAACCAGCCCAGGCACCTCTGCCACCTCCCTGGAGCATGAGGTGGAGGCCTGGGGGCTAACGATTTACATGGCTGATAACAGTACAGGCTTATGCAGGCTCCTGTAGAAGATCTCAAGTTTTGGGTAAGCAGAATTAAACTTACAGCAGACCTCAGGCAAGAGACCTTCCAGTGCCATCTCTACACTTCTGCGGGGCTCCTGTGACAGGACTTCCCAGACAGAAAGTTGTTCCCAACCACCTGTGTTCATGAGGATTTTATTTTGGTTGTCTTTTGAAAAACAGAACCTATCCCACTTTCACTCCTCCCAGCCTTTAAGCGAAGACTAGATGAACTCATTTCCAAATTCCCAATGTTTCCAAAGCAAACCAGTCCCAGTTCCAATTAAGACAGCAGCAATGACCTCAGCTATTTACCGTCAGCACGGCAAGGGCACATCCTACACTGTGTACAAAGGAGAGTCTATCAGGCACCAGGAGGCAGCGCCAGCCCAGCATTACCCCAGAACTTGGAAGCCATCAGGAGAGAAAGCAGAAAGTACCCAACTTGGTGGCCTCCCTTGTGGCACCTCACGTCTGTTACGAGGTTCCCAGGTGCCACAATACGCACTCTGCACACGACTGAACACGTTATTTCTGCCTCCTTATTCCTTAACTGGCTCCCAACTCCCATGCTCCAGGCTCTCTCATCAGGCTGCCTGCTCCCTGCTCTTTCTGCCTCGCCTGCTCTTTCAAGCAGTTCACACGTCTCTTCTCTCTCACCAAAGGCAGCTGACTCCCGAGCTCTTTCTGGTTGCAAAACAATCAGCACTGCCAGATGTCTTGTAAAATTATTTTCCTTGTAGGCTATTTCCCACGATGCCAAATTTCTTTTTCCTTCCTAAGCAATCTGCTGTCACACAACGGTTGCTGTGACTCACGCAATCACACATGTCATTTCTATACAGACAAACAAACAAAGACGTCTCTGAACAATCCTGGAGGAAAAGGACTGGCCAAAGAAACCTGCTGGAGATAGGGTTTGTCGCTTCCCAGAGGGCTCTGCTGGGTGTGCCCTGCTGGGCCAGGCAACAACCATCACCTCTCCTCCCCAGCAGCATCCCTGTCAGGAGCTTGTGCAACTCGGAGAAAGCTGGTGGGAAGAGCTCCGGGACTGCCCTAGGTCGTGTTACTGAAATGGGAGCAATGAGACGGTGAGTCACTGCAGCCCCACACCTTGGAGGTGGGAAGAGCCCCAGAGACAACTGCACTGCGAGCATTATCCCAGAGCAGAGAAAGCAGAGAGCAGAGCCTGCCAGAAGCAGGACATCAGAAAAACCTCCGGCAGTTTCAACAGATCCAGTACTGGATGCTTACTCAGAGCACATCTGTTCTTCCAGTCCAGCCCAAGACAGAAATATTTCACAGCTCAGACATCCCTTTCACCCCATCCCCCATCCCCAAACACCAGAGGAAAAAAAAAATACTTACAGGCACCAAAATTTGTTTGCAGCCAGTGTCCAGCACCATGTCCTGTAACATTTTGTCCGAAATGCCACTGAACAACGTGTGTCCTGGAGGCAGACTGGCTAAGTGAAGGTTAAACAACCGTTTGAGCTCACTCAGGGTGAGTACAAATTGTTTCTTAAACGTTGAGGACACAAATGCCTTCAGTTCTTGGGCCACCCGGTCACCGCAGCCTCCAGGCAAGTGGCCATTTAAGGAGTCCATGGAGTCCTCCTCTGCGTGGAGGCCGTTGACAACGCCATTGTTCATGCCCTCGTAAGCCGAGGTGTCCATGGGCTCCTCATCGCTCACAGGCTCCTCTTTGATGCGGATATTGGAGACATCCACCTTGGCTGAAGCATCATTTGATTTCAGCTCTGCCTTTTGCTTCTGGAACTCCTTCTCCAGCTGCCCGTAGTTCTGCTTGACTCTCGCTTTAGCCATGTTGACTCTTTGCTCCCCAGAAACCAGCAATGGATGACCTAGTAAGGAACAAAAGGCACCATAAAATTCACCACAGCCAGGACTCCAGCCTTGCAGCATGTTTCTTGAATTGCATTAGGTTTTCTTTTTGCATTATAATTTACTTTTTATTATTTTTAACCTTAAAAAAAAAAAAAAAAGCATGTTGATAACTGTCAGCCAGCCACTTGTGGAAGGAACCTGCAGCAAGGAGAAAGTGTATTTGTTCAGCCACTAGGGCCTTTTGCACAAATCAGGAAACCAAGATACAGATTACTTACGTATCTCTACTTGTGACCCAGGTGCTTCTTTACCTGACAACGTTAAAAAAAGAAAAAAAACGAGTATGCAGAGGCTGGTTGGGCTCACTGCAGCAACTGCCAGAGCCAGCACAAGGATGTCCTATAGGTACAGCAAGGATACTGAAGGGGTTAACAGTGAATCTGAACACTCTTTTAGCATGAGGTGCACAATATGAAAGTCTGAGACCCTCTGCTAAGTATCAATACACAGTGATGAGGGGAAAGGGACAGAAGGGTGTCCTTTCCCATGCAATCCTGGCACCTCTTCTGGTGTCCTCTCCACACCCAGTGATCCAAAACTGAAAGGTGTGTTGGGAAAAGAGGAATCCAGTCCCAATCCCACAGGAAGGAGTGCTATATTTAAAGCAAAAGCCCACACAGCACACACGCTGTTATCTTCTCTTCTGTTAGGCCCACTAATCCTCTCCAAATAACCCAACACATAATCCTTCCAAGCAGATCAGATACAGGGTATTGAGATGGATTCATGTGCACGTTTGTCAGTTCTGCTTACACTCTTCACTGGCTCCAGTGCCTGGCAGTGAGCCAAATGCCTAGTTAAAACTCTTTGCGATCTCAAGTTTTCACAATCTTTTAGGATTATGGCACAGCTACCTTAATATTCTTACTGGCATCCATGGGAGGGTATAGGGGGGAATGTCAAAAAAAGAAAGCTTCACACCTCCTTACAGCCCCCTGACAAACACATTCTTCATTAACCGCTCAGCACTCAACCACACGACAGACAGCCCAGTGCAAATCAGGAGAAGTAAACAAATAAATAACACTGAGAGGTGAGAATTGTACTGACCCTGTCCTCTCTTCAGGAGCTGCTTACACCCCTACAGCATACAAGCTGCCTTAAGTGCGGAAGTGGTTAACAGAACCAGCTGACTTCAGCTGATTTTACACTATCAGATACAGAGTCCCCAGTGCCAAAAAATCATCCCTGCTCTACTACAGTGTGTTTGTGTCACCCCAACATTAGTTAGTGAAGATGTCAGTGAAGACCAAGATGTCTTAACTAATACAGGGGAAATCGCAAGAAAGAAAAACAAACAAAACACCACCGGTCCCTACCACATTCAAAAACAGAGAGAGATGCTCCAAACCACCACCCAGAAATACAGAGAGATGCCCTTGCTTCAAGACGATCCAAACACAAATCCATTTACCTGATTGTGTCTCTTGTTTCTTTGGTGTCAAGTGTTCCTTTAAGAGATTATAGACCTTTTCTAATCTGAAAAACAAAGAAAAATACACCAGTAGAGTTTCTGTTGTTATGCTTGCATGCAGCCATGTCAGCTTTTGCCATTAGCCAGAACACTTCATTTCTGAAAAGCTGATCTTCAGGGAGCCAACAGGAATGACTTGAATGACGTGGGGATGCCTTTCCCTCCCCACCCCTGGTGACTGTGAGGGGTATATCTCAGAGGCGTTACAGATCTCATTACCTATCAATGTCTACAGAAACTTTGTACTAGAGAGTTCTCTATTTTTAGCTTATTCCCCAAAATAAAGCAAGTAATTTACTTGGCCTGAATGCCCATCCACAGCATATGTTGCCTCTGAACTATATCTGGATGCTTCTTAACAAAGTCTTCATCATAAGGGAGCATGAACTCCCAACCTTTGTTTATTCTTGCCACAGACATGTGCTCTAGGAAGTCTTTCACATCTTCTGGGCAAAGCTAAAAGAGAAAGAAAAAAAATATGGAAGTCAATTTACATAGGACATCTGCAGCCATGCAACACTGAGCATTGCTCCATGAGACACGTGGAGTTGGACTGCCTCGGTGTACGTGGGGAACCTTCACAAACACACGCCCAGGTAAGTGGGAGATGCTTATCCTCTGCAGCTCCAGCACTTTCACACAACGTTAAAGGCACTGCACTTCAGAGAGCAGTGGTGATTAATCATCTGAGAGTCAAATAGCTCATGGCATGTTTTGTAAAGAAAAGGGAGTTTCCCAACTGAGATGAAAAGACTCATCATTGTGAAGAGAAGCATATTCTACAATTTTAATCTTATTTTAGAGCTCTGGGTCAGACATGCTGCATCTATACATGCATAGCTTTTAAGCAGCATTGGATCTTACATTCCAAAAGTAGCCCGTCTGTGCATACACTGCCTCATGTTTTATCATTTGATTGCATTTTAAGGAAATGATTTTCTTCCCCCCTCTTTACATTATGTTTCTCATTCATCTACCAGTTTTAGCAGAATATTCAGGTGCCCGAGTTGTTCTAAAACTTTTATTCAACAGTGACAACTTGGCAAATGCTGCCAGAAGTATTGTTTTTCGTAACCCAGTCAAGGCAGGGTAGCTAGTGTGGGCTGCACGAGATCTCATCACTTTGGTGGTTGGTCAGCCAACTTAATTCAGTGCCCAGCTTTCCACTGAAACAGATGAGGGGACAGGATGCATTCCAGTGGCCCAGCTGCAAGGACAGTTGCGTCCTGTGGAACTGTGGTAACTGCTTGAAATGTTTCTATAAAGAGTATCTATACCTGTTCCAAAGTGAAGCCATGCCTTGGGTAGCAACACTGCAAGTCAGCAGTAACGCAGGCACAGTGAATCCAAAAAAGTCCTGCAGCAGCACTTGCAGAGAATGCCCAACACTTACCACCAATCTGATTTAGAAAGAAGAGGTCACTCACTTTTGTAACTGCTGCCACTTCCTTTCGCACAACCCAGCGGCCCTGGGTGAACTTCCACATCTAGGAGGAAACAAAGGAGAAACCCTAGTAGCTATATTTAGGAGTTTCCTTACTGAAGTCATAGTAACAACACTGTTGAATAATATTACCAGAAAAACGGAAGCAGGCAATGCTCAATACAGGTAGTGGGAAAACACTTTATGACCTACTCCTTCCTGAAATGGCCATACAAACAATATTAAAAGCTTAGAGTCTACAGTTTGCCTTGGTGAATCTTTGACTACAAAAGCTGTGAAATTCTCTTGAACTCAAACTTCATTTCACTTCTAAAAAAAAAAAAAAAATCTATTGCAGTGATGCTGGGTCTCCAGAATCCACACCTCAGGCTCAGCTTTAGCACACCTACTCACCGACCTAAAGAAACCCTTCGTCCACTACTGTGGGTGTGCTGCCTGTAGAAGGCTGCAGCACATAACCTCCTAGAAAGTGTCTGCTGCCTTCTTCAATGCACACCACAGTCACTTACAGACGTGCCAAGATGGCCTTTCACTCACGTGTGTGTCTCTGGTTAATGGAAAAGCCAGCTGCTCTGCTGAGCAGCTGCCAAGGTCTAAGACACCGAGAGCAGGCTAACAGGATACTTGAGGATTCAGGCAGAACTGCCACTGCCTGAAAACGACCTTTGATTTCTTCCTGTCCCCATTTAAATAGACTACAACCTCCTTCGTATATGTGTATTAATAATGTTGTGAAGAATTCAAAATCTCATTACTGCCAGTTTCTCCCTGCCCTTCCACGTCACACATGGAGCCTTCTCTCTGATTCAGCTTCTCTCTGCCCACAAACACACAAAATCACCAGTCACTTCAGGGCACAGGGCACTTCTGTTTTGAAGCACAAGAAGCTGCTGTCCAAAGGAAACAGATCTGTCATCTCCCCCTGTACACAACTCTGAGGCAGCCAGTCCTCATGAGACACCTTACCCTCAACTCTTCTCATGTTCTCTGAAATTATTATGTGAGAAGCTGAGACAAAAAAGCAGAAGCTTTCAGGAAAGACATAAATTACTTTCTCTCCCTCAAAGTGTAGTCTGGAACAGCTGAACACTAAAGTCACTACTGGCCCTTTAAAATATTTAAAATAAGGGTAAAATATTTTTTAATCTTATTAATTACTCCACACAAATATGTACAGGAAAATAAAGTCCACTTTTTAAGCTGGAAGACCTGTTTTCTCCACAGATAGCATTACATACTATTCCTGAGCCTTATGAACATAACATTTCATTTTGTCTGAAAGCCAGAAATATTGATGTTATTTTCCAACACCTTAATCTTTTGCCTGTTGCAGAGCTATTCAGAAAATTACTCGCCATTAAGATCAACACGGATCAATTTCTCACACCAGATATATTTGACATTTTAAATGAAAACAATTTATCTTTACATTTTAATTGCCAAACACTACCACTTACTTAACCAAGAATAATAATTGCTGCTCCCTAGAACTTTACGCATGACGTGTCACCTAATCTGCTGTGCCCTAAAGAGTAATGTCACTGGGTCACACCTGATTCCAGGTCTCCATATGGCAGTGTCCTGGGCAGACATCAAGACACAATGAAAAGTCAGTTTCAATCACCATCAGTTTTATCTTACACTAGAACTGTAATATCCTTAAGGTCTCCTGCACAGTGTGCCCCTATTCAGAGTTAAATCTCATAGACAAACTGTGCAAACAAAGGGAACAGTCAGGTCTACCTGAAAAAAAGGAGAGCGGTGCTCTCAGCTTTTTTTTTTTGATGGGGTGGAAGCCATAAACTGACTATGAACTTCGGAACCACTTAGGAACTTTCTTTTCACTAACTGCGGAAAGAATTAACACAATGCAGAGGTTGTTCCTCTTTTCTGTGGTTATGTGTTTACAAGACGTGTATTCATTTCAACTTCCATGTGCAGCCACTGCTCATAGAAGGTGCCTGGGAACAAAGTCCTTTTACTGATTAGCAACTCCAGGGAATAAAGTCCTTTTTAAAGATCAACAGTGCCTGCTCAGGGAGCATAAGGCGTACCCACACTGCCCTCCTGAGACCTCATGGTCTGGAGCCCACGGAAATATATCAGGGGAAACAAGCCCTTCATTATCCAGTCCTGGCTTCTCTGTAAGCCTCGCATCGTGGGGCCTGTGTGACAGTGGCTCTATAACATTTATTAGAAAGTGACGCATATCACGTACTGTTAATGACTAACAATCTGAACCTACCAGACAGCCACAATGTCAATCCACACCAACTCTCCCATGGCAGACTTGTAACACCACCATAAGGATTAAAGTACAATTAATTTCTGTGGAAGAAACATCTTATTGCAGTAGAACAGCCAAGTTTTGCAATGCCATAGCTCTCAGGCAAACCTCACCTGTGTTCTCCTTTAGAAACAACAAGCTCTTTTGTACTTACAACAAAGTCTCTCCCTCTACAAAGCACTTCTGCAGGGACTCCACTATGTGGACTAGAAGTATCTTTTGGGTAGAGGACATCACTGTTAATTAAAAAGGAAGATAAATTAGTTACCGGGTAGTCCAAAAAATGGCATTGGTGAAGATTAACATAACAAACGTGTGCACCCTGTTCTGCAGTTAAATTACACCTTTATCCAAAGCATCATTTTCATTAAAGGAATTAATATTGGCGTAATTACCGCACTGCAATTACATTAGTACAAAAAGGGCTTACACCAGCAAAGCCTAGCCTTGTGACTAGCAGATGCGTGCAACACAGGTACAAACTCAGCTTTGTTCTTGCAAAGCCTATCCTCCCTTGGATTGATGTAAACAAGACTAACATGAGCCTAAGAAATGCTTAGGCTAACCTGGTATGCAGACGTAAACGAAGCATTTAGCCTAAACGCTGATCTGTGGGAATGAGTTTTTTTTTGCTTTGTTTTAAATTTCCTTCCCAGTAATCAAGGATTAAAGAGAACAATGCTATGAGATCTCATGCTCAAACCAAGCAGCCCCAGGACTAACACCACCCTGGTGTCCTTATCTGCTTGCAAGACCAACTGGATGGCATTCATTTTCATGGTCTCTAAAGCCTCAAGGCACCCTAGGTTCATGATCCTGATCCTACTCAGGCTACAGAAATGGGCTGCCTCTCCACTCAAAGCTCTGGGGTGTGTGTGGGTGCTGCTCTGCGTGTAACATCCCAAACAGGCTACATCTACTAGAGATACATGCAGACTCCTCAGACAAATAGCAAAGAATCAGCTACAACACGAAAACAATCAGAGTGCTAAAACCTTCTCTTAATTTGCACTCAGCTTCCTTCTGGAATAGCTGGAGGGACAGCAAGGACTGAAACCCCTCATACTGCTAATCCAGGCCTGGATCACAATAGCTGAAACACCCTGCTAACAGGCTGGGACTGGTAAGTGGTGCCACTCAGCACAAAGAGCTATTCCACAGACTGTAATTCTCTGCATGCAGTGCTCCACCCAGGTAAAAAAAAAATCATACTGCTCTTCAGACTTCAACTCCCAGTGGGATGCATTAACCTAATAAACAGGAGTACAATCCAGTATCCATGTCATGCAGTACAGACAGCACCCCACATGACTTATGGCAGGTAATGCCATTTTACGACAGGTAGAACTACCCTCTGGAAGGCAGGTAATGCTTTCAGCTGACAAGATCAGCATCCACTGATGAACAGCAAGGTGACTGCATAAAGATCTCTGACTGAATTTAGCTAAGAAATATTATAGTTGAAATTGGTTTTATTTTCTGTGTTTATATTTGACATTAATCTCTGGAAAGATTCAGGACTTTCCTATCACAAAAGAATATGAGTAAAGACAACACCGAAAACCTGACATAACTCAAATCCAAATACAGATTACATCACGTCTCACCCATTATTTTATGGGGTAGGGACTGCAGTACTGTTATCTAGCATCAGCCATTTGAATTTTTAATATCCAACCACAGAACAAAGCACAACATAATAAATCACAATTTTACAGCACTGTAAGTTTAGAACATGGCTACTTTGGGACACAGCGAAGATGACTATATAAAATCCATTGTTCTGTTTCTCTCCTTACAGGAGAAAACCACATCCCAGTAACAAAGACAAGCCATACCTCTTCACCACCCAGTTTCCCTGGACCAGCATTGCCACCTGCTGTATACAGCGGAGAACTGCCGTAGAGTCAGTCCCAGAGCCTAGCAAACTCATCAGATTTGCAAATGGCATGACCTTCACTGAAAGGCAAATCACACATCAGATTAAGGGCTTCCTCAATACACACAATGCAGACAGATTTATAATTCTAGGATATTATGATTTATGCTTATGCTGAAATTCTAGGTCACAGCTGTATCTTACAAAAAAAAACAAAAACTAAATTCTAGAACACCCCCTGCATTATAGTCAGCAAATGTTCCAAAAATATCTGTTCATGTTGCAAAGAAGTTCATTAGCTTAATTGGTCCCAAATTAATGCGTGAATCAAAAAAAAAAAAACCACAAAACACACACACACACAAAAACAAAAATAAAACTATGTCTTTGGCAATATTTGGAAATGGAGACACCTGACAAGACAGGAAGCTCCTAAGCCAATGTCCTCAGGATTTGCTCTCATCAGATAGTAATACTGAAGAGACAGAATAAAACTCTTAGATGACAATCAAGAAGTGTGTATTACTGACAACTAAGGAAAGAAAATGCCAAAGTGCAGCTTGTTGCATTAACCTTCCACTTGCAAATCACACTCGGACTCCACATTCCAGGAGTTAACTGCAGAAATAAATGTATCCTGAAAGCTATCATCAAATTGGAAAATATTCTAAGAGACAGTTGATTGCAAACATACAGAACAGCTATCAGTTCTGCCATTACTGCTCTTCTGTTCCCCAAAGAACACAGTCAGTCTTCTCTAGCAAATGCTCAGCTTTTGAATGCTTCACAGAATCAGAAAGGCAGACACTCCGCCTGGCAGGGAACCATCAGGTAAGGTATTTTATCTGAGGCAATTAGAAGTCACCAAGTAAAGTGCAAATGGATTACAAAAGTGACAAACCATTCTTCATCAGGATCTTAATCTGATCAGCAAGGGGTAAAGTTCTCAGCTGGGCCATAGAAAGCACGTTGCTTGGAGCCACTGGTTTGTCACTGCAAATAAACAAGCAGAGTTGTAGCTTATGAAAAAGCATTCAGACAATATCAATGTTGAACACTCTGAACACTTACTTCTCTTCCTCTACACTTGGAGGCATCAGCATCATTAAATATTCACTGAAAAAAAAGAAAACACATCCTTAAAATGTTTGTCTTGACCTCCCAAGTTTAAGTACAATTATACTGGAGTAAATGGGAGTCAGAATCCTAGCTCTTCTGTATTACTCATCCAAACAGAGGAACTGCAAGAGTAAATACATTAAACACAGGTGCTCTGACAGCAGTAGGTGGGGTCATGTGAAGCTGTGTAGAGTCAGACCAGCAACAACCGAAGACATTTCTACCCATGTAATCGCCAGTATCCATGCAGAAAGAATAAAATCCAAAAGACTTCTCAGAACATCTAGCTCTGCTCCACTGAGATGTTAAATGTTAAGAAAAACACACCCACACTATTAAACAGAGCAGCAGTCTGCAACTTTCCTGTTACTGGGGCCGTGGTTGTATCAGCTTACACAGAAGTATTATTACTGACTGCACCATGGGAAGCTTCCTACATACCTGCAGTCAGCAAGAAACAACAACGAACAAGTTTCGAGTAGTTTCAGGTGTCTCTTACAAATTGCAAAAGTAAGTTTTATAAGAGTTGCTAATAATGGGAGCTGTTGGCTTCAGGGTCTTCAGTTATTTTAATCAGAAGGAGCTCTTGTTTTGCTCTTCCTTTACAGTACTTGCAGTCACAATAAAGCCAGGTGATGATAACACACAAGACTACAATCCCAAGTGAAAACAACTTGTTTTAATCTCAGGGTACATGGAAACACAGAAAGCAACCTAAGTTGAAGGTTAGTTTGCTTCTGTATTTTTTAAACAATTCAACTTCTAGCACGGATAGCACTATTAATACTGAAGATTTTTGAAGAATATACCTGCTTACTACCCTGAACATAATCCGAACAAATTACTGCAACTTTTGTAGAAAAACATCAGATCTTTACCTGGGAGATTTAATTAATTCTGTATTCTCGGCGAGACCATGAGCTTGACTGAATAAATACTGGCGCTCATGTTCAGAACGGCTATCCTGGAGATATGGAGAAAAACAGGAGTCACTGCCACATTCTGAAAACGCAAAAAGCCAGACAGATGGTCACCCTGTCACTACTGCACCATTCAAGCGTTCCACCTCACTAACTGATGCTCTGTTTTCAACCTTTTTGAATGATGCTCCCGTGATGTGGAAACATTTCAGGTGATGTGACCTCAAAATCTCCTGACAGACACGCATGTCAGGTCAGGATTTATGACACTTAACTGACTGGGTTCCCTGGCTGTTGTACAAAGTCTGGTTCATAAGTCAAGACCAGAGTAATTCTTGGATTTAGGCCCCAACCCGCACCCCTTTATGTCTGTCCAACTCTCAATTTTAAACCTTCTCCAGTAGGGAGACCCCAAAACATTATCCAGCAGAGGAGGTACAGAGCACTGCAGGGGCAGTTCAAGCTTACAGACCAACCTTTCTCATCTTTTGTTGATTCTCTGATCCCACGGACCCAGATTTAACTTGGCTGAGCCTTCTGGCCCACCAGGTCTCCTCAGCAGCCAGCACACACCTACCTTCAAGCCATAATAATGTAGATGAACCCAGTGCTCTTCTGCTTGTCTCTTCTGCAAGAACTCATAGGACTGAACACGTCGTTGACGAGCTTGTTCGGTCTCAGGGCGGGAGAACCGTACCTAGAAGATTTGGGTATCGTTACATATAGACCCCAAACCCTTGAAACAAAAGATCTGTGTTACCTATCTGGTATATAAATAACAAAAGCTAGGGGCCCTAGCTCAAATGAATCACCCCTTGGTGTCAGTGCCATCTTTATACTTGTGCAACAGCTTCAAGTCCATCTTGCCTCCCCACTCAAGCCCAGGGTCACCAGAACCAGCTGAGGCTTTCTGCCCTTTTGTCTGGGTATGAATTAGCATGGTTTCTCGTGAACTGTTCCCTGACCTATTACAAAAAGGAAATTTGGACATACAGTAATTTGCTTAACATCATCTTCAGCTTCATCCTGAGACGAATCACCACCTGCCAAGAAAACAAAGCAGGATAAGAACACCATTGCAATAAAACAACCAAAGCCAATCTGTAACTGTTTGGAGGCCAACTCTGGCAGAAGGCAGAACTAGCAGCTACAGCTTTCTAAACTACGCAGTATATGACAGCACCACACCACTCCTACGACAGGAGAAACAGCTCCCATGAGGTTTGCAGTGCTACTTTTCACTGGCAGGGGTGACACTTTGTACTGCTGCCCTTTGGAACTACCCACTGCCTCCTGTCCCTCTGCCAACCTGCTCCACCATGCCCACAAAAGCGCTGATGCAGCTACACTGAAAATGTGATCAGGAAAACAATCTGGCCAAGAAATGGCTTTGTGATCGGTATGCTATTGTTTTAAACACACCTTCGGAATACAATGACTCTTATGAATAAAATTATAGAGAGGACTTGTATCCTACCTTTCAAAAGGAAACAATTCACGTAGCATTTACCTTCATTAGCAGCTTCTCTTTCTCGGTGTTTTGCATCAGCTTTATCCAAGTAGGTGAAACTTGGCCTCAGCTGAAGAATTCCATGTAGTGGAGTCAGGTGAAGTTCACCTGAAAAAGAGAAGTGACATTAGTTAAAATTATTATTTTCCAGCGCACAAGGACAGCACTTTCATTATCTCACCACCTCTGTAATGGTAGAGCTTCCATCAAACATAAATGTTTAATACACTACAAAGGGATTGATGTGAAAAATTCATCCAGTGCTCAGAATTTCAAAGCAGTATGAAAAATCAAGACCTATTTCTGTCACCTTCCTTTTTGTGTTGGAGCCAGATCTTACAGAGAGCCTCATTCTGGCTCAGATCTGACCTATCCTTTAGGAGACTAGTAGTAAAATAGACATCACTGAAGACAATCTACGTATTTTGACCTCAAATGATTCTCATATCAAAACTCTGCAATGGCATGAGGAAACAAGGGAAGGGCAGAAAGCATTGAACAGGAAAATAAAACAGCCACAATCAGATGGAGATAATAATATAAATAAGAAAAATAAATTTAAACTACAAACGTGTATTTCAGCCTTCGGGAACTGTTAAGATCTTGGAGGCATTTTCAAACTACAGCGTTCTGCTATATTATTTACAGCTTTGCTGGACCTCCTCAAGGACTCTGGGGACATTGATAAGGTAAACTTTTCTTTTATTCAGAGAAGCACCAGTTAAATATGAGCCTATGCTACTGAAAACACAGAAAAAACAGGAATTTTATTTATTTTATATTTTAACTCAGGAATGAACGTTTCACTGATGTGAGAGGTTAGCAAAATAAAGTCACCTTTTCTATAAACAGCAGCTGCATAGCGGGAAACATTACTTGCAGCTTGCGAAGAGCAGAAAGTTTGTTTGTCCATCAGCTTCCTGCAAAGAGATGAATGCTGTAAGATTACATTGTACAGGCAATGAGGCATTCAGATGTTAAAGGTCTGAAATCACTGATTCCCAAAATGGTCTATCAACAAATGCAGCAAATATCGGGGCCAGTTTTGTTTAACATTTGAATCAATGGTCTGGATGAGGGGATTGAGTGCACCCTTAATAAGCCTGCAGATGACACCAAGTGAGGCAGGACTATTGATCTGCTCTGGGGTAGAAAGGCTGTGCAGCCTAGGTAGGATCAATGCACTGAGTCCAACCATGTGACATGCAACAAGTGCTAGTGCCAGGCCCCGCACCTGGGTCATAACAACCCCATGCAGTGGGTCAGGCTTGGGGAGGGGTGGCTGCAAAGCTGCCCAGCAGAGAAGGACCTGGGGGCGTGGGTCAACAACCAGATGAACATGAGGCAGCAGTGTGCCCAGGTGGCCAAGGAGGCCAATGGCATCCTGGTCTGCAGCAGAAGTAAAGGTCGAGATGAGACTTTATAGGTCAGGTTGATGGTTAGACTTGACAATCCTGAGGGTGTTTTCCAACATCAACGACTGTTCGATTCTATGAAATAAATATATACTCATCTTTCTGCTTGCAGTCCGTAATTAAACAAGGACACCAAAAAACACAGGTTACTTCAGAGAATTCTTGCTTTATAACTTAGTGTTCAATGCACCCCCTGAGATTGCACATCCACTTTTTTTCACTTTTCCCTGAAGCCCTGGTGGACATGCATATATCTATACCCACCACAAAAAGGAAATGAAGGCAAAGAGGACACCTACGAGGAATAAGTATTTGTTTCATCTGTACACGTGCCGTCTACATTGAGGGCAATCTGTTCTCCTTTGCTACGACAGTAGTTTGGATTCAAAGTGTCAATGGCCATTTCAAGTTCAACCTAAATAATATGAAAGGACAAACAGATAATTAATTGATTCATTTGGGGTTCTGCCACAGTAAACTTCAATCCAATGCTTGAGAACATTTCCATTGGTTTACAGCAAATTTAAATATGTAAGCAGCACCATTCAAAATCCACAAGGCAATTCTCATACATAAAGTTGAGCATATATATTTATATATATGTGTGTTTATATATTTTCATATATATATATATGAAAATAAAAGCTTTTGTAGAGTGGGAACACTTTAGCAACAGGCTAGAGATGTATCATCTCCCATGTAAATAAAGGGAAGCAGAAAACTGAGAGTTCTTAGCCAACCCTGACAAACATTCTCACTTTTCTAGTTTATCTTCCACTGCATTATCAGTCTAGTTTACTTAGCAGTAGAAATCAAATACACAAATATTTTTCCAACCTCCCCGTCAGCGAGGATCCATTCATAGCCTCCTAAACCTAAGGCATGTTTCTTTCCAGTTTCATACCACTTGGTATGAATTAAGTATGTCCTCCTCAGAGGCAATGGGCTCGATTCTGCTCAGTTTAAGACTGCAGCACTGCGTGCTGACTTCACAGTTATTCTTAATTTACACTGGTCCAAGCACAGAAACGAACTCCCAACTTTTATTTACAAGGAGAACTATTTGCACTCTAAAACTTTATAAAGTTCAGACAAATGTTCAAAAATATGTGTTTTCCTGTATAGCACTTCTCTTCTTATACTGAAACTATACAATTATTTTCCCTCAGGGTGTGCCAAAGCCCTTATAAATTCATATATTACAGCTGTTACCTCACTTTTTTTCCCCAGTTATGTTACTTGTAAACTGAACTATAGTTACAAGTCCCTGGCTGAGATGGAAGATTTATGGATCTACACAGTGCTTACAGTGCAAATGTTTGCTAATTTTAATAGACTTCCTTAACACAACATGCACCCTAACTCCAAAGTTCACACACACACACACTCACTTTAGCCATCATCCTGATATCAAACATATTTCTGCATTTTTACATGGTAAGGCATTTTTAAATCATAGCCACAGGTTCAGAATACATTTTTGTAGGCAAGTATAATAATTCTGGCTTTGGTTCTACTTTCACTACCCATACAACCCCACTGACTTTAAAAAGGACTTTTGATGATTCACAGGCAGCAAGAGAGGAATCAATACTCACAGTAACACTGAAAGACAAACCTTGCTTTCAAACTTCAACCCTTTTCTGAATACTGAGAAGGCCTTTTAAATCAAGCTCATACAGACTGAGCTAGCATTTGTAACTACGTTTCCCTGAATGGTTCTATTTTATATCGAACGTGTTTTTTCCATCATGACTTTAATTTCTCTCTTTATAAACCATTTTTCTTCTAAACTCTACAGTACACATACCATGAAAGACACCCTCATACCTCCAAGCACAGGGGTCTGGTCCCACAAGTAGCTGCACAATCGTAACAGCTTAACAGCACAATGTGATTTTCTGAAGTACATTCTGGACAGTATAAAGCAACTTATATGGACTGGACTCAAATGATAACCAACCTTTTGCTGCTTTGGTTTTATCTTCGCTGATAAATGCGTAACATCATCATATGTCATAGAAGCTGGACGAATCGGATACTGAAAAACACATCAGTTTTGTAAGAATTCTTCATTTAAAGATCAAAGAACTTCACAGAAAACAATTCAATCTTGTCTGCCTTCTCATATACAGAGCTTCTCACATATAGAGCCACCATGGTTATGAAACATCCAGAAATCTGATCCTGTGAGTCATCAGCACATTTGGGAGTATGGTCTAGAAAGCCTGTTGCCTTCCCCTCAGTCCTCTGCTCTTGTTACTCCAATCACCTTCCCACCCCACCTGACCCCCATCACTACACACTATAAAATGGGAAAACAGTACCACACGTTCATCCAGCAAAAAAAGGGAAATGATAGAAGCCATTAAAAAAGCGTCCCTCAATATTAACTCTCTGGATATTTATTTACCTAAAAATAAAATATCTGTGGATTTTCACCAGCAGCGTTAGTCTGTAGGACACAGTCAACATGTAGCCAGTCAGGACTCTAAAGCCAGGTTTAGCCACACGGTCCTCCTTCCAGAACCATGTGGGAATGCTGAGAAGACAGTGTGGTACCCAGATGGAATCTCCCAGCCACAGCTGTAGCCTGCTCAGAGCTGCCATTTCTCCAGAACCCCTACAGGAACCCCTTACAAAGCAAAGCTCACACCTGAAATGAAGCAACTGCGGGTCTCCCAGAGGCACGGCTACGCAGCCTGTGTCAGCACGTGGCACGTGCTGTGCAGAGGACCTGGGCAGAAGGCAGTGCTTTGCAGTGAGCATCACCAGCTTACAATGAACATTTCATCCATCAGCCTCAAAAGACCTCCCACTTAGCAGACGGGAAAAGTGAATAACAAAGATAAGCTGACTAGAGAAATTCAGTGAATAGAAAATAGACTTCCAAATTCCTAACATATCTCCACCTTTAATCACCTGTTCTATCTCCACAACATAAGGGGGCTCTTTTGATGACTCACAGCAGTTTATGAATACTGGTGACACTGCCTTAAACAGGGCCAGTCCCAACAAAATCAGTAAAGGTGTCAGAAATCAGTGATGGCAGAGGATGGCCAAAACACTGCAGATCTATCCAAACTACATTAAAACGACATCATCTACTAGAAGAACTCCCTCAGGGTGGCTAAAGGGAATGATTTAATGACAAGTCTGTGCCATAAATGATCAATCTTCTCTTACAAATGATTTAATACGAAATGTTTCAACTGGCTGAGACCCACACAGGTCTGCCTATACCCAAGATCTTGGCAGGCTGAACAAATAAGTGAAGTTATTGCTCATTCAATTTATTTTAAACAAATTTTCACTAAATAAAAGTTAACTGGAATACCTGAAAAAGATACAGCTTCTCCAGTAGACTTCTGGCCAGGAACACATCAATCTGAAAAGCAAAAGAAGCAACCTTCATCAGATAACAGCTATGACAGATGGAACTTCAGATACAAGTGCAATCCCTAGAGCTCAAATGCTGTCAAGTTTAGTTTTTTGTTATGAATTGTAATATAAAGTGCATTCATGACCCTCTCGGCAAAGGTCTCCTCTCTACCAATTTTGACATGAAATTCAGCAGCCTTTTAAAATAAAAAAACAAAACTGTGATGAGGCAGGAGACAATGGCTCGAGCTGCATTTTTTCTTTCTAAGGAAACTTGGCGAACATCTGATACGAAACAGGAAAATCTTTGTCTGAGAAAGAAGAGGATGTTCTCTCTGGCAGCATGTTTGAAAGTTAACTTCCTTGCTAGTATTTTGTCATAAAAACTTTCAAGCTAGACAAGACACACCCACAAGCCAAATCTGATTTAGTATTAGCATTTTGCCACTGATACCTAAAATTCACAGATGTTTCATGAATATCACATATGGAAGCTTCAATTTTTGCTACCTTTGGAAACACTTCTGTCAATTCCCACTCTTCAGGGCTTTTGTCCTTTTTATGAGCTTGCCCCTGCTTGTACCTCTGGTGTGTGAATTCAAACACAAAGTAAACAGGACACTGTGGCTGCTGTTTGGTAACAGTCCCTTAAAGAAGTCCTGAATCAGAGCACAACTGCTTCTTTTAGTAGAGGGCATGAAAATATTTTAGCTTCATATATAACAGATATTAATTCATCAAAATCATTCATTTTTTTTGACTCACCTACCAGAGAGCTATGGGGCCAATGAAAATGCATAGTGGTCACAGCAAGTTCCCCACCTGTGTTCTTCTGATGTGGAAAGATTACAAAGGATAAAAAAGCTGAGCGCATTGACCCACTGAGCCTGCCAACATGGATACCATTATTTTGGTCCAACAGGTAGCACGAGCCATATTCTTGGCCCATATAACATATTCCCTTGTACAGAGCAAGTCACTGGTTATCAGACAACCACTGATGTTGATGACAGGTTGTTTCAGCAATGTAAGAACAACGGGAACTAGAACAAAAAACAAGAAAAGCCTCACGTACGATCACTACTGCCACAATACTTTTACCTCTTGTATAATTGGATCATCTTCTTCATTTGCCATGCTAGGATACAAAAAGCTTTTTCTTGGCTTATTCCTTTGCACAGTCTGAAAGAAAACAGATATGTTATATGAGTCACTACATCTGTGCCACGTACAACATGTAGCCTAGAGTATTTGTTCATGTTAACTTGTGTTTTTTTCCAGTGGTAATCCGTTTAGTCTGTTTTTTTAAGGAGCGTACGTGTTTGCATGACAAGGTCCTAATACTCCAGTCTTGACCAACTGGCACCAAATTTAAAAGACAAGCAAGTATCTCAAAGCTAATTAAGTTCCTGCAGTTTTATGAAAACCAGCAGTTACATAAGAAAGCAAGCACTCAATCAGTGCTCTGCAGATAGAAGGACAGACCTTCTGTACTTGCATAAAGCACATCTTTTATACACCGCATTACTGTTAACCCCTGGTAGCAGCTGGTTTGCCAGCCAGCATATCCACAGGGCACTGGAGGGTCAGTCGGCACACGTGAGCTCTGAAATAGCTGCGGCACTTGTCACCATCACTAAGGATGGTGCTGTGCAGCTCACTAGTCTCCCTGCTCAGAAAATTTCCTTGAAAGCAGACAGTGAAGAGCAGCTGAAGAGCTGGGAGAAGAGAAAAGGTAGTGTAAATCCTGTGCTCAGGACCAGTCAATCTGAGAACGTGCTGGTCGTGATTTCATCTACATGACACGTTGCAGTCCTGTCCCCTAGCTGAGCACAGACCTACCACTCCTCTGACTGCTTCTAAGTGACAGCCCCAAGACACACTCCTTGCCCTCTCCTGGACCCTTTACAATCACCAGAACAAGAGGCATAACTCAACCAGCTCTAGAGAAAATAAGATGCTAATATTAATGGAGGAGTGGGTGCTCTGTAACAGTGAGTCACAGTCAGTCCTGGTGCTGGAGTCACTGCCATGCCTGGCTCAGGCCATCAAATAGAAAACGGTCCCTCAGCTAGAGCAACAGTGATTTTTCCTGCTGAAATCAAATATAAGGATTTCTGAATTATTTGGGATGCCACCATGATAACGTAATCAGTCCACATCATTTGAGACCATTGCTCAGCCAGTAGTGGTCAAGACAGGCATAAAAACTAAGACCTCTCACAAACTGACCAAGGAAGTTTTAACACCAAAGAGAATCAGGCAAAGAAATGAGACCTATGTTCAGGAACTCCCTCTCACTGTCTTCTACTCCCAGATGCCAGCTTGCTTCTTTGCTGGACCTCCTACAGAGGAAGAGTAAGAAAATGAGTCAGCGTCCAGCATCAGCTAGCAATACAGTGTTGCAAAAGACCAAAGCCAGCATGTTACATCCAAGACAGCGGTGATTTTCTTCAAATACACTAGCAACCGCTTAATTTAACCAGCTCAGTATATTTTGAAACATGTACAGGCTTCTCAAAACATCACGTTTATAACATGCAGTTATCTAAGAAACCTTTCAGAGAGGCTGAATAGGCACCTGGATCTGAGTGCTAACATTACCACATGGGTAAATTTCCACCCAGGCAACAGCTCTGGTTTATACACACTGTTTCTGCCATTCTTGCTAGAAACACAATTCCAGATTTGTTACTTTCAGGTTCCCCACTATCAAAAAGTGCTCCCCCCAGTGCTTAACTGCAACTTTCTGTTCTTTTATACACCAGCGTATCCCTAGCTCTTGCCACCCTAATACCGTGTCAATAATATTTCAGAATCATATTCGAAATTATCCCACAGAAATACAAAACCTTCACAGCTAGAAGTCAGCATCCTCAGTTAACTACAGGCTGGGGCTCATGCTGCAAAACCACGGTGGTGCGACACCAGAGGGAGTGACCACTGCTTTCTGTCGACAGGCACTCCGTTCGTCCCAGCAATACAAACATGAACGTGTTGTTTTAAAAAAAATGAGACGTGTCAGTTCCAATTTTGCTTTCCCTGCTCACGTCTCCCAAGTGGCTTGATACAGCAGGCTCACATAGCGCCAGCCTGTCAGCTACAGGATGGGGCTGTGCACGAAATGGAGCGACTGCAGTTTTCATTCAGAACAGAGATGACACCAGGAGGCTTCCCACCACGTGTGAGCACACGCTGTAACACCCAGGAGGTGGAAGACATGGGTCCAAACCCTCCCTCCTTGCCCCAGAAGGACTGGGATCCACGCTTCCCTCTTTGACGGCCTGAGTGCCAGCTATGTGCTAGCTCCTTCTCTCTTGAGGAAGTTATTTCATTTCCCCGAATGTAAATTAAAATTCCCAAGGCTAAGGAGAGAAAGAGAAACCTAACTTGAAGGACCCGGTTTCTGGTCCCCTCATCCAACACAGCTTACGTAATTTTACATGACATCTCCTTGTGAATCCAGCTGTTGGTACTCATGGAAAATGTTGGATTACAAAGATTACAAATTTTCTTACTCATTTAAGCATAAAGAATGACTACAGTTGCTTTTACTGGAGTGTCAGAGTGGCAGGTCTATAAATAGGAAGCAGTATGTCCCAGAACAATTTATAATATTCATGCGACTTGAAGGAATCCTCTGCATCAGAACGAAGCTTTCATTACAGGCACGCAGATGCAGTTCTACATCTATATGCGCATATGGCATATATAGAAACGAATGCCACAAGAATAACAAAATGGAATTAAACACTAGGTGATATCAAGCATGGTCACCTGAGAATTTATTTCAAGTTTTCCTTTGACAGAATTGTTTTCTCTAAAAAGGAACTCTCCTGTGCAAAGCCGTATTAATGCACGTTATTAGTATGAATCATTAAACTTCAGAACACCTTGCATGGAGGCAAGAAGTATAAATCTCATTTTTCTTGCAATGAACCAACACTAGGACTAATTTAACCACTCGTTAGCTGCCCATAGTATCACCAATTTAGAACCAGTGAAGAAAAATAGCATCCAAAGAGGCGTAAAACACGGATGAAGCAACTGAATCCCACCTCTACGTTTGAGCTTAGAAGGACATCTGGGTACCAAAACTATCCTTTTTATTACCAAAGATTTTAAAATAACTGTAAGTAGGATAACTGCAAACCTGCATGACATCTGTCACACACAGACTTTTAGTAAGAAATGTTCTAGCACTTCACTGAATTTGTCAGTATCACGGACCCCTAAAATGCCAACACTGAAACTTGAAATATTTTTCACATAAAATTATGCAGTGCAGGAAAGGCCTGGAACTCCTGCCCTGTCAGTGCCTTAAAGAATAGATAATGCACCAGTGAGGTGGCAGAAGTGCCATCTTCTGAATCACTACCATAATTTCCTCTGGCACCAGGACCTTTTCTCTGCAGGGAGCCTCCTGGTCAAGCCCCAGCAGCGATCCTCCAACCCAGGGTGGCCTATATCATACCGTAAAATGGAAGCTTCTAAAAAAGCTGAAGCACCTTCCAAGCACTTATGATAACGAAAATTTTGACCCAATTACTTGCTCCATTTCTCCTCGCTTTGCCTGTCTGCACACAGCTTTGCACAGTCATCTTCTGGCAGCGAACCCGACGAGGGCCCCTCTATGCACCAGGACCTCTGTGCTGAGACAATATCACTGCAGCACACCCCCAGGGTTTCGGGGTAACACGCTAAGCACAAACCCTTCTTTAGCACCTCGACATGTAGGCAGCGAAGCGCTAGGCCCGTTCCGCCAGGCGCAGGCTCGGAGCTGCCCGGTGCTGCGTGCTACCTCCTGCAGGAGCGGGCGGGAGCTCCCACCCCGCCGGGCTCCTCTTCGCGGCCGGCAGCTGGCGAGCCTGCTTCCTCCCGACACCGCGACCAGCCGGGGGGCGAGGAGCGAAGGAAAGGGGCCCGGGGGGGGAGCCCACTGCCCCCCGCCCAGCTCCGCCGTACGGCAGGGGCGAGGAGAACCCACTGGAAGTAGGAAGAGCCGGGCAGGGCTCTGCCGAACGCCGCCACCGCAGAACGGCCCCAGCCCCGCGCTGAGGGGCCGCAGCCCGCGCCCGCCCGTTCCTGTCACGGCCCCGCCGCCCCCAGCCCTCACAGCGCCCACTGGGGGGCAGAGCCCCCTCAGCCCAGGCCGCGCTACCCTCGCTCCCCTCCACGAGCCGCACGGCCCCGAGGGCGGCCGAAGGGACGCGGCGACGGCCGCCTTACCTGGCCGAGGGGCCGGCGCGGGCGGCGGGGCCGCCGGCTGCCCGCTGGCGGTGCCCGGTGGCGAGGCGAGGCGGGCGGGCGGCGCTCAGGCGGCGGCCATGTTGGGGCCGCTGCGGGCGGCACGTGGGGCCGCGGCCCTCCTCCTACCCACAATGCTCTTGCAGGCGGCCGCGGCAGCGGAAAAAAAAAGGGTAAAAAGCTACTGGCAGCGGTGGGATTCGAACCCACGCCCCCGAAGAGACTGGAGCCTTAATCCAGCGCCTTAGACCGCTCGGCCACGCTACCGCGATGTCGGGGCATGCTTCGGCACCGCTTTTACTGCACATCCAGCCTGTCAGGGTTTTCAAGTCCTTTTATTAATTTTTTTTTTTTAACAGCCCCTACATCTCCAAAAGCCCATCCGAGCAACTGCTCCCTCTGTACCCCATTTCCCCATTAAAAATAAAAACCCTTATTTTATTTTTTCATTTCTTCACATCCCCGCCTCAACATCCCGTCCTGTCCCTATCCCGGTCCCCTCCCAATGCGCCCGAGCCATGAGGGAAGAGGCAGGACCCAGCCACTCCCCCCCACCACTTCCACCTTGGCCTTGCCGGAGGCTGAAAGTCTAGAAAAAACAACGTAAAAACCATGTGTCTGGTTCTGCTGCTGCAAAGCTCAAACCCCACTTCGGTTGAAGAGTGAAAGCCCAGACTCAACAGGTTGTTTCCCCCTAGCTTTGCCACAGCAGCCCGCACAACGCCCCTGTGGCAGGCCGAGCAGGCCCCAGGCCCCAGCAAGGTGCCTGGGGCAGGTTCTTGGGCATTCATGCTGGTCTGGCCCTTCACTAGACCTGAGGGGTTGCATTTGGGAAAAAATACCAGCTTTTCTAGGGTAAGATGGCACGTGCTAACACAGCCCACTTTAATTCTGTAGTTACAACAGTCCATTTAAACACAAGAGCAGGAATAAGCCTGCCCAAGGGCTCCTGGCCACCTCAGCTCGTTGCCTCCCAGGGCAGGCCCAGCTGCTCCCAGAGCCTGTGTCCCTGTAACATCCCTCAAGGGGGCTGCCAAGCCTGACCCTGCCTGGCCAAAACCTTCCTTCACTGCCTACAGGTACCGTGGAACAAGGGCACAGGCACGTAGGTGTGAAGAGAATCCTCACCCCGCTGTGGTTTCGCACATTCAGAGGGGTTTAGGAGCCTGAGCAAGCTGTCTCCCAGCACATCCCCATGCAGCAGGGGGCATGGCACCCAGAGATGCAGCTCTTGGGGGGGGGGGCAGGGCAAGAGGCTGCAGGCAGGAGCACAGCTCCTGGGTGTTCTTGCAAGGGCTGCTTGGTGCCCCAGAACCTTTTGTGAAGTACCAACACCTCATGGTGAGCTGCCTCCATAAAGCATTCAGATCCCCCAGAGTGGGAGGCACATGAGACACCTCCCCCCTCCCCCGACTTAAACCCGAAAACAGCCTGACTCACCACCAGAAGCACTGGCCTAGAATCCAAATGGAGGCTCAAGCAAAATCCTCCCTTTTAAAATGCAGATGAGAAGTCCTGGTTTGGCTCACCTAAACTACACCTTCACCTGTTAGCAGCCACTCTACTCTCAGAAGTAAAATTACACCTGTGAGGAAAATATCAAGATTCAAGTCAGTCCTACAGACCAGTAATTAGGAACAGACATTTCTTATTTATACTCTTCAGTTGGAAGCGTTCTGTCTCCATGATTTCTGACTGATGCAATCCCTACTTCCTTTGTTCAACTTGCCAAACACTCCAGTTCTCAGAGACAGCAGCTGAAGCTTAAGACTTGCAATGCCAAGTTTCACTATTTTTCTACCTTACTGACACTATGAGCGGAGTGAAGAGGCCCCACTAGGGCTTTAAGAGAGTCTGCTATTTCATATTGTTTAAACTACAGTTAAAATGAATTACACCTGTCCAATTAAAAAAACAAAAAAGCAACGGTAAGTTTTAACAGCTTAAAAGGGCTAGTATCAGTTTATTCTAGAACAGAAAGGGGAATAAATCAGACTGAAACGACAGTGTCATTAGATACTATACCCGTTACAAAGAACTCCTACCTTGTATCTCCCAGACCAAATATTTCCATTATTTTCTCAGGACTGAGCAATAACAGGAAGCATACAGATGAGTCTGTAACAGTCCTGCCAGTGAGTGCTGCAGTCCTGATGTTATTCCATATTAGTTACAGACATTGTAGGAGTAATCAAATGTAAAGAAATCAACACATCGACCTTTTAGTTTTCTTGATAAAAACACTGATTTTCTTGTTACATATCTAGTGATTTCCTCCGAGTTATTCCTCCAAGTGTTCAAAGTGAATGAGAACAGGGACTGAACAAGAACAAAATAAAAAAGGATTTCTGGAGGCTTGCAATAGTAGGATTGAACTTTGGCAAATTAAAACAAACACACACCCCATGTGCAATTACTAAAACTCTACTGAGAAAAGTGACAAAACAGAACAACTTTATTGACCAGCCAGAATAAAAACAAACGGTGTGATGCAGGCAATTAGTATTTGCATGTCTGGTATACAAACAGAGGCTTCCATCTTGCTGTCCTTACCCAAGCAACACTCCCGATGACATTCAGAAATGCTACACCCAGGTAAATTATGCCAGGCCAAGCCTCAGATTTATTTTCACATTTAAAAAAAATACAGATTATTTATTCATTGTGAATAGATTAAAAATACAGCATATAGCAGTATCATTCAAAAGGTCTATCAAATAGTTTCTCTTCAAAAGAATGTCATAGAACAACTTATGCATATTTCTGTAAACAATTTTAATTTTTGAATTATTGACAGTCCTACTTATTGTATAGCTAAATAATATACCGCCTTAGGACTTTGAAAACAAAGTATTAATCATGTATATACATTTGCATGTCAGATCTACAGAGAACTGCCAGCAAACTTAGCAACTACTGAACTTAGCAAATTAAACTATGTCAAGAAGTGTCAATAATTATACTCTAGAGTCCTTTACTTACATATTTTGGATGGTCTCATTCAATCTCTTCTCTTCCCTACATAGCTGGTGGGGTTGTTACACATGCTTCCTTCTCTAGGAAAGCCTCAAACACTTAGCATTAACACCTTATGTGGAAAACAAAACATTTTGTCTGCATTAGTTATAATGCCTACACTGTATCAGTTCTACACAAAACACTGACTGTTCAACTGTCTTCAGAGGTGAGCGGCACATTCACTTTTCACTGACAAGTGATGATTTAATGCTATGAACTGAAAGAGCAAAAAGGCCACATCCAAAACAGACCTTAGGTACCTAAAGCAGAACTTTGGATAGGCACTTAAAGCATCCAACCAACTTGTGATCCTACTAACTCCAGCTCAACTTCAGCATATTATGTCCAAAGAATTTGGTTATTTTAGTACCTAGCAATACCTACCTAAACCCAACTGAGGACAATCAGACATTTCTCCATTAGTAGGTGAAGAGCTTCATCTAGTACCCTCACAGAATAAGGCACTCTCTCTAAAACTAACAAAAAATTCTAAGCACTTATTTTCTGTACTCCTTACATTTTATGGCAAGAAGATGTGACTGCTGCAAGGCCACTCTCACGGCTGCAACTGCTTGGTGGTTACTCCGAAGTACAAAATCCAAGGATCCTTCTCTCCTGGAAGAGATTCAAATCTTTCCATCTCACTTCCTTTACCATCAGCATCTCTCTTTCAGACAGTGACAGTTGTTACTAATATCATGCTTAGATGTTGTTTAAACAATAATTTAAGATCCACTTGCCAGAAAGAGTAAATGGGGAGTGCAACTTTGGAGCCCAGTGACAGGGACACTCACAAAGGTAAGGAAGAACCAATTTCCGTTTCTTGAACAGTTTCTACATTTTACAAGAAATAGTCCTTGTATATGAATGCAAGGAACCACACTGAAATCAACTACATCATCTAGCAGCTTGTTTAATTTTACACATACTCTTAAATGCTCTGCTAAAATGAGACTGGCTAAGCATTGCAGATACTCAGCACTTCATAAAAGCTGCCCTTTATTCATCCCAGTCAACATCCTCAGGAGACTGTAGAGCCAAGGCAGCATGAAGCTTCCATCACAATCTCCTGCAAAACGACTTAACCAAGATGAAGAAATAGCAAGAGCTGCTATGTCCTCTGTACAGATGGCACTGTGGCTTTGGAATAAAATACTGGATTTGGAAGAAATTTATATCTGTGCCACGATACTTAAACCACCACCATGTATTTGTCCTTACATTACTTTTTTCAGATTATGCAAACAGGATACAAAATTTCAAGTGTTTGGGGATAATGTTTTCTCCTTAAAACCAGTAATTTTCTGTAACTGACATTTAAAACCATTAAACCATTCTCAGTCTCTTCTGAAGAACAGAACTGTCTTTTAGGAAGTTTAGTTGTAAACTGTAAGAGAGGATGCTAAAATTCAGATGAAAACTCCCAAACACTAATTCCACAGACAATAAGCTTTGTAATGTACGGTAGTATTTAATAAGTTACCCAGCATAATCTGGAAATTTGCAAAGCTATGTGTATATCCTTCATCGATCAGCTTGAATCTATCACGATGTATCATGTGAAGTTACTTCATGAATCATAAGACAGCAGATAAAACACACAAAGCTGTTTAAACCAGATAAATTATTTTCTATAATAATGGGTGAATCAACATCCCCTAAGTTTTTCAAATGTCCCTCTGAAAATGAGAACACACTTTCCAGCATTTCAAGTGAAACGTCATAGCTTTGCTGAAAATTGAGATGTCACTGTAAAAATAACTACACATTACTAATCTATTACAGATCTTGCTACTGTACATCACTGGGCAAATACTGTGTAAGATCAGTAGAATTCCACACATCTAGGTTATTATACGGTACAAAAGGTAAAAATGAGAGAGGTAGCTGGACTCCTCACCTCATCAGGAACATTAGTGATTTTCTGAAGATATGCAATGCTGGTAATCACACATATTGTACCCGGAAGAGCCTCACTGCCAATCTTAAGCTTTTTTTTTTTTCCCTCCTCTTCTCCAAAGCATATGGATTCTATCTGGAATTAGTTTGAGAAGGAAACAGTGCCTATTGATGAAGTGGGACTACTTATTAAGAGTAGCTGCATGCTTGGCATGCTTAAATTGAAAATTACATCCACATGCAAATTTGGTGAGATACACCAAAAATGAAGAAATGCTGTGAATTTAGGAAAAAATGAAATATTCTGTGTGTGGCGAGAAGAAAAATGCAAACACACTGATCATTTGCTATGTGAAAAGCAGGACATGTGAAACCCAAGCAGACATCAGCTTCACTTCTCCCAAAGCAAACAAGAAATGACAAAATTCAGGCCACTCAGTTCTAACAGTTCATATATATATGTATATAAACATACATATATATATATACACGTATGTATGTAAAGGTCAAGTGTGTCTGTATTACAGCTTTAAAACACTGACACAAGTGCACTATGGTACCCTACATACTGCCTACATTTGGATTTCCACCCTCAAAAAGTTAGAAAACTAAAATACAAAAAATAAACTGGTAACGCCACATAAAAATATATCTTTTCAGCTGCAAACACAGTATATAAAAATTTTATATACAAGAACTGCTTAATTGCAATGTCATTCTTCCATCATCGCCCAAGCCTCTTCTGCTTTTTGGTAGTACTGATTTGCCAGTCTGCCTTTCATAGCTTCCATTGCTGCTTCTGCTGCTTCTGTGTAGAGCTCACCTAGAAGAGGAAACAGCATCAAGTCATGTTGACAGGGTAAAGTAAAACCATCTCTTTATCCTGAAGCAATTAAAGGACAAAAAGAGAAAGTCAAACTACACAGCCACATCTGAGTGCAGCTGTGTATTCTGCTGTCAGCAGAGTTACACCAGCTGAGAATCTGGCTTTCCCCCTAAGTTCAGGGTTACATGCCTGGCTGCTGATGGCTCTTCGATGTATTTACAAGTATCATAAACATGCCTGGCCCATGGGAGCCCCCAACAAGATCATAAAAACTTAGATGCCTGACACACAGATTTATACAATGAATAAGACAATGCTATGTAGGACCTGGAACTTATGGGTGCAACTCAAAATACAAGCAGCAACCTGCAGCTCTGTGGCTTCGCAGGCAGTGAAAGTTGCTTGCTAGCCACTCAGCATGTCATACGATTGGACCAGGCACCACCCACTACCCTGTCATCAGCAAAATCTTTTTTCACCATTTTCAGCCTTACATCACCCAGTGTCATTACAGCTCCACCTACAAATCTGAGGGTACTGACCCTCTGGACATTTTGTAACAGCTGAATCAGGAAATTAATTTTGGGGGTACCTGCTGGGGGAGAAGGAAAAGCAGGATTACTGATTACAGAAAAAATGCAGACTTGCCTGATCTCTGTGGATCCTTATCCAAGTGGAACCCTCCTGTCATCAACATTTCTGCTTCCCTGGCCAGGAGCAGATACCGGGGCTCATCTTGAGTGCCATCATATTCACCTCCCTCGTCATAGTCAGTCATGTTCAGGGCAGCATTGTACCAGTACAGTGCCTCCTTCCAATCCTGTGCTCTAAAGTTAATAATCATTTAGAAGACAGTTACCTTAAGAAAAAAATGCACTTCGCACTGGAGATTAGGAATTCCATTTTGCACTAGATTCTCAGAGTCTTTAGTGGTCTCCAGGAACACGAGTGTTCTCATGGAAGCTCACAAACTGCATTGCAGCGCTATGTCATTATGCCAAGTGAGGATGGGGTCACTTTGTGCAGTAATAACAGATGAGAAGTTATATGAAGTTTCTTGCTGAACTCCTAAGCAAACTTTCATTACTAGTTATATGCTTTAGGTCTGGCATTTCTGTTTCTGAAGATAACTGATTCAGAAATAAACTGAAGTCGCAGAATTTGTTTCATATTTTAAAAATAGCTACTTTTGCATTGAAAATGCTCAGTGCACTTCAGTGAGAAACTTAACATCATTTTGAATCTCACAATTGCCAAGAGGCTCACTGTTGTGCAAAACAGAAAACAAGTAAATAACAAACACATGCTACAATACAGAAGTAGAAAAATTGTTATCCTTGCTTGTTATATTTGTACTTAAGGCAATCAATATTTATCCATTTTTTAAAGACTCATCTGAAAGGCTAAAAAAAATCAAACTAATATATTGTGTAGCCTTTTGGCAAACTATGATCTACTTGTTAGTCAAGGTGCTGCTCCTAACCCTCCTATCAAGATAGGAGTGCTGGCTAAACTACGAGACTTACTGAGGTAAGTGCATTTTTAGACTTCACAAAACTTAAAATCATACTTAGTTAAAAGTAGTATCCTCAGCTTTAAGACCATGCTCCTGTCAAATCTCCATTTCTACTTTTATTATGCGAAGGAATGGAAGACTAACAGTGACAAATACTTCATTTATGTGACTGCATCTTGCCTATGGCCAGTTTATGACTTATTTATCCTGTTCTCTGGGTTCTTTCACAATTTAATTAGGAAAAAAACAGACCACTTTTTAAAAACTGCTTTTAAAAAAAATCACTAAGGATGAGACATGGCAGTTGGAAATATTTCTTACTTATTTTTAAGGTACTATTTCTCCAGGAGAACCTTGTGTTAATTTCCCCCCCAACTCCAGGATTTTCAATTATGCAACTCCCACTGAAATCAAGGGAGTTTTATCACCAACTTTAGAGCAAAGAAAACCGTTCACCATAAGGAACTCTTGGTATGAGGGCTGAAATCAAGCATGTAGGTGGACAAAATATGGATGCCCAGTAGCAGAAATCAGGTCTCTGATTTTCTTTGTGTTGATGTATCATGGCCTAAACCTTTTTTTTTTTTTTATTCATACCCGAGTTAAGTTTGAAGTAACTCCAAAATACTGTTCCACAGCATTATGACATAACAGCTCTTCATGTGAAAGGAAGGTATGTACAAGTTAGGTTACTCAGTTGCGCACAGTACCTGTCTGAACCAAGATTTACACCCGTATCATATGCTCTTGCTACCAGGATCATGGAAGGCCGGTCTCCAGCTTCTGCTGCTCTCAGCAAGTAGTCAAATCCTTTTTTTCTGTTCTCTTTTGTGTCCTAGTAAAAGAGACAAAACCTCTAAAATACATGCTAAGTAAAATCATCCCTTCCTCTAACACTAAACACTGTTTCTCCACATCTGTAATGTCTGCAAGTGTTTACTATGTCTGAGAAACAGGCCCAGCCATGAACTGCTGAGGAGCTGAATAGTCAAGATCACTCCAAAATGTTTCCTAAAGGTATGTAGTGACTTGCTCACAAAATTATGAACAAGCAGCATTTTTAATTCTTTTTCTAAGTCCTTAACTACAAAGTCACCTATTTTCTCTGAAGAGGCTACAGAACACCTAACCGTCGTTTTTGTTTTATCTCCATTTCCTCCTATTCTTATATTCTTTTTCCAGGGGAACACAATTCTGGATTTTGTTTTTTTCTTTCATCTTTCTTGTTTACCTCCAGAGTAACCTCGGAAAGAATGTGATGTGGCAGCTGAGAGCACATGAGTCCTAACCCAACGATGGCTTCCAGCTCCCCACAGTCTGCAGCATGCTCCAGGTGAAACAGAGCTGACTCCTGATCCCATTCTTTGTCTTTCTCACAGAAACGTCCAGCCTCATGGTAGCGAACCATGGCCAGGTGAACCTAGAATGCAATAGTACAGGAAAGATACACAAGTAGTAAGTACAGATCTGATTCTTCAAAAGCCCTGTGCCTATGCCTCACTTAGGCACAAAGTACTTCTCCGAGGTGACTACTTAAATCTAGTTATGTATAACACTGCAGAATCAACAGCAGGATCCTTGCCAAAGGAGCCCAGATATTGCAAGTCCAAAAGCAAACGGAACACATGGGTTCCTGAGCTTAGACATGCTTTATAAAATATGATTAGGTGACAGAAAACTATACACTTGTTATGTATTTTCACCTGCACAATTAATTCATGCAGGGAAGCACCTGTAATAAGTAATAAATACAAGATCTCTTTTTTCCAGCTGGAAAGAACAGAATTACTAGACCCATCCTACCTTCCCAAGGATTGACTTCCCAATTTTCTTTTCAAGTTCTAGAGCATTAAGCCTCTGAATTTCTTGAGCGACACAGGATGGTCTGTGGATGTGGACTCTGGAAGAATTGTAGAGATTCCATTTCTCCACACTGATCTGAAACATGGGATATACTATTATTTCTATTCCAAAATTAAAATTTACTTATTATTCATAAGGATTACCACCCAGAAATCAAAGCCTACATTAATACTATCATTTATTAGTAAATACTGTCATTTAAGATATGGCTTTCAAAAGTCACGTTAGCAGCTGAATAAGCATTTGTGTTTCTTCAAAGAAGAAACACAGTGAAGCACACTACAACAACAAATATCTTCCTTAAATGACAGCAGCTAAGCAAAGTAGCACCTTTAAGTTATGAATCAGGAAATAGGTACTTACAAAAATAAGTACCTGGATAATCACATTGCAAGCACTAAGGTTTCCCATGCACAAAAAATTAAACCCATACTTTTCTGGTCAGAATTTCAGTTAAAAATATTTTAAATGCTGCTTGCATTCAACAATTCTAGAAGAATGAAAAGTAACAATACACAAGATGATAGGCAGATACATGTATTGATGTTTCTCAGAATGACCAGCACAAACAAGACCAAACAACTTTTCAGCCTCATGTGTGGATGAGAAGTACTAGCCAAAAAAAAAAAAATCCTATCAGAAAGTAAGCCATTGGAGGTACACACAAAAACACAAAAGGGAAAGCTACTGACACAGAAATTCAGCCTGTTAAAGCTGTTTCAATTTCCTGAAGCCACAATACATAAACCACTACAAGGAAATTCTGAAAAGCGTATCTAATGAAATTATTCATTGCTGTCAAATTTTTTTTTCCTTTCCTTGCAAAATAGGATTGCTTAAGTTTATAGCCACAGAAACTAATTATCACAGAAGCTGTATTTTGCAAAATCATAGAAGTATGTCTGTTTTTCTAGCTTGGTTAGATATACAGTAGAGAGAGCCACTGTCACATATTTCAAATACTGCAGGTTTTGAAAGTCTTATCCAACCATGTATAAGACAAGTTGAAAAAATAAAGTGCAGAAACAAAATATCTAGTTAAGGAGAAAAAAATCCATAGAACTACAATTTCAAGTGAGAAACCCAAGCGGAATCCCTAATTTACATTAGGGACCAATTACTGAGGTGACAATTTATTTATAGTTTTTCTTTAATGGAAAAATAAAGGCAAAAACAAACAAGGAAAGAATGTAGAGTGGTTAGTTGTTATAAACAGACATTCTGCAACCGAAAAGAAGCGAAAATTGACATCTGATTTAGTGATGTAATATTAGACAGCAGATGAGTGGAACAAAGGACAATCTGAGTGGTAAACTCATTGTCTATGAACATTTCTGCTTTATTTACCCTTGCAGAGCTTCCCAAACTGTCTTCATCAGATTCATGTCTTCGGTTGTTGTTTGAATGGCCCTATGTTAATGTAAAGATTTGCATCATTTAATTTACAGCAACTGATGCATGCCAGTTACCCTTCTAGACTACTCCTATCCAGCAAAAATAATGGAGACAACGATCAAAATAGTTTCCAATGGATTTTCTTCTCTCAGTGGTATTGCAATATAAAAAGGAACATGCTGAAACAGTAAAGAATATGGCATAACCAGGCTTTAATCCTGTAAACTGTATATTCCATGACAAATACCTTGCCAACTCAAATGTGACAAGGTGTATCCTTGGAAGCAACATTCTCTTTCCCTATCTACAAATTAAACATCTAGTTAAGGTCTTCAGGTAAAGAAACATTTCTTGAAGTTTCTACTTTAAATGAGTAACCAACTGTGCCCCAGGAATTCTGAAGTTGCATGTTATTAACTGAGAACAACACTAAGTTCTGTTCATTAACCTCAAACCATATAAAGTCATAGAAAGTAGAGAGGTTAAGTGTGTCTGAAAACAGGTCATATTCATGGATTCAATCTGACAAGAAGCTGGCTATTAATCAATGTTGCTCAAATGCAATACAGAACACTTCAAAAAAACCATAAACCTACAACATGCAATCAAATGTAATGTTTGAAATTAAACTCCCCATTACAAACAGTGTTTTTCCTGTAAAAGTGTCATTAACATTCACAAGAAGAATAAGTAATTTTGCAATGTGTGGGAGTTTCTTTCCAATTGTTTTTTCCATTTACAAAGTCTAGATCAAAAGGGATAAAAATGAGATTCTTCTGTGGAATCACTTCAAGTATGAACAGAAGGCCTAATTCTGTTAAACCCACATTGAGGTTCTTACCCTCTCTCTATGATCCAGATCTTCTAACTCACTTCTCTTTTCACTGGGATATCCACTGTCTCCACCATTTTCAAAATCCTACAGAAGATTAAAAGAAAGCATTGCAGCATTAGGACTGCCCTTTGTAAAGATCTCAGCTTGACACTTCCCAGAGAGCAAAACTTCTGCTAGGTTCAATGAGGTACGTTGGGATACTGGATGAAAAGGATTACATGTTGTGCTGACAGGCAGGATGGTACTTAATGATCCAGAAGGCACTGTCCAAGTTCATGTTCCTTCTTAGATACATAAAAAAAAATAATCAAGGACTTGCATACTTGATCAAACCCAGAGTCCATTTAATGTTGTTTTCAGTTGTAGGCAGTTAAAAGATAATGCAATTAATGGACAGCCCCTGGTATTGGGGCCCTGGAGTAGGAAAAATCTCTTTGTAAAGGGATTATTGCAGACATATTGTGGTCTCCTCTGTTGAGGTTCTCTAACATCCCACAGTGTAAATATTTGCAGAGACCTAATCAATGGGGGTTCTGTTTAGCCTTCATACTATCTCAGCTGGCAAAAGTACCCAAGACACAACATGCAGGCAGGGGAATAGATACTTTAATTATCTGTTAAAATAAACCAGATGCAAGTAAATTTCTGGAGAAAAAAATAAATAGACTACTGTTTTAAAATAAAATGTTCTTCCATTATTAAAAACAGCAAATCCATGCAGGTAATGTGACATGCAGCACTGAAAGCAGGCTGAGAGCCTTCACATACTCTTTCTGAACAAAGCTTTCCAGCCATCCTTCGAAGTTCATTAATCAACTGCAATCTCATTTTCTGTTGGAAAGACACTCACCCTTTGGTTATCAAGCTGATCATAGTCTTTGTGAACCAAGTTATCTACTTCATTAAACACTGGCCAATCTAGGAAGCAAAATATATGCATCTTATTTTAAGGATAACATGCTTGAGAATAAAGCTCTAGATGCCATCATCTTACTTTTATCAGTTATTTTACAAAAGCATCCCAAAGAAACAAAAACATTAATTATCTA
Source organism: Cygnus atratus (assembly GCF_013377495.2). Lineage (NCBI taxonomy): Eukaryota > Metazoa > Chordata > Aves > Anseriformes > Anatidae > Cygnus > Cygnus atratus. Next base: position 8,065,972 of record NC_066376.1, read on the forward strand.
CACAGGAGTACCTGATTAAATACAATATGCTGTGTATTTAAAACCTATTAAACAAGTCACCTCCAAATGTTCTGGAACCCCCAAGTTATGTATGAGGCTCACTCACGAAGCATTTCCATCTTTTGGCTGTGAGGTGTTGCTGAAGAAGGAGAGCAGGGTAGAGAGTCAAATGCCACATCGCTCATACTCTCATCTCCAGAGTTTTCAGACAGACGGGACAGCAGAGGAGGCCGACTACCAGAAATTGTTCTCACCCGGCTGCTGCCACATTTTTCCTCTGTGCCACGTAGAATTGTCTGAGCAGATTCCTTGGCAAATTAACAAGAAAATCTTGTGAATAATGCTTCACTGTATTCTGAGTATGCTACACAGGCCAACATGACTGCTTATTAGGGGCCCTCTACAAGAGTGGGGGTAAATACACACACGTATACATAACTATTTGCTTTGAGAAGTTCTAGACCCCAACAAAATATCAAGTCCTAGCATCATTGCAAAGAGAGCTCTGTTTAGGATTGAATTTCATTCAAAACGTTCCACCAAATCCGTCTCACAAATATCAACTGAAGCTGAGGTCAGTTAAAGACAAACAGCTCTATTCTTTATTCTTCCTGAATTAGTGTTGTGACCTGCAAAACTTACTAATGATTTCAGCATTCAAAGATCAACTTGGTCCTAAATGTGTCTTGCAATATTCCCTATTATTTAAAGTTACAGCATGAATTCAGAGCCAAGTGTGGATAAGTCAACTTTAAACTGCTGTATTAGTGATTAATCTGCTTTTATCTGCCACATCAATAGAATATTAGAGTTTTATTTACAGGGCTTTTAAAGTTAAAATAAATCAGCTATACTGCTTAGCTACACTTTTTTCCATCAAGCACTTACAAGCAATTTGTTATTATAATCCAAGGCATCCTTCTCTCTGGATGAAAGATCAAATGGTGCAAGGCCCATGCTTTTGCAAATCTTGTTGCAGGAGTGAGAATGAAAGAATAAGGCCATACCTCGAACACCTGCGGCATTGAAAAAAATATTGAATAAGCTTTTTACTCAAAGTTTATATCATGGCATACTTATTAAGAGATAGAAGTCCCAAATAATTTTCTAAGAAGCTAAAGGCAAAGCTAAAATGAAAAAAAAAAAGTTTCATAGTACAGTGCTCAACCTACTTTCATTTTCTGTTTTAAATCCTGTAAGTGCTTTTTAGTCTTTCTGAAAGACAAAGTGAAAGTAGCCTGCAAATTCTTCAAAAACTACGTATGCACAGAACATAATAAGCCAACATAAGCCAACGAAACTAGACGCATTGTTAAGAAAGAAACACGTGCCTAAAACTGATCCTGCTTACAAGACTTGTCATGTCCTATGAATTACTTCACGTATGGACACATGGAGCTTTAAAAATATGCAAAACTTACCTCTCTATATTCAGCAGTATCAATTCTTGCAACACAGCAAGGAAATTAAAAGCAACAATCATTCTCACATCGCAGGAAGCTACTTAATTTCATTACTTGTCTGGTCTAATAGTAGGCCAGCAGACACCAGCCAAGATCAGCTCCCATTTTAAATCTGCCTGTATGTGACAACTGCCCTGTTCAAGGACTGCTTACAATAGAAGTTCCGCAGCTGTTTCCAAGGCCCTCAGAAAAGTGCCTGCTTACTCAGCCAATAGCTGCTAATCAGCATGCAGCAGGAAGAGAAAATAAACTTCCACTAGCTCAACAAACAGGATAAGTGATTTTACCTAGGTTGCCATCTCCAAAATCTGTACCACTTTCTGTATGTATCTGAGGGTCTGTGTAAAGATCTCCGACCCCTTGGATATCAACAATAATGAGCTGATGTCCTGAGCGCTCAAAGGTGAAGTGACTGAAGGCCTGCAAGGAAGCACAGGAGATGTCTGAGAAAATTCACCCTTGAATTACTGAGAACAGCAACACTTACTGTGACCACTTACAAATGGCCAGCGAAATCAGATAACCGCACTAGCGAAATAGAACTGGTATGAACATCATGATGAAAATGGTAAGAGACTAAAAGGATGTAGTGGATTTTTATCCCTACATATACACGGTGTTTTTTTATCCCTACATAGTCACAGTGAGATTACACTTTCATATAAGTCCTGGTTGATTAGCTCATGTGAAATCATGCAAGTCAAGCAAGCAGAATTTGGCCCCCAATTTTAAGCGAGGGCAAAACAGAAGGACTAACAGCCCCTGGAAAATTGTTTTTACTAAATACTGCCCTTCAGACTTCATCAGAATATCTAATATTCTATGCAGTGGCTAAATTCAATATTAAGAATTTGCTGGGGAAGAAGTAATTGCTCCCCAGGGTCCAAACTGGGAAGGAAATTTCAGATGCATCTACTAAATACAAAGGAGCATCTGTTGCCTCTGTGGCATTGCTTCTCCAACCTGGTCCCACCCAGAGAAAGGCTGAAAGAAGTAGGGTGAAGGGCAGCAATGGGAACATGCAGCGTGGACTGCTCTATTCCTCCTTCCAGTACTGGACATCCCATTTTCCACTACAGTCTTCACCTTAAGAAGGGGGGAGCAGGGGGTGGAGGGAATAACAGTGGGCTCTGGAGCCAGAGCAGAATCACTTCTGCATAAAAATCCTGGCTGTGCCTGTGAATCAACAAGCTCTGCAGCCATCGGACACTGCTTCCTGCTGCCAACAGGCAAAGCTCTGCCCCATTTTGCAAAAGGAAAACATGAGCATCCCCTGAATTCTTCTTCCACTATCTGCCTTTACATTTGTGTATCAGATGGTGAAATGTATGTTCGTACTCTTTAAATGCTGCGTTCCAAGAATCAAGTATAAAAAGCCCTTTTCTTTGGCATAAAGCTGAGACATTAGGATATTCTGGGAAGGCCTCCAAAACAGTGCTGCCAGGCCTGGGGGAGGTGAGTGGTGGTGATAGACAAACACATGAAGTGTAGCAAGTCTCACAGAACACTTTGTTCCCAACTTGTGAAAGCACAGCACTGAACATAAATGTTCTGCTTACATTAAGTATCATACAAATACCTTAAAAATAGGGGAAAAATGAAAATAACATAACCCTCATCTCCCAGTTAAAAAACAAAACAAAAAACTGTTTTGCTATGCTGACCACTTCACATTTTTTGCCAGTGTTTTAAAAAGCTCTGTGAAATACAACAATTCCCAATCACTTTAAAACTGTAGCTGTATTTCTATAAGCAATCTCAGATTCACCTACTCAGAGGTTGTATCTGAAAAACACAAATTATTATATGTAAATGTGCTAGATGTTTGTTTACATCAGTTAGGTATCTACCACTTCCTTTTGTGTATTACTCTGAGGTAACAGCAGCCTACTTAGTACATAATACATGAGATGTCTTCCCTCTGCTTTAACCTGAAGAGAGTTTGAAGAATGTTAATGCCTGTAATTATAACTAGAGGAACAGGGCTTACAATTTCTGAAGAGTATTAACCCTGTTCAACTAAACTAAAAATCAACAGACGTTGAAATGCGATAAAGAAATGCTCAGCACTTGAAAAAGCAGACCCCAAGTAAGGGGAAGACATACTGCAAAAAGAGAAATTAATTTGGCATTGTTCTAGAAAGGCTGCCGTTTCCTCTCTCAGCAGTAATGCAAGATCTCTGGATGGAGCCAACAAATTGCTTGCAGCAGACTCTATGGAAAGCATTAAACAAAGCCTCACTTGCGGAGTAAGACGAATGTTGTCGTCTCGCACAAATCCAGAATTCGAGTTGTATTTGATGTATTTGCCCTCAATGTAATGTTCCAGATGAAAGAGAGGCTTTCCAGGTCTGTTCTTCATTTCAATAATACAGGTCTGTACTATATCCACCTGGGAAGGGAAGAAAAATAAACAATGACTAACAGAATACTGTCTTCAGATTAATGTGTGTGAATGCTCCAGCTGTGAAAACTTTGCCAGCAAAAGAAGCCGAACAATTGCCAAGATATGCCTGTTTAACAAGGGGGTGGAGGAAGAGTCACGTGCTTCTTAGGTAACTGGGGGGATTTCATAAATTAAAAGCAGTCACTTCAACACAGACAATTTCTGCAAAAAATCCCACTGAAAATTCTTTAGCAAATGTCGCCTTTCTATGTTATTTCCTTGGGTACCTTAGGAGTGTGCTGCAAAAAGTCTATATCCAAACAGCAAAACATACAGTAACTACTGCACAACTTGTAGAAATGCCTCTTCAAAGGAGGACTGAAGACCTTCTACCATTCAGGTATTTCTGTATCTTACCCCACCTCAACACAAAGACTATCCCAGAGGCACTACTAAAGGAGAAAGCATCACAACTTTCATGTTGTTTACATCTTTCTCAGGTGGCATTTAAAACTTCTAGATTCCTCTCTGAGCACTTCACCCTATGTCCCATCTTGCTATTTTGTGACAGTTGTTAACTAACCCTTGTACAGAACGCAAGGCACATAGTCCACAAATTCAGAAGCACTTACTACTTTTGACTATTAAGTTGTCAAAGCCCCCACAGAGGCATACATTTTGACTCAAGCATCGTGTCACATCTCACACATCACATGCAGTCTGTGGTACAGCCAAGAGCAGGACTCAAGTTCCCACAGCAGAAGCACAGTTCCGTCCCAATGCTTGCTTCCACTCAACTGAAGCCACAGTCCAAGTCAGGCATTCGCTACCAGCAGCTGATTAAAGCAGCTTATGTATGTTGATACATACCACAGACACACTGAACAAAGAGGAGAGACCGGCTGAGAATGCACAACAGTTGAAGTCCTTCATCCTTGTATTTTAATTCTTGTCTTTTAACAAGCTGATTGCTGCTGGAGGTGGTTTTGTCCAGGACACAAAGACCAGCTTTGACCAGCTGCTATCCAGCTTACCGCTATGGAAAAGTGCAAAGCTATGCTGGCCACATTTACAAGACTATACAAAATGCTTACCATGGACACCAGAAATATGACCCGCAAAAGAGCAGAACCCCTCCTCCCAAATCTTATGTGTTTATGCACATCCCTTGCAAAGAGGATGGGAAATTCTCTTGATGCCTTAAGCCTGGTCTGACACCCTAACCACCTGGCAGTTTCATACATCTTAATGCTTTGCAATTAACACAGCGTGCTGACATTGTCACTGAGTCACCTAAAGGAGACAAAAGGTACAGCATCTTCATTTTTTGGAGAGTTCTTGACCATTCCTCAGAAATCTGTATTTGAACAGCTTCATAAAGTTACCCAGGTTCCCAGCTCTTCTTAAAATTGCTAGGGAGGTGTCCAAATAGGCTTACAAGACTTAAGCAGCCACCTCACTGGAGCACTAACAGTTAAATGCTTACTGAGACTGCTGCAGGCAATAAATAGTCACATCTCTGGTTATCTGAAAAGCAGCTGGGCAAATATCAAAAAGAGCAAGGCAAACACCATTTTATTTTGGTCTTCAGTCAACAGCTGAGAACGGTCAAATATTCACAAGCCCACGTGACTAATTTTGGATATGCAAAGCAATTTCTGCATTTACTTCATTAAAAACAACTACCATTTAATGGAAAACACAGCAGGGCAGAAGACTCAGCAATTAAATTTAATAGAACATGAACAACTAATCCTCTCTAAATACATCTGAAACCTATCTAATAGAAGAGCAAGACCGAATTTTTGCATAGCATGAAGTTTTGCATAGCAAAGATTTTGCATAGCAAGAACTTTGAACATACCTGTTTTGGTGGTTTGTGCCGATTGTACTCTTCTCCCCAGAGTTTTGCTTCCATCTGAAGTCGGACATCCTCAAAATATACCTCCCGGCCTACGCTCTCTATGTACTGCTTGGCAACATAGTTATAGGCGCCTTTCCAGTTCTGCGTGTGTAAGAAGTTGGACAGCTTTTTCCTGAAAGACAAACCAATTTCTGATGAAAAGAAAACCAGTAATTTTAATTCAATCTTCCCCTTTTCTTTGTCTCTGTTGACAAAGCCAAGCCATGGGATCAGGATTACCCTCAGTCTGGATTGGATCTTATGTTATGTACCAGATATTCTATATCAAAAGCGAAGCACGGGTAGGGAGCAGAAGAAAAATCAACATCCCGTATGAATGGCTGGGTCTTGCCAAAGTGCCTGTTTCATTTGACTGCTGTTTTTACTTTGAACTTCCTCCTTTTCTGATTTCTTTTTCCCTCTCCACACCCAGAAAAAAACAGACTGAAGGGTTGCTGCCATCTCAACACCCTGTTCCACAGCCAGCTATTATTTTATGCAGAAATGAGCAGAGGGAGTGGCATTTCAAGCAAACTGAGGGGAGACAAACCTCTCCTATAAGAAGAGCAAACTGCTGCTTTCTCAACACACAGGGGTGAAAACTATTCAGTATCCCCACTGTTCCCAGAAAGATGAGTGCAGATGACAGCTCTTCCTCTGATTTTAACTTTTGTTGATGTGCAAATCTTTAATCCACAGATCCCTCAAGAGTGAAGAAAAAAGACTGACAAGAGAGGATCTGCTGGCTGCCAAGAAGTGGACTAAGCAGTGGTTGTAGAAGATGCCAACATTCAAATCAAATGGGGAAAAAAATGTTACCAAGGATTTCAAAGCAGTCAGTCTTCTTTCCCAGAGCAGCCACACCAATTTATATAGGACACACAGGGAAAGGAGGTGGAGGGGAGGGGAAGTGCTTTCCAAGCGACTTAATTCAACAGAGAAGCTGGCAAAAAAAGGATATTAAAACCCCTCTACTGTGGCAGCAGTCATATTGCTGGACACCAAGACAGACGAGAAGTACGAAAAATAGTACCTAGAGTAAGGCACGGCTGGCTACTGAGCAGTTCTCCTACTCTGCTCAGTGACAAGCAATGGTTCTGAGCTTTCCTTGGTGCCATGGCAAACTGAACATTTTGAGAACTTAGTAGCAGCAAATGCTCATCCCTCCCACTCCTTCCTTCCCTCTCTCACTCCCAAGACCTCGGTAGAGAGCTAGAAGTGCACAGAGGATCTAAAGGAAAAGCAACTGCAGATAGTCTGTCATCCTGCAGGGATAGACAGCCACTGTAACAGAGGCCTTGGAAAGAAGGAACAGGTAAAGTAAGAATTACAGCTATGATTTGAAACTTTTCCAGTTCTCTGAAGAAACAGATTTCTCTCCATAAAACAAGCCAGCTCATGTGCTCTTCTAAAGCCAACGCTGTCTGCATTTCACTGAGCCAAGAGCAGCTAATGCTGTCAATGCAATGACTAAAGACTTGCAGAGTTGCAAAAATCTAAAATAGAGCTCCAGATGGGAAATATCAGCACACACAGAGTTATGGAAGACCCAAGAGCAGGAAGCTGACACAACTTGTGTACTTTCTTTGTACAATAGATTAAGCCACAAGGATAACCTTCTGTCTGTGTCACTACTCAAGATATTCTGTAATGTTGAATTTGGTCATTCAGAAACAAGAACTAAAAGCAATGTCAGCAGACTAGGATTTATTAACGTCCCAGGCTTTTATACTGCTGTTATCTATCTGGCTTTGTAAGACCAGAGCCACCAGCATGAACCGATACTGAACCAATACAAAACTGAAGGACTGAGAGACTACTTTGCCCCCTTTTTCCCTCAAAGTTCAAAGCATCATGTTACTGTCATTCAGGAATCTCTCTTCTCAGAAGTGAAACCAGACCTGAAATGCAATTCCTCCAGATTCTGCAGCTGCAAAGAAGGGGGGAGGAGGCAGCTTAAACACACACACATTTTCCAGGAAACATTCATCTTCAGAGCCTGGAAAGGGTGGAATGCTCTACTTGCACAAACCGATTCATAGCCAGATGGTGATGCCCACAGGCACATTTCCTAACACTCTCTGAGGATAAAAAAGTTCCTCCTCTGTCTTCTCCCACACTTCACCATTCTGGAAAGAATAGCTATTAGCGTTCAAACTCTGCCTTACTCAGAACAGGATGACTGGTACGCGTGATCCAAAGTAAACTGTGCGAATAGCCCTCTTTACTGAGGAAGGCCTTCTGAGTTGAGATTGCATGATCTCAATTGTTCTTCCCCTTTTTCTGTGCCTAAATATGGGCCTGAGGTTGGCCTTCAGACTGCACACACAGTCTCATACCAAATTCAAAGACATTATAGCACACTAGGAACCCAAGAAAAATGAAACAAAGCTGCTGCTTCTGTACTTTTATGAGTATTTTGCCTCCAAGAGATGGTGGAGATAGCATTAATCTATGAATTGCTAACTGAAAGGCTGATTATACTTGCTGGAACCAGGCACAATTACATGTTATCCATCCCATTGTGGTTCCAGTAAATGATATGGACTGGCTTTTCAAAGCAAGCCCACTGGATGCCTGCATCACACTCACTTATGTTTCCCTTAAGACAATGCTCTGCTTTCTATACCCTACTCCCTGTGCTGCAGATGGAGTCATACAAACAGGAATAAGCCCCTCAGCTGTGTCTTTCAGAAATGCACAGCAGGGAGCTAATGGGGAGCTGCACTTTACATGATTTCCACATCCATGAGAAATTCCAGTCACCACAAAAGAAAATAGTGCAAAGATAAAGTTAGCAGACACTTACGTTCTGAAACATTCTCGCATTGCTCCACGGCCAAAAGGCTAGGGAAAAGAAAAAACAAAAACCCATCATTGTCATGTCCACAAAGTTCATTTCTATCCAGTAAGAGACACAACCACGTCCTCCCCCTTTATACCCTGGAGAAAGCAGTTCTCAAGCAGGAGCTATGCTATATCTCTACCCTTAAGGAAAACTGAAAGCCCACAGGCCATTTAAAACAGGAATTTTGGGGGAAAAGACATTGGGAATAAACTTTCTTCCTTGATAGCCCATCAAGCAGACGTTCTATGGCTTCTAAAGATGCCATTTAAATTCTCTCTCCAGTTTGGAATCAGCTCTGTTGCGACTGCCTAGTGCAGCTGGCTTCAGACCTCAAGGCCTCCTCATTTTGGCTTCCACACAGGATATGCCACACAGAGCAGCACTGCCCCAGACATCAGATACTACATCAGAAGCACAGAGCAAGGTGACTGCAACACACCAGCAATCCTGTGATTTAACTGGAAAGTGCAACTAGCTTCTACCCTCGCATACCAAAACTTCAGTCTGTTTTCATCATAAGACCAGAAATTATTTGGAAGCACACAAAATAGTAGGCCTATTGCCAGGCAGGGAGATGAGGCCAGCAGGAAATGGGAGGGCTGAGATGGGAAAAGACATTTTTGGGAAAGAAACAAATGCCTCTAACACTGCTGATGGGGAAGGGCTGACTCCATGTTCTACTCTATTCAGTGGAGAAAAGGCTGCTGGGATACCAAAACATTATGGATGAGCTGAAATATTAAAAAAATAGAGGATGTAGGAGAATAGAAGAATCAATACTTTCATATACGAGACAAATGTTTTGCTGCCACTAGTCAGTAATAAGAAGTGACAAATTTGACTGCTAATAAAGATGAAGGACTGGGTGATCTTACTTGTGAAGCCATCTTGATGAGAACTTCATCTTCAACCCAGTTCCCAGTAACTGCATTGTACCTACAAAATCAGTAGTTAGGATCAGAGTCATTTAGGTTGGAAAAGATCATCAAGTCCAAACATCAACCTAGCATTGCCAAGTCTACCCCTACACCACGTCCCTAAGCACCACATCTATATGACTTTTGAATATCTCCAGGGATGGTGACTCAACTACTTCTCTAGGCAGCCTGTTTCAATGCCTCATAACCCCTTCAGTGAAGAAAGTTTTCCTAATATCCAACCTAAACCGCCCCTGGCACAACCTGAGACCATTTCCTCTTGTCCTAAAGTTGTGCCTCTTAAAAAGAATGCAGAGGGAACGCAAATCCTCCCATCCCAGGCACCTATCCTTTCTCATCTCCAACTGATGGCTTAAAAGTCCTACTGCCACTCTACACAACTTCTAATCTTCCCACCGTGCTTTTGGCCTCCTTTGGTGGTTAGTTCTTCAGGTGGGAAAGAAGAAATATTTATAGCTCTTCAAAGGGACATATTGAATCCTACGGATGATGAACAGACTGCTGCCGAAGCCAAACTTTTGCAACACTACAAAATAGGCCTCATCTGCTTTGGCATTAAATCTCCCCTGTGATGCCTAGGCCGCACACTGGGGGCAGGAACAGCCTTACCAAGTTTACATAAACCCGGGCCTGGCATGGGAGCTGCCACGGGACTCTTGTGGATGCGAGCAGAATGCAGCACTGGCTATGGCTGTGAAAAGCAGAGGGGCCAAAAACTGCACAACATTGCACCACGAGAGGAGCATGCCTCTGCACAACCCCCTGCTAATATAGAGTACAACTCTGGTTTCTCCCCACCCCCTTAGCTCCCAATACAGTAAAAGCCAAACTGAGAACCACAGTGGCTGAGTCACCACCACATGACAGTTCCAGCTACCTCCCCCACCCTGCACCGAGCACTTCATGCACAGACACCCCAGGTACACCCCATAAAGTCTGCAACACCCCAGTCTGCAGCAAGCAAAAGGGAGGTGGAAACAAATATTAAAGCCATCCCATTTTAATGGGGTATTTGAGCAGTCCTAAACCAGTACTATCACTTGAAGTATTTTAAAATATGCGAACTATTTCTGGACTGTGTGGCTGACCAGGGGCAGATGCTGCCTATGTGGAAGAAGAGCACTGTGTGACTGTCATGAGATGGGAAGGGAGGCCTCCCCAAACACTGATGCTAAGGGGTAATTAACTGGCCTCTAACTCCTACCCGTTCCACCCAGAAACCTGTGTCAGTAGGGTAAAAGTTTTGGCAAAGCCTGTGCTAAAGCACTGAGAATAGTTCACGGGCCAGACTCAGTTTCAGCACGTACACCATTCTGAGCTATTCTGGGCTTTATAAGGATTTAAATTCCAGCCACATGCAGCAATACTGCATGGAGAGGCAACAGTGAAACTGCTATTCTGGGAAAGGCACAGAGTGCTATGTTGCTTTTTTCCTAAACTATTTAAATTTTAAGTACTCTGCCTCTTTGTTGGAATTTGTTTCCTTATTAGATTAAGTTTACAGAATTAATAAATCAACTAGAAAATATTTTTTAGCCTTGTTTCCTGTCTTTATGGCAAAACTCAGACACTACTTGGGTGGGAGAGAAAGAAAGAACCTGATACTGGTTTGCTGAAAGGTTGATTTCTTGAAAGCATGCAGTATTTAAATTAATGCAGTATTCCTGGGAGATTCAGTTAAGACACTCATTTCGGACATTATTGAAAGGTCTTCAGCCATGTAATTACACATATTCTGTAACGCACAAACACAGCCCTTGCAGAAAACATCAGATTCTGTTTCAATTCAGCATTGAGAGCAGAAAGACGTACAGACCTGTAGCGAGTGGCATGTTCTGTCTCAATGTCCTCAAGATGAAATTCTGCCCATGGATCAGGCATGTGCTTAGCTTTCTCAATAGCATGTTTCCAGGTTTCCTGAAGAAGATACAAACTGGCAGGTTATTTACAGAAGACCACCCTGATATTTTATAGTTTCAAGTATAATGAAATAGATCAGAAACATACAGTATCAGGTTTCAGTTCAATTTGCATCATCATAAAGTTATTGAGAACAGAATCTGGTCTAGTATACACCAAATATAATTTACAAAGCCTGCAACTTTCAAACATCTCTAACATATGCCACAAATAACAAACAATAAGCCACACGTAAATGACTAATTCACTTTTGCTGGTTTGATTTTTAACTTTCTGTAACTAACAACATATGCTGGCAGTGTAAGCAAAGACTATCAGCAATAGAGCAGTATGAAGGAGGAAAAAATGTTCTGAGGGCCTTGGGTATTACACACTGTGCTCAGCATAAAATATAAGAAATTAGCATGTTGTAATCTTGATGACTTACGGGCTGAGGCAAGCAGTTCTTTCAGACAAAATGTACAAAAGAGGGCCATAAAAAGAAAAAAGAAAAAAACTTAATTCATCTACTATATATGGCGTTCGCATTTTGTTTTAACCTACCCGACTACGGTCAACCACAGAGCCGTGCTTAGAGCGATGCTGTGTGTCATTCTATAGGACGCATGAGAAACATAAAAGTAGGAAAACACATGTGATAAGACAATTGATTGACAAATAGTCTCCTCTCTCTTTGTTAATTAAAAAAATAACTTTTTTCCACTTAAAAACCACTTTTTGCTTTAATTCCTAATTTAAGGTAATTCTTAGAACAACTCTTTTTGGTAGGTTGGTAATTTCTTATGGGCAAATATCAGTTAAAAGTGTCTTAATAACTAGCTAATTAAACATTGCTGAGGACTGTTTAAAGGCAGAGAGTTAGCAGTAACCCTTCCACCTGCATTTCATCAGCAATGGCCCATACTGTCATCAGCTTTAGGGTCTGATAGGTGGATTCTAACCAGACCAGGCTGCAGTGGTTTAAGATGCTGTCAGTCCTGGCTGGCTGCGTCACTCTGCATTGAAAGCCACCATTTTGTGGCTTGAGCAATGCACGGGGCCTTGCCTGCTGCACATCTGAACCCCATGCACCTTATCTGTGATACGAACAGAGATACCAGAGCAGGTCTCGCAAAGCCCAAAGCAGAGGCACGCACCGCATTCTGCTACCCCTGCTGCAGGACTTGAACTTCTAGCAGAAGCAGCGCAATAGCTTAGAAAGGAGGAAACAATTGCAGTTTTAGTCCTTATCAGTTTTTTCTCTGACCACGTGACTAAGAACTCCAATATACTCCACAAGCCTAGAGGCAGGTGTTGGAGTATTAAAGGCTAAGCTCCCTGCAGGCCTTAACTTGCTTTAAGCTTTTAATTTGCATAGCATAGCATATGTTAAAATCTGACCCCGTGTCTATACTGAACTTCTTCTCCTCACCTTCCTTCAGAATATGTACATTTTAATGCTTTTATTAACTAGCTTTGGTAAAAATCTTACTGCAGACAAAAGTTTCACTTTTATTGGGTTATTTAATATGTTAGCTGACTGAAATAAACCCTCTGACATCTCTCCAGAGATAAAGCATGCATTAGGCATAGCCAAGACTTCAGAGCATCTATTTCGTAAATAATGTTTATAATAATAAACATATTAATAAAACACAATAAATCTCAGTCTGGAGAAAAACTGAGGGACATGCCAGTTGAGCACGAACGGTGCATGCTTTGGGTATCTAACCCATACAGTGACCATCAGTTCTGTTTCTGAGGCTTCACCTCCTGCAGGTTCTCCTCCCTTTGCCTGGCCCTATCCGTGCAAAGGGAGCAGAGGGGGACAGGGCACACTGCCAAGGAAGCACCAACTATGGCCCTTCGACCTCTCTGCAGTACCGTGCCGTTCACTTTAAAAATGTCAGATGCTGCTCGAGTGCACCGTCAGGAGGACTGACAGTGTGACACTTCATGCCCAGGCACAGGAGCCAACAAGTTAAAAGCTCCCTAACAAGCAGCTATAGCCCAAGGACCTATCATTACAATTTTATCATTCACAATTTTATTTGTCCAAGTAAAAACACTTGGAGTTTTTAACTTACTTGGCAAAATCCAAAATCAAGTATCTTCTGGCAGGCCCCAATTTAGCTTACAACAAATATCATTTTTTAGATTTCCCAATCAATGTGTTGCTTTTTCAGTAGTTTGATCATAATGGCAGTGAATTTTCGCCTGGATTCTGCTGCCTTTGCAGGCAAAGATCTCTCACTGAACTAAAAGGGACAGTAAGCGATTCAATGGCAGTGTGAGACTACTGGCTTAATGGAATTAACTGCAGGTCTGGGAAAAAGAAATTTTATTTTTTATTGAAAAGCATTAGTTAAAAGAAGTGAAGGAGTTAAGAGAGCATTTCTCTCTCATGCTGACTAAATAAAAACAAAATCTTACCAAAGGCTGGAGTCAGCACTTACCTTAAAGCTAAACGAGTTTCTAGGAGAAGAGCTGGAACTGTATTGTTCAGTTTTTGCTAAGTTGCTATAATAATTGTCAACTTTGATACTGGCAGACTTGTTAGAAACTGGATCATCAGTTATTGGGCAGATATAATAATTGTCTTCATCATCACTATCAGCATCAAGATAATTTCCAGAGTTCACTTTAGTCGATCTACCATTATCAATCCCTTCCATACGAAAAATAAGGTCCTCGTCTGCCATGTTTGCAGGAGGTTGCTTTAAGTCCTGCAATGATTAAAGCAGCCACTATTCCAATGCACATGCAAATGGAGGGAAGAAGCTGGGTAGGAGAGAAAAAAAAAAAAGAATGAGCTATTATTAAAAGAACAAACCATGCATGAAATTGATGTCAGCATGCTGGCAGAAAAAAAAAAAAAAAAGAAAAACAAATCTCCATCTGGCTGTATAAAAATAATCCCTGAGTACCTACACGTGGTTTTGATCTCCTCAGTACTAGATCTGGGTTTCCAGAAGGCACTCAGTTTATAAATTGCTCCAGGACTGAGAGAGTAAGATAACCAAGCGCAGAATAATACTACAAAGTCTGAGGGACCGCAAACACCACCTGATGCCTATGGGTGATGTGTGGTAATCTCATCCTCTGAATGTTTTTATTCCTTGTCTCTCAAATGCTGAGTTCCACAACACCAGCCTTAGTAACTCGAGGAAGTTTTTCCTTGAACGGTACATAGTTATTTCTCCCAGGGGCAGGACTTTGCACTTCCCTTTATTAAACTTCATGAGATTCCTGGCTGCCCATTTCCTGCCTGCTGAATTTAATGAACACTTGCCAGTCTTCTAAGCGCTCCCATCACAGTGATCCTTATATGCACTTCTCCATTCACCTGCAACAATCACTACCAAAATAAGGGCTTCCAAACGACGGTACAGGGAGAAAAGGATAAAAGGAAAGGAGTAATTTATTTAGAGAAGTTGACAAGAGCAGATCCCGCTATATCTTCTTTATTTGAAAGGTGCAGCTAAATCCAGCTACTTCTATAATCAATAGCAATTGGTATATGGCAAAAAAAAACACCACCACCACATTTTGAAGGTTTAAGGTGTCCTCCCACCAATTTAAATTTGCCCTATGTGATATCCTCCCCCTGCTCCAAATGCTTCTACAGCTCCCTACTGCAATATAAGTCCATTTCTCTCCAAGAAGGCTATAGCCCATTTGGGTTATTTTCTTCTAATGATCTGCATTATTTCAACAACCCAGGTAACTGCAGCCAGTGAAACAGAAGACAATTCAAAGCACGCTGGATTTCAGATTTATAAAGACTCTGCAGGGAGAGCACAATCCATCACTGCTGGGGCTGGGAACCAGCCCGCAGTAAATTCCCATAATCCAACTCAGCATCTGCTTCACACAGGTCAGGCACCAGCTAAAATTACAACTGCTCTATTTCCATCGCATGGAGCTGAAACGAAAAAATATTCTTCCCAGTTAGTGGTTCTCATGATTAACAAAAGAGGTTAGAAGCTCAGCTATTTCAACTTTTTAGTAGCTTCCTCAATTCTGAAAGAACAGAATAGGTAAGGTTTGCCTTCTTCTGGCTCCTAGATCCAAAATGAACTAAAGTAAAATAACAGTTTGAAAATAAAAATTAGCTGTACAATGCAAGCAGGTCCTGAGTTTTTATTAAAACCTGCTCAACTATTTCTGAATCCAGAAGGTGACATTTTAGGTATGCATTTCACTGAGACTTTTTGACACATTAGAGTAAATGATGTTGGGTTAAAAAAAAAAATATGGGGAGTTCCAGACTAGTACCAGAACAGCAGCTCTGCAAAAGTGCCCATCTCACCACAGCTTTTCCAAATCACCAACACCACTTCCAGCAAGATGGAGCGCAAGTGCTGTACAGCCCACAGGTGTGACAGACGTATTATAACAAACAGGCAAGTCAAGGGAGTGTTTTTCCTAGAGCTCAGGTTCTACCAGCCGCGATCTCACCATGGGAATGTGCTCAGCAGCCTCCGCCCGAGAAGTGGTGATGATTCAGCAGAAGTCAAACAGAAATAAAACCCGGCTGCCTCGCTTCTTTGCACGTTACCAGCCATGCCAATGCAAAGAGGCTTCCATCCTTTGCCACTCACAGCCCTGGGGCCGCAGGGGTGTCCCCACTCCCCTGCTGGAAGTCTGGAGGAGATGAAGATGGGAAGGCGCAGGAGGGTCTTCAAGTGCCTCTTTTTCCTTCAAACTCTTGTGCTTTTCCTGCCGAGCCTGCTCATGCTCAAGCTCCTGCCTACAGAGGTATGGAGGAAAGCACGAATGGCTGCACTGCAGCAAGGCCACGGTTCATCTAACACCAGCTGCTGCAAAGTAAAGAGCAAAGAAACCTGCACAGAACATTGATCTGCCCCTACTTACATGATTTTCTAATTGCTGGTAGGGGGGACTTCACACCCTTAAGTTTTTCATATTTTCTCAAACACTGTTCTCTCCCTCCAGGTTTCAGAGGCACTTCCTGAAGTCCCCTGGGGATAACACCTGCCTTGGCCAAATCTGGTGGCTGTCTGTAACAACACCCCAGCCACATCAGCAGCTCAGGCCACACTAAGGAGAATAAACAGACTGAAGTGAAACTACTTCTGTGCCATACACTTCTGCCAGTTGTTTCTTTTAGCAAGAGTACAACATACAGCTGATTCCCTCAGGGCCGTACCCTGCTTGGAGCTTCTCAGGTCACTCCACAGTTTCCTGGTACATTATCAGCCAGCCAATGCCAAGCTCTATCAGCAAACGCAACCACGATGGAACTGGCAGCAAGCACAGTCCAACCCCGACTCTCTAAAACTCACCAAAATGCAATGCCTGGGCAGGAGGCCCACGGGCACCACCCCAGCACAGCCCCTTCCACACGCCCCGCAGTGAGCTGTGGGCACAACCTGACACCCTCCAAGGAGGACTGGGCTACTGCTTCATTTTACTGTACATCCTTCTCCAAAAAAGTAACAAAACAGATATACAAACCACATCATGGTCCTTAAACTACTGTCAGGGCTTAAGGGTATTATTCTCTGTGAAGGAATCAAAAACTGGCAGCACAGGCACAAGCTTCCAGGCCTACTCAGATTAAAGGGAATATTTCCTCTGCCTCCTATATAGCAAGGATTTTCTCCTCCTTTTAGCTATAATTATTCACATCGCTCTGCTGCTTGAAAAGCAGGAAGGGATTAGATGAATACAATAATCATCCAAATCTTCACACAGATTTAGCTGTGCTTAAACAAATATTTGCTGGCACTTCGGATGGATGCTGAGAGCATATTACTGTCAGGTCTGCCTGTTTTGTTCTTCATTAGAGGGCAAAAATAAACTACACAGAGCAGCATATCTTGGTTCGTTTCACACAATATATAAACTAAAATCCTTTTGTCCCTGGAGCTTGGACAACTACAGGGATCTGAGCTTCCCACACATTGCACTTGATTAGTTCTCAGTACTAAGCAAGTCTCAGCCTTCCTGCCGACAGCAGCCTAACAAATATCATGTGTGTGTTACAAGCCGGAGAAATGAGACGGGAATAATCAAAGCCCTTGGAGGAGATGGAAGTCTACCTGGATGCTCTGAAAATGCATGCACTTACCAAGGAAAGGGTTAGCTAGTGTTTTCAAAATTTAGCCCTGGAAGTTTAAGGCCAGGCTGGATGGGGCTTTGAGCAACACTGTCTAGTGGGAGGTGTCCCTGCCCGTGGCAGGGGTTGGAACCAGACAGCCTTTAAGGTCCCTGCCAACCCACACCACTCTGTGACTCTACCTTGGCTGTGCAATAGCATACAACTTGAAGCAGACACTTCGTTCCAGGGTAACCTCACCCAACCAGCTCCATCAGGGATTTTCACATGGTTAGCCTAAGGACAACTGCAGAACAAGGTTTTCAGCTTAGTTTCACTGCTGTTCCTCAGCTCTCTGCTCTTCCATCTCGAGAAAACAGTGCCAGATACGTACAACTCCCCAGAAGCGTTCATAGCTGCAGACCTTACAGCACAGCTACCAACAGATAGTAGAGGCAGAAGTGGTGACTGAGCGTACGGAGCCTCCTCCAGCACCATCCAGGGCTGGTTACTGCTGGTCTGATGGAGGCAGCGCTCCTGCAGCTTAGCACTCCATCTGCCTCGGGCAGCACCAGCTACAGCAAGCCACTGCTGAAGGTCTGAACTCAGCTGGCTTTGCAGTGAAGCAGCTTTGGAGCACTCGTATAATCTTTCTTGCAAAGACCACGTGAGAGCAGTCATTTACGGACTGAGGCTGTAGCCCATTACTGAAGGGGAAGGCATCCTCAGTTGCCCCTGCCATTTTTACTGTGACTGTCTTACCAGAGGATACCAGGTATTGGAGAGCAAGGCGTGTGGTTGGCAGCGTGCACAAACATATGTAAAATGATGCTTCAGGCACTGGACTGACTCCAGGCTGTCCTAGATGAGCATTGTGACTCTCAGCTGCTGTCCCACACTCGTTTCTACTACTGCAGTCAAACACACAACACAGCAGCAGAACCACCAGACAGACCCTCAGTGTCTGAGGGGGAGCAGCAAGAGGAATGCTGTTGCACGCAGCAGAGATTGCAAGCGTTCACGCTTTCAGTGACTTGCTGCGTAAATGGAACATCATTGCAGTAATCGTTCTGTATTTAAAACTAACAGCATTGATAAAAAACTCAGTTTTTCTTGGAACCACGTTTCTTGTAAAGGACTCATGTTTACTTTGGAAGTGTGTTTACTAAAAATTGTCCTCATGGTACATGCTCTTTAAAACAGAATTCCATAACCAAACCTTAACTACACAAGCACTGCTCTACATCTCACAGTTTATTTGTTCAAAAGTCCTACAAAAATGCCTGAGCTTCATTCCATGGCTCATATTCTGTGCTGCTGCCTTACGGCATAAAGCCATGCTATCTAGGGACCGCCGTTGCTACTGCTGCAATGCTTTGATCGTTTAGTCCCTAATATCCGTGACAGAAGCTTTCCTTGGGCTAAGCAACAAAAACAGTCACACTGCACTGAACCTAGCCCACAAACCTTCGTTAGCACACCTAACCTGTAATTTAAACCACCAACTCCATTCTATTTCAAAAACATGTCCCATTTTTTAAAATCAACCTTGTACTATGTGATTAAAAATGCAGAAAACTTAAATATAGCCAATTATTAAATCAGTTCATGTCTCTATTAATTTTGGGCTTTTCCAATGCATGTCTGAAGTGTTTTTCTCTTGACATTATATTCAAGAGCCACACTACCAGCAGGGGAAGGTGAGTTGCAAGGACAATATGTTATGCTGTCAAACATAGTGCATATGCAAACATCACCAGAGGGGAGATTTCACATCACAGTGCTGGTAATACACTGCTTATTTTTGTATGGTGTCTGTTGTTATGAAATGCTGCTGGTTTGGCAGGGCCCTTGAGCAAGACACCACAGCAGCCTCAGCATGGAAACCTGCTTTAATTCATCCTAAAGAGGTGAGGGATGGGAAGGCTCTAGTCACAGAAGAAGGGAGAACTGGAGCATCCCCAACTACTTCTTAGGGGCCGCCCCAGCTCAGACACAGTCCTCTGCACTGCTTTAGCACAAGGCAGGGGAACAGAGGCTGCTCTTGGACAGAGGGACTCCAAACTTCTTTTGTAGAGTCAGCATTAAAGCAAGAATATCTGTCCCCTCTCCCAGGTATAATACCAAGTTCTTTTGGTTTAAACACCACATCAGCTACAGCCACCAAGCAGGATACCTGTAACAGCAACAGGCAGGCTGTTTTGGAAGGAGAAATTGCTATTTCAGATTAACATTCTTTTAAATCACCAATTTGAAATTTAACCTAAGCAACTCTAAAGGCTGCACACCTTACAAAGAATGGTTGTTGTTGATCGTTAGGAACCATAGACAAAGCTATGAAATGTGTTCCAGAACAACCCCACTGGTACATTAGTGTCCTGCAACACATCACAGAACTGCTGCGCTTCCAAAGCACGTCCCCAAACCCTGCAAACCAAATGCCTACTGCCACCTGCACTGCACACCAACAAGAAAACAGGTTCAGCGAGTCAAGGTAAGAGCTCCAATAAGAAAAACAAGATTATTTTATTTTTAAAAGATGGCTCAAGTCACCAGGTACCTTTGACAAACCCAGTGTCACAAACTACGGACCTCCTAATGAGAAGCCCCTGCTCCAGGGCCTTCCAGTGCATGGCCGCTACACAGGTGGTGCTGCAGCCCACATCCAGCTACAAGCCCAGCTGGGACAAGGTACTGCATCAAACAAAGTCTTGGACAGCAATGGTGCAAGATTCACCAAGCAAGTGGGCGAGTTCACATGTGGCAGTTCAGAGTGCAAAGCCCCTGAGACTCAAGACCCTGCGGCACACCACAGCTCCCAGCACCCAAGGGGTTGTTGGCGCTGAGGTGACTCCTGACTGCAGCCCAGGCTCCTGCCAAGCACACGAGCCAACACTACTGTGAGGTCAGCCAAAACACTGGAACACAGAAGGACAGGAAGGGAACTTGCAAGTTACCATCAAACCGCCCTTCCATTTCCATCAACAGTTTTGTTATTTCACTTGGCTTTCAGTTCTCCACTTCAAATCCACCGAGCAACCACCTAGAAACGCTGTTTCCCCTGAGCAGCGCTCAGCACCCCAAGCCGTTTGCCAACCCCACGCTGAGGCGGCCGGACACCCCGAAGCCCACCCCATAGAGCTCCCTGGGGGCGTATCGCGACAAAACTGGTGCCCCCAGGCGAAAAGGAAGGAGCGAAAACACGAAAATACCGGACTACCGCTTCCAGGTCACCACAACGCGAGCACGCACCTTGTAACGACTCCACCCGGCCACGAAGCTGCTCCTTTTCTAACGCCGGCTGTTCTCACTCCTTCTAATCACCCGCTCCGCCTCACCCGGCCCCCCACGGCACCTACCAGGACCCGCAGCCCCACTCGCCTCGGAGCGATCCCGGTGCCAACCCGCCGCCGCCCGGCCCCGCGCAATCGCCCTGAGAGGGCAGGCGGGAGGTGGGAAGCGGGCCCGCCCCTCACTGACAGGAACCGCCCGCCCGCCCCGCCTCAGCGCCCCGGGCGGGCACACTGTGCCCGCCCGCCTCTGCGCTAAAGGAACCGCAGCTAAACTGACGGGAGAAGTCTACCAGATACTTTTTTTTTTTTTTTTTTTTTTGAGAAAATGGTGAGAAATTGAGGGGAAAATCCCAGGTTCGCACCGTTAGGTGGTAGAAGCAGGGGGATCCTGAGCCTGAAGGGAACAGGAGGGAAGGCAGCTGTGCTGGGAACCAGCGCTTGACCAGGAACCACCACAGCTGATGACAGGAGCCGCTTCCCCATCCCCTTCATTTCAGTTTTCTCGGAGTTTGGATCCAAAAGGCAGATTTCATGGGGCAGAACCCCCAGCCTGCCTCCCCCCCCCCATCAAGTCCCTCAGGGGAGGCATGGAGCTGCTGTGGGCCATGGGGACTCCACGCACATGGGGTCAAGTCAAGTAGCACAGCATGCAATTTCCCTATAAGAAATAACAGAATTACGCTCCAGATTTCAGAATCAAAAGACCTCAAACCTCCTCAAAGCTTCCTTCCTAAAACATTCACTTTCTGGGTTGAAAACGTCCATGGCTAAACTTTTCCTCAAGCCAGATTTTGGGGAGATTTTAAACAAGACTCCTCCTTTCATGGGTTATATGGAAATTAACATAAATAGGTTCTGCCTTAATTATATTCCTTGGCAGCCTGCTAAGAGCCTGCCACTCTTTCTGAATCTTGTATTCACGTAAATAATCCTCATCAGTGCTATTTAGCAAATATCTAAAACACTTGCTATTTAGCAAATAACACTACAAAAACAAGGGGGGGCTACAAAACCAAGACCGGCTGATGTCAGCACGCCCATTGCGACAAACCAAGAGCCTGTGGTGGCATCCCAGGCAGGAGGAACGCACAGCCACCGCTCCCTGGTGGGCCTGGCAGCCAGAGGGAGGCAGCAGGCAGAAATGCTGCCAAGATCACCTTCAGGAGGAAAACTGCTGTTATTTCATCAGCAACACACACAGCAAATTCCTTGACTCTCTGCCAGGCACTACCCCCCCCGCCCAAATTACTTACATAAATTAAACCAGCTTAATGCAGGGACTGGAAGAAGCAGCAGGTGCCTGCAGCAATGCTGCCAGCTGTTTGGGAGCACCTGCAATTTTGGCAATGATCTCCAGCGCTGTGCTGTGGGTGCAGGTTTGCATGAGGACATAAAGCAGAGAGTAGCCTGAGCCGTTTCATGCCACCTCCCCGGGAGCGCTGCACTGGGCTGGGAGGAGGGTGGGCTCACCAGATTAATTGTGAAGGCCTGGCTGAGGCCAGATGCTGCATTCCCACTGCATGAAAATGTGCGGTAATGGTTTTAAAAAGGTCACCAGCTGCTGCCGTAGGGTACTAATAACAGCTGAATACTGCTTACTGGTGTATACTGTAGCACAACCGAACAAGTCATAGCAATAACAGTCTTTAAACACTTAAATACACAGCATCATTTTGGGACCCAGTGGCATATGGCTGTATTATGCTGTACAGCTGCATGAAGAGTGTTCTGCTAGGCTAGGAAGACAGTTGGATTACACTGGCTCAAGCTACACATTTTTAATAATTTTAAATAAGCCGTCTCTAATACCCTGGGGCCAGGCTGTACTGCTTTCCGGGTTTAAGTCTAGGGCTCCTCTTCTCTGTAGCAAACAATCAGTGATGACAAAAAGGTGATGAAATACAAAAGCAAAGCGTACATTAAAATTAGTCCACAAATGCTACATCCTCTAGGCTTAGTTTTCTGTTGGGATGTTTCATAATACACCCTTAATACGGTTCTGTTCAGAAACTGCCATTTCAGTGAACAGCAGCTCTTGAAGGGAAGGAAGGCACCCCCCAAACACTAACTTTCAGAGCAATGTTGTTCTGCGCCCGCCTGACGATCCGGGTGGGACACCGCCCGTACCTCCCTCCCCTACTGCCTCAGAGGCCGTGCTGGCCCCGCCTGCCCCCAGCCACGAAGCCGCAGCCCGCGGGCGCAACACCGGGCCCGGTACTCCCAGCTCTGCCCAGGGTCTCCCACACCGCCCCCGCCCCCACCCGTCCTTCCTCCCGCCCTCCTCCGCCAACTCAGGGCTCGAGGCGGGCAGCTCCGGGGCCACGTCTGCAGACGCCGGGTGCCGGCGGGGAAGCGGCGCCACCTGCCGGGTGCGGGCCGGGCCGGGCCGCCCCCTCCTGCCGCCGGGCCTGGAGCGGGGACGGGGGGCGGCCGGCGGCGCCCCCGCAGCCCCGAGCCGGCCATGGCAGCGCCGGAGAGCCTGGGGGCGGTACCCGTGGAGGTCCCCGGGGAGGGGAAGGGTGGAGAGGGGAGCGGGCACCGGCCGAGGGCTCCGGGGGAGCGCCGCGGTAGCTCGGGACAGAGGCGGGCGGTGTGAGGGGCTGTAGGAGGGGAAAAAATGGCGGCGCCGCCCCGCTGAAAGAGGCCTGGCGGGCGACCGAGTACGCAGGCGGTAGCGTGGCCGAGTGGTCTAAGGCGCTGGATTTAGGCTCCAGTCATTTCGATGGCGTGGGTTCGAATCCCACCGCTGCCAAGAAGTTTTGGCCCCGCCGCGGCGGTGGCTCCTTTTCGCGGCCAGGCGGCGCCGGGGGCGGCCGGGAAGCCCCTGCAGTCAGGGGGCGGAAAGCTGCGCTGCGGGCGGGGACAGCGACCGCCCGCCGTGCGGCCCCGGGACCCCAAAGACGGTGAGAAATGGCGATGTGGTGCCTGCTCCTGCCTCGCGCCCGGCCGTGCCCCACAGGCTGGGCTCTTCAGGTCTCGTTACCTCTCCTGCCCCTGCTTTTGCCTCTTTTCCCCCAGCGCTACAGGTGGGAAGGTGCAGAGAAGGCGATTCCTGGGACAAACCGGGCAGCTGGAGAGGCAGGTGGCAGCAGAGCCCTCCCCAGCCCTCCTGTGGTGAAGGCTTCAGCTGCGTGGTTATCCGAAACGCACGTTGTTCGTTTTCGCAGCTACAGGGATCTGCTCAGTACAACTGCTGTGCATTACGGATTAAGTGCAAAACCTTAGTTGTGCCTAAAGTTTAGCTGCTAAGTGACTAAACTTTGTTGTATAGCTATCGCAGTAAAAGAGGTAAAGGAAGCAGTACAAAGATTAGTCCAACCCTTAGTGGCAGATTCCTCTACAGCAACATAAATTAACTTATCTAACGTAGAATAATTAATAACTTTAAACTAAAATATGCACAGTTTTGACTCGTGAAAACCCATACCTGCAAGTATCTGACAGCCCTCTGCCCTGCCAGCAGGTCCTGCTGCTGGTCACTGCACCCCACAGTAGGACGGCAAGGTCTGCAGCAGCGTTCAGAGAGGCACAGCACCAAGTTCAGCAGTTTCAAGTGCACTTTTATTTTCCTTCATGTACAGTGATACAGCTAATTCACAAAATAAATTCACACAGTGTGAACTTCCCCTGTTCAGCTGGCTTGTGTTATTTACAGTGATACATTCTCATTGTTGGTCCCTTTGTGTGTTCCTCAGTTCCCCAAGGTAATGAGCGTGGCAGCAGCTGTAGTCAACCTTCATCCTTATTTTAGCCCTTTTTCTTCACTGGTGAAGCACTGAAGATTGGTTGAAGTTTCTGTTCCTTTTGCAGGTCCTCGTGCACTTCGGCATTCAATTTGAAAAGATTGTTGGTGTGAAATACATAGGTTCAACAGTCTTGACTCCAGTGTGTTTCAGTGTTGATCTTTGGCCATAATTGTTTACAGTATTTTAATTTCTTAAGTACAGCTACTTATAGGCTACAATTATTATTTTTGTAGGATCTAAAATAACTGCCTGCTTATTGCATTGGGGGCATTAAGTATTGTGGAGATCAAGATGATCCATGGGCAGCAGTACTGTGACTGAGTACGTGCAGTTTATGCATGTCAGTGTTTTGTTTCCTTAAAAAAATGCAAAACTGAAAGGTCATCAAATCTTAAAGAAAGAAAGATCAAACTTAAACTAACAATTAACAAAAGCAAAACTTTGAGGAAGATGTGATCGTTCTGGGCTTCTGGTCTTGTTTTAATGTAATGGTCCACAGAATCAGCAAACACAAACTTCTCTGGGCTGTACCCTAGCTGATTCCGTGCCTTGTCTATTCGAAATGTATGAGTTATGGAAATATTCTGCACCTGTAGGGCAAAAGAGTCAACATACAAAGGTATGAATACACAGGAAATTCAAACAAAGTCTGTAAATGGCAACAAAGACCCAGTTAGAGGAAATGTAAAATTAAAAAAAAAAAAAATATATATATATATATATATCAAAATCCTATTGAAATGTCACATTGTCTTTACAATTGTTCACCCAAGAGAAGTTTTGAAAGCCCTAAGAGGCAGGGAAGGCTGCAAAGCACAATATTCTACTCTTGAAAACATCCACAAAAAGCGTTCTGCACACTTGGTTATCTACCTAAGGATGCAGGTAAAAACCGTCTCTTAGGAGCCTAAAGATCTTCAAAAATCAGGTCCCGACTGACCAGCCAAAGCCATACAGGATATTGGGCCTTGGAAGGAAGGAACCGATGAAGCAGCCTCTCCTAAATTGCAAGCCTACGCTCTTATCTTCTCAAAAAATATGGTGATGAGTATAAAATAATTGCCTAAAATGTACCTGATGCATACATTTGCCCTGGAATCTGGAAGCAGAAGATGTACTGGGTGGATTTTACTTCCTGCTGATTTAATCTCAAATTGTGCCTCAGTATTCACATGGTGTGTATGCATCCTGTGGGAATAAGGGGAGCTTACAAACAACAACTTTACCTCATTTCTGGTCAGCAGGGGGGACAGTTCAACAAATGGTTTCAGCATCAGATGAAGATACTCCATTATCATGGCTGCATAACAGAAGATTTCTACTTGAGGCAAGAATAATAAGTTGCTGTGCCATTATGATTTTGGTTTATCTCAACAACTAAAGGAAATCACATGTCTAACAGCTCAGGGCACCATTACTAACATCAACAGGACTACTTGCTTACAAGGAGTTGGATCTTTAATCAGCCTGACTTAGGGTGATTGTGTAAAAAGGATTTGGAGGGTTGGTGACAGGGCTAGTACAAAGATCTTGAGACTTCATAAAAATGTGAGAAAAACAAACTATTCTGGATTGGATTCTTTTTTTCTTCCATGTACGTTTTGATTTTGGGGGAGCATGGGGTACAGGAGTACAATAAATTAACCCCTGCAGGCAGAGCAGATACTCTTTAACATATTTCATGAAGTCATTGATTATTACATGGAACTTTTTACATTTACACCATTTACTCCAAAAAGTTATACATTTAGTAAGTCTTACAAAACAACCCCCCCATTATTTTAACGGTACTTAAATAACAGATCATTCTCGTTTTAACACACTGCATAGAGCTGAACTTCACTGATGCACACTAGATGAGGTCGCAGCATATTTTATACACGAAAATTAAAACTGTAGTCACATTAAGAAAAAAAACCAACACATTGTAATTTGGAGCAGGGGTACTCTGGGCAGGACAGAGAAATGTTGGTAAAGTATTTTTACCTGATGTATAAACCAAGGAAGTAGGAATACGTATCCATGGTTTACTGCAACCTAAACGTTCAAACTGAAAGAGATTTAAAAAAAAAAAAGTGAAAAAAAATAAAAACAGAAACCTCAAACAAGTTTTAAAGTTTCAGTCCAGAAGATATTTATGGAAGTATTTACTAATAAAACAGAAAAGTTAATAATTGCTATTAGTATTTGTTTTCATTTTCTAGCGTATTCTAGTTAAACGTCACTTGCAGACACTATGTAATTTTCAAGTGGCAGTCTTAAAAAAATATAAAAAAGGGATTATAATAATTGACCTAAATGTCATAGTATGCTGACACCTTATTTAACCTTGAGACATATTTATGGTTTTGAGCCCATCATTAACAGCAAAATGATCTTTTGAAAATATTTTATCTTACAGATTAATAATTAGTTGGTTTTTTTTGTTTGTTTGTTTGTTTTTTGTCCATGTTAAAACAGCCACTGTTAACGTCTGAATGCCCAAGAAATGAGGATAATGGCTGTTCTAATGAGGATGCTGGCTTAGACGGTCCTTTCATCTCAGTAAAGACAGTTGCTTTTATGTAATATTTTAGGTAGGCTTTGTTACAGCATTAATCAAACTGAACTTCAAGCAGGAACTAAACACACATTCAGAGCAGAACTCTGACACCGAAAGCAAACATACCAAATACATCATATTCACACAAAAGCCAGAATTTTATATAGTCAGATAAGTTAATATAGTTGGAGATAAATCATATATTGTACGTACGAGTGGAGTTAACCATTCAAAAAGATTGAATTTTTCACCATCATTAATGAAATACACCTGACCACTCTGTTAAAGAGGTAAAGAAGAGACAGGTTAGTAAAAATAATACTTCATATGTGTTGACTTCACTCCTTATAAATAGCTTAAAAATTATACAGAATCTTTTCTAATCTGTCTAATGTGCTTTTAAGGGTGGTGCTTCTAGGTCAGATAAAAAATGTGTTTACAAGGAGGAAAATGGCTGCAACTACTTCTAAAATCAATGTACGTAAATGAAATGTGCTGACAGCTTTTATTTATGTACGGTATAGGAAGAATTGATTATTTTAGCTCAGAATATTAAGCCTGGACCTATATGTGGGGGAACAGGGGTAAATTTGCCTGAACATCCAATTTCTTTTCCAACATCAAATATTCTTTGCTCATCTTCCAGAAATGGCAAATATTATGAAAATGCAAAGATGGAGATATTCTTGAAGAACTGAATATTCCAACTTGTAACAAACTGTACAGCCAGTGATGCCACAGCCCAAATTATTCATGGCACGTTTGTCAATAAAAATACAGACAGCACAAGCTAAAGGACACCACCACAAGTATGAATTGCTATTTGAATTGCCACTGTAGTACAGGATACAATGTCAGGATCTTCTGTCAAATGGAAACTTGTGTTTTTATTGTTTACTTACAGCTATGTAGTTCTTCTCAGGGGTGAGAGCTTCAGCAGCTAGAATTTGAGCTTGTACGAGATTCTCTGCATG
Organism: Cygnus atratus; assembly: GCF_013377495.2. Classification (NCBI taxonomy): domain Eukaryota; kingdom Metazoa; phylum Chordata; class Aves; order Anseriformes; family Anatidae; genus Cygnus; species Cygnus atratus. Next base: position 8,094,028 of record NC_066376.1, read on the forward strand.
CACCCAGTTCATTTTAGCAGAAGGATCCCCAAACTTGAAGCTAAGTAGCCCTCTCTCAATGTTCTTCTATAGACATAAAACGAACATGAAACCAAAGAAAGATGAGTTTTAAAATGAGGTAAAGTGCACTTTCTTGTCCAGGTAAACATACTGTTTGTCTCTACTTTAAAAAAATACATGAGTCAATGAAAAGGAATCAAAAGAAGTGCAGACAGCTCTAAAAATATTGTTTATGAGGAAGGACTGAAAGAACTGAGGTGACTTAATAAATCACCTTACTGAGGAGGATATGCTAAGTCTTCAGAAATGTACAAAATTACTTAAAACAATATAATATAACTGGTTCTGTGAATCTAAAGTAGATAGTTTAAGAAGCAATGGAAGCAAATTGCTCTAAGAGATATTTAGGTTGTCTAGTAGGGAAATGCTTCTGATAGCTAAGAACTAATCTAGATTGCCTACAGGGGATCAGATTCTCCATCAATGAATGTGTAAGAACAGATTAGACAAACATTTGTCAGAAGTCATCAAGGTATAGTTGGTTTTGCATGTGGGAGAAGGACTAGGTAACCTCTCGGGGTCCTCTTTTAGTCCTGACTTTCCTATAATTCTGTTTCTTTTAGCTGAGAAGTACATAAATGATTTCATAAAAAATCACTTATATGTGTAGAATTGATTTTGTTCCAAAAATCTCTCAGTAGTGTGATATGCCCCATTGGATAACAGAAAAATATTCTGGGTAGGTAGATAAAAACCTTCTGCCAGAATGGACTAGTGTGTGCCTTTCCTCCAAAAAGCAATTACACGGTCTCAGGTGTCCAGAAATAAATTCATGTCTATCCCAAGTAGATAATGCTTCCATAGCAGGGCTGAATTAGATACAAGAGCAGCACTGCAAATTTTGTATTGCCTATATTCAGTCCATGGAGAAACACAACATCTTTTTCCAGACTTACTTCTCTATCATCTTGCCTGAACCCTATCTTTTGAATACAATACATTCTGAATTTACAAAAAATAAAGGTCTGTTCTAAGGATAAGTAAAATATTTTATGGAAAGGTAAATGCAGTTCTGAATGGCTCAAAAGTATTCACAAAATTGGATCAAATCTAACAAATAGTTTTGTCTGGGAAAAAAATGGAAGGTAATACTAGGTGTCACATTTTTTATTTAATGTATGTTGTAAAAGCTACAAAATATGACAGTTAAATACAATACCTTACATTGGGCTCACAATAAATAAGCTTAGAATTTTAAATGTGAATTAACAAAAGACAGTATTTCTTTGGGGGGGCTAAAGAAAGCATCTCAGGTTTACCTTAAATGGCACGTGACATTTTAAAACATGACTTTATTTAGGAGATGATAAAGTATATTTCAGTTGATTTTAACATAATTCCCCACCTCAGCCACAAAAGAAAAATTTTTTTGTGGTAAGCTTGAACTATTCTCAAAGCTGTGCATAACTTTGTATTTTGCTGATCCTTTTAAAATAACTGACTCGTATAACTCTACAGAGATCATATTCTAAACACTGTACTATTCCTACAATGTGAAAAACAGCAAAACATGAGCTCCTCAGCTGTTTGCCCTTTAATAACGTATTGTACTAGAGGGTGCTTCTGACACCTTGTTTCTTTGGACAGTGAAAGCTGTTAATAACTGAGACTGGAAAAAAAAGATATTTGTTGTATCTCTTTTCGTAAATATTTTAAACCACTTGGTATAAGTTGCATGCAAATACACATTTGAAATATCATAGATTGGTCTGAATTTTATAATTATAGTAAGCATTACATTGTAAAGCTGGACTTACATGTATTTACATTAAAAATATGTTTTTAAATGTACTATGCATTCTTTACAGATGTAAGAGAGTGTCTGATAAAAAAGTTATCTTCAACGGACAATCAAACTGTTAAATTGCTGCCAGATAAGCAGGTCAGTCAATTTGTAATACATATAAGTGATGTTGGTCTATATTATAGAAATTTCTGCTGATTAAAAATTAAAATACATACTGCTAGCCTTGGCAGGTGTCTCTGCTCTTCTGGTCCATAGATGCCTGGTGGGCGAAGAACACATGTATAGAGTGTTCCACCTCCTAGAAGAATTGATAAAACCATCCTTAAGTGACTTTCAAATGATTACAATATCAATTGCATGAACTAAAGAATGCCGTAGCAGAACTTGAACTCTGAAATAAACTAACTCAGAACTCTGAAATAAATTAACCTCACCAGCTTAAAAATTACTACATACCAAAAGGTGTTGAATTAGTAGTTGAATACTAACTTGGCAGAATCAGAACATGCAAAATATCAAGATGGGATTCAGAAAATCCTGCCAGCTAGACTCCATGCCAGGGGGTTGGAGTAGATGAACTTCAAAGATCCCTTCCAACCCAAACCATTCTATGAATACTCAAAGCACTGGCATAGTCAAATTCCTAAAAATTACTAGATATTTCCAAACCTTTTACTAACCAGTCCTTTGTCTCTGTGCCAAAGCAGTCAATGAGTGTGCCAACTGTGGTGATGAGTTTGCTGAAGTGAGCAAGTCATTGGTAAGAAAGTGAAATGAAACCAATCCCATACAAAATTATTGAAGGGAAACAGTGTCTCACTAGCTGTGCAAGACGGAGCTGAAAGGCTCTCAACAGTAGGCACATCCTGCTCCCACTAGAACTAGAACTTAATAACTTCAGTAAGAGAAAGTAAGGACCATCATGAAAATCCAGTCACTTCCGAAGTGTATCTGTTGACTGGTTCATCATCTGCTAATAACTGTTCTCAATACTACTTGAAAACAAGCAAAATACTCAATCCTGTTGATGGCACTGGACCAAAACAGGATGTTTGGAACAGTGAGTGATTAAAAACTCACTGAATTGTTCTAATCCTTTGCACAGGTAAACTAGTGTAAGCTTCTAATTTCATTGAGAAATGCAGAACTGTATATTCCTTCTAAAATTAAGAGTGGCTTTGATGTGTTGAGCTGCTGGGAAAAGAGGAAATAAGGAAAAAGAACTTTATTTTTTGAATAAAATAATTCCATTGATGTGAAATGCTCATCAATGACTTAACATGTCTTTATAGCTCTCTGTGAGTATCAAGTGAAGAAAGTCTTTTCTGTAAGTTGTCTACAGCTAAATTTAGCTTAGTATCACTTGGTCACATGGAATCATGTTGCACTTTACATTAATTTGTTTTGCACTGACAGTTACAGTATCTCACAGGTGAGTTTAAGTATTCAAGGCTTCCTCAACATGGAAAACTTTGGAAAGTACTAATAAATAATTCCAGGCTGTAGTATCAGGTGCCTTATTCAGATTTTAATATATAACTATAAGGAAGGAAGGGAACAATTCAATCAGCATTCATGTTTTACTTAAGTTGGATAATACTGTGACATTAAACACTTGTTATTTTTTAATTTATACCTATCTTAGTCTTTTCGATTAAGATACTGAATTTATTGCTGCTATGTCAAAACCTGAAGTTGACACTGTGGGGACTACAATTAAAAATTATTTTTAAGAGAAAATCTTTCAGTTTGGGAGAGGGGCAGGTAATTTGATTTCATAATTGCTGGACAATCTTGTTCACTGAAGGACTGATACCGGATACAGGATGTTAGAAAAGCACAAGAAGAAGAGGTGTAAATTCCACTATGAATTTACGCTAACACAAAAGTACCTGCTAGTGGAGTTCCATTAGCTGCTAGTACCATTTGTTCTGCAATTGATTTGGTTCTGGAATAATGATCAACATGCTACAGAGAAAAAGCAAATATGTTTGTATGTATTCTTAAAATGACAGAGAGAGGCATTGCTTGTCCACTCATTTTTACTTAGCAGATGGCAAGAAACACCCCAAAAATACAGAATTTTTGAGGTATTGGTGTAGGATAAAATATAAGCATATTGCCAGGGCAAGCAAGCAGTTTTGTTTATGCAAATCCAGTTAATTAATTTCAGTCCATTTGAGAAGTAATAAATATATGTATGCTTTGACTGCTGCCAAGAAGGTAATTGATCACTACTTTGTAATCTGGATTTCTTTTTTGAAGACATCATGATTAGTCTGAATTCTCCAGTTCACTTTCTTGTGGCACTGTCCCAGAGAAAATATTATTCAACATATTATTCAAAATATTTTTCAGTATTTTCTTTACCCACCTCTACTTCTCAAAAGACTGTAAAGTAGCAGATGGAGAGAGGAGGGACACAAAAATCAACCATATACACAAAGCAACCAGAAGTACCACTTTTTAATTAAATGCAATAAAACCATATGAAAACAGGCTGCTTTTCTATATCAGTATTACGTTGAATATAAATTATCTTCAGTAAGGGAGAAACAGACAAATCACATAAATAATAAATGACCCAAAAGGCACCAAGTGATATAACACAATCTCTATGTCCAGGTGGAATTTCACTAATGTGAATGGGACACTGTATGAGTTATTTTCCAAAATCAAGAGTTTGATAGAAAAAAAAAAACAACATACTGCAATATATATAAAACTGTGATGTGTTAAGGTTGTGAAGAGCATCTACAAAGAGTGTAAAGACCTTTGCTTTTTCTTTTTTCTTTCTTGGCATTGGATTCTGGCATCAGGCAAAACACGGCCATGAAAATTCCAGGCTTTTTCAGAAAGAAAGTAAACAAAAAGGAAACTTGAGAAAATAATACAACCAAAATACCTTTTCTATGGGAAAATATGGCACAGTTTCCTCATCACCATCTTCAATAGAAAGCCCTCCAAACACCACATTTACTGTACTGGTGTATATCAGTCTGGTGATGTTCCTTTGTTTGCAGGCTGCAGCAATATATAAAGTAAATTAGTTTAGTGGAAACTTCAACAATATGGAAAATAAACCTGTATGTACTGGCAATACACCTTTTCTGAGAAACTGCCAAATCTTAGAAGAGCAAATCCTTCCATTTCATGATTGGGTTATTTAAAATGCAAAGCATATGGAAGATATCAATTAAATAGAAAATACCAGTTCAGAACCAAGTGCTTTATAATCTGCTGTATCCTAATTTGGATACTGTAAACGAACACTGTGCCTTTGGGATGGCTGCTGCCAGCCTATCGAGATGGGCTGTCAGCCCTATCAGGTAGGTGGCTAGAAGACATTCTATTTCAAGGGCTGCCTACTACCTGTGCACAAGCTATTGGACAACAGTGAGGTTTAATGCTATAAAGTACATGTGGAAGTTGTTAATGTCTGACATGCATACAGATTCTGCCATCAGGTTAAACATCATGAGCAGCTGAAGTAGTTGAACTACAGTGCTGGCTCTCACGTCATACCCCATAGCAGAATCAGGTATGAAAAAATAAAAATTAAAAAAAATTGCCCTGTTTCCTCATTTTCTGCCAAAACTGTGAAGCATTTGGTAAAAAACAGTGTATGCCAACTATTTTTTTTCTAAGTGGTATGATATTTTGATATGAGAAACCAACACCCAATGGCAAGGTTAGATACATACCATCAATGATGAACCTTGTTCCATGAATGTTTACACTTTCAATCTCTTCTCTGTGCAACTAGGAAAATGAAGAAATTGTGCATCTTTGAATAATAACACATTTTAAATTCAATAGGTGAATGTTGCAAGTGTCCACAGTGTCCCCAGATAAAGGTAATGAGTGCTTTTTTTTAAAAAATGATTTAGACTACTTAGACTTCCAGAAATCAAATCATCATTTTTAAGCTACACTTGTATTTTTCTTGTATTTTTACAGACTAACTTGCTTGAAGCAAAGAGAATCATGGTGCTTCTGAACTCAGTTGGTAACAATATGTTAATTATCCATGTTTCAGTAGCACTTCACTGACCAGTTGGCTCTATCCAAAGCAATTCCAAGTACACACTCCCAGTTGCAAACATCTTGTAATAAGCTATTCTATCCAGCTAAGGCAATTACTGAAGTTCATTTTATTAAATGAGGTAAGAAGGGGTGTGTGCATTTCTAACTTCAATCATAAAAAATTGTGGTTCAGAGTCTGACATCAAGTGTATTTTTTTACTCACTAATGGTAAAAAATTAAGACTTGAAATAGAACACTTGTTACAATTGAGTTACATAAATAAGTAGTTATAACCAAAAGTTATATATAAAGTATAATTTAGTTCAGGTTTCATTCTTCAGTGACTTTACACTTGCGAGTTCAATTTAAAAGGTTTAGGGAAAGGGGTTTTGGAGGGAACCTGTCTCCCTTGTCTATCCTTTTGTCCTTGCAATATTTCAGCACTTTGCATGGCCATTTCCAACTCAAACGCCATCCCTGGCTACTGTTAGTGCCTCTAGTAGTAAGGAAATAATTTCACAACTAGGAAAAGAGTACTGTAAGGAGACAATTTGTAGCTAGCATATCAGTTTGCACAGAGCAATTCACTGAAACAGCATGGGCGTGGATTCAGGTTCTCAGGATAATCTGAAGAGAAAAAGTCTAACATGCAGTGTTACAGCATCAAGCCTCTCATCCTCAGTGAGCAGTCACACAGAAAGGTACAAAACTATTTGGACTCACTTGCTCTCTTCCTGACATTCCATATGAAGCTACATGAAACACGCAGTCAGCCCCTTCACAGGCTGCAAATATGGCATCGTAATCCCTGACATCTGCCTGTAATACATAGGAAAAGATACTTGGAATTGAAATCAAAACTGTAGGTTAGCATTTGTCATATAGTAGGTGCGCACAGAAGGAATCCATATATATAACTGTACCTACACTATATCCTGGGACTGAAAACTAGATCCATTTCAGTACTTGCTGATAATTATACATTTCTTCTGTAGAATTCATAGAACTTTAAAAGCCTTCATTAAGCCTCATAATACCTCTATGAATTACAGAAGTGTTCTATTCATTTTACAGGTGAATAAACTAAGGCCCAGGTGAGGAAAGTGACTTGGTCCTGAGGAGTACCTTCAGAGACAGAAGATGAAGCAGGTACTCTGCTACACATTACAGATTTCATTGCTTTCCTTATTTCAGATGCATATTAAAATCCAGCTCACAAAGAGTCATGTGGGATATTCAGTTTAAAAAGTTCTTGAAATTTGCAATGATTTGCAATTTGCTATTTGGATTCTGTGAAAACTAGTAAGACAATATGGAAAAGGCATGTGGAACTAACTGACTGTTGTGGAAATGTGTTTTATCATACCTGGATACATGCTACTCCATTGGGAATTTCCCAGATAGGCTTGTTTATATCATACAGAACAACAGAAGCTCCTGAGCTGGCAAGAGCACATCCCAGCTTGTATCCAAAATAGCCTCCGCCTCCTGTCACCACCGCTCTCATATTTTTTTCATTCTGTGCTCCAGCATTTCCTTTCACTTTAGCGTTAGGAGGTTGGTGCCAGGGTTTTGCTCCCCCACTCAGGATGAGTTTTCTGTCAGTGAAATAATGTCTTCTATTACCAGACACATGTAACAATTTCTTCTCCATGTTAAAAATTGCTCCATAGTGCTCCTGGATGCAGACAATTCCAGGGAGTTTCATGTTAAAAAGCTCTACTCAACAGCAGCAGTGTCTTACTTTAATGCAACCTGTTCAAAAGAGATAAAGACAAAGTAAAACACTAGCTACAAAATTTCCAGACTCCTAAGATTTCTCTTCAAAGACCCATTTACATTTCCTGGTCTGGTGTTGTAGCTTAAAGCTGGCCTTTAGGGGTCGCATGTGATGCAGAGTTGTACCTGGATTTGAAATCTTGAATGTCAGGAAAGCACTAAAAAAAATGCATTTAAGTTTCTATACTTAAAAAACAAGCAAACAAGACCAAGAGGAACAGCAGAACAAAACTTCCCCTGGGGCAAAATAAATCTTTAATGCTTATTTTACTTGTCCCTGGTTTATTACAAAGACATCTGGGAAAAGTGATGTTTTCAACCCCATTCTAAGGAGCAGCTGAATGTCAATTAAAAATATATTATGTTTTTATTACTGGCAGTGGTTGGAGTTGAGTATTTCAGATGGAAATAAGAATGCCTGGCACTCATTTTCTGTCTTTAGGAGGTGTATCAGAGAACAAGTCTATCAAATCCCTTGCTTTTCGGCAGAACTGAAGTACAATAATTGCTAAGAGACAGAAAAGGAAAAAAAAAACTGGTCGATGAGTGTATTAGTCAAAAAGTAGCAGCGAATCATTTATTTTTTAAAAACGGGTGTTCTTTCCCATTCATAAAGCAACGGCCAAGGGTTCATCACTGACAGACACCGCATTTTAGAGGCTGCAGGTCCTGATTACCGGCGTTACCCCATCCCCGCGCTGTGCCTCGATAAAACATTAAAAGCCATCCGAGCTCCCGCCGGCATTCTCCGCATCTCACTTGCAAATTCGCCAGGGCAGGCAGGCGGCGAGGGCAAGGTCGTGCCACGGAAACTCCTGCTCCCCTGGGCGACCCGGAGGGGCCGGCGGCCCCGCCACGGCCCGGCCCCGGGGGGCGCCGCTCGGTTGGGCCCCGTTGGGGCCGTTGGGCGCTGCCCCACCGCGCTGGGGGCTCGGCGGGGCGGGGGCTGCGGGTCGCTCCCCGGGGAGGCCTCCAGAGCCACGGAGGAGCCGTGCCGTGGGCTGTGGTGCTCACCTCCGCAGCACCCCGCTGGCTCCTGGGGTACTGCAGCATCGCTGGGCTCCCGCAGCATCCCTGGGGGTCCGGGCATCCCACAGCATCGCTGCATCCCACCGTACTGCCGGGATCCCACCACTGCCCTGGGGTCCTGCTCCTTCCACGGCACCCCAGCTTACACTCATCTCGCAGCACCTTTGGGACCCCACAATCTCCCTGGGGTATTGATCATCTCTCAGCATCCTGCAGACCCCGCAGCATCCCACAGCATCCCACAAACCCTGCAGCATCCCCGGGGCCCCACAGCATCCCTGAGACCCCGCAGCATCCCACGGTGGCTCTTACCTCCACGTGTTTTCATACAGCTGTGACTGCTGCAGGAAAACATACTGTTGGGAGCTGGGGCTCTGTCCACACTGAGACGCCTGTTGAACAAGTTCAGGAGAAAAACAGCATCTCTTGGTTACCATTTGGATAGTCATTGCTGGGGCATGGCTCAGAGAGATGCAGCACATCGGAAACACCTGCAAAAGAGCAGAAAATCCCAAAGAATAAACACAATCATAAGCAAACAGGCACTAAGGTCCCTGCCCTCCTGAGCTGGCAGCAGGTTTCTGGCTCCAGGGTCCCTTGTGCCTAGCAGGGTGTGAAAAGGGTCAGGAGCTGCAGAATTTTAGATCTCCCCATTCCGGGCAAAAACAAACCAAAACATACTAAAAACAACAACAAACCAACAACTCTGAACACGTCAACCTTTTCCATCATAGCCTTGCCATGTCTGAGTGTTCATATTAAATTTTAATCATTTAAAGACATACTTGCAATTATGTTAGGGCATAAGTAACTCTAACAATAGCCAGCCTAGACAGGCTCCGTAAAGGCTGACAGAAATGTGACAGCTGGCTATTCCAACTGAAACTAAAAATTGTCTTACAACTTCAAATACTGGAGTTTTTATGATGGGAAATAAATGTAGCCAGTTAGTATTAATCAGTACTGCTGTAATAGAGATGTAAAAAGCATCTTACCTGAAATAACACATCAGAGGAGGTTTGCCATTCCAAGACCAGAGCGGCAGGACTCCATGGGGACTTGCAACCACAAAGCCAGTGAGTTCCTGGGTTACTCCTTGCTGAGGAAGATCAAAAAAAAAAAAAAAAGATCCTATAAAAAGATCCTATGGAATGCACTTCTCACTGGGCTTCAGTCAACAGGCTGACTTCTCTTCTGAAAAGTGGTGGTGTAGTCTGGGATGCAAACCTAAGCTATTAGTCTAATAAAAGCAATATATGAAAGATTCATAATGAGTTTAAAAGCAAATTAAATATGTTTGCATATAGTTAAAATGTTCACGCTGTGAAGTAACTTTATACATGCGGGTTTTATTCTGCATTTCTAAGGAACAAAGGTTGATGCAGCACCTTGTGGAGTGCTTGCTTGTCTGCCAGTCAGCTGCACCTCGGTATCAATAAATCGTGAACATAACTGGTTTTATCCACTTAGCCAAGTTTGATTAAAGTCTCATATATACAGAGTTTCTATAAGTTTCCTGACAATAAGTAGTCAGGTACAGGGGAGAGGGCTGATGAGTGCCCCTGCTAAGACAAGATGCAGAGTTTGAGCTCAGTTTGTACGGACAGGACAATCTTTAAATGCAAATCCATAAAAGCCCAGGCTTTACTTTTTCATTGCACAGAGAACTACTGTTACAAACAAACAGACAAAAAAGTAAACCAAGTCTTTGCTCACATGTGCTGCAGTGGTAATTGTTGTTGCTCACATTTTCCTTTAACTGTGCTTTATTTTGAGATAATAACATTTTATTGTAGTGATGCTGTTAGCACTCCTGTGTACCCTGTGGATTTACAGATACAATGAGAGCATTTCTGTGAATTTGTTGGTCTTAAAAATCCTGTAAAATGTTAATACAAAGGCAAGATAAATACAGAGTGGAGATAATCAGACGGCAGAGCTTATCCATCACTGTCTTCTGTGACTCACCCTGGCAAGTCGAGCTCTCCTGATACACGTTGGGTGCAAGAGAGGGAACAGCCACTCCCTGGTCAGAGCAGAGTTGGTCCCTGAGAAAATCCTTGTGACGGGTACCTCATGAAAATTCATCTGGCATACACATTGTATATGTACACATAGTACACGTGCAGCACATGTAGCTCATGTAGTATAATCCAGCCAAGAAGCAACTAATGTAAATCTTAAGGAAGGAGAAGAGGGAGGTTGGATCCTCACTCAGGGCCGAGTGCTTGGTTTGCCTGCTGACACTGCAGTAGCAAGTCACTGAGTGAGCAGCGTACCAGCGCTGGTACAGGGTTACGGATAGCATGACTTGGCTTCATTTACAAGGAGAGGCAGCAGTAACTCCTTGCTGAACTCCAGCAGTCTTACGTGTCATCCCTCTCCCTTTGCACAGACTCCTTAAAAACAGTAGCTGATTCAGTTATGATTTATTACTGCATCAAAAAAATATTTCATTTACAAACACGTGTAATGATACATTATTACATCTTTAACACAGGTTTTGAACAACAAACTATTTCACATAAATATGACATTCAGTCCTCTCCCACCTGTTATATATAAATATTGTATAAATATTTACTTTTCTTTTTTTTATATATATTTCCCAGGTCTTCATAATTCCTCACACAGCTGTAGCAGCGGCTTCATCAGAGCAGTTTCTTCATTACGGCCACTACCTTGCTACAGCACTGCAGTGCTACAATGGTTCCTCTTCCAATTTCTTATGCTCCTGGATTATCATTTTTAGAAAGATATTCTCAGTATGAAGTAATCCATTAACAAAGATTCATTAAATCTCTTCCTGCACCTGTTGGTGGTGAACTCCTTTGATTTTGTGACACTCCTTTGCTTTTGTCCTATGAGAACATTTCTTGATGTGCTTTGCATTTTCACTTTTGTTTGTTTGTTTGTTTTTAAGATCAGAGAGAAGTCATCACAGTGATAAGAATAAGGAATAAGAACAATAAATTCCATAGTGACTGAGGAATATACTATGACGAGATCATTAATACTCAGAAACAAAATCAGTTTTTCTGGAACAGGTGGGTAGCTATTTGGTTTTAGAAGAAATAAAGAATCATCAAACTTAATAAAAGCCCAAAAGCAAACAACATTTTAAGGAATGTATGATCTTCTTGGCAAATAGGTCTTGTTTTAAGATAATGATCCACAGAATCAGCTAATGAGAATTTCTTTGGTTTGTAACCAAGTTGATTTCGTGCTTTATCTATTCGGAAAGTGTGAGTTACGGTAACGTTCCACACCTAAAATCCAAAAGGACAGTTATGGAAGTGACTTTAATATCTCTTTTTTTAGAACTTGGATGAAAATACGTCATCAATGATATTCCAATGGAATTAAAAACATGAATAAAGATAGACACTCAAAAATGTACATATTTTGGAGTCGGATTCTGTTCAGAGCTAATAGAATGAGTTTACGTAGCTGACAGATAAAAAGCCAAAGTTGTGTTACAACATTCTTTGTGGACTGGGTGGAAAAGCTGTTTATCACACTTATTTCTCACTTATGAATTTAAGATCTACAAGTAAGCAAGTAAGATAGAATTAAGGAAATCCCATGCAACAAATCAATGCACTTCCCTCAAACTAGCTCATCTGTACACAGAAATATGTAATGGAATTGGATGACTATTGGGGGAGAATGGTGTGGCTTCTCAACTGTGCAGAAATGCACATCTAAGGACTGGAAAACATGCCCTTTTGGATGATTATATCCTCCTTGTCTAAAAGCAGGGTACCTGTGAAAGTGCTCAAGTTGCACAGCCTCAATGATTTCTGCTTCAGATGGAGAACTAATGTAGAAATATAAAAACAGATAGATAAACTGTGGAATAACCGAAAAGCTATAGTGTAAGTTAATAAGGTCCATTCAGTTCCTTCAGTGTCCTATTATGTTACTGCTACAATACAGTAAGAAACTAGATGACAGATTAAAAGTATTTTGATTTATATTATAAATCATAATATTGTATAAACACATAAGTTAGATAAAAATGAATTTGTCCAGGAGTTTTGTTTGTAGGAAATTGACTTCTCATTCCAATTTAGAATTATTTTAATGGACTTTCTAGTTATTGGCTAGCCCTATATTATGACTGCTACCACGCTGAATCAAAATCCTTGCTCTGTATTCTTGGACCACCTTCCTTTAACAATCAGTTCCACAGCATACGACTGCTCTCTGGAAACAATGAAGTGCCTGTTTTCCTCGTTGTGCCAGCTCCATGTCAGTTGCTCTGTCTTGCACCCCTACATTGTCCCTCTGGATGACCTAGTCTTCAAGTACAGATTCATTTCTGATGATTTTATAAGAGGTAGTCAGGATGGCATAGAAAATGAGGCTACAAAATGACTGCCTATGCCCTGAATGAGCTAAGTCCTGAGCAGAAAAACAGAGCTCTAATATCTGTACAGAGGGTGTATCACATATTTCATGAGAATTTTCATCAGAAATATATAAACATTCTCTGTCTTTAAGTATTTACCTCATTCCTTGTCAAGAAAGGTGTAAAGATAAAAACTGGCTTTAGTGCCAGGTGCAGATACTCCATCACAGTGGCTGTGAAAAAGAAAATTAATGAGACAGCTGGATAACAATAAACTGAGATAATGCTGACATTGCACGTCCTGTAATTCATAGTGATATCAGAGGATGCAATGAAGATACTGCAAGGCAGTATTTAATTTAAAAAGTAAATGATGAACTCAGTTTATTAATAGCCTTTAAACCTTATCTGCTACTATTAATGCCAAATGGCATGATTATTATATTAATTATAATAATGTTAAATTAGATAAGTTCTACAGTTTTGGCCCTGAATCTTATAAAACCATTACGCAGCCTTACAGACATTAGGAAAAAATTAAAAAAGCATAATAATCAAGTACGTAGTTTATTATTTTTACCTGCTATGTGAACCAGGAGAACAGGAATATGTATCCAGGGTTTCCTATAGCCTAATTTTTCAAACTAGAAAGGGTATAAGAGAAAAGAATAACAGAGAATTTGTATTGAATTGAGGGTGTCAACGAAACATGAAAATGGACAAATAAATATTGATAAAATATATCTAAGCTTTTCCAGTTAATCCTCCTATCAATACTGGTAGTAAGAAATGCAATTGAAACCCACAACTACTCGTTCTTTGGCGTCCACCTCACACCCTTCAAATTGAATTGGATGGTAAATAGGAAACAATGCTATTTCCAAGGAGCCAGTGACTGAGATGGGAATACTTAACTATAATTAGATACAGGCCCATAGTTCTCCTGAAGTCAGTTTTCTGGAAGTCTTTTCTGTGTTGGCATTGCAAGATCAAAACTTTAGCAAGTTCCTAAAATCCCAGCTGGCTGGTTATAATGTTGCCTCATTTTAGCTTTTAAGATGTGATTCTAAATGGCCTTCTCTTTTGTGTTGCAGCAGATAGCATAACAGAGAATTAACCAATGGCTATAAATCATCTCCCAGATACTAATAGTAGAAGTTTTCATGCACTATGAGCTACCTCTTAGCTAAATTCTCTTAAAATAATAAGGGCCAAACTCCACAGATATGCATATGTAAAACTTCCTTAAAGCCAGTGGAATTTTGGAATATGCTGGGAGAAAAGGGCAGATTTTAAGTTTAATGTTGGATAATTCAGTAATTAATGTGCATTGGACTTCAATTAGTTAGTACAGTCTTTTAGTTAACTACTTGATTAGGGCCCATATTTTCAATTAAAGCTAAATGTGTGTGCAATACATACTAAAGGGACTATCCATTCGGAAAATATGACATTTTCGCCATCGTGTATGTAATATGCCTGTCCACTCTGTTAAAGAAGCAGAAAAAAACAATTAGAAAACCACTATACATAGGATGGCATTTTGTTTCTTTTTCAAACCCACCTATCTTTATTGATTTTGTGAATAACATACCAGCATACATTCAGTGAATGTACACAACAAACTACCTTCAACAAACTACCTTCATTGAACTTCATTGTGATTTCAAACAAGTCTCATACTTTTGGGTAACCCCATGGTGGTAGTAGAGTTACCGAGGATTAATGATGTTGTAATGTAGATCAGAGCTTGGTTTCACTTTGTAGTAACCCAACTGTTATGTCATTTAGTCTTTCACGATATGTAGAGGACAGAATTATCTTCATGAATTTAACAGAGGTAGCTACACTCATAGGATGTTAATGAACAGCTTTTTAAGGTGTGAAGCTGCACACAAGTTTTGAGAATTTGGTAGTCAGGCATTGGAACAGGTTGCCCAGGGAAGTGGTGGAGTCACCGTCCCTGGGGGTGTTCAAGAAAAGGTTGGACAAGATGCTTAGGGACATGGTTTAGTGGGTGACATTGGTGGTAGGGTGATGGTTGGACCAGATCTTGAAGGTCTTTTCCAACCCTGATGATTCTATAACCTTTTGAAGAACCTTTGATCTCAAAACATCAAAAAAGAAACTTATTTGAGAGCTAAGGCTACTGGGATAGGATGTTTATACTATCTACTTACTGCTACATAACCCTTCTCGGAGGTGAGAGCCTCAGCAGCTAGTAAGTGAGCTTGTACTAGGTTTCCTATGTGAACCCAGTTCATCTGAACTTTGTGATTCCCAAACTTGAAGTTAAATAGTCTCCGCTGGATATTTATCTGTAGAAACAGAAAAGGAAAAAAGAAAAAACTATGTGAAGTGTTTCTCTTTATTATGCAGAATAATTTATGCATTTTGTCTCAGCCTGAATGCTTAGAATTTTCTATATTTGTGCACAATTACAGCACAAGAAAAAAACAATGAGCTGATGGTTTTATAAATCAAGGATGGTTGCACTGATATGTAGTGGTAAAATAGAATGACATAACAGCATTTGAGACTGTACTGTTCTGAAGCTAGGAAACATATTTAAAAGTACTATTTTCATTAAACGATCGGGGATTCAAACCTAGGTATTCTAACGTTGCATTCCATCTATGCATTTTTTTTTCTCTTCATTTAAAAGCAGAGCTTGGTCCTTTCCATTTCTACAATGCCCATATCATGCTATTTGTTATCCTGCATCATATGACCCATCACCAAGCTTTCATTACAGTTTTTCTGGAAGAATTATTAAGACCTGTAGTCAAGGTACTTCCTCTCATGTTATGCCCTTACAACTAGTTGTAGTGTCCTCCAGAGCTGACTATATAACACATACAGCTACTCGTGGCAGGTGGCGCTGTTCTTCTGGTCCATATATGCCTGGTGGACGAAGCACACAAGTATGGAGCTTATCACCTCCTTGGAGAGAGAACAAAATGTGATTTTCATACAGCTTTGATATCAACATATGGCAGGCAAACCACGTATATTGTCTAAATTTTACATTGTGAAAGTAAAGGATCAGTCTGACCATTCTACGTGATACTGCCTCCTAGTTACTTGTTTTCATCTCTGTATAAAATTGAATTCAATAGTAGTGAAAGATCCTGTTTTAGCAGCCTTGAAAACTGAATCCCTCTGACCACAGAAGTGTTTAACTAGGAACAGGACAAATCAAATTGTCCTATGTCTATGCCTTGTGCTTGAATGACTTTTTGTTTTTGTTATAGATAAAAGTTTATAAAATACTTCATAATTGTAAACACAGGCAGTGTTGGAATATCATTCAGTTCGCTATATTTAGACACCTTGCTTGCTTGCAGCTTGATGGCATCACAAAGGAATGAAAGAGGTCTCTTAAACAGAGGCTTTCAAATTAGTTAGAATATTCTAAATTAAAATTAATACTTTAAGCTCTACATGTCAATCATTAAGTACAGTGGAAATAGGCACAAATCCACCTTTTGTGGGGGCAATTTTAACATGTGGCAGGCATTTTCTCAGTAGTTAATCAAGGATGCTAAAATTGCATCCACATGTAATGTTTATTTGTCAAATTTCAGTTCAAAGAAGTTGGTAACAGTAGCAAAATATGTACATAAAAGCAAGGATAAATATTTCCCTTGCCATATACAGACAGATTTTAGTCATAGCTATTCATGAACATGGGACTTTAGAAGTCAACATGGCCCTGATATTGCCAATCTGTTTAAGAAGCAGCAATTATTCTTGCAAGATACCAGCAAGCTCCTGGGAATTATAAGAATGACCTTATCGGACAGTGCTTAGTGCTTAGAAGCTCAAAGTGATAGACAGAATGGGTAATAAAAGCACAAGTCCTATATTTGTTGTAAAGTTGGTAAACTTTTTAAATGTTTTGAATAATTAAGGTTAAATTTGCTGAATTTTCCCATCAATTTTTTGTATACAATCTCATATGTGTCTGGGTATGCACATACAAAAATCATTGTTCACTGAAGGTAGGATTATTTCAGTTTATTTTAAATAACCTATTTATTGATAAATCAGTAAACAGAGAAAGCAATAGCACTACTGATGATAGGAGAAACCCAAATGTTTTAGATGTACCTTTGAGCAAGGTTCCATTAGCAGCAAGAACCATTTGGTCTGCAATTGCCTTCGTTCTAGAATAATGATTAAAATGCTATAAAGAAAGGCAGAATATGATCAACATTTTAATCAACATTATTGTATTTGTGAAGGCAAATTTACTGTTTATACCTGATAACCTCTAAATCTAGCCAGCTTGTAGACATCAGCTGAGTAAAATAAAACTAGAAATAACAAGATATGGCACTGGTATATATCTAGGGAGACAGATTCTTGTGACAAAAAGAATTATGTAACTTTTTGTGCTGGATGTACTGAAAAAAATAATATCAAGTCAAATATTCTCTTTGGTCATATAATTTTGTTTTGAAATTGGATTTTTTTTAAACAATAAATTAAATATGAAATGAAGGGTATGGACGTTCCAAAAATGTTTCAATTTCCTATTGAAACTATTCATATAATTACAAATAATTATATTTTATATAATTATAATGATTTATAATTATATAGTTATAAACAATAATCTCCCAACTGTATCCTCTACTATTAACTTAAAAAAAAAAAAGTACCCAAATGTATTAAATAGGATTCTGGACACAGAAGGTTATTTATAAGACTCTTGAATTTCGTATTGTCGTGCTTTATATTGAAAACTATAGCTAAAAATTACACCACGGAAAGTCTTTATACTCTCAGGTGGCTTAATCCATCTGCTCCACCTTCCTTCCAGCCCCATCTACCTCTGCTGGTTGCTATTTCATGGTCACTGTCAGAGAAAACATATGATTAGGGCTCAGACACAATGCAACTAACTGCAAATTCCTGAAATGCTTTCTTAGAAGTCTGAGGAACCATGCAGGCTTTGCACAAACTGACATTTCCAACTAAATATTTTGGGAGGCACTAACTGAGTAGTAGTCAATCCTATTTAGGATTCCTGGACAATGGATGTACAGACTAAAATTATAGCTCTTAACTGCAGGCAGTGTGCTGGGAGAAGGAAAGAACAAATGATGAGAGTGGCCAGAATGCACTGAGCTCCAGATTTCAGCTAGAAAGCATTCCATAAATGATCATAGTAAAGAAGGAAATAGTATTTCAGAGTGTGAGGTGATGTAAGAAGGCAGCAAGAAAGCAAGGTTTAGGAACTTCAAAGAAGCGAAAATGAGTGTGCATAAAGATGTGGAATTCAATATTTAGTAATATTCTTCAGCGCAAACAAATATTTACATAGCAGATGGTTCCCCGAAAGCCCTTCCTGTAAAAATCTCCCTGTTAAATGACAGATTCCACTTTTCTTAATCATTTCAGGTATTTTAACATCCCCTGGTTACAGCACATTAAAGTAACTATGATTTGAGTATCTCTTCATTGACCACAGGTCAATTTTTATTAATGAAAAATAATTTCATAGAATTTAAACTGAGCTATAGTAAAACAGCTTCTGCTTCCAGACCAGCCTTCATCTAATCTACCCATTAGAGTACAGCAAATGCCATGACATCACATGAACAAAATACCTTTTCCAGTGGAAAATATGGCACAGTTTCTTCATCTCCTTCTTCAATAGTATTCCCTCCAAATACCACATTCACCGTACTGGTATATATCAGTCTAGGGATATTTCTTTGTTTGCAGACTACAATGGCATGCAAAATTTTGTTTATAACAAAAATAAAGAGTGAGAAACAACATATGAACTGGAAAACACTTTTTGCAAACAAGCATTACATTTACAGAAAATATAATATTTTATTTTTAACATTAATTTATCATGTAATATAATCGTATCTTTCATTCAGGTGGAATTTTTCATCCCAAATATTTGCTGTTTTAATATTACGTATCATGGTCACCAAACGTTTTATATACTTGCAGCTATCATATCTCCACGGGACTGTAGTCATCAGCTGGATAGAGGAAATCTCTTGGCAGGGAAAAAAAAATCCACCTTTCCTTTGAAACATTTCTTAAAACATATTCATTTTATGAGATGAATAAAAAGGAGATGAGTTTGATCTTGTGATCAAACAGTATTGAAAACCCTATGCTTCTTTGTAGGGGTAGTACTGTGGACAGCAGCCTCCCTGCAGACCATTATTTTTGCCCTTATTTCATCAGTGAGCAGGAAGCAGTTCTGCTTTTTGTCCCACAGTTTCATGGATGTCCCTGCAGGTAAGTAGACATATAATAAACTGTGCTAGCTGTCTCCAGTGTGTGTGCGTGTGTGACAAAACTCTATTTGTGTCAAATCGTTCATAAGTGACAAATAGCTAACAAATGTTAGCAGGAAACATACACTGTCAGTGTATAATCAGAAGTATGTTAAATACACATGAAATTAGTATTATTTCCAAAACAAAGCCTTAATTATGAATTCCAATCAAGAGTAAGATGTCTAAATTCTGCTGCATATATGTCATTGCAAACTTCAATAACAATAATTTTCTTTTATTTGGCAATGTTTCTAAAGTTTTAGTGAATTAATATTTACAAAGCTATGAGAGAATTTTTAGAATCTACACAGCAGTCAGACCAATTGGCTCATTTTGGAAATAATGAAAATATTGTTGTTAATATTTGGAAGAAAACACAATCATAAAATATGTTATTAATATGTAGGTTAAAAGGGAACCTCAAGGTTCACACTCCTCACAGATTCTTACTTTGTTGGGAGCCTATGAGAATATGACAGGACATGTTTCTGTAGGTTCAGAGGTTGGGGCAAGAATAAGGGAATATGTAGCATACTTTTCCTTTTAGCTCATTTAGACCTTTACTCGCCTACCACTTCACTTTAATTGTTATGGCTTTTTTTTCAGTAATAATCCATAATAAACTACAGGCAGAATGAAAACGGGTCTAAAATGAAACTGCTTTTGCCATTTTGCCTTTTAGGTTTTGAGGGAAAAGCAAAGAGAAAGTAGCTTTGGCATTTACAATACACTTTGAAACATTCTTTCTGGAGTTAAATATACAAAAGGAAATGTGTTGACATTTTACTGAGACTTTAGTTAAAAAACAGTATATATTAGAAAGGAGTCATATTTAGATAGGGGTTAACAAGGATAGATATATTAATTTGGTAACATAATAGCTAAATATACTTAGGATATCTATAGCACCTAGATATTTACAATACAACAAACAGTACAATATCTCTCATGATATTTCTGTGAGGAAAGAAGATAATTCTTCTCCACTGAATAGTGAAGGGACAAGATAATCAGTACATGGAGGAGAGTTTAAGTTGGTCTGCCATGGAATTAAGTCGAGGTTGAAAACCTATCCTCAGTCGAAAGTAGTGGCAAATCTACCAGTTTTAATGGGACTGGAGTTTCATTCCATCTAAAGAGTTCACTTGCTTCATTAGAAAGACGACACATTTTAAGTCTGTTGTATGTATCAGGGTTCTGCACACCTAATTTTACATCATACTCTGAGAGCCTCTTTTAACTGCCAAGTGAACACTGGAAAAATCCAATTAGAAGTTTTTTGAATTCAGTTGATTCAGTTACAAAGAAAGTTAAAAAATTCAGGTGAAAAGAAAGAAAGTCTAGGTACATACCATCAATTATTATTTTTGTGCCACCGACATTTATGGATTCAATCTGTTCTTTCTTTTGAAGCTAGAAATAAGTTTGCACAAACTCTAATTAATTTATCAAGTCACATTCACAATACAATTGTTACAATTGCTAGATCTAGAATAGCTCTGGCCTTTTTTCTGTATATGTGTTACAGTTCTCTGTCTTTCTGACATACAGTGATTTCTAGCAGTTTTCAATTTTATTGTCTTGTTCTTGTCTGAGTAGTACATTAGTTTCATGCTTTGACATTTATTACTTAAGGAACACCTCCCTCGTTCCCTGCACAGATGACTTGACCTTTATAACCAACTTCTGTCTCACATAAAAATCCTTTAACCACACTCTTGACTCCTGTATGGAGACAGATCTCTGCTCTTACAAGAATAAAAAGAGAAAGTATTAGGAAAATTGTACTTGCTTGTTCTAATCCTGACATTCCACAAGCAGCCACATGAAAAACACAGTCGGCCCCTTCACATGCTTTGAACACTGCATCATAATCCCTCACATCACCCTGTAAAATGAGAAAAAAATGGGTTTTGACTGGTAAAGCTCGTTACATTCTCCATACAATCAATATTAACTGTGGACATTAACAAAAATCTCAAGTCATTCTAATCGATTTTTCACAACCCCCAATTAGCATTAAATAAAACATCATTAACAAGGAGGAAAATCTGTGACTAAGAATTTTGTTAGTATTTTGTTGCAAAACAATGATGACTCTTGTTGGACCCAATTAAGACGCGTATTTTCACACTTAGTCTTGTAAGGTGGCAAAACTTGTTGAACTTGAATGGGAGCAGCATATGCTTGAGGGCTAGAGAATCAAGCCCAAATGACAATAAATCATAACAGGGAGGGTTCAGCTGTTTACCAAGGAATCACCAAATAAGAGAATCCCTTTTCTGTTAGCAAACACACCTTCAGATCTGGCTTGTGCAATCTGGACAAATGTCTCGTTGCCCATATATGCTTTATTTTAAGCGCTTGGAATGACAACTTTAATTACACTTTTGTACAGGATTAAAACTGAAGAGTACACACTATATGCACTTAATACTGTATAAGTTAGTGTGGTATTATAATCACATTATGACATGAATGCTGGACTGTTTAAATACACACACACAGTATTTAGTAACAAATGCTATTCTGTGTGTAGAATATTACACTGCATTTTTGTATACCACGTAGTACTATATGAATAATACTCCACATACATACAGATTTCAATAAAAATTGCACTTCTTTAATGAATTATGACATTTTAAAATATTAGATATTATTTAATTTACTTTGATGAAATTGATAGAATAATCACAAAAGATACGGCTAGAGGTAAGACTAAGAGATCATCCAATCAGTTTTTAACTCAACTTTTCATTTGAGGTTGTAAAAGTATTTCACAATTAAGGCTGACTTACACGTCCTACCTTCAATCAAATGCTGAAATAGCTAATCAGTATAAATAATATTAGCAATCTCCAAATCACTGATCAAAGCTCAGATCTCTGAGGTGACCTATTACTTTGTTTACTCTGTAGTTCTATTTTCTAGGTAATTCACCTGTAATTTATACTATTTTTTTTTACATTAAATTCTAAAACAACTGTTCTCAGAAGACTATTTGAGTCTGATCTCTTGATTAACTTTAAAAAGTTGTAAATTGGCATCAATGCACCAACTCAAATCAAATTATGTGGGTTTACATCATTGACAAATCAAATCCGCAGTTTTTGAATGGTTCCTTGTCAATACTCTATCACTGTGCCACATTCTGTAAAAGCTGTTTTTGAAAATAAACATAAGAACAGCGTTCTGGGTCAGACTAGAGGTCTACCTAACCCATTATTCTGCCCAATGCACAGCTACACAGAGCATTGTCACATGTCCCCCCTCTGCCTCCCTCACGGCTTTCCCACATGGTGACATAGCTAGAAAAATCAGCACCACCTCAATAGCCCCTGGGACAAGGATCCTGTGATCACTTTCAACTCTACCGTCAACTTTCTAATTCTTGTGGTGGTGTTGAAGAGCTCTTAGGCTAAATATCTGGACCAGATCAGCTGGATGATACCCTATGTCTATCTAGAACTTGTGTAAGATGATGGGAACATGCACAAAGTGCTAGTGCATGCCTGTGTACCCAGACCCCCAAACCTGAGTTGATGAAGCAACTGTGAGGAGTCCGTGTCTCCCAATATCAAGGAGTAGTGGTGGATGCTGTCCTCCACAGATGGTTGTGAACCACAAAATATTTGAGGCCTCTTTTGTTCCCCCCATTTTCCAGACATAATAAATACATTTATTGAACTGTTAGGAATCAAGAAGCATCAGTGCTCATAAGTGGATGCCCCGGTAAGAGCAGAAACAGGACAAGCATGTGACATTTTACTCCAGAATACTCTTCCAGCCTCCAAGTATTTTAATTCAGAAGATTTCTTGAGTCTAATTTAACTTACCTATTTAATAATCTCCAACAGAAGTAAACTTTTAGTAAGACTTTGTACAAGCATTTTTCCCATTGCATGAATGAGAAAACAACCTCTTTTTGTTTATATTGAACCGACTCCTCATTTCATTTAATGGCCTTTCCTTCTTGTACTTGAAAGAACAGTGAACAATCAGTCCCTAAGCCTCTCCATGCCTCTCACAGTTTGAAGATCTCTCCCACTCCCAAGTCATCTCTTTCCCAGTCTGCAAAGTGCTAGTTTCCTTAATCATCCTTTGCACGGAATTCATTCTCCGTATGTAATCATTATTTCACTGTCCTTCTCTCACCTTTTTACTCCAAACAGCTTGCTTGAGCAATAAACTTTGTCACTTCATTGCTCACTCCTTCACCTAGGTCAATATGAATGTGTTAAATACCAAATCCCAATACAGGACTCTTCAGAACTTCACTGGTGAAATTGAGAGAAGTGACCACTTGGACTCCTCCTGCTTGCTGTCTCTTAATCAGTTATTTATACATGCAAGAACCTTTTACCATGTTCATTAAAAGCATTTACTGAAAAACCTTCAGCAAAAATTCCTAAGAATTCTTGCTATTCTTGCCTTCTATACTAATATGCATAGAAGTAGTATGATTTTATTTCACTGCTGTTAAATATGTAATTTCAACATACCTTGAAAAAATCTGCTCCATTTGGAATTTCCCACTTAGGTTTCCGTACATCAAACAGAACAACGGCAACGCCTGACTTAAGAAGAGCACATCCCAGATTATATCCCAGGTAACCTCCACCTCCTGTCACCACTGTCTTTCTGCTTTTAACCAGTGGTTCAGTGTGCTCAGTTAGTTTGCTCTCACACGGTTGGCCCCTGTGGAGCTCCTCTGTAGACCGTTCTTGCATCACAACTGCAAGATAAAAGGTCTCGTGAAAATTCCCGCATAGTACTCTGTGATCTACACAATTTCAGTAAGTTTCACATTACAATGACTGTACTATTTTTATTTATACATATTTTATTATCTTAAGATGCTTAAAGTGTATAAAGTGACAGCGCTTTGGTGACAGTATTTCTATGTACAATGAGTAATGTGTCTGACTACTTTTACATTCAGATATAGTCTTTTCCTCTTACCTAAAAGTTTCATGTTACGTAGATATAAAGAAAAAATATAGAATTTTAGAGACATTATAATTACCTGAACTTAACAGGTATGATTATATTTTTGAATGCTTGGTATATCAAACATTTTACCCTTGAAGACTCCCTGACTTCTGATATATTAATGTCAAATAGATGTTAGCCCACTACTAGTCAGGAAAAAACAAATTAGAAAAGGAATATAAGAAAAGACTCTGCTTTTTAAGTCCACTTTATTTCATGTTTAGGTCACAGTTATTCAGTAAAGACAATAACTCATTACCACTTAAAACTTTTTTTTTTGTTACATAGATGATACGTTTAATTTTCTGTTCAGTTCTTTCCAACTTTTGTTGATTTTTTTTTTTTAATCAGGGCATTCATATATACAGCTAGACCGACAAGGAACAGCATGCGTAGACCACCTGCTCTGTGGGTTCATCTACTCGGGAAGACTGATTAGAATATCATTCTAGGATAAGCAATTTCACAAGAGTTACCTGTCTGCATGCTTTCTTCTGTATGAAAAGTGAGTTTATTCTACAATAATTGCTACCCTTTAAAAATGTACTCAAATTATACAACTGAAATGACTGGTATTCCAAATCATAATATACTTACAAGAAATTACTGCAGTTAATTTTCCCACCTAGACAGCTCCTATTGTCTTGATTCCTTCCATGGCCTTTACACATTAGGATCTAGGCTCTTAAGTCCCCAAACAAATCCAGAGTACATACACCTAAAATCAATCAAACTAAGTCACTGTAAAGTGGGAGGCAAACTGGGTGCCTGCCACTCTAATTTAGGAATATGGACCCAATTCAGATTATTATGGTTCTCTCATAGTTGGAGTGGGTCCTGATAGCAACATCCCCATGCACAAAAATAATTGCAGAAATCTTACAGCAGCTGGGCATAGGTTTGCTCTCAGTCATTTACACCAGGGTTCAGCAGAGACAATACAGAACTGGCCATGATTAGCAACTGTCAGCTGCATCACTTCCAGGATGACAAAGAAATACTAGAAGAACAACAAAAAATGCATCCCGCAGCATGCAGTTACAGATTATTTTGCCATTGCCTAGTTAATTTTTTATATTTTTTTGTCATTTTTCTTATTTTCTGCTTCACTTTTTGGACTTCAGACACAGGGAACGAAGTAGCAGATTCTCCACGCTGTTATGCTGTTTCAACACAATGTCAGCTCATTAAATTCAATGAAACAAATAGCAGCACAAAGTGAAACTTATGAGCTCCTTATGTTGAAAAATATCCTGACATTTAAAAAATGAAAAATAATTCACATTTCCAAACTAAATTTAAATTGGAAATAAAACTAAAATAGGTACACTTCCCCTCCTAAGGAAAATAAAATTTTCATCTCTAAATCATGCTACACAGTAGCTTTAAGCCATATAATTATTTCACCTTTTCTTCTGCAAAAAAGCACCTTTTTGTACACTGAAGTACACTGACAGCTAAAGTCAAACTTGTCACGTATACCATTAAAACATTTTAAATTGGCATATATTTAAATACTGACAGCTGTCATTAATATCTCCTCATATTTTGTTTTAAGTTAGATGGAGGTTGTATCAAAAAACATCTCACAACTTTGAAGATCTTGCCAGAAATCTTTCTTAAAAAGCACTAATAGAATTAGTACATTTGTCAGCTTCATAGAATTAGAAAATTATTAACAATTTTTCAATATATACAGTTGCATATAAGAAAAAAATACATATTTCCAGAATCAGTAGCTTCCTTGTTTCTCTAGATTTTGGAAGAGCTATTCTGACTTATTCATGCATGGTTACATCCTTGCATTCATGAGCATAGTTACATCCTAGGCAGTTCATTTAGTGTGAGTTCCTCTTAGCTCCCCTACTTGCATTTCAAATATTAGAAATGCAGAAATTACTTCCCCAAAGAAAGTTAGTCAAACATTTCAGATTTTTAAAAATAGCTATAGTAGTAGTAAGTACCCGTGGTAGAATCCTGGATGTCAGTGTTATCCCCGTGCTTCCTGTCCAAGTAAGATGGTGAGACTTCTCTTTGCTGGACAATTAGTAACTTAAGGGCATCAGGTACTCTAGACAAACATCGAGATGTTCACGTGTGCTCAGGTCCTTTTGTTGTTCCTGCTCCTTTGTAGCTGGTGGCTGGGCTGGGAGCCAAAAAAGGGCAGGGCTTAATTTATACATAATTTACGTTCCTTTTCAGGAAATAAATAAATAAATAAATGAAGATCTCCACATCAGATCCTTCTAAATATCTTACTGTTACCTGGTAAAACCATTGATAAGACACTAGACAGCACAAATATACTACTGTAACATCATTCTGTAGATAAGTTGTACTAGATCACTAAAATGTCTCAGCCAGGGTTCTTGAAAAGTACAAAGAAAAAAGTTCTTAAGAAAAACTGGAGAGA
The DNA here is from genome assembly GCF_013377495.2 of Cygnus atratus. Classification (NCBI taxonomy): domain Eukaryota; kingdom Metazoa; phylum Chordata; class Aves; order Anseriformes; family Anatidae; genus Cygnus; species Cygnus atratus. The sequence goes on from NC_066376.1 coordinate 8,120,746, forward strand.
AAGTCTTAGCACTAGTGTTTGAAAACAGATCTCTAAGTGTGAAACTTTGGTTGGATACATCTCATCTAATAGCAGGCTGAATGGAAGTATGTTTCCCTTCCACCTATGGTTTTCAATCTAAATTTGGATACAGAGAAGAAAGAAAAATCTTGTTTGACAAAGGTACTTCGCACTTTCATCCTGATTCTTCTATCTTCATCCCCAATCCAATTTTGTATTTGCAATGTAGGTGCAAGGTTTTGTTCTCTCACTTCCAGGATGAGTGAAGTACAGGCAGCAAACTAACTGGTACACAATAGAACAGGAAAAGACTTATTCTTAAATAGTGCATTTAAAATTTATTAATCAGTTAATTTATTATTATTATAGAAGTTCTCTGATCCTAAGATTTTAAAGCACTTTTAAAACACACATCCTTTTGCAAATTAAACAATAAGAAATCAAAGCCAACATTTTTAGATGGGTGTGTCTAAAATTAGGCCTCAAAGCAGTAGTTAAGATGCTAAAGAAACACTCCCAAATCTAAATATAAATGACTACAATTTGAAGTGTTGGCATGTTAGAAATATCTCAAGTTCATACGTGACTTTGCAATTTAAATGCAATTTAATGGTCACATGTTGACAAGGACTCAGACTGACACCTAAGCAAATATATTTTAGCATAACATATATGCACTGAAGTCCTTGTAGTCTGCATTAGAACCTTTAAATCTGTCAAGCTAATTTGCACTTCTCAGGTTGCAAAATGAGTAACAAACCCAGCTCAGAGTAAAAGCCCCAGGAGTACAGAGTTCTTTTGGTTGAGATGGTCACAGCACTCAGATTTTATCATTTTGCCTGAGAAAGAGAGTGGCTATTCCATCCATCCCTAGACTACTAAAGAACTCCTCCACAAGTCAAAGCACCTGGTCAGCATATTCGTAGCATATCTATCCCTCATCTCTCAGTGAAAATAAACAAAGACTACTTTAACTTGACTTTGGGTTCCACCTTAGCCAGAAGAGCTTTTCAGAACGGGTATTGTGTACCTCACCTGTTACTCTTATTCTCATAACACAGAAGAGAGGTGGCCATAATTTATTCACTGCATCCTGCTAAGTCTTTCTGAAAGATACAGACGCTAAAGTTACAATGACAAATGCTGCCACGTTTAGACTTAAGTTTGTCTTTGGTCTTGAGTCATAACTTATACAGTTGCCCTTTTCTACCTTTTCTCCTATAACTGCTCGAAGTTCACGTAGGCAGACAGAAGTAAATAACACAGCTGATACTTCCAGCAGATGACTGCATAAAATGCAACAGGAAGGACTACAACAGGAAGATTGCCAGTTTACACAGAGAAGGTCCACATTTCTGAAGTATCATGTTGGCTTATCAAAACGTTACTCACATCCAGAGCACAAAGCAATGTTGAAATGTAATTGCCCTGTTTCATAGAGGACTCTAGTAAGCTTACACAAGCTGATTTTACTCACATGTTGATAGATTCACTGATAAATCTGAACTGAGTAAGGGTGAGTAGGGTTCAGGACGTGAGTAAGACGAGACACTACATGTCTCCAGGATACACAGAAATACCCTTGTCCCCATTGCTTGTTCCATGGGCACGAGAGCTGAGTGTTGGATCACAGACAGGTACAGACAAGTATTAGTTCAGGGCCTAGGAGCAAGACGTGTGGAGACTGGAGGTTGGTCTCTTTCATTCAGCAGCTCCCACTGCTGTCAGAGGTGTGCCAGTTCTGGACGCAGCTGGGAAGGAGCCTGTTTGGGAATTGGTGTTGTGCTCTCTCCAGCAGTGTTGACAAGGCCTCCAGATTCTCTCTGCTGCGGCAGACTTAACAGGTGCAGGTGCCAGTATAACACACAAATTAAATATAGATTTATCCGTATGTTTAAGAAATCTGTACAGGAACCTCAATTAAATCCTGATTAGGCTGATTTTGATGAAACACCAACTAGAGATGAGCACTTTTTTTTCCTAGCTGCTTATGACAATAATTTTATGTGCAAATTTAGATATACACAGGTGATGCAATTCTCTATTAAAAGAAGTTACATGCTTTGAGGTCTTTATTAATCACATTAAATATAACTAGGGCTGATTTAACAAATAAGTAATCTCTCTATACTCTTGCAAAATGCGACCTCAATTATTTTACCAATTCTCTATTCTGAAATATTTCTTTTATCAGTTTTAAATGTTTTATTTCTCTACTTTACTGAAACTCCTTTTGTTCCTTTATTGTCAAAAGGATACATCGTTTATTTTCTTTGTATTGTTCCTTATTTTTCAGCCTATTCCTGGGCTTTTTATCATCAAAAGTAAAGGGCAAATTATGCAATAGATAACTTTAAAAGCATATTAGAAACAGAAGGCCAATCTAGACAGAATGAGCAAATAATTGTGTTTGTATTTTACCTTAAGGCCTAGGCATTTTGTTTTTTGAGCCTACTGATTAGTAGTCTCCCAAACTTAGTTTTCCTTCAGAGGAGTCATTTCTCAGGCTATTATGTTTCATAGCACTGTTTGGAGAAGGTGACACAAATCTACTTGCAAAGTTACATATCCACTACAGTCTTCAGTTCATCATTGAGGTGCAGGAAAAGACAATCCATAAAACTAGAAACAATTTTTAAAAAAGAACTAAAAATATTTGAAGGCTAAAAAAAAGTGAACCCCACAGCTATCAGGTTGAAAATATTATTTTGAATGTAACTGAAGATGAGAAATCACTAGAAGGTTTTAAAGAGGGTGACAGGATAGGAAGATCATTTTTGCAGGAACATGCCAGTTCAACCTGAGCAAGGCAAGACTGCCTTTCCACGCCACAGAAAGGGAGCAGTGCTCCAACTGTGAGGTAACAGGAACTTGCATGAGGGTTTATAATTGTGTGGAAGTTATTATACAGAAGGCAGCCTTTAACAGAGACATAACCTTAGCATGAAGAACTAGAAAGAAGTCTGAGTTAACATGACAGCCGGATGTTTGGCCTGAGTCATAGGCAGGATGGTATGCTCTGGAGTGCCGAAGGGCAGAAGAATAGCAGGAAATCTTAAGAGACTAAGCTCTCTCTTAAAGCTATGTTGAGCTGGAAATGTCCAAGCTAAGGCAAGAACACAGCAGTGAGATATGAAAGGCTGAAGTAGGCATGTGAATTGCTCACAAAATGGTTATTGAGATTATCCAGAGAAAGAAGAGAGAGCTTGATATAATTATAAAAAAAGTTAAGGGTGGTGGATCTTCCTTAGACCATATTCTGAAGGCAATTAAAGAGCCAGAGGGGAGAAAAAGGAGATGATGTAAGTGAGTCAAGGGAGAATAAGAAAGTGAGCAGGGGGCACTATATTGAAACCAGACACAATCCTGATCTTTGCTGTCCATACCCTAATATGTATGAGAATGATGAATTGGGGAAATTGCCTTCTCACCAGGAGACAGCCTCAGAAGTCCAGATAGTTAAAAGTACTGTCAGAAAACCTCACCGTTGTTTCTTTTCATCTTATTTCCTCTTACTGTAATCAGATCAAAAGCTGTTATGAGCAAAGAGGATAGTTGGCCAAATGAGGGTGTACGGTAGGGGAAAGGCTGATTGTGAGTGTCAGGAGTGATCAAAGAAGCTGCATGTTTGTGGCTATCTCCAGTGCCCTAAATTGCTGCCCTGTTGAAATGCTGCACTGCTGACTTCGGTTGTGTTCCTGTGCCTGAAGTTCTTTGTGGGAAGCAGGGTATGAGGGGATGTTACTACATCCGTCTGGATCTTCTTGCAGCATTAAATCAAAATTAAGTCATAGTATACACCCAGGCGAAAGAGCTAGGAAAAGTACATAGCCTCCCTCTGTGACTTTACAGAGCAACCAGGGCCTGAAAGAGGGAAGGACCGAGAGACTAACATTAAAGGACTGGCGTCCTTGATACATGCTGCTTTTTGCTAAATTCTCTGGAGATTCTTTTCTAATCTTGATTTTCTAGAACTTGTCTTGCTTTCATACCACAATTTCCCCAGCTTTCACGTCACTGCTTTTAGTTTCAGCTAACAGTCATGATAGCTGAAACATCAACAAATGATACGATGTTTCACATGAAACATCAAATTTAGTATAAACAAAGTATATTATAATCAATTCCTGTTTGAGTTTTTTAGTTTTAAATGATCGCATGAAAATCTTTACCACTTGACTTTACTTCTATAGAATAAAGAATAAAAAGTCCTTATGGAGAGTCTGAAGATCTGAAAGCCTGAGAGATTCTGGTAACTTGAAGGTATGGCTACTCCTCTCTAGGTTTATGTACAAGAACCAGGAGTACAACACTTAGGAGTTTTTTGTCCTCTTACTAAAACTGTCAGGAAAGCTGTCATTTTCAATAGGAAGAAATTACATTTGGCAAAAAACTTTCGTATGCACTATTTCTAATGCACTACCACTTCTTGACACTTAATGAAGAGAAAACAGTTCCACGAGAAAGAAAGAAACAAAACCCTACAGTACTCAAATAATCATCGTGAGCTGCAGGCTTTTCATGGAATAACCAGTCTAGTATGAAAATCTAAACTTATTTTTGTGTTATGCCCATTGTTCATATCATGTATCTAGTCAAAAGGTGTGAGTAACAGCAATCTTCAGTACCTCCAAGATAAGCAAAGAAATACATGTATATAAATTTAAGCTAATTGAAGTCTTAGGCTTTCACAGGCATAGACACAAGGAATATACAAGGGATGGCAAAGATCCAAAAGGGAAGTATTACTTAGAATTATACTGTGCTCTCCCACTCAGATCCCTGTAGCAATTGGATAGTGTGCTTACTGACCAATGCAACAGCATCCTATTCTGCCCCCTACTCCTTTGGTTTATCAAGTTGTGCCTCTGCATTACTGCTACTTAGCAATTTATGTTTTCTTTATAATACACTGTAACAATTTAGCTGAAATGACTACAGCATAAAAATACCCTCTAATCATTTGACTTATTAAAAAATCTGTATCTAAAACCTAAATAAGTAGAGTTGTTCAGGCTCATAAGTGATTCTGAACACCTTGTGCACTTGTTCACATCCAGCTGCCCAGCCATATTCACTACTGACACAAACATATGATTTCAGAGTGGTAAGACTGGTTTGGACAGCGTACCGAATCTCTGATCCTCATTGCAACCCCAAAAATGTCTGGAAATACCTGTTGTAGGCTATAAGTACTTTTGTAGTCACTCTCTGTGACTATAAAAATCGATCATCCTTATAAAAAAACATTGAGTCTAAATCGACAGAGAGCTGAGAGAAGTGAAGTGATTGTGGTGAGGTATTCAGGTTTTAAGTAAGATGACAGAAAAAGCATTTAAATTATAATTGAAATCTGAAGGTCTTGCAATGTTAATAGAAAAGAGGAAAAAATGGAACTCTCCTCTAAACACCTCTATGCAACTTGCTGTGCATAGAATTTTTGCTTGAAAGAGACGGGATCTGAATTTGGGAGAGGACACTGAGAATATTTATTTTTCATATAAATTTAATCAAACGCTAAACATTGCTACAGAACAAATATTTCTAAGGAATAAAATAGTTCTTAAAACTGTGTCACAATATTAATGCAAAACCAGATGTAAATTACTACCCAAAGTACGCATCATAAATGCAACATTAAGTACTTTATGATAGTACAACATTCTTCACATTCCTTGCTCATTTAGAAAAGGAAGATACAGAGGCTGAACAACTTACCTGGGGTCATTCTGCAGTTTCATGCCAGAAGAGAGAAGACGCAGATTCTTATTCCCATTATTACACAAAACGCATATTTTCTATACCTAACACAGCAAAAGAACAATGGTTTGCTAAACTAAGTTAATTTCCTCTGGGCAGTTAAGTTCCTTCTGATTTTTTGATAGGCAAAAAGACATTAAGCATTCATCATCGTGCACTTCAATAGTTTGCCTTTCATAAAGGCACTTTTTTTTCTGTATAATAACAATGCAATTACATATTTCTGAATAACAGAATAGTTACTTACGCACATATATTGTTTAAAGCGATGATACTGTGCTGTTTTGTTTCATGTTCTGCCATCTGTTAATGGGTTTTTATTTTTAATATCATCAGATACAGTATTTCTAGAAGCAAGCATATCAAACACTTTAAACATCTTTCTCAAAGTTTAAAAAATCAGGGTTTTCTATTATATTAATCAGACAGCTAGCTGCAAAGCTGAGAACTCAGATTGTTTTAAAATCCCTTAGATCTTCATTAGCAAAAATAAATATTCTCACTCCATCCCTTCCTTTTTCCTGATCTTTGTGTATTTATTTGTTTTACGATTCTACGTATTTCATCATTTCCTCTTGGAAGGAATAAAGCACACATGAATACTTCAACGCACAGCCTTGGAATGTGCCATATAAAATACTTGTCAAGTTAGGCTCTCGTTTACTCTGCATTTGTGGTTGCTTTGCATGCTGCAGAGTGATTTATATGCCAAATGAAATGGTAACTCAGAGGCTACATTGACAAGGTAGGGTGTATTACAGGAAGAAACAAAGCAACTTGTAATAGCAATAATGGGCATGCCCTTTATCGGCTCTTAGGTTTGTTAGAAAGGGGGACAGTTTGTACAACATTTAAAGGAAGGAATAAAAACTAAATGCATCATAAATAAAAACACTGCATTGTACTGAATAAAGGCATGTTTCTTTGTAGAGAACAGGGAGGAGAGTTTGCCTTCTTACATATAGGAGTCACAGAGAAAACTGAAAAATGCAAGAGCTATATATATATTAACACATGCAGATTTAAAAAGATTATGGAAGACAAACCCTAGCACGTTTCCTTTTAATTCAAAGTTTTTCTGTTATTGCACTGGAAAAGAGAATTAGAGATCATTATTACTATTACATATGTTTTCATACCCATAAAAACACTGCAGGAGTTAAGAGGGCACAGGAGGTGGCTTAGGAACGATGGAAGAGAAGGATTTATTTTGCATAATGACAGTCAGATATCTTTTAAAATCTTGTCTTAATTTCTACTAAGTTTCATTTACAATTTTCTATTTACCTCTATTGTTATTATAACCCAGAAATTGTAACATAATATGCAGAATTGTCCAAGTAGGAAAGGAAAAAGGAAACACCCTCTAAAAGACACCAGGTTCTTAACCAATAAAGAAAGAACTACAAAGTAAAGAGCCTCAGTGCCATCTTAACTGTGGCCACAATAACAGAGGAAGCCCCTACCACTGAAAGCATGTAAACTTCTAGTCTACAAGGTCTGTCTATTTTACCTATCACACTCTGGGTAGAATTTAAGATTCTAAATGATGAAGCCTCATACGATAAGACAGGGATCATCAATTTCTTTGTACTGTAGTTCCATCAGTGCATTCAGTATAGATAGATACCTAAACTCTAGATTCTATCTGTTATGAAAGACACAGGTAAAAAAATAGGATATTTTCTGATGCTCGCAGGTTTCTGAAACTAGATTTTCCATTCTCTCTCTCAAAACTATTCAGAAATCAAATATCTGATAAGCATCTGCTTGAGGTTGTTTCACAGAGGACTGAAGTTTGACAGAATGAAATGTATCCTACATATATCTAACTGGTCAAGATGCATTAAAATGATTGAATGAAAATTCTTATTACTGAGTTGTACTGACACTTTTGGGTGCCTAAAATCTTGGAACTTCGTCGTTTCAAATCTAGAAAAACACTGATAATATGCCTACAAAACATGGATAAATTCTTACTGGACAGAATTCCATAGGGCAGAGCACAACACGCTTATTGCTGACTTCTTCCTTAGAAGCCATGTAAACTTGCTGGGGTTGTCTCAAGTTCAGGCATAGTTAGATGGATGAATTTGTTACTGTCCCAAGCCATCTCCCCCTCTTCTGTCGGCTGTTTTCCCCCGAAGCAGGTATGGCTGAAGCACACACAAAGGAGTTCCTGAACTGCCAGTTCATACTAAGCTAATATGAACATCTGCACTCACACAGAGGTTACCCATTCTTGCTATGAAGCCAGCAATCTTCTGATAAGGAGTTGAACACATCCTTCAGTGTAACAACTGGTTTAGCTGTTTGCCTTTAATTCACTACATGCAAATCAACATATTCAGTGAGTCACAGCAAAGACATTTACAAACAAGCTGGCAGAAAAATACACAGCTTTGTCAATTATAAAACTCCTCTTTTATTATGGCTCGAATACAGTGAATTGCATTCCAGGAAGCATGAACCAGAAAAGCAAATGACATATACATGACTGATCAACATAGAAAAGCCATTAACAGAGCACTTGATTAATGTGGTTGTCGTTGCTGACCCACCTCCTTAAAATGTTTTCCTAAGTAGTCCTCAGATTCATGGGAGCAGGTAGGACTAGAGTTTCCGGGTAGGTAATAGGAAGGCGACAGAAACTGTATTTTAAAGGAAGGAGCTGCTCTGCAGGCAGCAGGACTGACCAACCTGCAAGACAACAAGGCTTCAGAAGCATGGAAAGGGAGGCTACACAGCTTGAAAACACTTCCAAAAGAAGTGAAGTTAGATGGGATGCAATGGCTAAATACTGCAACTCCCAACAGTTTTAGAGCTTCTGTGGTTACAAAAATTATAATGTAAGAATTTGTTCCTTACTTTTCTGTTGCATTTTTCTTGAGCGGAAGGCTGAGGAACCCTTAGCTCACTCCACCAGCAAGACGACAACTCACAAAATCCTAACATGTATTTAAGTCTACTGTCTGAACCTGGGAGTACACTCAAGAGAACCAGAGCTATGAACAAATGACCAGTCTAAACTAACGCAAACAAACAAGAGATGAGTATTAGTGTATATTACAGTGAACTTCGGATTACATAGATCCATTGATGATCAGTCTACGAGATATTGTTTAAACTATGTTGTTTTGAATGAGTAAAATCTACAAAAAATAACAAATACCATACAGAAAAAAAGGCTGTGAATGAGAGGTGTGCCAGACTGCAATCTAACACAACACATAGAAATGTTCTGATTCTTACCCACATTCGCAAAATTTGTCATATGCATTACTATCTTACTTCATAAAGAGTCTATGATATCACTTAACGTACCTGCACAAGTATATTACCTTTTAAAGCCCTCTATAACAATATCAGAATATATGCTACAGCACTGTGACATTTCTTAAATCCTCCAAGCAATAAATAAGCATCTTTCCATCCCTTTTGTCATTAATCATCATCTAACATTTACATACATTCAATAAAAATGTAATCAGTCCAATTGATTTACAACCAAGATTTTCATATCAAAGCATCTTAGTAGTTACACACATACCAACACATATAAAATATACTAATAAAAATCACAGACAGTGATACTTAGCGTAAGGCACCTTGTTAACTGCAGTATTCCACAGTAGGTTGGTACTAACAAGGAAGGCAGGAGGCAGGTGGTGCAGGGCATACAAGGCTAAAAAGAGACTTTTATGATAGAAATAAGTTTTAATTCTTTATAGAGACAAAACAGATAGAGGAAAAGAAAAGAGAGTATCTCCCATATCAAATCATTCCCATCACTTGGCACTCAGGACATGTGAATAGCTCCTGAATAAATTCAGACCAAGTATCTGTATTTTGCATTCTGGATTGTTTTTCATTAAATATTACATATACTAAAACCTGAGATGAATTCCTAGACCTCTGAAGACAACAGTAAACACCTACAAAATGCTAATGAAGCGTCATCACTGAATTCCTCATTACAAAAACGTGTATTTCATAAATAAATTGGAAAAAAAATGTGACTCGATACTGTAGTTAGTTTAAATTTGATTTTCTTGTAATGGTACTGGAAAAAATTTTTAATCTTTCTATGACAGGAAACATGTAAGAATTTAATAGAATTACTTAGAAGACTGGCAGTGTCTGGTTATACAAACATAACCATGCTTTAAGAATATCAAGATATTTCTTCTTTGCATGTCTGAAGATTTCTGAATCATCCACTTTAATTCCTACTCTACTGCCAACATAAAATGAAAAAGGTAGAAACAATTATTAGCAAACTTCTTTTGGCAAAAACATTCATTCCAAGCTTTGTTTTCTACACTAAGATTATTTCTTGGACTTCCTATTCAAAATTGGAGTAAAGAATTCCCTTTCTAGTATCATAACCCTCTGTCACATCTGTTAGGGGTAAGAGCACCAGCAAACAAGTCTCAAAGCAATTGCCAAAAAAGACATCTTTGACATAACCACCAATTGATCGAAGCAATTACAAGGATGATGCAGTAAAATATTTTTTCCCAGCCTGAGGAGAAACAAGAGTTGTGATCCCTGTATAACTACTATATATAAATTCACTATATTTTCTAAAATTTGTATTAACCATGTTGGAAACTATCCTTTGTTTATGACTAGACTTTGGAGAGCGCAGGGCTTGATTTACTTCAAGTCTGCAAAACCTGCAAGTGAAGTAAATTAGCATCACTTATCATCTGTAATCTCTTCTCTGCCAGAAGTTTAGAGACAACAAAGAGTACATCTTTCCTCCTTCTGCTTGAGGCTGGAAGCTTTACGCATACAATTAAAGAGAAGCAGGCTAGTGGTATCACTCCAATCATCTTCAGCGTCCTTTGTCGGTATAAAATTTAATCCTACAAGTCAAGAACATGAATAAATTTTTAAATACAAAATCAAAATATATGAATCACATCAGCTCACCATCACAACTGAAAAAGTGGTACTGGAAAAACAATATAAATCAGTAACTTCAAATCTTCCTTATTTTTTTAATTGTGCTACAATGTTATGTAGTTTCTGAAGTACATTAACAGGAATGTCTTCCTATACACTTTACAATCAGTAGTTTACTTCAGAAGGCTAAAAGACAAGAGATAGCTGTGGGACACTAGCCTCTGTTTCTACATGTCCACAACAACTTTCTTGCTACTACAAGATGGTTGTCCTGTTTCTTCTCCAAGCTTTAGTGGTCAGCCCTTATACTCTCAATTCTGCTCATATTTGACCAGATTCCAGGTTTTATACTCTACAAAGCAAGTCTTCTTAATCAGCAGGTCTGACTGGATTTTTTTTCTTCCCTTTGAATGACTGGGCAGTAACATAAACCAAAATACAAAGTACAGCTATAGAAACAGGGATCTTAAACACAGTCTCACCATACATCTGCCTTACCCAATCCTTGACGAACATCTCATCAGGTTCTGAGAGTTCTGAGTTCTTTATTACAATTCTCTCTGTAGTTGTCTGCCTGTCCATTTTTCCCCTCAAACAGCTCTGTGACAAATGCTTCTGTCAGCTCTTACTTTTCTTGTTTAACGCTGAGAAAGCACTGTTGCATTCACAACCAGCAATTTCTCTTTTCCTGTATTTTTAATTTGCTAATTTAAAAGTAGCGGGTTGGCTCTGTGAGTGGTTTGGTTTGTCCAGCTGCCTCTCCCACAATCTTGTAATAATAGTTCAGTGTTTGTTGAGGTTGCCTTTACTATTAACGCAATCTTTTTCCAATCAGACTTGCTCATTTAGCTGATAAAACATGCAGCCCATGTAGCACTTCTTACTACAGCCATTATATCTGGTCCTAACTCTCTCTGTAACATGCTTAGCTGCTTATTCTTAGAAGAAAACTAAACCATTAATAATAAATGCACATGTGCCTAGCTTCGTTCACCCCAAACAACATACTTCTCTTTGAAGTGTTCTTTGTGTATTAGGTTATAGTATGGAACTAGCTCAGCTAAGCACTAAAACCATTACAATGTTTTCAGCATTGGGAGTGTCATTCCTGCAACTTACTACACTTTACGTTACGTTTACAAAACGTTATCCTTCTATTGAAATATTTAAACTATGTGTAAGCTATGATCTATTTGTGGTGACTGTTTACCTGAGCACTTTTTTTAAAGACAGAATTGTCCTTTTGGTTCATATTCCAATTTTGTAGTAATAACCTGTTTGAAAGAAAAAACAAATAATTACAGCAGCTTTTCATGAACATATACAGTAGCTTTATATGTCTGCTTAGCCATGTCCTTGTGTGACAGAAAATCTTTTTATTGCAGAGGTATAATGCATTTTAAAGCTCTTTAGAAATACTTTTGCTTGCTATTACTAACAAAGTGGCGCTTTCTGATTCTGGACTGGCAGTTAAGAAGCATTAACCATGAAGGAACGTAAGGATCAATAAAATTTAACTGTCCTTCCCTTTTTGTTTCTAGGCAGGTATCAAACATAACTCTAAATGACACTAGAAGCAGCAGGGAATGGTGTGCCACCTGAGCCAATTCAGTCTATTGAGATACAGTTGGCATGCAGTGCTAACGCAGTTATATTGCTCCAAGGAACTGACTTGGCTCATTTGGAGTCCACAGGGATACCTCTGCCTAACATACCATTGTACTGTTATCTGTTACATTACTGTTAACAGAAAAAGGAAAAAGAAGCTTCATGCTAAGGGAGGATGCTGAAGAGAAGATAAGGAAGAGAAAAAGAAAAAACCTGAAGAGTGTTTGGCAGAACATGCAGAGAGATAAGATAATTGGAAATTACAGTAAAGAAGGGAAGAGGGGAAGACACGGGGCAAATTCTGGCAGGCCCAAGACTTAAAGGGGAAAGGAAAAAGATTAAGAGTCATATTATTTAGGAAAGCAGAAAGACTGAGATTAGGAGGTGAGGTCTTTGAGAGGAGAACAATCTTTTCAAATCCTTTGGTAAATCAGGACATGTAAGAGTGAAGAAGGTGGTTTAGGTAATCCTCCCAGGAAACGGTTAGTGGAAACTTTACAGGTCTTTAGAAGCAAAGAGAAAAGGAAATGGATAGTAACTTGAAAAGTAGATGGGTTGAGATGGGATTATTTCAGAACAGAAGATGTCACATTATTTCATGGGACAACATAATTCTACCAGGCAGAGAATGGATGGTGATGCAATTAGAGAAGTCAGGGTAAGGTAGGATAGAAGGAGCCCATGCAGATTTTAGAAAATAAAAAAATAATTTGTATTTCAGAGTAAGAGGTCAGACTAAAGGAAGAGGTGCTAAAAAGGTCATTTTATTTTTTCATAATATATACAAAGAGAAATACAATGATTTGGTAGATGATAGAACTCAGCAAGGAGATGAACAACTTCATGTCATTTCCCTTTGACATAGGAGATGGAGGGACCACAACTGAGAAAAAACAATAGCCTGGCAGTTTAACACATTGTTAGACCATTGCTCAGATCCTTTACTATGATGGTTGCTAATAGTGTAAGACCATAAAACTAAATCTCTCTAAAGCAGACAATTCATTTGCATGTTCTTTTCCAAGCCTCAAAAAACCCTCTAAAACTGACAGTACAAGAAACAGCACTTCTTTTACAAATAGCAGATACTGACAGTCAGATATTCTTGTCTTTACTTTGTGAAATAAAAATGTAATTATTGAAAGATTCTTGATACTCACCTCAAAGATTTTGCCTGCTTTAAAAAACTTCTGGCTTTTGCTACTTCTTCAGTAAGTTTCTTTAAATCATCTCCTTCAAAGTAAGGGAAAACTGGATCCTAAAAATAGAATTAAAATATTCTGCTTTATCCTGCAACTACTTATTATTTTCAATTTCTACCAATTTAATTAATTGAGCTAAAGCTCTACATCTCCTTGTCCCTATCTACTTGCAGAGGCCTTGGAATTACAAGGGGAGAGCAGAGCAACTCTGGATTGAATATGACTGCTCACTAATACTCTTTCCTGCTGTGGCAATCACTAAGGTCTCTTGGTGTAGCATTAATGTGCTATGTAAGGATTTTACAGTGACAAATGAAACAGAAGATGGTGAGGATAAAAAGGCACAGTAAAAGCTAAAGCTAGCTTAAAAACAGCATCCAGATATAGGATGATACTGCTTCTCTTTCAAAAACTATATTGCATTATATACTTCTTTCAAAGGCTAGGCCACCTGGCCAAGGCAACTAGCAGACATACAAAACCAGATATTAAGATTTCTCCTTTTGGTTGCAATATAACGTATCTTGAGTCCTGTACTACTACTTCTAGTGATTTTTCTTTTTTAAAATGCAGTTTTACTACAGATGAAGATTAAGTTGGAGTGAAACAAAACCAAGCCTAACAAAACCAAACCATTTAACATACTTCTTCATCATCAAACCCCTCCACCAACATTCGGTGTGCTGCTAATTGGCCATCCACATCTCCAAAACTGCAGTGGTAGCGCCCTCCTGTTTGGGATGCAAGCTTCTTCAGAAATTCATTAGCTTCTCTGTTAACAACAAAGCAGTAAGTGACTCATGAAAATTATTTCTCTGAAAGCAACAACAATAAAAAAAACTTCTAAGCATTCCTCAGAAAGTATGATAACAAAACAAGCAGTTTGGAGGACATGATTATATATTTCTCTATCATTTCTAATCTTCAAGAGCTAATGAAGAATATACTCTACCTAATTGTCATAACCTCCGAAGACAGGTTATTTTTGAACACAAGGTTCAGTGTAATAACAGAATCAAAAAAAAAATACAAATCAGAAAACAGGTTGGCAAGGAAAAGGCAGCAATATTTCAGACAGGCTAAGAAAGCCAAAAGCTGGGAGACTCCATAGGGTGAAGGAACATTTTGTGCATGCTCCATAACTTGTTCTCTTGTCTAAGCCTCTATTGCTTGCCGTTATCCAACACGTCCAATGACTAGTACAGTTGCTATTGTATTCTTATTACAAATATGCTAAATAACACACTTTTACTGCCATGTCATTTTAGAGTCCTTTCTCTGAAGCACTAGCATTATAATAGTCTCAATTTAAGAACACGAAGGCTGAGTTCTTTAAGACCTGGGACAACTGCTGCATTTTGAGGTGGCAAAATAGGTATGTACCTATTCTGGATAGCTTGAAGAGGTGGTCTGTTTGGCTGTCTGCTCCCTGCATCACACAGCCACCATGAAGGTGAATGTAGAAGAGCACATACTTTCTGGTATTGCTGCATGGTCTCCAATTCTGGACCATGCAAAGAGCCCTCCAGAAGAGCATCCAGAGATGTATCTTCAACCCAGACTCCATCATGGCTGGCATTAACACTTTCCCAGTGCTCCTTATTCCAATTTAGCCTAGTCTATTATTTTTCATGCATCTCTAGGGAGGTATACATGAAAAACCACTGATAGAACTATACGAATGATCCCACTGCTGCAGACTATGGATGCATATCACAACTCCATGTGTGTGAAGGCGGTTCTCTCAAGGACACAAGCTGTGGAGATATAAGCGCCATGCGGCAATTACCTGTGTCAGAACAGCTTGCCCAGTTCCCACTTGAATGAATGCCTCGCTCAAACCTGTTGTTCAGTGAACTGAGCATATGGCATACTCTGAGAATGCAGCCCTCTGACAATAAATAAACTAATAATTTTCATGATTGTTTTGATCTTGCGAAGTATCACATACCTGTCTGCACAGCTAAATGAAATTGTGTGGATTTTAATATCTTGTTTCTTTCTCAAACTTTCAATTTCTTTCAAAATCAGACTGCAACTGGTATCTGGTTTTCCATCAGTCAATACATACAGTGCCTCTATATCTTGGAAGCTGAGAGCTTTCTGAAAACCAGAAAACAAGCTAAAATAATTAGAACATTTATATGAAAAGTAATTCTTTAAAATGAAAACACTATTCCAATGATCTAAGACAGCTGTATATTTACCACTTCATTAAGCAAGTTAGCATTGTCTTTTCACTAAGTATGAGAGAGATCAAGGATATAACTTTGTAAAAATAAACAAGTAGATAATTTGTACCATATGGCACTATAGTCACAAAAGCAGGACACCACCAAAAACTGACTCCTTGAAATAAGCTAAATAGATTCAAGTAAATAGATTCAGTTAACTGTTGTTGGAGAACTGCTGACAGAATATTTTTTCAGCATACTTTGTGGGAGTAAAAGATGCTTAATGGCTGAAAATCAGGCTCATTAGGACCTGGGCATTTTATATTATGAAAACTTGCTATGATAATTAACTCAGTAGACATTTCTGCAATATAAACATGTCTTCTAATTCTACTGCACTTGATTTGCCAAGAATTCCAGAAAATTTATATGAAGATTCTCTAAAGGTATCTAGAACAAGAATCACTCATTTAGGGCACAATTTTTCTACTGATTTAAATTTTAAATCTCATGAAATTGCAAGTTCTTTCAGTCTATTTTAAATTGTTACTACTAGTTAATTTTTACACCAAGAATTTTTATAGAAGTTTCTTCATCTGCTACTGAAGTTCAAGAATCACACTCAATGCCTGTGTGATTCTAACCACCATTACTTCCTTAAAATCCATGTTTGACCCAGACCAAATATATCATAAACACAATTGTACATAACCATCATTTTGAGGAATTGGCTATTTTCTCTCTCCATGACTCTTTGAACACAAAGATTAATGCAACTACTGACATTTCACATTTTTCCTAAACTCAGTATGAACAATGAATGTTTGTATTTTTGAGCCTTGTGGGCAGGAACAGTGGCTTAATTCCAGATCCATTTGGTGTTTTGAATATAAGAAATGTTGTGTACTTTGGCCCAAATGTTTTCAAGTATATTATCAATCATATGGAAGTGTTTTATCAGCACAAGACACTCTTTCTTCTCCAAAATATAGTACATAATTTACTAACCTGTAAAGCCATAAGGATACATGTATTACCATGAGCGTGGAATTTGGACACCCACTGTACAGCATCATGACAGGTTTTATCAGTTGCCTGTACAAGATACTCCCTCCAGCACTCTGTATTTTCTGAAAATCTCAGCAGGTTAAACCTGAGGAGAAAAATGGCCAAAATATTTAAACCTAATCAATACTATCAGTCCCATTGGATAAGCTAGTTTTGAAACAGAAACAAAACCAAAAACCAAACAACCAGAAACAATCAAGAACCTACTATTGGAATAAGAAAGTGTCAGAAAGCATAACTCATTCTGCATCAACAGAAAGTCAATTGGAATGCTGAACCCAAAAGGTTAAACAGCATCAGCCTATGGCAAACATGGCACAAATCTTAGAGAGCTGAGAATTCCAAGCTGCTTAAAATGAAAAACAAAAGAAAAAGCATTAATGCCACGTCCATATTATGCACTAACATACAGTAACTACTTGTACTGTGTTTCAGTACTGTATTTTTAGTAATTACAAAATAATCTTATTATATAAGAATAAGTAGTGCAGGTTTCAGCCTGTATCAGTAGTCTATCATACCTGACTTCATTTTTTCTCAGCTGTCCCCAGATAAGGGATGCAAGTTCTTTTGTGATATGTGGCAAATATGGGTCCATGGAACCAGACGTATCAATTAAAACACAGACATTTGCTTCTAAAATGGTACCAAACAATCTTCGGCTTCCTGCATCAGATCATTCAAATGTCGTGTCATTACATAGGCTTATTTTGTTGAACATAAGATTTTATTGAGCATACAGTAAAACCTTCAGTCTTTAGGACTTATTCTGGACACACCTCTACATAATAAATTCTAACCTGTGCGGAAACTAAGCAGTTCAAGGGTTAGTGATAGAAAAGTTTTCTGCTATTACAAATCTAGTACTATCAAGCATTAATTACTAGCCAATTGTTACAACTTGCATTAAAAATGTGTAGCTCCTACTTTGCAACGCAGAAAAAAATGAACGATTTCCTAACAAACATATTTATGAGCAACGGAGGGATCAAAATACTTTTCACCAGCAGTGATGCTAAAATATGGCGTGTTCTTAATAAAAGAACCAAAAAAGCTATTTTTTTTGTGTACATGATTGTGTTTCTTCTGCTGATGGAAAGCTTCTAACACTACGAACATCTACCTTGTATTCATGAACACAATATATAAAAATTAAAATTTTGCATCATGGCCATAATTATTTCACTGCAAGCTGGATGTATATCTACTGCATAGATGTTGAATTCTCTTATAGTCTTATTTTATTGTCATAAAAATACTTTTTAAAAACAGTTAAACAAAATAATAAGTAGATGATAACAATAAAAGAGAACTTAAATGATTTTGATGATAAACTTACTTTTGCCTTTACATTTCTTGTGCAATTACAGTGTACAGACCTTTGTTATGATGACTGTCATAAACCGCACTAAAGAACTTGCTAACTTTGGCCTACCCTGTGTTAGATACATTGTCTTGCCCTACTCTTAGTGTTGGATACTAAATGCCAAAGACATCTAGTGTGGAGGAGTCAAGAGGAAATGATTTGCAATTACGACATTAAGTTATTAAACATGTATTAGAAGGTTAAATAATTAGCACTGTCATTTAACCTATCACATTTGGGCTTGAGGTTAACAACTCATGTTAAAGGAGGCAGCTGGCATAACTCAAATCTATTGTTTAAAACTGTGTGTCAAGCTCACACTTCATTAATATTTTGTCCACAAACAAAGGCTCACGGCTAAAATATTTTTTTAAAGAAAAAGAAGAACTTTCCAGTGCATAGTTTGAAACTACAAGCAAACAAATGGAATTTTACAATTCTGCAGCTACAAATCACAGAATAGGCATAATAGCTCTTTGAACCTCATATTTGACGTCCAGACTTATTCAGACTTAACCTCACAGAAATAGTAGACAAGAAGATTTTATAAATGTTTAAATTCTGTTTTACAGTAAAGATGCACAGCACTACCTGACAGAAGCCACTGTATTCTTTGTAGATAGCGTTGCAACACCTTCTCCATTTGTTCAGTGTAGATTTCCAGTTGTTTAGATTGAACCTGCAGGTGTTTCACAACCCCCTGGAAAATTCAGTTTGTACAAAAGCATCTTACGTCAACAAGTATGAGCTCTGTGGCTATACATGCAGTATTAGCCACAGAAATCAGGGTGATTAGTTGTTTGCCTTTTTTTTTTTTTTGTCTTTAACTCTATGAAATAGTGTAAGAAAATTTCTATGGCTCTGTCACTACTAAATAACTGGTTTACCCAAATCAGGAAAGCCTAGTTCTAATCTCAGCCAGTTGTATCGAGCAACAAAATTATATAATGTGGCTGGACAGGTGCTTACGTTGCATTCCTTCTGACATTTTTGTAGATAAAATAGACCAATAATACCCTGGACTTAACTTGCTATGTTTCTCTGGTAATTGCACAAACCAAACCAATCAATATCCAACAGTTTCCTAGTTTCCACTCTCATATGATATTCCAAAGCCTTACTTACAAAGAAATTTTAAAATTATTATTCACGCTGGATGAGCAGAAGAGTCGCCATACATTCCAAAGATCCCATGCAGTTCGCATTTCAAATATACTAAATATTTTTTGTGGTGAACAGAAAGCTAGAGAAAGTCTTCTATTAGCAGGGTGGTTTAGAACAGAAAATAATGGAGAAAAGTGGAAAACACATATTACATTAGCATGCCACAAACACTGATTATCATGCACTGTCTTTAGAAAATATAAAGCCTTTCAACGATGTAGGTATATGACATCTGCAAAACTTACATTGACTTCTACACTAGGGAAGATAGTACAGTATCTTGCTGATACTTTCTTGTGCAGAGACTCCACAATTTTCTTTCGGTGAGTACAGCTTGGACCAAACATCAGTCTGGGCAATTCCAGTTTAAGTTTTTTAATACTGTACTTAGTCAGCCACTTGTAAGAAAAACAAACAGAGCAATTGGTTTTTAGTAAATATTAAAACTGCTTAAGTAATAACATGTTGTACAGAATCACAATTAAGACATTCACATAATTCATATTAAGAATTCTAAAATGGCTATTTATTGCTAAGGAACAAAATACCTCTTTGCTTGAACAGATTTCCTCTTTTTTTGGCAATGTAACAGATGGAACAGTCTTTCTTGTGCACATTGTCCTTGGATACTTTCGGTATACTGTACCTAGCAAGAAAATGAACAAAGTAGTATTGGGAACCTTAGGTTACCTCTTCATAGCCCTTCATACATGACTTCATAGCCCTTCTGAAGTTACATATTGGTAAAACAAAACAAACAGCCAAACAAAAAGACACCTACTATTTCACACACAGTTTTTCATTTGACAAAAATGGAAAGTTTCTATAAAAAAGTGACTTCTAAAGAAGCCATTTAGTTTTAAAAATTACCTTAAAAAATAAAATCTTCTATTCACCTAAGTCATGGCATTTTTCCTTAAAACATCTTTGACCAGAAGATCTCAAAGCACTTTACAAAAACCGATTAAAACACTCACTACTATTTGATAAATGAAACTCAATTCCATTCACTATTTAAAGCTCACTGATTATATGTGACTTTGCATCCAAACAGTTTGATAATGCAAAGACTGATAATAAAAAGGCTTCACCAATAATATCTTGGTAACACATACCCACATTTCTTCCTTTATCAGTATAAAATACTGACACAGAACACTCTGTCTGTTTCCTTGATTTATGTTTTCTTTTATTCTCAGTCTGAGGCCATTGTTTTATTGTTTGTACTACAAATAAAAAAATATAAATGTTGGTTTAATTTAGCAAAGTGTAAAACTGACATGCAACCCAGTTCTTCAGTTCATAACTTCCTATTGCCACAATTATACATACTTAATTTTCTTAGATACTGGTCAAGAAAAATCCATATTATAGAACTAGTCATGTTCGTTTCATACAAATGGAACCATAATCTTTACGACTTATAAATTAGCATCAGGAAGAATGTCACATGGTATAACCGGAAAAGATTAGGGGCTCAGAAGAAGTATAGCATGTATTAGAAAAGCCAGTTATCATTGCACACAGTACCTCATATGCAAATATGAATCCAGATTTGTAAACATTGCTGTATAGCAATAAATAATAGATATCAAGGCCCAAATTTAATGCAAAAAATCAAAACAAAACAAACAACAAGAAAAACACCTCTGCAGATGTTAACAAAGATGCAATGAACAAAGAATAGGAAAATTATAAAAATGGGGGAAAATTTTAAAAATGGGAGAGGAAGGAATTGGACTTTAATTAACCAACAGTGACTGGAATAAATTTAAGAACTGTTCTATACACCAGCAGTAGCTGCAAGAGACAGCACTGCAGATAACCTGATGTTTGTGTTGAAGTTTCCCTTCATTGCTGGATCATAAATAGAGCAGCATACTAATAACAATTGGTTACAAGAATATTAACAGAAATATTATATATTGAACTAGTAACATAAATCTCTGAATTGTTGAGCCTTTGATAAAAATGGAGTATGAATTGAAAACCAAGAAAGGTGAGGTTTTAATTATGTCTTCGGGGATATGACAAAAGGGGGGCTCTACTTTCCACCACACACACTTAAATTTCCTGATGCAGGATGAACATTCAGTCAAATAACCTGGAAATTGTTATGCAGCTGGACACTGTTTCTTCCTCTCCCAACCTATACGGAATCTAGATACATTACAACTAAAACTCATACAGAAGTATTTCAGAAACAACTCCAATGTTTCCTATCACTGACTACAGATTAAAATTGCTTATGTTTCTAAAAATTTAAGATTAAATCTCTCAATTCTAATTTAATACTTTATTCTAAGCAAAAACCAAGCAAACTAAAGACAAAAAGCCCCTAATCCATACAGACCTGGTGGAATTTCTGCTTTTGCACTAGTAGGACGCCATGCCAATACTCCTATGGAAGTAGTTTTCTCTGCACTGTGGTTGTCTTTAATATACTATATAAGCATAGATAATAAAAAATACAAAGTTTCAACCATATCATAATTACATAAATTATTCCAAACTGGAACTATCCTTCATTATTCCCTAATTCTTGTTTCACACTGTCTCTTCTGACTTCAGTCATTTATACTCCCAAGTAGTAAGCACTGGCCAGATTTGCCCACTCTCTCAAAATAGATACATAAACTGTCAAAATTAACAAGGAAAGCATCAGCAAAGCCCAAGGGTCTCAGAAGTAGTATAACTCCATGGAAATAAGCACAGGGAGCAGGAAACAAATCCCAAATCCTATTTCTTGCTTTATATTACCTCTCTGTGTGGCCAAAGACACGCTACTCAGCTGCAGCTGTTTCACGGATACATGAACAGGATACCACAAAATTCAGTACTTCCTAGAAGGTCTTGCTAAATAGAAGTAACTTGGTAAAACACATTTCTGCTTTGCCTTTGCTTTTATTAAACACTAATTTTTTAAGGTCAGAGAAGGAATTATTTAGATAATTTTAGATACTACAATATTGTTTAATTACTACAATTCTACTTAATTAGCAGGATTTATTAAGATGTACTTTTCTGTTTACGTAGCACTTTGAATGCAAATTAAAATGTAAATTCAGAGTAGTATCACAGTACTGTTTTTACTTCCTTCAAATTTTCAGCCTAAGCACTTCTTTCACAAAGACCAGCATGAGCTGGGTAGAGTTGCTAATTAAAACAGACTGCATCTTAAAAATAAGACTGTGAAGAATTTCAAACCATTCTAGCCAGGCTCAGAGCTGTGGGTTTTGGAGATGGCAGCTTCTGTGGCTTTCTTTTCTCTTTTGTCACAAGCATGTTTGAGCTTGCTTCTGGTACAAGTGGATTAGCAGACTGATTTCCTGAACGTTGCTTTAGGGATTCCACTAAGAATGCACACTGAAATGGAAGTTCACACTGTTCAGTAACTCATATACATGAAATTTAAGTAAATGAAATTTCAAGGACAGACACCCTTTATTTATTATTTTTACAGTAAATAAAACAAATAGAAAATGCACTAATATGGTAATGCTTAACGCCTCTAACTTCTTTGTACTGTGCTTGCTCAAACACATAGGAGGAAAATCCTCTGTGCTCTGAGCAAACATTCTAAAAGAAAATGCAATGTAACATGCATCAAAACCAGAACAAATAGGAGGAAGACGAACCTAATACATTCAACTATTAAACTATAATATAAAATATGTCAAGATCCTATTGAGTATCCACTGACTTTTCTTTAAAAACAGAACCAAACAAAACAACAACAGATTTTTGTCTCAGACTTGCATTCAACAAATTGCTCTGACCTCCGGACAGATAATTTCACTGTGTGTATCTTTCTCACCAGACTTTTATCAGAAACAGCTATCATAATGCCAGGCTGGCCACACCGCCTCAGCAAATTTGTTGGATATCTTTAGAAAAAGTTAAGTGCATTTAATATTGAGAGAGATTGTCTAGTTCTACACCCTTAGTACACTTCTGTGCCAATAACGCAATAACACTCCCTCTGCTGTGCTTTATAGGAGTAAATGAACAATTAATATTACTTGAGAAGACCTCATCATAGGACTGGCCACAAAGATAAGAATCGCTTCAGTTGTAAACTGCTTGTATTTGATAGGAAACCACAGACAGTCCAACACCAATCACTGCAGTGCTACTGTATAACTGCTTTCTAGTCCATGTTTACTCTACAGTGACTATTCTCACATTCTAGAGTGTTTCTCCCCATCTTACAAGGGTTTTCACTTTGTCCAATCTTCTGCTCTGCCAGCTGAACAAACACTGTGGATTTTTTTTTTCTGAAGAAAAACGGAATTTAAAAAGATACATAATTCATACCTTTTGGGAGTAGTTGTTTGCTTTTTCAATTTCAGACACAATAACAGTGATATCATCACTTTCAAAAATACCTGATAATCAAATATACGCTAATCAGTATTTTTAAATGTAAAATATATATACATATATATATTTAAAGTACACAACAATTTGTAGAGCATGTCAAATATCAATGAAAAGAATCAGAAAGCCTTCTTTTCCTGTATGCCAGGCAGTTTGGACTTACTACACTAGTAAATAAATTTTAATTGTACATCTTTAAAATATCTAGCAGAAAATACTGAATTTTAATAGAAAAAACAAATTCCTGCATTAATGATGTATTATAATATTCAACAAGACAGCTAAAAGCCTTAATCAAACTAAGACCTCTGTTTATATCTCAATACTAGTGTAGTATTATCACATCCTAAAAACTAAACAACTTGTTTGGGGGAAAATACATTAACACATATTATTTACTTAATTAAAAAGAACTAAGTGCTGGCTTTCTTTTTCACGTACCTGCTTCTCCAAACCAATGAAATCTCCCATTGGCTGCAGGTGCTATTTCCTTAAAAGCGATGGCAGTTTCAGTTGGGTTAGCATAGCGGGCTGGAATAATCCCACTGGAGTCAACATCTTCCATTACACTGAACAGACAGACATGAAGCTGCAAATCAAAACCTCTGCAAACCTCAGCCATATAGGTACTGATTAAGTGCTGCAAAGCAAAAAAAAAAAATCAGTAGCGACCCTGTACATCAGATGAGCTTCCATCTATTCCACTGTTTCCTGAACTGATGAACGAACAGTGCCCAGCGTATGCAATTCAGTGGAGGAATACACCCTGAGTAGCTGAATGCCTCCTTAAATCACATATATACACAAAAGCTAATGCTGTTATTACTTGTGACAACACCAACTGCACTGCTGCAGCCAAGAAGTGAGTTGGGGTAGTTATGAGAATCAAAACCCCAAGGTGATGGTCTTCAAGCTACCCATGCACTGTAGCAAAGAAGTAGAGATGGAAATTATTCATTTGGACTTTCTGTATGCATCTTTCATTCTCTTGTTTTCTACACAGGCTTTTAACAATTTCTTGGGTTTGCCCAGAATTTCCAGAAGTTTAGTAACAAAGGCAAGACAGGCCTACTGTACACACATAGTTAAGCCAATTGGACTACTCTAAGTTTGGAAGTCCAAGGCAGTGCAAGTGGCTCAACAGCAACAGAGCACACACACTATGAAAATACATCCAAGCAGCGGACTACTGTTATTAAAAAGAGGAGGTGTTTCTATATAGTGTACTATGAAATTTCACTGTAAAATTATCTGTGGCTTTATATCATTATATCATAAGGAAATTATATAATACAAAAATCTGAGTGGGCTTCTTCAAATTAAGAAATACACAGTGAAATGATAGCCACAGCTGGAGTGAGACAAAGATCTTAAAAACACTTCTAGAGTTTTCTGATTCACATATTATTAATAATTACTACCTCCGACACATAAATAGTGACTGCAGAAAGAAAAGTCTGAGATACCGACATTTGTGCTGGCTTAGATAAGTAAAGAAGTATTCCACCAACAAGCTATAGTGAGTAGCCAAAAGAAAAAAAAAAACAGATAAATGCAGTTGAGATTAATTCTGATAGGAACTTTCGGAAGAGCTGTAAAACCTGTGATGATACTCACTGTTTCCTGATCAGGTATTCCAGTAGTCAAGAGGTAAAGTCCTTGTGATTTGTGTTTATCTTTATATTTGAAGTCTACTTCCACAGCTCGCCTGAGAGCACTCATGAAATTTCTACTCCCTCTGCATTGCAAGCTCAATACCCACCTAAGAAGAAGTTTACAGTTCAAAGAATTAATCTAGAAAAGCTTTTGTTTCTGCATAAAGCAGTAAGAGAACTAAGAATCTTAACTAACACTGCTCTGGAGTCTGAAATTTTTGACAATGACAGCCAGTAAAACCAGATTATACAAGGATCCAAATCACTTGTTCTAGTTTCTGTATGTCAACCATGACAAAGTAGTTTTTAAGATAAGATTCGAAGCACAGAGATGAAGAAAAAATGTAAGAGCAGAACTGACAGGAATAAAAGAAAACCACGGATGTATAATGAAACCACTGAAGATATAATTCCACAGAGAAATGTGGGATTTCGTTCCAGTGTGTGCGGGGAAAACCATGGTTTAAATTCCAGATCTCAACTGAATTTGAAATAGTTTTAAATTCTTCATGTAACCTGTGTTTCTTAAAAACTTCTCTATTCATGTACATATGTATTCTGTATACATATGAAATACAAAGTCATTAGGACATACTGAACTTTACGACACTGTTTTCACAACAAATCATCATAAACAATCACTGTAGAACAGTTCATGGCAAATTATTTTTGTGATATGGTAAACGTCAATTTTCTAAACTGTTTGCAATGCCAATTAATTATGTTTCTCTGTTATATCTGTTTCATGGTATCTATGTTCACTTAATTCAGAAGTATAAGAAAGTTATTTCATCCTACCTCCAAGCTTTTTGTAAGTTTTCTGGTTGGGAAGGAACTAGTTCCAGCTGCCAAGGCACAATGTCACTCCCAAATCTTTTACAGAACGATAATAGCAATTAATTTTCATAGAACAGAGAAAAGGACTGAATGAATTCTTAAAAAAAACAATTTGGGTTATTAAGAGGTAAAATTTTCTATTTCAAATCATTTAGTTATTCCAATTTATCCATCACTCAGGGGTTGTCAGAATTTCAAAGCAGCGGGCCAGATTGCATTTTTCTTTCTTGAACAGTATGCTAATGAGCTAGTAAAAGTTCAGCAGAAGACAGAAAGGCTTGTAATTAAAAAAAAAAAAAAAAAAAAAAAAGAACACCCACAAAACCAAACACCCCCCATACCCCAAACCAGTAACACTGAGATGCTGCCTTCATGACTCTGCTCTCCTCTCCTATCAAATTTGGAACTCAACAAATTTGGAGTTGTTGTCTCTCTTTTTTACCTGTCATTCAGGAACCTGCCCAGCTGCTGTTCAGCAGTTGTGCCATATATTTCTCACTACCAACACAAGTACAGATTTTTAGTACTATTAAACAGTAAAGAAGTGTTGGAGTTACTGTAAAATTTAAAGGGCACTCTCAGTAATACTGAGAAAACTCCAAAACCCTCATCTAGTAAAAGTTTCTGCCATGTGAATTGATACTGTTGTTATGAACAATATAACAGAAAGAGAATTAGATCCAATCGGTTTCAGTGCCCCCTCCCCCCAAATGATTTTTAATTACTAATTGGGTCTCTGTACATCTGATCCATAAATCTATTCAATAAAGTTATATCAGTGTTCCTCTTGCAACTACTTCATCATAAAATGTGAAATACAACCAGAAATCTAAAACATGCCCATTAGTAACTAGTCTATCAGCATCCTTCTTTCATTGCAAAGTTAAGAGTATTTTAAAAGATAGTCTTAAGTAGCTGCTTACGCTATAATATTGAAGTAATCCTTATCTGACATTTGTTCCTCAAGTAAAAGTCGCAAATAATGTTGGATATGGATGATGTACATAGAGTTTGTCGCTGATATATCAACAAGTATAACCACCCTGTATAAGAAACATGTTATTTGTCAAAAGAACTTAATTACATTTTTTTAAATCTTCACTGCACTCCTTAGCTCACCAAGAAAAGCATCTTCTAGCTATGTATAAAAATAGATAAAGACAATCTATATAAGAAAAAATAATCTGCAGAACATCAGGTGAGTTTCTTTTTTTAAATAATAACAGAAAATTCTGTCTTCCTTAAGCTATACAGTAATCAGGGTACTGGCACATGTAGTGCCATATTGGCTGTTGAACCCTAAACAGCTCCTCTTTCTTCTCTGTACTTGAATATCCAGAACATGGCTGAAACATGTGGCTGTTATCCAACAAGAAGAGTTGTTGGATAGTCCATTGTTCTTTCTCCAACCATCATTCAACAAACATGTAATCACTCAAAGATAAATGGCAAGTTTTCTCCCAGCAAGTCCGTGACAGATAGGCTGCTCAGGTATCGACTGATTGATGTTATCTGGTACATGTTACCTGTTTTGAAGAAAAGTATTAATGATGATCACCTTCAGTATGGTCATGTATGAGATTGTGCTTGTAGACACAATGCAGGATGGTCAGTGTTAACAGACGGGATACCTTGGGAACAGTGGTTATGAAAAGAATCACAGATGTGATGGACAGTGAGTGGGACAAGAGTTCCCAACACAATACAGTCACCAGATGGGCTAATTCAGTCCTGGATTAATGAACAAGGAGATCTCTAGTAACAGAGGCCTCAGCTATTTTGTTGTCTGAATTCATATTCACATTCAAAGTTTGTCAACCTAACAATAAGAGCATTTATGCAACTGATGTTGGATGGGAGACCTCTGGTAAAGACTCAGACACAATGTAAATAAACACTGTTATTGTTACTATTATTATTGAGGACGATCCTTGAACAAAGTCAGGTGAAGACCTCAAAACAGACGCAGGGAATTTTTTTTTTTTGGTATATCTACACTGACATTTGCATCTGGCACTTGAATGCACCTTACTAAGTGGTGGAGGCAGAAGGTAGTTGGTACATTGAAATTCATCTTCTGGTAAGAATCCATAAGAGGATGTGCAGAAATACTCTGGTATAAATACTAATAGCATGGGTTGAAACCTGATGTTAACACTACATTTGGCTAGAAACATCAGGTTCTGTTTGCGTGTGATTTAAGACAGAACGTGTCCCAAAGGCTTACTCCCTAGATAACTCAAATTTAAGAGTCTCATCCTGTTTCTTGGAAATTGCACGGTTTTCTTGACTGACAATCATTGGATTTAGTAAATTCACTAGATTATTAAATACAGGAGTATCAGCATCTGTTGTCAAATATGGATTGCTTGCACTGGTTGTATCTGCAATTGCCACTTCTACATATGATTGTTTTCTGCTCTGTGTTCCTGAGTGCTCACTTAGACAAAAACCAAAGGTTGACAAATGAGAATCATCACCAATATACAGAATACGACTGTCAGAATACGATACCTCTTTTCACAAACACTTCCCCATATTCTTCTGCTAGCAACGGACAGCCAGTCGATTCGTTTTTCATAGATTCTTACCATTTTAGCAAGGAGTTTCTGTGGATAAAATATAGAAAATTTAAGCCAAAAATAAATAAAATAAAAAAGTAGATCTTTTATTGACAAATTTTTAATCCAGAAGTAACATGACAGCATAGTAATGAAAAATATTAATAATTCTCATTAATTTTGACAGTAGCATTTTATTCGTAGTAAAGATTAGAGAATACAGTCTATGAGATAAGCATGAAATGATAAAAACCAACAAATGATCTAAAGTCTCTTCACTTCTTCAAAAAAAAGTTTCAGAACACAGTTATTGCAAGCTTACAATTTCTTCAACAGCATTTTTAGGCAGTGTTTGTAATAAAACAGATCATTTCAAATAAAAACATATAATCATATAATTCTTTAACACAATATCAATTTGAAGACATTGGGGCAGTTTGACCAAACTCTACAGAATATGACCTTTGCAAGCATATGCATGCACTACATGCATGAGGTCAAATCAATCTAGAAAAGGACATGAAATTCAGAAAACAACTACAACATTAACACAGTTTTGGTGCACAAAACACGAATATCTACCAGGAATCAAGAAGTCAGATGCTGCTTTCATGTCAGCCAGTTAAACTTTACAGTCAGACCACAAATTAGAGTTCTACAGATTTCTTATCCTTCTTCCACTTTAAAGGAATATTTGTCCTGCCTGGAAACATTCTCATAGCCCTTCCTCAGTGGAGTAGTATGGAAGAGAGCAAAGAGAAAAGAACGGGCCACTATATAACGTATCTTGACTACCAATATCCCCAGGCAGCTTCTATTTCATTAAACTTCTCCTACTCTCTGATGCTCTGCATTCTTACCAAGGAGGAAGTTCTCAAGAATCACTACTGCCTGTAAGAATTCCAGCTGCCTTCACTGTGTTACCGGTATATATATCTCCACTTCTTCCACACTCACAAGAGTACTCAAAGATCTTCAATATCCCATACAGTGTAAACATTCTCCCGGCATGACAGTAGTTTTAAGACTACCTATATAGTAATATTGACCATGGAAAATATCTAAAAAGCCTAATCTAAATCTAAAAATCCCTGACCTAATAATGTTTTTAATTCATATATAAGCTTGAACAGAAAACTCTAGTAATGGCCTTGCTATCCTCTTGAAGAAAGTCTGACAACTGCCAACCAGGCTGAAGGCAAATGCAAAACTGGGTAAGTTTGTGCAGCCAGTTCAGAAACTTAAGGTGAATGTGAGGGATGTCGGAAAACACTGTGCAAAGCAGCTAGAAGGAGGCAGAAGGAAAAAAGTAAGAAGACATGTTAGAGCATTGTCTTAGACATCAATCTTATCTGTTCTTCAGACTGAACACAATTCCAGTTGTGCTTAACACAAATGAAGAACACCTTTTGGAATAAAGAGCTACTATAACCTGAGGCAACACAATCAGTAATTAAATCTTTGGTGTCTGTCTAGAGGGAAGCATTAAAAGAGAGATTTACAAACAGTGTTGTAGATGGTGACACTGGTGAATTCAATAAGTACAGGGAAATTCCTGATTAAATCTTGTTTGCTGCTATAAATGCCTTTGTGCATAATCTTTCATACCATGCGACATCTTTTATTTCATGTAACAATCATCCATGCTTGCTGCTACACTACTTCCTAGAATGCTCTTCTTGTATGCCTCCAGTCCTTCTTGGCCTAGCCAGTAACAATTAGCCATTCTTTTTCATAAGACTTGTTTGACTTCCAAAGAGATAAAATAAGAATTTCTTTTTTAATTATTAAACTAAGATGAAATGGGATAGTTTTGTTAAAGCAAGGAAGAGTCCTCTATTCCACTGTATCCTTTCAATGTACAGGTTATAAGATTCATACATATGGTATGGGTAAAATAACGTAAACACACCCTTATACACAGATCATAAAATGCATGTTGCTATATTTATGAGCAATAAATAAACTATGAGTTCACCGATGAACTCCTTCTCTCACTTACCCTTCTACCACATCAAGCTAGGTCCCAAGTCCAGCCAGATGACTGCAGACTTGCATGGACAGCTGTCTGCATGTGAATCCCTGCAGTACTTATGTAACATGAAAATTCACATGAAATAATTAGATGATAATCTAGCCCTGATGAAGCCATGTCACTACAGACAACTCACCTGATAGTTGTATAATACTGGCAGGTCAACATGGATATTTTTCATAGTTCCATCATGCCATTCAAACTGCATCATCACTTTCTAGAAGGATAAACAATACCTTGTGTGTTTACAGAAACCTATAGGTTGCACTAGCATGGAATTCCTTCCTGAATTATTTTTAAGAATAATATAAGCATCTGGTTTGAATACACAACTCCAATTTCATTTAAAGCCTGAAGAATTTCAATATCTTGTAAAGCACCAATTTAGTTGGAAAAATAAAGCAGTAGAAAGAAAAAAACAATTTTAAAAAGAAGAAGAAACACGTCCCCATCACTTGCCTCATGTAGAGTTGATGATACTGTTTTTTGAAGAATAGGTACAAATTCTTCCACAGGAGAGAAAGCATTGGGAGCCAAAACTTGATAAAGGTTTAACTTCTTAGCTATAGCAAGGAACAAAGAAATTAAATAAAACATGTTCTTCGTCTTTAATTCCTGTTTCATACCTGTTAAGCTTTCCTTTCTGTGCTACCTTTCAATCCATTTGTCTGTAACCAGTCTGTTGAGGTTTCGGCCAGGAAGCATGGTGTTTGAATAACTAATGGTCCTTCATGCTTTGGAGGCTTTGGTAGGAAGCTGGAAGTTTCTGTATTTGCAAATTCTGTGGAAACCTAAAATGGATTTTAAGAAAAACTCTTGCAAGTTTTAGTATACTTTTTTCTCCACCTTAATCCTAAATATCCAGCATAGAATATTTGTTTTACTTATGCTCACTGGAGTGCTGAGATTTCAATAATCAAAATACTTCAAAACTTGCTACCATTGGTCCTCCTAGAAATAGATTTTGTGGGACAGTGCTCCATTAAATTCACTTTATTGGCCACAATGCAAAAATCCACAGGGGAAATGAAAACATCATGGTCGTATGTGCTGGCTGGAAAATAGCCAGTCGCTTCTCTAAGACAAGGCAGAAAAAGATCTTCATTATACACACACCGAATTATTCTCCATTTCCTACTTGCTCTAAGCATAGAGTCAAAATGAAACACATTCTACTTCCATTCACACCAATGGAAACAAGTCAACAAACTCCTGTACGGCATTAGAACTCTTACTTAAAAATGGGTAAGAGACCTTGCTTTTATGAGTGGATGGAAGTTTGTGGAGATGCTTTTTCATACAGAAGGCTTGACTAGTAAGTTTCTGAAATGATGTGCTTTTATTTGGGGATATAGGACCTTCTAAGTTTTTTCTAGATAACTTCTATTCCCTGTGTAGCCTATATGGTCTTTAGTAATTATGAGGTTGGAAGAGAGATAAAAGAAGTCTATGCACTTTTACTATATACACCCAAAAGGGAGGATGAGAGGGAAGAGAGCTAGAAATATTCATAGATGACCAGTCTACCTCTAACCTGGAATGTCTCAGGTCAGGTGACCAGACATACAAGGGCACCTGATGGAAAATTTCACTCCCTATTTAAAAGCAAACTTGTCCACTTCACACAATTGCCTTCACACAATAGTGACAGAGAATAGACTATTTGGTTAATATAAAAATTCCTCTACAGCCATAGATTTGTAGAACAGTGCTGCCAAATTTTTAGCATAAAAGATTGGCAATCATATGTGAACTCGGCAAATTTCTAAAATTCCAGGCTTATGGACGTACAGAGATGAGAGTCAGGCAAAAGAGAGATGCATATTTCCATTTATGACCATCTGCACGGGGTGAAAGAAAGATACGAGTAAATAACCTATCAGAACAAAGCAGAACTAGAAATTCTCCAAACACTCCATAAAAAGAGGAAAAATCACAGGAGATTCTTTTACTTTCTCATCCAAAGTTCATCAAGAGCACTTTGAATTTATTTTATTG
This sequence comes from Cygnus atratus, assembly GCF_013377495.2. Classification (NCBI taxonomy): domain Eukaryota; kingdom Metazoa; phylum Chordata; class Aves; order Anseriformes; family Anatidae; genus Cygnus; species Cygnus atratus. The sequence continues at coordinate 8,153,465 of NC_066376.1, forward strand.
AAGAAAAGACATTTTGGAAAACATCTAGCAAAATGTCTCCTTTGCTAGTTTTGGCCTTGCTTTGCTCTTCCAATGGATGACCAAAACATAATACCTACGCTTTACTTATCACAATATCCAACTAATCACATACTTTTCTTTTTTCATATTGTAAATGCTAAGAAATTCTACCTCTGATACTTCAAAGCACATTTGAAAACAAAATATATACACATACATCTGCTATTCTACTGGTAAGCAAGCCACCAATTCGCCTTTGAAAATTTTGTTTGATACTCTTGAGCAGGTCCTTAGCCTTCTGGGATTCTTGAAGTAGCAGATTAAGATCACTACTATCAGAAATCTGTATAAATGAAAAAAGGGGAAGAAAATAAGTTAACTACTATTCAAATACCAGCTAAGCCCAGCGTTCTTATTTGATGGATATGCGTCCATATAGGACTGCCTGGCATTGCAGAATAGAACATAAATGTACCCAACACACTACATATAGACGTTATTAAAAAAAATAGATCATTTGATTATTGTTTTGAGTCAGTGTACAGTAAACCCATCACTAGTTTCATCTTATCCATCAGCTTTGAGTCAGTGAGAAATATTTGCAATTTACAAAAACATTTTCAGTATTTTCAGTCACAGAAAGAATTAACCACAGGTTTATTGACCACATCCTCAACACTTGTCAGACCAAGAATTTTGGAACTAGGTATTGGTATAAACTTATATGCAGATGATAAGTAGTTTACCTTCTAAGAGTAAAGAATCATCAAATAGATGAGAGAAAAATCCTTCACCTCTCTGGCTGTCACCTACCTCCCCCTTTGAAGAGTAGCAATGATAACGGCCTCTTACAAGTTCTGCAAGGTTCTTTAGAACTGCCTACATACATAAATAGGAAGAAAAATAATTACTTAAATTTGGTAATCTCTTTTGATAACATGGGTTGTTAGTATTCAATTCTCAACTAGAGATAGAGAAGGAATCTTTAAGATACATGTAGTGAGAAAGCCAAAGAGGTAAGATGTTTCCATTGCTTTTTAAAATAGGAGATGTTTTCACTTCTACTTTAAGAGCATGGCTGAAAAACTCAGTAAAGATATTTACAAAATGGGTAATAAGGGGCAATTTCATTCAGTGTGCTTATTCACAAGTTTATTCATTGCATTAAAATGCCAGTTACTTCCTTTGAAAGCAGGCTTGTGCTAGTCAGATCAAAGGTATATCACTGAAGTCAAGAAGCATAAATATTAGGCTTTGCTTCCTCTGCCCACATTTACTTCTTAAATCCTATGCTGGTTTTTTTCACATCATGGCTTTGTATGAACCAAGATGAATAAAAAGATGCTCCAAACAAGTTACTTCATTTGTGCAAATCTGCTCTGAAGAAAATACAACTCTAGATCAGGAAGTCTTTAATGAGTAGTTCAGCATCTCCACAAAGTATATGAGAGAAGACACTGCAGCTGGATAGGAAATAAATGAAAGGACACCGGAGGAAGTGAGTATCAACACAACTACTTACAAGAGCAGTGGGACTGCTGCAATCATATATAACAACATGAGCCAGAAGTTTTCTCCCCAGCATACATTGCTGAGCATAGTCAGCCAGTATTTCCAAAGGCTGATTAGTGCTGATGTTGATAAATAAACCAGGAGGAAAAAAATAAAAAGATCTTAGCAATGATGGTAATCAAACAGGGGTGGGGGGAAAGGCCATACTGTAGAAGAAAGGGAAGACAACAGTAAGGGGAAAGAAATTTGACCTCCCCTTCCCCTTTCAACAATTACTGAGGTACAACTACTGGAGTTTGAGTCTGTCCTGAAAATCTGAATGTTAATAAAAGCACTAGGATTCTCTTTTGCTTCATAATGACCTGTGGATGAAGTGAGTTCTAAGTTGTTTGTCGCTAGCCATGGAAGCTAAAAATCAGGAATTATGTTTTTGCCCCTTCAACAAACTTCAATAGAAAAGTCTTCAACACAGATCTTCAAGTGTATGTACCTAAGGATGTCCACTGCCTTCCAAAGGCACCAAATAAAGCAAAACTTTGCTTTGTGATTAGAATTTACTGACTCCCACAGCTTTCATTCCTGGAATTTTGGTGGCTCTCCATGGCTCATAAAAGCCTTTCCTTCCAGCTACATTTCTGCCAGGGACAGAAATTACGGAAATTTTCACTTCCACATACTATAAACTTCTGCTTTCTTTTCAAAGCAGACCCAAACAAAACTTGGAACCTTTTAGATGAGCACTTTGTATTCAGTAAATTAGCTGAAATGTAATCTCAATAAACCTTAAATATCCAACTTGCCAAACTTACACCATCCCTTTTTTGCACTTTTAAAATAAATACAATGTATAAATATGGAGTACAGTAAAAATCCCAGAACCTTTACTGCAGCCTTTTTCTTGTAATCATGGCTCCAGTACTGCAAGTTTTCAAATTACAACAGTAGAACTGAAGAATTCAGTCCATAATTTATCTAATCTCAGCAGTGCTTGTTGACTGGTTTCTTTTAATTAACCAGACATTTCAAGTTTTCCACCAGTACCACTAAGACCACAGAGTGAAGACTACCTTCCAAAGTTTAATGCTATTTTACAGCAAAATCTAGCTACTCATCTAATCTCAGAAGTGTGGACCCTTTCAGTGAGATCCATTGAAGAATTTTTATTGATGTAACACTAGAGCTAATAGACTCTCGGAAGATTACTGCATTAGCTAATCTGCAAATGAAAAAAGTAACTTCGTATTAGAAGAGATGAGATTTGTATATAGCAAAAGTGGGAAGAACTAAAGAAATTCAGTGGTACCAACTTAAAAGATGTAAGACTTGAAACTTAGATTTTCTATTTATTTTTGTATCAAGTTCATATTCTTGTACTGATTCTGTATCCAAGTTAAAACTGGTTGTTAGAACAAATAATGGACTTACCAGCTTCCTACTATAAGAACCAGAGAATTCAGCTCTGTCATTGTAAGGACATGTTTTAAGGCTTTCAGTAAATTGCAGCCTCCACCAGGGGCCAGCTGCTGTACCCACTGTCTTGCTTCACGTAGCCTATAGGAGGAAAAAAAAAGGAATATGCACACTCAATCTGCAGATGCTGAATAAAATAGACCATGAAGATTACTACAAACCACAGGGGCTGCTAAGATATTTTATACATGAACAATCAGTGTGAAATCACTAACTGCACTTCAAATTCATTTTTTTTTCCTCTTATGAATCACAACAGGCACACGAATCACAACAGGCACAAGATGATGAACACTAATTATTATCCCCAGGAGACTGCTTTAATTACACGAAGACATTGTCTGAAACACCTTTATTTTATAGAGAAACTAACTTACTTACACATGAACATTGATGGGTTTTGGACTCTCCCACAGGGGTGAAATTTCTGTACCGAATGAGAGGCAATACAATTGCTTCTTGTAGCACAGCTGTTCATCTATTAAACACTAATAAATACAAAGTTTATTAATACATTACTATCCATGCTGCTACTAGTAGTTATTATGTTAAAGAATAAGAACAGAAATTTACTAAAAATAGTTGCAGTAATGTTTTCAGTTCCTGCAGAGAAAAGCTTCCAAAGGAAGTCATACAGATTAAAGTATTTCCTAAGGAGTACTCAAACAAAACCTGCAAACTTACAGTAAACCAGCAAATTTGTTAATGAAGGCAGGGAATATTTGTTCTACTGATACTATTTTTTTCTCTTCAGTTGATGTGCATATGAAACAGAACATACTGATCTAGAAGGGGCATGCTCACCCACCAATAAATTACAAAAAATGTTGAATACATATTCATGGATAGGGCTAAACAACAGATGAGGCATTAGGGCTAAGCCAACCAAACTTGAGTTTTCTTAAAGCATCTTCATTTAAAATGCACAAATGAAAAATACAGAAAATACAAATCAATTTTAAATAATTCCTGATTGCAGTAAATAAAGTTCTACAGACAAAGTTTCAAAATTAGAGTAAAACAGCTACATGATACATTCCTTACTGTAAAAGTTTTATAAAAGAAAAGGGCACAATAAAGGACAAGTTTATTTGGGGACTTTGGGAAGCAATTAACTCACCAAATTTTTGACCAAAATTGTGATGTGCATCTTGTTTTGACAAAACATACAGGCATAAAAAACCTACACTTAATATACATAGTTTTGTGTACAACTTGGTTCTAGCTCTTAAGTTGTTTCTGTTAGACAAGTTTACAATGATAGAGAATGCTGGTACAAGCACTGAGAAACTTCTTACAACAGAAAACTTCCACTGTATTGTACTCTATGAATTCAAGCAGATTTTTCTTCCCCTTAGTTCTTTACTTGTAGTCATTCTGAGGCTTGATTATCATGTTATAATAGCCAAAGTCTGCTTTGCTATTACTTACCAAAAGGTCTTTCTGAAAATCCAGTAGTTGAGGTCTGTAGTTCATATCAGACACATCAACCACAAGTCCAACTTTGGTTCCTTTTACAAGGCCAAACACCTTGAACAAGAAAAGTCACTGTAAATATTAAGCTTACCTAAAGTTCAAAAATGTTTCTGTTTGTTCTGTACAATGCCATGGTAAATTCAAATACTACGTATTTATTTTCACTTTAAGCTCTCTAGCACAAAAATGAGATGGCGACAAAGACAAGAAAACAGGAGAGTACTCACAAGTTTACTCACAGTAAACTCACAGTTTATCCTTATCAGTGAGTCATATTGCCTCCCTTGCAAGACAATGTATTCATCGTTTGGGACAATAAAATCAGGACTTTGTGTATAGCTTCTGGTCAGATTAAATCAAGCCATGTTGTGGAAGCTGGATTTTCGGATGCTGCTTGTTTCCCTGTCCTCTCTGAGAGGGAGTTACGTCTTTACCCATTTTCGACCATTAGCACTGCTAGGCACAGTAAGTGATTAACCAGCTGTGCAACAGAGGGCACACTTGACTGAAAGACAGCTGCGTTCCAGTCAGAAGTTAAGCTCCCCTTCGTCTGCTTCTGTTTAAATGGTACTGAGAGGCCCTGATTAAGATTGCTAAAAGAAAGACTAAATCTAGAAAGCAAAAAACCCACATATCAATGAAAGATCAACAAAAGTAATAAATTGTTGGGATAAGTAGCGCTGCATATAACATGAAACAGTAAATAATGAAAATACATAACCTTTCTGGAAGCCACTTTTCACTAGTATTCAAAGGTTAATTTATTCTTTAATACTATAAAGAGTTCCCTTCTAAAAATATCCTGCAAAGTTAAAGTTACCTTTCTGCTGTCCTTCAACAGCCACTGAATTCGCTGCTGATAAAGGTCAATCACCCTGACAAAAGGCATAGCACAGCTTTAGCCAAGACATTTTTTTGCATTCTGTATCAATGTAATATTGCACAATTTGTCTTTATCATGTCCTTTATCTTGCAGATGCAAAATGACGTTTTGAAAATACTGTTTTCAGTATTTATACGAATAGTGGTTGCAGGGCTAACCATTTAAATACCCCTTCCCCTAAAGTTGTTTAATTGACTAACACAGCTGGCTGAAAAAATGGATCACTGAAATGCTTTCTTATCAGTTTTATTATTTATTTATTCTTTTTTTTTTCTACTGAGAGAAAGGAGAGGTGTGTTCACCGTGTGTATGCATGAAGAAAAAAAGTTCAGGCAAAACTGAGCTAGTTCATCACACATAGCTTATTGCCAGGAGATATATTTAATACAAGCTACACGATTGTTTAAACTGTTTAAGACACTCGTGAAATACAACTTTGTGATCAGAAGGCAGCACATTCACTGAAGTTCTGGACTAAATGCAGCACAACTTTCAGCAATTTAATTTTAAAATAGGCATAAACTGAGGTAAAACAAAATACTTGCTGTCCCCAAACATTGCTTTATGTGAACCAACTTATTTTTAACACCTAGTGCATTGTTTTAACTATTTGGAGAATAAAAGGTTTCAATCAGCACTTCAAAGTAGGAAAAAATCTTTGCCTTGAAACATGAAAGCTACTTTTTTTAACCAGATTTGCTGACACTTTGGTTAGATGGCAGAGTACTGAAGAGGGACCTTCTGAAGATTCTAGATCTTCATGACTGACATAGCGAGGTATGCTGAAGTAATGGCACTCCTAGGCACAGTCTAACAAGTATTGTGAAGACCAGCAAAAATATTACTGTACAGCTTATTGAACCTATTCATTAAATGTCTTCCTCAATTTAAGTTTTCTTCATTTTATACATTTAAAATTCATTTGGTTGTTAACAATTTTCTAAGTATCTGCTACACAGGCTTTTTCCCTCCTGGTTCCAATTCAAACTACTTTCAACAGTCCATTCCTTGAACAGAAAACCGAGCAATACTGCCTTTCATAACTACATACATGATTTGAAACTACCGTAAGTTGCAATAAACACAACTCACACATATATAGTAGTATCTGCGAAAAGCCAACAATTCACGAGCTGCCTTTCTAAAATCAGCTTACTGCTTCAGTTCAAAACCTGGTTGATAGACATCTTCCCCCCCTCAAATAAAAAACCTCAGCTATACTGACACATAATCATCGCCTGCCTTGAATCTCAGCAGAAAGGATTTAATACTGACTTAATTCCCAGAGATAACAAATTAGGATTGAAGAAAGTATCTGTAAACACCTAAAGAAGAACAGGGATAAGGTATCAGTTAGTATCAAAATTATCAACAAGATCAAAACTTACTCAGAAAGTCTGGACTCAAAATTGGTAACAGTCTCTTCTGTAAACTCTCTCTCTTCAACACTGTTTCTTGAATCCCTGGGACAGTATGCATAATTAGCATCACACACACACACAAATCAGGACTAATTAAAGGGCAACATTGTACTTACAAAATAATATTGCCTTCATTCACCAGATGTTCTAATGTTAATTGCAAGGATTCTAAACTGTAGTTTCTTAGCCATTCTTCTGTGGTTTGTACCTTTTTTGACTGTATTTTCTTCATTTCTACTCTCTATAAATCAATTAAGAAAAAAATAAATGCAGTAGAAAAAATGAAATGTGTTGTTCAAATGCAACAAACGTGTAAGTCCCAAGGATGGCTGCTGTGAGGCTGTACATAGTCAAAAACAATGTAATTTTAGGTAGTGCTACACAGCTACATTCAACAACCAGTAAACTTTAGGACAAGGGATAGCAAAAATACTCTGCAGTTGGGACAGGCCTACTACCTTATCTGTATTAAATATACACTAAGAAAAATAGGGCTGGAAAGCTCAGTATTACCAGCATGACTGAGTCAAACATAGTCCAATATAACACAGTTAGTACACTATCTTGAATCTGGGATACAAAGTAAAAGAAGGTTTCAGAATACTCCAGATTGAGAGCTAAAGGAAAGAAAGAGTTTGGAGGAGGTAAGAAGGAAGAAAAGAAATAGTTCAGTAAAAGAAATAAAAGAATATACCCTTGTGATTAACCAGAAAGGGAGAAAAATGAAGCATCTCCAACACCTGCCTCACAGATTCTGAAGGGGTATATACTGTCTTCCATTTTTCTAAAGAAAAACACAGCAGCAACTTTCAATTTACTTTTATCATTTTGCCTGACCTGTTCACATACCGATTCATCTCTGCAGAAAAACCTCATGTGGACTCATGACTTTCGTGATTTTATCTATCACATTATCTGTATATATATGCCAATATATTCAAGGAGATGTATCAGTTGTATGTCAGCTTATTTATTCCACACTCTGTATTTATAGAGTGTGTTACTTCTCTAGTTGTTCCATTTAGCAGGAAAACTTGCCTACCAGCAGATCTTGTGTCTCATTAATATGCATTACCAGCAATCCATTATCCAGTCCTAGATTGGACAGAGTAAAATCTTGCCATGGTGGATGATCACACTGTACACTGGATTTTGTGGTCACACTACAAGACAATGAATTTTATGGGATGACTTAATTACCAATAATATTCTTGTACTGCCACACAGCCTTTTAAAGTTTTTAATGTGGGAAGTGTTTTTATATTTTGCCATTTGTTTACACACTCCATTTGATATCTGATAAGTGTTTTGGAGGGACGTACTGCATAGTTTATACAAGCTACGATTATTTTCTCTATATATACTTATGAAATCCCAATAGAATTTTGTAACAGTACCCTTACCCAACTTTTTCCAAAAACTGATCATTGTCCAACAATTGTGCCATTTTCCTGACGTGTTTATTCATTATATGAACAGACTTAGCCTTTAAAAAAAAAGACAAGAGACAGTATTACAGTAAAATGCTTAAAATATACTATTCACAAAACATTAAAATTGATAGCAACTTTTATATAATAATTACATTGCATGTAGGACAACAGAAAATTTAAAAGCAGTTGCAAAGAGGAGTTACAATTATCCATCTACAGAAAACACATTTAGAAAATACTCTGGAATAGTTATTTGTTCAGGGGCTTTATGAAGTTAATTATATGTATGCACAGCTGCTGGGAGACAAGCAATACAGCTCAAGCAGAAAAAAATTTCCAAAAGCAAAAGCCAGGGCTCTGCGGGTGAGCATGAGCTGCAGGGACAAGGGGCAAGGAGTAGGTTGTGAGGCACAGAGGTGAGTTGGGGGAGTTAGGTTGACAAAACTGGCACAGGACAGTCACAGAACCACCATCATAAAACCATCTAGGCTGGAAGAGGTCTTCAAGATCACCAAGTCTAACGATCAGTCTGACCTGTTGAGGCCTATCGCTGTTTTTTCACTTCACCGGGCTCTTCCAGCTCACCTCGTCCCCAACACCTCCTCTCACCACGGGCGGGAGAATGACCCCCTCAGCGCCCCCACCGGCCCGTTCCCTCCAGTGCCTCCCCCCACCTCACGGGGACGGCTCTCCAGCCCCTTCTCCCTCCTCCCCACCCCCCGACAGCCCGTGTCCTCCCCGCGCTGCAGCCGAGAACCCCCCACACCCCCTCAGCAGCAGCACCCCGAGGCGCCTCCCGGCCCTCACCCGCCCGTTCCGCCGTGCGGGCCGGGTACCGGCGGCGCGGAGCGGCCGGGAGCAGCCGCCCCCCGGCCCCGGCCGCACCTCCGCGTTACGGCGTTGCCGATGGAGACGGGGCGAGCCCGGCGGGGCCGCTGCCGACCGCCAGAGGGCGGAGATGGGCGGGAAGAGCCGGCGGGGCGGCGGCGGCGTGTGAGGGGAAGGCACCCGCGCGCGAGGCGCCGGTTCCAGTCAGGGCAGCCGGGGCCGATCGCTTTAGTAGACAATTTATTTTGATAAACTTGCTCAATAACAAAAATACAAGTGAAGAAAATTATGTTCATTTTATACAGTTTGTATTAACATTTGTTCAGAGATCATTACTTGGAAAAAAAATAAAAGTGTTCTAACCGATTAGAAAATAATCCTTGGTAAAGGTGGTGCGGGGTGGACGGAGGACTCAGACGGCCAGGCCTCGAGCAGGACAAGCGGCTGGCAGACACTCTTTCCTTCATTATTGTCATCCTTCACAAAGTTTTTAAAGGACAGCTTTCATTTTTTTCCCCCCTTCATTTGCTGGGGCACACAGTAATCTACAGGTGTGTTCTGAAGTGGTTAAGTAACAGCTCTAAACACAGGTATTACAGAAGGGCCCCCATCTGGCCGTATTTACAGCAGCCAGGGGGTCAGGCTCAGGTGATGCTGCACCCTGCCAGCATCTCCAGTAAAGCAGGTATCACTTGCCAGCAAGGTAACAACTGAACGAAGAATATTAAAGGGTTAGACTCATGTACTCAAGCATTCCACCCTCCTCTGAGAGGAATGGCTTCCAGCTTCCAGAGGATTTCAGATGAGCTCAACCATAACATTTATACAGACAAATTAACTAGTTTCCCTTCTGAAGGTATTTTAAGCTTCTGATTTCACACGTTGCTCGGCAAATAAGCGACAGTGTGCACATTGTGATGGGACTTGAAATGTTTTAGAGAATTTTGAAGCGTAAGACTAAAGAATGTCTAGTGATGCATGAAATGAGCTGTCCTTCAAAAAGTTAAATATAATGGCTGGCAGAATTAGAAAAGCTTATGTAAACACTCACCATAAATATGGGATTACCTTTGGAGAAGATTCATATGGAAACATTTGCTTTTCATGAACTGAAAAAGTCCACAGATGTTTAGGCATGTTCAATACGAACTTCTTGTAGTTTAAAATTAAACCTTGTGCAAATAAAACCTATAAATAGTATTCAGCAGATTTTACAGTGATGCTCTTAGGTATGAAAAAGAATGCACACATCTTTCAAACAAAAGTAACAGACAAAAGTTTGACAAATGATTGCACCATAAGACAGTGTTTTATATACAGCTTACAAGATATGATTTTCTGCTATAAATTATTACTGTACTACATAGTACTTAGTGACTTCATTAAAAGCAACTGTTGACAGCTGTCTCTTCATTTACTGAGTGGAGTTTTTTTATTTTTTTATTTTATTTTTTATTTTTACAATGCAGATGGCTGTATCTATTTCTGGACTTGAAATGCTCAAATATTTAATCAAACAGCCAGCTAGTTAAAATCTCCACTATTTAATAATTCATAGCAATAGCATTGGCAGATCAGAAAAATTTCCAGCCAGCCAACCACAGACTGGCTATGCTCCAAGGTAAGTGTTCATATGTTTTTTATTGCATGAGGATCCATTTAATCAAAGCCTAAATCAACTGTATACATGATGTTACTATATCCAAAATAGGTGAGGAAGAAGAATCTTAGCAGTCGAGAAACCTGCCCCCTTCACTCATGTTCCAGTTAAAAAACCTCCTAGAACTCTTTACAAGAGTGACATTCCTGAAAACAGAAGAGCTTTTCTGCATCAGAATTTCTAAGTTTTAGTCAATAGTTCAGCTTCCGGTACACCACCAATAACGCTGAAAATTTAGACACATCCAGCAGCTTAACCTGGCATTTTATCTGTCTTCCACAACACTGCTAGAGGGAATTGGAATATCTGTGCAGATGTAGGCTTAAGGAACCAAATTATCTGTAAAGCATCAGTTCTAAGTAGGTGTCTGGCTGTACTTACAGATTAGAGTAGTTGAGAAAAAAGCATTCTATGAACACTTCCTTCCATCTGTGAGCGAACTAATTGGAAAAAAAAAGTCACTTAAATGTTACAGTAGCAAATTTGTTCAAAACCACCAAAATGTGAACTATGAACTGTTTAATTCAGCAGAATCAGGGAGAAGTAAGAGGACCAGAATCCTGTAGGATTTGAATGGCACAGAGTTTCAAAGAATTGTGTAAACTGTCTTATCAGCTTAAGTGTCTGAAGATAAGTGGTTATTTTGGAAGCTTCTGATTATTTCAATAACATTTTTAAAAGTGCCTAGTAATGCATTTCAAATAAGCTCCACAAAACAGAACTTGAAATGTACAATTTTTTGTTTGCTGTCATAATGGACCTCAGATAAAACCTTGGTCTAACTGGAAAGTGAATATAGATAGTGCAGGCAGCTTTCCTGGGACACTAAGAAAAATTTTACTTTCTGCAAGTTTAGATTGAATAGTAAATTATGACAATACCTATGGAGCCGTGCTGGAAAGTAAAACTGCTTTTCATAAGGAATACTTCAGATTTGGATGGTCCTTAAATCCACATTTATAATAACTTCAGTGAACAAGGCATATACCATTTAAACAATTATACTGCTTTTTTTTAGTAAAGGTGAATAAGTTCATCCATCTTTGCAGTGAAATAGCATTTGCATTACTTTAAACATTGCATTTTATATGTGCTAGAGAAATGCTTATCTCTGCTGTAAACTGCAGTGCTTGAACTCATATGAATATCAATAATAACAACGTAGTAGAAAAAGAGACTTTCTATACAACAGTTGCTAATAATTTAAATAGCGTCAGTTTCCCCAAATTAGGATTTTAACTTTAAGGTATGACATGATCTCACCTTCTACCCTCATATACAAATAAATTACCATAAAAAGAATTTTAGCTTAACTTAAAATTGCACCTAGAAAGGCATGGGATCGTTTGTACCTATTACAAAAACTGTTAAAATCAAGGGCTGCTACAAAGAATGAGGTAAACTGAAGACTCTCAGCTATGTGGCCTTCAGAGAAATGGCTTTTTTTTCTATTGAGTTCTAGTTTTGCACACCACAGTGTTTTGCTAGCAAAGCGTTCTGAGTTCTTTTCCAGGAACCATTTGTGTATATATACATATATATATGTATATACACACCCACACATACACACACACACTGTATACTGCATCAGCAAAATATATATATATTTATATATATATTTATATAAATATAAGGAAGAAATCCCCCTCTGAAATGTTCCTTAGTGTTTTTCTAGAGCTTATGGGGGAGGAGGGGATGTACATCTTCTTGCTGTTACATATGTTTTGGAGAACAATTGATCTATTGGCTTCTTGGTGCAGTGATGCAAGATCAATCCATACTGGTGCCAAAGGCTTTGCGCATTAGAAGAAGGATGTAAAATACTAATCTCCTAATCAGTGAGGCCAGCCTCACTTGAATTCCTCTGCAACCCTCTGGTCTACAACAAAGTTCATAAATACTTTGACTTCCAAATCATTAGACGTTAAAAATGGGAACAGTACAGTAAGACGGGGCATTATGCTTCTCAGTGTAAAGCATTCTTCACTAGTTCCTATCACAGTGCAGACCTGACTGCATTAAATATGCTCAGGAGATTAGTCAACGTTGTCTGTATTTGGTTATGGGAAAGGCTCTCCTTTTTTCAATCCAAAGTGCATAGTGAGAATAAGTCAAAGCATTCCTTTTTCAGTAAGTGTTTAATAGTCATATCTAGGCATCCTCCCGAGAATGCAGTTCTGTGTCTCTTTTCCAAAATAAAGTCCCACAGTCCAGACATCCATCAGCCAGGTAAACAAACTTTGCCAGCAAATAGAAGTCCAACTATTGTAAAGAAAATGGATAAGACAAACAGTACATACGAAGACCCAACCACTGTATTATTGGGTAATTTATATGGTTGACCTCCAACTTCACTGATGTAAAATCCAATTGGAAATATTAGGGCTGCCATACAGAATAGAATCACTGCAAAGAAAAAGAAAAAGAACAGTCACCGCTGTGACTCAGAAGAGTCAAAATATTTACAAATCCATAGAGCGATATAGGAAAGCAAGCCAAGTATTCTGACCAAGCCCAAGAGCTGAGGTATTCCCATACATAACTTGCTTGAAATGACTGAGTGGGCTCTACCTTGCTTTTAAAAGATCCCTTATCTATCCCGAAGACAGACTAAAAGATCCCCTCTTTTTAACAGTAATTTCAGCCTTGCTCACTGGACCATGAACTCGTTACATAAATAAGTTTAGAGGATGTACTTCTACCACCACCCATGAGTCTAATCATGGAGTTTATCACTCCTTCTAATTATTTTAGCCATTTCCTCCCCCGAAGTCAAGATAAACTAACATTCAACATTTAAGAAACTCATTTTTTAATCACTTGTCTTTTTCCAACTATAGTTGCCATCTCCCATTCTTCCAAATACTTTTTCTATCCAAGCTTTGTTAAAAATAGAAGACATTGTCATTATGGTTTCTTTTAGATTAAAATACAGCAGTTTCCTAAATTTATTTCATTTCTTAAGGAAACATTCACATATCCTTAAGATTTTCCATTGGAGTTCAAAGAAAGTTTTCTGATTCAATTTAATCTAAGCTTCTTAGCAAGAAACTTCAAGTTCAGACTCCATGAACTCAGAGAACCAAGCAATGACACTTATTTCACTTGAATAGCTGGACTTAGGTACATGGTTCATGTTTACAACTGACTCTGTATAGATACGCAAAAAATAGAACCTCTATTAAAGCCATTCATTAGAATTACACTACGGATTTCACAGGCCTTCAGATATTAAGTGACCAACACTTCTCACAGCACACTTCAGTACTCTGATCAAATCCAGTAAAGGATATCCAGCGTTGTAATCTTTCCCAGATGAGAACTCCAGTGTTCCTATAAGACACCTCTGGATAAATAATCTTACTTAATTTGAACATAGCAAAATGCAGGGTTCTACAGCCTCAACCAAGGGAATGACTTCTCTGAGAGAACAGATTCTTCACAAGAAAAAGGATTAGCTTTTAAGTTGGTTTGATTGCATATTCACGAATATAGCATTAGTTACTTTTTTTTTTAAATCAGTATTAGCACAACAGATTTTTTTCCACTAGTTAAGTCAATGTCTAGTGCCTTACTGTTATTTCATTTATATATATTTCAACTTTATTTCAAACATTTGTTGTGAGTGGAACATGGTATCCCAATACTCATTCAACCAAACATAAATTACATCTAAGGGCATGTCCCACCAACCATATACATACTCATCCCACCATCCCATATGATGCACAGCTCACACAAACATCTCTCAGTTCTCAATAATGCACACTACATACTAGTTCATTGAGTTTCCTCTCACTTAACAGACTGCTGCTTTTTATTTGTTGATAAGAAACATAGGTGCTGTCCTTGTCAGTACTCTCTTCTCTACCACTAAGACAAGAAACTCTAGGGGTGCTGTTCCCTACTTGGGCTTCCTGCAATTCAAACAAGCAACAATTTAAAACAAACAAACAAAAAAAAACATACTAGTAATAGCCACAACCTTAATTACTGGCTCCTGCGCAAGTCAGCAGTGCTCCAGATCTTTTTGTTTCCAAAAAGTACCTTAAATTCAGCAGCTTATCTGTCCTTACCAGGACAGTCTCTATTCTTTCCAAATGCAGAGATGATGGGTTAGAGCAGACTTAATAGTTTGTCAAGCAACTTCATTACTCTTCTTCCTGCCTAAATACATGTGCTCCAGTCTTTCCAGCTTTACAATGTTACATGCCCATACTAAAAACTTTATCAACTCCATGTTTATTCAAGATCAACTGCTTATGTCTTTATGTATGTCACATCTTAATGCTTAATTCTTGCAATTTGCATAGCACAGGTCCCAGCTTTGAGGAAAAATACTCATACTCTGTAGAAGAGACTAGTTATGGGCATGAAGAATCTGAATTCAAGAAATGTCCATGAAGAATTATGGACATGAACAAAAAGGCCAGTTTCAACACATGATGCACATCAGACTTTCAGCTGATCCTTGCATTCCTAAACATGAAGCAGCTTACACAATACCTTGAGATGAATGCTGCCAACACAAGAATCAGCCTTTCTGCTTACTTATTTATTCCCCAGTAAGTATTTTAGTAAATAAAAATAAACTAAGTAATATGTATATACACGTTCCACTAGAGGGAGCTTGTGACTTAGTTTTAATATAACTGCGCCAGCGGATTATGGAAGAAAAAGAGCACAAACAAATCTGGCAACTGCATAGTTACTGAATTCTTGCTCAGTGCTACTACATTAGACCATCTGTTAAAACAAAATCAAAGAACCAGAAACCAGACATTAAACATTACACACGTTAAACATTACTTAATCTAAAAGTTTTTATCTATTTTATTGGTCCACATAATTCCATACAACGCAATCAAATCCCTAGAAGATTGTTTCTTCTTTTTTAATTGTATCTTAACCAGTAAATGGTCCATCTGAGGAGAGAAAGATCGGGTATATGTTTCTTGAGCAGATCTGTGTAAGCACAGAAGAGCTCTGTGTGTAAGTGGTCCAGAAAACAGTAGTTGATAATGCATACTTATTAATGCAACACATAATTAGTAACAGTTTCAACAATACTCTGAGGATGAGTCACATTATCATAACTCAGCATGTTTTCTATTACATCCAGTTTGTCCCTGAGGAGCATTCCAGTTATATACCAAACTTCTATTAGATTTTTAACAAAAATGCACTTACAGGAAATAGCTTTATGATTCTGAAACAGCCACCTCCACTTCCAGGATTAAGTCTCCTTTATTACTTTCAAGAACTACATAGCTGGAAAAGTTCTGATGGCCTCATGGATAAGGCTGAAGAATGTATCTTTATTCTCTCCCCTACTGAGCAATTGTTCTTTGAGGTGCATTGTACATACTTGCACCCACCAGCACTTCTATGTCTGAGACCTGTTACTGGCATTGTACTGCCAAGCCAAATATTTGCCCAGTATCTCATGTTCTTGTGGGAGGACAGAATAGGCAGGTACCTCAACCCTCCCTCAGTTTGCAAGAGGAGAAAAAATAAATCCTGCAAATGCAGACTGTGAAGAATGCTAATGCACATACACGCTTCTAATGTTTGTTACAGAAGTAACCAGCAGTCTTTTTTCTTCCAAATAACAGCGCACATGTTCTGCTGTGAGGGTTTCCAAGCAATTTTCCTTAGCGTGGTCTAAGAATTTTTAATCTACTGAAAAACAGATTTCAAAGTCTGTCAGATTAGAAAGTCTAAGTTATCCTCTCAAAAAATTGACATATTAAGAAAAAATGCATAATTAATTAAAAAGAGACAAAATCCAAGAAAGGAAGCACTGAGTTAGCTTATATTCTTCTAGAATGAGAATTGCTGGCTAGAGCTGTGACACAAATGTAGCTTTCCAAATCTGGTTGTATCAGCTCAGCGAATTTCCAGCAAAATCTCCAGCAACCCATAAAGAACTTCTTCCTCAGGAGTATGTACTTATGATTTCAGGGAAAGTTTGCAGAAAACGACACAATCATTACAGTTGCTATTAACAAAAATATTTAGGTAACAGAACACAATTTGTAGTCTGCTTCTGAATGTTGTCTGTCAAAAAAGGTCTAGATCCTTTAATTCTTAAGCTTGAAATTGTTTTGAGCATCCAGTGACAGTAACTTCAAAGAATCCAGGATAAAGTGTATTGAAAGAAGGAAAAGGCTATAGTCTAGTCTTTAGGAGAGCATGGTACTACCTGCTTGTCTACTTGGAGATGCATAACATAGAAAGCAGGAGCTGGTACAAATCCTTTGTAACCCAAGAAGCCCTTTATTCACTCAGAAACACCAGGAACAAGTATTTGCAAGATAGCTAATACTAGTTAAGAATGTGATTGTCCTACTGTGTTTCTACTTGCATTCCAAAAATCAAGTCCGTTACACTCATGAACATGTAAATCCTCATACAAATGAGTAACAGACTCTCTGGTAACTGCTAGAAAAAAAGGTAGAATTATGATTTTCTATTCAGCATCTTTTCCCTTGATATATCTCAGAGAAGCACCTGCACTTCAGTGGTGGTAACAGAATTAGTTCCTTTTCTAGCTGTAGCAGATGGTAGAGACCTGAATTTGTTTAAGATGTAAACAGACCTTGTAGGCTATTCTACAAATTCCTGCAACATTCAAGATTGTTATAATATACAGAATACCACATAGGTGGCTTCCGCAGAGGATAAGCTCTGGATATAGTTCCTAATTATAGATCTTAACAGTATCTGTCCCAAGGACCACAAGAATTACAGCTTTAAAGATTTACCATAGGTTCGCCACATCCTATCTTCTAAAACAGAAGATGGCATAATGACCTGTAAAGGAAAGGGATTTAGATTAATTTGAAGCAGGACTAGCGAGAAAGGAGTAGTTTCAGAGATACATGGTACAATACCAAAGCCAGGTTTCTTGCCTGCTACCAACTTATGCCTCCCTGTCACAGTGCAAAATTAGTGATGAAGCAGTACAGAAGCTGGGATGGTAACAGTTAGCTCACACTTGAGCAACAGGTAAGTGATACCATGCAATGAATAGCTGACAGATCTTTGGTTGCCATCAACAGATGAGGCACAACTGTGAGTCTGCAACTCCTCTTTTATTGAGGAAGCACACAAAGACCTGGGCAGTACAGAAATGAACACCAAGAAGAAATCTACTCTTCATTACATTGTATGAATTCAGCACTACAGTTAATGGGACTCAGAGAACAACAATAGTTCTGATAGTGTCTACGCCCAGGGTGACAATACCTATCACATCAGTAGGAATACGATGATTTTTGCAAGACTCTTCTCTACAGGAAGCATAGGAAAACTTTTGCATTTGCCTTTAGAAGACTTTTGTCACTCGTGCAGCATGATCTGGAAGACTGAAATCTCTCTTCTGTCTGCAAAAACAGTTTGCAGAGAAGCCTGAAGGACAAGTTTCTACACAGTAAAGTCACCAATGGCTGAGGAAGGATGCAAATGCTGTGCTAGTAAATACTCTCAGGTGCATCCCTTTAAAAGTGTATACAGGAAAGCATACACACGAAATAAAAATTAAAATTTTGTCCTTTGCATGTCCCTTAGCTAAGGCAGACAAGATCACTTGGCAATAATTCATATTTAGTAGATCCACTGCTGAAAAGTGTGTTATCCAAGATGACAAGACCACAAGCAAAAATTCCAGCAAAGATAAGGTACATAATATGGTTAACTTTTCTCCAAGCCTAATTTCTCAATATGATTAAGAAATCAAGGAGAGAAACAGGTTTTTGCTGAGGAAAAAGGTTCTGATGCTTACTTCAGAATAGCTATTCCTCTGTGACCTTTGCTGGATACAAAAATTAAAGCAAGCAGGTTTCTCTGCCATAATCAGTAGTGCCAACAAACTGCTGAATACAGAGGGATGTGTGTGAAGAGTCACCCAAGAACCTATAGATCCCGTCTACAGCCATAACCTGTGTAAAAAATGAAAGTGAAAATCAGACTGCAATAAAAGGTGATACCAACAGCCTGGATTAAGTCACCACAATCCAAAACAATGTCCAAAAATCAATCTAATACTATCTTAATCTTTTAGTTGTAGCAGAAAAACTCTATCCTACCTGTGCTTCTCTTTGAAGGGGTTGGTATAGGCATGCCAAGCAACCAGCACTAGTTTATGACCTGGACTCTTCTTCCCTGAATTATCATACTGTGCTCTGTAAAGTGAGCAAAGGAACGAAGCGCTGAGGATGTTTGCACCAGTTTACTCTACAGACTTCGATCAATTGAGAAAAACATCAAATAGTCCCTTAGGGTCTTTCACATGATTATCACAAAATCAAGACAAAGAAATCAGGAAGCTTCTCTTTCCCTGCACAATGTTGTTAAACAGCTACAGGGAGCTGCGCTTCCAAGACTTTTCTCTTCTGCAAGGGAGGTCTTCATCCTCTTCCTCAAAAAGAGAGGTTATTTCAGATAGTTATCCAGGAATAAGAGTGAGACTCTCATCACTCTTCTGGATAGCATTCCACCCCCTTGAACAGAAGGGTATTTACGCTGGATCGGGAAACAAACTGACCATCAGGGTCAAATTCCAGCATGAACTGGGCAAGACTGACCTCTTAGCAGGCCCTCCTTGCTACTGGCAGAGTTGCAAGGAAAGGGCTGAGTAAAAGGATTCCTTTACTGTTACATGATTTAATTTAGACCCCCCCTTGCATTTGAAGAGAACAGAGCTGCCAGTCCCAGAGCGGCCTTTAGCAACCCCAGCAAACTTTGCTGCCACCTGGGACAGCACATCCTATGTCATGTTTAGAAAGTTCTGCAAGAATATCTACTAGTTGCCTGTACTGAGCTGTGGAGTCTTGAAATCACCTGCAGAAGAGATGTAATACAATTATCAAGTTTTCTCTACCCCTTCTACTGAGTTACCCATCTTTTTCACAACACAGTACTCTGACACTTCACAGGAAGGACCTGTTCATTGTAATCCAAGTTAATTCCACAAGTCCACGTGTTGCCTAATACCAATCTACAAATACTAAAAAATCTACAAAACTAATCTGTGTTGCCATTCAATGAACCAGAGAATTTGTTCTTGTCTACCTCCTGAAAAATAAAGAACTCTGCCTTCCATTCACTTCTTTTCCCAAAGTGACTTTTCTTACAAGTGAGTCAAGCAATACAATTTCCCATCATCATTGTTAACAGGAACACGAAGGTCACAGAGTCGTACGTATTGGAGATGAATATCAAGGATGTTGAATTTCAGCAACACAGTTATATCTTAATAGAATTATAAGAAATTCTGAGTTGCAAGAGAAAAAAGTTAATATGCTTCATTATTAAACATAACAAAGACAAGTGCAAGTCCTTCTATATTTAGACCTTAATAATGGACCAGTTGCAAGCCCAAAGGAATCTACAGAAAAAAAGAGCTTTAGGTTACCAGAATTTTCAGCTGAACCACGCAAAGCTACAGAAAGCTAAAAATGCAAGATTTTGATTAATGGAGATATTTTAAAACACTAAAGTATGTAAAGCCCAAAATGCAAGTTGTGAATTAAAGAAAAAAACTCAGTAAATAAACCAACATATAGTACTAAAAAAAACACACCATAAAACAAGCTTTGACTTTAGCTCACTGTAAGCATTTTAATCTTACATAGCATTTTGAGCTCAAACCCTCCCTGCATACATCAGATAAACATGAAATATGTATAGATATACAATGGCAACTAGAAAAGTTGGGCTGTAATGTTCAGTAATACTCATGTCTATTTTAGTCATTCACTTGAAAATAAAAGTCAATCACAATGAATACAGCATTTCAACAGCTCCACTGTCTGCAAAAGCTGCACTACCAATTTAATATGCTATGTAGCTAAGTTGTCAGAAGGACGGCTTTGACTGTACAAGTGCCTCAGCAAAGTGCCTCTGTTGAAGCTCAGTGCTTTTTTACATTATTCCCTCCCCCAAACAAACTTCAATCTCATTCATATTAGATGTCATAGAGTTCCATTAAACCTTATTTATGTCTGTGTAAACCACAAACTTGCATCTTCTAGTTAGTGTTCACACTACCTTTAGTGGTATGTCATAATTCAAGTCAATTTAAAAGCCCTCAGGTTTCCAGTTTTTTCATGCTGTCATCCCCACCATTAAGGCACCATTTCACAGTTGGCATAAGCCTGTAACACACACCAAGAAAAGGAAGTTTGAAAGTTACTCCCCTTACTTGTTATAACTATTTTTCATTTGCACTGAAGTAGCCACAGCATGTTTCCCCGTGCAGAAACACAGGGCTGCTAAAGGAGGCTCAGCCTATGCTGGGAGGAATTATGCCAGTACTCATTCAGAGCAGAACCAAGGGAGGCAGAAAAACACTGGTACTAGTCCCTCTGCTAAAGCACTGCTGCGGGTCACAGGAAGCAAAAGTCTCAGTGCTGTGAAGCACAACAGATGCTCTGCAGTGGGCAACCCTCCTGCATAGCCAATTAGGATGCAGATATTCCGAATAAAAAACCCGTTGTGAGCATCAAGCAGGACTGAACCATCATCAACCCTGAATGAGGTATTCATGAGATACCTGAAATAGGAATGGATTTCAGACTCTACTAAGTCTCAGATGCATCAACTGCTTTCTCTACCTAGGGGAGGGAATTTCCAGTCATTCCGTTTTGCTAGGAGTAAGACTGGAGATATGGATATGGGGAAGACACAATCTGGGACTGACCTCTTCCACCTCTGCTCATTTTCTTCAGCCAATTAACGGCACTCCTCAAGGAAGGTAAAGGGATCAGGGAATGCAACGCCTTCCTTTAATCTCACACCTTGGGCCAACAGGCTATTAATCCCTCTCAATTATCAATCCCTCAATTTTTGAAGAATTTCTTTTTTCTCTCAGATGTGGTATTTGAAGAGAAAGAACATTTTATATAGTAGGAGCCCTACACATTGTTCCCTGACAACAGTGTTATTTTAGACTCCACCAGTTTATCCTGTGTACAGGTCAACTGTGTAGTTGAGGTCACTTACTTCCAGTGAAAGCTATCCAGCGGGCATATTTAGTAGCTTCTCTTCGCCAGTGGGAAGCCACCAGCAAACCACATGTGACAGTTAGTGAAATGATTCCCATAATGATGAAAAATAACGTAGTGACCCACTCAGGAGGCAGCCGTGGAGGAATACAGGTCCTGTCACGTCCATGGATGGTTTGACACTGTCGCACAAGGCCAACTGTGAGAGCACCTGAAAATACATAGCAGAGAGGCAAGTAAACTTTCAAAATCCTCTCTGAGGGGCGCTCAGCTGCAAATTGAATCTCAGATTTGTCTAGGTATAAGGGATTCTTTGATGAGCCCTAATAAGCCTTTCAAAGACAGAGGATAGGAGGGACATCTATCTTCATGTTCTTTCATCAAACCTTTGCACAAATTGAAGTGAGATGGCTACAGGCTGTACAAGCTGGTTCTTGAGTGGCAGTCGAGGTCTAATCAAAGGGATAAAGCACTCCTATGAAGCCTACCACTATCAGCTAAAACAGTAGTGGAGTTGTAGAGAGGACTCTCCCTCATCTTTGGGAGAAAAAATAGTTTTATAATCTGATAAAACAGGATGCAGCCCCCCTAACAAGTCTTAGTCTAATGCCTTTTTCTCTCATCTGTAAACACAGCTTTAATCCTCAAAGTCTTGCAGCAGAATCTCCATTTAGTTCACATGAAGATTTTAAGAATGTTTTCCAAATAATCCACTTCTTGACAATAACTGTCTAAGAGTCAATTGACTTAGGTCAATTCTTTTGTCAGCTAACAAGAGTTACAACACACACCACCTGGGATATCTATACTACTAGCCAAAGAGATCCTAGGAAAAGGATAAGACTGGTACAGGAACTGTATTGTTTTGTCACAGTCCACCAGAGGAAAAAAACAACCAAATCATTTTAAAATTGTAGCTGACTCTTACAGTAGCAAACTGGAATGCAACCAACAGGCTGAGCCTAAGACATATCATGACAAGCAGAATTCTGTAAGTGACAGAAAATCAGATGTTTTCTATTAGATCCAAGTAAATCTGAGTTAGTATCTATTTCAGTGCATCTGAGACTAATAAATAAAGCAGCTTTTAGTAAGCTTTAATACTGAAGTTCTTTACCTGGAAAATTTTAATGCAACATTAACATGTAAGGTTAAAATCTATTTCTTCCTGGATCACTTAAGTCCTATATTTCTCAATTCTTCACAATTTCTTTTCTTCTGACCTACTTCCTTAAATAATCACAATTGTCCTTTATCTAAATTAAAGTCATCAATGGATAGCATTAGAGTCAACACCTTCCTCCACAAATTATTTTAAACATGTCAACTATAACATTATTTACTTAAAAATAGAGTGTGCAACTCAGAAAAAATGAAAGATTCAGAGATGTATTTTCAACTTGAGTAAAAGTTTGAGTAAAATCCTTAAAAATGTGTCAGTTACAAAACCCACTACTGCAAAATTGGCATTTTCTACTCCAGATATACAGCAATCATACCATGGCTGCACACCAGGATTAAACAGAACTCAGCTAGAATTACACAAGCAGACTTGCACAGCCCACATGCCTGCATAGTAGTTTTGCATGCAGTGCTTCTCAGTTGCCTTTTTGCAGCCTGCAATGTTTTCATTTTACATCAGCTGCCAGGGCGGAAGGGAGATGTGCATGTGTCCTTGATATTCAAGCTCCCTGAAACACACATATTGCAGAACCTCATACAAAACACTAAGTAGCTTGGGGATAAAGAGGCTATTCACTGCAGCATGACAGAACAATGAACTAATCCCAGTCGCTCTGCAAGAATAGGATTTAACATCAATTTTGCTGCCTTTATAGCAAAAGTCAGTTCTGTCTAAACTGAAGTTCTAAACTAAAGAATAACTTCTAAAAGTGTAAAAATTACATCATGAGCTCAAATATTTCCTGAATTCAGAACAATAATTGAGTGCGTTTTTAACTTTGACAAAAACAACAGTGCTAAGGCTTTGAACCCTAAGCCTATAGACTCTTTGGAGGCCAAATGACGGTAATAAAAGGTTTGTGAACTATTTCTAAAGGTTCCATAAAGGTAACTAGGAGAAACAACCTCACTCATAAATTTCAAGTTCAAGATTAAGTTCACAATACCGGGTTATCTCACATAAACTGAGGAAGCAGGAAGTTAAACCTCATAGCTTGCTCCCAGTGACAGATCTCCTGTTGAATGCAGACTTCAAAAGAAGAGCAGGTACAGAACAAATGAACGCTTGAGGCCGCAGAACCTCATGCAAGCCAGCCAGGACTATTCTGCTGGGCATATTCATACCTACACAGACATAAAATTTGATTCCATAAATAAGACTTTTCTTTGGTGTGCAAAAGGAGTATTTACTTGCCATAAAACTCTACAGAAGAGTGGGTTTACGTGGTATTTGATTATGTAGGTCCTGCTCTAAAGCCGGCAAGCAAGCAGTTGCTAAGCAGCTGCCAATGATATATCTAGGTATAGAAAATCTTGGTTACTCTTATCTGATTTACCACTGAAAGGAGGGACAGAGATACTATATTGGACAGTCTCCTCCTGCCTGCAGTTAGAGAACAGCCCAATAGTCCATCTCAAGCCGGTCATCAAGTTCCAATCTTACCCCTAGGAAAAAGGGGCTTTTAGTCCTTCCTTCAGAATAATGCCAGTGTAACTGCTGAAAATCTAAGCACCACATGCAGCAGTAAAACAAACAGCAGAAATAATGCTAGCAGATAAGGCAGCTTAACCAGATACACTCTACAGACCTAAAACACGTGCAGCAGAGTTAGCATGCCTGCCCATCCTCCAAAGCCCCAGACCTGCAGTGAGCTAGGAGGACAGCGTGGGGATGCTGAGGGCGGCTCCCCTCCCATCACATCCTCCCCCTCCGTAGCTTCCCAGACCAGCACTGTGCAGCTCAGTACAGGCAGTGCAAGGAGTGATTAGTATATGCACTCAATTACTAAAAATGAGGCTCAGCCTTGATCAAAGCAGAGGATGCTGAATTGAGCAAATGTATGTGAAGTGGTCCTTAGTCTTTTCCAGTAAATCTATTCCCTAAAGTACCAGGGTGCTTCAGACACGTGAAACTGCCTTCCAACAGCGAGTCTGATTATAATCAGGACTCCACATAATACCAGTGAGAGATTTCAAAATCACATTCCCACACTACCTTACCTTACTCCTCCAGACCTCCAGTAATGCTTATTCTGACACTGCCTTTTTTTTTTTTCTTCTAGCAGGATCACTAATAAAAAGGCTATTTAACAAATGCACTAAAATTTGGGAGCATCATCTATTTTATAATTAAGTTTCACAAAACCACAGAGACAGACGGGGAAGAAGGCACCCCACCAAGGGCAGGCAAGCCCTAGGCTTTCCCGTTCGAGCAGATGTGCCACTGCGCTGAGCAGACCCACAAGTCCCATGCCAGCCCGGCCGATGCTGTGCCATCCCTCTCCTGTTTCCGTGGTAACTACAGAGCCACCAAGGAGGTAGCACACACTGCGGAGAGAAACAAAGATTGCTGCAGCCCTTTCACTCCCCCACCTCTCCATCACTTCTGAATTATTAACAGTGGCACAGCGAAACCACGGCAGGAAAGCAGGGGCATAATAGCAGCTGTTCAGATGTTTGCTGTTTATCTATTATTTGATTGCCAGAACGTGCAGGATCAAGCATGCCACGTGGACACAGCAGAGGTGCCAGTGACCTGCAGAGCTAACTGTGGCACAAGAATCAATTAATATGATAAAAGCATGATGCAGTGAACGAGGTGGGGCTCAAACATTGCAAAGTCACAGCTCAGCAGCTACACTGTCACACGAACATACAAAGCACAAATCCTCAGAACTGCTTTTCCTCATAAAGCTTGGGACACCTGCCTGTCCTCTGCACTTCCCCCACTTGCAAATACTCTTTCCCCTTGTTGTAGGAATAACACTATTCCTTGGGTTTAAATGCATCTGCAACCTTTTATATTCCCTGACAACAGATTCCTCACTTTTACCTTCCATATATTAACCACATCCTAAGCAACATGCTTATTACTCACATTAAATTAATATTATGGACAAATACGCCTACTGAGGAAGTTAAAACAGTCAACTGCTCCACAACAACCCACCCACCTGCCCTCCCTCCCTTGCAGTCCTGATGAGATGGAGTGCTTCTGCTGGAAATCCCAGTTGCATCTGCCTGACGATTTCTGCTCAAACTTCCTTTTAGTGTACAGTAGATTTGTTATATCATCTTTGCTAAGCAAAGAACATAGTTTACAGGGCTCCTAATGAGCTGCTGGATATGTAAATCTTAGCGCACTGCCAATGTGGCAAGGACACTGAGATGTTTTATGTTTTTGTAATGAGCATAGTACATGGAGCTATGTTATTTGGGTACACTAAAACATTCATAGCTGCTGGTTAGGTAACAGTCACATGCCAGACAATGACATGTAAAATAAGGGCAGCTCAGTTAAGCCATTTCCCGCAACTTAACTGGGCCACATACAGGGACAGGAGGAAATGAAATTATTCTTGGAAAGTTTCTAAGTTCTGTCCAATTAATAAACTTGAATGGAAAAGGGGCCAGGTCTACCTAAGTGGAGGAACAGACTGCAGCTGTCTAGGCACAGATGCGGCTCACTACTTGATCCAAGTGGAAACTTGAAAAGTCTAAAGAGAATGCAGTGATTTGTTCATCGCAAACTAGTTCCCTGTATCAAGTTCAGGTTAACCATCAAGTTGACTTTGGCCATCTTGCCTTTAACATGTCTGCTGCTCCTTGCCTGCAACCAAGCCTCTCTGACAGGAGAACGTTTTCAAAGTGAGCGAAGCATAGCCGAGGAATTCCTGAGAGGAACAAACAACAGAATAAGGTAAGAATGGTTCCAACACAACTGCCCGTAACAGCAAACAAGGAGGAAGTATTTCCAAGAAGATTTCTTTTCCCCCCAAAGTAATTCAAAGAATTCCGCAATTTTTTTCTTTTTTTTTAAAGTGGGATGTTTCCCAGTCTTACATACCAAAATCATTTTCCTGCAATGGAAATTTTGTCACGTTGGAGCATTTGTAAATCACCATACACACACAATTAACTGCAGCTAAGTAACTCTAAATGGAATAACACCTTTTTCTACACTTCTTTGCTTAAGTCATTGTTGTAGGACAGTATCTGAATTACCTAAATAACTATAAAGGGTATTGTAAAAGGATCAAATATAAAAATATGAGATAGGATCAAGTGCCAATTTCCAATCAAGTATGAGAAAACCACATCTGCTACTGTTCCTACATAAATAATTACTTCTCTTGTGAGGAATGGGGCATACTTTGAAGAGATGCTGTTTAGCACTTACACCACTAAAATAACTTCAAGGTTACCATGCAAATCCTGTATTCACACTGTGGTATGACAGATTGATTCTTTTACTGCAGATGATCCACTGTGTTGTTCAGTTAGTAGATAAGAGGCAACCAAGTTCTGACTCACTAAAATAAGATTTATGGATGTTAAAGGATGATTTAGAGAAAGGGTTAAAAGAACAACAGAGGATTAACTGCAAATGCACAGAATACAGAGGAGTGCAAAACAAAATGGATTATGAGTTATCATTTCTGTACTTTGTATGCCAGATCTTAGGTTTCTGACTCTGTCTCTTGAATTATCTAACAGTTATGGTAACCCTGGAAGAAAAGTTTTAAGAGTTGATCATTCTGAAGCAGACCAGTATTACTTTATAATTTGACCTTGCTTCTGGTCATTTGATATGTCCCATAGATATTTATTGGTTCAAAACCCACAACTAAAAAGTATTTTTTACAATGTTGAAAGATCAGTTTTAATAAAGACCTAGATTTACTTGCAAAGTCCTTGCTATACCTAGACTGAATCTTTTAAGAGCAAGTCAACATTGCAAGGTACATTATATAAGCTGCTATTTCTCTTCTACTCCATTTATCCCCTTCTCTGAACCCAGAATGTTCTTTACTTCTCAAACCAACTTTGAAATGCACTATTCTTCTTGCACTAGAGATACATAAGGTGTTCCTTTGTCAGAAACTGAGTGACTCTCTTATGAAAAAACACTCATATTGGCAATAATAGATGAGGTAACTTCCCTAGCTTCAGCTGTGATGAACCTATTAATTGAATTCTATTTAACAATCCAATACCCAGACAACTTAACTTATTAGGTACCATTTTTGACATTCTTTAGAAATCCAAAGTTTAATGGCTTTTAAACAGAAGAATTCTCATTTTAAAAATCTAGTCAACGTTAAAGGGTCATGGTTTATCAAGCAGCCTTGCTGCTGAAGACCATCTGGTGCCTGAATTGTCTCAAAAGTTTTCAATTCAGTATTTGTATGACGCCTAATTCAAACCAAATCCGCCTTCCACAAAAAACAGCCTTTTCCCTCCCTCCCACCACCCCCAGAGAGAAAAAAAAATAGGGGCTGTATATTGGGAAAGATCCTTATGACTTAGTAGTATTAGAGAAGTTTATTACTGCAGATGAAAATCATTACGATATAGGAGTTTAAGCGGTGTTTAAATTGCAGACATTTGGACCAATAAGCAGTAAGTTTATTTCTGAATTCCAACATACAAGGCTTTCAATGCCAGGCATTTTTTATTATTATTTCATTAAAAAAAAGAAAAAAACAACAACAAAAACCAACAACGAGATGGACCACCACATACTGAAAGAGTTATCCTCAGGCAACAACACAGGAACAACTCTCCTGAGGACATAACAAAGGCTCTGTGCGTTCTCACATATCAGAGCCAAGAAATCTGCCCACGCCAAAGGTATTCTTTGCTACTTTGGAATACAGCATTAATTAAATGTTGGTAAACAGGATCTCTAATAAGTTGCATCCTTCTGGTTGTTTTCTGACACTATAAGCATTTGCACAATAGGACAGAGTTGTCAGTGAGGCCTAGAATCTTGAGTTTCTCAAGTGGCAAGGGCCTGGCAAAAAGATCTTGCTTTGTTTTAAAACAAATCAACGAAAAGCTTAAGGTTTTAACTTAAAAAGAAAAAAATAAAAGAAATCTATAGTTATTTTCAGTCTTCCCCCAACCAAAATAGAGCTACTCAAATTTGACAAAATTGTGCCTAAAAAAAAGATCAAAGGCAGTGTCAATATTTAAGTGTTTTTCCCAGTCAGCTCTGCTAGTTTTATGCCGTATGTTCAGTAGAAAGCCAGAAGCTGTGACACCTACAGCTGTTCTGCCGTTTAGCATCTGATGAGCTTCTGTGCTTTTGAAGAGTGTTATATTTGGCCTGTAACGCAATCCCTCTCCTCCAGTGCACCACGCAGTCCTACCCAGCCTCCTCAGAGCCCTCTGAAGTGGCACGGGCAGGCGACTGAGCTGGGGGCTCCCCGTGGCCGGCCAGCACCTACAGGAGCCAGCAGCAGGCAGTGGCCGGGCTGGGTCAGTAATGGCAGCACCAGCTGGCCACGGGGCAACACCACAGCCAGCAAGAGCACAGAAGTTCCCAATCGGCACTTCCTAGGGGATCACCTCTCACACTGGTGTCTTACACCAATCTGTTCATGGGTTGGCAACAACTGGGTATCAGGACTGTCCGCTTTCAACTCCTTCTGCACATCTTAAAGTACCATTTCACCAAGTCATTTGACTTGTGGGCTCAGATGTCCAAGTGGATCAGGCCAGATGTACCACCACCAGCAAATCACACCAAGTAAAGCATCCTGTTGTTCTTTCTTTATTCAAAGAGGAGGAACATCTGTCAACCTTCCTGTTCGCAACCTAAAGCGATTTCACTGGCCTTGTGACAAGGGCATCCAAGGGGAGGATGAAAATTCAAGTTCTGGCCCTGCCCTCAGTACCGCGCATTTTAAGAAATGAAAGTTGGGAGGAAAAGGATCATTTTCCTGTCAGCCATAGCTGCTGCTGATCTCAGCTCGTGTCAGACAAGCTCTGAGAACACCCACTGGTCTGGCTCTTGCATGGTCTGACAAGCCTCCCAGTGGTGTAAGGTGAAAAGAGAAGTGTTGAAACTTATTTGCAAATTTTAGGTGTCTGCTCCTCAGAGGTTACAGGTCCAACGAAGAGTATCTCCAATGAAGAATTTATTCTCCGTGAGTACAGCCTCGTGCTGAAAAGACAGACTGACACACAGCTTAACTCCATACAATCTATCCTCAAGGACAGCCAGCAGTTTTCTAGCTGATTAACATTTTAAACTCTCCTAATTTAAAGGGTAGCTTTAACTTCTCAGGCAAATAAAAAAAAAAGCTTCTTTTGTAGTAATAATTCTCAAATTTAGGCATTTCCTCATTGCTCCCATCACAACAGAAACATGAAAAACAATGGAGAACAGGAAGGCAGGAAGCATAGCCAGGATTTATCCCAAAGTTATATTTTTCTTTATCCATTTTCCTATGGGAAGTCCTTGTTTTAGAAACCTGCTGAATTTAAGGCTGGATTATTTAGGCAATTCGCACGTGTTGTCTGTGTGGTGATAACACTTTCCCTTATCACAAATCAGCATCTACAAATATAGACTGGAAGAGCCTGGAGACTTTCTTGGATAGATTAAGAGAAGACAGACTACTTCTGAACAGTTCACCTTGCACTTGACTGAGATAAAATGTGAGCCTCTGAACAGCAGGGCTCAGTCCCTTCTGAACAAGTGGGACTATTCTTAAAAAGCAGATATTATATTGTGCTCCAAAAAGCCTATCTGCTCACATATGTTTATACAGTTGTTACTCTGACATTCTGAAACAGAAGCCTCTCTAATTTTAGATTCAATGTAAGCAGGCAAGAAATGCTCCGTCTTTATCATTAACTTCATCTTACCAAACACACACTTACAGAGCATTTAGTTCAGATTATATTGGGCATGTGTCAACAGACTTCTGTTTGTAAAAGAGCAGCTACTGCTTCTAGCTTTTACTCTATTTCACCCTTTTCACCTCTATTTCACATTTTTCATGTATTAAGCTTCAGGGTGCTTTTTGTAATTGCTGAATGATCCAATAGCATTCCACTGACGATTTTATAAGACCACATTAGAAATCTTTGGCCATTTGATCTTTCCAGGTTTCTTGCACAATCTTGTTACATGGTTTTAAAACTGAATTAAGTGTGGGTTTAAAAAACAAAGTGAAACATGCTTCTTCCCACGTGAGTTTTTGCAATGAAGAACTACATCATTAACATATGAATTTAGGTGCATGATTAGTTTCAGAATGGAATTCAGCCTAAGGAAAAAAAGGTTTTCCTTCACCCTTGTGGCTTCTCTTCCCCCACAGCATGCTACGCCTACAAAACTCCTTGCATTAACAGGCACAGAAACTGCAGTGCATTTTCTCCTGTGTAAGAACAGAGATCAGATTCCTCCACTGTGGCAATTTTGGAGCTGCCACTTCCACTACCACAGACTGTGGGAATAAAGTTGGTTGCTGTGTATGCTTTGGAAAAAATGAAAAAGGTAGCTCTGAATGCTGCAATTTAGAATATCTCTATTCTGTACAGAGAAGACTGAACAAAACAGTAAAAGCTTTGGGGATGCAAGCTAAAAAAATATTTGCAAGTCAAACAAGTCGCTTTCTGTACAAAAGTCAGCTTTCAGGAAGCTTGAGGTCCGTGACAACCTCTCATTTCCATTGTCTTCACTTGCATTTGGTATAAGAACGTCACAATTAAAGGCTGCATGTTTGACATGTTAAGCTCACACTGATGAAGTTACAGATAAAATTGTTCCCCCTTGTACATTTGCTGTGCCTATCAAGATCAGAGTCCATCTCATTTCAGATGTTTACAAACATTATTACTGCAGAAAGCAAACCATTTCATTGAAATATCTAAATAACATTAACATGTGTGTGCCATCAGTTAGAAAAGTGTAAAAATAACCTAGATTGTTTTGATGTTTTCACAGCAAAGAAGTTCTGAAGAACACTAGACAACCAACTTATCCCATTCTTTATTATTCTGATACCATAACTACTCCTTAAAATACAACTAAATTATGTAACTGGGGAGCAGGATGATAGTGGTAGGAAAGCAGGCAAGTTTCAAAGCCAGATCCATAGTTAATGCCATAAGTAAACAGTATCCTCAAGTCTACTCTTTGTCATCAACAGAAATTAAATCAAGAAACAGAAGTGCACAAGTCTGTGAAAACAAGAATGTCACTTAGTTTTTCTAGCATAAAGTTGCTAAGGTGACCAGTTTTGTGGAGGGGCTCCCTTTCAAAAATGGAATCATTCCTTTTTTCATAAACTTTGCTTCATAATATTTTTTAAGACATCCAGTATTACTTTTTCCGTTCTCAAGCCTCAGTGTTTCTTGGGACTATCCAGACATTACTTTCAGTTATGCCGTAACATTAAAGTATAATCCTATGACACAAGGTTCTGCAAGGTTATGAAGAACTTGCAGATCTTACTGATTATCTACCTAAAAGTTATCCATTGTAGGAAACTAAAATTATCGTTGATGTTCCAGCTATCCAGTATGATGTTCCACTAGTATCACTTCTGTTGCTCTAAAACACTATTTGCTACTTGTGAAGGATTTTCAGAAATTCTTGAGGAACAAATCTTGCTGCAAGTGTGCAAGCCTCATGCTCCTGAATCCATGAAGTAGATTAGAAATAAATTAGACTTAAAAAATAACTTAGATATCCTCTTTTAGAAAGCCTGCATGTTGAAGTGCACAGTTTACTTTCACAAAAACAGCAACAGCTTCTTTCCAAGATATAACAGAACAGCTAACTTTATGGCAGTCCAGGAGGATAACTGTGGTTCCGACCTGTAGATATAGCCATTAAACATCAGCTGGTGTAACGCCATTTTGAAAACAGACATCCTTCAGTTCTTACTGAACTTACAGGACAGATTTTGTCAATTCACTTCCCACAAGCCACTACTCCTTGATGGTCACTCCATTAGTTTAAGCCAAGCGCAAAGCTGAGCCCTGCAGTGTCACGTATGAGAATGAAAGACCCCTGGTCTTCTGACACACTGTCAGGAGGGGAACTCACTTTGTCTCAGGAGTGAAGGCCACACTGGTCATTTGGTTTCCATTACAAGTGCTTCCACTGAAATTTCTGCATTTTCTTTCTTAAAATAATCTACACTTCTTGTGTATCATAGGCTGCTAAGAGCTGGAAGCAGTCACAGCAAGAGAAGAGGAAACCAGGCAAGAAGAAAACGTGGGCAATGACTGGAGAGCAACAAAACAGAAAACACAGGGATAAGAATGCTATAAACAGGGAAGTCAACTCAATGATGAGCACTACAAAGGTAAACAACTTGACTTTACTGCCTAAGAACACCGTAATTGATTAGTTTTTTTGGAAACACCAAGTTCAGAGACAGCTCAGCCCTACTAATGTAGTGCCCAGGTATCCACACAGAGAATTGCTTGCGGTCAAGTTCAAGGCATAATGTGAGATGTATTCAACTGGAAAAATATTTAAACTTAAGTGGATTATTAGCCATTACACCTTGAGAGACTGTCACCCTTAATAATCCCAAAGTGCTTTGGAAATTCCAGCACAGAACTGCACCTACCGTGAGGCTCTTG
Organism: Cygnus atratus; assembly: GCF_013377495.2. Classification (NCBI taxonomy): domain Eukaryota; kingdom Metazoa; phylum Chordata; class Aves; order Anseriformes; family Anatidae; genus Cygnus; species Cygnus atratus. Next base: position 8,186,734 of record NC_066376.1, read on the forward strand.
GGTAGCAGCCAACTGTTACTTATCACACAACATTGCACAGATAGGAAACGATGGCCTCTAATATTGCAGTAAATCCCTGGGAGGCTTTAGATGCCAACACAAGGGAACATTTCAGTTCATCCCAAGGATGTGGACATAACAGACTATGTCTTGCTCAAAGAGAGGAAGCAACTCTACACACTCTGGAATTCTGAACCTCTGACTAGTGTTTCAGTGTGGCTAGTGCTTCATATTTGATTAGCTTGCCCGGCAGACAAACCATCCGACCGTGCTCCCTAAGGTACCCGAGAAAGCCCAACCTCTTGCAATCAATTCTACTTACAAGATTTAAAAAACATATACAAACATGATAACGCATAAATAGGAAATCAAATGCAATAAAATAGGAAGAAGCCAAGAGCTTCACCTTGAGAAAGGATCTAACCTACAGCTTAATTCCATATTGATTCATATGGAATTAGGTAAATTTAAGTGTTTTACCGCTCCAATGCTCTAGCATGTTTTCTCTCTCCTTAAAACAGACACGTACCCTGCACAGATCCTCTTCTTGGCCATATCTCCAGTTTTTTCAGATCTGTGTATATCTCCATCAGTCAAAGGCTTGGGGAAGAAAAGTGAGATTGAGAAGGGCAGCTGGAGAACACAGAAGGGGACTGCAGCAAAGTTACAATAGAAATTTTTTCCCCCTGCATATAGTCCCCAATAAAAAGAGACTATGTCCATTAATTTGTAGGCACTGTAAATTACAATAAGAACTTTTAATTAAGCAATAATAAATTGATTTTAAAATCTGAAGTTTCATAAACTGTGGATTTATAATAATGTATCACTCCCATATTACTTTGTACAAGAAATAAAAACAGCCTCCATATTGTATTTGTTCCACCATACTACAAACGTCATTTTCTATTTAATTCTAAAGCAGAAAGCAGCACTTAACCTCTACAAATGTTAATACTCTTCCTTATCCATGAATTAATTACTCTGGTTACATTTTTTTCTGAATTATGCAGATGTCAACAAATTCTGGAAAAGGATACTAGAACCAAGTGGAGAAGAACTTCTCCATAAGACGTAAATCCTAAATACCATACTACAAGCAGGCAAGAAAAGTTAGTTCTCTCTACTACTTTTTCAAGACTATTAAAAAAAAAGAGGATGGAAAAAGTTGAGCTTGTGAGATATGTATTAAAAAATGTAGGTCAGGCTTAAAAGTTTGACCTACTGATCTTCTTTGCTTTGGCAGAAGTACAAACTGAGTTTACATAATGCTACTCGCATGTAAGTGCTGGCTGGGAACTAAATGATACAAGTGTTTTTAATAAGCCTAAGTCTTTAACAGGATTCCATTTTTCAGATTTCAAACAGTTTTAAATCCTTATTTTGTGGTACAAAAAGAATCAAAGCTTTGCTGGTAGTGCTCACAGGCATTTCTGAGATAAAGAATACCACCTCTGGTTTACTGACGAAAGAATTGTCGCACTACCACGACAACTTTCCAACATCCAAAGTCAGTCATGCCAGCTGCTAGATTTGAAAGGAAAATACATGTTACTGGATCCCAGATCTGTACTCCACAAATTATGTTTCTTACCTAATTTTTCAGTACTAGAGACTGAGGAATTCCACGGGATTTGGTGACACACAAACTAACAGTTTTGTATGTTCAGACACTACAGAAAAAAACAAAACATTCACCTAACAGACAGAGTTAATTTGTATTTGTTAAAATGCAAATGTAAAACATCAGTTCCTCCATGGACAAAACCAACCAGATCTCTCATCCCTGCCCTGGCAAGCTCAAATAACCAGGCTGACACAGCTCTCTTTCAGGAGATTCTTCCTACACATAAAACAGTTCCATATGTTTAAATGTTGAGCAAGCACAAACTTAATTCATTACAACAATGCCTTACTATTAATTTTTCTCGTGCCCTAAGGCCTGGTCAGTTGCAGAACCCAAACACAATTCAAGCCCTCTGCTTTGTCAGATTTTTACATCCACTTGAAAAACATCTAGTCATGAAATGGAATGGAAACGTTAAGGACAGCACTGCACTCCCAACGGAGACATCTTCTAACAGACTGCTCTTGTCTTCAGACCACTTGGTTTCTACATTCTTTACCAGGCCTTATTCAGTTTTGTTGGTGGTTTTTAGAGGCACTGGCAGCATCTCTAAACTGCAAGCACTGGTGCCTACATCTTAAGGCAGGTCCTGATTCCCTCGCTGCCCAGATCAGCAACTTACCACAGAGCACCACCTCTGCCTGCCTGCTCACACACCTGGGGCACCTAAAGGAAAGTGTATTATTGGAAATTATATTCAAGAACCTGACTTCAAACACCTCTGATGTTCACAATGGCTTTGCAGATTGCTTTGTAGTACTTGCCTCTTTCTAAGCCATGACAGCATGTAACTCTTCATTCTCTGTATCAAAGCATTCTTACATATTCGCAGCACGCATTCCAAACAAGTCAGTGGAAGGGCAAATAACATCTCCTGTCACAGTGACTGCGTGGGATGGTGCAAAAGAATCAGAAAAAAAGGCATTTCAAAGAATTACTTCCTATCATGTCACATCCTTTTTTGTTAAGAGATGGGAGAAGCATGTTGTGGCTTGCGTATATTGCGAGGTATTTAACAGATGATCACCAGAACCCTTCTGAAAAGTCAGTTATACATAAATCAAAGAAAACAAAACATTATCTACTTCAGCACATAGCACAGTAATTGCTCTGTGGTACAGTTCCTCCACAGAGCAGCACGAAACATTACCAGGTTCTCAGCACAGACCCTGAAGGGCCATACTGATTTTTAAATATCTTATCGCTACATTTTCCAGCAGACAACTGCATTTAGAACAATGATACCTGCTGGAACTCAAAGTTCGTACCCTTTTTAAGTTGTTGATGCTTTATTTAGCAATACTGGTTGATTCAAGTACCTTCATGTGGCCTTGGGCTTGTTTCATGCATAGCCAGAGCTCCAATTAGAGAAAAACATTTCCATAGCAGTTTGATCTGAAGCTCAGCAGGAGCTGGAAATCACTGCCAGGTCATATCACCTGCGATACCTCATAAGCTGATCCCAACAAAGCAACTGTTTGAAGTGTGGGGAGAAATTCCTCAGGAGGAGGTATCAAAAGTGGTGTAATAACACTGAACAGCAATCATCTCCTACATGGGGTTAGAGCACTCCATAAGAGCAGGGAGTTAATGCCTCATTAACTGAGGAGCAGCCATTGGGCATAGCTTGCTCCATGGATGCCACTGACTCTGGAATCGTACTTCACAAATAACACAGCAACTGAGTATGCAAAACCAAGAATTACACAGAACATTTTGGAAGATACACGGAAAGTCAGCATTTGTAAGCGAAACAGAGACAAGTGAAACCCACAACTGACTGTCACACTGTTACTTGTACAGCATGGTACAAAAAGCTACAGAACATGGCAAGCATTTGCTTTAGAAACATCCACCAGAATTTAGCACCCTGAAATTCTGACATTGTTTTATTTAATGACTGCTACAGCAAAGGTACACTTTGTACTATAAATTGGAATCAAATGCACAATCATGCTACATAGAAAGGGATGACTAAGGCACATAAACAAATGGATAGCTTAACTTTCTGAAGGAGGATTTTGTTTGATTAAATTCTGTTGAATTATTTGACCTATTTAAAAAGCATTTCAAATCAACCCCCCACGTGTACAGCTTTTAACATGTCTAACTTCAACCATACGTGCTATTCATATCCTTTTACCTACACAGGGATCAAGTGCTGATGCTAGAATAACTTGTATCCCCCCCTTCCTCCCTTACTGAAGGCAAATATCAAAATCATTAAAGAGCATCCCACACAAAAAGGGAACATACGGAGATAAAACAATCAGCTTTTGAAATTCATTGCAGAAGTGTACAGATACAAGAGCAAAATTCATTACTACTGAAATCAGTGAGAGTTTCAGAATTGACTTAAATTGAAGCCAACTCTGCCCTTATTTCTCACACAGAGCATCAGGTCACAAAGAAAAGGATGCCCATGCAAGAAGACCGAGGCTTCCGCATGGGAGTTATCAGTACTCTGTGCTTGTACACTACACATAACTAAACCTCAATGAGAACTCTGAAGTTTCATTTCCATCTTTCCTTTATAATCTTGAAGAAATACTTGAAGCCATGTGAAGGAACAAATCTTGCAAAAATACTTAAAGAAAAAGCACCAAATGAAGGCTTGGACCCATATCCAGGAAGGTGTATTTCCTCTCTGGCCTAACGACAGATAAGCATCTGAAACCTTCAGTGCTCTCAGTTGTACTCAATTCCTCAATTACAACACCGAAGAGGAAATTATATAGCCAACATTTTTCAACTGACTACAAAGCTTTTTTAAGAGTAAGATTTAGGAGACAAATGAGCCCTGGTCTCCGCATAACATAGGCTTCTTTAAACAAAATACATAAAACAATCTAGATTTTACAGAAGAGTATTAAAGCAGCTCATCTGTTTTGCTATCCAATTTAGCAGAAAATCACCATTTCCACTGGAGTAAGATGCACATGCTGTTTAGCATTTGAATCAGAATAGATTTCTTTTTTTTTTTTTTTTTTTTTAACCTGAGACATAAGCCCAGGTTTCCAATCTTAATGGCTATAAACAGCTCCGAACGAGCCGATGCAGGGCTGTCTGCCCAGATTTGCAAGACCTCTGCTCCAAGCAACGCTCAAAGAGCTGCAGTACCAAGCAGCCCAGGCCGCTTCACGCTGTCTTTCAGAATTCCGAGGACAGCAGCCACGCAGGGACAGCATTACTCTCCTTTCTCCTTGGCACTAGGCTGACTTGTGGAAGCAGAATCTAGAATTATTCCTATAGGAGACAAACCCAGGGACACAGAGGTTAAGTAAAGAAATAGTTTCTTTCACCAGCTGAGGGCACGACGCTTCAAAACAGTACTTAGCTGTACGGATGGAAGTCTGAGGGATTGAATGCAGTTCAAGTGTGGTATTCTGCTAAGCGTCCCTGAATCTCGCTAGCAGCTGCGACAGGGTTTATGGTCAGGGCAGCGTCTTCCTGGGTCCTCCTTCACAGCAGCCTCTGGCTACTGAATGGCACTCAAACACAATCCCCTCCTAAATCAATACTACCGTGTTTACTACAGGAAGTCCTCGATTCAATGGGCATCCGTGCACTTCCTTGCTTTGCCATTTGGGCAAAAGGCTCATTTGCAAAGCTTTAAGTACTGGGAATAAATGTTTACATTGCTTTTAACCAGAAGTCTCGTGATAGAGGACATCAAATCCCACATCAATAAAATCTACAAAATGGTCATTAAGGAAGCAGCCATATAACAGCTAGCTCTCCTTTGTGACTTTAAAAAGCCATCAACTTGTTTGGCTTCAAAACATAGCAAAAGAGCCAGTTTTAGGTCCGTCAAAATATAATTAAAGAAGTTAAGTGCTTCAGAAAAATCCCTACAGATTTCACGTTTACCAGCTTAATTAAAACCGAAATTTCTTTGTAGCCCTAAAAGCAGTACGGGATAGGAATGGCAGATGATCCTCAAGTAATCATCCATCAAGCGACTCAGAATTAATGATTTCTGGGCACAATACATCAAGAAGCAATTTTTGCTTTATGAGTAGGTATTAAACACTTTTCTTTAACAGAGATATCAGTGGGCTGTACTTAGCTCCACAAAGACCTCTTTTCTCTTCTCCACGAGCAATTTTTTCGAAACAGTTTTTATTATCTCACTTCTGTACAGGCTGAGAGAATCCAACATTTTCAACACTGCATAGGGTATATGAACAAGAGGAACGACTTAAGATAGGTATACATACTTAAATGTTTCAAATGAAGATTATTTTATTTGACTTTAAGCACCTAAAGAAGGGCTCCTTGCTACAGCACTGCTGCTAGGTGGACCTATAAGAGGAAAGAATCGACTACTTTATGTAGGCATAGGCAGGAAGATCAGCAGAATTAGCTATAGGGAGGAGTGAAAGCATCTAGGGAGATCCTGAATGCTGAACTTTGGGAAGGGAAGGGACTCGTTCCTCTCTGGACCAGGCAGGGAAAGCCAGGTTCTGTCCTAGGCAACTAGAAGCTAGTCAAGCAAGTCACAAAGATGAAGATAGCCTGGTCAGAGGGAATGCCCAGTCACCTGTCTCCAATAGCCAACATTTTAAATATGCTACTTCATCAGAGGAAAGGAAACGCAACCCCTCTGAAAACAGCTCCATCCTCTCACAGACACTGAGCATCAGGGAAGACGCAAGACGGAGAAAGAAAACCTTTAAAGCCCTTTGCAAGAATTTACCACAGAAGGCTTTACTCCAGCACCCCTTTTCTCTATACCTATGGTTTGCTTGGAAATCAGAAGCGTAAGTCAGTTTGACCTGCAGCAGACCAGCCTGCCTCCCTGACAAGGAGACCGGGCTCCTCCGTGGCAGGAGGTGAAGGAGCTGCTCCCCTCCTGTCACTCTGCCTGTCGCCTGGCACCACACGTGTCCCACCGGCGGGCTGAACTGCTCACAGACACTAGGAAAAAGACGAGCAAAGAGCCTCGCTCTTCAGGGAACACAACGCCAGGCTCCAAACTAAAGCCAGGCGAGCTCTAGGCTCAGAAGCTGGCAAAATCCAGCCTGCAGAGCACGTCCTGCGCACACACAAGAGGGGGGAGCAGGGTTTGCGCCTCCCCGCACCAGGCACAGCGGCAGGACCCGACCCGCCGCTCCCAGAGGACCGGGCACCGGCAGCACCCAGCACCCAGCCCCCAGCCCCGGGCCGCTCGGGCCCCGTCGCCCCCTCACCCGCGGACTCCCCGGTGTTGATCCAGTCGGGGTTGGCCAGGCTGGCGATGGCGAAGATGTCGGCGGCCAGGAAGAGGCATCCTGAGATGATGGTCAGTTTGTCCATCTCCGGCGGATCCCGCCTCCGCCCGGCTGCCTCCGCCCGGCTCCCCCCGCAGCGGGCCCGGGCCGGGGGCGCCTCACAGCCGCGGCTCCATGGGCCCCGCGCTCCCCGCGGCGGCGGCGGCGCCACTAACGGGGACCCCGGGCCGAGCCGGAAACGAACCCGGCGGGCGGGGGGGGGAGAGGGGGGGCACGCGGCTGCTCCGGAAGGGAAACCCGCCGCCTTCGGGCCGCGCCGGGCGGGGCGGGGCTTACCGGGGGGGCGGGGCTTCAAGAGGGGGCGGGACCTACCGCCGCCGTACCGGGAGCGGCGACCGGAGAGGGGCGTGGCCTCGGGGAGAGGGCGTGGCCTGTCCCGGGCTGCTGCTCAGGCGTGTCACCGCTGAGGGGAGGCGGTACCTGAGGGGGCAGTGTCTCGGCCCCTCTGAGGCGCCCCAGTTCCCCCCTGACGCTCCCCTGTCCCCCCCAAGGTGTTTTTCACCTTTCAACCCGTCCTTCTTGCTGCCTCGAGCTGAAATTGCTGTCCCTGTGCTGTGTTGGAAAAAAGAACTAACTCATGATGTCCAGAACTCACCCGAATACCTCAGTGTTTCATGACAGGCTTTTCTGAGGGTTAACCCATACTGGAGGGAGAGGGAAATGCTTGGAGGCAGTTAAAGATGCTCCAAACGAGGGAAGGCAGCCCAGTTTCAGTCACAGCAACCACCCCATCGGTATTCTGACTCTGGCATGGCGATGTGAACTAATTGGCTTTCATCCAGCAGTCCCCAAACCTACAGGTGCTTATAAAATACCCGATTGCGTTCATGTTTTCTCCTACCAACAGCAACCACCCACCTGTTCGTACAGAGGAGTGGAGCTGGACGTATCTGAAAGCCAATCCGAACTGACCCAGACACCAAGCAGGCGACCATGCAGTTTGTTTTTGTTTGTCTGTAATGCAGATGGCACGCTGTACCAAAAAAAAGGAGATATTAGGAAAGCAAACTTAGTGTTCAACAGAAATCAGTGAGCCTTACTATTTTGAGGACAAGAGTTGTATTTATTCTCCTAGCCTCGACAGATTTTCATAAGGGTGGAGAACATAATAGGGCTTTTGATGAAAAAAAGCTGAAATTGTCTCCTTCTAACAGGGAACAATTGGTGTGTGGCAGAAGTGGGAGAATTGAGATTTTATTAAAAATATTTTAAAATCATATTGCACTAACAATGGGAATCCAGCAGTCTTGACTTAAAAAGAAGTTATTTCCAAGAATCATCTGTAACTATCCTTTAGTTAAACCAGCTTTAAGTGGTGTTTAAATAGTTTCAGTGCAAGCATTATGTAAAAGTCTGCCTCAAAATCAGTTTATCATTAAATAACTCAGCTTCACGGGAACGGGAGTAAAGGAAGGAGGGGTAGAGAGGACACAGAAAAGGAAGATTTATTTAACTGGTTTCTGACACACAGACAAATCTGAAGTCAGAAATAGTGACAGAATACAGTCTTCATACCCTGCAGACTCTGTGGTCAGTTACTTAGTTTTTCTCAGGTTTATTCAGAGGCAAACACATGCCAAAGGATGCTGTGTGAAGTACACAGATTCTCTGGAAAGTCTTGAGGCCCCATGCAGGGCTGAGATACTGACAGACAGGCAACCTAAATTGAGTAACTTCTCCAGACTGCAGCAGTCCCCTGGGTGCAGCCACATCCTTGGCTTATGCCACATGTCCCTGTGCCTGCATCTCTGGCCAGCAGACTCTTGCTCACCCGGTGCGGGGGGCTCGGAATCTGCCTGCCCCAGCATTCTGAGCAGTTAGTAGGGGTTGAGGTGGCCTCCTTGTCTGCCAGTACACTCTTCCTCTACAGGTCATCATGGAGGCATAGTGCATTTCCAAGAGGCTCACCGAAGACCCACCTGCCCAGTGATTTTGACTGCATAGAAACATCTCTTTGCCTGGATTCAATGGAACATAAACAGTCTTGGGCTACAGGTGGGGATGAAACTAAGGATGTTTCAATCTCTCTCTGTTTCTTTTTCCTCTTCATTTCCACCTCCTCACTCCTGTCCTGATACTGTTTTTCCAGTCCTATATTTCAGTAGTCTGAAGCTTCTGAAATCCTTCTATCAGTATACCTCCTTCACAGAGTCCCATTGCCCCACATTTTCATAGTATCGAGATATTCCTGCTCTTGAGATTGAGTATTTGGAGTGGAATCATAGGCAAATGGCAAAAGGAAACGAAAGCTCTTCAGCAGAAGAGGACAGGATAAGATCCTGTGCTACTGCCTGCAGAAACTGCAGAATTTAAGGGTGACCTTGAAGAAAATCAGTACAATGTTAAGGGAACTGTAATGTAAATTCTGTGACAGAACAATGAGTAAATCAAGATAAATCCTTAAAATAAATCCTTAAATAAATCCTTAAATAATAAATCCTTAAAGTAAATCCTTAGAGACTAAATAGACTGATACCATGTATGGTTAAAGGAAAAAAGTCTGAAAGTGAAATCACAGCATTGTCTTTAAACGTTTTGTGGGCTTTGAATTAGTCACAGCTTTTATGGCTTTAAAACTATTATGCCCAGCAAGATAACTTAAATGAAAATAAACTTAAAATCAGGATTCTGGCTTCAAATTAGAGTTGTCTGGATTTGTTACTAGCATTTTTTTTCCCCAGTGGTGATCATTTGCAGACCTACAACTGTTCAAGAATTAATAGAATTTGCTGAAAAGTTGTGGATAGAAAATGATATAAAGCAGCCCTGCATCTCAATATCATCTGTTTACCTTCATTGGCCTGGGAGTTAAGTACTCATCCTGGAAGTAGGAAATGAGCATTCAGTTCCCCCTTCTGGCTGAAGGAGATTGAAACACATGTATTGAAAAGAGCAAGAACACCCTGGGAAAGGCTTAAATCCCTTCCATTAATACTGCACCACTTTGCATAAATTCCTGAGCTGGTGAAAGAGTAGCAGGCCAGACATCTGACATCTCAGAATTCTGAGACTGTGTTCCAGTGTCAGTCTTCCTTTGTTTTCTTAAACAGCCCTGAAAATTAAATACTTCATTCAAATCAGATATAGTACTCTGCTCATCAACAACAAAAATCCCGCATTTGTCATGGGGAAGGAAAAGAAAATTCAAACTGTTTCTGCTTCCTTCTCTGTTTTTCAGTTCAGCAGCCAAACTGACAAATCACATGTTCACATTACTATGCTTTTAATCCTAATTTCTTATATTCTATGCTGTCAATTAGAGCCTGATCCAAAGATTTACAGAAGACATTGGAAAGGTGACGAAGGTTCCATATTTTACAAAAGGGAAAAATAGTGGGAATTTTCATTAAGTGATTTCAGACAGCTGGAGACAGACATCTCAAGCAGTTCAAGTTATTACCGTTAGAAGTAATATTTAGAGATTACTTAAAACAGAGCATTTTATAACTCATTTTTAATAGAAGATGGCTTATTTTAGGAATCTCAAGCATTTGTGTGTCAGTCTTAACTTTTCCTGGTTATTGATGAGGAGAATAGGCTTGAGAGATGGAGAATGTAGTTTATTACCCTATTATATTTCTTGGTGGAGATGCTAGGATAACGTCGTTTATATTGTATTACATGTATTATGCATTTTAACGGATAGTGGATGCTCAAGAGTATTTTATTTCTGCAGGTGCTAAATATGGCAATTGCAGTTGCTTCTCATGATGTCAGCAGTAGGGTGTGAAACCAATCTGCTGGAAATTCATAAATCAATCTCCTCCGTAAATACTGATATGAAAAATTCCATTTTGGTAGGAAGTCAATCCTTTCTTGAACTTCTTAACAGCTGACAGCTCCTCTGCTCTGTGATTCTGTACCCTGGTCTCTACTTTCCCTGAATACATCAGCCTTTGTAATGAATATTTAAGTAAGAGAAGTATTGGATTTTTTTTCTTGGTGAAAATGTGTGACTTTTAAGAAATAAATTTCTAAATAAAAAATACTTTCAAGATATTTATTTGCAGAGAGCTAGTTTATGGAGTAAACTGACTTTTTTGAGTGTTGTTATTATAGCTTTTTGTCAGCTACTCAGCAGGCAATGCTTCTAAGAGAAGCAGTTAAGGATGAGGGACTTAACTGTTTAGACAATCAAGAATGGGTGCAGCCTCTGCTAAATGTCTCCTTAAACATTTTATTGAATAACGATATCACAGTTTAAACTATTCAATTTTTCCCCTGGCTTTTCAAAGGACAATTACCAGCACTGGAAAACATTACTCAGCACAGACAGACTACAGTATTAAAGGCACGTATTAGGATGGGCAAACAAGGATTGGGTCTTATAATCATACAGAATGGACCATATCTCCAGATAATGTGCCTGGTCGAGAAAAGCTCTGCAGCTAAAGATGGAAAGCTGAAACCAGGTAAAACAAAACAAAACAACCCAACAACAACAAAAAAAAACACCACAACCAGTAATATTCAAATTTAATAGCATTAAAAATATTGCTATTTTGCATTTATGTTTCAGGCCTGTCTCTGATTTATTTACACTTACACACATCAGAAGAAACTCAAAAAACACAAAGCAAAGAAACTAGCACAAACTGTATAAAGCTCAGTGCCAACATTCCATTGTAATGGAATACCTGTGATCTTAAAATAGCTGATACGGACAACTATTTCATAATCAGATCAAGGTTTAAATCTTTATATTATTCTGCAGATAAAACAGATTTCCTATTCATCAGCAGGTTTGTTCAAGAATAGTTTGTCTATTACCATTATATAGCAATGAGATTTCAATAATTTCTTTCTTTGTTCAGTGCATTGTTGTTCAAATAATTCCATTCTACAAATAATGCAAAACTTCCTGAGGGCTTGAAATTAATTTGCCTTATTGTTTGCTTTTTATTTCTATTCATTTTACAAAATTGTTAGAAAGTGGTAATGGACTAATCTCTATGCTCTGACAACCCATGGAGGTGTTCCCCTTTCTAAATGTTTTAAACCTGAAATGTGCCTTATGAGTACTAACAGACTGTTACTGATTAAGGTTTCTTGTGAAACATCAGACACCTATATTAGGCTTGTAATTGAAAGCTCTGTAAATTTGACTGCTTTGTATGGGTCCCTAGACCTATTACATTAGACTCATGAACTACAGTTTGGGGATGACAGTGTGCTACGTTATTACCAAATATTAATTTGTCTCTAACATAGAAATCTATGAAACTAAGACAAAGAAATTAATTTAAAATTTACTGCCTGTCCAGTGAAAACGCTTATCTTCAAATTAGAACAATTTTTCCAGCACTGTCCTTATAATTCTGGCAGCTCTTTCTTCTCACGTTTCAGAGAGTTAGAATTTTAAGCATGAGGAAAAAAGATCTACATGGCTGCTTATAGTTTATTAAAAGAGCTTGTGTGATTCTGTTGAATTTAACAGGGATAAGGTAGAAGTTAACACGGGTAGTAAGAGGCACTAATGTCTTAAAATCCTACAGCTAGACTCACCAAATACATACGTATGCTAACATGTATGCTAAAAAGAAGAAATAGGGCTGCTTAGTATAAGTGCTTCCTCAAAGTACCTTCACGCTGCAAGAGGTTATCCCAACACAAATCTTTAGGGGCCACTGAAGGATATTTAGCACAAAACTGATAGGTGAACTGAAAAGCTGGGTAGTGTATCAGACTCTCAGTGTATAGATGCTGAAGCTGAGGCAAAACTATCTTATGTCTGCAATTCAAAAATAGCTTTGACTTGCCACAGCAGTGTTATCAGCATAGTATGGGCAGAAAATCAGAATTCTGAAATAATCTGTTAAACACCAGTAGCTTCTTGGAGATATTTTTAAAATTTATGGCTATGTATTTTGAAACATATAACTTGCATGATTTACCTTTCTGATTAAGTGAGGCTGAGAACTTACAACTGTTGGTAAAAAGTTTTCTGTTGTTTTTTTAGTATCTGCTATCTTGGTACTTGTTCCAGAATTTCATGTTTGTGCCCTAGTAGAACCAGTACCTTGCGTCAAGCTAGAGTGGAGAAAAAGTGTGATGATAATGGAGTAGGAAGAGCAGTTAATGGAAGAAGTGAATGAAAATATGGTTCAAATACAGGCATTTGTAACCCAAAAAGAGTTAAGAAGAAAATAGAGCAAAGGGAGTGAAGCTCCTTGATCTGCCTATTATGGCGGCAGACAGCTGTACTGCTTGTTTAAATTCCCTATGTTGTTCTGTTGCAGTTCAATACGCATTTATTAATAATTGCTCCTCTTCACAACAGGTAATGTTACTGATCAGAGCATTCACCATGGTACCTTTGTCTTCCCTAATAAAACCCCACAGAAATGCAAGGTAACACTGAATACGCAATCTAAAGTATGGTACATTGATTCAAAAACATCCCGAAGCATGTAAGTCAACTGCAGCTTTCCTTACTGTTGTAAAAAAGTTAGTTCTTGACAGAGCTGTTAAAGAATTTTCTTTCATTAAAAAAAAAAAAGCAAAAGTTGAATCCAGTTGAAGAGCTGCTAAACATGCATTAAAAAAAAAAAAGCAAAAATATAGCAATTAAGACTATCTATTTTGTAATATGGACATAAACTTGAAAAAGTCTTTAAAACTGATTGCTGTCAATTTTCTTCCTTGGCAGGTGATGTTCTAATAAAGATTGGACATGCTGACGTTTTAGGATGTACTCTGCAAGAGCTTGGGAAACTCCTGCTCAATATTCCTGTAGGGACTACTCTACAAATCAGGGTTTACAGAGATTTTATTGAAGTACCTCAACACTGGCAGAGTGCAGTTGAATTAATTCCTGAAGTAAAGCTTCCTGTGACAACAGCAGAGTAAGAAATAAGTGTTGTACATAACTAGAATTTCATACCTTGCTTATTAGTCTAGCAAGAAAGAGTATTAGTTTTTTCATTTCAGGGGTCTGTAAAGATTTTTACTTTCTCTCATGGCAAATTGTAATATGAAATATCGAATACCAAGAGACATGTTTACTTTTCTAGTTTCATTCATGACAGGGACAGGATAAATATTATTTTAGACATTCCCCTTTCTCCACAGAAACTATAAAAATTCTGGTTTCCAATAATTCCCCTTAAGTCCACGAGGCCATATTAATTTGTAATAGCCAAGGATGTAGACACTTACAAGTAACCAATGATCTCAAGATGGAGGTCTTGCCAGAACCATGTTAAAAGCTAAACTGTTTCTTAATAACTCAAACTACTGACAGTGGCGAATAACATTTTTAAATTCACCGTGAGGGGAAAAGCACATACCCTGGAAGAACCACTACATAAATACAGCAGCTTTTAAAACTGTATTGCTCGCAATCCTAAAGGTGGTTCATATAGCAAGTGTAATTAATCTAGATGGGACACATGGCAGTTACAAGTTTTCCTGAGGCACAAAGTTATAATAGAAAACTTCAGAGCTAAGGGAAGGAACCTAACTATGAAAAACAGATAATTAGACTGGAACAGCCTAACAATGAGACAGAGAGGAAGCTCACGCATCAAAAGGCTTTCTAAAAGATTAAACCTCTAGGCTTATGTTTAAATAAATCGAAGTATTTACTATTCAGAAGGAGCAGAAAAATGGTAGCTTGCTTTTCTTTTGACCAAACAACAGCTTAGCCACTAGAGTCCAAAGGAAACAGTGTGCAAAGGGCAATGGACAATAGTATTACTTTGGTATTAGAGCATCTACAGAAACAATGAACTTGTCTTTAGAACAAGTATTTGCAAAAAAAAAAAGACTCCGTGGTTAGGCAAGGTAACTAAATGACTAAGGGAATTATCACATCTGAGTAATTCCACACTGTATCCTTTCAGCACAAGTGAAGACACTGAGGACGAAGACACGGGGACCAGTAGTGATGATGATACAGACTCAGAAACTTTTCAGTATACATCTTCCCAGTCATCCTGTTCTGAGTTTACTCATGAATTACCATCAATATACAAGATTTGGTATGTATCTGATACAATCCAGACACTTACAGAAGGGAGAGACAGTGGGTGTGACATTGTTCTTCATAATGTTGACGCACTGTGCAATTCTGAGTTTGATGCTAGTGGTGTTGGACCTCCTTCATACCGGACTGTGGAAAACAGTGAGACCAGTTCCTCTTCTTCCCATTCTTCTGTATAAGACAACCTGTCTGAAGGAATTTGCCTTTGCTTTGGAATAATTCAAAACTTTGACTTCTTCAAAAGTTGATTTTTTTTTAAATACATGCCTAGACTTCCAAAAACACAGAAGTCCTAGCATATTTAAAATTATATGATAGCTATACAAATCTGTTTTAGCAGTGCCCTCCCACCTCTCAAAGGTGTCTACCAATGCTAGTTGTGGACAAGACGCTACGAAACACTTCTACCTCTACTAGTCCCAGGTGAAGAGGAGTTGCAAGCTCTAAGAAGCTATAATATAGTTATTTTTGAAAGTAAGTTTCTTCATTTATGCAACACAAGGATGGTGCAGATACAAAGTTTATCAAGAGCTTTTCCTGTTCCTATACAAGAATACATAGACAACCAGTAATGATTACAAGGTTTATCTGGATCACAAGGATCATTTTTGACATACATATTTTTTTACATCAACTAAAAGTTACCTTATTTTCTCACAGCAGTTTTATCTTCAACACACAAGGCCAGACTTACCAGCATTATAGATACCACCTTCAGTGAAAAAAATCAACACAAAATGTATGAACTCAGCACTTTATTTGATGAGTGCAAGCCCACAATTACACTGGGTTAATTTCCTGAAAGAACTGAATTCATAAATAACAATGTAGTAATTTCTTTAGAACACAGGTGATTTATAGTTCAGGTCCATCATGGAACTGTATCCCAGCTTTGTTTTTACAATTCATCAAGAAAAGGAGTATTTCCCAAATCACCACTAGCTGCCATTGATTTCTTCCCACTGACAAACTTCTTTGCAGCCTGAAAACACACCAGAAAAATTGATGTAAGGATATATTCACTACAACAGAGTTTACCTTGCCACTCATAGCCTCAGTTTCAAGTCATTTAAAAAAAATAAAAACGACTCCATGACCTACTATAGTAGGTCACCAAGTCAATAACTTTCCTTTGGCTGTCTAAGCTTACTTGCTCCTAATTCAGCTCCTCATTACTTTAAATAGGAATGGCAGAATGACAGCTAGCTATAAAAGGCATAAACTCTTTGGAAGTGGATATTCCCGGAATTCTAATTACACCACCACAAGATACAGTGGATCTGTCATTAGTACTAAAGCTATTGCTAGTTACCACTGCAACACAAGTAAGTGATGACAGGAAAAATAAGTTTTTTGTCTTAGAATTTCTCTCTGATGGGTTTTTGGATGGAGTTTGCTTCAAGTATAAACTACACTGCTATTCTGAATTACCTTGCTGCTATATCAGCTTATCACTGAAAGCCTAGTTAAGTGCACCAAGTATTCTAGGCTCACGATTCCTACAAGTCTTAACACAGAAGTGCCCATACTGAAACTCATAGCAAGTTTTCCTTTAATACTGGTTGGCAGTTTGGTACTCTCAGCTACATTGGCCTTATATAAATAAATATATAGTCTTTTAAATTGAATTAAAGAGCATTCTGTTTAATAAAGGCCTCAAAAGATAGACAACTGGTATTTGTAAGCTAACTGCTTAAAAGAAAATATGTGTGTTTTTTAAACAAACGAGCACCACTTTTGTATTAAAAACTTACATAGTGATTAAGGAACACCTGTACATGCTGACACATACTTACATTCACAACATCAGCAGTGGATACAGAGTCAATTTTTTGAGCAACAACAGATGGTGATGTGTGTGTGCCAGAAACCAATGATTCGGAGCCAATTTCATTCAGCAAACCTTCTGCAGATTCCACTGACATCAAATAGGCAGCTTTCAGCTGATTTCTGCCATCAAACAAAGCATTAAGAAAGTGAGCACGTAGGTCCTGTTATTACCACCCTTGCAAGTGCAATGAGTTTTTAGCGCAATGAGTTTTTAGCACTTGACCTTTTCAAGATTTTGAAGATTTTCCCTTTCAAGCATGGAAGGTTTCTATGGTTAGTAAAGAGGCACCACAAATAGTCAAAGCGTGAAATCAACAGGGTAATGGAATACCATCTGCCTTGGAATGATCAGCCACCCCACACAATCAGGAGATCTCTAGCTCAAAATTTGTTTCTGTTTGAAGTAACTAATACAAGTACTTCACAAATTAGACAAAATAACCTATTAAGTTAAAAAATTAGGTTTGAAATTGATGCCTGCATCTTATCAAGAACTGATGTGTGTAGAGCAATTTTCTGGTAAAGCAGCAGTGATTGTAAATGTTCCTTGTAGAGTAGTTCAATTTTCTGTGAAAAGACACCAGATTTATACCGTAATTTTTTTTTTCTTGGTATAGACAGTCTTACTGCTACTCAAGAAAATCTTAATGAAAAAAAGTTAAAGTGGCAGAAAATAGTTTATTTCAATAGAATAGGATTAGGTACCTTGCTATTTTTGACTGAATTGCAATACTCTACAAACATCACTGACCTTGAGTATTTTTTTTGTCACTCATATAAAACAAGTGTAAAACACAGAAAATATGTGAAGCAGTTACAGAAGTTAAAAAATAAGTAACTAAATAAATACCGCCATACCAGTGTGTGCAACTCCCTAATACTAGGCAGCTTCTTAGAAGACATCCACACAACTAGTAATGCCAAACATAAAGATACAGAATGTACCATTTAGCTACAAGTGACAGTGGAACAACCAGTCATGTCTAGCTTATGTATTCTGTAATCAAGATTTACATGGAGCCCTATAAGCATTTCATATACACAGCAGACAGCATTTTCGTTTTTCTACTTGAGTGAATCTGTACCGTATTGTATTGCCCAATTACAGCTTTAGAGGCTCAGTGCAGTTTAAACTCTGAGTAGCATTAAACACCACCTCACTAAATGTGCATAACCCTCTATAAATCAGGAACTCCGAAACTCTGCTATTATTGCACATCTGACGGCAATTTTCCCCATCTCAAACGTTCCTAAGGGAAAAATATATTTAGAGCACTTGGATGTAATATCACTAATTCAGTGCTTTACATTTGCAAATCCTCATTACTGCTATTCTTAGAAGATTCAGAAGGGTGTAGTTGCTTAATATGACTGTTTTAGGAATTACTGCAGTGTGACTGTATAGGGAATTACCTAAATAATGCATTTTAGAATTCTAATTTAAGTGCCTTAGTACAAGAGAGTATGATTAAAACAACATCTGTTGATGCTTGCAAATTTCTTACATCAAAACAGTTAGTTAAATAAATGTTCATGTTTTCAACAAGTTTTTATGAGGAAATACTGTTAGCAGAGAATCGGTGTAGCTTCAGGGAAAATAAAGTCT
Source organism: Cygnus atratus (assembly GCF_013377495.2). Lineage (NCBI taxonomy): Eukaryota > Metazoa > Chordata > Aves > Anseriformes > Anatidae > Cygnus > Cygnus atratus. The sequence continues at coordinate 8,205,054 of NC_066376.1, forward strand.
ACTGGTAGTGCTTCAATTTTAACACAGAAAAGCAAGCATTTCGTAATAGAAATAGTTACAGCACTATACAAGCTCTGCTGTACAGAATAGCCTAAGTGCTTGACAAGTGGCTGCATGTTAAGAAACCTCTCCATCACATGAGATGGTTCTTTACTCACTTTGCCTTTGTGACATCTTCATCTGTGACACTGCCTTGAGCAATTGCCTTCATCTGGTTCAAAGCAGCTTTAATGACCTGAGAAAAATTAAATCACATAGGACTTCTTCCAGCATTAAATTTAAACATGTTATTTCTATTATCTGACATTTAAAAAGACTTCAGGGGAAAGCAGTTGATAGTAGTAGGATCGTTAGCCCAGCCTCAATGCTGAACAGCTTTAGCACAAAACTAAAAACACCCATAAATGCCAAAACATGATTAAAAAAAGCTGTGTGGATCTGAATTGCAACACCATGTTAATTTGTATGGCCTCACCATTTTTCAGAGTATTTAGTTCTGTCAGCTTAAAGAGCCAGCATGCTCATCACAATCTACTTAGGTTTAAAAATGTGAAGTCCTACAATCAGCAATCCATGGTACTTTACTAGCTGTAGTTCATGTTACGCACCTGTACTTTTCAGAAAGTAAGTCTCATTGCCAGCCTACAGAGATGTCATAACTGAACGTGCAGCATTCTTATACAAGAAGCCAGATCAATTGTATTTAAGAAGAACTAGTCTCTGCCTCAAGCCAAAGCACTATTTTGACAGTTAGGTTGTTAATACTTCAATTCTAATCGGCAACTCACCTGCCCAGCGTCTTGAGCCTGGGATATGGTATAAAATCCGAAGAGCCCAGAATCAGAGTAATTAACATTAAATGCGGAAGCCTGAAAAACAAACATTATCTATTGTTTCAAGTATCGGAACAACTCAGTATTGAGCATAGGAAAGTTACTATAAGGATCCAAAATACTGGAATTCAGGAAGCTAGACTCCACCTGTGCAAAGGAAAGATCACATTGGAATGCCTTCTCTGAAATATTTTACCTTATGCAAGAATTAACTAATGAAGATCCTAGCAGGAAATAGTAACCTCTCAAAGGATAGCATGCATTTTGCTTAAAACATCAGTGTAGTAACCTTTTGAACTTACATCAAATGGCTGAGTAGTTGCTTTAGCAATACTCTGGTACAGTTTGCTGGTAACATTGCTTCCCCTCTTGATAAGGGGTCCAGCACCCAAAACATGCTGAAGGACACTGAACGCATTTGCTTCCTCACTTCCAACAGCAGCTCCTTCTGTTACAACAGCAGCATGGACAAGGCTATCACCATTCTGTTCTCTGATTTCTCCTAAAAATACAGTAACAGAATAAAAGATAATGCAGCATTCAGTTATAAACTGCTACGCATTCAGAGGTATGGAAAGGAAACACTTCTACCCAGGAGTTATTTTTGTGATGGAGAAGTCAGGTTGTGGAGTTATTGCATATGCAGTCAGGAAAGACAGAAAGAAGCTGTTAGTAAGCTGTAGGTCATCCTGTAGCTTCCTAATCATTAAACCCCCTTTATACTTACAACCCTAAGAGGTTGTTCTTAACACTTATTAAAACAAGCAAATACATTCCTTTGAAAAAAGCATTTAATAAAATCCTCTGCATTCAAAAAAAAAGTCTTGCAAGCATAAAACCAAGTACATTAATACACCTTATTTGAGCCCAATCCTAAACCACACTTAGTACAAGATGATAAAACTCAGTGAGTCTCCAGATAACAAATATACAGAAAAAGTTCATAAGAATATTCTGTTTTTATAGAAACTGAAGTTATTTCATTCAAACCTCAAAACTTGATTATTTTTCCATTTGTCTACTGAGTGATCCGATACCCCAGCTAAAGAACAGTGAGTGGCATTAGAACAAGATACTGCTCTGAAAGAGCTAAGCCTTGCTTTGTCTTTTATGAAACACTTAAGACAGTCTAACATATCTTTCCTAACAGACAGTCTCCAACTGATTCTAGACATTCTTAACCTACTCTCTACCTTTCCCAATTTTTAAGGTAATCTTCCCAAATATGCCAAGAAAAAACATATGCTAGCTTGTTTTTCCACTTCACAGAACAAATGATCATGCAGGTAAAGCTTTATTGAAGATACAGATTCTGTTTTATCCCAGGACCTTCCATGGTGGGGAGAAGGAAAATCCTCTGTTTATCTAGGTGGGAGATACCTCTCAACTGTTATTTCCCACGCAGAACATTTAGCACATCTATATAGCTTTCAGCTGTAACTTTAAATAATACTACATTTATAATAATCCCCCCAAATCATTCAGAACAGGTACAGGAAACATATACTTACCCCCTCGGTAGATAGCCTTAACACTAGAAGTACCAGCTCCACTTCGGATGTTTAGAAACTGCTCTGCAACTTGCTTTAGGTTAGAGTGCTTTACACCTGCAATGCAATAGTTTATTTCAAGTAACGTCATGTTACTGAAAAACTATAGTACTGAAAAACTATAGCAGTTACATAACAGTGTTTTTAAATGTATCGTAACTATCTACTTCTCCACAGAACTCATATTTCTATAGTAGTTTTCCCTTATGAATTGCAGTGTCCATTAAAGAACATACATACCTATTCCTACAAGGGCCATTCTCGCACTTGTGAAATTGTTCTGTACAAAATGGTGAAGCTGCAACAGTAAAGTCACATTTTAGGGTATTTGTTATAAAGAACAAAAATGACAAGTGAGTTCCTGACATGCACTGTTCAGACCTTATACTTCCTAAAGCAACCGACTCCAATGTTTCCAAAAAGAACTGTCTATAGAACATCATTTTACATGCTTTCCAGTGACAGCCACAAAACCCTTTTATACAAGACACTTACATTTCATCGACAGCCTTACTATCAACAGAAAGCCACTGATGTTAACAACCTTTCTAAATGTGAATGTGAGTTCTAAACTCAATACTAAAAGCGTCAAGGCTACAGATTAGTTTAACACCGACTAATAAGATAATAAATACTTACTATATATTTGCTAAATTAATTTTCTCTGTCAAGTATCAACTATCCTTGGTAAGGAAACTAAGATAGACTTATAACACAAGAATCCTACCTGCTCAGGTGTAATTTTTCCAATTCTGTAATCTGGACAATATAAGGGGTTTGCCAGAGCAGTCTTGTAAGCTGCAGCATGCAAGTTTTCCAGCACTCCTAATGGGAACAAAGTTTATGATTAACATAATAGCTGCTTTTAATGAAGATTATGAATGGATCTAAATGTTACACCAGTGACTGAGCTATGGTCCACTTCCACACTAAGGCATTCACCCATAAGATCTGCAATAGCAGGACTGTAATAGTCCAATACTCATCGAGTTTTAGCTAAGTCCTTAAGCAACAGTCTGCAGACTTGTACCTTTTAAAAACACTAAACACTTGTAAATGCTCAATGCTTTTTGGCCTCATCAGCAAGCTGCAGATACAATCAGTTTTTGTTTATTTTTCTTTTGGGATGGAGAGTAGTAAAAAACAGTAACGTTGTTATATAGGAGCTGGAAAAAATCATGGATTTGCTACGAAGTCCCATAGCAACAGAAAGACCATACCTATCAACAGGGAAAGGGTGAAAAATAGAATGACCAGGTGACTAAGCAAAAGTTTTCCAAAGTTTCTCATTTTGAAGATACTCCCACGAAGCCAATACATTGGATCAGAAAATACACCTACCAACTTGAGGATTCTGAAACGCAACTGCTTTGTCAACTTTTAATTGTGGCTGAAGATCAGTTACTTCCCATCGTCTGAACTCTGGAGCTGTGGTGACATTAAGAAGGTACTCCATTACTGTATCACTAGAGAAAAAAGTTACAAAGGGATTAAACACAACAGAAGTAGCGTGTATTTCTTTTCAAGTTGAAAGCAACTCAAACCAATGGATAAGGAACACATGAACAACAGAGTATGTCAGTAAAGCCAGAGTAGTTATTAGCACTGCTGTATGACAGATGAGAATTCTAATTCAGTTCTGCCGCATTCACATGCTTGTAAGAGAAAAACAGGAGGTAAATATTAATGCAGTAATTTACTGATTTATTACCACGACATTAAAACTAGTGTAACTCCCACCCTTTAAAACGGTAAGTCTCTGCTTTACTAAAGAGCAATTAAAATTATTTGGTTTACAGTTTATCTGGATACCTACACATAGTCACGCAGGCATTCAACAGAGTAAGTCATTTTCTCTCTCGTTGAGTACACGCTAAATGAGAAAAAATACAAAAGCCATTTTAGCAGAGAGCATAGAAAGATGTGGACTTTTACACATATTCTCCCATTGTCTGAAACTTTCAGCAAGGTATTGACTAGAATACAAGTTAACCTTAACTCTATTTCAGATGAATGTTTAAAGGAGCGATAATAGGAGCATTTTGATACACACACAGTCCTATAGCAGAAATAGATATACCTAAAACTCATGTCTTAGGTATTCATGTAATAATAAGTATATTCAGGTTACAAGTACCATGTGACTATCCAAATATAGGATACCATCATAATTCAAGGTAAAAAAAAAAAGAGCCAAAACACGAAAAGCAAAACATGAAAGCTGAAGAGCCAAACATGAAAAACGTGTATGAATAGCAAACAAGGTAATTTAGAAATGATTCTCTTTGGGCAGAAAACAGTGTGTCTTTTTCATTTGCTTCAACATATTTTTTTGCTTAACAAAAAAAGGTAAAGTTTAGAGTTATCTAAATCTGACTTTAACCAAATTCTACATAAAATAATCTTACTGGTTAATTTCCAAGAAACAATGCAAGAAACCAGGTACAGCTAGATCCCTCTTTTCTCTCTCTTAGGTTTTGTTTTCTAGGCTTTAAACTCTCAAGTCACAAAATCCAGCAACTGTTTGAATTGTTCCCAAAACTGCAGTATGAGTGTTATCTATTCACAAAAGAAGGGGAAAAAAAAAAATAAAAATCAGCAGACCTCAGCAAGTTTAATCTTGAAGACTTAAAAGGCAGAAAGCACATTAAGCTTTCTGTACAACTCATAAAGCTATTGTTTAAAATGCAAATCACGTGTGCACTCTTGAACCTTAGTGAAATGAGAAGTACAAAAGTCATTCCTTGTCAATGTGCACCATTCCCACACTGAGCTTAACCACCTACACATTTTAATGCTTATTGTTTTAAGTTTCCTTTTGTCATGTAGCTTGTTTTTATCTTACCAAGATAGATTAGGTTTATGTGCGGTTACAAACCTTAGGCTACCCCCAACAGCTTCAATACCACGAGTTATCCTGAAGGAAGATGCTCCTTTAGTAGTCTATTAAAAAAGAAGTAGGAAAAAAATACTTAAAATTATAGCTATTTTAAGAACAGATTTGCCTGAGGTGGTTCAGCACTCAGGCAGATTTGAAACAGTATCTGTTTATTCATTTATATAGAAACCATTATATATGTAAGAAAAGTTAAGCCAACTTACTGCACCCTTACTCACAATCATTTCTACCATCCTCTCTGATTTTCCAATGTAATTGCTCACATAGTTGCTCCCCAGCCCCATTCCATGAGAATAATCCAAATTTCATCAAACATTTAATAGGATTTTTAACTTAAATAACCTTAACACAACCAGGACAATGAATGCCTACACATACTGTTAGGCTACAAGCTGTCTGGGGAAAGTGTCTTCTGGCAGTGGTTAGGAAGGAAGTAATATGCAGCTGGGACATTATTTTTTTTCTGCCTGAAACTGAATTAGATTGAGAACACATTTCACAGCAGTCACTAGTGCTGAGTAACTGTCACAACCTGGCTGATGCGCAAGCATCTGCAGCTACAGCCAGATAACAACTGAGAAAAGCATAGAACAACGATTTGGAAACATTCTACATACACGCGCGAGTTTCTATCAGACATCTGAATTACCTTTTATTGCAGCTTAAGTTAAACAAGTTACATGCAAAGTTTAATATAGTTGAATTGTGTACATAGTTTAAGACACTATGAAAAAGTACAGAGCCAAATAAATAACACTGTCTTCCAGGAAGTAATTGCATTTTTCCTGCATTTAAGCCCAGTAACCAACTATCAACGTACATTGTTTTCTGCGCTGTATGATCACGTACACTTCATTTTACCATATTACCTCTTTTTGAAGCCATAAGCCTCCCACCATTTCATCCATCGACAAAAACAGTAACAGAGAATAAACACCTACCAAAGTAGATGCAAGACGAAGTAAGTGAGCAGTTCCCAAGTTACCAGTGGTTTCATATCTGCTGCCCGCTTTAATGAACACACCAATTCTTGAAGCTGGAGAAAAGTTTTCCAGAGATGCAATTACTAAGCCATTTGGTAATTTTGTGATCTGCATTAAAATAAAATTTGGTTTACTGATCCACTGGAAATACCGTCACAGGTCTTCTTTGACTGACTTTTAAATAAATAACAAGAGAAAAATACCAGTATTCATACTGACCTCCAGATCCTCAGACTCTGGAGATAATTTCACTCGTTCAGCAGTTGCTGATGGTGCAACTTTAGGAGCTACTTTCAGTGAGTACAGTCTCTTCTAGAGGACAAAGCATAAAAGAATGGATTTTCTGAATTAGTTCATCATGTTACATTGTATACTGAAGAAGCAAATGAATTTAAAGTTGAAATGCAATAAACAACTTCAAGTCCCACATTAAAACAGTGACTTCCTTTTAAGTCCTCCAGTCATTTTTACATCACTGTTGAAATCTGTGCAATGATTTATATAAGGTCTCTGGAAATTCAACAAATAGTACTTAGGAAAGCTGATTTTTCTCCTTTGTCATCCCATAGTATGAATCTCTGTTGACGCTATATAGTCTGTAAAACTACCATATAGGAATTAACTGAACAAATAGCTACAATAATCCCCATAAACACAGGATAACTTCATAGATAACTTTATTTGGTACATGCAGTTCAACTCAGAGTCAGAATACCAACCTATCTACACTGATTACTGAGCACAAACAGGACACAGATGCAATTCCCCAAACTGCAGAGCAATAATTAGAAGTAGGCCTTCAAATTGAACAGGCGAACACAAAAGCTTTCCCTTCAGTAGGTGGCAACTGAAATAACATTAATGTTGATTTCAAATCTTAAATGCTATTCCCTTCCACGTTTTTTCTCTGTAAAATAAGTGCATTTATTGCTCTTCTCAAATAAAAAGAGAAAAACCTCATCCCCTTACATCTCAAAGTAAAAAACTGAGTGACAGGAACGCCATTGCAGTCAGCAGTAGGGACAACAATACTGGTACTCCCCCTTATTTCACCACAGACACCGTTTAATATATTGTGAGTCCAGAAAAAACTCCTTTCTTCCCTCACCACAAGTTCGTTAAGACATCTAATCTTAACCTCTAAGCCTTCTTATTTATTAACAAGTAGCGTATGCCTAAAATTGACTTCGAAACACGCTGACACAGAAGCTATCTGCTCAAGACACTTCCAGCAAGCAGCTCCCCCCCAGGACGTGCTCTGGCCTCCCCGGGACGTTCTCCAGCACCACCCCGCCGCCAGGCACCGCTCGCCAAGGGCATCACCTTGGCAGAAGCGCCACAGGCCGAGCCGGTTCCCTGTGGAGCCGCACCGCCGGGATGCCGCTCGCCCCCCTCCCCACCAAGCCGAGCCCCTGGGAGCCCCGGGAGAAGCCCCCGGCCCAGCAGGAGCTGCCTGGAGCCCCCCCCCCGCGCCGGGCCCGCGGCCTGCCTGACCTTGAGCCGCCCCCTCCGGCTCCACTCCGCCGCTCGCTCTGCCCTGGCCCCGTCCTCCTGCCCCTGCCCCTCACGCGCAGCCCCACAGCTCTGCCCGCGCTGCCGCCCGCTGCCCTCCGACACGGCCCGGCCGGGCTCGCCACCCCGAGGCCAGCCCTCAGCAGCCACCAAGACTCTGACAACCGCCCTGGCGTCCTCCTCCACCTCCCCGCCGCGACACACCGCACCCCTCAGCCCGCGCTCACCGACAGAGCTGGCGCGACCCCCACGAAGCCCCTCATCCTGCCGCGCCCCGCTGAGGAGAACAAGATGGCTGCCCCGGAGGAAGACTCTGCCTTCCCAGCACACCCTGCGCCGCCACGACTTTCTAGCGGGTTAAGAGCGAAAACTCTACTGCTCGCCGTTACAGCTCCGCCTCAGGCGGGAGCGGCCGTGCGCATGCGCGGGCGGCAGCTGCCCGGCCTGTGGGGGGCGCATCTGCCCGGCCTGCGCGGGGCGCTGTGGGGTGCGCCGCTATCTTGGGGCTGTGGGGGCCCTGGGCGCGCCGCCATTTTGGGGGCTGTCGGGGCCCGAAGCGAGCCATGGCGCGGCTGTTCGGTGGCGCTCGCAGCCGCCCCATTCCTCGGCAGTGCCTGAGGGGGGCCGGCGGCCGATCTCGGGGTTCTGGAGCTCGCTTAAGCCCCAGCGGGGCCGTTTCTCCGCCCGCTGTGTGTGTGTGGGGGTGCGAGGCGCCTCAGCAGCGGGCGAGGACAACGGGAGGCGCGACCGTGCCCGGGGGGCTGAGGGAGGGGGAGGCCGGGCCCGCGGGGCGGTGCTGCTGAGGGGCGGGGGGCGGTGGCAGCAGCCGGATACTTAGCGGCGGCTGGGGCGCAGAGTCCGATGCCTCAGACCCATGCCTCTGCCTGGTGTTCCGGCTCCTCCGCTCGCCATGGGCTCGGCTCCGCCCGTCTTCATCGGCTGCGAAGAGGTGGAGAAGCACCTGCACCGCGCCAGCCTCCTGCTGCCGGCGCTGGAGGCCGCCCTGGGCAACTTCTCGGCCGGAGCGCCGGGGGGCGTCGTGCAGCCCGTGCGCGCCGTGGTGCCGGTGCGGCCTCACGGCGGGTGAGGAGAGCGGGGCTGCTTCCCCGGGCTGCGAGGGGAACGGGCCGGGCAGGGGGTGATGCCTCTCGTGGCCGCTGTCAGAGGGAGGGGGTCGGGCCCGCCGCGGGGAAGGGGAGGGATGGATGAAATCAAAGCGTCGGGAAAAGGTGGTGGTACCCAGTTGTTGATTAACTTCCCCGTAAGCGCTTGATGTTAACCGTTTCGGTGTCTCTGATGCTGAAATTAAGTAATCCTCTTCGAAAGGTACCTGGGAGTTATGCCTGCTTACAGCGCCGCAGACGATGCTCTGACAACCAAGCTGGTGACTTTTTATGAGCACAAGAAAGATTCCTCTGTTCCCTCTCACCAAGCGACTGTCCTCTTGTTTGACCCAACCAACGGCTCTTTAAAAGCTGTGAGTTGAGTGCAACACTTCTGCATCCTCCTCTGTGAATGTTCTGCCAGCTCTCCCTTTTAATTTGTAGACATTGAACTTCACTGGTGTAAACTGGTGTAGGTTTATCATTAGTAAAATGTGTTTGTGCCTAATTGGAATTTGGCCGGAGGTCTTACATCTTTCATGTGTGTTAAACAGTACTCTGTGTCCTTTTGTCAGCTGTTTACTGTCATTTGTGATTTGAAGGGAGTCTGGCTCTCAGGGTGACTAGAAGAGAGAGATGATCTGGAAAAGTTTACCTTGAATTTTGAAGGAAAAAACCTTGCTGAGTAAAGAATCTTGCACCATCTTAAGCCTAAATCTAAAGAGAATAGTATTCGTGGTCCTTTTTTTTTTTTTTTTAAAGAATGTTGGCCATTTTAATTACACTGTTGTAATGATGATTATTAAAGGACAGAAACTGGTCATGAAAAGTATAATAGCCTTTCATTCTACACTGTATTGGCAAAACATCCTTTATCTTAAAGCCCCAAAAGTCATTTATACACAGCAGTTAATACACTTTGAGGCTGGGATGTCCCCCCATGCATGATACACACATGTAAGGAATTCCATGGTTCTCTGTCACCCTTCTGTTACAGAGTAAGACAGTGCAGCTCAGGAATTACTGCCAGCTTGCGCTGGTCCCTGATTGTACCAGAGTGCAGAGTATTGCAGTTGTATCAATTCTTGCGCTGGAGACCCAGGGAAGTGCAGTGCAGCTGCATGTGAGTTAGGAGTAGCTCAGCTTTGACCGTTTTTCACTCCATTTGTGCTGGTGGAATGGCATGAAAGAACTGGAATAAGCAGAGAATCTGCCCACTTTGTACATGGGCTTCATGTGGTTTGTGGTTGCTGCAGTACTAATTACTGAACTTTATATTTTTGTCTATGCCCTTTAATATCACTTAATGCATATCATCCATGACTTGGTGAAAATATTGGGCATTTATTCATGTTTTTACTGTTTGTTTCAGTCTCATCTTGTTTTTTAAAAGGTTCTAGATGGCAGTGTCATTACAGCAAAACGAACTGCAGCAGTTTCTGCAATAGCTACCAAGGTATGTCTTCTATTTCTTAAATCAGAATAGAATCAGTTAGTGGTGTTATCACCCCCACCATATATATATATACATTTATTTATATATAGAAAGTAACTACAGAGAGCGACATAAGTGTTTTTCACTGCATGTCAGTTTACTTCAAGTACAGCTTTAAATTAGAATTAAGTGTATGTACCTTCAGGGAAAACTTAAAGCACAATTTTCTGGTTTAATTGTGTGAGTCCTGTTTGGCTTTAATACTTTGTATTTGATGGTACGAGGAATCTGTGCTGTGTTTTTGTGGTTTATTCTGTATACTCTTCAGGGAATTTGCTTTGGTTTCCTCTGATTTTTTGTTTTTTTCTGTCCTTGTCTTAACATGCTTCTTATGGCATTGGGTGATAAAGCTGTGGTAACGTATTCAGTTTTGTTTAGATGTGTATTTTCTGCTGTGAGGTCAGTACGGGTGGATTTCATTGGACCTGGAGAAAGAAGAAAAACGCGTATTTCTAGGGGGGCAGTGTGGGTCCTCTTAAGACAGATGGTGTCTAAGGTAGTTGGATGACTTGTCCAGTTGGTCAATTTCTCTGTCACTGGAAGATGTCCAGATGACTAGCCCTGACTACAACCATAAACTTCAGCGTCTGAAAGACAGATGATGTAAATCTTAGCGTATGTTGCTTTACATTGTTTCAGATGGAAATTGTTGCTCTCAAATTCTTTTTTAAAACAGTATTTGGCTGGGCCCCTATCAGTGGGTAGAGAGCAAGTCACCTTCCATTGCACAGCAGTATTTTAGTCTTCACCTCAAAGAATGAGGCAATAAGAAGAGGGCCAGAGCTGAAAAATACTTTTGTTTTTCACCTGTCAGCTTTACATCAGACTGAAGGCTGACCTCACCACTTCGTTAGTGGCAGTCTTCATGCCAGCCTAAATCTATCCATGGCAATAGAACTAAACTGACATAAAATTGGAGTGAAGAACCTGTCCCCAAGAGCTTCCCAAGTGACAGAACAATTTACAATGGATTCCTCAAACATTAGGTTATAGGCCCTCATTCATTTCATCTATTCTCTACTTAGACGGTTCTGACAGTTTTTACACAGTCAGGGCTCTGCTGGCCTCAAAGGAGTTTGGCTGCTAAAGGGACTTTAAGATCAGACCCTTCATTATCGTCTGCTGTTTTGGGAATTATTCAGGAGTGTTTGAGTTTAGCTCATAGTTGTCATCTTGTCCCCTTTATGGCATTCACTTTTTAAAGACCCAGTGCTTTTATGCAAGGAACCTTTGAAATAAGTGCTTCAGCTTTGAAAGAAACATTAAAAAGAGTTCTTGCTACTGAAAAATGTGATCAATTAGATTTTTTTTCAATTTTCTTGCAGCAGAATAAGTGTTGAGAGCCTACGCAGTTCAAAAGCTTTTTATTCAGAAGTGAGTGGCCACAGCAAATGCATAAACAAGACACAAGGATAGCTTAGGGCTGGACTCCAGCAGCCCTCTCTTCTCCCTTGCCAAGTAGTGGTGAATCACAGGCAAGAACTAAACCAGAAAACCAAAAACAACCATAAGTCCGAACTTCAATATTTTTTTTCACATTGCTGTTTTTACAGTACATGGTGCACATACAGTTTTTAAGAAAATTCCTTTTTCAGGCTTCTAAATCAGGAGTTTCACCATCTGTTGTGTCTAGATCTAGAGTTCATTGTATTTTGGGATACAGGATAAATATATGTAGCAATACAGGGTATCTGGGGAAATATTTTATGTATGAGGAAAAATGTTGAAAGGGCCCACTGCTATCACAACTTCAAATGTGGACATGGGCAGTGTAGGAGAAAAGACAAAAAACAAGGGGTGAGAGGAACCTGAAAGTAATGCGGTGTTGATATATGCGGGGGGTGGGGGGGGGGGTGAAGAAAGGAGCTGGGGACGTTCCAGTAAAAGGACAGGTAGGAAGTGGCAGAGGGAAAGGGTATCACCACACTTGTTCAATCAGGATTACCTCTTACGGTGCCAAATTCTGCTTGTGTTATGGTTTGTGACTTCACAACTGCAAAAGAAGGTTTATTTTGGGCCTGCCAGTTTACACACACAGCTACCACTTTCACTACTGATAGCTTTTGGTATTGTGAGCCCTGTTTTCAGCCAGTACAGAACATCAACACTATAGTTTTACACTTCATTAATCCCATAGATGTGATGCATTATACTGATGTTAGTGTGTGCTAAGGCCCCAGAATCTGTGTTAGTTCATGCTGTTGGATGCTAAGTCTGAATTTCAGACTTAACAAACCTAAACAATTCAAATCCAGAATCAAGCCAAGGGGTACTTTGGTGCTATTGATGCTAGCTTTTGCATTATCGTATGTGTCTTTGTGCATATATATATATATTTATATATGTATAGAGTGGTTATTGAATATTGATTTCTATTACTAGGAATTTTATACTAGCTTTTGCATAAAACCATGATTTTTTTTTGTTTAAATGGATTAAGATTACTGCTTTCTTTTTGTAGTATTTTGATATTTATTTCTTATATCTGTTAATATATTGTCTTACCTATGCTTTTTTTTTAATGTTTGATACCATTTAGTTGTTAATGCCAGCTTTTGCAGAAGTGCTGTGCATTTTGGGAGCTGGTGTTCAAGCATATAGCCATTATGAAATCTTCATGGAGCTGTTTACATTTAAAGAGGTAATGGACACAACAGGGCACATTCATTTTTGTCTGTGATATTTCAGGAGCACATTTTATAAATAAAACATGCTACAGACAAAATTTCATTTAAGAGATAAATGGTATTTTTGATTCTGTTTATGCAGAACACAGTAATACTATGAACATCTGTAAAATTTCGTGCTCAAATGTTGGTCCAAGCGTGTTGGAAACAAAGTCATGTTTCAGATGGCTTTTTTCTCTGAGAAAATCCTACTATGTATGCCATGTTTGAGTGAGCTTTCTGTGACTTTCCATTAAATGTATTTATTGGAAATACTTGTTTTATAAATACAGCTCGACAAGGAGCTGTTATTCTGGCATTGCAAAACAGCCATTCAAATGTAGCTGCCCACCCATGGAATTTACTCACTTATATGATGACAGTGTTAAGGGGGAAAAAAAAAGTTTAGGATGGATGTGACTGAAAACTGAAACAAAGTCTGTTCTGTTTCAACAAGGAGAAAATCTCCAGGCTGATCTGTTTTTCCTTTCTTCCTCGAAGGTCAGGATATGGAATCGCACAAAAGAGAATGCAGTGAAGTTTGCTAACTCAGTTAATGGTCCGGTGCAGGTCTGCTCTTCTGCTCAGGAGGCAGTTACAGGGGCTGATGTGATTATAACAGTCACCATGGCAACAACACCAATTTTATTTGGAGAGTGGGTAAAACCAGGTGCCCATATCAATGGTATGCTATGTTCTCATCATTTAAAGGACATATTTATTATCATGTATGTTCACATGCACCATCTTTGCCGCCGTGTTGTTATTTCATGTTCACTCGCTCTCCATTTAAATAGCCTGTACAAAAATGTTATTTCCCAAGTGATTCCTGCTCAATCTGTTGTTTTGCTGGTAGCACTCATCCTTCTGTCATTCACTTTCATAAGCTCCTCTATTTGTTCATTTTGGGGCTGACCACATTGATTTTTACTGGAGTTAAAAAAAAAAAAAAAATGCAATAACCAAGTAAGAACCTCATTTGGTGGTAAGAACCACCTTTGACCTCTCATTATAGGGAGGGTTTTTTTTCCTGCCTTGTTATGATGTTATCACGGTATTGTTTGGAGTTCCTGGACGTGGTCAGATTTGTTTATTTTTTTAAATTGTGGGCCTGATTCAGATGACCTTGTGAACTTTCCAAATGGCACGGTAATGAGACAAAAGCGACTTGTCAAAGGGGATGATTTAAAGTAAGTTCCCACATTCCAGCAGCATCCTACCAATTTTTCAAACTCAATTTAGTCGTTTGTCATTGAATGCTGTCTGTGTTATGTCACGGCATGGTAGCCAGAAGTACAACCAAAATCAATTAAGATCTACAGTCACTGAAGCGACACATACACAAAAAACTTTTTCCTTTCTTTGTCTCCTTTTTTACTTTCTCCATTTAGGCATTCAGGCAATAGGGAATCTGTTATTCCATAACAGTCAGACACTTTTAGAAAACGTTTGACTACAGTAAAACTTTCATTAACCTATGAAAAGTTTGTAATGATCTTTCTGTACTTGAGACAAATCAAGCAGTTTAACTTCTTTAGTTTCTCTAGATATGTATAACCTGCTCATTTTGTACTACTTACAGTGTTGCAAGGAGACAATAGAAGCTATAAGTTTAAAAATCCTGGTTAGTAAAATTCAGCTCTGTCTGCTTGTGCAGGTCTTTGCTGCAAACTACTTTGCTTCTGATCTGTTAAGGATAAATGAGGGATTGTTCAAATATTTGTCTCTATAGACATGTAACATGAACGCAGTCTGGATCAAATTCAAGGATGATAAAATTCAGGTCATTTGGCAATGATCTGATGAAAGAGGAGGAGGGCGCAAGAGATAATGGACAAAGGGAGATGGTTTTCTTATGGCTCAGCTACCCAGAATGTCTGGCCAAGGATAATCTTCTGACAAATATAAAATGTTTTAGAGAAGCTGTGTTAGTTAACTTTGTTTGGGGGGGACACACAAACAACCACCATCATTTAACTTGGCAGTCACAGAAACCAAGGCCACTGTCTGCAGTAGAGATGTATTCTGTTTAACCTTAAGATTATATTCCCTGAGTTGCCTTGCCAAATGATTGAGGTCTGTTCCAATGGTGCCTTCTGTAAGCAGAAAAGAATAATTATGTCACACTTAAGTACTGGTGTCATTCTCAGTGCTGCTAACAAAGGCTTGTTTGTTTTGTACTTACACATACAGTTTCACATCCATACGGAAATATAAAGGTATGTGATGAGGGAAGGCTAAGAGTGCTATCTCCCCTTCTCTGCCTTGTTAGCATTATTTGGTAGGAGCAGTTTGACTAGTCTACCAAAGAGATGGAAACAGTGCCAGCGAAGAACCTCAGTTCTGTGAGATTTGCTTCACAGAGAGTTGCAGCTTAATGCTTCAGCAGGTTGAAGTGCAATGACCTATCGGTTCCAGTTGTTCTGGGTTCACTTATGAGGATTACAAGACCTTTGTCAGCAGCAGCATCTATCTGACCGGAGGTCAAGGTTGCAGTACATTTTAATGAACAGTAATGGTTTTGGAGGGTTGGACCCAATGTCATCTTTAACTGACACTAATGGAAATTTAAGGGGTTAGCACCTTACAGAAGCAGGCCATATACGCCTCGGCATTACAGCTGAGGCCAGGTTGAGAGAAATCCCAGCCTTTACGAGTTGTTCAGGTGCATCGCGTTTTGTGGGTTTTGTGTTGTTGTTTTTTTTTTAAACCAATGAGCATGTCACCAGTGATAATGTCAGACTGTATATCACATTTCCACAGTAATGTCCATTGTTAGTTCACACGTGTCTTTTGGACAAAACATGTTTTGAATTTGCTTTAAATATTCTTCCCAAGTTCATCAGTTTTATTGTCTTAGCTGTTGGAGCAAGCAGACCAGACTGGCGAGAACTGGATGATGAACTGATGAACAATTCTGTTCTGTTTGTGGATTCCAGAGAGGCTGCTCTTACTGAATCAGGAGATGTTATATTATCAAAGGTGAGGCTTTTTAAAATGAGGGACCTCCTCTTTGCGGCAGTTGGCTTGTGTTTGAAGTGAGCTAGTGTGGATGATGTGCTGCACTGAAATTTTTCAGAGCATCAGATGTGGCTGCTAGGAATTTCCAAGCACAGGCTGAAAGATAAAACAGATCTTGAATGGGAAATTCTGTGTATCTCTGACAGAACCATGTGCATTCATTATTAACCATTACATGGCACCATATGACGTTAGCGTATTTTCAACATTGGTCTTTGTGTACAAAGTATTGTTTTGAAAGATGTACATTTCCTGCACCATTCCGTAGTTGTTGCATATTTTTCAAATCTTTTTGTTAAAACCTGTAAATTCTTTCCCATGAGATTTGTGTGACTGACACAAATCTGGCCTCTAGAGACTGGATGACAGAAGCCAAGCAGACAGTTACTGATCTGCAGAAATTTGATGGGAAGAGACTATTTTAGGTTTATTGGAGTTTTCTTCTTCTCTTTTAATATTTGTACAGAACAAATATGGTTTCCACTTCTGAAGTTTAATATAAGAGGGTCAGATAAAGTAAGGTATGTGAAGCCATGTCTCTTTTGTTGGATAGGTAACAAGCTATCCACTGTGAAAAGCTTATTTACTGAGGAAACTCTGACAAATGTTTTTTCTCTGAAAAGCATTCCGCTTCTCTGAGATTTCTTTCCAGTTTCTGTATTATTGATCTGAATACCGATCTGCTTTTCAACAGAAAGGAATCAGTTATGGGATAGCAGAACTGGAGGGGTTTCTTTTGAAGTCACTCAGAAAAAAAAAGTTTTAATGTACATACGGGTATTACATTTCTGTATAAATATGTATTTTTTTCACAGGCGGAGATTTTTGCTGAGCTGGGAGAGGTACTGAAGGGTACCAAACCAGCCCTGCCTGAGAAAACAACAGTCTTTAAATCACTGGGTAAGCCCCTCCTATGTGCAAGCCTGACAGAAGACAATGCCTTGTTATTTATTAGGTCCCCCATGTGTGGGAAAACTGCTGATCATCTTCAAAACTGCAGTGGCAACAGGTTCTCCAAAAGGAACTAGACTGTGATTTGCATTTTCCCTTTTTATTTCCCTTTTTATTGATTTAGCAGGACTGATGTAATGAAAAGAGATAAGAAAGCAAGCAAACAATGGGAAAAGTACCTTTTGCATTTCAGTTATTCAAAATGAATGCAACGTTTATTAAGACAGCTCCAACGTGAATGTCCTGTTGTCATGCCTGTAAAGTCTGTCCAACCTACAGATAATGTGACAGTGCTCTGTAGTGTTGTGGCTGCCGTTCGGGGGAAGGAACAGGAGTGGTGATTAGTTACCATGTTCTGAGCTGCATGATGTATCTGAAAGGGTCAAACTGCGATGTGAACACTGAATCAGAAAATCAGGTTCATGCTATTACATTAACTTCATATCAGACACACAACAATTACATGGTGACAATAACTTTGAACATAACACTGAAGGTGTTTGGGTTGGGGAGTTAATCCTGTTCCTGTCCAATTAGATAACTTCCTGAGTCCTTCTGTTCCCTTCTGAAGCTATATTACTGCATACAGCTGAAGAGCTTTTTGAAGATGACTCTAATTATCTTTCAGGGATGGCGGTTGAAGATACAGTAGCAGCAAAATTTGTTTATGATTCCTGGTCAGCTGCTAACTAAAGACAGAAGTCTACAATGCCAACGAGGCCATAAAATATGAAGAAAATCATTTGCACTTAGTTTCCTTGGATTTTTTGCTAACGAGAAAGGCAGCAATCCTGTTTGAATGCAGCCCTTTTGCAGCTTTCAAGAATGAAAAGTAAAATGTCAAGTGTTTTCCAATGACAAGTGTTAGATACCTGCAGTATTACTAGTAAATGTATCTCATGTAAATGGCAAGTGTTAGATATTTGCATTGACACTAACAGGTATTTATGTATTTTGGTATAATTCTGGAATCAGTGCATTTCCTCCTTAATTATTTGTGTAGCAGGAATCTGGGGGTAGATTTCATATTTCCAGAGGGGTAATTCTTACTGGGTAGAAGACAGCAGTTCAGAGAAGAGTGATGTTTAATTGTGTTGGTACTTCAAATAGCACTGTGGTTTCGGTACTACACGGGCAGTTACCTAGTTTTCAGTCTCCCCTGGGGACACAGCCCACCCAGGCTCAAGTACGCATCTTCCCTTCCAGCTCAGGCTGGGGTCTAGAAGTCACCATCCTTACTTTCAGCCCCTGACAGCCCTCACTTCCTGCCCTCAGACCCAATTGATTTCCATTTAAGAGCACACTCCTGAGTGGGACTTTTGTATAAAGAGTGATGCCTTCCCTAAGGTTAGATGTATTTCCATAAAAGACCTGGCTCAGGAAGGCTCAAAGAGTGCAAAATCGGAGCTACTATTATGTACATTTTAACTGGGAGGAAACTATATGCAGTACCTTTTTTAGTACATTCCTGTTTGGAGTTTTGCAATTTTCTTGTTGCAAGGAGTCATCCAAAATGTGAGCACTAAAAATGTTTTTTGACTTAACTTTAATCTGTATTCTCTTGGGAGATTTTCCTGTTAATCTATAGTGTTTGTAAGTTCTTTTCTAAGTTTCTTGAAGGTTGAAACAATGCTGAGTTCAGTGGGATAAACTTCAAGTATACAAGCAAATATTTTCAGCTTGGCTGTACCATGCATCATTTGGTAATTGTTCTTTCATGCCAGTGGGTATTTGCTGGAGCAGGAATTTAAATGATCCTTTCTTGACAGAGGAGCCCAGGGATGTTCTACAGAAGTTGTTCCAGTTTTGTGCTGTTATGCAACTGCCTTACAAAAGATTGAGCATCTGCTGAAAAATAGCCATTGCCCTGGAAACAGATTCTTGTCTCGAGCCAGAGTTGTGCCTTGTGAAATTTTATTTCCTCTTGCATATTATTTCATGTAGGCTATTTCTTCGTTCTGTAGAAGGATTAGATGACATAGAATAAATGGAGGAAGAGGAAGGAGGTTCAGAAGCAGTTAGTGTTAAAGCCTCTGATGGTGCATAAGTAAGTGTAGAAGATGTTAATGAGTACAGTGCAGGTGTGGCGTAAGTAATACTCCAAATTATAAGCTTGGTGTAAATTAGTTGGAAAAAGCTAGTAAGTGGCAGAGTTTATAATGTGTACAATTTCAGCATGGAAGGATACCAGGCCAGTAAGTGAATGGGGCCAAAGGATGTGTTCAGGAGGATAAAAATTTAATTCCACTGATCTTGTTTATATCAGTGGAAACAAGAACAAATATTTCTCTACTACCTTTTACACCTTTTAATTATAGCAAAGTTACCTGTGTATTTTTAGACGTGTTTTTTTCTTCATGTCATTCGTGAAGCATTCAGAAATGTGTGTGTTGGCTGAGCCTGTTACTTCAGTGATGGAGAACTCCACTAGCGTGAGGCAAATGTGACAGCCTTAGGTGTTCTGTAATTCAGGAACTGTATGGACACTTGCACTTACTATTTATAAGAATATTATCAAAATTCTGTGCCTGTATGGATCAAAATTTGTAATTTGAGATGAGGCACCGTGTTTGGGAAGCAGACATACGGTTTATTTTCACATGTACTTGTCTACAGACTATGCACTTTAAAAAGTAGATGGAGCCAGTCCAAAGACCTGAGTCTGAAAACAGTGTTCTCAGCTTTCCTTGGCAATAGGAGGGTCTGGGAGCCTAGCTTCAGCATTTTACTTCTGAATTCTTGAAGAGTGTTCAATTCAATTACAGTGGAAGTTGCTTCTATGTCATCTTAGATTTTGGGGGGTGGGGGAAGGGTAAAAATAGTAGGCTTAATTTCCATGTTTTCTTCTCTTACAAATTAGTGTCTCAAGATTTGTGTAACTTGCATTTATGTTAAAAATAAATAGCTACTGCTGTTTGACTTTCATTTTGTTAATCCATTGTTTGTCTGTTCTGGGTAGTGTTTTGAAGATCAGGAAGAAAGGAAGCTGTTGCAGTGACTGCTGTTACAGTAAATGTGATCACAATGTAAAGGGAAAAACAGACAGACAGCGCTGCTCCATTGTGATACTCAGTTTTGCAGTCATTGTCCTGCATTGTACATTCCCTCCTCCTGATGTCTGTCCAGTGCAGAGTAATAAATCCTTAAGGAAAGAAAGTCTTGTAGTTGGCAGAGCTGTGTTTGTGTGAGATCCCATGGTTTTACAATTGGCTTTGGATTGGACCATAAGATCGCACATGATACACGTCTCTCATTGAATGTGCTGTATGAATGTTACTAAGGAGTGAGATCTAGGATTCACTAATTTAAATGCTTCCAAATTATAGAAGAAACAAAGAGGGTTGTGAAAAACTCTAGGGAAACAGCAAGGGGGGGGGGGGCGGGGGGGAATGAAATGTGAGCATTCTTACTGTTTTTTCCCCTCTATTGTTCAACACGGCTGTTCGATGCCAGAGGCCAATTTCCAGGACCACCCTGCAAGAAAAGGGCTAGGAGTATTTTACTTGAGTTTAAAATGGCAGCTGTATTGGGGTTTACTCAGTTGCCTAAAAATCCATGGGGCATTCTCTGGGACTTAATGTTCAGCCTCTACATGCGGCTCTAGAAGGACAAAGGTCTTCTGTAGATCTTGTGCTCTATCTGCTAGCTCTGTAGAGTTACTGCAGATGCCGAAGGACACACACTGAAACACACTGCATGCTTGTGACAACTGCATCAACCAAATTATGTGCAGGTAGTTTCAGCCATTCTCTCTGACTGTCAGAGGTCTTAGCAGTTAAGCAGGTTTACAGATGAATATGCAGAGAGAGATTTTCAGTGCAATTCAGAGATTTTCCCAATCCGGTACTCTTAAGGCACTTGGAGAAATTACACTTTTATGGGTACTCCATTTGGCTCTGCTCAGCCACAGGCACCTGCGTGCTTAAGAGAATCTTGGAAAATATTTCCCTGGATAAAAGGATCCAATCCAGTTGTTTAAAGTCTGGCTTTAAAGGTGCGTTATGCTCACCACCTTGTACTAGTGACAAGCCTTCAGAGCAGCTGTGCAGATGTAGTCTCAACCTTTTGTCAGGGGAGGTAGAATTCAGCCGGGGAGCTGCAGAGCAATGAGGCTGGGCTTGCTGCTTCTGTGGCTGCTAGGAGAAACATGAGGGATCTCCCCCTGCTCTGCTGAGGCTGGGAGCAGGGCGGGGAGAGGCCTGGCTTCCCCGGCAGTGACACAGATGTCCTAGCACTGGGGCTGTGGCTCTTACACTGTCCTCAGCCACCTGCACCTGCAAGGAGTGGCTCGTTCCACCTTTGCCAAGAAGTAATTCTGCCTTGTACTCTGGCCAGCAGTGCAGGGGCTGCCTTAGAACTGCACAGAACAGTTCAAAGACCATTTTCTTGTTTCCACTCAATTCCCTGACAGAACAGCAGTGGTGGCTCCACAGAGGTGGAACTGCTCTGTGGTAAGGGTAGCCACTGACCAGGCCCTCCATGAGTGACACCATTCACTGCTGGTGAGTTGTGGGAATGTCACAAGCACTAGTTTAGGTAGCTAAATAGAGGGGCCGACTGTGGGGGAGAGTGCCAATCCTGAACAATGTCCAAGTTACATTGCAAAATAAATGGCTGTATAGCTTATCGGGTAGAGCAGGATGGGGAATGGGGTTGTAGGCCTAGTCAAGCAAACTGCCCTGCACTTTTACTTCAGTTGTGTGAGTGAGAATGATAGGGTTTGACCCTTCAAAATCCACTTGTCCCCTTGAATACCAAAAGTTCATCGTTTGCTTCTTGTTTTGTTAAAAATTTGGGTGTTCCATAGCCAAACCCAAAACACCCAAGCAGGTTAATAACACAGAGGCTGAGGGATGCTGTCTGCTTTAATTGCTGTGCTGAACACAGCAGTCATCTGAGGTTGCATAGCATAAGATTTTGATGTGACTGCTTAATAGGAGAAAATATCAATGTGCTGAAGTACAGGAATCCAAGGAGAAAAGAATGCAGAATAAAGTCCAGCCAAGAAAAGGAATCATCATGAACAAATCAAAGAAATGAGATGTAGAAAGAAGGAACCATGAGAAATAGATAAATGATAAATAAATGTCCATAAATGGAGTATACTCTGAAGGAAGAAATCATAGATATATATAATAAAAAGATATAAAAAGAGATTTAAAGGTAAAAGTCCTGTTAATAATTGTGCTTCTAAAACCTGAGATGTTAGCCAGAGCATGGTTACTACAAAAGCCTTATTAGATTCACAAGACAACAGGAATGATTAATTCATATCAGATAGTGCTGGCTTCCCAAGGGAACAGGTCCAAGACAGATGATGAGAAGCCTGATGTGGGTGCCTCCGGATGGACTGTAAAGAACAGGAGCTTCCACAGAAGCGGTTTATTGTTTTCTTTCTCTTCCTCTTTCTCTTTTTTTTTTTAGGCTCAGGGTACGTGTACCCAGTCACATGCCATTTTCAGGCTGAGGCTGAAAATGACCAACAGAAAATGCTGGATGAAAGAGCCCTAGTTTCTGGGACTTTGCATGACAAATTTACCCTAAAGAAACCAAGCTGAGGTCATAGAAAAGATCAAAAATGTTGAAAATAAAACCTTAGCTTCTTGTAGTTAAAAGGATTGCATCTTGATGCCACTTAGGACATGATGGATGCTGGCAAATGGGTCCAGTGTAGTGATACAAGAGAAAAGAACGTGCAACTCACACCAAACATCTCTTGGCAAGGTACTTCATATATTTTTAAATTAATATAAGTGCAGTAGCAAGAAGCCTGACTGACAAGAACACAAAACTTGCTGTAAATTACTCATATTTATATTAATTCAGTAGTTATAAGAGTCAATAAGTCACAGCTAAAATCAAGGTTCAGATTCTGCTTCTAGCATACCATCACTACCAGGAAGGGCAGTTTGTAGCAACCTAACAGAAGTGAATGAGTGAATGGAGAAAACTCAAAGCTCTCAAGCTTTGGGAATGCTTTTTTTTTTTTTTTTTTTTTGTGGCTTTGGAGAAGAAGGGAAGGGTTTTATTAAAGAATGTGGCATGTCTGGCCTTCAATAATATTTTAAGTTATTCAGACAAAAAGAAATCCAATCTCCATAAGAAGGGAGAAAAAGCTTTGAATCTAAAGCTTTTAGGTTTTTTACCTTCACATTCGTTCTTTTTGGCAGAATGTGCTTGAATTAACATCCTGTGTACCACAGCCATCTATGTCTTTGGCCTTGCTATACATCCTAAAGCAATTGGTAACCTCTTTGCCTTTCACTTTAGCAGATGTCTGAAAAGAACTGCATGCTATTTTGAATCAGGAAAAGATAATCAGTGTGCACGTTACAGCAACAGGTACATTGATTTATAAGCAAGTATCTACAGTCCTTCCAGGGTTCTTGAGAGCCTGTTTTCTTTTATTCACAGCATTCAGGACCTTCTTTCTTGGCCCCAGCTCTATTTGAATGCTTTGTAGATCTTCATCAGAACATAGCATCAGGGTGTCTAAATCAATTTTTTCCCTCATGAAGACTGGAAGAAACTCATCCAGCATCTGTGATGCCAGAAATACCTCGAGGGGTGTGTTTTCTGCTTCCTCATCATCCCAAATGAGTTCCTCCTCCTGCCAAGGGATATCAGCACTATTTTCAACATCATCTTCCCTGTCATTCTCAGCGTTTTCATTCTGAAAGAGCTCACTGGACATTTTAAAGCTTATGACTTCTTTCTCAGAAGACATGCTTCCAGGATTTACATCTGCAGCCAAATTCCTTCCAAATACAATCTTGCCGAGACCTGGCCTCTGGAAAATAGAGAGCCGACTGTCATCGTCATTCAGTAATTCATCCTCTTCTTTCTCATCGAATAAATGCATCACACTTCTCCTATCTTTGTCATCTGCTTGGCCATTGCTTTGTGTTTCCTGGCTTCTTGTGCTACCAGCTGTCTTTTTTGTCCTCAGTTTGAAGGTATCTTTCAGATTTTTGGAGAAAGGAGTTGTTGTATTTGAAGTGAAGAGACTAGGCATCTTTACCCTCGAGTGTGTCCCTTTGGAAGAGGTTACTGTGCCAACATTTTCTTTCATATAATTCCTGTTCATTTCATGTTGGTGTTTCTCTTGTCGCTTCTCACATTCCTTAATTTGTTTCTCCACATTCCTCTGGGCCTGGGCTTTTTGTTTGGAGACCTTCTTTGGGTTCAGCATGTTCTGCTCCGTGGCAGCTTTGTCCAGGATTCTGACGCATTCATGGCGATCTCTGCTGGCAGCCACCTCAAGAGGTGTGCGGAGGTCATTGTCCAGAGCAAATATATTGGCACCAAAGTTGATCAGAAAAGAAACGCAGTGGATGTGACCATTGCAAGCAGCATGATGGAGAGGAGTGCTCCCCCAGATGTCACATTTGTCTGGATCACCTCTGAGAAGGAAAATAGCACAGAGTGAGCTGGACGTACCCAAGCATAACACTGCAGTGGAACTGAACAAATACTAAATGTTTACCTCAGCTTTGCTGTGAGGAGTACAGCACAAACAAAATGAGTCAGTTTAACTCCATTCTGGAGATCGGTGCTGCACCTACTTACCTCAAGCACTGAGTATGCAGGCAAAAGGCTGCAGCTCTGACTACTCTGCCACAGACTGCTGAAAGCAGGCTTTGACTTATACTCATTGGAACTGGTTGCAAAACTGTTTCAACTGCTCCTGGGCAGAATATTTTAGAGGCTTTTGGGTGACTCTTTCCTTTTGCTTGTCAAACACAAGGACAATATTAGGAGGATTCTTCAGTGATCGCATTGATGCATATGTATTGTGTCCATACAGTCACTTCTTTGGCAGGTAATAGGTAAATGATTAGGAGTAAAGCCCTGATTACACATTTCTCTCCATTGCTGCTGGATTAAGCTGAGACTGATGCTATTGTTTTTCTTCATCACTTTTGTTCTCCTTAAGCTTCTTTTACTCATGGGGTTTGGAAAGCAGAAGCTCATTTGAAAACAAAATACCATGTCTTTTCAATAAAATATAAAGCCAGAGAACTTTTTAACTCTTGCACTGACTTCACATTGAGCTGGTGCTTGCAGACTAGAATTGGCTTGAATCTATTCATTCTTATTTGGTGGGATCAACATCAGCCATGGTTCTGATCAAAACTTGGGTCATCTGTGACCAACAGGTCAGGCAACCACAGTATTCCAAAGCCTTTAATAACCTTGGAAAAATTTACAAAGTCTTGGATATCTGTTCCATGGCAGTTGTACCATGGATGAAATTGTAAATACTATCACAAAATCTCCTTCAGGTGTTGGTCTCTCTCAATGAATATCTCTGTAAGAAAAAACACTAACATATTTGCTGAGGGCCAGTTCTGAGAAATCAGAATTCAACCTAAAATGCTACAGGCAAGTGGGAGACTAGGGGCCATGCAGAATTGAAGCACGCAGCTGCTTGTGTTGAGAAACAAGAGCAAGCCCGAGCAGGCCAGGCTCCGAGAGTGCAGGCATTTCTACAGGGAGGTGGCAGCTGAGCATCAAAGTTTTCCCACTTAGACATGTGGAAACCATGTGTACAAATTTCTGCTTTTGTGGCTGTGCCCTGGGGAACTGCTGTAAAGCGTGCCAGATTCCTTCATTCCCACATTAGCAACTGTCTGCATTATCCTGGCCTTGGAAGGGCTGGGCCATCCATCCTCCCCAAGGCCCCTTCAGAGCTGTTTGAGGTCTGTTTTCCCTCTGGAGCCTGCCAGCCTTTGAGTCTCAAACAATTCACAAACCAGAGTGTCAATTCCCAGCTCAGGGGGACTTTGGACAAAGTTTTACATCTACTTTGGCATCTCTTACTCCTCTTCCACTGCTTTCTCAAGCATGAAGAAGGAAGCTCACACAAAAGAGAGCAGATCTGCTACTTGGTCTTGCCTCCATTCATGTGCCTTCAAAGCAGGCAGAGAAAACGTCTCTTAATGTCTGGGAGACAAACTCTTACAAGATGAAAGGGCTTATTTTTAATAGTGCTACATTTTCCAAGGGCTGAGTGTGTTGCAGGCTTCAGAGTCCTAAAATCTGCAACGACTAGAGAAAAAACATCCTGTATCTCAGTGCCTTTGTCAGGAAACCTTCTTTGCTTCAAGGAAAGGATGGCTTCATTAAAAAAATTAAAATACTTTCTCAGAAGACACTGCCTGACTGCAGAACAGGTTGAACACCTTCCAAAGTTCAGCTTCTGCCAAGAGAACTACTGAGACTACAGCCATACCTCTGACAGCCTCAGCCTACTGATTGTATCAAGAAATCTCGGATTAAAATAGAAGTGAATGTACGTTTGATAATTTTGAGAGCAATGCTATCCCAAAGTTGCCCTCTACCAAAAAAAAAAAAGTGAGTTAAAAATACATTAAGTAACAAATAAATATAAATTTCTTATCTTTGTGTCACCTGCTGTGACTTCTATGAGCATATATAGCAGAAGACATTTTTAACTCACATATTGAAAAGATTACTTAGTTGTTTGTTCATTAGGTAGTCATTCTGTCTTCTAGATGTTCAGAGACCTTTATTGACTCTAGGTATTTCCTTGGAGCTGCCTTAATTATACAAGTTGAAAAACTGCCGGTCTATTTTTGCTTTTCCTTGGGGACGCAGCCATAGCTGTAGAGTCCAAAGGTCTTTTTTATTGTACTATTACAGCCACGCCTGAGCTCAATGAACCTTAAAGCAAGTCTATGACAAACCCCTTTTTATTTTATATTTTCAATTCTGTTTGTTTTTTTTTTTAAGAAAAGAACACTAAATATACCCAAATAGTTATTCAACTTTCCCTCCAATCTTCTTTAAACTATTATGATTGAAAATGCAGGTTGATCTTCATCTCATCCCAGAAAGAATATTTTATGTACTGCATTTTCTTCTATTAAATCTTGCAAGAGAATCACACCTTAAAAGGTAGACTCCAAGCAGAGAAAATACTGAGATGATATGTAGAGGTAATGGCCTTTTCAGTAATACCTTTTAACTTAGTACATTTAAATGACAAAAAGAGAACTATTACTATTAGGAAAAAAAAAACAAAACACAAAAACAGTAGATTTTTTTTTTCTTTTTCTTTTTCAGTTTGCAAGGACCCTACCCAAGTTCTGAAACAGTACTACAATTTTTAGTGTGATGGTAGTTGCTAATACTATAAAAAACAGAGAAATAACAATTTTAGATGTTACTGTCTCAAAACTATCAGTCGTGACTTGCCTCTGGAAAGCATTAAATCTTCTGGTGTCTAATACCTGCACTTTAGGAAGCAAATGAGATAGATTTTTTGCTAAAAATATTTCAGACAAAGCATTTACCTTTAAAGCCAGTTCCAAAGATATATAACCACAAAAGGCTGTCGGCCCACTTCTCCATTAGAGAGAGCTTCACCAACCCCATGTACAGACCCGTTTGCAGGTTCTGGGCCTAAACCCATGTGAATGAGGAGAAACAGTTCTTGCCAATGCATTGAAAGAAATGACCAGGATTTTCAGCTTTTTGGGTCTGGTGTCATGGCAGCATTAGAAATATACACTAATTATAGTTTTGAGCCACAAGTTCGTGAGAAATGGAGGCTGATTCACTCACCCTCTCCGGCATATGACCTCTAGAGCTTCTAGATACCCGTGGTATGCTGCCAGAAGGGTGGGCGTCATCCCGTCTTCATCTGAAGTATTAAGATCTTTTCTAGTGGCTTCTTTCAAAAGGTCCAGATTGCCATCAGCTGCTGCTTTGTGATACCTGCTCGACATTTTCAGTAACTTCTAGCTTCCCGAAGCAGCTCTGTCCAATATCCAGACGGTACAGCTACCCTTCCATTACAGGGATAGTCCATTAATGATTACAAGTTGAGACGTCACCTTGAGGATGAATATGAGGAGGCAAAGTTCACCCTAGCAAACAACTGGAGTTCTGCAATAAGGCAGCGGTGTGGTGAATGCTTTCATTTCCTGAGGGGTGGCTCTGCTGCTTACCTCTCATTGCATATTTGTCTATTTAAACACAGAGGGGATTCATTCATCTTTTCCGTGTCTCAGCTGCTTTTGCCAAACTTATTTATTCTGGGAAAACTGTCTTTGAAAGAAGCTTTACCATTGATGTCAACGTGACCAGATTTCACCCTAAGTAAAAACAAATCCTTGAGTTTTGATAAGCTAAAATATTGTGTAACCTTCACCGGGGAAGCTGTTTGTAACCTATCATTTATTTGGGTTACTGCATTTAAAAACAAGCCTCTCCCCCGCAAAGACAGCCACATCCATGAAGCCGTTTGGTGCACGCAGACGGATGTGTGGGTGGAAGCAGGCCTGTCAGGTGTTCGGCTAAGACTGGCCAGCTGGTCCACAAGGCACAGTAGAGAAAACCAGTCTCCGATCTTAACACACTTGGCAAATGTAAACTCATCTAACTGGTAGTGTAATCTCTATGTTTGGATGCAGGTGAAAAAATCTGAATGATTTCCTCAAGATGGCAGACGGAATTCAAGAAATAGAAATGTGATGGTCCTGAGCCCACTGCCCCACATGCACTGCAGTCCTCACTGTGGAACAGATCGGTCAGTCCCATTTTCACACTTCCTGTCGTAGAAATTATTTACATTGATTTCAGTGGAGTTAAGGGCTATGCCTATGAGTGAAAGCTTGTAGAGGTAGACCACAATTCTAATGTTTAAGTTCAAAAGAATTGCTAAGAGAAAACCACATAAAAAGTCAGCTTTAACACAGTAGCTGAGAAGATATCAGTAGGTAAATAAAATGCCCCGGGCTGTGTGTTATTCTGGTCACGCTGACAACAGCTGCCAGCTCAGTGTTACTTTTTTGTCAAGCTGTTTTCCATGACTAACTGAATTAACCTGTATCTCAGAGAGAGTACTCTCGGCAATTAGCAGTGAGGTTCTGTTGCTTATTATGCCCCTGTTACAGAAGCGGTAGCGATTGCAAACCAGCTCATTGTCTGAAATTGGTGCAATTACTGGTTGGAGAGCCACCTCATTTACTTCCCATAATGCCACCCATGTAACGCACAGCAGACCTCTCCAAATGGGCTTTCTCTCATAATTATTTTCTCTCATAACACTCTCATAATTATTTTTTTTTATTTAATGATTGAAGAGCTCTTCAGGAATAAGCTTGTACCAACATTTTCCTCCACGTAGACAAGAAGAGCCTGTCAGGTCCTGTAACAGGTTTGAATCTCTGAATAAACAAGTCCAGGTAGAGGTAAGCTGAAGCTCTGGTTTTCCTTCATGTGGTCCACAGGCAGGGCCGCCCCAGTGCTGCCCGGCCCCCTGGGGTGGTGAGGAAGGGCTGTGCTTCACCCAGGCCCACCTCTGTCCTGCTGCAGGGGACAGTTACCCTCAGCTCTTGTCAGGTTCCTGGCACTGCTGTTTATACCTTTCTAAGAAAAACTGCAGTGATTTATTCTATTTTCTATTTAACCAGCACTGAGTTAAATTTACAGCTACTAGGAAAAAAAATGAAAAAAAAAAGGTGCAGAACAGGTAATACACACAGTTTTTACATATATTTTAGATTAGCTGTTTCTCAATGCCATTGCATTTTATTTCCTTTACTTAATAAAGGGTATTATAATTTCTTTTACTCTCATGAGTGTAGAATGATCACCCTGGCATGTATTACCTATACCACCAGTGCCTGGTAGCAGAGAGGAGACAGCATTTTTTTCTTGTACGTTGACATCTTGCATTGTCGGTTACATCTGTCAAAGTGAGTCAGTGGTAAAAGAGTCCTTTTTGTTTTCTTTTGATTATTGATTTCTACTATAGAATTATATTCTTTAGCTTTTCTGTTAACTAATTCATCACACAAAATATTGATCTCAAAGGGATTTTTATCATTTAACATCTCAAAATATTTACTTCAGAAGAGAGTTGCTTTATATGACTCTAAGTGGAAAATAATTGTTTTAAGTTTTAATTAGAGGTAAAGCAAAACCCACTTCAATTGGAGAGAGGCTGTAGGACTTTCTCATTATTGATGTCACAAAAGCAGGCATCACAAAAAAAAAAAAAAGACCAAACAAAATCTCCATCTATTTCTAAACTCCTGGTATTTGTTTATTCTTGTCCCATCTAAAAACCTCGACTTAAAATGCAATAAATGATTCAATGTCAAATGAATTAAATTTCTCAGCCTGAATGGAGATGTGTCTTTTGAGAGCAACGCTCAAAATTGAGAACTTTTTAAAGTTTCTAAGTAGTTAGAACGAAGCCTTTCTTTTTGGGTCTGAAAAGAACTTCAAAACCATTCCACTTCCAATTGAAATGTCCTACCAGGCTCAGGAGAAACTCTGTTGTAATGGTACGTGTTGTAAACTAATGAATTGTTTAACTAGCAGTTTTCTTTTGTTATTGGAATTTGCTACATATATGATTATTGTTCTATTTCTTTCAAGGACTATCTCAAAGAAAATATTGCCAGTTAAACAAACTATTTATCTAGTAATACTACAGCATCACTAGTTACGTTGTTCTAGATAATTCAGGGCCCAGTATTACTTGCCTGGGAGAAAAACAGCGAAGTTGTGCCGTCTTTTTTGCATGAGGTATTATCTAGCACAACATTGCCTCATTGCAACTTTTATGGGCAACAAATGCAGGATGGTAAAGGCCATACAAGGGGAGGCAAGTAAGTCTCTACTTGTCTAATGAGATTGCTGGAACTAATGGGCTTGGAGAAGAATGAGGTTGTTCACACAGGGTGACTGTGGCTACACAAATCAGAGATGATAGCAACATCTAAACAACCATAAAAAGGTATTTTTCACTCCTCACACAAGCAAAGCTCCCACTGCTGTGTCCGAGAACACCGTTGCTGTACACGCTGTTTCCACAGAGAGGTTGTGTGTCCCCCCCCGCCAGCGCTGGCTGAGACCCCATCCTGCAGTCATCTTTGCTCAGGTCGTGGGCTCCAGCCCTCGCCGTCTGCCTGCATGCAGCATTTCAGCAGCAAGGCCCCAGTTGATCGGGAAAGATGCATGAACTGGAAAATTTGCAAACCCAGCAAACCAAAGCCCTGTCTCTCTTCACCCTCACACCTCGACACCCACCCACACTGGGCATGTAAAAGCAGACTGGGGGACTTCTGTAGGGCTAGAAGCAGTGATGATGTGTGACAGTGAATTGCTGTCTGAAATGCTGTCCTGCTGCTGCTATGTGACCCAAAGGCAGGCAAAACCCATGGCAATGTGCATCAGGACTGAGATGATCTGTGTTCTCCAGTGCTGGTATGCAATGCCCCAGTGCTCAGCACTGATCTTGAGCAATGCCTTTTTTTTTTTTTTTTTTGCAGAAGTCAGAGACTCAAATAAGTAAACACAGCAGAGGAACTGAAGAGGAGACCTTGCAGGTTTTTTCAGCAGAAAAGTAAGAGAGTCATGGAGATAGTTTTGTGTTCCAGGACATGAATTAGATGTTTAACCACATAACTCAGGCCATAGTTATTTTCACAGGTTCAGCAACTCAGACAGGTGGAGCTGAACTTTTTGAAAGGAGAAATGGCCGTGCTTTCTCTGCGGCTTGTGTTGCACATCCTGGAATTCAGACATGTTAAGTGAAGCAACAACCAATTATCCTAGCACATGCTGATGAATCACATCCTGCAATCTTACAAACTAGAATATTGATGTCAGGAGATGCTAACGTGCACTGCAGGGCAAATCCAGGTGACTATGGCAATCACATTGCTCTAACTGTTAAATGCTGTTTGGTCCACCACTATCTTTCAGCTAACACAAGCCAGAATCTGTTACAAGGCATTTGGGAGCAGGCAAAACCCTCAGTTAATTCTAGCAGGCAACGCCAGCCTGTCCTTCTGCTAACACACCTTGCATTGCGTTGCATTTCTCCCCAGCTAGCGGCAACACTCAGACATGACCTGAGATGGAGCTTCTGCTGGGTAGCCACCAGCCCAGCATCAGCCAGCCTCCAGGAACGTGACCTGCATCTCCCAGCAACTGGATGAAGCTGTGAATCAGGCATGGGGAAACTGAACGGGTTTAATTTTGCATCAGATTTGACTCTGCCTGAAAGTACCTCGCTTGGGTAGTTTTACAAAGGGCATGTACTTGAAACCCTTTTTTCCCCTACCGTGTTAAGTCCAAGCTAAATAAAAATAGATAAATAATGCAACAACCTAGCACACAGCTTCAGAATTTGTTTCGTTAATTTTCACTATAATCATGGCTTTTGAGAGCAGTGATTCTGATTGTAAAATAAATAAATAAAGGCACATGGTATACATTTCGTGAGTCCAGGGGTCTCTGGGAAGTTAATTTCTTGCCAAAGCTTTGCTTCATACTAATCCTATTGATGGCAAAAGCAGAAGTCCAAATTGTTTTTCTGCTACTAACATCAGCTGCTGTTTACTCCAGTGTAGTTGCAGATCCTAGCTTTGAACAATAACAGTCCAGAGCCTCCAGAGATCTTCCAGTCTAAAAATTGATACATGACTTCTCATCTTCCTTAACCTGCCACTCATGTTTTCCTCCTAATTAGATCTACTATCAGCATTGCAGATTTGTCCATGGAGGGGAACAAAATATTTTCAATTACATACAAATCTACCAGTGGAATTCTTTTAAATTATCAGAAAATTGAAGTGGCACAGAAATCTCCTTTTAAAAAAAATTAGTTGACAAAAGATGTATATTTTTCTATGCAACATCTGGCAAGAGAATAAAGGGAGTAAATTTGGGGCAAGAAGAAAATGCCTTAAAATGGTATACAACAATCAGTGCCAAAGCTTTAGCATCACTTTAAGGTCTCCTATGAACCCTCCTCCTCACCTCCTCACCACAAGCAGGCTACGCCTCAACAAGACACAGGTGCAAACTCTCTGTCCTTTACGCAGCAGAAAGGCTGCACCTGTGTGGAGCCTGCACCAGGTCCTATATAACTCTGCCTGGGCAACCCAGAGTAAGCTTGTGGTGGCAGAGAGATGCGGTTGTGTGTGGGGCAGCAGTGCTTCAGCACACCAAGGATGTGGTGAGTGGGGTTTGGGTGTGGGATGGAGGAGCTGGACCCTTTCCTTGACTGCTCTCTGATTTGCTTCTGTTGTGCTTGCAGGTTGCTGCTCCTCCTGTTTGGATTTTTGCTGCCCTTGGCCCCTTGTGCTGGTGACCTGGGGGATCAGGATCTCTTAGGTAATAAGACCTCCCTGGACTGGTAGGGGTTTGGATGGGGTCTCTGTTTGCTTAGAGCTGCTTCTCCCTCTCCTAGTGTGAGAGAGGGCTCTGGGCTGGGGGTGCACCTCCAGGAGGGTGAGGGCAGAGCTGACTGTGGCCTTTGCTTTGCAGAGAGTGTGACCTGTCATACGGACAGGATGGAGGTTGAGTTTTCCAGAGAGCTTGGCAACTCTTCCTGGCAAGTGTGTGCAGTGGGTAGGTATTGCTGCTGGCTTGGTCCTTTCCTCTGTAGCTTGGAAGTAGATGGGTGCCTGCCTGCAGGACTGATCATTTGCCTTCTTCCTAGATGTGAGTGGTGAGGAAATGGTGTCCTGTGACCACACTGTGGATTATGAGAAGCTGTTGCTCAGTGTCCCACTTCTGAACTGCACTAGTCTGGAGGTAAAGGGAGTCTCTGTTCTAGGAGCGTGCTGTTGGTGTTTTCTGGTTGTTTTTTCTTGGTCAGGATTGGATTTAAGAGGGTTTCTAGTACTAATTTGGTTTTTAGTCCTAATTTCATTCAAGAGTGGAAATGCCTGGATGAGTCCAGAAGACTACTGACTTAAGCTGCTAAAATACTGTTGCCTGACTACTTATTCTTCTAGCTGTGCATTAAATGCATTTGGATGCCACCATAAAAGCTGTGGTCTCCTGTAATAGAGTTGAGAGCTAGTTAAAATGATACCATCTAGGGAAATAGATGAGGTCCAAGAATTGCATAGCGCTTTATTCTTACATATGTATACTGATAGATCAAATAATGCAGGTTATCCTCTCTTGGGGTAGAGCAGTAACTGGGAGGCCACCCCAAACTGACCTCAAAGGCAGAAGCTTTACAGCTATCAGTTGCTTCTAGGTATTAGAAATGCCCTCAGACTTCTGTGGGGTTTTGTGGTAGCTATTAATGTGTAGTACTTATTAATGTGCTTTTCAACAGCTGCTACTACAGCCCACTGGTCAGGTAGTCCTTGAAGCTCTCTAGCTTTCTTCTTGATTCCTGTATCTCTTAGAACTTCTTACTCTGCAGCCTAGTCTTGCGCACCCATGATTTTCTGGAGAATCCTTTTTCCATCATAGAACTCCTAAAATAATGGTTGATCTTGTCCTTGCTCTGGTACAAATGCCTGAAATAACTCTAAGTTGGAGCAAGTCATAAAGACTTCTTTTTGTGCTGTGAGCCCTGCTTCTTTCTAATTAAAGTCTCTTGTTGCCTATAGCATGGTCAGCACCAGCTGAGACTGAGGCTGATGGTGAATGACACAATGGGAGAGGAGAAGAACATAACCTACAGCACTCACTGCAATGTTGTCCATGCAGATGAAATCATTGCTCCTTTCTTTGCTGGTGCAACAAACTGTACAAAAGACTTCATGGCAGTAAGTAGAGGAATGGGAGTGCTATAGATCTTTGTGAGGCAGGATGGCTGTCTCTTAGAACTGTGTGGCTGGGATCTGCAGAAAGCTCCAGCCAGCTTCAGGGAGGTCTGTTGGCTGGGTCCACCTTGGCATGACCCACAGCTCTTTGAAGAGCTAGTCAGCAAATTGACAGTAACAATGCACATGGTCTGGCTCCAGCCCTATTGAAGGGGGAACTGGGATGCTAATGCCAGCTTCTGCTTTGGAACCTTGTAGCAGAGATTTCTCTTGAATGGTAAACTCATAACTATTGTCTGCTTGTGTTGTCTAACTCTCATGCTTTTCTTTCTCAGGTTACCTTCCCAAGACTCATTCCAAGCTTCAATGATGAGCATACAGTAGGTGACCCTCTTACAAAAGGGAGGGTGTGGGTATGCCTTGGTTTTGAACCTAAATTGAGCCTAATGCTTTCAGGCTGGAATACTTGCATCTTGTTGGGAAGTCTAATTTGGTGCTATCAGTACAGGTAGCTTGAGTGTAACAGCTGCAGGGTGAGGAACTAATGTTTTGCTGTTGTGTGGTTATCCTTCCCTTCCTAAGGAAAGACTTCCTGCTTTGCAGGTTCCAGCAACTCCAATGACCTGGACTCTGTCAATTGATGATGGAACCAGGGTACACCAGTTGAGCCTTGGGCAAGCCATGCAGCAAGGCTACAACTTTCTAGCTGATGGACACAACCTGATTTTTCAGGTGGCTTTTACTGCTACTGGAGTTGTCTCATACAAGGTAGGTGCACGAAGAGTTAGGACTGGGAACTACTTCTCCTGCTACTTCTGAGTCCGGACACCTTCCTTGTGTTGAAAGCACCTGCAGATGTCAGAGCTTATGTCATCAGATGTTGTATTTAGCTGGTGTGTGTATGAAGCTGTTAGACTTGATATAATTGCCACTGAACTGTCTAGCCCTATAAAATGGGGGAATACAGTGTGCACCTCAGATATGCACAGCTGATAGGTGTCTACATAGTTGGGATTCCAGCTGCAGCCTGTCCCATGAGCATCTGACTAGCAGTGTCATGAGCAGATCCTTTCTGGAAGGGTGGGAAGAAACTGTTCAAGATATGTAAAGCAGCAGCCTTGGATCAGATATGATATACCAACCTGCAGGATTCATCCTATGATGGCTTGAGCTGAGTGCACTGTAATAGAGCTGTATATCTTTTGCAGCATGATGGCAAGGTGCTCTACACTGTGGCACTCAAGCTCACATATGGTCCTCCTGAACGTAGGTTAACTGTGGAGTCAAGAATGCTTTGTGCACCAGGTAATGCATGGAAGAAGCTGGTCCTCCTCTGCCATGAGGAGTAGGTGTTATATCTTAATGAGGCTGTTATTGCAGGTCCAGCAGTCTGTAATGGAACACACATGACTGTTGTCATACCAGCCTTCCCAGGCACCCTTAAGGCTGTGGGTGTAGAGGATAAGACCATCCCAATGGACCAGCTCCAGGAATATGGGATTGCTCTGGACACCAATAGAGGGGTCAAGCTGCATGTTAGCAGGGAAGTCCTGAAGTTCAGGGTGAGTTCAGATTCTGAAGTCCTGGGGGTTGGTGTGGTAACTCAACTCACTTGTGTTGACTGGGAACATGGTCAAAGTTTCTGTGCTAAGCACTGGTCAAGTCAGCTGTGTGCCCTGTGGCTGGCTGAGGGCAATTGTGGTTAAGGCAAATACAAAACTGACCATGGCAGATAGCGATCACTCAAAGGTAACACAGGTTTCATGAAGTATCCTCTCAAAAAGAGCTGGAGGCAGACTTGCTCTAGCTGAGTGAAGAGCAATGTGGCCACAGGGCAAGTAAAATCAACTTTAATATGCATGTGTGTTAAAATGAACACTCCTATTTATACTACAGGAGAGTAATTGTTGTCTTTCAGCTACATGGGGAGAGCTGCCCAGGAGTTCAGTCCTACATGTCTGCCTTGAAACTGGCTTTTCAGTTCCATGGGGAGATAGTGGCAATGGTGATGCATCCAGAGTGCCCCTGTGACCAGCATATACCATTAGGTGAGTGACTGCAGTGGACTCAGCCCAGCCTGCTGCTCAGCTGGTAATACTTGCTCCAGGCTTGTTCTTGAGCTAGGCCTCCACAGGAAGGTACATGTCTAGCTAAAATACACTTGCTCTTGTCAGAGTGAGCCATCCCTGTCTGGGCATGATAACTTCTGTAAATCTCTGTTCCAGCTGCTGTATGCACCCAGGATGGGTACATGGATTTTGAAGTCCTTGCTGACAGTACTGTACCACCACTGGACTTGGATATGCTTAGGCTGAGAGACCCAGCATGCAAGCCAGCCTTTAAGTCCTCTTTGAATGACAGGGTTTGGTTTCATGTCCCACTGAGTGGGTGTGGAACCAGGTATTGGGTAAGCACGTTCCCAGGGCTAATGGGGAAGACTTCATGCAGTGGGAATACCCTCACTAATGCTGTTGTTACTTCTCAGCTTGATGGAGAGAAGATCATTTATGAGAATGAGGTGAGGGCACTATGGGCGGACTTTCCATTGCGCAGGATCTCAAGGGACAGTGAATTCAGGTGTGTCTGGGTGCCTCTTCGGGTGGTAACTAGTTCTGGGTCTAGGTATTTTCTGTATGAATGTGATACTTACTTGCTCCCTCATTCTTACAGGTTAACAGTTCTGTGCTCCTTCAGCAATGGTGATGCATCCCTTTCTGTAAGGGTAGACAACTTTCCTCCCCTGTCTTCTTCAATGAACCAAGGTCCCCTCTCCTTAGTTCTTCTAAGCTACCCAGGTAATGCTGACTCTAGTTCCAGATAGCTGGGGAAAAACTGAACCTTCTGTTGAGAGGGAGGGTATATAGGTGAACTGATGCTTGGACTTCCAGTGACTTTATATGCTTTCTTCCCTCATGCTATTTGAGGTTGAAAATCTATAGCCTTAAATCTATAGCTTAGTATCTGACTCTTGGTCAAAGTGCAGCTGGCAGGCTGGCTGGTCTTTTGAAGAGCTGTAGGCCAGTCTCTTCAGGACCCTGCACATTAACTTATGTATTAAGGTTCTGGTTTGTGCCTTGCAGAGGACTCCTACAGGCAGCCTTACCGTGATGATCAGTACCCAATAGTAAGGTACCTACGGCAGCCCATCTTCCTGGAAGTGCAGGTCCTGAACCGCAATGACCCCAACCTTCATCTTGTATTGGATGACTGTTGGGCAACAGCATCACAAGATCCAAGCTCGCTTCCCCAGTGGAATATTGTTGTTGATGGGTGAGTGCTAGTGCCCTGTTGGCAGTGGGTGGCAAGATTCCCCTGACTCTTCCCTTACCACCACCCACCACCTCTCTCTAGAAACAGAGCCCCAGGTATAAGGGCTTTGCTAGAGGTGCGCTTTCAGGCATCTTGCTGGCACCATGCTGGATATCTTGGAATTTGCAGGAGAATGGCAACATCTCTACACTGAAAGGTAGCCTACTTCTGGAAAAAAGATCTGGCTTATACTGTGCTATTCTGACTTGCTGCTTCTTAACCATTGGCAGATGTGAGTATGACTTGGACAGCTACAAGACTGTGTTTCATCCTGTGGGGCATGGTGTCAGCTACCCTAACTATCGTCAAAGGCTGGAAGTGAAGACTTTTGCCTTCATATCTGGTGACAAATCCCTCCCTGGCCTAGTAAGTGACACTACTTCTGCTTAAAGCAATAAGTAGGACCAGTTATTTCTTTAAGTGATGTATCTTTTTTTTTTTTCAGGTGTACTTCCATTGCAGTGTCCTGATCTGTAACCGTTTCCAACCAGACTCCCCTCTGTGTGTGACAAAGTGTCCTAGACAATCTAGAAGCAAGAGAGGTAATGTCTAAGCAGATGTTAGGCTGCACTGATTCAAGATTAACCTGCTGTACTATGGGGCTCACCTCTGCTATGTTATTGTTGTAGAGAGTGGGATGCCAGGTGTGAACTCTGCTGTGGTGAGCTTGCGGGGTCCTGTTCTCCTTGTGCCAGAAGGATGGTCTGCAACCCAAGGTACTAAGCAAGTGTTATGGTAACATACTGCTTAGTCTGAGGACGCAGCTTTTTACTGTACTTAACTTTCTTTTCCCTTTGTAGGGAACACTCTCAGCAAGGAAGCATGGGCTGGTGTTACAATGACTGCTGTTGCTGCTCTCTGTCTGCTGGCCACAGTGCTGCTATTTTTGGCTGTTCTTAAATGCCTACAGAGAAGAGCATTGATGCTAAATGTAACATGTTAGTGCGATTTTTCCAAATAAACTTGGACTGATGTGATCCTTAACCCTTTCAGGAAAGGCTTTTATCTCTGGATTTTTTTTAGTATATTTCCTTGACAAGACAATGTCTTGCTGAGCAGTGGTACTACTACATTATTTGGTCAGAAATCAAGCTGAAACCAGAACCAAAGCTTCTACGATCCTTCATGTTGAGTAGGCAGTAACCTGTGACTGGCCATATTAAGCTTACTGTCTTTAAAGGTGACATTGAGAATCAAGTGGCTGTAAGAGACAAGTGAGCTCTATTTTTGAGGAGCTAAGGATTGTGTATTGGTAGCTTTTAAGATCAGTATGGTTAATCTTTAACTACCTGTGAATTAACTACCCTTGAATTGTGGGCTTCAGAGATCATAAGCTCTCTGAGGATAAGTGGGCCTGAGTAGTTGTATGCTGAACCCCTAGCTGCTCAGCTCTAGTCTGTAGCTGACCTTTTTTACCCCTGGATTAAAAGCTTTGTGGTGCCTTCCTGGGGTGAGTTGTGGAACAGTTAATAAATGGGAACAGGGTTTTGGGGCTGTCTACCTTAAAATAGGAAAGGTTGTGGGTGTGCTTACCTGCAGAGGGGTTACTGATGGAGGTTTTGGGACTAGTTGGTTTTGTCCACAGGTGGATGAAACTATAGGGCTGCTTCTAGGAATAAGGTGCAGTGGAGCAAACAACCTTAGGTTACACTTGACACAGTGCTCTGATCCCAAGAAGTGCTGCTGCTGAGCACCTCTGCCCACAGTTGCTGTTTCTTGTTTGCGTTGCATCAGACTGCTGTCATTGCTATTGATTATTGATGAGCAGAATACATTTTAGGCTCCAAGTTCAATGGTTCAAACTCATGTTTCTTGAGTCCTTACTAGTGTGTCTTACAGTAACAGTTTATCCTGTGTCACAGAGTAGTAGTCACCCAGGGATAATCAAGTGCTTTGAAAAAAAAAAAAAGCCTTAAAAATAAGGTGCTATCTAACAATCATGAATAGGTTTGTTACTCAATGAACTTTTCCAGTTTCCTGTCACTTTGTAAATGCTTCATACTAATTACAGATTTTCAAGGTATGTGTTTGGTAGGTCCATTTCAGGTTTGCGTTCTTATGGCTCTTCACTTCTCTGTCAAAGTAGAGTTCAGTGCAGCACATAAATTGTCTACTATGTATTCTCTCTATCTTCTGTATACTTATGAAACTGCATACTGCTTTCCTCTTAATCTCTACTTATTAAGAAACTTAGTGTTATCTGTTACCTGTAAACCTGAACTTCCTATTTGTTCTGGAATCTTCTATTGCTGTATTACCTTATCACTGAATTTTACAGCCTATTTCCTTGAAATGCTTATCAAATGCTCTTTTTTTAAAGAAATCCATGTAAAGTAATCTACAGCTGATACTCTGGTGGCTGGCAGTTTCCTGACAGTTCCCTGACCATTTGTTGAGGATAGGGGGAGTATGTAGTGTCAAGGTTGCTGAGAATTAAGGTGGAGGTGTTCCCTTGAAAAGGGTGGGCTGGGGGGAGAAGAAT
Source organism: Cygnus atratus (assembly GCF_013377495.2). Lineage (NCBI taxonomy): Eukaryota > Metazoa > Chordata > Aves > Anseriformes > Anatidae > Cygnus > Cygnus atratus. The sequence continues at coordinate 8,245,416 of NC_066376.1, forward strand.
GGAAAAAGCAGCTGTATTTCACTGTAATGCACACATTGAAGTATCTACAGCTGTGTAGAGAGGAGGGAAAGAAAGCGTTTATACTTTTTTTCCTTGGCTGGAAGGTACTCATAAAAAGTACATGGTAGTGAATTATGTTTGCTTTCTGATGTTTTTGTTACATGCAGCTCCTCCTATTCAGTACAGAATTGGAAAAATCAGGTTTCAGTTTAGGTGCCAGGAGAGACTAAAGATCTCCCAAGTCCTCCTTGGGGGTTCCCTGTGCTATTAGTATTCCCTTCCATCAAAAAAGCCATCAAAAAAGCCTTGAATGATATAGGCTACTCGCTTCTATTTCTGAAATATTCCTTTAGAAAGGAACTAATTTCCCTTCACATTTTAATCTAGATAAGGTAAACACTAAACACTACTGCATTGTAGGGAGCCAAGTAGTTTAACAGGGTATTTAACCTGTGGGCAGAGAATGGCAAATACCAATGCTACCTCAGAATTAATGATGCATCCTTTGAAGACTGGTTGTGTCATACTAATTAGATTTTGATGCGGGTCTTGTTATGTTATCTATTCCAACAGTTGATACCCATTCTTATGGAATATGATAATCTGGATAAGCAAGAGACAGTTTTATGATGCTAAATGTGAACTTGCCATACTACTTTCCTCCTGCTGCTGTCATAAATAGTATGAGTATGTGGTTGGTTGCTTAATTTGCATAGTACATTCATTTGCTTTTGATTTATGCTGAAATGTTACTATATTTGTGAAATACTATTTCCTGCTTCTGCTGTCTCGTGAAGGACACGAACTGTCATGAACTACCTTTCCACACTAAACCAATCAGTGATAGTCCTGAAGTACTTGGATTAATAAGGTTCACTTTAAAACTACTGTATTTTCAGTATGAACACTTATATTGTTCATATGTTTTGTTGCAGAGCGAAAGCACTGATGCTTAACACTACTAGTCACTAAAGAATCACTGCACTTTCAAGTAACATAGGGAGGCTGTGTTTCTTAGTTTTGCTGTCCCATAAATGGACCCTAAAAGTGCTTGTACTAACTCTTCTGGTATGAAAGGTGGTAGCACTTAGAGCGTCAGCAGGATATGAGATATAGTAAATCAGTGCTTTTGGTAAAAGGTCAGCTTATGTTTTTAAAAGTCACTGTACAGTGGTTTGCTTTTAGTATAGGAAATGACAGCACTGCCTGTAAATGTAACAGTCCATTTTCAGTCAGTTGAGGTGGTTTCAGGCATGCAATTAAGCTTGATTTTATATTCTGTACACATGACTTTACACAGTTAAAGAAATGGTGCATGAAAATACAATTGTGTGAAACAAAATAGAGAAGAATTAAAATGCTCTGCACTGTGGGTGTGGTAACTTGAGTTTGACTGTCTTACACCTTGGAGTAAAGGGGGAGAATCATCACCAGAAGTCTAGCTCTGTATTCTGTGGACATGTGGGACATTAGATGAAGTCAGCAGACAACTCTACTAATGCGAACTGTCAAGTCTTCAGTGCAGAAGTAGCATAGGAGTGGGGGACTCACCTGCCGCAGTCTCTTCACAATAAGCATTATTAATGAGTTATTTTGAATACATACAGAGGAATTTTAGGGTATACTTTCCAAATATTTGTGAATTAATTCTGTGAGGGGAGCAGGAAGTTCTGAGAGAAAATAGAAAGGTTAATCACTGTCAATGAAAACATAATGAAACTGTTTCAAATCAGAACCATTTATTTACAAGGTGTATTCACAATCTCTTATCAAGTTGATAAGGGTTAGGTTTGAAATGATTGCATGGGTTGTTTTATAGCAAGCAACCTTACTAAGATTAAGTCCCATTGCATTGGATTTTAGGTGTAACAGAGCATTTATATCAATGATGGAATTCATACTCTTGTTCTTGTACTGAAACTGATAGTCTTACTGCTACATGAAAGTGCAAAGCAGAATCTTTTTTTAGCTACAGTAATGTTACATCCAGTGATAAGTAGATACTTGGAGGTCCATCATCCTAGGAATTACCTTTTTTTTCCCCTTGCAGAGTTGTGCAGGGGGCAGCAGAAACAGCACAGCAGCCCTGCCTCTGGCTTTTAGCTAGCTGTTTCCTAATGCCTCTCTTACATGAATTGTGAAGCAATAGCAACACTCAAGTAGTGTTGTTCCTGGCTGTCTACATTTCTTTTGTAGAAGCTAGTGAAAGTGGTACTTATGGAAGAGGGTTTATGTTGTTAACATAGCACTTATCTGTATGTGCTCTTGGTTTTTCTGAGCCAAACGAGGCTAATGTTCTTAATGTTTCTCCCTCCCTATCTCTGCCCTCATTCTGAAATGTGGGAAAAGATTAGTGCTTGTTTGGGTAGAGAAGCTTTTTCTCTCTGCTAGAATGGAGATCCAAACTCCATCTAGAATAGCTGGGATTTACATAATGTTATGTAAGCTGTTGCATGAATTTTTACCACTTGTCTTTTACAGAACAATATCCCCATAAATTGTTGCTTAAGTAGCTCATGTAATCACCTGGAAGCTCTCGGAGCAAGGACCCTTGAAACACTTCACTTACCTATACCTTTACCTAAAGCTAAAAGCTTTTGCTCTTTGACTTCCTCTATCCTTTGCACTATTTTTAATAGCTGGAGTAGTTATATAAGGAGGTGGAATACAGTGACAGCCCCACAGGTCAACTGAGGGTGGTTCTAGCCTGGTTCCTGTTTCTGGCTAATATCTGCTTGGGGAAAGGCTGTCAGACATGGCATATGAGAGGAGATCTGTCCCTAGTCTCCAAGAGGATTAACTTCATTATTCTTCCAGGGTGGTTCAATTCTGCTGTACTTGTGGACATCAAGAGGGAGTTTTGAAGTCTTAATGAAGTTAACGAATACAGAAGAGCATAGTGCAAATGATGGTGCAGCAAGAGGACAAAAAAATCAAAACTATTGCATGTGGAGACAGCAGATGGAAAGGAGGCATCTGCTACTGGATGTGTAGGCAAGGCTCTGAGTAGCTGGCTGCGAATCTGTTTCAAAGCTGTTGGCTGCAAACCTTCTCAGAAGGGCTTAGGATGTTTGGAATACCCTGGGATATAAGGATGAGGGCTTTGAGAGCAGCTCTCTGAGGTAAGCTTCTTTCTGAAGTGGGGCCCATGAGCCTTTAAGAGGCAGTGCTGCTCAGAAGGCCTGAGTTGGTTATGCTGAGGAACCAGTTGGGCCTGGTACCGCCATGGTGGAAAAAGCACCTGCTCTTTCCCTGCTGGGCTGCCTCTGTTCTGCAGGAAGCCAAGAGAGTTGAAACAAGACTTTAGTACCATCTCCACACCTCCCTTGATCACAACTGGACTTGTATCGCTATCCTTGTGTGGGGTAGTTGCCCCAGTCATGTCCTGCAAGCACCAGGCCATGATAACTGCCCACATCTGTTTCTGGCTTTGAGTCAGTTGGTTGAGAGCTGTCTGTGAGGTGCGTGGAAGTCTTCTTCGGGCTGTCAGTGGAGTGCTGGAAATGCAATTGCAAATGCAATTGCAGGGAGAGCAGAATTTCATTTTAGTGTTGAAGGCAGTAATCAAGATCCACTGAGAGACTAAGCACTGGACTTGTGCTCTGGAGAAGCAAACGAGGACTGGAAGTAAATAAAATCCAGTAATAAAATGATGGGTAGTAAGAATAGAGAGTGCATTTTGCTTTTGGGGGGATAACTGAGTATAACTTAACATTATTCTGCAAAGAACCATGTTAAGCTAAAGTGCCTAAAATTTAGTTTGTGGCAAGACTTGCAAGTGGAGATTGGGGTTAATCTTTTTCGACCCTCAAATATGATCTTCCCAAAAGTGAAAAGGTACAAGCTGTGTAAGTATGTATGTGGAAATCAGCTATGTTCTGGCTATACCTGATCAGTTGCAGCACATTGGATAAACAGCATCATTACTTCCCTCCTGTGAAGTGTTTTCTCCATTTCAATTCATTTTGAGGTCTTAAGCATAGCATGGTAATAAAGTTGTATGTTTCATTTTAGGCAGACTGATGGAAGAAAATAGGAGATAAGGGATTGATTTTCAAGGTGTACTTAAAATTACAATAATTTGGTACGTAATGAAGGCAGAACACTGAAGCCATTAAATAATTGAGGTGGTGACTGTTATAATCAAGTTACATTGATCTGTCGTATTTCCCTCATAACGATTTGCTTGTAGCAGCCACTAACGTCCTAGATTGAAGGAATTACTGTATAGACATTTGGAAAGTAAGATTAGACTCAAACTATATTCTGATGACTGGGGACAGCAGTCTAGTGAAAAGCAGGAAGGATTATATAATGATTAGAATGCTATTTCGAGGCTCATTTTTTCGTTAGCTATAAGGATTTCTAGCACTTAAATGGTTCTTTTTTCAGTACTTCACAGCTCTTAAAAGCAGGTACTGGTCCATTTGCACAAGGGATAATGCATACCATTTACCAGACACTGCAAAACACCTCTTTTCACCTCAGTTCTGCCAGCATACAACCTTGTTGGAGTCTCTTCATTTGCAAACATTGCTATCCTTTTTTTTTTGTAGTCCTGTATATGCACTGGGAATGTGCGTTTGGGTTGTATTACCTACAGCTCTGATGTGCAGTCTTACCCCTGGGCAGTACCACACAGTTGTTAGTATGTCTTTCCATTATTTTGCACACACACCAATCCTGATCTGCTGTAAACTGGTAAAGCTCTATTGTAATTTCCACTTGATCAAATCTGCAGTGGCTGTCAATAACAGCAATGTAAAAAAACTGTGCCCATATACTCATATGAAACCTTTGTTCCATCTTTTAGATGGATTTCTCTAAGGTGTTTGTTATATAAACAATACCACAGCACTAGCTTTTTTTTTTTTTTTACAAAGAGGTGTGCTTTCTCTATCTTTTTTTTCTTCCTGCCACTTGAATATTGTTATCAGCTAGAAATTAAAAAAAAAAAAAATCTGGGATAAAACTTTGAAGTATCTGAGAAAAGTGTTACCGTAAATAGAATATCATAAGACAACTTGGTTAAACAAACAACACTTTATTAAACTAATATAGCTAGATACTTTCTTAATGCTTAAAAATATTATAGCATTTGCAAAAATGGGAAAAGTTTAAATAAAGTATGAGGTTACAAATGAGAAGCAAAACAGGCACTTTAAGTGTGCAAAATAATATAACAAAACACAAGACCAAATTGCATACCATTGATGTGATGAGGCAATGAGAACAAGGAAAATAACTCCTTCAGAAAAATGCAACATTTGAAGGTATATAAAAGCTTATACCACGAGTTAAGGTATGTTGTAACTCAATTTTTCTCTTAAAATATAAAGCATCACCATGGCATGCTCACAGTATTTTAACAAAGGCTGTTAAGGCTTAAAAATATTTTTCAACATTCAAAAACAGTTGATGTTCTGAGCTTTGTCACTTATGTATCAAAATGGCCCACGGCTGCATACAAATTTCAAAAGATAGTATATCTAAAACTCCAGTAACGAATGGCAAGTCAAATACCCACCTACCCCTTTCACCTAATTGTCACCAACTTACTAGTGGCTGTTATTACATCCCTTTACCAAATCCTTTGGAACATCTCATCATGCACATAGACTTAATATCACAATGCACTGCTTTATAGGTATTCTTACTATTAGTTTTACAGTGACAGTATAAGATGCATATTGATTTTTTTCACTTCCCATAAGGAGTGCACAGAGGTTGAATGCTCACCAAGTAAACAATTACACTGCAAAGGTCAGAATAGTACACTTATGTGCATATGAAGGAAATGGGGAGAATTCCACTTATTCGTTCTTTCCTTTGTTGGCAGAAAGATCCGTGACAGAAGGATTCTTCTGTGAAAAACTTCCCTTAGCTTCTTGCTTTCTTATCTCACCTCTGTGTACAAGAGAAAAGAACGGTTTTACAGCCTGTTCTTTCATAAGATTATTGTCTTTTAACTTTCGCCTAAAAGCTGAGCAACATGAGACAGACCTATCTGAGACTCCTGGAACATTCACTGCTGGTCTACCAGAGTTCTCTCAAAAGGCACAGGAACATAAAAAGAGCGATCTTCCAGATGCTATCTGTGTTACATCAAAGTTGTATGATTGGTTTGTAGGTTGGGCTGTATATTAGAATATGCTATAGAAAAGAGAAGTCTTTGCTGGAGATGGCTGGCAATATTAGGGACCTGGCAGCATGCCCTGGGGCATGCCCTGGAGGAGTGGTACAGAGCCCTGGAACAAAGTCAAACACACTGGGACTTGCACCATGGTCTTGTCTTACTGAAGGTATCATGGGCTCCACAGGCAGTTTTGTGTGGCATTGAGAACTGTGTGGGAAGCACTGCTGTGATGGAGGAAACTGAGGAAGTCCAGGACAGAGCAGCTACAATTTTTCTTGCCCTCCCCTATGCTTAGGAATGATTGTCATTAATTCCCTTGTAGGTGCTTAAGTGAGCAATAGATGGCACTCCAGCATAATCTGCTATTGCCTCTCACCTTTAGCCACATGCTTAGTAAAAGCATGGCTAAGGCAATGCTGACTGAAGTAGGCCTCCAAGCCTCAAGTTCTGAGAGCACAGGGAGACATGACTGGCAATCAGCACATGTACAGCACCCAGCAAAGCGTGTCATTTCTATTATAGCCACATGCTTGCTTTTAACTACCCATCTACTTATCCTAAGGCTACAAGTAATTTTGGTCTGTCATTCTGTGAATGCAGGTAAGCTGAGACAGCTGGGTATTACATCATATGGGAAGAACTTTGCCGCATACTTGAGGGAAAGCTTCATCCTCTAGGCAAGCTTGAAAGCATGTTTTAATGACGTTTAAAGCATTATTTATTCTGAGACAAAAATGTAGTATCAAACAATAAAGTACAGTTACATTGTGTTAGCACATGAACATTTGAAGACTTACTTCCTTTTGCTGAAGCAGCGGAGGCCACATATTAACACTCATCAAAATACATATTGATAACTAGCCATTTATGTTGAATATTAAATCACCAAGGTAGTCAAAGATGCTCTAGCATTAATTAACATTCATTAAACTAATCAAAAGTAGCTAACTGTTAAAGTAAATGAAGTAACCAATGTAATAGTGCAGTTGTAATTTGAAGTCAGACAATGGATCAAGACACTGATTATTACCTTGAAGCGTACCAGTAGTTGACCAGAGTTGAAAGAACGATGTAACAAACACTCAGTACTCCAGAAACTCCAAGTGAAAGGGCACCCAGGCCACACAGCACGCAAAGAAGGGCTATGCCACCTACGGATATTACAACACCTAATAAAAGAAAATCAAGGTTGTTATTTAAACAAGTTTATATGTAAGTAAATTAGAAGAGCAAATATTCTACCACAATCCCAAATTCAAACTATTCAGAAAAATGGTCTACTGTTATCAGCCACTTAATAGCTAAGAGCCTCAGTCTAATAGGAAATCCCCAGACAGCACTCTGAAAGGGAACCACTCCTTCTAAGATTTATATTATTTATGTGAAGGGGAAGGAAGGTCTGCCGAAATCAGACCAATATGTTTTCTCAAGCTCTGCCTGCACCAATCCCAATGATCTGGAGTGATTGTATATCTCTATATACTGCACACTTTGTTAATATCTTATGCCATGCTAAAGCCTGTCATACACCTCCAAGTAGCCCATGAAGAACCTTCACTTTGGAGGTGAAGGGGCAAAGAAATTGTCAGAGTCATACTTTGCCAGAGATACACAGAATATCTAGAAGAAATCATACTTCAGAAAGTTTTAATGCTTGGCATATAAAATAATACCACATTAAAAAAATAAATGCAAAATTGTCTTCCATAAAAGACCATATACTAGAGCTATGCATGGTCAAGATAACTGGTTTAGCTCTGTCCAGGTGGTTGATATTAAACAGGGAAATAGGATTTCCCCTGTATAAACTACAGTTAATCAGATTAATCTTGTATTAAGAGTTTCACTACTGCTGAGAGCTAAGGACTACATACAGAAATCTTCAAACACTTGAGCTGGGAATTCCCAAAGGAAGAAGAGAAAAAGGAAAAGTTGTCATGTCTTAAAAGGGAAAATGTAAATAAATGCATACTTGCATACAGTACCTTCCATGACTATCACACCGATACAAGCCATTATGGCTGTTGTAACAATAAAAATCAGGAAAAATGCAACAGGAATAGCAGACACTGCAACAAACATCAGGAGTGATAAGGCAACAAAAGGATGGTCATCTAAATACAGGCCAACACGAGAGTTCATAAATGCAACAACCTGTGGACAAAAGAAAAATATTTCAGATTTTGTTTTTATCTCATCACAGATAACTTTAAAAGGTCACAGCTACTTTAGTGAAAAATATGGGTAGCATCTTTTTCTAAGTCTGCAGCTTGAACAGAGGGCAACCATTGCCTTTAAATTTCACAGGCATGAGGACCTATTGCAAATACAGGTAACTGCATAGCAAATACAATCCTAACAAGGGCAGACATGTTTCTCTTGGACTTTCCAGTTCCGTTCTTGCACAATCTGTTATACCTATATACTACGATTTTACTGTCGGGGAGACATTTCTCTTCCTTTAGGGAAATAGCTCATTCACTAAAATGCCACTCTTCTGTCTCAAATAGTTATGACAGTAAATCAGAGTAATGAAGAATAGATATCCTGTTTTGTTAATTGTGGAAGGTGTGGGAAGCCAGCCCTTCTCATAGGCTCCTCAGTGTTCGCTTAAAAAAGGGAGTGCCAATGTTCTCCATAAAACCAAAGTTTAAATTGCATTTAAATAAATTGGGGTGAGATATTACAAGAGTTACAAAAGGAGTATATTATAAATGTTTTATAAAATTGTAATCCAGACCCACATTTGAGTTGCTGTGGATGGACTCCACCACAGAGTGCCATTGCTTCTGCAGCTCTTGCATTTCTTTAGACATGTTGTAATTCCCAGTGACAATTGTGAATCTTCTGAACAACCACTTCTCATTCAGCCATCCAACCTTCCTTAAAATTAAGGTAAAATTAGTAACAGGCTCATGCAGATGTTTCCAGAAAATAAAGTTTTTCTCTTGCAAAAACAGAGAATGTACATTTCAGATGTTAAGGTCATCCATGGAGTTTAAAACTTCACTTTTACAAAAGTAAATCTAGTGCAGGGTGCTCCTCTCTGAAAACTCTTCTGAAACTCCCAAACCCAGAGACAAGTATGGAGATAAAATATAATTCTCACCTTCTTCCTTTATAACATTAACCCTGTATTTAACCATGAGGATACTGAATCACCAGTAAAAAGTCAATTCCATCTATAGAGACAATTATCACTACTAGTGCTGATAACTTCTAATACTTACATTAATGAGAGTTGTTTTTGTGAGTAGCCTGCTATTCAGAATTGAAACCATGCCCCGTGCAGTTTCAAACTCAGCATGTAAAGGCAAAATATTTTCAAACACTGACCACGTTTATGACAATTTTAAAGCAACATCAGATCAAAAATCTTTTTGTCCCTACCTCTGAAAATGTAATCTGTTGTTAGGGAAGCCATTATCAGTGGAAGATTAAGAGATGTGTTTTCCTTATTTTAAATCTAAATATTCATCGTGTCAATGTTACGTATATAAACATGCTATATATATATACGCTATATGTGTTTTTATACTTTTGTAATATATATGCATACACATATATTATTTAACACTAAATTATACTGTTTTATACACGGTCCTTCCTTCTGTTTACACAGCATTTTTATACAAAAACGGTTTGTCCCTCGTTCCTAGCGCAACTCAGCACAGACACCCACAGGTGCGCGCCACCCGAGTCCCCCAGGCTCACGAATTCCACCCGGCGCGGCCCACCTACGGGGACGAGCGAATTGCTGCCCCTTGCACACCACCGCCCCCGGCCTCCTCTCGGGCTTTGAAGCCGGGGTGAGCGAGGACCCTTCGCTCCTCGCCCGGCTCCTCACAGCACCGAGACCCGCAGCCGCTACCCGCCACCCTCAAAGCGGGGCCCGGGGCGAGCGCAGCCCGCGGCGGGGCCGGGCCCAGGCCGCCGCCACCCACGGCTCCGGGGCACAGCGCGGGGCCTCCCCGCGGGGCTCCGCTCCTCGGCTCGGGGACACCGGGCTAGGGCGGAGGCCGTTGCCCGACCGAGCCGGGGCTGTGGGGTCCGGCTGCCCGCGACCGCAGCCCCCGAGGCCGGGTGAGTTGGAGCGGGGCGGCGCCACTCCCTGCCCGCCCTCCGCCGAGCCGGAGCCGGCCTCCCTCTCACCTGCGGCGGCTGCCCGCCGGGCCGCAGCCCCCCTCGGCCCTAAGCCCGGGCCCGGCCTGACGGGGCTGAGAGAACCACTGCTGCTACCGCCTCCGCCGCTGTCTCCTCCCCGCGGGGGCCGGCGGAGCGGCGGGCAGGGCCGCGAGGCTGGAGGGGGGCCAGGGCTTCCCCCTCGTGTAGCACAGGCGGTATAGAGGATTTCAGCGAGGAAAGGGTTGAACAGGCTTCCACACACCGCCCGGGGGTTTAGGGAAATTCATTTGCTTTTTATTTCCTGGTTTGTGCGCTTTTGTGTCCCCTCAAGTGCTGCCCTTCGCGGCCGGTCCCAGCATCCTGCCTCAGCAACTCGGAGCTGGGCATCCCCAGGGTTTCTAGGTGGGGTTTGCCCTTAGGGCACAAGTTGTATCCTTGAGTTTTTTTTTTTTTTTTAATTTTAATTTTTTCCTATGCTGGAATTAAGGACAGAAAATGAGGATATCAGCAATGGCCACACAGTTCTTCCCTCAGAGAAGTGTGGTGCTCAGGGGCTTGCTCAGCCCTTGGGGTGCCACAGGCCAGGCCAGGAGATGCACAGAGACTCCCTTGCTTCCGAGCTACAACTCATCTCGTGATGTACCAGAAATACACGCATGTTTATATTATAGAGAGAAAATTCTACCATCCACAGCTAGAGGGCTTTCTGCTGTTGGAGGCTATGAAGGCAATTTTGAGTGAATTGTGGCTGCACAGCCACAATTAGCTCCACAGTGTAGTGGAGCTGCAGGGGTGAAACGCTTTGGCTGGCATAATCAACGTGTTGTTGAAAGAAGCAGTCCTGCCTTCTCCTCTGCTTCTAGTTGCTTATTCCCACATTTCCACCCAGTCCTGCTGCCTCCTTGGGTGTGTGGGTGGCCACGCGGCAAACCTGTCTGGGGAGGTGTGCCACGTGAGAAACTATTACTTAGAAAATCTGCTGGGTTTTCAGCAAGATCTGTGCACCATATGGTATCCCAGCACTTGTACTGGGATTAGGAAGGGCTCAGTTAGGTGTGTTGCACTACTGTTTGCGCTGGCTGCTTTCCAGGGCCATTATAATGGTGTTACATGCAAGCCTGAAACTTCAGTGATTTCCCAGGCTTGTGCTACATAGAATTCTTAATGCTGCAATTTACAGTCAGAAATTACCAAAAGTTCATGTTTCTCCTGACTGCTTTAATGACTGTTTTTTGTTGGTGCCAAAAGGGGAGTATTGTAAAACTAAGCATTACAAGTTTCATGATTATTTTTTAAAGGCAATGAAATAAATTGGATATATAATTTGGAGCATGCTGGTATTATAAGGCAAAGATGACTTTTATAAAGTACTTTTTTTTTAATTTTATTTTTTTTAGCCTATCACACTGTCCGAGGTTGGTATCTCTGAGGTGCTGGTTTCACTGAGCTCTGCAGATACAAGGATCTGTGCAGACAGATGAAGTAAAGGGGAGACTTGCATGTTAATGAACTTGGACCATGGGCTCTGAAGAGCACACCACAAGATACTACAAGAAGAGGATGGTGAGGGCAAGTTTATTTTGCATGAACTATTAGTGTTTATATCTGATATTATTAAAGTGCATAGTATATTGGTATACCCAGTAGACTAGCGTATGTAAAATTGAATTTCAATTTGTTGATTTTATATAAATATATGTATTTTAAAGTGAACGTAGGGAAAAACTAACTGGTAGTATTATAGTGTCACATAATCCATTGATAATGGCACTATAAAATGCAATGGCTCCACTGAGTTTGGAAGTATATTGGAGATTTTAAATTTCTGGCTGTTTTCAAAACATGACTTAGCTGCAGTTTAGGAGGTAGTCTTGTATGTTTTAGTAATTTATTTTCCTGCTATGTGTAACTGTATAATCTCTTTCCACATAAAATAACTGTTTTTAATGCTTCCCAAACAGCACAAGTAATTTATTTAACTTTAAAGGGCATGCATATAAAAACATCTGAGTTGTACGCAGAGAAACTATAGTTATCACAACTGTTGCTTAATTGAGATTGTCTTCTTGCCAGCATCATCTTGAATTAGCAGGAAGATATTTGTGTTGCAAAACAGCACCAAAGTGTTTGTAGAGTTACCTCACAAACTAGCCGAGTAATTTCTGTCTCCATCATTAGCAGTGCTGGCTCTTTACCCATGCAGTTGGCTTCTGTTTAAAATGCAGCTTACCTTCTGGTAGAAACTTTCACGTGTGGCCAGGAAAGGACAATGTTTCCCTTACATCTTGACCTACTGCCATATACACAGAAAACAATGCTGCTGTACCAGGATAACATCCATTCCCACATTTTACATAAAACAGGATGAAAAACAACATCCAAAGACGCTGGTGAAGGGTTTAAGTTAAAATGGAAGGTTTGCTATGTTGGGCAGAATGCGTACAAGGCCTCTCTGGAGGGTCAGCGTAAGGAGACTGCACTAGATTTTATGTTGGGTAGTAACAGCTCCCATTTGTAAAGAAATTTGAAGGAGGACACTTTCTCTCAGCACATAGTGACAATGGTGACTGGAAGGCAAATGCATACAGATCTAGAGGAATGGGGAGTACAAGTATCCTGATGTCTTTGATCTCTGGGGAGTTTGATTTTGAATGGTTTAAAAAAATTGTGGTGATGTTTGGATTCAAGATTTTGAATCTTTTTTTTCCCAGTTCTTCTTATGAAAAGTCAAGTTTATACTACCTTTCTTGTTCTGGGATCTCCCTTGCTGCGTACAGTGTTTTCATACAAATGTCAGAATATCTAAGATGTTTTAGGACTATGTTTTAGTAGCTTTTGGAGGTAAGATGAACCTGTTCTATTCCTCATCGGTTCCGGAACCAAGTCTCTGTGACCACAGCTTGGTGCAGCACAGCGCTGAAAGGAGCTGTTTTCTCAGCTCTGGGAAGACAGGGAGGAAATTCCTGTCTCCTAGCACCAGCTATGCTGTAACTGGGGCAACAAAGCCGAGGACTGAGAGGAAGAGAAAACATTGGAGAAGTCCACCTAGCTAGAACAGGCAGAGGAACGGGTTACTAGGGCGTCTGCAGGTAGTTTTCCCTCTGACCCTGCTTACTCCTGCACTCTGTGCTTGTTTAGGGCATGTGGGCCGTATCTCTCTTTCTCTTCTCTCATTCCTTTTGACATGTTTATTTCTCATGGCAGTTAATGTATGGCTAAATCTGCTGTAAAGCACTACTGAGGACTCAGAGTCCCTGGTGCCTTAGAAGAGAGCAGGGAGTGGGGAGGAAAGAAACTGGAGAAAGTGGAGAGGGTAGGGTGGAAAAAATCGTGCTTGACAGATCTCTGGAGAGAGTAAGAAAGTGAAAAGTGAGCTTGAACAGGAAAAGAGAGAAAAAGAAAGTGTGTGGTCTGGAGGGGAAAAAAGCAAAGTGTTGTAAGCAAGCAAGAAGAGAGCTAGGGGAGAGTTTTTTCTTCCTTGCAGTTGGGATAGGAAGCTGATTGTTTTGGTATCTTTTGTAGTACCAGAAATAGTTCTCTAACTCTTTTTCAGTGTGAGTAACTACCAGGATACTTAGTTTGAGGGGGAGGACCGAAATCTTCTAAGCAAACGAAAAACAGGCTGATGAAAGACAAGGCAAAATGAAGCCAACACAGAGACCCAGGGTCCCAGAGGTAAGTTCTTTCCACTAGGACTTTGAAAGATTGATATCTTTTTCAAATTGGCCATTACCAGTGGCTTATGGTTTCACATTAAGAAGGACTCTATTTGAAGACACTTGTTCTTGTTCAATATTTTTTGGGCCTTAGCCTTTGTAATATAATTTTTATTAATAATTCCTTTGCTCAAGTATTTAAGAAGCATTAACTCTTTAAATGGTTAGGTAGCATATATATCAAGAGTTGCATTAGAATGTACAATGGTTTTCTTCATAACTCTTATACCTTTATGAATGAACAAGTCTACCAATAAACTGCACAGTTTATTCTGTAAAAGTACCCAAAAGCCCAATCCTTTAGTCATTAATCAAGGACAATTCATGTCATCTTTACTGAAGTATGCCTGGCAGATATAATAATTTCTATGTGTCTGTGCATGCACTCTGGGGAATACCAAGGAGGTAAATCAGATCAGTCTTTTCTCAGATTTTATTTCTAAATGAGCTCTACTTTGATGTTGAGGAGAGCACAATTTTATTTGCATGAAAGCTAGATTTGGGCAGCCAGGTTTTCTAGTCATATATCAGAAATCAATTGCTATTTGCTGTAAATGTATTAGAAGTTATGTAAAAATGGTTATACTTTATTCAATCATAATTGTACGGGGTAAAAACTTTGTCTTTCGTGGTGATTTAATGCAATGGCATTCAGATACCACATACTTCCACCTTTTTTTCTGGTAGTCTTATTGTGTATTTGGGAATTTATTCCTCATTAATGTCTTAAACAAATATGGTTTAGGCAACTCTGAACAGACTAGGGCAGGGTTTTTGCCGTATACTAAGGAAAATTGTGATTCAAAAACATCTCAAAAACACTGTGGGGCTAAGTAATTTTGAGAAAATACCCTTAGAAAATTTTGTATGATACTATGGAAGGCTACCTCAAACTATTGTCTCCTTGAGGTGATGGAACATTGTCCTAAGATATATTAGGTATTCTGATGTTTGTATTTAAACATTTTGCAGAGCCCTCATGAACAATCTGTTCTTCCAGTGATATGGCAGGCTTAATATTGTAATATCCACTGTTTATACATTACGTGGAGTTTTTAGTAGTGTATTCAACTAAAAGATTTAGAAACCTTTGAACTGTTTTCAGTGATATATAAATGTTTAAATGCTTTATTTTTTTAATCTGACATCTATTAGTAACTAGATACATTATCAAATGACTACAAAGAAAAATGCAATCTGAAAGCCTGCTTTGCTGAGGAACTCCATCCAGAGAATGCCCATGTCCTTAACGTCAGAAAAGTTGCCCTATTTCCTTTTCAGTGAAAATTGGAAGTCCTTATTCTTTTTGGATGAACCTTTTTCAAAGCAATGTAATTCATAAATGCCTTTGAAAGTGTTTTTCATTTCTCTCTAGTCACAACATGATTCAGTGTATAACATGAGCCGTGCAAAACAGTTACCAGAGTTACCACCCATACCTGCTGCTTCTTCAGCTACACCTTCGGATTTGTATCAGGTATGTGCGCTCTCCCCTTTTGCCAGGATATACGTTAAATTACATGTGCTAGAGTGACTTTAGGCATTATATACTACTAGGCCTTAGGAATTAAAGATGGGAAAAACTAATTAAATTACTCATTTACTAAGGAGATCACTGGGTATTTTATTAGAGCTGCTCTTATTTAAAAAAAAAGTGTTGTTGCAACTTCTATTATTATTTGGATATTAAACCGTGGCAATTTAAATGTTTGTTACATTATAGTTCATTATTAATTGCTGTGTCACATAAGTCACATAAGTGTCACATGAGCACTAGATTTTTGCCAAGTGACTACACTCTCCAGAGAGAGAGCAGGTTTTTTGTGACCAATTTTTTGCCCAGGTGGTTCCCTTTGGTATTACCATTAAGAAGGCTTTGCATGCAGAAAGTTGTTCTATGTAGTGGAGAAGAAAGAATGTAGTTTTGAAAGCAAACCTAATTAGGAGAAGAGCTGAGAATTCAGAGTTTATGCTCAATTCAGCAATTCCTAAAGATAGCCAGCGACTTTCCTCAGAAGATCTCCAAATCTCCAAACTATTTTTAGTTCTTGTATGAGTTCATACCCCAAAACTGTAATTCAGGGACCTACTCACCTGTCTAGTGTGTGCAGTGAAAGAAATGGAACTGAAATGATCCTGTGAACTTTCAGAAGCTATTTTAAGGAATATGGTTGCAGCAATAGTGTGAATGACTTTTTCTTTGCTGGTAAGATTAACCTTGTCAGTAAGAAGAATTCAAGGCAGAAGCAATAATCTTGCTTTACTGAGTCTTCCGGGATGACTGGAATAAAGAGGAAGAAATGGGTAGTAGGGATACAGTTGTGTTATTCCAACTAAGTAAAAAAAAATCACTAAACCAGATGTAATACAAAAGCCAAATATGAATTTAAAATAAGAGCTGTAGGCACCATGATGTGAATTACATTAATTATTCTGTCTTACATGCATTTTTTCTCTTAGGGTATCTTCATTAAAAAAACCATACTTTTCAATCCCACATCCCTTATGCCTGTGAGCTTCCTCATTAAAGTTTAGATCTCAGGACTGATAAAGAACCAATCGATAGATACTAATTCACCTGAGAAGAAACATGGAATGAGTAGACAGAAGAAATCTATTACAATTTGACATGGGAGAGAGAGAAAGATGAGAGCTGAATTTGCTAATTTGTATTATTGTTCAACTGTTACAAGGATTGAGTATAGATGTGATTAACAAACGCTTGAAGAATAATGAGTTTTCTAAATTTAACCAAATGTATGGTGAAGAAAAGAAGCAAGAGGGAGATGTGGGGAAGTAATGAGTACCAGATAATGTACTAATGCTTTCCTCTGATTTATTAAAAAAAAAAAACAAAAAAAAAAACATGAGTACTCCCACGAAAGAGTTGTATAAATTTTTTCTTACACGTATGTGGAGCATTGGGATCTAAAAAGAAATTGGTGGTCAAATGACTCTGACTCAGACTTATTTCATCTTTATGTTGATATTTGTAGCTCTGAGAAGACTTAAAAACGCTGTGCTACGTAAAACTATGACTTCTTTTTTTATTCCCATTGCAGTTTGTCCTTAAAAGAAGATGTTATCCTTGTTTGATGCAACAAGCATCATGGACTTTGGCAGCTCCATTCAAAGAACAGAGTCACTACCGAAGCCCAAGTGACTCCATAGCTAATAATTATACTCCTACTGCACGGGATTTAAAACTGAAAAATCTTCACAAGTTAACATCCTCATCAATGACAAGGACATCACTGGGTTCAGCAGAGTGGAGAACAGCCTCACCATGTATCCACATTTGAACATGTTCATAGGTTTAGCCTTGCTTGTTCTGTACATTACTTGTTTGTTAAAGCGTCTTCTGGCAAAATCACTCTTCCCTAATAAATGCTTCCAAGCTTATTACCTCAGGGTCAGTATAGACAAATTGCCAAAAGCGTGCATTCATTTTAGTAAAAGTAAGGCCTAATAAATTTGTTAGATTCATCCTCCCAAATAATCACACAATTATTAGGAGGGAATTGTTTGCAAAGCAGAAAGTGAACAAGACGCAAGCTCTGATTGTTGTTAGAAGTAAAAATTGGTACCAGCAGCAAAATACGGAAACACATTCAACATGCACACCTCTAATGTTCATGTTCATGAGTCTTGCATAGCACAATAAAATGGGGGACAGGCATCAAAATGTTCCTGTGAGGATCAACTCCAAGTAACATTACTTAATACACTTCTTATGTCTAAACCACGCAGTAGAAGTTTGTGTTAGCAAAATGTGTATGCACATGTAAGTCCTATGATATGAGATATTATATGCTGTTGATTTGATACTAGATTGTGATATAATTCAGATAAGGATATCAAGAGCTGTAATACTCTTGCTATTTAAGTTTACTGATCAAACATTCTACAAAAAGGTTGTTCAGGCTTTTAAATATCTTACCAGTTGCAGGTGTCAAATTAACTCCAATAATTAGTCTTCAAATTCTAGAACTAAGTTATTCATGAACTTTATTTCATTATTGTCTAATTACATGTCCTCTGTATCAAGGGAAGTCATCCGTACACTATTGCTTTCTGTATAACATCGTTCTGTGAAAATACTCATCCTACATTGTTGCTTTGCTTCTCTCAAGTGTTAGAAACTGTTTTTTTACCCCTGGGACAGATGACACATTATAGATTCAATATCTGCTTATTCCCCTTGTACATCATTTAAGAAGGGTTTGATTTTGTTCACTAGGTCTCTATGGTTTCTTAATTATACACCTGATTCTTCTACTCATTGTACTTCTATAGTACATGGGTGGGATGTGGGAAGCAGGTCGTGGTATGTTTCTTGGAGAAAATTCATAATGTATTAATTTTTTTAAAAGATGTTTATTTGTACACATGGTAATGATTTGTACTTCTCAGATTTTTCATGTGCAATATATTCTGTGGATCTATACATTGTATTGAACTGCTTTTAAATTCAAAATATGACATCACAGGGCAAAAAACATGGTTTGTTCAGAGAGATATGTAAGCACTGAAGTCATAAGCGTGAGCTGAATGCTTTCCTAAACCTAGTTTTTAGTTTCAGACTCAGCAAAATTCTTTAACATGTAGTTTTAATGCCTTGCTAAATCCTAAGTCAGAACTAGGGACTTCTTTGTGATACTGCATTTGTCTGGTATTTCATTACCTGATGGAATTGATTTAGGTCTTTTTTTTTTTTTTTTCTCCAATCTAAAATAATATCTTATTTGAAAAATATTCATTTATGTGATTTTCTTAACTGACACTTAAAGCTTCAAAAGATTTTGCACCTTCCAGGAAGAGACTCAAACTTGCACAGAGAAGTCAATGTGATTCTGATAGGTAATGTTCTATAATAGTATAAAGATACAAATGATTACAGTCATTCTAGCTATTTGATTTGTGCTTTAATTTTTCTTTTGACTTGGATGCTATGTTAAGACTCCAAGTATGGAATGTTAAGTCTCTACAAAAATGTATGTGCATCGCTACTGAAATTTCATTGTGTTCTAAATGAGTAGCTTTCACTGCTTCTTTGTGGCAGGGCAAATTTCAGTCTTAGGCATGCTAACAAGGTCTTCCTTTTACAATGATTGACTTGAGAACCCAGAGTTTAGTTAATGGAGATGCAACTCTCAGTTGTGCTGTCAGTGTTTAAATGCTCTGCAATGCTCCTGCAGTTGTGCCAAATTGGGCGCTCTTCTATAATGAGTGTGTGTATATATATATATTTTTTGCTTGTATTCATCTGTAAAATAGGAAGAGAAATAGTCACCTCTGGAAGTGCTATGACAGTAACTGTCTTGCTCCATGGTAAGATAATGTGGTGATCTGTATCATAAAAATGACAAAATGGAAACTTAAATCCTTTTCAACTAAGGATGGGATTATGTGGAATAAATCAAGTATGGAGTGACAGTTTGTTGGCTGATTGTTGCTTATCCTGAGCAGCGTAGACAAAAGATTTATAGAATATTGCATATAACCTGAGAGTGAAAACTGCAGTATAACATATAAATATATATGCAAATGAGCCAATTTGAACTTTTGGTTCAGATTGTTAAGATTTTGAAAAGATAATCGCCTGAAAACAGGTAAGGTCTTGGGCAACCTACATAATAATGCAGGTAGGCCTGGCTCTGATAGAATTGCTTGTAAAATCTTGCCTGTCTCAGTGATATTGTACAATAGGAAAGTTTACATGATATTGAAATGATAGATTGTATTTCCTCTGTTAAAGTAATATGGTATGTTACACAATTTTACTGAGTAATTGAAGTACTTCATCATATGCCATACTTGTCCTCAGTGCAGTAGCTTATTGTTTGTCCACATTAATTTAAGAATCCATTACAGCTTCTTTATTCACTTATATTCTTTTGTTTCAGAAGTACACCAACATTGTTAAACAGTTTGGATCTCATTTCACTGTGTGTACCTGCTCATATGCCAGAATTACATGTTATATATTACACAGACAACCAACCATTGACTCCAGAAGAACAGTTTGTTGTCATGCACTTACATGAGGAGGAGATAAACAAGCAAGAAAATTCACCTTCAAGTTATGATATAGAGGTATTTACTTTTTGTTTTAAGGTTGAGAAAAGTAGCAGCAATAATCATCAGTGATATGTCTATATTCTCTTTACTTAAAAGTAGTTGAGAAGAGAATGCAGTGCAGGACGTTTAGAAGATGTAAATATGAATATTTAGCAACCTACTGTTAAATTTTATTTCCTTTCCTATTTGTTTCTCTTCCTAGCTACTTAGTGTGCTTCTTGTCCAAAGGGTTTGCAAGTAAAACTATCCTTCTAAATTCTTAACCTCTCACATTGTTGGCTTGTACTTCAGAGATCAGTAATTTAATATGCTGCACTTAATATATACTTACCTCAAAATGTGCAAGTATTGTAAAAATGTCAGGCATTAACAGTGCTTTAAAAAGAACCAGGAGATAGACATAGCCAAAATCTGTGATATTCAAGCACCTTTTGATTGCAGAAAAGGTTCAAGTAGTAGAAGAGACAAAAATATTTCATAGTAATTCATTATCTGTCAGAAACTTCCTACAATAAGCATAATATTTTAAACATTATTTTGTAGCGGTACTGTTACTACATACATAATGGAGTACAGGAAGACATGCTGGCACCTCAGGATAAGGAAGTGATGAATGTAATTTTAAAGCAAATTCCAGCTCATCTTCTTGCTAATCCATACCTGGAGAATTCACTTGTATGTTTAAAAGAGGAGATTAAGGCAGACTATCGTATCAGCCTCATGAAAGCTATTGGTAAGACTCATAATCTCTTAGCAACTCAGAATATGTAAACAGTTATTGCACTTTAAGAGCAAGTCTCCGTTTTGTTCTTAGTGCCAGTGGAGAGTTCGTTTGGGGTCAGATAATATAGATCAGACTTTTGAATATCACGTTTCCTAGATGCAGTGGATGATTTCTGTTATATTAACATTTCTGTGTTTCACAAACATTTAAGAAGCTTTCTAAAAATCATGCTTGAAATGAAGGTATTTCTATCCCCAGTTAACAGACAAGGTGTTGAAGTGCTAAGTAGATGGCTTGGTAAGGTAGGATGAAAAGCCGTTTCTCCTGTCTCCCATTTTTAGAACCAGGACCAATCCTTGTTTTCTTTTTCTGAAAAAACTTCATAGTTAAATTGGTAATTTGATTATTGTGCTGTACTTACTCCTAAAAACAAGATTAAAATGTAGAGAACTCTATGAGTTTATGAGCTATAGAGATAATGTGTTTTCATATGTGGGTATGATGCAGTCTCACCGTGACGTATATATGATTTGTTCCAGTTGATTACATCTTGATGGATCCAGCTGAGAGGGAGAGACTTCTAATTAGAAGTACCCCACGCCTTTTTCCCCAGAGAGTTATCCGTGCACCAGTCCCATGGCACAGCTCTTATGAAGAAGCAAAAAGCTGGAATGAAAACAATCTATTCACAGTGAATCCACTGATGTACACTTTGCAACAGCTTTGGCTTTCTGAGTAAGAAGTTTTGTTCATAGGATCACAATTAAATTGGGAATGTTCTCATTTAATGGCTCGATTGGAGAGTGCATCTGCTGACTTCTCTACGTATGCTGCTGAGGTCCTGGTGGGGGCAGTAGAGAGAAAATGACAAAATCAGTTCTCTTTTCTGAAGATTTTTTTTTTCTCAGTCTGCAGCCATCTCAGCCATCTCCGCCTGCAGACTGTAAATGCAAGTGTGAATGTTTTACATATCCACAGTGAAGAATGTGGACGTAGTGCTATGAAAAGGTCATCCTCTTTGTTAAAAGATGTTATCCCTAAATTGAGTCCATGCTCAATTAAATAGTAATTCAGAATTCTCATCTTCATTCCTGAAGTTAGCAAAAGAAAAGCATTCACATCTCTTTAAACTGAGTCCCTTTCAAACGTTTGTAGTTGGAAGTTGTATTGGGGGCTTTGGAAAACTGAGGCATTTTTTTCTTGTGAAGTTAATATGGTAGTTACTAATCCTGAGCACTGTTTTTTTTTTTTTACATTTAAATAACATTTGAAGTAGTTTAAGCTCTTGTTTGTTACAGACTGTAATATATGCCATGTTGATGAAATTAAAAAAAAGATTTCCTCCTCAGGGTAGCCAGGATAGACAAGAAAGTACTCTGACTGTTTTAGAAAAATTAACACAATTTGAAATCTGACAAATACAAAATGAAATTTATGAAGCCCTTTACATTTGCTAATAGCAAAAAGCAAGCAAACAAAAATATTAGAAATGGACTTGCTGGACAACTTAGCAGTGACAAGACATGCATTGATGAAAAATGTTATTAGTACATACAGTACTTCCAACATATACATATATACACTACCTACAAGACTTTCTGACTATATTTCATAATAGTTTTTTGTTTTTATTTTTGTTTAATTTTAAACAGAGGTTCTTAAAGTATCTCATGTTTGTTTTACTTTCCATAGATATAGTTATCTAAGGTTTGTCCGCACTGAAGAAATGCTTTGTGGAGACCTACCACTGCTGCCTACTGAATTTGTGGATGTCATTCACAGACACTGTGTGGAAGCTCGAGATATTCTTCAGAACAAGTCAGTGCCAACTGTAGTAACAGTAGATAAATAGAGTATTTTAGGGTCTGATTTATGACAAGAACTGCACATAAATGTGCAGTTTTAAAAAATTTTGCCCTATAACATGAGAAAACAATAAATTAATTTGTACATAGAAGTGTTCAAATCCTAACTTCATTAATGTAAGTGAGGACATGATTACATTTTGGATTCCATTTATATGGACTTCAGTTGCAAAATAAAGATTTTTAGGTGTATGTTACAGATCCTCATCTAGGTAAAACAGAGCACAAAATTCTCATTGACTGCAGCAGCAGACTGCCATTCCCATACAGATCCAGAACCATACTGCTTTGAGTGGAATATTCTCTTAGTTTTAAAGGAGACCCACCTGCATCCTGAGGCCTTTCTGAAATATGAAAGAATTATTTTCTCTTTGGCTTCGTGCTGTTTACAGAGGAGTGTGAAAGGGGAGCTGGCTGTGAATGGATACACTTCCTTTTACAAACTGTTTCTAGCTTCAGTTCACTGAAAATTCTTGTTAAGCCCTGTCCATTTCAAAGGATTTTCAGAAAATACGTTGAATGGCTTATGTTGATACCTAATAAATTCTATCCCGTGGTTCCCAGAGCTTCTAGAGTTCCTGTTTATTATATTTTATTATTTTTATATTTACTAATATATATATATATACATATTTTTAAAAATAGGGAAAAACTGAGAGCTTTTTTAAACAGATCTTAGACTAAGACAACGCTAGTCCCAACCAAAAGGCTGCCAAAGTAAAGGGATAAATAAATGATAGGGAAAAACATCTGGATCCTGAAAGAGCTTTTGGAACTGCAAGAGTGCTTGCGCAAGAGCAAATGGGAATAAACTGACTACAAATACAGGCAGATTGGAAATAAGAAGGTTTCTAACCATGAGAGGAAGGGAGGCTAAATCAGCCATTCATCTATAAAACTTGTGACAAGAAACACGACTTTTTTCATTATGGAAATAAATTAATATAAGAAAGAAATTCTGTGAGGTAATAGCCCATGATAGTAGGGGGCATCATTCTGCCACTTGATATCTTTTCCAGTCTCAAGGTTCCCACTTAATGGTAATCTTTTGTCACTACTGTTTCATCTATTCATATTAATTTAAACTAATAGTAGGGGCCCACGAAAACAAGTACCCTTAACTTAAAAAAATAAGTTTCCTCCAAGTCCTGGTAGATACAGTTTTATCTGACATCTAGTTATCAGTTCTTTGGAAGCTTTTTGGATTTTGATCATTCTTTGGGTAATTTCTGAGCTTAGAATTCATTGCAAGGAGCAAGGTAAGACTAACAAGCTTTTAAAAACTTTGTGTGTATTGCTTTCTTTTAGGTGGATCCCAACTTGTGCATCTATCTTCCTTGATGAGAAGAGGAAATGGCTAAATTTTGCTCCTCAAAATGACTATGACTCACCTCAGCAAATTGAAAGCTATTTTAGTTCAGTGGCGACTCTAATGTCCTTACAACTACGTGGGATGGTTGTTAACTCCTTGGAAGATCTTCTTGCACTTTTTATGATCTACAAGGTATATGCTGTGAGGTGTACCTATGCATATAGTTTTCAGTGTTACATAGAGACAATAATTTTTAAAGCTATAAAGTGTAATGCTCTTTGAAGGCTAAAATATTCTAGATCTTGTCTTAATAAAATGTCTTCATCCTTCGAACTGTTCTGCCTACTAAGTGGATTTTTTTTGAGTGGTCAGGAACTGCTTACTCAAATAATCCTTTTGCAGGCCTAGGCTTATAATTAGCAGTTTTAAGAGTTTACAACTCTGTCTTGAATGGAAGTAGATTTCTTAATATTATTTTTCAGTTTTATCTGTTTTGGCCTTAACCTGGCAAAACACTCTGAAGTATTTTGTTCTGAAAGCACACAAATATTCCTTGAAGTAAAAAGTGTGCATCGTCATACACGTAATCCTTTGCAGAGATAATTTATGTATGTGGTGTCCCCATCTATGCCAGATGAGTGCCCTGTATTATTTCAAGTAACGCATTCAATTGTGAAAATAAACATTAGATTGTGAAAGTTTTCATCACTGGTTGCCTCCTAGTGGACATGAGTTCTTTAAGTATCAGATCACACAGGATCTACCATGACAAGACAACATGAAACCTATTTAAACAGAATGAATGTGTCAGCTGAAATACTGCATTGCAACCAGAGGATCACACATACAATCATAAAATCATAGGGTGGTTTGGGTTGGAAGAGGTCTTAAAGATAATCTAATTCCAACGCCCCTGCCATGGGCAGGGACACCTACAACTAGACCAGGTTGCTCAAAGCCCTATCCAACCTGGCAATGTGGTACACTATGTTGTCAAACTTACAATAGGCCTCACCTTGCATCTGGATGATGGTGCTGCTGCTGCTGCTTTTTTGTTTGTTTGAAATCATTATAGCATCTACGTTATGATTCTAGTCATGGATTAGGACTCAGTTACTGTAAAAGTAATTTAGGGGTAGTACAGTTCTTTTTAACCATACAAGACAATTAAAACAAACAAAAAAAACAACAACAAGGTCTTGTATTTGATGCTGGATTTTAGTTCTGATAGCATTATAGAATTTTTTTTTCTTTGAGTTTTGGTTCTGCATGGTAATTAGTGCTTTACTTCTGTTAGTTCAGTAAAAACTGAGGCAATTAGGCTTAGATCCAGTTTCCTAATTCCAGATCTTATAGATTCATTTAAGAGTTGGCCCTTCAAAATTTTATATATTGGGGCATCAGTGTTATGAACAAGAATCGCTGAAGAAAATCCCATTGGCGCTGTACAGTTAAAAGTGGGGGGAATGTGAATATTTTTAAATTATTATTATATTTATAACAAATTTATTTGACATGTCCAATTTTAATTCTTTTTCCCAAAGGATGGGAGTGATTTTACAGAACCATATCAAGACATGCAGTTCTTTGTACCTCAAATGCTAATAGTCAAACTCAATGTGGAAGAACCCAAGATTGTCTTTGAGCCATCTTTGAAAGAATGTTGGGATTTGATCAGTCATTGCTTCAGGGAGATCCTACGAAGCGCAGAGGAACTTCCAAAGGTACTAGATAAATTAAAGCTGCATGCAAAATACAATGTGAATAAAAATTGTCTGTGATATAAAAATGAGGCAGAAAACTGCCATATACAGCATAAAGATGAGGGTCACATATCAGGAACTATGTGAACTTTTGTGATTATAGAAGATAGCATAGGAATTGTTATTTTTCTGATTCAAGTTTTAAAGTCCTGGTCTGATTTTTGTGTGTGTGTGTATAGTTTTCACAAACAAACTGCATATGTAACTAAGTGAAAATTTGTTCAGAGATTATTACTACCTTTGTTGCTACAGTTTTTCTTATAGTTTGTGTTTTTTTTTGTTGTTGTTGTTGTTTTCTACAATAGGAATACTTTGTATACTTGGATGAGTTGTGTTTGTTCCATTGTGCAGCACCCATTGGGATACTTAAATGTTTCTACTTAAAATGTGAGGAACAGCCCATTTAAGTGCAAACATGGGGTCCAAGAGAGGTTATCAGTCCTTTAGTTGAATACTTATCTTGGCACTTTTAATGTAAATATCAATACCTCTGTATAGATTTTTTGCGTATATGTACTGGCTTAAGCATTCAAAGTGTTTGAGCTCCATAGAATTGAAGGCCCAGGCTTGTGTTTACCAAATTATACATTTTTGAAGTGGATGGTGAATGGGTTAATATCTTATTTCCTCTGTTGTACATGCTATCACATTATTTGCGATGATTTCCTTCAGGTAGAAAAAATTCTCTTTCCACAATTAAAAAGAGATGATCTCACTCTCCGTACGGTCAAACCGGATGAATCATTGTTTTCAGATTATGTGAACAAGCTTGAAATGATCTTTGAGAGCAACATACTTGGTCCACAGAAGTAAGTTTTTTCTGTTGGCTCTGTTGCCCATCCAAGTCCTCAGATTCATAACATCTCTTCAGCTCAAACGTTAAACAGTTTGAGCTGATTTGTTTCTTATTATAGAGAATCTTCGCATTGGGATCTTGTGTTTGTTTTTGTGATCTGTATTTAAGGTATTTAAACGTGTACAAGAAATACAGCAATCTTTTGAACAACAGTGCACAGCAAGATGTTACAGATTTCTTGAAAGAAGGTCATTCTTTAGGAGCTTTGGCAGAGGTAATATGTAACTGACAACTGCTTAAATGTTCATACAGCAGCTAACACATCACACTTGACTTTGTAGTATATTGCTGTTCTAAAGAATTTCTGTTTGAATGGCTATGTTTGCCCTTGGGAACACTAGGGAATCCATTGCACTTTACATAGCCTCTTAAAGTAGGGCTGCAGCAGCAATGGAGAAGGAGGTTTCTCTATGGCCTTCTTCTGTGGGTTTTGTTGGGTGAAATAGCCAGTGGAAGACTGCCCAGAGTATTTGTCGAATCTGAATCTTACTGGTCTTTTGATTGTCTTGTCCTTAGTCAGCCCTGTCTACTTTGTTTGCTGCATTCCTGAGTTAGCTTCTGGCTGAATACTTCCTTAAGCAACTTATGGCATTTTATGGTGCAAGGCGTTCAGCCCTGAAATCTGTGGGCAGTAACTGAGCTCTGAAAATATATAAAAAGAAAAAAAAATGTTGTCCCTTCTTCTGCTTGGAATATATTATCTACTTGCTGGATGGGAATTAATTAGCTGTTTCATCTATAAAGTTTAAGGAAAAACATCAGATTTATTCTTTTCCATTTGTAGAAGATTGACAGCTTAACAAAACTGAAAAGAGAGATTACGTCTATGCATGTTACTGTCCCTCTGGCCATGTTCTGTCTGGATTCTGTACAACTGAATGAGGAACTTTGCATTCGGACTCAAAATCTTAAGGATAGATTGATTGAATTTGAGGTGATGGAAAACAGAGAGTTAAATAAAAGGTACATGTTGATGTTGCATGTTGTTGTCATGCATGACTGTTGCTGTCTGCACGAACTAATGCTGTATATCTGTGTCTGAGATAACTTTATTCATCTACTGGCTTTTCTACCAGTGCTGGCCAGACAGGTGCAAGGAAACCAAACCAGTATTTAAAATTAACAGGTATAGAAATACTTGTAAATAAACACATAACTTAGTCTGTATAGGGTGTACATAAAGTTTAGACTGAAAATATGGTGTTGCTCTTTCGTCCTTGACTGACCTCCTAAGATTTGAGTTGAGGTCCTTGCTTTCCCTGGTGGCATCCAGCTAAAGCTACATGAAGAATGTACTATGGAGCTAAGTTTTTGTGTTGTCTCTGATTTATTTATTTATTCTGTTAGGGAAGTACTGGTCCTCATTTCTTATGATGGCAATTTTAAGTAAAAAATAAAATAAAAAACCTAAGGATATAATTTGGCTCCAGTGTAATGGGATAATCATGGTTCTGTGAATTAAAAGCAAACAAACAAATAACACAGTGGCACATAAATAATTATTTCACAGCGAATGGAAAGAGACAATAACCATTGTAAAAAAAAAATAAGGGGGGGAGGTTCAACTCACTTGTCTGAAAAGCATCTCCAGGTGGAGATGAACTGCTCTTTAGCAGCACCTCTGTCTCTGCTTACTGGGGAGGGAATCTAGGCAACAAGCTTATGCTGAACATCTAAGATTTGGAAGGCTTGAGCTGGTTTAAATCAGCCTATTTGTGTGTGGTTGCTGTTCACATGCCTGCTGTCTGTATAGATATTTGCAGTACTGAGCTAGAATCTGGAACAAGAAAATTTATAATTTTAACGAAGAGGAAAAATAATGTTTTTCCCATGTGCAAACCAAATAAATAAATAAATGTGTTTTTTTAATAATCTTCCTCTTTATAACTGTGTATCATCCCATGCACTTAATTTTATTTTTGTGGGGTGATTGTGAGCTCTTGCTTACTGTATTCAAACATTGCTTTCTGCAGCAAGTCAGATCTTGAAAGAGGAAATTCTAAGCCTATGGGAAGTTAATATTCTGTTAATTGTATTATGGAACCAATGTAGTTATCACTTTATTATATACCGGTTCTTGTAAACATAGTAGGACAATAGAAATCATTGGACAGAGTAAAATATCATCCTTAATAAATGCATGTCTGCTGTGTGAATACATCTGAACACTTGCTGTTTAAAAGACAAACTTCATTAATAAGGTCTTGCATCTTACTTCATTTATGATCCCAGTAATACATCTCTTTACTTTTTGTTGTAGACTTTGTGATGAATATAACGTAATTGCAAAGAGAATGAGTGAGCTGCCTCTGAACACTGAAGAGCTAGTGGAATTTGATGCATTCTTAAAGAAATCCAGTAAAGTTACTGCATCTAAATTGAGACAGGAGGTCTCTGAAGCGGCACGCAGACTGGAATTCCTCATGGACTATGCTGATCTTTCTAGTATGTCTCACTTACAGATTATGAAAGTCTCTGCACGGAAGTATTTATATATAGATACTGGGATAGATGTTGCATCGTTGAGAATGCTGATGAAAGACTGTGTACTGAGAAAACTCTGAAACATTTTCATAGAATAGGCAGTGATTCAAGCAATACTATTTCATGTCATAATAATGAAATCAAGTAGTCTGCCCTTTGTGAAATCAGTAGGCTGTCCTTTGTGAAAGATATTTCTGCCTACTCTATCCAATGCTGCAGGGATTGTGAGGGAAATCACATGGTAGTTTGGAAATGTTAAATAATGCCCAGCAACAGTTTTTCAATATATGGAAGTGTAATGAATTTGTTTTATTGGAATACTAATTTTGGAGCAGGCTAATTATTAGAATATTTTTGCCCATGTTAAGAAATTCAATCAGCATCTTTACATTTTATTTTTTAGCAGATGTCATATTTCACAAACAATATTTTGAAGAAACTAACACCTGATGTACTCTCTATGCTTTTCTGAAGGATGAAACATACCCTCAGTGCAAGAAATACAAATGGCTCAATGCCATTCATTGGATTCTAGTGGAATTCCCAAGTGTATAAACTGGTGGAACTAGAAGCAGAATGTATCCTAGTTCCACGTGATAAAAGTTTAGGCTGAGCAGAGGCTTCACACAACATTTATCTTACCAAAGGGTAATGAACTGAGTGTGCTGAACAAATAGACAAATATGAAGATGTAAATGTTGGCTCATTGTAGTTATTATGCTATTGCTGTTGTGAATAATTCAGCATTTACACATTGTGGACTAAATATGTTTTAAACATTACTTTTATCCACCTTGTTTAGATATTTTTTATATATTTGGTTTGGAATGGTCTGTGTCTTTATATAGTTGGACTTAAATATAGTTTAACAGAATATACTTTCTGGAATAGTTGTTCTCACCAATTTCTGCCTAGCTAAGGTCTTATTCAGAGAATTTTACACTGTTCACTTGATTTTAGAGTCTAATCTGTTTCAGCAAGCAGTTCTTTTTGCAGTGAAGATAATTCTGTTAGCAGCTTGAAATACATAGCTTCTTGGAAAGCTTATTTCTAACTCACATATTCCTAAATACAGTTTTAGGTTTTTTCCTTACTCTTTACACCAACCATTCTATTAGATCGTTGCTTTATAGGTATTTTCTTCAAGATATCTATTTTTTTTTTCTTTTTAGGTTATGACATACACCTGAATAGCATGGTTTTCCATTGGCCTAATAAGATTGAGATAATGTTCGATAACAGTAGAGATGAGTTGTATAGCAGGAGGAATCATATAGAGATGGTTTTGCTTGAAAGGTATGGTGTTAAGACATTTTCTTTCACTGGATATTTCTAAAGAAAAGAAAATATCTGAAAATATCTCATCAGTAAAAAGATATCTCTTTTACCAGTAAAACTTGGAAAGTAGCTGAGAAAGTATGGGAGAAACCTGGTTTGCAGTATTATGGAGGTTTCAGAAAAATATGGTTGATCAGGGTAGATTAGAATATTCCTATACTTAAATAGGTCTTAAGGGAGAAATGAAAGATATTGCTAGAATAGTCCTAATTTTGTCCTGTTATATTGCTTGGCTTGGCATTAAACATTTTCACAATGTTTTCACTCTTCCTTTATTTGCTTTAAGTGGTAAAAGTAGCAAATGTAAGTGAACTGAATTTGAAAATGAACTTTGAATTCTAATGCTGTTAAATGCATACAGTTGACATAACTGATAAACTAATGGGTTTTGACTGGAATCTCTACTTAGTTTACACTAGGACCGAGATCAGTTTTCATTTCACAGTGCTTGTTATAATTCATAAAATAACCGAAACCTGAAAAGGAATGAAACAGAACATCTTATTACTTTACCTATCTTTACCTCAGGATTTCTCAGTTTGATGAAATTCTTGAAGGTTATAATAGAGAAGTAGAAAGCTACAAAAAGCGGGATGTCATGACCGTAGAAGAAATGAAGAACAATGTTGAGAAATTTAAAGAGTTAAATAAGAATCTAAATAATGCACTAGAAGAACTTGAGGTTAGTATTTTTGACAGGTATAAAATGGGTTACAGTGTGTTGGATGAATGAATGTTTTTTTCCAGGTTCTGGACGTATATTGTCAAGCTGGCTTTAAGATTCCCAAATTCACCAACAAGTGGCCAATATCTTCTCGTCCCCATATACAGTACTAATGTTGAGCTGAAAAGCATATTTTCGGGGGGGAATGTTTAGAGAGTTTTTTTAATTGAAATAGTGAATTTCAGTATTTCTAAACAGTCAGTAGTAGCAGGATACTATCCATGAAAAACAATTTTTCTGGCAGAGCTGATGAGGAGAACAATTAGGGAAGTGGTATTTTCCCTGAATTGTGGTTTGTACTACTTGAGCTGCATTTAAGCCTCTTTCATTGTTCTCTAATTAAAAACAAATGCTCTCCAACTGTATATATCATTTCCAGAAGTTGCCTATAAGCATTAATATATGTTTTCAGATGTTAGAAGGAAGCTGAACACTGAGATTCCTAGATTCTACTCAGGGCTCTTTAACCAATATGCTGTGTGGTTCTTGGCTGAATAGTTTCTTAGCTGTGCCTCTGTTGGGAAATGAGAATGGTTACCTTTGAGAGATCTCACAGGTATTGTGAGGCTTAATTAATGTTCTAAATAACAGTGAGATTATGAGATTTCTGTATATATGGAGCCTTAAGAATCAAGCTGTTAATTAAGACCTGCTCAAAAGAGAAAACTGGACCAATTAAATCAGTTTGGGATGTAGATAAATTGCTACAATCCCTATATATCAAGAGCCTTAAACTGATTTAAAGGCATCCAGTGTATCTAGTTAGTTTGAGTTAACAGCATTGGTAAGTTGTAATGGGTAGAACAGAGTAAGTTATTAAGTTGGTGAAATTTCTTAATACATATTCACAATGAGATTTGTATCCACACAATTTAAATGACATCATGAACAGCTGAGTGAATACATGAAGTTAAAGATTACCTTGAAATATGGATCTTCAAGTTTCTCTGTCTGCAACTCACATAGAATGATTAAAAGTCTATTTTTAAAATAGATATTTAAAATTATTCGAGTAGTAAAAACTACCAACAAATAACTAAGGGAATTTACAAGAACACAGTTACCTTATTTACCTGAAAGCCACAGGCTTAAGTCTACAAAACTGGTTGGCTTTGACATGTGAAAAAAAAAATCCTATCCAACATTACTTAGTAAAAAGTTAAAAAGCAGTAGCAGGAATTTTTGATGGAAATATTTTTTTTTTATTATTATCATTAAAGGCTATTAATAAAGAAGAGGAGTTACTTGAGCGGAATAAGAGTCAATTTCCCTTACTGCAAATTATAGTCACAAACAAGCAACCCTTTGAACAACTTTGGTTAACAGCCTATGAATTTCATACCAAGTCTGAGGAATGGATGAACGGTGAGATACTGATTAAATGTGTCATTTTCAGTTAGTTAAGTAGAAGCTGAACAGGTTGCTTAGTTGTTGTGATAAAATAATTTTGAAGAGAGAAGCAGTGAAATCAATCAGTGAAATAAAATTGTTAACATGGATTTTGCATAAAGATTTTTTTGTAACACAAATGATTTCCAATTAAAGGAGAATGACTATAAATACCTGTAAATAAACCACCCTGATCATCCCCTTGTGCTGAATTACACTGCTTTTTTTTTTTTTTTAATGTTGCTGTATTCAGGATCTCTCCAGAAATTGAGTGCTGATGAAATTACTGAAGAAATTGGAAATATGTGGAGGACTATGTACAAGCTCAGTAAGAGTTTTCCAGATTTGGGTGGGCCTAGACGCTTAGCAGAAAGTACAAAATATAAACTTGATAAGTTTAAACAGCATCTTCCTGTCCTGTCAATTGCCTGCAATCGTGGAATGAAGGAGAGACATTGGGAGCAGGTATTTTAAACTCTACTTTAACTGTGGGGGTATCCTACCTCAGAAACTGACAGTTCAATGCAGTACTCCGTATATTAGTAATAGTTCTGTGTTTCACAATACGATGATTCTGTATCCTGTCAATAAATGCAGTTTTGAAGTTTTTAATGGTACAGGCATGAGCTTCTTTGAATTAATGGCAGAAAAGCAAATTGGGGCGCTGCACTAATACTTTTTTAGCATTTTTTCCTTGCTGTTTACTAAGTCTGTTAGAAGCATCCACCTCAATAATAGATTTTTCTTTATTTTCAGATTAGTGAAATTGTAGGATGTGAGATCAAACCCAATGAAACTACTACTCTTCTAAATATGCTGGAATTTGGACTCTCAAAATATATTGATCAGTAAGAAGCTTACTCTATTCTCAGTTTTTTTTAGACAATCACGATATTTCATATGTGAGATACAAAATTCTAGTTTTATTTTTTTGTGTGTGTTGTTCAGAACTTCCATGTTTTCACAGCTATATCTTATTAAGATAGAGATGGAACTGTCAGATGTCCTTGTGGAACCAAGACAACAAAACCCAGAATCATATTCCCAAACTGCTTAATTTCTGCATTTGGAATTTTCTGTCTCTATTTGTCTCCAAATTCATACTAATTTTTCTAACTTGGTGAGCCCAAAAGTGAATAAATATTTCCTGAAATAAGAGTGTGTGTTACTAATAGATATCCAAATGAAAGGGAAAGGTAGTCAGCTTTGCTTCTCTTCACTTCTGCTCCATTGCAAAAGTATTTCTGAGATACGTGTTTCATTCCAATTTAGGCTGGAATCTATTGGAGCAGCTGCAAGTAAGGAGTATTCTTTAGAGAAATCAATAGAGAAAATGAAATCAGAGTGGGTCAACATGCAGTTCAGTCTGGTGAAATACAGGGATACTGTGAGTAAACATGAAATCCATGTACACATTGTTGAAATGAATTACTTCGATTCTCAATATCAACTCAGAAATATTAGAGGGAAGTACTGCTGATACATTGTGGCATCATGGAAAGTGGTATCATACCTCAAAGCCTGGGCAAATGTATCCATTACTATGAGTGTGTGGTTAACTTTCAATTTCAACATATTAATCCTAACAAATCTGTGAGCCTGAGAGCTTCTGCAGTATTGTATGGAAAGGTGAACAGTAGTGAAATTTTAACGTGCCCAGAAGATATAGGAAATCACATACTGTGCAAAAGATTGTTAGAAGTCACTAGCATCTCTGGCTAGCTTCCTATTCACAACACCAATCCATCTCTTGACCTTTTAAATAGAGATGTACAGGAGAGATATCTTTTCATATCTTCAGACATATTGCAGGCTTTGTCAGTGCCTTGCTACTTTTCTGCCTTCAGAGAGAGGGGGGGGCAGCAGGAAGCTGAATGACTGTAAGGTTGAAGAGCAGCTAAATAAGCAACTGCTATTTACCTTAGCAAAATATGATGTCTTTACAGAACAACAGCATCCTGTCAGCAGTTGATGACATCCAGCTTTTACTGGATGATCACATTGTTAAGACTCAGACAATGTGTGGCTCTCCCTTCATCAAACCAATTGAAGCTGAATGCCGGGTAAGGAAAAGCTGGTTTCATTGAGCTTCTGTGTTTCTCATAATATGATTTCTGTAAGTCCTTTCAGGTGTTTTGGCATGATAGGATGTTGTGTAGTTTTTAACCATTTCTAAGGAACGCACATTTGTATCTTTATCTTTGATTAAAGTTTCCAGACAAAGGTATGCAGGGCTTGCTTTACAGCTAAACAAAATGTAATTTCATTGCTAATCTAGTCATTATATGCATTTTTTTTAGTTCATCGTATTGGGTGGGTCAGTTAATTTAAACAAATCCTACTGTGTTGTGTAATAAGACACAGGTCTGTCATTTGTTAGAGATGATGTATTTGTAATCCTCTGGCATTGGCACAATACATAAGGCAGCAGGGAGGGGAAAGATCGAACCTACTATATAAAAGGCCTGCAAAATGGCATTTACTCAGTCTGCTGGCTACCTTGTCAAGGTATCTATTCACTGCTGATCAGATAGAAAGTACACAGCTAGCCTTTCAAAGAGTTTTTTTTTTTTTTTTCCTAGAGAAAAAATGTGGCTTTACTTCTTCACTGCTGAAAAACAATCTTGTACAAATACTTTAAAAGTTTCTAGCTCCTTTGGCATAGCTTTTGCAAGTGTGTGTATGTGCTTCGTTAAGGTATAAAGTATCCTTTCATTCGATTGCTAGCTGTGGACATTAGCAGCCAAATCAACTCCTGTAAAGAAAATAACCTTGAAGAAAGCTGGAAGCATGAACTCTGTAGTCTCATATTCCTTCAGCCCTGAGTTGGAGAATTGTTTATCATAGAATTGTTAAGGTTGGAAAAGACCTTCAAGATCATCTGGTCTAATCAATTAGTTTGTAGAGAAACAGATGCAGAATCCACTCCTGAACTGTTGTTAAACAAGAAGTCATCCATCATACAAGTAATATTGATAGGACAACCTGTGGGACTACGATATGAGTTAGTGATGCGTTATCAGTCCCTGAATGTTTAGGCCTTTCTAAAGAGGTTCTTTCCTGTAAGTCTGTAACAATACAGGAGAAACTGTTAGAGTGGTATGTTTCCAAAGTCCTATAACAAAAAACACATAGGAATCCAATACTGCTTTATGTTAATAGCTTGTGATTTTGTACTGTCATTCTTCTAATCAATCTCCAGTTTTAAATGGCTGCTCATAATTCTTAAATATTAAATATTTTCAATACAGGCTTGGGAAGAGAAGCTGACTTTAATGCAAGATATTCTAGACAGTTGGTTAAAATGTCAGGCAACATGGTTGTATTTGGAACCAATTTTTAGTTCAGAAGACATTGTAGCTCAAATGCCTGAAGAGGGCAGAAAGTTTGGGGTAGTGGATACATACTGGAAGGACATTATGGCACAAGTGGTAAGTGCTTGTATTCAATAAAGCATGTATTGAATACATATCTGATAACAGAATGACTACTGTCATGAAGATGTACAAGCTTGCTTTTTTTTTTTTTTAGTTAGATATTTGTATTTAAGTCACAAGAAGGTCTAATGTGGAGTGGGAAAACCTTTACTAAAGCCTACCAAAATCTAGTCTTGCAATAAAAGTGGTAGATTATATCATTACTACTTTGAGGTTTCCGTAGAGGATGGATATTGCAGGATAAATTAGAGCTCAACTAACGTTTGAATTCTAATTTTTCTGGCTTTTGTAGAGAAAAAAAAAGCCAGAAAATATACTTTCATACATTTTTTTTCTGGCATTTTTCAGTTAAATGATCAGAATTAGGTAGAAAGATGAATAATTTGTGCTTTCAAGATCTGCTTCAGAGTTCACTGGTAGGAAGTCTTCACTGTATACAGCCGGATTTTAGATTAGTCTTTTAAAGGCTCAGAGATTATTACAGCAACTAAATGGCTTATTTTCTTTTCTACCTTTCTCCTCCTCCTCCCGCCCACCCTCCCTCTTTCTTTCCACCTTTCTGCCTTTGGGGTGATGCCCCATGTCTGTCAGTGTACAAGAGACATTTGGATAATACCCTTAACAATATGCTTTAACTTTTGGTTAGCCCCAAAGTGGTCAGGCAGATTGATTCAATTATCTTTGTCTATTCAACTGTTCTGTTCTGTTCTATTCTATTCTATGGTTATTAGAAACTTTGGTGAATATGTAGTGATCTGATAGTGTGTCAGGATAAGGTTACAGAATCATTTAGATTAGAAAAGACGTTCAAGGTCATCAAGTCCAACCATCAACCTGACCTACCAATTATGGGGATAGTAAATGACATTGGTTATTCTGTTCAGTTCTATACAACTAAGAAATTGGATAAGAGGCCAGATACTTAGTGGTAGTATGAGCTGAGATCTTCATGAAAAACATTGGCAGTACATGATTGTGTGACAAAGATGTTGAAATAATCAGTATAACAAAATAGAAGCTGAGACCCGTCTAACAGCTCAGGCCAAATAATTTCCATGTGCTGTGACTGACAAAACTTAGATGTGAATGGAAAAAAAAATGTAGCAAGCCCAAGATACAGAAGGAAATGCCAAAAAAAATAATTCCTGTGAATATTGTTGCTGTATTGTCTGTAAAGTTGAGATCGGTAAAAGTGTTTAAAAAGTAAAGCTATCAAATAATACATACATATTTAATAACATAAAGGCACACAACAGAGAAGACTGTCTAGTTTTTATCCTCCTAAAACGTAAGTGATTGATGATAACAATTTTTATGTATGAACATAATGTGACTTTTAGCAATTTCTGATGTGTATTTGTTTTTATAAAGGTGAAAGACACAAGGGTGCTTGTGGCAACTGAACAGCCCATGATGTTAGACAGATTTCAGGAAGCAAATACTCTCTTAGAAGACATTCAGAAGGGGCTGAATACTTACTTGGAAAAGAAAAGATTATTTTTCCCAAGGTAAATTAATTAAGCAGGCCTAAATTAGAGATAAAAATTCAGAAGCTCTTTTAATTTATACTGAGCTGGTAAGTCTCATTTCATAAGCATGTGTGGGATGCAGCACCATGCAACATGAACAAAAAAAAAAAAAGAAAACCTGTTGTTTTTTCCAAATTTCCATTTATTTTCTCAGCTTCAGCTAAGTTTGCAGTGCCAGGGACAGGTGATAGTGGGGAAGCAAAAATCTATCTAGCACAGCTTTAATTTAAGATTAGAAACACATCATCACTTACAGGGCATTTTGAGGGAATTTGCTACTTTCCTATAACTGATTCGTAATTATGTCTCAGCCCTACTCTCTTTAGCTGTGCAGAGATTCATAGTACATTGGAGTTGTATATGATCATGAGGAACAAGATTCTGTGTTTTTACACAGAATTTTTTATTGGCTGCACAGACGTACCTGGTATTTCCTGTGTGTTTGAAATGCTTGTTTTTTCTTCTCTGCATGAGAGGATGGTCATATTGAAATTTTGAAAAAACAGTGTCATTAAATTTATAATGTTAACAATAGCTTAGAAAAGGGATCTGATATGATAATTTCCCCTCTGTTATATTACTGTCCTAAGCAACAATAAAAACAATTTGATTTTTCTTGCTAACAGTAGAATTGTAATGACAATTTTCTTGTTTGGAAAGTTTATATTCATTAATTGTGTTTTCCTAACAGATTCTTTTTCCTGTCTAATGATGAACTGCTTGAAATACTCTCAGAAACAAAGGATCCCCTTAGAGTGCAGCCTCATTTAAAGAAGTGTTTCGAGGGAATTGCTAAACTGGAGTTCACGGAAGATCTGGAGATCCTAGGAATGATCAGTTCAGAGAAAGAAATTGTTCCTTTCATAGATAAAATCTATCCGATGAATGCAAAAGTAATTTTTTTTACTATGTTATTAAATTAATGTTTTGCCTAAAGTGTATTTTTTGGGGGGAATGAGATCCAAGGCATCTAGGATGAGATCATGAAAGGTGTTTCAGAAGTGAGAGTGTAGACCAGTGTTCTAGAACAAAAAGGAATTCCTACAAAAAGGAGTAAGATGTACCAAGTTTTTGGTAAATTAGTCTGGGCACTTTTCTACATCTTTACACACTTACTACTTTTAAGATGTTATTTACACACACACACACACACACACTATATTTACATACTTACAAATACATGTATGCGTATGTGCATTTATATATATATCTGCACAGCATGGCTAAAACACAGTGGAATGAAGGAAAAGATGAATGACTGCCACTGAGGAGTCAGAGCCTTAGTTCAAAGGGTGGCTGGGTATAAATTGTAGCATTTACCTGAAAGGAAGTTGTGGGGAGTTGGGGGTCACTCTTACAGGTAACTAGCAATAGGACTAGAGGGAATGGCCTCAAATTGCGCCAGGGGAGGTTTAGGTTGGAAATTAGGAAAAATTTCTTCTCAGAAAGAGCAGTCAGGCATTGGAATAGGTTGCCCAGGGAGGTGGTGGAGTCACTGTCCCTGGGGTTGTCTAAGGAAAGGTTGGATGTGGTACTTACGGACATGGTTTAGTGGGTGACATTGGTAATAGGGTGATGGTTGGACCAGTGCCTGTCAAATTTGGATAATTTCCACCTATTTATCTCCCACAGAGATCATAAGAAAGTATATTTAAGCCTAACATATTTCAAAGAATTTGCCCTTTAAAAAGAATATAATCAGGAAATGTTTGCTGACTCTTAACTGTTTTTCCTGTTTTTCCTGTTTGAAGGGCATGGTAGAAAAATGGCTTTTGCAAGTTGAGGAAATGATGCTGGCCAGTGTAAGGCAAGTTCTTCAAGATGGTATAAAAGGATACATCGAGGTAATTATTCCTGAATTATAGTGTAAAATAAAATTTCACAAGCAACTGTACATGAACAGATTGTTCACATTCTTCTTAACCAGGGAAACATGTTTGAAGCTAAGTGGAATCCATCTCTTCTTATTTGAAGTTTTATTTCTGATTTTCTTGGAGAAAAAGTAACAGAGCTAGTTCTCATTTATTTTTTGCATGAGACAAAATAAATTTGGGGAAAATAATTGTTATTAGTGCCATAATCAGATGTGTTTACATGACTTTGATTGGAATGGATCTTTATGTTTAAGGTTCCTCGAAAAACATGGGTACTTCAGTGGCCTGGACAGGTGGT
The DNA here is from genome assembly GCF_013377495.2 of Cygnus atratus. Lineage (NCBI taxonomy): Eukaryota > Metazoa > Chordata > Aves > Anseriformes > Anatidae > Cygnus > Cygnus atratus. The sequence continues at coordinate 8,285,067 of NC_066376.1, forward strand.
TATTTGTGTTTCATCCATTTACTGGACAGAAGAAGTGTCTGAGGCTATAACAAAAGGAACTTTAAGAGTAAGATTTTCTTCTACCATTCTATTAATTATTAAGACAAATTTGTTATTTTGCACAAGAGCCTTTCCTCATATGTTTGTGGTGCCTTTGTCATCAAAAAACTTTTACATAGCACTTTGTTGAGGCTGATGAAATGCACACTCAAGTAATGAAAATAATTTGTGTTGAATTCAGGGGGATTTTGTCTGATCCTAATATAGGTGGGTGTATGAGGATTTATTTGGGGATTAAATCTGTCAGCAGATAGTTTGGGCTGCCTTTTAAATGTGAATAATAAGGTTTATTAAAACTTTATACCAAATACTGCATTTTAACGTTAGCTTTTTGTTTCTGTATCCTTACTGAATATCTTAGATTTAACTTGCCTGTGTTGTTTAATACTAGTTGAAGATCTTATTTTGCATACTCAATCACAAAATTCCTGTCTGACCATTTCTCCAGTCTGGTGAGGTTCCTCTGAATGGCAACACACTTGTAGGGTCTATCAACCAGTCTTCCCAGATTTTGTATCATCTGGAGACTTGCTGAGGATGTACTCTGTCATGTTGTCTAGGTCATTAATGAAAATTGAGACAGTGATGTAAAATGTTTATAGTAAAGTGTGGAGAATCTTCGATTTGTATTGATGTTATTAATTTACAATTTACTACAAATTTCCAGAAGTGAATCCAGATTCACTCAACAGAGTCTATACATTTCCTATGATAGAATTTTGGCGTTTCTATTAGGAAGGAAGAAAATACTTCTGTTTACATTATTTTCAAGCCATAAAGCTTTCTAAAGTGTTCATAGTAAAATAAAATGCCAGTATATGAAAGAGAATTTAAAACGTTTGTGTAGTGCCAGGAGTTTGATTACTATATTCTGTTAGAGGGGCTGTCTCCAATGATTGCACCCATGGGAGTTCAGGAAATGCTAGCTACAACATTATACTAATGCCTGTGTTCTGTTTCTGTGACAGGATTTCTTGGAGAAGAGCAATCTACAAATCGGAGATATTGTTGAGTTAGTGAGAGGAAAGCTGTCCAGTGGAGCCCGGCTAACTCTTGGAGCTCTTACTGTCATTGACATCCATGGTAAACGTGCAGTTGCTAGTACTCTAGGGCCATGCTTCTATAGTTAGCTTGGTGAACTATTAGAGAGAAGCAGCTATAATACCTTCTTCACCAAAAGGACCATGGCATAAAATGAGTTGGAGAGTTAACATTAAGTTTCTTTCGTTAATTCACAGAAGTTGAAAACTAGATATACTGGCTAGAATCATGTATGAACTAGGTAAGCTATTTATTTAGGCACAGGGACTTTAAGTAACCTTTGTGGGCTGCACAGTCTCAGTTCTTTTCTGATTGGCCTCCCTTTTTCTTCCAGCAGCAGGACTGATGAGGGAGGGAGACTATTTACACTCTCACTGGGGAACAGCAGGTGGAATTCTCTAGCTTTGCTAGCATTTCTGCTGCTTGAAAGGAGTGGAATGGTGGTGTTCTATGCATTTAGAAGCTCTTCACAAAAGTAAAGTTGGTACATATAGCATAGCTGCTGTTCTACCTCTATAGTTGGGAGAGGAAACGGCACCTTTGATCCTTGGGGGAATGGACACCCACTAGACTTAACTGCTGATGAGAAGCTCCTTAGAGGATTGAGACTAGAGGATTTAGATGTGTAGTTAATGATCAGAAAAACACAGCAAATAGATTATTTCAGCAATAATTGAAAAGGCAGAAGTCTAAAATTCTGCCTTAAAAATTTTATTCTATCCCTCTGGAACATTTTTATGCTGCTTAGATCATATAAGGGCATTAAAATAAAAATTATTTCACTTTTTATTTTGCCACATGAAGCTGTGATTTGTGAACTTTTTTTTGAGTGCTTCCAGTCTTTGTTTCTCTTCAGCTCAATTTAATATTTAATAACATTAAACTTGCTTCCTGGATTGTTCCTGTATATAAAGGAAGGAAGAAGAAAAAGTAAGCTTTTAACTTTAATATTTAGACATCATTCAGCATTCAACCATGCAACTGCATAACTGTATTTATAGAGCCAAATTCTGTCCTAAACAACATTCTTTTATTTCCTGTCTTTTTTCTGGTCTATATATCAGAGTGGAATTTGATCATGAGATTGGATTTTGTATCCTACTAAGGATTTAAATGAAGCCTTGTTTTTCTCCTGCACTAGTGGGAAACAAGTATCCCATGTGGGTTGTTTCAGCTACTGACTGTAAGCAGCCTTTACACTGTTATTGCGTGGTGGGCTGATGGATGTTGCTCAGCCCACTGACCACTGGAATCTAAATCAAACTAACCTGACTCCCTGTACAAAACGGGTGGAGATTTTTCTAACATGAAATTCAACCTACTACTCTGAATGTTTATTTACATAATTATAAGTAAATGTTAGCTTATTTATACATTGTTTTAAGTAAACTAACATAGTAGAAATGTTTAGATTTAAAAAAAAAATCTCTCTTTATGTGCAGCTCGTGATGTGGTTGAAAAATTGGTTGAAGACAAAATCACAGATCTGAATGACTTCCAATGGATTTCTCAGCTGAGATACTACTGGGAAGAGAATGATGTAATAGTGAGAATGATTACGACAGAAGCCAAATATGGATATGAGTATCTGGGCAATTCTTTACGTCTGGTTATAACACCACTAACAGATCGATGTTATAGGTAAAGCCATGTTTAAGAATAACATTTTTTTTTTAGATTGGTCTACACTTAATTTCATTTGTTACAATTAATAATAGTAGGAACCTTAGCACCTAAGATTTTCCTGTAGGTTCTGGAGGCAGATTTTACATATCTTCTTTGTCCAAATATGGTAAAATATTTACAATGTTTAGATTTCTACAACAGTAGAGCAATAATTTCTACAGTATCCAAGAATGTGCCTCTGAAAAAAGCTGGCAGATCATGGCACTGAAAATATTAAGAACTGTACAATAGCACTGGTCAATGCTTTCTCAGCCTTTTCTAAAAACTGGCTGCATTTATAAAGCCAGCCTCAGGTTCTTGTCATGGGGAGTGCTCTTTGATGAAAAGGTGTGTTTTTGCAAACTCTGACACTTTCCCTGTGGCACTGTGCATTTGTTTGTGCAACCGAGGATATGCAGAGTGGATGCATGTAATAAAAAGCGTTGACATTCCTTGTAGAACAATTGGATGAAAGCTTCTGCTTCTGGGAGTCATTTATGAGACAATAGTAGGTTGTTGGCGCAAGCTGTAAAGTTGGTAGGGAACAAGTAAATCATTGTCAGGGGAACCTGTATAGGAAGAAAACTGACTCATTCCTTCAGAAGCAATCTGCGATTAGAAACTACTATTTCTATTGACTGTGTTCTTGTTTACATAGGACATTAATGGGTGCCTTGAAATTAAATCTTGGTGGTGCTCCAGAAGGACCTGCTGGGACTGGCAAAACAGAAACAACTAAAGATCTAGCAAAAGCACTAGCTAAGCAGGTACCAAAATATAATCTTTTGGTTTGGTTTGTTTTTTTTCTGGATATGTAGATAGATCTTGCAATGTCATTCTTAATCAAGTACTGTTCATTCTCTACCTGTTCTTTATTCACAGAAATAGTTGGTAAGAAGCACATGTTTAGGAATGTGTCTATATGTTGTCCTAGTGTAGTCATCAAAAATTGGCAATAATAATCCCTTTCCATTTTAGACGCTAATGATTTTATAGGGGACTTTGCATTAATACTGAGAGATGTTCTCTGTGTGTTTTGTTGTAGTGTGTGGTCTTCAATTGCTCCGATGGTCTTGATTACAAGGCAATGGGCAAGTTCTTTAAAGGGTTGGCACAGTCTGGTGCGTGGTCCTGCTTTGATGAATTCAATAGAATTGAGGTAACTTTTCAACTCAGACAAGTAAAATGAGAAAGCTTTAATCTAAGACACAAGAAGTTCTAGATTTAGATATCACAGCATTATTGCCAATTTTCTACTTTTATTTTGTGATGTAGCCTCTTTGTTTTGATGATCAATGCCACTGAAGTAGGTACTTAGGTGACTGTTGTCGGAGCACATGCCTGCCTGTGCTGTGTTGCAGAAGTCTTGTGTTCTGGGTTTTCCAGGTGAAAAGAGAAAAAAAAAACCAACCCTACTCACATGTCATTTCCACTTTTGTTTGTGACAATCACAGTTAATTTGACTCCAGAGTAACCCAGACTTTTGTTGGGAAAGAACTGTACACCTCTTTTCCTTGAGGCTGCATTTATCTATGTCTAACACAAGACAGACAAATCCCAGTGGAGGAATTCCTGTGATGGCTAGTTGAGTGTCACTGAGTGACCAGGTTGACTAACTGTGTAACCAGGTGCATCTAATCCCCTCCTTCGTATTGCTCTGATACATGTGTATACACACACACACATATATGTATATGTGGGTGGGTGTGTATTTTTTTTGATTTTGTCAGTGATGACTTTAGACAAGTTTTATTGTTATTTTGATGGAGTTAGATTTAGATCAATATTAGTAAGTCTGGAAATTCCATGAAGATCAGTTTTGTATGTTTTAGTATCTTTAACATCTTCATTTCTCCATTTGTCTGCTGTAATTTGAATTCTCATGACTCAAGTGTTAGTATTCTCATTTTCCAGTATTCTGCTACTTTAATATATTAAAGTGCAGAGAATTAGCCCTAGGCTTCTTTATTCATTCCTTACGTTTCCCCTCAATTTGGAATATTGAGTAAATCAGTCTTACTGAAACCCCAAATTCTTCATGTAGTCTGAGGCAAAAGGCAAGTGCTTTTGGAGGCCTCCAGAGGGAGTTCCTATCCACCTAAATTTAGTGTCTACATTCAGGCAGATCATCTGGAGGCTTTCAGAAGCCGCTGTTAATGTCTGTGCGTTGGTTGGATAGGGAATGGGGGGTACTGACTTTCAGAAGATTGCTTCAATAGGCAGCTAATATTTAGGCTCAGTTGTCAGACTAGGTATTACATGGAGTGATTTTCACCTGGAGGAATGCAATATATAGCCATCAAAATATATAAACAAAAGCATTTTCCATTGTCTGATGTTTTCCAATCTGTTCTGCCTTATTAGGTTGAAGTATTATCTGTAGTTGCTCAACAAATACTTAGTATACAGCAAGCCATTATTCGTAAACTCAAAACATTCATCTTTGAAGGCACAGAGATCTCTCTTAATCCTACCTGTGCTGTGTTTATCACAATGAATCCTGGGTATGCTGGACGGGCAGAGCTGCCTGATAATCTGAAGGTAAATCTGGAATTTTCATTTCTTCTGGAAATTAAACAGAATTTGCTGCTTCTTATCTACTTTAACAAGAAAAGAAAGACATCAATAAAGTATTACAATGATATAACTTATTCTGCTCTGCTATTCACTAAGGTTTTATAAGTTCAGGATTGTACAAAGTGCACAGACGAAAGATCTCAGTCTGGTAACACTGATACCTGTTCACAGCTTTAACTGTGCTCTCTTTATGTGGAAATTCTCCTAGTTTACAATCCTTAGAGTTCCAAACCCCAATTTAATTATAACTTTGCAAGTTCCTTAGACACTGCAGAGAGACTGATATGGTCCTAATTCTTTTCCCAGCTTTGGCATGCATTTTTTGCATGACCTTGTACAAAACATTAACCGTGCCATGTGCTAGTCTGTCTGTTATGAAAGAGAGATGAATAATAACTCATTTTTGTCTATGAATAGTTCCTTAAGATTATGACTCTCTCTAAATATTTGTTTTTTAAATGCTTAGCACAGACCTCTTGATAAGATCACAGTTCTAGTAACAAACCTAATGCAATCTCATTTATGTTAGATAATTCCTAAAGTAATGAAAAAGGAACACAAGTGTAAAAGTTGATAAATTTACAGAAATACTCTTCTTACAAATAAGCACAAGTTATTACCGTATTACATAGTGTAAACTTATCTCTTTCTTTTTTTTCTTACAGGCGTTGTTTCGAACAGTTGCCATGATGGTTCCAGATTATGCTTTGATTGGAGAAATTTCACTTTATTCAATGGGATTTTTGGACTCTCGAAGGTAAGGCATGCTGAATATTCCACTTTGATTGAGTCACCTCATTCCTATATAAGGCACATATGCATATATGCATCTTTGAGGCATGGAATTCTGGAAGGCTGTCCATGTTCTGTTTCTTCAGAAAGTGCTTTTTAATTTCCTACTTTATAATCACTCTTCATTTACCACATACTTTTGACAGATATGTACCTCTACACAGAACCATTTGGAAAATGTATCATAGCGTCAAACAGAATTCCTAACTGGCGCACACATTCTCTGGCACGTCACAATCTACTGTTTTGCTTCCTAGATGTTTTAGGCCATTTTACCAGTTTTACTAGTTGGTGGGTCTGATAATCACTGCAGTGACTTTGTGAATATAGGTACTTTACTTATTTTCTTTGCATGGTGAGATATTTTCATTCTACATGTGGTATTTTAATACCCACAGTCTTGCCCAGAAAATTGTTGCCACTTACCGTTTGTGCTCTGAGCAGCTGTCATCTCAGCATCACTATGATTATGGAATGCGTGCTGTTAAATCAGTCCTGACAGCAGCAGGAAACTTAAAACTGAAGTATCCAACTGAAAATGAAAGTGTATTGTTACTTCGGGCTTTGATGGATGTTAACCTTGCCAAATTCTTGGCACAGGATGTGCCATTGTTTCAGGTAAGCCATCAGGTGGGTGTGTTTAAATTTTGTGATGATGAGGTCGATCAGAAGAACCTGCAGAAGCAGGTTATCATCTTAATTTAGAACAGTTTGATCACGATACAGCCATATTACTGTACAGTTAATTCAGTCCACTGATCTGGATGCACTCTTGGATTCTATTGTAGCTCTTAAGTTATTCCATGAAATGTGTTATATCTTGCTAAAAGTCACTGTGTTGTTTCATTAGTAGAAACCATTTTTTTGCAGTTTACGTTCTAGCTTTGTGCTGCAAAACAGGTGTAGACAAGTGAATTAGTCAATTAGAAATTTGAAGCCAGAATGAAAGCAATGCAGTTTTGCTCATATGCTGCTATCATGACTATGTTTCATGACTATGTTAAGCTACAGATCAACCAATATTAAATTAAAGACCCAAAAGCTAAGGTGCAAGCACAAATAGTCATCACTGAAATTTCAGAACACATACACTTTTATTTAATCTCTGAAATTCTTTCAGCGTCTTAGTTTCCTGCAATACATTTTTCGGTGCAAATTTGCAGAAGGTTAAGCTTTCTTCTACGATATCAATGTGTGTATGAAGATTGCAGGCATTCACTTATTTCTCATGCATGCAGAATACTTTCACAGCTATGTTTTACACTGAGAAGTTAGTTTAGTCCAGCAGAAGACATTTCTCCTTAAGTTCCTGCTACCTGTATGAGTATTGTTTTACTTGTAGATTATTACACTTCGGGAATTTTCCCTTTTTGTAATCTATGTTTAAATCTGTGTTTAAATAGTGTTCTATTCTGTCTTTCCTTAACAGGGTATCATATCTGACCTGTTCCCTGGAGTGGTTCTTCCTACACCTGACTATGACTTGTTTGTCAAGGCATTAACTGAAAATATTAAAAAAATGGATCTTCAACCTGTTCCATGGTTTATTGGAAAAATTATTCAGGTTTATTTTCTCATACTTCTGGGGGGAAAAGAGTATGAGAGCTGATGATTAAGAAATATTCTTCATTCACTCTCTGGCTGTGTCATGAATGAATGAATAGCTAATTGTCTCCACGACAAGATATTACAAACAGCATATTTTTACTGAGGAAAAAATCATGAAGAAAAAGCCTGCTTTGCTCATAGTGAGTTTTGAATTCAGCCAGTTTGTGAAGGGGCTAACCAGTGCAGCAACATCTTAGGTCTTAGGATTCAGGATAGAAAACTAAGCTGAATCTGTTAGTAACTGAGACAGCACAGCCTAGCAAATTGATCTCTGGACTGGAAGTCAGGCTCTGTTCCCAATTTTTCTTACAGTCCTCCTAGAGAAGTCTTAAAAGGGGGGGGCATTTTTCATCTTTGTTTATGCTTCACCTCCAGCTCTGTCTTCCCATTGTCTCCCATGTACTAGTATTAGTGACCTTTTAAAGAGGAGCAGAAATGCATGGCCTGGTGTTCCCTCCAACATCAGTTCAGACGTTAATGGGTTTATGCTGCTTTGCAAAGCAAGCTTTATCTTTCATTTAAGTAGTGGTAGTATTAACTGGTAAAAGATTTAAGCTAAACCATAAAATAATCAGTTTTAATATCAACTGAGATAAAGAATATTTTCTTAGGTGTTCCTTTTAGGGTTCTGTTTGAAGATGTTCTGTTTGAAAGCTTTGACTTGGTTAATCAAGTTCTGGTGGGATGACTGAGGAAGTTACCACCCTTACTGTTCAAAGGCAGCCCTGGTGGAACTGGTTATATGAAAGATCCTCAGAACTGTAGTTTCAGTCCCTTTGTATTAGACTCATTGATAACCACTGATTTCAGTTTAGGCCTATACGTTGGACTGTGATCAGCAGAGTCTAGTGAGTGTAGTCACAGTTTATACAATGAAGCTGTTACAGCTGAGGGATGACCTTTAGGAAAGAGAAAGGGAGGACAAGTAGGGGCAAGGACTTCTTAAATTATAACAGTGTGAATTGCCATAGTAATTTGTTTGCACTCTGATTTGGTTTAATGCTTCAGTCAGCCTTAATAAAGAGCAGATGTTTGGCTGATATTTTATCCAGTTGTGTATGAATGCAGGAGAGATACCTATAGTTTCATAGACATTATGCTTATTTTTGAGCTATGTTAAAGATCAGTCTCTTGTCACTGTTACAGATATACGAAATGATGCTGGTGCGCCATGGTTTCATGATTGTTGGAGATCCTTTGGGTGGGAAGACCTGTGCATACAAAGTGCTAGCTGGAGCCCTTGGTGATTTATGCGCAGGTAACATTGTTCAGCCACAAAATTAGAATCAACTTCATTTAATGATAAGTGTAATTTTTTTGTTTGTTTGTTTTCTTTGTAGAGACATATTGAAGTTGCTAGTCCTCTTGTATTCTGTTTATTTTTGTCTGGTACATTTTTCTGGAAGTTTTGTCTATATTTACTGGAATATTAAAACATACAAATGTGTTTACACTTTCATGAATTTTGTTAAGCATTGTGTTTGTACATAATACTCTTGCAAAACCAGGCTATGATGGGGAAATTGTAAATACCTCCCATAAATGTATAAAATCTCTTCTGCTCTGTTCTTTCTTTTTTTCGTGTGTTTTCGCGTATTTCACTTTGCACTTCTGTTGTACAAGTAAAGGAAATTCTTACTTCCAAATGTCTTTCCTTTTTGCCTTGTGCTGCTAAAGTAGGATCCTTTCAGGAATGTTCTTAGTTGCTGAATTAAACTAACCTATCGGATTTTCTCATCTGTTTGTTGTCTTATACAGCAAAATCAATGGATGAATTTGCTGTTCAATACAAAGTTATTAATCCCAAAGCAATTACTATGGGACAGCTGTATGGCAGTTTTGATCCTGTAAGCCATGAGTGGACAGATGGGGTTCTTGCAAATGCCTTCAGGGCACAAGCATCTTCTACTACAGATGATCGAAAGTGGATTATATTTGATGGCCCAGTAGATGCAGTTTGGATAGAGAACATGAACACTGTGCTGGATGATAATAAAAAGGTAGCCTAATTTTTGCCAGTTACCATATACTTGAACGTGTATACTTTATTGTAGTAGTAGTGGTATTATTACCATGGTGGTCAAACGGCATAAAAACAATAAGGTACAAGCCTCGGGAAAAGCTGATGTGCTTAAAAGCATTGTTTTTTCCCTCAATTATATGTTTTGCTTTAGTAGAAGATATTAAGCTGTTACTTCTCCCTAGAAGCCTTGTCTTGCTCTTATTTTATTGAAATGAGGTTGTTTATTGAGGCTTGTTTATTGGCCATTTTAGAAAAACAAAATAAGTAAACTCAGTTCTGGAACTGAAAAATGAACTTGCATAAATTACTTAGTAAACATATTAACTAAAGAAAAGCTGCAGGTCATAACTGCTTTTCCTTACAGAGTTATTTAAAGATATAGCATTGTTCTCCCTGTTTCTGCAAGCCATTGCAGTAACACGTGGAAAAGTTGAGACAAGGTCAGATGATGTCCTGTGTTACAAGAGCACGAATGAGTGAATGAGAAGTGACACTAAGTAGAATGTTCAGTGATTGTATGACAGGCATTGCTTTGACTGAATGATCAGCACTGGCATGACTACTCACGTTTAAGTGATGCTTTCCTTCTAGCTATGCTTAATGAGCGGTGAAATAATTCAGATGAATTCAAAAATGAGTTTAATCTTTGAGCCAGCGGACTTAGAGGAGGCTTCTCCAGCAACTGTTAGCAGGTAATGTGAAAGCACTCAAACCTGAAGTGTCCCACTTTGCATGTCTATTCCTGTACCATAGTTGTTTGTTCTTCCCAGGTGTGGTATGATCTATATGGACCCACAGCAGTTAGGTTGGAAGCCACTGAAGGATTCCTACATGAATACACTGCCTCCAAATCTGCAGGAAGAACACCGAGAACTGGTGAGAGATTTAATTTTTTTGGTATAGGTTCCATTTAGCAGATTAACTTTAAGGTGATGTTCAGTTTATCAACTTGAAAGCTGGCATGCAGAACCAAACTTATGATTCTTTCATGATTTAGAGGGTCCCAGACCTACTAGAGGCTGTTGTAATTTATTTTGCAGTGATCACTGTCAACCATTGTTGTAAGGAAAGTACATGAGAGCTGGAGATGCCATGAGTAATAGAAATACAGTGTGGGAGAAACTGAAAGATTTAAAATGTTTTGAACTCATCCTTATTCTGTCTGAGACATTGAGAGTTCAGCTTGAGAAATACTTTTTAATTATAATAATGTTATTATTATAGCTAAATCTTCAAAGGCTTAGTCACCTCAGGAATGCAAGCTAAATTGTCCTTCGTGTGTTGGTTGCTTGCATGAATAAGAGCTCTTTGTGTTGTGTGTTACATCTTCAGTACGGATGCAAATGAAAGTAGGTGTTTGTGGTAATCAACTATTAATTTCATCAAAATTCAAATTCTTGTTTATTGGTCATTAAAATCTAGTAAAAGAATAAGAAAAAAATATGTTTACAGTTGGATTAGAGCTGAAGAAAGCTTTGCTTTCTGTGATCCGACAAGAGGCTTTGAGCTTTTGCAGGAAATTGGGACTAAATTCAAAAGAAATACAAAGACTATAAAAGCTCTTTATTGAAAAAGTCGTCTTAGTTCATCAAAACAAATTATTTCTTAATTAGCAGATAAGTTAGTGCATCCTTTAGTGCATCTCCTTGAGTACTAGTCCCTGTGAAGAGACTAGGTCACGGTTCCTTTCCTGTTTTCCCACTTAAATTCATGGAGTAGAAACCACCAGCCTTGGTCACTAACTACCCCGATGCTGTAACACTCCTGCAGGTACGAGTCACTGCTTTCCAGAACTCCTGCTATGGCACAGTAGCTATGCTGGGTACTCAGTAGAGGCCAATCCTTTTTAAAGGAGGATGAGGCCCATATGCTTATTCCCATTGGAATAATTTTGTTGTTGCTTACGCAAAGCAGTGGTCTCCCTAGGCTGAAGTACTCTGCTGTCTGGACAACTAACTGGGTAGCAAGATTTCTGGTGAAAACTTCCCTTCACAGAAGCGGCTTGTTTTCACCATCAGATAATGACAGTGTGACTTTGTGATCACTTATGTACTGCCTCACAAAGGTTCTTTCCTGATCTTCTTTCCACCAGCTTGGAGAATTTCTGATACTTTGTGTTTTAATGAGAGAGAATTGGGGGACAATGGGAAATGTGGCAACTCCTGCATTGTTTTAAAGCCATTTTCTTTTCTCCTGGCAGGTGAATGACATGTTTATGTGGCTAGTAGAGCCCTGTTTAGAGTTTATTCACCATCATTGCAAAGCCATAGTACAAACATCCTCTATTCATCTGACTTACAGCTTGATGAAACTCTATACTTGTCTGCTTGGTAAGTACCCTAAGCCTCATTCTTTTTATTTCAGTTTTGCTTTATTTCCTGTGTCCCGTAACAAGATGCAGATTATCAGATGCAAGAAAATACCAAAGGAATACCTTTACTGCCTGAGACCATATGACACAAATCTTTTCTTATGGATCAGTGTATTAATAATAGTGCTTTGACTACCATACAGAGCTTTCACACTGGGACACTGGTGTTATTACAAAACTGAACGTGACTTTTGAGTGTATTCCATGTGTTTTGTTTGCAGTTTGCTAGCGTTTGAAGAAAAAACCCAACAACAACAACAAAAAAACCAGACAATTTGTAAATGCTTCTCATTTATTTTTATTTGTAACTAGTATTTTACACAGACAAGGGCCTTACTATCTACATTGTTTTTCTTCCACTGAAGACAATGCTCTAAGTTTGTCTCAGAATACTTTTGCAAAGATGTGTTTTGGATTGGGACTTATGGTTGTTACTGGCATTTAACTAAAATTTGTGTTTTAGATGAAATAAAGCAACCTGAGGAAGAGGGGAAGGAAAGCATGTCTAGTCAGCAGATCACCTTGTGGCTGCAGGGGCTCCTCCTTTTTGCATTGGTTTGGACAATTGGTGGGACCATTGATGCAGACAGCAGGAAGAAATTTGATTTGTTTTACCGCAACTTGCTAATGGGACAGGATGATGGAAACCCATGCCCTAAAAATGTGAAGCTTACCAGAAACAATATCTTCCCAGAAAAAGGTGCTTCTTCATAACTGTACTTGCCTGGCTTTTTATAAAGCAATAAGAAGACTCAGCACTTTAAGGGAGAATAGAGTGCCTGTCAGATATTAAGTCTGCGGCAGAGCCACCATCTGCCAAGCCATAGGCTGCACAGTTGGGTGTCCTTTTAACCAGGTGTAGCATATGCCTCATGTACTCAAACAATGTAGCTGAATTTGACCTAAAATAATTTTGTGATGATAATGGCAGTGGGGGGAGGAGGGTGTCTCATGAAAAAAAAGGCCTTCTTTATTTCACAGTGTTGGACATCTCACACTAAAATTATAGAAACTTATTTTTATTCTTTAATCAGATGGTTTTCATATGTTCTGTTTTTAATTAACAGGGACTGTTTATGACTTTTACTTTTACAAGCACGGCAGTGGGCAATGGAACCTGTGGACAGATTATGTCACAAAAGAGGAACAAGTTATCTCCCCAAGCGCTAAGGTTTACATTGATATCTATCTTTATAGAAAATTATTATTTCGCTAAATGATTTAGAGGTTTAAATCAACTACCTTTTCTAACTCTGATTCTATTATATTAGGCTGTTTAATGTTTCAACAGCAACATTTCATTAATGTCTGTAGGCCCCTTTTCACCTTTATATCTTAGTTCTGGTATGACTGATATCATGATACAGTATGCATTAATTAGAGAAACCAAGCAAAAACCTATACTACTTGTTTGGGATATGGTGGGCAGTACTGAGAGTCCTGGATACTCTTTATTTTCACAGAGTGGGACTTGCATTTTGATGGCATCTGTGAACTCAAGGGAAGTGTAGCACAGCAGAGATCTATCTATATGAAGTACTTATTCTGCAGGTGTCATTTCAAAGTAACTTACATAATGTTTGTTCAGCTTTTCATCCCATTGTACTTGCAATTTTATTTTCTATTAAATACATGAGAAATGTAAGATTACATTTTATTTTGCTGTCTAAAATCTTTTCTTGATGACTAGCACACAGTGCACATTAATGAAATTGGAAGATGGGGAAGAGAAAGAAATTCTCAAAGCTCTATGCCTTTCCCTTTGTACAACAGGGGGACAGAATTGAGCCATGCTTAGCCATGCAGTTCTCCTTCCAGGCTTTATATAGTGTCTATGAACCATAATACAGGTAAATACCAGTTGTGCTATTTAATGTATAAACACTGAAGAAGTGGTGCCATCTATGCTATATACCAGAACCTCATTATAACGTAGATTTTCAGAGAAAAGAATTTCATCAGCATACATTTGTGCTACAGGCTTCCTGTAGGTACATAAAAATATTCATGTAGGTTGTAATGTTAGATGTTTGATTTTCATGTGCTGTTTTACTTTCCTATGTAACAGGTGTCTGAGCTGATCATTCCAACAACGGAAACTGCCAGACAAGTGTTCTTTCTTAAAACATATGTGGAACATAACGTCCCTTTGCTTGTTGTGGGTCCCACTGGCACTGGAAAATCAGCTATAACAAACAATTTTCTACTACAACTTCCAAAGGAAAAATACATCCCAAGCTTCATCAACTTCTCTGCAAGAACCTCTGCTAACCAAACCCAGGACATTATTATGTCCAAGCTGGACAGAAGAAGAAAAGGATTATTTGGGCCTCCTCCAGGGAAAAAAGCTTTAATATTTGTGGGTAAGACCATTTTTTTCATGTTTTTATATCGTTCAAATTCTGTTTTTAGGCAAAGGAAGTGATCCACTGAGATTAGTAATTTTGATTTGCCTCAGTGGTTTTTGTTATCTTTTCAGGCATCCAAGGAAGGATTAGCACTGCCCCCTGCTGAAAGGTTTCTAACTGTTGAAGTGACACTTGTCTTCAGATTAGTGAATTGACTCATTTTAAACGTGTTGCAGTGTGACACAAAACAAAATAAAACCAAATCACCAGCCACACTAAATTAACCCCTGATTTTTAAGCATGTCTGCAAATATAATGTCATTTGATTATTGTTTTAATGCAAAGTAAGAATAACAAGATAGAACCTTTTTCTACCTCTATTTCATTTTTTTTTATCTCCTTCTTAGCTTTGCAAATAAAAAAGATATGATTCCTAAACATTCAGGATTTTTTTCCTCAGTACCTCTGTTTTCCGTAGATGACCTAAACATGCCAGCAAAGGAAGTGTATGGAGCCCAGCCACCTATTGAGCTTCTCAGACAATGGATTGATCATGGTCACTGGTATGACAAGAAAGATACATCCAAGATTAATATCGTAGATGTGCTGCTTCTTTCAGCTATGGGTCCACCTGGGGGAGGCAGGAATGATATCACAGGTAGGAAATCTATAAAATATAGTGAAAAGTCTATATGAGCACGAGAGAAAAATGAGTCACTGTGGCAAGTAGTTATTTAATTGACGGAAGTTATGAGGCACATATGATTTTGCTGATGACAGATTCTCCATTTATCTATCACTTGTAAACCTTACAGGTACACTCACTGTCTGGATCGCTCCAAAAAGAAGTATGTATACTCAAATGTATACCTTTTCAGGGGGAATTTAATCAACATTAGGAAACAAATGATGAAAGTTATGTTAAACTTTGAGAAACAGACACTTTTTCCACTTTCTATTCTTTGGAAAGGGAAGAGAGCACATATTTTTGCCACGTCTCTCTGGCTACACTATCAATTCTCATCCAAAATCCTATCTCCTGCTGCTAAGATAGGCTGTCTGCATTTATTTACAAGCATGTTGTCTACAAATCTGTGATTCGTGTCATATTACCATAAGGGAAGTTATATTTTCTGATGAAAAAGTTGTGTCAGTAAAAGCCTTAATGTAGCTACAGCTGCATCATTACAATCATTTATGCTTCATATTAACACTCTAGTACGGGTATAACTGTATGTGCTCTGAGAAGGCATTATTAAAATAACTATTCTGATACAGCTAAATTTGTAAAATTTACTAGTGTATAGACTGAATATTTTTAGATGAAGGCTGAGAACAAGGTGAGTTGCTTTTGTAAAGTTTTACTGTACCTTTACTTTTTGTAAGTTTTACATGATTGTCAGGGCTAATGTGAGCTGAAATTTAAATTTGGGTAATAGTGTCCCTGTCGTAATGAAAAATCAAGTTTTTCATATTAAAAACAGTCATTTTAAGAGAAATACTGACATTAAATATAAACCAGTTGATATTGCTTTTGCATCACTGCTGGGGCAGAAATTTACCACAAACAATTGCAGAGCTGGAGCCAGATTCAAACATTCTTTGAGTCCATCTCTTGCGAAAGTCAGTCCTAGACAAATGCTAGGTGAAAGGTGGAAAAGTGCTTGGATGTTGCTAGATTGTTATACATCTTTTTCTGTGTATTTCAGGACGCTTCATACGGCACTTGAATATTGTATCTATTTGTTCTTTTGATGACAACATATTAACCAAGATTTTTACTGCAGTTGCTGATTGGCACTTTAGCAAAGGCTTTGAGTCAGTGTTTCTAAGGTGATGTGATATATTTCCTGTAATACTTTTTTCATCTTTTCTCCTTCAGTTTCTCTGCAGTTCTTATATTGTATCTCTTTTCCCTCTTCAGACTGGGTAAGGTAATGGTCCAAGCAACAATGGTGATTTATAAAATGGCACTTGAAAATTTTCTCCCAACTCCTTCAAAATCTCATTATGTGTTTAATCTACGAGATTTTTCCCGGGTTATTAAAGGAGTGCTGCTCTGTCCACACACTCATGTGCAAGTAAGCTGTAGTTTAGTTATGTTGCTGTAAGAAAGAGGAATGGGAAAATCAAATTACTGGTGTAATATTAGTAAGCAAATGTCTCAGAATACATGAACTACGATTTCAATTGATTTACAAGGTTGTAAGTCAGGATAGCACTTGAATACCTTGCTCTGTATTTTCTGTCCATCTCTGACTGAGG
Source organism: Cygnus atratus (assembly GCF_013377495.2). Taxonomy (NCBI): domain Eukaryota; kingdom Metazoa; phylum Chordata; class Aves; order Anseriformes; family Anatidae; genus Cygnus; species Cygnus atratus. The sequence continues at coordinate 8,301,817 of NC_066376.1, forward strand.
GGAAACAGCTGTTACATTTGTTAATGTTCTTTACATGTATTATAATTGTGCCCAGAGGTCCAAGGTCCAACTCTTAAGGCCTGTACATCAAGTCGCTTGTACTAAAAAAGTACACGTACTCAAGAAACAAATGTGGGAAGAGACTCAGTATCTGTTTTACAAATGGTGAGCTCATCAGTGAGCAAGTCAATTTAACTCAGAAATTGGCTGTTGTAACATACTACAATTGAATACTGGCAGATGTGTAGAATTTTCATCCTTTGACTTTTTTTCCCTTCATTTTCAGTAAAACTTCATCTTATAGGAATATTAAAAGTTCTGTTTCTACTGAGGGAATGTTTTGGTACAGGAACAGATTTAAATGTCTATTCAGAGTGCATCTTGGCCGGCAACAGAGTTTGAGTGGGGTAGGGTTAGAGCCCTTGTCTTAGCAAGTTTTATTCTTTACTTTATGTAGAAAAGTTGGGGAGATTTGATACAGGAAAGGAAAATGCATTGACATAACAGTCCCAGATTGTATTGGCAGGAAGGGTAAGATAGTCACTAGGTGAAGATGCCAGTTAAGTTAGCAGATGCTGAGCCGTGCACCGAATAACTTGAAATTGAAAGATTCCCACCAAGATTAGTACAAGATATATCAGGTTGCAGATGAAGATTTCTGTCCTCCTGTTTTCAGACAAATCCTGCCCAAACTATGTTTATATGTATTCTTGTATTTATATTTTCAGGATGAGGATAAACTGATCAGACTTTGGATTCATGAGATATACCGAGTTTTCTATGATCGCTTCGTTGATGAAGAGGACAGGAAGGTATTCTTTCATATGGTAGAAGAGACGACATCAAATAGCTTCAAGCAGAGCCTTGATAAGGTATTTTTCAGTAATGTGCTGGGCCTAAGAATGAGACTTAAATATTTCTGAAAATATATCAACGTTGAGATTGCATTAGTATTGGACACATTTTGTATGATTTCTATCATTGCATTTATAAGAGTTTGGATGGTCTTATATTTGTATTATGTATTATACATATTCTTCTGCAAATTAATAAAATTATATCTGCACGATTACTAACTTCAAAAGGATTCTGCATTGGTACAGACGACTATCTGGAATAACTGTCTTACACTGTATATTTGTGCTCTTGCTTAACATACATTTGAATGAGCCACTGGGAGTAGCGGGTACATTTCTGAGAAAGCTTTTGGGAACTTGTCCTGTATGTGACAGCAAAATCAGTCTGTGAGATATGCATGGTGGAAACTTGCATGTCAGCCCATAGCATATTACCGCATTTAGGTGGTTCCTCCCTTCCCTTTCCTCACCTTTCCCCCACATTTCCGCCTCTCCTTTTCTTTCCTGTTTTCTTTTTTTTCTTCCAAACTAAGGTAATAACTAGAATAGCTGGAAAACAGTGCTTCCCACAGTATTATTATTAGGTGGATAAGAATGATAAAGGCTTTAAGAAAAATATTCTACAATAGTCTGAATTATCTGTTGATTCTTGTCTTTTCTTTAGGTATTGAGTCATCTCTCACCTACTGGCAAGGTCTCTGATGATAATATTCGCAGCCTCTTCTTTGGAGACTATTTGAAGCCGGACAGTAATGTAAAAGTGTATGATGAAATTACAGACTTGAAGCAACTGACAACTGTGATGGAATACTACCTGGAGGAATACAACAATATCAGCAGAGCACCAATGTCCTTAGTCATGTTCAAGTTTGCTATTGAGCATATCTCAAGGATATGCAGGGTATTGAAACAGGATAACGGACATCTGTTGTTGGTGGGGATTGGTGGAAGTGGCCGACAAAGTGCTACCAAGCTAGCCACCTACATGAGTAGCTTTGAACTCTTTCAAATTGAAATTACAAAGTCCTATGGAATCAACGAATGGAAAGAAGATATCAAACAAGTGATGCTGAAAGCTGGTGTTGGTAACAAGGACATGTCCTTTTTGTTCTGTGATAATCAAATAAAGGATGAAGCATTTGTAGAAGACATCAACATGCTTTTAAATACTGGTGATGTGCCTAATATCTTTGCAGCTGATGAGAAAGCTGAAATTGTAGAGAAAATGCAAAGTGCAGCAAGGACAGAGAACAGGAAAATCGAAGCTACTCCTCTTGCTATGTACAATTTCTTTATTGAAAGGGTGAAGAAAAATTTGCATATTGTCTTAGGTCTGTATATAATGTATTATTTCTTGGAATGTTTTTTTTTCTGCTTCCTAACTGTGGACAAACTTGGTTAACAATCGTGTGGTTCTGTTTTTTTGTGTTTTTTGTTTTTGTTTTTGTTTTAATCTAGCAATGAGCCCTATCGGTGATGCATTTCGGAATCGATTACGGATGTTCCCTTCACTGATAAACTGTTGCACCATTGATTGGTTCCAAACCTGGCCTACAGATGCTTTGGAAATGGTTGCTAACAAGTTTTTAGAGGATGTTGAACTTGAAGATGACATTAGAAAAGAGTATGAGTTTATCTATCTATGAGTTTATCTATCAAGAAACATATGAAGCATACCTCCCCCTTATTAAGCATAAATGACCAGGAAATTGTCCCTATAGGTTGGCCAAGCTAAACCAATTCTGTGATTTCAGTGGAGGACAAAGATACCTAGATATATGTATCTGACGTTTCTGAAAGTCAGAACATTCTTTGTAAGGAGTCTAAAATATTTCATATAATGGGGATTAACAATTCTGCCTTCACTAACACTGATATAATTTCATAGGCTTAGAGTAATTTCCTCATAATTAATGTAAAAACAGATTATATTTATGTATTAACAAGAAAAAATTTCTCCAGGGTTGTATCCATGTGCAAATATTTCCAAGAAAGTGTGAGAGCGCTCTCCATCAACTATTACAGTACACTGCGAAGACACAACTATGTAACACCAACTTCATACCTGGAATTGATTCTTACCTTTAAGACTCTGCTGAATAGCAAAAGGCAAGAAGTTGACATGATGAGAAATCGCTATCTTATGGGACTTCAAAAACTTGACTTTGCGTCTTCACAAGTAAGTTTCAGATGAAAACACTAAATATATGGCATATGCATATTTTAGTGTGAGATCTGTATAAGATGATTAAAACTTAAAAAAAAAAAAAGTTAAATTCCCTCTTCACTATATTCATGATGCTGTTGATAATTTTCTACAGAAAGCCATCATGAAGTTAGACTACTGCTTAGTCATTTAAACTTCAGATTATATCACTTAATACAAAGCTACATGAAGCTGATGGTACTCGTTGAATGTCAAAGGGAAAAACCTTACAGATTTCATTATTTTCTCAAAACTTCATATCTAGAATTCATGCCTTGGCATCCTAGTAGTTATTACCTTTTATAAAATAGGGAAGAAGATGAAGAATATTGTAAGACATTAACAACATTGATTCCTGAGTAGAATCCCAGTAGAAAATTGATCAGGTTCAATGTAAACAGTCCCCTCTTCAACCCATCTGATCCAAGGACTGATCTTTCCAAGATGTAAAGTAAGGGGGCTTCCAGGCACTTGCCTGATAAAGAACATTCAGTTTGTAGCTGCTGCTGTCACTAATTCTGTTTCAATCCTAGTTTCTTTTGGATTTTATATTCCACCTGTGTAATAAAGGATTATTTGGGGTTCTATAAACTGAAACTGCCTGTGAAGAAAAAAAAATATGATTGATCAGTGGTGAACTTCGGTGGTTCGTAAGAAAGGAAGCATATTACATGATGATGATTTAAAAACCCTCTTTAAAAATTTTATTCAGTTAAATAAAATAGCCCTAGTAGAAACAGGCCAGAGGAGTATTTTAATAATTATTTAAGATCTAATGTCCCTTTTTAGATTGTATTTAACATAGTGTCTTCTGATCTTTCTTCCTAAGACAGAAAGACGTGAAATGCATGCAGATGTTCATAAAGATTTCTTCTTGATTTCCTGTTATATTCATCAGGTTTCAGAGATGCAGAAAGAATTGACTGCCCTTCAGCCTGAACTGATTCAGACTTCTGCAGAAACAGAAAAAATGATGATCCAGATCGAAAAGGAAACAATTGAAGTAGATGCAAAGAAGGAGCTTGTGTCAGCAGATGAAAAAGAGGCTAATGAAGCAGCAGCTGTTGCTAAAGCTATTAAGGTAGTGTGTAAGTGGTGGGTTCTAGCATCTTTCCAAGTAAATTTGAGTTGTCATGATGTGTTAATGGGATGATCCAAACTCTTAAAGTAACAAAGTTGCAAGAGATGATGAATGAGATGATCCTAATATATACAAGGTAAATTTTGGCTGCTTAGTGTATGATTGTATCTCACAGTACTGCATAGCTTTCCTTACTAGTTCATACCCCAAAAGCCAAATAGCTTTCATTTCTGTACTAACATATTCTGCTTCTCAACAGATTGAGTAATGAGTTTAGATGGTTTCCAGGCCCAGATATGGTTTGTTTAGAGTTAGCTGAGCTAACTTGGCATAGCACTGCACAGAGCCCTCTTAGGCATAACCGAAGAGATATTGCCATAACCAGATGTCTGTAGCACAGAATTTCCTGTGGGAAGATGTGGGATTCCTCAATATATTTTGTAACTGGTTGGAAATGCCAGTGATAGATAGATAATTACTGAGATCTGGGTACATGATAAAGAATTTAAGCTACATGGTATGTATTTTCTACCTGATCAGCATTCTAAGATTTAACTAAGAACAGTTGTATCTAACCTGTATTTTAATTCTTTTTGTCAGACCAGAGAGACTATGAGCTTGAAAGTTTGTCTGGCTTTCTCAGCTATGAGTTGAGCTTATGAAAGTTATTAATTTCTCTACAAATCTTCCCTGTTTAAACTGCTCAGACAAATTATGAAAGTAGTTGTCTCTTTAAGAAACACGATCTTGTGAAGACTCCTTTTTATTAGGTACTTGCAGGCAGATAACATTCTCTGAGACCGTATTGGAGACGGACAATCAGATTGCAGACATGGTATTGTGTGAAGGGTTACAGGCATCTCCCCAATGTCTTAACAGGATGAATGTGAAGGAGACCTTGCTGAGGCCATGCCAGCTTTGGAGGCAGCACTTGCAGCTCTTGATACCCTGAATCCTTCAGACATTTCTCTTGTGAAATCCATGCAGAATCCACCTGGTCCTGTTAAGCTCATCATGGAGAGTATCTGTGTCATGAAGGGAACTAAACCAGAGAGAAAGCCTGACCCAGGTGGCAGTGGTAATTACGTGATATTTCTTATCCTTGCCCTACAAATGGTTGAGGTACTGCAGTGTTGGACTAGTGAAGTGCTTTTAGTGCCAATGCAGCCATGCGCACAAAAAGTGCGTTTCTGTTAGCAATGACGTAAAGCTACACTGAATAGCTAAGAACTTCTTTTACTGTTGTCAAATACTGTACTTGCTTGACTGTTGCATAAGCCTTGTAGATATGGTCCCACTGGGTGCAAAGTCACATCTTCAACTTGCTTTGATCCAGTTTTGAGGTTGACGTTGCCTTGAGGAGCTCTGGGAGCTGGAGGTGCACCATTCATCTGTGTTTTCCACTCTAAGTCCTGCTACTAAATGCTATCAAATATACTGGGAGACAGAATTCTAGCTGTCCCCCTGCCATAGGTAGTTACTCTAACAAACCCTTTTGTTGTGGGTTATGTTATTATTGTGAGATTGTACAGGATTTATGAGGTAGGAAAAGAAAGAGACTCTTTTCTTTCACTTCTCTTTGCCTTATGCCCCCACAATTCAACCCTTAATAACAGAAAATAAGAATTCTGTAAATTTGTCTTTCCTCCAAAACTGTCTCACTTAGATTAGGAAATAACACTTTTGCATATGTGATAAGAGAGATTGTATAATAATTTGTTTCCTTTGTTGATGTAGAATTATTATGTAATTAATAAATATGACATAGGTTAGTGATGCTGAAGTTCCTGTCTGAATTTCTTTAGGGGAGGATTTTCCCAAACTAGTTAATACTAGTAGCATAGTAAAATTCTGTTGCAAAATCATGATGTTAATTCTTCATGTTATGTTTCACGTATTTTTTTCACTTTGAACATGCATGACTTGAGCCTGATTTTAATATTATGTGTAATATAGGTAAAATGATAGAAGACTACTGGGGGCCCTCTAGAAAAATTCTTGGAGATCTGAAATTCCTTGAGAGCTTGAAGGCATATGACAAGGATAATATTCCTCCTGCTATAATGAAGAGAATTAGAGAGAGGTTTATCAATCATCCAGATTTTCAGCCAGCTGTCATAAAAAATGTATCATCAGCTTGTGAAGGACTATGCAAGTGGGTGCGAGCCATGGAGGTATATGACCGTGTTGCAAAAGTGGTTGCTCCAAAACGTGAACGTTTGAGAACTGCAGAAGAGTTACTGGATGTTCAAATGCAGAAGCTAAAAACGAAGCAAGCAGAACTTAGGGAGGTAGTTGATCGCCTCCAAGCTTTGAATGATGACTTTGAAAACATGAATGACCGGAAGAGAGAATTAGAAAATAATATTGAACTCTGCTCAAAAAAGCTTGTGAGAGCTGAACAACTAATTAGCGGTCTTGGTGGAGAGAAAGACAGGTGGACAGAAGCTGCACGATTATTAAGAATCCGGTACATAGACCTTACAGGAGATGTGTTGCTATCATCAGGAACTGTGGCTTATTTGGGAGCCTTTACTGTAGATTACCGTCTACAATGTCAAAAGCAATGGCAGGTTCTGTGCAATAAAAAGAACATACCTTGCTCCAGTGATTTTACCTTAAGTAATACGTTGGGGGATCCAGTCAAAATCCGCGCATGGCAGATTGCTGGATTGCCAATTGATTCTTTTTCCATTGATAATGGCATAATTGTTTCCAACTCAAGAAGATGGTCTTTAATGATAGATCCTCAAAGGCAAGCTAACAAGTGGGTAAAAAATATGGAGAAAACTAATAGGCTGTCAGTTATCAAATTATCTGACACACATTATGTTAGGACATTAGAAAATGCTATTCAGCTTGGAACACCAGTCTTGCTGGAAAATATTGGTGAAGAATTAGATGCCTTCATAGAACCCATTTTATTAAAGCTAACATTCAAACAACAAGGAGTAGAATACATGAAATTAGGGGAAAATATAATTGAATATTCAAAAGATTTCAGGTTTTACATAACAACCCGCTTAAGAAATCCTCATTATCTTCCTGAATTGGCTGTGAAAGTTTGTCTACTCAACTTCATGATTACACCTTTGGGTCTTCAGGACCAACTTCTTGGAATTGTAGCTGCAAAGGAAAAGCCTGAACTAGAAGAAAAGAAAAATGAACTGATTGTAGAAAGTGCAGCCAACAAGAAACAATTAAAGGAAATAGAAGATAAAATCCTGGAGGTCCTTTCCAAGTCAGAAGGAAATATTTTAGAAGATGAAACAGCAATTAATATTTTGTCTTCATCCAAAGAGTTATCTGAAGAAATTTCTGAAAAGCAAAAAATTGCTTCTGCAACTGAAATGCAAATAGATTCTACTCGAGTAGGGTATAAACCAGTTGCTGTTCATTCAGCTGTTGTCTTCTTCTGCATCTCTGATCTGGCAAACATTGAACCTATGTACCAGTATTCATTGATTTGGTTCATTAACTTGTATGTTCAATCCATTGCTAAAAGCCAAAAGAGTGAAGATCTAGAAGAGAGAATTAAAAATATAATTGAGCATTTCACAGTAAGCATCTATAATAATGTCTGTCGTTCACTGTTTGAGAAGGATAAACTGTTATTCTCCCTCCTTCTGACAGTAGGCATTATGAAGGGAAAAGACCAAATAGATGATGAAGTTTGGCGTTTCCTACTGACAGGAGGTGTTGCTCTTGATAATCCTCATCCCAATCCAGCTCCAGATTGGCTATCTGACAAATCGTGGGCTGAGCTTGTACGTGCATCTTCTCTGACAAACCTTAAGGGACTAATGGAACATGTAAGGGAAAATTTTTCAAAGTGGAAACTAATATATGACTCTGTAAGACCCCATGAAGAAAAATTCCCAGATGCATGGAGTATGTTAATGGGGTTAGATCGCATAGTTATTCTCAGATGTTTGAGACCTGACAAAATTGTTCCAGCAGTGCAGGAGTTCATTGTAGAAAATATGGGAAGAACATTTATTGAACCACCTACTTTTGATCTTGGAAGAAGTTACAATGATTCCAATTGTTGTGCTCCTTTGATTTTTGTGTTATCACCAGGTGCTGATCCTATGGCAGGTGAGATTGATACTTAAAATCCCTTTTTTCTCTCATTAAATGACATTCCCTCATTAAATGACAGCCCCTTCACCTGATCTTTAAAGTGTCTTTAAAGCGTCTTTAAAGCACAACACAGCAATGACAGAATAGCAAGCATTTGCATCTGCAAATGACACAAAAATTGCTAGAGGGTGGAATGCATGAAGTGGTGATGAAATATATGGATCTGTGAGCAGCAATTCAGAGGTCCGGATATTTTTAACATCCAGACCAGTTTATAATTTATGCTTATATTACAATTCCTCCAGTGAGTGTCTGGGAGTTGCTCCAGTCTTTGTAACAACCCCTTCCTCAGAAAGTTTCCTCCCCTGTTACTAATTAAATGGTGCATATGGCCACAATGAAAAGCACATCTGTTAAATGTCCTTTAAAAAATAACCACCCAGATTATTTTTAAACCTGTTTTTCTGCCAAAACGATTGTAATATGGATCTGTGCTGTAAGGAAGTATTTCCAGGAGGTACTGGCTTTGATAGTAAAGCAGTAGGATTACTTTCAAGCCAGATAATAGAATTATAGGACAGCTTGAGTTGGAAGGGACCTTGAAGCCCATGCAGTTCCACCCTGCTGCCACCCACTAGATCAGGTTGCCCAGGGCCTCATCCAACCTGGCCTTGAACACCTCCACGGATGGGGCATCCGCAGCTTCTCTGGGCAGCCTGTGCCAGTGCCTTACTGCCCTCTGAGTGAAGAATTTCTTCTTAACCTCTAATCTAAATCTCACCTCTTTTAGTTTAAAACCATTCTTCCTTGTCCTGTCATTGTCTGCCCAAGCAAATAGTTGCTCTCCATCTTTTCTATAAGCCCCCTGTAAGTATTGAAGATCTAGTGATTTGGTTCAAGCTCAATCCTATAAAAGAAACAGAGAGAGTAGACATGATTAGCACAGGCTGGAACTGAGCACTCAGGGCTGAAGAAAAGGGCAGGCATTTAACAGGGCTATTTTTTATTATTATTTTGTTGTGTTTTATTATTACTTTGTACATCTAAATTTTAGCATGTGCCTCAAAAACACAGGACTGATACAGCGTTCGATACTACTTGTAGGTTGTTGAGGTGTTGTTGTTTGTTTTGTTTTGTTTTTTCATTTAAGTAAAATATCTATTGACTTTTACACCTTCAATTACTTTTTCCATTTTGAAAATGATGAATGTAATATGGATCTACTTTCTAACAGATTTTGTCTTTCTTTGCACTTGTGAAACTTGCCATCATAGGTTTGCTAAAATTTGCTGATGATGTTGGCATGGGAGGTACAAGCATTCAGACTATTTCACTTGGACAGGGACAGGGCCCAATAGCAGCAAAAATGATTTCTCAGGCTATTACTGATGGAACCTGGGTAGTGTTACAGAACTGCCATCTTGCAACCAGCTGGATGCCTGCTTTGGAAAAAATCTGTGAGGAAGTTATAGTGCCAGAGAATACCAATGACAAATTCAGGTAGGAGTTTTAATATTTTGCTCTTTTTATGTATTTCTTGTTTGCTGAACACACTAGTAAAAACAAATGAAATTTAATTTTTATGAATAACTACTTATAAGATTCATATTAATGTATAATAATAAAATAAAGATACCTAATCGGAATGTCATCTTTTCTACCTGTTTAATATAATCTCCTTTATGCTTGCATTTTAGAACAAATTTAGATGTTATCATCATAGTTAAAGAAGTAAAACAAACAAACAAAAAAAAAAAACACAACAAACTTAGTCTTCTGCAAATCAATACTGAGGACTTGTCAATATCAATGATTTTTTGATAATATGCTTTTTTAAAATTCTTTGCAGATTGTGGTTAACCAGTTATCCATCAGAAAAGTTTCCTGTTAGTATCCTCCAGAATGGCATCAAAATGACAAATGAACCGCCGAAAGGGGTTAGAGCGAATCTTCTTCGATCATACCTTAATGACCCCATCTCTGACCCTGCATTCTTTAACAGTTGCCAAAAGCCAGAAATATGGCAAAAAATGTTGTTTGGTCTGTGTTTTTTTCATGCTATTGTGCAGGAAAGGAGAAACTTTGGCCCATTGGGTAAGGTTTAGATTATTTTGCATATTGTTTCAAAAAGATCAGTAGTTTTGAAATGTATTATTGGAAACCCTCTGTAAAAAGCAATGTTGTTGTTAGCAGCATTGCAGGAGCGCAATCTGTATTGTGAAGAACATAATGAAGTTCAAAAGCTGCTATTTTACAGGGATTCTTGTTCAGGCAAAGCTACTCTTGGAGCTACTAAAAGTGATACCCTTGGGAGGGAGGATTAGAAAGCATCAGTTTTCCAAGGAAATATATCATACAGTATTTGCATTAAATTATAGCTTACTAAATTATTATTAATTTAATACTGTGATGATCACTAACTACAGTAATTTATCAAATCCAGTTCTATTTTAAATTTTCATCTTTAAAGACATATCATCTTCAGTAGTGCCTTTGTGTGTACTTTTTTTAGCAAAGCTAGTGCATATGTTTACTTGGTATAAAATCAAAGTTTTGTGGCTGCTATGTGTTGTTAATAACACAACCGAAAAGATAAGTTATATATCAGTAAGTTTATCTCCAGATAGCAAAAGATTAGCTGAAAGTACCGAGTAGGTCTGTGCTCTACTTCAGGTAAAACACAGTGTTTCAGGAGTGAGCGATGCCAAATATCTATGCTGATGTTTTAATTGCATAGACTGATGGTTATAATGCCTTAGGATACAATACTGTTGTGGAGTCATATTTCTCAGTTGTACAATAAACAGCCTGGTAAATGCCAGGGCTTCATCTTGGTGTTATCTGGCAGCTGTGATCTTCAGCTCTGTAGTATTAGTGTAATACCAATACCATCATTTCCTGAGCATGGTTATCAGCACAGTGCACCATTTACTCTGTACATCTTTCCTGAATTGAACAGGTTGGAATATTCCGTACGAGTTCAACGAATCTGACCTTAGAATCAGTATGCGACAGATCCAGATGTTTCTGAATGAATATGAAGAGATCCCTTTCGAAGCTCTGACGTATCTAACAGGTATAGGTGTTGCACCCTCTAACATATATTGAGTTTGCTAGGCACTTTCAGTTGGTCCAGCGATACACTGAGTGCTTGACAAATGTAGTAGATTCCATTCAAGTTTACTTTCTTGGTCTTCCACATAACGACAAGTTGGATCCCAAACCCTCAGATTTGATTGCTGTCTTGGCTTATATATAGCTAGAAGACTTACTAATGGTCCAGCAAACCTCCTTGTCTTTGTTTCATATATGTTAAAAAAACCATCAGTGGCCTCTGCTTCACCTTAGCTGATCAATATGTCAGATCCTGACACAGTAAGCATTGGTGATTTGCTATAGGATGTGATTATCCTCATCAGTTTAAAGCAGTAGCTGTTGACCTGTGTAAACAACTTAGTTGCTGTGGCAGTTCTCTTTCTCCAGAAAGACAGCTGCTTGTTGACATCTCCCTTGTCAACTCTATAAATATGATTCCTGATTTTTGCTATTATTATAATTAGCTTTATGAAGAAACAATGTAGGAACGCAGGATTAGAGTAATAACTGTGAGCTTTTAGCTATTTCCTGTACTTTATATCTGTGAAAACCTTCACTCACTACTTCCCCATTTCTTGTTTCCAACCCCTTCTGTATATTTGTGATCCCTTGTTTTCTACTGTATGCATACATAATCAGCTTTGAGTTTGTGTGAAAGGAACAAGACAAGGATCAGCTATCTCTCACTGTTCAGATTCTGACAGTTCTAAAAATTCTTACCAATGAGAATTGCAAGCAAAACAGCTGTAATTTGAAACATGCCATTATTCATTGTGGCATGAGTAGCAGTTTCTCAGACCATCTCAGTGTTCCTTATCTTTCACCATCAGGACGCACAGATTGGGCTCACAGTCCCAAAGGTGTTACAGTGCCTAATTTCCATTGAACCATTGGAAGTGCAGTGCCTAAAATTTTCTGAAGATCTGGAGCTCCAGGATTTCAGCTTACTAGAGCAATACATTAATGTAAAACACTTTTTATTTGTTCATTAACTTTAATCTTTTCATCCTGGTTTTCTCTGTCCTTTCGCAGGGGAATGTAACTATGGGGGAAGAGTAACAGATGATAAAGACAGGCGGCTTCTCCTGTCCCTTCTTTCTGTATTCTATAGCAAGGATATAGAGCAGGACAAGTATATGCTTGCACCTGGAGATGACTACTACATACCACCACATGGTCCATATGAGGTGAGGAGATAGAAGATATAAATTCTCCCTGAATTGTTGTGAAAAAGTTTATCTACACTGCACTTTAATATGCTAAACACAACAAATAGAAAAAACAACAACAACAAAACACGAGATCACAAGGCCATGCCACACTATACAATTTAAGTATGAAATATGAATCTGGTACTTAATATCTAACACACACCAACAGAGATGTAACAATGTACAGTATCTTTCAATATTCTGATGCATGTTGATGCAGAGAGCAACCTCTGTGCAGGTTTCCAGTACAGTTCTGGAAAACCAACAGGAGTCAGGCTTAAGGAATTTACAGGGTAGTTCGGTACTCTCTTGCAACCACTTTTGCCTGAATAGCAATGATCAGGGTGAGAAGGTAGAATGGCAGGTATTTTGTCCCCTTTTTCCCTTCTACCAGCTACACAGATATCACAAATAGGTGTGATTTGAGCACACTTATTTAGTCTGCAGTTGTAAGCGTTAAACATTCCTTGCATGTTCTTTTATGTACATTTCTTTTCCATGCTTTCTCTTGCTCCTTATACAAGGGTAGTAAGGCCAATTTCTCAGTGAGTCTTTGAGTCATTCAAAACTTTTATATATATATATATATATATATTTATATTTATCTGTGCAGCCTGGATGTCAATTCCTGGATGATTTAACTGGGAATTTACATGTGTGGTTCTAAATGGGAATGTCCTAACAAAGTTGGAATTACTGATCAATTATGAATATATTATTGCATGACTTCTGTTATTTAATTGTTTCTTTTACAGTCTTACATTGAATACCTAAGAAACTTACCAATTACAACACACCCTGAAGTGTTTGGCCTTCATGAAAATGCAGACATCACCAAGGATAACCAGGAGACTAATCAGCTTTTCAGTGGAGTGCTCCTGACCTTGCCTAGAGAAGCAGGGGGAGGTGGCAAGTCCCCTCAGGTAACTGGGGAAGAAAGATCAACCTGCAGCCTGGAAAAGTGCCCTTTCCTCTCATGCCCTGGTTCTCAGAATAATCCAACACCTCTCATCACATGAATGTTGTGTAGATGTGTAGAGAAGAGGGAGTAGATGCGTAGAGAAGTAAATGGATTTGAACTAGAAGAACCTTTAAAGATGGAAGATACAGTGAAGACTTTGTATTCAAATAGGTATATCTAGGTATTAAAATACCACACAACCCCACCTAGTTAAATAGAACATGTAATTTGAATAAGGAAGTTTCTGCCATATACCGTGTTTTATAACAGCACTTGAAGTGCTTCACTTCAGTCATGAATTGTAGTTAGAGCACAGTTAACAAGCACAACTCCTAGAGAACCTCAAATCAAATCCCTCTCTAGGCACTTCTACAGTATGACATTCAATTTCGGTCTGCAAATTTGAATGTTAGAGGTTCATGTACTGGCCTGACACCAACCATTATTGGTTGCATGACTGTCCCTATCATCATCAGGGGATGGACTCCAGAGTGCTAGGAAATAATATCAAGCTAGTCAACTGTCAGGCAAGCAATATAGCAATAGCCAGAGGTGAAAGTCTTCTTCCTGGTGAAGTTTGTGCTATAATGGCACTTCCACTCTACTTTACTGCTCATTGAATGCTCAGTTTTTGAGGTACGATTTTCTGCTTTCACTTGGCTGCTTCAGTTTATACAGTCGCAGACTTAAATCTCTGTGTATGACTTGTGTGGCACAAAGACAGGCCAATCTGGCATAACGGAACTGTGTGAACCCAGACCTCACTGTTGTCTACACCTCCATGGGACCTGTTTGTGAAGGTGCTGGGAACTTCTTTTTCTTCATCTTGTCCTAGTGGCTCAGGTTACTTGGGCCCTCTCCATGCCCCTTTGAGATAGGTAAATGGCCTTTCATGCCCCCCTCAGAATTGATATCCTGTATTTTATACGCACATGGATTCTAGAAAAATTGAATTGATGGAGCCTCATTTCTTGTGAGGGTGTATAGTGATTGTATTCTCTGATGTCTGATATACTGAAAATTAAGCTTCTCTCGTGGCTGGGATGTTCACATTTTCATTATTTCCATGCTGCATACTTTGTCTTTTCCTTCATTGTGGCAACAGTAGGATTATGCTCATCTGTCCTGCTGCCTGTTTCCTCAGAATTTGCCTAAAACCTTTTTGCAAATTAAACTCCAATTGTTAACAAATGTAAAATTATTGAGAAGAGAAAAGGAGCAAGCAGGCACATGCAGAGACAAACAGGATGATGAACAAAGAGAGTATGATCATGTAAGCATTAGGAAAATGGACTAAAATAACTATGTGGTTATACAGCAAAAACATAAAGTCCATACTGTTTTGAGGAATTTCTTGAATAGAAATAGGAAAAATGAAAAGTCCTAATTCACAGCAAGTTTGTGATTTCAGAAAACTGTTGAAGATTTGGCACAGGACATCCTAACCAAATTACCAAGCGACTTTGATGTTAAAGAGGTTATGAAGATATACCCAGTACTTTATGAAGAGTCCATGAATACAGTTCTTAGGCAAGAACTGATCCGATTTAACAGGTATGGTTCAACGTTTTGTGTAGCATTACTAAGACTGAAAAATGCTTGTTTGTCAGTGCTAGCTGCTGACAAGCTTTAAACAGTTAAAAGCCTTTCACAATACATGTTTCTTAAGATGATAGATTATGCTTTGGATGAGCCTTATTAGAAAAACCTGAAAGCTGCAGCTGAGTACCTGAATATAGAAACAGAACCTACTTTCTTGGAGTGTGAACTTAAATCAGATTTGAATTTGTTTTGTTGAGATGGGGCAGCCTACATTATTCTTTTAAAGTGATATCCATTCCCTTATATTCATAACACGCTACATTATCTACTGTCAGAATCTTAAAACTCTTGTCATTTGATTTCTCTTGTCTAGAACAGGAATTTTCCCTATCTTTCTTTTCTGTATGTGTGTGTGTTTGTTTGCTTTTTCCAAGTTAAATAAGAGTTTTGATTACTACATGTGGGATAAAGATTTTCTGACAGGACATTCCCGAGCTTTGATCAGCCCTTCCTTCAAGTTGGAGTTGGAGGTCTATAGCCAGATAAAAGTATATGTAAATAATGAGGTGGCAATTTCTTTTTTATCTGAAGGCTTACTGAAGTTGTTCGGAGCAGCCTTGTTAATTTAGGCAAAGCCATCAAAGGGCAAGTGTTGATGTCATCTGAACTTGAAGATGTTTTCAACAGCATGCTAATGGGAAAAGTGCCATCAATGTGGGCTGTCAAATCCTATCCATCACTGAAGCTGCTGGGCAGCTATGTGTCTGATTTGCTCTGTCGTTTGAACTTCTTCCAGGTATGCTAAACTGAGACTGACAGGTCTAAAGACTGGGTAGTTGAAAGCTGAATGGATAAAATTTGTATCAGTACTGTCCTCACTCAACAGTACCCCCAGTAGCTCCAGATTGTGAACTATTTGTACACACGCATGACCAAATACACACTGCATTAATAGCATTGGAATTTGCTGGGCCACTGTTCTGCAGGGCGAGTCCAGGAATATATTCGTTGGTGCTAGTCCAGCGCAGCATTTAGTAGTTTCAATTTTTCCACTTCTACAAGATGCATTTTATTTTGCATTGATGTAATAATGACTTCTCTGCTCAAAGAACACTGAGCTAGGAGTAAAAATGCTTTAGAAACAAACCTATGGTGTATAAGAGGCACTATTAGATTTTATGTATGTGACTGTAAATTTCTTTGAAGTTAAGTAAACAGTGACACAACTTCCACATACCTTTTGAACAAGCTAATTGATTCTTTACTCAGCCTTCCATTATTTCCCTCACATTCTTAGCGTACTCGTTAAATTGCTTAAAGTTTCAGATGTACCTTAAATTGCTGAGATACTGAGATGTAATGGAATCCCATGCAAATCACATGAGGAGAAACCTAAAAAGAAGCATCTGGAAGTCTTATATGAGCAGCAGAGTTTCATGTTTGCTGAGTTACAGTACTATATCAGTTTTTTTTTAACTTAACATGGCTCCTAATGGCTTAGACTGGTGTGGGAACATTCTGTCCTTGCCTTACTGCCTTTGTGATTTCCAGCAAAGATACTAGTCCAAGATCTCCTTGTCTGGCATCTTTGTACAGGAATGATATCCACTACAAGATTCTTATTTGTTGGCTGTAGTGATAGATTGCCTTCATAGTGATAGTTAAAGATACTATGTGAGAAAATCCAACCTTTTTTCATGTTAGGAAATCTGGGTTTACAAGACTGTAAGAGAGGGTATATTGATAAAAGTATTCCTTATTTGCTTGTTTGCTTATTGCTGATTAGCATCTAGACTTATAGAATCATAGAATATCCCGAGTTGGAAGGGACCCATAAGGATCATTGAGTCCAACTCCTGGCACCACACAGGTCTACCAAAAAATTTAGACCATGTGACTAAGTGCACAGTACAAACGCTTCTTAAACTCCAACAGGCTTGGTGCAGTGACTACTTCCCTGGGAAGCCTGTTCCAGTGTGCGACAACCCTCTCAGTGAAGACTTACATTATTTATAACCATAATATGGTTATGCTACTTTTTGAAATTTCGTTCAGTAGTGCTGAGTTCCAGTTGTTGTATGAGTAATTACTTTTGTTACCATCTAAAATAACTGACTTCGGTAATTTGTATATATATTTAGGGGCAACATTTTATATATATGTGTGTATATATATAATGTGCATTTGTGTATATATATATATATACATGTGTATATGTATATGTACACACACACATATATATAATTTATAATATATATACACCTAATATATAAATATATATATATAATATACATTTATAATATATAAATATATACCTAACGGTAGTATCCAGAGGGTCCGATCAAGGCCCAGATCTTATTGTGCTGTTCAACTCTATCTCAGAAAAAGACAACACTTTATGGTGAATTTGCACAGTGAAGCCACAAAATGTATCTTTAATTCTGTTTTTTTTTTCTCTCCATATTCAGGACTGGGTCATCAATGGGCCACCCACAGTCTTTTGGCTATCAGGATTCTACTTCACGCAGTCTTTTTTGACTGGTGTTTTACAAAACTATGCCAGAAAATACACCATACCAATTGACCATATTGGATTTGAATTTGAGGTAAGAAAATGCAGAGGAATTCTGTTTTTCCTGAACAGCTTGAAACACGTTCTGAAGCAGCAGGGAAGAGTTTTCAAACGAAAAGAAATTGTATTCAAATGAGTAATTTCAGATTATCACTTACAGGATTTAATATACTCCAGATAAAAATAAAATAAAGCAAATGGTTTCATCATTCCAGGTGATGAAAGAGGAGCACACAATGGAAAAAATGCCGGAAGATGGAGCTTATGTAAAAGGCCTTTTTTTGGAAGGTGCACGATGGGATAGAGACTCCTTGGTGATTGGAGAATCACTTCCAAAAATCCTTTATGATTCCTTACCCATAATTTGGCTGAAACCTGGAGAAAGTTCCAGATTTCGTCATATGAATATCTATTCATGCCCTGTATACAAGACAAGTGCAAGAAGAGGTGTCTTATCCACTACTGGCCACTCAACCAACTATGTTCTCTCAATTGAACTCCCTTCAGACAAGCCCCAGAAACACTGGATAAATCGAGGTGTGGCAGCACTATGCCAGTTAGATGACTGAGAGTATGCAAGTCAAAACACTCATATTTTGTAATTAAAAGATACACTTCACTCCCCAATGGCTGCCTTTTTTTTTTTTTAACGTCACTACCTTCTGCTGTCTTTAAAGCAGCTCCCAATTTCCTTTGTTTTTTTTTTAGCCATTCTCAGCCACTAGACAGAAGTGAGTGAAAATAGAACACTGGAAACAGATACTTATTTCAAAGGCCTGTGCTTTGTCTTGCAATACATCAGAATAAACAGAACTCCCATCAAGCTGTGTGCCATCCACATTATTGCAAATCTTGTGAAATTCTAATATTATCAGCTTGCTGTTGTCATAGCGCCTTTTTCCCCCCAATGAAATTGGGCCCAAAGAGTTTTGCTGCTAATTTTAATGGGAATCTAATCCAGAGCTCTTGCAAATGGGACTCTCTGGATTTGCCTACAACTTCTGTGTCCCAGGAATATATAGAGCAAAGAGGGAGGGCACAAGCATAGACTGCTCTCAACATGTAAAACTAATCCTCCACTAGAATTAACTGCCAGAGCTGTATTATAAAACTATAATACCTGGCACTCCTGGAACACGTGCCTCAGAATTTCCATGGAAGAATTCTATGTACCACATGCATTGGGAACCTGCCATTTCTCAGAGCAGTATACTTGTCTCATAATTTTTTAACTTTTTAATTTCAGTATTACTTACATACATATCCCAGGTGCCTGATAAATGCAGCTATGTTTCCTTTCTCCCATAGTCTCAGTTCACTTCTTTGTCTGGCCCTCTTGCATGTGAGACTAATAAACCACCTGATATTTTGTACTTAAGCCTTTCATCAGAGAAGCTCAAGGTAGCTTGCAAACATTAATTAAAAATAAAATAGCCTGAACATCTTCAAAGCGCTATGCAGTCATTAACTAATCCCCACAGCATGCCAAGATGGTACTAAAGATGGATCATTAGACTTTTTGTACACACAGTACAAGGGAAACACAAAGATCAAGGCAAGCATTTAAAAACAAAACAAACGCATAAACATCCACTAATTTCAGGTCTTTTTTTTTTTTTCATTGCCCAAATTGCAGCATTTTAATGACTTGCTTGAAGCCTCACAAAGTCAGAGATGTAGCTTTAATTCAGCAGTTCCCAGTATCCTGCTACAGTGATGCTACTAGGAACTTATCTGTTCTGTCATGCTTAGCTGTTACAGGAGAAAAGTGTTCATTATTGTTTTATTAACCACTGGTTTGTTTTATGTAGCTATTCATTAAATAGCAACTTTTAAGAATGGCAACATACAGGTAAGCAAGAAGTAGTAAGTAGTATTACAGGTATGTTGTGCAGTGCTCTACATAATGATATCCATAGGTAATTAGTAGCAGTATCTTTATGTACCCTATTTGATGCCTCATAAGTAGTACAGTATGCAGGCATTCAGTGCATCATGATTGCTACATGGTAACTAGAGCAAAGATATCAGCAAGAACACTTAATGGATATTTGTTTTAATAAAGGGAACAGAGGTATACAGGTCTTTCAACTTACTGATAGGGAGAAACTACCTGTAACAATTCAGATGAAATTATGTTTGACACCTACAGCAAAGATAAAACTTGTCGCGTATGAATGTTACAACATGGTCACCCACATTGACATTTTTTGAGAAGAGAACTATATTTCAGAAGATCTGTAAGTAAATTAATTAAAATTTCTCCTTTAAAAACATAATCCTTTGTTTTCATAAAAGTAACATGGACAGTTTCTACTTTTCATATCATTAAAACTAACTGAAATTTAGTACATATTTAAACAAAGTGGTAATTATGATATTTTTGAATGGCTGCATCTAATTGTTGTGAGTATCAGATCACTGATTAGGTCACTGTGACATCAGAGATAACAAATCAGTCACCAGCCTGTTTGCACGCAGTCCAAGGAGGCTGGACCTGGCTGTAGATCTCTCTCTGTGGATCGGTCAGTTCAGTCACTGCTCTTGAAAGGAGCTTTCTTTTTACATTTGAGCTTATGCATGTAACTGACTCTGATCACTTAGTGTGAGAGAGGTTAAAATTTTAGGATTGAGTTTCTCTCTCCTTCTTTGGATAATGCTAGTTTTGCAAACAGTCCTCTAAATTAAGCCATTATAAATTAAAAGCCAGATTCACTAGTATATGCTAGCTGAATTACATTTTTTTGAGATCAATTACTTTTGAACCATTGAAAAATATGGAGTCTGTTGTGTGGGTTTCTTTTTACTGTCTTTTTGTGAACAAACACTAGCTGATAGTTAATTAAATAACACAGCTATGAGTCTTGTGAATATACAGTGGCTTTGCTACTACATTGTGTACAAAGGCCGTATTGATATTCTAAAGGTTTTTGTGTGTTAATGTTTAGATTTGAGATTAAGGCATCTCTTAGAACATATTTAAAGATGTAATTCAAGCTTTTGTAGATGTGACCAAAATATCTAGATAAGAGAGAAGTCCTTAAGAGAGGGTTCATTTATCTGTCATTTGCTATGTTCCCCTTTGCCAGTGATCAGGTACAGCTGAATTGCTTTAGTTGATGAATAGTGAAGTCTTGAAGAAGTATGTGATTTCCTGGGCTGCCCGTACTATTAGAGAGAAAGCAGTGGAATTTACTCTGTGTTAGAGAGTTTTTTCTGTGATTCTTTTGATTCTTGAAAAGGAACTTCCTAACTTTTTGTTGAGCACTGCCTAGGCCTTCCTGAAGAATGATACACTTCCAGACATTAGACTTCACAACCTTTCTTGGCTGAGATGCATTAAAAAAAAAAAAAAAAAAAGGCAACCCAACTGTTAGTTGGACCAACTTTAATTTCATTATAAAAAGGGAAAAAAAATGGACAGATTAAATTCCTTGTAGAAGTAGTACTAGAATTCTTGACTCTACAGCTTACTATTTCCCTTTCTCAATTAGAAACTCTTATTAAACAAACCACACACACACACACAAACCCAACCTGTAATTATTACAAATCATAAATTCTAAGCCTTACTAATAACTCAAAGCAGATGGAAAAAAAATGCAGTATACAGGCATTACAGAACAAGAGAGATTTGTTCCTTAAAAACAGCAGATAGACTTTCAGCTGGGGATGCTATAAGACAGGTGGGGTTAGTACATTTTCTCAGGAAATGCAAACTTTTCTTACACCTTATCTGTACAAAAGCTGCGTCAGAAATAGAAAGGGTTACATCTGATTTTAACACTGTTGGGCTTATAAAAGAAAATTATACAATGAGAAAGCAAAAAGACAATATAAAGGCCCCAAATTCTTCTACTGACAGGTTCCTGTAAGCTAGAATGTTTGGCTAATTAGAAAAAAATAGGGAAAGGTGCAGGTCTCTCCTGTAATTAGTATGCTTGAAATTGAATTCATAGGTATGATCGAATAAGTGACTGTCCTGTTTGTGGATAAAAGATGGATATTACTGATATCAGTTCTGACAGATATGTAGTAGGGCCCCAGAAGAGTGAGGTTGCCTTATTTTCTCCAGATCTAAATGGGATTACAGGAGCAAACTTGCATTACTAGGAAGATGTATCAGATGACTGATTCATTCTTAAACTCTGTTTTGTGATACTTCCCTTGGAATAGATTGGGTCACTGTGACAACTTAATCAGAATTTCTTCACCCCTAGAAAATATTGAGTGGGCACATTCAGGTGCCAAGTCTGACATCTGCTTAAATGATCATTGCAAATGTTAGTGTTAAGCTTGGGTTTATAAGTGCTTGGCTTCATATGTTGTAACCTTTCTAATGATGGAGTTAGGGAGAGAATTTCCAGGGAAGAGACATTATTTGGATATTCAAGGCCACATGTCCTGTCAACAAATCACCCATGCATTGTCTACTAGTTAGCTTGCAGGAGAGTTCAGGAAGCTGACTCAGGTTTTATTTCTAAAGAATATCCAATTAATCTGACAGGTTATTATTCTAAAGCATCTCCTGACTAGCATGATAAATTGGAAAGTGACAGTATTTACTGGAAGGTGAGTAAGAGAAGCTAAGGAAGTACAGGACGGAGTGTACACTGACTGAATTCAGTGCATGACAAACTCTTAAGAACTCAGAGGCATTTTAGTGCAGCATCTTTTTGCAATTAAAATTAATGTGTAGGAATACTTCTTGACAGAAGTTACGTGGTCTTTGGAATTTAAAGGAGTACCACTTGAGACATCTGCCGACCTTTGACCTCAAAAACAAAGGATTCTTGTTTGAGACTGGTTCTCTTGACTCATACAATGTTTAGCTTGAGCTGTGAAAGAATGGCTTTGCTCTCCAGCCTTGACAATAGAGTTGATGTAGTCCTTCCTTCAGCTGAACAGCCTGAGGTTTTAACGAATTTCAGTCTTTGCCTCCTGGTGCTGGAAAGTGATGAGGATCAGTCAGCAGTTAATCATTTCTCAAACACTTACTTTGGAAAATTAATAGGCTGTTTAGCATTTAAAAGCATCTCAAATAATGTGATGCTGTTACAGAAGTTCAACTTACTGTATTTTCAGTTAAACAAGTTGGATACTCATCTGAGTTTCTTTAGGCTACTTGAGCCTTCTTAAAAATTGAATATTTATATTTCCCTTCAGAAATAAACTTAAATTCATACTGGTATTTCAATTTGGTGTAAAGTGTCTGTAATTTTAGGGATGGATGCTCACTCAGGAAAGAGTTGTGACCGTAACACAGACAGTAAATTTAGACTGCTTATTTACATGACTCTTTATTTGCCTGATGAGTCACAGCATCAGTATCTTCATTAGTCACATGAATTTTAAAAATTAAAAATATTAAAGTCATAGTTTCATGACAAAGAATAAGCCTAAGCTTCCATTCAAAATCCTTGTCTCTACAAGGTTTGCTTTGGCTCAGCTGACATATCTCCACATTGGTGTATCGGAACTAAGGACAGGAAAAGATTGTTTGGGAGCTTGTTTCAGTGAAGGACTAAGCAGCACATAATCATGTTATTTTTACTGTCTCTGTCTTTCACCCCTCTCTTCCTAGGTTAAAGGAGTTTTATTTTGTGTTTTCTTGGCATCAATAAATTTGCAAAGCTCCCACTGACAGGCAAAACAATGGCATTCTACATGTTCAGTGCAAGGTACTTCCCACATAAGGCATTCCAAGGAAATAATTATACGGGAATAGATACCTTTGTGGACTGGAGCCATAAAAGGTAGTCAAAAATTGGGCTAGCCAGTACCTGTCATGCTGACTAGCTCTTCTCATTGTTTCCTTGTACTTTCTCATCTGCCTTTTTTTTTTCCACTCTTGAAAGTACATTCTTGGGGGAAGAACTGTCATTCTGTTCTGTATGTCATCAGTAAAAAACCTAACGCTAACATAATTGTTGAGAAAGCCAGAGTGCTGATTTTGTTGAAAGACTAAGCATGTAAAAATGCACAGTGAAGATTAATTACCTTAAATTTGTTTCTGCAGTGATACCCTGAAGGGAAAGTTTTCAGTCAGTTCATACATGAGAACAGGAGGAATCCAACACTGGAATGTCTTGCTCTTAGTTGTGTAATGGGATTCCAAACTTTGCATTTCATCTCCATGCCCTCTCCAGAGGAAGGTGAAGCTGACACAGAGGCTACACACCATTCCTGTGCAGTTTACAAAAAGGAAAAAACAAATGGTGGCATTTCTGCTGTCTCTTTGCTCCTGTCCCTTTAGAAAATATACTTCACCATAAGGGCACAAAGAAACCAGCACATTTCTCCAGGGACAACAGGCACAGCAGGGACAGGAGAGGAAGGAGAGCAGCTGCATGTGGCAGTCACCACATTCCCACGTGAATTCATAAGCTCTTGAGGCACTGTGACCTGCCTTATTCTCCTGGACTTACTTGCTTTTTGCTGACACAAGGCACTGCCTTGACTCAAAATTGAGCATATATAATCCTCAAACCTCCAAAGAACCCTGCTACAGATTAACAGAGTTTGAAAAACTGCTGTAATTTGTCCTGATGCCAAAGTAATCTTCGTATCACACTTAACTCCTTGAAAAGTGCTACTTTTATTGATGAGTCAATGGTTGAATAGTATTAGACCAACCTTATCCATCATATGCATTACATCAGTTAGCTTTCTGGCCTCAGGAAATGTGGGAGCAAGTGACCAAAACAGCTTCATTCACAGTTGTGCACACAAATCACCTGGATTACAGTCCAAACACATCACAGTTTAGTGATGGGTTATGAAATTTCATCATGGGATTTCAGGTATATTGGCTTAGAAATCTTCCTCAACTTTTCCTGTTGTCGAAATGTACGGCCTTGTTTATGGGCAAGACCCATAGGAGGCAGATGAATCTGGAAAAGAAAATCCCATCAGTTAGGTGCGAATGGAGAAACTACCAAAAAAAAAACCAAACCACCACCACCAACAAACAAAATCAAAACAAAAAAGTATATATACAGACTAGATTTCTTTGAGCTTTAAATACTTTTCTCACATTTTGGAGAGGGTAACTGCACTGTCTTAAACCAGGTTTTTAGATTTCTAGGCAGAGAACTTTCTGAAGAGTGATTAATAGCATGACTTTGAAGCCTTAAACGTTGCGTTTATTAAAATCCTATATATTTTAAGCTTTAGTAACTCTGTTCTGCAGTTTGAGATGTTGAAATATGACCGTTGGCAATACTCCAGAACAGCAAGACCCAGAAAACCCTATACATTTCTGAGTAGAATTCTTAAAGCTTTAGTTATACCCAGCTAGCAAGCCACAAAATAACGCCAAGCTGTATGTATTGAAAGACTGCCTTCTTATTGTCACAATTATATATACTATATTCAAATGCACACTCAATGTCATTGACTCTACAAGCAGAAGGCTCGATAGGTG
The DNA here is from genome assembly GCF_013377495.2 of Cygnus atratus. Taxonomy (NCBI): domain Eukaryota; kingdom Metazoa; phylum Chordata; class Aves; order Anseriformes; family Anatidae; genus Cygnus; species Cygnus atratus. The sequence goes on from NC_066376.1 coordinate 8,326,852, forward strand.
ACAGGTTTTTCTTTTGATTGACAAAGTCTTTATACTTTTTAAGACTGGGAGTAGGAGTCATGCAGCTATATCCCCCTATAAGCAACTGAAAAAATGTAGGTGTTACCAGTCAGATGCTATTGTTGCTGAAACTATCACCCTTTAAGACAGCTGTTTAGGTGCAAATAGTAGTAAAATTACTGACTAAACCAGCAACAGACATTTCTGGAATCTGAAAAACAACGATCATCCAGTTTATGTGAGAGTGATGATGTAGGACTGATCCTTTAAGATTTAGAAGCTGCTGCAGAACTTATGTTTTGATGCCCGTTTCTAGGAGCACAGCTTGCCAGATGTGCATTGTTGTTCTGTATACTGGAGCAAAAGAGTGAGCCATATATGAAAGAGATGCTAAAAATGCCTATTCTAGGCAAGCATCCGATGAAGATATAGATTAATTTGTACCATGACCAGCTTGATAATGAAACTATAGATGTGAAAATGCAAACTAATTAACAGGAGTAGGAAGGAAGTCTCTGTGGGATACAGCGTTAAGGTAATACAGACAGAAATGACTGGACAATGAGGAACCTATATTGCATGGTGCAATAGAAGATACTGTTACAACTTCCAGCAGTTTCACTAATCTAAGGCATGTTTTTCTCTAGGAACAGGTGAAAAGAATCAGCAAGATAGGAAGGTGTTTTTATAAGACCTGATTGATGTCAGGGAGAACAGTTATGAGTAGCATAGGCTATGAAAATTATTACATCTATGAGATGTAATGTAATGAAATATTTCGAGTCTGTTTTATTCTCTTTTAATTATGTGGAAAGATGATTAAATGGATTTGATTCTGTTACCATTTTTTTTCTATGAGTCATTGGTCAGTCAAGGCTGTCTAAATACTCTCAGTCCCTGGGAGTTTAACTGAGACAACTACATTTAGGTTTTGACTCCCTGAGTAGAAATTAGCCAGCTTAAAGCGAGAAAAGAAATGGAGAATGTTTCAATGTACAGTTAGCTTATTTGGTTCTGATTTAGCACAGTGTTTAAATACAAGCTTATCTAAAAATGCAGTGTGCTGACAGTAGTATGAACTTACGATTTTATTGTCAAGTGAGAACTAAGTGGGTACTGATGAAGTCTTTGTGAATAGATTTATACTCACAGGTCTTGGGTAGGGGATGTTATAATGAAGTCCAATTTCTATTCTTGCCTCACATTCTTCTATGCACTGCTTAATCAACTTTGGATCTGTTACCTAAGATAATTCAGAGTTAAAAAATACATATATATATATTTTTGTATAAGTACAACAACTAGCAGTTGGAAACTCAAGTGTAAATGATGTGGCACAGCCACATGACTTGCTTTTGGGCAGTCCCAAGGATATAATGATTTTATTTTGCACATCCATAAAATTAACATTACCATTTGCCATGACTCAATAGTTCTAGGCATTAAAGGCCTAGAGGCTGTCAGAACTGACAGTATGGTATGAAAGGAGGGTTTTACCCAAACATGGTATTTTATCTGTAGAAACAATACACGTGTAAACTACCATTACATCCATGGAAAAGCACACTCACCCATTCATCACACTGCAAGGTAGCTAGAGGAGAAAAAGAGACTCTTTGGGCTACATTCTGTTATCATTCCATTGAGAAAATCCCTTTGAAGTCAGAAATTTGGTGTTAATTAGGACTTAATTTTTATTTTTGCATCAGTGGAATTTAGTCCCACACTGAAATGGGATATAAAAGAGTATTATGACCTTGGATTACAAAAAGGACATCTGATTACCATGTAGTCAGTTTTGTCCCTTTTGAAAGAATTTTGAAATGTTGTCCTTAAGAAAAAATAAATGAGACTTTTATGAAAAGTGCCAATAATTGCTGCTTTGAAATGAGAAAAACAAGCATAAGATGCTACTGAGCACGGATTGCCTTTGCATGAGTAATGATACACTTTGCTAGCTTTCTAAAAGATCAAAAGGTGCTTCAATTACATGGGCAGTATCTTTGGAATTAACTTCTTTTTCTCAGAGTTTTTTAATGATAGCTCTAGACCTTTTAGCCTTCTATAGGAGTTAAAAGTCTGAAATGGTTTGAGTTTTCTTATTAAATTTCACCCCTGAAATAATAAACTATAACTCAAATATACCTTATAATGTGTTATACCAGCATTTCTGGTGAAGGAAATTTGGGGGAAATCATTCTTAAATTCATACCTCAGCATCCAGTCACTAAGAGAGTACAAATCACAAAAAAAGAATCATTCAGAAATTCAAATCTATAAGGACACCCACTTACATCTTTGTTTTTTCGGAACAATGTTTTGGCTTCTTTCTTAATGTAATCTTTCTCTTTAAGAGTTTCTTCTACCTGTCCTGATGCTGATTGCCATTTTTTGGCTATCCGGAATATCTTGCGGTAAAGGCCAAGAACTTCTTGTCGAGTAACTGGGGTCATCTAAAGAACAAACAAACAAAGAAAATAACACAAAAGTCCAAATGTATACATGAACACTTGTTGCTAAAAAGGCCACCAAACCTAGTTTTTCACACAGTTGAATTAGTGTAAAAATATTTCCACCATCTAAAGATCTGCTGAGTCTTATGAGAAGAACTGAAATAGCTGTAAGCAATAATGAGCTGATGAAAGCTGAAGACTTGGTCCATTAAAGCATTTAAACTAATACTTAAATCTGCCTCCATTCAAACAGCTTGAGCTCCTGCTCAAAGTTAAGCACCTGCTGTAGTGCTTTGCTGAATCAGAGTCCTGGTTCCAGAATGGCCAGATTTTGTTTCCTTGCTATTTTGCAACAGACATTGGGCAAGTCACTGAAACTCTTACCGAGCGTCCCCTTTTCTATTGTAACAATGCTGACCCTGTCTTTGCAAAGTGCCTTGAGACCTGTGAATAAAGTACGTGATAAAACCACTACAATATTGCTGGAAACCAGTTTTGGTGTCAGGTGCCGAGAAGCTTGTTCATGATACCATTACGGTATGTAGTAACGATTCAGCCGGAGTTTGATATGATGAAAAGGTGATGAAAGCAATGTTATTTAAGCACTGCAAGAGAGGCAGACTACCTGCAGATTTAGGAAAGTCCTGATTGTCTTGATTTTCAGAGAGCTAACTGCCTGCTGAGCCCCCTGAATCAGCCTCCAGGTGTGCTGGGAATCTTTATCAGAAATCAAAAGTGAAATCCTATTCTCATTCTACGTAAATGAGTACTTTGTCATGGAACTAGTGCCACGACTTCATCCCAGACCAGAAACATCCTGGAGACAAATGCACTGCTGGAGTAGCAAGACTGCTTCTTCCCCAGAGTCATATTCTACTCCACGTGGATTAGATTTGCTGAATCCATGACTTCTGCTTTAGGAATCATCAAAGGTACCTTACTGTCCAAAAGTAAAATGCAGCAGGACTGCGAAGTGAGTAAGTGTATGGGTACAATGAGGAACAAGTGTCAAGGAGAGGACATCTGAAGGTCTCAGGATCCATTTGCCAACCTGGAGCTCTGGTTACTGTGGCTAAAGCTACCCTGAAATCAGACCTATGTGCTGGGAATCGCTCCTCCGAAGTTTGGAACAGGGTAATTCAGCCTGAACTGTCCTCTGGAGGAAGCACTCTCTGCCTTAGTGGTACATGAAATCTGCAAAAACATTGACGACATGGATATTTTATCTCCCTGCAGTCTGTGGGAACTCGTGTTACTGTGGAAAGCACAAGAGCGTTTTAAATCAAGCCATACAGTTCTCAAGGGGCTGCAGCCGCTCTTGGGGTAATATTGCAGCACAGCCCTCCTGTCGCTTCACACATTCACATGATATTTCCCTTACTAAATTCGGTTACAGATGTTAACCTGAAGACCAGATTTGGCTCACAGTTCTTTTTGCTAAGAAAGCTAAACTTTTAACTCCTAGCCCTTTTTGTCTTAAGCATTGCCATGATCTAAAGAGTTGTTTCATGAACTCTGTTGTGGATCTGAAGAAGTATAGACATAAAACTATTTTTATCTGATTCTTAAGACAGAACATTTTTATATTCATATTTTAAAACATTTAACCAATCATATATTTTCCCCACATATAAAAATGATCCTTCCTACCCAGCACAAATTATTTCTAGCAAATGTTTAGGAAACATATCTGCAATAAAGATAGGTAGTCCCAACTCATCAAACACCTTGGAATGAATGCTTTGCTTTATCCACTCTACAGCTCCATTTCAGGCAAATAAATAAATAAATAAATAGTCATACACAAAGCTATGCATGCACTTGTATCTGAAAAATCATCGCTTCCCTCTGCTGAGTGCATTATTTTCCAGAGAATGAACAGCTCAGTTACGAGGGCTGACCTGGCACAAGCCGAGTCCCAGATCACGGCCTCACCTCCAGCCCCTCCTGGCCTCACCCCGCTGCTTTCATTCGAGGGTGTCACCTCTGGCGTTGCTGCTAATGCTCTTTGTTCCCTGATGACAGCTACTAAAAGGGAGTTCTGAACTGGAGAATTTGAGCTTAGGTTCTCATGTAATCCATAAAGCAAAAATAACAGGAATAATTTCAGGGGAAAATAAGTTTAGAATACAGGTTTAAACTCTGACCTATGCATCAGACAATTTCTGAGGCACAGCTCAGGGCCATGCATGCCCTTAGCTCGGAGCTGTAATCACACCTATTGCTTTTGGATTTTGTCTAAAAGTTTCAAACCAGCATTCTTTTTTTTTTTTTCCCATGGGTTGCTTCCGCTCCTCCACCTTTTATTTATTTTTTCCTTTCTTTCATTTCTCAGTGTTGGAATGGATACAGGGCTGCACAGCCCCTCATCGAGATACTGGCTGCAGTTTTGCATGGTTGCTTCTCCTTCCTGCATATGATAGATGATGTAGAACACATTAAGCAGATTTCCAGGTATACTCAGCAACCAGCTGCTCCCATAGGTGATTTTAGTCAACAATTTCTACATTACAGACCTGCTCATAAACCATTCCTGCAGAGATACATAAATGAAGGTGTAAGGAGCTCTCCACGCCCTCACTATCATGGGCAAGGATGAGAGTAAAGTGGATGACATTCAAAGCATGGGTCAGACTCTGATCTCAGAGTGTAAACATGGAGTAATGCCACTGAGAGAGCAAAATTATTTTCAACATGGAACATCGTAAAAGAAATTGAATTTATTTTCCTTGGTATAAACAGAGCCCACACAGCCAGAAACGTAAGTGACGGTACAAGTCATGTGTTAGGTGCAATTTCATCAAGTGACGCTACTTGTGTTAGTTTTGTGGGTGTGCAAAATGACGCTGAGTGGGACAGAAAGGAAGATAAGGGAAGCTTTCATGTCCTCTTACTTACTCATCTTGGCATTTAAATCATAATTATATTTCACATCTCTGGAATGCTAAGTGGATGTTACACCGCTTTCCCACTAACATTCATCTTGTGGTAGTCACACCCATTGTTTAACTTCTACCACCCTTCATTTCATGGCAGAATTCAGCCCACAGATGTTAACCACAGGCGTTTTTGTCCAGAAGTACAGGGCTATTGTATTAGCTGAGCAAATCTCAGGTGTTTACTGCAACAAAACAAACAGGGAGAGGTCAAAGGTAGGTCTGCATGCACAAACATATCAATGGGAAAAGTGGCACGCTGGTTTTGAGCTGTTTGCTAGAATTAAGCCTTTGGAAATAAGCCAAGCATTGGCTTCCAAGTAAGCATCTGCTGGATGCCGAGGCAGAGCTCTGACAATGCAGAGTTGTATCGTTCTTTTGATCTACATGCAAACCCCTGTTATCAACATGCAGATCAAGCACATGAAACATCCCATTGTATCCAAACCTGCAAAGGAGGCTTGAGCACTTAATGAGTTACTGCATGATGAAAATACAATTTTTTTTGTGTGTTAATTAAAACAAATAGTCCTTTAGACTATAAAATGCAATAGCAAGTTCTTCTTTCAGGAAACAAATACACATGCCTTTGGTTTTTTGGATGCTTTACACAAAAGTTCAATGATCTGAATAATCAGTGAAACACCTGTCTTCTTTTGCTGTTTGCAGGTTTGCATAGAATTTACATTAGAAGTTTATTTAAAAAATAAAAAAGGGAAGGAATCTGTCAGAGGCACTGTAAGGTGACCCCAACAGTGCAGAGTCAAAACGAAGATAGGACAGAGGGCAAGCTGCACGGATACCAAATACTCATATACGAGCAGCTAAATTAGAGCTGCTTCCCAGCGATGGATGCTTGGCTAAGAATGCATGTCCAGCACCTTCCTCCTACCTGCGCAGCTCCTCTGCTGAAGGTGTAAGTCTATTTTATTTCATCCTTTCAAGTCAGTTATTAGCTACTCAAGTTAAACATCAAATCTGCCAGCAGTGAGTGTATAAAGGATTGTAGGAAACAAAGGGTGAAAGTAATAGCCCATGGAGAAAAGAAGGATATTCTAAAACATTTTATCTCTTCTTTTACATCCCAGCTAACTAGGGCATGCATTAGTAACACACAGATGCTTAGTGCTGATGGTGAAACCACGTTTGCTCAGAGGAGAAGCAGGTCGAAAAGAACCCTGCGTGGAATCATTTGAAAAGCACATTTGAACTTCTCAGCTGTGACGTGTTTTATTTAGGACCAACACAACTTCTATTTGACAGCTAGGTTGCTACTGTCAAGGAGTCCTAAAGACACAATGACAAACTGCTGGGCTGATTGCTTATGGAAATAAGTAACATAACTCAAAAGCACAATGTAGTGACGTTATAATATAGAACATGATCAGCTTCAGCCCGTATGAGAATCTCTACCTCATATTTTCAAATGTACCCTTTGGCTAAGGTTTATTTGAAGAGACGCAAAAAACTGCATAGCTAAATTATACCACTTAGCTAAGCTAATGCAACAGATAATCAATCACTCATTTCACAGCTATCCACAGCAACTGCAGGTCAGTAATCCGTATTCATGTTTTGTGCAAGTTTGCCAAAGTAAGTCTTGTATGAACTCCTGTGATAGCTGTGCAGGTCACTACCTTCCAGAGATACTAAATTTCAAAATCCACTTTCCACAAAAGTCATTTAATCTTCTTCTACTCGAAGCAAAGACGTAGTGGCTTTTGACAGCTAGTTCACTGCACACATTTGACCACATGTGAATGCATTCTGTAGTTAGCAAAGCGGCAACTTTGTCTGATTTTCATTTTTGATTGAATATTTGTACCTTTTTTATTTTTTTGATTCGGACAAAACCAAATCACAGTGAAGCTTCAACCACAGCTAAACTATTCCATTCAATCACAGCTAAAATATTCCATGGTGAATAACAAACTAAACTTCACATGGTGAAAAACAAACTAAAATGAAAGATTGTATTCTTCCAAGATGACGTTACATTCTCACTTCTACCAGTGATGCAAAACCTTTACATTTCAAGAAATTTCTATTAAGGATTAATTTCATTTCAAGTATTTCTCATTGTTTCCATCTACTTGCTATGGTCATAAATCTAAGCAGATTTGGTGAAGAAGTTATTGAACCATGTTGTTCAGTAATGGGGAAGCAAGGTGACTTTCAAATGTTTTTACATTTTGTTATGCTAGTATCTTTCTGCTGGCAAACTGAAGCGATCTGAAACACTGAACACCTCTTAACTAGCCTAAGTCTTGTACTTACGCTGTTCAACAGCTGGGATGAGAACTCCGCCATTCTATTCATGCCTGGGATTTTTGACTGAACTTGGATCTGTTTTAAGCTTTCTCCTACATGGAGAAAGCTTAAAAGATTAAATGGCTTTCTCTCCACATAGAGCAGCCTTTTGATCAGAAAAAGGAAACCAAATGCAAAGAGAATATAATTATATAGTAAAAGGAACGGCTTGGATTTTATCACTGGTTTTCCCATATAATTTCAAGTAGGTGAAGGTGCAGAAAATTAGGATTCTATAACATTCTCTTCATTTGAATAAATGAAAATGGAAACCCTTAACTAGTTCCTTCAGATCACGGAGTTTTCATTCTCTTAGTCTGAGGCTGTTGAGGCATTATCTGGATTTTGCAGGACATACTCTCGCTCTGGGGGTGCCTCTTGTGCTTCAGTAGCCTCAGGAAGAAAATACAAATGCTGACTTAGACTGTGGAGAGGAGGATTTAAAGCAGAAAAAAATGCTTTAAATACTCACTAATTTTCTGTTAAAAGGCATATAGTTTCCAGGTAAATCCTAAAGCAATATGAACTTGTCTCTAGTGTCATGCAACCCCGTCACTCATAATTTCATAGATTTAGAAATGTTTTCTCCTCATATTTAGTTTTCTAGTAGTCATAAACAGAGAAAGAGGTTTTAATGCAGTGCAACAAATTTAGCAGAGAAAATAAAGTCTCAGCTATCCTTGGATGGCCTTACTTATATAATATTGATATACAAAAATACAGCAACATAGACATAAAACCCAGCATACGTTTACGCACCTTATTCATACATCGGCTTTAAGCCAAATGCAACTGAGTGTATGAATACAAGTATTTCCCAGCACTGGAACCGCTCCCAAACTTGAGAACAGGTATAAATATTAATGCTAGCAGAGCAACAATCCTCCCTGCCCCCTTTCTCCTTTCATTCCTTGGTGCATTTAATAAAACTCCTTTTGTGAACACTGTGCTTCAGTTTCCAAACACTGCTGTGCCAAGACTTCCATACATATGCTACTAAAGATTTTTAGTCACAATTTGAGAGCTATAAGGAGGATATATTTTGAAAAAAATATTTGTTTTTTGGAAATCAAGTGTACAAATTTCATTCAAATTCTCATGTTTTGCTAAGTCTCATCAGTATTTGCATTTGACTGTCCTGGGTTGGCACATGGCTTTGGGGGCCTTCTGCCTCATGGACTGCAGCTGGAGCACTGAAACACAGCTGGGCACAGTGACACCTGTCCGAGTGCCTTCATGTCTGTGGGAGAGGACACTCAGGGCAGGTGGCGTAAGGGATGGAGGACACCCTGGTCTATCTTGGACGTGACACTGCAGTCACTCCAGCACTCTGCAGGCAGCTGGGCAGGGGAGGAAGCAGCCACCTTCCCTGCCCTGCAGCCATGCTCCAAGGGGCAGGCAATGGCACTGCAGGCAAGTGCAGGGTGCTGTGGAGCTTGACTGTGCCTGGCACTGCCAGTGCTAAAATCACACGATCACAAAACGGTTCGGGCTGGAAGGGACCGTAAAGTTCCCACCCCCTGCCCTGGGCAGGGACACCTCCAACTCAGCCCCGACCGCTGCCAGGGCCGGGCCAGCCACAGCCACAAAATGGCGGCGGCAGCCCCCTCCCTCCCCGACCCGCCCGGCCGCCGGGGGGCGCTGCAGGCGGGGCACCCCCTGCCCCCTGCCGACTGGGGCGCAACCAACGCGTGCAGCGGGGGGGACAGCACTCCCAAACCTCCCCTTTCCCCCTCCCCCCCGCCTTCTCCCCCGCGCCTCCTTCCCCCCCTTCCCCTCCCCCTTTACCTCCACGCCGCGGCTCTCCGCCACCCCTCTCCGCACCCTCCCCGCGGCGGCTCGGCCCCTCTCCGCCCCCACGGCGCTCCGGCGGTGGGCTGCGCCTCGCCCTCCCTGCCCTCACCGTGCGTGCGGCGTCGGGCACGCAGCCTTACGTCGCGCCGCGCCGCCAGCTGACTGCTAGCCTCCCGGAAGTGATGCGGGGAGGGGGGAGGCCGGCCGCCTCGCCGGGAGCGCGGCGGTGAGTGAGGGAGCGGCGCCGCCGGGGGGGGGGGGGCGCCGAGACCGGGGGCTTCCGGGGGGCTCCGCACCGCCCCTCGGCCCCGCTCGGGCGCTGAGGGGGCTCCCCCCGGCCGCCTGCCCCTGCTGCCGGGGCGTCCCGCAGCCCCGGGGCTCGCAGCCCCAGCGCGGAGCGGCCCCGTCCCGAGCGCTTCGGGCCGGCAGGGCCCGGACCCGCGGGGCGCGTGAGGGGGTTGGGGGGGGAGGAGTGGGGCTGTCGGCTACGGGGCGGCTCTGCCCGGCTTTGTGCGGGCGGTCCGTGAGGCCCCTGACGTGCTGTTACCCGCCGGGCACCGGGGCAATGAAAGGCAGAGGGAGCGGACCGCGGAGGAGCCGGCTGCCCGGGCAGCCCTCGGTTGTTATTTTCCTTGTTTCAGCTTTTGCTCCCTCTCCTGAGCGCGTTTCGCTCCCCTCCTGTGCTCCTTCTGCCTGGGAGGGGTGGCGCGGGCCACTCGCTCTGCGGGGCTGTGCTGACGCTAACAGGCCGCTTGCAACAACTTCTGCATGGTCAGGGCTTGAAGCGAACGTTGGTTGAAGGGATGTGCCTGTCCTGTCAGCGCCCTGGTCGCTGGATCATCTTCTGAGCATCCTTTATGGAGTTAATGCTGCTGGTGTGCTGCCCTTCAAAGCGTTGTGTCGATAACTGAAGAGCCTGATGCCAAGTACTCAAATATACATTGATCCACAGCTGGTAACTTCTTTTTAAATGGTAACATCCACAGCGTAATTTACAGGGGTAACAGTGTCAGTGCTCTGAAGGGCTATAGCAGTACAGACAAAAAGCACAGAGCTGACTGAACCTTTACAAAACCTGTTGACAGGCCTCAGTGGTTGTTGGAGGTTTGTTGCACGCTCTGTCTTTTCTGGGAGAACAGTTGATCAAAAGATATCTCTTCTAAACACATTCTGATTAGCTGTGTGAGAGCCTCTTTGTCAAACAGTTAATGTGTGACTAAGGTATTAGTGTTTTAGTTGGGCTTGCAATGGACAGAGAGAAGGTCTGAGTGCTGGTGTTTCTTGGGCGCATCTGAAGTCTGCTGCTTGCTTTTCTGGTGTAAGCTACTCTTCAGAAGAGGAAACAGTCCCTTGATTAAGGCTGTGTGTGAAAGTAGGGAAATCTGCCTTCATGTTCTTGTGTATTCTGTAGTTTGTCTTTAAAATCTTGTACCTTCCCTGCACAGGCATTACCTAATGGTCTGTGGAAAACCTTCGTAGCCCTTTATGTGACAGGCAGCCTGAAGCCTAAAGCAAAGATTTTCTGCAGATCAGCAGGAAAAGGAGAGCTTGTGATCTGTGTTGAATTAGTTCAGATTAGTATAACTGGCTTTACAACCTTACTGCAAATATCAGCTCTTGTAATGATTTCTAAAATTCTGATTATTTCCTAATAGCAAGTTCTATGTGGACATGAATGGTTATCATCCTGAAACAATATTGCAGAACTCTTAATGGGGGAAACTTACAGCTGTGATACTGCTTGACTGCTCAGTGTGATGTTTTTGAAACTGCTTTCAGCTTGAGACTGATAACCTGCAACGTGATCTGTAATCTGCTCCTTTGAGGCTGAGTTAGGTGCCTTCTCTGCAGGGTTTCTTGCTTTATTTTGGAGTCAAACAGTGTCACGTTCATAGTAAGTTCTAGCCAATTTGTGTCAGCACTTCTTATAATTTGTTGATCTTGGAAATTCATTTTAATTATGTCTTGTTTCTGTTTAGCATTAAATAACATGAAAGAAAAAGATGATTTGGTGAATGAAGGCTGATTTTGCATCAAAACCCAGAACAGCTCTTTTGGAAGGCCTTAATTTAGTTATAGTAGAGTGTATTGAGGAAGAGAGGCTGCCAGAGCATTTGGTGGACTTCTAAGACAAAGGGACTTGTTCTGACAAATTTGTGTGCGGGTGAGGGGGAGGCTCAGTTCTGCTCATTTTTTTGGTTCACCTTAAGGACCAGGAAGAAAATTGTGTTATGTTGTGTGGATGTATACTGGGGCAGGGGAATAAGAAGTGGGCAGAAAGGAGGTGGAGGAATGAGGGATAGACATGACTACTCCAACACTTTGAGCCTTGTGAACTTGTATTTCCTCGTGGCAGAAAATGATGGTAGGGTGGTTTGGTATAAGCAGATGCAAGCTTGTGAGTCTGCAGGAATTTGAGTACCCCAGTACTGCTCAGAACTGTCCCACACTGTGGCACTCTCTTTTTTTTCTTGGGCATGGGGAAGTGTTCATCAGTGTAATTAATGTAGAGCCTTGGGGCGCTGTAAAACCCATCGTCCTGTTGTTTTGGCTGTTTGTGAGAACTTTCGAAGCGCAGGAACAGTGTCATTATTCCATTAGGCACGTGAGTCTGTAGTAATGAAGGGAACAGGAAAACTCCTCTGAGCAAGAAGAGACTGCAAAATCAGAGGTGTGGGATCTCAGAAAAACAGAGCTTTCTTTCATCCTCATCCTTAAAAATAAAAGAGGAGCGGAAGGTTGCCAGCCAGAACTTTTGGAGACTGAAAGCACAATTTGTAAACACTTGAGGGACTTGCTAGTCACGAGATAAGGGGGAACCCTCTAACAGCCTTCATCAGAATTCCCTGGCTGGGCTCCTTCTCTCTGGCTCTTTCTCCCTAGGGGTCTGCCTCTTATCTTGCTGGCTTCCTTTCCTTTATTGGCCTCTGACTAATAGGCTTTGTCTTGTGGTTACTGGAAGTCTAATAATTCCTTTTGTCTCTTCCCTCTTCCTCCTTTTAAAAATACTAGATTAAATGGCTGTAATGTTTTGCAGATTATCTATGTTGGTGACATGGATTAATTGTATACTTGACTCTAACTTACTCAGCAGTAATGACATAGTAGCTTGACTTGAAACAATGGTAATTTCATGGCGACTTGCATTAGCAAATGTTGCCTTTCTGGTAATGAGCCACCTGCAATTTACTGCCTGTAAACACAGGACACTTGTAAGCTGTCTGTGCTGGCTGTCTTGGTGTCTTCTGTACCATCAGTCCAGAAGCAGTCTCAAGCACGTTGTGTGAAGCACTCGGCTCAGTCAGCTATCTTTTTTTTTTTTTTTTTTTTAAGCTCTAGTTTGAGTCCGGTAATTACAGATCTGGGTTGAAGCCTTCCCAGGGAATGATCAGAAAATCCAAGGCTTGCGGACGTGCTCGCATTGTTTGCTTCCACCTCAGCTTCCCCCTTGCATGAAAAGGTTTTGAGGAGCTGCACAGCAGTCAGTAACTGGCCGTCAGCAAGAGGCTGGAGCACCCCGGGGTGTTGGTGGTTGGCAAAGCAGAGGGGAGCTTGCTTTGTCCTACCCCAGTGCCGTGTCCTTTGTGATGACATAAGGAGCTTCTCCCTGTTACAGGTAGCTGTGGTGTGATGCTTCTACGTTCTGATTTCAGTGTTGACCAGACCAGAGGAAATACAGGGAGAGGAGGTGAATGAAAGCTTCGTGCCCTAAAGGTAATGTGAGAACAAGGCTGCTTAGACTCGGTACGTGCATGTTTTATCCCTGTCTGGGGGGACAGCTCTCAGGTCAAATGAAGGAAGCAGAGAATCGAGATTTTATTTAATTGTAATTCTTCTTTATGTGAAGAGTGATGGTTAGGGGACGACTTAGTTGTATTAAAGAACCCTTTCATGGAGGTAGGAGTACTGTAGAGAAACTAACAAAGGTATAGGTGGTAAGGCAGGATTCCAGTAAACAGAACGAGCTGTGATAATCTTCTGGTGTCTCAGAAAGAATAGTTATAAATGCTGTTCTGTCTGTGACATCTGTTTTGTGAAAGACAAAACTTACTTAGCAAAATGTGAGAATGCTGTTACTGACCTTCTGTCACAGTTTTTTATTCCCAAAAAGTCAGGCTGCTGAAGATGGTATGACAGTCATAGTTATTCGTTGTCTCACTTTTCCTACTTAGTGTCTGTGGTTTTTTTAAACCAAAACGATTTTTGTGCTCCTGAAAAATACCAGTCTTATTTTTGCATCCAAGTAGTAGCAGCAAGTGACAGTTTTCATTTCTTACTCTGAATTTTTTTAGCGTAACGCAGCTTCTCCTTTTGCAGTTTTGAAACGTCTAATGCTGTCAGTCTTTTGTTTTAAAGTGAGAGGGAGAAAATCATCCTAGCACCTAATGGATATAGGAGGCGTGTGTAGCTTAGTAATAGACTCATAAATCCAAATGTCCTAGAACTTGGTCATATGCTGACTGTTCAGTATTTTCAGTACAAATGAGTCTGTGCAGAGATCCTTAAGTACTTTGGGTCAGCACTTAAATGGGTGGTCTAAAAATGCCAAAGGTCTGATATGTGAAGTATACCAGCTTCAAGCATGGTTGCCTGGGCCTGGAGTTAGTGATTATATTTCTTACAAGACACAAAGATAGATACCTATAAGCCTTGACAATTTTCTTAAGCAAATTGTTACTGAGCGAAATCAAGGGTAAGTCAAAATTTATTTGAAGTGTGTTGGTCAAAGCTGCCACCGGACTTGCAAAGAAGAGCTGAGAGTCTTTGTTGTAACTGATGACCAAGTTGAAGTATTCAAAGGATCTACTTTGAAGGTGTTGATACAGTTAGCATCTAAATAGTGCTGCATCCTTCGTGCAGTGTGAAGTGCCCTGTAATAGGGAAATCAGAACTAAGGTCTCTGCGGGTGGCTTTGTGTATTTTCTGCTTTAAAAACTACAGCTGGAGTTTTAAAAATACAAGCACATGCTCTTAATGTGCTTTTAGATTTCAGTTAGCTTTAGGCCTTTCACTTAGCACAATTCTTTGTACGTAACTTAAATATTATTCCAATATTTACATGGTCGGCTGGTCATGAAGTTCCTACACAGCTGTATGAAATGAGTGATTCTTCTGGCTGGCAGCCCGTAAACTACATTACACTTTACCAAGAAGGCTGGCGGTGCTTCTGTAAACGTCTTGTGAGCATCTGATGCCAGAAGTGACCTCAGGAGATGGTCTGGCTCTCGTCTCTGGGCCTGTCCCTGCTCTGGCCTGGTGGGTGGGTGTGTGGTTCGAGGTTCTCATGGCTGCCTTGAGACATGCTGGAGGTGGGACACTGCTGACCAGAGCTGCTAGGAGGGCTTTCTGCTTGTGTGTGGTTCATGTAGTTTTCTTTGTTGTTGTGAGCAGTGGGAAATAGAAAGTTACTTGTTACATCACTTTTAAGCATATCTCATTATTACAGGAGTCACTTATTAGCTACCCGAATTACATTTGCTCAACATACCATATGGAGGTACCTCAGCTGCTTCAGGATGAAGTCTGCCAGCCGAACGTGGAGCAAAAGAAAATCCATACACACTAAACTCAGTTTAAAAGAAAATGTTTTTCCATTGCAGAGTGCGTTGTAGACTGAGGTCTCAAAGTTATTCTGGTTTGGCTGCAGGACAGTCGCAGATTTCTGTAATTTACAGAATTGACTGAGGCAGAATAAAGTAAATATTTGTACCACAGCAACTCTCAGATGTTTACAGCGCAATGCGTCTGTGTCAGATATCTGAGGATCACGGTTCCTGTTGGTTCCCTAAGCTGCAGCTTTGCTGTAGCGAGATGAGCTGGCTGTGTCGGAGCACAAAGGAGCTCTTGCCCTGGCGTGTGCTGCTTCAGTGATTCATAACACGTATCAAAGTGTTAAAGGTCTGTCATGCTGTGCAGAAGTTATGGTGAACCCTGGAAAAATGAGGAAGGAATATTGTTTTACAATCTTTTGCATGTTAAAGGAAAAAAGAAATCATTAAATGATGATTTGCTTTCCTTGTAAGTGCTGGACCTTGAAAGTTATATGAATTTTGGCAGGGAAGCGAGGGGAGGTTGATGGTTTCAGTAGATGGTCATGAACTGCTCGGTGACTGAATCTTTGTTTTTTGAAATTGGTAGATTCCAGCTCCTCCAGGTTTGAGTTACTTGCAGTGGAATACATGAGTTTGCTTGTGTAGAAGTATGTAAATTTTGTACTAGGTGGGAAATTGGATGGAATCTGCTATGGGATCTGAGTTCAGCTTTCCTGAAAATTGGTGGTGTCACCTCGAGTGGCTGCAACCTTTGACTGTCTTAACTTCCCCACTGTGCGTTGTCTTGCTCATAGCCTCAGTAGACTCCTAAAAACAAGTACTGCTGCTCTGTAAATTAGTTCATTAACTTATTTACATTACAGAACCACCTGGAGGCACCCTTCCAAGATTATACACTATTTAACTAACTGGACTTGGGTTTGCTCTGTGAAAATACAATAATCCTAACAAATCATTCCACCCACCTAATAAAATAGGATGAAGGATGTAGTAGGAAAGGATTTAAAACTTTTAATGGGGCTAAGTGGAAAAGACAATGAAAAATAATCAGCATGTAAGGTATTGTGTGGTTAGAGAATGTAAAAGAAAGGGAGGGATTCAAGCATGATGCCTGTGTGTTGAAAAAGCTGTTTAAGGAATGTGCCTTCCACGAGCAAATGTAGTGAAGTACCTTTCCCTTCTCTTTCCCTATCACTTCTCACATTATTATTCATTTTTTCTTAAGCTAACCTCATACAATTAGCTGCACACAGCGAGCTACAGATCTGAAACATCTGTCCCAGTGTTTTCAGGCTTTTTTTTTTTCCCCATTGTGAACATGAAATGTTTTTATGCCCTGTGTCTTAGCAGGGTGCTCGTAGAGAGTGCAGAGAGTGGGTTTCTCCTGCTTGGTCTTGAACGGAAGGATCTCCGGTGACGTCTCGGGGCTGGATGTGAAGTGACAGCGCACGGCGTTGAGGTGTGGTTGTTAAAGGGGTTCTGGCCTGTATGCTGGGTGCTGTAGGGCTTGTCCAAGGCTGTGTTTGGAGGCTTGGTGGTAGCTCTGGCTCTTGGCGCTGAGAGCTGGCCCTTGACTGCCATTTAGCCTTCTGCCAGGTGGCAGCCAGAACACCACGTGGTCCCCTATGTCTGTGTGAGTGCCTTCTGCTCTGATACAGGTGTGGTTTGCAGAGGCAAACCTTGTCCAGTCTGGTCACATTTCTAAATACTGCGCTCTGATTCCAAAGCTCAAAGCAAGGCTCACCAGAAATGGTTTGTTAACCTGATTTGGGACAGGTCAGCAGCGTTCCCATCGGGATTCCCCCCAAGCCATAACTTGGCTCTAGTTCATTGACAGCTGCTGGACCTGCAGGAAGCCTGACTAACTCTCAATTCTTTTTTTTAACTAGTTGCAGCGGGACTTTCTTGCTTTTAGACTTCCTCTTGAGTAGTTTTGCATGGAGGTCCTTCTGCAGCAGAGATGCAGAGCAGATGTGTTACAGCCTCGTGCTGGCGCGCTGCTCGGTTAGGGATGCAGCGAGGGGAGTTCGGGGCTTCTGAAAAAACATCACATGTCCGTCGTGCCTTTGTCCGGGTGCTCGGGCTGAGGTAGTTTCACTGCAGGCTATGGCTTGGAATGAGCAGTTCCCATAATGTGATGGCTTTGGTAGAAGCTTTGTTCATGCTTTAATGTTTACTCACCAAGTGTGTAAATGCAGGGCATGTGCAATGTTGATCCTGCTGAAGAGGGAGACAATACTGCTAACTCTTCACTGATTCCACACAGGAAAAAAAAAAAAAACAAAGAACTTTGCCTTTAGTAAGTGCACTACCAGCTCTTGCTCCTTGAAAAGCAGCTGAGGACCAGCGTTCAGGCAGCAGCAGCCTCAGGGCTGCGGCGTTTCTGTAGCGTGATCCTCTGGGTGCCAGTGTTCGGGAGAGCGCAGCTCACAGCAGGGAGCCAGGCACAGGTGCAGGAGGAAGGCAGGCGAGCCAAACAAGGGTCCTGGGGATGCTGAGGGCTTGCTTATTTTCCCTACAGACTGCTGCATGGGGTTGGTAACGAACGAGGGAGGCTGTTTGAGTTGCTGTAGCCTGATTCTTGTCTCATGCCAGCCAGGGGAGATGCTGTGTGACCACGGCACTGAGCCCTGCCTCTGGAGCCTCACCCAAGCACCAAACTCAGACCCGTGCAGGAGAGTGGTGATGCTGCTCCCCACCCCGCTGCATTCATCTCCCATGACTTAGGCTGGAGTCACTCACAGCATCGCTGTGCTGTGATGACCTTTAAATACAGGCTTGAAGAGCTCCTTGTGTGTTTTCAGCTAACTCATACTAACTTTTTATTCTGCGCCCTGTAATTGTGTTGTCACAGAAGTTTAGGCTTGCCGCTTATATTAAAAAAAAATAAAGTGAAATGGACAGCTTGGTAGAATAAAAATTATAACAACAGGGGAAGAATTGTGGCTGGCAGTTCTGGCAGATGTTAAAATCCCTGGCTCTTGACTGTGTATCTACAGGTCAGCCAATGTGGAAACTACTTCAAACAACCTGGAAAACGTTTGGCTCTTGTGGAGTGGGGCTGAACTCCATCAGCTTCAGCTGCCTTTGAACCTGCAGTACGCGTCAGCTTCCAGTAAGGGCTGTAGTCTGCTGGAAATGTGGAATTGGTGGGTCAGAGGCGTCTTCCAGAGAAATACCGATCTGTTTGAGGAGCAGTTAGTTTGTTGCATGAAGTTGCCATGACAATGCTGTTTTAAAATGAGAAGTGGGAGATGCTGCCTCTCCGCTGTCTCAGCAGGCCCCTGGGGAAGGAGGCTGCATGGTGCCCTGTTCTGCCCGTCTCTCCTTTGCTCCCCAGGTGATTTATAAAAGGAATTATTTAGTTGCAGGAGGCCAGAAAAATATTAACAGAGAGGTGCCAGATGTAGAATTTGATTACATTCAAGGGTTTGTGGGAAGCTGTGTTCACACAGAAACCTGAGTTGGTACTTGTGTTGTGCAGGGTGGCCTCTTCGGGAGGAGCATGGTCTGAAAGAGCTGGGGGCTGCTGCTGGTATGAAGGGGGTCTTTGGAGGCAGAGGGTGTGAACCCACAGGGAATGGGCTGTTTGGAATGCCAGCCTCAAAGACAGTCTAAGAAGGATTCAGTGAGGTGTGTTTTTGCGCTGTGGTGTGTATTACAGCCAGAAGTACCACCCCACTGTTCCCTGCTGCTCTCAAAGCTTTTGGCTGCCTGTTTCCCTGGCTTGCCCCTTTTATAACAGCCTTGGCTTTGTAACAGCCAACTAGGTTTTATTCTTGTTTGCTCAACATATCTGAGTATAGGACTTGAGTTTGGGGAAAACTCAGGTGATCTGGAGAATGGCACGTGCAATAAGAACCACTCCTGTGGCTGACTTTCTACACCCATTCCCTGCTCTGCACTGAGGAAGGCACTGAAGCAGCTAATGTTCCCCCTCGTTTCCCAACAAGAATGTCTCATGTAAAAAGTCAGCGTGCAGAAAGGCAGCTTTTGATCACCTTCCTGCTCTCTAGATGTACTGAGAGCTGTAAAAACAAGCATTTTGGTGGTAGTGTGACTGAGCAGAGGAGCTTTGCCGTAGCTTTCTTGTTTTTAGCTTTTTTCCTCGATCAGGTACAAACAGAAGTGTTGTCAAAGTGCTGTGGTTGTAGCCCATGCTATACAAACCAGACGTACCTTTGTCTGTCGTCATCTCTTCAGAGCTTCTTACTTATATTAACAGAGCTGGGAACTTCAGAGAAGTGAAGCTGAGCCAACTGGACTGAACATGGGAAAACAAACATGGAAAAAAATGCGCTAGAGAATGAAAAAAGAGTTACTTTCTAGACCCAAATCATGCTTTGCTAGGTAGCAGCTGTCTGGCATTCTCAGATTAAACAGCTGCTTGGCTAACATGCAGTGGCAGTGATAGTATGGCCTCTGGTTTGCCATGAGCACATGAAATGAGGAATTAACACTGCCCTGCTGAAAGCCATAAAGCTGTCCGGAAGTGTGTGTTTGCTTTTAACAAACATTTGAACTTGTCTGTTATATTCAGTAGCTGATCTGTGCTTTCTATAATAACACATAGTGGCGTTAGTGCTACTTAGTAAGTCCAAAACTGAGGTAGTTTTGTAAAATGACTCTCTTAACAAACAGAATTGGGCTCTACAAGGTTTTATTAAATGCATAGTCACTACTGAGCAATTTGGTGTGTTTTATGGTTTTTGTAGTCTCTTCTAAATGTAAAGATTTGTGCGGTCCTTTTGTTTTTACAGTGTTCCATGTGGAACCCAGGGGACCTGAAGGAGGCTGCAAAAGCTAGTGGAATGATTCCCTGTGTAGCTGAAGCTATGTAAGTAGAAGTTTGCTTACAAGGTCAGTGGCACAGCATCAACTGTTAGAACAGCGATTGCTTCTGGTTCAGCAGTTGCAATGATCCTCTTGTGCCTCCCCTATGGAAAGCTTTGTGTGTCTGTTCAGAGCTGGAAAAAGATGGGGCACCCATGATACTGTTCCCTACACTCTGCTATTTTAGAAGTCATGCCTCCTTGCCCACAGAAGGTAAATAATGCACAGTGAAATTCTGTGAAATTCTTAAAGGCTCTGCCCGATTATTTGCAAAACATTGAGGCTTGGTTAAACTCCGGCAAATGTTGTCTTTGCCTTAGCTACTGAACCCCTACTTGGGAAGGGATTTAATGTGTGGCTGAGCTGTGTCCCCTTTTGTTATGCAGTTTCATAACCCTGTCTTTGAAGTCTTCTTGAATGTATGTATGTTTTTTTTCCTGTTTCTTGATACTTGATACTTTTTGAAACTTGCTGTAAATACCTTGTGATGCAACCCTTTATTAAACAGCATAATGCTTGGCGGTGTTTTGTTATTCTATGAACATAACCAATAATTTCTATTACTACAATAATGTTAGTCATTGAAGAAAAATACTGCATAACTTAAATATCCCCTTCACATTTTCACTTCTGCTAACTCTCCCCCACTGCAGTTCTGGTGTTTTCAGTTGAGCCACGGTGTGCTGCGTGTGACAGGGTTGTTACTGAGTCACTTTGTTGTGCTCCCTTCAAACCTTGGGTTATGTCTGATCTGGTCACTTGAAAATATTGGATAAAAACCAATTGCTTTGCAGCACTTGAAAAAAGAAAAAGAAAGAAAAAAAGAACAAAAACAATCAACCCAAGCATTAGCAAGGTCTCTCCCATCTCCTCTAGATTTTGTGTTTAATGTAGTGGGTGATACAGTTGTACATACCCTTTGTTCTTGGAGGGTGGCTTTCCTTTAGCTGGCAGCAGTTACCAGCACTAGTCTTCTTGTGTTTCCAGTTGCTTACTCCCTTCTAGAAAGGAATAGAGAACATCATTGTTGATCTCTGCTTAGCAGTTCCTGTTCTGGGGAAGATGGCCTCATGGGCATCTCGGTGATTCATATTTACTGTAGGTTATTACTCAATACTTGTCTGAGTAACCAGACTTTTCTGGGAGTACTGCCTCCTGTAGCGCTGAGTGTGTTCCAGTGCTAGCCCTGGATTTTGATCTTTAATACAAGAATGGCAAAACTGCCAATCAGTGCTTCCTTTTTTTTTTTTTTGCACTGACAAGTTGTATAAGCATGTTACAGTAATTTTGCTCTTAAGAACTGATTGTTTTGGGAATTGGTGCTTTGCCACCAGTCCAGTATAACCTTTGTATCACATAACAAAAGAACTTTATACTTGAAGTTCCCAATCCAGCTGGGAGAAATATGTCTGCACGTCCTTGTGCTAACTTCAGCGTAATCGGTGTGACCTAGACATGACATTTGCTTTGCTCTACAGTTAAATGAGTAGCTCTGTTTGCTTTCAGGAAAGTGTTTTTTTTTTTTTTTAATGCCTGTTGAACACTGAGTTCCGTGCAGCTCCCGATGCTGCAATCAGATCCTTTCTCCATCCTTCCTTAACAAAAGATTTGAGTTCTCCCACTTGTTTCTATCTCCTTCCGAGGCTCTTACTGCTTTCACGGCTTGAAACCTGAGTCATGTAGGAAGCGGAGGTGACTAGTAAGTGAAGTGGATCCAGCAAAAGCATTTTATAAAAGGGTAACTGATGGAGCGCCAAAAGACTTGTCTCTTACAAATCCAGATAAATTGACAAAGTGCCAGCGGATGCACCGTGACTTTTTTTTAGCGGCTTTTGCTATTTTGGGGGTGGAGTGCTTCAAAGTACACATGGCACACGGCATCAAGTTTCAGGTAGTAGAAAAGTGAGGAATTAAAGCAACTGTACTTGAGTATCTTCTGGTGTGTTTGAGCAGGATTGTGCTGTGAAAATCTCAGTCAGGTGGAGAAAGGAGGATCTCCATCGCTGCAAGGTAGAGCGATGCTAGCAGAGCTCTGGCAGTGGCAGCTCGGGAGCAGCAGCAGCCTCTGTAAGGCAGGTAGGCTGGGGTGTAGGAAACTTGTCTGTTTAGAGGGGTGCACTGCAGGGGACTCGCTTAACTTGCACTCCCTGGGTTAACGTTATTGTACTCTCCAGTGGGTTTCAGAAACAGCAGTGAGGACACTTCCTCAAGTATGGGTGTTAATAATGCTGACTGACCTTCCCTCTGTCTTCTCATGGCAGCAAACAACAGCAAAACTCCCGTTTCCTCATACTGATGATGTCACTTTATAGATTTCAATGTTAGATTATTGTTATTAATACAAGCTGTTGTTAGGAAGCGTGGCAGCATGAATCACTTTTGTTAGGCAAGTGTGTGGACAGAGCTTTTAAGTTAGTCTTGCAAACTCTCTTTCTTTTTTCAGATCTAAGTCTGGATTACTAAAGTGAATTGGCTTAATCTGTCCATTGTGCTGCATGCGATTTGACATCTACCAGCTGCTTTAGAAGAAAGTACCATTAATAGGCAGCTCTTCTTTAACCTGCCCATAGGGAAAAGCTGTTCCTAATCCACAACAGCTAGCAATTGCTGTTATATCTTTGACCAGAAAATTTTATAAACTGTCTAAACTCTGCTTTAAGCTCTGTTGCTAGCTTTTAGATTTTTTTTTTTATTCTTTTACTTGCAGGCTGCACTTTAAAGAAAAACTTAGCCAAATTAGTGCCAGTTGCTTTTGAGAAGCTGATAGAAGAGCAAGAGTTAGTGTAGAATTAGCATTTGATTTCTGATTAATTTAAAGAAAAAAAGAAGGAAGGCTGATATGCCTAATAATACCCTATTTTGTTTTGGTGTAATGAAGAAATGACTGGTGCAGACTGAAGAAGGCAATGTTCCTCAGACATGATAGCAAGGAACCAGTGCCAGGCTGCAGTCTGCAATTCACAGAGTTGTGAAATACCAAGGAACCGGGAAATTCTTATGGGTTAGGTGAACATGCATATTTTAATGAACCATCTGAATACAAATTAATAAGGAATTATTCTCGACTAGGTTAGATTGAACTCTATTTGCCTATAAAAATTGTGTTCCCAGTTCATCTTTAAAGCAAGTTTATGAGAGGATGCGCCAGGTGTTTGTTTCTACCTGTTGCTTTAAAAAAAGTTATACAAATTCAAAGTGATTTTCTTTAATTGAAGAGTTGTTAAATGACTTTTGTTAATGTAGATTTCTAAGATGTCAGGTTAGGAAAATGCATAGTTCTTGCCCAATTCTGCCCTCTGTTGCTCTGTTTTTTTTTTTTTCCTACCTTCTTCCCATTTCCATGCTCTCTGAAAATGTGACTCCAAATTATACCTGTGGACTGAGTGAAGCCTGTGAGGTTGACTTGGATGCTGTCAATAAAACAAATAGTGAAGACTGTAGGAGTGTAGCTATTCTAAGACAAGCATTGGTTTAAACTGCAGGTTCATACTTGAAAACTTACTTTAAAAAAAATGTATGGAGAGCCGTGTAAGTTGTGTTTTTTTTGGTTGATTTTTTGAGGGATTTCTATGATTTAGTCTGCAGTTACAGGGTTTGTTGTTGTGTGAGGAAATTACTTGATAAAGTTGTAGTTTGTGGGTTATTAACTTTAAAAAATAATTTAAAAAAAAAAAAGGGGCTGGGAAACCAGGTAGCTGAAACCAGCATCTTGACTGTTTTAGTTGTACAGAAAAAAGGAATCCTTTTTGGTCATGAAACTGCCTAAGTGCCATTTTGCCAAAATAGGTATGATGGCTGAGAGAAGATGCATGCTTGTAGTCATAATTTCTGGAGAATTCATCTATTCTTGGTGCTCTTGTCCCAGATCAGCTTACAGCTTTAGATATGGAGTTCAGTCTCTGCGGAGCTTTCCCCAAGAAAGAATACAGAAAGACTGTCAGGACATCTGTTTTCTTCCTTTATATTTAGTTTTTATCTCTTTTTCTTTTCTTGTTCTAATTCTGTAACCTGGAAGCAATAAACAAAAAGACGAAGCAAATCCAATTTTTATGTTGGAGGCTTTTTCCTAACTGACAGCAGAGATGAAATGTGAGTAAATGGGTAAAGGTGGGCTGTGATAAGCAACTGCCTTCCCAGAGTTGATGTTTCTAAGAAATGGACTGTCTGTGGCATGGCTGCATGCTGATAGCATGGTGTCAGAGAATTTGCTTGGGTTTAATGGGGATAACCTAGAGTCTGTTCCCGTGGGTGAAATACCTTTTCCAAATATGCAATGTTTTAGCATTATGATTTAGAAAAACAGTATGGAGAAATCATTTTGGCATTTCAATTTGGATTTTAAAGACTGAACTAGAATTACCACTTCTTATCTGTGCTATGCCTGTCTGAAGAGTTTAATAAAAAAAAAAAAAAAAAGGCCCCCTCTCCTTGTCTGTCTCATTACCTGGAGGAAGAGCCCACTGAAACAATGAATAATTACTTAAAAACCAAGCAAGTGTTGTCATCTTTCTGCAAGCATGTTCTTTGTGTTTCCAGAACAAAGATCTGGATTCCCAACTCTGTTTAAAAACAAAACAAAACAAACAAAAAAAAAAAACAACTTGTGCTGCTTTGCTAAAGGTACGGTTCTAGCTCGAGTCTGTGTCAGGTTGTCTCATCGCTGTCCCCGTGTTTCCCCCACCCAGTGCTTTGTTTCAGTGTTTTGTATTCTATAAATAAAACGCGGGTATACTTTTTTAAAACCATTTCCTTTAGAATATTTCTGGGTTAGAGTAGTCTGTCTTGATGAAGTCTGTACATGAATCAACCTCTTTGTAACCTATGTTGCAGTAAGAATTTTAGGAATTTCCTTTATTAGGGCCCATTAGTATACTGCAACGACTGAGTGAGCTGCATTGATTTCTAGGTGAAGCTGCCTGAAATTGCCTGAACTTTACAGCATGTGCCAACTTTCCGTACACTGCTCCTTTTCAGTACGCAAAACTTAAATATCCTGCAGTCTGTCTCTTACTGGTGAATGTTATCCCACATTTAATACTTACAATATTCTTTGTGGAGAAGCAGCTATTTCACTCTGAAACTGTTTTTCAGGTTAGTTGACTGCCGCTAATGGCATGGTGAAATGTGTTGAAGAGCAGCTGCGAGGGTGTCTGACGGCGAGGGGACTGCTCTAGAAGCTGGGCTTGCAACATCATGGGCCAGTGTGTCACAAAGTGTAAGAATCCTTCGTCTACCCTTGGCAGCAAAAATGGGGAAAGGGAATCTGGCAGCAAGTCGCACAGTAAGAGAAGCGCAGTCCACAAAGACGACCACGCTTCAGCTTGTGGGAAGTCTTCAGGAGATATACTCGTGAACGGGACAAAGAAAGCGGACACTGCTGTCGAGTCTAGCCAGCCTTCAACGTTTCCTGGGGATACAAAGAAAGACTCTGTCTCCAGTGCGGAAGAATCTTCACTCCAAAGGATTGGAGAGTTATTTAGGAGATACAAGGATGAACGGGAGGATGCCATACTGGAAGAAGGAATGGAACGATTTTGCAATGACCTCTGCGTTGATCCCACTGAATTTAAAGTGCTAGTTTTGGCTTGGAAATTCCAGGCTGCTACCATGTGCAAATTTACAAGGTTAGTTCTTGTAGAACTTGTAATTATTTTCATATGTTAAAGTATATCCTGTCATCTGTATGTCAGAGACAGCCTCATTAACTTCACTTGGTTATTTTTTCTAACACTTGCATGTTGATCAAAGTAATTCCTGCTGCTGCAGAAGAAAGCTTTGTGTTGTCCTCTTCTTTACCCCTCACAGTGGGTTTCAGAGCTGAAAATGTTTTTGGACATTATGCTGCTAATGACGGACAACGTAGTGGCATTCTGAATGGATGTTAGTTTATTCTTGACTTACAAAACCAGTTTTTCTGTATCCGCCGTGGTCTTAATGATAAGATTGGACACTGAAAATCATTTTTGCTTTAAAATAATGTGAGATTCCTTAGTAATTGCTACTAACTCTGTTATCATTATGTGAAGAATGTAAAGCAGACTCCTTGCTAAGAATCGTTCTTGCCCAACCAGTATTACATGTAATGTCTTCTTCCAAGGTTCATTTTCCTAAAGCACAGAGAAATGTTTCTGTGGTGGCTGGCAAGTGACTGGCATTTGAAGTGCTGTCTGTCTTTCTGGAAAAGGTTGTCTGTCAGTCAGCAGGCTCATAGCATCAAGAATGCTATAGGAAGTTACAGAACAGCTAAAACTTAGCAGCAATCCCCTGCACCCCCCTCCAACACGACTACCCATCAGTCAATCCAGAGTGGTTTGAGTAGTAACTATTTTTATTCAGCCATAACTTTCAAAGTTACTTTGGTGGTCTGAGCCTTAAACCGAGCCTCTGTGTCTGAACACAGCTTCCCTGAGTCTGCAGAGGTGGTGTGGGTGTGTGCCACATAGACGAGTTACTCTGGGATGCCAACGGGGATTTGCTAGGGGCTGAAGGAGCAGGTACCTGCTAACGTGGTAAAGGAATTGCAAGTGATGTCTATGATTTTGCACAGCAGCATGGTTTTTATTGGTATTTTGATTTTCTTGGAGAGATGGCAATGCCAGTGGTGAGAGGGTACTTTTTTTCAGTGGCCTGCTCCATGATACTGGTGCAGGTTGAGTTCTATCACAGAAGGCAAGGCAGTCCCGTGATCTCCTGAGCTCTGTGCTCTCCTGCCTTCCCTCCAGCCCGTCCTGCATCAGAATCCATGGTGTCAGTTAATATAGCTGGTTACTGTACTGCAACACCTGACCATGAGCATTGGATAAATCTGTTAGCCACCTGCCCTCATGGCCAGATTGTCGGGGGCTTCCTGAAGCACTGCTTTTGAAGCAGTTTGTATGTTGCCCTGTAGCCTGTGTTATGTGGTGCTGTGCTCTCTCAGCAGGTGCCTCCACTGACCGTCGCAGTTGGCACCCCCTTTATTTTGCAGCACAGAAGAGCAACCAAACACTGAAGGAAAGCCACCCCGAACTACTTTCCCTTGCGAACAGCTCATCCAGAGTGTGGCACGTAGGCATAGGCGGTATCACATCGAGCTGCTTTGTATGTAGTGCTACAGGGAGCAAATGGTGTTCTCCAATGTGTTCAGCATTTTTTCTGTGGTAGATTTTATTTCTGTTTGTGGGTTTGTCTGTTTTTTGTGAAAGGCACTGGGTATGGTAGTGTGGAGCAGTCAGAAAGCTGAGTTTTTCAGATGCTAGTAGCGGCCCAGCTAGGGCAGTGTGCACGTTGTGAATGTGTTCCGAGCCAGCAGAGGCTTTTTGGAAACGTCTCCTTCCCGTAGGTGTTGTTACCAAGCGCTTTGTGCCACCTTGCTGGCAGCCACCGTGTGTGTTGAGGTAACTCTTTCCCTGTGGCGTATCTGAGCGGAGATGGGAGGCACTCAGCACATGAGAGGTGTTCACACTAATTTCTCTTCTCTTGCTTAATAGGAAGGAGTTTTTTGAAGGCTGCAAAGCAATAAATGCGGACAGCATTGATGGCATTTGTGCAAGGTTCCCCAGCCTCTTAAATGAAGCCAAGCAGGAAGATAAATTTAAGGATCTCTACCGTTTCACCTTTCAGTTTGGCCTGGACTCTGAGGAAGGACAGAGGTCGCTACATCGGGAAATAGCCATTGCCCTTTGGAAATTAGTCTTCACCCAAAACAAACCCCCCATTTTGGACCAGTGGTTACACTTCCTAGTCGAGAACCCCTCAGGAATCAAGGGAATCTCCCGGGACACGTGGAACATGTTTTTAAATTTTACTCAGGTGATTGGACCAGATCTTAGCAACTACAGTGAAGACGAGGCGTGGCCGAGTCTCTTTGATACCTTTGTGGAGTGGGAAATGGAGCGAAGGAAAAAGGAAGAGGAAACCAAATGTATTGCATCTTCAGACACAGAGGGTCTGTGTACAGAAGAACAGACTTACAGCATTTAAGCAGTGGTGACAAAAGCAACCTGTTGCCCTTCATGAAATGTAAACTCTGGATGTTTCTGGAGATTACCAAGGCTCCAGATCTTTTCTACTTTACACCTTTTTCTGCCTTGTATTTGAAAGGGCTCTAAAATGCTGTATCATGTTTTAGGCACTTTCTTAATTTTGGTTATTCCTTTTACTCTTGCCCTGAAATATTTGACTCTGGCTACAAGTTAAGCATTTTTGGTTTCTTATAAGACTTCAGATTAGTATAAGTAAGTCTGATATTTCTTGCACAATGTAGATCTTTTTAGTTAGGTTAAATTAACATTGCTAAATTATACAGTGCCAGATTAAGTTTTTCATACTACATCTGTCAGGGCAGGTTTGTACTGTGTGTAGTGCTGTTTACATTGTTGAAATTTTAGGCTGTAATAATTTTAAGGTTTTATACCAAGACAAATAGCAGTGTTAACTGTTAACTATAAATGCATTAATCCCCTGGTAATAAGGCTCTTAAAAAAAAAAAAAAATTCCAACATAAGCAACAGCTTTTTGTAATATGGCTAATTCCCACTTCAAGCTAACTCTCAGCGATTGAGTCCAGATCATTCCTTTTTTCTCAGAGTTTCAAACTAAATGTTGGGATTGTTTTATAAAATTACTGTACCTGTCAGTCAACTGAGTGGTAGATGATGATTTGTATCTAAATCTCTTATACAACACATAATAAAAGAGCAGTACTACCTCAGTTTTATTGAAAGTGGACTTCTTGATGGAATTCCATTTTCTCTGGAAGTTGTATTTTTGTGGTTACACGAGAATATTTTTACTTGACTAAAAGAACCAAAGGTTCTGCTTCTTAAGTTTGTTAAACATTGACAGAAGCAACACACAAGCCCTAAGTCTTCAAGGAAAACTGTGGTATAATTCTGCTTTAATTTGTTTGATTTATACCTAAAGTATTATCTTACTTGTCTGGCAAGCACAGTACTTCTATGTAAGGAACTATCTTTTGCATTAATATTGATGAACCGATTTTTTTAAACCTATGTTTAATTGCTAAATCGCAGTTAATACTCCACACTTGCTGGAGCAACAATATCGGCATCTGATGACAAAGTGAATTCTTAATGTGTTCTTGATGACAACAGTGTAGATGAGTCATTTTTAGACTGATTTGATAATATTTGGATAGGAGTCAATTTATTATTTTACAATACTTGTATTGGGACTATTTGCCTGTTGAAACTGTTGTGACTTAAAGGGAGTTTTATTAACACTGGTTGAAATTTTTTTTGGTTATTGATGCTACCTTTTTTAATTTTAGTATGTCAACTTTTTTACACGTTTTGGTAAAAGAGATGATTGCCAAGGCTTTCTGTTAAGCTAAGTATCAAATTCATTAAGCCAATACACTTACATTTTACACCCTTTCTTTTCAGAGCTGTATTTCAGGATCATAAAATGGCTTCAGTTAAAAAAAAAAAAAACAAAAGCAAACAAAAAAACCCATAGCATCTAACGGCTTTTGTAAAGGTTTTAAAGCTAAAGGAAAACACAATTTTAAGTGGTGAGCATGTCCTTGGATCCCAGATAGCATGCATCCTCCAGAGGGGTCAGCAGAGAGGAGAATCTCCTGAAGCCTGACGCTGGCTCTGCTGGTGCACGGCCTGTGCAGTAGCGTGGGTCTGAGGTCATAGATGAGTAACAAACCACGGCTGTCTAAAACTGCGTAAAAACAAACCCGCAAGCTGCAGACAGCATCTCTTTCACCTAGTAAGAGGAGAACTTGGTCCATGCTGCTTTTGGAAGCTCTTTCTGGGGGACGTGTTAAGCTGTGGAAAACAAAGCTAGCTCTAGGTGAGTGTTCCTTGGCAAGAGGGAAGCCAAGTTTATTGTAGGCGAATATGCCCGAAGCTTTGTCCCTGCTACTATCATCTTCCAAGCTACCCTGGCACAAGCACTATTTGGCAGCAAAATCTTTGGCAAAACAGGCTGTAGCACTTGTGCTGGTATAATTGAATTTATGGTGAGACTTCTGCTGGTGCTGTTATTTAATTAAAAAAAGAAAAAAATAATCTCCAACAGAGGCTGCTTTGTTAGCAAAAGTTCCAGATGGAGACCTGATTTGACAGTAAATGACTGTATTAAGTTTGAGACTACTCATTCATTCAGCTATTAAATGCTTTGTTCATCACTTCATCTTTTTCCTAAAGGGAATTTTAAACCATTCAGTGTGTGACAACTAACTGTTCAAATGGATACCCGGTGCATGTGGCAGCGGCTGCTACTGAGCTGTCTTTGAACTGCAGCAGCTCTGAAGGATCAGGGCTTGAGACCTTTAAGGCAGGCGTTTGTCTGGTCTGAATGTGGATTGCAGCAAGGAAATGAACTGATAGCATGGCAAGGTTTAGCCATTTTAGTGCAGCAAACATAATGCAGTTTCTTTTTCAGGACAGTGGTGGTGAATATACAGAAGGGAAAGTTTCCTTTCCCCTTGAAGGAAGAATGTTCGGCTCTCAGCAGCTCCTGCCCCGTGCTTTCAGTCCGAGAGGAAAGCCTTGCTCCTGTGCTGCTCTTCCAGCCCAGCAGGAGCAACTCCAGCCTGTTGGGTAAAATACGTGCAAAAATATCCAAAATATCTACCTGGTAAAGAACCATTTATTTTCAGTCTAACCTCATTATTTACAGTACAGTTACAGAACACAATCCAGGCCTGTGTCTGTTTTAAACTCCTGAGCCAGGAGCTACAGTTCAGGTGCAGCTCTGCCATGGTAGCGAAAGTGAAAGGGCACCGGGCCCACGCTGTGTTGCCTGGTCTGTCTGTGGTCCTGAACTACAGCAGGCTGTGCTCTTCGGTGCTGGGGCAGTGCTGTGTTGTATGTGCTTCTGGGATGTCTTCAGCTATATTGGAGCCTCTGAAAATTGCTTGCTTAATGGTTAAGCTGTGAATATCTGTGGAACAGGCCAAATGCATTCTCTCTCCCTTCTCACATAGTTTAAGTCTGTAATGTGTAGGTCACAGGACTGCAGTGAGCAGTGATGCTGAAGTCCTTGAAACCGTTGGAGCTATTTAATTTTTTTTTATTAGAATATGCGTTGGAAAACTTGATGCATATAGTGAATCTGCTGCAACTTGGGATAAATAACTAGGTAATTATATAGATAGCTTTAGTAATATACTGGAAAACCGGTCTGATGTCCACACTGCGGCATTTTATTGCCTTCCCTTACATGCAAAGAAATGCAACTCCTGTGAACTGTACTCCCTAGTAGAACACTGACCACTTGCACAGTGTTACAGTTTGCAATACCTTTAAATTTGGCTCCCAGGTTAACTGGAGGCTCAGCTGTGCCAATTCTTTGTGGGGGTGTTTTTCAGAGGTCAAGGACTATTTATTGATTCATGTGAAGATTTGAAAGATTCCACCCATAGTTGGCCATGAAACGTGACTGAGTAAATTAATTGACACTGAACGTTAATTGTGAGTTTACTTGCTGCTGGTGCTATTCTATATGGAGAATTATAGCTTTTTAATACTGTGCAATTGTAATGAAAGAACCACAGGAAAAATAAATGAAGGTGTGGCAGAGAATCAGGTAGCTTAAGCCTGTGGCAGTTCGGTCCACCCCGTGACAAGTGCTGACTCCCTGAGGCTGGCACAGCAGCTCTGCTCGTGAATCAGCCTCTGAACCACGGCAGCTTTTCAGCCAAGCACGTGTAAGCGCATGAAAGGCGTTTCCCCTGCTCTGCTGAAGAGACGTGACTTTGGGGTTGGTGAATAGCAGCTGCCCCTCTTCTGGAGCGGCAGCACTGCTATCGGGGTGTCCGGGCTGCTGCAGGCAGTGGTGGCCGTGCCTGGGTGAGTGCTGCCTGACTCTCTGCGTGTCCGCCAGAGCCTGAAGAACCTGTGGGTCCCAGGACAGGTACTGCCTGTTGTCACCTGCGTCCCGAGGCAGGGCTATGCACTGACTGGCGACCTTGGTGTTTTCATGATGCTGTCAGCATGAGTATCTTCCTTACACTTCTAAGCCTTGTTTAAAAAAAAACAAAACAGCAAAGTTAAACACCGCGTAGTTAATGGCCACCTCAGTCTGCCGTAATTTGTTGGCTGAGGTTACATCATTCCCATTCATTGGAAAATAATAGTCATTGTGAATTTCTGGGTCTGGCAGCCTTGTGTTCTGCAGCATGATCCCCTTTTTTTTTTTTTTTTTGAATCCTTGATAAATCGAGTGCCCAAATCTCGAAATGTGTGCATGTGAATTTAGCCTTTCATATTGAAAAGGAAGATGCTTAACCTGAAACTCAAAATTCTTCAGGGTAGTATTTCAGTATAGAGCAGAACATAAATATTGAGTCAGTTTTATTTTTTTCAAATGCATACGTAGTAAGAGCTAAGTGTCTGCCTAAATTTTGTGTGCAAACCAAAACACCAGTGTTAAAATTTTCTCTCTGGACTATTGAAGATTGAATATTGGTTTTGTGATTGTCAGCTGAAGTGACATATGTGAGATTATAACTCGGAAGGCTGTAACTGCTTCACCATGAAGTATGTAGGTATCTCTACCTCTTGTTCTTAGACTTGAACAGTTTAAGGTTACCATCCTTTTCTCCCAGGATTTTATGCCTGGGTAAGTAAGATTTTTTTTAAATTGACCCAAGTTAAGTATTATCTATATGCCATATTTCTTGGTATACTGCTTTTAACCTGCATGCACTCTCCCCTTTGAAAGGGAGCAAAGTCAAGTTGCAAACAAGTGTCAGTCCTCCGGGTGCTAGTTTTGGAGTGCAGTAGAGTGACTGGAGCTACACCACGTGTGGCTCAGGGGCTTTCATGTTCCTGCTCAGGCTGCCTACACTGACAATACATTGAAAGTGGAGCAGCTGCTCCCCAGGAGGGAGCCATGTCGCTTTTTCATTTGCCACTGAAAAACTTCAGAAACTCACCTGATGCTCTGCTGTAAGCGTATTTTTCTTTTGGTGAAAAATACAATGGCTTGTTCCATGTTGTGCTGTACTGGTAACAGCCAAAAAAGTGGGGGGCTGCAAAAGTGTAAGGGCAACACACATGTTCCCCCCCCCCCCCCCCCATCCCCCCCGAGGGCAGCATCTTCCTCATGATATGCTTAGAGCAGAGCTGGAGAGTTCACAAGTGCATTGGAGATGCTGGGCTGGTTCCAGTGCTGTTTGCTCATTAATGCAGTTAGGTGGTGTCTCTTCCCTGCCACACAGCTGCGCCCCTTGCTTTCCTCCCTGGAGGAGCCTACAGCACAACTGCTGTTATACAAAGTGAAATGGCTGGTCTGCAGCAAGTGCTGCCACAAGCTGCTGCTTCCAGTCCGAGGGCTGTGCTGCAGGGGGACTGCTTGCACTATGTGTACAGGCCCACGTTTCAGGAGCCTGGGGGACTGGAGTTGATAGGTAAAAGGAGCATGAACGTGCCGCTAACAGCTTGCCTTAAATCACTGATATTACAGTGGGCCCTCATTACTATTGCAATCCTCAGTCTTTCTGTAGTTAGGTTTCTAAATGTAACAGGTTCTGGAGGTCGTACAATTTTTCTATTTTTAAAAAGCTCCCATCTTTGCGAAATTGCACTCTTCAGATGAGCCCTTTCTGGACAGCACGTCATTTTACACACAGACAAAATACCTTAGTCTCCCATCGTCGTGCTGTAACCCCCCCCCCCTCCCTCACACCCGTAAATTATATTTGGCCTGAAGGTTGCCTGCTGTCGAAGCAGTGTGTTTACTTGAATGTTGCCGTTTTATGCAGTTACAGCTGCTGGCTCTTGCTCTTCTCTGGGCCCATGTGGCACCTCCGTGCAGTGGCAGTGGAGTTGGAGGCTGGCTGCTGGTTTTATACTCCCCCATGTAGTAAATGTTAGAGGACTTTGCATAATAGTGTTTAATATTTTGAAGCGGTGACTTTTTAGTCACATTAAACATAGTTATCTTAAAAATATTCCTTCTTTCTTATTTGCAAGTTTGAAATAGTCTTTTGAAGAGGAAATGGGCTGGCAGGATTAGCTGGACGGCCTCATGCTGTTACTTGCTGAGTGTCTTGGGTTCCAGGAGAAGTGGCTGCAGTGTGCAGGGTTAGGGCCTAACCCAGGGCTCCCAGGGCTCCGGGGGCTGTACTGGCTGGTCCTGAGGGCATGAAGCAACCGCAAGTCATTAGCAGGCTGCAGGGAGGCGACGGTCAGCGTGGGTGAGCTGATGCAGCTGGATTTCTTGGAGTACTTGCTTGTGGATCTCAGCCCCAATGTAGTCCTGTCACCCCTTACGGCAGGTATGCATTTTGATGGTATATTTGTTCCCAGAGAAGTAACTAACCATGGAAACAGTGAAAGCGCACCTTTGTGCAGCTTTCATTGACCTGCATGTGACTACAACTAGCTGACCAATCCCTCGGTTCCTCAGTAAACCCTCAAGGGTACATAGGATCAAATCTACTGTTCTCCATGTCAGGAGTGATTTTGCCTTTTCGGACTCGCCAGTAGATACCGTGTGTGATCCGATTCTGTCACTCTGGGAAATGATGAATGTATTGCTTGTCATGGAGCAAACCATGCTTCCTCTTTTAGACAGCACGCTCCCAAGTGCTGTGTAAATGTAATGCTTGAAAATGGCTGGAGTAAATTCTGTTTCATGTAGGACCTTATTATAAAGGGATGTGGCCAAATTTGAAAAAACAAGCTAGAGACAAAGTGGGAGAAGTTCAAGATGATGCATCTATACTGAGTCCCATTTGCTTTGTTCTTTTACAGTTACTTTTTGTGTATCAAATTTTGCTCACCATTATTGTCTGGAACAGAATGGAAACAGCATCTTACAGAATGTGCAATCTAAGGCACAATGCAAATAGGTTGTAATAAGAAGGTTTTCACTTGATAGCAATCCTGAGTGCAATGTTCTTGTTGTGTCCCTTTTGAAAGAAAAGCATTAAGTGCAGTCTGAGATTTTTCTTTACTTAAAAGCAAAGCATTGGTTTGTCCATTACTGACTTCTTGTGGAGTTTGTGCCAGATGTATATTAAATATTTTGGTGCTTTTTCTAATCCAGGCTGCCATTCATTTACCTGTGAGATTATTGTATGTCTGTATATTTAAATGACCAAGCCCTTAAAGGAAAAAAAAAACAAAAAAACACCACCACCAAAACCCAACAACCTTTAGTCACCATGTATCCTTACTACTGCAGCTTTGTAACGTTCCAGAGCTTCTGGGTTTCCTGTATTCCAGTAAAGTCTGAGGGAGGGTGGGGAGCAGCTAGAGAAACCTAATCCACTGGAAAGGGACCTTGCACATTGTTCTGTGCATTACTGAACAAATGAGTAACTTTGTGGTGTTTACATAATGACACTTTGGTGTTCACTTTTTTGTGCTGAAGCTTTGTACAAAAATGTCTTATTTAACGCTGAAGTCCTTTTTACATTTTCAATTAAAAGGGGAAAAAAATAATTATTTTCTCATGACTGTAAATAGGACTCTTACTAGTTTTATTTGTAATCCACAGTTTCTCAAACAGGAATCTTGGATGCTTACTAGGCCTTCTCAGGCCTTGCTGGGATGTGACCACATCATTCTTAAGTGCATGGACTGAAACCTAGCTGCTTTTGCTGGTGTCATTCAATGCTGCAGTGCATGTGTCTACAAGCAGCTGCTGGATGTGAACAACTGTAACAGGAGTGTGTTCTTACAGAGGGATGAGTGTGGAAGTAGGTCAGTCTGCCATTCACCCCAGGGGCCAGCTCACCCAGCTGCCACTGTGGTTGCTGCTGTGCTCAGGTAAGCAGCAGGGCCTGGCAGTGCGGGACGAAGGACTGCCTGCCGCTCTGGTTTTATAGCGGCACTGCTGCCAGTGTTAGTGTAGTCATCCCCATTTGCGATAGCTAAAGCCTAAGGCTGCCAGGCTCACTTGGCATGGATCCATTATGGTTTTAAAGGGGGGGGACAAAAAAAATAAAGGAAAAGCTGCTTTCGTCATGTTTAATAAGAGCTTTCATTTCAGGGGTTTGGAAGGCTTTAAATTCTAGCTATGAGAAACACTGATGTGAGCAGCTCCTACCCACTCATTAGGACTGCCTCTGCACGAGTGTTGCATTTGCCTTTCCCCACTATTATTTTTGCCTGCTCCTCCATGCAGCATCTCCCAACTTCTATGCCATAAATGGCTCTTTGCTCAAGAGCTGTGCAAAGTGAACTTGGGATTGAAAGTAGGAGGGTGTGGTATTCTATCAGCTGTAATTCATAATAACGCTTTCAAAGTTATCTCAGCCTATTCCCATTCATCCCAAGAAATCCTTTGTCTTAAACTTGGTAACAAATGTTTCCCTTAGCTTTTTTTTTTTTCAATGCCCAAAGCTTGCCTAGGCATCCTTGTGCTTGCGAATTCAATTTATTACCAAGAGATGGTCAAGCAGCCTTTATTTCCAGGTGGCAGTGGCTGCAAAGCACAGGTCTGAAACTGTTTGGGCTGTAAACCATCTCATCCTACTGCAGGTCATGTACTGACTGTTACAGCAGCTCTGCACCCAGCTGCCCCTGAAACCATGATGTGTGACGTTCACACAGGTATGTGTATCCCTTAAGAGTGCCCTTGTCCCTCCCCCTGCAGCCACTGTAGTCTTTTTTTTTTTTTAAGGGTGCTGGGAGGTGGTCAAGGAAGGAGGAGAAAGTGGAGATTGTCCAAGAAGGCTGAATCACCCATTCCTCCTTTCCATGGACTAAGTACAGTGCTTTCCCAGAAAGGGGGCGGCAACTGCTTGAGGAGCTGGCACAACACATTTCTAGAGATACACACAATTCCCAAGAAGAGCTTTTAACTGCTGAGCAGCTGCTGCAGGTACTACATTAGCTTGGCTTACTGGTTTGTGGCCTCCAACATTTTACTGAACACAACCCAGCTGGTATATCAGGCTCCTGCAAGGAAACAACTTGCTGAATTAGCGCAGTGATTGGGGTTTTTGCAAAAATACTGCCGCTGCTTTGCCCCCAGCTCTTCCGTGAGCGCTTGCCTAGGTCACTGCCAGGGAAAATGTTATACCAAGAAGGGTTAACAGAAAAGGTAGTATGCTTTTAAGATGTTTTGAATACCTTTTATTTTTAGACTTTATAAACGATATAGTGAAAGCCTATTGTTTTTATGATAAGGGGTCTTTACAGAGACATCAATATTTAAAGTAATTACGAATATTTTAACAAAAGATTGCTTTAAAAGTTGGCAGCTTAACAAGCACTGCCCCCTCCGTGGTCTTTTATTCCCATCAGACCAAGGCCAGACTGCAATCCATGTATGCTGCAACATAAACAAGAGATGTTATTTCTGTTCAGGGTAGTGTTGATGCCCACAAGTTAGTTGGCCTAGCAGTAAGGAGCCAGGAAGCCCATGTGTCAGCACACTGAAAAACTGCAAGGTTGGGTTGTTCTTTGTTTTTTTTTTTTTCCCCCAGCCAACCATGAGTCATCACTCTTTTTAAACAAGAAGCCTGCTCTGAACTATCAGTCCTCTGGGAAACAGTAATTTGGGAACCTCACTTGGCAAGAAACCTCTTCCAGGCCTGGGAAGGTGCAACCCTTTTTCACAAACTGTCCCAGACATGGCTGAGTTATGCTGAAGCAGTAGTTGATACCACCCTTATGCAAAAAAGCAGTTGTAGAGGGCTACATGCAATCAGCATTTGTCTAATGAGGGAAGAATTGGTGCTGTTTCATTTTGCATGCTATTATTCTTTGGTGTGATGGGAAATGACCTAAATGATCTTAAGGAAAAAAAATAAAGTTACCAACAACTGCCCAGTTAGAGCAGGCCATGCCAAGAGCAGCCTTTGGCATGTACCCTTGCTGAAAGGGTTTGTCACAGGCACTGAGCCTAAGCAGCCTCTGGGCTTGGGATGCCTCTCCCCTGCAGGGACAGTGGTCACGAAGATAATACAGTATCAGGCGTCCTCTCTTCGGGAAGCCCTCTGGAAGCTTTGCAGGTAAGAGTGGGGAGCTGGGCCTGGCTGCGTAGCCTGACAAAAGAGCTGCTGCTCTGGCTTCCTGCTTCTGTAGCAGGGCCTGCCTCATGTCTCCCCAAAGGCCTGGTGCCCCTTGTATTGAAGATGAACTTCAAAAAGGCAGGGTTAGACATGACCCTTATCTGGCTGGCTAAAGAGCAACGCTGAGCAAACGGAGGGAAGACTGCTGAAATAAGAATGTATTCAGTAACTAAGGCCTTGCCTGGGAAAGATTCAATTTTCTTGTTAATAATTAAACAAGGAATGGCTATCCATGGCACTTCAGGCCCTTGGGAAATAAAGGGAGCCTACCCCATGTGGAAGCATCCTTGCTATTACCCCTGAGGCCCAACACAACAACTTGTTCTTTCTTATGAAAGCATGGCAGGTTTTTTGTTGTTTTTATTTTTTCCAAATCATGCTTTCATGTCCCTGACAGTATCATAGAGTGAACCTGGATCCCTGATCCATACTAAGGATGAAGCATGTAAGGCAGGGTACCACAAGACAACTGGTAGATGGTGCAGGGGAAGGAAGAGGGAGGGGTATGATTTTCTTTGGTTAACAGAATAACTTCACCATATATAAAACACTACCAACAAATAGTAGAACTTCTGAAGTGTGTTTCTCTCCCTCCTTAAATGTCTTTCCTGCAAGGATGCTGTAGTGAGGGAGAGGAGAGGATGCCTAGCAAAACAGGGGGCAAGTTACCTGTTTGTTCCAGGAAAGAGAACAACGCACAAGGTATTCTTCTGCAGACCTCTATAAAGCTTTTTTATAATCTGGTCCAACTTCTTCACCTTTTTCCTTAGATTCTGCTCCTGTGTAACAGAATACAAGCCTTGAAATCCCCCATTCTTCTGCAGATATGTAACAATCACATCTAAAAGTGTTTATGCGGCAACTCACCCTGGAGCCGTGTCAGGGATGAAAGGGGCAATTCTGTTTCTGGCTAGCATTTGGAAGTGCAACAGCCCAGCTGCAGGGAGAGCCACACACCCTACTCACATGGCACTGCAACTTCCTCCAGTAAAAATGGGAGCTGCACCCAGATCTGTTCTTTCCTGTAGGCTACACAACTTGTTGCTTCTCTCCAACTTCCATACCCCTTCCTCTACCTGTGCATTGCTCTCAGGTGGGAGGCTGCAGTTCCTCTCTAGGGAACTCATTGTTCCATATGCCTGGGCTGTTTTTAATTATACTGTACCCCACTAATGCCATGTTATCTCCTGGGATCTTATGTCTCCAAGCTGTCTTATGAAAATTGAGCCATGGCAGCCTCTGCACCAGCAGAAAATCCTACTGCTACATACAACTCTGTACCTAAGCCTCCTCCCAGTGACCACCTCTGGTTCCCAGGGCAGCACGCAGTTCAATGCCATTAACCTCGCTAACAAACTGCAACAAACACCAGCCTAGCCTTAAACTCACAGAGTCAGGTAGAGGTGCCGTCTTCTCACATAAGCTGTTTCCTACTTGCTTCTCCCTGCTGTGATTCATTTGCCAAATCCATCTCCAGAGGTGACCTGAAGCAAGCGCCTTCCTACTTCTTAACTTGCTGCCCTTCACAGCCCAGCTATTTATAACTTCAAGGGCATCCACAGCACTTTGTGATGTCTGGAATTCTGAAAAGCAATGAGAAAGGGATCACCCTTTGCCAGTTATGTTGCCCTGTTCTTTGGCACCTGCAGGGCAGTGCTAAAAAGGTGGAGGGCTAAAGGGAAATGAGAAACCAAGATCACTGCAGTAAGCAGATGCTCATCCTGCAAACAGGTAAGTGTCAGACTAAAGAACTGCCAGTTAAATGCAAGACCACTCATCTGGCTGTTCTCCTCATTTTTTAAGAGGAGATTACATGTCAGTGCAAAGCTGCACACTAGCCAGCTGTGCTTTCACCTGAGTATTTTAAATACTGTCACTTGGAGCAGACATGAGTTTCAGTTGCTCTTGCTGTGTCACTGTGAATTTCCCAGCACTGCTGAACAAACTTATTTGAAGGAAATAACCAGGCTGCATTGCAAAGCTACTTACTGAGGAAACAGCAGTTCCTGTGCCTTCCACTCTGGAGATCCTTTGGCAGGAACAGAGTTTCCAGGGCTTCCAACTGGCTGAATTCTTCTTGTAAGTCTGTCTCTGTTAATGACTTCTTTAGACCCGCCACATAAATCACACCTTCATTTTCTATATCCAGTTCTAGTTCCTGTATCAGAACATCACAGTCCAGCGTTGCAGCAGAGACGGGTCTCTGAACCTGGGGTGGGTCCAACAGGAACAAACAGCACATCAGCCAAAGCAGCTCTGTGTTCTGAGCTTCTGTTTTAAATGATTCTGTCCAATTACTAAAACTCAGTTAGCTATTTTCCCTTCTGTGAAGAAGGTAATCAAGGAAGGCTAGATTACTTAGTCATGAAAGGTATGTCTGTAATGCAGGACAATTAAGAATACTATGTATGTGGCATTTAACACCCAGTTACTTGGCTCCTTATTTTTAAGAGGCAGTTGCCAGGTCAGAGTGCTTTCTAACCCCCTTCTGCTGGGGGATGGGAAAGAAAGAGGGCAACAGCCATCTCCTTTCTGCCAGCGGCCCTAAATTGTCCAGGGACAGGGAGATGGCAACAGCACAGCCAGCCAGGGTTTGCCCAGACTCTAAGTAGGCATTAAGAAGTGACTTATTAGCCAGTATTCGTGTGCTACATGTAACTTAGGCTTTTGCTATTTACTTTGTTTACCTTAATGCAGGATCCTGCTACCTCAGCTCCATCTAGGCTTTCCACGGCAAGCTGAGCAGCTTCCAGCACTTCGTATTGGATACAGACGTAGGGCTTGAAACAAGATAATACACTTCAGGTTTATGAATAATACATATTAGCCCTCCCCCTTTACAACTCAGGTCTCAATAAGTCGTGTTTTTTTTTTTTTTTTTATAGGGTATAAAAAGGTGTGGGTCGGTAATACAGGTAACACTCCATATACTGTAGCTTCAATTAACTTGGTAATTATTAGCAACCTTGTTTTGCCACTAAAGGCCTTAGCATATCACTTCTCCTGAGAGGAACAAAAATCATCTCGGTTTCACCAGTACTCGGTTAAAGCTCTCTAGCTTGAGCAGCACTGTTATGCCACATCAGCTGTGCTTATTCTTGTTGCTGTGTGCAGCAGCTTTTGTACATGCTGAATTGTTGTAGCTCATGACCAAACAGCCAGAGAAAAAAAAACAAAGACAAAAAAGGTATTTAAGTGGTTCTCATCCACATCTATCCGAGAGATTACTCAGGACTTCACTGCCTGTCAACAAGCTGAATGTTTTGAGTGCCCCTCACCTGGTATGTTTCCGTTACCACTATCAGAGACTGGATTGGCCCACACCTCCCAAATTCTTTTTTCACAGCCTTCAGGCAAAAACTTTCTTCAAAAGGACCTGCATAGATTGTCAGCATGTCAGTCAGCTTGCTTCTCACCTGTGGGAACACAGATTAGAGAAGGAACTTCACAAAGCAAAGGAACTACTAGATGCCTCCAGATACATGTCTCTTTCCAAGTTGAGCAATGAAGACTAGTCTCAGGAAAAAAAAAAAGGTACCTTTTCACGAAATCCAGCAAGAAGATGAGATGCAATGTACTCTGGACCCAAACTGAACTGAATGATACTGAATGTGGAGAGGGGAACGTCTTCTAAGGCTCTCTGAAGAATCTGGAAGGAAAAGAGTACACATGGCTCAAAGAGGTGCAAGATAATTCTACTGCAAAAGACCAGAAACAAAGCTCTTGAATTTAGTTCTCTACTTTAATTGTCATTATTGTCCAAGGAAGCCCTCAGGCAGAAATTCTTCTTTAGTGAGTCATGAGAGGGTGATAGTGGATCAAAGCTTATTTCTGAAATAATAAAATGGATTTAGCTAACCTGGTATTAACACTATTGCTAACGCTACTGTCAGCCAGCTTTTTAAAATAGGACTCATCAACCCACCCCCAGAACAAGAACTTCAAACTACTTTGAAGCTTGCTTAGACCAACCCACCCAAATCCATTCACCTGTTTGTTTGAAGTGCTCAGGTTACTCTGACACAGGCCAGAAGAGTCCGCTTCCTGTCTGCCCAAAAGGAGGGGTTTTTGGCCGGTCACCTGCAAGCAGTCTAAAAAAACTAGCAGAGAGGAAAAAAAAAGCTGTGAATCACAGTAGTTATTGATATGGTGAGTTAAAAGCATGCAAGGAAGTACCTGTCACTGAGAAATGATACAGTTCATTAAAGAAATCTTAAAGAATATTCTTGCCGTCAAGATCAAAAGCAGCCTGGAAAATGCTTTGTGAAATTTAAGATACTATTTCTGAAAAATTTTTCAGTGCTACTCTACAATTATCTGTGTCTCTCTGAAGACACTGATGGCTTCTGAAAACATAAGACACTTCTTTGATTTCGATGAGGATTCAATCAAAGGAAAAACATGCATATCTGAGAATCTTATTACCATGGTTTAGATAGATGCGGAGGATCATTCGACTGCTTCTGGACTCTACATCCTTGTGGCTGTAACGCAGATTTGTTCTGAGAGACCTCAGTCAGTCTTTCAGCTGTCAGCAGCATTTCCAAATTTAGTTCTGCTACCTTGTGGAAGGAAGATGAGTAGATGGCTTTCATCTCAGCTAATTGGAGCTAACCGAGAAGCATGTGCCTTCTCTATGAGTCACCTAGGCACATTCCACACTAGTGGAGAAAGACAGACATTCATTTCTTGCCTTATTATTTCCTGTTGTCATTTTAAGCATGCAGCACTTACAGCATCAACCAGCACGTCCAAAACATCCTCTCCAGAAACCAACAATACAAGGGGATTCATAAAACCTGCTGAATCGCTGCCCAAAACATGCGAGGTCCCTCACTTCTTTATTTAGAAAAAAAATGATAGGCACTCCTGTAGGCTGCAAGTGTCTGAATCTTTCTTCCCCCAACGCCCCTCTGCAAGATCAGCCCAATTTCTCTTTTAAATTGGTAAGAGGATGGGCAAGAATACTTTTTCTTCATATAAACAACTTGTATATTCTGCTATTAAAGACATTAGATATAGCTACCTTTGCTGGTCCTTGCTCAATAAAGAATTGAGCCAATTCCAATGCAGCTCTTGCATCTTCTGCAGGATCATGACCAAGCTTCTGGTCACACTGGATCTCCTTCCTAGGGCATCAAAATTAGGTGTACAGGCAGGTTATCTGTTTTTCCATACTGGCCAACATCTCGTCTTTTCTAAATTGGGTCTTTTTCAGGCAAAATAGCTTTCCCCTCTCCAAAAAGGATTTTCAATTCTGTGCAGCAGTATTCTTGTGAAATATTCCCCAAAGTTACTGCAAGAAACATTTTTGCAACATTGAGCAAAACACTGTTTATAGGGTTTGACAGAAGCAGCAGTAATACTTGGTACTCCGAGGCATGATTATTTTTAATTTTGCTTTTTCCTTGACCAATGACCCAATGCACAGGCAGGGAGGCAACCTCCAATTCAGTGAAGTTTGGAGCTACAGAGTAAATGGTGCGTGCTGGATTACTAAGATGTGCTACGATAGCTAGTATAGTAAGGGACACGATTAAGTCAGTAAATTATACTTCCATAAGTTAGCTTTTCTTTCTAGATAACTGCAACAGATCTCATTTATGTGAGCCAGAGTTCATTTGCTGCTCTACAATGTCATATAGTGGTAGAAGCGCAGAAAAGCCTAGTTTTGTGGTTCACATACAAACGAGCTCATTACTGGTTGTGTCATAGCATCCCTGCTTGCTCAAAGATAAGCCAATTTATTACACTGCCTGATGTTTCAAGCACACAGTAAACTCCTCTTTATTGTCTATTTGCACAGCCTGCTCTCCTTCCTTTTGAGTTTTATCAGAAAAAAAATTTCTCATCCTACTGGTGGAAGAGCAGGACCCTATAGCCCCCATAACAGTTTCTAATACTTCCCATGACAATGCAAAAATAATCTTAATACTCTTACCCTAAAACAGCTTTGGCTAGAAATTTTAGCTTAAATCTTCGACCTTCATTTCTGGCAAAAAGCAATGAAGTATCAATAACACTAGGGTGGATCATCTGGAGGAGAGAAAACATCACCAGTTTAATTTAAGAACAGCACTCATATAGAATTGGGCAGTGACTCCATTATCTGTGCCTCTGCCCTTTCATTTCAGTTGCCCATTTCTCACTGACAGATAACTGGTCCAGACAAGAGAACACGTGGGAACCATGAAACAGGCCCAAATCTCCTTTCTAAAGCTCTCTTGGGAAGACCTAGGTTGGGTTGGAATGATTATGACTCAAGCATTTGAGATTGGTTAAATTCAATACAGGAAGGACTTCAGTTCTTCCCATGACTGAGTGATAGAAAGCACCTGGCTGAAGCAGAAAGGTAAAGCTTCTGTTGCAACCTTCCTTCCTTTTTGGTTCTCAACAGCACCTTGCAGGTTTTATAAATGTAAGGGGAGTATTTCTCTTTTAAGTCCTTACAGCCATAAAGCTATTCATAATGAAAAGCAATTAACAAGTGTTCACTAATTAAAAAACATAATTGGAACTTTTAGGCCTGAAATTAATAGCAGTTTTGGGAAAAATACTCTTAAAAGCATACTCACTTGCAAAGCCCGGAGATCAGCATTTAGAGAATGACCCACCAATACCGCATCATGCGGAAGTATTTTTTTTAATCTGCTTTGTACGTCTGGCAATCTTGTTTTCACTGGAAGCAGCATTTTCCTTGTGATTCCTGAGAATCTTCAAAACAGAAGGTGGATGGAGTACAAGCAGTGCATTAGCAACAGCACTTACTGGAGAACATTACAAGCAGGGTATGTAAAAAAAGAACCCAGTGTAACTAATGACAGAATGCAATTTACTGCTTCCTCTATAAGTGCATTCCAACATAAGAGGACATACTGCACAAATATTAAGCTGCTGCAGCTACCACATCTGTTTCAAAAGTTTGTTCTCTCTCAAGCATAACTTAAAGTGATGCAGTTCTTAGCACCAGATAGCACAGGTAAGGAAATATTGTAAAGCTGACATGGAAGGAAATGCTTCCAAGTAACCTGAGGGAATTGGCACTTCACCTC
Source organism: Cygnus atratus (assembly GCF_013377495.2). Taxonomy (NCBI): domain Eukaryota; kingdom Metazoa; phylum Chordata; class Aves; order Anseriformes; family Anatidae; genus Cygnus; species Cygnus atratus. The sequence goes on from NC_066376.1 coordinate 8,371,771, forward strand.
CTGGATACATCCAGGCAAAGTCTTGGAGAAGACGTGGCTTGATTTTTGCCTTCTTTTATTATAATACTGAGCCCAGCCCTAGAGCTCTAAGTGAGCTGATGACCTGCACTGTTCATTTTCTACAGATGAGCAAACTTAGCTACAGAGCAGAGACCCAGACTGCAATCCCCGTACTCTTACTCACCCTGTATCCTATTTTATATCCGGCAGTAAAGAGTAACCTGTACTGTCTATCATTAACCTGTAACAGAACTTTTTCCTAGAACACTGCAGAACGATAATGCTTCTGTCTAGACATAGGGGCACTGCACAGCAGGGAGTGCATACATAACATTGGTTATTCTACCCACAAAGCACAAACTGGATTCTTAACACCAAGTAAAATACAGTAGACATCGGTGAGTAGACAAGTGTACAGACCAAAGTTTTCTGAAAGGTCCTGTGTTACAGGCTTGATTTGAAAGGCTTGTAGCTCTTGAAGAGATAAGAAACTTCAGTACGAGTCACCTGGTGCGGTAGTTCACTATTGTGCTTTCAGGTTTGACTAGTTCATTCAAGAGGCATTGACCCTGTGCATCCACCAAAGAGACACGAGTGACTTCATTCCCCCTTGCAGTCAGGCACTGTCAGGAAAAAGCAGAGGCAGCTTTTGAATCAGCACAATGCTGCCATTCAACAACCTTAGCTGAGATCTGCTTTGGCTACAGCCAGCATCACTGCTAAGGAGTTGCTTTACTTAGAGATCTACCAGTTATAGCTTGCTTTATGTAGCACGCTTCATTTGAATTGTTAAATGCCCACCATAAACACAGCAAACACGCAGGCAAGCACAACACAAAGAAAGCCTTTACAAAGAAGTGCTGATTTCACAGAATCAGGTTTGTACTCTGCACTGCAGGGCTGCAACTGACAGCACCATCACCAGAGAAGATAAATGTAATTTAAAAGTAGAGCCCAGATCGCATCGTTAGTCACTCAATGCTGATGCCGACTGGGCATCTCTGCAAGGTCAGAACCGCACTAAGAGAGGAATCCTTACCACAACATGCTGCTGGAAGAACTGGGATGGCTAAAGGGGTAGCAGAAAGACATCTCTACATTCCCAAACTTTGGGGAGGGCTGGGAGGAAGAATTGTTAAAAAAAAAAAGTCTCAGGAGTTACTGCAGCATTGGAGATAGACCTGGCAGTTCCAGATGCTGTTCTGAAAACCACCACGTAACTGAGCTCTCTGGTGCACTGCTCAGGAAGGACTTTGAGCCCTTCCTATGGTTGTATTAACACTGGTACCATCACTGAAGGGACTGGCAGCAGATATTAATACATCAGAAGGGGTTTAATAAATACCCAGGGTGCCTGGCTCATTTTGGAATAGCTGCTTGGAGCTTGATTGCTCGACTATGCTTTGTAAGGTCACATGTTTATTTTTACCATTTCACAATCCAGACCAAAGAGGGGGCTGCTGTCTGTCCTCTGCTGATCACACTCTGTATGCACATAACCCTTACAGCCAGGGGAGCCTAAAATGAAAAGACACCTGTGAACAAGACACAGACCTCTCTCTTCTAATAGTCATCATGTATCTTATATGATCAAACATATCATTAACTGGCAAAACTAAAAACAGACAAAAACCAAACCAACCCAACCAACCAAAAACCTCAGAAAACTGACCTTTCATGGGATAATCATTTTTTCTTCAGCTCTTCTGAAGTTAGAATGTATCTAGTAAGGCCTTGTTTTGATTCTCCGTATTTCTGGATGATGGGATCACATTGCAAGTCTGAGTTTTTAGGAATACATCCACTGCTAGTGGAAATCAAGCCTGTAACATACAAAATCACCTGTTAAATTCAGATAGCACTCCTTACTTGCAGTTTTCTGCATTAGTACGCACACTAAGAGGTTACACCATTTCACAATAAAACACTACATGGAACAATAAGATATATATATAAGGATAAATGATATATGCTGACGTGTGACAGGGTACTTGAATCCTACTCCCAGCTCAGCTACTGACAGCTGACTGTGAGCAAGTCACATCACAAGTCTGTCTCACATTCCTTTCAGTAAGAAAGAACGCTTTCCTCATAAGCATGACAGCATAGTCATCTGTTACCTCATGTAAGCTGTAAAAGAAGTACTTTTTATCTACTTTCTGTGTGAAATTCTTTCCCCAAAGTATTATTAGGAGAAAACGCACTCTGTGGCTCAAAAAGAAGCAAGCATTGAACTGACACCAGAATCCACAGCTGTATAAAGTCTAACTATTTTGTAGGTGATTCTCTGCAGATTGCACTTAAAGAAAAATATACCTGACATCTCAGATCTGTGACTGTGCAGTAGGTTTACAGTCAGGATGCTAGAGGACTTTGTCAATACACTGAAAGCAACAGCTGTTCATTCTCCCATTTAGGACTGGAATTCAAGATTCTTTGTTACACTTCTAACAATTTCAGTGAAGTTCTCATGGTAGTCTCTTGCGGGTTTTGTACAAGCCCGTTGGATTACAATCACCTCTATAAAGAGTGTAAAAATAGGAAATCAGTTGTCAACATACCTGTTCTTTACCTTGATTTGCAGCTCAGCATAACAAAAGAAAACTACGAACAAATGAGTAACTACTTAGCTTGAATCTAATTTCTATCTGTGTATCTATTATTAGATATACGTTACAATAAAACGATCACAAAATGGGTAATGAAGCATCAGGATTTTGGATTATACTTACTAAAAAAAAAAATCTGTTCTTTTTGCATTTACTTGTGACAATAAGCCCAACAGAGAGTTACTGAACTAGTTAGGGGAACTAGCCTTTTGGCATAAGCTATTATACTTGTTTCTTTGTAAACAAGTTCACCATAGCAGCAAGCTGGGATTGCACAGCATGCAAAGCTATTAAATTACTCTTGAAAGCGAATCACCATGACTGAAACGGATGATGCAAAGCCAAGCAAGATACCTTGTGCATTGTTTTGAGGTTTCACATTTGCTCCTTCTCCATACAGGTTGGCTAGGAAGCTAGCTGAAGTAGGTGGTAATGTGAATCTCTGGAGAGAAAAAAAAAAAAAAAAAAAAAAAAAAAGACGTTTTAGGAACTTTGAATCATAGCAGAAACATCAAGCATATCAGATGCCTCTTTATCCCCAAAGCAATAAAATTTAGAGAAAGATGGTTAAAAAAAAGTAGCAGAAGTATGTTGGGCATTTTCACAGGAAAACAAAACAAAACACAAACCAAACATTTTATAATATGCACACTATAGAATTCTTTGTACTAAGGAAAGATTTGCCTTCCCAGATATGACTGAGAATGCAAGTTTCAGACTTTCATTGATAGAAACTAAAGCAGTTCCAGACTTTCCAGTTAAGCTGTCATTTTGCATTTGCTGCAGTTCAGAGAGAATTCTCTGGAAGTCCCAATCAAAGCACTTCTTTCTTCCTTCAAAAACGTTGCTTGTAGCTCAGAAAATTAAAGTAATTATTTTAATAATCCTTTTGGGAAATGGGAGAAGTTTGATATAAAGTGTAAATTGTCAGAGTGAGATTTTTCAACCAGTGGGAATAGCATAACTCTGTGGAGATTCTCCTTACTCATACCTTAAAGTAAATTTCAAATCAACTGAGGTATTTTCAATCTCCCAGGCATCCTGAAGATGTTGGAAGTATAGAGGGCTGAAACACCAATGTATGCACATTTCACCTGGTAAGGCTTCAAAGACTTAAGTCTTGAAAATCTGTTTCCAATATTAAATCCCTGGACTTTGTTTTGAGCTTACAAAGGCCACAAACAGATCCTCTCATTGCTTTGGGAGTCAAAGACAGACTCTTCCTATTGGAAAGACAGTAATTTCACTGCAGCATTAATCACTGGGACATGCTTTAGGGATTGCAGGAATTTTAGTAGACATCAATATAGCTTGGGGACTTACATGCTGGAACACTTTTCTGAGGTGTTTGAACTGTAAATAGAATTTGTAGAAATGGAGTTGGCTCATCTCATGTAGAACAATAACCACAACCCCAGCCAGGTGGCTTTGGTGATAAATATGGCACCAGCTGCAATTAAAAAAAAAAAGAAATCAAAGCAAAACAATCATCAAGCACTCTTAAAAACAAACTTGGCACCAACCCAGCTTTTAGGTCAGTCAATGGCAAAGTGCCAAGTGACTTCAATGAGAAGAGGCTTTTAAAGCCTATCTCAACCAGCCACATATTCCTAGAAGCAACATAACATGAGACAGAAAGGATGAATTGTAGCAAAATTCTGCTGCAGTACCGTTTCAAGTCATAACCTACCCACCTCATTTATATGCATCAGAATAGGAATACACACAAGTAACTTCAGCTGTAACGATGCAGTCTAGTCAATCAAACTGAAGAATGAAATCATTTCATCAAAATGAAAGTTTCACAAAATCATTTTCTCTTTGACAGTAAAAATCCAAAGTGGAACATTTTTACCTTTAGCTTTATTGCCAGATTTATTACATTTCACCATATTTATGCCATCCGAGGTTATATGCACTCCTCAGCCTTCCACTTCCATTGCTGAGAAACTGCCCCAAAAAAGGGCAGTGATTAAAACGTCTTTCCCAAAACACTCTAGAGAAAACATTTCAATTATATCTGTCGTGAAACATTTTGCGTTAATATTTTAACATCATATTTTTTTTCCTCAATGTGTGAAGCTTCTGTACAACAAAATTGTTTAGTTTTTGGTAACTGCATGAAGCAAAGTTATGAAATGGTAGACTTTTTATCAGAGGAGAAATTCTAGTCTCTGGCCAAGTCTAACAAGAACCATATCTACACAATGCAGTCTGTCAATGTGGGATCTGTGCTGCAAGGATTCTAAAACAAATGTTGCCTATGCCTTTAGGTAGGTTTTCACAGCATATGAGGACATAAGACAGGGTTGACTCCCAAATACGAAGGTGTTATACCTGGGCTGCGTGGCATTGTGGCATTTTCCCAAAGCTGCATACTTTAACAACTCATAAACCTGGTCATGGCTGACTTCACAGTCCTCACCAAATAAAGCTGCAGACAAGCGAGATGACTTTTCCTGCAAAAGGAAAAGGCCAGTAAAGAAAGTTTCATGTGATCACACAAGTTTACAGAAAATGAAGTCAATTATACAGTAAAAGGAAACCATTTACCACTTGGGTGCAAACAACTACAGGTAAAATAACTCTTCCATTCAGTATGGACAAAAAGTTTCTTGCCAGATCACACTTCAATATTAAATTTACTCTCAGTGTTTCAGTAACCCAGGTTCTCTAACTTCACAGATGTATTTTGTAACCATGAACATGTGAAGACATACATGGTAAGGAGACTTAAGGTTACTTAATTTGCAAACATGATGTGCTACAGTCTCAACCCATTCACCCGCTTGCTGCTGTAGAGCTTTGGGCATTTATACAAGCGTTATATGTAGCCACTGGTTTTGCTGAAACCCATTTACTTCATTTACACTGTGTCATCTGCTTTGGTGGATGGATCTGCTGGCCTCTGCAGGAAAAAGAATGTTTAATTAACATGCAAGGAAGATACAGGAAAAAAAGCATCAGACTAGATGAGATGAAATGAACGCTACCACACAACTCTGCACAACAGCTCTTTAAGCCATGATCCTAAAATCAAGAATTCTCCCAAGCTACTCAGCAAGCAGGTACGTTATTTTGGAGGCCTCTGCTGCCCATCTGCCCTGTTCCAATAGTGCTCTTTAGGCCTGTAAAAGTTTTTTACGGATGTTCTTTTTTACCTAATGAAAAGACATCACGGCATACTGATGTCATAGCTGAAAAGAAAAAAAAAAAAACGGAAAAAAACACAAACAAGCAGACAACACTACAGATCGAATCCCGCAGGGGGCTTATTCGGGTAGCTGCCTCGCTACCAGACAGTGTTTTCCCCAGCACGCTAACGAGCCTCGTGCTCGTTAGTTGTGGCAGAGCCTGCCCCCCCTGGGCTGGGCTGGTGCAATTTAAGGCCGTGGGTTAGAAGTTAAACAGAGGTGCCAGCCTCTGAGGCTCGAGCGGTCAAACCCCCGCTAGGAACAACTCGCAACGCCATGGCCCTCAGCCTCTCGCTCCTCACACTGACCCGGGGTTACCCCCCCCAGTCGCCCACCTTCGCCTTGTGCCGGCCGCCCCGCTCCGTCCTGCTCCTCTTCCGAGCCACCCCCAGCCCCTCCGCGGCGCCGCCGGCCTCAGCGGGCCTCTTGCAGGCGCTCCCGCTGCCGGCCATGGCTCCGCTCCGGGCCGCGGGAGGTTTCCTCAGGGCCGGCCCCGCCCCGCGGCCCCGCTCCGCCCCGCTCCGCCCGCGGCTCGGCGGGAAGCTCGAAATGGCGGCCGGCGGCCAGCGCTGAGGCGGGGATGGCCACCAAGCGCCTGGCCAGGTGCGGGCCGCCGGGCCGGGCATCGGGGAGCGCCCCGAGGGGGCTGGGAGGGGAGGCTGGGAGCGGGACGAGGCGAGGCGAGGCGGGTGCTGAGGGGAGCCCGGTGCCACCCGCAGGCAGCTGGGGCTGGCGAGGAGCAGCGGGCGAGCGCGGAGCGGAGCGGCGGCGGCGCAGCGCTTCGGACACCTGGTGGTCGTGGACCTGGAAGCCACCTGCTGGCGGGGCGAGCGGCGCCACAGCCCCGAGATCAGTGAGTGGCGGCCCGCCGGGTCCTTGGCGCCGTGTTTGCCCTCCCCTGACGGCTCAGCCCGCCTTTAAGCGGACGGAATAATCTCTGTGAGCAGCTTTAACCTTTCTGGCCCTTTTTTCCTCCACCTCGTTTTGGTTTTGTCGCAGTTGAATTTCCAGCAGTCCTGCTGAACACTGCCACAGGAGAGATCGAAGCTGAGTTCCACACCTACGTCCAGCCCCAAGAGCATCCTGTGCTCTCCGAGTTCTGTATGGAACTGACCGGCATAACACAGGTATAGTGCCATTTAGTATGAAGTTAGAATTGCTACTTACTACTATTTTATGGAGACCTTTAAAGAGGGCTAAGGAGAAATAAGCCTCAAATAAATTTCAGTCCATATTAACGCATACGTATTCCTTCTTCTCTTTCATAAAGAATCAAGTCAATGAAGGGGTCCCTCTAAACATCTGTTTATCGCAGTTTTTGAAATGGATTCAAAAGATACAACAGGAGAAGAAAATTGTATTCAGTTCAGATATTCTAAATAATTCTACTTCAGAAGCAAAACCAGGTACCTTTGTCACTTGGACAGGTAGGTAAAAGTTTCATTTGATTTTTCTGCAAATTAATACCCATTAAAACTGAACATTTGGTGGTGCTCGTAAGATTCCATCTTCACTGCTAGGGAGTCAAAATCCTGTTAAATATTAGGGACGTGATATTGGATAAGACTGAAAATATGAATACTGTTGAATTCTGACTTGTTCACTGCATATTTGTCTCTAGGGTTATCGCATTTTTCTGCTTTACATAGACTACAGTGTGTTGCCATTCTCAACAAGTGCAAATGATTTAGTGAGGTCTCCAAGATATTTATGTATCACAAAGTCAATGTTTACTAAGAACATGCGCTCACTTGTCGTCTTATCCCATTGCAGCAACCTAAGTGCTTTTCATGTACAAAGGCTTCATGTGTCCTGTACGCATCTGTACAGGATGTTACTAGTACGTTGATTCATCTCTTTATGTAGGTTTTAAGGCACGCTTAGGACAGTGATGGAAGTACAGCAGTACTGGTGACCTGCCCAGTTAAATGTCTGTGCTCTGTATCTGGAGTTATCATGCAAACAGTTGCGTTTTTTCTTGCTGAAATTTTTTGTGTTTTTTTGTTGTTGTTTTGTAACCTCTAGTTCATTGAGATGAGAGAAAGGCCTAATTGGAAGGCATCAGGATTAAAAAAATATAATAAATCTTTATTTGTTTTTGCTTTTTCTGTGCAGATTGGGACCTGGGTGTGTGCTTGCAGTATGAGTGTAAAAGGAAGCAGTTGCGAAAACCTGACATCTTAAATTCCTGGATTGATCTCAAAGCAACATATAAGGTGAGAAAAATCAATAGACTGAAACACTTATACCCATGTTACCATCTCAAAGGCCAAGTATACCTAAACTAATACTGTATGTTCCAGCATCTAGTTACCCCTTTGTTTTCTTTCTGTGTTATCACTCAATAACAAATTGCATGCTCTAGAATAGCGTGAATTTTAACAGAGTCTTAATGTTTGGAAACGTATTGAGTGTTTCTGTTACATAAATGAATGATAATTCCGGAACATTTTTTTGAGCTGCTCTTCCTTTCCTGACATCTTTTGCTCTGATTGCTGCCTTAACTTCTGTTTTTCCTATGCTCTTCTTACTGCTTTACACTGCTGCATGGAAAATAGTGATCCTCATCTGTTTAGATGGTACACATGGATATAGTATGGGAATTAAATATATACATATATATATATACACACTTGGACCAGAAAGTATATTCTGAGCAGCATTAGTAATACTGGAAAATGAATATATATATATATATATATGTATATAAAATGAATTTATACTGAGAAGATGAAAGGCTTTGTGTGTGTGTTTGTGGTGGTGGGATTTTTTTGGCTCGTTTTTTCATAGTCTACATGGCAACAAAGAGTTCTGCCTTAGGGACTAATGGCACCTGGGTTCCCCTGTGTAGCCAGGGAAGCTTTCAAAGGTTTATCCAGGAGTCTACCTGTTCACTGATACTTGGAGTTTAAGCAGCAGAATTAAGTCTCTAAAGATAAGCAGTGCAATTATAGGAGAAACAGGGAATATTAAATGAGAAAAAGTACTATATTTGGCGCATGTATAAACTCTTTTTAATGCTTATGCCTTTGCAATGTGCAATGGTTTAAGTATTCAAGATAGTACTTATAATTGTATTCCTCAGGGCTGTTGTTCTGTTAAGGCCTTCATCAATGTAAACTATAAAGTGCAAATGAAAGTGAAATGAGGTTAGATAGAATGGATTAGTTTAAGGCTGGGAGAAGGGATTTATGGTTCTTTCCATTCTAATCTGTTACAGGTAAGTCACATACTGAGTTATACTTATCTTCATTTTACAGTTATGATAAATATTTGATTTGCACAATGGCCTTGTGAGATGTACTATTTGTAAGGTGATATTTCTGAACTGTTTTTCACTCCACTGTGAAGGCATTTTGAAATGCTTTTTATTAACCACATGCATGTTTTTCCTTAGGCCTTCTATAATAGAAAGCCTAAAGGACTAAACGGTGCTTTGCAGGATTTGGGGCTAACTTTTGCAGGACGGGAACATTCTGGTAAGCATGATATGATCATCCTCATTTTAATATATATGCGTATCTTTTTATAAGACTAGGTAGCTACTATTTAGCTTTAGTTAGCTAAACTAAACTAGCTAATAATATCTACTAGTTAATACAAATCGTAAATGTTACTTCCAGGCTATGCGATGTTCTGTTCAACAAAACCATCAAAGTAAGAAAAGACAGATTATTCAAAGATCAGTTAGTCATTTCTAACCTCGTGCTTTGTATCAGAAATCTTTCCTAAAACTTTTGCCTGTATGTTGCACAAGATCAAGCTCTGGATTGCAAGGGTGCAAAGAAAAAAGAGCGGGGGAAAGGTAAGAAAACTTGATCTTCCCTGATAGGGCTGGACAGCTTATTAGTGTAAGAGAATACCAGCACAATGTGATTTTTTTAATTAAGTTTTTTGACCTAGCTAATACAACTGAACATGGATTTTGATAATTGTGGCTATATATTCAGCTGTATGGGTTGGTCCTTCAGATGTTTCAGCACAGGGGATTTTTTTTCTTTTTAACTTCCACTGCCCTTTTTTGAACTATATAACAGTGTCAGAATTATGTGAATCCATTTCATTTATGTAAGGTGTACCTAAATGTCACTTCTCCTCTAATAAGAACCATCCCCAGTAGTAGTTTAAAAGGAAGGCATTAATATAACTATGCTTTTGAAGGGTTGGATGATTCTCGGAATACTGCCCGTCTTGCTTGGAGGATGATTTGTGACGGATGTGTGTTGAAAATTACTAAATCTTTGGATAAGGTTAGTAACTATTTTGTATCTATCCTCCTACTTGTCTTATAGCCTGAAATACAGATGAAAGGTGAGCTATAACAAAATCAATATCTTGACTATGAATAATAATAATATCCCTAAGCTGACACACTTACTAGTTTTGTACATTGATTTCTAAAACTTCTTGGGTATTCACTCTCCAAAATCTTGTTTGATTTATGGACTCCCTAGGCATATCTGAAGAAGAATTTAATTTCTAGAACACTGAATGCAAACTTCACTGACAAGACTCCACTGGGAAGTAACAGCAGACCCGAAACATCAAGAGAGAGAACTTGTAAAACAAACTCTCTGGCAGAGAAAAACCACAACAGTATTGCAGGAATTATCATGAATTCTAACGTACAAAATGAAGAACAGCAGACCACTTGCACCGATTCCTCTGCAGACATCCATGTTGCATCTAGCAGCAGCTTGAGGACTGACTTAAACAATCAAGCCCAAAGCTCTTTGTCAGTGTCTACTGACAGACTTCCTCTTCCTCTTGGACATGTGCAGCAATCTCACAGTAATTTATCAACAGGCATTCAGCAAGGATTGAACGGGCATATTATGAGTACAACCAGATACAGCTCTCCAGTACATGGATCAGGACTAGTACTTGTCTCCACTACCGTCTCCTCAGTTAACATCTCCACTGAGGATATCAGTACTAGTTCTGATTGTTTACCTCTGCTGGCTGACTGGGAAGATGTAGCTTTAATACCAGAATCTCAATCCAAACAAAAATCAGACTGTGTTGAATTTAAAGATGGCTCAAGTATGGATATTTTAACAGTGTTTGAAGAAGAAACAATTCCAAAGCAATCAGCTGTGATGAGTTCAGATAATCAAAGTTCAGGGGAAACTGTTGTACCCGTGGAACCTCTCAAATCTATCATTTACAAAAGTCCTGATACTACTATCTATAATGTAGGAACAGTACAAGGGCAGACTTCAAATCTTTCAGCTTTTAAATTACCACCTGCAAAGGTAAATGCTATTTCATCACAATCAACATCAATGAAAAATAATTCTACTCCTTTTGAGGTTCCTAAAAGAAAGCCAACTAGTCCAAAAATGTTCCCACCAGCGAAGAAACGGTCTTTCTCTATATATCAAGAAAAAAATGCATCTTTTGATCATTCTTTAAGAAGTTCAAACTTGTCCAAAGTGTCTCATGCCATTCTGAACTCCACAGTCAATCTGAATCAGTCTGTAACAGCTGTGAAAAATGAAAAACCAACTCCCCCTCTGTGTAACTGTGGTCGAAGAGCTAAAAGGCTGTATGTATCAAATGCTGGTCCAAATCATGGCAAAGCATTTTTTTTGTTGTCCTGTTGGCAAGCATGACAGTCATAAGAAAGGTTGTGGATACTTCAAGTGGGAAAATGCCTTTCTAAAAGAGAAAACTAATGTTCTCACCCTGAATGCAGGTGCCTCGACCTCTCTTGGAACTTGCCCCAGTACTTTAGGAAATTCTTCCAACAAAAGACGTTTGTTCCTTAGGCCATCTATGAGAACTTGACTTTTTTTTTTTTTTGTCTGAATCTTTAATCGTTAGTTAACCATACTTAATATAACCAGGACAGTCTAATGATGTCGGATGTTTTCATCCCATTCTCAGAACGTGACATTGCTTGGTTAATGTGGATAAAAATTGAAATTGTTCAAGCATACAGAAATATTCATATATTATAAACTATATAATTAATGAAGTGTGAGCGAACAGAAAAAACTAAATGCTAAAATTAGTCTGAGCAGCTGTTATTATTTATACTGTATCATGTATTTTAAATTCTTTGCTAGTCTAGTCCTCAACACTTTAATGATGTAATTTTACTTGCACTATTTCTTCTAAATACACTTTTAGTGATTGTAAGTATAACTTTGAAAATGTATAAGTTGTCACACTTTTCAAAAGTGATTCTTGAAGCAAGTGTTCTTTTAAACGCTTTTTTTAAATTATTTAAGTAACAATAAAGATAAAATGTCAGTGACACTTTCAAGTTTATTTAATGCATCTGTTGTACTCTTGACTACATGAGTTTTCCATTTCATTTGTATCAGTCTGTCTGCTTTTGTACTATGAGCTATTAGTGTAGCACCAGGGACAGCCAAATGCTGGGGATCAGGTAAGAATTTAAGAGTTGGACATGATGATCTTAGAGGTCTTTTCCAACTTAAATGATTCCATGAATTTACAAAAACCTAAACTAATAAGGCCATAGTCTTTTACTCTACATTACCATGTAAATCAGCACTATCTTACTTTTGTTTAAAAAACAAAAGACCTACCCTATAAAAAAAAACAACAGAACTCTACTATTTTCTCCACTCCTTCTGGCGTAGTTCATTTCTTCGGATCTTCCCACTAACAGTTTTTGGCAACTGTTGAACAAACTCCATCTAATGGGAAAGGGAAGAAATTGCAATACAAAATAAGATACAGTTTACCTAAATTTTGACTTACTTAATCTCAGCAGCACAGCCTTATAAGCCATATAATAGTTGATACCTGCTATCAAATAATTCACTACCTGCTACTGAAAAATATGTAAAATATTGGAGTAATTGAAGACTCACCTTCCGAGGATACTTGTATGGAGCAGTAACTTTCTTAACATGGTCCTGTAGCTCTTTCATCATTTCTTCTGGATCACGTGAAACATAGTCAGATGTTAAAACAACAAAGGCTTTCACTACCTTAAAGTTAAAGGAACAATGGGTTAAATGCCAATGAAACACAGCACAACAGTAAGATTTGAAACATTAACCAAACACTTGCTGACAAAATGTAGAACAATGTATAGGGCTGATACAAACAGCTTTGCCACTGTCTGCACATGTTGAATTTGTATGGACCGGAGGTAATTTATATACATTTACTAAAGACCCATAATTTTAAGTATTTGAATGTTAAGAAAAATTTTCAAATGGTGCTTTTGTTGTATGTGATACTGGGGCAACTGTCTCCGGTCAGTTTTTCCGGCATGGAGGGATAGAGTAGAATGCCAATTTGAATTTATTTAGTTTAAAAAATTAATCACTGGGTAGACAAATCCAGTGGAAAATGGGTTTCATCAGCTCTGGTATGCACAAAGCTACTTTTAGACAGAAGCTTGTTTAACTTAGTTTACCTCTCCCCTGATGGGGTCTGGACTGCTGACTACTGCTGATTCCACCACTGCGGGATGCTCTAATAGGGCACTTTCTACTTCAAATGGTCCAATACGGTATCTTTAAAATGAAAGGTCTTTTTGAAACACACATTTGAAATACACATACCATCACACCTGAATCAGCTGTATTGTTCAAGTTTGAAGATGTACTATTAATCAGTTAAATTACCCAGCAGAAGTAATGACATCATCAGATCTTCCAACAAACCAGAAGTATCCGTCTTCATCTATAATCCCCCTGTCTCCAGTAACATAAAAATCCCCATGTATTGTTGCCTCTGTTTTCTCTGGATCATCCTGGTAAACATGAAATTGTATTTTATATAAAAACAGCTTGAAAAATACATTACATTGCATTCTAACATATTCAGTACATAAGTTATGGTAAAGCCAAATGTTCAAAGATTTCAGCTTTTCAGACTGGTCCATGTCATCATGTGCAGCAAATTCAAATGGGACACAAATAATGGTGAATTATAATAAACATTCACCATTACTAATCCACAAAACTAAATCTGTCAAAGATTTCCCTTTTTATAAATAAATAACAATCAAAAGAAAGTGGATTTTAACTTGTTAGGCAAGACACTGTCATCGAACGACTAATTGTGTAAGTAGACTAAATAGCTGCATTAAAAAAAAAAAAGGAAATCCCTCTTTCCTCCCCACAGGCTTTTATCCTTCTAAGTAGAGAATATGTATAGGAAATGAGGCATCAGATTCCTTGTGACAGAGATTTAACAGGACATCTGCTTTAATTGTAGTAGGGTTCTTACAGTATAGCAAGTAAAAAGAAAAGGTGGTCTTGTAGGTTTTACTCTGATGGCAATATCTCCTTCTTTTCCAGGAGACAGAATATTACCGTTTTCATCTATAATCTGAAAATAAACAAAACACTGTTTTATTATCTTGGACTCAAAGTAGAAATCATAAATTAAGATTATAGAATCTTGGTGCTCATTTAAAGTATTTAGTTGAAATATTTCATGGAAAACTATTTGGAGCAGTAGAGGACAGGTCTTACCCTGACATTTCAAGTGTAAGATCACTACAAATCCACTGTATTTCACACTGGGTCTTTTATCTGAGGAATTCCAAATACTGTGCAAACATGTATTGAAGTTGGTAAGACCCCAGAAGACGATAAGCAATGGGGTGGGAAAACCTTAAGAACTGAAAGATACTAAAATCTTAAACAATATTGCAAATTGATCTAGTGCTAGAATCTGCATCAACAGATTTGTTATCACCAGGAAATAACATTCGCTCCCACTCTTCCTTAACTCGGTAATTTAATTTCTGTCATTGCCTTAGCATTTGATATTTAACCACCAGTTATCAGTAGGTTGTCATCTATGTAACCCTGTTGAGGCTGATACAACAGGGAGGTCTAGATGCTCACTTTGCACATTCAGTTTGGGACAGGAACTTTTTCACTCTTTCATTTCCTGTTGAATGATGCTACACAGTACAACTCCATGTTAAAGCTTTCAAACCTTTCTCATGGAAAATGATTATTGAGAGACAGTGCTACCAGAGGTACAATACCTTGACATCATATGTTGGAGATGATTTTCCCATACTACCAGGCTTAATTTTCATTCCCTTAAAATTTGCACAGACCAGCACCTGTAACAGATGTGTTTGTTTGTTTTTCTTTTCTTAATTAAATGACAACTTGTACAGTCTTTACCTCAGGTTTAAAATACTCAGCTAACATTGCAAATTTCTATAAGAAATAATAACGGTCCTCATTATAATCATATATCCAATGATTAAACTTCTAGAAATAAAGTACGCCCTCGATATCTTGCCCACAGCTCCAAACAATGACAGTGAATGTTCTAAAGACAGCTTTTAAAGCAGAATTTGGAATGCAGTAATGAGGAATATACCTCTTTTGTGTTAGTTCTCAATTCAAAGCTCACAAGAGTGAGTAACAGTGCTTGGATTTTGGGTAAAGACATTACAATTGTTCTAGGACTTCAAAAAAAACACTATGTTTTTCTACTGTTGCCTATCACAATTGACTTTGTAACTGTTGTGATAGTTGTGATGAATCGGTGTTGTTGGAATGTGCTGAAGGGATGAGGAGTATGTAAACTAAATACAACCGTGTAATCTTTTTAATCACTTTTTCTTGGCAACATGAATGGAATTTATTGTTGTATCTGTAAAGTATAATTTTTCATCTGTAAAGCTGTACATACTGTTTCTGTCTGTCCATAGCCTTCATGAATATCCAGCCCAGTCTGCACTTTCCATTTTTCCATCACATCGGGGTTGATCGGCTCCCCACCACTCACACAGTGACGCAGACTTTTGAATGTATAGCTTGGTGGGAAAAAGAAATTAAATAACTGGCAGTTATCTATCTGTTATGTCCCATTCAGTACTCTGTTCCGGTATTGTGGGAACCTTTCTACACAAAAATAAAAATTTTACTGAGAGCTATTAATTCTATTTGAACTGTGTAGCACTGAACAGAAACAAATCTGAAAAAAAGGCAAACAAAAATGAAAAACACCTGTTTTACTCCTGTCTAATTTGAAAATCTTATAATCAATATTGTGCTTCTAACCCTAGAAACTGAACTGGAGTCTAACCCGAAGAGGATTGATGAAATTCAACCCTAATGACAAAAAAAAAAATAGCACAGGAGAGTTAAATGAGGCCGAATAGTTTTGCATACATTTCACCAAGCTGTACTGACATACACTTCTTGTAGCGTATATGACTGGGGAAACACAGTAGAAAAACAAAGGGAAGGAGAATGTGACTATAAAAGCACTTTGGAGGATAGTTTAAGCATGATACCATGATTATCTTATTATAGCTTCAGCTAAACTGCTTTTCACTGTTATTTATGAAATCTGAGGTGGCACCCTGACTCTTTCTGACTTTCTTTATCACACATAAGACTCAAGATGCTGAGAAATACACAGAGTTACTGTTACACCATTGTAAATTTGGAATAAAATCAAGGTGAGCTGAGCACTTGCTTCATTGTTTTGATCAAATCCACCACTAGAAGTACTCTGCTTTTTCTTACCTGGACAGTTTATGTTGCACAAACATTCGATATGCGGTTGGAGGAGAACAAAAGACAGTTATGGGGTATCTTGACAGACTCTAGAGAATTTAGAATAAGAAAAGTGAATGTTGCCAATACACTGAAACCCATGAAGTCTCATCTACATTATAAGAGATAATGTAATGATCTCTGTCTACATCGAGCTTATAAAACACATGAACAAAATGTTAGTGTCCAAAAAACAGTTAGTTCTATAGTTGCCAACACCAACATACAGCAGTTTTATCTAACTAGTTTCTTATTCAAAACAGAATCTACATCATCTTACAATTAATTCCCCACACCAGAGTTTTGTGCTCTTGAAAGCTTTGCAGTCCTTGTTGCACAGTTTCTTCATAACTGAAGTTTAAGTAGAAAACAAGTGAAACTATGAGGCTACTTTCTGAGATATTCTGTAGGAGTAAAACCAAGTGTTCTTCAAGAGAGCCTGATGTTATCTAACAGTTTCCAGCCGTCTAAGTAAAATAAATATGATGATGGTAGTCTTTTTCAAAGGATGAAGGGTTGTGTGTGGAGGACATAAGACAATATAACGTTGACGCCATTTGTTAAAGAAATTCAGCCTTGCTGCATCTTCACTCCTTAATGTTGGATTACTTGGTGCAGGCAACTGAAATTCTCATTTATCTGTTATTATCACTTATTTTAATAACACCACTAAGTGCTCTGCAAATCCCAGTCCAATTTCTTTTGTGCTTCTTTCAGGCCTTAGAATGAATGTTTGCAAGTTTGCGCAGTAAAACCTGTTTTCAGCAGAGTATATGATTAAACTGTTCTGATGTCAATTGTGCTTTTATGTATCTGCAGCACTTAGTACTGAAATAATGACTTAATATTACCGTTGTGCTACATGCTGCCCCCTGTGCACCACCAGGGGAATGAAAGGTTTGACAAGACCAGCAAGCAAGAATAGTGCTGTTTGTTGCTGAGCCCTCCTCACTTACCTCAAAGACAGTAACTGGGTTGAACTGTGGCATTTTATGTACAAATACACATGCCCCTTGAATCCACGTCGAAAAAACACTGGTCCAAGGTGCCTTTGCCCAGCCTGTGTCTGATGTGCTCCAAAATATATCTGAAGGAGTCAAGTCCAGCCAGTACCTGGTAACAAAAGGAAACGCGGTTCACAATCTGTATTTGGCAGGAAAAAGACAAGCATTAAAACATCAACACAAGATATGTCATGGAGTCCCATCCAGCACTGTTTGTCTTGGGTAAATGACACTTAAAAATGGCTGAATTTCTGAGCACAAGTGAGCCACAGCACAGTGAGGATGTCATCCAGACAGACTGATGTTGCATTCTTCTAAAGGAAGTTATACTGACGGACAAGCAAATGCCACCTCAGAACATGGTACTGTATGAATGTAAGATTGCCAGGGTTTCACTGAACTCACTTTTAGAGATAAGGATTTTTTGGTTGTTTGTTTACTTTCACTTTGGTCTCTCCTGATTTGTTATTCCTTCCCAGTTTCAGTGAAGTGTACTGCCATATCAATTTTATAAACAACATTGCTTTATAAATGTAAAGATTCTGAACTATCAACATTTTGTTCCTGTGGAAGTTGTGTCTAATCTAGACGTGTGTGAGTTCAGAAACTTCACACCCACATTTTTTTCTCTTTTATGATACAGACTTTATAAACTTGTGCTGATGTTCAGTTTGGGGTAATCGGTTAACTGTACACAATGAAGAAGTTATCAAAAGTTAAAGAAAACACCGAAAAGAAATTAGTAAGGCCATTTGACTGCTACATTCTATACATACTGGCTGGACTCAAAGTATGACTTGTTTCCCAGGAAAAACAAACAAACAAACCTTGTTCAAATTTAACAGAATGATTGTTTTTTAAAAAAGTGAAACAAAGGCTTCTGGAAAAAAATCTTGTGTTTCTCTTCCTTCTGCCATGTGACCAGCTACACAAACATGTCCATCAAAATAATATCCATACCTTCCACTTACTGTGAAGCCAATACCATAGCTGCTGTGGGAATGTTCAGTCATTTTGGGGTATCCTGTAGTTCCACTGGTAAAATAGATGGCCATTGGATCTTGATGCTTTGTGGTCACACACTGGTGACTAGACGGAGCATTTCTTTAAAATAAGCAAAACGATGAATAAAGTGATTTGAAAGTGTGACTTACATGCTCTTAAAAATGTTTAACTAAAATAAGTTTTGCAGCAATCAGAAACATCAAAAACACTGACATTTTTCCATTGCGCAGCCCTAGAAGGATAGGAACATATTGGCATGTGCCAGCATTTCCTATTCAAAACAAACTAACATGTTTTTATTTTTGCTGTGGCACTTTCACAGTGGTGGTTACTCACTTCAGGAGATCTTTAAAGTTCAGCCATCCTTCTCTGTGGCCCTCTGACACAAGCAACTTGAATTTCAGAGACTGGCATTCAGCCCCAACTGAATCTACAGCTGGTGCCACAAAATCATCAGTGATGATGCACTTTGCCTTGGATTTCTGTAGTCGATAGAGAATGTCCTTCGCTGTCAACTGCTGCGTTCCAGGAATCAGGACAGTTCCTAAAGGGGAGGAAGTAGAATGGAAAAAGAGCCTAAACATTTAATAATAATAATACTTGTACCTACAAGCAGACTTCAGCTTACCTAGTGCTTTTGAGTGAGACAAGGCAGTATTAAAGCAGGATTTGGTCCTACATTTGTAAATACACTGATTTATTTGATGGATTAAATTCTATGTGAGGATTAGCACAAGTTAGCCAATACTAGGCTGATCACAGGACACTAACAGAAATCAACAGAACAACTTTTCTCGTTTTGAAAACACCTCCACTGGACCATGCCTTCTCTCTGGACTCAATTTCTTTACTGGTAGACAGAGCTGTACCCTACTAGTGTTTGTGAGGCACCAATACATTCTGGGTTGTAAATTCTGGCAAGCTGAGTACTTAACAGATCCCACAGGGGAACACGTGAAACACTTGGTTAAGCGTGGGTTAATTTCACTGCAAGTTTGCAAGAAGGTGCATTTGTGATTCATCACAAGTGCTGGAAAGAGAATGACAGAGGCACACGGACTCACAGGGTTTCCTTAATAGATAGAGCATGTGCGGAAGTCCTAAAAGTATCACAAAGATAAACTTGGCACGAAGGATGTTCTTGATCAGTGTGGCAATAGCTCATCTTCAACAGCATGTTTGTAGTTCTGATTGTGTTAAAAAGCAAGGATTGGCTTAAGTCATAATTTCTATACCTGTATACTATTTCTATGCTTTTACCAACCTGTTCTCAAGCAAGCCACATTCACCAGCCACCACTCTGGGATCCGGGGCAGAATAAGAAGAACTCTGTCTCCCCGTTGCAGACCACAGACATCGGAGAGTACATTAGCTACTTTCCTGGAAAGGACTCCCAGCTCCTCAAAGCTCCATTTTACCTCTTCTCCATCACCATCTACCCACCATAACGCAGGATTTTTAGTTTTTTTTCCCTCCTGTAGAACAAAAGGGTGCAGTGTAAACACTTCATTTTAGAAACATGCTGCCTTTAAGTCTGAGGAAGAAGAGCATTTACCAGTTAGTCATTGCTGGAGAAATCTGGGGATGCAATTGAAATCTGCCACTGATTCCAAATGAGGCAAAGAACTCTCCTTCAGCATAAACAGCCTATGAATGTCATTTAAGAAATTAAATTTGTATTCCTTTCCTGAGCTCATCATGTTACACTCTGAAGAGGTTGTACAACCTTTTGTTTCAGGCCATGAAAACAAAGCAGCTGATAAATGTGGGTTCTTCTGGGCTGTGCCCCAGAGTTTCCCAAACCCTCAGAGGTCATTTCCAACTTCATCTGGAATTGGGCCTGTTTGGTAATTCTGAAAATTAAATCACAGGTTCAAAAGCATAGGCCCACACAGTGTGAACTGATGTGTGAAAAGTGAAATGTATGTATACAATGTGCTCTAAAGGGGCCCAATGCATTTAGCAGTAGCACTGTGCAAGCCGCTTCTTGAGCAAAACTCTCTGGGGCAAAAGAAATATGGTTTATTTTCAAATATTTGAAGGTACAGTAACACTAAGGCTCATTTTCAGGAAGCAGATTTTAGCTGTGCACTTCAGAGGGCACCAGATGCTGTTTCTTGCTCAGCCTGCCAAAATCTGTTTTTTCTGCAAAAGGAACAATTGCTCCCTTTGTGTCAGATAGGTGATACCTCTGCTCTGTTCCTGCTGCCAGGTGGACATAACTATGTTTAGACCCTCATCATGAAGAACCTGAGCCTGCAAAACCAGTCCTACATCCACAGACTCGAGTTACATAACAGGATAGGTGATAGACCTATACTTTCTTTTTTCTCCCTGTTTTTCTCCTTTCCTTGTTTAGACCTCATGTCTGTTTGGGCACTCAGTTTTCAGTTTTGTAGATGTAAAGTCCCTGATGCAAAGATTTCTCAGTTGGGAAAGGATGGAGAGGTTTGACATTACACAGTATCATTCATTCTGTAGGCAGGCAATGAAATGTATGGAGGTCAAGTGATTTGGCCAGCACAACCAGACAGGGTGCATGTCACAGCTGATGGTGGAACTAATGCATGGTTTAGAGCAGTAAAAAGTCCATTGTCTCATTCTTGAAGCACCTGCTTACAGTCATTCTCACTGGAGTTACTGATTAAAAAAATGAACTACTTGGACTCATGGACAGGACAGCATGTGGCCTAAGGGATCTACAGATTCAAAATGCATGAGATGATCATCAGATTATAACCAAGAGCATAACTCAGTGGTTTGGTTACTGGATTTGTCACTGACAGCATTAACTACTTCGGCATCTGAGAAGCCACGGAACTGTTACCTTTTCTATTTCAGTCCATCTGTCCAGCACATCGCTTGCAAAGTTGAAGTACTCCGGCACCTCTGGTCTGTACTGTTGTTTTATGGCTTCATAACTAAAAGAGGTGGAAACCGTGTAGCTCTGACTGCAAAGCTGGAGAGATTTTCTCAGGGCAGCATGCAGAGATACAGCACTCGGGACCTTCAGTAGAAAATGCATGGCAGCAACAATGGCTATAGCCTCTCCAAGAAATTCTGCAGTGACACAGATACAAACCTGGTATTAGCCACGTGGTTTCAGAACAGCTTTTATCATCACACAGTGCATACACTGGAAAAACAGTAACTGTTAATTGGAATACCTGCTGAGGACAGCTCTGGTTTTGCCACTGTGTAGCCCCTGCTCTCTCCTGACCATCATGCAGTTGAGATCCTGACCACACACTCAAGCAGCAGCACTCAGCCCCATCAGTGTGATAGCTTACCTGTTCACATTCCTTCCCTCCCCACAAGCCCTGCTGATCTGGTAGATCACATTGCAGTTACCTTATATAGCAGAGAGATGCTGAAAGCTCTTAAACTGTGACTTCTGTAAATGAAATATCTGCTACTGATTGACAACGCAGAAGTAACAGTGTGGACCAAGATGCCACAAAGATAATCCAACAATCCTGCATTAGTTACTGGCTGACCAGTGTTACTTAGTACAAAGACATCTGGAGTTTTTCTAGTCTATCAGCACTGGGAATATGCTGTCTGCCAGGAATTAAATCAATGTAGGAAAGCCCTGAAAATAGTTTTAGTATTGATGTATGAAATACTATTTTGATGTGTGGTCAGCAAAAAACACCATTTTATGAGATGGGGAAACTTTAAAAGACTCACTGATAAAGGATCCAAAGTGTAGAGCCTTACTTCTGTAGGCTGAACTTCTGTAGCCTGAACTTAGCAGGAGGACTGAAAAATCTGAAGTCATTATTTTCATGCATTGTCAATTTTTATTTACAAAATAATATAAACAACGATAATTCCTTACTGAATTAATTATTATCCAGCTGCAAACCCATGTGATTTTAGTGATTCAATGAAGCAAAAAGACTTCTTTTTTTTTCAATCTCTAACATTCAGTTTGTGTATGAAAAACAGGAAAGAAACACAGCCAAATGAAAGACGGAGAGGAACAGGGAAAAGAGGGAATGTGGTCAGACAAGAAGCAAATCCAGTGCCAAAAAAGTGCCCTGGCCAGCAGCTTTCAGGGGCGGGTGGAGGGTCAGTTACCTTGTGAAAAAGCTGTCAGTCCCAATTTACTGCTTCTTGGCCTTGCACCAAAATGGAGTCCTCTCAGTGTTGAGATGCGTCCCAGCTTTGACTTCTCACGCAGATCTTAGACTCCTGGCTGTGCACCTGTCTGGCACTGTCACTGCATTCAGTGACTGACTCCTGTGTTTGTTACACGTACTTTGGACTCACACAAAAGGCAGCCAAGTCCTGTCCAGTGAGAAGAGCTGACAAATTTCTGCAGAGCTTAAAGAGGAAGCAGAAAGTGAGAGGTTAAAATCTCTCCTGTTTCTTTCTCCTCCCCTGCTCCCACTCACCAGCCCCTGGCTAAAAACATACTTAAGACCTTGCTGCAACCAAATCACATCTGTTACATTCTGGCTAGGACAACACAGGGAACAACAGCCTTATGATTAATTAATAGACTGTGTGAGTACACTGCTGAGCAGGTAGCTTGGGGTACCTCAAGAAACCATAGCAGTTCAGCTATGATTGACAATGAGTATTGATTCCTGGGATGCTGCTGCTGGTGCCCTGACCAACCTTGTTAATGTGTATGCTAGAGACTTGATAGGTTTTATAAGTGCTCTGCCTCATGTTCAGAGAACAAACAGTTAAGTTGTGCTCCAGCATTGCTGCCTCCTCTGCTCTTCTCCCACAGGAGAGATGGGAGGGAACATTTGCCAACCCCTCTCTGTCCTGGCCACAGCAAGGCATCACTGCAGAGCCCGTCATCAATGTGGGCATGGCCATGGCATTGGTATATACTTTTGCCATCAGCCTCTGCTGCAAGGACGGCACCTGCCAGGGAGATGGAGACAGCTGTAGCTTAAATTGAGGCACCAAGATTTTTTGTAAGAGTTTGGCTGCTCAAGCCCTAAGTCCTTCCTGCTGCATCTTCATTCTCTAAGGCCAGCAGAGAGATTGCTAACACCCATCAATGTGTTTGGAGCAAAACAGTCCTCTCAGTGCTGACCAGCAAGGGTGGTGCTGCGGTCTTACCTGGCATGTGCTTTTGCCTGCACTCCCTTCTGGGGTTCTGCCCATGTCAGTCTGTGACAAGCAGACAAAAATGCGATGCTAACCAGCTGCCTGAAATGTTCATTGCAGCACAAAAAAAAAAATAAAAAAATTCAAAAGATTCCCCCAAACAACAAAGCTGCTCTCTACCTAGCAGTAAAGAAGGACCTGCAGTCTGCAGGAGCAACATTTTAAAAAGTTCTTTGAAATGCAAGCAACAAAATCCTCACAGAAGGCAAACAGCCTTAAAGGGATTCCCTACTCAGATTGCATCACCCCAGAGGAGGCACAGAAGTAAACCAAACATGACAGCAACCAGCTTGTGATGTCAGTGAATGTGCCAGGAATACTTAGGAAGAAAAACCTTCCACAGTGACCAAAGTGTAAAAGAGGCGTAACTGTTTCTCTGTATTATTCTTTTGATAAAGCATAAAACTATTTTCCTGAGCATGGATGGGTTTTTCCAAAGCCCTCAGCTCTCCTCACCACAGAAGCACCCTAGTTATGTTATGCGTGGTGAACTGCATGTCCTCTGCACCGCTCACAGCTGCCTGCAGAAATCCTCCCTCCTGTGCCAGGCTGTCCCCACAGGCCCAGATCCACAGACTATTGCTGCAACTCACCAGAACTTTGAGTCTTTCACACACCCCCAACCCAGCAAAGATTACATGACTTTTAATTTACTTGTGATCAATAATCCCACCAAGGTATAACAATTGCTGTAGAGTTAAATGAGCCTCAAAGACTTTGCAGGAGCAAAGCTTTATATACAACGTAAATGTCATCTCCTGTTGCAGTTGTAACAGATAAATACTTCCATTCATTTATGAACTTTTTTCCCCTATTTCATCCAATGTGTAAATAACATGATAGTCCTGCCCCTAGTGAGGCCTCTTTAGCTCTGTCCTCTACCTGCTTTCACAAAATATCTTCATTTTTCTCCTCTTGATTGT
This sequence comes from Cygnus atratus, assembly GCF_013377495.2. NCBI lineage: Eukaryota > Metazoa > Chordata > Aves > Anseriformes > Anatidae > Cygnus > Cygnus atratus. The sequence continues at coordinate 8,396,165 of NC_066376.1, forward strand.
CCAAAAAGCTCAAGGGCTAACAGAGGGAGATGAGGCCCTCATGGACAGTAGTACACAGAGGCACCTTCCTTCAGAAACCAATGCTAAGTGGTGTGCATTTTTACTCTGGTAATACATTTTGAGTATTTCAAGGCTAAAATTACCCGTATGAGGAGTTTCTGTTTCAGCTGGCCCCTTTACACCATGAAAACTTCAGGAGCTTGACAGGCCACTGAGGAAAGGGCCAAACAGCGGCTGTCCCTTCTGCTGGGGCACACTCGCCATGTGGAGGCAAAAAAAAAAAAAAAGCAGGACTGAGGCCAGCTGGCTCCATCGCTCTTGAGTGGCAGCCAGCCCACTCCCGGGCCCACCTCTCCTCCTAATTCCACAATCACTAACACAAACCGAGCCTTTAATCCCGGGACTGAGTTTCCAAGCACAGAAAAAGCAACCAAGACGAGCAACTTTACTCAGTGCCGGGAGCCCAGGCTGCCCTGCATGCCCGCGACGTTCCCAGGGGGCCCGCTCTTCCCGCCCACTCTTTCCCGCGGGCTTTATTCTTAACCCCCGGGAGCGCCGCCTGGCCTCCTCCGGCCCGGGACAGGGGGGCCTGTGGCGAGGCTCAGCCGTGAGGCGGCGCCGTATGGTGCCCCGGGCGGGGCGGCGCTGACGCCATCGCGGTGCGCGGCGGCGGCGGGGTTGGTGTTGGTGTCTGTCTCTCGGTTGGTCCCGGTCCCAGTCCATGGCCACGGCGGAGCCGGTGGCGGCGCGGAAGCGGCGACCCAAGGGCCACTTCGCGGCGGCGAGGGCCAAGCGGCCCCGCGGCGGCGGGCGACAGCTGGAGGCCGGCATGCGCGGCATCCTCATCACCTGCAACATGAACGAGCGCAAGTGCGTGGGGGAGGCCTACAGCCTGCTCGGCGAGTACGGGGACCTGCTCTACGGGCCCGAGCAGGTGCGTGCGTGCTGCCCCGGCGGTGACGGGCGTTCCCCTCGGCGTGGTGGTGGTAAGGGCCTGCTTGGGGGGGAGCGGCGCAGCCTTTCTGTCCCTAACTGCACCCCGCAGTGCCCCCCGGGGGTGCCGGCTTCCACAAGTGAAGCCCTGTGTAGCCCCCCTGGTGATGTGGCCCCTGCCGGGTTTTAAGCTTTCAGCACTTTTGCCCTGTACTTACTGAAGTAGGGATGTGCTTTGTGTGAACAGTTTTCAGATCCCGAGGAGCGGCTCTCTGGAAGCGAGGGGGAAGAGGATGAAGATGATGTTGAGGCTGCCCTGAAGAAGGAGGTCGATCAGATCCGCACCTCGACGGAGCAGAAGCTGCGGCGGTTCCAGTCGGTGGAGAGCGGCGCCAACAACGTGGTCTTCATAAGGACCCGGGGCATAGGTGGGACACAGACACTGTATGGTGCTGCGGGGATATGCTTCTCTGAACGGCATCGGTTACAGGCCACAGTGTGGCTGCCCAGGAGCTCGTGTATGCCAGACAAATAGAGAGTTTCTCCTTCCGTTTAACCTTCCTGCTGAATTCTGTCATAAACAGAGCTGCTAAAAGTAGAGGAGTCTGCTTTGACAAAATGATCCTCAGGTATCCAGTTCTGGTGTATTAAAACAGTTCTCCCCAGAAAACAATTTGAGGCGGACCACAGTGCAGCTAAGCATGCATTTTCCTGGCTTATTAAAAGGCGGGGGGGGGGGGGGGGAAGTGCCTCCAGTTTGTTTCTCATACCTAGCTGTTTGTCTTTTAGAACCTGAAAACCTGGTGCACCATATATTAAAGGACATGCATGCTACTAAAAAGAAGAAAACAAGAGTCATTCTGCGCATGCTGCCCATTTCTGGAACTTGCAAGGCTTTTATGGAAGACATGAAAAAATACACAGAAACATTTTTTGAGCCCTGGTTTAAAGCCCCTAATAAGGGTACTTTCCAGATTGTTTACAAAGCTCGTAATAACAGTCATATGAGTAGGGAAGAAGTAATTAAGGAATTGGCAGGTATGTATAGATTTCACATAGAATGAAAAACAAGTATAGAAGCAGCCACAATTGTGTGAATAACAGCATAACATAAGTCAGACTACTAAAAGAAAAGTCATCTAAATGGGCATACATAGTTGTTGCTTAAAATCTGTATGTTGAATTACAAAATCTTCTCTGTGACTGTGAATACAACTTGATATCAGTGTGCCTTGTTGGTGTTGATGTCTTAAGAGATGATGAGCAGAATAGCATACAGTATTGAATTTAATTTGGCATGTTAGTTTCGCATACTTTGAAAGGACTGCTGTCAGGCATTTTCTCTGAATGCTATATTGAAATAAGATATTGCTATTTCCATGGAACGTACGACTCATAAAATAGCTCTGCCTTACTCAGGTATTTTGTTTCTTGATAATTGCAATGGGTTAATTTTTCAGTTACTGCAGTCCTACTGATGGTATCTTCTAATAGTCGTGCTCTGTTCCGCTATTTTAAAAAACTGCGATAACTAGCAATTAGTTACAGCTAGGGGGGATGTTGTCTTCTCTAACTTTTATCCTTTTAGTAGTGTACGCTGATGCTCTGAAACCATTTTTCCATCATTTTAAAAACTATATCTTGTTTTACAGGAATTGTGGGCAGCCTCAATCCAGAAAACAAAGTTGACCTTAATAACCCACAATATACAATTGTGGTGGAAATAATAAAGAACGTCTGTTGCTTGAGTGTGGTGAGAGACTATGTTCTATTCAGAAAATACAATCTACAAGAGGTAGTAAAGAGCAACAAAGAAGATGCACAACAAAATCCATCAACTGTGACAGAAGAACTGAACTTGACGGTAGTAAAACCAGAAACTGAGGAGGAAAAGAGCTCAGAAGAAGTAAAACAAGAGAATAAGAGTGAAGGTGAAATACAAGCTGAGTCCAAGGGGAATGATACGCTGACAGTGTAGAAAATGTGGTAGAAAGATCAACACGATGGAAACCTGTTAAAAACGTTGCCCTAGAGTTCTGTAAGCATGTTTTAAGGAGGAGAGTGGGTTTTGTTTTGAAATCTAGTTTTTAAAATCCACATGTGTAAGAATTTTAATGTTCACTGCAGGTGGAGCTGACTTTATACTGCAGATGTAAGAGTGCTTCACCACTGGTGAGGTTTGCTGTCATTCTTCTACAGCTTGGTTCTGCATTGCTTTTTGTTAGCACAGAAGGCAGGTGTATTTGCATGCATACATAAATGCCACCAACCCAACACATATTGACTCTGTTTTGTTATATCTGATGACTACAGAAATCAAAGGCAATGCAGAATCAACTCTGTCGGGAAGTATTGACAGAAGTGAGAGATCTGAAGAAGACGGTTGCTTGCAGAGAGTTTCTAGGGAAGTGATTTGACAACTTGTGTGACTGCAGAACTCAGCTATATTTTTCTATGTGAACAGCAGAATGAGCTAAAACTCCTGATCCTTTCCTGTATGAGAGAAGGTTGTATATACACATCCCTCTACAAGGACATGCTAAGTCTTGAAAGTGTATTGGAAGGGCTGCTACGATCAAAATACTTGAATACTATGAGAGAATTTAGAATAATAGATTTGACTGTTCTACAACAGTAGAAGTACGGTGCAGCCATTGCAGATGGTTTTAGCAAAAGCTACATGTGTGTTTACATTAGCTGTGTATACAGCAGTTATTGGCTTATAACAAATGCTGTATGTGGTCACTGAACAGCATCCTTTCCACGATTTTCTTGCAAACAGACTTTTGCTGCTCTTTCCAAAGACATAATCCTTGGCGGGGGGGGGGGGGGGGGGGGGTGGTGTTGGCAGAGGCTTATAAAGTCTTTGTTCTTATTGTTTCCCTAAGTTTCAAAATTTGGATTTAAAAACTGCTTGGAAATTTCTAATGAAAGAAGCTCTCCATGATACCACATTGGATAAGGGGAAATAAATTTAATTTTTGATACAGTTTTAGCTTTACAATGTTAATTTTGTTTCATATTGAAAGTAATGTCAGTTTTTCTGTTGTCAGTTTGTTACAGCAGTTCTTTTGATATCACAGTGACTGTGGGGAAAAAAACAACAACCAAAAACCACAGCTATAACCTGCTTTACATTAGCATTTGGAGTATGCTTCCAGTACAACTGTCTAGCTTTAGTATTTCATTTCTAGTATAAAAGCCTGCGGGTTGCTAATGGGAAAAGTGTCTTGCTACTTGTCTTGGTTTAATGAAAAGGATTTGTTCAAATCAAAACAGTGTTTACTTTGTATTTTCCACTTCTGTCAAAACTGTTTTAGAAGCTGGAAAATTAAGAGGACTTTTTCCCTAGTCCTGTATCCCTTACCACCCATTTATTAAAAATATGCTTTCTTACCTGCATTAGTGTTTTCCTTACGTTTTAAAGCTTTTGTGTATGGATTAAAACCAGCAATGTCTAGGTCACTCCTAGGAAAGAACCATTAGAGACCAGACACAAAGGCCAACTGTGAATGTTTATTGGTGGCTGATGTTGGTGATCATGATTCAAGACCGCCTACTCATATTATTACCAAGGACAAAGATGGATTCATCATGAATAGTTTTTTTTTTTTCCTTCTGCCTCTCACTCTTAGAGGTTTAGAATCTACAGGTCTTCAGAGGAAATGGCTGAATAACCGCCATCCATTTGTCTAGTCTGTGTCTGACATAGATGCTGCCTATGCTGCAGGCTTAAGATGTCCACATTCTTTTTTTTACTTCTGACATTTTATTTTTTTTTTTAATTTGCCCTTGCTGCACATTCATTTTTAACACACACATTTCTGAACCTGGAGGCTTTCAAGATTCATATAAATAGGGTGCTTAATTTGGATGTGTGCATGATCTATAGCCATTTCTGGGTACTATGATTTCCTTATTAATAAGCTTCTTCTGAGTTAAGATATCTGGTCTCAAAGAATTAACAGACTGCTCCTTCACCTGGTAATCACTTCTACCATAATTCTGACAAGCGTTAGGCAGCTGGGAGATGCTGCATTTACACACGCTTTGCTAGGTATGTTTGATTCTATGATTTTTGTTAAACAAGAGCACAAACATTTAAGGACCATACAGTTGGGACTTTTTAAACCTTGTGCATTAGTACACATTCACTGCCTAGTGAGTGAAATACAATCCTATCTTAGTGCTTACAATTGTAATAGAAAATCTCCATTATAAGTGGAATCAGTGGGGACAGTTTTTCTAGATTGCTTATCAAAACTAAATCTGTCCACGCTCTTTGTTCCTCAGTTCACTCCGTCTGATTTTCCCAGTGATTGTCTTTGGCAGCTGCTCGACAAATTCAATCTGATTAAAAAGAGGGGAAAAAAGTAAAATAAGCAGATTTCATTTATAGATTTTTGATTCAAAATAACATAGGTTTCTATTCTGTTTAATTTCAATAAGATTTTGGTGACTTGTAGAATAGTTCCACTTTATTTTTCAGATTCTGTAGTGTCTATTATTTTCCACAGTCTTCCTGAAAATAGTATTTGTCATTTCTCTTGCATACCACATATTTGGGCTTTTTAGTTTGTTACTAAATTGGATGTAATGAACTGAGTCTAATCTTTCAGTTTCTAGCCTCTCTCCACTTTAAAAAGGTGATTGGGAGTTTGTTTTTTTTTTAACACTCTTATTTACATGCCTTTCTGGGGTACTTGTATGGAGCAGTGACTTTCTTGACATGATCTTGCAATTCACAGGCCAGTTTCTTTAGATCTTGTGCCTTAAAGGAAGGAGACAAGACCACAAAAGCTTTTACCACCTACAAAGAGAAAATAAACCAAAATTACAGCATTAATTAATCTATAGCAACCTAGCAAATGAGGCAGTTAATTGCAAATAAATGAGTATTGCCTGTAGTATCAGCTTGCTGTTTCACACCTGTGCTGTAAACAAATTTAAAATTGTGACTAAATAATGTTTCTACTTTATAGTAACAAAGGTACTAAGTACCACAACACAAGTTTCAAAATCTGCTTCCAAATTTGTAAAAGTTCTGCAAAAGACTGTTATAAAGTTCTTTGATGCTGGGGCCTTTTCTGCAAATGTACATCGTTAAATTAAGGAATATAATTCTCCAGGCAGTAGGTGAAAGTGTACACCAATTCTTACCAGACTCACTTTTATGTTCATTGTCATGGTCTTTAACAGACTAATGATTATATTGTCACTCAAAAAAACCATACATGGAATATGGGATATACAAACTACTGCTTCACTCCCTTTGAGTAAAGCAATGAAAAAGTTGGGATAGCTATACTAAGGGTCTTCTGAATTGAGTGGCAACTCAATGTAAACTGATGCAAGACACTTCATGAATGGAAGAGTGATCACTAATTACCTCGCCTCTGATGGGATCTGGGCTGCTGACAACAGCTGACTCAACAACAGCTGGGTGCTCTATCAGGGCACTCTCTACTTCAAATGGTCCAATACGATACCTAGGAGAGAGAAATTAAATGCTTAGATGAAAAGTATATAGTTATTTCTTAGACATTTCTTGGCACTTCAAGTGAAATCTACAAACCCAGAGGAGATGATGACATCATCAGATCTCCCCATAAACCATATATAACCATCCTCATCCATGCTCCCTCTGTCTCCAGTGATATAGAAGTTCCCACGGATTGTTGAAGCGGTTTTCACTGGATCATCCTGTTGAACAAGCAACAATTAAATACTCAAAATACTGGGAAGCCTTAAGCTTAGAGATGAGTTCTGCCACTTTGGACACTACCCATAATACCTTTCATTGCATTCTTTCTAAGAGCTTGTGCTTGCTTTTTCCATAAGGGAAACCTTAACACAATGGCACATACAGAAGTGAAGATCACACAGTAGGTCTGTTGAAGAAAGGGGGAGAGAATGGAGGTTTCATATCATGAATTCCCTGCTCAGTCCAAAAATAAATACTTTATAATATTAAGAATATTTTACCCTGCCCCTATCACGGTAGCTGGATATCAGATGGAACTTGAGAAATAGAAAATCACTGTCTCTATCTGGCCCTGATCAAGCTACTTTTCCCTTGGGGTGCTTATAACTGCACCCTGGTCGAGTCACCAAGTTTGAAGAAAAAAAAACATACCTACAGCAGCACCATTGCTGTATACCTTTCTGGATGAAAAGGGATAAAGAATAATGGTGGGAGGAACAAATACATATACTCAGTATTTGTGCATAATTTGGGTCTACACTTTAAGAATCTCCTCTTGCCTTCTATGCTATCTGTAATTATGAAGAAGATGGTGGGAGAAGCAAAAGACCAGTGTCTCTACACAAAAAAAAGTAACATAAAAACTGCAGAGTTGCTCCCTCAAAATGCACTAGGGCTGAGTACACCCTCCACTAAATTTGAAGGAGAGGGCTTCAGTTTGGCAGCTTGTTTTGGATTAACACTGTTACAGGAGTCAAGGTGGGATATGCTGGGGAAATGTATGGGTGACCATCTTAGGCTGAAGTTTGAATTGTTGCATGTTGCTGCCATTGGTACTTTAGCTATTGCCACTGAGTCAAAAAGTCACTGAAGTCAAAGCACTGTTAAGTCAAGAAGAGCCACAAGCCTTTTGTGCTGCACCTCTTCCTGTTGGTATAAATGTATATCATGCTGCAGGCCTGAACTGGCTCTCAGGAAATTCACTGTTGGCTTACCACGTATCGAGTGAAAAAAGTGAACGGCCGCTTGGCATCAATTTTGATAGCAATGTCTCCTTCTTTCCCAGGAGGCAGAACACTGCCTTTTTCATCTATAATCTGCAGTAGAAAAGGCAAATGGGTAGTTATGTTTTCACATTTTAAGAACACCATGTTCTAAAACTAACCAACACAACAGCTTAACCACTCACAGCCCTGAATACCACCATATGCTACTGAAAGTTGTACTGTATGTTGCGCTTTCCCATTTTTCACTTCTTATGATAACAGCAAACAGAAAAGGAGATCACCATACCTGAACATCATAGGGGGGAGCTGCCTTGCCCAAGGAACCTGGCTTAATTTTCATTCCTTTCATATTTCCACATATCATTCCCTGTTGGAAAAGACAAACAACCAGCCCAGATGTTTTTCACTGTCATTGCTGAGGCTACTCCTGCTCTTGTACTGTGCCCACTGCTGAGCTAGCTTAAGATCTAAATCTGCCATCTGTGTAAGCCAAAACATTTGAGGACTTCACTGAGAGTCTTCAACAAAAAGTCTATGACATTTTACAGTTTAAGTAGTCTTAGAAGCAGTATCATAACCAAGTTGTAATTGTAAGCAAAACAATAAACCCTCCTGAAGGCAAATGCTACATATTCTAATGTCAGCTTTCTTTCCCAATATATATAGCCAAGTTCTACAGTTGCCAGGAGGAATGAGATATCTGAGTCCCCTGAGAGTCTTGAGTGATAGCTGAGTTGTAGCCCCTTACAAATGAGGGTGAACGTACAATTTCTGTTTGGCCATAGCCTTCATAGATATTCAGTCCTGTTTGGCTTTTCCACTGTTCCATCACTTCTGGGTTGACTGGTTCCCCTCCACTCAAACAGTGCTTCAGTGTCTTGAATGCGTACCTTCATAGACAGAGGACATTGCTGATATCAGAGGAAAGAAAGGCACAAATTCTGCTCTCCCTGACATCTGTATGTCCAACCCTGTGACTTCAGGGCATATTGAACTTTCTTAGAGCTAGGATTGAGAGAATGCCTAGAGGTATATTTATTGTGTAATGCCTCAGGGCAAAACATGCTCTGGGTTGGAGGTGGCAAAGTTTTGTCACCTCTCTCTGCAATGCTGAGGAAAAGGCTGCGCCTCCTGACAGTCCTTGCCTCCAACATAGAATTTCCACCACTCTGAGAGTTTAAGTAGAAAGCAATATTAAGGCCCAGGCAATAGCTTGTCTGGACATGGCATGGCCACTTGCTAACAGACGTGAGGTACCTGGTGAGGTCGTGCTGTACCAACATACGGTAGACAGTTGGGGCGCTGCACAGAGTGGTCACTGGATACCTGCACAAGGTCTGACAAATTAAAAAGAAAATTAGAATTCAACAATATTGTTTTGGGAAAAAAAAAAAACAACTTCCTGCTAACGATTCATTTCTATTCCATATTAGGGCACAAATTGTAAAGCCTGACTGTAACCTCACTTAACATTGTAAGCCAAAGCAAAAAGAAGTCAAACCCATGAAGTAAAACAAAACAAAACAAACAAACAAACAAAAACAACTGTGACTGTCAGTGTTGAGATAAGATACTACAGTGCTTAAAACACCTGCTGAAGAGGTGATACACTGTGGTAAATTGCTGGTGTTCATAGTTTGTCCTGATACTCACTTGAAGCACAAAGGACCATCCTTTTGTGTGAAAACCTGGCTCTAGAGGTACAACATAATTTCTGAAAGGGACTTCAGTAAAGCACACATTTCACCTTAGGACAAAGTCAGACACTGCAAAATGGAGGCACCTAACATGAGAGGTTTCTTTTGAATATTTTGCCTATGCCAGTCTTTTATTTGATCTCACGCTGAAAAGAACTGCCACAAAGCTCCAGACATGCTGCAATTCCTCAGCAGTCCTGACAAAGTGCCTGCCATGCAGTACAACGTGCAGAGCCAAACCTCTATAAATTCAGGCTGGATTGAGAGTAATGCAGTATTAAAAGGTTTTGGTGTGTTTTTTTTTTTCTTTTTTTTTTTCTTTTTCAGACTGGCACACTTATATATATATATATTTCTTCTTTGGCTGGCACTGAACACAGGACATGTGTGACTTACTAGAAAAAGTAAAGATCTCAGCTGAGCCTCTTTTTTCTGACGCATCTTTTTTTCTCACCAATAACACCAGCAAATGATTCTCAATCACTCTGGTAGAAGAACTAAGCCATACTTTTTATTTTTTAAACCTCACTTCTGCCTGCAATGAAAGTTTGCTCAGAGGCAGGGGACAGGTAATGATAAACAAAAGCAAAGGGCAGACCTCTCATTTACCAGTCTTCACTCCAGTCACACCATGGGTAAAGCAGCCTCTAATGTCTACTTCATTTTGTGCAGAGATCTGATACCCCATGCACGTTGCAAGCAGATGTCAGCAAGGCCAAGAAATTTATTTAAAGAAACTAAAACCAAACTAACAACTACCATTTTGAAAAAGGAAATGGCATTAAAATGCCCAAATAAACCTCGTGGTGTTAGGAACATACACTTTACATATGTACTTTGAGCCATTTAGGAATAGCACTCTCCCCTTTTTCTGTCGCAAGAGTAAATCTCAGATTAGCTTGAGAAGCTTGAAAATAATTTGATTTAGGAACAAGCTCATCTCACTACTTCATTGTTTTCCAGTGCTGACTTGTCTTTCTTAAGGGTCATAGCATCTTAATTAAAATATTAATTTACATGTAATTCAGCTCATTTATCATTTCAATAGTGAAATACAGGAGGGGAGAGGTTTACGTAATACCAGTAACTCCTGCTGATCAGAAGCAGCTGGTAATATCCTATGCCCAAAAAAGTCATGCTGCAAAATCCTTCTTGTATTATATTCTTATTCAAAGCACAATCACCTTGTGGTTATGCCAATTTAAAACAGCTAATCCCATCAACCTAAGAGGCTTAGTTTTGTGTCCTGCCTGGAAAATAACATGAAATATGAGTAACTACTCATTGTAAGCATGGTGTTCTTACATTTAAGATTACTTTTGGATCAAACTGTGGCATAGCATGTACGAAAACGCATGTACCCTGGAACCATGGACCAAAAACATTCCCAATAGCTGCCTTTATCCAGCCAGTGTCTGACATGTTCCACACGATGTCTGAGGGAGTCAAATTCATCCAATATCTGTTAAAGACAAAGATGACCAGTATAACGATGCCTGCAAGTGGAAATCAAAAATGCGAGAGGTTTTGCGTGTTTTTATTTTTTTGGCCTATTTTTATTTTTTTGGCCATGTCTTTTTAAAGGCATGGTAAATTTGATCCAAAACTCAAGAGCTCAAATAAATGCGTTTTATCTATCCTTTATACTGATGGTAAACATAAAGAAAAATAAATGGTATCCTAACTCATTTTTCAAAATATGTTATTTTGCATGGATTACATGGCAAGCAGTTTCTAAAATGGTGCTTTATACCATGTCACACAAGACCCTTGCTTCCTAGGTACAATTCAGCTGAAGAGACCACAAGAAATGACATGCACTGTATGTGAGAGCCTCATCATCTATCACAGTTTTACCATATACAGAAATTCTTCTGTTTGTTTTGTATTTCAGAGCTGTAAAAGCATAATTAGCTCAATACTTCACCTTCCACAGATAAAAAAACCCAGACCAAAGCTTCCATAGGAATGTTCAACCATTTTGGGGAAGCCTGTGGTACCACTAGTAAAATAGATTGTCATTGGATCCTGGCTTCTTGTCTTCACGCAGTTATGGACAGCAGAGGCAGCCCTTGAAAAAAGGAAACATATGAAACAGTGAATGATGTTATTTGGCAGATTTAGCTTGGCTCCTTTAAGCAGGATTGTCTGTATAGTGAGACGTTAGTGCTAAGAAACTACTGAGATTCCTTCACTCTTGCACTGCTAGTTCTGTATCAGTGTCGTTGATCTTAGTCTTTAACTTTTCTCTGTGTAGATCTTCTCCACAGTTATACCCCCAACTGGCTCACTTTCCTTCACCTCCCATAACCATAAAGAGTCCCAGAATCTTGTGTTTGATCAAAGTACCCTCCAGAAAGCATATCCTCCAGCCTTAACGTGATTAGCTGAGGGCACACCCACCATTTCAGGTGGTGGATGGTCCCACCAGTTAATTATCCTGGGGAAGCATGGGGATGCACAAATTCCTGGCAGTCTGGTCCATGACAGGGAGATATTTCTCATCCCGTAATGGGATGAGAAAGCAAAACCACTTCTTCTTCTGTGCCAGGATTGATGTTTGAAAAGGTTTTGCTTGGCACAGAAACACTGCCCACGCCTGGCCCCCGCTGCGAGGTTGGGCTCAGGATGTCTGTCTTCCTGGGCCCGCTGTCTCCCCGTGCTGGCTGGCAGGTAGCCTTGCTGACAAGGTCCACAGCCCCCTGGCCAGCTCAGCAGCTGGCTAAGGCAGCTGAGGACACGGGGCTGGGAGGCCGGGCGGCCACCCCACTAGGTAGGCAGGCTGCCAGCGATCTGGCGAGACAGCAAGCCCAGCAGGACAACAGCCCAGCAGTCTGAGAAGACTGGGAGCCTGACAGCCGAGCAACCCTGGAGCCAGACAGCTAGCACTTTGCAAGGCAGCCATCTGGGGAAACCAGACAGCCTACCTGCCTGACCCCCAGTGGCAGCCTCTGTAGGACTGACACAGTTCCAGACAATATTCAGGTTTTATCAAATCAATTTTACCCACTGCCATGGACCTGAGCCCTGAACTATTAAGCCCAGCATGCAAGAGGATGCTTCAAATCCACTTGACAATGCTTTAGTAGCTCTAGGAGGTTTAAGAATGCAGTGTTACTGCTTTCTTTGTCATCCAGTTAAGCGGCACTGAGGTGGGTAATTGTTTGAAGGAAATACAGTGACAACTGGTAATGCTAGTTCAGACTTCAGTGGTTGTAAGAGTGCACAGAACATCTTACAAAGCTCTCAAAGTGACTAAAGAGCTTGTATTCCACCATGAAAGAATGTTTTTAGTTACACAGATGCTTTTAACAAAATGCTGGTTTGTAAAAATCACATCTAGGACCCTGAGCACATTGCAGCAGGGTATTTTGCTTCCCTACCCCATGGTGCTTCACCACCCCTTGTACAGTCCTGTGCACTGCAGTGAAAAGCTGTCTGTTGGGTGCCACTTCGGTAGCTGCATTTCAGTAGTGAGTCAGGTGGATTTTTAAATGCATTAGGAACATTTTGCACTGTGCTCTTTTAGCTTTTCATAGAGAAATGCTATTCACGTAAGTCTTATCATCATCAGGTTTTAGGAATATGGATTGGAGTAATTTGTATAGAATATTTTTCTTTGAGCTTTAGAAGGCAAATAGTCCACAGCTGTCAATGAAAGACTTTCCTGTCCATTTTCACGTATTATTTTCCCATATTATTTCATAGTCACATGAAACAAACCTAGATGTCCTAAGACTAAACTATACTTTTTTTTTTACTTAGCAATTTGGCTATTCCCAAATATTCTCTTTCTTTGTAGAACACTGACTAAATTGCCTTTCCTCCACCCTCTCAAAGGTATTAGTTCATTAACAAGACACAAGTATGTGTTTAAACAATGAGAAATCTTCCATTTGAGGTAACAGTGATAGAGCTGAGGCAGAAAGCACTTACTTGAACAAATCACTGAAGTTAAGCCACTCAGCTCTTCTGCTTTCAGATACAATTAGCTTTGTTTTCAGAAACTGGCACTTGGATGCAACTGAGTCCACCGCAGGAGCAAGCTCATCAATTGTAACAATACACTTAGCCTTGGAAGCCAGCAATCTATAGCAAATGTCTTTTGCTGTCAGCTGTGTTGTCCCTGGGATGAAGACAACACCTGAAAGTACAATAAAATGGGAAACTTATTAGCTATTTTTCACTTTCAGCCCTGGTCACTTCATAGCTTCTTCTGATTTGTTGAATATCATCACCATTCAATCCAGAAATGAGATGAGGGTTAAACAAGTCACACATCCCTGAACAGATTGACTCTGCTTCCACTTGAATACAGATGTGCAGATCTAAAGCACAAAATAGTTTCTGTTTCTAAGAGACCCTTTGCTCCAGGCACAATGTAAGTAGAAGGTATAACTTCAGGGCAGTTAATGCTAGCAGCTTTAACATAAATCTGTTGAAATTAAATCAAATTGATTTCTAAATCATCACAAGCCACAAAAAGTGAAAGAAAACCAATGAAGGTAATTTCACCAGTCATAAGACACTGCCCCTGTCAGTACCTTTGATTGTCAAATATTCAACCTACAAAGTCAGGTAAGAAATGTAACTGTTAAATGAATTGTTAACCAACTTTTGACACAGAAGGTAACAAGCAGTCCACAGACCATCAGGAATGATACAATTCACCTGTTCGCATACAAGCCGTATTCAGCAGCCACCACTCTGGGATTCGGGGTAGAATCACTATAATTCGGTCTCCTCTTTGCAGACCACACGGGCCAGAGAGCACATTGGCCACTTTTCGTGACTCAAAGCCCAGCTCTTCAAAGCTCCATTTCCTTTCACCTCCTTTTCCATTTATCCACCACAGAGCTGGGTTTGATGGTTCCTTTCGTTCCTAGAGACAATGCAAGAACAAGTGACATGCTGGTTACTTCCAAGATTCCTGTAGTTCCTCTGGGATGCTTCAGGCAGTGCAATTCAACAATGTTATATATTCTAGGACAGGGCAAGGATCTTAAGCATGTGTTTAGTTTCTGTTTAAAAGAACCCTTTTCTAAGGCACATAAAAGTTTCTGTGTATATTTAGCTGATTTGCAATGCTCATAAATTACTTGGAGGCTTTTACAAACCCGGCACTTTGTCATACATACAAAGCACCATGTCCCCTTTGATGCTGAAGCAAATTGACTGTCCTTTCCCTGCAAAGTAAGACATTAAAACAGAAAAAGGGGAGGAAATTCTGGTCCTGTTGAAGTCAGTGACAGTTTTAGACATGAATTGCGGGAATAAAGGCACAGTTTCATTTAAAATACTGAATCTGCAGGGTCGGAAATACTACCTTTTCTATTTGAGACCACTTGTCCAGCACATCACCTGCAAAATTGAAGTACTCAGGCACTTCCTGTTCACAACGACTGATGGCTTCATAATCTGAGAGATTCAAAGGTGCAAAAGTCTTATGACACTGGTGGAATAATCTGTAGAGTGTCTGGATGCTCCATGAAGACCGCAACACTTGAATTTCAAGTAAAATCTTCATGGCAAAACCAGATATATGTGGGCTTTTGGAGAGGATAACCATCAGAGCTATTTTTTAATGATTATTTCCCTTCTAAAAGAGACAGAAAAATCAGTAATAGCATTATGATGTACGCATTCCCAGCTGACTCCAAATAGATCAGATGTATACAGAGCAGTAAAGTCCACCTCTTCATGACATTTTATCCCACCTCTCCTTATGGTTAAGATAGAGTTCCAATAACCCTTTTAAGTCTTTTGGTTTTAAAGCTGTCCATAGGCTTCTCATAGAATTCCCCCTTGAGATGACAACTCCCATGCTGTCCAACCAAAGGATGGACTTGAAACTATGGACACACCTCCTAAGAGTTTTTGGCATGTTGCACATGAATAGTGTGTTTGGATGGGCACTACTGCAGCTATTTCTGTCAAAAACAGAACAAAACAAAAACAACAAAAAAACACCAAACCCCGGATAGCAGAAGCCAGTTTTCAGCCCACAATTAGAAAGGATGAACCCTGTGAACCCCTTCTATCACCCCACTGAACTGGCTGCTGAACTCAGTCCTAGAGATGTTTAGGGCTTAGATTATTTGTTGTTTGGACATAACGTGCATGACAGAGTGAGAGACCGAAGCTGGTCATTGCTCCTGATGTTTACTATGGATCAGCACTGCAGGGAGGCCGAAGCTCATCAGTCCAAGAGCAGGTGCCAGCAGGGACACCTCACACTAGGCACAGTTTCTCTGTATGTGCTGGGCATGGAAAGAGCTAGCAGAGCACCCTGCGATGAGCCCAGGGAGTTCCCACCTCATTAAACCGAAAGAATAAGAAAGACACCAATGAATCTGGTCCAGGGTGCTCTGCCATCTTTCTGCTTATCTTCAGATACTTCCATAGCCCATCTGTAAAGCTATTGCTCCTCAATAGGACCTCAACAGTAGCAAAACCTCTTGCTCTTGTGATGCCAGCAGCAACACAGACCTCTTCCAAATCATCTCAGGAATTTCTTTGTTTATGCCACCAACCAAAAGTATTCCAGAGATCCATGATGACCTCCTTGCAGTTAACCTAAAGACCAATCTGGTCTTTTTATAGCTCTTATCCTCCCATTACTATTCCCTGCTCCCATCTATGAGATTTACTGTGGCATCAGGTCCTCCATCCAGCTCTCCAATTGTCAGGGTTTGGATCCAATATTCCCATGTTGTAGGCACCACGGGAGTCTTACCTACCTATACAAGGCTACCAATTGCAAACACGGATTTGATTACAGGATGGCTGCCATCATCTGTCTCTGGTATTGGCCTTGGAATTCAGGACATAATGATCACGCACAACTATTCAAAGCCCAGGGTAATCACCAGCAAGCAGGGGCAAAGGAGCTGTGATGGAGTTTGTGCATTAAGCCAATATGGAAGAGAGGCAATAAATATCCATGCTGTTATTTTTTTGCTAAAGCAAAAAACACAAAGCATAAGTATGTTCCACATTGCACTGTTTGCTCTCCTTTCCTTTTGTCCAAACAGAAGATTGCAATCCCCCCATGGCATTTACCTTAACATATTAGTCAGATAGCAAAGTATCATGAATAACTCAAAGGTGGTTTTTCACATTCTCTTATTGATTTGCTTACTGGAATAATGTTTTTGCTACGTTTGTATTTATCCCTAAACATAAACAGATGAACTTGGTTTCACAAAATAAAATTCATAGTTATGCATCACAATGAAAATACTTTGCAAAAGAGTGAAGCCAATTAGAGCTGTATGTATGGGAACATGGTGCTCACGGTACATTCAGTCTCAAAGACTAAAATAGAGAGGCTTTTTCTTTTTTAGATTTTTTTTTTTACTGTGCTTATAACATATTGCTTCTTATCTTTATTCTTAATAGTTCATGAAAGAAAAGTCCAATTCCCAAACTCACAATAAATCAGTGAAAGCTGTGAAGAAATTGGCTACCACATTATTTTTCTCCCAGATCTGAGACAGTGATTGGAGACTCACACCTGGAAAACACTCTTCCAGAAAGAAGCTACTTCTTCAGTCTGCTTGACACAAAGCAGAAAAGTACAACTGCTCTCTGGTAGTCCACTTTCCTTCATAAAAGTGAAAATCATATGAAGAAAGAGGAATAAAATGCTGCATTATAGATTTTTCTTTTAACATTAGCAGAAATCATCTTGCATATTTGAGAAGAATAAGTGTTTCAACAATCACTAAATAAAAACTAATTTCTGAGGGTATTTGAATAGGTTGTCCTTACCTGGAGATGTTATTTGTGATCAGGTGAGACTTCTTTTAACTCTTACACACGTATCTTGTGTAGTAGTTGCTGGCAAGTATTGCCTCTAGCTCTCTGAGCAGTCATAGCCCTTCATTAGCATCACACATCACATTCTGTGGTGGGGATTATTTCCTCCTGAGAGTGAAGATTACATTTCTCCAATTACCTTCTGAAGAAAGGCACAATTACTGAAAAAGTCGTGAGAAGACAGAAAGAGCACTGAGTACAAATGACTGCATTTCTGGTTCACTGCCTTAGGAGAATGGATAATCCACCAAAGATTAATATATAACTCCATTCTACGGCACCAATCATTTTGGAAACTGCAACAGTAGGTCTTTCTTTTCAGGTCATGGAGTTAAACACAGTATGAGAATTGGTACAATAAAAATATGAAGATTTTCATAAACCTGGTGCTGATAAATGTCACCTGTAATATCTGACAGACAATTACATGAATAAAATACATGCAGTTCAGCCATGTGTCATCAGCTCTGATCAATGAAAACTCAAGCTATAGAGTCATTGCCATGAAACATGGTGACAAAGATGAGGTGAGACAAAGTCCATGCTCTGGAAGGTAGCAACACAATGTATGAACTACAGGTTTAGGAGAATCTACTATGATCACAGTACAGCATTTTAGTATTGCCACCTGGGACACTGAGTCCAGCAAGGGGAAAATATTTATAAACTAAGACCTAACTAAATAAAGGATATACATAAGCATACATATAGACCATAGCATATATAGACTGTATATAAATACACAGAGGCAATAAACTGTATAATTAAGGATCAGAGTCAGGAAATGACAAGAGATGATGCTAGAAACTAGCAGAGATAGCAGCTGTGGAAGTAATGGACTATGGAGAGGCAGAACCAAGCTGTTAGAGCCCATGCATCTCTGCCATATCAATGTATGACTGATTCTTCAGGTAGACTGCTAAATTGCTACATGTTAGGAGTACCTGAAAGCTTTCAAGTCAATTTTGCAAACTGAACCTAAACTCTGAAATTACTCAGAGGTAAACTATCCAATCTGGCATCAGTGTTGTTGCACAAGTCAAGTACAGCCTCTCTCCCTGTCTATCGTGTCTTATTGTAGACCCAGAACCAACTCCCCAGACTAAATTCTGTAGAGTTCACTGTTAGGAGATTACCCTCCCCGGCTTGATAAACTACATACAACATAATGAAAAAGCATATACTCAAAGTAATTATAGACTGTCCACCTCTCATTTTAACATTTTTTTTTAAAGGGTGTGCAGCAGAATTCCTGAAGTGACACTATTAGCTGATGTTATGGTAATATGAAAAGAGAATTACTGCATTCTTCTGATTTGACTGCTATTTTAGTGGTTCTGCTTTTGCTCTTACCATTTTTCAGTCAAGAGCATGAACAAAGATAACTGTGGATAGAGGTACATGGAAGCCCCTATACACAGTCAGAGAAATTAAGATGGACAGGACAATGATAAACACAGGGAATTCCCAGTAAAACCTGGAGAAAAACACCATGTGGTGCTCAGTTCTTTGAATTTTCACTTCAAGAGCACATACAGTGAGATTCAGAGTAGGAACGTTTGGGTTGGGTATTGAGGAACTTCATGTCTTTGTAGCAGGGCACAGCATCTTCTGTCTTCTCTCCCCACAGTGCAAATAATTTCTCTAATTTCTCACACTGCCTTGACTGGTAAGTGGCTTTTGAGTTGTATAACACACACACACACACAAAAACCAAACCAAACCAAAACAAAAAAACAAAACAAACAAACAAAAAACAACCCACAAGTGTGCCACTCTGAACACATGGAGTTTCTAGCATATGAAAACAAGAGAGCCCATCTTCAATCCAGTTTGGAGAGACTGAAATCAATGAGTGAGTTTGCTCACAAGCTTGCAAGGCAGCCAGATTTGGCCCATTTCCCAGAGTAAACCGGGGTAAAATCCTAAGAGCAGTCAGGGGTTTACAGCAACAATTCGAGTGACATCCAACCTGGCTGGCCTGCATTCTGTCAATGCATTTTGAGACATACAGCACAGCTGCTACTGTTTGGAAGTGTCCTCAACCATTATTCGGTGCAACAGTGATGGGCAATATACACACAGATAGGTCAGACAGGTAATTCGTCCTCTAAGTCCTAGAATAAACAAATAAAAAGTATGCCAAGCTTTTGACTGGACACAGCATACTGCAGCAGCTTTCTGCCAGCACACACAGAAAAAAACCACTTGGCTGGTGATTTTTATGATAGCAGCAATGAAATCTGGAGAAGTTTCTCATTTGCTCACCACAATGTAATTAGCTGCCCCCAGAAAGTAGGATTCAGAGCAGCTGTTGATGAGAATGTACTGGAGAGCCTCCCAAGGTAGATAATGCAGTTCCAGTCTGACATCTCTGTTGCTTACTTCAAGTACAACACGTTGGACAGGAGGTAGCCTAAAGACTTTCTCTCTGGAATGAATCACCAAAGGAATAATTAAAACAATATTATATATAAATAAACCCCCCAAACGTACCCCACACCTCTTTCAGTCACTTTTGTCATTTCCTGAAAAATATAACGCTCTCAGCATGCAAATAGTCCAGTGAGTGAGGTTTATTTTTCATTTCATGCCTAGTTCTGCTCCTCCAGAAATCAATTTTCAGCTATCCCCTGGTTTCAGCAACGCAAGTTCAGATCCATTTAGATGGTTGTAATCTACATGGATGCAGTATTTTGTGCATTTGATTTCTCTCTCTCTAAAAAAAAAACAAAAAACAAACAAAAAAAACCCTCATACAATTATGTACTTAGTAGGTGGAAAGCAAAGCAATATTCATTTCAGAGCTTAAGGTTATGAAAGAGGTAAGTACCCTCCTGGCACAGCCTCTCCTGGGACTTGTGTTTTTTGTCAGTTAGTAACTCAATTAGTTGTCCTGAAAGGTCATCAACAGCTTCACTACACAGCATGTTTGTTATTTTTCCAAGCTCTTGAGACAACAGCAGACGTGCTCATGGGTACCACACAGTGGGTTTAGAGCAGAACCAGGACATTTTGAGATAAATAAACCTATTTTTTGGTTCACTGGTGTTTTTGTGTGCCCAGTAAACGCAGCAAGACTTGGTCATAAAGTTCAACAGCTACTTATGTCTTCTGAATCAAGAATAAAGAGTATGTGGGCTGTGTTGTAGCAGCACTGTTTGAGCTGCCAGTGCTATGGAGGGGTAACAAGAAATCTGAGATGCAACCTAGCAGGGATGAACTAAGCCTCTGCTGCTGCCATACCCACGTAACCGTGCTTGACTGTTATGGAAATACCTCGTAGTCTAAACTCACCACTCAGCCCAGAAAATCCTTGATCATATTTAATCCTGAAACTGTATGTGACTAGCTAAAACTAATGTGGAAGTCTGATAACCAAAAACAATTAAAATTATTCTCACAGAATAGTGTTTGATACCTACTTGCAGTCATCCTAAAATTCATTGTGGCTTTCAGCAGTAACAATGCACATATGAAAATAAAAGCAAAAGCTAAAGGAAAGTCTTATTTGCCCTCTTCTTGTTACTTTTAATACAGTTTCTCTCACAAAAATTTAAAATCATTGGAAATATATTGCTTTAGAAACACCTCAAAGCACAAGAACAAAAATCAGCAGCTACTCTTGATTAGAAGGTTGTTCAACACCTCTTAAGACTGATAGGATGACAGAAGGCAGAAAAGCAATCCAGGATCAGCACATTCTTACTGGGAGCTCAGCAGCAAAGTTTTTCCTCATGCTTTGTTCCTTAGTGCTTCCTTTGGATTTTCCCAGAGATCATCTTTGGCTGTTGAACAAGCTCCACCTAGTTTATAAAGAGAAATAACAACAGTACTTAGCAGTGTGACACAGCTGGACTGTTTTTCTTTTTTTGTGGCAAGCCTGCAATTTCAAAAGTTATGGGCTCTTTTGAGGATGAAGCAGGCAGGCCACACTCCAGCTCCAGTGCTTGACAAAAAATCCTTCGGGATTTTCCTATTCGGATTCAGGTTTTGTATCATTGTAAAAATGCACTAATACATTGGTGAGTCCAACAGGCCCAATGTATATAGTGAGAACTCTGTAACTTCAGCAGAGAGGAAAACTCCTGGGTGAGATTTTCCCTTGTATAAGGAGTAATTTACACCACGAGAACAAGGCTTAGGGGAAACCCCACCCAGACCTGTTTGAAGATCAATATGGGCTAGTGCCAAAAAGCAAGAATTTGTTCTGGGATTATATTTTTAAGATTGTTTTAAAAACAATTACTTCCTAAAATCATAATTAGATTGTTAAAAAACTTCTTACACAGAATAAATTGATTACAAGAACAATCTGATTTATTTGCTTCGAAGTGGATTACTTTGCCAAAACACATTCCAAATCTGAATGCACTTAAAAAGAATCAGATTCTGAAGCTGGGACCAGATTACATTATTCAACATATTTTTTATGGTTGCACTTAAAAATCCGATGCTATTTATAGTTATTCCATTCAAAAATGGGATTACATTTAAAATACTCAACCTGTTTTCCCTCTGCTCTAATTAAATCAACGAGAGAAAAAATTAATCTCCCAGAACAAAGCTGTTACTCAGGAAAAAGGAATGGAAATTTAAAACCATGTATCGATGCTGTTGAAACCCTGTCCAGAAAGTGAGGAAGCCAAAGGCAGTCAGTGCAGTCCATTGATTTTTGGTGGGAACTGGTGCATCGTTGCTTAGCCAGATGGGGCTTATTCTGCTATCCTGGACAAACTGATCATGTTTAACTCTGAACATGGACGCCCTGGAGTTCTTTTCAACCATTCTAAATACACTGCTTGTGGAATTTGATTCCTGCAAAGGAAGCCCCACCTGTGAAGGCTGTACTACTGTTCACCTTGCACAGTCCACTGACACCAGTAATGAGCTGTGAAAATCACGCTGCAATTCCCCAAAACCTGCTGTACCCTTTCAGCCTGACAATCTGGCACCAGAGAAAACTGTGACAACTCTGCTGAGGAACTTGACAGGCTATTGATTGTTAACAGCTGAGGCTCTCACCCACACTGTTATATGTAAACTCTCTGTTATTGTAACATCTCAGCATCATCTTTGTTCGGTTAGTCAATGAAAATGTCTAGAAATACATTTAATATTTTATAGCTGTATTTAATTTGTAAAATCTGATTCTTGTGTTTAAACAAATTAAGCTAAATTTATGCTTGTAAGGACAATTTGATTAGATGAAGGAGCATTTCATTTCCCTGTACATAATCACAGTGCAGTCTGATACAGGTTCATCTGTAGTCTCAATGTAAGATCATCAGATCACATCGGCACAGGCCTATGATTTCAACTAATTAGTGTTTACTTATACAGCTAGAATGTGGTCAGATTTTTCAAAGTTGCATTTCAAAAAATGATTAAAAGACAGAGAAAAAAGACAAAATTCTATTATTCAAAAATGTGAGCCGTTTGTATTTCTAAACTGATTATTAGGTTTGCTTAGAGTAGTTTTAACTTCAGGGTGCATTGCCAACAACTACTTGTCTAATCAGAACTCATTGGTACTTGCCTTTCTCAGGTATTTGTAAGGTACAGCAACTGCTTTCACATGCTTTTGCTGATGAAGAATTAATTTTTCAGGATCATGAAATGTAAATTCATGAGACAGAACAATAAAAACTTTTACCACCTCAACGAGAGAGAGAGAGTTAGGCAACGCTCAGCAATTGATATCTTGATGAATAACATTCAAAAGCAAGACTAAGATGAATAACTAAATTTTCTACAAACTCCTTTCAAACCAATGGAAATACAAGTTTCTAGGACAGATGCTGGATAATTTTCTGTACCTAGAGAGCAAATAAGAATTTGGTATTAAGAAGCAGAGCAGGCCAAGTAATTCTCACATCTTTGGTTCAGTGGTAAACCAAACCAAATCAGACCAGCTATTCATGAACATCAACGGCTTTCTTTACTTTCTTTCCAGTAACATGAAAAAGGTAAATGACTGCAACTGATTTCAAACTGAAATACTTCATTCACCTCAAAACAGAAAACAGCAGAATTCTTTTGGTCAAATAAAATATTTGGAGTTAATATGATTCTTTTCTTAAATTTAAATCAATACTCAAAAATTATTTTGTTTCAAAATGAAGAAGTAAAATCTTTTGATTTTGACAACATCAGAATGTAATATTTTATTAAAAGAATGCTGTAAATGCAAAGCTGCAATCATTTGGAGTGATTTTTTTCGATACTGGTGTTTCTTGTAGGGGGACTAGCAAATCCAGAAACTTGTATCTGTGGGACTTGGAGTTTCTCCTCATCTGAACCACTGAAGTGGCACCATGGCACAGCCTAGTTTGAGTTCAAAATTTTCTCCATGGAACTTCTACTCTAGACATCTGTAAGGACATTTCCATTGTATGCGAGTGACTGCAAACATACTGATTTGGTCTGGCTGTTACATTTGTAGACATCTAACCTTATTTTTTTCATTCTGCTGTCATGCCAGGGTGGTCCTGAGCAGCCTGGCAAAGTTCACAGAGGCCTTAAAAAGCTAAGGACCTTCATGCCCACAGCCTCACTCCCTCAGTGGTGACCTGACTTGAGAGCACGGAGCCATATGAAGTGTAGACTTCTCAGCAGACAGAGACCTTGGTGAAACCAAATTTGACAACAGCACTTTGTTCTTTCTTCTTCTGGTAGAAATCATAATAAGCAAACTTCTTGCTTTTATGGGGGATTTGATTTCCTGTGCTTACAGAGGTTTCTATGTTCCCCTCGAAGCCCACGGGATTGTGCTGGAAGATAATTTTCCTTTGGATTTTAAGACTGTATGGTAGGAATCCACTAGGAAACAAGCAGCTGCTGGACACTGTTGCTCTGAGACAGCCAACAAAAGCTCAGACACTAATGATGAGTTTTTGATCTGCATCTTAAATCTAATATTTGAATGTGAAGGCTGAACTTGGCAAATTACCCCTTCTGTAACTGATCTTTTCAGTAATGAATCCTTCTCACACAGATTTACTTACAGTCATTTCATTTATAAATTGTGCTCATTTTTATTTGTACAGGGGGACTATTAAGACTCATACAAAGCATTAGCATAATAATTGGTTTTACATCAACAACATCAACAATCTAAAAAGCCTTATGAATAACTGAAAACAAACTCACCTAATTGCTGCTCTATTTTTCATTACAGCTTTACTCCCATTTTTTGTGTTGTGGAAAAAGAGATGAAGTCATAGATCACTTATAAAATGTTCCTGCTCAATGGACTGGCTAAAATAACACACGAAAAGTCACAAAAATTGCCATCCAGCAAATCTGCAAGACCATGTTCCAAACACATTCTGGAAATGTGTTAAGGACTTCCAGACATAAAGCTTAATATTAACTTTCTTACTAATGCAAGCAAAGCAATTTTACGGGCTAAAATACACACAACACTATATATATGTCTATATATACACAGACACACAGTATGTCTGTATACCTGTAATATTGAGTACACACTGTAACTTTCCACAACTGTTAGTTCTCATTGTCTATGACAGCATCATACATGAAAGGATCATTCCTCAATACTGCAGATAATCTCAAATTCTCACTGCATTTACCTCAGAGAGACTGTTAGAACAAAAGATGGGGTCTCATGCTCATACCTCTCTCAAAAGTCTACTATTTCAAAATAATATTTAGTATACATATTGCTTGTGCTATTTAATATTCTTATACTATGCGTAAGAATATTCCTTACTGTTTAAAAACACCCCAAAAAATCACACTTGAACTTTGCATTGAGAATTCCACTCCTGGTTTGTGCTTGGAGTACAAGAGACACTCCATCAAAAGAAGGGAAAACCTACACAAGGTTCTCATCCTACCAACATAAATGTGGATTTTGAATCTTGCTGAAATAAAACTGCTAGACCTTTATCTGTAGCAATGCATTTTCAGGACTTGTGCTGCCATGGTCCCAAACAAAAAACAAACAAGCAGACAAAAATTGATATAACCACTAAGGGGAAAAAAATAAAGAAGAACCTGTTCCCAGCTGAAACTGAAGTTTTGACAGCTTCTTCCTTATGATCCATTTCTGTTTCTTTGAAATCCTAATATAACAGTATTGACTTTGCAGAAGTTCAGCAAAATATGCGGAGGCACTGGCAGCATTAACGCCTGGGGGAGCTTGATTTGCAACCTTATCATAGCAATGTACTTCTGTAATAAAGTCATCATGTTGCTTCCATAGGCTTTGGATGAGAAGCTAAAACCTCAGAAAATAAGCTATCAGAAAGCTAACAGGAAAAATATATTCAATACAGAACACCTTTTCAGATGCAGCTATTACATTATTTTATTGTCTCTAAAAATAACATTAAATTGAAGCTGGGCTATCACAGGACTGGAAAAGAGGCCTGAAAGACAAAGGCTGGTCTATTGAAAACAGTATTTTTCAGCTAGAATGATACAACCCTGTCAGATTTCAAACTTCATGGCTCCAAAAGACAGCCATGTGCTGGAGAGAGATTTTGCTTTCAACTGCTTGCATCTGTAAATCCATGTCTCCAAAATCATTCTGCACAGATTAGAGGAAATTTATTGGTGATTCTCTGGATCTTGGGAAGAGGACAGTTAAACAAACCATCTACCCTGAATACGAGACAGAAGAGTATAATGAACATCAATAATTAAGAGGTTGCTGCAGCATGGAGCAGGGTACCTCGCAGACTACAGCAGAATGAATAACCTGAAAATATGTTTGACTTTGATCCTAGCCCATTCATGCAAAAAAATGGGTACTAGAGAACAAGAAAGACCCAGCTTCTAGAGTCAGCTAAATACGGGATTGCAGTAGGTCATAGTTCGAGCACTGAAGCCTGGCACAAACTATTCTAACGAGACAAACTTGAATTTTGAGTCAAAAGACTCCTTACGCCACTGAAATCAGTGGTAGAACTGTTATGGTGGGTGTGGTACAGTTTCATTTAGACCTTTTCTAGGCTTTTAACTTTCCCAACTCTCAATTTAGCTGCTTGATTTTTGGGCCCTTACAATTTAGTGACGGAAGGAAAAAAAGAAAAAAAAAAAAAGCAATCCGACCAACCCTCAAACATTCCTGGAGTTTAACGGCCCAAACAGCTAATTGCAGTGCCAGGGATAGTTTCTAGGGTCTCTGAGTTCCAACGCATACTCCTGCTTATGATTATACTTTTTGCATCTGGCTGGACATGCAATAGTAAAACACTTAATGTCTGAAAACAAGCAGAAAGATCTAGAAGAGGCAGGGTCCCTGGAAGGTCCAGCAGTATATGACTTTTAAGGGAAACTGAACTGGGTACAAATAAGAGCTTCAGGCAGCGATGAGTGACGTGCCAAAACAACTGCATTTAAGTAACTCATGACTAGTTTTACAATTATCTAATCTATACTTCTATAAATCTTGGGAGTGAAATAGTGAAAAGTGTTATGAAATCTCTGTGAAAGACTAAGTAGCATTAAAAAAATGAAGTGATTATCAGAAAAGAACTAAGTAAACATTGTATTTATTGAAGATTCCTTTCATTTCAGCCGTTGTTGCTACATAAACTGTTTATTGTTTCATTGACATAACCAAAGTGTTTAAGCTCAAGAAATAAAATGCTTTATTTTCTCAAAATTAGCATTCTCCAAATCTCACTTTAAAACAGCGCAGTAGACACAGAACTCCAGGCAGTGAGACAGCTGTAGAAGACCTTCTTTCCTGCCCTGAGATGCTGCTGTGTTCTGGCAATTTCCTCTTATTTAATGAACACAAGAGGCCCACTGAAGACATTTTCATGATTTAATGAAAATTCATGCCAGAAAATAAAGTCTTTGAGTACATAAAATCAAAAAGCCTGAAGATGAACAGCTAAGAACTAATACAGCCTTAAAGTTTGGCCCACTATTGCGTGTGCAACTGAAGGAACAGTAGGTACACTACCGTACATGTTTCTTCATAAAGCTAAGACAAAAATAAAGATTTAGCTAAGATAAAGCTAAACATTAAACTGACACATGATCATCCAAACCAGATCACAGGAGTTTGTTCACTGGATTCACCTCTACCTACGTTGCAGAGAGAGCCTGGTCCTGCAGCAAGTGGCTAGTATGGCCAAGAGCCATGGTTTGTTCTACAAAGTGCGTCACTTGTCTAACAGCAAACTTTATTTTAAAGACCACCACAAGTGGTACGGGAGTTTTTGTCTATTGCATGTGAAGATCAGAATAGAGGGTGAGCAATGAAGCTACTGTCCATATTAGACAATATTTGTGGAAGAAGCATATGAGACACTGAGTATCAATAGAGGAGTCTTTCTATCAGTAAACGTTAGGAGGACTGCATTCACTTTAGAGCATGTGGCATTTAAGGACACATTTGAACACCTCAAAGTCATGTCTGCCTTTTTCTGCAACTTGGAACTATACAATCTGTATCAGCAATATCTCTTCACTGATTTTGGATGCTCCCTAAAAGAGAAGGATCACCGGCTAAGCTCTTTTGAGCTTTTGGATATTAAGAACTAGAATGGAATTGTATGATTTGTTCGTCGTCCCAGCAGTGCTTCAGGAACTGAACCTGTGGCACTGACATTAGAAGTTTTGCAAGCATGTGCAAACATCATACTTTGGTATTATCTACAGGTTTTGATGCTCAGGCATTTGACAAAAACAAACCAGGCCAGTTGTAACAGAGAAATATAGCAACAGTGGAATGAAAGAAGTTCTGTTAAGTTCCAAACAATGTTACATCCGTCCCCACTCTTTATTCCTTAATTCATGCCTCTTAATCTTCCCAGTGATTGTCTTTGGCATCTGTTGGACAAATTCCACCTAAATAAAAAAGACAGAAGACAATGTATTATGTTCTCTGTAGAGTTGGTTTTCCAAGAAAGGCATTCAGGATAAGTGGAAAACATGGAGGCTTCCCATCAGTAAGAATGTCTTGCTTAAAGGATCAAGTCCACGCCAAATCAAGGCAGCACAATGCAAATCTTCTGTAAATTTCTTTGGCTGCCTAGATGGCCAAACATCTGTGTAGCTGCCTCCCAGCTAACCAAACTGGATATTCTAACAGAAGGATGAAGACCTAAACAATATCAGAGGACAGAAATGAGTGACAAAATGAAGAGAAGAGGGATGCTATTGGCACAAAGTCTTTAACCGTCCTTAGTTCCTATGCATTCTACACGTGTGAACTAAAGCACTGTTAGCAGTAATTTTCTTGTAGTGTTGGGATTTCTGAGAAACATGAAGTGCATCCTCCCAGACTTTCCTCTTACATGTAAACTGTGAGGACCATTGGATAAATATTTACTCAGACTTAGTCAAGTGCTACCCCTGAAGTCACTGGAGAGCGCATGGTTAAAGGTAAAATGCAAAAATGGAGAACTGCAATTGCGACCCTGACTTAGAACATGCAGATCTAACTAGGATATCATACAAAGCCTAGACATATTTGTGAGGTTTAAACAAATACTTTACACAAACTATTGTTATTTAGGAAGATTTTTCTGGAGCCAGTGCTCTAGATGATTCCCTACCACCGTCTTTTTCAGGTGAACAATGAAAATCCACATTATAATTCTCCCACGACTTATGGAAGGGTGCCCTAATTTAGTTTCTCCACAGAAACATTTACCTTTCTGGGATATTTATATGGAGCAGTAGTTTTCTTGACATGCTCCTGCAATTCACAAGCTAAGTGCTCCCGGTCGCTGGATGAAAAGGTGGCAGACAGGACCACAAATGCTTTCACAACCTGTAAGACAAGGTCAGCAAGAGTGATCTGGCACTGTCAGTTTTTAAGAGCTGATACATTGATTACCAGTAAGTAGTCATAACATGCAAGAGGTAGAAAGAGAAAAACCAGCACAGCGTATGAAATGGTTGTGCCCAGCTTCTGCACATGTACATGAAAAAGGAAAAGTTTTAAAAAAAAACTTTCCTGTCCCCATTACAGAGAAGGAGGATTTGCTCCATGATCTCAGGGGGATGTCAAGAAGACAGGGGTAACAAGAAGTGTCTCAGCAGAGGCTGCCCAGAAGCTGAGGGACATTCTATTTCTCTGAAGTTCACACTGAGGACAGTAGGACTGTACCATCCCAGTGCAGGACTGTGCTTTCCCCACACAGGCAGCCCAAGTCAAACGTTAGGGCAGTTAGAGTATAACTTTGAATATACCAAGACAGCCAGAAACAAAAATTTCAGTGTGTAGAAAGTGCTTGATAACAAGCAGGTCTGATGAGAGGAAAGCAAATGTCACTGTAATGCTCTCTACGGAGAAGACCCTCTTTGAGATGAACAAAAATTAAGAGCAAAGGCATGTAAACATGAAGAGGTTTTGCCTGTCATCCCAAGTAGGATTATCCATGACGGCATGACTGCCTTACACCTGTACATTACAGCAAAGGAACTTTGCTTTACATAGCTATATATTTAAACAAACATATTGCTTCCCCCATTGCTGTTCACCATCACTACCTCTCCTCTGAGGGGATCTGGACTGCTGACAACAGCTGCTTCTGCTACTGCTGGGTGTTCCATCAGCGCACTCTCTACCTCGAATGGCCCAATGCGATACCTAGGTAAGGAAAGAACAACGAAGGATTTGATTTGATGAGCTGGAAAACCAGTACCAAATGTTTTGGCTTTTTAAAATTTGCATAGTGGAAAAAAAAACAACAGCTACAGCTAATTTAGGCAGAATGGGAAGGCTAGCTGTATTATGAGGTAGGAGCATTTCATGGTGATCATGTGGTAGAGGACTGCTGGCAGAGAGGCAGTGGCTACCTCTCCATCTCCCCGCAACTCTCCTGGTGGCTCCTGAGCTGTGGCTACACCAACCCTGATAGTTGGGGTCTGCAGTACCAGCTGATGTCACATTATGGTATCACATCATACAATACCAAATTGTTTCATTTCAACATGTTTGCAACAAAATGTTTCAATGCTCTTTGATAGAGGTGTCCTTCAATTTCAGCTAAAAAACAAACTAGATTAAAATCCCTCCATTGCCAGTGGAATTTTTCACTGTGTTGAAACAGATGAGATGTTGCAGGGGAAATTGTTACAGATACATGACCAAGATGACACTGCTGGTCTATGGAAAACTAATAATAAATGTGAGCATTCATAAGGCAAGTGGACAATGCATTTCACAAGATCACTGTGTCAGAAGCTCACCAGAAGTGTAACATGTAAGACTATAACAGCAGATTTAGAAAGAAGGCATGCAAACCAACCCTGAAGAAATGATGATGTCGTCATCTCTTCCAATAAACCAAAAATATCCATCTTCATCCATAGTCCCTCTGTCCCCTGTGACGTAAAAATCCCCACGCTCGCTTTCAGCAGTTTTCTTAGGATTATCCTTGAATTGGTTTACAAAGTCATTTAAATTTTTAGCATGTATCAGCTATGCATTATGCTATAACACATAAAACGTTAAATTAATTGGAACTTAATTATTTCAGTCAAGGCTCTTGAAGAATTTTACTGACATTGCTATAAAATACAATAAAACAGGTTTAAAAAAAACCAAACTGACTCTTGAAAAAAAATTAACTCAATCTCAAATAAATTCTTCTCTTCGCTTTTCTAACATTCACCAATCCAAATAAGTGAATTACTTGGTTTTGCTCTAGATTTCTTGATCTTTTGGTCAATCCTTAGCATAAATATTTATCTAGCTTTTCAGATAGTGTACAGTGAACATACGGTACTCCTCAGTGAGATCACGGTAAGTGGGGAGGATGTTAGGGAAATGTTTTAGGCTGGGTTTTCAAATCTGGGTTTTAAAGTTCTTGACCCAAAATCTGAATCAAAGAATGGGATGAAATGAAGTCTGGATCACATTTTTTCCCCTCTGTTCTCAAGGGCATCTTCTCAGATTCTCTCTACTAAACCAGATTGCTCCTACAGGTCAGGACTCAAAGATGGGTCAGCAAACCTGAAAACTGGTGAAAAATATTGGACCTTTATAATCCTTAAGGAACTGGAGATATTTTGGGGAGACTGCTGTTTTGGAAAATACTTACTATGTATTCAGAGAACAAACCAAGTGGCCTTATAGGTTTGCTTCTGACAGCAATTTCCCCCTGTTGTCCTGGAGGCAGAATATTAGCATTTTTGTCTACAACCTAGAATGAAAAACAACATGTACTTGAGTCAAAAAAATAAACAACCCCCCAAACTGATGAAAAAAATCTAAAGAGTACTCAACAAACCTGAACATCAAAAAGGGGAGCCGCCTTTCCCATTGATCCAGGTTTAATCTTCATCCCCTTAAAAACAGAGCAGATTATTCCCTGAAAAATAAAAAGCAAAATAAAGATTTGTCACAGAAAACTGCTACATTCACATTCAATTCATTAAGAGTATTTTCCAGAATAATCTCAAAGTAAGGAATTAAGATTCATAGGATCCTATATATTAGTGCTGAATGGTAGAAACGCGTAAGATCAAGAAACAACGAATCCTGTTCCACTAATTGCAAATCAATGCCTCTACTAGCCAA